>NC_141695.1:1206349596-1209324596 GCF_964263255.1 Lissotriton vulgaris
GATTGCCGCCATTTTCGCCAAAAATTTGGCCGGGCATGGGTCAAGAGGAGACCCGGATTTAAGATTGGCCATAAGTGCCAAAGACGAGGATACTGAAAATGGCGGAAAGTCCGCCAGGACTGGACCCGAAGGGGCCGATGGAGCTGGCCCATCCTCGAGGCTGGGTGAAACATCAACCAGCCTCACGGGAAAAGAGTCCTGGATCAGCTTTATCTTGGTGGTAAAGAAGTTGGCAAGGGCAGACACCCATGACTCGGAAGGGGCGGCCTGAGTCGAATTAGATCGTGGGGTCGTGAATTCCCTGACAATCGTAAAAATCTCCTTACAGGAATTGGCTGCAGCCTCAATCCTCCTGGCAAAATAGCCTTTTTTCTCCTGGAGGATTTCCCGGTGATAGGCTTTAACTGTTGTCCTGTAGACAAGCCTGGCATCGGAATCCTACTGTGACCGCCAAGCCCTTTCAGCCACTTTGCACCGCCTTCGGGAGTCCGACAGCGCTTCGGTGAACCAAGGGGCAGAGACCCGTTTAGATGTTGATCGGGAGGTGATCACAGGGGCTAGATCGTTCAGCCTGTCCGTCAGCCACGTCTGCAGGGACTTTAAATCCCTATCCAAATCACCCGTAAAAGGGCAGGGATGGTCCAGAGATGCCTGGGCCAGCATCTCCGGAGTCACCCGGTGATACGCCCTAGATGCTGGTCCCTGGTGCCTCAAAGCAGTGCCTGATGGTTTCTTAGTGCACGGTACATAGAAATTGGACAGCCGATGATCTGACCAGAGCACCGGCAGCAGTGCCGTCACCTCTATAGGGGACGTGGAAAAGACCTGATCCAGGGTGTGGCCCTTATCATGAGTAGGTCCAGAAAGGTAGGGGACAAGGCCTAGGGGTGCTGTGATGTCCATCAATTTAATCGTGTCCTGGTCAGATCTCTCATCCATATGGAAATTAAAATCCCCGGCCAGTACGCAGTGCTCCGCTCTCAGGACCAGCGCCGAGATTGTCGACTGGAGCTCCTCAAAGAAGGATCCGGCCGGACCAGGGGGCCTATAAACTAAGAGCCCTTTAAAGGATTGTTGAGGCGCCAATGATATAGAGAAGGCAAGGGATTCGGAACCAGTGATGGCATCCATCGGGATAATAGAACATGCGGCGGATTTGTTCACCACGAGTGGCTGTCCTTCCTTGTCGTATGGTACTCTTGTGCTCGCTTATCTGTGTCTTAATTGGGCGTGAGGTCATGTAGATATTCCTGAGACCACACAGGCATGTAATGAGGTATATGCAGTTCTTAGTGTTTCAATTAGAGTGCCCCCGTTGCTCAAGATGAAGTCGCCAAGGATCAGTGTTTTCGTCTGGGTAGTGGTGGTGCAGACGTTACAGTTACCACTTTTGTATTTCAAGTAATTAAACAAAATAATAAAAAGAATAAAACAATTCACACTGGCATACATGTGATTGCCCTATGCTTGCAATACACATTTAAAAATATTAACCATTGCATACAATTGTAGAACAGTACAGATGCTTTCAGCAGACTGCTATACTTAAAACGGATACCAACTACGTTTCTGATTTTGATGTAAGTCACAGAAAGTTGTGTTAATTGCACGAGGAGTATACGTTATTGGCTTTGTGTTACTGTAAACTTAAGACCTAGTTTAAGCACACAACCTCTCATAAATAAAGGCTAAAGAATGGATGGAAAAGAAAAACATTGCAGCGTACAGTTTTTGTCCAGCAGACCCGTTCTTCAAGTGCACTTCTTTTTAGGCAGATCTGCACATGTGATCAGGAGGAGACAGTGACTAAGAGCCAGTCCCTGAAGTGGGCTGGCCCAGATGCCCCATATTGCATACTTTATGCTGTGACGGGTGGAAGGAAAATGTGAATGACAGCTGCACAGGCCAATGGATGAAGAAGGCTGACCCAAAGCCCCTCTATATATGTACGTTGTATGTATTTTTGTTATGAATTGCTTTGAATATATGAAGCTGTAAGACATCAAAAGCTGTCCCTAGGAACCACCAAGAAAAGGAAGTGCAAAAAGGCAAAAGGATCAATAAATGACAATATAGATAGGCCATCAGAGCCTTATGATATTGTTGGTGGTGTTCTGTGAGACGGAGAGCAACATTAGTTAGGCTAGACCACAGCTTAGGACAGAGCATACTGAAGGCTGTGTCTCCACAGGGCATCCGCTTAAACGTGGAGTCTAACTCTGATCCTGCGTGCTGGAACACAAAAGCATGAATTGAGAACTAACCATTGCAAACCTGGACAAGATGACCAGTAGTAGGTACATTGCATCAAACACAAGACTTTAAAATGGAGCCGATACAGGGACCATCTATCCTCCGACACGTGCCACTGCCAAATTCTGAATGGACTGAAAACCTTGAATCAGGTATGTAGGCTGAGGTAGAGGGTGTTCCTTTAGTCCAAGATTGAAAGACCCACGCTCTGATCGCCTCTACCTTTAGCTGAATCAGCAGGGTAAGACTCCATCTTCCATGGAAGATGGTGGAGGACCAGAAGGGACTTTATTCCACTGGGCATTTCCCCGATGGGCTGGAGCGCTTGGAGGCTGGGTTTAAAGGCCCAGGGCCTCTCATGGCGCCTCTGTCACTTACCTTAGCTCCCAAAGGTTAATTGCAGCAGGCACAGTGAGGCTCAAGGAGTGGGCGGAAGCGGGGGTAGGTCAAGAGAAGGTGATCATGGAGATAGAGAGAGTGTATGGATGAAGGGAAAATTAGTTTTCACCCTAAGGCGCAGGGAATGGGGCTGGTTTGAGCCCTTTTGCAGGGCTGCTTTAGTTCGCCATTCTGGCCCTAGGAGGAGCAAGTGGGCCAAACCTTCTAATTCTGGGCCTCAAAGGAGAGGTTGTTATCAGAAATAATGCCCTGATTCTTCACCCGCCACACAGGAGATGCCATAGATCAAGACCCTTGGGCCATAGTTGGTGCTCTGTTAAGTTATGTGTATTGGAAAGAACAGTAGGAACTTTCAGAGCCATCATATGTGCCTGTGATTGTTCATGGATACGCAGATAGTAGTCACACTAAGCCAACAAGTTGATGCTATCGAAGGCTGCAAAGCTCCACTTACTCAGTCATCTATGGAGGATATTTCGAAAGACACTTTTCTGTGACTACTATCTGCGTATCCATGTGTTGATGGCCCATATAGCCACCATAGAACAGGAAACCCTTTTTCACTCCCCATTCCAGATGCTGGCCACTTATTAGAAAAATTGCTGTTTCTATCCTCCTTGTTCCTCCACATAACGTGTTCCCATCCGGAACAGCTATTAAGCCTCCTGATTACAGTGACAAGCCAGCTGAGAGGATGCACATTGTTGACCATATTGCGTATGGTTTTGGTATTTGACTAAATGTGGTTTACCTGATAAAGCTGCTATGTTCACTGAAAAGTGCGTAGACATATTAAAGATCCATCTTTGAATTAAAAAGTCACCATACAATGTCGTCACATTTTATGTACTTTCTTTATATGTATTATCCAGTTGATTATTGTCTTTATATTTTGCATGTAGTTAATCCATTGACTGATCATACAGTCTTTCCTATATCGACCATTTTTATAGGGCATACAGGTTTTCCTGTTGTATGAGGTATTGGAAAAACAAATCTCTTTTAAACCTGTTGTTGACTTTTGTGATGTTATTGTCTATATTATGTTGATTCAAACAGAATAATAGAATGTCTTGTAGTTTTTTAAAATGATTTTGTATGACTAAAATGATTTTTTATTGAGACTTGTGGTACGCTGAGTCTTTTCCTTCCGTGGGAGAATAATTGTCTCGTATATTTATCAGACCAAGTGTTGCCTAGGGAATTTTTCTTGAATAATATTTTCCCTGCTCTGGGAACAATTATTAGTAACAGAGGGTCCTTATTTTTTTTTATTTTAAAAAGACCTTTATTGATAGCAAAGCCATTGACATCACCAAATGTAACACACGAGCACAGTGTACCTCCTCATACATTATGATAATCACAGAAGCAGCAAAGTACTAGTTCGTACACAGCCTTTTTGCCGGCATCCCGGAGGCCCGGCGGCGTGGTAATGCATCGACTGTATAACTGTGCCATTAAAAGTGTTATGTCGCAAGCTACGTGTTGGTGCGGTGTGGCAACTGGCAATCTACTTCTGCAATCGCGGTCAACAGATCTAGTACCGAGACAAGGTCAAGAAAACAACCCCAACTAAACTCCCACCCCACCCTCTAGAGTGTGTCTGTGTGTCTGCCAACCCAGCCCCAACTATCGTGTCCCCATGTGTACCTACTCTGTGTCCAGTGCCTATCCCCCCCATAGTGAACTGTCCTCCCCCGGCAACCCCCATTCTCACCTCAACTCGGAATCCTCACAGCAGCCCCCACTTAACTCGGAGCACTCCCAGCCCTCCCCTCTTCTGTATAGCGATGAACACAGTCAGAACCTTACTCCTCCACCCTATCCTGTAGTTCAACCGCCTCGGATGTGTCAGAGCCTTCCACCTCCCCTTTCTGTAGGTGCTCTTTATAAAGATCCCAGAAATTCTTGGGCCTACTCCTGGGCGGTAGCAGGTCGCTGTATAGTTCTGTCTGGGTGCAGCAATACTGTAGGTCTCGCATCCATCTTGTTTTGGTTGGCAGGGGCCCTTGCATCCAGCAAGCCGCCACCACCCTCCTCGCCAACAGCAGCGCCATGTCCACCAGACGACGCAGAGAAGGGGCCAGTGGCTTAGAATACCCAATAAGCGCCAGCGCCGGAGTGCGGGGCAGAGTCTCCCCCAGAATCTGGTCTAGTTCGGCAAATACCTCCCCCCAGAATGCCTGCACCCCAGGACATAACCACGCCAAATGGAAAAAGTCCGCCACCATTGTCCGGCAGCGCTCGCATTCAGCTGTGGGGCGAAGGCCATAGCGGTGCAGACGCTCAGGTGTATAGTACACCCGCTGTAGATATTTGAAATGCACCAACCGGTGCCTGCCATTCAAGGAAATCTTACGCGTGCTGGAGCAGCAGTATCGCCACATAACATCATCTATGGGGGATTGAAAATCAACCTGCCTGGCCTCCCTGGCCTTAGAAGGCTGTAGGCGCTGATGCACTAAACCCAACTTGTTAACCTGGGAAATGAGCTTCGCCGACGAGGTGGATTTAAGTACATAGGTCAGTTCCAGGACCTCCTCCGGTTCCTCCAAGTCTGGGCCCAATATTTCACGGAACGCAGAGTGGAGTCTATGATATTGGAATTTCTGTAGCAGGGTGTGGCCTGACTCCGTGGTAGTCAACTGGTCCCAGGTTTTAAGTGTGCCATCCGCGAATAGGTCCTCCATTCTTACTATGCCAAGGGTCCGCAGGGCTTTAATCACTCCTTTTTCACCCAACGGGCCAAGCCAAAGGGCCCACTCAACAGGCAACAATGGGGAGTATAGTAATGTGCAGCCACGAGAACGCACCAAGTAGTTCCAGGCATGGTTGGTCGCTTTAAGTGAGTCCATCTGGCCAACCGTGCGATCCGTGGGCAGGCAGACAGTGGCAGGCAGAGGAAGCGGGTCCGCAAACAACCGCTCCAATATGAGGTGCGGGGTCCCAGCATCACCATGTACCCACGAGTGTAAATGCGATGCCTGTGCAACCCTATAGTAGCGTTCTAGGTCCGGTGCTCCCAGTCCCCCCATCTCGCAGGGGAGTATCAGGGTCGTCCATCGGACTCTGGGCTGCTTGCCACCCCAAGCCAGCCGCACCATGACTTTGGTGAGTTGCCTAAAGAAGACCTTCGACAATACCACAGGCAAATTCAGGAAGAGAAACAGGAATCGGGGAAGCGCCACCATTTTCATTAAAGCGATTCTACCCGAAAGGGAGAGCGGAAGCCCGATCCAGTTATCGACGTCGTCGACCAATTTGCTATAAGCCACCCCGTAATTGTCCTGAATTAGGATCTCAGGATCTGTATGAAGGCGAATGCCCAGGTAACGAACCGAGTCGGAGGACCACTGCAGCGGGTACTCCATAGCGAACGGTCGTGTCACCGGGGTGAGCGGGAAAGCAATCGACTTATCCCAGTTCACCTTCAGGCCCGACAGTGAGCCGAAGCGGACCACCTCACGAAGTACCGCGGCCAAGTTAGCCTCCGGGTCTCTGACATACAATAACGTATCATCTGCATAAGTCGATATCCCTATTTTATAGGTGGGGAAGCTAATACCCTCTAGGCTGTGGTATTCCCGTACGGCACATGCCAGGGGTTCCGCCACCAGTGCATAGAGCAACGGCGACAGGGGGCACCCCTGTCGCGTGCCCCTTCCAATGTATATCGGCTCCGTCACCCTATCGCCCAGACGTAGCCTGGCAGAGGGCCGATGGTACAGCGCCCCAATCCGCTGCATGAACGGCTCGCCCAGACCCAACTTTCGCAGTACACGTACCATGAAGGGCCACTCAACAGAGTCGAACGCTTTTTCCATGTCAAGGAAGATTGCCAGCGCGCTGTTCTCCTGCTTGACATGCTGCATAGTGCCCAGTACCGTGCGTATGTTGTAGGTTAAATTTCTGCACGGGACGAATCCGGATTGCTCCGGAGCGACCAGTCCAGGGACCAGTAAGGCCAGCCGAGTGGCTATGACCTTTGCATAAATCTTAGCATCGACATTCAGCAGGCTGAGTGGTCTGTATGAGCCGCAAAGTTCAGGCGGTTTCCCCGGTTTGGGTATAGTGATGAGCAGCGCTTCACGCTTAGTAGGCGGCATTTCGCCATTCTCAAAAATGGCATCAAAGAGGGCAACCAAGTGTGGCAGCAGTAAGTCCTTAAAGGCTTTATAAAAACTAACCGTGAGGCCATCCGAGCCCGGGGCACTGCCCGATCTCATACTCGCTAGTGCCTCCAGTATTTCGTCCTGGTGGAAGGGGGCAATCAAGAATTCCCTATCCGAGTTCTTGAGGAACGGCATAGCAATATGATCTAAATAGTCCTCCATTTCGTCCTCTACTCCCTGCGTCTTGGACTGATATAACCCTGCGTAGTATCTTCTGAAGGTCTCTAGTATCTGCTCCTCATCTGTGACTGTGTCTCCCTCCGGAGTCCTCAGCTCCTCAACGACCAGTGGGCGTCTAGAGCTTCGGACCATGCGCGCTAGTAACGCGCCAGGCCTTTCCCCTTCCCCGTACACTCTGACTGTGGCATATTTGCCCATATAAAGGATTTCCCTGTCCGCCAGAGCCTGAAACTCGGACAGAAGTTGGGTGATCGCCGGTCCCTCAGTATCGCCGCCTGACTTCAGTCGCCTAGCCTCCAGCCCCGCTATCCTATTCTCCAGAGTGGTGAGGTCCCGTCTGAAGGAGCGTAACACACTCGAGTGCTTTGACATAGCCAACCCCCCGATGTACACCTTAAAAGCTTCCCAGACCGTAAAGAAGTCGTCTACTGTGCCTATGTTTGTCACAAAGTATTGTTCTATGTCTTCTGCGAGCTCCCCCCTGAATGCGTCATCCAGCAGCGCAAAAGAGGGGAACCTCCAAGTGAAGGCCGGGATCCCCTTCCTGGCTGTTAAGAGGTGTAGGAGAATAGGGGAGTGGTCCGAGAGTGTGCGTGGAAGGACCTCGCATGCGCTAATATTACCAAGTACCTGGGGGGACGCCAACCAGTAATCTATCCTAGTGTGGACATCATGGAAGGCCGAGTAATGTGTAAAACCGCCCTTCGTGGGGTGCCTCTCCCTCCAAACATCCACCAAGTCAGATTTAGTCATTTCAGCTCTCATATATGAGGCCGAAGCCACAGGGCGCCGAACAATGCCCGCAGAACGGTCCAAAGTTGGGTCAAATACAAAGTTAAAGTCCCCGCCCCATAACGTCCAAGGCTGTGCATATGACCTGGCAAGAGCAGACAGAGTCGCGTAGAATTCAGGGTGGTCATAATTGGGGCCATAAACATTCACCACCAATAGGTCTAGGCCCTTACCCACACATCTTGCCAGGACGTACCTGCCTTCCGGGTCAGAGTGCACTGGAATGAGCTTCAGCTGTGATGAGGGATTGGCCCAGATTAACACCCCACAGGCGTGTGTCGTGAAGCCCGCGGCGACTATGTTCCCAGCCAGACCCCTAGATTTTAGCATTCTACTGGAGTGTGGTAAGTGCGTTTCCTGTAACAGGGCGAGGTCTACGTGATGTCTACTAAGATAACTGAGGACCTTCCTTAATTTACGGAAGTCGTTCAGGCCCCGCACATTCCAAGTCATCAGTTTCAGCTTATCCGGGGCATGTGTAAGCAAATTCGGTGCAACATTAGACATTACAAGGATTCACTTGTGCATAATTATCAAGGATAAGCGAATCAGGACACAGCAGTTCACATAATCTCAAAATCGCCAGCCGGCGTTTCCTATCAGGTACAGCACCACACTGCAGTTCACACTCCGCGCAATCAAACCCCACAAACAACCCCAGGCAACAACTCTCCCCAACAAACCAATTCCTAGTCCCCACCCCTCGAGCTCCAACCCACCCACAGCCGACCTCCCCCAACCTGGTCAGACAGGCCCAAAGAACCCCCCCCCCATCAACCCTCAATAAGTGTAGTGTTCAATAGTTCAACACTAACCCCTCAGAGAGTAACACAACCAAAGGCACCAGGGGAGAGCGCGCCAAAATAGTGCACCACCAACTGTTCCGAAGGAATGTCTGATCAGCGCCTCAGTCCGGCCCCACTTGTATGACCGTGCCCCTCGAATATCAAGTGTAACAGCCCTCTCCCACCCATACTGGCCCCCCCAATTCTGCAGCATTTGTCCAGGATACTCTCCCCCGCTGCAACTACTACCTTACCAGCAGTGCGCGAGACCTGTGTCCGATCAGTATCTCCACCCCCAACAAAACAACCCTAGTGAAGCGAATGTAGGCCTCTTGCGCCTCTGCAAACATGGAGTCCTCGTGGTGCCAGGGTCAGGTGACTACCTTCAGTGAAGAGTTCCAAACCACGCCATAGTAGCCTCTAGTCCTGTTCTTCCAGGTTTGATGTCGAGCCGGCTTCGTCTTCTTGGCCTCGCCGGGCCTCCTTCCGCTCCCGCGTCCAAGTCTTCAGGGACTTATGAAGTTCCTTAGGGTCCGTGAAATAATACGACCTCCCACCGGTGTTTATACAGAGCTTGGCGGGGTACAACATTGCGTAGTCCAGGCCCAGAGTTCGGAGTTGTTTCTTATATGGCGCAAACTGTCGCCTTTCTTCCTGCACCCTGGCTGTGAAGTCCGGGTAGATGGAGATATCCATACCCTCATGTTGTAGTTTGCCCTTCTCCCTCGCCACTCGTAAAGCTGTGTCTCTGTCGCGATAGTTGAGTAGCTTCGCAATAATGGGGCGAGGAGGCGCGCCAGGCTGAGGTTGTGGGCCCAACGTGCGGTGCGCTCGTTCCTCAATGAACATGGGGGAAAACACCTCCTCACCCAGTAGCAGCTTCAGCAGTTTCTCTACGTATAACTCCATCTTCCCCGTTTGTGTAGTTTCCGCTACGCCTGTGATACGGAGGTTGGATCTGCGGGAGCGCGCCTCCAAATCCTCTGTCTTGTCTCGGATAACATGTAGGAGTCTATCGAACTGCTTTCTTTCTTTGTCCCACTCTGTTTGAGCCTCCTCAGCTTCGGTGAGACGGCGTTCCGCCATGTCTAGGCGCTCCGCATGTTTGTCCACACGCTCCGCCATTCGATCCATGCGGTAGGACAGAGCGTCTATCTTGGTGCCCACAGATGCAATGCTATCCTGAATGCCCTTCTCCATTGCAGCCAACATTTCTCGGAGCTCCGTGGATGCCGGGGCTGTCGCCGTGGCTCCCTTCGGCGATGTTTCCGGCGCCGCCACCTCCGACCCTTTTGGCCGGCGCCGTTCAAAGGAGAGCTTCCCCTGGGCCGTGTCGTTCTTCCCCATCGCAGTCTCTAATGTGTAATAGTTCAGAGCAGGGGAGCCCCTCTACGGCAGCAGGCCGCACATGCAACCCCAGGGTCTCCGTAAGTAAGTGAAGTACTGCCACCAGTCTCCGGGTGTCCGACGCGCCCAAGATGACGTCTGCAATGGCGGACGAAGCCCTTCCTTTCACTTCAGCAAGTCTCGCACCCTCATAGCCCAGGAGGCAGTCAGGACCACAGTTCCTGCCCCGGTCAACCTCGCCCCTCCTTGATCAGGGGACGTCGGGATAGCGGTTCGCCGCAGCGGGGAACCAGATCGGCTATGGCACCAAGTTAACGGGTGCTCCACCTCGTGATGCAGGAGTTCAGTGTTGTTTGCTTCCCCACGCCGCAGAGCCTCCAGGCCCTTCACTCATGGGGCGGTCGCCGACTAGGAAGGAGAGGACGCCTCGATCAGTGACAAATCCAAACTGTGGGTCGGTCCGCGCTCAGCCCGACCACTTCCAGCGCTGAGGCCGCACGTCCGATGACGTCGCCCGGCCGCCTCTCCAGGATAGTGCGCGGCTGCCGGCCTAGTTCTCCACTGCCGCGCCGCCGGGGACAGCACCCTCGAATGGTTGGGAAGGCTCGCCCGCAATCGGTCCAAAAGGTCCTCCAAGGCAGCTGGGGGTGCCAGCAGATGTTCGAGAGCCCGCTATGGCATGCTCGGCACAATTAAGGATAATTTAACAGGATTATTCCGGGGCTATGCGAGGAGCCGAAGGCTCACGCGTCCGCCATAGACGCCGGCTAGCTCCGCCCCCCCAATAGAGGGTCCTTATATTGACATTGTGGATCATATGTGCCTGTGTACACTAAATATATAGTTATTGGAGATCTGGGAGCAATGCCATCTATAAAAGGAGGACATTCAGAGACATCTAGGGTTGAATGTTTACAGCAGGGGTCTCCAACCTTTTCTGTAATAAGAGCCTTTCATGTTTAATGAAGATCATCCCACTCTACTAATATTAGTGTTGTAATAGTGACCACATCGGGCAAGATTACATTAGTGGCCAACCCATGCAAGATGACTCTCAGTGCATCAGGAACGGTTGACAGCCGTAATCTAAAAAGGGCTTTTTCAATTTGGATTTATCACTGAGCTATCCCCTTTAAATCTTTTTGAGAAATCTATTTTTCTATGAACATCAGTTTATGATTTAATCTCAAATACCCGGTTTTCTATTTTGGTATACATTTATTCATTCAACCAAGCAAAAGCGTCTAATTTAGTAGAATGGGCTGCACACTGGAGAGTTACTTTCAGGTAGTCCAGGAGCTACTCGTTGGAGAAGCCTAGTTTACAGTGAGGGCCGGGGCCCAGTTCTGTACAGTAGTTTACGTCTGAAAACAGTACTGCTATAGAGGACAGCAAAAATCAGACCCCAGCCACTCTGATTTCCCCCTTTGAATAAATATGTTATGTTATGTTATATGGGTATTTATTACGCACACAACTACTCTTGAGTATCCTGGCGCCGAACATAACCACAAAGAAGTCGAGAGAAAAAAACAGCAATTTTTAGTAAGCTTGATTGAAGAGGTGAGTTTTTAGGAGCTTTTTAAAGCTGCTAAGGTCTCTGGTATCCCTTAGAGTGAATGGGAGGGAATTCCAGAGGGTAGCCGCTTTGACCGAGAATGATTGACCGCCCAATATGAGTATGAAGCATGTTTTTTGGAACAAGTGTACTGAGAAACGCCTCTTGTGAGTAATGGCCTCTTCCCACATGGAACAGTGTTAATAAATATTATATGCACATCTGTATGTACATAAGGCGATGCACAGAGTGTATATTACCACTGGCCATTGAGGCTTATTGTCTGTTGAAAGTTATTGTAAATTGCAATCTATGGGTCTGTCAACAGTGCGTTTCTCTTCCATTCCGTTGTACTGTGGTAAACTGGCATTTGACCTTTGCATTGTAGTAATAATGTGTGTTTTATGATAGTGTCTCTAATAGCATGAATTATGGGGGCCTATTTATTTTCCCTCACATGATATAAATATATGTATATTCACTGAAAAAATAAAGGTTATCCATTATTTGCACACCAGATGCAGTGCCCGTAATCTCACCCTTGATGGGGCAGATTAAATTACAAATATTGTAAAAGTTACAGATGAGATTATATGCTACTCACCGAAAAAGCGCTTTGACGCCTCGTCAGGGGTAGTAAGCGCTATACTAATGAAATTACAATCTTATCTCATAAACCTAAACACCATGAAAGAGACCACTATGAATGTACTATTCATTTTTGTTTTTTTGTGTGGTGTTATTTAATTACATTGTGCTTTTAGGAACTATATGTTGGTGATTTGTAAGGAATTACCTCTTCTTTACATGATCACCCCCACGTATTTGGACTGATGCTGCTGTTTTTTTTCGACTCTGAAATTGCACTGACTCCTGCCAACCAGGCCTTTGGGCCAGTACTCTGACCCTTAAAAAGGTATGTCTGTTTGGCTCACCCACAATTAGCATAAGTTAATTTACTTATGGGTTCCTAGTATTTGGTACCAGGGTTACCCAGGGCCTGTGAGTCAAAGTGTCTCTTGTGGACATACAACCTATTTTTATAAATTGGTGTTGGATTTTTATTGTGTTACGTTTTCTTCTTATTTAATGGTTTTGGTACTGTTAACTACTTTATACTAGTTCCTTGAAGCTTGACTGCTCTGAGTCCCAGCTACCTAGGACTGAGCTTAGTTGTTACAAACCAACCTGACTGGACCTGAGGCTGAATTGTGTCTTTATTACACTACCCATTTTTTCACTTTAAGCTTTGGGTTTTCAATTGATTTTGGGGACAAATGTACAAACACATTTTCTCATTGACACAATAAAGGTAAATCCCTTTGATATATCTGGCCCTACGTTTTTGATCATATACCCCTTCCTATAGCTTTCCAACCAAGCACAGACAGTCCATCCTCATTATGCATGGCTAAAGACCATGCGTAGAGTGGTTAACCTGAAGGGCCTGGAAATCAACATGCCGCAGGTTGGCCTACCTCGTTGGATAAAGCCATGGCCATGCCCACGAGGGTTTAGCCGTAGTCTGGCCATCAACCTTCTGCAGCGGGACAACTCCTGCTGCATATGGCCATGGGCTGACAACCCGTTCTGCACAAGGCCACGTATTGCCAACTCCATCTGTGGTGTGTGTGTGTGTGTTTTTTTTCCTTATAACTTTTTTATGGTTCACAGACCCTATTGTATGGTTTGGGAATCCGCAGCAAGCTATGTGACTGTGGAATGTATACCAGAAGCAAGCTGCATGGACATATTGTGGACCTCCCTTGGCGTCTATGGACATGGTTTAAAATTTGAGGAGCCCAAGAAAGGGCCAGCATATATCCCATGAGTCTTGCCAAGGGGTTCGTGGCCCCCTGCCCTTGAAGCTGGTACAAGGTCTGTCATCCCCTAGCCAGGATTGGCACATCACAGGAGGGTGTGTGGAGCGCTGTAAACCCAGACCCGGGGTTCATAAAGCCCATATCAAAATCTGCATTTCATTTTTTTATTCATGGGGGTCGCCCTTTTGGGCCCCCACATGGGCCTTGATGGTCATGGTGTACTCTCTAACCCCTTATATGCCCTTTAATTCCCCCCCCCACCCCCAAAGACGCAGGGAATGAGTTCCCATATGCTGTAATGGCGGCATCATTTTTTCATGAATTTGAGGCCAGCAAATCTTAGACCATCAGTTTATCGGATCCAACTTTGAAGTTCACAGACTAAAAAAAAATGAAGGGAGAAAAGACTCAAGTCCAGTTAGCTTGGAGTATCTATTTTGGGTCTGCAAAGGTCCATAAACCCGGGTTCTCAGAACTCTGTAAATTAACGGTCTAGGTAGTGCTATAATTTAACTCTTTAAAGCTCACATTTTTTTAAAAACAAATTTATCAAACTAATGAAGGAATTTAAGGCAAACCAAGCAAAGGATCTTCCTCGAGTTAAGTATTACCATCTCGCCAAGTTTGGTTTAGTTCCTTTTGCCAATTTTTTTTCTGCCTCAGAGAGCAAATATTTGTGAGCTAATGAAAAAGTGAACGCCACTTTTTAACTGCCCTACCGCCTTACTAAACTTGCCATGCCAAACCCAAATTGTATTACCACATTTTTTTTCTACATATTTGTTGAATGGCACCAAAGCTTTTAAGAAAACAAAAATCATTTTTCAAATTAAATTCAGACCTAACCATAACTACACCGGTGCTTGCTGTGCCACCTTCATTGTAAATATAGTGAATTTTTCGTTAGGATTGGTTAAAACATTTTCGTGTGTGTTTGAAAAAACTCGGCTGTAAGAGTCTCTTGCCTTTGTGTATCTGCATTTTTGTTTGATGGTGCTGATGTGGTTTGGCTGTGGAGTTAGATAGGTGATTGGCGTTTGTTGTGTGATGTGTTTAGTAAACATTGTTGGAATTTGGAATGGACTGACTATTGCTCAGGGACCTTAATTTTCCCCTTTACTTTTTTTAAAGTTTCCATAGGACAAACTTAATTTTATCACTATATTTTACACTCCAATACAGAAAAAAATCTCCATACAAATATACATTATTTAGATATTATTAAAAACTTTATAAAAAAACATTTTCGAGTTGGTTTAAAAGAAACAATTCAAGAATATTTGTTTAACAGGGTAAACCTATTTTTATGTTTAAGACAAAATACAATAAGGAACATGAACTACCAGTGTATTATAACCGCATAACGGCCAAAACATCTGAATTTCCAATATTCAGGCATGTTGGTGAAGGTACATTGTCTTGGTAGCTTGACATGAATTAGTTTGATGCTTTTGAGGTATTGCAAAAAAAAAAAAAAAATGGCAATTAATGTTTTTTGCGTCTCATTTAACCTTTGCCCTTCTCTGACCAGAGCATGTTAAAATTTCATACAGGTTGGCGTTGGCTGTCAGTGATATTTTTAGGGGTATGTGGTCGAAGTTGCAGAAGGTAACAAAAAATAGAGCAGAACTAATGTAAAAATTAGAATAGAACTGTAACAGAAGCAAAAACAAACTAAATTTAGCTTCCACCTAGGTTAAAATAATAATCTCCTTTTTTTAAAACTTTTCTAGCACTTTAAAAAAAGTAACTTTTAGCCTTGGTGCACAGCAGCCATGCTGCCCTACTAAATGGCTAATAGGCATTGGCAAAGCCCATAGATCTCAAATAGGTGATACCCATTGGCTTTGCCAAAGCTTATTCATACAGGCAGCAGCATAGAGACAGTCCATTTGAAAAATATATTAAGTGAAAGAATGGCTGTGGAAGAAAATGTCCCTAAACGACTTCATTACTACCACAAACCAAATATGTGTAAAGGTAAATAAAGTCTCAACAAGAACGCCCCACTTTACTCCGGAGTCCCTCAGTGTTTGAGGGTGAATTATAGCCTTTTCGTGGTTTTAATGCCCCACTCTGGGCATTAACTTTATACCATAAGCAGACAGTGCCGAACTTGCGTCAGATTCGGTTATGCTATACACCCAAAAATCTTGCTATATTGCTTTGCGAAAATCCAATAGCAGAGAAGGAGCGGACTTTTGAAAACCACGACAGCAAAATGGAATTCCTCTTGCATTTACCCAACAAGAAAATACAGAAGAACGTTGCTTAGTTTAATTTCCCACACAAAAGTTGCTTCAATTCCAAACCTCTACTTGGTTAATCGTTAGGCTTTATTCTAGTCACGAACTGAAACTTGGAGTCTTATGTCAAGAAGCTACCCAGAGATCCCTAAACTTCACTAAATGTACACCATTCATCCAAGATTATCTTAAAACTGTAGACCTATCCCTGGTTCTTTCTTATATGAACTATGGAAATGAACCCTTAACCCACCACCCCAAAACACTTGTGACACCATTTAGAGCAGTGGTACCTGCTGCAATCAACTTAGCTGTGAAAAACCACCAGCATGACCAGATATCACTCCCTGCTCTCCTCTCTTCAAAGGCTTCCATGGGAAGCAAGATGTTCCTTCGATAGCACGGCTAACATAACAAGGGTGTCCCTAAAAGCTCATCCACTGGTGGCTCTTGGAAACTCACAAGCAAAGTAAACCTGAGATTAGCAATTCCCCACTTCAATGGGAACAACACATGTCAGAACCTCCTCAGGAAGCACTACTAACAACTAGAATGCCATTCCTACCCAAACAAGACTGACGCCATGATTGCCCTTTTTCGTGCGTTTTCTTAAGTCCACCTCCTGATCAAACACCTGGCCGTTACTGTCCCTTGATTGGCTTAACTTTCCTCTGTTTTGTACTGAAACATCTATTTTTTTTTATTTTGCTCATTCTTTACTCCTGATCTCTGCGCTGAATTCTAATTATTTCCCTCCTCTTCAGCCTCATTTTCTGCTGTAGTCAGGCTTCCCTCATCTTTACCAGTGGAGTGTGTCGGACTTTGAGACTTTCTCTGCCTGTTCTCTTTTTCAATATGCATATTTTCCCCTTGGCTATTATTACTTCAATATTGACACTAGTGACCATAGCCACCTGTAGGAGTCTTCACCAAGTAATCTTTTAAAAACATGGCGGCTCCTAATAACATGCATCAGTTTTTGACGCGTTCTGCAAGAACACAGTGTGAATGCAGTACAGATACATGCAACGAGCCTGTGCAGGCCTCGACATAGCTCCTCGCTTGCTTTCAGTGGCGACAACGATTTAATGAGTTCTGCAATTAGTCATAATTGTTGCATTTCGTAGGCGGTTCTTGTTTGACTAATTTGATAATTTTTATTTTATCGCATGCAAGACAGACACTCCCTTGCCTCCGAATGAAAGGCGGACCTCCATGTAAATAAATGGGTGATATTTTCAGCACTCTTGATTGGTTGTCGCTTTGCATTAGGAAATGCCACTAAAAATAAATTTGCCTTTTGAATTAAATGAATTGTATGTTCAGTTTAATTAACTGATAAAATAAGGAAATCATGCGATCTCCTTACATTGTGTGTTTCTTGGGGTACTGGGTGGTGGTAGAGGCATTTTCTGGAGGATGCAAGAAGATTTGATGCCCTCTTGACTTAAACTGTCTGTAGTGCATTTGGTCCTGACGATGACCCCATCTCTCTCTGCAGGGAGCTACATCACGACCATTGGAGTGGACTTTAAGATCCGGACGCTGGTGATCAACGGGGAGAGAGTTAAGCTGCAGATCTGGGACACAGCAGGGCAGGAGCGTTTCAGGACCATCACCTCCACGTGAGTGCAAAAGTGGGGATGGAGATGTTAAGTAAAATCACTGGCACGCCATTCTTCAGTTAATATCTCTTTAGATCTTTTTCAATAAAAAAATAAAATAAACATATAAAATACCCCTGGAAAATTATCCAGTAAATTAAATACCATCACACTTTGCAGTATGAAGGAAATTGATTTATTCTAGTTTCGGAGCCATTGAAGTGTTGATAGCTGATTTGTCTTTTCCTTTGACCGCTCCCTGTGCCCCTCTTGCACACCCTTTGCTTAGATTGGAACTCGTCCAAGCCCCATTGGCTGATAAGCCTTTCTTTTGGTTCTTAACCCTTTCACATCTGTGTGGACTCCACTTAATCATTAGTGGAACCCAATGACTCTCACCATTATTTGAATTCAGAGACCTGCACTGATAATTACTGAAAGGCGGGTACTGCGTCCTCTGCATTTACGATCATTTTGAAGACAAAGCTATATATAAAAAAAAAGCATTCATCAAATTTTAATGGGATGTTTGGAGCTTTTCTAAGTTCAGTTGAGGCCACTCATGGTCCATACTATATTCTCTTTGATGCACTTGCACTGCTCCCATGAATCAATCTGAGTATACAAACTTAGTTTAGCTTCCGGTTTCAAATTCCTTCACATTGACAGAATGTTTTAAAAATTACATTTCTAAATTTCTAAATGTTGGTTCTTTATTTATTGTTTTTTCTTTATTTATGTACACTTTATACATTTATTTTCTAAGCACTCGTGGACCCCCCGAGTAGGCTTTGCCGACCCCCAGGGGACCCCGAACCACCACTTAAGAGCCTCTAGGATATTGAAAACACAAGGCAGCAGTTTTCTGCCTGGTATCTCGCTCAACTGTTGACCTGCATTGTTCATCATGGAAGTAATTTACACCTCAAATGCCCGAGATGGCTTTGTTCACAGTTCCAAGTATTAGTCCTGGAACTGTAAGGCTTCCTCTCCAAACGGGATATTGTGCAGGACCTCGTAAGGTGGGAGAGTTTCAGGAGTATTCTGCTTGTCAATATACATATGATGAAAGGTCTTAGGGGTTGGGTGTAGAAGAGGATTAATCTACCATAATTATATGGATTGCTTTTGTGTACTCCATGCTACTACAGTCGATCAGGCAGTAGAGAATACAAACCAGTTAGTTTATTTGCAGTAAGCTGCAGCGGAGCCCAGCCTGACCAGTCTCCTTAGATGACTGCCGAGGGGTCTGATCACCATCCATATGGTAACAGAAAATTATACAATTCCAACACCTCGAGAGTCCCGCCCAAACTGGAATTTTTCCGCTCAGGCCATGGTGAACAAAGAAGGCAGATAAGATGAGCAGTGTCACTGGGCAGGGAACATGCTATCTCAGTCCCAAGGCCGTTCGGCAGCTCTCTACCATGTAAAGATGTGAGAACGAGTGTATCTATCGGTAAAGGTATGCAACAATGGTTAGTACATTAATTAGTGCAGCAAAGCTTCAACCTTGAGAAGTACAAGCTTGAGGCGCAGGGCAGCCTTTCTCCAGAGACAAGCATCATGAGACAGACGCTCAATCTCCATTACAGAACAACATGGCGTCAATAAATATGGCGCCATGCATGCTAACTTAAGAAGGAATAGGGGTTCGAACATAGCAAAGGGAGCATTTTAATCATGTGCATCACTGATATAACATCTCAAATCGAACAGTACTGGGCCCTAAAAATAGTTTTGCCATAGTACTGGAATTCCTCATGCGTCCCACTTGTTGCACTTCTCCTTGCTGTTGCTTGCTCCACTGTGGTTTACACAGAGCTCTTCCACATTTCAGACTTGCAGCACTTTTTGTTTGCTACTATGCTGTGCAATTGCACACTCTGAGGGGTGCACATGCGCACCTTGAGAGGAGTAAAGCTGGGAGTGGCCATGTTAGGTAGTCCTACAGGCTGATTGGCTGCATGTGTTTGAATAGAGCTGTCCGATAACATGCTGCAAAATGAGAGCTGGAGCCCTTCTGCTATTGACACTTGCGTCAGTTGATTGCAGCACCCACATCGTTGCAGGCTTTGTGTGTGTATTGAACTTGCCTGGCAGTTTGGGATGGTCTGTTCCTATGAGAAGCAGGGTCAGTACTGATTTGCATAAACAGGGCCTTTGTCTAGTGTTGCACAGGGGACGAAAACGATTGCTGTGGAATGTTACCCAGAGTGATTGACAGTGGTTAAACTATTGGGAAGCATTCCTCCCATCAACTTTTTGTAAGATTGATGTAGCTCCCTAAGTAGCCAAGGCTGTGACTGGACGTGTGTCCCTTGCTCACTGTGCCATAGGATCTAAGATGCACCTTTCTGGTTCAGTCTAAAAAGGCCTTAACCAGTCTCGCATTGATTGAGTTCCCTTCTGGAGGCGGCTTAGCCTGGCAGTTCAGGATGGCCTGTTCCCAGGAGGCACAGGTTCACTACTGAGGTGCATAATGCGGGCTGTTGTTTAGAATGGCACAGTGAGTGAAAAACGATGAGTTGGAATGCTACCCTGAGCGATTGCCTGTGGTTAGACTATTTGAAGGCATTTCTCACATCATCTTTTGTGTGATTGTGTGGGTATTGTCAGCATACAGTTCTAATTGCCAGCCCGATTTTACTACAGATGTGATGATAACAATAAGGTATACGTTTTATCTCTGCCCCATGCACAATGATAATCGTCCACCACCTTTCACTTCCATTCATTCACTTAACCAATGGGGGACATTTTTTGTTGGTCTTGGAACATCCTATTAAAGGTTCCCCAGGTAACCCGGCCCATTCACTTCCCATGTGCAGGCACTACCATGGAGTTGTTTGCCTTTGGCTGCACACATGCTCACTTTACATGTGCGCCAATGTGGCTTCCCTGCCACCTCCACTGGTCCACAGTCAGGTACAGCTTCTGCCTGCACCAAAGCATTGGGTGGCTGCACAGAACCCAACAGCCTACATTTGGAGCTGCGGTCCTATGCAGATACTGCGACTGGACCATTGGAGCTGCGGTCCTTTGCAGTTACTGCGAGGGGACCATTGGAGCTGCGGTCCTTTGCAGTTACTGCGAGGGGACCATTGGAGCTGCGGTCCTATGCAGATACTTTGAATGGATCACTTGTAGGCCACAAAGCGTTTTTCAGTGACACCCCCAACACCTATGGCACCACCAACGGAGGTTTGACAAGCAGCCTCCGCGTACCATGTTGGGAAGCATGCTTAATCTCCAGCCCTGCTACCTGGATGTGAGTCTCCCACATCACAACAGTGAGTCAAGTGTCATGTTGGTGCGTACACACTCGTTACCTTCGGTTGCCGCCATCTACAAGGATCAACCAGGAAATGGGCTCATGAGACAGAACTCCAAGTTGAGCCAATACTTATTGTCTTCATCAGCGTGTGGTGACACCATTCATCATAAGGAATGGTTCCAGTTCCTTGGGTGTAAGTCCTCATCCACACACAGTGCACAGCGGCCGGAGGAGGCAGTGGGTTCAATGAAAGGAAATGTAACACCCACAGCAGGAAGACTGAATGTTAACAAATGAAGGAGCAACTGCACCGGCACGAGTGGCCCTCACTCGCTTCAAGCTGATAGTGCTGCAGCATTGTCTACCTCCAGCTCAAGCTTCTACAATGGGATCCGCAAGATTTGCGTTTTTGGCGGATAGCTGCTCCAAGGCATGGACATCATAGTATTTAAGGAAAACAGTATGTGCAGTGAGAGGTCACAGGTGTAGGTTATACTAGCAAACCTTCCAAGAATCACAAATGACATAGACTTTGAAGGTGCCACTATGGCTCTCACGGCCCATTTTCAGCATCGACCCAGCCTTTGAACGTTTCAAGTTTACCAGTGCATATCGGTCCAAATAAGGCTAATGAGTCCATTCAGTGCGCGGCTGCTCCACCTAGCCTCATTTGAATGTTCCATCGTCCACAGGGAAAAATAAGAGCACATATTATATATGTCTGATATTCCCGTCACCTGAGAAGACGCATTCTTGGCTACCCACAAACCCTTCCTTGGCACACATTAAAACTAAAAAGTGGCCTAAGTACTATCATCAAGTACTAAAATAAAATGGAGCCTTCGTGCAATGGTGTTAAAATTGTTACACTGATGTAAAAGTAATTGACCACAAACCCCGAAAGGAGGGAATAGAAATTAAAAAGGCTAGATGTGAATGGATATGAAGTAAAGTTGCTTAAGAGTGACTGAAGGGATTGGCTTTCTGTCACTTTTGGATGACTGCAAATAGTATTTTTCCATTTGCTTTACAATTCTTCACTGGTTATTCATCAGTGTTTTCGTTGATTTTGTTTGTCATTCCTTGATGACTACTTATATTATATGCACTGGTTTCTTAACACTTCTTCCTGTGTGTGGGCTTGGTGCTTCACGGTGAACTCCAAGGGCCATATAATGCATTGTGCCCCATAAGCACATGCCTGGTTTGTGTGCCCTGGGGCAAGTTGGTATTACAGAAGGGGCTGCAGACTTGTGTGGCCCCTTCTGTAATACTGATGGCACTGTTGTACATGTATCTGGCCCCAATGCAAATGAGGGAATCACTTTGCCTCTGTGCCCTATTATGGAGAGGGGAAAAGAGGCAAAGGGGGCCCCTTAGCCCAGCGTGCCCCTTAAGGGTAGCCCTCTGGAAGGGGCAGTTATGGTTCTATAGACGCCTCAGACATCCACCTGCAAGTACAATGCACCTGCTTGCAGGGGGATCAATGTTTCCTCTTTAAACTGCAGGTGTCGGCGTCCAGCACTGTGAAATAACAGAGCAGCTTGAAAGCAGCTGCTTCACGTTTCACTGAATGCGTTGCCCTAGGGCAGGCAGCCGCACATTTGCGGCTGCTTTGGAGGCAGAACACTGATTGTATTTTCCTTGTTTGCACCTGCTTAAAGAGACAGTGGCCCATTACATAGCACAATACCCCCCGGCGATTTGAACTGTCACTCCTGGGGAATTTAAATAGTATATCAAGTTGTTGACAGCATAGCGCTCCTAGGTGACTCGCCATATTACTCGCTGGTTACTTAATATGTCTTCTGTGGAGTTTTCTTCTTTACTGTAGGGTGACTCCATGTAATCTATCCACTGGTTACTTAATACTTCTAAAGACATGAAGTATCTGCATTAATAACTACGTATTTTCGAACACTCTGTTTATGTGCAGCGGCAACGCTGGACCATGTTTTAGGACATGTCTTCAAGCCTTATAAACCCCACCGAATAACTCTGCCATCGAATAAACTACAACTGACCTGGACTGTGGACTGTGAAAGGGATTCCAAGAACGCAATGCAAATTGGACCACTTTGCAACAGAGTCTGGTACATAAAACACCATAAATCACCCACATAGCGATTCATGGAATGGGACCGCTCGTCGTCATAAAATCACAAAACACATTCAACATAGGAACCTTCTCTCTAGAGTGGCACCTCTCCTCAAAATCCCAAGATACAAGAAAAAATCCATCGGTGGCACATCCTGCTCTGTTCAAGCAGCCAACATATGGAATTCTTCACCCCCCAACATAAGATCCAATGTCAACCACCTTATCTGCAGAAAACTACTCAAGAATTGGCTCTTCCCCACTTAAGCACCATAGGCAAACCGAAATATACAGCCTATCTCTCTGTGTATATAAGCATTTATTTGCACTATAGATATGTTCCTTGCTTTGTATTGCTTTGTATAAATAAGTAGAATAATTGTTCATTTTTTTCATTACAACACTTAAAAACCAGAGTTTACCAAATGCATCTTTAATCTACACATACGTTTTTCCTTTGTATCTATATTCCTTCCATGTACTTGAATCTATATATTTATTACTTTCCTCCCCAAAAACAGGAAAATAGCATATGCAATGCACTACCCTATTTCTCACCCTATACATCTATCAATATCTTTAGTCTACATACACTTCCTTCCTTTATGCATCTATAAACTTTCCATGTACTTGTGGAACTATATATATTTATTACTTTATTATTTATTACTTTTTTCTAATGCAGCATATCCAATGCACAGCCCTATTTCTCACCCTATACCTCTCTCACTATATCCTCTACCTCAACTCTCTGACTCATCTCAAACCTCTTTCTACTACTCTTTCCAATTCATTACCCTATTTTTCACCCTATACCTCTATTAATATATCCTCTACATCCACTCTTTTATCTCAAACCCCGTACCACTACTGTGATCCCCAAAATAGATCTTTCTAGACCCTCCCCTACTCTACCCCTCCTTGCATTATCTGACACCTCTTTTACTATACTGATCCCCCAAAACAAGCCTTTCTAAACTCTTCCCTCTGACTCTTCCCTTCCACATCCCTTTTTACTCATCCCAAGTCTCCTACTACTGCCATGACCTAAAAACTAGTCTTCTATCCCTCCACTATCCTTGTCAATCAAAATAACAGACTAACATTTCCACTTCTCAAATTTTATATTTCACTATACTAATGCTTCATTGGTTCCAGAGTAGCGTGCTACTCGCCAAAAAGGCGCTCCAACACCTTATAAGGGGTAGCAAGCACTATATAAATGCAAACCTTTTTTCCCTCTTCTATCCCTTTGATATCCTTCTCAATCCAAATAACTGACTAATATCCACCACTCCAATTACTTTCATATTTCACTATACTAATTCACCACTACTCCCTTATGGGTTCTGGAGTAGCGTGCTACTCACCGAAAAAGTGCTTCAACAACCCATCAGGGGTAACTAAATAAATATATATTGGTGCCTCAATAATAACATCTTTTTGTTTGATGATAAGGTCTTCAAACAGTTGAGAGGACTAGCTATGGGGACATGTTTTTCACCAACCTACGCGGGGCTCCACGTGGGTTGGTGGGAGGAGCATGTCCTCAGGGCACATCACTCAAAGGTATGGCACAACAACATTGTAAAGTATATGAGGTACATTGATGACATTTTTATTATTTGGAAGGGAAGCCAGGAAGAAGCAGAGGGTTTTGTCAAAGCTATCAATGTGAATGATTCCAACCTTATTTTCAGTGCTGAAATCAGTAACACTGAAATTAGCTTTTTGGATGTGCAGGTAACAGTAGTGAATGACACTCTGACTACAAGCCTCTACAGAAAAAACACAGCAGGCAACACAATACTGCACGCACATAGCTTTCATCGGGGTCACACCATCAGATCCATACCGTATGGGGAGTTCCTTAGAATTCATAGGACATGTAGCTCATTGGAGCAAAGGGACTTCCACCAGAAGGAAGCTATGGTAAGGTTGGAAGCGAGGGGCTACAAATCCGGTGCCCTAAAGATAGCTATGTCCAAAGCTAATAAGCTAGACAGAACGAGTCTCCTGCAGGCCCCTCCAATTCTGTTTCCATCTCTGAGAATCAAAAAGAGAATAGCAACACCATACGGTTGATCACTGGTTTCAGTCGTCAGGCCAACCAGATTTCTAAACTAGTCAGAGGACAATGGTCTGTTATTCTCACTGATCCTACCCTCAAAGATATCCTGCCTAAAAAACCGGAAGTGACTTATAGGCGAGCTTACAGCATGAGAAATGCCTTAGTGTCCAGTTCACCAGAACTAATTAAAAACAATGATTGGTTGTCACCTCGAAAAGGTTTCTTTCGGTGCATTTCTTGCAGAGCATGCAAATTTGGCACCAATACTAGATCATATATGACACCATTCGATTGCAAACCAACCAATATCAAAGGCCACTATACTTGCAAAACCGAGTTAGCAGTATATGTACTCACGTGCTCATGTAATCTGAGATACGTTGGTAGCACAAAACTACCAGTGCACCAACGTATCCTGCAGCACTTGCGAGCCATAGTGAACTGTGACAAAAACTATCCTGTAGCTCGTCATTTTGATCAATTTCACAATAGAAACCTATCCCATCTAAGTTACTTTGTGATAGATGCAGTCAGAACTTCCAAGAAAGGTGGGGACTATGAAAGGCAGTTGAGACAGTTGGAGTCCCTCTATATTGTTCGCCTCAATACAAAGATCCCGGGGGGTTTGAACATGGGGGAAGATTTGAGCACATTTCTTTAAGACCATGTGTCTGTACAGCATCACAGGCCACCTTCGTACTGTCTAACATTAGAGCAGGCTGAGATCCTTATACATCAAGCTGTATGAATTGTCCTTTTTGTACAATATCATGTTTCCGCAGTCGGTTTGACGTCATTTCCACGTTTAATGTGATTTTACACAAGATATAGCAGGGAAGACGTTGGTCTGTGGCAGGGACCTATGTCAACCTTATGCGTATGATATATTTCACCACCTTGTCTCATATTAGGGCATTTCAAGAAATAATTTTTTTTTAATGAACTGGTTCATTATGCATCTGCATATTTTCACTCATTCTTGTTTTCATTTTTTCCCCACACCCCATGATGTCGTATCTATGTTGATTAGGACATTCTAGCACTCCTCCACTTTAATATCATTTAGTTATCTAGCGGTCTGTAAATGTACAATTATCACTTGAACTTTTTAATGCAATACTATGTTTCACATCTCTTTGCATACCTATTATTAGATGTATATTAACATCCATTCGCCATTTACTACATTTTACAAATGGAATATTTTCTTTGGGCCAAATGTATGAATATTATGACATTGCGTCATTTGTTACAGAATTGCCATTGAGAATAATTGTTTATAAGGGCAGAAAAAACACCTTTGAGGAAATTCATTCTTGTACATAGATGGAAAAAAGAGTATTTGTTTACAGCGTATTTGCACATGATGACATTGGATTTTATTGCGTATTTGCACAGTAATAATTTGCACTTCTATTTGTATCAATGCATTTGCACTTTAAAATAGAATTTCCGTGTGTTTAGGTATTAACCTACAAATAATGCCCTTTATTGATTTATATTTGTATGTACATACTATCTTTCCATAATAATGACAATATCTGAAACATACTATTACCATTTCAATATGGCCGCTGAAAATGTATGGTGTGAATTC
This sequence comes from Lissotriton vulgaris, assembly GCF_964263255.1. Taxonomy (NCBI): domain Eukaryota; kingdom Metazoa; phylum Chordata; class Amphibia; order Caudata; family Salamandridae; genus Lissotriton; species Lissotriton vulgaris. The sequence continues at coordinate 1,206,375,802 of NC_141695.1, forward strand.
ACTAAGCATAGAACGTAGTCCACTTTCTATGTCATTTGATCATTGGTAGCGTTTTGGCGCGATGTGGAAATTGATCATTGCATTATTTAAACTTGAGTTCAGCCGCTTATCCGCTGACAGTGAGCAAGGGCGTTCACGCCCGAAACGCGTCTGTTCGGCATCCTGTTGCACCTCTGCACTTTATCATGAAATAAAGGAAGAAAAATATCGATGTAAGACTGGCTGTGGACTTATTCATCTGTGTCTGCGTACTGGACTTTGTGCAAAGGAGCTGCACGAGTTTTCTGGTTGGAGTATATATATATATATATATATATATATATATGTATATATATATATATATATATATATATATATATATATATCTCTATATATCAAAGTAACAGGTGCTCTCAGTCCGCAAAATAACACAACACCGCTAAAGTCTCCAAGGGTGTTTATTTAAACTAACTTTTGTTAGTTTAAATAAACACCCTTGGAGACTTTAGCGGTGTTGTGTTATTTTGCGGACTGAGAGCACCTGTTACTTTGGAATATTTACATTACCGGCGTGCTCGGCCGGCATTGGTGCCACTTCCCGAGGGGCCGCTGTCAGCGTTTCTTGAGCGGACTTTGAAACTTATATATATATATATATATATATATATATATATATATATATATATATATATATATATATATATATATATATATTCCACTTCTCTTCACTTCAGAAAGAAACTGCCGCCTACCAGAACAGCGGATGTCTCGCCGGGAAAAAAGGACCTCCGAAGTCAGGTCCTGGCAACACTTCACCTCTCAAGCAGAAAAACTACAGGTGACGAGACTGTGTGCTGACCATAGAATTTTATTTCATGTAGCCCTCGGACCCGTTTCGCCTGACCAGCAGGCTTGTTCACCGGCTGGTCAGGCGAAACGTGTCCGAGGGCTACATGAAATAAACTTCTATGGTCAGCACACAGTCTCGTCACCTATAGTTTTTCTGCTTGAGAGGTGAAATATATATATATATACCTTTTTCCCTGTTCTATCCCTCTACTACCCTTCTCAATCCAATTACATGACTAACATATCCACCATTCAAATTACTTTAATATTTCACTATACTAATTCAACACTAATCCTTTATGGGTTCCGGAGAAGCTTGCTATTCACCAAAACAGCGCTTTGATGCCTTGTATGGGGTAGTAAGCGCTATGTAAATGCAATTTCAATACAAAACAATATACATGCTTTGGTGCAATATAATTTAAATTTGCTGTGGCACTGCATGTGCCAACTCCAGAGGCTTTCAGCGACTCTGCTGCTCAGAACTCAACCATCAATGCTGCTCATCTGGGACAAGAAACCACTTTGCAAAAGGATGCTGTTCCAAGCAGTCAGAAGCCAAGAGGACTTCATGCGACAGCAATGCAGATGCAGCATGGTCTGTGAAGATTAACAAAACAAGACTGATGTAAACCCCAAGAGGGTGGAATGACACAGGTGAAACCCCCTCTATCACAACAAAAATGCAGATATTTTTGGCCCCAGCACTACTTTCATAAGTGAGGATACCCCTAAAACCCTTGAAAATACTGTGACTTCTGTTGATGTCTTCTGTGGTCACTCTACTCATTAATATCGAGGTGACCAGTTCCATGTGGATGAGAGTTTGGTGTGCCTTCCTTAAAACTACAAAGCAGGAGGATCAATGTCTCGCCACAAGATGACAAGACATTTTAAACAAAAGGGAATAGGGAGACACACAAAGGATTTATGAGGGTGGGCTTTTCTGGAGTTGGAGGTTGACTATGCTTATCATGAACCCACAATACCTTGAAATGAATGACATAAAATCTGATTGCAAAACCTTTTCTTGGTTTGTGAGTCCAGCCAACTCCTTTCTTTATCTTCATGTGCAGAGTACTTCATGCTCGGGCCTTTGAAGACTCCGGACCTGATTTAGATCTCGGCGGACGGTTGAGTCCGACACAGTGGTGACAGATAACCTGTCCGCCGAGATGTACATTTCATAGGATATAATGGGATTTATATTTTGGCGCATGGGATATCCGTCACCGTTATGATGGAGTAACTTGTCCACCAACATCTAAATCGGGCTATAAGTAGGGATGTGCTTTAGAGTGATACCAAGAGAGTTAGGTGATTAGAGAGGGCCGCACTCTGGAAGGAAATGGGTCTATTGGCTGATTCAAATTGGCCCGCTCTATTCTTTGAGTGAGATATATCCCGTTCCACTACCACCCCAAAGACTACTGCCTCCATCCTGGGACCTCGCCCCACCAAGAAATCGGAATCCGTCCTTGACAATTGTAATATTAACTATCCTGTATAATGCTTTTCCCTCTTTCTCCCAGCACCCCCTCTTGTGTTATCCTTCCTATTGTTTACTTTGTGACTCTGTAAAGCGCTCTGATACCCTAACGGGTCAAGTTCGCGCTCTATAAAACTCTAAAATAAATAAATAAATCTACACATTTGCATGTCAAGCCCTGCTTCTCTAGTTTTTAAAGAACATTTTAGAAAACTTACCTAATTTGGTGATGGGCCCAGAGAACAGTCCCAATCACAGTATTGGGCATTCCTGACAATCGCATTATCTAAATCATTTATGATGGAAGGCTGGGATCACTGAAAAAAATGTGCTTAATACCTTTCCTGAAATGCAAATTTTTTGCAAATGTCCAAAATAAATTGTAGAAATACTCTAACTTTTGAAAGCGGTGTACATGTATCAAAAACTGCTGAGGGATCTATATGTCCTATATAGACTGCTGGCGCCACATTTCTATCAACTTTGTTTTTTATATCCTCTCTGATAGCAGTAAGAGGACTGCTTAATGCATGGACTGGAAACTAGCATGGGCCTCTGACAAAGATGAATTACTTCTGTGAATCTAAAAAAAGCAGCAAATAGGGCGTTCTCTTAATGCATTTAACAAGAATTGTCATTTGCAGTAGATCTACAGTTTCCTGGAATGGAGAAGTCAAGCCCTTCCTTTTGAGGAATTTTATGCAAGATGTTTTTAGCTCCTAATTAAAATTTTTGTTCCAGAGGGCAGCTGGCCGTGGTCCTAGTCCAGGTGCCCCAGAGATTGAAAGTGATGTTCTCAAAGTTTCCAGGAGGCCATAGCTCCACATGGGGGAGTGACTTGTTTCTGGATGTCCCAAGATGAGCATATTCATCCATAGATTGTTGAGGAGGTTATCATGGAGTAGGTAGACTATGCTGACCGACTGAAGGACTCCATGATGGGTAGAAGTGGTCCAACAAGGAGACCAATTTGTGAGCTTTTTCTAAAAAATGGCAAAGAATCACAGCGCTGCTCCTTGTTGACTATATGTGCTCTGGTGGCCATTGGATACATGAATTCCATGATTGTTTTGAACAGTTCCTTCAATGGACTAATGGCCACCCTGAAGCAGATGAGCTAGTTTTTACTTTCCCGCTGAAAGCCCTTTACATCTTTGGCTGTTGGAGGCAGCATGGTTTGTCTGCAGAGTTGGCTCCGTTCCCCCAGTGCTGTTCCATTAAATAGTTTAGAATCTTTAAGTGTAACAGGCCCTTGATGAATCGTTTAGCCGCCCTAGTCCTTTAGGTGGGGCGTCCTGCCTTCAGCGACATAAGTGATTGTAATGGCTCCGATCCACAGCATTTTGCTATTAGTTTGGGATTTGATTATGATTGGGATCAGGAGGGGTACTAGAATAAAAGGATGGAGGTTGATTTAGGAAGTGAGGGATGAAAGTAGGTGTAATCAAATGGTGGGGTTGGGGGCGAATGGCTGCTGGGGGGAGGTCTTTGAGGAGGGGATGAGGGAAAGTCGCTGAGGTCCTAAATCAGGAAAGCTTATTAGGAGGAGGGCGTTGTAAGGAGGAAGTAGGGGTGTAGGTACAGAATGACTAGGAGGTGATGTGGATGGTGAGGTGAGCGTGCAGTGGCTGTCCTGTGGTGTGAGGGTGGCGGAGAGCAGTGGATAGCAGTATAAAGAATGGAGTGAGCTGAGCATGAACTGCGACTGGAGCTTTGGAGTCGTCAGGGGAGAGTAGGAGGGATGAGAGGAGTACGTGTAACCGGAGAATAGAGAAAAAATATAGCAGCAGAAAGTGGAAGAGGGGTGACGAGAAAGGAAAGTGTGGGGGAATGGGAGTGAAGAGCATAACGTAGCAAACAAGAGGTAATATGCAGAATGTGGTGGGACGGGGTATAAATAGAGCGGTCTTGAAAGATGTTGGTGAAGCGTGAGCGCAGGCACATGACTGACATTTTGCTGTGTAAGGCCTGCACAGATGTCATGAAGAGCAATACTAGAACAAACTATAAACATACACTCACACGGTCCTTCGGTTTGATCAGCAGCCTGTATGCCCACCTCTTTCCCGCCCCATATGTTTCTTGTACAGTGTTGCTTTTTGTCTCCCACTCCAAGTTAAGAGATGCGGACATAATTTGCTAGGAAGAAAAAGTTTTATACAAGAAATAACCACCCAGGAAACCTCTTAGCTGCAGAGCAGCTGGTGGTGCAGGATAGGGTAAGTCAGTTTCCTGTAGACGGAGTCAAATGAACTTTGCCTGGCCACTGCTCCTCAGTGGAGCCTTCTGCAGGTCTACTTACAAGTGGTGCTTATCAATGGTAACCTGTTCTCAGCAGATCCATCCATGTTATGACTTCTGCAAGGCCTGTAATAAATATGTATACCAGCTCTTCAGGCCAGAGTTTTAAGTTCGTTTTGTCAGACAGTGGTTCCACGGTTCGTTAGCGGAAGGTGTATATGGGTACATCAGGACATAAGCCGCACCCAGTGGAAACACAGGGCTGTGCCAGACAGTCATTCAGGCAGGAACAGACCCAAGTATACTGGGGCTAAAACCCTCTGTACACAGTATGGCGCACTACATTAGGCGGTCGACTGCTTAGAAACAGAAAGGTCTTGTGGGTGTACCAACAAGGGTAGTTTTAGTTTTAGAAGCAGTTGCAGGTAGGATGGCAGGAAGGCTGTTCACAATTTTGTCCTCCTTTATCGTAAAAGTGAGGATGTTAAAAAGCATATTTTGTGAAAATATATTGAATTTAAAAGCAATATAGGATGAAACAATACAAATCTCTGGTGTAAAAAAAAATATATATATATACATTATTCTTAGTTTCTAGAAAGTGAAACCTTACTTTGAATGGGGCATGTTGGTGCTATTTAAGAGAGCCAATTGTGTTGAAACATAGTCTTAATCACTGTTGTAAGTTAATCTTCTGTATGCCAATGTGTGATAACATGTATTTTCTAATGAATTTTCTATTTATGACTGTTAAATGGCCAGCACTGAAATATATTATTTACTACTACATCAACTGTAAACCCTGACATGCTTTTGGTCGTGTTTCTGTAAAAAAAAAAATCTTTTTCCTCAGGGGTTTGGCTGATTCTCTTTTAGTGGCCTTAGGGCTCTGTAATTGCAGTGTTCAAGTGTGCGCGCACACACTTGTTAGGAAGTGGTGCTTACCTGATGTTTTTGAACCTGCCTCAAGCCTGCTATTGCAGGCCTGTGGGTACGCACTTGCACCCATGATATTTTTTAATGAATGTCAACCCTTGCCATTGCAGGCCTGTGTGTGCGCGCATTGCACTTCTACTCAGGTTGGCCTTTCTAAACCACTGGACCATCCTGAGGGTACCTTTTACTACCACTAGAGCACCCCTGGGGTAAGTCTTAAGGCAGGAAGCAAGTGGTAGGTGAAAGGCAGGGCAGGTGCACATGTGTTTTCCCTGCCCTGGTAGTGAAGAATGCCCATATGTATTTTCACTGCCTAGGTTTGCTCTTCCCATTGTTTAACATGAGGGGCTGATTGACATTACTTCAAACTGCAATAGTGGTTTACAAAGGAGCAGACTTGTGTTGTTTCCTATCTCTGGATTCACAATAAAAAACCCTCTTCTGTGATAAAGAGAGGGTTGTCATTAATAGCTTAGAAATGACACTTCTCGAAAGTGGGCATTTCTCTGCTCTAAAACTTTGTGTGCCTTTTAGTTTGATTCCAGTCCACAATGGAGGCTGGGGCAGAACTTCTATTCATTTCCCAGAGACCGCTAAAAACTTTGGGCATTTAACTGGAACAGACCTCTGCCATTTGAGGGCCTGGATGGATATAATGGAGGAAGTGTATTTGACACTTGGCCTCTAAGAGCAATATAATGTCCCCACTTAAGATAGTGGACCATATGCATGAACACATTTTCCCATAGACACAGAATGGGCAAAACCCTTTGATGCATCTGGCCCTAAGATCTGGATTCTACGGCCCCATGGCAGACAGGACTGAAATTTAGGGGAGACATCTGTGTTTCACAGTCAAACCCTCTGAGCCACACCCAACTTCAAAGGCACACTACAGTATAACTACTGCTCCCATACTTTAGCAGGGTAGAGATACACTTGTGGGGACTTGGGACCGGAGATCCTGGAACTGCATGGTTCACACTGCCAGAGGAATCTGTTGTGACAAGGAGGATTACTGCCATAGAAAAGTAGCGTGCACCCTTCCTGAATAGTGCCTCACCTGGGCTGACTAACTGCTGCTGTGTGGCACCCTGACGTGTTCTCACCAAGGGCTTGTTTGTTTGCCCCTGTTCTCTCATGGAAGTCTCCGGGACATCAAAGACCTCCCGCTAGGGACCCACACCATCTACCTGTGACACCTGGAGAGCAGTGCCTTCAGAAGTGCCCACAGCGTCTGCTGAATCCCAACTGGTGGCGCAGTTTCTGGGTGGAACTAAGTGTTGTGCCTGCAGATCGGATTTCCTTGTGCGGAGCCCCAAATGTACTGCCTGCATATAAGGTGTGTGGCCCTGCATCATGGGGCCTCAACACGCAGAAAGCTTCTTCATGGTGGTGAGTGTATAAACCAGTTGCAAACCCCACATGGCCAGCTTCGTCGATTGTGCTGCATCTCTCTCGTGTGACATGCAGACTGCATGCTCATTGCATGTGGTGTCAGATTCACAGGTTGCAAACCTTGGAGGTGAGACTGTACCCGTAGTAGTGCCTCATTTTACCTTGTGTGGCACTGCTGAACTTAGACCTGTGTTTGTGACCAAAATTGCCAGGTGCGACCCGTATCTACATGCACCAGACGTTGTGCCTCATTTCCAGGGAGGTACGGAATTTGGAACTCTCCGTTGTGTGTGACCAGAATTGTCTGGTGTGACCCGTATCAACGCGCACCAGATGTTGTGCCTAGTTTACAGGCAGGTACATAATTTGCAACTCTTTGTTGTGTGTGACCTGAATTGTCTGGTGCAACTTGATAAATGTGCACCAGGTGTTGTGCCTCATTTCCAGGGTGGTACAGAATGTGCAACTCTTTATTGTGTGTGATTGCAATTCTCTGAGCGATTCTACAAACACACACCAGAAGTTGTGCCTCCTTTCAGGGGAGGTGCGGAGGTGCGGAGGAGCGGATTAGTGTTTCGTGGTGCCCAGATTGCCTGGGTGCCACTTGGATAGACGTGTGCTTGACGGGGTGCCTCTTTCTTCTGAGGAGCTCCCCTGCTTCAACCCACAATCATCTATTCCTTTTGTGCCATCAATGTGGCAGACCAACCGCCCACTCCTCAGCCAGCCCCAACGACTTGTGCTGGGGTGGTTTGAGTAATTGACTGGGCTAAGTAACGCTTCCAAAAGTGACCGGGAACTGGTCAGGAGACTGCATGACCCTTTTGCCTCGCAGAACTGGGCTGGTGCCAGAAGGCATTGTGTGGAACCCCTTAAGTGGACGACTATCGCCCTCAGCCCGCTTCTGTTCCGCATACAGTGGGCACACTTCCCGAGTAGTGGGCCAACCTCCATTTGTCGACTGCCGCCTAATTAACCCTGTTACCTAACCGAACTCCTTCCCTGGGCCCCTGACTAGGTGTGACTCTGGCAACGATCGGCCTAGAAGGGGGTGGGGGGGGGGGGGGGGGCGTGGGAAGAGGGAGAGCCAGATCTAGAGCTCTGACTACACAAAAGGTTGGAGATCCCTGGCCTAGAGGAACAGCAAAACCCCCGAAGCACGCTCCGCCTACAAGACCGCCATGACTGAAGACACCACCAACTCATCAGAACCACGAAGAAAACTTTCATCCAGAAGAGAATCCTCAGCAACTCTAAGGAACTCTTCAGCATTGTACAACAATTCTCCAAACCCCCCAGCGAGTGCTCAGACGTTCTTTTCTCCCGGGACCTCTGCAACAAGCTCAGCTCCTACTTCCATCTCAAGATCAGGACTCTCTACAACTTCGATGAGCAGAACCTAAGCACAGACTCCACTCCTTTAACCAGCAACACAACCCAGTCTACCATCACCGCCTGGAATACTGTCACCACAGAAGACACAGCCACAACCATGAAAAGCATATACATGGGAGGGGGCCCCCCCCACTGACCCCTGCCCCCCTCACATCTTCCACAGAGCCGCCTCCACCATAGCACCCGAATTACGACGTACAATCAACTGCTCCCTCGAAACAGGCACATTCCCTGACGGCAGGAAACATGCAGAATTAAAGTCCGTACTTCAACAAGCCCACCGCAGACCCGACGGACCTCGGTTGAACAAGCTTTATTCGAGATAATTTCTCATAAAAGCACAGCATAAAATTGAACATAACAAATAAAAAACAGATCATTTAACATATACAAATTCATATAAGACATTTTGTGCAAGCTCATGCAATACCAACATATAAAAGTACACATATATAGCAAATTAGATTGGGGTTTGTAAAACAATTAAAAACCAGATTAACTAAGCCCACCCATAGATCGCCGCCTAATTGCCCAGGCCCACCCCAGGTATTTGGCTACCCCGAGAACTATCGACTCCTGGGTAGATGTACATAAAATTCTCAATGCCACTGCACTATGTCGTGTCCCAAGGTTTTTACATACAGGGGTAAGCCATACCCTCCTAGGTGATGAATAGGCTTTGCAGACAAATAGAAAGTGACCTAGGCTTTCAACAGCTGCTTCACACACTGGGCATAACATATTGGTCGACCTCTGCCAACCTGCAGTTAGTTTTTTTAGCGGGATGGATCCAGATCTTAACTGGAAGACTAACTTCCTATCCAGTGGGACCGTAATATTGTCCCACTAATTTTCTAAGATAGGGTAGATTTTGGCCTTCAAGAAGCGACCCGCCATGGAATCAGACCTAGCGCCTCTCAGAAGATTGTTGTCCACCCAATCCCAATATTGGGATTTGAGGGCTTCCTTGCTTGGGAAGACTTCCCCCTGCGGGTTGGTCCAAAGATTAGAAAACCCCAGGTTAGTTAACATGGCCCTTAAATTTTTTAGCCACTTCATCTTGGGGAAATTATCTTCCTTGATTATCGAAAGGAAACCATCAGCATATTGCCTAATCTCAGGAGTTGTCCAAAGACGTCTCCAATAGAGAACAGGGCGCAATCGCGCTCTATCGCTAATTGTCCGTCTACCCAACTCCAGGAACAATGGTATTAGGGGGGTGCTCTGTGGAAGGCCTGTGATCCCTCTAAGGAACCTGTTTTCAGATATCTGTAGGGTCGAGAGGTTGTCCCAAGCCCATAACTCTGCACCATATAAGGTCGCACCTAGGACCTTTGCATCGTAGACTATAAGGACAGGTTTGATCGGTTTGGTCTTGGATTTTCTGTGTTCCCCCCGCAATGCACCTGATAATTGTTGGTGTTTTAAGGCCGTTTTTTCCAGGTGATGGGACCAACCCGAGCCCTCTGCTATTTGGACCCCTAAGTATGTAAACTCCTTGACAATCTCTAGCTTACTGTTGTTCAGGGTTACCTTGGGATGAATTTTACGGCGTGGGGAGAAGACCATTAATTTCGTCTTACCCACATTTACTTCTAAGCCGTGCTCTTTGCAAAAAACATCAAATATGTTTAATGCACGTTGTAACCATGCAGGGGTCTTTGACATAATCAGGGTGTCGTCAGCGAACATCAGGACCTCCAGAACTACAGACCCATCTCTCTCCTCCCCTTTGCTGCCATAGTCATTGAAAAGATTTTCGACAACAAGCTCACCTACTTCATGGAAGCCAAGTCGGTCTTCAACTCCTCCCAAATCCGGATTCCGCAGCAACCACAGCACTGAGACCACCGTCCTAGCCACCACGGATGACATCTGCACCCTCCTTGACCAAGGCCACAGAGCTGTCCTCATCCTTCTAGACCTCTCAGCAGCCTTCAACACCGTCTCCCACCGCACACTAACCGTCAGACTCGACAACGCCGGCATTCGAGGAACCACCCTTGACTGGATCTGCTGTTTCCTCACCGGCTGAATCCAAGGAATCAGACTCCTGCCATTCCTCTCCGAAGCCACAGAGATCAGCTGCAGAGTACCCCAAGGATCCTCACTCAGCCCTACGCTAATTTAACATCTGCATGACCCCCCTCGCTACCATCGTCAGAAACATGGACTCAGCATAGTACCTTATGCCGAGGACACCAGGCTCATCCTCTCCTCCACCAACGAACCCGACATCACCAGACACAGCTTCCAGGAAGGAATGAAAGATGTTGCCTCCTGGATGAGCAACAGCTGCCTAAAGCTCAACTCAGAGAAAATGGCCCACCTGCCTCTGCAAATCTCCAACAGACCACGCTTCCAATCACGGCATCATACATGATTCCTCCCTCACCATGAACCAACAGATCAACGCCTTATCTTCTGTGTGCTTCAATACCCTCTGCATCCTCTGCAAGACCTAAAATGGATCCCCCTTGAATCCAGAAAGATCATCACCCTCACACTTATAACCAGCAGAGTCCTGACGGGTGAGTAGTGCCCTTCACAAATCCCTGGTTGATTGATTGATTGATTGGGGTAAAGTGCATATTACTGATGTCATTTTACCACCGTTTGTCCTAGTACTGCTAGTTATATTTTCAAATGTGATTTTTACCCAGAAATGCATGATGTTTGTTTTGTTTATTAATGTGTGTTGAATACAAACTTTATTTACATACACAATGTGTGAAGTCTCTTTTGCTACGCTGTGTATTCATTGTGTGAGAGTTCTGTGCCAATGCTTTACACATTTCCTCGGTCAAAAGCCTTACTGCTAGCCAAGGGTGAGCTCCGGTTATACAGTGCGTGTAATCACCCGACCTTGATGGGAGTGGTCGGTTCTGCCAGCCTACGGCCTTGCTTAGCCAACCAGAAGGTGCCAGTTCCAACACTGACTTACTGTTTTCATTAATTGTGTTGTATTATCTTCATTTCCTATTTTACTGTAGGCCTCTTCACGTCCTGTTACTACTTCTCACATACTCTATGCTACCCTCTCTACCTTCTTCAAGTTTTCTTTTTATTGTCCCATGCGCAGGTATTACCGCAACACACATGGGGTCATCATTGTTTACGACGTCACAAACCCAGCCTCCTTCGTCAATGTCCAGCGATGGCTGCATGAGATCACCCAAAACTGTGACTCGGTTTGCAAGATCCTTGGTAAGTTGGTGTTTTAACCTGCCATGTAGTCTCCTATTTGTGTATGTACCAAACTATGATTTTTTTTTTCTTCCTGGGAATTCCAAATATCCTGAGGCGTTCTCTTCATTTGTGTGCGTCTTTCAAAGCCCCTACCCTGAGTGGACACCTATGCATCTACCTACCTCCACATTCATCAGCCATGTAGTCGTCTTGCTGTATGCTTTTGTCAAGCATCTTCTCTGAGCATTCATCTGCCTTGCGGTCTCCTCCGACCCCTCTACCACACAGTCTGTGTCCACTGACCATTGTCAACACAACTCTGGCCTCCTTTCCTTGTGTTGATCTACCCTGCAGATTCCTTTTTCTAGGTACACCTACCATGGGGACTCTTTCCAGCATGGGCATGTCTTGGCATCTCTCGCCACTGGATGAACCTAATGTACTATCCAACCCATAGGTGCACTTACTATTCTTCCTCTCACCTTTCCTGGAGCCTTCTCTCAATGGGTGTCTTTGACCTGCATTCTCCTTGTTAGAACTGGCTATTTCTGGTAGGCTAAGGCTGACGCCAAAGCCAGGCAGAAACCACCATTCTAGTCAGGGCAAGGAAGTCACACGCCAAGATAACCTCTGCTCACCCCCTTGGTAGCTTGGCACAAGCAGTAAGGCTAAACTCGGAGGCAATGTGTAAAGCATTTGCGCCAGCGCACAACAGCAACAACATACTAGGCACACCACAGAAGGGACTCCACACAAGGTTATTATAAAAATAACTTTTGTATTGTAAAAACACATCAGATAAAATCACACATATACATTGTGCCAACTGGCACGGGCAATATTCACAGGGATTATGTACACAAGACAGGGCCACATGGGCGCCTGTCAAAATCAGATATAGAACTCCTAGATAAAATGTAGAATATCAAATCACTTCTAGAATAAAGAATAAATGTAACATAAAATAATAATCAAAGATAACCACCAGTAACCACTGGTAACAGGAACCAGGACCTTACTAGGACCACCTGTACTAAGAAAGAAGAACCACCTAAGTATCACACAGCATTAGGGGTCTAAGAAAGGATACATTACTCATGATGTAATAAACCTACATTCAGAGGAGTAGAAAAGACAACCACCTAAGAATAACCACATTTAGGGGCATAAACCAGAACACCTTACCCATGATGCATGAACACATTCAGAGGAGTAATAAGGAGAAACACATGATGACTAAACATTCAGAGGTGTTAAGGATAGAGCACATGATGCAATAAAATCACATTCAGAGGTGCATAACATAAGTCAATAGCGCAAAAACACACAGTAGGCAATTACTATTTAAAAGCATAGAAATCACATTGCGCCTACACTACATAAGCCACTACCTGTGGCAGTCCCTAGGCCAACTGGCCTTGTGGGGCAAAGATGCCCTGGGTCCAATGTCAGGGCGCGCTGCCATGCAGCGCCAGTCACAGAATACAAAAGCCTAAACGTGGCAGTTGCCCACAAAGTGCTGGGCAACTGTGTACATCACAGAAAGGCCTAAACGTGGCAGGTGCCCACAAAGTGCTGGGCACCTGAAGAATCAACAAAACTGCGCCAGCTGAGCCACACAGGCTCTAAAGCCAACACTGCGCACGTTGGAGCCACACAGGCTCTGGCCAACACCGGTCAAACGTTGGAGCCACACTGGCTCTAAAGCAGCATGCCCCCTGGAGCCTCCCTGGACTTTCCAAGCGTTGGGGCGACCCACTGCCATCCGGGGCCGCCCTGACTGCACCTCGCAAACATGAAATGGGGCAGGTAGCCTCTCAGGGCTCTACTCAGCGTTGGGGCGACCCACTGCCATCCGGGACCGCCCTGACTGCACCACCAACACTGGACCCCACGGGGCCCTCAAAACACGTTGGGGCGACCCACTGCCACTTGGGGCCGCCCTTGAAGCCCTCATGGCTTCAGACAACAAACAGCGCGAACCCGCGCTACTGTGGGGGGGCGGACACCGGCAATGTGTCCCGGCGCCCCTCCCCTGCTCCATTCTGCCCAGCCCCAGCCCAGACTCACCGGGCTCTTCCGGGCGGCGGCTCCTTCTTCTGGCCAGCGCGGGGCTCCTCTTCCACCACGGAGCCCCGCCGGCCCGCTCCGACGTTCTCGGCTGCTCTCCTCTCGCTGCAGGGCTCCCTCCGCTCACGGGAGCCCTGTAAGCCGGCCGCCATCACTCTTCTCCTCTCTCTCCCCTCGCCTCGCGGTCGCCATTCCTCGGCACCCGGGCTGTGGGGGCGGGACTTCCGGCCGGCCGCGACCGGATTGGTCGGCCGGCCAAGCGCTTCCGGGTCGCCGCGGGCAGCGCGGCGGCCCCTCTCTAGCTAGGCAGGCGGGGAGGCATTTAAAATATCGGCAATACCGGCGTGGGCAGCCGAAGTTAGATAAAAGTAAGAATAAGCGAGGTGGGCACTCGCCAGTCTGGCAAAGCGCTCCTCAGCGCTATAATCAAAAAATAAAGCGCTCGAAAGCGCTATGGGGCAATAAAGCGCTCCCAAAGCGCTAGAATAAAAAGTACAAAAGGTCCTTCCAGAAATGCAGCTCCACCATGCTGCACAAAGGTCCCAGAGAGTCCCAGGGGGCAAAGCAAAGTCCCCCCCATCAGCCCAGGCAAGGCAGAGGGTCCCCCAGGAGTCCAGGAAGGTCCATCAGGTGCCCAGGGGCTGGGCAGAGCCAGGGATTCCCCTGAGCTCAAGCAGCAGCAGCCCCTGGCAGATTCAAGTTGAAGACAAGAACATTTTGGAAGGGGATACAACCCCTTCTTATACAGTGCAAAACCTTTGAAGTCCTTTGAAGTCCTTTGAAGCAGGCAGTGTGAGAACCAGCTGGACTGGTTTAGAGGGAAGTTCCCTTCAGTATCGGGGACAGAGGTGTCAGTCGCCCAGCGGGAGGTGGAGCCAGCTTTGTAGTTACACAGGAACAGCCCTTCACTATCAGGTGCCATCTCCTCCCACTTCCCTGGCAGCAGATGCTGCCTTTCATCCATGGGCTGACTTCAGACAACCTCCTGGGCTCTCCAGCCCCTGTCATCCTCAAACCAGACAGTCAATCCACAAGCAGGCCCATGCACTCTGGGCCAGGCTCACCAGCCAATCACACGCTAGCAACAACCTACACAAATATGCCAACTTCCAAAAGTAGTACTTCTAGACTAGACACAGTCATGCTGCATACATCATTTTGCAGCATTCACTCTCACGAGTTGATACATACCAAACTCGCCCCTGCACTCCCCACGCATCAGGAACTACCATGGGCATACATATTCCCCATTCATTCCTATGGGAGGGCAGGTCACTCACCATTCATTCACAGAGAGCTCAAGCACTTTACACTGTACCACAGTGAAAAAGTGCGCAGAGGCCTAAAATCACCAATACCAGGTTCCAAAAATAGGCTAGGAAAACGCAAAAAGTCTAGGGGTGAACCTGCCTAATGGGCCGGGTCCAACACTCCTACACTACGGTTTCCTTCCAAAGCGCACAAATCTTGCACTGTCTTTAGTGGCTTACTGTTGGGAGCCCCTTCCCAGAGCCTTCACCATAGTAGAGTAGTTAGACCGGTTTGTCCTTGACCCCACACTTTTGGACCTCTGTGCACCTGTTACAAAATACATTTATTTAAAAAGAAGCAGGCTGGACCTACTACTCCGCCATGCAGCTAACGCAGACACAACACTAGGCGGCTCCAATAATACTCTGCTTTCTCTTGCCCCAGTGAAAATTGTTTTTTTCTAATTAGAAGTTACTCCTTGCATTGAAAAACCAAGGAGGGACTTCAACAAGCTTGTGCTTCATCCTGCTGTCTCTTCCAAAAGTAATCCTCAATACCTGTCAAATTATTGGTTTGTGGAAGAAAGTGAATTATGTTTAATAGGACGATCCCATTAAAAGGAATGAAGAATTAACCACATTAGGAGGGTGACGCATGCTTGTAAAGCGAGTGACCCTATTGATTTCTATGAAAGCACGCTGTTTTTTTGGAGGGTGAATATTAATTAAAATAGCATAACACTGTACAAATGAAAGTGAGTTTACAGGTTGGAATATCTGCCATGTGACTTGTCCCTGGGCGTTTGTTAGTGGCCTACTCTCTGCAGGTGCCCTGGCGTTGGTCATGTTCCATGAAGCGCACTTCTCCAGCTGCATTTTCTCTGTGCACATACCAGTTATGGAATCTCTTCCATCAGCATGCATTTGCTGAGCATTCTCCGCCCCAAGCATGCGCCTGCTGGGTGCTTCCTATGATGGCAAAACCAGCCAGGCTCTCTGACCACATATCAGCCTGGCTCCCTCCCACCCTTGAAACCTCCTCATGGGCAGCCTAGTCTCCATACGCATGTTTGCCATGCAGCCCCTTTATGCTTGTGTGACCCTGTATCGTCCTCAAGTGCACACACTCCCTGCAGCATCCTCTGTGTGGCAAGCAGAGATGTATAGTTTGCTGAGTCTATGTACAGCACAGAGTTACACCAGGGTAAAATAGCAATCGTAGAGGGATCAAGGATGATGTTTCAACTTTTTGCCATAGTTTAGCTGGGTCTTCCTCAGGACAGTTTTTTTGTTTTTCAGCAGAATGTAACCAGCATTCTAAAGAAGACAATGCTGGTTAAGCATGATACTGACGGCTTTGCTTCTTTGCCTGCCAATTTATGCAAAATGTAGAAACACATGTTCACAGAATATTTTTAGTGATGCACAATGGTGATTTTTCCCTACACTGTCATGGAACTGTTGATCGGACCATTGCAGGAGAGATGTACTGATGAAGGAAGGGCCAGACACCTGGGCATCTGTTGGTACATGTTTTGTTTCATTTTGGACTTTACCTCCCAATTTTAGCAAGTAAAGGTTCATGACGAACAGGAGATCTTTGTAGTACAGATAGGTTTTACAAAGTTCTCTTCCTTCCGCGGTTAGACTATAGATTTCCCCCTCCGTCCACCTCCTGTCAGTGATGTCCGGTACTCCACAGTCACTGCCCTTCATTTCTCACGCTTTCCTGTTTTTTTTCTCCACAGTGGGCAACAAGAACGAGGACCCATCTCGAAAGCAGGTTGAAAGCTCAGATGCTAAACGCTTTAGCGACCAGATGGGGGTGCGGTTATTTGAGACAAGTGCCAAGGAGAACACCAATGTGGAGGAGGTGAGCATGGGGACAGGCTAGAACACCAACTCAGAGATTGAAACTTCTTTAGAGTTCTAGAACACTCAACATAGAGGAGGTGGGTGCATGTTACATTCAAGAACAAGGAGGTGGTGAGAATGACCGCTGACATTCAAGAACACCAAAGCTGACGGATGGGTGAGGGGGCACTGATTGTTCAAGAACTCCCTACTGAAAAAAATTATGGAAGCATTTGAGGAAACTAAATGGATGAGGTGGGTGAGCACCTAGTACTAACTCCCAAAGAGGAGGCATGTGGCTATCTACCATTTGCCCTTCACTTGAGGGGGGCACTCTACTGCTTAAAACACCAGTGTATGGGTGATGAGGTTACGAGGGGTAGAGGGGGAGGAATTATCCAATGTCCGGTCCATTAACTCTTTACCTAGCTCCAACGTACAATATTGCAATGGAAAGAATAGTTGCATGAAGGGGAGAAAAAACAGCAAGATGACCATCACCAGCTGAGAATCTTTTGTGATTGAGCATTACTGTTCTTTAGCCACAGAAAACATGAATGTGCTTAAAAGCCTATGAGAAACTTCCAAAACACAAGTCATTGCCTGCTTCCTCAGACCACCTTGCCCCAGCGGAGCTGGGTTTACACACACTCATTGCCTTGTACCTCATTTACACATACCCACCCCCGAAGATAGGACAGAAAGGAAAATGGAGTCAACAGCAGAGATGTGATATGAGACCTCATAGCTTTATGGTGACTTAACCCTTGGCATCAGTTTGTGGATAGGCCGCCTGCTGTGATGGATTCTGCCCTTGATATGCCCAGTTTAAGACAAACTTTACAAAGCTCTCTGGGCAACAGTGTGAGAGAAAAGCAAAGATGTCCTGTAAAACACAAGCTTTTGTTTGTTACGTAATGTAATCATTTCAGACTTTAAGAAGAGCAATATGTCATGTGGCATATAAAATCTCGCACATGTATCCTTCAAATTCTAGCTCTCCTGGATATCGCATCAAGTACCATGCTGTAGGTTGGTAACCAGGATATTAAGCCAAATAGGTTTTCCCAGTGTTAACCTACAACCCCAGATTAGAGCTTTGAAGAAAACGAGTGTTTATAAATGTACAGTTGATTTATATTGGTTCCTGGGAAATCCGCACTTCAATCAGCTTAGTAGGGAGGGTCCATTAAAATCTGCTTACCCCAGTTTTTGCAACATCTTGCATTTGGGTCACAGTGCAACATGCCTATTCACATTTCTCTTTGAGTGAGGAAACTCACTGGTAGCTACTGTTTGGAGGATGCTTAGACTACAAGCAGTGGAGGCAGCTACTTGAAAGTTTAATATTAGGCACCACATTGCAGAATACCACACCGCTGCAACTAGGATATCCACCAGGAAGAAAATCGTACGGTGGGAACGACGGGCATTGCAGTAAGGAAGCTCCTTCCATAGTTGGTGGGACACATCATTAAGAGGAAGCTCAGATTAGAGGTTCTTGACAGTCACAGTGATTTTTTTTTTAATTCACTTTATTATGTTCTATATAAAAAAAATAAGAATAATTTTTTACTGATTTTCTATTTTTCACACAAAAGCACATATTTAGTAGAGATTAGCTTTTTGGGAACTGTAACAAATTCAACATTAAATAGCATGTATGTTTGCAGTGCAGTGTATAGAATAAATAAACAGTTCTTCATAAAGTCTGACTCTGGTCCCGTGTATATTGTCAAACCGCAAAACACTATGTTTTTCCTTGGTGTACTGAAACCTGTTATTAGATATCTGTGCCCCCAGATTTTGCCGAATTTCTTACGACTATACCCTGAATATAAAGCTCTGCCCGTGGCCATGCACCAGACCATGCTACAACTCCATTCTTCAGTGGTTGGTGATCTGGGGCTACCCACTCTGTATGCTGCATCTCTTTTTGCTACAACTAGTTCTATTGGCAGATAGCTTTTGACGTATATTTACAACTTGATCGCTTCTTCCGAAGCAGTCCTAGCTTTCTTCCTAGTACCTGTTAGTGGGTAAACCATACTGCTGTCACTGAGGGAGCAATGTTCTGCAGTCTTATTCATACTATCTGCCTTATCTTTCAGATGTTTAATGCCATCACCTTCATGGTCCTGAAAGCCAAAATGGACAATCTGGCCCGTCTGAACCAGCCTAACGAGGTGGTGAAGATCAACAAGCCCAAAAAGAAGCCGCCGGTGAAAAAGTGTTGCTGAGCCCCCACAGGACGAGGAAACCTGCCGGAGACTATGCCAGCGAGAGACAGAGCTCACAAGATTCTGACGAGGCGCGACTGTAACTTACGTTCTGCTTTGTGGACCTATCAGAAGGATCGATTACAAATGATGGCATCGTTTATGGCAGCAGAGAAGATGGGGTTCAATCCGTTACTGAGCTCCGCAGGGTGAAGACAATGGGGCAGTAGACACATCACTGTGGAGGCTCTCGACAGAAACGCTAGCGCCACTTTTTTGCTCGAAGGAAGCCCTGCCCCTAACCTCTTGCTTGTCACGTGGAAAGACTTTTTAGGCCAGGATTATGATGGTGGTAATGGACCATAGACTGGGATCTCCGGAGCCCCCGCTACATGAATTGTCCTGGCAACGATTTTGCTTACCTAGAAGAATGTACTGGAAACAATATAATTTGCACAAGGCTCATCCACTGCAATGGAGGCCTCAGACCAGATCTGTACAACGTCCCTGCTACTATCATAGAATTGTCGAGTGACTGACTGCATCACTGTCATGCCAGTTAACTGTTTTTCTTTAGATAGTATGTTCTGTGTATTTTGGGAGAGTCTTGGTTTTGTTAGAGATAAAAGCCCAGTCTGACACTAAATGGGGCTCCAGAGTCTAGTTGCGGCAAGGCCTCCTTAATTTCAACAATACCTGTCACATACCCGCCACCATTCCTACCTACGGCTCTTCAGTCAGGTAGCTACAGAAACATGTTTTGCTTCTATATTTGTGTATTGACCTCTGTATGCATATCTTGTGCATAGTTGCTCGTCTATTTCCAACCCTATAATTTTGAGCCTGTATAACATTCCCTGCGATTATCTGTATGGTTTGCATTCAACCGTGTCCATGGCATACCAAGCCATTGTATGGATATGTGGCTTGCTTTATGGTTATTGGTTATTATGTATACATCTTGCCCTTTGGGTACCTGTGGTCATGTTGCTTGCTGTCACCAGGGCTGTTTGTATGAATTGCTCTGTGGTTACTTGTGAGTAACTCTCCCATCCCTCACTAGTTCTGTTTATGATTTGACCTGTGGTTACTCCTGTGAATGGTTTGTCACATAGCTGCCTGTGCACCCTGCTTGTCTCATGGCTACCTGTGTAATGCTTGCCATTTGGTTACCTGTGTCTGTGGTTTGCCCTAAGGCTACCTGTGTATTTTCTGCCCTTTGATTACTATCTGAGCTTTTGCCTGGGTACCTGTGTTTATGGTTTCTGATATAGCTTAACCCTTGGTTATCTGGATGCATAATGTGCCTGGTGGTTACTTCTGCGACTTGCTTACTGGCTACCTGTGTATGGTTTGTCCTGTCGCTTCCTTTGCGTATGGCTCGCCACTTTGTTTTCTGTAAGATCATCTTACACACCAATCTCTCATCTCAGTAACCTGTTTTGTGGTCACTCCTGTGGGGTGGTGTTGAAAGCTCTGTGTGGTTCATCTTTTTTTGCCTGCCCCACGGGCCATAAGTAGCTTGCCCTCTTGCTTAACCAGGGTTGTGCCCACATCAGTGCACCTGGAGCCACCTCTTTCCTTACTCGGGTCAGCATCCTCAGTCCTGATCAGTGGACAGACTGCTAGCCTATTGGCAGAAGCATCACAGTGGAAATGATGCCACCTAATACTTCTGACCTCTCACCTAATCTGGACCAAACACCTTATGTTAGAATGGGGCCTTGTGGGTCAATATTTGTTTTCATTTTTATTTTTAAATGTTTGAATCCAGCTCCTACTGAACATCAACTTCACAATGAGGTAATCTCACTAAAATCTGCTACAACTCACCTTTTGTTTTTCCACTCTGAAGAATTGTCATTTCACATGGTTCGCCATTCAATAAAGAGCCATATATATGAGATTTTGTGATTTGTTGGAGTAAACCTAACTTTTTTCCCCTCATGAGACACGGAGAGACCAGTATTTTTGCATTGTTGGGTGTTTAGGTTACCCAAATATCTAATAATACTTTTGTTCTCAGAAAAGCTAAATGCATCTATAACCTCTGCACAAACAGTACAGTCGTTCAGTGGGTTGTGAAGAAAGCTGGGTACAAATACAAAAGATTAATGTATGTTAGCACCATGTGCTGTAGATACATATGATGTTCTCTAATGCCCTACTTTCTTTGGAAGACTTTTCTTTGGGATTTGAGTGCATGTCCAATGACTCTTGATCATGTTAACAAACCCACAATGCACAAGGACAGAGTATACACCACGGTTAATTTTGCACTATCCTTTTTGGAGATGTTTGTCTGAGCCTCATCAACATACTGAGCACTGGGGACAAAGGCTATTCTCCAAACAATGGTAAACCGAGAAAGCAGTAGCAGGCAACCACCCTGAGGAGCAGTTACCAGACTGTTTTATGGTGCCTCATCTGCTTCCTGCTTTGAGGTACCATGTCACATGAGAAAGACTCTTGGAGGACATGATGTTGGAAGTTATCCTGTCTTCTAACACCCATTGACGTTGGACGGACTACAATGAGGTTAGTGATCTTTGTTTACCAGGGATCACCTTGAGAGTCCTTTGATTTTAAAAGACCCTTCAACTCCTTATGAAAAGCCTGTAGGTGCTCTGATGTAGCAAGCTTGGCGTTGGCACTAACGCAAGGAAAACGGGCCCACCCATCCATGGAAGCAAAAATGTCAATTACTTAAGTTCCGTGGGCCCTTTACACCCCTGAGCCACACTCCCACTGTGAATTGCTCCACTAAGGATAGCTACACCTCCTCCCATAACTTAAATTGGATAATGTGTATGTATTGTAATCGCATTTCTATAGCGCTTACAACATGCAAGCCTCTGGCTCTAAAAGTAATCATTACCCTGATTCTGCTCTGGCCTTTCTCGCCTTTCAGAGGCGGTGGCACTGTGTTGCATGTTGTATTTATGATTTTAGGCCTGTCTCCCTCTGAAAACTGCTGATTCAGGCGCCGAGGGCAGAACCACTGTTTGCAGCGAGGTGATGGGAACTTAGATGATAGAAACGGAACAGAAGGCTAGGCATAGACGATGGGTGAGCAGCGGGAAACAAAGGCCACACAAGATTGGCCAAGATCAGCCAAGCTTTTATCTGGGAGCTTATAGTGACTAACAGAGACCCAAGTACTGTTGCCGAACACGATGCTCATCTCTTAAAAGTACAGAGAGCAGAGGCTTTGCAAACCTGTGGGCCAGTCTACCAACCACACACTCCCTGAATGTCGCAGAGATCTTGGAACGCTAGATTTGAGTAATGGGCCCAGAGCACGGGGGAGACAAATGAGCAGGATAGCAGAACAAATCTTCCTGAACCATAGACGTAAGGCAGTTATAGCGAGGTTCCCTAAATCCTAGGAGTACAACAAGTAGTGCAAGCTTCCCTGAGCTCTAGGTGAAGGACCGGCAGAGCAAATCTCCCTAAACTAATAGGTGCACAATGGGAAGAGCAAACTTCTGTAGATCATGTGTGTAGGAGAGGTAGAGCGAGCATCCTTAAATAATAGGTGCACACGGGAAGAGCAAACTTCTGTAGATCATACGTGTAGGAGAGGTAGAGCGAGCATCCTTAAATAATAGGTGCACACAGGAAGAGCAACCTTCTGTAGAATCCACATGTAGGAGAGGTAGAGCTAGCATCCTTAAATAATGGGTGCATACACGAAGAGCAACCTTCTGTAGAATCCACATGTAGGAGAGGTAGAGCTAGCATCCTTAAATAATGGGTGCACACACGAAGAGCAACCTTCTGTAGAATACACATGTAGGAGAGGTAGAGCGAGCATCCTTAAATAATAGGTGCACACGGGAAGAGCAAACTTCTGTAGATCATACGTGTAGGAGAGGTAGAGCTAGCATCCTTAAATAATGCGTGCACACAGGAAGAGCAACCTTCTGTAGAATCCACATGTAGGAAAGGTAGAGCGAGCATCCTTAAATAATAGGTGCACACGGAAAGAGCAAACTTCTGTAGATCATACGTGTAGGAGAGGTAGAGCTAGCATCCTTAAATAATAGGTGCACACGGGAAGAGCAAACTTCTGTAGATCATACGTGTAGGAGAGGTAGAGCGAGCATCCTTAAATAATGGGTGCACACACGAAGAGCAACCTTCTGTAGAATACACATGTAGGAGAGGTAGAGCGAGCATCCTTAAATAATAGGTGCACACGGGAAGAGCAAACTTCTGTAGATCATACGTGTAGGAGAGGTAGAGCTAGCATCCTTAAATAATGCGTGCACACAGGAAGAGCAACCTTCTGTAGAATCCACATGTAGGAAAGGTAGAGCGAGCATCCTTAAATAATAGGTGCACACGGAAAGAGCAAACTTCTGTAGATCATACGTGTAGGAGAGGTAGAGCTAGCATCCTTAAATAATAGGTGCACACGGGAAGAGCAAACTTCTGTAGATCATACGTGTAGGAGAGGTAGAGCTAGCATCCTTAAATATGTGCACGATGGGAAGAGCAAACATCTCTAGATCATACGTGGAGGAGAGGTAGAACTAGCATCCTTAAATAGGCGCATGTGGAGAACAGCAAACTTCTCTAGCTCATACATGTAGGAGAGGTAGAGCTAGCATCTTTTCATAGGTGCACGAAGGGAAGTACAAACTTCTCTAGATCATACATGTAGGAGAGGTAGAGCTAACATCCTTAAATAATAGTTGGACACAGGATGAGCAAACTTCCCTAGATTGTAAGTGTAGAAAAGGTAGGGCGAGCATCCTTAAATAGATGCACAAAGGAAATAGCATACTTTTCTAGATCATACGTGTAGTAGAGGAGCTAGCATCCTTAAATAATAGGTGCACACGGGAAGAGCAAACATCCCTAGATCATACATGGAGCTAGCATCCTTAAATAATAGGTGCACACGGGAAGAGCAAACGTTCCTAGATCATACATGTAGGAGAGGTTGAGCTAGCATCCTTAAATAATAGGTGCACACGGGAAGAGCAAACGTTCCTAGATCATACATGTAGGAGAGGTTGAGCTAGTATCCTTAAATAATAGATGCACAATGGGAAGAGCAACCTTTTCTAGATCATACGTGTAGGAGAGGTAGAGCTAGCTTGCTTAAATATTAGATACATGACGGGAAGAGCAAACTTTTCTAGCTCATACATGTAGGAGAGGTAAAGCTCAGCAGAGTTGCTGCCTGACTTCTCTCCAGAAGTCGTCCAACTCCCAACCCCTGAAACCCTATGCCAGATGCCCTGGCTACCCATGTTCATGCCCTGAGCCTAGACTTGTAAATTAAATATCTGCCTGGTCCCAGTAAGGGCAGACAGATCTAAACGCCAGAGTCCGTTGACTTGTAGTCGTGTCAGTACTCACACCAAAAATGTAATAACAACATAAGCGTTTCTCGCCAGGATCACTTCTTGCCTTATTAATGCATGATCTCTGCACCCTCAGCTGGGCACTAAGTACAAGGCTGTCCTTTAATACATTTTAGTGCCTGCATTGGTAGAGCCAGCGATCTTGTAATTTCGACAATAGTATGGTGTACTAATCTGCTCAAGAGCTCTGCAGACCATATACACCAGAGTCCACAGGCCCCAGATGCACCAGGCTGACAGTGGAGCTCTTATTGGTCAAAAGTCAGATCTGTCCCTGTCAGCTAGCTGACCCTCGGTCTGTGCCTGCGAAGAACGGGTCAGTATTTACATACTAGTATGTCAAGGAGAGTGCTCAGAGTAGTATGTATGCAGGCTCACATGCTGTTATTTGATAGCAAACCAGCAGGAGGCCTAAAAATGTCACTGGAATGTGTCTCACAATTGGTAGGCAGTATGAATCGCAAAATGCAGGAACCTACCAACGAAATAAAGTACAATGTCCATGTACATTTACGCAATTGGGGTAGCACTGAGACCACTACCTTCTGTCTCATTGACAATACACTGCCTAGATTTGATAATGCAGCAAACAACATGGTGATGGAAAGAATGCTTGAATTAATCGAAGCCCATAGCAAAAAGTAAGGGCTGCACTCCAGTCCATCTTTTTTCACTCACTGTGCCACTCCAGACCTACCTTACACAAATCACTCTTATTCCTTCTCCAGTAGTAAAAGTCCAGCCCGGCCCAGCACTCCAGTCCATTGTTGCTGACCTACTGCGTCACTCTAGACAAAGCTCCATCTTATGCAGATCACTCTTGGCCCTGCTCCAGATCTGCCAGGTCAGATCTCCTCCAGATGGGAATACAAGAAACGCCAAATCAGTTAAGACATGCGTAGTCCTCCACATTGAGGTATAACTGGATTCCTATGGGGAACAACCTTTACAACGAAGGTTTTACAACGCGGTACTGTTACCACGCAACATTTACAACGTAAGTCGTTACGACGACTTGCGCTGGGGGGCGCTCCAGAATAGTAAATAGTTTAATTTACTATCCAACTCCTTCTCTACTATCCACGGGTACTGGAGTTGGAATAGAAACATAAAATATTTACTATCCAGCACCCCTCAACGCAAGTCGTTGTAACGACTTGCGTTGTGAAAGTTGCGTAGTAAAGGTACGCGTTGTAAAAGTAAGCGTTGTAACGTTGTACATCCGATTCCCATAGCACAGTTAGCACAGGACCCACATCTGGCCCTGCCGGTCACACTTGCGACACCTACTGCAAAAAACAAGCTGATGGAAGGAATGCTTGAAATCCTTACCATTGACAATAATGCAAGCAGCATTCCAGTCCATCTTTGGCCATCCACTCTAGTCCAATCAGTCTATGTCCTGCTCCTGTAGGAACGGTCCAGCCCAAGCTACCCAGGCCACATCTCCTTCGGATGGAATACAATCACTCCCCTGACTCCATGGTGGTCCACGCTGAATGGAAAAGAGCTTTCACTCTGGGAAGGGGACCACAAGGAAAGTAAGAGTTTGGAAGAGAATAGCAGCAGGTGAGTCTATGAATTTGAGATCTGTGGTTTTATACTTAAGATGTCTGGATGTCCTGTTTTTATCTGAAATATGGGTCAGTCCTCCGCTCCTGCCATTGCTGCAGCTGTCCCTGCTGGCTGTCTCATTAAAAACATGGACACGAGGATAAGCTAGGTGGCACGGTGAACCTAATCCTTATATACCTTATGTGTTGATAGACAAATTAATCGTTTCTGCTTTAAAAATTACTCCCACTTTTATGGGTGCTTTATTTTACATCCCACTGGGTGTAAAACCTCACTACGCAGCGGATCTTGCTGAACTTGGTTCCCAGTTAGTTCTTACATTTTACTATCTGAGATGATCTAGATTTTCATGTAGATGTTACAGATAAAGATTCTTGCGAGCAGAGAAACACTTACAAAATATTTAGTCTGAAACAGGTAGTGCAGGGCTCCACACATGTAGCTGGTGAGACCCTTGACTCTACGTTCACCTCTTTAGACTGCCTTTTAAGGTAGATATCTTTAACTATCACATGGTCAGACCCCTCTGCAGTCCTTTTCCCCATAATTATTATCTGCTCGGTTCAGCAAACCGACTAAAGCTTAATAAGGTTGCCCAAGTGAACTTCACGGTGACTTTACATACTTTACATACTTTTCCTTTTATCCCTTCCAATCATACTGAAGAGACTGTCCGCCTTTAATTTCTAGATTTCTCGTGCATTAGACACAACTGTGCCTATTAGGCAGAATGGTTCCACTCAGGAATTTCCATCTGCACTGTAACTTGAACCTCTGTGGGGAAGAAATAACTGTCTCCGGGCTAAGGAAACTGATTAGAAGGCTGTCAAGAGGTATCTTTATTTAATCCATACCTCAGATGTTGTTTTTTTGCTTCCAAGATAGGAGCCATTAATTCTCCAAAAGAGCTCATCTCCCATACAGAAAGTCTTACCAATCTTCATATTTTTTTCCTGGACAAAATCTACAAAATCCAGGTAGACTTATGTCCCTCTACCCAGTAGGATGTAGCGAATGCCATCTTTCTCTGCACCTGACGAGGATGAGCTTTGTTTACTGGAGTTCTTTGCAATCACCTTAGAGGAGATAATTACCATATATTGGCCATTAAAGCTGCTATTTTTATGTGCCCACCTCAGTTACAGACTATGGAGCACCTTTTCCCTCCATTTGGCGAGATTCTCACTCTATTGGAGGCCTGCTTTTGCCTTTCCTTTGCTTAAGCAACCCACCCTAGATCCGAATATCCTTCCCAACTGTAGACTCCCTATTCATCGTCTCTTTTACGTTAAATTGACCGAAAGGCATGTTAACATCCAGTTATCAGCCTATCTTGAATCCAACTAGGTGTTGAATGAGACGCACTCCGATTTTAGAGCACTTCATAGCACCGAGACCGTGCTGTTAGCCGAAGCAGATCGTAGACCCATTCTGGTCCTGTTGGATCTCTCGAAGATGGTCTCATATCTGGTGTTCATTGCACATCTCTCTGCTATTGAGGTTTGCAGTTCTGCCTTAGGGTGGCTTAAATCCTTTCTTATGGGTGGATCCAATTGCGTCTCTTTACAGCGCTTCTGTTCAGATAATTCTATTTCTTTCTGTGGTGTTCTGCAAGAATCTTGCCAAAGTCCCACCTTTTTTATATGTACAGCACCCCTCTTGCAACACTGATTAGCTTATGTTGATTTAACATAGTGTCCTATGCTCAAGGCATGCAGATTATTGCTTCCATCTCGGATTATTTTTGTTGTACTCAAAATCATTTTACCGCCTGCATATTGGCAGTGTTTGATTGGATGAGCTGCTACTCCCGGAGACTTAACTTGAATAAGACTGATATTCTGTTTCTTAGTTCTCTATTTTGGCTTTGGGGGTGATGGCTGTGTGAGTTTGGCTCCACTTATATTCCTCATTCACAAGGAATTTATGCTTCTTGTTCCATGATCTTTTATGTTTATGTCCTCAGATCTCTTCAGTGGCATCTGTTGGTTTTGCTTTACTCAGTTTGAGCCCCACTGCGCCTGCTTACTTTGGCTGCACTGAAAACTGTGATCCAAGTTCTTCTAATTTAAGGTCTGATTGATGGGAATTCTCTGTATTTAGGCTTTCCTAACTCTCTCTTCAGCAGATTCGAACTGGTTCAAGATGCTGCCACATGGCTGCTTTTGAGTGTTCCTTAGAAAGAGTCGATGTGGCACTCTTTCTCATTTTAAACTGGCTCGCAGCAAAGATCCATTTTAAGGCATTATGTTGTGCATATAGAGCTTTACATAAGTATGACCATGAATTGCAAAGTAAGTGTGCCCATACAAACCAACTGGCACCCTTTGTTATAGAGTCTTCAGTCGATTCCTCATATTAGGCGGGCCACAGTCTGTGGCACATCGTACATTGCCTCCTCACACAGATCCCGCTGCAGGGAAACCGCCAAGCTTATCCCACACCTCACTTGCTCACAGCACCAGAACATGTCCACAGACCCTCCCCACCCACCTTTGGACCATCCCACAATTGCAGCGAGATCTGCAACAAAGAGCGAAGATACTTAGTAATTGGCGAGTGTGCATTGTATAAAAAATGCACAAATTGCCTAACCATGTCAGAGAGGCAAATCAGTTTGGTTGTACCTTAGTTAAGAAACTTGTACATGGTAACTAATATTAAAAAGCAAAGGAAAAAAACGACATTTCCACATGAGATGGCAAGTGTACAGTCAAATTCTTAAATGACAACTTCATGCTTTCCGAAAACCTGCCTTTTAGGACATTTGAGACCACTCCCAGGGCAGGCTTTGTAGGGGAAAAGTTACTTACTGGTAACAATCTGTCAATGTAGTCGAAAATGCCTTTTCATAACTTGGCTCCATTGAACCAGAAAACATAGAATTGACAAAAAAAATATCCCTGCACCACACAAGCTTGTTTTTGTAAGAAGATATACAGAATCGGTCATAGTGACCCTTGGAGCAATAGCATTCCTCCACCGGATAAAGGAACCAAGAAACTGGAAGCACTTCCTGAAAAGGGGGGCAGCTGCAGATACTTGTAATGTGTATACACCCAACTCTCCTGAGCTGGTTAGATGTACAGAAACCAATGGGATGAGATGAAGGAAGTGATCAACCATAGGAGCCACGCGACTAAAGCGCGAACTATTGGGCAGTTGTCCAAGACCAGTGCCAATACGAACATCAAAAAAAGAATAACGGGCGTGGCCCATTTTAGACCTAGGTGGTGGATCTGTAATGTGATGAAACAGAAGAACTCCACTTTTTAACTAACTCAGGCGCTCCACTTGTATGAAAACAGACGTGCTTATCTTTAAAATGCACCAAACGTGCCTAGCTGTAGGAATTTTTGAAATACCACCTGATAAAATCCAAAATACTGAGATATTTATCCGTTGTACATAATCTTTTGTATTTTCAAACTTTTTGTATATCATGTTTGGACACTTCAGATGGTGGCCGAAAATCAAACAAATATTTTCCCGTTGTATTGTCACTGGCCATCCCCTGGAAATAAGTGCATCGAGATCTTTCTGTGTATTTAAAGTAAACTAGTAATTCACTTTTTAACATATATATAACATCTACTCATATTTGAAGGGCCCCATAACACGTTACAGCCAGTAATCGGGCTGAATAACACTATTCATGTTATTTTAGCAGTGAGCTCCGGAAGGGACAAACTTAAACTTCAGTCGTTTAGTGGTAAAAGTGTAACTTCCTGAATCGGATGGTGACATATGCCTGGCATGTAGCTTTCAGAACCATGCTGAGGAAACACTCCATGCTTGTATTTCTCAGCTGCTTTCAAGAAGTAAGGAAGGAAATTCAAAAAGCCCTCTGTTGAGTAAAACTCAGACATATGAGGTGCCTTAAGAACAGATGAAAATTTATGAAAAAGTTGAACGAATTGGTTTCCATTGCCAATCGGAAGAACTCAGACTTGACAGTCTGAAAAAGGCCTTTCCTGGGATTTGCAATAGATAAACTAAAAATAAATTGTGTCTACGTCAGATGAAAATATAGTCTCCCTGCAGAGAGAAATTCGTATTTTACTAGCTGGAATAGTGTAGGAAAGACCTAATTGTATTAAAAAGACCGAGGCGAAACGGTCTTTCCGTTTTATTTCCCGTTGTTGGATGCCACACTCTCCACAGCGAAAATGGAGGTGAAACTGCTACGGATAACAACGGCCTTGTTTATCCACATGGTCCCCAAAGCAGGGTTGTACACGAGTGAAGTTCAGTCGTCTCTGCATAGCGCATGACCACAGAGCACGGTGTATTGATGAATACACACGACGAAGGAGTCCGTGCTTTGGAGATACGACATCTTCAGAAGGTAAGAGCCTCCGTAGAACCCCTGCTGCAAAGTCCATCACAACCGATGCATCTCTGACAGGATGGGAGCAGCCTTGGGATAATGCAATGGGCGAAAATACACAGCTTAATGAGAAGGCCAGTTTTTTTGTGGAGTTTTATATAGCGCGAACTAGACCCGAAGGTATCAGAGCGCTTTACTTTCATTTTTGTTAGGCGCTGGGAGATTAAGTGATTTGCCCAGAATCACAGAATGTTGAGCGTCCCTGCCGAGAATCGAACCCGGTTCCTCAGCTCCGAGGTAGACCGCACTAGCATAGCAGTAAGGCAACACTCTCTCTCTTCCCCGTGTTTTAAAACCATCCATACTCAACTTTTACTTCCAGGCAGCAGAAGTAAAGAAAGAATCAAACAATGTATTATGTCCTGAAGGCAGGAGGACATATTCCCCAGAATTCTTACAATAAACTCAATGCATGGTAATGGCCTCTGGGAAGAGGAATTTTCCTGCAGCAAAAAAAAAAATATCAGAAGGATAACACTGCAGACTTGTCATTTCGCAGATTTCAACGACTGAGAAAAGGACAACAAGACTTTTTCAGAAGACAAAATCAGAGGTTACGCCTCCAGATTGCCTTCTGGTTGCCTTCAAAGAAATTCAAGGACAATTAACTGGTATGCGCTATTATTGTATATGCTTTTCCACCGTAATTAACCACGTCATAGAAGATTTAAAGCGAAAAACAACTGGGTATCTCCGACACAACCATTAGATGGCAGAATTGTACATAAAATATTAATCTATTCCAACTTTTTAAACTTTTAAACTATAGCTGCAGGTACATAACTAGATTCTCGCCCTTGTCCATATTTTGTAAGGGAACATTTTTGTTTAGGTTCAATGTGTTGGCTACATAGAAGTTTCTGGGAGTTGTTTTTGGTGCAGGGGCCCATAGAGTAGAAATTACCTCTTCAGTAGAAAGAGTAGAAATTACCTCTTCAACTGATTTTAAGTGTGGTCGTCTTTCTGGCTGTTTTTCCTTTAGAGACCCCCAATTAGATAAAGCAAGATGTGTGCACAGAAGCGGGCAGATGTTTTTTTTTATCGGACTTCGAATAGAATATTTGTCAACCTGCAAAAACTGAACAAATCTAGGGAAAACGAGCATTGTTTGTTTGAATTTTCTATTTTCTAGAGTTACTGTCCCTTCCCTCGTCAACCCCAATCCTCTTAAACGCCTGCCATGTAAAACGAATTATAGTAGGTGGTTGCCCCTCCCATAAAAGCCTGTTTTGAAGAAAAACTGGCATATCTGGATTTTTTTAAAAGGCAAAATGTGCATCAACACCACCTTCTTAGGACATTGGACGGTTGTGTTGGAACGTGCCCACGTGGTTCAAGCAAACGTGAACCTTATAAATCTATTAGACTTATTTTTGCAGCTTGAATCTATTTTGTGGTCGGCTTCGTCCTGCCCGCCACTATTTGAAATTATAATATTTTCTTCAGTCAAAACTGTGGCAGGGAACCTCTGACGCCCCCGCCCGCCCCCATTTCCTCACTGCGATGCTGTCCTCTTCAGATTTTGTTTTACATGTGCGCATTTGTGTAGACTTTGGTTCAAAATTCACTTGAGTCTCAACGAGAAGGCTGGAAGAGCTTCAAAACTGTTGGTCTAGGTTAAGTTACTGTTTCTTTTGCACCGTGACTGTGTTGAAGATGCGTATAGCTATACAGAATGCCGAGTAGCAGGTGCACAGCCACAATTAGTGCAAAAGGTGCAGTGGCACCGGGCCCAGAGCATTGAACCTTGTTGATGGCTGTGTTTTACTATCCCAACCGGTATCAAATGGACCTAGAAGCAAGTAGATGAGGCGCTTATTAAGGTCCAAAAAAGGGAACGGACAAAGCCAGTGCTTAATTTGAGCCAGTGGTTCAGGTAGTCCGTTCTGCACGCATATTTTGGAACCAGCACTTATTTATTCCTCATTTGACTAACCCCAGAGCAAGGGTAAAAAAAAAAACCACTTGGGGATTCCGAGCTCTCCTTAAGAGTGCAGTCTAGTGAGCTGTCCATGCACAAACTGTGGGGAGAGGTCTTTGAAAATACCTTTAGTCACGCAGCGAGAAAGGTAATGCTTATGTTATGCGTATATGTAATTTGCACCCGCGAGCGCATCTTGGCGCGAACAATCCTAATGGTTTAAAACTGACAATTTCTTAACAACTGTGTTGAATCACCTCACCGATTTACATTCCTTCATGACTTGAACTTTTCAGGATAAATTGAACTGTATGTGAAGTGCGCATAACTCTGGACGCTAGGGGGCGCTGCTACCTTAGTTTGCCCATTTAGCCGATGCTGCATAGTTAAGTGCAGTTATTACTTTCTTCAGAAACTGCCCCACGCCGTCCATAAATTAAGTACTCTTGGCACAACAGCCAATGCAGCTAAGCAGTGCTCCAAATCAACCGGCATTTGCCTAACGTATCCACTGCCCAATGCCCACTTTTGGCAGGTCCAAGCCTCTCAACTCACCGCTGGAATAGGGGGCAGCGCGAGTGGGGGAACCAGTGACACGGACCCCAAACATATCCCGCCCAACTGGGCTTGATCCTAAGTTGTCCCAAAGACCGGGGAGGTGTAAGGAAAAACTAAACCACTTTTCCCAATTAAATATTGCTGGTGCCCACCCCAACACTTGACCTGAGCCTGTAAGGACCGCAACGGACAGGGCGATAGGACAACTTGCTGAAGAATCGGCAAGAAGGCAGTACAATTCACCAAGGGGCCTTGAAATCCAACCTCTGAGGGAAGGGGAAGCAAGGTTCTTGGTCCCTCATAGCAGAGAGCTCCCAATTATTGGTCTCCCACCTCCATGTTGTCCATACACAGTGGTACTGACAGGTGTTCCCGGGCGTGACACTACTCATGAGGAGACCACCCCCCAGTTGATTAACAAAGTGGCACACTGGATATGCAAGTATGCTGGATTTAATATTAAAGAGTATCAGCATATGCTTATGGCAAGGCGAGTCGCCTGGATAGGGAAGGCAAGACTGGCCCAGGTTATCCTTTTGTATTCATCCGGTGTATTTGCTTTAGAGTCCGCCATTAAACTTTTACCCCGGGATACTTTTATAGACCAGGGCCTAGTATAAATTAGGCCCAATCCCAGGTGGGAAATGGACAGGGACCTGATCGGGCTAGAGGGTGTTGGGTATCCCCAAATGCATTCGCTTCACTGAGGGATCTGAATGACATTGATTGACTGCCATATAGAGTGGGTCATGAGGGAGTCCGCGAGAGGCATTTGGTAAATGTGGATGGGGCAGAGAGGAGATTGAAATCCACCACAGAGATAATATTGCCACCCCGCCAGTATCCAGTGAAGTGAATAATGGGGATGTATGACGGTACGTCGCTGTCCCAGGGAAGGGTCGGCTATGCTCTGGTCGGGGGACACAGGGTTCCCAGGGGGGAGAGGACAAGGAAGATACAGAGTCTTTTATCAAGGATCTTAAAGAGGGTTTTATTTTTATGTAACTGCGTCTTTGCCGACTCGTTATCCTTTCAAGGGCAAACGCTGCCGAGTCAAAAGGGGGTTTCCTCGAGGTATCCGGTTTGCTGCCGTGGACACACAGGGCTGTCTTCGTCTCTCCTCGTCTCTGACTCCGGGATATGCAACAAGAGAAAGAGAGAGACCTCGTCAGACAGCAGTATTAAATCATTATACGGAGGGCCAGGAGTGAGGGAAAACAGTGATGGTGCAAACTCTGTACACCCTGTGAAAGGTAGTGCTCGTGCAGGAGGGGTTCAGGGAAGGACGTTCTT
The DNA here is from genome assembly GCF_964263255.1 of Lissotriton vulgaris. Taxonomy (NCBI): domain Eukaryota; kingdom Metazoa; phylum Chordata; class Amphibia; order Caudata; family Salamandridae; genus Lissotriton; species Lissotriton vulgaris. The sequence continues at coordinate 1,206,409,786 of NC_141695.1, forward strand.
TACAGGGGACTGCACACTCAATCCGGAGGTTGGACCCGTTGAGCCACCCAACCCGCTACACGGCCCCGTACCTGTTGTAGCCACGCCCCTCCCGTGGGTGCTTGGCGGGGCGGATCGTGAATCCGTTGGCCTCCTGGCTTCGTCTCTGTTCCGGGGTTCCAGTCGGCTCGTCTTCTTTCTCCCTCTCGTGATCCTCCTCTGGTCTCCTCTCTCGATTCTCCTTCCTCCGGGGGAACGTCGTCCGTCCTATCCGGGGCTGGGCTCACCTTTGAACTTCCTCCCGAGCACATGATGGGCGGGGCGCCATCCTTCCATGTTGAACTGTTAAGCGGACCGCCGTCCTCAGTCTGGCTGGTCCAATAGGATTCCCACCCCTCTGTCCATACGGGATCCGGTGGCTGTTGAGAAGTAAAGGTAGTAGGTAACAGGGGAGTGGAGTCCCACCAAGTACAATGTTCCCGGCCCGTATGGCACGCCCCGTCACAGACGCGTGCTTTTACAACGCGTCTTTAACGCAAGTCGTTACAACGACTTGCGTTGGGGAGCGCGGATAGTGAATAGTATAATGTACTATTCTAACACCAGTCCCCTGGATACTAGGGAAGGTTTTGGAATAGTAAATATACTATTCTTTGTCCTCTAGCGCCCTCCAGCGCAAGTCGTGGTTACGACTTGCGTTGTAACGGACGTGTTGTAAAAGTACTGCGAAGTAAAATCCGCGTCGAAAAGGATGTTCCCCGATTAATGGGGAGAGAAATTGGGTGGAGGCTCTTGCGAGCCCGCAGAGTAGCAGTGGACCTACTGCTTTAAATGCAGGGAACAGTGGAGGAGACCTAAAGGTCATTTCATGGAACATATCAGGTTTATCAAGCAAATTTGGTGACGAGCAGTGGCTCACCTTTCTGAGAGAGTTCCATATAATATGTCTCCAGGAGACATGGGAGACAAGTAAGAATGTTTTATTGAAGGCTATACATCTTTTTTTCCCCCGGCAGTTAGATCAGTGTCTGGACGAGCCAAGGGGGGCTTGATCATATTTATATATCTGAGACTACAAGGCAAATGGAAGAATCTGGCCTGGGACTCAAAAGTCGTTCAAGCTTTAAAATTCTCTAAAAATTCTGTCAGGCTAATTTTAATAAACTTTTACAACGCAATTTAAAATTCACAGGATGGGGGGCAGTTTTCATGAATTAAACACATGGCTAGACAAGACCGGAGGGAAGGGGATGGCTCAATTGCAATTGATACTAGTAGGGGATTTTAATTGTCATCTCTGCCCTCAACTGAGGGTGGCACTGGAGGAATGGCTATTTTGCCCACGAAGGGAAGGTCCTCATCTGGAGCACACCAAGGTGGGAAGTGAACTCACTGACATACCACGCATTCGGCCTAACTCACACTATGGATATGCTTTTTAATAAAAAGCATAGCTGGATCCCCCCTACATATAAAGGGAGAGGTTGTTATTCAGTTATTGATTTCATTTTTGTCACCCCCTTATTAAGGAGGGATATACTGAGATTCGATATTGAACATAGTGTCTACAGTGATCATAATCCACTTACCCTAGTGCTCAGGACACAGTTAAAGCTACAAGTGTTGGACAAACAGGCTGGGTGCACGGAACTTGTTGCTATGGACCAAGGTAGAAGGCTTAGATGGGCCCAGGTAGACACAAGCTCTTTTAATGCCTCCCTATTTGAGGACAGCAGGATATATATTCTAAAGGCCTAGATTTAGGGTTGGATGGTGTGGAAATATTAGAGGCCTTTAAGAACATTGCATATCTAGTAGAAAATTGATTGAAGGCCCCGTTAAGGGGACCCACCGGGGCCGCTCCAAGGTAGTTTGACAGTCAATGCTCGGGGGCTCTGAGAAAACTGAAAGGAGCACTTAAACAGAAACCCAGGGATAGGGCTCTGGTGGCTGCTTGTTGTGCAAGCTACAAGTTAGTGGTCAAAGGAAGAAAGAGGGAATTACAACACGCTACTTGGGAAGAACTCTCAGAGGCAGCAGGATTGAAGAACTCTGCTCGCATCAGGAATGTATTAAATATCCCAGTTTCTCTGACCAAAACAAGCCGGGGCTAAGTAATAACATCCTCCCAGATCAATGGCTAGACCTCGCACCCTCACATACTCTCATTACACTGCGCCCTCACACACTGCCCCCTCACACATTGTGCACTCACACTACTTTAGGCCACACACACTGCACCCTCACACCCCTGCACCCTCACACACTCTCATTACACTGTGCCCTCACACATTGCCCCCTCACACACTGCTCCCTCACACACTGCACCCTCACACACTGCCCCCTCACACACTGCCCCCTCACACACTGCCCCCTCACACACTGCCCCCTCACACACTGCCCCCTCACACACTGCCCACTCACACACTGCCCCCTAACACACTGCCCCCTCACACACTGCTCACTCACACACTGCTCACTCACACACTCCTCCCAGATGAATGGCCAGAGGACTTTCAGGGAATGTATAACCATCTTGCCTCCCAGAACCAACAGCAAACCTTAAATATACCACTAGGTATCACTTCCCTTGTCTTCAAGTTGGAAGAAGTAACATCCGGGATGGAGGGTCTGACGAGGAACAAGGCCCGGGGCTGGATGGTATTCCGCCTGACCTTTTTAGGTCTTATACAGGTCTAATACAGAGGTCTGGGCTCCTCTTCTAACAAGGGTACTGAACGCGGAAGTAAACACAATATCCCAGATTCCTGGTCCTCTGCTATTATCGTGCTGATTTTTAAGAAAGGGAATAGGGATAGCCCACAATGTTATTGGCCAATATCATTGATAGATGTTGCAGCTAAGGTCCTGGGGTTGGTGCTTTTAAACAGGTTGACGGACTGGGCAGAGGAGACCCTAATTATCATAATTATTGCTGCTGAATATACCATAGTGAAGGACGGGGCATTATACTTAGCCTTTATGGACCTCACTGCTGCTTTTGACCACGTGAATCGCAGCAAGTTGTGGGCCCTAATGAGCGACCTTGGGGTAGATATAGCCATAATAAATATCCTCCATTCACTGCACTCTAACACTACAGCAGCTGTAAGATATACAAAGGAGGGGGAAGTCACAGGGCTTTTTAATTGTTCTAGCGGGGTGAAACAAGGATGCATTTTAGCTCCATTCTTGTTTACCATATACATTAACGGGCTTGATGCTAGGTTGCGGAATATTGAGGATCATATACCTAAAATAGGGGGTAGAACAGTTCCGGTGATGCTGTATGCAGAGGATGCAGTGTTTTTGGCCCGCACCCCTCATAGCTTGCAGCGCATAATAGATGGATTTGTAAAATTCATGGATCATCTGGACATGTCCTCGAATCTTACAAAATCATATGTGATGGAGATGGGAAAGAAGCCCAGTAATAAATATAATTATACTATAGGTTCGTACACCCTGGGCAAAGTCCCAGCCTTTGCCTAGCTGGGTGAGTTCTTCGATGAAAACACACGAAGGAGCAACGACAAAACGGAAAAAACTGCCACATTTAGGACGTTTTTAGGAAAGCCCTCACTCCCCACCTGGTGATGACATGCTTCATCATTGGGCCCCACTGAAGAGGCCGAATGCCTCTTCAGTGTGCTTCGACGCCAGATCTACTGCGGAGCAGGATATGTGACTTTAAGGCGTGCAGTGAAAAATAAACTAAATAGTGGTGAGTGGATTAAAAATGTCTTTTAAAACACTGTACTCAACGTTTGCGATGGCATCGAGAAACTGTTGAACCGGGGAAACACTCGGTGAGAGATTATATTTTAGTTAAAACATCACGGGGCATAGAACCTTATTTAACATTTATGACTAATGCCCATGATCGTTTTTTGGTAACCAGTTTTAGACTTAATTACATCCAACACTTATTGGCAGTACCGGCCGGTGTTATTATAAACCTAGAAGAGAGAGGGCCCTGCGGCTGCGACATGAAGTCTCCGCGGACACACTTCACCTAGTTTTACTCTGCCCGTACTATACCTACCCCAGGAAACTGTTTCTGAAAGAGCTGTTAAGACGAGCTAAATTTAGACAGGCTCGGGTAGCTTTGCTGTTTTTAAAAATCTCAACTGATGGTTTTAATCTGTATTGTGTGTCAAACTTTTTAAGAGCCGCTTTAAAACTATGAACAACAAGGGGGGGGACTGAGTATATCAATGAGGAGATACATAGTATGTTAAGGACTTTCCACCAATGATATTATATTTTAGCCCATTTTAGATAATTGTATTCCTGTGAATTATTTCAATGACTGGTATTTATATGCTTTTATGGTTTGTCTATCAAATCGAATAAAGTTGATTGTTATTAAATCCTAATAGCAGGAATGTTCTTTGAGAACTAAATTTAATTAGCTAAGAAACGCATCTCAAGTATAAATCTCCGGCAAATGTCTGACGTAACACATTTCAGCACCCTGAGTTAAACTCAGTGCTTGAAATGGAAAAATAGATGTTCAGATACCCTGTTACCAGAGTACCTGCTTTTTTTTCTGAGAAGTGCTGATACTCTCCATTTGAAAAGTATTACGTCGCTCTTGAGAAGTGCAGGTACTCTCCCGTTCAAAATAAAAAGTCCTGGTAATCAGTACTGGCCCAATTAAAGCACCTTGTCAAAACCACCCTAATCTCAGAAACATTATCAGTAAACCCGGTGTCGTTCAGTAGAAGGCAGTAGTGCAATCAATAGATATGAAACAACACTTTCTTGGTACATTTAACAGAATAGTACTTACTTCCTTCCTTCTGCAGATATAACCTTGAGAAGCAGTGAACATGCTCAAATGAGAAACCATATCTTGTTTTCAATGCATTCACCACTGAGCGCTGCAAAATGCCATTTAAATCATTAATATTGCAGCCTGTGCATGTTTTTTTTCCTTTTTAGAGTTTTATATAGCGTAAATTGACCCGAAGGTATCAGAGCGCTTTACATGAACACCAGTTGCGTTAAATACTGACACATCCATTTTGTTTGGCCGTTGTGGGAAAACTTCTGCGTTCAGCAACAGGCAGCTCCTGTCACGTGATATGCCGAGCAGCGCGAGTGGCAGCTGTGAGCAAGCGGAACAGAGGAGCTCTGCAGAGGTACGTGAGCAGAGGCCAAGGTGCAGCAGAGACGCGACAGGCGCAGGGCGCTCCAGAGCTCCTTATTCACATTCTGCAGTGAGCATACTGCAAGAGACGGCTTAAGGACAATTCCCGGACCCTGAGGAAAGCATCAACGACAAGGTGCAGGGTGTAAGTGCGAGAGCGCGGCCGACATTAGGAGCAGCCGCTGAGTGCATGCCCAGCGGGTCCGCGGAAGCGGCCCAACTAGGTTGGTTGCGGCTTGAGGCTTCCCAGTGTGCCCTGCTCTCGGTTCCCCTCCCCGCTATCTGTCCACTTGCCACTTGCTGCTTGTCTGCCTTCTGCCTATACCCCCTGTCCTTCCTTCCTTTCTACTACTCCACTGGCCCTAACCAGTGCCACAGATCTTGCTCAGCTCTACCCAGCCAATTGTTAGCCAACTATTAGATAACTACCAGCCATCATCAGTTAACGCCACAGCCATAGCTGCTGCAGGCCTCGCTTCTGCCTCTTGGCATTCATAGGGTAACAAAACAGAATCAAGAGACTTATTGACGCAAGGCGTGGCTTAGACTGTGGGTCCACATGCGAACGCACCTGCGCCACTGCACATCTTTCATCTGTTGCTAGCCCTCAGCTTATACTCTCACACTCATGGCGGCTCACCACCTTGCCTGGAGCCCAGTAATGAGCAGGAAACGGTCGACTCAGCCTGCATGCAACACGACTGCGTGAAGACCAATGGATTACCCAGTGCTCAAAACCCTAGTCTATCCATAGATAAGGGGCACGACTGGCAAGAACCACGCAACAGCTCTGATCAAAGCTGATCACGCTGCAGTGATAAGGGTGCAAATCCATCAGTCAAAAGGCCATGGCCTAGGGCTTCAGAACGCAGAGTGCACAGGGACCGCATCATTGCCTACAAACCTACGATCGCAATCAGATTCTAGATGTCTCCAGCGGCAGGGGCGCTCACAGCTTCGGTCCTCCAAAATGTAGGCCACAAAATCAAGAGAACCTTAGAACTAACCCCAAACCTGCTGGGGTTGGGGCTATTTGGGCCTCCACTGGTCTCCAACACAAAAGTAGACCACAACTCCCTCAATGATAGCGCAGAAGCAGACCTGCGGAAATCACCTATGACTGACACAAACAGTGCCACCAATAGATGGAAGTCCAAATAGATCTCCTGCAATTGATTGCTGGCCGACTAGTCAACATAAGCTCCAGGGTGGAAGAACTGGAAAATAGGATCGCCCAGTATTTACTCTACAACCTTGGAGAATGTTCCTGCTCAATCCTCATGGAAAAATGGGTGACTCTTTTCAAGGTCCTAGTAGACATAGTAGTGATGGCCAAAGGAAGCAGGGAAAAGCCGACTTCGAGCAACACAGATGATAGGGTGACTGTAAACAGATATCCCCAGGCAGCGAGACAAACAGAAGGAACCCTATCTGGCCCGAAGACAACAGTCAGACCGGGCCAAAAGGGGGCACACAGGTTCGAGAATTCCGCCCATAGACCCAAAGTAGTCCAAAGCGCACAAAGTCCCAATAGTGAGGGAAGCAGGGGTAGCGACATCCTTGCAATCGACTCGCAAAAAGTCTCTCCCAGCAAAACGGTAATTCCGGAACCTAGGCTATCAAGGAGAGCAAAAAAGAAGCTGAAGAAACAACTGAAAAAAACAAAGTTAAGAGGGAGACAATCGCAGCTAAGGAAGACTGACGACCTACCCCCACAAGAGGACGCCAAAGCCAGTCAGCTCTACCCAATCTTCATAGCCAAAAACTGGGGCAAGAAGGTCTCTGACGTTGTCCCGCTTCCTGGAGATCAGCAAACGCAGCCAATTCTATCCAGCAGTCCCACTGTGATGGGCCAAAAGCCACTTATAAGTTCAGGCTGGCCCACAGGCAATGAATCGATAGTGGGCACAAGCTTTGCACTGGCCAAATAAAAAAACCTCCCTGCAAGCGAGGATCACCACACTGCTGCAGCCGGATGGTTCAAAATTACTCCAGCTAAGCCCTGTGCCCCAGTCGGGCACTAGGAGCATTCAAGGCCAGAGCATAAGACCCCAATCAGGATTAGCCACAAGCAAACAAGGAAGCTTAAGCTCTGGATCAACCTCGGCTGTGCACCTCCTAGGAAGGGGAAAAGCAGCTCAAACCTCGGGAACATCAACATTTTCCATGTGGTAGTCCTCACCCCGAGATTCCATAGCACGGGACAGCACGATAATCTGAGCCGGTGCAACGTTCTTCGCCTCTTTAAACATCTTGCCACCCTAGACCAGATACAAACTGGGGATCTAGAATGGGTGAGATTCCGGAGCATCAAGGGGGTCACACATGGTGACTCAACAGTGGTGGGCCTGAAGTAAAAGGAAATCGTACAAGCCGTCCTGAATAATTCCGCAAAACTCGCTGAGTGGGGCATAGATGTTCAGATTCCATCGCACCCAAAATATCCACACATCTTAGCACCAGACAATGGGGCCAAGGGTCCTTGGTCGGTCCTGCACAGCTTAGGATTCCTTGGCATAATTTCATGGAACATCGCAGGGATCAGCAAAATCAGTGAAAATTAAAACTTGAACCAGTTCCTGGAAACTGGAGACCTACTCTGCTTTCAAGAGACTTGAGTATTGTCTAGTACTCCATTGGCAGGGTACCAAGAACACTATGTTCCAGCAACAAAAGGAAATCTCTTTGGCCGCCCATCTGGCAGTCTATCAGTCTTCATAAAACATGCAAGCATTCTCGCTGCAACAGTTATTAATCTTAACTCGTCCAGGTTGCTAGCCCTACAGATCAAAGGCCTGAAGCTCAATTCACAGCCAATGCTCCTCCTAATAATAAACTGCTATATCAACCCAGCACAGACCATCATGAAAGATCAGATAGAGGCATTGTCATGGAAATTAGATGGCCTCTTAAGTAACTACAAATTTCACCAGGTTATTCTAGCTGGGGATATTAACCTGAAGGATCTTGACAAAACCGAACCCCCACCTTGGGGGTCGGGCAGGGTCGCACCCCTTCATGACCTCCTCAATAATCACAAGCTAACCACAACTCATGCATTGAAAGAAGCACGCTCGTACTCTGGGCATCCCCAACCGACCTTCCAGAACATCTCAAGAATCAATAACATCATGGTCAGTGAAGCAATGGTGGCTAGTTTAGAAGACTTTATAGTCGAGGATAGGACGGAAAGCGATCACTGGCCACTAAGAGCGGTGTTTCAGCTGGAAGTACCGTCAGCCACCATTCTCCAAATCATTGGAGAGTCAAGAGGGGATGAACAACATAGTGTCCTGAGGAGGAATAAATAGTCAGACAAGACAGGCCTGAAGCTCTAAAACTGGTTGGAACAGAAACAGGAAGGGAGCCCATCAACATTGCTCTCACCCATAAAGGACTGGGAGATCACTGTAGAGGACCTACAAGCGAAGATGGGTCATCCCCGGTCACTTTGCACTAAGTATAAAGTGCAAGCAACTGCTGGAAGCATTTGTCCAACTAAAGATATATGCAAAAGTAAATGGCTCCTGCGCATGGCCCTAGCAATAAAGAAAAGAGGGGGCAGACAAACGGAGGGTCCTTTGCTCACATCACTGAGGGCAGCCTAAGGAAGAAATTGTGGGTACACAAAAAGCCCACATAGAGGGAATGGCTCAAAGTTTTCTCCCTGCTTAAGCAGAAGAACCCATCAGGATTATGGAGACACATAAACCAGCTGAGCAGCAGAGGATTCCTAAGAGAAAATGGAGTAGCAGAGCAAAACTGGCTGATCCGCGTGAAGCATTTATATCCAATAGCCCCTTTAAACAAAGGTAGCTTAGAAGAGACCAGTCGTAGGGTGGGTCAACTTCAGCAATTCAGTGCAAAGCCAGGAGAAACAACCCCCAGCCCTTGCAACTCCCCTGTGGGGCAGAGAGACCAGGCAGAGATGCATTGTACACCGCCAGCTCAGATAAACCCTCAAATGGTCATTAAGATCCTCAAGAATATGAAGAACGACTGGGCCCCTGGGCCCAATGGGATACCTACACCGGTCCTCAAAAAGGCCCCCGATTTCTGGACAACAATTTTAACTCCTCTCTACAACTATACTTTTTTGACAGTCAAAACCCCTGATTCTTGGAGGGGCTCCATATTGGTCCCTATTTTTAAAAAAGAGGACCGGTTAAAACCATCAAAATACAGACTCATCGCCTTGCTCGACCTCAAAGCCAAGGCCTATGCCCGCCTTCTACTGAAGGATCTGGAGCCTTGGGCAGAAGAAAAAAGTATTATTCCCTTCTATCAGACCTGCTTCAGGTCACAGTCATCGACCGTGGACAATGTACTGGCGCTAGCGCACCTATTAACACAAGCAACAAAGAAGAAAAACCCACCACTCTTTTGCTGCTTCATCGATTATATCACAGCCATCAACAAAGTTGTACGCAGAAGATTATGGTGGAAATGAGACCTGGGGCATCCCACCAAACCTCCTGAAGGCAGTTGGATCGCTTTACGAAGACACTTGGGTGCTTGTTAAAACAAGCACTGGCACAGTGTCCCCCAAAATAACAACGAACAATGGGTTAAAACAAGGTTGCATGCTGGCCCCCATCCTTTTTAACCAGTATTTGGGGGACACCCTGAAACGAGCCAGCCTAGTAGCACCAAGACTAGGAGGCGGGAGGCTGCCGTTGCTACAATACATCAATGACAGAGCTATAATGGACCATACGAGGGTGGGCTTACAAAGAGACCTAAACACACTGAATCGCTTTAACGACAACAACTTGACAGTTAACCAGGGGAAGACCAAGGTCGTCATATTTGGGAGCTACCATCTGAAAAAAGAAAGCTCAATGGCTAATGGGAAACCTACAAATCTACACAGTGGCTTCATAGAACTACCTTGGGGTTTGGCTCACAGAACGGGACAAGGCGAACGTCCACCTGAAACAGCAGCCTTCTAAGGCCAATAAGGTTATATACCGGCTAAGCAATCGAGCCAACACCTGATAAGCCCTTCTGCCGGTCCAATATTGACCGCCTTAAAAGCAAAATTGCTGCCAGCCATTAGCTATGGACACTTGGCCTTCCCTGGGTCACAGTTCTCCTCATTCCAAGGTCCGCGAGGAAGTCAAGGCTAAAATTGGAGCTAGGTCTGGCGTGGCCAGACTTTATTTGCCAAGGGGAGATTATGAAGCTATATTAAAGGATTCTAAGGGCCCCAGCCAATTCTCTAAGACAACAATTGAGATCTATCTTTGAGGGGCCACGCTCTGCCTGGCACATCAGTCTTGGCAAAGCATTCAACACAATGAAGATCGAGGAAAAGAGTATACCGCTGCTGGAAATTCCATTGAACGCCTCGAAAAAAGCTATATATAGACAAGTGCGTGAAACATCGTTTAATCTTGACCTCAAATCTCTCTGCTCAGGCTCCCACTTAGACCTGCTGAACAGCTCCTACATCGTAGGTAAGGCACAACCTTACCTAAGCGAGGCCCTCACACCACAAGCCCGAAGTAAAATTCTTTTCATGAGATTAAGCATACTAGAAATCGTCGATTTTAACCCTGCATGGGCCCACAAGGGGAATCCCCAATTTGCAGACTGTGCTCCTATATGACGGAATCTTGGTTGCATCTCCTATGCTGCTGCCCCAACCTCATAAACAAACGTCGGCGACTCCTACGCCTGATTTGTATCACCAACGGCACAAAGTCGTGTAGGGAAGCGGCAGCCTTGTGCTTTTCCACAACAATCACGACGACCCTAGCAAGACTGGGGAAATTTACGCATAAAGGCTGCCTATGAACACAATCAAACCATGGTGACGAGCATGGCAAATCCAAGGGAAGAAAGCAGCCTGGCCCCCAACAAACACTAAGGCTTTTGCCCCCTACATCTTTCCCATTAAGACTGCTCTATTTTATGGATTTTAACTGAAGTGGCAAGATCAACGGCTTACAGACTTTTTTAAAAATTAAATTTGTACTTTATTGCACCTTCGATGTAAGCACACAGCACTCATCGCCTACAACCCGGAGGCCGGCGGCAACAGTAAATAGCATCCAGCACAGTGGTCAGTAGCATCATACATAGCCTTAATGCCAGCATCCCGGAGGCCTGGCGGCGCAGACAGAAAAAGCGTTCTACATGAATAGCTTTGCCGTGTAGTAAGAATGGAGTGGGTGATCCGGGCATCGACGCCCATGACCACGGAGTGATGTGCAATGCAGCCAGTGTGACTGTGCAGAAGAAGTTCCGAAATTATTTAAACAAGTTACCTAAAGAAGAGTGCAATAAACCCACATCCTGACGAACCCCCTACCCCCCAAACAACCAGCCTACCCGTACCTGTGTCCACCCACCCATCTACTATATCTGCTGAGTCTGAACGTTAACAATGCACCTATAGCTAGGGACGCATAGGCCCAAGGGTGCAAGGGACCCCACTAAGGCAGCCACCGAGTACCACCCTCCCTGTGCAACCTCCCCGGGGACTCTCACCCCCCACATCACAACTAACAGCAACAAGGAACCAGGCGACCACCTCACAAAAAAGAACAGTCAAACATGTGGTATGTCAATCTCTGACGCCGCCACCCCTGCCTCCTGTATCTCATCCAGCTCCTCCCCCTCAGGTTCTGACTCTCCGCCCCCCTTGGCACACTGATATTCCCTATATAGCCCCCAGAAATTCTTAGGGCGACTCTTCGGGGGAAGCAGTTCATTATACACCTCCGACTGTGTACAGCAATACAGTAAATCCGTCTCCCAGCGCCTTTTAGTAGGAATTGGTCCCCTCATCCAGCACAACGCAACCAGGCGCTTGGCAGTCAGCAGCGCGATATCCGCCAAGCGCCGCACTGCCACCGGCAGTGGTTTGGAAAAGCCCAGCAGCGCCAGAGCCGGGCACGGCAGGACCTCCGTCCCCAACATCACACTAAGTTCCGAGAATACCCCCTGCCAAAATGTATGAATACTAGGGCAAGTCCAGGACATGTGTAAGAAATCCGCCGAGGGAAAGTGGCACCGCTCGCACTCCGCCGACTCCCGCAATCCGTACCTGTGCAATCTTTCCGGTGTGTAATAGACCCGCTGCAAATACTTAAAATGTATCAGACGATGTCTGCTATTAAGTGAAATCTTTCTAGTGTTCGTGCAACAGTAGTGCCACATCTCATCCGAGATCGTCAACTGGAGATCACACTGCCAAGCCAATCTGGCCTTGGAGAGTGGGTACTGCATGTGCCGGTCCCCCAATTTCTTAAGGTTCGTAACCAACTTACTGGACGATGGGTTCTTGATAACATATGTAAGCTCCGGCACCTCCTGCGGCTCCGACATTTCCGGGCCCAGCAACACCTGAGGCGCCCTACGGACCCGATGATATTGGAAACTGTGCAACAGCGTCTTCCCAGGATGGGATTGCAGGACCTGATTCAACGTCTTTACCGTGCCGTTCGAGAAGAAATCCCCCATCTTTTCTATGCCCAAGTCCCGTAACGCCTTAAGGACCCCCTTCTCTGTCAGTGGGGCCAACCACACCGCCCATTCCACACGCATGAGGGGGGAATACAGCAGCTCGCTATCCCGGGAGCGGACTAGCTCATGCCAAGCGTGGTTCGTGGCTGCAATGGAGTCTAAATGTCCAACCCTACGGTCAACAGGGCAGCATATCGTGGCCGGGAGCGGGGTGGGATCTGCAAAGAGGCGCTCAAGTTTCACGTGCGGGATGCTGGGGTCCCCATGGATCCAAGTGTGTAGATGAGCTCCCTGCGCTATTCTGTAATACCGCTCCAGATCTGGAGCCCCCAGTCCCCCACATTCATAGGGGAGCATTAAAGTCTGCCATTGAACCCTCGGCTGTTTGCCCCCCCACGCAAGCCTGATGAGCGTCTGAGTGAGCTGCCGGAAAAAAGCTTTCGAAAGCACCACGGGGATATTAGCAAAGAGAAAGAGGAACCTGGGGAGGACCACCATCTTCATTATCGCTATTCTGCCCATCAGGGACAGCGGAAGCTTGCACCACACCTCCACATCATCCACCAGTCTAGAGTACGCAACACGATAGTTCTCGCGCACCAGTATCTCAGGATCAGTGTGGACACGGATCCCCAAGTAGCGGATAGAATCCGTGGTCCACAGCAGCGGGTACTCCGAGTCAAACGGGAGGGTCACCGGGGTCAGAGGCAACGCCACAGACTTATTCCAGTTGACCCGTAATCCAGACAGGGCTCCAAACCTCACCACTTCCCGCAAGACAGACGCCAAGTTCTCCTCTGGTTCACGAACATATAACAGGGTATCGTCAGCGTACGTCGAAATGCCAATCTGATAGGTAGGGAAGTTGATCCCTTCAAACCCATAGTATTCCCTAATAGCGCACGCCAGCGGTTCCGCCACTAAAGCATACAGAAGCGGGGAAAGGGGGCAACCCTGTCGGGTGCCCCTGCTGATCTCAATCAGGGCAGTGACCGAGTTCCCTATCTTCAATCGTGCAGTCGGCTTATAGTACAAGGCCCCTAGCATCTGTAAAAAAGGTTCGCCCAGCCCATACTTACGCAGAACCCTGAGCATAAACGGCCACTCCACTGAATCAAAGGCTTTTTCCATTTCCAGGAAGATAGCAACAGCCTTATTCTCTTGCCGGACATGTTGAATGGTGCCTAGCACCGTACGGATGTTATACGTCAAGTTCCGAGTGGGGACAAACCCAGCCTGCTCCGGAGCAACCAAATCTGGGACAAGTAGAGCCAGACGCGCAGCCAGAACTTTTGCGTATAGTTTGGCATCTACGTTAATCAGGGAGAGCGGCCTATACGAGCCACACTCGTTGGGGGGTTTCCCCGGCTTCGGGATGGTAATGAGACGTGCCTCCCTCATAGATTTCGGCATACTACCCTGTTGGCAAATGTCATCAAAAAGCAGCATCAAGTGTGGCATAAGTTTGTCTTGGAAAGCCTTATAGAAGGCCACCGTAAGCCCATCAGCCCCCGGAGCGCTGCCTGACCTCATTCCCTCCAGCGCCTCCGAAATCTCCTCTTTCTGGAACGGTGCCATAAGAAATTCTCTTAAATTGGCCAGGAAGGGCATCTGGATATAGCTCAGATAGTCGTCTATTTCCTCCTCTAGGTGACCTGACCGTGATTTGTACAGTTCGGTATAATAAGCATGAAATTCCGCCAGTACATCCCTTTCCTCCGTAACCACCTCACCACTAGATGTTAGTAACTCCTCAATCACCAATGGCGGTCTGCTTAAGCATGGGCGAATTTTGCGAATCTCGCGTTCGCGAATTTTGTGGATTTGCGAACTCGCAATCCGCAAAATCCGCGAATTCCCGCGAATTTGCGGATTTTTTTTTTTTGTGTTCGCCCGTGTTTCTGCCAGTTCGCGAGGGTTTTTACAATTTCGCAATTTGCGAACTTACCTGTCGGGTCGCAAGTTTTGCGAACTTGTTGTTTCTACGTGTCCAGCCTGTTTGGGACACTCTTCTTCATCACTGCCACTCTCTGTCACCACTGCCACTCTCTGACTACTCATGCCACCCTCTGGCCCACCCATGCCACCCTCTGTTTCATCACCACACCCTCTGGTTGTCCAGTGTACATTATTTTCGGCAAAAGCAAAGCACACCTTCCCTGCCTCAAGTGACCTGAATTAATTTGGGGCTGATTAATGTGTCACAGAATATTTTTTTAGCTGGCACCTGCTTCCTTAGTGCGCCCTGATTAGTGATCTTTTGCACTTGCTAAGTGCTTTCATTGTTGCAAAATTAGTTACAACACCTGCCCTGCCCCAACTGACAATAATGAATTAGGGGCTGATTAATGGATTTTAACTTCCAGCCTGGCTCCTGCTTGTCTCCCTTAGCTGTAATTCAGGACCTTTGTGGCATATGTGTAACTATTCTGAGGTTCAGAGCAGGGTCACATAATAGTTGCAACTGGCAACTGAACTCTGGAGGGGCCCCTCAGGAAGCACTACAGGAAATGGCTACTAATGATGAGCCTGAACTTTTGAACCTGGTAAGTAGTTTCAGTTTTGCTAAGATCGTATTTCTGCAATTTAGCACTTATTCGCGGGGCGCGAAGTTGTACTGGGAAGCCGCGAACTCACGCGAACAGTGCGAGCAGTGCGAGCAAAATCCGCTGCTCGCGGATTTGCGGATTTTGCGGGAGATTCGCGAATCTCGCGGATTGCGAATTTCCCGAAAATCCGCAAAATCCGCGAGCGAAACGGATTTTCCGCCCACACCTAGGTCTGCTATTACGCATCAGTTTAGCCAACAGGGAGCCAGGGCGGTCCCGTTCCCCGTATGTGCGTGCCGTGGCGTACTTCCCCATATGTTGTATCTCCCTATCCGCCTCATCGTGGAATTCCGCCAGCAGGGATTTAAGCCTCTCATTCGAGCCAGTGTCCACTGTACCCCCCATTTGTCGCTCCAGATCAGACAGCTGTGTTTCCAAGTATTTCAATCGCTGCCTGACAGCTTTGAGCACCCCTGAGTGTTTGGCCATCGTCATCCCACGTATGTACACCTTGAACGCATCCCAAAGAACCTGGACACTATCCACCGACCCCACATTAGTCGTGAAGTAAGTGTCGATATCCTCAGCTAATTCCCCTCTGAAAGCCTCATCCAGGAGTGAATATGGGGGGAACCTCCAAGTGAACGGGGGAATCCTTCGAGCCGGTGCCTCTAGCAGCAAAAGCAGTGGTGAATGGTCAGATAACGTGCGGGGCAATACTGCACATCCCTTCACTGAATTAAGGAGAGAGTGGGAGGCAAACCAATAATCAATTCTCGTGTGTATATTATGATAGGCTGAGTAATGAGTGAAACCACCCTTCCCCGGGTGTCTGTGACGCCACACATCCAACAAATCAAGCTTCACCAATTCCGCCTGCATGAGTAATGCCGAGGCCGCCGGGCTTTTGGAAGCGCCAGCCGACCTATCCAGCTCTGGATTCAGCACAAAATTGAAATCGCCCCCCCACAGCAGCTGATACTGTCTGCATAGGTCCGCTAGCGAGGTATAAAAGGAAGGGGTGTCGTAATTGGGGCCATACACATTCACAACCAACAAGTCGTGGCCTTTCCCCACACAACGGGCAATGGTATATCGACCCTCCGGGTCCACAACAATCTTCTGTAGTTTCAATTGCGATTTGGGATTAGCCCACGTAAGCACACCCCTTGCATGTGTAGTAAACCCTGCAGCAACACAATCTCCCCCAAGACCCCTGGTCAACAGCATAGGACTAGATAGAGGCAAGTGGGTCTCCTGGAGCAGTGCGAGGTCAACCCGGTGGCGCTGTAAATATGCCAGTACCTTCCGGAGTTTACGGAAATCATTCAGCCCCCTCACATTCCAAGTTAGCATTCTGATAGAGTTGGGGCCACTCTCCGGCCCTAGAACCTCAAAGTCCACCATTGCAGAATAGGGAGTGAATCAACGTCGCACAGGTGGCACCGCAGACACAGTCCTGTAGTAGGCCGAACAAAACCCTCCCCCCAACAGTCCCCAATTGACATATGCAACATGGTCAACAAAAGAAGGATAGAACAACCAACACCCACCCACCCACAGCCGACCAACCCCAACCCGGTCAGACAGGTCCCACTACCACCCACCATCCCCCCCCCCGAAACCACCAGCTGACTCTACAGACCCAAGAGGCCCTCAAAAGAGCCAAAAGCCGAAAGCGCAGGGGCAGAGGTTCCCATCCGGACAAAAGTACGATTGGGTCTAGGACCGTAAACCTCAGCTACTCCACCACCCCGCCCCCCACCAGCATTCGGCGCCCTCACCAGCCCAAATCCTCACCATCAAAGAACGAAACTCCCGCGCGCGGGAGGGCCCTCCCCAGAGCACCCGGCAGACAGCAGAGCGTGCGGCCACCAAACCCCCAGTACACTCTTATTAGTTCAGTGAGTAACTAGAAAGATCTCACCCCATAATTGTGACACAGTAGGCTCACAGCGTCTGTACAAGAGTCAAAAATTCGGTAGGGCACAGTCGGCCCAGAAAGGAGACCATACACTCGGCTACCCCTGGCCGTCCGAGTTAGAAGCAGCATCAGCGTCCTCTCGTTGACTCCTCGAACTGTTGCGTTGTTCCTTAGCCCACTCCTTCAGGGATTTTTTCAGTTCCGCAGGGTCGGTGAAGAAGTGTGAATGCCCCTGCCTGTTAATTCGGAGTCTCGCAGGGTACAACATGGCATAGTCCAGCGCAAGGTCTCTCAGTTGTTTCTTATATGGGGCGAAGCGCTTCCTTTCCTCCTGCACTCTCGCCGTGAAGTCCGGATAGAGGGAGATATTCATGCCCTCAAATTGCAAACCTCCTTTCTCCCTCGCCAGCCGAAGCGCCAGATCCTTGTCTCGATAGTTCAAGAGCTTCGCAATAATCGGCCGCGGTGGGAGTCCTGGTTGCGGCTTCGGCCCCAGAGTGCGATGAGCCCTCTCGACGATGAACATAGGGGAGAAGACCTCCTTCCGTAGGTCGCGCAGGGTCCAGGTACAGGCAGATAGAGCGATCTCCAAGCAGGTCGGCGGCCAGCTAGAAACTTCCTTCGGGGGCCAGCATCACCGCAAACACCAGCACCTCTGCTCCCTCCGAATACACAATCGAATGCCAGTGCACCACAACTTTGCTCGAAAACAGGGCGCGATATCGCCAGGCAGGACCAGTTGTTCGGTCGCAGGACAGGTAGACCGGCACCACTTCAGTACCGCACATAGCGTGACGCAGCACGGGCAGCCACTCAGGATAGACCGTGGATTACGGCCTGGTCCGCCACAGCGCCGTCCTCCAAGCAGCAAAGCACCACCACACCGGATCTCGACCGGGGAAAGGCCCCCCGCCAGGCCGGAGCGTAGATAGAGAGTTCGCCTCAACTTTTAGAGCTAGTGAGGTGCCAAAAGGATAATTTTGACGGAGTTTAACGGGGCTCAAGCGAGGAGCTCAGCGCTCACACGTCTTTCATGGACGCCGGCAAGCTCCCCCCCCGGCTTACAGACTTTTAAAGTAGATTAATTTTACGGATCATTGGGGGCTCTAGAAACTTGCGCAAAGTCACACGACTACGCTTACAGGTGCAGGCTGATCAAGTGGGCGCGGGGGTGGGGGGGGACGGCAGCATATCTACCAAACTTCCTCTGAAGCTCTACTATTTTTAGTCTGTCTATCTTTCAACAATTTTTACTGTAATGATTTTCATTAACTGTACAGTCAATAAATAAATTCAAATTTACTTTGGCACTGGGAGATGAAGTGATTTGCCCAGAATTATAGGATGTGGAGCGTCCCTGCGGATGTATGTCGTTACAATGCATACTTTTACAACGCATACCTTTACAACGCATTTTTTACACCGCAACATCCCTTACAACGCATTCCATTGCAACGCATACCATTATAACAAATTCTTTCAAACTACCTTTACAACTCATTCCACTACAACGCATACTACATTTACAACGCATACCATTACAACGCATACCATTACATTGCATGTATGGTAAGTATTGAATAGTGTAGGGGTAAAAATTACTATTCTAACTCCAGGGGGTGCAGCAGTAGGGTAAGTATTGGATAGTGTAGGGGTAAAAATTACTATTCTAACTCCAGGCTCTGCAACAGTAGAGTATTTGATAGTGTAGGGGTAAAAATTACTATTCTAACTCCAGGGGGTGCAACAGTAGGGTAAGTGTTGGATAGTGTAGGGGTAAAAATTACTATTCTAACTCCAGGGGGTGCAACAGTAGGGTAAGTGTTGGATAGTGTAGGGGTAAAAATTACTATTCTAACTCCAGGCGCTGCAACAGTAGAGTATTGGATAGTGTAGGAGTAAAAATTACTATTCTAACTCCAGGGGGTGCAACAGTAGGGTAAGTGTTGGATAGTGTAGGGGTAAAAATTACTATTCAAACTCCAGGGGGTGCAACAGTAGGGTAAGTGTTGGATAGTGTAGGTATGCGTAGTAATGGTATGCGTTGTAATGACTGCATTGTAATGACTGCGTTGTAATGACTGCGTTGTAATGACATGCGTTGTAGTGGTATGCGTTGTAGTGACATGCGCTGTAATGGTTGCGTTGTAATGGTATGCGTTGTAATGGATGTTGCGTTGTAAAAGTTTTGTTGTAAAGGTAGTGTGTTGTAAAAGTTGCGTTGTAAGTGTTGTTTCCCGTCCCTGCTGAGGCTCGTATCTGGCTTTGAGGTCAGCTGCTCTAGCCGTTGTGCCACATCCTCTCCAACAAGGGTTCACCTGATTCACGACTACATGGATTAGGTTAAAAATCTCATTTAAACATTAATGCTTTGATTGGGACTTTATATTAGCATTAGCATTCTCCAACATTCTGCATAATGTAAATGTTAGCTAAATTATGTAAAATTTCCTAGCTACAAGAAGGAAAATGTCCATTCTATCAAGGGCACACAGGCAAAGATTATGCATTATCTTTCCTGTCTTTAATATTCAGCAGCAGCTCCCCAGTTCACTTTTCTAACAATACCAAACTGCATTTTTGTCAAAACAAAGGGAAAAACTAAACAAAATGTTAGAAGTAGGATTATAACTTAAAAAACACATTTTATTCAGGTTTTAATTCAATACAAGAAATAGCATTCCATAAAGATCCTCCAGCCCCCAACTAGTGGTTTGCGTATTTGAAAATCGGGTATTGTCACAGAGTGTGGGCTGGAGGTACGACTCCCTGGCAGGAGGTCAGGAGTCGTATCTGATCTGGTCTCGTGTCTATGTTCTGCGCCTAAGTCTCTACCTCCGTGACTTCCATTTATGTTCTATGGTGGATCATCTTGCAGACTCCTCCACGGGCACCATATCTTGGGAAATTTACCAGGGCCCCCGCGCCGTGTATACCTGTTCTTCCACTCTCATACACCAGGCCACATTGGCCTCCCACTGGCCCACATTAGGTACAGCCCTGCACCCTCGCTTCTGTATAATATCTCGCCTGGCTATCAATGGGACACATTGCAGAAAAGGACTGCATAATTTTCATGTGTTTGATACCCCCAAATGGCAAAATTCACCACTCAGGAATTCAGCTACAACGACTCCTGTAAGGCTTGGGACACCCTGCACTGCACTCATTGTGTGCATCCCCTGAGGCTGCGGTCCATTGTAATTCTACCCATGCAGACAGTCTTGATCTAGTATAGTACACAGGAAGAAGGATTTTGAGATGGATGAGCCAAAACCCTACTTTGTTTGCCGCCTCTACAGAGTAACTGCATGCTGCCCCCCAGTCATCATCCTCTAGTTTGCCATGGCCTCACTCCTATGTCTCTCATAGCGTCCTCTACGAGTGGGTGTACTATTGCTTAGCAGTGTGCTGTAGATGGCGTGGGAGTGAAATGGGACACCCAGTACTCTATATTCTATCAAAGCCTCATCTGGTATCTCTGTACCCATGTTTATACAGCCCTGTGGTAAGTGCCTAATCTAGATATACCTCAGGTATTGGCTCCCCCCAGTGGGCTCCTACTGTGTCTTTAGGGGCTCAAAGGACACCATCCCTTGGTGCGTCCAGATGTCGCTCAAGTTTGAAATGCCCAGCATATTCCATTTTCTATGCCCTTCCACTCCCTGCAAAGGGGCCAAATCCACAAAATCTCATAGTGGAGTCTCCAGGGTAAATACGCTCTGCCTTCCTGTCAGTTTGGTCGCTCTTCTCCTCGCCCCTACTACCACTGCCGTAGGGACTGGTAGGCCATTCAGACTCCCCTTTCAAATAGCCATCTAACATACTCCAGTGGGTCAGTGGCTCTCCTGCCTTCTACTAGTGAGAGTTCCTTCTGATCTGCGAATGAACAGTCAATAAGTACAACTAGTTGGGCTGTCCGATAGTAAAGGCGTCAGTTCGGTAGTGCAAGACCTCCCTCACTGCGCTTTCTGGTTCGTGTTCAGAGTGCTATCAGTGGCATGCCCCAGTCCCACAACAGCAGCCTAGTTTCAGCCTCTACCAACCAGACAAACTGCTTAGGGAACTCGAACAGGACTTTCCGGAGGCCATATAGAAAGGTTGGTAGGGTGTTGACTTGTAAAGTGCTGCTCTGCCCATTAGTGACAGGGGCAGGTGCAGATAATGCCACTGGCGCACATCCCTCTTATATTCCTCCAGGAGTTTGTCCAGGTTTTGATCGTAAATAGGTGTTGATCTCTAATTTAAAAAAATCCTAGGTATCTAAACTCACTCTCTTCCTGAGGTATGAGCCACTGCCAGTTGAGCATGGGCTTCAACCCCGCGAGTGAGTATAGACCGAACTTATCCCAATTGATGCAGAGGCCATAATACCGTAAAACAATGCAAAGATCTTGAGTGATCTGCATATGTGCTCCTCAGGGTCTGCCAGATACAAAAGTATATTGTCTGCAAAGAGCGAGACCACATCTTCTCACTGATAGACCCAGCGAAGACCCCAACTTAAGGCAGCTCTCCAGATCGGTTGGCTTCTGGCTCCATTGCTATTGCAAAGAGAAGGAGGGGACAGGGACAACCCTGTCTGGTGCCCCATCCCTGGGAAAACTCCTACGACAGCGAGCTGTTCACCCAAACTCAGGTTGTGAGGAAGGGCCAAAGCCCACCCAGTCTATTAATGCAGTCAAATATGGCCACTCCAAGGGGCGCTAGAGTGCCCAGCTGCAAGATGGCCTCAACTTTGTGAGGCTCTGCTGGCCGGAGTACTTTTTCCATCAGTTATCCTGCCCTGTGGGTACCTGCATGTTTTGAACATTGGTGAATTAAAAAAAGTGACAAATTATACCTGGGAGCTGAACGGAGGACCCCCATAGTGAAAGGAGCTGGTTGCGGCCTGCATTGGACCTGTGTCCCTTTTAGTGACCCTCTGAGCGGCGGCTGATGCCCAGGTAGAGCAATGCGGGCTGCCAGCCGGATCTCTGCTGGGTGAGTGTCACTGTGCAGGTTGGTGGTGTTGCCTGCCGTCAGTGAGCCATGGTTGGCTGGATTGGTGCAGCCGGGGTCAGGAACGCTGCTGTGCGGGGAGTCCCCCGGGGATTATGTGGCAATCTGACGAGCTGGGAGCAACACCCGGGCTTTATTCCATGTACATGCAGTCACCTGATACAATGCTGTCGGGGCAGATTATTGGGCCATCATTCGGCTGACTGTATGAGCACCCTAAAAAGAAGCAGGACTCGGCCTGATCACGGGCCTGGGGGTCTGCCTTGCTTGGCCCCAGTGGCACCGGTTGCATTGGGGCAACTACTCTGGCATTTGGACCCTGGGGCAGATTTACAAGCCCCTTGCGCCACCGGTGCGTCACTTTTTGTAACGCACCAGGGGCGCATTTTACAACCTCATATTTACAAGGACAGGAAAAGCCACCCTGCGTGACTTTTCCTGTCCTTGTAAATATGGCCCCTTTACACGCAGTACTCTGTTTGAAGGGGCTGTTCTATGGGTTTTGCTGTGGGTGCACCCATGCAACACTCATGAAACACTCATGAAACCTGACAAATTTCTAGATTTACGAGAAATCGTAAATCTGAAAAATGCGTTTGAATGCACGCCTCCCTATGGGAGGCGTAGGGAGGCACACCGAGGAGAAATGTATTAACTTCTCCTCGTTGTTTTCCTCTTTCTATGCGTGCTGCATTCTGCAGCACACATAGTAAAAGGAAATCACCTCTGGTGATTGTTTGTGTGCAAGAAGGTGTCCCTTCCTGCACATAAACGATCAGTAAAACAATGACTTTTTACAAGTTCTATGTGGGCTAATGAAGCACACATAGAAGTTATAAAACACCATTTCTGATTGTTTATGTGCAGGAAGGAAAGCCTTTCTGGATATAAACAATCATCCCCGTGACGCAGGCATCCTGGCACCATTGTGCAAGGTTGCATGCATTGGTGCATGGCAGCAGTTTGTGCGCCAGCGCAGGGGCGAGCACAGAGATGCAACATATTATTGTAAATATGTTGCATCCCTGTGCTTTGAAAGTGGCTTAGCGCGGCACAGCCAAATGGTTTGCGGCACACATTGAGTCACTTGCCTTGTAAATCTGCCCCTTGGAATCTGCATGATTCTCTCGATCAGATTGACAGCAGATGTGAGCCTTTTATTAGACCCTGAGCCCAGTAAATAAACATGTGTCCTTGGATGTGCCCCCCCCCGCTCTTTGGCCTGACTGAGTGTGTAACTAGTGAGCGCTTTCTGAATCCTCCTACTCAGCCATGACGGTCTGGTGATGTACATTGGCCTTCACTTGCTCCCCAAGACTGGAGAACCGGGGTGTGGTGGGCCTTGGACTGGGTATTGAGGAGGCTTTCTCTCCATAAGCTGTGGTAGTGTAAAGCAATCTCATCAGCGGTGATTCCACCTGTGGTGGGTAGCTGATCCACACCACTGCCTGGCTGGGGTGATTGGGATCTGCTCATACCCCCGATGTATTTCTTCAGGGGTGAGGCGAGACCCGGATGATAGCGACGACAAGCTTAAGACCTCATAACTGCATTTGCTCACCTATTGACTATGCTGTTTGCTGGTCAACACCTAGTATGTGAAGGGGAAAACTGATGCTAGACAGTTTATGCTCTCTGTTGAGAATTGAAGGCAAACACAACCAACAGATTCGCCCCCTGATGACCACCAGCTGAGTCAGGGCGATGGAGAGGCCTCAATTCCGGAGCTGGAAATCCGTACTATGTTCCTAGATCATAAGCACAGTGTGACAGCTATTGATACTAAAATTGATCTGTTGACAGACCGGTTTGATCACCTCAAAGAAAAGGATGATAAGCACAACGAACACATAGGGCAATTCGAGCATCATACATCAAACGGGGAGGATGGGCACTCTGCAGCTGGATTGAAGCTGATAGGATGGAGAGGGTTCTAGAGGTTATCCTTAGCAAGATCAAAGACCTGGAGGCACGCTCGAGGAGGAATAATCTACGTATCCTGGGTGTACCAGAGTCGACTGCGATGGGTCGCATGGAGGACTATGTCGAATCCATGCTCCAAACACTATCTGGAAATGCACTTTCTACTATGCTCATTGTTGAAAGAGCCCACAGATCACTTGGCCAACACCCTCCTCTGGGTGCACAGGCCCTCCTGATAATAGCCCGGCTGTATGGAGACAGAAATGTAGCTTTGCGACAGGCAAGAGATCAGCTGCCTCTACATTATCAAGGTATGAGATCGGCGCTTTCCCGGATTTCACAGTTGCTGTGCAGGCTGCCAGGAGGGATTTACTACCAATCAAGTGCTCAGTACAACAAATGGAGGCCAAGTACTCTCTGATTTTTCCAGCCCAGCTACGCATAGTCAAGTCAAGTCAAGTCAAGTCAATAAATTTATATAGCGCGCTACATACCCAGAGGGTCTCAAGGCGCTTGAAGAAGGATGGGGAATTACTTGTCAAATATCCACGTTTTAAGTTGCTTTCTGAATGCTAGGTGGTTCTGAGTAAGGCGAAGGTGAGTGGGAAGTGAGTTCCAGGTTTTAGCTGCCAGGTAGGAGAAGGATCTCCCTCCCATGGTGGTTTTGTTGATGCGAGGTACAGTGGCAAGGGCTTCGTTGGAGGATCGTAGCTGGCGGGGGGGGGGGTGTAGAAGGACAGTCGTGTGTTGAGGCATTCAGGTCCGGTTTCGTAGAGTGCTTTGTGTGCGTGGGTAAGGAGGCGGAAGGTAATCCTCTTGTTGACGGGGATCCAGTGGAGGTTTTTCAGGTGACCAGAGATGTGTTCTTTACGCGGGATGTCTAGTATGAGCCTGGCTGAAGCGTTCTGGATGCGTTGGAGTTTTTTCTGGAGTTTTGCGGTGGTACCGGCGTAGAGGGTGTTTCCGTAGTCCAGTCGGCTCGTTACCAGAGCGTGGGTGACTGTTTTTCTAGTTTCGGTGGGGATCCAGCGAAATGTTTTTTTGAGCATGCGAAGAATGTTGAAGCAAGATGAAGAAACGGCGTTGACTTGTCTGTTCATCGAGAGTGAGGAATCCAGGATGACGCCCAGGTTCCGTGCGTGGTCCGTCGGGAGGGGTGCTTTTCCAAGGGCCTCTGGCCACCAAGAGTCGTCCCAGGCGGAGGGGGAGGTGCCTAGGATGAGGACTTCTGTTTTGTCTGAGTTCAGTTTCAGACGGCTGTGCTTCATCCATTCTGCTACTTCTTTCATTCCTTCATGCAAGTTGGTTTTGGCAGTGTTAGGGTCTCTGGTGAGTGATAGGATCAGTTGAGTGTCGTCGGCGTAGGAGATGATGTTGAGGTTGTGTTGGCGTGCGATGAGCGCGAGGGGGCTCATGTATACGTTGAAGAGGGTGGGGCTGAGTGAAGATCCTTGTGGTACGCCGCAGATGACTTCAGTGGCCTCTGACTTGAATGGTAGAAGGCGGACTCTCTGGGTTCTTCCGGTGAGGAACAGGTGATCCATTCTAGTGCTTTTCCTTGGATTCCGACGTTTCTGAGGCGTTGTAAAAGGGTGTTATGACAGACCGTGTCGAAGGCAGCGGAGAGGTCGAGGAGGATGAGGGCGACTGTGTCTCCATTGTCCAGTAGAGTTCGAATGTCGTCTGTTGCTGCGATGAGGGCGGTTTCAGTGCTGTGCTTGGCTCGGAAGCCGGATTGTGAGGAGTCGAGGGATTTGTTGGTTTCGAGGAATGCGGCGAGCTGGTTGTTGACCGCTTTCTCGATGACTTTGGCCGGGAAAGGAAGGAGTGAGATAGGGCGGTAGTTTTTGAGTTCGGTGGGGTCAGCTGTGGGTTTTTTCAGGAGGGCGCTGAGTTCGGCATGTTTCCAGCTTTCCGGGAAGGTTGCGGAGTTGAGGGAGCAGTTGATGACGTCTCGGAGGTGCGGTGCTATGATGGAGTCTGCTTTGTTAAAGATGTGGTGAGGGCATGGGTCTGTGGGGGATCCTGAGTGGATGGAGTTCATCAGACGGATGGTGTCCTCAGTGGAGATTGGCTTCCAGTCATTGAGGATGTTCAGGGGGGGTGGGGGTCCTGCAGGGGGTTGTGTGGGTTGGTCTTTGGGTTGGTTGTTGAACCTGTTGTGGATGTCTGCAATTTTGTTGTGGAAGAATGAGGCTAGGGAGTCGCAGAGGTCTTGAGAGGGGGTGATGTTGTTGGAGTTGGCTGAGGGGTTGGTAAATTCCTTGACGATGTTGAATAATTCTTTGCTGTTTTGGGCGTTGTTATCTAGTCGGTCCTTGAAAGCGGCTTTCTTGGCATTCCGGATCAGTTGGTGGTGTGTGCGGGTGGCGTTTTTGAGGGCATCCTTGGTGCTGGTGGTTGGGTCTTTTTTCCAGGCCTTCTCAAGGGAGCGACAGAGTTTCTTGGATTTCTTAAGATCATCGTTGAACCAGGAGGCCTTCTTGCTGCCTAGTTTGATTTGTCGTTTTTTCAGTGGTGCTAGGATGTCGGCGCTGTTGGATAACCATTGGGTGAGGTTGGTGGCTGCTTGGTCTGGGTTTGAGGAGTAGGCTGGGGGGTTTTGAAGAAGAGAAGAGGAGATCTGGTCGATGGTGATTTTGTTCCAGTTTCTTTGCAAAGTGGGTTGGGGGTGGTTGTTGGATGTGGGGCAAAACTAAGGCAAAACTAAGTACTCAGGCAAAACTAAGTACGTATCAGATCCAAAGGCAGCTGCCAAATGTGTTGAAAATAGTCCAGTGAATGTGGCGGGGTTGTCAGTGGCGTCGAGGAATGCTTAACTGGGACATTTGTGTGAAAATGACTGAGGCAGTCCACCTCCTGTGAGTCCCACTTGTGAAAGAAAGTGATGCCGGGCAGTTGATGATGGGTCCTCCACGGATTCCTCACTGCGCCATAGACCATGAAATTGTTCTTGAATTGCACTGTTGGTGGAAGTAACTTGACCAGGTGATTTGATTCCTTTGAGTGATGACTGTTGAGAAGCTGCTTAACCTGCGGACGGTGGTTCGTCTTTTGCAGCACGTTCCCGGGGGCCACTAGCCATGGAATTGCAACCACGCTGTAGGGCTGTCGGAAATGATGGACATGAAGGCTGTGCCTGATGGACCATCAGGCTGTGCCTCTGCTATTCGCCCCCCAGCTCCTTTCTAGCTGGGAGAGTGCTGGATCTCTGGTTTGCCCCCTCAGGATGAGATGAGTCCCTGGCTGTTGACACTGGTTGCATGTTGGGTGTCACACGGAATGTGGGTTGGTGGTATTTGGCCCAATTGGGGGTCAAAGTGGTAGAAGGGTGGAATGTTGATGTTGGCAGCCTCCAGGTTACAAATGTTCTTTTGTTCTTCCCCTATGTTGCCACTCATACTAATGATGTAGGCTCTCCCGTTTTGTGCTTTATGCATGTGCGATAGGAGCTCTCACACCAACATATTAATTCCAATGCAGTCAATTAAATGCGTGACCTGGAATAGCAGGGACCTCAATGACAGGTGAAAGGCGAGACATGTTCCTTCATACCGGCTGAGACACAACGTAGACATTTGTATGTTGCAAGAGCTACATCTTACGGAGAGCACTCAGGCACGCCTGTGAGCGGGTTGGATAGGTGAACGTCATGTAGCATTTTATTCTAACTTTCTGTGGGGTGTCTATACCAATTCGTAATGGTTTGTTATGGCGCACGCACTGAGTCCTTTGTGACCAGCAGTGTCGATATGTCCCGATCCCTGGTCCACTGCAGGGCCATCCTCTCCGACTCCTGTCCGTGTACGGGTCAAACCTACATGACCCCTGTTTCTTTGCATAAGTGTGGAGACAGGCAGGTGTGAAAGAGCCTGCTCTCTTTTATGAGTGGGGGGGACTTTGACATAGTCTTCGATCCTGCCCGCACCCAAAGCAGCTGCAAAGTTACATCTAATAATGAATGAGAATGACCACACTGATCTTGACACAGGGACAGTGCTGAGGGCACATATATGCCTAAATGTGGCTTCCAGGCTCACTGTGCCACTGGATTCAAGCTAGCCTCGATGATATGAGGGGATGCCCCAAAACCAGCCAGAGGATGCTTGTTTCTGGTCCAGGGATGACCTGACTTGGAAGTTCAGGCTAGACTGTACCCATGAGGAACATGGCCAAGACTGATTTGAATATGGTTGGGTCTAACCTGAGGTGTCAAGGTGAGCAAAAGAACAATGGATTTAACCCAGATCTGTTGACTGGGGGGGGGGGGGTGAATGTTTGATTTGTTCCACATTCTGTGCATCATTTGCATCATTTATGTGTCCTTTGCTTTCTCACCGTAAGTGCATGTGGGTATGCCCAGACATGGGTCCCGGGCTCACTGTGCCACCGGATTCCAGCTACCCTGGCCGATGAGGGGTGATACCCTGAAACTGGTCCTAGAATGCTTGTTTCTGGTCCAGGGAGGACCTGGCTTGGCTGTTCAGGCTAGACCATGGGTACTCAAAAACTTTCTCTCGGGCCAAATTTACAGTGTGGTTTGTGGCCGAGGGCTGCACGGTGGGGGTGGGGTCAGAGGGGGCGGGGCTAAAGCAAAAATAATTGTGACCATGAGGTTGAACGCAGATCCCTGCAGCAGACGCCTTCGACCACTGAGCCACCAGACCCAGCATACACACATCTCTTTCTCTCTCTCTCTCTCCCTCCCTCCATCTCTCTCTCCCTCGCTCTCCCTCCGTCTCCCTCCCTCCCTCTCCCTCCATCTGTCTCCCTCCCTCTCTGTCTTCCTCTCTCTGTCTCCCTCCCTCTGTCTCCCTCCCTCTGTCTCCCTCCCTCTGTCTCCTTCCCTCTGCCTCCCTCTGTCTCTCTCCCTCTGTCTCTCTCCCTCTGTCTCCCTCCCTCCTCTTCCCTGTCTCCCTCTTCTCTACCCCCTCTCTCTGTCCCCCTCCCTCCTCTGTCACCCTCCTCCCTTTGTCTCCCTCTCTGTCTCCCTCTCTCTGTCTCCGTCCCCCTCTGTCTCCCTCCCTTTCTCTCTCTGTCTCCCTCCCTCTCCCTTCGTCTCTATCCCTCTGTCTCCCTCAATGTCTCCCTGTCTCCATCCCTCCCTCTGTCTCCCTCCCTCTCTGCCTCCCTCACTCTGTCTCTATCTGTCTCCCTTCCTCTCCCTCCCTCTGTCTCCCTCCCTCCCTCTGTCAACCTCCCTCCCTCTCCCTCCCTCTCTGCCTCCCTCACTCTGTCTCTATCTGTCTCCCTTCCTCTCCCTCCCTCTGTCTCCCTCCCTCCCTCTGTCAACCTCCCTCCCTCTCCCTCCCTCTGTCTCCCTCACTCTGTTTCCCTCGCTATCCCTCTGTCCCTCTCTCTCTGTCTCCCTTCCTCTCCCTCCCTCCGTCTGTCACCCTCCCTCCTTCTGTCACCCTCCATCCCTCTCCCTCTGTCTCCCTCTCCCTCCCGCACCCTCCATGGCTGCCAAGGTTTCAGATTGATATGTGTGATATTTTCATAGTTTCAGTGTAATTATGAGTGACATTTCCACAAATATGAGTGACACTTCCTCGCAAACATAATCAGGCATTGAAGACGAGGGAAACGTATAAATATCAGACATTACACCCAATTGAACGACCAGAAACGGCAAGAAGGTCTTAAAAGTACTGCATAGCACCAAAAATGGAAGAGCACCGTGGGACCCAACTGTAATAAACAGGATGTGAGAGGCCATACTTCCTGCAATTGAGCCTCATGTTCCATTATGCTCTGCCCACCCCACTCCAGGGCATGCTATAACTTAATGCATGTGGGATTTTTAGGTCTCCGGCGTGAACCGCGCGAAAGCGCGGTCTCGCCAGAGACCAATTGTGAGCGACTCTGCTTCCCAGGAGAGGGGACAGGAGCTGGCCGCGCGCTGGGGAATGGAGCGGGCCACGCGCATGCGAACGCGCTCGCTGTGGCCAGCTCCTGTCTCCTCTCCTGGGAAGCAGAGGCACACAGCCAGCCCCCCCCCTGCTAACGCATGCACACACACACGAGCACACCCCCTCCCACACGTACACACACGCGCGCACACAGACACGAGTGCACCGAGCCCCCCTCCCGCCGTCGCACACATACATACACACACGAGCACACACACGAGTGCACCGAGACACCCCCCCCCCAGCCCTTTTGAACTTACTGGGCCAATCTTGGGGGACTCCGCTCTCAGCACGCGGCAGGGGCAGGCACCGGGCATGTGCCTCGTGCCCCCTCCGCAGAGTTGACGCTGCGGCTCTTGCCAGCTCCTTTCCCGGGGCACCCTCTTGGTCAAGGGAGCCCCGCAACACTTGCGCAACCTCCTGCTGGCGGCCCCGGGGCTCTCCACCGCTCACAGGAGCCCCGGACCGCGAGACGCAATTACTCCGCCTGCCTCTTCTTCCGGTCTGGACGCGGCCCCGCCCCCGTCACAGGCGACCTTGCCTGACTTCCGGTGCGGCCGCGGCGGGATTCCGGGGGCATTTCCTGCCACACAAACATTGTTTTTGTTAGACTCACTAATTCCAGTGGCCGAATAATTCCTCTTGTGTGCCTTTGGGGTCCATCTTCAGTTGGGAGTAATCTACAGTGAACTGTGTACTGAAAAGGTGTGAACGCAAGTATTTCCCCATGACAATAGGTATCACTAACTTGAAGCACCCAAGGGAAAAGCTGCAAGCAGTAGGATCCTATGAAGGGCTGGGCAGCTTGAGGAGAATAAGATGGGGTTTCAAAGCTAAAAATTGCATTAAAGTATGGAAGAGGCAATTTGTGATGCCTAGTAGCTCTGAGTCAGACATAATAGCTTGGCAGCAATTTCAGAACCACTTATCAAATAGCCCTGTGCCCAGGTTAGGGTACCCTACCGAAGGTATGCAACGGTCGAACATCAAACAATAGTACACTAAATCTCTGTGTTAGAAGAATGTCATAATAAATAAAGAGATGGGCTACTACACAAAAGTACAGATGATGCCACTGCTTCAGAAGTTAGATCACTTTGGAAAGCCTACATTAAATGCCACATGGGAGGCAAGAAAGAACCAGGAAGATAAAGACTGAATAGAATTGTTGACCACCTGCTGTTGGATCAACAATGTCCCCTGGAATCTCCTTTTTCTGAACTATTGCCTTAAACTGAAAAATATAAATAAAAACCTCCCTCCATTATTACATCTGGGAAGAAATTAACCCTTGCCTTGCCCATTGAAAAAGTCCTGGTGCATTTATAATAGTTCTGCCTTAACACCTTTAAAGGCTCGCAGGATATAAGAATGGACAAAATAAAATGAATAAGAAATAAGCAGGGCGAGGAATTGGCCTGGGCTTTTTTTTACATGTAATGCACAGGAAACATGCCTCAGTGTAGTGGGGTTGGCGCATTTGCATATGTTTGGATAACTTTTGTAGTCACACAGGCTAGTGAAAAACAAACATTGGCACAATCAATTGTCATGGTCTTTGGAAAGAGAAAATATTCTCCCTAGCTTTATGACACTCCATCTCACTACCAAATGGGCTTCTATACTCCCTCCTCCCCATCCAGGAAGTAGTGACAGGGGTTGTGTTTCATTGCCAACCACCTCTAACCTCACCTCACAGCTAACCATTCACAAACAATGTTTATATACCAATTGCAAATAAAAAAAAAAATTAATGTAAAGCATTGTCATTTACAATTCTAGTAACTCAAACTTTAATGCTGGAGACCTATTGCATTGTAAATGCTTGTTCTGTTTTATAAATACACAGGAACAAGTGTTTTTTTTAAAGAAGACTCAAGCTTGGAGTTAATGTAAATTATCCCTCCTGCATGGATAATGACCAATGCAGCGCAGGAGTGTAATCCTCTGAACCTTGGAAAAAGGATTCCCCGACTGTCACCACTGCGTGGGAATGATTTGTTCTATGCGTTTAGCCTGGCACCGTGACCTCGTCACCCTGTTCCCTAGAGTGAGACCCTCGTCTGCAGAATGGATGGAAGGAAAGTAATATCTGCCATTGCAGGGGAGGCAATGAGTGCAATGCGAAGAACCCAGGAAGGAAGCAAGAGATCTGAGAAGGCTCAACCTCTGTCATCTCACCCGTGTGTGTGTGTCAGCCCTCAGCCCGGGCTGAGACAGCTTCCTCAGCGCACACACATAGCCGAACCCCAGTACTTCACAGGTCTGTAAAAGATCATTTATATGTTAATGAGGCTTTGTTGTACTTCATCTCTTAGCGTCCCTGCAGCTCCCCTCTGACAATCACTGAAATCCCCCTCTCCGGCCCCCACAGAGCAGAGTCTCTTGAGTCCAAGCTGCTGCGGCAGTATTTGCTTACACAATTTTTTTTTTTTTTTTAAACACGGGTGTCTACAAGGGCCGCGGGCCTCCCAGGAAGGCTTGCTGGGCCGTACTATGAGTACCCCTGGGCTAGACTGTTCCCTAGAGGAGATGGGTCAAGACTAATTTGCATATGGCTGGGTCTTAACTGGGGTGCCATGGTGAGCAAAAGAATGATGGATTTAACCCAGATCTCTTGACTGTGGGTGAATGTTTGATTTGTTCCGCATACTGTCCATCATTTGTTTGTCTTGTGCTTTCTCACCCTGAGTGCGCTGGGTATGCCCAGATGTGGGTCCCGTGCTCACTGTACCACTGGATTCAAGCTAGCCTGGATGATATGGGGTGATACCCCGAAACTGGCCCGAGGATGCTTGTTTCTGGTCCAGGGACGACCTGACTTGGCAGTTCAGGCTAGGCTGTACCCATGAGGAACAGGGTCAAGACTAATTTCCATATGGCTGGGTCTAAACAGGGGTGGCTTGGTGAGCAAAAGCATTATGGATTTAACTCAGATCTCTTGACTTGGGGTGAATGTTTGATTTGTTCCACATTCCGTCGATCCTTTATTTGTCTCTTGCTTTCTATGAAGAGTATGCACACATCCTGGCCCCCATATCTTCGCCATGTATGAGTCATCCCTTACTGCTGGCATTCTCCCCAGCCGCACTGATCATGATGATACTCAAACCCAATAAAAAGCCCCTGCGTTGTGAGTCATACTGAACCCTATCCATGATTAACATGGATAATAAAATCCTTGCAAAGCTGTTAGCCTATCTACTACTCCTGATTTTGCCACTTATTGTGTACCTGGATCAGTCGGGCTTTGTTCCCGGGAGGTCAACGACCCACAATCTGCGTACCTTCTATGCCCTAGTCTCTACTACTGATCCTGACCTTAGAACACCTGCGGTTTTATTAGACGCTACTAAGGTGTTTGATTCACTCGAATGGCCTCATCCATTTGCTCTATTAGCGTGCCTTTGAGCGAGTCCCAAGTTCATAAGATTAATTGGTCTCCTGTATGCCCAGCCCATAGCCCTTTAACAGATCAATGCAACTGTGTCAAGAGGTACTCTACAAGGGTGCCCCATCTCGCCCATATTATTTGCCATAGACATGGAGCCACTTGCGGTTCGATCGTGTCAGCACCACTCCCACCAAGGCTTGGCATTCACACCTCATAGAATTCTTGTATCCATGTATGCAGATGATTTCACTCTGTATGGGAGATAATTTATACCCACTGATCAGAGAATTCACCAGGTTTGGTGGTATATCGGTTATCACTATAAATCGGGCCAAATCGATCATATTTCCATTGACAGATGTGACAGTGTATTTTGCTTGGGAGTTTCCACAGCAATGGGCGAGGGAGCCTGTGAGATATCTAGGGATTCGACTCAGCAGCGAACCAGATGATCTGTGGAAAGCTAATTATGGATGCTTAATGGCATGGCTGGACGAGCATGTGAAGCCTTTCAGATATTTCCACTATCCCTAACTGGGATGCTGGCCATTGCTAAGATGGTGATCCTTCCAAAATGTCTTTATCTGTTGATTAACCTGTCACTTCCCCAACTGCTGTATTTCCACCGACAGCTCAGATTGCACCAAGTATCCCTCGATTGAACAGGTGGACAGTCTTGAATCATATGGGAGATAATGACTCTGACTTTCGAACAGGAAGGGCTGGAAACTCCAAATGTTGAATTATATTACTACAGCGCCCAAGCACAATTTGTACACTATTTGCTTTACCCATGCAGTTCCAGGCACACACAGCACCCGAACATGACCACTCTATACCATTTCCCCTCCAGATGGCACTGTACTTGGTCCCCCAGTGCCCGAGGGCACAGATAGACACTGAGGCTTGTTTGGTGCTAGTGTGGAATTAACTCCAACAGCAAGCTTGGCTGATCCGCCAATTTGCACCTTCAGTGCAACTTATTGGACACCCCTCCTTTCCTATATCCCTTGATGCTAGGCCCCGCAATTGGTTGCACAATCTGCAGGTGACTACCAAGAGTGCGGTGTATCCAGAAGGCACATTCATCGCACCACAACAGACCCTGCAGGGACCCAATGTGACTCTGATTCATTAATCTTTTCCAGCGGCCCAATCTACATTTTAGGTACTTAAGGCATCCCTTACGAACCCTTCCCTGTGTACACTGGTTACAAGACTTTATGCTGGGATGCAGGCGACTGCACTGATGTGTGCCCAGCAGACGGCGGGCATGGGACACTGGTCTGGCCACCCCCCACAATGACCAGTGGAAGTACTGTTGCTCTCAATCCTGAGCGCTCTCCCCAATTACAGATTGCGGTTGGTGCATTTCAAATACCTACATAGATTACACCGCACCTCGGAATAGATGCACAGAATGGGCTTGAATGAAGAAGTGCGATGCGTGCTCCGCGTTGTGCCTTGCGCTGACTTCATACACCTTGTGTGGGACTGCCGAGGATTGATGCACTACTGGCAAACTGTGTTTGATGCTCTTGAGGTAATCACTGGGGTCACATGTAAGTACTCACCACCACTGCGCTATTAGGTTACATGAAGGATGTTCACCCCCCCAGGAAATGCACATATTGACTGCAACCCTCCTTTTACTATCGAAGTGGCAGGTTATGGTGCACTGGGGTCCGCGCCTGGGGCCACAGAGAGCTTGATGGCTTTAGAATGCGGCTTATTGTCAGGAACCATTAAATTCCCACTGGGAGTTGAAGTGTGCAAAATCCCAGCCCAAAGATACATGGTCCCCCTTAGAACTGTTCCTCAGGGGCCAGGCTGGGGAGGAAGAACCTCTAGCTGCCAGGGCGCTGGAGGTGACTATTCAGCCAAACCCCCTACCACTGCCAGTCAGGCTGCTTAGGTAATTGAGTTCAGTTGTGCTATGATGCGACTGCTGACACACATTTGAGCACGCACTAGAAAGATCCCATTGCAGAGTCTTATAACTAGTTCCTCTTGCTGAGTGACTTCCCCTCCACTGTGAGAAAGTGGCTCTATATATACTGGACAATAATGAAGTACAGTGTGTATAGAGTCCACAAACCCCAAAGGTATAACAGAGGTTAAAGTCAGGACTGACCTTACTCTCAAAAGTGGTAGCTTGGTCGAGCAGTAAGGCAGTACCAGAGGGCAGTGCAAAGCACTTGTTGTACACACTCAGGGGCATATTATCAAGGGGGTTTATCTCCGCTTTTTTGGCTTTAAAAGCCAAGAAAGCGGAGATAAAATTATCTCCCTATTACCAAGCTGTTGCTAACACCAGTTAGCGACAGCTAGTAGGAGATAGCGACCATCTTGGGCCCCACTTTGCATGTCAGTGATATTTATCACTAATGAGATGCAAAGTGGGCGTGCCAAGATGTTAGAGACTGAAAACAGTCGCTAACATCGCTATCTCCTATTACCAACTTTTGGAGATATTCGCGCTAAGCGGGAATATCTCCAAAAGCTAACACCTGCCCTGAGCAGTTCTTAGCCATGTTATCCAATGGGAGGTGGATAACATGGCTAAGAGCATTTGCTCGATAATGCATGAATATCGCTGACTTTTCAGCGATATTCATGCATTGCGGCCGTTTTTTATCGCATTTGCGATAAACCTTGTTAATAGCAAGGTTTATCTGCGATAAAAATCGCCGATGTGCGGCGATAATTTTTGTCTCTAAACAAGTTAGAGACAAAAATTATCGCTAGTTGTTGGTAATATGCCCCTTAGCCAGCAAAGGATTTCACACAAAGATTGAACTCCAGGCCAATGGTTTTTATATCCAAAGATATAGTTGTTTTATTTTTAGAACCAACAGGCATAAAAATATACTTTGCTAGATATGAGTACTCTCATGTAATTACTTTGCAAGGGAGCAATAAAGTTTGTGAGCACATAGGTACAGGAGTAGGTAATTGCGTTTCACTATTTCGTATGATTTTTAAAGAATATTTCAAGTTTTCATAGTAGACACTTAGAAGAAATTTCATAGAAAAACAGACAATGGGTTCCTATGGGGAAAATACAGATTTTCTAGTAAGCCCGGTAAGGATTACTTTTGCGGTTCAGTACAGGGCTACAAGGTACAATACTGGCTGATCCCCTGCTCACAGGTGAGTACAGGGCTACAAGGTACAGTACTGGCTGCTCCCCTGCTCACAGGTGAGTACTTCGGAATACGGCTGATTTTATATGAATATTTGCAGTTTTCAAAACCTCACACTTAGAAAATTTTCGAGTCAAAATGGGTCAATGTTATCCAATGGCAGGAAAGTGAATTACCGGTTTCCAGGTGAGTACTTGGCTGGTGAAGTTAAGGTTCCGGGCATAGACTCTGGGGTCCCCCAGGGTCAGGTAAGTACAGTCGGTTCAGCTCCAGCAGCGCAGGGCCGGCCGGGTGCAGAGGTAGGTAGGCCCAATGATATCCAATGAGGGAAAGGGTTTCTTTGGTTGGTGGCTGCTGGCTAGCAGGCCACGCGGCTGTGGGAGCTGGGCTCCTGGTCGCTTGCTCAGGGCAAGGGGGGAAGTAGGATAGGACAAAGGTGGCACACCCAGCGGCACTCAGGCGGCTGGGTGCAGGGTGCTCTTGAGCCGTCGGGCGCTCAATGTTATCCAATGGGAAAGGTCAAAAAGGAACAAAGGCTGCAGGCTCGGAGACGGAGACTCTCCAGGGGTGACCAGCACTTTGAGAGGTAATTTGGGATCTTGGAGCACAGGTAGGTACCCCAAAGGGAGGCACAGGGGGCTGTAGGGCGCCGGGTGCAGGGGTGTCTTTGGGTGTCGGACAAGCTTTCCCTCGGCTGGTCGTGGTTGGGGTGGCCCCTGGTTCTGAGTCTGCAGGCGTCGTCTGGTTCGTTGAGAAGGGTCTTGTTCACTGGACTTCGGGTCCCAGTCGCCGGGGGGTCGTCCTCGTGGTCTTGGTTCGGTAGGGCCCGGCCTGGGCTCGGCGGGTACAGAGTGGGTTACTCCGGAGCTTCCTGGTTGGCACCAGGTGGGTTGTTGCAGCAGAGCCTCTGCTGATGGGAGTCCCAGTCTTTAAGAGGGCCAAGGCAGGCCGGTCCTCTGGGTGTCCCAAGGTTGCTGTCCGCAGGAATCGCCGGGAAGTTAGGCTGGAGCAGGTTCCAGGATCGACGGGAAACATCCTTTACGACGCAACTTTTACCACGCAGTATCTTTACAACGCAGGTTTTTCAACGCAAGTCACTACAAAGACTTGCGCTGGGGGGCGCTCTAGGATAGGTAAAAGTTTAATTTACTATTGAATACCTTCCCTACTATCCACGGGGTCTGGAGTTGGAATAGTAAATTAAACTATTCACTATCCAGCACCCCCCAACGCAAGTCGTTGTAACGACTTGCGTTGAAAAACCTGCGTTGTAAAGGCATGCATGGTAAAAGCATGCGTTGTAACAATGTACATCCAGGATCGACAGGCCGGTAGGGCTGGGGCCAAGTCAGTTGTTGTCGTCCTGTTAGCAGCTGCAAGGCGGGTCTTCTTCCTCTTGATCTTTCTTTTTCTTTCGGGATCTAAAGAAGGAAGGTTCAGAGAGCCCCTAAATACTAAATTTAAGGGCGTTACAGGTACGGCAAGGACAGGGACCAATGGGTCTCTGTCCTGGGGTGAGCACACCCCCTAGCCTGCTCCTCTCCCGTGGGAGGGGGCAGGAGCCTAGCTGGGATTGGGCAGGGCTCCCCATCTACAAGATGGCCGGAGCCCGGGGTTGTGCTTCACCTCGTCTCCCCCACCTGAGGGGTGGGGTTGGCACAGGCTGGCACATCCCCCTTCCTGATAGTTTGTCCCGCCAGAGCGGGGGTTAGAACTGGTGGGGGCCAGTTGCTGGGTACAGCAAATGGTCTGGAGAAGCTCACAGAGGCATGCCTTTGAAGCTTCCCCCTGCCCAACCTGGGGAGGAGACCTAGCACCTCGCCCAGGATGTGAATTGTTGCAGGCCCAGGAGAGCTGGGGGCTCTCCACCCAGGGGTCCAGCAACATGTCTGCTGTGTGGCAGCCTCTGCAGCCACTCAGCCCAGACGTGGATTGTAGGTTAGGGTTTCAGAGGGCATCTCTAAGATGCCCTCTGGTGCATTTTACTTTAAATCTCACACTGGCATCAGTGCGGGTTTAATGTGCTGAAAAGTTTGGTACCAAACTTGTCAGTCTTCAGTGTAGCCATTATGGTGCTGTGGAGTTCGTAATGACAACCTCCCAGCACCATATACTCTTAATGGCATCACTGCACTTACATTGCCCAGGAATGGCCCTGGGTACTGTAGGGGCACAGGGCTCATGCACCTGTACCCACACCTCTGGCATAGGGCACCCAGCTAGAGGGGTGACTGAAGTATGCCAGGGCAGTGGGTTCTGTGGGCATGGCACACAGGGATGTGTGCCATGTCGACTCTTGGTTTAGTTCTGTACTTAGACACTCAGCCTGCAAAGGCAGTGTGTGGGTGCCAGGGTACAGGGCCCCTGAGGGTGGCACAATAAGTGCTGCAGCCCTCAGGGGTTTTCTCTGATCACCAAGCCCTGGGTACCTAGGGTACCATTTACTAGGGGCTGACAGGTGGCCAGAGATGCCAATTGGGTTTTTAGTTTCAGCACAGTTTTAGGGAAGGAACACAGGCCCTGGGTACCTGGTTGGCAGGCACACTCAGTCAAAGCACATCAGCATTTCAGAAAAAAGTGGGGGCATACCAAGGCAAGAAAGATGGCGCTTTCTCACATCCACCTTTTCTTTTTCTCTCATTCTTCTCCCTTAGTTGTGCGTATGAACAATAAGGTAAATTCAGATGGTATTTACTCGAAATATTCTACTGAGAATTTTGAGTTTGCACTTGACTGTACACGGTTTGATTATGCCATGTCTGAAAACTTCAATACAAATAATTAAAAAAATATATATGTGGCCACTCCAAAGAATCAAATGCTTTTCAGGGGTCCAACGCCAGGAGCATTGCTGGTTCCCTCAAATGCCCCTCCCGTGTTAAGCAGCCACACTGTCTTGTAAGATTGTGCCTGGTGGGCCTGTAAGGCATAAAGCCAGATTGATCCAGAGTTACGATGTTGTGGATTACCTGCATCAGGTGGTTCACCAGTAAGTTTGCGAGTAATTTTATTTCAACATTGAGGAGGGAGATGAGGCAATATGAGGAGCCTAACTCTGGGGGCTTTCCTTCTTTGTGTATTAGGACTATTGTCGTCTCCTAGAGATCCCTTTGTAGTTCCTCTTTTGTTGGGACTCATAATGCATGGCTCTGATAGGCTTCACCACTTGGCATTTTACACATTAAAAAAATTCTGGGGAGAAAACCATTAGGGCCTAGAGATTTCCTGCTCTTCATTTAATTTAATGCTTCCACTATCTCCCCTACTGTATCTCGCCCTTTAGGACTTCTGCAACTACCTTTCCCAGTGTTGGGGTCAAGATGCCCCTAAAATATTCTATCCAAGTCCTGGCCTCTCTGATGACACTATGCAAAGTGTAGAGGTTCTGCAGGAAACCTGCTAATCCTTGTGCTATCTCAGTCGCTATGTCCACTTCCCATCCAACATGTGGAGTTTCTGTACCCATCCCTGGCCCTTCTCTCTCCTTGCCAGCCAACCAAGAAGCTTTCCTGCCTTATTCCCCATGTGGTATAGTTTGTATTGTTTGGACCTGTATAGTGTTTTGGCCTCCTGGAGCATCATAGGTTGGTAGTCCTCCCTCATGGTCTCTATTCGGACAGCAAGTGCTGTGTCTCAGTGTGCCACATATTGCGCCTCTCAGACTCTCAACATTTTCTCCATGTGTATGCCCTTCCTAGCCCCCTCCTTCTTTTTCCCCAGTATGTGTGCTATCATTTGGCCTCTCACCGCCATTTTAAATGCCTCCCGCATGGCCACCGCTAAGTCCACTGAGCCATTTTTCTCTTCAAAATATGTCTCTGTGGGCTCCTCGGTGAAACGTTGTGCACCCCATTCTGTCAACATCCAAGGGTCCAGTTTCCAACCCAGTGTAGTGCAGGGGTAGGCTGAGTCAGTTGCATAGGGAGCCAAGAGTGATCCGATATCCCACTCGACAGGCAGTGTGTTTTGTGGCACTTGCCAACAAGGTTAGC
Source organism: Lissotriton vulgaris (assembly GCF_964263255.1). Taxonomy (NCBI): domain Eukaryota; kingdom Metazoa; phylum Chordata; class Amphibia; order Caudata; family Salamandridae; genus Lissotriton; species Lissotriton vulgaris. The sequence continues at coordinate 1,206,450,234 of NC_141695.1, forward strand.
TGGGATCAAAAAATAGTCGAGCCCAGAGCTATTGTGCTAGTCACATATCAGGCCTAAAAAATCCACTGAGAATGTTGAGTGAGATTTCATCATGTCGAAGGGTCGAGCTATTTTTAGCATTTACTCAACTTTGCTTCTGGGTTAATCTAAACTGGAAGGAACAGGTGTTGTTTTCTTTCAGAAAGTGAATGAACAATAAAGAGGCCTTTAAATATTGTTTTTATCTTGACACATTTGCTGTCTGTTCAAGGACAGAGGGCAAATGTCAGTTTCACTTTTTACTAATTGTTGCTTTCTGTTCCTGGAAAATGTTTTTTACTGTCCTTTCCCTCATTATAGTTAGTGCTTTTATCAAGTAAGTTATCTGAAAATAAATGTGAAACAATGTTATTTGAAACTATATTAGAAATTATGAAATAACTTTTTTTTTGTAATTTAGAAGTGTGAACCAAACAAAGATTTACATAGGAGCAAATCACAACCCTTTACTTGCTGATGTGCACATGACAAATATTTCCAGAAACTCGATTTCTAGATATTGTACACTATATCGTTTTAAAAGCACATGACAATGGGAAATTCTGTGGGCATTTCAATATCAAATCTGCTGATTGCAAATGACAGTGTGCTGCTACCTCATGCTTTAGTTACGTATTTATTAAAAGTGACAGTTTTTAAACATGTTAAGAAACATTTCTGCCCCTGCACTGATGACAATACGGTTAATAAATTGAGGCAAGTCAGCGATCATGTGTATCCTATATGTGGCTAGATTTGTAATCTATATGGAGCAAAAGTTAGATCTATTAAACCAAACCAAGGTTTTCTGTACAACAGACATGCTGAACTCGCATATTTAAAGGAGCTCTCATATGTGATAAAGAAGAAAATGGCGTCTCAGTGAATTAAAATATTTGCCCAGGATCACATAATTTGAAAGCAGTTCATGGGTCAAGAGCATTATAATTGGGTCAATTAGATGTTTTAAGTCACTAGACCTCCAGGTCTAGAATAGATACATTTTTAGGATTTTTTGAGGCCTGCATATGAATACTTTCACTCTCTCCAATGGGCTGCTCGCCAGGGATCCACCACCTTACGTACCATTTCTAAGCTACTTACTGATGCACATATCAAAGCAAGGGCTGAGAGGAGATCTCCCATCAACAGTGCCTCACCCTTTTTCAGGGTGAGGGCCCGCTAGGCATTGCAGCACCTGCCTATCATGGAGCTGAACCTGACGATGAAGCATTCACCTGATGAATCATTCACCTGATGAAGGGGGTTCAGAATCCAAAATGAGATGTACACATTAAATACATGTGGTACACGTTAGTACACTCCATTTAGCACACTTCATGTTTTAGCCTTGCCTAAGTGTTTGGCTGTGGGTTACACTGTGGAACATCACATTTTTCCTAGTAGACTTTCCTCAGCAGGATCGCCCAAGCGTTTGAGTCTTCAAGCAGACGAGTGGCACCACAGGGACCCGAGACTGAGGTCTCAGACCTATTTATGTGTAGACTGCCGGCCCCATATTGCAGAGGAGCATGCGGGTGAGCACCTATGAGGAAGCGCTCTCAGTTGAAGGAAGCAGAGTGTTTCCTTTACTGCTAGGCTGCTTCTAGTTGTGCTTTCTTCCTGAAGCCTTGAGAGGCCATGTTCTGTCAGTTCACCCAACTCTAAGGAGGTTAGAGGAGCTCAATTTTGTGATAAACAATATCCTTCCCAACTAGTCACTGCGTGTGCGGTAAGACTGGCTTTCTATTCAGACGCTGAGGTGAGAGTGGAGCCCGAAGGATATTGAGGACGCTGGTATATCAATTTCTGTGCCTGGAAATGAAGACCTGGCATAACCCAGCCTCCTGCAGTCCTCCAGGGTCCCCAAGCCTTCAGCAGGCCCCTAGTTAACCAAAGGCCAATGAATATCTGTAAGATGGAAGAGACCTGGGCCCTTCACCCCATCTTGCAGGGAGACCCTGTCATTTTGAGTTACGCCTCTAAATGGAGGTAGCAGAGGGGGAAAGGATGCAGCAGCAGATGGGGTTTGCAGGCTGGTTTTGTGCTCCACAGAAACCAGAAGTTGCAGACTAAGCTGGGGCATGGGACTTCAGCCATGTGAAGATCGCTAACGGAGTTTGCTCTTTTGCTGCTAAAGCTTCAAGGAGAAACAAGCATTTACAATGCAATGGTCTCGGCAATATTATAGGTAGAGCTATTGGTATTGCTCATTATTTTTTTATCTTGTTTGTATCCATAAATAAATGGCATTGTCATTTCTATGGGCATTAGCTTTTTTTTGCATATGCGATACCTATTGCATTAGCAGAGAGAGAGTGAGGTAGTGAGATAGAGAGAGAGGGAGGTTTTGAAATAATAGAGAGTGAGGTATTGAAATAGAGAGAGAGTGAGGTAGAAAGAGAGTGAGGTAGTGAGATAGAGAGAGTGAGGTAGTGAAAGAGTGAGGTAGTGAGGGAGAGGGATGGTGTGAGGTAGTGAGATATAAGCATAGAGTGATGTTGTGATGTAGTGAGATAAAGAGAGAGGTAGTGAAAGAGAGAGTGAAAGTGAGTTAGTGAAATAGAAAGTGAGGTTGTGAGAGAGTGATTGAGGTAGTGAGTTAGAGAGAGAGGGAAGTTGTGAGCTTGTGAGCTAGAGAGTGAGGTAGTGAGAGAGTGAGGTAGTGATGTTTTGAGAGAGAGAAGTTGTGAGATAGTGAGGTAGTGAGGTAGATAGAGTGGAGTAGTGAGCTAGAGGGAGTTATGTAGTGAGAGAGAGCGTGAGGTAGATAGAGAGTGAGGTAGTGAGAGACAGAAAGAGTGAGTTAGTGAAAGAGTGAGGTAGTGAGGGAGACACAATAAGACAGTCTACTGTTCCTCCTGCATTATCAGAGGATAAGGTTTTGGTGACTAAGAAACCTTTCATACACAATTTTAAATAAAGTGGGGTTACATCAAATAAATACCACTGGTTAAAAAAAAAAAGTATATAGATTTTTTGCGCAAACTTAAAAAAGATTAAATAAACTTAGGTTTGCATAATTGACCTGCCAATTAAAAAAGTAGTACAATGCTTCTATTCCGACACTTTCCCAGGATTGCGAAGTGGAGCAACAGTGGGTATTACAGGAAAAGAGCTACCAGATTACATGCTTTTTCAGTAAAAGCTGAGATATGATATCCTAGTGAGCATGTGTCCTCAATCTCTGGGGCTTAATACCTTTACTTCAGCTAGTCCACAGCAGTCCACATGCTGTTTGCATGCCATGCGGACCGATTGGTAACAACTGCAGTTAGCACAAATGGCTGATGCATTAAAAGAGTGCATTTGGCAGGTGGGCTGACAGAGACTAAGATGCCTGCTTTGCGACAGAGCTCCCACTCATAGTCCCATATCCCTGCCCGCCCTGGTGATCCAGGTGCATGGAGACCTGTGAGGGAAAGAAGCCCTGAACCACAAATCCACCTTCCAAGAATGGAAAGAAAGGTACTGAGGTAACTGAGGCGCCGTCCTACAGCCCTACACCAGACCACTATCATTTCAATAGCTGTGTCACCAGGGGTGGCAGCCATGGACATTAAACAATCCATCTGCGCAAATGTGAATTTACATTTAATTCTGGATGAGCCCACCGCACTTTTAAATAAGGTAGAGGGTTGTTTCTGTCACTGCATCTGCGAGTAGCCCCCCACCCGTCCGACATGTATTTTGCTGTTTCTGTAGGCTTACTAAAACAGCTCGTCAGCCCCCGGCTATGGCGGGTCGGTGGGCCGCTTCCTCCCTCGAGACACCGGGAGGGGGGGTGGGGGTGGGGGGGGTTGGCGGCGGAAAAGGTGACACGGACAGCGGGGGGGAGGAAGGAGACACGGACAGCGTCGAGGGGTCTCTCTAAGCATGGCCCATAGGTGAGCCTGAGCAGTGACTCTACATTGTAGGCTTACTAAAACAGCTCGTCAGCCCCCGGCTATGGCGGGTCGCTTCCTCGCTCTCGGGCACCTTCCCAGCGCCTGGCAGCCTTGGGCTGCTGCAGGCACAGCAAGCTAAAAATCTGTGCTAAGCATAGTGTGCCGTCCGACATGTATTTTGCTGTTCCTGTTATTGCATCCAGAGGGTGGGTGGGGGAGGTGGTGAGTCTCTCAAACGTCCGTGGGCAATTTAATTAGGGTGTGGCTTCAAACCACAAACGCTAAAAATGTGTGCTAAGCATAGTGTGCCGTCCGACATGTATTTTGCTGTTTCTGTCACTGCATCTGCGAGTAGCCCCCCACCTGTCCGACATGTATTTTGCTGTTTCTGTCACTGCATCTGCGAGTAGCCCCCCACCCGTCCGACATGTATTTTGCTGTTTCTGTAGGCTTACTAAAACAGCTCGTCAGCCCCCGGCTATGGCGGGTCGGTGGGCCGCTTCCTCGCTCGAGACACGGACGGGGGGGGGGGCGGAAAAGGAGACAGCGGGAGGGAGGGTGGGGGGGAAAGGAGACACGGACAGCGTTGAGGGGGTCTCTCTAAGCATGGCCCATAGGTGAGCCCGAGCAATGACTCTACATTGTAGGCTTACTAAAACAGCTTGCCAGCCCCCGGCTATGGCGGGTCGCTTCCTCGCTCTCGGGCACCTTCCCAGCGCCTGGCAGCCTCGGGCTGCTGCAGGCACAGCAAGCTAAATATCTGTCCTAAGCATAGTGTGCCGTCCGACATGTATTTTGCTGTTTCTGTTATTGCATCCAGAGGGTGGGTGGGGGAGGTGGTGAGTCTCTCAAACGTCCGTGGGCAATTTAATTAAGGGTGTGGCTTAAAAACACAAACGCTAAAAATGTGTGCTAAGCATAGTGTGCCGTCCGACATGTATTTTGCTGTTTCTGTCACTGCATCTGCGAGTAGCCCCCCACCCGTCCGACATGTATTTTGCTGTTTCTGTAGGCTTACTTAAACAGCTCGTCAGCCCCCGGCTATGGCGGGTCGGTGGGCCGCTTCCTCGCTCGAGACACGGACGGGGGGGGGGGGGCGGAAAAGGAGACACGGACAGCTGGAGGGAGGGTCGGGGGGAAAGGAGACACGGACAGCGTTGAGGGGTCTCTCTAAGCATGGCCCATAGGTGAGCCCGAGCAGTGACTCTACATTGTAGGCTTACTAAAACAGCTCGTCAGCCCCCGGCTATGGCGGGTCGCTTCCTCGCTCTCGGGCACCTTCCCAGCGCCTGGCAGCCTCGGGCTGCTGCAGGCACAGCAAGCTAAAAATCGGTGCTAAGCATAGTGTGCCGTCCGACATGTATTTTGCTGTTTCTGTTATTGCATCCAGAGGGTGGGTGGGGGAGGTGGTGAGTCTCTCAAACGTCCGTGGGCAATTTAATTAAGGGTGTGGCTTAAAAACACAAACGCTAAAAATGTGTGCTAATCATAGTGTGCCGTCCGACATGTATTTTGCTGTTTCTGTCACTGCATCTGCGAGTAGCCCCCCACCCGTCCGACATGTATTTTTCTGTTTCAGTCACTGCATCTGCGAGTAGCCCCCCACCCGTCCGACATGTATTTTGCTGTTTCAGTCACTGCATCTGCGAGTAGCCCCCCACCCGTCCGACATGTATTTTGCTGTTTCTGTAGGCTTACTAAAACAGCTCGTCAGCCCCCTGCTATGGCGGGTCGGTGGGCCGCTTCCTCGCTCGAGACACGGACGGGGGGGGGCGGAAAAGGAGACAGCGGGAGGGAGGGTGGGGGGGAAAGGAGACACGGACAGCGTTGAGGGGGTCTCTCTAAGCATGGCCCATAGGTGAGCCCGAGCAATGACTCTACATTGTTGGCTTACTAAAACAGCTTGCCAGCCCCCGGCTATGGCGGGTCGCTTCCTCGCTCTCGGGCACCTTCCCAGCGCCTGGCAGCCTCGGGCTGCTGCAGGCACAGCAAGCTAAATATCTGTCCTAAGCATAGTGTGCCGTCCGACATGTATTTTGCTGTTTCTGTTATTGCATCCAGAGGGTGGGTGGGGGAGGTGGTGAGTCTCTCAAACGTCCGTGGGCAATTTAATTAAGGGTGTGGCTTAAAAACACAAACGCTAAAAATGTGTGCTAAGCATAGTGTGCCGTCCGACATGTATTTTGCTGTTTCTGTCACTGCATCTGCGAGTAGCCCCCCACCCGTCCGACATGTATTTTGCTGTTTCTGTAGGCTTACTTAAACAGCTCGTCAGCCCCCGGCTATGGCGGGTCGGTGGGCCGCTTCCTCGCTCGAGACACGGACGGGGGGGGGGGGCGGAAAAGGAGACACGGACAGCTGGAGGGAGGGTCGGGGGGAAAGGAGACACGGACAGCGTTGAGGGGTCTCTCTAAGCATGGCCCATAGGTGAGCCCGAGCAGTGACTCTACATTGTAGGCTTACTAAAACAGCTCGTCAGCCCCCGGCTATGGCGGGTCGCTTCCTCGCTCTCGGGCACCTTCCCAGCGCCTGGCAGCCTCGGGCTGCTGCAGGCACAGCAAGCTAAAAATCGGTGCTAAGCATAGTGTGCCGTCCGACATGTATTTTGCTGTTTCTGTTATTGCATCCAGAGGGTGGGTGGGGGAGGTGGTGAGTCTCTCAAACGTCCGTGGGCAATTTAATTAAGGGTGTGGCTTAAAAACACAAACGCTAAAAATGTGTGCTAATCATAGTGTGCCGTCCGACATGTATTTTGCTGTTTCTGTCACTGCATCTGCGAGTAGCCCCCCACCCGTCCGACATGTATTTTTCTGTTTCAGTCACTGCATCTGCGAGTAGCCCCCCACCCGTCCGACATGTATTTTGCTGTTTCTGTAGGCTTACTAAAACAGCTCGTCAGCCCCCTGCTATGGCGGGTCGGTGGGCCGCTTCCTCGCTCGAGACACGGACGGGGGGGCGGAAAAGGAGACACGGACAGCGGGAGGGAGGGTGGGGGGGGAAAGGAGACATGGACAGCGTTGAGGGGGTCTCTCTAAGCATGGCCCATAGGTGAGCCCGAGCAGTGACTCTACATTGTAGGCTTACTAAAACAGCTCGTGAGCCCCCGGCTATGGCGGGTCGGTGGGCCGCTTCCTCGCTCTCGGGCACCTTCCCAGCGCCTGGCAGCCTCGGGCTGCTGCAGGCACAGCACACTGCCGCACCCGCATGCAAGATAACTCAAGCAAGCAAGTTAATGGGTCACCACGGGGATCCAGCAACGGATGCAGCCGCAGCAGGGCCTCCCGCCAGTGACGACACTCCGAACTCGGCCCAGGGAACAGCGCACACGGCAGACTCCACCCAAAGCCGCACGCTCCGCGCTGCAAACGAGTGAAGAGCCGAGAGTGCCCAGGCAGGGGAGGGCTTGTCACAGGGCAGTAAGAGGGCAGAAGTAAGGGCGGCATAACCGGGTGTCTGTGGATTGCAGAGGAAGGGCTAAATGAAAGATCGATCCTCACTGCAGACAACAACAAAAATGGCGGCCTCAAGGTTCTGATTTTTTCGGATTCGGGGGCGTGGTTTTGCTGATTTGAGTGACAGACAACGTCACTGTCTAAAGAACAGCAAAATTTACGCCCCCGAATCCGAAAAAGACGGGGCTTGTTTGGAGTGACGCATCTCTCCTCCAATGGCTGGCCTCCGTTTAGGAAGCCAGCCAATGAAGGAGAGACAGGGCAGGGAGGCGGGACCTTCTGCGCTACTAAGAGTCATTAAATCTCCGGCCTAAGACTGCGCAAGCGCAGCCTTTTAGGCCTTCAACCTAAAAAACTTGACAAACCTGTTTCTTATGGGTGGGAACTGCACATGTGCCCTCCTCCCGGCATGAAGTCATGTAGGCTGGCAGACTTGTTCTCCGTCTCCCTCAACAGCAGGAACGCATAGAGTTTCTTGCTGCTCAAATGGGTGTAATTTCTGATATTTGTGTTTCCTCGAGTCTTCGTTGCTTGATTTTTTTTTCTCAGTACAGATTGTCGCTCATAGTCGTTAAATGTCCCTCATAATGCCCCTCAAATTATGAAAATGTCACACATAAGCAATCTGAAACCTTGGCAGCTATGCATTGGCCAGATTCATTTGCAGGCATTAAACCAGTGGTCTTCAAACTTTCCATTGCCGCACCCGCCCTCTTTCCCCCCCCCCCCCCCCCCCCCCCCGCCGTGGGAAGAAAAAATCATCCGGGCTCCTCTCAGAATTGTTCACAATTATTTTATTAAATTGGTAATGTTTAAATATATCTATACATATTTAAACATTGCAGTTACATTCTGTAACTGTTTAAAAAATGCATTCAAATCCATGATTGCCAAACATACTATTCTGGTCAGGCTAGCCTTACTAAGGAGCAGAAGTAGCCATAGTGTGATTATTAGATTGGGGAGGGGGGGGGGTCCCCGGGATCACTTGAGGCCCCTCTACAGAGGGCCCCCTTCAGTTGTTTAAAGACCCCTGCATTAAACCATGCACCTAGTAAGTCTGCTACAAAGAAAGTTTTGAGATGCTAAGCTCTGCACTCGTATTGTGTCATTGGCTATGTAGCAGCAGCTGATTGGATGTCTCAGTTCCAGGCAGCCTCCTTCAGGCTGCACTGGAGTCTGTTTTCATTTTTTCATATCCTTCAGATTCACACCAACTACCAGTCCTGCCTATACCTAAAATGCTGAAGGAAGTCCGGGATCAATCAATGGGTGGCAGGCCTGCTGCAAAAGCTATAGTTTGCTGCCTAAGTCTCTAGTGTTCACAATCATGTTCTCCATTTGCTGTAATGGGAGCACCTTCTTCAATAGCTCACTTCATCCTCATTAAACGTCACCTTGTTGACACATTTGCACGTTTCACAAGTGTCATCAGGGACACCGTTTTTGTAGTATCCTAGTTTCCTGTCCATGTTTATGTATGCCATTTTCCACCACATGCTCAGCCAGTGGAATGTTACAGTGATGATGTATTACGGAATGTTGGGAGTCTGTGAAGAAAAGCCACTGTCGAGATTGGGCTGAGCAGCATGCTGGCTGCTGCTGGTGGGGATCATCTACATAGATTGTAACCTACTTCAATAAATCATCCTGAACTACATCAACCAGTCTGGACTTAATTACTACAGTTTTTAACTCCTGGACTTTTGCATTCTGGCACTTGTATTGCTTCATTACAACTGAACAAATTAGACTAATGCATTAACGGATTTCTAAAAGGAATATCAGGACTGGAGCTGACACGAGTCATCCGAAACCATACCCGTCCCAGGCTACACCTGCCCAAGCAAGTTACTTCTGGCCCCCAGTAAGCGCAGCTCATCAACCGTCTAATGTCAAATCCAGCGAGTAACTTCCCCACCCAGCTGGCTCTTGTGTTAACTTATTCAGCAGTACTACCCACAAAGCCATCAGTGGGCTCGGCCAAGAACCAGCTACTACTAAGCCCAGCAAACAACTGCTCCAAATCCAGCCAAATAGTGCCCTTACCTAAAAAATCGATCAAATCTTACTAATCTCCCGTTCCACAACAGACACAGTGCCCCCGGTCAGCCAGCAACTATCAAAGGCTGATTTGAGATATCTTTAATGAAATCATGCCCTGGCCCAACCCAGCCATCTCTTGCCACAAGCCCATTAAATATCTGCTTTTTCCTGCCACCTTTTACCCAGTCTATTATGTGATCTAGCCACTCCATACAATTACTGTACCACCCAACCAGTCCAGCTAATAACTGTCAAAACACAGAGTGCAATTACCACACTACCAACCATCAATTGCCACAACCCAGGTAGTATTTAGTAATCAATTTAACTCAGCCTGCATCAGTGTTAACACTGCCACCTTGTACTTCCGCCACAACCATTGTGTGTCCTAGCTCAGGAAATTTAGCAGCGTCTGTCCCAAGGTAGCCAGCAACAACCCTCAAACTCAGCCAACAACTTCCCTGACTAAGCAAGCAAGTGCCTCAGTCCAGCTACCTAATACTACAACATATGGACTGCTCCATCCCACGCGCCAATGCCCCAAGCCTTGACTGTAAATGCATCAAACCAGATAGCTGCTGCCCCACTCAAGCCACCTACTACCACAAATTACAAACTTCAGGAATCCAGACAGTAAATGCCTCAACCCAGTCAACAACTTTCCCATTCCAACCAACAAATGACCCAGTCAAGCAAGCACCCACCACAAACCAACTGACTATTGCAGCAGCCAGCAAATGCTCAAATCAAGCAATTCAATTCAATTTCAATTACGTTTATTTCAACTGAATTCGTCCATACAGACAAAAACCATGAAATGTTGTATCTTCATAGAAACATTAAAATACAATAAAACACAGTATTATTTAATATAACCATATAAAAACCATTGTGAATGTTGTGTGAGTCATAGGTAACAAATGACTGTCTTTAATTTGTATCTCAAATTGGTCTTTATAATGTACAATCAATTATATGAGATAGAGACTGTGTCCTAGTTGAAGGGGAAGGGGAATTACTGGATGTTTGTTAGAAAAAAACTTGCCTCCAGTTGGGGGCCTTTGTATACCTTTAGTCAAATCAATTAAAATAAATAGTACAGCCAGGTAGTAAACCAGAGTCTTCATTCACACTTTTAGGAATAAGGAGACCTATATGTTATGATGAACAGAGGAAATCCAGTAGCTGAGGTAAGGTTATAAAAGAAGGATTTATTGATCTTGGTTTCAGATAAGATATATGTTTCAGTCTTTATGGTAAGCCCCACCAGGAGCAGCCTCCCTGCTGCTCAGCGTATTCTCCAACTGACTAACACTGGCGTCCTCGCATTCCATTACCTCACCATGCACACCAACATTCCACACAGCAGATTCACACTGGCTGAGCAGCAAGGGCCAGAGTATCAGGAGAGATGCATAATACCATATACCAGATATAACACATCTTCCCCTCCTACAGAACACATAAAATATTGCAAATACAAGATGGAAACATCGCAGTTACATAAAGTAACTTGCCTATGAAAATATTGCAGTTGCAAAATGGGAACAACACATTGCATGCTAGAACATGCATCTGAAGATATTGCAAATGCAAAAAGGGTGAAGATATTGCAAATGTAAAACAGAAACAATACATTCCAAAGAGAACATGCATAGAAAAATATTGCAATCTACAAGATGGAAACACCTCAATATAGCATATCATAAGAGATATGCATAGAAAGAATTGCAATATGCAAGTTGGAAATATTGCATTATAATAACACTTATCTTCCTCTTTTACAGAACAAATTAATATAAAATAAATGTTAGATAGAAAGAAAGCAATACATTAAGATAAAGGTTAGCTAAATAATGAGCTGAAGACATACAAGATGGAACAAAACTAACATACCCCCCCATGCGGACACGTACGGACAAAAATGATGCAATATGTTACCAGACCACAAACACACCAGCTGGCCAGACTAGCATGAAATGAGAGATAACACAGGACACCAACAATTAGGAGGAAAGAAACACCATATAAAACACCAATAAGACACTCTTGAATGCAATTACACAACACAGGACTCTCCTACTCGCACACCAAACCGAAACCACTAAATCTCAGACACAAAAGCCAAAAGGCTGGACACTCCTACTCACACACCTAAACGAAACCCAACACACTTAAAAATGAAGCAGTGGGTGGCTTACACCCCACACACTCATCCCTGAAGAGAAGGCATCTAGCGTAAAAGCAATAAAAGGGTGGCTTTAACCCAACAGGTCATCCCTGAAGAAAGGACATCTTGTGTAAAAGCAGCGAATGGGTGAACTACACCCAACTAATATATAAACAACCAATGGGGGGCTTATACCCAACAAGCCATCCCTGAAGAAAGGGCATCTAATGTAAAACCAATGAATGGTGAACTACACCCCACTAGTGTATCAACAAATCATCAAAATAAAACCAATGTGAGAATAAATAAGTGAAGATTCCATGCATAAGAACCTTGTGCACAAGTAGGAAAACACAGTGTCACCAGAAGATTTATAATGTTGCATAAACACAGTAAAGTTCTGATGCATAGGAGCAAATGCATGCCAATAACAAAGAAAAGAAATTACACCAACGCGACAATAAATACGTGAAAAATTCAACACACAAGAGTTTGCGCATAGGTAGAAATTCACACTGTAACAGAAACATTCTAACACAGAAAGATCATAGAAAATATTCCCACGCACAGGAAAGCTTGCATACCGATAACTAATAACTCACCAACATGAAAGAAGTATAGATGACGATTCCACCACAAGAATATGTGCATAGGTGGGAGGTCACACTGCCTCAGGAAGTTTCAACACATAGAAATGTCAGTAATAACTCTCATGCACATAGAAAATGACATGTACACTGTGGATAGAACATGATGACTGAAACAGAGTTTGGAACATCTTACAACATCGTTTACACAATGTCCAATGGTAGTATCCAACAACAGATATAGCATTACCGACTGTAAATAAAAGAAATAAAGCATAGCACAAGTAACTAGACCATACTTGAAAACAACAATTAACCCTTAAACGGATAAGATCCGTTGAGAATGGTGAAAAACATGGCAGCAAAATAAAGACTAGACTAATCCATGGCACTGAAACAATTGCAATACAATAGCGTGAAAAATCCAAGATAACTCCTTCACTGTGCGCGGTCCTTTACCTAGGTGTGCATGTCACTGAGGAATGAAGAAAATCAGCGATGACAGACAGGCACGGAGGTTATCAGAATTACGGTGTTAAACCATATCCCACAGCAAAAGATCACTTCAACCAGTTTCCATGAGGCAATAACAATAACAGCAATGTACAGGCCATAGCCTCCAGGAGTTCAGACAGCAGTCGGACGATGCAGTAAGGGACGGCGTGTTACCTGTGCATACCTCAGCACACTTAATGCTCCCCTCTACACAAACGTCCTGCCAAGCAAATTATAGAGAAAGGTAAACGCAGCACTACCCACAATGCCAGAAGGGCTGAGCTTGGTTAGAATTTAGGCCGGTACTCGACAGCTTGCTCCAAAACCAAGATGGGGGCACACAATAAAATACATGCCGTGTGGCTCCGGGCACAGGCATGCACCTGCTATGGTCAGGGACTACCGACCATCCCCCTCCCCTGCCTTGTGTTCCCCCCACACTTATTAGAAATTGGACATGAGAGAGAATTTTCTTTGGAAGGCAGCGGGTCTTACAACCCCCCGGCCATATTTATTAAAACATGAAAACAAATAAAAATTTGAAATAAACAATATTTACACAATTATTTATGCAGAAAACGTAATTGACATTAGATTACAATTCATGTAGACAAGTATCAAAGGGCTAACCTTAACATACTTCTAATACAAAGTATTTCCTATCCGCAACTAATATTTTGAATCATAATCACACATTATTAATTTTTTGCATATCCTATTTGGGCATACGGCAAGGTCGCTAACCGGTGTCAGATCCTTATCAATCAGCCGCGCCCTCACGTATGAGTGTGCATGCGCAGAGGGCCCGTTTACTGAGAGGGTACTCCCACCACCCCCCCCCCCCCCCGGTTACCCCCGTACGCTCCATGAACTCCATTAACAAAAGGGGGGCCCTTGCACTCTGCGCCATTTAATGACATAATAGTGCACGTGCGGGGTGGCCAACCAGCCTAAAGAGAGCGTGACTCCCTCCTCCCCCACACCCATCCATCCAACCGGATGTACCGCGCCTTGAGTTCTGGGAGATACCACTTGTCCCTCCCCCTAGGCGGCCCCATTCAAGAATGGTGCCACCCCCTAAGGACCTTAAATTGACTACTCACCAATCATGACCTTATCAGGCCAGCATAGTTGCCCGACTATCTGGCACCCCCCCCTATCCTCCTACACTGAAAGGTCATGCCCAGACCTAAAACCCCCTAGCCAAGCCATGATGTTCTCCAAAAATATGTAGTTGCCTGCACTAGTCAGGTGAACCCCGTCTTGTAAGAGGCACAGTTCCCCCCTGACACACCCATGTGGTATGTTTTGCAATTGAGGTGACCAAAATAATTTCTCTATTTTATTGTTGATCCTCTTTACCGAGTGATTCAACGCTTTGGTAGAATCCCCCCCCCTCCATCTGAGTCTGAGAATCATCTGGGACCAAACTATGGTGCAGCCCAGGCATGTCTTAGCTAACCAGCCTACCTCAGAGATTATCGCCTCCATCAGGACCCTTCTCCCCAATCTTACCAGATCGTTTCTGCCCAAGTGCAAGATAACAACTGTGGGCGGCGGGGTGTGTGTGTTCTGCAACTCTGTAACAAACCCCCTAACTGACTGAGGCAGAGACCCCCCCTACCATGAAAGGAAACCCTGAAATCTCCCTGTTCAGCCCTCTGTCTGTAATTACCTGCAAGAAAAACTGATGTGATACTCTTTACATAAGAATGACCAATAACCCATACAACATGTGCATCTTTGTCCTGTGCATGCGCCCACCGTGATGAAGATACTTGCTGGTGATGTGCTGACGGCAGTTTCCGCCTTGCGTGACAGGTTCGAGAAATTGAAATATAAGCAAACAAACAAGACAGATATCAGTCCAATTGTTCTGCCACCGTCACAACATGTGCAGCCGCACATAACGCGCGTAACAATTAGAAGACCATCTCCCAATTCTTTTCACACTGCTATTGTGTAACCCTCTAGCAGTTGCCTCTGTGGCAGCCCCTATTCAGAGAATGTGTCCCAAAGTCTTTTGGATTTAAACCAGTCCTGTCAATAGTCATAGTCAACACCCTTTTGAATTGGAACCTGGTAAGTGGGGTACCATCTGCATGCATTAATAATGTCTCCCCCCACTGCACCCACCCTCTTGCGGAGGAAGGCCTCCATGTGCATCACTGGGCAGCATGGGTTAGTTAGTGCCCGATGAAGTACCAGCCCCTCACCACGGGCTTCTTGATCAGTTTTTGATTCCTTAATGATAATTAACAGCACATCACCTATTATCTGTGCGTGTTCAAGCTGGAGTTCACCTAGCAGGTACTGCTCCTTATTGCTAGCCACCAGTTCCCCTACCCTGAATGCCCCATAAAAGGCTAGTGAAAAGGCAGCTCTAAACAATAGCGCCTCCCCTGTTGAACTGCAAACGCCACCCAGGACATTTAATAGTGATGCCAGCCGCTCTAAACCTATTGGTTGTCTCGTGTCCGTGGCAGTCCCTTGGAGGCGCCGCCACCCCTTCAGAGCCTTCTTCACAATGAAACTATTTGTGAGGTCCTTGGTACCCCTGATCTGTGCAAAGAAAGAAACAGCTGGCACATGCCGGCTGGCTGTCGCCGCAGAGCGCCCCTCCCCTTGCAATGCGTCTAGGTACTAGATGAAGTTCCCTGACTTATCCCATCTCTCCGCCCAGCCCTGGCCCTAAACTGTATCTTCAGTTTCATGCACACCAGCACTATCTCCTTCGGTAGGCGGAGTATCATTTTACAACGGGCCGCCTGCTGGTTGATACATTCAACTACTGTCATGTTATCAGACCAGAAAATTACAGATTGATTACACAACTGCTGAGGCCAAACTGTCAGTGCAACCCAGATTGGAAATAGTTCCAGGAAACCTATATTGGTTGTCAGACCATTCTCCTCCCACCAAGCCGACCACTGCTGTGCCACCCACTTGTTTCCAAGTATGGCACCAAATCCCACACTGCCCGCAGCGTCAGTCCATAAACCTAACTCTGCAGACGTAGTGGGGGGAACAAGCCACACTACCCTGCCATTGAAGCCCTCCAGAAATGCTATCCAAATCCGCATGTCCTGGCGGACCTCTGTCGGCAGTCTCATGTGATGGTGCTTCTCCCGTAGACCTGTCATGGTCTGTGAGATTGAGCGTAAGAATGGTCGTGCCATGGGTATCACTCTCAATGCGAAGTTCAACTGGCCAACAGTCTGTTGTAGCTGATGAAGTGCCACTTTGTCTTTGGCCAAACATTGCTAGAGTGCTGCTCTAAATTTCATGATTTTGTCTTAAGGTAACCTAAAACAACCCTCAACCGAGTCCAATTCAATGCCCAAGAATTCTATTGTTGTTGCTGGACCCACCGTCTTTCCCGGCCCCATCGGGACCCCAAAAGCCCGCATGAGCACGCAAAATTCCTGCAATGCCCACGCACTCTCCCAAGAGCCCACCGACCCGAGGAAGAGAAAGTCATCCAGATAATGCACGGCGTGTTGGTGCCCAGTTGTCTGTCTAAAGACCCACTCCAAAAAAGAACTGAATTTCTCAAAGTAGGCGCAGGAAACAGAACAACCCATGGGAATACACATATCCATATAGAATTTTTCTTGAAATGAAAAACCTAGCAGATAGTAATCTAGAGGATGACCCGGCAGTAGCCGGAAAGTGGATTCAATATCTGACTTTGCCAACAAGGCCCCTGATCCCAAAGCCCTCAGCATATCCACTGCCTGGTCAAAGGAGGCATATTTTACACTACAGATTTCTTCATTGATGGCGTCATTCAGCGTTGCTCCCCTAGGCGTTGACAGATTATGAATCAGCCTGAACTCGCCCTCCTCTTTCTTTGGAACCACGCCCAGGGGTGAGTAAAC
The DNA here is from genome assembly GCF_964263255.1 of Lissotriton vulgaris. NCBI lineage: Eukaryota > Metazoa > Chordata > Amphibia > Caudata > Salamandridae > Lissotriton > Lissotriton vulgaris. Next base: position 1,206,466,770 of record NC_141695.1, read on the forward strand.
AAAATTGTGCACAGGGATGTGATCAAATGGACCCGCTATTCTGCCCAGACGCAGTTCTTTTGTAATTTTGGTCGCTGCCACCTCCGGGTTGTTCCTAACAGACAGCTGATTTCTACACTCTGATGCTCCTGTGTAATCCACCGCTGAGATCCTAAAGCCATACAAAAAAACCTTCTTGCAACATCCTAGCAGAGGCATGGTCTGGGTACTTGTTCAGACAAGGAGTCATAGCCAGAACGTCAATGGGTGAATGTGACAACAGCCGTACTCTCTCCCTATTCCTGTTTCTTTCTACCCCTGTTTCCAGAGGAGGCGCTACCTTTTTTGCGGCATGTTGTTTCTGGGTGAGAAGGTTGATTACAAATAGAGCATGCATGTCTGAACTTACACGTGCCTTGTTCTCTGTGCATGATCGTTTATTAAAATCCCAGCAAACCCCTTTTCGCCCCCACTGCTCCCTGCACTAGGGGCCATATCCCTGCCCTGCGCCGGCCGAAAGGGCTGAGGTGATTTGGGAGTGTAACCTCTGTTCCAGCTCTGCCCCACATTACCAGACTGTCCTGCTGTAAACTGATCATACCATGATATTGAGTCAACCCGATCCCAGGTAAGTGATGAGTCAAACTCTTTAGCTTTCCTGAAACTCATGTCATAATCCTTCCATCCTACACCCCCATATTTATCATGGAACATTGTGATCCTACTTTGATAACACGCCCTTTCTACTTGCAAGTTAGGGGAACGCTCAGCTATAATAGCCATAAATACAGAGAAGGCCCTAATCCAATTGGTTAAAGTTTTCTCCACCCTGATTCTCGCCATTTCCACACGTCATTCACTAGCCAACATCCAATCTTTCTGCTTCCTAGCATATTCCATTTCCCTGTTATTCACAAGCAAAGAACATATCAATCAATCAATCAATCAATCATAGCATTTATATAGCGCACTACTCACCCGGAGGGTCTCAAGGTGCTTGGGATGGGGGGGGGTCCGCTACTGCTCGAACAGCCAGGTCTTGAGCTGCTTCCTGAAGGCGAGGTGGTCTTGGGTCAGGCGGAGGTGGGTCGGGAGGGAGTTCCAAGTCTTGGCGGGCAGGTGGGAGAAGGATCTTCCTCCTGTTGTGGCTCTTCAGATGCGGGGGACGGCGGCGAGGGCGTGGCTGGTCGATCGAAGGTGGCGTGTGGGAGCGTAGAAGTTGAGGCGGCTGTTGAGGTAACTCGGGCCTTGGATGTGCAGGGCTTTGTGTGCGTGGGTGAGGAGGCGGAAGGTGATTCTCTTGTTGACCGGGAGCCAGTGCAGGTCTCTCAGGTGTCTGGAGATGTGGCTTCGTCTGGGGATGTCGAGGATGAGTCTTGCTGAGGCGTTCTGGATTCCCTGGAGTCTCTTCTGGAGCTTGGCGGTGGTTCCGGCGTAGAGGGCGTTGCCGTAGTCCAGACCGCTGGTGACGAGGGCCTGGGTGACCGTCTTCCTGGTCTCGGTGGGGATCCACCGGAAGATCTTACGTAGCATGCGCAGGATGTTGAAACAAGACGAGGAGACAGCGTTGACTTGTCTAGTCATGGAGAGGGAGGAGTCCAGGATGAAGCCCAGGTTGCGTGCGTGGTCTGCTGGTTTGGGTGTGGAGCCCAGGGCGGGTGGCCACCAGGAGTCGTCCCAGGCGGATGGCGAGGAGCCCAGGATGAGAACTTCCGTCTTGTCTGAGTTCAGTTTCAGGCGGCTGGTCATCATCCATTCGGCTACGTGTTTCATCCCTTCGTGTAGGTCGGCTCTGGCGGTGGCGGGGTCGTTGGTCAGGGAGAGGATCAGCTGTGTGTCGTCGGCGTAGGAGATGATGTTGAGGTTGTGTTGGCGTGCGATGGCCGCAAGGGGGCTCATGTAGACATTGAAGAGGGTGGGGCTGAGCGAGGAGCCTTGAGGAACGCCGCAGATGACTTCGGTGGCCTCTGACCTGAACGGGGGTAGGCGGACTCTCTGTGTTCTTCCAGCGAGGAAGGAGATGATCCATTCCAGTGCCTTCTCCTGGATTCCGACGTTCCTGAGGCGTTGCACTAGGGTGCGGTGGCAGACAGTGTCGAATGCCGCGGAGAGGTCTAGGAGGATGAGGGCCGCTGTTTCTCCGTTGTCAAGCAGGGCACGGATGTCATCGGTGGCAGCGATGAGGGCGGTCTCGGTGCTGTGGTTGGCCCTGAAGCCCGACTGTGAGGGGTCGAGGGATCCATTCGTCTCGAGGAAGGCGGCCAGCTGCTTGTTGACTGTCTTCTCGATGACTTTGGCTGAAAACGAGAGGAGCGAGATGGGGCGGTAGTTCTTGAGTTCGGTGGGGTCTGCTGTTGGTTTCTTTAGTAGAGCGCTGAGTTCGGCGTGCTTCCAGCTCTCAGGGAAGGTTGTGGTGTCGAAGGAGGCGTTGATGATGTCCCGTAGCTGGGGTGCGATGGCGGCGTCAGCTTTGTTGAAGACGTGGTGAGGGCAGGGGTCGGTTGGAGATCCGGAGTGGATGGAGTTCATTGTGCGGATGGTGTCTTCGGTGTTGATTGGGGTCCAGGGGCTGAGGGTGGTGGTGGGGGGCGTTGGTGCGGTCGTGGGGAGCGTTGGTGCGGTCGTGGGGAGCGTTGGTTGTGTGCTGAAGCTGTTGTGTATGTCAGCGATCTTGTTGTGGAAGTAGGAGGCGAGGGAGTTGCAGAGGTCTTGTGATGGGGTGATGTCGTTGATTCCGGCGTTGGGGTTGGAGAGCTCTTTCACGATGTTGAAGAGTTCCTTGCTGTTGTGTGCGTTGTTGTCCAGTCTTTCCTTGAATGATGTTTTCTTGGTGGCGCGAATCAGTTGATGGTGTTTTCGAGTGGCGAGCTTGAGGGTGGTCATGTTGTCCGGTGTTGGGTCTCTTCTCCATGCTTTCTCGAGAGCTCGGCAGTTCTTCTTGGAGCTCTTGAGTTCGTCGGTGAACCAGGATGCTTTCTTGCTGCTGGGTCTGCTGGGCGGGGTCCTCAGTGGGGCGAGGTCGTCTGCGCAGTTGCTGATCCACTTCGTGAGGTTGTCGGCGGCCTGGCTGGGGTTCGCTGAGCTGGCGGGAGGGTGCTGGTTCAGGGCTGCGGTGAGCTGGTCGGCCGTGATCTTGTTCCAGTTTCTTCGTGCAACCTGTTGCTGGTGGTGGTGGATCGTGGTCCTTCTGAAGCTGAAGTGGACGCAGCTGTGGTCCGTCCAGTGGAGTCCGGTGGCGTGGCTGAAGGCGATGTCTTTGCTGGATGAGAAGACGGCATCGAGTGTGTGTCCGGCGAGGTGGGTGGGGGTGGTCACCAGCTGCTTGAGTCCGAGGTTGGCGAGGTTGTCAAGCAGGGTGGCGGTATTGCGGTCATTGTTGTTCTCCAGGTGGAAGTTGAGGTCCCCGAGGAGGATGTAGTCAGCGGAGGGGAGGGCGTGCGGGCTGATGAAGTCGGCGATGTCTTCGTTGAATTGTGTGCGGGGTCCCGGGGGACGGTAGATCAGGGTGCCTCTGAGGGTGGTTTTGGGGTCGGTGTGGATCTGGAAGTGCAGGTGTTCGGCGGTTGTCAGGGTGTCGTCGGTGTTGGTCGTGATGTGGATGGTGTTCCTGTGGATGATGGCGATGCCTCCTCCCGTCTGGTTGACGCGGTCCCTCCGGGTGATCTTGTATCCGTCCGGGGTGGCGATGTCGGGCGCTGAGGAGGCGTTCATCCAGGTTTCCGTGAGGAAGGCGACGTCTGGAGATGTGGTGTCGAGGAGGTTCCAGAGTTGAACGGCGTGTCTGTGGACGGAGCGGGTGTTGAGCAGGATGCACTTCAGGTGGTTGCTGCTGGTGTTCGGCTTGGTGGGTGCTGGTGTAGTGCAGGTCCGGATGCATGTGAACTTGCAGGCGTGGCAGATGAAGGGTCCGTGGGTGCGTCTCGGAGTGGCTCGGTAGCATCCCGGGGCTCGGCCGGTGTTGAGTGCGTTGAGGGTGGTGGCGTCGTACGTCCGGCGGGAGGGGTGGCCTCTGCGAGGGCCAGGGGTCCTGGCACTGGGCGCGGTCCAGGCGCGGACGGGCGTAGACGGGCTTACCTTTGGCGCACCTTCGGCGCTCAATCGGTGCTCCCGCTGCGTACGGTCGCTGCGCGGTCGCTCTGGGGACGTCATAAGAAGGGAGCCGGTCGGGAGGGTCTGTGGGGAGGCGGCAGCGAGAGCCAATCGGCTGGCGGGGGGGCAGGGCCGTGGGCTAGGGCGGCGGGAAAAGCTGGAGCGGGCTTGGCGGTCCTCGGGTGGCTGGGGCTGCGGGAGGCTGGTGTGGGCTCGGCGGCCCTCGGGTGGCTGGGGCTGCGGGAGCAGGCACAGGCACAGGAGCGTGGGGGTGACCAGGCCGGAAGGCGCAGTGGTCATATTGACATAAGCGCCAGCCCAAATTAATTCCTTCACTTCTCGTGTCACATACCTTGCCAAATGTTCCTTCCTAGAGGGTAGTGTACCCTCACCTAGCAATGGTAATGCCACCTCCTTACCTATTTCCCCAGCACCCACTGGTTCTACCACCTTGTCTTTTCCGGTGTCGCTCTCTGCTTGCGCTGCTTGGGGTAGACTAGGAGTACTTCGCCCCCGCCACTTGGGGCAGCCATAATCTTCGCCACCATCCTATGTGCCTTGACCAAAGGATCCTCCCCTACCTCTTTCGTGCCCACTGAAGAAGGTAACATCCCTCCCTTCCCTAGCCAAGGGAGAACTGCCGCTATCTGAGCCGCTAGCTCAGTTGGGACCTGACCAAGCGCTGCTGGTGATGAAACCGGGTGGTGGCTGCTGCACTCGGGAATGCTTGGGACTGACGCGTGATTAGATTTAGGCACCACCGGGACTACACCAAGGACCAATGGAGGCACTGAACTTGGTGTTGGCACCAGCGTGGCAGGTGCCGGGATTGCAGGTATATTAGCCGGAGTCTGAGGAGTTGGTATAGGAATCACCGGTGGCACCAGGCCCCCTAAGGGACCCTCTCCACAAGGCTGCTTTGGATATTGAACCTTCCCCCTCTTGGCTCTAGCCCGTTTGGGGAGTGGATCCAATTCCCCCTGGGTTGCGGGGGCACTATCATTCGCTTGGGCCTGCCTGATGGCCCAGTCTGTTCATCCAACCTCTGCCTGAGCTCCGCAACGCTCTTTCCTATCTGTTCTACCTTTCCTCATCTCCTATTCATCATTGACATACTACGCATCATTCCTTGCAGCATATGTTCCATGCAGGAACGCTTTGCGCCACGTTTACTGGCCATCCTCTTCCAACCAACAACTGCTAGGTAACTTACACACTGACCTGCGATAACACTGCGAGCACAATGTTATTTTTTGCTACCACCAGAATCTTTTACCTGTAGTAGTTAGGGGTACACAGACTGGCCGTAAGCACCACGCAACTGGGACCGGTCCACACCAGCTAACCTGGGTGGTGGGCGAGCGCACTCTAGCCCGGCGGCCCTCAGAAGCAGTGAAGTGCAGGCCTGCCTGTGTCCCCTTTCAGCGTTGTCCAAATCTGCACTCCTTGTCGTCCAGTCCGCAGCGCACTCCCTATGTACTCCTACAGTGCAAAGACAAAGTTAGCATATGACACACAAGTGATATAACCTATCCAATTCTGTAGTTGTGCATTCACCTGACTCACTTCGGTTCGAACAAAGAAGGTAAGTCTCTTAATATTGGGCCCAAAACCACGACCCCAGGTTTCAGAGCACTTCACATGAGCACCAGTAACAGTCCACAAACATTCAAGGCACAGTGCCTTTAAGCGAGCTGCCCCGAATCACCGTATAATATTTAGATCAATTACCCCCCTGCGCCTTTTTTTAAGAAACGCTGGTACTCTCCCTTTCAAACTAAAGAGGTGGAAGTACTCGATACCTGGGAGACCAGCCCAGCCTTTTAGCATCAGAACAGCTGTTAAATCCCAGCTTTATACACCTGCCACAAACTCTGTGCTACCAAAGGTTCATAGGAGGTGCCGGGCAAACGTGCTGCGCTCCAAACCAAGGTGCACTCACTTACTTTGAGGAGGCAACCCCGTTTGTCTCTTTAAATCAACCCGATTAAATGAATGGTTGTCACATAGGCAATCTAATACAACAGGGAATGATAAACAAACCCCATTCGGAATCCACACTGCTGTCCCCCGAGCGTCCTTCACTTAATTGAAAATGCACAGTGGAAGTTTGCCCGAAGACCGCTACACTGAAAATACAAGCCAACTCAGGCTGTAAAGTCGGCAACTCACGATACGTCCCCGTATACCGCTCGTGCCCTCCCTGCCCCGGCAAGGTCGCGCCCTCCTCACCGTACCTCACAGGCGCATGTACGCCCTACCCGAGACCGCTGATCGACCATTCTCGCCCAAGCTTGAACTGCACCTGCAGAGGAGATAGGAGAAAAACAAGATAAGGACGACACTACCCGCCGTCACCTTCACACCAATCAATTGTGGGGCACGCTTACCACGTCATAATGACGCGGCGGGGCGCGCCCCACCATGGGCTGCCACAAGGGGAAGGGGGGCCGGTGCCCTGTCATACCTGCGGGGGCCCGATGCGCCCCCACCTTTCTCGTCACTGCACAACACTGTCCTGCGAAAGTAGAAAAGACATGCGAAAGGAGTCTTGTAATGTCGAGCCAGACACATAAATGTTGAAAGGATGGTTTCTTCTTAAACAGGAACACTGGTATGCAGCAGGGAACAAGAAAAATGCATCTTTCTGAGTCCAGCTCCTAACGTTCACTATCTGAGATCTAGAATGGAATCTCCAACGTGGAGCAGGAGGTGGGTCATGAGCTTCGTGTATCGTAGACAAAAAATTATCTATATATACAAGGTAAAGAATCAAGTAACATACAACACAACACAGCTTTCCCCCTGAAACAAAAGGAAAAGAAGAACTAATTGAAAAACAAGCATTGGCATAGCCAATAGAACTCGCCTTTGGGACAATCTAAGTGAAAAAAATGTAAACTGAAGATACAGGAGTTTACATTTACCACTAGTAGGATAATGTTAGGATGCAAATGGTAGAAAAAAAGGGAGGCAAACTGATCAGCGTGGAAAGGAACCTCTAAAGGTTAAGATAAGATTGCAGTGGATTTCTAACAGATTTGATTAAAGCATGCATGTGAGGTGAGATGCTACATTGTTACTTTCAGTTCAGAATGTTTCTTTTTGTTAACTGCTGTTTGCAGATTCCCTGACAGTGCTCTGTGGATGACTCAGGCTTCCTGCACTCAGCGCGCTGCCTCTAGGCTCGACCTAAAAACTACTCCAATATGTCCTTACAGGTATAATCCAACATCAATTTAGGTTTTGAGTGTAACCGCTTATCACAATCTTCTTTATCTTTGTCTTCCTCAATACACATCAACTCTGAACAGCCCTCAACAGCAAGATCCTCCCCATCTCTTCCATCACCATCTCCATCAACTTCCGCTCCATCACTCCTCACAACTTCCAGTTCCTCATTATTAATATTTGCACAATCTGCAAAGGTGTGCACATCTGTTTCATCAACATTCCCCTCCTCGCAATCATGCAAGTTCATATTAGCACTTAAAGCAAAATCATTGCAAATACCACTATTATCAACATCCACAATGGAATCAGACCCTTGACGAAATATAGCAACACATCTCAGATTCCACACCCTGCCATCACTTACCTGAACAGCATTCCTTAACACTTTCGTCTCTTTTAGGGTTTCATAATATTGACTTTCTCCTTTCTTTACCTTACAGAGTTTTTTCACATTAACCTTGTATCCCTCCTTAATTAATTATTACTCCTTTAAAAGAATGTTGAAGGTCAAATATTTCATTGTATTTCTTGCACTTCTATACAATTCTGGACCTCACCACTTCTACTGGAATCGTGCTACTAGCTGCCTTGAACATCCATTCTGGATTACAGTTAGTTCTCCCACCACTTCCTCTCATAATCTCAAATGAGCATACCTCCATCACTTCATGAGGTGTGGTTCTGCACATCCATAAAGTTTTAAAAAATTGGATCTCCCAATCACTGCCATTCTTGACAGCCATTTGTATGGCATTTTTAAGTACTCTGTTAAACTTTTTTCTTGCATGCCATTACCGCTTGGATTGTATAAATATGTTGTTCTGTGTTTAATCCCCACTCTCTCAAAATACTTCTTAGAAATATTCGACATTAATTGAAGTCCATTGTTGGATACTATTTGTACCGTTAATCCTTCATCCATGAAAATGCTATCATTGAACTTCAAAACTTCCTCAGAAGTTATTTTGTTCAGAGTTTTCAAAACAGGCCATCTTAAAAACACATCAATAAAAGCAATAACATACTTAGCCTCATCTCCAATGGGTCCCATAATATTCCCAGCTACAGTATGCTGCAGTTTGCTGGGAATTATGGGTTCACACATGTTAGGTCTTAAAGTAACTAATGACTTACCTCTATTGACACACCATATGCAGTCCCTCACAATCCTCTCAATGCATACATCCATGCCAAGCCACCAATACCATTGGTTCATTCTTTGTTTAGTTTTTACAATACCACAATGTTCACCATGGCACATCTTGACTATGCCAATTCTCAGAGGAGAGGGTGGTTCTATTCTGCCACCTCTATGAACAAACCCATTGACTACAGATAATTCATGATGTATTTCCCAAAAAGATCTCAATTCTTTAGGAACACAATATATTCTAGTCCCTCTACGTTCCACAAACTCTATAATTTTTGGTAAAACTTTGTCAAGATGAATTGTCTTTTCCAATCCTTTTCATTAATATTATGCAAGCTTTGGTCATGTACTAACTCTATCTTTATATCATCCCAATCATGATCATAGCAATCTTGCAAATCAATCAGCATATGTGACAAAAAATCTGCAATTACCCACGGACATATGCAACCTCATAAATGAAATCTTGCAACCGCATTGACATCTTTGCTGATGCATTGAAAAGTTCTGTAGTAGTTAAAATATTGACCAGTGGTTTATGGCCACTATGTACCACGCACAGTTTCCCCCACACAAATGAGTGGATATGCTCCAGAGGCAAAACGCAGACTAAAGTTTATTTTTTCTTTAGTGGGAGACAAGGCATGTGAAGCGTATGCCATTATGTTCTCCTTACCGTACACATTGATTTGAGATAACACACCACCAAGCCCCTTATTACTGGCATCAATTGTAACTATATTATCTAAATTAGGGTAAAAACTTTTAAGAGCAGAATCTTGAGCAATAGCTTTCTTGATGCCCTCAAATTGTTGGTGGCACTCCTCACTCCCCAAAAATCTTACTTTATTCTTGAGTAATTGACTGATGCAAAAAAACCCTGCTAGCATTTGTTTTTACAAATTTCGAATGCAATTCAACTAACCCAAGGAATGATCTCACTTCTTTATACTTTGGGCTAGGTGCTTTCTGAAACACATCCACCAATGAAGGCTTAGGGAACACACCGTCACCACATAGCACATGACATAAATATGTGATAGACTTCACAGCAAATGTGCATTTTGAATGCTCTACTGTAAAACCTTTTGCTTCCAGGACACCTAAGACTTTTCCTAAAATTCTATTGTGTTCTTTCCTGTTTTCTCCGAAAATTAAGATATTATCCTGAAAACACCTCACTTTTTCATATTTACCAAACATTGGTGCATAAGTCTTTGGAAGATCACAGCGGCAGGAGCTAAACCAACCGGTACTCTCTTGTGCTGGAAACTTCCATAAAATGTAATAAATGCCATAGGAGGTAAGAGGTTTACTCTCTTCACTTGAGGAAATTTGGTGGTAAGCAGCTGACAGATCGATGGATGAAAATCATTTAGCATTGTTGACAAGGGACAATGTCTCGAAATCCTAGGGAGAGGAAATCTATCCACAACAATATTGTTATTGAGATGCCTTAAATCAATGCACAACCTCAGTTTCCCATTACTACATCCGGCCACGACAGTCGGAGAAAAATCCATTCAGCAGACTCAATAGGTTTGATAATATCTGCTCCTACCAAGCTTTCCAATTCTTTTTCCACATCTTTGCCAAGTAACACAGGCATGTGTCTCACCTTATAAACTTTAGGGCATGCATCAGGGTTTAGGACAATACAGTGCATAAAGTCATTGAGATCGCCAATACCATCGCTAAAGACTTTCGGAAATTTGTTTAGAATTTCATTAAACTGCAGATCACTGTCATTTAAAACCATGACAGGATCCGGACTATTGGGATTCAAAATGATATCTAAATCCCCTTGATCATTCCAGCCTACCACTGCTGGTCCTCTTTTAGCAACATATGTTTGCTAACTGACTCCTTTTCTTGAATTTAAAGACTAACGATCTGTAACCAACCATATAAATTTTCCCACCAGAAAATCCATTAGGGTGAATATCAAGTTTCAACAATTTATCACCTAACTGTTTGATGAATAAAGAGTTCCAAGTCTCCTCATCAGCAATAGTATATGGAGATACAGAATCTGCATACAGTTGCACCTTAACACCACCTACAGACATAGATCATAAAAGTTTCTTCCTACCCATGTCTCCCTTGTCTTTGATGTTTAAAATGAACAATTCTTTAGGATCAAGGTTTTGTGTTTCACTACTGCACTCATTAAGGGTGAGTTTTTTAATTCTAGACTCCTTATCACTTGAACTCTCTTCTATATTATCTACACATTTAACTTTCCTGCTCCCCTTCCTTCCACAAACCTTGGCAACATAGCCAAGAACCCCACAATTGGAATACTTTTGTTTGATAGCAGGACAGGACTTGCTGGATGCTTAACGTGAAGCACTATCACAGCGAAAACATTTCAAGTTCCTCTTCTTGACAAACTCTTGGTTTTTAACCGTTTCTCTCTCAAATTTAGCCACGCCTTTAGCTTTGATTTTGCTAATGACATCTTCCGACCCTTCTCTGGCTTCTTGTTTGAGAACTTTGGCACCGTGGCTAGACATTTCAGCCTTTCTTACTAATGCTAAAGTGTCTTTTAAGTCTGCGTCTCTATTGATCCATAACCTCTCCTGAATGGCAAGATCCCTCGCATGCATCACCACCTGATCTCTGATAAACTGATCTTGAAGATGATCAAATTTACAATCAGCATCTAACTTTCCCAAAGCAGACACATACTCATCCACAGTCTCATTCACTTCTTGTTTCCTATGGAAACATTTGTATCTAACAATCCCAATACACACCGTGGGTGCAAAATAATGATCAAAATCATTCATAACGGCATCAAAAAAAAATTGCACCACATCCCCCAAGAGCTTTCAGCATCTCCTCATAAGCCTGGGCCCACAGAATGCAACAAAATTCCTTTGTTCCCTTCTGATGTCATCTTCCCATCTTCATTGATAGTGTATATAAAATGTTAAAAGTAAGCTTTCCATTTGATCCATATTCCTTCAAGAATTTTTTCCAGCAGGCCAAAAGGTTTGAGGTAGTTGTAATTTTGACTGCCCATGCTTGAATAGTATGCTTACTTGTTATGTTATGTTATAAAGATATTTATAGTGCGCACTGCTACTCAAGAGTGTCCTGGCGCGTGGGGAAACAATAACAGTGGGAGGCAGCAAAGGCTAGATGGATTGATTGTACCCAGCCGTACTCTCAGATCTGCAGGCAAAGGTGATTTTGTCGTTCCTAGATTTAGGCTGGTAAAGATGGGCGGCCGCTCATTCTCTCACCTGGCCACTAGATCTTGGAATGCTCTGTCTGTTGGGCTGAAGTTGGAAACTGACCTTGCCAGGTTTCGTAAGGGCTTAAAAACTTGGCTCTTCCAGCAATAATCACCCAGAAGCATCTTTAGTTGTCCCGTCCTTATGAAGCCTTGTAGTTTTTCTTCTCCAGTCTATCCCTTGGCACCGGGAAACCCATTGCGGGTAGCTGTGCGCCTTATAAGTTTAAATAAATAAATAAATAAATTGTTTAAACAGGTGTGTTTTTAGCTGTTTTTTGAAGGTGCACAGTTCCTTAATGTGCCTAAGATCATCTGGGAGAGCATTCCATAGAGTGGCAGCCTTGACTGTGAAAGACAGCCCGCCAGTACGTGCTCGCCGGAATCTGGGGATCACCACCCGTCATTGCAGAGCTGAGCGCAGAGGTCGGCTGGGAGTGTAAAAGGCAAATCTGACACTGATATAGGCAGGGCCCGAGCCGTGTAGTGCCTTGTGTGTCATGGTCAAAGCTTTAAACTGCACATGCTGAGCGACGGGCAACCAGTGCAGGTTGCTCAGCTGCTTACGGACGCTAAGTCGCTTCGGGATGTTGAATAAAAGCCTAACTGCCGCATTCTGGATGACCTGCAACTTTCCCAGGAGATACCCTGGGATGCCTAGGTACAGGGCGTTGGCATAATCTAGGCGAGATAATATAAGAGCCCTGGCCACCGTCTCCCTGGCAGAGCGGGGGAGCAAGGGAAAGAAGTATGCCGAAGCAAACCCCTGAGAGTTTCTTGACCTGCTCATGGAAGTTTAGATCGTCTCCAAACCAAACTCCCAGATTTTTGCCACTCCGCAATCTCCTGTAGGACATGGAAAACCTGGAGGCCAGAGGGACTCTCTAAAAGCAGGAGGGAAGTGGCCGTAGAGAAGTACCTCCGATTTCTCCTCGTTGCACTTCAGGCTAGCTTGAGCTAGCCATGAAAACACCGAAGAGAGACACCGATGGGTCGTCTCAATCTGGATGTCATCTCCCTTCCACGTGAAGAGAAGCTGGGTGTCATCGGCATAGGCCATGATTTTAGCCCCCAGCTTCTCCGCCAAATAGATCAGGGGGTAAGATAGACATTGAACAGAAGAGGGCTCAGTGTGGACACCTGAGGGACCCCAGTGGCCACTCTACTTTCTGATGAAGAGAAGGGGGGCAACCACACCTGTTGGGTACGGTTGTCCAGGAAGGATTTAACCCATTCCCAAACCGTGCCGGAAATGCCAATATCGGACAAGCGCGAGAGGAGCTGGAGGTGGGGTACCGTATCGAAGGCGGCAGAGAGGTCGAGCAAAATCAGAGTCGCTCTGCCACCCGCATCAAGGCACTCCCTAATAGCCTCCGTAATCTCCACTAGCGCTGTCTCGGTGCTAAAGGATGTCCTAAACCCGGATTGCGCCGGGTGAATAGAACCCGAGGATTCCACAAATCTCTCCAGTTGTTTAAAAGCCACTTTTTCACATACCTTAGCCAAGGCTGGAAGAAGGGAAATCGGGCGATAATTGGAGAGAATAAGGAATAACTACTTTAATGTGAACTAATTAAAATACGGTGTCTCTTCTTCAATCAAAAGAACAACGGATTCACTGTAGAAAAGAAACAAAAATATAGAACCCTAAAAATGAATACACAAAACTGTGTAGAACTTGCAGTATGGTGCACCGGTAGAAGGTGTGCACACCACCATGCGTTGCCGTATGAACTGAAGGATACAATAATTAAAATGCTAAACAAAACTGTAATGGAAACTCAATTCTGAATCAAAGTACAGTGTCCTTTCTTCACCTGAGCAGGCCTAGTTCACTGTATGAAAAAATGCACAATAAAATAAATGCAAAAAAATCTTTGAAGTACTTGCCGTATATCACAAATCATAAGAAGATGTGCACACCACCATGCACTGTTGTTTGAATTTACTGAAGAAAACGGTAACTGCCTGAAGAAATCTGTAGTGGGAACCCAATGCTAAGGTGTGCGGGCTGCAAGTTCCGTCCCGCTCGCCCTGTAACCCTTTCGTGGGCACTCCCTTCTCCCAGGGGTCCCTGCCGTGTGTCACCCCAAGGGCCTCCTCAAGCATCTACTCTACCTTTCCTGAGGCTGAGTCCTTGTCATCTTCTCCCAGGTACCCCTGCCATGAGGCATCCCAAAGTTCCTGCGGGAGCCTCACATTTACTCTTTCTCTGGCGGCACACCACCCCTTGGCTCCCTCAGTGCCCCTGCCGTGAGGCATCCCAAGGACACTGTATGAGACTCATATCTACTTTCTAGTAAAAAAAAAAAAACATAACTTTCTTTTGTTTGTTCCGCCACGCTACCTACAGTTTCTCGATCGGAGGGAGCTCCCCCCTACCCCGACCTCTCTGTTTCTCTTATTTGAAGCCCATCTGCTCCAATACCCCCACATGGTGATATTAAGTTTTTGTCTGGGTTTTTCCACTGCCCCAGGCCCACTGCCCCCGCCAGGCCTTCCGCGCTATGATCTCTGAAAAGATTACTTCTGAGGGCGGATCAGGCGTGCCACCGCCGTGAGGCCTTTCTACATGTCTTCCAGTAGCACCCGCCTTTCCAATGCTGCCAAGGCATTTCCTCCCAGGTGGACCACTACTGTGTCTGGTCTGCCACCTTGTTTTAATGCTTCCTGCACCCCGGGTAGCAGTTGGCCCCACTTCATTCCAGAGCATCCCCACCAGTCTATTTTGGTGTCCTGCAGCCATATCCCACCGAAATTGCATCTGGCTGCCGCCCATCGTTGGGCCCGCGTCACGTAGTAGTGCCCCATGATCCACACCTTCTTCCGTGAAGTGTTCGGACATAAACGGGGTGGGAGAAATCGGTCTCACTAAACCGTTGGGCGTATGTAACGCTTAAATGTGCTGGACGCCCAGCACCCTATTCCCTTGATCAACCCACTATCCAATCCTAGCCCCGCTGCCGTAGAGGCTGCCCCTATTCTGGAAGAGTGGGAGCCATACTCGTGCGCAGGAAGACCCATTGCTTCCAGGGTTTTTCTCATTACTGCTATGAACTGAAGGATGCTGAGGAAAGAACTGTTCTTGTGCTTGAAAAGCGGCCCATCGTTCCCTTCCCCCTCTCCCAGGTGTTCTTGCAGTAAGCACACCGGGCAGCAGGCCGCGTCCTCAATGCAGTGTATCCTTGTCCACTTTCCCTTGCCTGCCTGGTCCGTCTTTGACCGCCGCAGCAGTATGTCCATGCAGCCATCGTGTATTTCTACATCCCCTCTATGGATGTACCCAAGGCTCTTGCCATATCAGTGTGCTGCTGAAATCTACCAGGAAACTCTCCCATTGCCCCAGGTCCTCCTGTGGTGTTTTTGTGTCATGCCCCTAGTTAACCATGCTAATCGCCTTGCGAATGTGCGTCCGCGGGGATCACTTGTTTAGCAAAGTTCAATTTTCCTACCAGCTGCTGTATTTTACCCAGTGTCACCTTTCTTTGCTGCCTCAACCTCTTTATTGTGTCAAATAGCTCAGCTACCTTTTCCGGCGGCAACCTGCATGTCCCGGCTACTGAGTCCAACTCTATCCCCAGGAAAGCCAGTCTAGTGGTTGGGCCCTCTATCTTGTCCTGGGCCAGTGGGATGCCTAACTCCTGGGCCATCTGTATAAAATTGTTTAGGAGATTGTCGTAACCCTCTGTGCCTGCCCTACAAATGAAAAGGAAATCATCTAGATTGTGGACTCGCCCGCCCTTTGATGAGCGCGCTCCCAATTCCCATTCTAGAAAACTACTGAAAGCCTTGAAGTGTGCGCATGATATCGAGCACCCCATAGGTAAACATTTGCATAGTAGTATTTTTCTTCTAGTTTGAAACCTAACAGATGGTAGCTGTCTGGGTGCACTGGCAACAGTCTGAAAGCTGAGTCTATGTCTGATTTCACCATCAAGGACCCCCTTACCTTCTTGCCTAATTAGGTCCACTGCATCGTCTACCAATGCGTAGGCCACGTGCAAGCTCCCAGTTCTAACCAATCGTTAATGGACTCCTCTTCGGGGTGGGACAGGTGGTGAATCAGCCGGACTTTCCCTGGCTACTTCTTTGGCACTATGCCGAGTGGTGAATCCATCATGTCCTTAAAGAGGGGAAAAGGGAAAGGGCCGGATACCTGCCCCAGCAGTAATTCCTTCTCCAATCTCTGCTTTGGCACCACTGGGTTGTCTTTAACTGATTTTAGGTTTAAGCTCACCCATGCGCCTTTGGGCCCCTTGTATGGGATTGGAAAACCCTGTGTGAAACCTTCTGCTAGCAGCTGTCTGTCTGTTAATTTGTGATAGTCTTTTAACAAATGTAGCAGCCTGCTTGTCTTTATGGGTGTCGATAGGGTCTGTCCTCCACCCCTTTCCCCGCTGGCCCCGCCCATAGGGCCTGTACCTTATTTCTTTTTGTGCCTATCTTGCCTTTGTCTGCCCCTGGCCCAGTGGCCTGTTGGCAGTGTATGGTGGAGTGGTTTCCCCTGCATGACCCACAAGCATGTTTGAACCTGCATGACGTTTCCCATTTACATTCATCTTTGTCAAATTTCCAGCATGGCTTGTTTGATTTGCTACCGGCCTGGCTTTTCCCTTTGAAATCTTTCCCCTGGCCCTCGAATTTGCCCTTAATCCCGTAGGGACGAAAATTGCTCTCTTTTGCGCCAACACCCTCCCTGGCCGCCACCATGTGTTTCGTGAAACCTACCATGTCCTGGCAATCCAAGCTTGTTATCGGCAACACTTGCATCTTCTCTCGAAAACCGTCATCGTATTGCAGCCATGCACCTTTTGCTCATATAGGATCAGTGCCGCCGTGCTTTGAGGGAATTTTTCAATGAACACGCATGCTAGTGTTCTGAATGCCTCAGCCAATTTTCTATTGATCTTTCTACTCTAGGTTTCCAGGGGGCTCTCCTGTCATCGTCTTTTTTATCTTGCACCGTTAGGTCTAACCCTGCCTGACGCACTTCCAATAGTGAAAAAAATGTCTATGAATTCTTTTCTCCAAATCCTCTCCTTTACTGTAAGTGGGATGAGGTTGGCCAGCCCTATCATATTTGTTGTCGTGGGAGGTCGCTTGGGGAGGGGCGCAGTTATTCACTGGCTGGCTTACCGTTGCTGTCCTGCCCTTCTCCTATGTTGGTTGTATTTGGGCTTCCCCTCCCCCCCCTGAGGCCCCTGTACTCCCCTGTGAGGCCACCTCAGTTCCTGTCTTTTCGACCTGCGGCACCAGACTGCCACGCCTGACTCCTTGTTTGTCGCACCTTCTGCGTGGTCTCCCTCGTCCACCCTTTTGTCTGGCACCGGGCTGTCCCTTGACCCCCTGCACCCATGCGGTGTTCCCAGGGAATGGAGCCCCCATCCCTGGCCATTGCCACCAGGGTATCCATGTTGTTGGCTGCGCTGCCCCCTGGGTCCAGGCCTCCCCCCTGGAATTCTGGTCACCCTTGACCTAACCCTGTCTGCCACGGCGGGTGCATGGGCCATGCTCCTTGCATTGCCACGTTATTCCCCCTAATTGGATTCCAATATTAACGTTTTGCCCTAGGCTGCTTTGCGCTCTACACCCTCTCCTGTTGCCTCGCTCACTGGTCGCAGAGACGGCTCTTGTTATGTTTCCGTAAAGCAGATCACTATTGGAGTGGTATATACGGATCCTAAATATTTAAATGTGTGGCACTGCCAGCTAAGAGTGGTCCCCTCAGTTATTAACAGCGTCTCAACAAATTAGGGGTTTAGAGAAAACACACAAGACTTCTGCCAGTTAAGCCACAGGCCAGACGCTTCTTGGAACTCATGGAGACCACTGCCATGGCCTGACATCCAGCTCCTACATCCCTAAGGTACAGATGCAGATCATCTGCACACAGGGATACAGCGTGTACTCTGTCTCTGAGAAGGATCCTCTATTCCCTCCCCCCCCATATCTCAGCCATAAAGTCAGGGATTTTATTTCCAAGGCAAAGAGAAGGGGGTGAGAGGGCACCCCTGTCTGGTGCCCCTTTGTTTGAGCACAGGATGTTATATGTGGCAGCCTGTGCCAAAGGATTTGTGGAAAGGAATCGAATAAGATTCACTAGGCAATGCCCGAATCCCAGGCAATAGTGCACCTCCAACAGGTAATCCAGTTCAAGGAGTCAAAGGTCTTCTCCAGATCCAGCACCAAACAGGCTGCTGTAGGATGGTGTAACGAGGCAAACTCCATAGGATGAAAAAGCTGACGTAGGTTTAAAGACATGCTATGGCCTGGGATAAACCTGTTTTGGTTGGGATGAAACAGGAGGAGCAGTAGAGGCAGCAATCAGTCTGCTGCCTTACTGATGATGATATAATCTGTGTTTAATATTGTTAAGGGTCAATAGGAGGACAACTCCATGGAGTCTCTTTCGAGTTTGGGAAGGGAGAACAGTAATGACTCACGCAAAGAGGGAGACAACTGCCCCTCTTCAAGCACTGCGCTACATAAATTCAAGCTTCAGAGCAAAAACATCAACGTAACCGCGGTAGAACTCGAAAGGGACCTCATCCGTACCAATGCACTCAGAATCTTTACAGCCCTTGCACTTAAAATAGGTTGGCACCCTACTCTTTACTTTTTGGGTCATGCTCCTGTCAAGTCAGAGCAATGCAGTACCACAAAGCAGCCCTCGCCATCTACGGTAGTCTATGTGCACAGCTACCATCCTATGTAGCAGGAGAGCAACACCGGGATGCTCTTTCCCTAAATTTCGACCTGTGTGCGACAGGGCCAGCTACATATAACACAAAAACACTTGAACAACAAAGTAATGACCTGATACAGCTGTAAGCCTCTTTCTCCAGAAATGTCGAATGGGGTATTCTGTACCTTTTTTTTTAATTTCTGTTTGTACAGTTATGTTTAACATTAATAAAACACCCACCCTCGACCAATCACGTTTCTGCAGTCTTTATATCCTGCATTTTATTCGCCTTTGCCATGTGTCTGTCAGGGATGGATGAGGAAGACGGGCAGTCATGCAGTAAGCAAGGGGCCAGTGCCTAAGGCTGACACGTGGTCCTTTTCTTTCAGGGCCTCTGCTTCATTCCACCCCGGCCAGGCCATTGCGCCAAGGCTATGGTGGGGAAGGGAATAAGTCTGAGAATCAGACTTTCTGGGGACCACGTGTTGCTCTGTCGGTTGGGTCATTTTCA
The DNA here is from genome assembly GCF_964263255.1 of Lissotriton vulgaris. Lineage (NCBI taxonomy): Eukaryota > Metazoa > Chordata > Amphibia > Caudata > Salamandridae > Lissotriton > Lissotriton vulgaris. The sequence goes on from NC_141695.1 coordinate 1,206,485,659, forward strand.
CCTCCCCCACCCCGACATTTCCCCTGCAGGGCCAACACATTCTCGCAATGGTGGGGTAGAGTTAGAGTATGATGTGGCTTCGCTGGAGGGCCAAGTGATTTTGTGGCCGTGGGCCATCTATACATCAGCCCCTCCTAGAGCAACACGAACTCTGTGGCATATTACCAAGCAATAGCGATAATTATCGCTATTGCTTGGTTAGAGACAAAAATTTACAGCTGAGCTGCGGCGATTTTTACCACAAATAAACCTTGGTATTACCAAGGTTTATCGCAAATGCGATAAAAATCGCCGCAATGCATGAATATCGCTGAAAAGTCAGCGATATTCATGCATTACCGAGCTAATGCTCTTAGCCATGTTATCCACCTATCATTGGATAACATGGCTAAGAACTGCTCAGGGCAGGTGTTAGCTTTTGGAGATATTCGCGCTTAGCGCGAATATCTCCAAAAGTTGGTAATAGGAGATAGCGATGTTAGCGACTGTTTTCAGTCGCTAACATCTTGGCACGCCCACTTTGCATGTCATTAGTGATAAATATCACTGACATGGAAAGCGGGGCCCAAGATGGTCGCTATCTCCTACTAGCTGTTGCTAACTGGTGTTAGCGACAGCTAGGTAATAGGGAGATAATGTTATCTCCGCTTTCTTGGCTTTTAAGGCCAAAACCCCCTTGATAATATGCCCCTCTGTGCTTTTTCTTGACCCCTCCTCTGCCAAGTCATCGCTCTGAGGCAATGGTGGGCTGGGGAAGGGCTGAGCGTTGTGATTGGTCTAAGTGTCTGAGTGCCGTTGTTCGGCGCTCAGCCAGGGACTGGGGCCCTGGGCATGCTCTCCATGCAAGCTGTAATGCAATCTGCATGAAGAACAGGGAAAGTGTGCATGACTGTTTTCGGTGCCCCGAGACGGCCAGCCAGATAGTCATTGCACACTTAAGAGGGTTCTACCACCCCTCCACTGCAGCCTCACCCGCCCTGCCCCAACAGACAGAGTTGCCACAGCAGGACGACAGAATAAAATGATAAGAACGTTACATTATTATCATTTTATTTTTTCCTTTTTTTGCTGCATCAAGGCAGCAAGGCCTTAGTGGAGGAGCCATCACTGTTTATCCCTCATCCTACTTTAACACTACTCACCCATAAACCCTAAAATTACCCATACCTCCCATTACCACTACCACTACCAACGCCTAAACCCCAAAATGTACTTTACATCCTTTTACCATTACCTACCCTTAAATCCTAGAATTGCCCATATCACCCTTTATCCCTACCCATCTCTAAACCCTAAAAGTGCCAGTATCTCCCTTTACCACTACACACCCATAACCCAGAATGACCCATACATCCCTTTATCAATCCCCACCCCAACCCCTAAAAATTGTCCATTTATCCCTTTACAGCTACCCACCCAATAGCCCTAAAATTACCCTTACCTCCCTTGACCATTACCTTCCCCAATACCCTACATTTTGCATTAATATTATTTGTTATACATAACACACATACTCACACTTACCTTAAATATAATTACCATGCGTCGTAAAGGCACCTACATGTTTAAGGTATTGTGTGGTAAAGGCATGCATGATAAAGGCATGTGTGGTAAAGGCATGAGATGGTAAAGGAATCATGTGGTAAAGACTGCTTCCTGCAGGGAGAAAGAGGACGAAAGAAGGTTTAGACAAGAGTGAAGGTTGAAGAAAGCTGACATTTCCTTGTTTTCTGTTACCAGCCAGTGGCATTGTCCCATTTATACCCCGACACACTAGACTGATGGGCAGCATTACGTTTTTTGCATGATAGCAAGGGAAGAAGTGTATGTTTAAAACCAATTATAAACATAACTAGCAGCCTGCCTTGACGTTGTCCGGGTATGAATTGCTGACGGGCAGTAGTATATTGTTTTGTAGGATTTCGTTTTGATAGCATTTCTTATCTGTGACAGGCCTGTGAAACGCTCAGATTCACAGTGCACTGTTGATGCACTTAAGAGTGTGAGTTCAGTAGTGTGTGAACTCGAATTTCCCTACTTTATTTTTCCTTGCAATATTATATAGCGCGAACTCGACAACATGGCATGAGCACAATTTACATTACAGAAGAACACATTCATTTTTGGTAGGCACGGGGAGACAAAGCGATTTGCCTGGAATCACAGGATGTTGAGCTGATGCCGAGATTCGAACGTAGCTCCCAAGCTCTAAAGTTCGCAATTCTAGAACTTGTGGAGGGAGGTGTGTCTAAAAGTGTATGTCGGTGCTGGCCATCAATGAGAGAGGTTTATCAAGAAGAGGGAGAGCGATCGGTAGATCAATTGGGCACCATTTACCACTAAGGGAAGTGGAAGGTCCAGTTTCAGCTTGTGCCCTCAAGTATGGATCAACAAAAGTGGATTGCTGAACTGTTCCTTAGATAAGGGAGTGTGTATATCTGGCGTGACCGGAGGTGAAGATGTAATACGTTTGGGTATCCATTTTGTTGGAAGTATTTGCCTCACACACCCATGCGGGTGTCATGCTTCATCATCGGCGTTGCTCCTCGTCGGGGAGGCAGTGCAATCCCCGACGGGCTCACCTCAAAGAGGGGCTCTTTGGCGGAGATCTTTTAATCCAACAGCCTTTTGGTGAAGTGTGGGTATGCGAGTAGTGCAGTGTGTAGCCTAAGTGGTGATTTAAAATGCAGTATGGGGTACCGGAAACTACTTTATTCAGGGGGTCCCCTACTACAATTAAAAACGTGAATCTAACCGTCTAGGTGCCAACAAGTTAGGTGTAGTGGCTCTAGATTAGATTTGAGACGAGGAGCAACGCCGAGGATGAAGCATGACACCCGCATGGGTGTGTGAGGCACATACTTCCAACAAAATGGATACCCAAAGGTATTACATCTTCACCTCCGGTCACGCCAGATATACACACTCCCTTATCTAAGGAACAGTTCAGCTACCCACTTTTGTTGATCCATCAATGAGAGAGACCTGTGCATTTTTCAAATCGGTGGTGAAAAAATATGAGTATGTTGCTGGAGATGTGGGCCGCTGTGCCACCAGTGTACTTACCGGGGAGGGTAAACACCCATTATTCCGCAACTTTCTTTCCGCATACAATTACTCCGCATACTTTCATTACGAAAGTACCATGACTCCGCAATGCCATTATAACGCATGGCATTACATTTTATATGCTTTTATCACGCATACATTGACAACGAAATTCGTCGTAAATGCATGAATGGTAAAAGCATGTTTTTTTTTAATGTTTGGATAAGGTAAGTATGGGTATAGGGGTATATGTTTTGGGGTACTGAGGTATATTTTTTGGGGTGTTTGGGTATTTTAAGGGTTCAGATATAGTTTTGGGTTATGGGGCACAGGGGTAGTTTTAGGGTTTAGGGATAAGTATGGGTTACAGGGGTATTTTTAGGGTTCAGGACTAGGTTTGGGTTTTGGGGTATAGGGGTATTTTAAGGGTTCAGGGCTAGGTTTGGGGTACAGGGGTATTTTTAGGGTTCAGGGCTAGGTTTGGGGGTTTTGGGGTACAGGGGTATTTTAGGGTTCAGGGGTAGGTTTGGATTTTGAGGTACAGGGGTATTTATAGGGTTCAGGGCTAGGTTTGGGTTTTGGGGTACAGGGGTATTTTTAGGGTTTAGGGATAGGTTTGGGTTTTGGGGTACAGGGTATATTTATAGGGTTAAGATGGGCTAGTGTTTAAGGGTGTTGGGGTATTTTAAGGAGTAAGGTTGCGTTATGATTATGGGGTGCAGGGGTATTTAAAGGGAGCAGGGTGGACACCCGGAGCTGGAATGTACAGAACCTGGGAAGAAAAAACTATGAAATATTGGGCACAACGCTTGCTTTTTTTTCAGTAATCCGGCGCCCCGCACACACCCCCAGCACACGCCCACAGCACACGATATGAGACATGGCATGAAGGGCGGAATGTACCACACACCCCCAGCGTTTGTTACGCCCCCAGCACACGCCCACAGCACAACGCAGACACGCCCACAAGGGACTACTTTGCTGGCACGGTTCTTTTACCTTTAAAATGTATATGGCGTGCGTCTGCATAGCCTATGTCCTTCTGCTGCAACTGACCTTTCCAAAGCTGTATTGGGTGTTGTGATTGTGCTGTGGTTCCTGAGATTACCCCCTCAAAGGTTTGGGCTCTCTCTTTATTATATTAGTATAGATGGTATCAATAGGCAGGACAGCACTAGTTCATATTTTTGTCAACCTCATGTAACTCATCAGTGTCAGGCAAAAATAAATTGTACTATTTTTATTAACTATTAGTTTCTCATACACAGCGCTTAGAAAATGTTAGATGAGAGCAGAGGGGAGGAGATTGAAAAATGTCCTAGTTTACGAGAAGGAAAGTTTCAATTCTATTAAGGACTAGGAGGTGAGGAATATTCATATCCTTCTTCACTTTATTATGCATAGCAGGTTGAAAAAACATTAAACAAAGATATCAAAAAACATAACAGACTACACATCCCATGAACCAAAGGGGGGGGGGTAGTCTCCATGGCAACGATAGTCCAATCCAGTAACAGTCCATAATATATATTCCTATGACGTCCCTTCCGCTTCTTCACTGGAGGATGTTAAACTGGGATTACTGTTTCATTCAAACTTTTGATCATTCCCTGCAATACAGAGACAATCCCGTTATCCAGTTCTTGAGTATACCAAATCTGCACAATACCCATGACTACCTGGATAGTCTTAGATGCCATAGCACCCCTCATGGAATGTGCTCCAAACCTACTCACGTCCACGCCTACCTCAGACATGACCCATCGTACCCACCTGGCAATGGAAGGAGAAGAAACCGCCTTGAAAGGTTTCTGCATGGCGATAAGTAACTGCCTCTCTCCGGGAGGACGGAGCTCCAAGGTAATTTCCTCATTTGCTGTAATGCCCCTCACCACACATAACTTAGGATGATCCAGAAAGGAGGGATAAGATACTGACCTGGTATTTGTCTTCGTTCTTCACGAAATGGTAAAGGGGACCCCTTCCAGAGTAAAAACACTGGCTGGGATGTCCAGAGCTCTGACATCTGACACTCTCTTACATGAGATTAGACATAGGAGAATGGCTAACTTAGCTGACAACTCTTTATGGGACAGATATTGGTTATCTTACCATTCCAAAAGAAGTCTCAAAATCTAGTTAACGTCCCACAGGCCCGAATACATAGGTTCTGGAGGTTTAGACAATCAGATGCCTTGCATCAGCTAACAAACCCAGGGATGATCCCCTGCTGGTCTGCCATCAATCTGAAAGTGTCCTGCTGAGATGGTCGAACGAAAGGAATTAACCGTTTAATAGGCCAGACCCTCTTGGGACAATTCCGCCAATTTTGTTTTTAATGTGAGTAACTCTTGCCTCCATGGGATCCACGTGTCTCTCCAGACACCAAGGATGCCATTGTCGCCAAGCCGAGCGATACCTCTTGACTGTACCTGATGCCCATGCTTGTTGAATAAGGTTCACAACGTCTGAAGAAAGCTGGTTATCTTTCCAACGTCCCCTGAAATCCTCCACTCCATGAGTTGCAAATGGCCCTGAAGCACTAGAGGGTGTAGGCCCCCCTGGTGATCCTTGAGAATTGAAGGGAATGAGGGCAGTCGAATCGGACAATCCCACAACAGCTCCATTAGCGTCGGGAACCAGGCTTGCCCCCTCCAAAGCAGAGTTATCAGCACTAAGGACGCTACCTGTCGACGAACCTGGGCCGCCACTCTGGGTATTATCATGAAGGGGGGAAAGGCATAAGGATACTACGTCGACCAATCCTGGAGAAAGGCGTCCACCGCCGTGGCCTCCGTATCCGGTCTCCAGCTGACGAAGCGCGAAAGCTGAAGGGCCCCATCTGTCCATCAAAGCCAGGAAGACTGCATGATCTAGTTGCCAATCGCTGGAATCTGAGAAATTCCTGGAGTGCCAGTCCACCACTGTGTTCTGGAGACCGGGAAGGTACTCTGCCATCACTGAGATCCGCTTCTGGAGGCAATAGTGCCAAAAATCCTTTGCCAGGTTGAATACGGTCTGTGATCGAGGGCTGCCCAGGCGATTGATGTACTGCACTGCCGAGATGTTGTCCATCCTCAACAGGATGCAACAAGAGACTCTGTCCTTGGTAAGCGATTTCACCGCAAAGGACCCCGTCAGAAACTCTAGGCAGTTGATGTGCAATTGTAAATCCTCTTCCGACCATCTGCCCCCCATCGAGACTTCTCCACATCGGGCTCCCCAGCCCGATCTGCTGGCGTCCGATTCTATCACCAAGTCTGGTGACGATCCGAAGATCGCCCGTCCATTCCAGGCCACCATGTGGTCGGTCCACCACTGAAGGTCAGTTCTGCCTCCTCCGTCAGTGAGATGATCTCCGAATAGGTCAGACCCCTCCGTAGATGCTGAGCTTTCAATCTCTGAAGAGCTCTGTAGTGTAATGGGCCGGGGAATATGGCCTGAATCGAAGAGGAGAGCATTCCCACTATCCTGGCCAGCTTGTGCAGCAAGATTCTGTCCCTCCGAAGAACGTGTGCAAGCTCTTTCTGTATCTTGTTCACCTTTTGTTTTGGCAAACTCAGGGAGGCCGAGACAGAATCTATGAGAAACCCGTGGAAGAACATCTGTTGTGTTGGACGCAGTTCCGACTTTTGGGCGTTGATTACAAAACCGAGACCCTGGAGCAAGGCAATAGTCATGGTCACGTTCCGGGTAAGATGCACCAGAGACTGATCCATAATCAGGATATCGTCCATTCTCATCCCCCGCTCGCGGAGCATTTCCACTACCAGTCGCAACAGCTTTGTGAAGCACCACGGGGCTGAGGACAGGTCGAAGGGCAGCGCTCGAAACTCGAAAATCTGACCTTTCCAAGCAAACTGGAGAAATCTCCTGTGAGGAGGTAAAATGGCGACCGTCAGGTAAGCATCCTTCAGGTTGAGTCTGACCATCCAATCCCCCGGTAGGAGGATGTCCCGGAGTAAGTGTATCCCCTCCATCTTGAAGTGGCAGTAAACCAGCCACTCGTAGAACTCCTTTAGATTGATAACCGGCCTGAAGCCTTCGTCTTTTTCTGAAATAGGAAGCGATTGCTGAGAAAGCCATTTGAATGAAGTACTGACCTGTAAATGGCTCCTTTCCTTAGGAGTTCCGAAACCTTGGTTTCTATCAAACTCACCTATTCTACTGAGAAATGTAAGGGTCGAGGGTGCACCGCCTTAATGGGGGCACTATAGAACTCTATGTGAAAACCCCTTACCATCTGCAAAACCCACGAGTCTGATGTTATCTTTCCCCAATTGTGAGAGAAAAGTAGGAGCCTTCCCCCTAGATCTGGAGGGGAAGAAAGGGTAATCCTTTCTAGAGGGTCCTCCTGGGGCGTTGGTGCCTCCTCTGTTATTCTGACCTTTCCCTACTGGGATAAAAGGTTCCTTTGGGGCTGTCGTTCCAGCCATTATTGCATCATTGTTGACCTCTATTGGAGAGGCCTTGTTGCCGGCCACGGCCGGAGGAGCAACCCCTGCCTCTTGTAGCCCCTGTAAAAACCCGCACTGGAAAAATCTTATTTATGGAGGCCTAGGCCTTATCCATGGCTGAAAAAGTGGTGACAAATTTGTTAAGCTCCTTGACAAAGGGTTCACCAAAGAGTTTACCCTGAGCCACGAGGCCTGCTTCAGAGGTCGCTAGGTCCCCTAACTTGGGATCGATCTTAATAAGAAGGGATCTTCTTCTCTCAGTCGCCAAGGCACTATTCATCATGCCGAGAAGACATATCGCTCGCTGTGCCCAACCAGCGACTATGTCCGTGGGAAAAGGGGTTCCAGACTCTTTCGAACGCTCCGCCAATTGGATGATTTGGGTCAAGAGCCCACCACGTCCAGGAGTTTATCCTGACAATTTCTCCAGGATCTATCTATTCCTTTTTTGGGGTCTCTCATATATTTGGAGAAAAAAGTACACAGCTTCTTATCTATTTCAGGAATGTATACTACTTTCCCTTTGAGCGAGGGCCGTGGACATTTTGCCCTCTTCCTAGTTCTAACTTCCCTCCCAGAGGTTGACGGATTGTTGTCGCCACATACTATGCCACCTTGGCGTCAGGGATCCACTTTGTCGAATGTAGGGTGATAAATCTGAGTAGTTTCAAACATATCCAAGTGACCCTCGTCCCTTTCTTGGGACTCAGAGGAGTGGGAGCCTGGGCGCCAGGGACGACCCAAGTCCTTATTCCCTTCGGAGGAGAGATCTCCCTCCGATACACCCTCCCCTTCAAGGGAAAGACTGCCATTGGGGTCCGAATTTGGGGCGACCGTGTTGCAGATTTCTCCGGGGTCCTCTTCCTCCCGGCAGGGTGCGTGTTTGAGCGTTTGCGCACTCTTAAGCCTGTCAAACCCTTCCAAGTGCCCTGCGTGATGCTTCATAGGCTTTTTACTCCCCACCTGTAAACCCCTGGAACCCGCCTCCACCAAACTGGTATCGTTGAACACGCTGTGATGCTTTTTGCCAACTGATCCACGTTATCCTACAGGGGTCCAGTGCCCTAGGGATGGCCTGCGAGAGGGCTTGGTCCACCGCGGGTGGGAGTCGCTGGGGGGCATCCCTCTTCCACCTCCTATAAGGAGGAATAAAAATGGTCCTCAGAAGAAGACATGGCAGTAGAGTGTGAGAGCACAACTAACGCCTTAATAATATGCCAGGCAGCCCCCTCTCCGATGCTCAAACAGCTAGATATCCAAAGCGGTCAAAACCGACTCCAGAAGGAGATAAATCAGTCACCACCATTTGGCGCTGTAGCAGATCATGTGTGGGGTAAATCTCTGCGTAGCGGTGTCAATGTAGAGAGTTGGTTAGGAATCGGGCCGGCTCTCAGCTCAGCGCCCGAGTACCCAAGAGCGCATCAAGGGCAGCGGGAGCGCTCGACGGAGCTGCCTCGCACGGCGTTGACCGCCTGACAGAATCCCCACAGCGCGCAAAGCGCACACCGAGAGGTCCGCGAATGAAAGCGGAGAAAGTGCTCGGGCAAAAGCCTACTGCGCAATTGAGCAATCAAATCAAGTACCTAACAAAGACTTTCAAAAACGCTCATAAACCGCTACACATACAATAACAAATGTCAGGTACACGAAGAATGTAAGGAATGCCACTTAACTGACGAGAAGTGAAGAAAGAGGAAGCGGAAGGGACGTCATAGGAATATATATCATGGTCTGTTGGACTATCGTTGCGATGGAGACTACCCCCCCTTTGGTTCATGGTGTAGTGAGCCACACGGCCACTGCAATACTATGTTTAGGGTGACCAGATGTCCCGGTTTTCCCCGGACGGTCCCTGTTTTCGGAGCAGTGTCCCCGTGTCCCAAAACTTTGCTCCTAATCACAGAAATGTCCCAGTTTTTGTGCAGTGCCCTAGGTAAATGGAGAAATGTCCCGGTTTTAAAATAGTGTCTCGCACTGAAACACTATTTAAAAACCGGGACATTTCTCTGCATACTTATTAAAAGTGCTGAGACGTGTCTTTATTGGGATGTCCATTTTTTGCCATCAGGATGAAAAAAAAAATCTTACTGCTGCAGCAATACCACCTTTCACTGCCTTGAAAGAGACCCGTTTTAGTTCTTTCACAGTCTCATCATCCAAGAACTGAAGCATTTTCAATGTTATGTACAACGAAGCCCAAGTTTGTTGCTTATTTATCTTATGCAGCTAAGAATAGCTGACAAAGCGATTAGTCCTGGCTTGTTGTAGGTGTAATGTTACATGCATACATGCATAGCTGCCAAAGTTTCCGATTTCTATGTGTGACATTTTCATAATTTCAGAGTAATTATGAGTGACATTTTAATGACTATGAGTGGCACTTTCCTGCGAGCAAAATCAAGATATTAAAACGAGGAAAACTTATAAATATCAGATATGACACCCATTTGAGCAACTAGAAGCTCTACGTTAGCTGCTGTAGAGCGTAAGACATAATGGTTAAACTACTTTCATTTATACTCATGTTTAAGTAAATATACTTAGAATCATACAAATATCAGGAAACTCCCTTGCAACATATTACATCAAGGTTCTCTCTGCACACTAAGTCAGGAGCTGTTTTTTATTTTTTTGTGGTTGTTTGTTTTTTGAGTCTTGTACCTTCAGCTTTTGCTGACTTATACTGGACCCTCTGCGAGGACCTGCTAACAACATTCTGGTGGCTACTGTTGTTGGATAGGCCAGCAGAGAAACAACATAAACATTGCCAGTCTTTGTGGTGGGCCCCCTCCTTCCCTGCAAACTAAAGTCAGGAGAACATCAGGACTCACGGCCACTCTCTGACGTCTTGTGAGGGACCCGGCCCAACAAGGAACCTATGTGAGAGAGGCCCCAACAACATAAAACACACTTCACGTGGCACCAGTCTTGCAACACATTTCACCGTTTTGAGGAACACCGCAGGCGCCTCTGCTGCCTGATCGGGCGCTGCCATTGGCACACAGGCTTAAAACTTAAACTTACTTGAGCTGTAACACACTCTGCCAAGGCTGGCTAGGCTGCAGGCATTAGCTAGGCTCAGTCCGCGAACCACTGCATGCCCCGGCAATTCTGGTTTTCTGTTCAATCCGCGCCTCTAGGCTGTGTTGTCCAGGCTGAGCAGTGAGTCATACTTTGCAATCCACAGGGAGCCATGAGTGTCACCAAGTAAGGATATCACACCGTGCAATTAGTGGGGTCACATGGGTGACAGTCACTGAAACCTCGACGTTTCTCTCGGCTAAGTCTGTGTCACACATATGATTTGTCTGTAACTTTTCATCTGTGTCTGTGGAGGCGGCTGTCACTTTAGTCCCTTTTCCATGTCTATGACAGCTGTCAAATAGTCCTACTTTTATGTCGACTGTTACTGAAAACTGTATAACTACTTCTATGTCTATGAACTGTCCCCGTTTTTAGTTCCCGCCTACGCAGCGGGCATGCGCTGCACAGGAGAGAGACTAATGCCATTGGCACAGCTTTGGGGGCAAAAACATGGGAAACAACCTTTACAACGCACTACCATTACAACAAAACTTTTACAACGCAACATCCATTACAACACATGCCATTACAACGCAACCATTACAACGCATGACACTACAAAGCATACTACTACAACGCAGTCATTACAACGCATACCATTACTACGCATAGCATTACAACGCATAGTACCCTTACACTATCCAACACTTACCCTACTGTTGCACCCCCTGGAGTTAGAATAGTAATTTTTACCCCTACACTATTCAACACTTACCCTACTATTGCACCCCCTGGAGTTAGAATAGTAATTTTTACCCCTACACTATCCAACACTTACCCTACTGTTGCACCCCCCTGGAGTTAGAATAGTAATTTTTACCCCTACACTATCCAATACTTACCATACATGCAATGTAATGTTATGCGTTGTAATGGTATGCGTTGTAAAGGTAGTATGTGTTGTAATGCAATGCGTTGTAAAGGTAGGTTTTTAAAATTCGTTGTAATGGCATGCGTTGTAATGGAATGCGTTGTAATGGATGTTGCGTTGTAAAAAATGTGTTGTAAAGGTATGCGTTGTAAAAGTATGCGTTGTAACGTCATACATCCCAAAAACATGCACGCGTTGCATTGCTTGCAATGGCAACGCGTGGACGTCTGGCGATTTCCTTGCGGGAGCTCGTGGCGCCATATGGTCACACGCTGCCACAAGGGAATCGCCCAGGCCCCCTGTTAGGAAACGGTGACCAAAAACCTTGACATGTGTGATGTTCGGGAATCCCCGTCCCGTCATTTTCAGCTATTCCCTAACCACTGTAGCTGATAGGCATTTTTAGAATCTCCCTGGCGCATGTAAAGAGGCGCATCGGAACGTAGCTATTGCTTGGCTTACTGTTCCAGTACCACGCCCCCTTCCTACTTCCTGATTTCGGAACGCATTGCCGCAGTGTTCGCTGCTCCCTCTTGGCGTTTTCTTGGTTATTTCGTTCTCATTCCTGTGGCCGGTATCTTCCTCATTGCACAGCTTTCACCGTGCACTTCTGGCGTGTTTATGGCTGTCTGCCAGCATTTTTCTTCGCAGCTCCCGGGCGGGCGCTGCAGTACCCTACCTTGTCCCACGCATTTTGCGGGCGTCCTGCTCAGCCCGTGTTTTTAGTCGGAACCCCCCGTAGCAAACTGAAGTTACTCTTTTCTTTCATTGTTTAACCTTCCTTCTGAGAGTGAGCGCTCCGCCCTGGTTCTCCCTCGGGCCGGGTGTCTCTCCTCCTGAGTGTGTCACTGCTCCGCTGTTCATGCCCCTGCACAGCCGGTCGGTACACCTCATTCCTTCCCCTTTTCTTTTGTATGTTTGAGTGTGTGAGTCCTTTGTGAGTTCTGCCCTTCCTGGCCTGGATAACGGGTCTACTGGATATCTCCTTGAGCTAAAGAACTCATCTTTACAGCGATCACGACCTTCATTTGGGGTAAGAATTTCCTTGTGACAACCACACATGTCAATGTTTTGAGTAGTACTTGTATGTTTAGCGTATATGGTATATAGTGCCTCCTGTTCTTTTTCCTAGCCTGGACCACCACCTGAAGTTCTTCTTCCTGTATTCTGACCCCCTCGTATGAGGAGTGTAGTAAACTACTTCTCTGTGGTGCTCTACTGATTAGAATGTTGATGACATCATAGAATGCCTGGGTGACTCTCTGGCTCTTAACGTCAGTTGATCTACTCAGGCTGAGCTGATGAGAGCTGGCTCCTGGTGGGGTTTTATCTGTCTTACTTCTGTACCTGTAATCTTGGAAGGAACTTACAATAAAGGAACCTATCTGTACAGTGGACTCTGCTACCTCCTTTACTACATTTTGGCGATGTGTGTCAGCGATCATTTTTCTGTTGGATCTTGCTGGTGAAACTACTGCCTGCCTCCTGTGGATGTCTAAGTTGTTTTCCTTCTACAATAAAACTACTTGCTACAATTCCTCGTGTGGATTCCTCACTACAATATGGTCCTGCGGTGTACCCTACATAGGGGAGGTTGTGTGGTTGTGTCTGTGAGTGGGTAGTCAATGCCCATTTCTTTTAGTTTGCTCAGGTAGTGGTCTGTGCGTCCATGCCCAATTTTGGTCCCAGGTTTTCTATCCTGTGGTGTACCCTACACAGGGGAGGTTGTGAGTCTGTGGGTAGTCCATGCCCCATTTTGGTTCCTAGGTATTGTCCTGTGGTGTACCCTACATAGGGGAGGTTGTGTGTGTGGGTAGTCCATGCCCCATTTTGGTTCCCAGGTATTGTCCTGTGGTGTACCCTACATATGGGAGGTTGTCTGTGTGGGTAGTCCATGCCCCATTTTGGTTCCCAGGTATTATGCTGTGGTGTATCCTACTTAGGGGAAGTTGTCTGTGTGGGTAGTCCATGTCCCATTTTGATTCCCAGGTATTTTCCTGTGGTGTACCCTACTTAGGGGAGGTTGTGTCTGTGGGTAGTCAAAGCCCATTTCTTTTAGCTTTTTGTGGTAGTGGTGTGTGCGTGTAGCCCATGCCCCATGTCCCAGGTTCACTACCCTGCGGTGTACCCTTTTGAGGGGAGGTTGTTGATTTGTGGGTAGTCAATGCCCTATTTCAGTTCCCAGGTTGTCTTTCCTGTGGTGTACCCTACTTTGGGGAGGTTGTGATTTTTAAGTATTAGTACCCTGTGTTCCCTATTTTTGGTGGAGATTGTTTAACATCGTTGCTTTTTGACACTCTGCTTCCGTCAAAGTCTACCTGCCTGAGATTCGTGGCCATGGGTTTCATGTCGGTGGGACTTTGGGTGAGGAGTTTTTATTTTTCTCTGTCAGATTGTTTTGTTAGGGGAGCTTGTAAAGGGTCTGTGTCTACGCTCGCCTTTGTTTTTTTTCAGGGGGTTTTCTCTCTGGTGTTCCCAGTTGTGAGCGTGACCATCTTTCTTTGCTACTCTGCTCTTTATTCATTTATGCCATGCTTTTACTCTAAGGGAAGGGGATGTGGCATATAGTAGCATTTAGTGGTTTCTTTCCATCCAAAATTTAGCATGTTATTCTATTTCTGCTCACACTTATGATTATAGTATTTCTGTTCATGCTAATCATACCTCATGCAGTACTTGTTGTACATTATTTATTTGTGTACTTCATTTTTGTACTTTTATGCAAATGTCACACTTGAGGTATCTTTGTCTATGTTTTCTTCTTTCTTTTCTCATTCTCTAAGGAGAGAGGATGTGTAGTAAACTACTTCTCTGTGGTGCTCTACTGATTAGAATGTTGATGACATCATAGAATGCCTGGGGTGACTCTCTGGCTCTTAACGTCAGTTGATCTACTCAGGCTGAGCTGATGAGAGCTGGCTCCTGGTGGGGTTTTATCTGTCTTACTTCTGTACCTGTAATCTTGGAAGGAACTTACAATAAAGGAACCTATCTGTACAGTGGACTCTGCTACCTCCTTTACTACAAGGAGAGTGGTGGACACTCCTTGGGGTTTTCCCTCATACTTTTACGGGACAGTGGACAGGAGTGTGTTCCCTATCACATTCTTGTTTCTGTGTCCTGGAGGTAGTGGGATTCTTCTTCGTTCCCGTGGAAACTGGCGAACTTTTAACACCCCCTCCCCTGCTGCCGCGCGCGCTTGTTATTAGGTGTGGGCACAACTTCATGCTTGGATGACACCAATGGCCGTGACGAGGCCGGATGTGGTGTTTGAGGTCAGGGTAGGAGGTGGCAGGCTGAAGTGCGACACCTTTGGGCGATCCTCAGAGTAACAGGGCTGGTTTTCAAATGCAAAGTGCCCTATTGTTAATTAAAAGCATATGGTTTGCCTCCAAGACATGAGTAATCACCCCTGACAGAAGTTTGGCTTATCACCAACCTTTACCCGTCACCCCCTCCGAGAAGAGATGGTGATTAATCACAGGGCAGTCACTCGAAGATGGAAATGTTCCTGCAGTTATGTTGACAAAAGAGGTTTACCGAGCAGTCATTCCATTGTGATCTTATTTCTTTAAACAAGTCAATGTGAATCACAGACTCTGCTCTGGGTGACGTGCCTCAGTTAGCGACAAGGACCGCATCTCTGCCAGCTAAACGGCTGCATCTGAGGCTGGTAGAGAAACTAATTCTGTGACTTCTAAAACCTTCGCGACTTGAGACCCACTGTAGATTCAGTAGAACTGAAAAAAGGAAAAGAACTCCCTGCTAGGGTCTCATTTTGTTTCTTCCTGCCAGGGTCTCGTTTTTGTTTCCCCACCCGGTAAATCCGCAATTCGTGTTTCTATCCCAGTGCTCAGCTCACAAGCCTGAAACCTCTTCTTGCTGAACATACTCCTAACAAAAGCACGCCTTCAAAGTTTCCTGTTGTTTTATTTGGTGTAGCACTTTCTTAAGACTCTAAGCACTGTCCTGCCACACCACGCCCACTGCCACAAGGGGTACTTCAACCCTGTCTCAGGTGCTACCTCACCCCGCCCACACCCCTGCCCAAACCCTAGGGGGTTGCCCCACTCTCTCTCTGTGCTACCTCGGTCCATCCATAAGCCTACCCAAACCCTGGGTGCTACGGCAACCCCTCTCAGCCCCACCTCGGCCCCAGCCTGGGAGCTTACAGCAGCCCGCATAGTTCCTGTCTCTCCCGGTCCAATTCCCAGTCGCCACCCCAGAGTTGTTTATCTCCCCCAGCTGCCTCTATCCCAACCAAGCTTACTCGCCCACTGACTAGCGTCACGTGCCTCTGTGCCTACTGCCTACTGGCCCCTCTCAACGACCGAGCTCACCCCCCAAGTGTCAAGAGCCGTAGTGACCCGCCCTAGGTCTGTCCCATACGTCACTGAACCGGCCCCATTTGGCTCTGGAGAGGCTGTGCCTGTCTTTTACAGCCCTGGAGCCGCCTTCCTCCCCCTCCAGGCCAGCACCCTGGGCAGCCTCGCTCCTACCCGCTTTCCCTCACTACTAGGGCTTCTAGGCGCTCACCCCCGGGAATCGTCATATCTTAAACCCAGGGCTTTAGATGGGATAAAAAAACTTAGCATAGCGTGCCGCCTGACTGGTATTTTTATGTTTTTCTCAATGCATCCAGATGTATGATACTACAACAAGTAACATCATACTTACCACAAGTCACGACTATTGACTTTGTCAACGGTTATTAGTTGCATAAGATAAAAAAGCAGCAACTATGGCTTGTATATGATATTGGAAAAACTTTTATTTAAAGCCCTGATGACACCACCACAATGTTGCTGCTCCCGAGTTTCAAAAAGAGAAAATGACTCTCTTTAAAGGATTCCCTTCCCCTTCAACCAGGGCACAAGTCCTAAACAAGCATTGGCATAGCCAATAGGTCTTGCCTTTGGGACCTTATAAGTGTTTAACCATGCAACAGTTAATGTTGTTGCACCAAGGATATTGTGCTGCATAACTAAATACTTATAATGTCCTGAAAGTGAGACCTATTGGCTATGCCAATGCTTGTTTGTTTTGAGAATTTGGTCACCCTCACTCTGTTGCACCAGCAACTCCCTGGGCCGGGCTCGGACCAGGGTGTATAAATAAAGGGCTACGTCAGCGCACATGGCTGACTGCGCAAACGGAGAACCTGCCTGCCTGCCTGTATTATTAATGCCTCAGTGTAATTAGACCTCCCATAGTATAGGCACATTTGCGTGCAACAGTTACCCCTTCCTGTTGCCTCCATTAGAAACCTAGACGTGCCACACTCCACAGGGGGTGTGTAGTCTGTTATGTTTTTTGATATCTTTGTTTCATGGTCTTTTAACCTGTTATGCATAATAAAGTGAAGAAGGATATGCATAATCCTCGCCTCCGTCCTGCCATAGAATCAGGCTCCAGGTTTGGTTTCGCCCAGGGTGCTATCGTAGCAAAGGGAAGCCATGCTTACTCTACCAATATGCAAAATAGTCAAGTTCTGGAAATTGCATTCAATTTTGCTTCTGTAGTCTTTCTTTTATGCCTATTCGTTTTTATTTACCGTTTTTTTTGCGCGTTTGTATCAGAACTTGCATGTCGGGAAGTGTAGTTTTGGCATTTAAAGAGCCCAATGACGAATGCACGCGCAGTCTAGGGGGGTTAACGTATCGCGCATGCGCAGTGAGTGACACAACGGTACGCTGCCTGCGCGAGTACAGCAGATATGTGTAGTTCGGAACCCACTGGCGCATGCGCCCTTGTTATTGGCCTGTGCTCCATCGGGGCTTCGGACCGGATTTGTGTTGCTCTCCGTGTCAGAAAGCGAAGAACTTCAGGGCTACCTGCCTGGCGGGATATCGTGTTATGCCAGGTGAGAGCGCGGACTGTTGAGGATGGAGAGGAGTGTGGGGGCAAGAAAAGGAGAGTGAATGAGAAAGAATAACCGGTGAGATAACTGAGATATCAAAACATCGAGGAGAGATTCAGGCAGGAGCGAGGTACGGGGGCATGGGTGTTTTGTTAGTAGGATATGAAGCTGTAGATATTGCTAGTCTGCCGGCGATGAGTGGGAGCTCAGGACCAAGAGAGGAATATGGAAGGATAGGGAGAAGTGTGGAGAATGGCTGGTTATAGAGCAGGGATCTCCAACCTTTTCATTAATAAGAGCTAAATATGTTAATTAAACAGCAGGACAGCATTATTATTTATCAGACAAGATTGCATTAGTGGCCATCCTCTGTTACCAGCCATGGTCACTTCAGTGCAGGATTGCCAGCAGCAATGTAAACGAGAATTTGCATCTATTGTTGAGTGGCCTTTGATCACAAACTTGGGGATTTGGTGGTTTTCCCTACCTCTTTGCAATGTACCAGATTCTCTTACCATAACTCAATATATTTGTGATAACCCCTTGAACGCTGGGTTTCCTCTTATCCACCACCAGTATCGTATCATTGAACACCATTGTGGTTGATGTTCAGCATGGCTAAAAGTTACTGGTATTGAGTGGGGGTGGAATGGAGTGGGGTAGATTGGGGTAGACTAGAGTGGGTTAGATTGTGGTAGATTGGAGTGGCGTAATTGGGTAGATTAGCATGGTATATTGCAGTGGGGTAGATTGAATTGGAGTAGATTGGGGTTGAGTGTGACAGATTGGGATGGAGTGGGGTAGAGTGGAGTAGATTGGTGTAGATTAGAGTGGGGTAGATTGGAGTAGGGTGCATAAGGGTAGGGTAGAGTGGGATATATTGTTATAGAGGGGAGGGAAGTATATTGGGGTGCATTGTGGCACATTGGAGTGGGGTACATTGGGTGGATTATTATAGGGTGGAATGGAGTGGGGGTAGGTTAGGGTAGTTTGGGTGGGATGCATTGAAGTAGGGTAGTGTGGGGTGTGGTAGACGAGTGGAGTGCAGTAGATTTGGGTGGCTTGTAGAAGATTAGAGTGAAGTAGGTTAAATGGTGTAGAGTGGAATAGAGTGTGATAGATTAAGGTAGAGTGGAGTGGGGTAGATTAGGTGGATTGGAGTTGGATTGACTGGGGTGGAGAGGAGTTGGATAGATTGGAGCGTCGTGTGGGTGAGATTGGAGCGTCGTGTGGGTGAGATTGGAGCGTCGTGTGGGTGAGATTGGAGCGTCGTGTGGGTGAGATTGGAGCGTCGTGTGGGTTAGATTGGAGCGTCGTGTGGGTTAGATTGGAGTGTCGTGTGGGTTAGATTGGAGCGTCGTGTGGGTTAGATTGGAGCGGGGTTAGATTGGAGCGTCGTGTGGGTTAGATTGGAGCGTCGTGTGGGTTAGATTGGAGCGTCGTGTGGGTTAGATTGGAGCGTCGTGTGGGTTAGATTGGAGCGTCGTGTGGGTTAGATTGGAGCGTCGTGTGGGTGAGATTGGAGCGTCGTGTGGGTGAGATTGGAGCGTCGTGTGGGTGAGATTGGAGCGTCGTGTGGGTGAGATTGGAGCGTCGTGTGGGTTAGATTGGAGCGTCGTGTGGGTTAGATTGGAGTGTCGTGTGGGTTAGATTGGAGCGTCGTGTGGGTTAGATTGGAGCGGGGTTAGATTGGAGCGTCGTGTGGGTTAGATTGGAGCGTCGTGTGGGTTAGATTGGAGCGTCGTGTGGGTTAGATTGGAGCGTCGTGTGGGTTAGATTGGAGCGTCGTGTGGGTTAGATTGGAGCGTCGTGTGGGTTAGATTGGAGCGTCGTGTGGGTTAAATTGGAGCGTTGTGTGGGTTAGATTCGAGGGATGTGTGGGTTAGATTGGAGGGGAATAGAATAGGGTTGTGTGGTCGATTTGGAGTAGGGTAAATTGGGTGGATTGGATTGGAGTGTGGTAGATTGTGGTGGAGTGGGGTAGATTAGAGTGGAGAGGAATTGGATAGATTCCAGGGGAGAGTGGAATGGCGTAGTTTGGAATGGGTTAAGTGCGTTGGATGGGATAGATTGGAATGGGGTAGAGTGCAGTAGATTGGGGTGGGGTAAAGTGGAGTGGAGGGGCATGGAGAGAGTGGCGTAGATTGGAGTGGCATGGATTGGAGTGGCATGCAGTATTGTAGAATGGATTTGCATGGCATGGAATGGAAGGGCATGGAGTGGAGTGGCGTTGTGTGCAGTACGCATGGTGTGGTAGAGAACTGCCTTTACAGACAACACATTTTCAATTGAAATGACCATTACATTTGCACCGAAATACAGTTTTACTGCACACAAACGATAATGTGTGCAAATGTCATCACGTAATGTATTGGTGTGTATTGATCATATTCAAATATTTGTTTCCACCACACTTCAGTATTGCGAAATAAATGGCTTCATTTGTACTAATACTGAAATATATTCTGAAACATCAGCACAGTTCCTTTTTAAGTCAAGCTTGGGCAGCTAATGCCCTGATCCGTGAAGCATGCTGTATTCAGGTATGGACTTGAACCTCCACCCATCTTTTCAATTTCCTCCTGTTACTGTCCTTTCAAAATCTTTGCTTTTGATTCATGAATAGGCTTAGTGGTCCCTCCTTAGTACCGCCTTGCCTGCATTTGTAACCTCCTATGAGGACTGGACTTTTTACTAATGTTGTTAAACAGCCTGTTTTATCTACACTATCTGAGCAATTTTTCTTAAATGATTTCCCTCTATTCCACCCTGGCGTGCTTTCCTACAACGCAGCATTTCCCCCTCATTTATATATATATTCTTTTTAGTAATTGTGGCCAGTCCGCTTTAATCATACTGGCTGTGCTTCTTTATATTATTTGCCAGTACGGTCCGATTTAACAATAGCAGACGCGATCGGGAACGTTTGTGTTTTTTTTTTTTTGTGGGGAGTGGGGTGAAGTAACCCCATACCGTGCTTTCACTTTAATGGTGGTCGGTATGTTGTACGCTAGGCTTTGAACAATATGTTAATAATGTTAAACTCGAAACTGTTTGTTCCAGAACACAATTAGTTGTAAGCTAATAAGCATAGTGGGCTCTAAACTTCACTCGGGTGATTTTGCAGCTCAGTAGAGGAGACCAGATGCAATCTAAAAGGAGGGACATTGGCTTGGAGAAGTTAAGGTGAGAAGGAAATAGTAAAGGAATTAGAGTGGCAGAGCTATTATGATTTCCAGGTCATTTAGATGAGGTTTCTTTGCGGTGCGTCACTTGTACTTCTGAATTTACAACTGGATTAGCGGGACTGTAGTTCAGTGACACTTAAAAGCTCGATATTGATGGAAGGGGCAGTGTGAGGATGATGGGCAGACTTAACATGTATTTGTGTAGCGTATCATTTGCTGCTTATTTGACCTTAACACTTAGTGCACATATCAGTTTAAGGTTGTGCTTCATCTAGTATAATTTTGTCCTTCCGTGTGTGTGTGTGTGTGTGTGTTTGTGTGGGTGTCTAGGGGAAGGGGTGTTGTTTACAAACCACATTGATGCGGATTGTTGGTTTGAAGGTTGTGGATTATCCTCTGACATATGTTTCATAAGCTCCATGGTGTCTCACTGCCTCTGAGAGTCTTTGTTATACACCCGTCCAAAGGCCTACACTCAACGGCATATCCAGAGCACGTGTAGCAGTGCGCCGCGTTGTCCGCATTCCCTCAGGCAATGATCCAAGTCAATCACACCCATGTTGTGGAGCCTCATGCGTATGAAGTATGCCCGTTGCAGGAGTGTCAGATGTATCCACCATACACCCCCGAACGGTGACCTCTCCGGGATATCCACAAGCTGCCCCTATTCATCATCCTCTAATCTGCCAAAGTCTCTGTAGGAAGATGGATACCTGACTATGGTTACCCCAGATTTTTTTCCTAGTGTTTAGCTGGTTTTCGACTTAGCCTGAGGCCCTGATTAGCAGGATCCCAGGCCAACTATCTGCTCTCTCTGTAAAATGGACTCCATGTACTTTAGGTACATCTCCAATTGGATATGGGGTCACCTTATGAGCCCCTGTACAGTGTACTATAGGTACCCAGGGCATAGGTGCATCCAAGGCCTACCAGGGGCAGCAGCATGCATTATGTCACCCCTGGCTGGCCATCCAAATTGACACAACTGGCAGATCACTCAGCTGGGGCAAGATCGTGTAATCACCTCTTGCTTAGATATAGTATTCCTATAACTAACCTTATATCTAGACACATATATACCTACTAGCAGCCTGCCCCGACGTTGTCCGGGTATGAATTGCTGCCGGCCAGTAGTATATTGTTTTGTAGGATTTTGTTTTGATAGCATTTCTTATCTATGACAGGCCTGTGAAACGCTCAGATTCACAGTGCACTGTTGATGCACTTAAGAGTGTGCGTTCAGTAGTGTGTGAACTCGAATTTCCCTACTTTATTTTTCTTTGCAATATTATATAGCGCAAACTCGACAACATGGCATGAGCACAATTTACATTACAGAAGAACACATTCATATGTGGTAGGCACGGGAAGACCAAGCTATTTGCCTGGAATCACAGTATATGAGCTGATGCCGAGATTCAAACGTAGCTCTACAGCTCTAAAGTTCGCAATTCTAGAACTTGTGGAGGGAGGTGTGTCTAAAAGTGTATGTCGGTGCTGGCCATCAATGAGAGAGACCTGTGTATTTTTCAAATCGGTGGTGAAAAAATATGAGTATGTTGCTGGAGATGTGGGCCGCCGTGCCACCAGTGTACTTACCGGGGAGGGTAAACACCCATTATTCCGCAACTTTCTTTCCGCATACAATCATTCCGCATACTTTCATTACGAAAGTACCATGACTCGGCAATGCCATTATAACGCATGGCATTACATTTGATATGCTTTTATCACGCATATATTGACAACTAAATTCGTTGTAAATACATTAATGGTAAAAGCATGTTTTTATTTAAATGTTTGGATAAGGTAAGTATGGGTATAGGTGTATATGTTTTGGGGTACTGAGGTATATGTTTTGGGGTGTTTGGGTATTTTAAGGGTTCAGATATAGTTTTGGGTTATGGGGCACAGGGGTAGTTTTAGGGTTTTGGGATAAGTATGGGTTTTGGGTTACAGGGTTATTTTTATGGTTCAAGGCTAGGTTTGGGTTTTGGGGTACAGGGGTATTCTTAGGGTTCAGGGGTAGGTTTGGATTTTGAGGTACAGGGGTATTTATAGGGTTCAGGGCTAGGTTTGGGTTTTGGGGTACAGGGGTATTTTTAGGGATAGGTTTGGGTTTTGGGGTACAGGGTATATTTATAGGGTTAAGATGGGTTAGTGTTTAAGGGTGCTGGGGTATTTTAAGGAGTAAGGTTGGGTTATGATTATGGGGTGCAGGGGTATTTAAAAGGAGCAGGGTGGACACCCGGAGCTGGAATGTACAGAACCTGGGAAGAAAAAACAATGGAATATTGGGCACAACGCTTGCTTTTTTTTCCGTAATCCGGCACCCCGCACACGCCCACAGCACACGATGAGAGACATGGCATGAAGGGCGGAACGTACCACACCCCCCCAGCGTTTGTCACGCCCCAGCACACGCCCACAGCACAACCCAGACACGCCCACAAGGGACTACTTTGCTGGCACGTTTCTTTTACCTTTAAAATGTATATGGCGTGTGTCTGCATAGCCTATGTCCTTCTGCTGCAACTGCCCTTTCCAACGCTGTATTGGGTGTTGTGATTGGTGCTGTGGTTCCTGAGATTACCCGCCTCAAAGGTTTGGGCTCTCTTTATTATATTAGTATAGATATAGATAAGTTAGTATAGATAAGTCACTCCTATGGCAGGCCTTAACAATCCTGGAGGCAGGGTGCTTGGTTTTATGTGAGATGGTGCTCTAGCATGAGCTGAGTCTGTCTGCAGCTTTCGGAACCATGTCCTTATAGCTTTTCTAGGATATAGCCATACCATATACTCTTAAGTGCATTATGAACCTCGAGGTTAAATGCTAAGTCTGGTTTGGCTTTATCAAAGCATGTCGAGTAAGGTGTCAAACGTTTTGGAATACTACCTCCTCGCCAGTTTTGGTGACGGGGGTAGCATTCCACCCTTCTAGAGGGAGAAGACATGTTGTTCCTACTAATCCCGGTTAAAGTTAACCATAGCCTCAGCATAACAAAATAGATGCTGCTGCCACAGACACAAGTCTGACCTCCTGCTGCCGGGAGTCCTTCCAGCGAGGGAGGCTTGGACAATAGGTTTCCTGTCTTGGGAGGTGCTAGCACCACCCCAGATAGGCTCTTGTGTATTGGGGTAGGGGGGGCTGAAAGAAATGAGACCCTGCCTGGGGCACACAAGGTGTCCCATGCATAGTCCAGTTCAAACCGGTGCTGGGGCACTCCAGCCCCAGCTCTGGCGCGAAACTAGACAAAGGGAAAGGGGTGTAACCACCCTCTTCCCTGGTCCCACTCATAGGAGGGACCTAGCAGGTAATCCAGCCCCTAGATTTGGTATATAGGTAGGAGCTGAGTCCCAAGACTTTAGATTAAATCCTGGCTGAAACTTGAAACAAAACTCTGGACCTTCGACATTCTACTCGACTTAGAAGACTGAAGAATCTCCCTTGTGGTCAAGGAGTGACCACCCTGCACAAGCAGGCACCATCCAGCGATCAACGGCTTGCTTTGTCGACTCTCCCGCCGTAGCCCGAGCACAGAGCCTGACAAGAACCGGACTTCCAGACAGCCCGATCCACAGTCCCAGCAGAGCTGAGACCCGTGGAGGCGACGAGAGACGTGGGACCGGCCATCTTGAAAAGTCTGCGACTTGCTAATTGTGCAGCACCCGAGACACCCTCGAAGCTGTGCATTGGGGATTGAGAAGCCCCAGCCCCGAGCATCATTTGCACTGAAGATCAGCCCTGCACCCTCCACGAGTTCTGCTTGGGCCCTTCTGCACTTTCCTGCTCGATGCGTCTGTCTGGTCACTTGCCCGTTGGCTAGTGGCCATCTTGACGACCAATCTTTGAATTTCCACCGCTGGTCTGGTTGCTCCAGACTAGCCCTTGCTTCCCTCAAAAGAAGCAGCCCATCAGACCTTGCTGGTTTAATTAAGAAGCCAACTTTGTTTCCTGCGTGGGTTGCCTCTGCCAAGGCTTGTTGACTCGAATCCAGAAGCTGACACCGCCGACAGCGAGAGCCTTCGCGGGACAGTCTGTGCCTGACTCCTGGTCGACGCCTACTGGTCCACGTGGCTGCAGAGAAAAGCTTCACAACATCACCTGGTTCCTTCCTGGTCACTGGCTAGTGACCCAGACTCTGTCCCCTCTGCTTTCAGGTACTCTTCATCCTCGATCCGCCCTTGGATCCACCCGGACACTTCTCTCATGGTCTCCTGCAGCATCTTTCTTCAAGGCTCCATAGGATTCAGCAACGAAACCCGACACACTCTGACACCTATGCACCAGCTTCCTGTGGGTGAGGTAACGCGAGTACTCCGGTGCTCCTGTGGGTATTGACTATCCAACTGTCTAGGTTTCAAGTAACTTTCATCGAGTCCAGTCAGAAGTGCCCTAAAAGAACTAGTTTCTAACTCTTTCGTTCCCATTCATTCTCTATGGTAAGTTGCGTGTGAGTAAAGACTCTGTACATGCCTCCCGTGGGCCTCCTGCTTCCTATCCCTTGGTAGTACAGCTTAGCCCCAGCGATTCCCTATGCCTATACATTTTCCGAGCAGTGGTACTTATACCACTATTTTAGTATGTGGTTTAGCGTGCCCCTAGGGCCGATGTATTTTAATTAAGTATCTTATGTGCTTGTGCTTCTGACCTCATAAAGAGTTCAGAGGGATTGTCTAGAAATAAATGCATATATAGTTTATATATATCCTGTGTGGTGTCCTTTCATTTGGTATTAAAGGGGTTACATATGGTAAAACAGCTGGCTTCACATGCCCTCTTGAGTTTAGCCTAAGACTGCTTTGTCCATGCTACCACTAGGATAGCTGGAACATTATAGATCGGTCCTTCACACCTAAGAGGAACATATGTACACTACGACAGAAATTGATTCTTGGTCTTGATAAAGGTGGATAGAATTTCAACAAACCACCGAAACGCGTCGACGCCCTAGTACAGAGTGATTCGTGGCTCAAACACCGTTGTTGACACAGTAATTTCTCAATGTACATAACATCGGTGCCTTAAAAGAGTATTAGAACACAAACCTTGTATTGCACAAATTGTATGTCTTACTGTTTTTCTGTCTGTTCTTAGCAATATTGCTGGTCAATATTGAATGTGTATTGTTATTTTATTGTTATTTTATTTTAACCTGTGTTAAGCAGCTTACTATGTTTTCTGCTTTTTTAACTTTACTGTATACAATAAATTTTGCCAGTTTTTTACTCTAGATTTACTTGTTATAGTTATTGCTTTTTTCTTATTCATGGTGTTTATGTACATGACCTTGCTCAAGGGATTTGCTCTTTTATAATGGTTGGTGAACCCCATTTCCCTTGACTTTAGTTAAGGGGTACCTCTCCTATCTTAACCTGTCTATGCATTGACCTTAGGGCATTGAACAAGGAGGTGATCATGGACAAATTCCCTCTGCCAAACATCGCACAAATGATGAGTATGTTGGAAGGAGCTAGGGTATTCTCACTCTGGATCTGACCTTGGCCTACTTCCAGATCAAGCTCCATGAAGATTCACAGGAACTTGCATCGTTCGTGACACCCATGGGTGCATTTAAATTCAAGAGAATGCCCTTTGGTTTGGTCTCTGCAGCGGCGGTATTCCAGAGAATCATGGGGAGCATACTGAGAGGAATTCCTGGCGTTTTGTGTTACCAGGACGACGTACTCGTGTTTGGCAATGACAACGAACAACGTGACAGAAGGTTGAGGCAAGTGCTGGCGAGGTTTAAGGACCAAGGCCTCACTGTGAAGAGGGAGAAGTGCAGAATTGGGAGCAAGGAGCTAGACTTTCTGGGGCACAAGGTGATACCAGGAGGGATTCGTCCGAAAGTTGAGCTACAGAACACTGTAATAAACTTGATGCCTCCAAAGAACAAAGAAGAAATAAAGTCTTTCATTGGAATGCTAGAATTCTACAGTAAATTCGTAAGGAACTCCGCGGGCAGAACATTCACCATTCGCCTACTCAAAGATGTAGGGTTCAATTGGGACGATGAATGCCAGAAAGAATTCAAGGATGTAAAGAGAGCACTGGCAGAAGCACCCAGCCTGAAAGCGTTCGTACTAAACAGGAAGACGGTGGTAATGACTGACGCGAGCTCGAAAGGGCTAGGAGCAGTTCTAGCTCAAGTAGGGGCGTGTGGAGAAGAAACAATAGCCTTCGCATTAAGATTGCTACAAAAGTCTGAGATGAACTACTCTGTGATCGAGAAGGAGGCGTTGGCGGTACACTGGGCCATGAGCACATTCAGAGACTTCATCTGGGGTACAAAATTCACCCTTCGTACAGACCACAAGCCCCTAGTTGAAGTGTTTAACAAGAAGGGACTTGACGCAATCTCGAGCAGAATCAGGCGATGGGTGGTAATTCTACAGGAATACACATTTTGTGTCGAGTATGTACCTGGAACGAGGAATCTTGCGGCAGACTGCCTCTCACGGCGGGTAGAAGAAAAAGAAGAAGACCAGTCCAAAGACAGGAATAGTGAAGACAAGGAAGACTTCCAAACCAAAAACGTGTGCGTGATCACTCGAGGGGCCATCAGCGAAGAATCTTGGAAAGAGGCCTTGGAGGCAGACGACCTACTTTTGGGAGTATGTGAGAGAGTAAAAGGGACGTGGAGACACGAAGATAAACGAAGCAAAACACTAGGCCCATTCTGGATGGTCAGGGAAGAACTGTCTGTAGCTGATGGGTGTCTGTTCAGAGGAACAAGGCTGATCCCGCCCAAGGCGGTGAGGGAAAAATTGGTGGATTTAGCCCATGATGGACATTTGGGCATCACCAAGACCAAACAGAGAATGCAGGAGGACTACTGGTGGCCGTGCATGGACCATACCATCGAAAGGAAAGTGAGAGGTTGCATCCCTTGTACGGTTAGTGACAAGGTCTTGAAACAACACACACCGCCCATGATTTGCAGGCCACCCCCTTCGGGACCGTGGGATGAAGTGGCACTGGACATAATAGGCCCACTGACGGGAGAACTACGCACACCGTACATCTTAGTCTTGGTGGATCTGTACTCAAGATGGCCAGAGGTGAAGGTAGTACCTGAAATCACCACAAAGACTGTCGTCGAGTTCTTACAGGAGCTATTCCTTAGAGAAGGATTGCCTAGCAGTTTGCTAACAGACAACTGAGTGCAGTTGTGCTCAAGGGAAATGAAGGACTTCCTCGAGAAATATGGGATTGAACACAAGTGCTGGGCGCTTTACCACCCTGAACCCAACAGAATGGTAGAACGGTTCAATAAGACCTTGAAAGAAATCATCCAGTTAGCTAAGACTAATGGACTAAACTGGAAAGAAGAAATCGTGAAACGTCTGGAAGCCTACCGCCTGACTCCACACCAGACGACGGGGGCAACCCCATTTGAATTGCTCAGAGCGAGAAGACCCAACACTAAACTATCACCAGGATGGATGAGTTGGCACAAAGGATGGACTGATCACTCTAGAGAGTCTAAAGGGCTAGACAGACAGGGCAAGACCATGTTAGAAAGGAAGGAAAGGTATGATAGATTGCACTCCACCCACGATGCGGGGTTCAGGGTGGGAGATGACTTAAAATTCAGAGCACCTACAGGGAAAGCGAGTTGGTTGGAGTTCAGCAGGCCCACAAAGATTGTTAAATTATTCAGAAACACAGTGAAAACTCAGGAGGGAAAGATTTGGAACTTGGGAAGAGTAGTGAGGTATCCTCCCCCCAAGGAAGATAATGGAAGGGGGGGAGTGAGCGTGGACAAGCCCCAGGGGAAAGGAGAACTTCCTCCTAGGAAGCGTTTTGTAATAGCTCACCCTGCCAGTAGGACAAGCCAGAGAGTGGTTAGAACGCCCTGACATCTGGAGCAGTATGTGACTAAATAATGCGGAGTAGGTTCTGATAATGTTCTTGTTGACCTTTTGCATTTTGTTATGTAGGGAAGGGGGATGTGTGGTATCTTCCACTCCGTTCCTCCACCACCCTCCTGTCCCATAGCACGCTGTGGAACGCTCCGTGGTGACATCACTTAGAATGTCACCACTACGAAGGTTCCAAGGTGAGCACCGCGATAGACTGCTGACTGGTGGTGTTCGAGTGTGACTCCAGCTGTGGCTGAGGTCGTTGACAGTTACTTCAATAAAGACTTTAAGACTCTTGATGCCGTCTCCTTTGCATGTTTGAACCTCTACTACAGACAGTTTACTATGTAACATAAAAATGGGATGTCCCCAATGCAGACACAAATTATTCTTGCCTGTGCTGAGGGGAGGACGCTATAAATGTTCTTTTATTTTTAAGGCACAGGGAGAAAGCTTGATTTTCCCAGAATCAGAAGGTGTTGAGCCGAGGCCAGGATTTAAACATCTTTCCCCATTGCCGAAGTCACCTCTTTCCTTTTACTTAGCATTACCAGTATCGTTCACTTGGAAAAAAAGCTTGTAAGGTACAACCGGCTGCAGTAGAAAGACGAGGTTGTAGATTGGAGTGGATGAATGGCTGCTGCTTTTTAATGTATTTTTTATCAGGAGGGCCCATGCTCTGCTCGATTTGAGTTCTAGGGCCTGAAAGGAGCCTGACGTAAGCCAGAGCTAGACATCTGACTCTAGCCTTCAAGTGCTTATACACATTTAGTGATGCCGGCGGTCTTTACCAATTTGGGTGCATGTCAGCTGAAGGATTAGTATGAGCCTTTCCTGGCATGATGTAGGAAGGTAGGATCCTTCTGGCAAGGTTATCCCCACTTTTTGCCTGGTGTCAGTGTGTTTTTAACTAGTTTGACTGGGATCCTGCTAATCAGGACCCCAGTCTCTGTGCTTCTTCCCTGAATTGGACATGGTGAGTACTTACACCCCAGATTGGCTACTAGTGTACCCTATACGTCTCTAGTATATGGTACTAGAGTACCCAGGTTCCCCCATGGACTGAACTATGTATTATGCCACCCCTGGGAGACCCACTCAAATTGGGACTACTGGTCTGCTATTTCAGCTGGTGTAAGTTGGTGCTAGCCTCTCTTACGGCAGATACACGTTTCCTAATATCTGAGGTCATTACACTTCAACCTATAAGTCACCCCTAAGGCAGGCCTTTCAATTCTGAAGGCAGGCTGCTCGCATATCAGTGTGAGGTTACCCCTGCATCAGCAGGACACCCCTACAACCCACAGAGTCCGTTCTCCTGGGTTGTAAGAGCATCCATCAGCCATTACAATATATAAAGTGGCGATGAGTCATTACACAATGGCTAACTCTAAACTGGCTGTAACAAACTCTGTCGTGTTTGGTATCAAACATGTTGGAATCATACCCCAACACTGTAAACGGTGTTGGAGGTTTCATTCCATGCACTGTGGGACCCCTCCAGTGGGGCCTCAGTGCTTCTGTTACCAGTCTTCCAGACCCTGACAGCAAACTCTGGCTGTTGCTGACCAGAGACATGATTCTGCCCTCCTGCTGCTGCGCCAAGCTCGAGCAGGGGAAGGCAGGACAATAGGTTTCTGTCACAGTGAGGTGTAACCACCTCCAAGACAGGACTTAGTGTATTGGGACAGGGTGGGGCTCTTGACAGCGCCACTAGACTGCTTTGCAGGGTACATTTGATGCCCTCCTTTTATACTCCAGTTGGAACTAGTTCAGGGAGCTGTTAGCTCTCGCTCCTGCGCAAAACTGGACAAAAGATATTGGAGTATCTTCCCCACTGTCCGGACCCTCCTGTGTGAGGGACACTTGAATCACCCCAACCCTTTCCTTAGGGTACTTCAGGGCTTACCTGAGGGTGGTTCCTTAGATTTGTCGTGGGACAAGATTCAGATCCGAAACCACTTCTTCAACTGTCTGGACACTTTGGACTCCGCTGGACTTCGCTTTGTGAACTGAGATTGCAACTGGGAAGACTCCTCCTGGTCTTGTCGTCCTGCCAGTCTTCTGCATTATCTATGCCTGTGCTTCATACCGGTTTTTCACAAGGCCTGTTGTCATCCAAGACACCCGGAGAAATTTCCCCTGGAGTGAAGTCGCTCCCTTGCATCTGCAGGCACTGAAATTAAGCTGACCGGTCTGCTGTTCCTGAGCTCCCACGGACTCTGAAAGGTTCTTCAACACCGGTTGTGGTTCTGCAACTCTTTCAAGGCCTGCACAGTCTTTACAGCAAGTTTTAAGGCCGTATCCCTTGTCGTAACCGCTGGAGCAGTACCCCTGTGCACTGTTCCGACTTGCCGTTGTCAAGGCTTGTTGACTCCAAGAAACTCCAGCATCTCTTGCAACCAAGATATTTGTCCTCCCCACATCCTCTGCACCGTGGGCCTGCATCATTTGTGAGCTGGTCAAGGTCCTCTTGTGAATTCTGTGCCTTCGGCATGTCGGTCCTCCTGACATTCTTCTTTGACTCCCGTAGGCTCCCTTGTTTGGTCGGGGCCTACTCTGACTTTACTGCTTGTGATGAGTCCCTTGCTGGTTCTTACATTGCACCTTTTTCATCTGCTACGCTTGTTTGATTTATTTATTTTTTTGAAAAGTTTATATAGCCCTGGCTCGACCCGAAGGTATCAGAGCGCTTTACATGAGATAGGACATTGCATCAGAACATTGTTACATGGTTACATCAGTTACATATTAACAAGTACACACGTCTTATGGGGAGTGGAAAGGTAGAGAGGAGAAGGCGAACAGGTGTAAGGAATTCAAATAGTAAACACAACGGGGAGGTGAGGAGAACAATGTCCGATGTCCGACTGGGCAGGTGCCGGCCAAGGGGTGAACCCGAGCCCAACTCCTCTTTAGCTGCAAGGGACCGCTCCACCGGGCATCAGCCAGGGTTGCTCGGGCACCGCGGAAAATAAAGATGCGTTCAGGTTTCCGCCTAGGAGGCATCATGAAAAGTATCTGTTAAGGTGTTGTTGGAGGGTAGGCTCCCCCTGGCGACCACTGTGTATTTGTGCTACTTAAGTGTTCTATTACTAAAGTATTTGTGTATTGTGATTATATCTCCGGGTAGGAGATTCTGCAATGTGTTAGTGTTTATAATAAATACATATTTTTATAACTACACTGTATGGTTCTTTTTTACTTAACCTTCACTATATGATTAGTACTGGTAAAATAAGCTTTTTTACACTCTTTCTGGACTAAGCCTGAAGGCTGCTCTCCACAGCTACCACTTTCTATGGCTGTCTAAGACCTCTAAAATCACCACAAGGGTTGTCTGGATTAGTACAGGGTGCTTCACTTAAGTAGGTGTGCACCATATACTAAGCTAGCCTCCTACACATGAGTTGTGTGTATGAGATGAATGAGAAGACCGGTTTGAGTATTTACTGTTATGGTTGATACTATTGTTAGCCAATTATAAGGTATATCTGAACTACACTTTATGTGCATGCTTATCTTTTTCTAATGTGTTCTTTTGGATTTTAATTGTGTGCACTGTTCCAGTTACAAGTCATATCCTGGCAGTTTTGCACACCCACGTGTGTCTCCTGTAAGAGTGTGTGGTTTGTTTATTTCTGTTTGTGTTGTCCGCTTAATATTGCCCAGCTATATGCTGTATCTAAACTGTGTTGGGGGGGTTTAAAGTACACTGTCCAATGTGTTGTGGTGAGTGCTTGTTGCTGATGGGAAATTATTACGCTCTTATTTATTGCTTACATGCTCTGTTCTGCCTAATTTTGACTGTTGGTGGATGATAAAGGCCTGTATATGTTCTGATGATGCTGTGCTGCGATTTGTACCTTTCGGAGTCTGACATATTGTCCCCTGCCAATTCAGTGTAAATCGACTAGGCTATTTAATGTGCAGAGTACAAAGTAGGCATTTTAGTATGTCTAGGTTTTGCTCCCATTGGCTGGTGGTTCCTCCTCCTTCCCTTTTCAGTAAACAAACAGTACAACTCCTCATTCCTACGTTTTCAGCGGTGTCAGCAAAAGCTGTTTATGCTAGTAAGGTCGTTGTTCAGTTGCTTGGAACCAACTGAGTTATAGTACACAGCGTCACAAGATGGTTGAGCAAAATAAAAGTATTAACTAGAGGAGGGTAATGAAGTAAGGACAATGAAATATTGCAGTGTTTCCTGGTCAATGATGGATTTACCTGATTACCACATAATACAACATATGATGCATTTTTGGCAGATTTCAGTTTAAAAAAAATTCTAGCTCAAACATATCAAAGGTTAATTAAAAAGAAGTCACACATGGTGCAGCATAGTAGCAGATACTTTCCAGAGGTTAACTGGTCACTTTTTAGTTTCTGATTGCTGTAGTCCAGTGTCCAGAAATGATTATATCACATAATTTGCTTTTCTTTGCCACATAATCTTGCCTTTTCACATTCTTTGCTGCATAACTTCCATGGACATTGGATTGGAAAGAATGGAGCAGTAAACTAGATAGATAAAATGCTGAGTAGAGGTTATGGGGAGGACCATGTGGAAAAATGGGGAGACTGAAAGTCTAAAGATAAAAGTGCATTGAGGGAAATTGATGCATGAGGGTGCAGGTGGTTTGAGGAACATCAAATCTGAAAGCAAGAATCTGTAAAGCAGACAAAAGTGTGGATAAACCGATGAGTGAGAAAAAAGAATGGGATAAGAGCCCAGTTCAGTGGAGACAGGATGGAGTGTATTGAAGAAGGTAAAAGGGAAAGGATGAAAACATTGAAGAATGATTGAAGGGGAGAAAATGGGACACAGCAACAGAGTTCGAATAGGTCAAAACTGGCAGGGTGAGGAGTGAAAGGATGTTAATGGGAAAAGATAATAGAGAAACAATAAAAGCAATGAATAGGAGGAATATAGAGAAGCATGGATAAGGTTAGCTGAGTGCAAGGTGCAGAGGGAGAAAGAGCATTAGAAGGATAATGAGGTAGTAGAGGTGGTCAGTGAAAACAACTGTTGCATATTCTATAAGTATTTGGTATTCTAGAATTCCTAATACCAATCTGTGCATCGTTTTCTGGAAGTACGTGCATAATTTTGAGTGTTTTTCAATGTGGGTTTATTATTCTGCCAGGTAGCTGGGTAGCGTATCCTTTTTTTGTGTGCTATGTTTTTACAGAGACTTACATTGTGCTTCACTCCTTGCCTATCTTGTTGGTTTGCAGTAAAAACAATACAATTAAAGGGGTAGAGCAAAAAAAAGCAGAAAATTACATTTTGAAAAAAGTAGAATATTCAAAAAAGTTGAGAAAAAAATCCTGAGCAAGTGCATGGTTAGGTAGAGGTCTTAGGTTCATTTAAAGTTTTATTTGGGTATTTAAGCCTAGAGTGAAGTATGGTATGATGGATAATGTAAGGTTAGCTGATGGAGTGTCTGAAAAGTTTCAGCGCTCCGTCCATCATCTCCTTGTGTTTGCTTTATTTGCCCTAAGTTGGCGGGGTATTCCCAGATGTGGGTCCCTTGCTCACTTTGCCACTGGATTCAAGCTAACCTGGCTGAAGAGGGGTGTTATCCTGAAACCTGTCCCAGGATGCTTGTTTCTGGTTCAGGAAAGACCTGGCTTGACAGTTCGGGCTGGACTGTTCCCATGAGGCACAGGGTCAAGACGGATTTGCATATAGCTGGGTCTGAACTGAAATGGCGAAGTGAGCTAAAGAATGATGATGGATTCAACCCAGATCTGTGACTAGAGGTGAGTGTCCGAAAAGTGTCCGCGCTCCATCCATCATCTCCTTGTGTTTGATCTGTGTAATCGATCAGGATTTTCCCTGGGTGCGTGTTTATCTTTGGTTTATTGGGGACCCCACCTGTGACCTGTTACTCAATAGGCGTGGGCATGGGTCGCAGGACCTGCCTGACCACATACCTCTGACTCAGGGTTGATGGAGAAGTCACCTTGGGTGAATCAGACAGCAATGCTGTGAGTTCATCGGAATTCCTAAAAATAATATGGCAGTCACTGATATCATATTTGTCGACATTATCAACATTGCACATACGGTGGTCATCTTGTACATTAATATTGGCAACAATAATATTATCATATGAGCATGGATTATTACATACCTTGTTATCACTATTGCCATTGTCAGCGCTTCTGCGCGGGCACAAGTTATGGTGTACATAGTCTGGCATTGTGAGGGCACAAGCTGTGGCATACGTTCACATTCCAAGTACTGATATTCCCGTTGTCAGGCCTGCACTTTTCATGACGTGCATTGACATCGTATTTACCCATTCCAACACATGCTTTGAAACCTGACTTGGCCTTGGGCCTCTCGGAGGTCAGTAAGTAAATCCATGCATTGTGAGCAAGAGTGGCGACCAATGTGGACGATAACATGGCAAGGAGCCAAGAATTAGAGAAGCTGCTGGGTGCGAATAGTAAAGTAGAGAGAGATACATGTGGCAGAAATGTACGGGCCATGAAAACAGGTCACAATGTGATAACATCCATATACGCCACGTGGCGGAGCATGAGTAAGGTGACCATGTGGTGCAGTTTTGCAAGGACCTATCCGCCTCAGTCGGGCGGGACTCAGATGCTGGTGGGATCCCGATTATGCGAGTGCATAGAGTTGGAGCGCCCTAGACGACCCACAGCACCAGGCCACAAGGTATTATTGCCAAAGTGGTCTCCTCACAACTATAAGATAGAATCATGAGTGGCAAGGAAAAGTGACCAATATTATCAGGTAATACAGTTTTTAAATATACAATTACCTTTCCCAGTCCACGTTGAATAAACAGTGCACTTTGACACCAGTAGCAGTGACGTTGCACAGGCGACAGATCAGCCGATCGGCCTTCCCTTTCAACCTGTGGTTCCAGTTGAACAACAGATCTCATACAATACAAACCCCAGAGGAAGCACCGGAGATCCTGGGACCCTCCCAAAAATGCCCAGAGACTCCTGTGAAGGAAGGAAAGGGACAAAAGGAGCAACCAGGGGAGTGATGGGAGAAAGTTACCACTCCTAGACGATCACATTGCAAGTAACTTGGTAAAAGTCTGACGGAATACCCTTCTAGGAAGCTTATATGGAAGATCTGCGGATGGATAGACCTTTCTGACTGATTCGAGGGTCCGTGAACGAATGGGGGCATTCTCCACATCCCTTGTCTTATACTCATCATTTCAAAGGGCTTAATTGTCATGCCCTGTGCTCTCATTGAAGTGGGCGTAATGACAGTTCCTAATCGGGGTAAGCTGGGGACTCAGATTCAATGGAGGGCTGGTTAGCCCCTTAACTGGTAAGACAATTTTTTTGTAAAATGGGATGGGATTGGTGGGAGCCGAAGTGGGTTTGTGGGTTACAGCGTAACTCATCCCGGCACAAGGGATGTATCAATTCTGTTCCTGGCAGGGTGGATTTTTCACAGGAATTAACAGGTTGGGAGGTGGGGAAGGCTCTAGAGGGGAGAGGCATTTGCATGATGGGTTGGGGGGAGGAACTTTTTGTTCAAACTTTGCATAGGACCACTATGTGTCATGTTATCGGTGGGCAAGTGGAGGAGACTACTCCTTGAACAGACTATATGGGAGACCCAGTACTTGAAACGTATTCTATACTTTAGTAGAATGGTACGGTTGATCTTGGAATGTTAACAGCCTTAATTCCCCAATCAAGCGCCACAAGGGGTGGAGAGCGATCCAAGAAAATCAACTCGACATTGTCTGTTTCTAACAAACGCATTTGAGGCTGCGGAACACCTATCTTATAAAACATAAATTATCCCCTCGTGATTCTTTGCTTGTGTGAATAATATAAAAATGGGTGATGTTCACATTACTTAAGGAGTTCTGCTATGATTTAACATGAGTGCTTAAGAATAAAGAGGAGGGGAGGTATATATATTTGGAAGGCCTCCACAGGGGAAAGCTATACAACTTACTCGATGTGTATGCCCCAAAGCAGAATTTCAACCTCCTTTTTCTTTTTTTAATCTGAGTGCAGTTGGTGAATGAGACCCTGGGATCTTGTTATGGGTTAAGGGGGTAAACCTGGTCCCTGATGGAACATTAGATAGACATCCCTGAATTAGTTCCTGGAGGGCTCCATGTCTGTAGAGCTGCTTCAGGGTCTGAAGGGCTATGTCTTGGTGGACCTCTGATGCACTGCATACCCGGATGAAAAGGACTATGTATTTTTCTCCCATACACACAGATCTTACTCTAGTTTAGAACAAGTGTGGGGAACACAGGATAGAAGGGAATCCACATAGTCCATTTATCTCTGTGGAATAGAAATAACTGACCATGCAATGGTTTTCTGAGAGGGTGCACATTGGATTAGTCCCCCTCAACCTCCAGTCTGGAGATTCGATAAATCCTTACTGAAAGACAGGGTTTCCAGGCAAGAACTCAGTAGGGCGATGATGAAGTACTTTCAGGAAAATGGTACAAGGAGCGTTGGTTCCAACACTTTATGGGAAGCCTTTTAAGGCTGTGCTTGGGTGATGTTGCATTGCAGAGAAAGTGGGCTTGCGACAAATAAGGTAAGACATAGTCACTCTGGAAGCTGAGATTGCTCAGGCTCTTCCATAGGAAATCGGACTCCCTTAGAGATTTATGAGACATGGTCATCATTAAGGGCCAATTAAATCTCTGGGAGATGGAAAAATCAGAGAAAGCATAACTAAGAATGCGCCAAACGTTTTATAAATAAGCCAATAAGACAGGCAATCTCCTGGAAAATACCTACCTTGCGGGGAAGCGAAGATGAGATCCTGGAAGATAATTGTGATGAATAGCGGGCATTGCAGGACTGCTACTCCTCGCTTTATCTGTGAGACTTAATGTCCCTGGAGAAATTAGAGAACTTTATAGCACTAGCCATCGTCCTTAGGCTCTCAAAGACCAGTAGCGACCACATAGAGTTAATGGCGTAGGCTGCAAAAGCTATGTCAGACTTGCATCCAAATAAATCACTGGCACCAGATGGTCTCCTAAATCGTGTATACAACGTTTGCAAACTTACATTGATCCCACATTTGTTCAATTCCTTCTTCTCCTCATGGATGTTCTTGCCCTCAATGGCTGCAGTGAACATCACGCTGATCCTGAAGCCCTGATAAGCAGCAGAGGATTGTGGGTCTTATAGACCCACCGCGCTGTTAAACTTCGATATTAACATTTTCACAAAGATCCTTGTGAAACGAAACTTACAGCACTTACCATACTGAATCGACCCAGACCATTCTGGGTTTGTGACACTTGGGCAGGCAGCAGGCATTAAGAGGGTACTACATTCAAACGAAAAGGCTAACTATCGGGGGATCTCAATGCTAATACTGTCAATTGATGCCGAAAAGACGTTTGATGGAGTCGATTGGCTCTTTCTCACTAAGATACCACAGGCGGTGGGCTTTGACTCACCGCATGTTGACTTGGCTGAGCACTAGTTATCAGATACCAAAAGCTCGGGTCCAAGTTAATGGGGAGAGATCGGAGGAGATCCCTCTCCTTCGAGGGACCAGACAGGGCTACCCGCTCTTGCTGTTTTTGTTTATACTAGCAGTCAAGTCTCTCGTAGCTACTTTAAGAGGACACCCTGGAATACAGAAAATTACCTTAGCTGAGGAATGCAGTTTGCAGATCATATCCTCCTGTCTCTGATGGACACTCTACAATCAATTTCCAAAGTGCCCGAGCTACTGGGAACATTCAGTACTGTGTCCGGCTTCTAGGTGAACTTGGTCAAATCGGAGATGTTGAAATGGGGCTCTTACTTGATACGAAGAGTAAGCAGACTATCTTGGCTCTGTTTGAGTGAGCACCAGTGGAAAAAGTTGAATAACCAGGAGTGTATCTTATACCACGGCACTGCCTGTTATGCACAGCCAACTATACCTGCGACCTTAACTCCATCCAAACTGACCTTTACTGATGGCAGAGGCTCTATGTCTCCTGGCTCAACAGAGTGTTATAAAGCAGAACATGCTACCTTGCCTACTTTATCTATTTCAAGCACTGTCTATCACCTTTCTGCAGAGGGACACCTTCTGCAACAAGCCATAGAAAGCTTTATCTGGGCCAAGAAGGCGGCGCAGGTCTCAAAGACTCTTATGAGATCCCCTAGGTGATCTGGTGGCCTTGATTACCAGACCTTCGCAAATACTATCAGGTGGCCCAGCTACATTTTTTCTTTGAAAGGTCCCTATATGAGACTGAGCTCAACTGGGTGCATATGGATGCATCTGTCATTGGAAGGGTTCCTTGGGCAGTCCCCTGGCTCCCCAAGACCGCCACACCGGAGGTATGCTAATTCTCTGAAATTCTTAAGACTCTTCGCCATAAAGAATAGACGTACCAGGGGTGATGGGCTAATGACTTTTCAATCACCATTTACACTTGTGTTCGGTAATGCAGAGTTTTCCCCAGGGACAAGTAAAGGGGAATTTGCACACTGGGACAAGGGGGGATGCAGGATGCTTCTGGACCTATTCAGAGTAGAAAGTGTTAAAGACCTTTTGAAGTGCAAACAGGAATTCCACCTACAGGAAATAGAGGGCAAGGGTATGCACCTGTTACAACGCATTTTTTACTCCGCACTACCATTACAACCCGACTTTTACAACGCATACCATTACAACGCATTGCGCTGGGGGGCGCTCTAGGATAGGGAATAAGTATAATTTACTATCCAACACCTTCCCTAGGGTCCACGGGGACTGGAGTTAGAATAGTAAATTATACTTACCACTATCCAGCACCCCAAAGCGCTATGCATTGTAATGGTATGCGTTGTAATGGTCGCGTTGTAATGGTAGGTAGTTGTAACGGTATGCGGAGTAACGTCATACATCCTATTGGTGGGGGTGTGGCCAACACATGTGGGTTATTTGCTCATGTGGTGGACTTTGTCCTAGTCTGATAACATTCTGGAAAGAAATCCTGAGTCACATTAAGGGGGTTTAGGGATACTCATTGCTTCCTGACCCAGCCACTATAATCCTGGGCCTCAAGCTGATGAGCATGCCACCATGGACCAAAGTAGATTAGAGGATCCTAACCAACCTGCTACTAGCAGCGAAGCATTGCTAGCGTTACAATGGAAAACCCAGATGATACCCTCCACACAGGATTGGGTCAGCAAATTGTGGACTCTAATAACGATGAAAACATTGACATGCCCCTTGTAGATAAAGAACCTACTTTGAAACACAATGGCATCCGTTAATTGATTATTTAATGAATAATGGTCCAAGTTATGGTTACCCCAGATCTTTGAGGTCCTTAAATTTGGGCATCTAAGGCTGAACCCTTTGGATTGATACTGTGTTGTGTGTCTCATTGATGAAGCATAAGACAATGTAATTTATTTGAGTGTCTGTGATGTATCTTATTGCCACGTTGTCCTTTCAATGGTCCACTGTCACTCTAATATATGGTTTGGGAGAGGGGAGGATGGAGGTGTGGGTGCATTTTTTTTTTTTTTTTTGTAGCAATGAAAATTCAATTGAAACGTCTTGCAGAAAAGAAAGCCAAGGAGTCATAAGCTTACTGGTGTGGGTTGATTAGTGGAACAAAAAGCTGCCTGAAGGAGAATAATTGATGCTTCTAGGCCATGGTATGCGACCATCCAATATGGAGAAAGTGGGAAATGCATTGCCTGCAACACGTGGAAGAAAATGTGAAACATCTGTACAGATGTCCCTCCGAATAGTCCCCACCCCTTTGATACAGACTCGTCTGTCTGAGTCCAGCTCTTCCTCCCTCTACTTCTCCTTTGAGCCAAGCAGTATAGCGAATGTATTTTGCTCTGTGTGCTGTTCGTGATGCACTGTGGTGTAACATCTGCTAAGATTGTTCTTTTGTTTATTTTGCAGGCTGAGCCACAACCTGGGCATGCAAGAGAAGAGCCAGCAATCCAAGCGGTCTGAGAGCCACTTAGTTCCTCTCTCGATTGCATGGAAAGTCCTGGTAGCCAGAATCCAGGAATTTCAGCACATAATTACCACATGAGGCTGCCTACAGCTCCTGGCCCGCCCTCAAGCCAGCAGGCTGCACCGACTGGGCGGATGCCTGAACAGTGGCCTCCAGGCATGCAGCCAGACAACCTGGCAGGGCTTGGCTGGGCAGATGCTTCCATGTGTGCAGGCAGCCAGAACCAGCCTTGGCCTAGCTCTCATTTCTGGGGCTCGGCATCCACCCCTTGGAGGCAAGAGGTACCCAGCACTATGCCCTGGGCTGGCCGGCGTCCCGGGATGGTGAGCTTCACTGGTGTGCCACCATGGTGAGTATTATTAGCGCAACCGCGGTTTGCAGTATAAAGTCTTGCTTTCAAATCAGGGAAAATACACTGCCAGGAATCGGTAAGGTTGCAACCTCCTTACCTCTTATTGTATAATAAGCCTGTTCTTTGCTCAGACGCAGCATTTCTAATTAATTTTTTTCCAAATCCCCATAACAGAATACTCTATTTCCCCCTGCTGATGTGCAGAAATGGTCTGTCCCTTCCACTCTTGGTCAACTCTTCTTACTTCGTGACTGTTGTTCCTAGCTTTAGCATACTATACTGAATTTGCATGTCCAAGCAAAGATAAATTGATCTTTTCTATATAAGATGGAGTGTGCTGTGTGGAAAAGCATAATAATGTGAAGATGTTTTTAAAAATGTGTGTAAAATTAACAATCTGAAAACAAACCTCTATTCAATAGTTGGCACAAAAGCCCGTCTTTTAAAAGGCTAAATAAAATCTGTCTACAATATAAGAATCTGTAGAAAAAGCAAACCTGCCAAGACAAAAAAGTAAGATTTTGTGGTTCTGTAGTAGTGTGCAGGTTGAGGGGCATGGTCTGCGGAGCATGGTTGTGGATTGTGAGGTTATGGCTCTATAGCCAGTGGATGAGAGTGTACATAATGCTATGTAGAGTATGGCTCAGGGTTTACCAAGTATGTGTGCTATGCTAGTCGTTGAATGTGGTTTGATGTGATCTATGTGGCCCAGGATACAGAAAGTGTTGTAGCCTGCTGATGCTGAAAGTCTGCTGCATTTGGATTTAAGGCGTACAACTTGTGGCTAATGCCACTTGCTGCTGCTATAACTTTGCACGCTCATTTATGTAAAACATGCTTCTTGGATACCATTGCCTGGAGCCCAACATTCTATCAGAAGAATATAATTTCTAATACTGCAGTCTGAGCATATAGTTAGAAAAATGTAAATCTATTGAGTATAGCAATACCAAAGGAAAGATGTGATTTCTGGAGTGTACAGTGAGCCAGAATTATATGAACATAGGGAAAGACAGTAAAAAAAAAGTCTGGTTACAATAAAATAGGACAAGAGCTTTGTGAGCCGATAGAAAGTTTTGTAGGAAAGGCGAAAGAGCTTAGTTTGCAGTGGGACAGAGGTAAAACCAGTCAAGAGACATCATGTAACTAGATGCAGTCCCACCAAATCAGTCACTATGCTCAGGGTCACACAATATCAGATCACTGTGCTCGGGAGGGGGAGGGGGGCTGTGCCGATCCGCTCATTTTTTTGCATTGACGCTATATGTTTTCCATAAGAATATTACATATCTTCTTTTATTTCTGCCTGGGAAATCCTTCATTATTTCTAAATCGGAAATGGGAGGGCCGAAAGCTGCATTCTCTTTCCTCCTTATTAGTGGCACTAGAATCTGTACTGGATCCGGCATGATCGCTCCTCTCCATCAGTGATTGCAGTTAGAAAACCCTCCTTTTAAAGCTCTCAACCTCGAGAAATGCGTCCTTGATTATGTTTAATCTGAAGGGGGAGGTTTTTAAATTGTTTTCTTTTTTCCCCATCACATAGTTCTCTGCACTAAGCTGTCTTCTCCAAAGAGTTCCATACCAACAGTCCGTTTTTATACAGCTAGTCTGTAAATCTTCCTCTGTTAAAAAAAGCCCTACTTATAGGAGAATAAGACAGAGATGCAGTAGTCGGGACCAGAGAGTCAAACATTAAAAATGATGTTACAGGGTTATAATTTTTTGGAGCTTCTTTCAACAGTGAACTTCTACTTGGCAGGCGTCTGAAGGTAAAAGTTTTCATTCACAGTGTGATTAGAATTATTTTATTACAATTTTAACTCTTAGTATAGAGAAACACGCAAATACACATTTCAGAATAAAAATATCTAAAGGATGTAGTTGTTAGCTTTGGGTCTCTTAACAAGCTATGTGAGGGAGTATTGCTTGGGCAGGATTGTACAGTAACTAGCTGGTGAGGTTCTCATTAATTCCTGGATTATGTATCCAACTAAAATGATAATTTATAGAAAAATTAGAGATAGGTGGTATCAAGGTAATTCTGAACTGAGAGCCTTTTATGAGGTGTGCCCATGTGCTGTCTTCATGGTTGAATGACCACTGTATGGGAAAAGGCAGTTATTAAAATACCCAAAGGGTAATATTCTCCGGTTTCATCATTTGCCTCCCTAAAGCTAGCTCTACTCGTGTGCAGAGCCACCCACGACTGTTGAAGGCTCTTTAGCCTACACTTGCCTGGGGCTGAGCTTCTAAGCAGGATTGCTTGAGGACCATGAATGATAGCTGAATATAGGCTCTCAATGATGTCTAAGGTGACATTTTCACAAATGAGATGGATTTAAACATCATTCCATGATTCCCCACAGACATCTGATTTATATGGAACAGATGGCAAAGAAAGTAATCAAACCGATATCACTATGCATAGAAGACAAACCGTTTCCTAGAGAGGAGGCTCTTGGTGACCTAGAAGCAAAGGACATTTGTAGGTTCCTATGATTTAGTGAGAATGGCTTTGACTCTGAGAGGTGCTGCTAATATTTGTTTTATGATGGTAGTAGATCTTTGCATTGGAGGGATGAGTACGTCCACAGCTGCCAGTCATCTTTATCCATCCAGCTGTCACTTTAGTACCATGGTGCATCCTCTGTCGAGCTAAGTGGAAAGAGTTGTCTCAGGTCTCACTCTGACCATCCATTTTCACTTGCAGCTCAAATTCCCCTCCAGACAGGACGAGGCCTGCGGCGGTCACCTGCAAGAGGAGGCTGGAGAAGGGCGAGGAGTGAGTGCCTTCCTCTCTGGAAAGAGTGATGTGAGAGTGTGCTCTAAGAAACACATCTGCTGACATAGTCCCTTTTGAACAGCTTTTTTTATGCACAGCTTCAGACCCACTGCATACAGACACTCCTTCAAAGACAGCTCAGTTGACTCTAAGTAGGCGAGCATACACGTGCATCGCTTAGAGCTTCCCGAGTTGCCCCCAACAATGCTCTTACACACTTTTTTATTTCTTTAACAACTCGCATCTCTATGTTCTGGGTGTTTAAGTAATATCCTGCTATACTGCCTTAGGTGTCTGTATTATAAAAAAAACATGACCCTACACATGTACTATTAATTGCACTCATTCAATCACACACACATGCGCACACACTACACTACCCTGGGGTATGTTGAATTATCATTCATAGCTTGTTGATCCCTTTGAAAAACCTTGATACCTGATCCTCCTGTATCTTCTGTCCCTCAC
Source organism: Lissotriton vulgaris (assembly GCF_964263255.1). Lineage (NCBI taxonomy): Eukaryota > Metazoa > Chordata > Amphibia > Caudata > Salamandridae > Lissotriton > Lissotriton vulgaris. The sequence goes on from NC_141695.1 coordinate 1,206,529,603, forward strand.
CCCTCAGAGAACCTACCAACAAACATTTCCTGACTGAGGACATGATGGCTGATCACTTCAACTGCCTTAGCCTGGAGAATGACCATGCTTATGGCACCACCGGTTTCCCCTCTCGGGGGCGCACTGAAAGCAAGTGGCATCAGTGGTTATCAGATTACACAAGGTTCCAGGAGCTGGAGGGACGGTAAGAAGAGCCTTAATATGTCTATTAGTTCCCATAGACCACTTACTTCAAGATGTGAGCTTTGTGATGGAGGTGGTGATAGTAGGTATAGTACAAGTTTCCCCAGTTAGTGGTACCATTTGAAACTTGTCTCTTACAAATGTTCCTCCTCTTGCTGTACAGTGTGTGCTGTGGTGCTAATTATACCCTAAACCAGTTTTCATTTAGAGGACATCTTTAATATACAGACGGGAAAGTCTATTGTAAGTGACTGACGTGCTGTAATTGGCTTGGGAAGAAGTGTTATTTATACATTTGCAGTAACTTACTTGGGTGTTGTCTTTCCTTTCCTTGTTCCATATTATAAAAAATAAACTTCAGCTCTTCAAAAAAACACAATGAAATATTTCACAGATTTGGGAACGTTTTGTCGAGTTGTTTTTTTGTCTCATCTCAAAAAGCCCACTACTATAATGTTAAAATATTTATATTTTAAATCCATGTATTAGATTTTTCTTACAGTTCAAGAAAACATTAATCCTTTCCGCTAACTGCATTCATACGTCCTGTATAGTAGATCACATTCAGTATTCTGAATTGGGCAGACCATACACCAGACTTAGTAAAAAAATATGTATTTATGACCCAAGCAATGGGAACAGTAGTCTGATTCAACAGCATGTGCTCCTCTTCAATGCTTGGGGTCGTGAGTGAGAGCCCCATGAGCCGGAATTGAGAGGCTGGGAGGCAGAATTCCTGTCTCAGTCTGGGTAGTGGGACAGGGTGTTGGCTGTGGTATAGGTCCCCCACCGTTATTTTTACAGCTTTAATGCAGTGGGACAATGCTGAAGCTGTACAATAATTATCTGTGACTGAAAGCCCTTCCACTGGGATAGCAGGTGCATACAAAGAAGGGGGTGCTGTTTTACGCAAACATATCACCCAGCATTTCAAGGCCACTGGCTCCAACGCATTGAATACTCTAATCCCCCACACAGGATTTAGGAGACTTGCCTCCAACTCACCCCTGTCTCTTGTCACCCAAACTGGCCCAATTCCAGAGCAACCCCACCTTTAAGCCATCTGGCAATTAAATGAATCTTTGCAGTCAAGTTGTAAAGTTTAAATTCAGAGAGGCCCAAGCCATCCTCCATGAATGGAAACTGCTAGGTCTTCAAGGCCTCCTCTATGTCCGTTTGCAGCCCATATGAAATCCTTTAGGGGGGCCTCCAGGTCCTTAAACCAACCAGACAGCAGCCACATTAGTGAATTGCCAAAATAATGATGCAATCTTGGTAGAGCCACCATTTTGATCAGTTCAACTCTGCCCATCACTGATACCTTGAGAGATAGCCAAAACTCTACACTGCCGTTGAGTGACTGCAAAGCCTAGCCAAGATTTCCTGCAAAAAGATTGTCGGTCCTGTGGTAAATTCTCTGCTCTAGATGGCGAAACGTACCTTCTCCCAGGTGATAACCCAGTGGCGAGAACTCCCAGACCCCAACTGCATCAAGACACATTTGTGCAGAGCCCTGATAACCTACCAAACCCCTGGAGACACTCAATTTTGGAAGGTAGCCCTACCCACAGCATCCCTTAAAAATGTAATCTGCTTAAAGCTAAATGACTTGGGCAACATAAGTGAGTGGGATTTCCCCTGTCCCTGATATTTGCTCGTGGGTAATCAGTGAAGGTTTCTATTGCCAAGGCGATGAGCATAGGTGCAGTGCGCAACCGTGTCTAGTCCCACGATAAATCAAGTACCTAGCCAAAATCCTGTGAGTTTATAGCCTAGACCAAAGGCTAGTATATAATAGTTTAATCCACCAAATCCATGCTTCCACCCCTGGTGTAGTATATGCTTCATGTGAAGTTGACTTATAACCATGTGCGGGACCTGTTGTAATTTGCCTTATGCCTTGTTTCTTGCAGTTTGCAACCTGACCAGCCAGTCTCTTCAGTTGATGAGAAAGCCAAGGAGGACACTGTTTTAGTAGAAGGGGAATACACGATGGGAGACACGCCGGTGTTTACCGTTTCACCTGAGCTGCAGGAGAGTTTACGAGATGCTGGCACTGGGAGTATACTGCCAGAGAGTGTGCTCCGCTCCATGTGAGTCCTTTTAATTCCAACGGCGTGGTATATGAATTTCTCAGAGTACAGAGTCTTCTTTTCACACACAGTCCTGCTGAGGATTCCATTTGCAATGGTTTTTCATGGTGAAGAAGGAGCAGGTTTATAAGGTGCTAGCTAACATTCTGCAAGCCTCTTCATTTGGATTTCCAGCTAGTCGTTCTTTCTCATCTCAGCATTCCTATTGTGGAAACGAAACAGGTGGCACTTTGTCTTTATAGAAAGGAGGTCAGGTTATTTTGCACTACTTGCTGAACCTAATGGATGGTGTTGGTATGGTTTCAGACTATTCTAACCAAAATATTGTCTGACAGGAATGTTCTGTCCCAAGTATCATTTTCAAAAATGTCCCTCATTGGAGTTAATAGCAGAAAATCCACACCCACTGGGACGATGTTTTTACACACGATATTTAGGAAGTGAAATATCTGTTAGTATTTTTTCATAGAATTTTCTGACACGCAAACAATGTACTTGCCCCCCCCCCCCTTCCCCCCTCACCATTCATTGTTTACTCAGTCCTCATTTGCCTGTGCTTTCACTGTTGCCCATTTGCATTGTTTATCTCCATCCTGCTGTGTGGTGCTATAGGTTTGTAGTCTGGGGCGAAGAGGTTTTATGTAGTTGCTATGATCTAAATTACTGCATTAGTAAGGAGCTCTGGCCAACATGACACATGGTGATGGTTGTTAATATAAGGACAGTGCCGTAGACTCTGCCTTTCTTGAGCCTATTTTCTTCATCCTTGGAAATCCCATGGGGTGAGGTCAAGTCCAACCAAAAAGTGATGGATGGAAACATGTTGCCAACACGTCTAAACCACTGATCATGGGGGCGTGGCCAAGATGGTGACGGAGTAGGACGTGCTTTACTGTCCCTCCGGCGCCGCCAGATCTTTAGCCTTGGATATCGGCCTGTCCAGTGCCCATCCGTGCTGGCTGCAGAGGTGCCCTGTAGCCCTGACTCACCCTGCTGCTGTTGGTGGCTTAATTTCTCGGATCCGAGTGGGGGCACAGCGGAGACCTGTGGCGCGCCCCTAGCAGACATCAGGCTCGGCAGGCGGCATGGCAGGCAGTGCGAGGAGGCCCACGCTTGCTAGGGTGGCGCCTCAGCGGATTCACGCCGCCGGCCCTGTCTGTGAGGAGTGACCAGTGGAGCGGGGGCCAAGACATCGAGGGAGGTTGCGGAGCGCCCCCGGATCTGGTGCGGGGTGCGCAGCACGGCAGACCTGCAGTTGAACTGATCGGAGCAGCGGCGTCCACAGAGGCCTGGGCGTCCGCTGCAGCCCCGGCGGTAGAGACCCCGCTGTGCGGACCAGGACTGCTGCCTGCCATCCATCCGGCTGCATCGCCAGAGGTGAGGAGGGTGAGGGAGGCCCCCTCGGGACTCCAGCTTCTCGGTCTGCACACCGGCAGACTGCGTAGGGCACACACGGAGAAGCGGAGCGGAGTCCCCGGCACTGGAGGGGGCTGAGCTGACAAGAGCGTGGTCCCTGGCTGCCCCTGCGGCCCACTGACTGGGGGTCTGGCTGGTTGAGGAGGGCCTACTGTCTGGGGGGCGTGGAGGGGGCCTGGAATGTGGTGAGGGGGCCTGGAGTGTGGCGCATAATCCTTCCCCCGGCCCTGAAGATAGCGTAGTTGCCCCCAGCTGCCCCCCCCCCCCCAATCCTGGTGGGGTGAAGCTTTGCCTGATGGGGTTGCCGACCTTTCGTCCCGAGTGTCGGTGGGAGGGACTGTGACTTTGGCCTTGCTCCCCGGGGCGTTGTAGCTTAGGGGGAGAGCTGGGGCAATGGACATCCCCCACCCCCTCCCCTGTGTTGTGTGGTGGCCCGGAGCCGGCCCTTGGGCGGAACTGTGCCCCCGCTCTCTTGAGAATCTGCGGCCTATTCCCCCGGGGATTTAACTGTGGACTGGAGCTTACGCTATGGGGTGAGTGCGTGGGCTCCTGAGAGCTGACTGAGCCCTCACCAGTACCTCGATATTGGGGCACTGGTCACCCGGGAGGAGGGATGGCGACGGCATGAATTTGCAAAGAAAAAAGCGTGAAAGTTGCAGCCCAACCGGGAGTTGGGAGGTCGGATGTGCCGCCGGCTGCCGTGTCCCCGTGCTCTGGTGATGGTGAGGCCCTGGCAACCAAGGCCTTCATGTTGGAGCTATTCTCCGCCATCAAGGAAGTCGAGGAAGACCTCTCGGAGCTTCGCGCCCAGCTTTCATCGGACCTGCGAGAGATGAGGCGGGATTTGGACGCTGTGGGGGAGAGGGTGGCGACCCTTGAGGAGCATGACCTTGGGACGGCAGAGGACATTCATCAACTCCAACTGGATGTGCTGCGTCTCACTGAACAGAATCTGGATCTTCAGGCGCACGCTGATGATCTGGAGAACAGGTCCCGGCGGAACAATATTCGTATCAGAGCGTTGCCATGGAAAGGAGAGGGGGATGATCTGTGTGAATATGTGAGAGCACTCTTCCGCCAGGTTCTTGCCGAGGAGGAGGTACAAGACATTCAGCTGGACCAAGTCCATCGGGTTGGCCTACCGCGAGGGGCTCGTGGCCCTCCACCAGACATTTTGGTTTGTGTCCACGATTTCCAGCTTAAGGAACGGATCCTCCGGAAAGCCCGAGATCTTGACCCCATCCAATTTCGTGGTCACCATCCTACGCTTTTTCAAGACCTGGCGGTCTCTACCCTTGTCAAACGCAGGGAGTTCAAGCCTATCACTACCCACTTGAGAGAACAGAGCATTCCCTACTCTTCGGGACACCCATTCCGGGCTCATCTTTAAGTTCAAAGAGAATGTAAGTCCTGGTTCGCTCCTTGGAATCAGCCTTTGATTTTCTGGGGATGGAGCGGCCTGTGTCCACACCTAGAAAAGGTGGGTCCCCAAGCAGGCAGCGCAGACGATCTGCGGAGTGGCAGCTGGTCGGGAATCCCTCCCCTGCGGCGAAACCTGATATTTCAACGAGCCTACTGGAGAGGGGGCTGCGGTGGCTTATGTGGCCTTGGTAACGGATTAGTCTGGGGTCGCCTGAGACTAAGTGGCATGGCACGGCACGGGCTGTACTTGTAGCTGGCGCCGGAGTTTGAGGATTCTCTGTCGCAGCGTGGTTAGTACCCTACGACCCGGGGCGGTGTGTCCTGCATCAGGAACTGGCAGAGTGAGATGATGGGGTCCTGTTCCCTTGCTATGAGGGCTTGTGTAACAGACTGTTGTTTTCTCCTTTTCTACTGTGGACTGTGTGTCTTCTACTTGTTTGGGATTTCGAGTGGCTGGGGAGGGGGAGGGGTGTTTGGGGTTGTTTTTGGGGCACCGCCTCAACTTCTGGGGGTGTTAGGCGAGGATCCAGGGATCTGCGGGGGCAGAGCAGTCCTTTAGGGGCCTTGGGGAGGGGTTGTGCAACAGATTCCGGTCTCCTCCCGTGTTATGGTGGGTAACGGCTTAAAGGTGGTGAGCCTCAATGTTAGGGGTTTAAATAGCTCAGTGAAATGTGCTGCTATTCTCTCCCTTTTAGAAAATGCGGAGGGTAGTGTGTGCCTGTTACAGGAGACACATCTCCTCTCTAAAGATTTCAAGCGAATGGCAGACTTGCGCTTCCCACTTCAGCTCTGGTCCTCGGGCCTGAACAAAAAGCACGGTGTGGCTCTTCTGTTTAGCATGCGTGCGCATTGCAAGATTGTCTTGCAGCTGGTGGACATTAAGGGCAGATTCTTGGCTCTGCGTGTGCAATGGGGGGAGACGCTGTTTACGATAGGGTCCATTTATGCCCCCAACATTAAACAGGAGCCCTTTTTACGGGCAGCCCTCTCAGAGGTATTGGCGTCCCCGGACGCTCTAATTCTGGTGGGGGAGGCCTAAACATTGTGATGGAGGGTGGAGTGGACAGGTCAGAACAGAGGTCGCATCAGGCAGGGGCAATTTCAAAGGAAGTGAAACAGTGGCTTCTGGAAGGGGGGTTGCATGATGTATGGCACGTTCAGCACCCACAGGAGCGCAACTACACCTATTACTCCGCAGCCCATAAGATGTATGCATGTTTAGACCATTTCTTGGCCACGTCCCCCTTCCTACCTCATCTGTCTGAGGCGGATATTGTGCTGCGCTCTCTTTCAGACCATGCTCTTATCTCTGAGGTGATTACTTCCAGTGGCACTCGGCCGCCACCAGCGGGCTGGCGCCTCCGAGATTCCCTGCTGCAATCGGAATCGGTGGTTTCAAAGATCTGCAGCACGATTGCCCACTACTTCGACAAAAACGAGGTGAGGGAAACTCCTCTAGCGTCCATTTGGGAGGCCTTGAAACTGGTAGTGCGGGGTGAATTCATAGCACTTGCAGTGACATATTCCCGCCTGCTTAAGGAGAAGCGCGCTGAGCTAGAGGGGGAGGTTAGTGGCCTGGAGGCGATCCATAAGCGGACTGGGGCTCCGAGGGTATGGAGGGAGCTGGAGGCGAAGAGGCGCATGCTTAAACATCTTGATTTAGACAGGGCGGCGCATGCCTTATTGCGTCTACGGCACAAGTTTTACCTTTGTGGAGAAAAAGAGGGTAGGATGCTTGCGCATAGACTGCGGGCGTGCACGCAGTTAACCACTATCCAAGCCATCAAAGACCCTCTGGCAACGGAACACGCTACTGATGCGGCCATTGTAGGTGTTTTTTGCTAATTCTATCAAACTCTGTATACAAGGGAGGAGGCGCCTTCGAGGGGAATAACGGAGTACCTGGCGTCATGTGGTGTCACGCCCCTTTATCAGGAGTCGGCGGAGGCTTTGGATTCAGAGATACGAGTCGAAGAGGTTATTTCTGCTATCGCGCGGCTGAAATTAGCTAAATCACCTGGGCCAGATGGCTTCTCAGCCATATTTTATAAAACTTACTGCGTGGAGCTGGCTCCTTTCTTTATGCGCCTTTTTAATTCCTTCCTTGACACGGGAGCGGTGACTCCGTCCATGGCAGAGGCAGCAATCACGGTCATTCTCAAACCTGGGAAGGACCCTTCAGAGTGTAGCTCATATAGGCCGATCTCGCTCCTCAATATTGATGCCAAATTATTCGCAGGTGTGTTGGCTGCGAGGCTTAGCCCCTTGATGGACGGAGTGATTGAGTCCAATCAAGCGGGATTCATTCCAACGCGGCAAGGTGGGGATAATACTAAACGGCTGCTTCACCTTATGGATTTAGTACACCGCTCTAGGACGCATGCCTTCTTACTATCTATTGATGCGGAGAAAGCCTTTGATCGCGTTGATTGGGACTACCTGTTTGCGGTGTGAGAGCTTTCGGGGTGGGGGACAACTTCCTGCGATGGGTACAATGCCTCTATGCATCTCCTAAAGCAACAGTACGGGTGAATGGTTGTAAGTCTGCTCTTTTTCCCATCTCTAGGGGAACGCGACAGGGTTGCACCCTCTCCCCGTTGCTTTTTGCGCTCTATATGGAGCCTTTCGCCCAACTCATTCGGGCCCATGCTGGTATCTCCGGGATAAAATTCGGAGCAGATGTTCATAAGATTAGTCTGTATGCAGACAATGTCATTTTAGCGTTGACCAATCCTCACTCCTCCCTACAGTGCCTATCGACGGAACTCCTTGCATTCCAAAAGGTAGCGGGGGTTTAAAGTTAACTTCTCACAATCACATATCCCTAATATTTCCATCCCTGCCGCAGGCGTGCTAGACTTGCGTCAGGACTTTGCCTTCCAGTGGTTACAGTCTGACATTACGTACCTGGGTATCAAGCTGACCCCATCTATTGCTAAAACTGTGACCTTAAACTACGCCCTGCTCGTGGGCCAGGTTACCAAGGCCCTTTCGGATTGTTCCCGTCTCAATTTGGCCTGGTATGGGAGGCTGGCTGCAATAAAAATGACTGTACTCCCCCGGATGTTGTATCTCTCTTTCAAATGCTGCCCTTGAGTCCTTTACCGGGAACGTAACGGAAGCTCCAGGGACTTCTCAATAGGTTCTTATGGAATATCAAAAGGCCACGATTTGCGTTAGCCGTCGCTACTACCCCGAGGGCGTCAGGCGGACTCTGCTTCCCCCTATTGACGGCGTACTTTTAAGCAGCTTGCCTTAGATATATCGTAGAGTGGAATAGACCACTGTCTAGTAAACACTGGAACTTTATGGACCAGACGGTGGCGGGATGTAACATATGGCGAGAGTTGTGGCTGCCTGCTTGGGGTTTGTATTCCTCCCCAGTGACTTCCCCGACTCTAAAGGCATGGGACCCGCTGGCGCAGCGTAAGGGGTGGACCACCTTTCCATCCCCAATGACTCCTATTGTGGATAACCCAGACTTCCCGCCGGGGTGCGCGTTCCCAATCTTCCAGCGCTGGCGAGAGGAGGGCTGTAAGAGAGTAGGCTCTCTCTTTGACTTGGAGGGTCTGATTCCGTTTCCTAGGTTGTGTGCCGAGTACTTCCAACTGCCCAGAGCGGACGCATTTTATCATACGCAGGTGGCGCACTGGGTGACCCATCCGGCAAACGTGGCTCTCATGTCGCGGCCGCTGACAGTCTTTGAAAAATGGTTGGTCTGTAAGAAAGATGATAGGAGGCTTATTTCAGAGCTGAATGGGATGTTAATACGCCATCAGCGGAAGTAGCGTACAAAAGTTCAAATTCGCTGGGAAACTGAGCTGGGGCTACCCCTGACAAGAAAAGAGTGGGAGCATGTTTTCTATCGTGCGTAGCATACGGCCTATAAGGTAGCGGCGTGCTGGTACTATACACCGGCGCACGTCCAGGCTTGGGATGTCCCGAAATCAGGCCTCTGCTGGCGGGGGTGCGGGCTCTCAGGGACACTGGAGCACTTGCTGTGGCGTTGCCCGAAACTGGAGTGTTATTGGACGATGATTTTAGATGAGCTAGATGGTGTATTTCAGATTACATTCCCACGGGTGCCTGAGCATGTGCTGTTGGGACTTCCCCATCCTATGTTCTTTCCTCTGCGCTCGTTGTGGGGCAGGCAGATTGCATTGGCTTTGCTAGCAGCGAGGCAGGTCCTGTTAGCGCAGTGTGGCTCCCCGGCGGTGCCTGACCCCCTTGACTGGATCCAGCGGCTTTGGCATGTCCTCGCCATGGAGCGACTATCATTAGGCATGGACGGGAAAGGCTCGGAATATACTAAGCTATGGGGCCTGTTCCAACAGCTCCTGTCCAAGGACCTTCAGGAGGTGACATGTCCGAAATACTTGCAAATCATACAGATCATTCCGCTGGAACCTGTGGGGGCTATGCCTGCTAATTGATTGCTGTCGGCCCGTTAATGTATAGAATTGGTGGACCCTGGAGGGTGGTGGGTGTAGGTAGAAGCTGGTGCGGAACGGGGTGGGACTGGGTGGTGGGTTGACATGGGAGGGTGGAGGGTCAATGGGGGTTTTGGTTTTTCTGTTTTCCTTTTTATGGTCATTTCTATATAAAAGCGGTGGTAATAGCTCAGGTGGGGCGACAGCGCTTCTTCCTTTACGGAGGATCGCCCTCCGGGGTGTAGGCACAGACGCTGTGTTGTTGATATACGAATATGCCCTGCCGGCGAGTCGATGTAGGCAGCTGGGCTGTGTATCAAGATGCCTTCCCGCACAATAAAAATGATTGACTCTAATTCACTGATCATTTTTTGGGGAAAATGTCATTACATAATTTCTGTATCTGCCTGCCTCATGATAGAAGGAGGCCATCCTGCTAAGACGGAACTCTGAAACGTATGAAGGAAGACATTGTCATTGTTGTGTGTATTTATTAAAATTACAAAAAACAATTTGATGGACAGAATGTAGATCAATGTTTTACATTCACCCCAGTACAAGGATCTGGGCCTAAATCCATCGTTTTTTGCACTCCACACCACCCTGGGTCAGATAATGGCTTCATGCAAATCAGCTCTGACCCTGTGCCCCATGGGAACAGTCCAGTCCGAACTACAACAGCCATATCTTTCCCAGACCGGAATCAAGCATCCGAGGACCGGACCGGTTTCGAGGTAACACCTCTCATCAGCCCGGCTAGCTTGACTCCAGTGGTGTGGAGGCTCTGGGACCCACGTCTGAGCTACCCCAGTACACTCGGGGAGAAAATTACAAAAAACAATTTGATGGACAGAATGTAGATCAATGTCTTACATTCACCCCAGTACAAGGATCTGGGCCTAAATCCATCGTTTTTTGCACTCCACACCACCCTGGGTCAGATAATGGCTTCATGCAAATCAGCTCTGACCCTGTGCCCCATGGGAACAGTCCAGTCCGAACTACAACAGCCATATCTTTCCCAGACCGGAATCAAGCATCTGTGTGTATTTATTAAGCATATACAAGCTGTATTCTAAGTAGGGCGCCTAGTTGTACAGTATTTATTGTTTTGACATTTCCATCTGTATTTATCCATATATATTCTTTTAACATTTTGTTGGTATTGTTGTGTTTATTTTTTCTTGGTGAAACAATTAAGATGCACCTAGTATATTTTGACATTTACATAACTGATAAACGTACACTTACACTTTGTAGATTTTTAGTGCACAAAATAATACTCGTCAGAAATCATTAATATTGGAGTACTAAAGCTTGTGCACATCTCAAACTGTTAAAAACCGAAGTAGAAAATCATCCTTTTTAACACCCTGTGCTGCCAATGTATATCGCGTTCCCAGTCAAAATTGAAAGTGCAGTGACATTTATGTATTTTTCCATTTTGAAAAATAAATGTTGACAGGGAAACTGTTTTCTACATTTTTTTTATGTGTAAGAAACAGGACAAATGCAAAACTGTTGGCTTAATTATAACTAACTGGTAAAAGACGGCACCAGGAGCAGATGTTGTAGGATGCCCAGTCTTGGTCTCCGTCAACACGCACATCTGGCTACACAGCTTTGCACTGCATCACAACGATTATTTAGGCAAGGATATTACGGCACCATCATATGACAAATCAGTATTGACCATTCCCAAATTCCAGTGCTGAATTTACTTCGAAATTAAAGCAACTCTTGGTGCGATGGAGAGAACGGAACGGGGGAAACAGCGTGAATGACTACAGGTGTCCATGTAACATGGTAGTTCTATTCACTCTATTTGCATTTTCATAATTTCCCCTTTCTTTGGGTCTCAGCCTGGCCTCTGTGCATTGTCCGGATCATTGGTTGCACATAATTTGATGCAGCTGTTAGGGAAAACAGAATTATATCCACTGGGATAGAGCACATTGTAAGTAAAGAGTTTATTTAAGTTAATTAAAACCAAATGCATATTACAAACAGTTAAATTATAAAATCTTTTTGCAGTGAACATAGACATTATAGTATTCAGACCAAAGAACTAACAAAACCTTGTTACAAGAGTTGCTCATCCATCTTAAAAATACCTAAAGTGCATAAAACAGATTGCAATACATCACAGAGGAATGGGTATGACAGGCTAACTCTGGTGCTCCAGCAGTTATTGACTGGGAAATCCCAAAAGTCACATGTAATCTAGACAAAAGACAGCCTTGACATGTGAAGACAAAGAACGGCCATTCTGGCACACAGCAATGGCCCAGTGCAAACCATATTATTCGAAAAAGGTAAAGAAATGTACTGAGGAGTGTTGACTCCAGCCTTCCTCATACATGATGGCCGAGGAGAGCAAGGTCTTAAGTTGGAAAGGTGGCTGCCACAAGATGCAGGATGAGCCATTATACTTCATCCCATAGCCGGTATTGACTGTATTTTGATCATATGTAGCGTACCCAATTATGAAGGATAATCCTTGGGTATACTTAGATATTTTTTTTACTTTTTTCTGGATCCTGGCTATAATCCAGTTTATATTTATTTAAGAACTCTCAGAAATGGTTGAGTCAGCCATGTGGTATCCACCTACCATGGTGGGGGTAATTGGCTATAATGAAGCATGCCACAATAAGTTATGGGTGAGGTGATTTTTCCAAAATCTTTTAGGGTTACAGCTGTTTGCCTAGTTGATACTTGTTGAGCAATTACCAATCTTGACGGTCCCGGAGCAGATTTAAATTAAAGTCACTGATGACAATCTCTCGAATATTGCTGAAATGGGCCAATAGATCCGAGGTAATATTCAATGTTTTTACACATGTTGACTTCCCTTCCAGTGCGGGATTAATGTATAAATTTTATCAGAATTAACAGGCCAATATTAGAGCCTAAATCCCAGTTATCAATCTTTATGCCCTGAAGATTGTAATTATTGGATTTTACGTCTGTTATTTTGTAATGCTTTAAGTAATTTCAAGTAGGACATCGCTCCAAGGTCAGAGTTGATTTTTTCCATGCCAGCAGCACTCCAAGATAACAAGTATACTTTTTTTTGCTTATGTTATTCCATGCTCCTTGAGGTCCCTGGATGGGCTGGTGTCGTTAGGGACTAGAATTCTTTAAAGAGCAGTTGCAATCCATCCCAAATTGTTTGCTTCTGCTTTATCAGGCAAGTTTGGTTAACCGTTTCATCCTTGAGGCCTGAGCCAGGAAATTGTGAGTAGAGCGATGTTAGAACATTGAAATAAAGGACCAGGCCAACTGCGTTTTCTAGAATTGAAAGTTGGAATTGGATTCTTTAATGGGTGATGCTTGTCCTGAACGAGCTCTGTCATTATTTACCAGGAGAATATTTGCATAGTGAGCCGTAGTTGGCTGTGTTAGTAAAATACCCAATCCGCAAAGATCTTAGGTTTCTCAATGACTAAATTTGCTGCTTCTCCCAATGTCTATGTGGGGACCATGGCATCTTATTTTTGTGTCCAGAATTGAAGACGAGCAAAACTTTATTGCTGTAATATTGGTAGATGTCAGTTGCATACAATTTTGATGAGCAGCTAACAGTATGACTATATTACCTCTATTTGGAGTATATTTAATGTTTAAGTCCTATTCTGGGTGCAAGATTGTAATTTGGTTATTCTCACTGGTCTCCACTTTAGCTGAGTTATTAAAGCTTGAGCTGTCCTTGGATAGCACCAAGTTCCTTTCGGTATATATATATGTTTGCAACTTGTGGATACCCTTCCCTTCTACAGCCCCGGAGGCATCTGAGGAAGACCATGAACTAGAAGCAAAGACTTGAGATTAAACTTCTGGAGTACAGCAGGGTTGGAGCAAGTTGAACTGAAAGCCCTTCTTGATTAAAACTGTAATGAAAGCACACTTAATTGAGTAGTTTAATCAATAGAAGATAGATAAACGGTTGATTCTTTTCAGCTATGCAATAACATCAGCGTCAAGGCTACACTTAGTATGAGGGGTTCTGCAGCTCCCTCCCACCTCATCTGGTTGACCACTTCTGTCTACCTCCTGCTCCATCTCCTCTCCTCTCCTCCTGAAGGAACATATGCCTGTGAGTTGACCTCATCCTCAAAACTCCCTTTCCTGTGGTCTCACCCCACCAACTCATGCAGAACTCTGGCTGTTTGGTGCTCATTTGTGGTCCTCCCCCAGATCAACCCCAGGCTCCTTCACTGCCTAGCCCCCCATCCTGTCAACTATGCAGATATTTTGTAACAAAATATCTTCATGCTCTTGCAATGATGTAGTTTACATTTTTTTACTCCATGTGGACTATATTTGTCTTGTGTTTTGAGCATTTATTTAAAAAGTATTCTTTTAATAGTCGTGCCAATTTTTAAGATTAGTTTGAATTACATTTATAACAGTGCACAAGAATAATGCTTAGTATTAACACACCATAAAAACACAAGTTAAAAATAAAAACCGTCAACCTGGGGTGTGAAGTTTACCGGTGTCAGAGATAGTCACAAAGCTTTGGAAAGTTTTTCATTGGCCGTAGTTCTTGAGGCTATTTGCTTGGCTGTGTTTGTATGGCTTCAAGCAGGAAGCCCTAGCAACAGTCATCAATATGCCATTCACTAGAGAGACACAGTATGGAAGCACAGGAGACGAGGCTCTCCAAATCATGAAAAACAGAAAATTAGACCTCAAGATCCACAGGAGCCCTTCAATTCAAGGGGCCTTTTAGGAGACCACCAACCCCAAGGAAAAGACCACTAGAGGGTGTGGGGCTCAACCAGTGGTTTTGCATGCCTCTTTCACGCCACAGGCTTCCTTTCACAGTAGATCAATCCAGAGGCACTACAGCCACGTACCAAGACAGCCCTTTCATGGCAGAGCGGGAGATAGAGGATCAACTTCGAGGGGAGGGGGGGGGGGTTGGGGGTTGGGGGGTGGGGGAGGGAAGTTAGGCAGGCTCTCCAGCAAGTGACTCAGTGATAGGCCCCCAACACCAGTGGTGGGAGGGGGGGTTTCCTTCAACAATGGAACATCATCACCTCAGACAAGTGGATTCTAAACAGTATCCAACACAGATAGTGTACCAAATTTACTAAAGCAACAACCAAACATCTGACCAAATCAAAGATGAGCAACAATGAGGAACAAAGTCGCCTCAAAACAGGAGGTAGTGAATGTATTGTGCAAACTGGTGATTGAAAAGAATCAAGCGAGAGAGCGAGGTCGGGGAGTATATTCTGTTTACTTCCTTACACGAAAGCTAGGCAAAACTTTAAAACCTAGCTTACAACTGAGGGTCCTGAACAAGTACGACAAGACTCCAAAATGTAAGATGCCAATTGTGCAAGAGGTCATTCCACGACTGCGAAAAAGAGACTACATGACAGCTATAGACCTGAAGGATGCATACCTGCTTGTACCGATAAACAGGAGACACAAATTCCTGATGTTCATCGTGGGAGAGGTACATTAGTATTTCAGATTTTTGCAATTTGGAATAAAATTTGCTACCAGGGTTTTTTTTCTAAATGTCTAGCTGCTGTCTCAGCTCAGCTAAAGATAAATACCGATACTTTCATAAGTACCAATATGTTAGAAATGGGGGTCTCTAGTTGGCAAGGGCTTGAACCTTTGTCCAAGTAAGGACCCTTCTTCCTAGTCAGTAAAAGGGAGTTACACTCCTAAAATAACCCCTGGTCACCCCCTTGGTAGCTTGGCACAAGCAGTCAGGCTTATCTTGGAGGTAGTGTGTAAAGCTTTTGCACATAACCAACAGTAATACAGTGTAAGCACTACAAAAGGACACCACACCACTTAAGAAAAATAGCCAATATTTTTATACACAAGACCAAAAACGATAAGAATCCACAATACAGTACTTAAAAATCCACAGTTGTCAAAATACGCTTTAAAAACAGTTCCTTGATGTCGATAGCTCCGTCCGGGGCTATCTTGGTGTTGTGAGAAAACAAATCCAAATAGTTCAGGCTGGTCGCGGCGTCGCAGACCAGCTATGGTGTCGGGAAGACCCACAGACAGTACCTGTTAGATATGCAGGGCACCGAGGCCCTTGAAGTCACTCACGTTGCAGGTCGAGCTTCTTTCTGTTGGGATCAGGAGTGCTGGCGTCTGCAGGCGTTTTGGTTCTGTGGTTCGAAGTGCAGCGGTGGGGCGTCTGGTGCCCTCAGTTCGCGGTGCGAGCAGCAGCTCGGTGGCAGCATCAGATGGTGTTGTCGGTGAGACCAGGCTCGCGGTGTGAGGTGAAGGCGGTGCTGACAGGTCACAGTGCAAGCAGCGGCGGCGCCGTTGCTGAAGTGCTTTAGTCGACTGACAAACGGGAGTCGATGGTGCGGGCGTTGGTAGACCAAGGCTGTGGTGCGGAATGAGGGCAGTGCGTTGTGTAACTTTACAAGTGGTGCCCTCGAACCACGGTGCAAGCAGTGGCGTCGATTTCGGCGTGGAGCGTCGATGTCGAGGAGACCAAGGAATCATTGGGAAACGAGGCGGTGCGGAATGCAGTGCCCACAGGTCGCGTTGCGCGCATCGGCTCGGTGGCGGCGTCATCCGTGAGACCAGGGTTGCGGTGCGGCATTGCGGAGGTTCCCTCTGCGGTGCCTTCAGGACACAGCAGCAGCATTGTAGACGTTGTCTGGTTGCTTTTCTTCTGTTGCAGCACAAAACACACAGTCACCAGTGCTGAGGGCAGAAGAGCTTGAAGTCTTTGCTGTTCTTGAGACTTCTTGAACAGGGGGCAAGCTCTACCTCAAGCCCTTGGAGAAACTCACAAAAGTAGTATGCAGAAAGTCCAGTCCTTTCACTTCCCAAGACAGAAGCAGCCACTGCAGGCCAGCAAAGCACACAACACAGTGGGTAGTTCCTCCTCACAGCTTCTCCAGCTCTTCTTCTTGGAAGTCTTCTTGATCCAAAAGAGTTCTAAAGGTCAGGGTTCTGTGTCACAGTATTTGTATCCAAAAATCCTTTGATACTCTAGGCAAAGAGTATCTGTGCCCAGCCAGAACTAGTTCTTCCTTCTCTGGTGTCATTTCCCAGCAGGGGGTGGAGACTGCATTGTCAGAGGCAGACCAGGCCCTTTGAGGTACAAGGAAATCTCCTCCCTCTTCCCCCATCGCAGCCCAGATCTATTCAGCCCTATCCTGACCTACCTAGACTATCAGGAGCCACCCTTGCTTCCTAGCCATCTGTCGTCCAAAACCCAGACAGGCAATCCATATTCCAGCAGAGGCACTTGGGATGACTGAGCAAGAAAATACCTACTTCCTAAAAGTGGTATTTTCAAACACAGAATGTAAAAATCACCTTTACTAAAAGATGCTTCGTTAGAATCAGAGTTCGGGCATACTAAATTCTATTTTACCACCTAGTTCCCAGGGCCAGTTGTAAATTGATACTTGTATAGCGCACTACTCACCCGCAAGGGTCTCAAGGCGCTTGTACGAATACCGCTGTGGAACCCATCCTGGCTTTCCCTGTGAGGTGTCCACTCCTGGGCACCCCCAAGGTGGAGGTCAGGCATCCTTACCGTTGTGGGGGCCGTTGTGGAGATTAAGCAAGCTATTGCCCAGAGTTGCAGAGTGGGACTCCATGATTGGGATAGGCACCGAGGCGAGAATGATCAGGTCCGTGGAATTTTGAGCCCAAGACCCCCCGAGGCGGGGAATTGAACCCTGGTTCCGGGCCAGACCTCTGCATCAGGGTTGGCCGCTCTAACCATTGAGCCACACTTCTCCACCAGTTATGTGTATAAGATGGTATAAAGAAACTTCCCATTCTGTCCTATGGGGAACAGGTAACCGTGCAATAGTGAAAAACGAAATTGGCTGTAATTCACTATCAGGAAATGGACCACACACCAGGGCATGTCCTACCTTTCACATACACTGCAATCTGCCCACAGGGGTACTTTGGGCCTACTTTGAAAAGGGAAGGTTAGGAACTGGCAGGTGCGTGCACGGGCCAATTCAACATGGCGGTTACAAACTGCGCGCAGACTCTGCAATGGCAGGTCTGAGGTACCTTTTCCGGGCTACTTGCGTAGCTGGCACAATCCTTGCTGCAGGCCCACACGTAACATTTGATTCCCAGGCCCTGGCACGCTCTGTGCACTTTACTAGGGCTGACAAGAAAACCAAACAGCCAATCAGGAAAACACCAATCCATAACATACTTTACCACAGGAGCACTTGCACTTTACCACTGATCAGCAGTGCGAAAAGTGCGCAGAAACACTACACCAGCAAAAACAGAGTCAAACCTGGGAGGGCAGAAAGCAAAAACTCGGGGGAAACTCTCCAAAAGATGCCAAGTCTAACACTATACTTATGACTAGTTGATTGAAAGATGTTTAAAAATATCAGTTCAGTATAAACATTACCAAACAAACTGTGCACCATTTTGGTTCCCCATATGCTTCGAAAAATCTTTTCCCATGGCACAGAAAAAAAGATATTCTTGGAACCAAGGCTACACTTCTGAGAAGATACAGCCTGCCCAGTGCAGAAGAGAATCCTGGCATTAACAGAACAAGTTTTCCTTTCCCAGAAGGGATAAGCTCGGACGGTGATGACAGTAGGGAAATTGATGGGCATGATGGCTTCCTGCATACCCCTAATACCCAACACAAGACTGCACATGAGAGCACTACAGGAGTGGTTACAAAGACAGTGGTCACAGGAGACTGAGAGTTGGTAGGATATAGTGTTTGTAATAGACACCAGTCCACTGAGAGTTACAATGGTGAAACAAACTTTGATAGGCAGAGCACGCAAAGACCCAACTCCCACTGTCACTGTTATGGAGGCCTCCCTCACCGGGTGAGGGGCCCGTCTGGGCAAACTAAAGTTCAGGGGGTATGTAAAGCCCACAAGATGCTGTAAAGCTCATACATGTGTTGAAACTCTAGATTGGTTTTGGAGCACTGAAAGCCTGTCAAACACAGATAAAGGGAAGAACAGTACGAGTCCAGTAGAGTAACACGACAACCATGTTTTGCTTCAACAAACAAGGGGGTACAAGGTCATAGGTCCTGTCCACACTAACACAGGAGATTTGGACATGAGCCATACAGAGAACGTTCATATGATAATGCCAGAAGTACAAAAAACAGAGACCAGCAGGTTAATTAGGCAAGTAAGCAGCTCACACAAGTGGGAGCTTAAACAACATGTGTTAGACATGATATTCCAAAGGTGGGAGACTGCATCAATATGCTTCTTTCTGACCCACAAAATGTCACAGCTTTGCAGCCAGCTTCCCAAACTACTAGTCGCTGGGAAAATGCCTTGTTGATTAAATAGTGAGGGACATTTGTATACGCTTTTCACTCCAATCCATTTGATACCATTAGTAACATAAAAATGCAAGCAAACAACAGTGACACTAGTTTATTCACTTGCATTGTTTGGTGCTGCAAATCCAGAGAAATGAGAAGAGGCTTTTTGCATTTGAAGGCTCATTTTGTTTGGGGGAGTTCTATAGAGTGTTCAAGGATTCAATCTGGGTGGCTGAATCGTATTTCTCTCTCAAAATGGCAATAAAAACGAATTTAAGATTAAAAAAACAACTGAGACACTAATCATAATCTACCCGCGGTGGACAAGACAGACTTAGTTGTCCGACCTAGTGGAGATGGCGTAGGTGAGAGTACTAGCACCACCAGTGCATCAGGCTCTAGTAATGATGCAAGGGGGCAAGTGTTCCATCTAAAACCACACACCGCTTTGGGAATCTGGACAACACATTCAGACAGTGGTGCACATGGGGAGTACCTGAAATAATACTGGGCGCAGGACACAACCATACTTAAATATCTCATTTATCTGCTTGATGAAGGCCTATCCTACCCTTCACTAAAATTACATTTAGCAGTCTTCCTGGCTTACGCAAGCGGTTCAATTAGCAGAAATGTGTACAAAACATGAATCATTAAGAGATTTCTGGAAGGTCCAAATAGATAGATACCACGGTGGTCAGCACCCACACTATGGTGGAACCTTAATATACTGCTAACCCAAATACTTTAATCACCTATTGAGCTGAAGCACATTGCAGAGCTACATTTTGTTTTACCTTAAAGATGGCCTTTTTTGGTACCTACTAGGGAACCACCTGCCAACTCTGTATCTTCCGAGTTTGCTGAAACTCCTCCACGGAAATTAACGTGCACCGCGCCACTACTCTATGCCCGATTCAGCATCTGAGGCTTCATATTGTTAGGCATAATATTTGTCCTGATGATGATCCGTGTAACGGGTTAATGGATCGAAACGCCATCGACAATTCATAACACCTTATACATCTCAAACTTTTTGTACTTTAAATGTAAAGGTGTTCGTTATGTTTTGGTGTACCATGACATTGCGCAATTACTGGTGCAACAAACTTTAAGCTTTTGCCTAAAAGCCCTTTTGTTTCAGTTTTGTCACTCACTATATGTTGCACATGTGTTAAGTAGGGTACAGGCTTGTGCCCCACTTTGTGAATTGCTGTGTAATATTCATCCTTATTGTTAGCAAATAAATATCTGACCTCTGTCCGGCTGGACAAGTCAAATCAATATAGTAACGACTGAATCTATATTTATTGTTCCTTGATATCCCTCCTTAAAGTGATCACTGTTGTCTGAATAGAAACTCTCGGCAAAGGCTACAGCACCCAAGGACAAGCAGCCCAGCGGATCCCTCGAAGGATTCCCAGACGGCGAAAGCCCTCGAAAAATCAAGGTCGTCGAAGGATGCCCTCGAAAAGGGCACCTCGGCGCTGAGGAAAGAAGGGCCAACAACTACTTCGACATTGACGACCTCGAAGCGCACAACCTCTCAACGCCGAACAGGCTGCAGATGGAAAGGTAGAAGAGGAGGCTCGAGGAAGAAATGGCGAGCATCCAGCAGTTACAAAAGGACTTCGATGAAAAGATGAGCCAGTATACCATCCCACCGAATCTCATGCTCATAGTCAAGAGACAAGGAGGATGCAGAGCTGCCGAAAACTCCTGAACCGGTCGAGGAACAAGTGGAGGAAGTCTATTATTTTGAGGACGAAGCGACGAGGATCAGCAGACCTATCAGTACTCAACGTCCTCGGAGGCACAAGACTTGGAGTGGCAGGACCTAGACGGTGAATTGCCGGAAGAAGGAGTAGACACCTGCCCTTCGTGTCCTTCAATGCCAGACGACATAGGAATCTACAATATGGTTGACCAAAAGGCTGCACAGACATATGGGGGCCAGGCACGGAGAGGAGGCCAGCAACCTACCCCCTAGTGACTTCAAAATAAAGCAAACGCCCATCCTAACAACACCTCTGGGTGGGCAGAAGAACATACAGAAAAACAAATACCAGGCGTTCCACAACTAACACTGCCTCAAACACACAACACCAGTAGGGGGCAGAATAAGAGCCTTCATCCAGGAATGGAGGAAGGTCACAACAGACAAATGGATACTAAACATCATACAATAAGGATACTGTATAGAGCTAGAAATTCAACCTCCAAACGGAAACAAGGCACACTCAGCAAAAGAACTTTCGCTCTTGCCACTAGAGGCGCAGGAACTACTCAGCAAAGAGGCGATAGAGATAGTGCCACACAGCCAAAGGAACAAGAGGGTTTAATCCACTTACTTCCTCGTGCCAAAGGTGGACGAAACACTAAGACCTATCCTACATCTAAGGTTTTTTTTTTTGAAAACCTTTATTTCGATGGAAGAAATACATTTGCAGGCCTACAACCACACGGGCCGGCCGTTGCTAAAACGTAACAGAAACTCAAAATTGGACTATTACACAGCTCTTCAGCCGACAGCCCGAGGGCCCGGCAGCGATTCAGCATATTATTCTTCAGAGTCTTGTGATGGTAAGCAGGATGAATTCAAGGTTTCACATTTTAAATATATATAAATAAACCATGAAAAATAAACTGAAAAAACAAGCAAGGCAAAAAGGAGACTATACAGTGAGTGTCCGTCCCAGGGGGGGAGAGCCGTATCAGAAAATTATATGTGCAATGTAGATCGATGAGATCCTGAGAGGGAGGGGGCACGGGAGCGAGTGATCACAGCATCAGCAAGAATGTTCACTAAAGAAGGAATGCTCTGCTACGGGGACAGCGGTATCTCCGGGACATCTTCAAAAGGGAGAGTACAGACCTCCCCACGGTATAGGTTCCATTGATTCCATATTCTCCCCCACTTCTTGGGTCTACCACGTGCAACATATATGGTTTTCTCCCTAAACATGCACCAATCCATGTTTTCTTTCCAAGCTGAGACCGTAGGTGCTCTTTGGGACCCCCATAGTTGTGCGATGTCTCTTTTAGCTACCATGTTCCCAAGGGTAGCCCATTGCATCTGTGCCACATTATAATCGTTTGGCTCCCACACATTAAATAAGCAGCGTCGGGCCTCCGGCAACAACGAAACTCCTGTAACCTCTTCCATGACAGCATGCACGCGATTCCAAAACACCACCACATCAGGGCACTCCCATATAATATGGAGGAAGGTAGCAATCCAACCACACCCAATCTTGCACAACCCATCCACAGAGTAACCCATACGCAGCAGCCGGGGACCTGTTATATAGATACGATGTAGGATTTTTAATTGCACCAGCCGGAGACTGGCCGGAATCGCGACCTCTTTAGTAGAAGATATACCAGCCTGCCAATCTTCATCATCCAACTCCAGTCCATCGCCGGTCCAAGCACCCCGAAGCTGCAACAGCAAATCCGATCGATCGTTGATAAGTTTTTTATATATTAGGGAAATAGTACTATTCGGGACGTGCCCGTCAAGCACTCTATCCTCGAGAGGAGAAGATTCAGGGATAACGGTCCCGGTCGGGAAACCGAACCAAGCGCGTGGCGGATCTGCATATAACGGAAATGCTCCTTATCACTGAGCGCATATTCCGATTTGAGCTCATCAAAAGTATTGACCCTGTTTTTGACCCAGAGATCCCCGACCCTACTAATACCAATGAGGTCCCACTTCTCGAAACCCGTCGTAGTCCAAAGACCGCCCAATCTTTCCGCAGCGTTAAAGCGGGGTCGCTCTAGTCAATTTGTCCGACCACCCCATAGCTGCGCTTGCACTACCCCACACCCGCACCGCGACCCCGGTGGGTCCAGTCAGTTTCCTTCCAGACGATTTGGAATATAACGCCCTGTTATAATTCCCTCCCGGTAGCTGCCATTTGTCCATTTCGAACGCAGGATTTGGAACCGGGCCGTACATGACATGATTAATTGCGCTCAATTGGGACACCCAGTAATAACGTTTAATGCCAGGCAGCGCGATGCCCCCATCGTACCAGGGCAAAGTCAACTTCGCTAGGGCAATGCGGGGACGCCCGCCCCATATCAACTTCCTCTGAAGGCTCTCTATCTCGCGAAAGTAACTGGCCGGCACAAGGTCAAGCGTATTCTGGAGGGTATATAGAAATCGGTGTAGGGACATCATCTTAAAAAGAGCTGCCCTCCCGACTGGGGAAAGCGGCTGGCCGCACCAAGCAGTCACGTCGGATTTAAGCCGAAGAAGCGGAGGAAGCAGGTTCCGTTCGTACCGAACCGCGGGGTCTAGTGATATAAAGATCCCCAGATATTTAAACCCGGCCTGTGATATCGGTATCAGGCAGATACGTGCCTAGGGGGGTACTTCCCCGGTGAGTGGATAAATACTAGATTTAGCCCAATTGATGACTAGACCAGAGTTCTTCCCGAACTAACTAAGTACATCAAATAATACCCCCAGTGACTTCCGAGGGGAAGTGAGATATAACAGAATGTCGTCGGCGTATAGCGATATGCGGTCTTCGAAGTCTGGAGACCACCTAATGCCTTTAAGCGACGGTTCCCACCGTAGCCAAGCAGCAAGGGGTTCTAACGCAAGCGCAAAGAGCAATGGAGATAAGGGGCATCCCTGTCGCATACCCCTCCCAAGAACAAAGGATTCCGAGACCCTGCCGTTAACCACCACCTGGGCCAGCGGTTCCTCATACAGGAGTTTAACCCAACGGATAAACCCGGGGCCAAAACCGAATTTCACGAGGGCCGCCCACAAATTTGGCCATTCCACAGTATCGAAGGCCATCGTGGCATCCAAGGAGACCAAGATGGCCGGCTCACGCAACGACTCCGCTCTCACCAGGACGCCATGGAGACGACGCAGGTTAAGCGCGGTGTTGCGGTGGGGAATAAACCCAGACTGATCCGGGTGTATCAGATCGCCGATCACCTTTATCAGCCAGTTTGCTAGAAGTTTTACCAAGATCTTAGGTTCGGCATTCAAGAGTGATATCGGTCTGTAAGACGCACACAGGTCCCGGGGTTTCCCCTCCTTATGAATAACAAAAATGGACGCTAGTCTCCGGTCTCGGGGAAAGGACCCGACATTTTGCGATTCTAGAAACATCTCACGGAGGTACGTCGCCTTTTTATCAGGACACAACTTATACAATTCGATGGGGACGCCATTTGGGCCCGTAGCTTTCCCCGAGTGGATGGAGCAGATAGCGAGCGCTATTTCATCGGTAGAAAATTCCGCCTCCATAAGCTCTTTGTTGGAATCAGACAGGCAAGGCAATGCGATATCTCCGAGCAACAAGTGCGAGTCCTCCTCCGGTCTGTCTGAGACTGGCGCGTACACCTTTTGGAAATGGTGCGCGAAACCCTCCACTATCTCAACAGGATCCACAACTCGCACTCCATCCGCTCTCTCTATAACAGGCACAACACGATTCAGTCTTTCCTTTTTATCCAACCAGGCAATCAACTTCCCCGCTTTATCTCCAACATCATACAGTCGCCCCTGTTGCTCACGACTCATAGCCTTGGCCGCATCAGTCACCAGAGCTCTGTAATCAAACTGTTTGAGGGATAAAGCGTGTAGTTTATCCTGTGTGGCACCAGACTGTAGCTCTTCTTCCAAGTCAGTAATTTCAGTCTCCAGTCGTACAACCTCCTCATTGTTACTCTTCTTTGCACAAGCAATCAACGACTAAGTTTGGCCACAGATTACTGTCTTGAAGGCCTCCCATAGTGAAATGGAGGTAGACACCTACCCCACATTTTCAGCGAAGTAATGATCAATAGCCTTAACCACACCCGCCCTGGTTCTAGGATTACGAAGGTGCCAGGGATTAATCAGAGCCACCTGACCCTCCGCTCCCAGCTGTATATCAATAGAGAGCCACAGTGGGGAGTGGTCCGAAATACCCCTGGCCAGGTGTCTAACCTCTCTCACCGAGATGGCCTGAGCCGCCGGCATAAGGACGTAATCAAGCCTAGCAAGGCTCCCGAGTGAAAGGTGTATTGTGCCTGTCCGGGGTGCATCAGCCTCCAACAATCCACCAGACCCAGTGTCTCCAGGAAGTTACCCAGCCAAGATTGTGATCTCGCAAGTTCCCTAGGGGAGCTGCGGTCCTCTCTACCACAGACCACAGAATTGAAGTCTCCACCCACAACCAAAATACCTTCGGGGAGCCCCAACACCACCCTTCCCAACTCAGAAAACGTCGTAGTAAACCTGGCGGAACATACACTGAGAGTATGGAGATAGTCTTCCCCTCCCACCTGCCCATGATAGCAGCATATCGTCCCCTATCGTCTAGTATAGTATCATCTATTTAAAGGGAGAGGGAGTTCCTGACAAGAACGCCAGCCCCCCTCGACCCAGTAGTGAATCCCGAGTGCGCTACCAGACGATAACCTCGCCTATTCATTGCATGGCATGTGTTCCCTATCAAATGTGTTTCCTGTAGCAACACTGCATCAGGGGAAAGACGTTTCTGAAACTGCAACACTATCTCCCGTTTTATCCTGACCCCAAGACCATTGACATTCCAACTTAATACCCTCAGCCCCCTACCCCCCATCCCCGAGATGAAGACAAATTCCCTCCCACGATGAAACAGACACCAAAGTCAAAATATGCAGTAATACGTTGCCTCGAAACAAACCAATACAAAACAAAGTTTCCCCCACCACCCCCAAAGAAATTCTCTGAACACCCCCCCCTCCACCCTGCACCCCTGCGTTAGACCAAAAAGCCACCCCAACTTGCAGTGTGCCTGTCGCCCTAACATGAAACTAGTCTACAAAAAGAGAAAAAAAACCCTGAAGGAGGAAGAGTCCCGGTTCCCCTACCGCGTCAGGGTATTTACAAATATATGTACAAACTCAAAAAGTCATCAAACCACTGCTGCAAAGTCCATATACCACGCGTGCCGGTCGTCACTCACTCCTCCTGTTCCGAGGAACCACCGTCGGCGCCCCCCGATTGCTCCGGGCGGTCTCGATGCATTGGTAGAGTATCAAGCCAGTCGCTAACGACCTCGGGCCGATCAAAAAAGAGCGCCCGTTCATTGTATTCGATGCGTAGTTGAGCAGGGAAGAGCATAGCGTATTTCAAGCCCATGTCTCTCAGTCTCCGTTTCACCCCCATGAATCCCATCCTCTGCTTTTGTACAGACTGTGTGAAGTCCGGGTAGAAACCAATAGTCACATTCTCAAATTTCGAGGGGCCGTTGGCCCGCGACCCCTGCAGGATAGCGTCCCTGTCCCTGTCCCTGAAGTTAAAGATCCTGGCAATGAAGGGCCGTGGAGGGGCGCCCGGTTTATGTTTCCCACCCGGGACTCTGTGGGCACGCTCAACCGCAAAAATGTTACTGAGGCCCTTAGGGGCCAGATGGTTCAATATCAGGTCCTCTACAAGGAGATCCGTTGTTAATTCAGTGGACTTCTCTGGAACCCCGATGATACGCACATTGTTGCGCCTAGCTCGACTTTCGAAGTCATCCAGCCGACGGGCAAACAGATCATTAGAGGACCGCAGATTACGGACTTCTGTTTGGAGATCGGACATGCCGGTCGTGAGACTGGCGGTCTTTATATCCAAAGACTTGACCCGTTCATTGGTCTTCGCCAGATCAGTCCTGATCAAGTTGACATCGATAGCCACTGTGTCAAGCTTTAGGGCCAATGTTTCGTATTGCTGGCCCATGGATGTCTTCATGCTTGCAATGGCGCCCATGACGTCTCGTAGGGTCAATTCTTCCGTCGCTGAGGAGCCATCTCTGGTCTCGTCCAAAGCTTTACCAACACCACTGGGGGATCCTTTTGGACGAGTGCAGCGATCCATGATATTGGATTGGATGGCACCTCTCGGTGCGTGACTTTGGTGGTCCGCTTCTCGCTTTCTGGCTTGCTCGCCATATTGAACGAGGCGCACCGGAGGGGCCTTTGGGACCGGGTGTGAATGGCTCCTCACAAATCGGACTTGTAAAGTCTAGAGACGAGGTGCAACAGGCAAGCGCTCACCCAAGGTTAAACCATGAGCCAACAGTCGGATGGCGGCTGGTTGCAGTAGACCAGGACCAAAAACTAAACCGAAAGTACTTCAGGGGCACCAGTCGACTTCCACTGGCCGTTGTTGTTCAATTGCCACCTGGGTATCTCGGGGACTCGAGTCCGGGGCTGCTCCTCGGTGTAGGCCGCAAACCTTCGGAGTGGAGTAAATCCGGTTTCTGGCAGCCAAATCGATTTTTGAAAAGAGCGTCTGTCAGCAGGGTCATATCCATAAGAACCCGTCGTCTATATCAGGACCAGTGACAGGATATATGCGGGAGGCGGCGAGGGTCTCGGGAGCCCTTTGCTCACGCGACCATCTTGGATGCGCGCTAAGCTCCTCCTCCACATCTAAGGTTCTTGAACAAATTCATAAGGACTCAAAGATTCAAAATGACTTTCCTACAAGAGGTAATACCCCAAATACAACAAGGGGATTACATAGCAACTGTAGATTTGAAGGACACGTACTTGCCCGTCCCTCTCAACCACAAGCACAAATGTCTACTAAGGTTTGTGATCAATCAAACTCGCCACCAGTTCACAGTACTGGCATTTGGGCTCAAATCCTCACCAAGGGTGTTTACAAAATGCCTAGCAGCTGTCACAGTACACCTACGAAGGCAAGGAATACATGTATGCCTCTATCTCGATGACTGGCTCGTGAAGGCAAGTTCGTACAGCCTCTGCAAACAACACATCCAGCAGGTCATACAACCCAACTGGGTTTCTCAATCCATTGGAAAAAATCGTCAAGAGAACCAGAGCAGATCAAGATATTCTTAAGGGCGAAGATCAACACCATACAGGCCAAAGTGTTCCTCAGCAGGAAGAGAACATTGGCGATACTGAAGGAAACACGTCTTTACCACAAGGAGCAAGTTCTGACTGTGAGTACGGTGAGCAAGCTGATGGGAATGATGGCGTCGTGCATTCACCTAGTCTGAAATATTCGACTCCTCATGAGACCATTCCAGGAATGGATACAGCAGCAATGGTCCCAGGCAACAGGGAGTTGGGAAGATCTAGTGGTTTTCACACACACGCAGTGCATCAGGAAATAGCGTGGTGGAACAAGGAAAACCTATCACAGGGGAAACCATTCACACAACCAACTCCAACAGTGACCATTACAACGGACGCCTCCCAGCTGGAGTGGGGCGCGCACTTGAACAAACTCAAGGTGACGGAGCTATGGTCGCAGCAGGATGCGGTCAAGCACATCAACTACCTGGAACTAAAAACTGTGTTCATAGTCTTAAAAGCCTTTCAGAAGGAGCTGTACGGAAACAGGGTCTTGATCCCAACAGACAACAAGACAACCATGTTCTACATCAACAAACCAGGAGGAATACAATGAGTAGCACTAGCAGGACTAGCACAGGAAATATGCACATGGGCCATTCCACTAAAAATAGACCTACTAGCAATACTGCTCCCTGGGAAGGACAATGTGGAAGCAGACCGACTCAGCAGGCAGACATCAGCATTCCACGAATGGGAGATCAACCAACAGGAAATACAGAAAGTGTTCCGGAAGTGGGGTACACAGAAAATAGACCTATTTGAAACACACCAAAATGCCAACACTGCGCATCCAGACAACCATCAGTCACAAGGGAGTGCGCTATGGATAAGTTGGTCAAAGACATTTGCATACGCTTTTCCCCCGATGCTACTGATACGCAGGGTACTCCGCAAATACAGGATCAGTAACATGTCGCTGATACTAATAGCACCTCGCTTCTGCCAAACGGTCATGGGTTTCACAAATAGTAGAGATGGCGCATGCACCAGCACACAGATTCACAAAAAGAAGGGAACTGTTAACAATGCAGAACGGAAGGGTCCTACACCCAGAGCCAGAGAGCCTCAGCCTAGCAGCATGGCTCCTGAAGACCTAGAGCTTGCACACCTCAAACTACCAGCGAGCATAATGGCAGTGCTCAGGGAGGCAAGAAGACCTAGCACAAGGAAATGCTACGTAACAAAGTGGAAAAGATCCTTCGAATAGTGCATTAGGGAGAGACTGCAAAGGAAAATCACAAGGGAATCCACAGTACTAAAATACTTAACACATCTACTACAAAGTAAACTAAGCTACACATCACTAAGGGTGCACTTAGCGGCTATAGTGGCTTACACAAGAGGAGAAACAGGGAAAAGTTTCTTCACCTCCCAAGTAGTAAAAAGATTTCTAGAAGGAAAAAAGAGAATCGCACCTCCAAACAGAATACCAGCACCAGCATGGAACCTCAACATAGTGCTAACTCAATTGATAAAGGCACCATTTGAGCAGATTCACAAGGCTACACTGCACATGCTCACGCTAAAGACGTCCTTCTAAGTCGCTATCACATCACTACGAAGAGTACGTGAGTTGCTAGCGCTAACACTTTAAGGGCCCTACCTGCAGATACACAGTGATAGGATTTTAATGAGAACAGATCCACACTTCATACCAAAAGTGGTGTCTCTGTTCCACATCAACCAAACAATCCAAATACCAAGTTTTTTCCAAAAAGCAAGCACAGAAAGGGCGCTGCACACATTGGACGCCAGGAGAGCTGTGATACACTTTATAGAGAGGACAAAGGAGTGCAGAAAGACAAAGCAGCTCTTTGTTTCCTTCGCCAGCAGTCTTTTGGGACGACCGGTTACCAAAAATACAATTGCACGGTGGATTGCACAAACCAAACAACTATGCCACAAGCAAGCAGGTAAACTGTTACAAGGAGCAGCTCATGCTCGCTCCGCAAGGAAGAAAGGAACAACGATCGCGTTTCTAGGTAACACACCTATTCAAGACATTTGCCAAGCTGCAATATGGTCTTCAGTGCACACGTTCACTAAGCACTACTGTGTAGATATCCAAATGAACAAATAAGCGCAAGTGGGACATAAGGTCTTACAACACATATTCAGTCACCAGTGCTCATCTTCCACCCAGCTATCACAATAAGGCAAACCGCTACAAAGTCTATGCACAGCATAGTGAATCCAGAAAGATTCACGTTGCAAAACATAGTTTCTTACCTGTCGGTGTAGTTTTGCAGCTCTACAACTGTCTGGATTCACTAGCGAACGAACCCTCCTCCGCCAGAAAGATGAGACAGGAGAAAAGGGATTAAAAATGGAAAAGACGGGAGGAGCTACGCCGTGAACCAAGATGGCCGCATAAGCTCCCGGCTCCGCCGACCTCCACCGGCGGCCCGTCAATCCTGTTGTCTATCCTCTACCCACACCCTGGGCCTGGATGTATGAAGGTTGCCTGATGCCAACGGTGCTTTCACGGATTTTCTGTCCACTTCAGCGACGAAGATATGTCGTGTTCCATTTTTGGCCTATTCCCGGCTGCCACCGGGACCTCGCTTTTTGAAATACCCGAGAGGGACCTGATCAACATCGGCTGTGGGACTGCGATTGTGGCCGGTCTTCCAGGCCTGAATATTTTTTTCCACCTTTGAGTCCCTTGTCCTCGTTGATGGATGATGCCGGAGAAGAGACACTGTGCTGTGCTGTGATCCTCCTGCACCGTGACTGTGGGTTGTGTGCCTGACCCTCGTTTCCCGCCCCGGGGGCTGACGGGCTGCACCCACGGCCGGTGAGTGTGCTGAGTTTGCTAGTCTGGGGCGCCCGTGTTGTTACTATCGCCAAATGTGTACCCGGAGCCCAGCGATGTGGGCTGGAGATTGTGTCCCCCTCCGTCCTCTGGTCCTGGGGATGGAGGGGGTGGACGGCGCACATTCACTGAGATCCGTAATGGCGGCGATTGGGGCGCTCCGCTCGCAATTTACCGACACATGTGTCTCCCTGGCGGCGAAACTGGATGATCTTTGCTCGAGACCGGCCACAGACGCTACAGCGCCTGCACAGAAATCTGCGGTCCAGTCGAGTGAATTGACCCGCCATCTCGAGGAGCCCGTGCTGCAGCCCGACTTTGTTTCTCTGAGAGTCGGCCTCACTTTTCCCTCATCCTCTACAGTACACGGTCTTCCCTCTACATCTCCTATCCGATGGTGTATCGTCGCTGGCTGTCCTGCACTTCCTTGTCGAGTCTCAGGGTCCCGTCTACGGGGCTCGCCATTTTCCTTTGTCTCGGCCCGTCTGCATGAGGGATGCTGCCATTTTGTGACAGGACTTTGTTCCATCTTCAATGCCCTGATCTGCCACGGACGCTTTGGCTGCCTCTGGTCGGATGCGGCTTGGTCGGGATGTGCTCCGGAACGGATTCGCACTGGTCAGGGCTGACTTTGACTTTGAGGTTTATTCGCCCCTTGCCACTGCTTCGGACCATCTGAGACGCTCCCTTTGTTTGCAACTGATATGCCTTTGGTAATGGATCTCCTCGTGAGACTTGCAGGGTTGACTTCTGTTTCCCTGGGGTTGCTCCGTTTAGTTTTGCCGGGACTGCACCAAATCCCTCACCGGGCTCGGGGTAAGGGGGAGGGGGGGTTTCATGGTGACTATCCTCCCCGTAATATTGCTGACTGTTTAGTATTGCTTGATGATGATTGTGTTATGGGGGGGTCGCCGCTGGTGGGGGGTGCCAGGTGTCCGGGGGCTTGTTTGTTTTTTCTCCTCCTCCGTTTCTTCTTATATTTTCCCTTCTGTGGGGCAGTTTCGGGGCGACAGGCACGCTGTTAGTGGGTTAGGCCGTAGCCATTACAGGGGTGCAGGGTGGCGGGTGTGGGGGGGTTTGTTATTTTAGTTTTTGTTCTATGGTCCCTATCGCTCTTTTCCGTCTTTGGGAGGGTTCTTTCCTCTTTAGTAGGGTTGGCTGTCTCTTGGTCTCGCACCTTTCTTTCTTTTTTCCGGCTTTTTGATGAGCCTCTGTTTTTCTATTCTTGGGGGGGGGGGGTAGGCTCTCTGGGGTGATTTTAGAAATGTGGATTATTGTATTATGGTTTATTGTCCAATATCGTCGCCGTGGCTGCCCAGATTGCATAGATGCTTTTTTCATTGCCTATCTCCGATAGTACTTGAGGTAAAATCCCTTTCGTCTCCTTGGTGCTTCTATCCTTTGAGGTGTGTTGTCCTTGTTGTTGCAGCCCCTACTTCTCTTCTAAACTTTTAAAATGAAAACCTCATATCCCGTCTGCGAGTCCCACAACCACTCCTTATATACTTCGTTATATCCTGTTTACTGATTTGCTCTAGTTTCTCCTGTTTCATTGACTGTTTTTGCGGCCGGCCATGATGGTT
This sequence comes from Lissotriton vulgaris, assembly GCF_964263255.1. Taxonomy (NCBI): domain Eukaryota; kingdom Metazoa; phylum Chordata; class Amphibia; order Caudata; family Salamandridae; genus Lissotriton; species Lissotriton vulgaris. Next base: position 1,206,561,723 of record NC_141695.1, read on the forward strand.
GTGGGCCTGCGCATGTACCTCCTTCTTTTATGAATAAAGGTTTTAAAAAAAAAAAAAATGGAAAAGACCTTGGAAAATAGAGGGGACACAAGAATAACACAAGACAAGAAAAAAGAATCCGAAGATGGCGACCAAAGGTGGGAGCTTCCGGAGGAAGCATGTCGACGTCACGAAGAACACCAAATGGTGGTATGTCGACGCTCACCTGGGCCACGAAAAAAAGACTACAATTCCAGACCCAACCACTAGATGGCGGAATAAGGCGCCGCATAGTGAATCCAGATAGTCTTTAAGCTGCAAAGCTACACTCACTGGTAAGAAATTAAACGTTATGTTGGAAGCAAAACCACAAGCACTCCTCTCAAAAAGAAATAAGTAATCAACACTCCATCGCCAATGTCTCCGTTACGGGTAGATGTAGGGCAGCCACATGGTCCTATACACACAACTTTACCAGACACTACTTAATGGATATCCATGGGAGGACAGAAAACACTAAAACACCTGTTTACAAATGCGGACTCATTGTGGCCGAAACTCTCGAGGATATAACTGCTACAGGGTCAATGCAAAGCATGTGAATCCAGAAAAGATTCATTCTGCAAAAGTAGGAGTAATATTGCAGCTTGAAGAATTTGCTGGATTTACACGCAACCCTCCCTTTTTCCCACTAGATGATAAATACTTGCAACAGAGTAGAGGAGAAGGAGTTAGATCACAGGAAGAAGCCACAGCAGCGGATCACAAAAAAGAATCTAAATATGATTATCATGCAGAAGGGCTTCTAGGGTGTAAGCTGGCGTAGTCCTAAAAACATCTCCCTCATCGTTGATGGATTTACCTTCATTGACGGTTATTGAGATGACCTTATGAGTAACAACTACTTTGATAGTGAGCATGCCATCTGCTTTGTCGATGACAACATTGTTGATGCACTTAAAAACCCTTTCCTTGATTCACCATCAATGATGCCACAGACAGTATCTCAGTCGATTGTCTCACTGTTGATGGTACAGCTGATCACATCCTGGTTGACAATTCAACCTCACCCCTGTTGACTACGTTTTTTTCAGTGATTTCTCAGTGTCTTTTAACTTCCAGTCCACCTGCAGTGTGGTCATTTTTGCCAATTAATATTACTTCAGAAGTTCCTCCTCAAATCCTAGAAGAAACTACACCAGAAGGCGGCAAACTCAGTAGCATTGATAGTGACCATGAAGAGACATTCCTAGGGTTTGAATTCGATCATGACAATACAGATCTGGATTGCCAAGTTACAAACCCACACAAGCTTGATCTGAAACAAAGTCACACAGATGAGTTCTAACCTTATGGTCACCTGTTGTGTTCTGGTACTATGCCTCCTTAACAGCAACCATATGTGCTACAGGTACAGTGGATTGTCTGGAATCTCTTTAATACTTCCTGGAAAGGTTTTGTCACTGCTTAACCGCTGCTTGGGTATTATGCTCTATCAGCTCCTCAGAGTCAGCCACCCCGACCAGGGTCTCAAGTAGCAGCAAAACCTCAGAGGGTGGGTGGATTGGGGGGGAGCATTTCCAATTGCTTTGACTACAAGTTTGCCACACCCTCAGCTGCCACTTGAGCCATCTCCTTCAGTTGAACCACCATACAAGTGTCCACATTTTGCCCCACAAGAGTAGAAGAATACCAGTTTCCAGACTCTGATGTTTATGGTCAACTTTATGATAACATTTCTGTTGATGATGCTTAGGTCTGCCATGGCTGCTCTCTTTGCTTGAATTTCTATTGCCGGAATCTGTAAAGAAATGACTTTGTCATCTAAACATGCCATTGTGAGGCATTACTGCCTCAATGTCCAGTAGACGTGAGAAGTGGCAGTAGGATAAGCAACGCTACACAACCTGTTTAATTAAGATGAGCCTGTTACTGCATCTTGAGAGTACATTTGTGAAATGGTTACAGTAGTCATTATTCAAACATGTGAAATCTGTGAAAGATTCAATGCTGGAGAAGAAATGGTTACTTACCTTAACTCCAGTTCTCCATCATTGGCATCCTTCATAGATTCACGTGCTTCCGCCAACCTTCACAGGAATTGGGTCTTCTTTCAACTGTTACATTTGGCCTGCTGTGAAAATCTGGGCAGTTCATCCACTGTGAGGAGTTGGAGCTTTGAGTTTCATCTGCTTTGTCTGGGTTAACGTCACACAATGAGGTGAATGGGCTGCATATAGTCTATGGCTGTTTTCAAAGTTACTTGAGTGTACGGATATGATATGTTAACATTGACTATAGGGGGTTTCTGGGCTACCGATAGGGGACTAATCAAGCCTTGAATCTATGAAAGATCTGACATTGGACTGAAGCTGCGCCCTATTGACTAGGCCCAAATAGGCATTGGATTTACCCTATCAGTTTTGGCTAGACTGTTCCCATTGGGGCCGTACCAAGACTGATTTTCATATGGTTGGTCCCTGTCTTATGTGGCATGGTGGGTAAAAGAATGATGCGGTCCAGAGTAAGGACCAGTATTAATTTTTATTTCCCTCAAATATTATTTTTTGGCATTGTGTGGATGTCTTTAATAGAGTTTATGAAGTTTCGCCAAAGACTGAACCTTTTCTGGAAGGTGAGTAGACGGTGTCTTTTACTTGAATTGAGTGCCTCCAAACTTTTTTGCTTTGTTCCTGAAGTTTTAGACAGTAGATTATGTAGCTGGACCGAGTTAGGTCAATCTAGCTTTCCTTCGTGATCCTTTCACAGGGTATTGCCTCTGTATTGTTCTCCTCTATTTAATATCTCCCTTTTTCTGTGATGTTTGGTTTTGTGACATTGCTAGTCATCTCGCTGTTCTGCTTGCTGTGTATGTTTTACTATGATCGTAACAGTCGTTTCAACAATAAAAAAACATTTATACTTCAGCTGTGTCCACCAGTCACCGTGAACAGGGCCTGGCCTTTGGCCCGGTCATGACCAAGGACACAATGTATCTTCCCCAACCATTGGTTAACATCAGGAAGCATTCTTTAAACTGTGTATGTCTGTTTGTGTGTACTTGCTCACACACAGATATGTTGCCTTTCTGCTCCACAGATATGTTGCCTTTCGGCAAGGTAACAGGATTTCATACATTGGGGGGCCCACCTGCTAGGGGCCTAACAACCCCCCCTCCTTCCCCAAACCCTGCACCCATGTCTCCTTGTTGGAAAAACATGTTGGTGATGAGGACACTACCACTCCGCTTTGGTGCCTTGACCTCTCAGCCAGGCCTGGGAACTTTAAAGGCTCATGGTGGGTAGGTAGCTCCCATGTGCCAAGAATTGAGATCCCAGCCCCTAAGGGTGCAATTCCTTGATGGTATTTCTGTGTCTCGGCCTGTGGGATTTTATTTGTGATTTCCATTTTACTTTTTAAATATGTTTGAGAAGCTGCCTGCCAGTGCATTGTTATTCCTTTCTTTTAGTATTTCAAAAACGATCACACAGATTCACTCCAAACAACAAATGGATTTCAAGTTACGCCTTGCCCTGTTCATGTTCACCAAAGTTATACATGTTTTAAAAAAATAATAAAAAAATCTTTTCCGTTGGAAATTGACTGTACACACCTCATTACTACTCATCACTAACGTTGCACTGACTCTGAAATTTTTTTAAGTATATGGATCGAATGAGCAATATGACACAGTGCACACTGGTTTCCAAGGTCGATTTCTGGAACATAGTGAATGTGTCAGTAGTCATGTTACAGTTTACGATGTCATGCTTGACTAAAGTTTGACTATGTTCATTAGTACTTTCATTACTAGTGTTTTAAGCGTTTTAGGTCGCACATTATGCAGAACTGTAAGTACTTAAGGATTTTAGGTTACACCATGCCTAGCTTGTTTAGTAATCCTTTAATGTGAAGCTTTTAATTCAAAGTTTCTCATAGAGCCACAGAATTGTAACAAAAGTACATGTGTTAATAAACTTAAATTCTGTGTTCCATTTTCCTCAGGAGTCATCCATGCATGGAGCTTGTTCTGTGGAAGCCTCCTGGCAACCTGATCCATGAAGCCATTCGCACACTGACCCGGCAACGGGACGGCTCCCGAGACCGGGATGGTTGCAATGGGCGGACAGTACCGCAGGTTGGTGCCAGCCGCTCCCTTTATGCCCACCAACTCAACACAGACAGCAGAGGAAGTTCACCGCGGAGGGGGGTCCTGCAAGACCATGAGGATGCAATGGAGCTCTGAGGGAGTGGGCAGGGCCTGAGATGGAGGCTCCTAACATTTCCTGTCCACACTTGCCACCAATGAACCGTATGGAAGGATGTGCATATGGCAAACCTTTCAGAATAATCCAGTGAAAACCATTTGGGCTCAAAGCACATCATTGGGATTGCTAGGGGTAAAAGGCTTGTTGATGCAAGTAACACTTAAGACCTAGAGAGTGACTGTTTTGCAGAAGTATGAAGTATATGACGCTAAAAGATTAAGAATGAGATAGTTATTACAGTGAGTAACATATTCTTACTGGTAACACTGAGGACTGAAGCCAGGCACTACAAGCTTTACCAGCTGAGGAGTAATCTGGCAAGTTTTACTCTGCCAACAGCTTCTCCTTTCTGAGAGGTGCTACCTGACCCCTAATTAACTTAACCTCCTTTATAATGAAATGGGCAGTTATCCTTGGGACCTTTGGCTCTGTATCAGAGTAAAAGTTGCTGTTCTAGTCCCTCTTAAACACTTCCGCAGGGCCTTGCTACAAAAGATTTTTCCACCGGCTCCCATAGTTTGTCCCAGTAGTTCTGCCACGTTGGCAGTTTTGCCGGATTATCCATGTCCAATTTCATTGGGGCCTCCCTCATTTCTCAGTTCATTTGATTACCTTCCCATAACTCTATTAAATGGTGGCATCCTAAGCGCCCAAAACCTGTCTCTGTGGCTCTTCCACATGAGCAGTGATAACCCCCTCTCCCCCAATGATGAGTCGGATCTCTTGGTACTTTTGAGGTAGCCATCTTTGCTAGTGTACATAAAGGTGCATGTCACATTGACTTGCGACACAGGTGTGTTTGTGCTTGACTCTTGTAAGGTGCGAGTTGTTTTTATTTTTTTTACATTTTTATTTTGAATGTGAAGCCTGGGTGATTGCTTTATTCTGTTTCAACATAATGCTTGAGTGTTGCCTATGTCTTAAAATAAAGAGGTTCTTGACCCACCAAAAACCGATGTGGAACTGGAATTTGTAGTATTGTTTCTGGTAACATTGCTCAAAGCTCCAGCATTCTTTATCTCGTCCAATAGCTCACCTTCCTTATGGATTAATTGTGAATGATTGCCATTGTGCTTTTTGTTTTAAAATAGAATAGCTGGCTTTTGAGGGGAGTTGGGGTTTATAATTGCCTCCTCATTGTTTTCTATGTTCTCCCTAACAGGGCTCTTCTCAGAGTTACTTTGGGTCATGACCAGGAGCTGAGCTTTTTTCAAAACGACTTTTTTATTAAACTTTGCTCATCGTACAGTATTCAAAGCAATTGTTCAGTGTACACATTAAGTAGAGCAGACAGCATCAAATACGTGACCAGGACAGTCCACAGATACGGAGCCTTCACAGCTTTCAGAAATATGAAGCCCTCATGGGGTAACACACAGAACTGTCTGGTCCCCCCCCTCTTCTATTTCTGCGTCCACCCCCTCATGCTCACTAACTTCAGTAATTATGCCTGTTGCCACACAACTTTTAGCATTTCCTAGGTAGCCCCTACATTGGTAAGACAGTTGCGCCACCCGTGGCACCAGTCCATGTCAGACTCCCAGTCTTCAACTTTGGGAAGCATCGCTGCAGCCCAAGCGTGCTTTATGCGATGCTTGGCTACCCCCGCTGCAACAATCAGCCAAATCTGCTAGTACTTTGGCCTTCCCGCCTCACCCGTATCTTGCTTTACACTCCCAAATAAAAGCAATTCATCACTCTCCTGCAGAGGCACTCGGTAAAGCAAGAAAGCACCTGGAAAGGGGCCTCCACATTCTCTAACCGAAAGGCTTTCTCAGATGTCAAATGAATCCGGTAAAACAACATGCAAATGTAAACATACTTCTATATATGTGCAAGCAAATAATGATGAAGCACTCGCAAAATAATCAAATACTTAAAATAAAACACATGCAGATGATAATGGTAAAACACATGCTAATAAACACAAGTCAGAAATAATGAAGCATTTACAAGTGAAATGCAAGGGAGCAAAACCTAAGCAGATAATAATAATGGAGCATTCACAAGTGACATGCAAGGAACAAAACCTAAAGCAAGCAATAAATATAGAGAATTGTATGTACATGAATATATAGTTAGAACAGAAATACGTCGCACGCTGGTCATTCTGCACACATTAGAAAACATATGTTGAAATAACTATAGATCTATCCAGATATCTCAATAACAATGATCAAAAGAAAGTACCTCATCAGCTGCAATATCTTCATCATAGCCCTCACAAGTCACTGGGATTCCAAATTTCAGCCCTAAGGTCAAGAGACTTCTCAAGCCAGGAAATGCAGCACTGAGCAGATGCATCCACCTCTCAGGAGAGAACCTGATTTTCCAGGCAAGAAACCCCCCTTTTTATATTATTCTCAATGCACGAAGACACCATCTTCGCCAGAGATTCTTACTGGTTCAGGCAAGGCTCCCACAAGCATTCCAAGGATTCCCAACGCATTCTCTTCGCTCTCCCACATTACACCTTCCAGACCCTTATCTTAGTGAAGCTCGAGAAAGTAGAAAACATCTCAAAGAGAACAAAAATACTCTCAAAGAGGAAAACAATTCTGCACGCAAATGACCTGAATTACCATGAGTAACCCGGGGTCTGCTTGTGTGTGCAGAACTCAAGCCAATCAGAATTCAATATGGAGTTAAAGCAAGCTGAAGTCAATAGTTAAAACTTCATTTCCCAATGGACAACACACGGCACATTTGTGCACCACTACCTACAAGACTACACTCTTAAGACAGAGAAGTACATTCCACACATTTCTCTTTTTCATGCTTTAAATCGTGCATCCCACACTTTCTGTTTCAAGCAAGGCTGTTTTGTTCTGTGCTGAGGAGAAGGTAAACATTCTTACTCTGAAGCTATAAGAAGACACAAAATGAAAGTTGAAGTAAAAATGCAAGTGGATAAAAAATGATGTCATACATTCAATATGGAGTAAGTTAAAACACATAGTCAACTAAAATACTGGTAGTCAAAGGTCATCACATTATCCCCAGACATATGAGTGCATATAGCACTACAACCTTTATTAGTAAAATGGAGCCATTTGGCATCTAAAGGAACCACTAGATTGAGTACCTGGGCCATTATCCAAACCATCTCTACCTAGTAGAGTTGTATTACAGGGCATCCCCAGAGGATGTGAAAAAAGGTGCCCTCTTGCCCAGCCACGTGGACATAATGCAGATTCCCCTCCCGTACTTGTGGAGAAGCATTCTTGAATAGTATGATCTATATAAGATCTGTAGTTGTACTAGGCTAAAGCGTGGTTTTATCGCCTCCTCCATTGAGCTTTACAAAGGCTGTGCCTGGTCATCATCTTCTAATGCCCCAGAGTCTGTTTCCCAGGCCTATTTCTGTGCCATCATCGGGTCAGGGAAGTTGTTTACTATTTTCTTGTATATATTATGGAAATGGCCGCATTTGCTAGTGGGTTCATGCAGAGACGAGCTTTCAATGGCTTCGCCTCAGGCAGGTGTTCCCCCTTCAGTATGTTTGCATGAGGGCATGTACCAGGTGTAGTTACCTAAAATGCACAGTCTTCATATTCCTTTTGCAGGACCTTGCCGGACCTTGAACGTCACCAGTGATTGTACCCTCCAGATGTTGCCCAGTCACTATACCAGTCAGGGCCCACCTCGAGAATCCTTGCAGACTACCCACCTCTCTCAAGAGGACACTGTCTCAGAGTGAGGTTTAGTCAGTCTGCTTACCACCCCATCCCAGATATTTGGTAGCCTCTCTCCATAGTCTCATCACCGTCTTGAGTCAGCAGATCTCGCCCTCTGCTCATAGAGAGCTGCGGGGTAGCCACTGCACTCCATTGCCTCTCTGTCAGCCCAGTATGCTAGTTTACCATGATCAAAAAACGCCCAATCATTAACCCTTCTCACACTTTGTGGTCCAATAGTACTCACTTATGTCAGTGACCATCAGTTCCTGTCTTAGACTTCTTTCTGGAGCTTATGAATTGCACTGCGTGAGCTGCTCTTGTTCCACAACAATAGCCTCACCTCGTGGTCAGTCTTTTGAAAAATGTCTGGGGAATCCTATAAGGTGTATTTTGGAGAACATATAGGAGTTGTGGAAGAGTTATCGTTTTGTATAAAGCAGCTCTGCCTATCAACAAGAGCGAAGAGTTCTCCAGTTTTCAACATCCCTGCGGAGTCTGTCTAGCTTTGGAAACAGATTAATGTGCAAGAGTTCGTTAGGGTCACGGGTGACATAAAGCCTGAAATATAAGTCTTCCAGCACCAAAAACGCAGTATATTTGAATTTATAAACCTAAACATTGGTCCTTAAATAATCAAATCTCTAACACGATAAATATAGACTGAAATCGGAGCTATATTACACATGTCCAGCTGGACAGTAATTTTAATAATACGAACAAATGGACAACTGTAGTTGAGCACATTAATCTAGTTCTAGATTAATCCTAGATGAATCCTCTCTAGAATATGACAAGTACAAAACATACACAAAGACATTTCAGGCAAGTCAAGTATAGCTTGTCAAATTGCAAATTCCACCAAGCTTATTAAAGACAGTCAGTGCACTTGTTTTACACAGTGGAGTAATGCGCAACGCTGTCTAACAAGAATCAACAACGTTTCGATCCTTTCAGCACGATAATAGGATCATCTTCAGGACATATATAAGTATACTTGAAGGGGGGACTCTGGAGCCTTCCTGTCAAAGGATACATGAAGGACTTCATTTGATGCGATAACCCGAGTGATCTCCAAAGATTCTGAAGATTTGCATTATTGTATCTGTGGATAAGGTTGGTTGAGTAAAGTGCAGCAGTATGTCATCGGCGTAGAGGGATATTCACTCCTCCCACCCCTATCACTACAAACTCCCTGTATGAGTGGATCTTGGTGAAACCAAGCTGCCAGTGGCTCAAGTGCCAGAGTGAGTATCATAAGGGACAAAGGACATCCTTGCTGGGTGCCCATTTGCAGGACGAAGACTCTGGACACAGCGTTGTTTACCCGCACTCCAGATAGTCGACCCTGATACAAGAGCTTCACTCAGCCACAAAATTATGGGCCAAAACCCAGACTAGTAAGAGTTGCCAAGATGTAGATCCATTTGATACTGTTGAATGCCATTCTGGCATCAAAGGACATAAGCCTTGTCTGCTCAGCGTGAGGCATAGTAATCATGTTTAACATCCCGTAGAGACACTGTAGGTTTCCGCGAGTTACCCTGTGCAGCATAAAGCAGGGTTGATCTAGATGGATCACTGATGTAATAACCCTCCGCAGTCTGGTTGCCAGGGCCTTTGAAAGCATCTTCGCTTCCACGTTTACAAAAATATGGGTCTATATGATCCACACTCAGCATGCTTAATTTGTAAAAGAAATAGCGAAGGTGCCTGAAGCTCTGCTCACAAGCTTAAGCTGGTGAAATGAAATGTTGAGAGGTTTATGAAGGGCATCCCTGGGCATGATTTGCATTCTGTGATCTAACAGGAGTGTGGCACTGTGTAAACCGGATTCTCCACCCTACCTTCAACCTGGGAAAGGGTACAGGATCCTGCAAGGAATTGGAGTCTTGAATGCATTTTGGAACAATGTGACGAAAAAATAAGTATAGAACTTTTCTTGGATTTAGTCCACGGTTGTTCACCCTGGTGTGGAGTGTGTAACGTCAGTGTAATGACTAAAATAAGGAAATGGCCAGAAGACATTTAAGACAGGTAGTGACCCTGGGCAGCAAGTAACCGATAGGGATTGGACCTCAGCCACAAGACAACAAGCACCAATGTGAGACTGGCTTATGATGATCTGCATCTCCACCAACTGGAATGTCCCTTGATATCCAGTTTAGACATTTTATTGTTGTCTAATCGGTATGCATTATTATTCTCTTTCGAGTACAACTGGGGCGTGGACTACTCAGGTGGGTATAGCAATTTTCTTCCCAAATATCCACACAAAAATCTTTTCACCAATATGTTTTAGCTATATTCAGGCCATATAAATAGTATCCCAAATAAGGTCTACAATTTAAAAGGGTAGGCTGTTTACATTTTTGGCATATTCCATTAAGGAAAAGGATTTGAGGTTCTGAAGTTGGTAGAATATTCTGGTGAAAGAAGGACATGGAAAGCAATGCCAGATATCACACCGGTGGTAAGGAGAAGGAAAATGCTGCTTACCATAATGCATCTGTTCTTGGCATGTACAGCTGCAGAGTCTCACACTGTGCATTAGATCGCCACCTCGTGTTGAGCTCGAATGTTTGCATGTTGTTGTCGTCTTGGAAGAAGTCTTTGTAGTCACAAGATAGGTGACTCCTCCCTTGGACGATAGTGCACATGGGCATCGACTCCAATCTTTTGACTGTTTTTTTCCACCACTGGGTTCGGATGAAAATGTTTCGCTCTGGTTCAAAATCTACTTTTCAAGTACTTCAACGCATAAAAATTTTCTTCAAACTTCACCAAACAACTTTCAATATCGATAAACATCGACTCGACTTCATTCGCTCGATTCCGGTCATCGTCGCGGGCCGTTGAGCCTACCCACGCCGTGAGGCCTAAGTCTCATGGAAAGGACGCCATTTAAAAGATGCCCCGAGTGTGGAGCAAAATTTCCACACAGTGACCATCATGAGGTCTGTAACCTGTGCTTATCACCAGAACACGACAAATCCAGCTGCACAGCCTGTGCATTCTTTCAATCGAAAAAGATCATTCGAGATTGGAGGGCCCATCAACGCGGTATGCAGAGATCAGCTCCGGAACCGGTGGATATCTTCGAAGGTACATGCGTCCCAGAAGAAGATTCGTATGATCTCCAGATCGTATACGAGGCAGATGAATCCGATGACTCCATACCTTCGGGTCAACGCGTGAGTACCACTGCCCCTACCCCAGCCCAAACACCAAAGTCGAAGGCAAAGGTCAACACTCCGCCTGCGGGACCCAGTCGAGACCGGAAAAACACTTTGAAAGCCCCGCCATCGAGTCCGGCTCCGAAAAAAATAATAAAGCCTTCCGGTAGCTCCAGGCCGAGCAAACCGCATGTGCCGATACCACCTGCTCCCTCGGCACCGAAACAAAAAGAAGTCCCAGTTTCGAAAGAAACTCTGAAACCATCGACTCCGAGAGACAAAGTGGCTCCGAAAAAAACGAAGCCTGTTCTGATGCCGCGAAAACAGCTTCCACTCTGAAGCCGATACCCTTGATGCCGAAACAGACAAAGCCTGCTTCTGATGCTTCCAAGTCCACGAACAGGCGTCGGCTCAAAAGACCATATCTTCAGTGCCGAAATCTACGCCAAAGGACTCAACATCAGCTCCCAAGGCTAAAGACAAGCAACAAACCGGTTCGGAACCGAAAAAATCGACGCCGAAGGCTGTGTCTCAAGAAGAGGAGCTTTTCCAACCAGATCCTTTTTAAAAAAAGGATCTCCATTGATCCAGAAACAGGACATGTTTCCACTACACCACACAGGGAGAGGAAGTCAGATACAGCACCCACACCTCCAGTGCCTGTCAAGAAGGATTGTGCCACATCTCCTATGCACCCTTCTTCTCCTGTATTTCCTCCTTCTCCTCCTCTTCTTTAAACATTTCACCTCAAAATTCTACTCCTCATTCTCCACCTCCTCAGGATGTTGATGATGATGAGTATAGCATGGGGGGGAGGGAGAGACCCAGATGACCCTTTTCCTAACCAACAGGTTCACCAGACTGGGAGTATCCAAACCCCCAAGGATGTACCAGATATTCCTGACCCACATACACATCCATCTAAACCTTCTCCTTCAGAAGACAATATTGGGTTTGGACACTTGATTAATAGGGCTACCATCTATCACAATGTCTCCATGCATTCAGAGGAGGCAGAGGAAGATTTTTTATTAGACACTAATGAACACTCCCAAAAATCTTTGCAAATACTGCCAATGATTAAAGGAGACATTAAGCATGCACCAGAAGTGTTTAAAGCTCATGTATGAGCTAGAATCATAAACCCAAGGATAGAGAAATGGTACAGACCAGCTCCTGGGGATACTGCCTACATTAAAAGGACAGCTACCCTTAGACTCCCTAGTAGTTTTAAACGCTAGGAAAAGAGCAAATTCTAAAACGTCAGGCGAAGCACCACCTCCTGATAAAGAATCAAACATCATAGACGCTTCAGGGAAAAGAATAGCTGCCAAGCTAGCAATACATGGCGCATCGCTAACACACAGGCCCTCCTCGCAAGATATGACAGGGCTCACTATGATCAGTTAGAGAAGCTCTTACAACATCTAACTGACCAATATAAGGCACAAGCAAATGACCCCATACAAGAGGGTAAGCTTATATCAAATGCCTCCATTAAATGCTCACTTGATGTTGCAGACTCTGCATCCAGAGCAATAAACACCAGTGCCCTCCTTAGACGTCACGCTTGGCTACGCATTTCAGGATTTAAGCAAGAAGTGCAAACTACTATCTTAATTAATCATTCAACCAAAAACAATTGTTTGGTCCAGAGGTAGACACAGCACTTGAAAAAATGAAGAAAGACACTGACACAGCAAAGTCTATGGGAGCTCTGCAGTCCACCCAAGCACAAGGCTCCTTTCATCGCTCCTTCTACAGAGGAGGCGCCAAACAAGCTGGAGCAGACAATTTAGCTTCCTTTAAAACAAATACACAAACATCCTCCAATAGAGGATACTTTAGAGGAGGCTACAGAGGCAACAACAACAAGGGAAGAGGTCGAGATAATAACAGCAATCGAACCTCCTCCACCACTAAACAGTGACTTCCTTCAGCTCCCCTAACAGCATTCTACTCCCGTAGGAGGGAGATTAACACAGTTCCTACCCGTCTGGAATTCCATTACAACAGACAAGTGTGTTAGACAAATTATCCAGTATGGTTACTGCCTAGAGCTTACAGTTACCCCTCCACATATACCACCCAGACAGTGTCCAATGTCCACAGAGCATCTACCACTGCTCCAACAAGAGGTACTCTCATTGCTGCAAAAAGACGCAATAAAGTTAGTTCCATTGCAACATCAAGGAACAGGGGTTTGCTCACTCTATTTCCTAATACCCAAGAAGGATGGGACACTAAGACCAATTCTAGACCTAAGGCCGCCCAATCTGTATATACACTCAGATCATTTTCACATGATCACTTTACAAGTGCTCCCACTGCTGCAACAAGGGGATTTCCTCACCACACTAGACCTCAAAGACGCCTACTTCCACATTCCCATACATGCTTCTCACAGGAAGTATCTCTGATGGGAAATATCCTTAACAACGAAGACTTTATAACGACTTACCTGAACAACGAAGCCGGAACCACGGCTTTCAAAAACCACGACTTTCCTTACGCACGACTTCCTTAAACCACGAGTCTCTCCACTACCCTCCGCTCCTGTATAACGTCACTCCTCAGAATTAAGGGAAAATAAGGGCTAATGGTATGCGTTGTCAAAGCTTACTAACATAGTACATTAAGATCCGTTTTTTTTTTTCGAGTGGTTCACGCAAGAAGTATTGTAATTACAATAGTGCCATCTCATGGCCAAACACGAGATGTTTCATTTCGTGGTTTAGGAAGTCATGCTAAAAAAGGTAGTGGTTAAGAATATCTCGTGGTTAGGCGTTCGTGGTTAAGGAAGTCGTGGTTTAGGCGATTTGTACTACAAGGACAACACTATCAGTTCAAAGTCCTTCCATTCAGGGTCACAACTGCACCACAAGTGTTTACAAAGCGCCTAGGAGTAGAAGCAGCACATCTCAGAAGACAACATATCCACGTCTTCCCATACTTAGACGATTGGCTCATGAAAGCCAAGTCAGTCAAGCAGTGTGTCCAACACACATCTCAAACAATTCAAAGACTGCACAACTAGGGGTTTATAAAAACTACACCAAGTCACATCTCCAGCCCTCTCATGTACATCAATACCTAGGGGCTACCATAAACACTGATATAGCTCTAGCTTATCCCAGTCCAGCCAGGATACAGAGCATTCAAGCTCTCTCCCAGCCAGAGTGTTCATGCAACTAATAGGCATGATACAAAAACATCATTTGCACATCACAAAAAGTCTCTTTCAATCATTTGCTGTAAGCACGTATAAACCCGATTTCTTTGTCCAAAGGAATCACGTAGTATATCCAGGTTGCAGTAAACTGGTTTGGAACGTGATTTCGGTGGAAGACAGTCTTTGAAATTTATGTTGGAACTTATCATGGCTCCACATTGAAAACAAGTGAGGACAACTGCAACCTCTGATAGAGTGCTACTAGAATTGGATGATATTTATTGGGTGGACGCCCTTCAAAGGGAGCATATAATACGCAAGTATTGGAAGATAAAGTATCGTACCAATTGGAGATTTGCCTTGAGAAAGCCCATAGGGGGCGAAACGCGCGTCGGCTGTCAAGAACTGTGTTTTAAAAAGAAATAAAGCTTGGATTTTGGATATACTATGTGATTCCTTTGGACAAAGAAATCTGGTTTATACGTGCTTTCAGCAAATGATTGAAAGAGACTTTTTGTGATGTGCAAATTATGTTTTTGTATCGTATATGGATGTAACAACCTGCAACACGGCTGTGGGGCGGTTTGTACATGGGTAATGCTTGAGGAGGAAAAGCATTCTACATCAAGGTTGCACTCTAACAATAAATGTACATCCATAATTATATGTTCTAGAATTACAAAGAGACAAGTGTTGATGTGCAGATCCAATATAGCAAATTCCTCCTTTTTGTAAAATGTACAACTAATAGGCATGATGGCATCTTGCATTTTTATTGCACCATATGCAAGACTGCAAATGCGCCCATTGCAGGAATGTCTAGCACATCAGTGGAATCAGGCTCAAGGACAACTTACAGACCTGGTGTTGGTGGACAGCCGCACACATCGCTCTCTGCAGTCGTGGAACACCAAAAACTTGCCCAGAGGGCAGCCGTTCCTCGAACCTGTTCCACAAATAGTACTGACAACAGACGCATCCTTCACAGGATGGGGAGCCCATCTGCTCCACCATACAACTCAGGGGAAAATGGACCGCTCAACAAAAAGTGCTTCACATCAATCACTTAGAGCTGCTAGCAATATTCCTAGCACTGAAATCCTTCCAAGTACACATACAGAACAAAGCTGTCTTGATCTACACAGACAAGATGACAGCCATGTACTACATTCAAAAACAAGGAGGCACACATTCCCTGCAACTGTCCCAGCTCGCTCAGTACATTTGGGGATGGGCAATTCCACAAAACATATATCTGCTTGCAGAACACCTTCCAGGAGTTCACAATCGGATAGCAGATCTGTTAAGTCGACACACACAACAGATCCAGGAATGGGAACTACATCTGCAAGTTCTTCTACCATTCTTTCACAAGTGGGGTCATCCAGACATAGATCTGTTTGCCACACAAGAAAATGCAAAATGCCCAACCTTCGACGCCAGGTTTCCACACCGGCTGTCCAAGAGCAATGCGATATGGATGAACTGGTCAGGCAGATTTGCGTATGCTTTTCCGCCAATCCCACTAATACCACTAGTAGTACGCAAGCTGAGACAACAGTCTCTCAAACTCATCCTAGTAGCTCCTACATGGGCACGCCAACCGTGGTTCACCACACTGCTGGGACTCTCTCTAGTTCCACACCAAAGACTGTCTGACACCATCCATGCTAACCCAGAACCATGGAGACATAGGCCATCCAGATCCAAGTCAACTGAATCTGGAGATCTGGCTCCTGAAGTCTTAGAGTTTAGTTAGTTTAACCTGACACCCGACTGTATGAATATCATTAAAGAAGCCAGAAGGCAAAATGGGATTTGCCATTTACTGCACTAATAATCAAATTGATCCTCTAGATCCAGAATATCATCTGCTACCTTCTCCATCTACAAAGATGTAATCTAGCATGTTCATCTATATGTTTGCATCTTGCAGCAATTGCAGCATATTTACAAAATAGACAACATATATCGTTATTCAGAGTACCTGCAATCAAAGTTTTTATGGAGGTATTAAAACGAATCATTCCTCCTAGGTTACCACCCTCTCCAGTGTGGAACCTAAACATTGTTCTTACCAGGCTCATGGGGCCCCCTTTTGAATCTTTACATAAGTGTGAACTGCAATTCCTTACTCGCTCCTCTCTAACGAGCCGAGTGGTCGCTCCCAGGGCCTCTGCTGAGACCTGGTATCGTAGCGCTGCATTGCATTGCTCACAAGCTGCCTCTCGCTGCATTGCCTCATTAGCTGCTTCTCACCTGCCTGCCTGTGCCCAGCTAGCGCTAAAAAGCATTGTCGCTGTATATCGTTTTGACTGCACTGTATTTTAACGTGTTTAGCGCATCAGCCTTCAGCGCTCCGCTTATTGCCTGCAAAGTTGATTTTTATATTGCCTGCTTGTGCCCAGTTGCTTTTGGACTCATTGGCGCTGTGTTCTTAGTTTCTGCTGTTGTTTACGTGGTTTGCGCGTTGTGCTCCGCTCTGTTCCCCCCCTCCGCCTCCATTTTGTTTATTTGTTGTGCTCGCCGTCCTCGTGTGCCCGCCCCGCCTCCCAGCTGAGACGCCCTCGCCCCTCCCCCTCCACTATCCATATATGACAGTTCTTCCCGCGCGCAGCGTCCACGCGCAGCGACCGCGCCCAACCCGTGCCGAAGGTGCGCCAAAGGTAAGCCCGTCTACGCCCGTCCGCGCCGAGCCCGCGCCCAGCGCCAGTCCCCCTGCCCCTCGTGCTGCCCAGCCCCCCCGCGTTACCTACGATGCCGCCACCCTCCTAGCCCTTAACCCCGTCGCGCCCCCAACTGCGTCCAAGCCGCTCCTGGACGCACCCATGGACCGTTCTCCTGCCTCTCCTGCAAATTTAGCGGCACCGACAACATCTCCGCTACGACCACAACACAGATTCCCGACCCCAACCACCTAGAATGCATCCTTCTCAACACCCGCTCGGTCCACAGGCACGCCATTGACCTTTGGAACCTATTAGACACCATCTCTCCTGACGTCGCCTTCCTAACGGAAACATGGATGAACGCTTCCTCCGCCCCTGACATCGCCATCGCTATCCCTGATGACTATAAGATCACACGCAAGGACCGCACCGACCATACCGGAGGAGGAATCGCTATCGTCCATAAGAAATCAATCCGCATCTCAACCAGCTCTGACGCCAACCTCGCTAACTCCGAACACCTTCACTTCCAGATCCACATCGACCCCAAAACCACACTCCGAGGCACCCTCCTCTACAGACCACCAGGACCCCGCGCAAAATTCAGTGAAGACATCACGGACTTCATCACCCCACACGCGCTCCCCTCCAAAGACTACATCCTTCTGGGAGACCTCAACTTCCACCTTGAAAAGATCAACGACCGCAACACCGCCACCCTCTTGGACAACCTCGCCAACCTCGGACTTAAACAACTGGTCACTTCCCCCACCCACATCGCAGGTCACACACTCGACCCCATCTTCACCTCCAGCAACCATGTCTCCTTCAGCCACACTACGGATCTCCTCTGGACTGACCACAGCTGCGTTCACTTCACCTACAACAAGCCGAAACCCATCATCCACCTCCAACCAACTCTACAAAGAAACTGGAACAAAATCACCACGGAGCAGATCTCCACATCGCTCCTTCAAACCTCCCCAGCCCTCTCTTCTAACGCCAACGAAGCCGCCTCCAACCTCACCCTTTGGTTATCCAACACCGCCGACACCTTAGCACCACTGAAAAAACGTCAACACAAACTTGGCATCAAGAAGGCCTCATGGTTCAACGATGACCTCAAGAAGTCCAAGAAACTGTGCCGCTCCCGTGAAAAGGCCTGAAAAAAAGACCCATCCACCAGCACCAAGGACGCCTTCAAAAGCGCCATCCGTACTCACCACCAACTGATCCGAAAAGCCAAGAAAACAGCATTCAAGGATCGACTTGACCACAACGCCCACAACAGCAAGGAACTTTTCAACATCGTCAAGGAATTTTCCAACCCCTCGGCCAACTCCAACGACATCACCCCCTCTCTAACCCTCTGCGATTCCCTAGCCTCTTTTTTCCACAACAAGATTGCTGACATCCACAACAGCTTTGACAACCAACCCGGAAGCCAACCCACCCTACCATCAGCTGACCATCTTCCCCCCGTTAACACCCTTAACGCCTGGAACCCAATCTCCACTGAGGACACCATCCGCCTGATGAATTCCATCCACTCTGGATCCCCCACAGACCCATGCCCTCACCACATCTTCAACAAAGCAGACTCCATCATAGCTCCGCACCTCCGAGACGTCATCAACTGCTCCTTCAACTCCGCTACCTTCCCAGAAGACTGGAAACACGCTGAACTCACCGCCCTTCTGAAAAAACCAACAGCAGACCCCACCGAACTCAAAAACTACCGCCCCATCTCGCTTCTTCCATTCCCGGCCAAAGTCATCGAGAAAGCTGTCAACAACCAGCTCGCCGCCTTCCTCGAAGCCAACAAATCACTCGACCCCTCACAATCTGGCTTCCGAGCCAAACACAGCACTGAGACCGCCCTCATCGCAGCAACAGACGACATTCGAACTCTACTGGACAATGGAGACACAGTCGCCCTCATCCTCCTCGACCTCTCTGCAGCCTTCGACACAGTCTGCCACAGCACCCTTTTACAACGCCTCAGAAACATCGGAATCCAAGGAAAGGCACTGGAATGGATCACCTCGTTCCTCACCGGAAGAACCCAGAGAGTCCGCCTCCCACCATTCAAGTCCGAGGCCTCTGAAATCATCTGCGGCGTACCACAAGGATCCTCACTCAGTCCCACCCTCTTCAACGTATACATGAGCCCCCTCGCGGCCATCGCCCGCCAACACAACCTCAACATCATCTCTTACGCGGATGACACTCAACTGATCCTATCTCTCACCAAGGACCCCAGCACCGCCAAAACTAACCTACACGAAGGAATGAAAGAAGTTGCCGAATGGATGAAACAAAGTCGTCTGAAACTGAACTCAGACAAAACAGAAGTTCTCATCTTAGGTACATCCCCCTCTGCATGGGACGACTCTTGGTGGCCGGAAGCCCTCGGAAATGCACCCATCCCAACAGACCACGCACGGAACCTTGGCGTCATCCTGGATTCTTCACTCTCAATGAACAGACAAGTCAGCGCCGTATCCTCTTCCTGCTTTAACATTCTTCGCATGCTCAGAAAAAAATTTCGCTGGATCCCCTCCGAAACAAGGAAAACAGTCACCCACGCTCTAGTCACGAGCCGACTGGACTACGGAAACACCCTCTACGCAGGTACCACCGCTAAACTCCAGAAGAAACTACAACGAATCCAAAACGCCTCAGCCAGGCTCATATTAGACATCCCACGCAACGAACACATCTCTGGTCACCTTAAAGACCTCCACTGGCTACCCGTCAATAAGAGGATTACTTTCCGTCTGCTTACCCACGCACACAAATCACTCTACGACATCGGACCAGATTGCCTAAACTCTCGACTGTCCTTCTACACCCCCTCCCGCCAACTTCGCTCTTCCAGCCAAGCCTTCGCCACTGTACCTCGCATCAACAAGACCACCATGGGAGGCAGATCCTTCTCATACCTGGCTGCCAAAACATGGAACTCACTCCCCGCTTACCTTCGCCTCACCCAGAATCACCTAGCGTTCAGAAAGCAGCTTAAAACGTGGATATTTGACAAATAATCCTCCTCCCCTTCCTAAGCGCCTTGAAACCCTCTGGGTATGTAGTGCGCTATATAAATGTTATGACTTGACTTGACTTGACATGGAAAACAGCTTTCCTTATCGCTATTACCTCTCTCAGGAGAGTTAGTGAGATTCAAGCTTTCACTATACAAGAACCATTTTTACTATTACACAGAACCAAGGTGGTACTACAGACTAATGTCAGATTCCTTTCTTAAGTAATTACTCCTTTTCATCTAAATCAATCAGTAGAGTTGCCAGTGTTTTTTCAAAACCCAGTCTCTGTGGCAGAAAGAGCTCTACACACACTAGATGTTATATGTTATAGAAAGATTTACACCGCGCACTAATACTCTGGAGTGTCCTGGCGCGTAGGACAACAGTGGCATGCATGTACAAACATTAAATCAGCTGTTTAAACAGGCAAGTTTTGAGAAGTTTTTTGAAGATAGGAAACTCCTGGGTGTGCTGGAGGTCAGCTGGAAGAGCATTCCACAACACGGCTGCTTTAACCGCTAAAGACTGACCCCAATCCGCGACAGGCGGAACCTAGGGACCGCCAGCTGATGTTGAAACGAGGAACGCAAAGGTCGCCTAGGCAGATCGAACGCGAACCTCGTTCTGATATAGACAGGGCCAGAACCATGGCGTGCCTTATGAATCATGGTCAGTGCTTTAAAATGTACTCGCTGGGCCACAGGAAGCCAATGAAGGTCCCTGAGCTGCTGCCGGACACTATAACTCCTTTGGATATTAAGCAGGAGTCTAGCTACTGCATTTTGTAGAACCTGAAGTTTTCCTAGGAGGTAGCCCGGTATGCCAATGTAGAGAGCATTAGCGTAATCTAGGCGGGAAAGAATAAGTGCCCGGGCAACCGTTTCCCTAGCGGTGCGAGGCAGCAGAGGAAAGAATCTCCTCGGGGCTTTAAGAGAGCCAAAACAGACACCTGTGACTTTTTTAATTTGGTCGTGGAAGCACAGATCTTCCCCAAACCATATTCCTAGGTTCTTGGCAGGCCCACCCTCAGACTTAGGGCATGAAAATCAGATGGCCAAAGAGTCTTTCTGAAGGTAGGGGGAAACTGGCCTTAAAGGAGCACCTCGGACTTGTCTTCATTACATTCAAGGCTGGTCTGTGCCAGCCAGGAGAATACCGATGAAAGGCACTTTTGGGCAGTGTCAGTTTGAAGATCAGAGCCCTTCCAAGTTGAGAATGTGATGTGAAAAGAGCTCTCTATTACATTCATAAGACCAAATCCTTTCGTAAAACAAAGCAACTGTTTGTAGCTTTCTCTCCACCACATAAAGGCAACCCCATCTCTAAAGCTGGAATTGCAAGGTGGATTGTAAAATGTATACAAATGTGCTATCACAAAGCAAAACGTACATTAACAGTTCCTCCTAGAGCGCACTCCACACGCAAAATAGGAGCCTCCATGGCTTTCTTAGGGAACATTCCCCTAGAAGACATCTGTAAGGCAGCAACATGGTCTACAACACACACCTTCTTTAAACAATATTGTGTTGATGTTAAAGCTAAGCAGCAAGCTGCGGTAGGCCAAGCTGTCCTCCAAACTCTCTTTCAAACTACTGCAACAGATACAGGTGAGCACCGCTAGGGGAGACACCGCTGTACAATCAATGCACAGTGTGAGATCTGCAGCTCATATGCCTCAAAATGAAAATTCTACTTACCAGTATGCATCTGTTCTTGGCATGTAGAGCTGCAGAGTCTCACAAACCCACCTGCCTCCGTTCCAGTTCTATCTTAATTTGATAGACACACATATATATCTCTTTTTTTCTATTTCTACTAACTCCATCATTTCCCATCATGGCGAAAAACAATCTAAGGATGGAATTGATGCCTATGTGCACTATCGTCCAAGGGAGGAGTCACCTATCTTGTGACTACAAAGACTTCTTCCAAGACAACAACAACATGCAATCATTCGAGCTCAACGCCAGGTGGCGATCTAATGCACAGTGCGAGACTCTGCAGCTGTACATGCCAAGAACAGATGCATTATGGTAAGTAGCATTTTTACCACCGGTCTGATATCTGGCATTGTTTTCCACGTCCTTCTTTCCCCAGAATATTCTACTAACTTCAGAACCTCAAATCCTTTTCCTTAATGGAATATGCCAAAAATGTAAACAGCCTACCCTTTTAAATTGTAGACCTTATTTGGGATTACTATTTATATGGCCTGAATATAGCTAAAACATATTGGTGAAAAGATTTTTGTGTGGATATTTGGGAAGAAAATTGCTATACCCACCTGAGTAGTCCACGCCCCAGTTGTACTCGAAAGAGAAAAATAATCCATACCAATTAGACCACAATAAAATGGCTAAACTGAATATCAAGGGACATTCCAGTTGGTGGAGATGCAGATCATCACAAGCCTGTCTCACACTGGGTCTTTTTGTCTTGTGGCTGAGGTCCAATCCCTAAAGGTTACTTTCTGCCCAGGGTCACTACCTGTCTTAAATGTCTTCTGGCCCTTTCCTTATTTTAGTCATTACACTGACGTTACACACTCCCCACCAGGGTGAACAACCGAGGACAAAATCCAAGAAAAGTTCTATACTTATTTTTTTTCGTCACATTGTTCCAAAATGCATTCAAGACTCCAATTCCTTGCAGGATCCTGTGCCTTTTCTCAGGTTGAAGGTAGGGTGGAGAATCCTGTTTACACAGTGCCACACTCCTGTTAGATCACAGCATGCAAATCATGCCCAGGGATGCCCTTCATAAACCTCCCAACATTTCATTTTACCAGCTTAGGCTTGTGAGCAGAGCTTCAGGCACCTTCGCTATTTCTTTTACAAATTAAGCATGCTACCTACCTCTCTCCTCAACAGGGAAACCAAATATAGAAGATAACAAAGTTTAATTTGCTCAGATCACACAAGATGATCGGGATGCAGTCATATTTCTCATCTACTCCCGCCTGGATACCACAGATCATCTAGACATGGCTATGGGTGATAGCATGGTGCTTCAATTACATAGATGGATGAGTTCCACAGGCTTCTCATGGGATGTCCACATGTCCTAAATGCACATGCCCTTCGTCAGCTCCTGCCTTTTTGGCAAAAAGTGAGATTCAGCCCCAGTACTTTTTAGAGAGATAAACCATGGCACATTCTCTTGGTCTCCGCTTCAGTCCTGCAATTTTAGCTACAATTTTACCCTGTTGGGGCATACACCAGGAGCATGGTGCAATGACTGCGTCAGTCCCTATTGCCTGCAAAATAGTCTTCCTAGGCCTTTCGAGGTTGGGACGTGTGTCAGGCAGACAACAATGCATCAATTAAGGACAGCATTCTTCCTAAGCTGCCTGCCCCCTGACTCCCACAAAACTTCTTTAGTAAGCGTATGTATAGAAGCCAGCCTGTGGGAGGCAGCATCAGCCACTTCCTAGAGGGATGGCAAGATATCACATTCGACAAGTGGGTCCTACACAATGTCCACTGGGGCTTGCCCTACCATTTCTGTTCGACCCACTGCACCTTCCACCTACAGTGGAATGCCTGTCTTGAACCCACCTGCACATTGTTGCCAGGAAGTTCAGGCCAGTTTGGCAAAAGAAGCCATAGAGAGGGTTCCAGCAGCAAAAGTAGGGACTGGTTGCTATTCCCACTTTTTTCTTTGTGCAAAAGAAGGGCAAATGTCCCCTTCCTACTTTAGATCTTCAACCTCTCAATGTCTTCCCATGCAAAGAAAAGCTTATGATGCTCACTTTGGCCCAGTTTCTTTGTGCCCTGTATCCTAGAGAATCATGGAAACTGGATGTTGATGGTGTACCTGCAGGATGCTTATTAATATATCCCTGGCATGCAGGCCCCTATGTGCTACCTGTGGTTTAAGATGTCCACAAGAACTTTCAGTTTGCCATGCTCCCTTTTGACCCCTTGGGTGTTAACAAAGGTGGTAGTGGCAGTGGTTGCTGCCCTTTGTAGGAGGTTGGGGATACCAGCCTTCCCCCCACCTCGATCACTAGCTGTTGAAGGTGGGCTTGCCACAGAAGATCATGGACCACTTCCAGATGGTTGAGAAACCCAATGATTTTAAGAAGTTCAACATCAACCTGCTGAAGTCATCCCTGACTTCTTCACAGGCTTCCTTTAATTTAAGCCAACCTTGATATGGTGAGCTTTTTCTGCGAACCAGTTAGTCCATGGCATTTGAGCTATGATCGTGATGTTTCAGCCTCTTATCCTGGGTCTCAGTGAGGATAACTTTGAGGCTTCTGGACCTACTAGACTCCTGCATTCTACTCTCTGGTCATGTCCGATGACATGTACGAGCGTTACAGTGGACCCTGAAGTCTAAGTGGGCAGAGCCTGAAGGGAAGCTACAGATTCCATCCAGGTGGTGGAAGAGACTGCTGAAGATCTGTAGTGGTGGCTCCTCAACCACAATTGGATCAGCAGCAGATCCCTCTCCCTAACCCACCTAGAGCTGAAGGTAGTGATGGATGCATCAATACTGGGTTTGGGGTTGCCATTGGGAAAGGTGAAGATCAGAGGATCCTTGTCTCCGGCAGAGAAACGCCTCCCCATCAATTTGTTAGAGTTGCAGGCAATTTGGTTTTTGTTGAGGGCCTTCATGTCTAGCATCAAGATAAGGCTGTTACAAGTTCTGGTGAACAATACCACTGCCAAAAGTGTACTGCAACATGCATGGCAGGGACGGGTCCAGTGTCCTACTATAGGAAGATGTATGCTGCATGAGCTTGCCTGGACCATCAAGGGATTTCCCTGGTGGTACACCACCTGGCAGAATATTTGAATAATAGAGCGGACCAGCTCAGTTGGCGATGCCTATGGGATCATGATTGGCACCTGGAAGTTGGCTTCTTACGGTAGTGAGGAGAACCCTGCCTAGAACAGTTTGCAACCACTGAAAGCTCACAATGTATGTTCTTTTGCATGCTAGAGTTCACAAGAAGGCTCTCTCTGAGTCAAATTCTGGCTAGACTGGAGAATGGGACTCCTGTATGTGCTTTCTTCTGCAACCTCTCCTGCCATGAGTTTTGATTAAGATCAGGAACAACCAGACCCAAATAATCCTAGAAGCACCAGATTGGGCTATATAGGTGTGGTACCAGGAACTTCTGGGCCTGAGTATTTGCTCTCTGATCAGTCTTCTACGGCAGGAGGATCTCCTATCGCAGCAGCAGGGCAGGGTCCTGTAACGGAGCCTGGTCAATCTGCACCTCCATGCGTGCAGAATGAGCAGCGGCAGTTGAGCACTTATTATATCCCTCCAGAGGTCACTGAATCGGTCTATGCAAGGCCCTGGGACAAATTTGTGATATGGTATGGTAACCATGAGTTGGACCAGTGCAGGCAAAACTGCTGCATATGTTGTTTGCCTTGTGTTTGTCCCATCTAGGATGTGCTTTGGGCACAGTTAAAGGTTACCTGTTGGTATTTTGGCCTTTTTACTTTTACTAGACCAACTGTCCTTGTTGAACTCACCAGCTTTGATTCCTTTTCCTAAAAGGTTTGCAGCATATGCGTGCACCCAAACCATCTATAATGCCCTAGTGGTATTTAATTTTAGTCCTTGCTTTTTTGATAGGTAACCATTTGATCCTATGTATTGTTGTCCATTGCGGCTAATCACCCTAAAAACTGTCTTCTTGCCAGAATATCCGCAAACATAATGAGTGAAGCTCAGGGCCATTTGATCCAGCCTCCCTATACCATCGTTTTTCAGACAAACTGGTGTTCAGGACTCGAGCTTCGTTCCTCCCGTAGGTAATGGCGATTTTTTTATGTTGGGCAAGTTATCACCCTCCCAACCTTCATTGCTCTGCCTCATCCCTCTGAAGAGGAAGAGCGACTCCATCGTTTGGACAGCAAGAGGGCACTCTGCTTTTACATCAATCACACCATGCAACATCTGGTCAGGTGGACAATCTGCTTGTTGTAGAGTTAGGAGTCAAAGTATAGAAGCAAACTCTCCCGTTAGTCATCTGTTTAAACATCTGATACATATTGACTAAAAAGCAGCTTCCGGAATGTCGGAGGGTTCACTCAACCAGAGGCAAGGCTGTTACCACTGCGTCGGCATGGTGCCTGTCCTAGACATCTGTCTGTTATCTATGTGCATACATTCATTAAGCACTATTTCCTCGACTGGCTTGTCAGTCGAGATATGGACATTTTTGTTTGAACCATTCCAAAGACTGGCTACCTTAGGAAGGACTGCTTTGTTATCTATTCCTATTCAGGAATCTGCTGTTCGAAGTATCCATCACAAGAACAATTCACCTAATTTTAGTAACGCTTTCTGGTAGGTACTCTATCTAAACGCAGATTACTCCCTGCCCTCCCACCTCCCTGTTCAGTGGCAGCACTGTCTCAAAGCACTAAAAAGGCCCTGATTTAGGAATCTGCAAACTTTTTTTTTTAATTCATCAGGAAACTGATGTCTGAGCACGAGTGGCACTTTTATCCAGCGCATATTCTGCATACTTATGGAGTAGAATGATGCTGACATGGAGTCTCATGGTGCCACTTAATGGCTTGCAGGAGCACTGCTTTGAATATTCTGGATCCAGTCTGGCACCTGGGCATATTCACAAGGTGAGGAATCTGCGGGTAGTGTGTCCACTTGAAAATGCATTCCTGAAAGTAATTAGCTTGTTCTTCCCCTCTACGTGGGTTAATCAGCTTTCTCTTTATTTTACTCATGTGCTAGCCACTGCTTCTCAAACTAAAGCAAACAATAGACAGCGTGTGCCAGCTTATCTCCCTTTAACATGTATCTTCTCTTTCAGCATTGTTGCATAGTGCACCCTGTATCTCTGCACTGGATTACCCTTGCTATTTGGATAATTGTCTGCTATACAAGTGGCAGACAGTGCGCACTACTGATCTGCTAAAGGTTTACAAACATTTCATCGCCACCACTACCTATACCCTTGCCAAGTACAGCATTGCTAAACTGATTACCTCCAGGCCTTCAAGCTCCACTACTGCTCTTCAATCTCTCCTGTGGCCAACCAGCCCACATCTTGCACCGTAAATGGATTTGCAACCTTCTCAAGAAATGTCCAAATGATCTACCCATTTCTTCCTCTTGAAACTCCTGTATTGAGCCACGTACTCAAGACCTGCCTCTCCTCCAATCAACTGACCCTCACTTCCTTCCTGGTAACCTAACCTACAGAACTTGACTCCATATTTAGGTTTTGCGACCCAGACAGGTTCCCCCTTCCCCGAGCACTTTGTCTTGCTTTGTCAAAGGACCAATGCTATTGGAAAGAGGGGCTGCTTTACAACAGATGGCCTATTAGACAAGCAGCTGCTGTTTTAAAGCACTCTCCTGCTGGCCTCTGCCTTGAGGGAGAGGGAGCGAGCATCGGCGGCCCCAAAGCCATATGTTTTTAAATTAGAACGTCCGCTGTTGCTCGCTCAAGCAAAGGTGGATGCCAGCACAAGCACGAGTGTGCTTGAAAAGCAGCAGACCGATGGCTAAAGGTCCTCTTAGAGCAACGCATGCGCGCTGCGTAGGCGAGACCTAAAAAGGAATGAAAGAAGAAGTGCTTGCAGGTTCTTGAGTTGGTGGAGGAGCGAAAAGATGCATTTCGTAGAGTGATTAAATAAAACATGTTGGAATATGAGGGCGATATGGCTGGGGTTATTGGGAGAGGGGAAAGAGGCAACAGAAGAAAGAGGGAGTGAAAACGACACAACAAGCACTTTGTGGAATTATTAAAGCAACAAGACTCGCTGTCACTTTCCAGCGTTACTAACTACATACTAAGGATAAGCAGGATGACTTTGAAGAGAAACAAGGTTTGAAGTGCTTGAATCCACGCGCCCTGTTGCTACATGCTGACTAATAGGGAGCTGCTATAAAAGGTCAACAAATACTTTTTAAAGATGCATCAATGTCCAGATAAGCCTCAAATGCTTTATCTGTAGATCACAATTCGCATATCTTTTTACTGGTAATAAAGCATCAGGTTATTACATTTTGAGCATTTGTTTGAGCATTTGTTGCAATAAACAGCTTTTCCAAAAAGTAAATGGTCATTAAACATCTTCAAACACATACCAACTCTTCCCCAAGAAGAAAAATCCTAAGCAAAATGTATTAAATGCGAAATCTGGAGTGTACAGGTTGTTTATTTTCCTGCCAACTAGGCTACCGAAACCACACTTATTTCAGATTAACAATAGTTATGATTGGAAAAACATATTAATCAGGGAACAGACAGAGTTGCAGTAGCCGCTAAATCAGCAACAAAGACCAGCAGCGCAATATTTGTGTGATTTTTTGACTTGGTGTAGGCTGAAATAATAGCTAAACAGAAATTAACTTGTTCGCTGTGGTGCACTGGAAAAAAACTGTATGCAGACATATTTTGAAACCTACTTTTTTAAAAATTATAAACTTTCCAATCGATAACTTAACTACCAGTGCCACAACGGTGGTGTGTGCTACTTTAGTAACTGAATTTCTTATATCAAGACTTGCACGATATTAAATAGTGCTGGAGTCAGTGGGTTTTGATTCACATAAGACATCTCCAGGTGATGAAGAGAGCAATGGCTAAAAAAAACAGTAATGCATTACAACGATGTCTAGAAAGCTAAAAAATTGGGCATGTTAAGAAGCAAAACAAAAGTGAATAAATCCAATATAAGGCTGGAAGCAGTATGAAACCCCAAACATGACACGAGGAGGAGCGGTGGTCGCTATCGGCCGGTAAACACCATGTGTGGGGTGTCTTTGCAAAGGCTCACAAAGAAATGAATCAATCTGGGTCTGCTTAACAAAATCAAAGAAAGATCCGTTTTAAGTACATATTAATTACTAAGCATAGAACGAACCAGCTTAATTAATGTTCAGCGTCAAGAACGCCACTTCTACATTGTTGGCGCTTCTGTCTTCGTGAAACCAAATAGATTATTGGCCTACGAACCTTTCCACTCCCAGTGTGAGAGGGAGTAAACCATCTATTTACTCGTGGAGGGGGAGCTGGGCAGGATCACAACAAACCTTTGAAGTAAAAAAGTGGATTTAGAACTGATCTCCAGGATTTTTTTTGCAAAACCAGTATTTGAAAATAAAGATAAAACTGTGCCTCCTCTCCTTTCGCAGGTGTAACAGATACCTGCAGCGTCGTAAAACCGGGAACAGCTATACAGCTCTCTGTCGTGCAACTTTGTCTCCAAAGCAAAAATGGTTCATTGGAGATTGGTTTTCGATCTCTTTTTCAAAATGAAAGGGTTGTTGTTTTCCTGCCTCGCTCCCCCTTCACGCGTAAATAAATGATTTACTCCCTCTCATGCTGAAGAATGAAGCACCTACAATGTAAAAATGGCGTTCTTGATTTGGCTCATTAATTAAGCTAGTTCGTTCTAACCTTTACTTAATGCAGCTTTTTCATTGATTTTATTAATTAGAGCCAGAGTGATAAACTCCTTTATGAGCTCTTGCAAAGACACGCACACATGGTGTTTAATGGCCAATAGGGATCACCGCTCCTGCCGCTGTCAGGCCTGACTTTTCACACTGCCTCCAGCCTTATATTTAATTAATTTACTCTTTTTTTGTAACTTAGCATTCTCAGTATTGTACCTTGTTGTGCAGGAAATGTGTGTGTTGGTAACAAAATCGGTATTTAAAAATAAACATAAAATGGTGTCTCCGTCCGTTCGCTGGTGTTGGCGAAACCTGCAAAGTCTACCTTCCAGGAGACCCTATGCTTTTCTTTGCAACGTCTTTTCCTATTGCGGCTACCACCTTTTTAGATTGCAGCTCCTGGACCGTTCAATACTTTTTTGCAACCAGCAGAAACATGACGGGCTGCTGAACAGTGGCCACCACCCACAGCTGTGCATATGCTGCCAAAGTAAACAATCTGTCGCGATTGTCCCCGCAGCTTTGAAAGTGGAAGCGCACACAGCACGCTGAATGTAAGCAAAGCACTTCCATCCTGAAATAGGAGAAACTCAATAAAGAAAATAGTGTGTACAACACTAAATAATACTTACTCTGTAACAACCAGAGTAAAGGGGCCAGTAGCCATGGGAGGTTACAAATGAAGACAAGGCCGTACTAAGGCGGGACTAACAAGCCTATTGAGGAATCAGAAGCCATCATTTCGGAAGGACAAAGGCGCAAGCCAATGAAAAATATGGGTGGGGCTTCACTCCCGTACTGTACTACAACAGATCATCGCCTGAGCAGCGCTTGCGTGCTGGCTCAGGCGATTTAAATGAACAGACTGAGTCAAAAATATTTTCTAGCAATACTTTCTGCTAGGCCTCTTCATCCTCCTCCAACACTGGTGGTCATACAACCACTTCAGCCTCTTGTCTCTCTTCATGCATATTTTTTTCTCTGCGGCTTTTGTAAGGCTGGCCTTTAAGAGACGTGTCTGTTGCCTCTGCAGCCAACAACCCTATCTAATGCTCAGCCAGGGAACGAGGGCCTTGGCATGTTCTCCATGCAGGCTGTAATGCATCCTGCATGGAGAACAGGGAAAGTGCGCATGACTGTTTTCCGCAGCCCGAGAGGGCCGATTAAACAGTTATCGCGCACTTAGGAGTAGGCAAACCACTCCTCCTCTGCCCTGCTCCGGGAGCAGAGAATAGCCCCACCCACAGAGCAGCACGAAGCATAAAATGATAATAACTCAGTTATTATCATTTTATGTTTCTTCTTCGCACTGCTTAAAAGCAGTGGGTTGACATTCCTCTGCCATAGCGGAGGACCTGCCACTGGCAGGGACCCCCACTGAGTCATTACTGGAAGCCAGGAAACCCCAACCAAAACATTTCTGCTTATTAGAACCGCAAAAACATACACAAAAAATACAGAAATAAGCATTTATCAAACAAATACACAAATGATTAAATATTTTATTTAATTCACAAACAAATATAAAAAGAATCAACATTGTAATTTTGAAGGGATGGTTGGAGCTTTTCTGAAATCAATTTAGGCCGCTACTCATCCACACTATATTTTGATTGATGCACTTGCACTGCTACGAATCAATCCGAGGATACCAGCTTAATTTTTAGCTTCCAATTTCAAATCCTCTCATATTTCCAGAATGTTTTTAAATATTCAGTTTTAGATTTTCCTTTTTTATTAAAATGTACTCTCTTAAGCTGTTAATATATGTTAATTTACCATGCAGTCACAGACCCTCTATATAGGCTTTACGGATCCCCACGGGTCCTCCGACCACAGGTTCAGAACTATTGGCTTAGACTATCAAACAACCCTTGCCGCCGCATGTTGTCAGTCAGTGGGGCTTGGGTGAGTGTAAGTCTTTATGACATTTTCATGGGCTTAGCTGTCACTTGGCATCTCAGGGAGTACTTATTAGGGTGAAAGCGGTCTTCAGTTGTTTTTATTTTGTTTCAGTAAGGACCTGACAAGGCCTGGCAGTGGGGTCTGGTCTGTTCCCATGAGGAGCAGGGTCAAGACTGATTTGCATATGGCTGGGTCCAGGCTGAGGTGACGGAGTGCAACCTGCGGGATTGGCAGTGGCTGGCATAAGTTTTAGCATCCATCCCTCACCTTGTTGTTGCTGCAGTTGACGGTCTAAGTCTAACAGGTTTACGCAGACTTGGGTCCCA
The DNA here is from genome assembly GCF_964263255.1 of Lissotriton vulgaris. Classification (NCBI taxonomy): domain Eukaryota; kingdom Metazoa; phylum Chordata; class Amphibia; order Caudata; family Salamandridae; genus Lissotriton; species Lissotriton vulgaris. The sequence continues at coordinate 1,206,593,341 of NC_141695.1, forward strand.
TGCTCACTGTGCCACTTTAAAACCATGATATACCTGGATGACAAGCCCTAATAAGGGTGAAACTGGTCCTGAGTTGCTTGCATTCCTTTTCAGGGAGGATATAGCTTGGCAGCTTGGGCTGGGAATTTCCCATGATGCGGCACGCAACACTGGCTGGCTCCAAGATGTGGTGGAATGGTGGGTGAAGAAAAATGGATTGGGATGGGGGCCAGAGCAATACTAGTGGATGCGATTAATACAAGCATTTCATCCATCACCTTGTTGGTACAGTTGATGCCCTATGTGTATTTGATGTACACGGATGGCTGGTCCCGGGTTGCATGTATTTCATTTCAGGGTAGGCCTGCCCTGTCAGTTCTGGCTGGACTGTTTAAGACTCGTTTGCATATGGTTGGGTCTAAGTTGAGGTGGCATGGTGTGCCGAAGACAATGGACTGGGATGCGGCCCAATCGAGTGCCAGTATTTAAGATGAATTCAAGCATTCCATACATCACCTTGATGTTGCACTTGATTCCCTAAGTGCTACTTGTTGTAGAGATGTGGTTCCGGTGTTCACTGTGCTACTTGAACCAAACTAGAGATGGCTGCAAGCCCTCATAAGGGGGAAACCAATGCTACGTTACTTGTATTCTGTTTCAGGGAGTACCTGGCCTGGCAATTTGAGCTGGACTGTTCTCATGAGGAGCAGAGTAAAGACTGATTTACATATGGCTGGGTCAAGCTGAGGTGGCCTTGTGGGCAAGGAACAATGAATTTGGATGTGGCCCGAGAAACTGGCAGTAGCTGACAAAAATTCAAGTATTCCATCCTTCACCTTGTTGTTGACGTTGACACCCTCATTATATTTTGGCTCATTTTAAAGCTTTGACCTTGGAATCCTCACCTGCAGTAAAACCTACCTTTGGGAATGTTAGGATGGGAATGTCCCGTGTATGATATTCAGGCACATGAGTCTGCTTTAAGTGAGCCAGCATTTTTATTCTGGTTTTACCTTGCAAATCAATCTTGAGTGGGGGTTTGTGGCCTAGAGGGGCGCACATGAGTGCCGCCTTTTATGAGCGCGACTACTGTCGGCATACCTGACTGTAAGGAACTGACCCATGTGACAGTGTGAATTCCTATTTGCAGGACAGGCTTTTTTACCTGGTATTTGCGGATATCAGTTACTGAAACCAAATCGAAGACAATGCAGTCAAGTACAATACAATTGTTACATCACACAGTTACATTGCCATTGAATGCACTTTAATTAAAACATTTACATTGCATACAAAAACACAGCATTGTTGGAAATCTACTGTGCTATCTTTTTTAAAGTGAATCTCTTCAAGTTCTAACAAACGAACAGGCTTGTTTAGAAAAAAAAGAACATCAGCTCTGTTTCCTTTCTTTTGTCAACATTCTGTGCACATGATTAAGAATATAGGTGCTATTTATAGCACCTGATAAATAACATTACCTTGGGATACTTTATTTATTTTATTTGGAAATGTTATATAGCGCGACAGATGCTTCAGCGAAGAGGCGTCCCGGCGCTTGAAGCCATGCCAATAGAGTGCAGAAGCTAGACCCTATGAGTGGAAGCTAGGCCCTAGGAAATAAGAAAGTTTTAATTGCTTTACGGAAAGACAGAAGGCAGTCTAGACGGCGGATCTGCACAGGGAGGGAATTCCATAGTTTAGCAGCAAGGTACCGAAAGGACCGACCCCCTGGTCTAAGACGCTTCACCCGGGGGACCGTGACAAGGAAATGCTTGGCTGAGCGCAGCTGGTGTGTAGGTACATAGGGGATCAGCAGATTAGACAAAATCTCAGGAGAGGACCATTTAAGAATGTTGAAGGTCAGACAGAGTGCCTTAAATTGAATCCTTTGAGGCACAGGCAGCCAGTGCAGGCGCCGCAAAGCACCCGTCGCAGAACACGTACTAGGGAGCCGCAGAAGGACTCAGGCTGCTGCATTCTGGACCCTTAAAAGGCACATGACTTCCGCCTTATTCGCTCCCGATGGAAGTGAATTAGCGTAGTCCAACCTAGACAAAATAGTTGGTTGGACTATCAGCTGGCGGGTGGGAGGGTCAAAGAAGCCAAGCAAAGGTCGCAGACCCCGGAGGAGACCGAAGCAGGTGCCAGCGTTCTTCTTGGTATGCTCTTGGAAATCCAGCTTGGCGTCAAACCAGACCCCTAAGATTTTTGCAGCCGACTTAGGGGTAGGGGCACTACCCATAGAATCCGGCCACCAATGTTTGCTCCAGAGTCCCTTGACTTTCCCCACCAGTAGCACCTCTGACTTGTTGGCGTTGAGTTGCAGGCAATTGGTGGTCATCCACTGAGCGACCGCTGCAAGGCCAGCCTGAAAATGTGCGGCCCCCCGAATATGGTCTTCAGAGAGGGCCACCACCAGCTGGGTATCATCGGCGTACAAAATCATGGTCAAACCATGGTCTCTTGCTACCGCCGTCAGTGGGTGAACATAGAGGTTAAACAGGACCGGGCTTAATGCCGAGCCCTGAGGAACCCCCTGCTTGAAGGCATGAGCATGGGAGAGGAAGGTGGGGGGGGGGCGCAACCTGAAATGATCTGTCAGATAGAAAAGACCGGAACCACTCCAGGGCCGGATCTACCACCCCCACCTCCTCCACGCAGCGCAAGAGAATCTTATGGGAGACCGTGTCGAACGCTGCGCTGAAGTCGAGCAGGATGAGAGCCGCAGTCTGTCCCTCATCCAGGATGGTACGTAGATTTTCACACACTGCTACAAGTGCGGTCTCAGTGCTATGGCCCGGGCGGAACCCGTTTCTGGGAGCGATCTAAGGCGCCAGTGTTGCTTAGGTGGTCAGAAAGAATGTTGTTAGCGTGGGCTTCAGCAATTTTTGCGACCCAGGGTAGCAAGGATATGGGACGGAAGCTTTCCGGTTTAGCTGGGTCCAGAGTGGGTTTTTTCAGCAAGGGGACCACCCTTGCTGTTTTCCAAGGCGTGGGCACTACTGCCGTGGTAAAAGAAGAATTTATGATCTGACATATAGGTTTCAATTACACTTATCAGGTGCGATAAATTAGCACCTATCACAAGTTTGTGGGGAATAACATACATATTTTAGCATTTAAAGCACTAAAGTCTGGATGATTCAGTAAATTCTGTATGCTTTCCCCATTAATTTTCACCAGTTTTGATTTGCCAAAATGTAATGAAGGTTGAGGTATTTAACACATCTGAGAATTATCTGTTGCCTTAAATACCTACCAACTCGTAATTCCGACCCGTAGTTAACAGGGTTTTATGCATTGGTCCTAATATACTGACCAATTTATAATCAGGCCCTAAGTTGACATTCTGTCATTTCTTTCATAGTCACACAGCTAAGCAGTGCATGGACTTTTTATATAATCAACAATGCTATCTACGTTGTTTTATGGTAAACAAAAGTTATTATTTAATGTATCGTTTTTGAATGGTATATATTTTTTGCCATTAAACAAGAAAACACTTGTGCTCTTCAATTAATTTTTTGATTTGGAAATTATATTTCCCACCCTTTCCCCATATCCTTTCATAACCCGTTCTTAAATAGAATAATTTTGAAAAACAATAATCAACTACTAAATAAAAGTTAGGTATTCTAATTAAATGTAACCCATTGTATATAGCATTCGTTTTGCAAAAATATATTTTAAAACATTTTTTTCAAAATAATTCATTGTATTTAGGTGACATCCCACCATTTGCTCCTATATAATTTTTCAACGATCAAAATAAATGTCATTTATAAAAAGAATTTCGCTTTTTTACTAAAATGTAATTAATATATTCTAAGGAAATTACTTCTCACCCTTTGCCCTATATCACTTTAATAGCCTGTTGTTACATAGAAGTAATTTGAAAAAAATTTAATTTAAATTAATTAAATAAGTTAATAAAAGAACTATTTTAAACATAATTAATTTACTCTAATTATATGGCTGCCCACCTTTTGCCCCTATAGCACTTTAATAACCTATTCTTTAATAGAATAAAACTTGAAAGAGCATAATTTTAAACTAACAAATTATACTTAAAATTTAATTATTAAAAGTACATTAAAAATTAATTGTTTTTTAAATAAAATGTAATTTATTTCATATATTCTAATAAAATTACTTCCTACTCTTTGCCCCTATATCACTTTAATAAACTATCCTTAAATAAAATAAAATTTGAAAAAATATAATTACCAGTACTTATGAACGCAAAAAGCAGTTATTTATAAGGAGTTCCGATAGTCAACACTGTCATCTACTGGTAAACTACCTCTACTACGTTGTCTTTTCAACAACTCGCATTATGATGTAAATAAGCATCGGGTTTAAAAGAAGCGTTGTAAATGTGAGTCATTGTCAGGGCTTTAAGTGGGCCGGCCGCGTCTCACCGGTGCTGAGCACCGGCAGTTTTTTAAAGGACGCCTCGAAACGGGTCTTTTGTGTCCTGGCAAAGGCATCTGTTGTTTTCCGGACTGCAGTGACAGCAGGCACATCCATGTGCCCTGCTAACACTTCTCACTAGTAGAGAAGTTACGGCATGAGACGTCATGCCAGGTGAGCGTTGTAGGGGAAGGGAAATCCTTTGAAGAGAGTCATTTTCTCCATGGATTTCCCTTCTTTGTTTGAAACTCAGGAGCAGCAACATTGTCTTGGTGTCACCAGGGCTTTGAGTGGAAGCTTTTTCAATATTATATGCAAGCTATAGTTGCTGCTTATTTATCTTATGCAACTAACAACCATTGACAAAGCCAATAGTCCTGACTTCTTGTAGGTATGATGTTACTTATCTGGATGCAATGACAGAAACAGCAAAATACAAGTCGGGCGGTACAGGCACACTATGCTAAGCACAGATTTTTGTGTTTTAAGCCAAGCCCCTATTTCCATAGGCACACACGCCCCTTTGAGAGACCCCCCAGTGTTTTCATCCCACTTAAAGCCCTGGTCATTGTAAAAGAGTCGTAGTAAAGGTAACATACCGGTACTTGCTTGTGCGATTGGCCTCTCAGTGTAAATCATCTGTTCAGTTAATTACAACCAGGTCCGGCGTTACATCCCTGAGTGAGTGGTTGTGCGGCGAGTACGTATATATGATTCAGTGTGTAGAAGGTGTGCTATACTTTTCGATCGACACAACATAATCCAGCTTCTTCTGTGTGGGCCTGTGTAAACAATGGAGGTGGGCGAGCCTCTCGGATTAGCACAGTGTATTTCTGCTAGATACAAAGCTTCTGGAATGCACCAGACCAGGAGGAGTGGGAGGACGAAGATGGGGGTCTCTTTAGAAATGCAACATCAGCCACCTGTTAAGTTGTGTCCCTTTGTTCCAGTTAGGAACAGTACTATTAGACAGGAAGTGTTAGAACTAGAGACTGTGACCTATTTTCTAGTATAGTGTAGGCAGACAGTTTGCAAATGGGGCCTGCCATTTGCCCTTTCAGAAGAGAGTCCCACAATAGAGGGATGGATGAAATGGGAAGACTGCTCCCTCTGTGTGCTAGTGTTCTGGGTAGTGATCTGCTGGGAGGGTTTAAGGTATTCCAGAAATGGTCAGGCGCGCAACCCAGTAACCGCAAAGTATTGTTCTGTTATGAGGTATCAGAATCCAGGCAAAAGGGCGGGCGGTAATCCCTCGTAACCGCTCAAAGTTGGATCCTAGAATCCACACAATTGCACAAAGACAACAAAACCCCTGCACTGGAAAAACAACAATAATGTCTGGGTGACTTCTAGTTACTATAGCGTAGATAAAATGTGCACATCGAGAGTTTCTCAAAGTCAATAGTTTGCAAAGTGCCGAGAAATGAATTTCAATGAAGTAGAGTTCTTGGTAAAAAACACTGGTTTATTGTTCCAGTACAAGAGGAACAATAAACCGGTGTTTTTTACCAAGAACTCTACTTCATTGAAATTCATTTCTCGGCACTTTGCAAACTATTGACTTTGAGAAACTCTCGATGTGCACATTTTATCTACGCTATAGTAACTAGAAGTCACCTAGTGTTCTGGGTAGCTCTGGCAGAGAGCTTCACAGTGTCAGAAAGCACTAACCTTGTATTCTGGATTCAACACGAGTGATGTTTACTTCCCCCCTTCGCCGTATCTACTACCAACCAAACACACTTACAATATGTTAGGAGTAGATCCCGGAAAAGTGGAATGGCATAAGGGAGAGACTAAAGAGATACTGTAGCTTGCCGCTCTGACTTGCCAGTTGTGTGCAGTAAGGACTCCAACTGGTCATAGTGATTGTATAAAATGGATAAGACTTAAGGCCTAATTTATGGGGAATAGGTGTAGGGCAGCGCTGCAAGTCTTCTTGCTGCGCTATGCAAATGGAAAAGGACAAGAATGCACAGTATTTATGAAATACGGTCCATTCCTGTCCTTTCCCCTGTGCTGGTACACAGTTTGCTGCCTAATGCCAATGTAGGCATCCTTGCACCATGGTGCAATGGTGCCTTCATTGCAGGTAGGATTGTTTATGTGCAGGAAGGGCACCTTCCTGCACAAAAACAATCCTGAGAGGCATTTTACTCTTCGTATGTGTGCTATTTTGCAGCACACATGGTTATTATACCTGTTAGCGGCAGTCATCACTTGGAACCATTAACCTAATTGTAACTGGATTTATATTATCTACTCTGCGCTTTTGCTTGCACACCTAGAGCTCTTACCTTTCACGGTCATAGGAGCGAACTTCGTTTGGCGGACTTCGGACCTCGGAGGTGTCTTCCTCTTGCTGGACACCATCCTGGAAGTTATCCTGCACAGATTGGTGGAAGAGACGACCGGCTCAACCTAGGGGCCCCTTCGCCCATCGACATCCTTCTCTGGCCCACTCTGCCACAGCAGCTCTGCCCCCCTGCTGACCAGGTCGAGACCCACAAAGGCTCTGGAGGGTCCCTGCTGACCTGGTGGGGTTGCTGAGCGGAGGCATCGTTGATTGACCCAACAGCTCGGCGGAGTGACTACCAGGCAGCCGTGGACCTGGAAGCTATCCTGCACAGAATCGCGAAAAAGACGACCGGCTCGTACTAGGGGCCCCTCCGGCCACGAACATCCACACAGGCTGGGGCTTGGCCTGCTCCGGCGGACGTGCATTGGGTCCTGTAGACCTAGGTTTCCTCTGCCACAGGAGCTGTGCCGCCAGCGACCTTGCGGGGCCGTTGAGCGGAGACATCGATGGTGGTCCCGGGAGCTCTGCGGAGCGATTGCCAGGCAGCCGAGGACCGCAACGAGAGGCGGGAGAGCTCTTCCTCTCTACGCGGGCCAGGCAGCAATATGCCCCCGGTGACCCAAGATCGGAGATCGGATCAGAGCGTGGCGGCTAAGCTGCCGGGCCACGCAGGCAGCGGGCCCTGGATGATCTCTTTGTTCGCGGAACTGGCCGATGATTGCCTCTTGTTTTACCTCTATCGCCCCCGATCGTGATCACTGGAAGGACCCTGGGGAGTGAGATCCTCCCCGCAGTGGGGGTGCCTTTGCGACTGGAGTCCTCGGTTGACTGAGGACTCCAAGACGGGGGAATTTGCATGGGAACAGGCTCTTCGCGGGGCCCCGCCCCTTCAGGAGTAGCTGTGCACAAAAGCGTTGATTCCACATTCAGCGCTCACATCGGAGCTAGTGATTCAAAGAATGATACACGCAGCACCCAGGTTCTGAACCAGCACTTCCCTCTACCTCCCTCTACTTTACCCTCGAGTAGATTATGGAAGTATTGCCCTGTGTGGCCCCCCTACATCGACAACCGCACCCCTAAGAGCCTCTATTAATGCTGCGGCGAGACTCATCACTGCCTCAAAAAAACGCTCTCACATCACTCCCGGCCTAAAATCCTTGAACTGGCTGACATACGAAGCTAGAATACACCTGAAAATCGCATGCATGACACACAAAGCTATACATCAAAACTCACCCAGTTACCTCGCTCAGAAACTGACAATCTTGAGTGGCTCAAGAACCACAAAAAGCGCAGAAAATCTTCTTTTGAAACCTCAAAGATTCCACAAGAAAAAAACATATAAACGCTCCTTCTCAGGGATGGCGTCCAGGATCTGGAATGCCCTCCCTCCAGAAATCAGACTTATCTCATCCACGGCATCTGTCAAAAAAGAAGTAAAATCACTCCTCTTAGCTAAACTCACTTGAATTTAGACTAAAGAAATCTCGTGACTCATTATTTTTCCTCGCATGACTATGTCCAGCCTGACCACCTATGCACCGTTACTACCTTGCCTTGGCTCTATTGTTAACCATTTGCTCATCTTTGCACTAAATGACTTGTTTAATTATTATTCCTCTGTTCTTGGTATCCCATATGTGTGTAAAGCGTTCTGATATCCGTAAGGATCTTGTTCGCGCTCTAAAAAACTTTGAAAATAAACAAAGGAGGAGAAATAAAAATATTTCTCCTTGTTACTCCTGCTCTTGGGGGCGGCGTAATGTTTTGGTGCTACCCCAGGTATACATAATTAAGTAAATCTGGGGCAGCATCAAAATCCGTGGGTGCTGCATAGGAAAACTCACCGTAACACCCATGGAACGCCTCCTTGACACGGAGTAAGGCAAGGCAGCGGCTTGCGCTGCTTTGTCTTGCTCCTTTTCTATGAGGACACGCAGAGTGACTTTACGTCGCCTCATAGATATGACTGAGAGGCTTACACTGCTGGAGCGGCAAAAAAAGTGACGCTATAGCATCGTAAATGAGGCTCTTAGTGTCCACATTCATAGGCAACTATATACCTTCAGATTATATGTGATTCTTTTGTTGAGTGAAACATCTGATATTTCTAAAAACGTACACTTTAGATATATTTTTAACTCCTTATGCATATAATATGGATCCCCTTTAAGCATGGCCGGAGATTGAGATGCAAAAGAAATTGAAACATGAAAGTTTTTGCTAAAGACATGACTGAAAAGGCTGGCTAGCTCCCATCCTGAACTTCCTTGTTGTTCTTTTTTTGCAGTTTTATATAGCGCAAACTAGGCCAGAAGGTACTGGAGCGCTTTCATATGATACATTACACAAGGACACATTCATATTTTATGCACAGGATATTAACTGATTTGCCCAGACTAACAGGACGTTGAGCTGACACAGAGTCTCGAAACTTGGGGCATATTTACAATGTTTTGGCATAGGGGAGCACTGCAAGCCTTCTAGTTGTGCTGCCCTATGTCACAAGAAAAGGTCAAAAATGAGCTGTATCAACAAGATAGAACGCATTCCTGTCTTTTCTGCCAGCGCTGGCGTACTATCTGCATCCAAGCACCAATGCAGGCACCCTTGCACCGTGTTGTTGGCATGATTGCTTTTGTGGAGGAATTGGCACCTTCCTGCACAAAAACAAAGGAGGTGTTTTCTTCATTCCTTGTGTGCTGCAGGAGGCAGAACATGTGGAAAGAGGAAAAAACAAGGTTTACTTGCTTTGAGAAGGAATTAGTTTTGGCGCTGCCCGAGATTAACGTTATTTTGTAAATTCTGGGGCATTGTCAAAAACCATGGCTGTTGCATGGGAACACCCACAGCAGCACCCATGAAACACCCCTTCCATGCAGAGTAAGGCATTCCCTTACTCCATACTTACAAGGCCATGAAAACCCATGCATGGTGGCTTAGCGTGGTCTAGTAAATACCGGCCAGCACACTCCACCTTCAGGGCGTCACAAAAGTGCCGCCCCGTGGGCCGTGGCGTAAAAGTGCTGCAGGAGCCTTTTAAATATGCCCCGATTTCCAGCTCCAAAGTCGATCGCTCTGGCCGTTACACACATCATCTTCCCTATACTTCAATAAATCGTGCTGTTTGAGTGCACATTTTCTGAGCCCTCCACCGCACATAACGTCAATTTTCATCAATGTGTGGTACAAATTTGCTTCTCTAAAATTACTCGACTTCATAATGCAGAAGCCTTAGTTAAATTACTTTTAAGCTTTTTCAAACACATAAATCATTTAATTTGCACGAATCTTCGTGTACTATACTGCCCTCTGAGGACGGTGTGGTACAAACGATGTCAATTCACCAGTTGTAAATGAGACGATCAAACTTGAACTTCGAGAAAGCAGTAGCCATCTCTTTAGTTTGTCTTTCCTCGGGCTTTGAAAGCGCCGAGCATCCACCCTCTACAGCCCCGACTCTGAACATCCAGGAAAGTGATATGGGACATCCGAGATTCTGACGACAGAGCTTCTTGTGACGTAACGCAGCTAGTCAGAGGAGGGGCGTCTGGGAGATCATAGTCAACCAATGAGCTGACGGGACAAGTTGTTCCGGTAACAATGGTTTTACGGACCGGAACGTGTAACCATGGAAACTGTAAACAAGTGGCACTTGCGAAAGAGCTCTGAGACCCTGAGGAAGGAGAGTCTGGAAAGGGGAGCAGATAAGCGAGCGACAAGAGTCCGCAGCGCCTCGAAGTTCACTCGGCGGAGATCAGATAGCAACCTGCCATGTCTAATAGGTGCGTGCTATATAACACAGTGACTGTGACTGACTGGAGTGACCCCACTTATGATGTGCCCCACTCCGGAACTGATCCCAAACCTAGAAGTCCCCGCCTGACTATCCCAGCATTCAATGGGCGCCTAGCTAAAAAGCCGCAAGTGCGTAAACAAGTCACACATGACACAGGGCCACTTGCCAAGTGCTGGCAGAATTATTGACTGCCAGGGAACTCCTTTGTGGCAGAGTTTCCCTGATAGGTGGGGTGGTGGTGGTGTTAAAAGGGAGAGGAGGTGGGGTGGGAGGACAGTGCAAGCTTGAAAGCTTCAGGGAATGGGTCCCGTTACACTTAAAAAATGTACTGCCTGCATTGCTGGGCATGGGTCGTGCTCCATGAATTCTAGGCAGAGGTGCTACATTTTTCGATTACATGATTTATGCTAACACAGTGGTTCTCTGCTGATAACGTCTTCGAGGTTAATACATGGCACCCTTGTCTGGCATTAATAATTGGTTGTGTAAAGTCTATCCAGTGCTAAGGTACTACCTGTATTTTTCCACAATAGGAGTTGGCCTAACGGCTATGGTGGTCGACCTCGAATCTGGGGAACTGGGTTCGAGTCTCGGCAATGATGCTAAACATCTTGTGATTTTGGGCAAATCACTTAATCTCCCCATGCTTGACAAAAACATTAATGTGTCCTCATGTAATGCAACTAGTGCTATGTAAAGAGCTCTGATACCCGATTTGAGTCAAGTTCGCGCTATATAAAATTGCAAAATAAAATAAATAAACATAAGTACTGAATGAAGAGGAGACCTCCACAGAGATTGCGTTGTTTTCATGTCCAAAACTAGTACATTCGTACGATTTTCTGCAAATGATTGGTATTCATTCCCGTGTTACTACATCCCTTATTTTCTTCTCCTACTTGAAGTCGTGGGAAGTCCTTGAGCAGGACATGGAACAGACAGCTCCTCTATTAGTTGTAGAATCCCACAAAATACAGGAAGGTTGTCCAATATAGGCCTGAATCCCCAGACGATTAACTTCTCCAGCACCACATGGCTCGCCTGCTCCCCAGAAATATTCACTGACTCATCATCATCATCATCAATAGACTTTATTCTGTTTACACAATAAGAAACCATAAAAGTTACAGCTTACAAGTTCTATTACTGCACGCCAAGATTAGCGAGGGAGACTCCACGTTTCCAGTACCCCGCTAAACACCCGGAACGAACAATTCCATGCATTAAGAGTTTATGAAGTCCCCTGAGGAAGGGCGTTACGCTTGAAATGCATTGGGCGACTACAATTATGTGAAAAATGTTTCCGAGACATGGAATATGTTGAATAGTCATGAACATAATGATATACCTTGAACAAAATGAGAAATAAATGAATCATTCTACAAGAAAGTAAAATTTGTATGAAAATCTATGAAAGTTTGAAAAGGAGTGCATGGATGGAATGCATCTTGTGTTCACAGGATACATAGTTTAATGGTGATATATCTTGATCTTGGAAGCCCAGCAAGATTACCATCCATTGCACCAACGAAAGTACTACACTCAACTAACAATCTTCTAAATAACTACCCAGGAGTGCGGGACCCATAACAAATCATTTGTACATAAGTCCTTGAGCAGGACATGGAACAGACAGCTCCTCTATTAGTTGTAGAATCCCACAAAATACAGGAAGGTTGTCCAATATAGGCCTGAATCCCCAGACGATTAACTTCTCCAGCACCACATGGCTCGCCTGCTCCCCAGAAATATTCACTGACTCATCATCATCATCATCAATAGACTTTATTCTGTTTACACAATAAGAAACCATAAAAGTTACAGCTTACAAGTTCTATTACTTATCCATGTTAAAAACACAAGACACCTTACATTGAAAGTACAGACCCAAATGTACAGTACAGAAATTCTACTAAATATTAGGAAATTGAAGTATGTGGAGGGCAAGCACGATAATTCTAGTTACATTTTTTTAAAACAAGTTTATCATACGGTGCATATTCCAAATACTTTAAAGGTCCAAACATTTTCTATACTTCATCGAGCTGACTCAACCCAAGCACATTCCACGCCAGATCGTTCCATCCAGACATGGACCCTCCTTCCATGACCAATCAAGACTACTCTAGCCCTAGGGCTTGAAACCGAAATACAAAAGTGTAAGCACTCAATAGTCCAGGGTACCCGAGTGCTGCTAAGAAGGGCAGGTACTCTCCCTTTCAATATAAATAAGTCATGTACTGAGTACATGTGAGTAGCTGCCCATTTAAAGTACTGCTTAGCTGCAAGCTGACTGACCCGCTGAAGGACATCCAAAAATTACTGCCCAGTATAGGTGGTGTCGTCTTTATAAGGGCTTGTCGTTGCTAATGTCTTTTGGCAGTGTTGTTGTCATAGGGCCTTTGAATTGGATTGTTTTTCAAACTACTTTAAGAGTTAATACTCCCAATTCTTCAAAAGTCGTTTTTGAGGGGAGTCGGGGTAGTAAGTTTGTATGCCACTTATAGTTTGAAACCGAAACCACTCATAATAAATGTATAGTCCGAGCTAAACCTTATTTAAAAAAAAAAGCAACATGTGTTTTTATTCACTAGGTGTTCTAAGCAATTCTTTCTACCCCTTCCTCTCTTCAACTTTGTATCTTTGTATACTGCCCCCTACTCCCTACTTGTCCAAGCTTTTTTCAATTCACCCAGTTTAAATTCAAATATCTTTATTCGGTACTTAAAAAGATACCATTAAAGAGCATAAAAATACATGCATATAGTATTTAAAAAGCATTTTTAAAATTACATTTTAAGGACAATAAAAATAAGTCTAAAAAAGGGGCGAAATGAACATTAGATCATTGGGAATTTTATACAGACATTGATTTAGTCTATGGATTAATGTGGGCTGATGTTTTCCTGGTGTTCCTTAATCTAATGGCCACCTTAATAAAACTTATAATACAGAGTAGAGTATATGGGTCTGAGGCTTTTTGCAGAAAAAGGAGGGCTGCTTTAGCATGTCTCAATTTTTTGTTTTTCAAGATCCTTACTAATAAAAGAAAGTGAAGGGTATCCTGCGGAGACCTAGTGTTGCAGCCGCAGGTACCCTTCAACTCTACCGAGCGTGTGAAGCCTGTAGGAACAGCCAATAAATGGTGATGGAGATTCAGTCGGAACCTAGTCATATAGAATCTTTCCTGCGCATTGTGCATCACCGCTAGGTATGGTTCCATTCCAGGCGTTGTTTTTAGTAGACTATGGGCCACAACGGATGTTTTCCTGGTTTCAGCGTGGGGTCTTCTGGCAGATGGCCAAGCAGTGAAAAGTTTTTTAACCAAAATTTTATTCAGGTTGGTCATGGACTCCCAGTTATTTCTTCCAACTTATGTGCTTAATTTGTACCCACGAAAGTCTGTAAGGCTAAAAGTGATGATGATATTTGAAAACAAGTTGCTGACTGAATTACCACATACCGCCTTGTTAATCTTTGATTGACAAATGGTAAGAGTTTAATACTTAGCCGTTGAGGGGTCCTAATATATAAGTTGCTCTCAGTAATTATATAGTACAGTTACTGTTAGAGATTCATTAAAGGAATAAACTTCTGTTCACTTTTAGGTAAATGTGTTTCCGAATGCAGGGGTAATCTGACTTCCTATTTTAATTGTGGCTCAATGTTAGTGCATATGTGTTGGAGGGCACAGGAGTACTGTCGTGCAGGTTTAACTGTGTAGCACAGGCATTTTCTTGCTTGCACAATCACTTCAGATTGGTTTGTTTGTGCCTAGGCTGAGTCTTACTCAGTCTTTCAATGGGTGGGATTGTATGCCAGCCATTCAGTGGCACAGAGTGGGACGCCGGGTGCTAGCATTTATGATATGAAGTAAAACGAGATACTGAGGACAGTTAACAAAACTTTGAGTGTTGCATGTGAATCCAGCTGGGATCCTCGTCTCAGGAGAGCATTCAGTGGTATTTGAAGAGGTGGAAGGGGGTTGTTGGACTCTCACTGACACGACCCGAGGTTCTGACCTTCATAGCCAGGACTGCCAATGATTATGATCAGGGCAGTACAAGTATGTGAAGGTTCACATACATGACCAAAAAGATGCAAATAAGGAATAAGCACTTTGGGGTGGGAGAAGCACCTATTTCAACCTGCTAACATCATCAGTTCAACCAGAAGACTTGACTTCTTCCTCTCAGCTTATAGTAACTGATGCTGGCAATGCTGTCTCTCTTTGGCAAGGGAGATAGATAGTGATATTAGACCTGTCAGCCTTAGGATGGTCTTCCGCCAAACTTCCTGCCTTCACCCTTCTATTTTTCTGAGTTACTTTGTGGTTTGTGCTGGCTTTAGGACTCTGTGCCCTTTTACCACTGCTAACCAGTGCCAAAGTGCTTGTGCTCTCTCACTAAAACATGGTAAAATTGGCTTACACCTGATTGGCACATTTAATTTACTTATAAGTCCCTAGTAAGGTGGTATACCATATAGCCGGAGGGGGTAAATTATATGCTACTAGTGGGCCTGCAGCACTTTGGGACTTCCACCCTAGCAACCTTTATACGTACCCCTGGCCTTCTAATTCGACTTGGCAATATAACCCTCTTTCCAAGCTTAAAGCTTATTACATATAAGTAAGGCTCCCTGTTTTCCATTTTTACTGATTTTTACAGATAAATACAGACAGAAAACTATTTGTTTTCTTGTCTGTATTTATTTTTAAATGTCAATAAAAACGGAAATTTGGTGCTTTTTGAGTGATTCTAAATACACTTTGCCATGACTGCCACCCCAATAACTGTGTGGATTGATAGGTAAGGGGGTTAAAAAAGGAATTTTAATAAAGAGGCTTAAACAGCAGCAGATATGCAAAACACTGATACCCAAATCTGCATATTTTCATATAAGTGCATTGATTTATCTTCTGCAGGTGTTCATATCACTGAAAACTGACAGGCATTCAAGTGTGACTGCATATTTATTGGGTAAATAAATACCAGTTTCAGCTTTATTTTTTTCACAAACATCATAATGAATATGGATAAATACAGATAAAGTTGACAAAAAAGAAATATGGATAAATACACACAGAAATGTAAAAAAAAAAATACAATAAAACCGGGAGCCCTACATATAAGTCACCCCTAAAGTACACCTTAGACAGCCGACAGGTCAGGGTGCATTGTAATTAAAAAGTTGGACATGTACTTTTAAGTTTTACATGCCCAGGTAGTTAAAAACTCCTAAATTCTTTATGCAGTACTGTGAGGCTTACCTCTCCCATAGGATAGCATTAGGTAGCCTTATTACATTTAGTAAGTGCTAAATATGATTGGGAGCAAGTAGGGAATTCATGTTTCGTGTCTGGGAAGTTGTAATTTAAAATCTTCTTTATTGGCATAGTCGAATTTTAGATCACAATTTTAAAAATGGCACTTTTTTAAAGCTGGTATTTTTCCGGCCTGACTATTTGGTGCCTGCAGCCTGTTCCTGTGTCACATGACTCAGTCTAGCGCACAGTTGGACTTTGTATGTTCCTCTCAGACAGCCACACAGTATAGATATTAGGTGTGCCTATATGAGCCATCACTGGTAGGAGTGGGAGGCGGAGCTGGGCACAGTCCCACTTACTAGTCAATAGGCTATGCCCTGCCTTCACACAAAAAAATTCACAACAGCCCATTGTGCCTGCAGCCAGACTGGAACCTGGGCAGGGGACGCAGAACATTCCATGCACTTCAAAGGGAATCCCTAGAAACTTCTACTTCAAAGAAGGCACTGGGTATAAAAATACAACTCTCAGACCCACTCTTCATTACACATCTGGACCCGTGGAAGTCTCAGAAGAAGGACTGTTGTTCTGCTCTGCTGCAAGAAGGACTGCTACTCTACTTCATTGCTACTCATTGCCCTGCTGCCTGGGTGAAAAGGACTGGACCTGCATCTTGAACCTCGGACCACCAGAGTGACTCCAAGGGCCAGTTGAATAACCTCCTGATCAGAGCCTCAGGGATAGAAAAGGCTCCTACCTTCTTGAACCCTACACCTGGACTCTGCATGCTTGAAGGCCTAACGCCTCAGGTCGTGCCACCCCAGTTCTAGACCCTTGGAAGTGGGCCTGAAGGTGTTCTGCCAGCTCAGCTGTGGGCCTTGCTTAACCAATGGAGTGCGATGAATCACTCTTTAGCTCATTGCAACCGCCTTTGTGCAATGCACTTCGACACAGGACCACGTATTGCAGCCTCACAGCTCCTCGGAAATGCTGCTGTGCCACACATCCATGATGCAGGACCTTGAATAGCAGCCCTGCAGCTCCTCATAATTGCAAAAAGAACACTTAATGGACATAATTCAGAACAATGTCATACATTCACTCCACTAAAGAGAATTCCGGGTCTAAATCCATCATGTTTTTTCTCCCAATGCCATTCCAGTTTGAAACCAGCAATATGGAAATCAGTCTTGACTTCTGTGCCCCATGGGAACAGTCCAGCCTGAACTGCCAAGCCAGGTCCTCCCTCGACAGGAAACAAGCATCCTGGGACCTGATTTGCATATGGCTGTGTCTAAACTGGGGTGGCATGGTGAGCAAACGAATGATGGATTCAACCCAGATCTCTTGACTGGGGGTGAATGTTTGATTTGCTTTGCATTCCATCCCTCACCTGTATGCCTTTTGGTTTCTCGCCCTAAGTGCGTTGGGCATGCCCAGACGTAGGTCCCAGGCTCACTGTGCCACTGTTTTCTACCTAGCCTGGTTGATAAAGGGTTATGCCCCGAAACCGCCCCCAGGATGCTTGTTACAGGTCCAGGGAGGACCTGGCTTGGCAGTTCGGGTTGGACTGTTCCCATGAGGCACAGGGCAGAGACTGATTTGCATATGACTGGGTCTGAAGTGGGGTGGCTTGTTGAGCAAAAGAACAGTGGATTTGACCAGATCTCTTGACTGGGGGTGAATGTTTGATTTGTTCTGTATTCCATCTATCATCTGTGTGTCTTTTGCTTTCTCGCCCTAAGTGTGCCAGGTATGCACAGACGTGGGTCCCTGGCTCACTGGCTCACTGTGCCTCTGGATTCAACCTAGCCTGGCTGATTAGGGGTGCTGCCCGAAACCGGTCCCAGGATTTTTGTTTCGGATCCAGGGAGGACCTGGATTGGCAGTTCAGGCTGGATTGTTCCCTTGAGGCACAGGGCCCAGATTGATGTGCATGAGGCTGGGTCTAAACTGGGGTGGCATGGTGAGCAAAAGAATAATGGATTTAACCCAGATATCTTTTTACTGGGGGTGAATGTTTGATTTGCTCTGCATTCCGTCCAGCGTGTGTCCTATTCTTTCTCGCCCTAAGTGAGCCGGATATGCCTAGACTTGGGTCCTGGGATCACTGTGCCACTGGATTCAAGCTAGCCGGGCTGATGAGGGGTGATGGCCCAAAACTAGTCCCAGGAGGACTAGGCTTGGCAGTTCGGGCTGGACTGTTCCCATGAGCCATAGGGCCAAGACTGATTTGCATATGGCTAGGCCTAAACTGGGGTGGCATGGTGAGCAACAAAAGAAGGATGTATTTAACCCAGATCTTTTGACTGGGGGTGAATGTTTGATTTGCTCTTCATTCCATCCATCATCTGTGTGTCTTTTGCTCCTCATGCCTGTCACTGCCCTACTCATCCTCAACGCGGGACCTAGCTGCCTGGATGTCTGCCAACTGTCTCAAGCTCAACGGAGGCAAGACTGAGGTGCTGGTGGTAGGGGGAGACCGAGCGGCCTGGACGTCAGAGTGGTGGCCACCCTGCCTAGGACCCACACCAATCCCATGCCAGGAGGCGAGGAATCTCTGTGTTTGGTTCGACTCCAACCTTACCTTCGGACCTCAGGTCAACCGTGTGGTCGGCTCCTGTTTTGGGACCCTCAAGACCCTCTGGAAGGTCCTGGAGCTCCTTCCCATCAAAGCCCGCCAGACACTTGTGCACGCATTAGTCACGTTCAAAATGGACTACGGCAACCTGCTCTACTTGGGGACTCTCGAGAAGAACTTAAACTGCCTGCAGGTTTTACAAAACGCCGCAGCCCGGCTGGTCCTCAGACTGCCCAGAAGATCAGCATCTAAAACCGCGCTCCGAACACTACACTGGCTCCCGGTGAGATACAGGGTGGAATTCAAAGCACTCTGCACGTGTCACCGGATTATCAACGGCAGGGCACCTCTCCCCTTACAGGATCTCTTGACACAATATGAGCCTCTGCGTTCCCTTAGATCATCTGGCACGGGACGCCTGTCCATTCCTAAGGTGTCCAAAGCAAGGATGGGAGGCAGGTCCTTCAGGTACCTGGCGGCATCCAGCTGGAATAAACTCCCTGTGGCGTTACGCCTGGAACCCTCAGAGTCCATCTTCAGAGCTAAACTAAAAACATTTCTTTACGCCCAATAGTGGTTCACCTTATCACCTCTTCTGCTAGCGCTAGTATCTCAGCGCGGGGACACGCCGTCTGGCGTCACCATACGCTCTACAAAACTCCCTATTATTATTATTCAATGCTCCGCAACCAGGAGTTAAGGCACTTTGGGGCATATGTTCCAGGAGTTAACATTTCCTTAGCGTCAATTGTTTGATGTTATGGCAGCTTTTTTTTATCGCCGTATTTACAAGTTGCCGCTAACCGCAGTTAACGGCAGTTCCCTTCTTAAATGTGAATTTTTAGGATCGCCACTTCTGTTAGAGAGACTTAACGAAAATGAGATGTAATGTAGGCGCTTCCATGCAAAAACAGCTGCTAACCTCATTTTGCAATATTTACAAGGAATTCCTTGTATGGTGCACAACCAAAAAACTGTCTTTAACTCCAGTTAGAGACAGTTTTTTTAAGACCAGAAAATAGCTGGTCTTAAAAAGGGTTCAAACACTTGGGGCCTCATTTCAGAAGGTTTTGGTGCAGGACAGCGCTGCAAGTAAAGTTGCTGTGCTGCCCTGCAACACAACTACAGGGCAGGAATGTGCACCATCAATAAGATAGGGCTCATTCCATGGCCTCATTAATGAAAAGTGTTTCATCGATGTGACAAAACAGTGTTGCAAAACTTTTCACTTCGCCCTTCTTGCGACACCATGGACGCGCTGTATTCACTGTACGGTGCTCCATGTCGCAATTAATGACAGATACGTTTGGAATCCTGATGTATCTGTCAGCGCTAAAGTTATGCATTGCTGCAGTAGTGTCACAAGCATGATGCAACTCCAGCAATGCATGGGGCCAGCCTATCCCTGTGGGACTGCATCATCCTTATGCCTGCCATGAGGCAGGCGAAAGGTACTGATGCAGTGCCGTCCTACAATTGTTGCAGAGAAATCTGATGGATTTCACTGCGCCACTCTTATGAGGCTTTGTTGCGTGGGAACGCCCACCCTGCATACATCATACCTGATGCAGGTTTAATGGTATTATGTGGCACAGGGCTTCACCAGGTCACTTTCAAATATGGTGCAATGTGGTGCAAGAATCACACTGCAAGCATGTCAAGAAAGTGATGCATCAGCCGGTGAAACTGTCAGAAGAGGCTCATGAATAAGCCCCCCATCTTTTTCCCCTACGTTGGTGCACATTTGCTGCCAT
This sequence comes from Lissotriton vulgaris, assembly GCF_964263255.1. Taxonomy (NCBI): domain Eukaryota; kingdom Metazoa; phylum Chordata; class Amphibia; order Caudata; family Salamandridae; genus Lissotriton; species Lissotriton vulgaris. The sequence continues at coordinate 1,206,613,441 of NC_141695.1, forward strand.
GTGCCAACGCAGGCACCCTTGCGCCATGGTGCAAGGGTGACTGGGTTGCGGAGTTGATTGTTGTGGCTCCATCTCTTCTCAAGGCCGTCTTCAGGTGGGGCTGGTGTAGTGGAGGGCGGGAGTGAACCAGTTGGCATCTTGGAGAGTTGTTTGCCTGGTCTTGTCTTGAGGGGTGCCAGGATGTCGACGCAGTTGGAGATACATCGGTGGAGGTTGCACACTGCAGTCTTGGCGTCTGTAAGCGTTGGCGGAGTGGTGGTGCTAAGGGAGTTATTTATTTTATTTATTTTAGGAGTTTTATATAGCGCTGACCTGATCCGAGGGTATCTGAGCCCTTTACAACAGTGTGATTTCAGAAATTGCAATAGTAGAGGAGTCTTAATCATAGGGAATCTGGATTTAACGAGTGCTGTGGATACATGAGGTAGTAGATGAGTCCTTAGGTAGCTTCATAGCATGCATTCATGAGGTAGTGCAGAAGTCTAGCAGCAGTCTCACCTCCCGGGCTAATTTGTTTGGTGGTGGACTTTGGTGGGACAGTACGATGCAGGGTCAGGAACCCACTGGATCACGGTTGGCTTGGAGGTGGCAGCTATACGTTTGGGAGGGACCGGTTGAGGAGGAAGGCTTTCAGGAGTTTTTCGAATTTGGGAACGATGGGGTGGTCCTGTTATCTACTGGGATGGAGTTCCAGATTTTGGGCGCGTTTCCTGCGAATGATCTGGCCGCGGTTTTTTGTTTGCGTGCTTTCATGGGGATGAGAAGGAGGGAGTTGGAACTCCTGAGGTTCCTTGTTTGGCCAGCCCTCTTTAGTTTGGCGGCCAGGTAGTCCGGTTTACCTGTGTGTAGGGCTTTGTGCCTGAGGCAGGCAGTTTTGAAGTTGGCCCACTGTTCCACAGGGAGCCATTTTAGTTCTCTTAGTGCTGGTGAGATGTGATCACATTTCCTGATTCCGGTGACCATTCTGGCTGCCGCGCTCAGGGTTGTTTTGAGGGGAGCTAGGTGGGCTTTACCAGTGCCGGTTAGGGTTGCGTTGCTATAGTCATAGTCATAGTCAAAGGGCAATGCCATTGACATCTGTCTGCCCCCTGTACGCAACTCAGCTTTACTCATCACCCCCCTGCCCCATGGTTTACCAACGATCTTAAAGTTATTAAGTCTAAATATAAAGCACTTGAAAGAAGATGGAGGAGATCATACTCTTTAACTTGTAAAGATGCTTACAAAGCTGCTCTTAACAGTTATCATTCAGCGTGTAAAGAGGCACGCATTTTTTACTTTGCTAACACAATAACTAAGGATTCTAATCGTCCTCAGGCTCTATTTTCGGTAGTGAAGAAGTTAGCTGGCTCTGATACCATCCCTCCTCCTCCTGTCCTTGATGAAAATCAATGTAACAACATTTCTGACTTCTTTATTCAGAAGGTTGAACTTATTTACAAGTCACTCTCTGCTCCTTCCCCTTCCTTGTGTAGTACGGCTTCTGCATTTGACCCTACATATCACAGTAATTGTGACCAGATAGCCAAGATTTCTTCCTGGCACCCATTTGAAGAGGAGTCTTTCCAAAATTGTTTTAATAGTATTAAATCTGGGTCTCCTATTGATCCTTTGCCTATTAACATCCTTTGTCAGCTCTCTGCCACATCGAAAGGCGTCCTTATCGATCTTCTTAATGCCTCTATGCAGAAGGCCTTGGTACCCCCCGAGTGGAAGCGAGCCATGGTCATCCCTTTGTTGAAAAAAGCCAGAGCAGATCCTTCTGTACTATCTAACTTTAGACCCATGTCTCTGCTTCCGGCTTTCTCCAAAATTTTGGAGAAACATATCAATACTCAACTGACACAACACATAGACAAAGTTGGCTTTCTTGATTGTTCGCATTCCGGGTTCAGAGCCAACTTCTCAACTGAAATCGCTCTGCTTGAGGTTACTGAGAAACTGCGCCAGCATTTAGATCAAGGGGAAAGTGCGGCTCTCATTCTATTAGATTTGAGTGCCACATTCAACACTGTGTCGCATAACATCTTGCTTAACGCCCTTAGGTCTCTTGCCCTGGACGGCACTGCCCTATCCTGGTTTGCTTCATTCCTTGATGGTCACACTTTTCAAGTCTTTTCTGCCAAGGCATCTTCCAAGATCTGCGTATCCGCATATTGAGTCTCACAGGGATCCATTTTAAGCCCCCTGCTTTTCAACATCTATGTCAGACCTGTTGGAGAGATTGTGGAAGAGGCGAGTCTTTCCCTATATTCGTATGCGGATGATACGCAGATTGTCTTTTCGCTTTCCACCACTAAAGACGCTACGACATCTGCCTTTCAGTGCGGCTTACGGCAAGTGACAGAGTGGATGCGCCTTAACTTTTTGAAATTAAATGGGGATACGACTGAGGTCCTTATCCTGGGCAAGCACAAGGACCTATGGGGCCCTCATCATTGGCCTTAGGAAATGGGTTCCTTTTCCCTTCCTGTTTCCCACGTCCGTAATTTGGGCATCATTATTGATGATAGTCTATCTATGAGACAACAGGTGGCGAGTGTTGCTGCCATTTGTTTCACAATCTTGAGGTGGCTTCGTAAGATCATTTGGATGCTTCCTGCCTCAACCCAACGCACGGTAGTCCAGGCACTCATCACCTCTCTCCTCGATTACGGCAATGTTCTCTATCTCGGTAGCTGCCAAACGGTACTGAGAAAGCTACAGGTAGTTACGAACTCTGCAGTACGCCTTCTTTGTCAAGTTCCTAGACAGGCTTCCATCTTGCTGTATTTACGTGACCCTCACTGGCTTTGCATTGATCAAAGAATTACATTTAAAACCCTGTGTTACATCTTTAAAATCAAACAAGGTGTGGCACCAGCGTATCTGCAAGAGTTCATCCATCCTTAAATTCCTTCTCGTCCCCTGTGCTCTACAGCCCACGGAGACTTCGTGATTCCCAGATTTAAACTTGCAAGAATGGGAGGCCGCTCCTTTTCTTGTCTTGGCCCCAAAATCTGGAATTCTCTTCCGGTGTCCTTGAAGAGTGACCCGTCCTATTTCAGCTTTCGAGGAAATCTTAAAACTTGGCTCTTTTAGTAGCAAATGGTTTTTGACTGCTCCTTTTCTAGCAATTTGTGTGCTAGGCACCTGGAAACCCTTTGTTACAAAACTAATTTAATAATAATAATAATAATAATAATAATAATAATAATAATAATAATAATAATAATAATAATAATAGTCTAGTCTTGATAGCACCAGTGCTAGTGTAGCTTGTTTGAGGTCTTTGGTAGATATGAATGGTTTAATTTTGTGGAGAAGTTTCAGGTTGAGGAAGGCAGTCTTTGCAGAGTTATTGATGTGGTGGGTCATTTCCAGTTTTGGGTCAAGGAAGATTCCCAGAGATTTTACTGAGTTAGCCATGGTGGGAGTGCTGCTTAGAGCATCCATATCCTTGAGCCAGTCTGTAATTTGTTGGTTTTCTTCCTTGTTGGAGATTAGGAGGAACTCTGTTTTGACTTGTTTGAGTTTGAGGTGGTTTTGGGTCAGCCATTGTTGAATTTCCTTAATGGTTTTATTTAGTCTGGAGATGTTGTCTCGGGAGGTGGTTTCTAGATAGATCTGAGTGTCATCAGCTTATAGGTGGAAGGAGGTTTTCGCATTTATGAGTGTAGTGGTGATGGGTTGTATGTATATGTTGAACAGTGTCGGAGAGAGCATTGAACCTTGGGGTACACCTTTCTGATAGGGCGAAGGTCGGATGCAAAGTCTTTGATTTTTATCCTTTGCGATCTGTTTTGAAGGAAGGCAGTGAACCAACGGAGGACCGTATCATCTGCGCCAGCCCTTTCTTGTAGGGCCGTGATGAGAAGCTGGTATCAACCGTATCGAAGGCAGCCGAAAGGTCTAGGAGAATCAATAGGTAGCTGTGATCGGTGTCCAGTGACTTACGGATGTCATCTTTGATGTTGAGGATCGCTGTTTCAGTGCTGTAACCTTTTCTGAACCCTGATTGGTGAGGGTCAAGAAGGCTGATATTGTCCATTTGCTGAGTCAGTTGAGAGAGTGCGCATTTTTCTAGGATTTTGGATAGGAAGGGGAGATTGGAGACAGGCCTGAAGTTGTTTAGGTCTGTGCAGTCAAGGTCTGTTTTCTTAATTATTGGCATTACTTGACCTACTTTTAGGCAGTTTGTTATGCTACCGGTTCTCAAGGAGCTGTTGATGATTCTGCTCCAGAACGGGGCTATAGAGAGTTTGAATTCTTTGGTCAGTTGGAAGGGTGTAGGGTCGAGTGCGTGAGAAGCGGGATTGGTGGTGGAGATTAGTTTGATTACCTCATCCCCCCTCACTCTTTGCATCAGTCGTGTCTTGGTCCCTCAATCCCTCTCGCTGGTTAGTGAGATGTACCTCCACACTGCCCCTCAGCCTCATGGCGCCTGTCCATATCCCTGGGATCGTTGATCTATCTCCCCATCTATGCCATAGTACGTTCTCCATTTACCCCATACTTTAAAACAATTTTTGGGGCAGCCCCTAGCTTTATATATGACCCTCTCCGCTGCCATGTATAGGTCCATCCCCGTCTTCCACTCCTCTATTTGTGGTCCCTGTGCAGAACCCCACTTCCTGGCAACGTCTCTTTTAGCTACAACCAGGGCCAGGGCTGCGAAGATGAAGTGTGGATGACTTAGATCCACATCCCCTGATATGCCTAGGAGGATACATTTTGGGTCTAGTGGTAGGGTTTCGTTTAGCACCTTTCCCAATTCCAGCGTCACTTTCTCCCAGTATACCTGAATATGGGGGCAGTCCCATATAGTATGATAAAAGTCTCCATGTTCATGGCCACATCTCAGGCAACACGGGTCTCTCGCTCTACCCATCCTGTGCAACCAGGCCCTATCGTAGTAGATCCGATGTAGGATTTTATATTGTATAAGTCTTAGTCTGGACTTGATTGCCATTTCCCAGGGATGCATAAGTGCCGATTCCCAGTCTGTGGTGTCAAAGGGCCCCAGATTACTTTCTCACGCCTCCCTCAGTTTTGTCAAACAGTCCGGGGCATTATTAATCAGAGTTCTATAGGTGTAGGACACTGCTTGTTCTTGTAGGTGTTCCTGCAACAAACGTCCCTCTAGCGGCGCGTAGTCTTGCAAAGGGGAGGGGAAGGGGCCTTCCGCCTTCCATGCATGTTTCAATTGTAGATACCTATAGTGTTGTGTGGTGCTAAGTCCGAAATCTGCTCGTAGTGTTTGAAACGTTTTGAAGAAGGTGGCCGTCATTACATCCCCCAGAGTGGATATGCCCAGGTTGTCCCACGCTTGAAAGCCGCACAGCTTATGTATTTCACGTAGCCATGTGCAGTGCCATAATGTGGTCTGTCTCGTGGGTGTGCGGTGCCAGCCCATGGTCCTGTGTGCACTGTGCCACAGTGCAATAGTCGTCTGGGTGGCCGGGGGCAGTCCCGTGCGTGTCTTTCCCCCATATAGGTAATAAAGAGGAGTGTGTTTTCCCATTTTATAGCGTTCTAACCTGTAAGTGGGGTGAGTTGCTTCTGTGTGAAGCCAGTCTGAAATCGGGGTGAGGTGCTTCGCTCGGTAGTATGCCTCAATGTCTGAGAGCGATATTCCCCCATTGTACTGATTGCGGCATAGCGTGGCGAGGGCAATTCTGGGCTGTTTTCCTAACCACAATAAAGACTTAGTTCCGCGTTAATCGCTTGAAACACTTGCTGCGCGAGGCTGAAATACTCATTTGGAGAGCATACAGGAATTTTGGGAGCGTGATCATTTTGAACATGGCCGCGCTGCCTAGTATGGTAAGGGGAAGTGTCCTCCAGCGTTGGGCGTCTTCTTTAAAGGATAGCAGGATACGGTGTATATTTTCCTTATATGACCGTTGTTGGTCCGGTGTTAAATAGATCCCCAGGTACCTACAACCATGGGTCGCCACCTGTAGGGTGTGAGGTAGGGATGGCCAATCGTATACCGTCTTTGGACTGAATATGACCGATTTGTGCCAGTTGATGGTGTATCCTGAATACGTGCCGTACGTGTTCAGTGCCTCAAAAAGGACGGGGAGGGTAGATTCAGGGTCAGTAACGTACAGGAGTATGTCATCAGCGTACAGGGAAATTTTTTCCTCTGCCACGTCTGCCGCTGACAGCCTAAATCCTCGTATATCTGTATGTTGCCGCACCACACAAGCTATTACTTCTATAGTGAGAGTGAATAGGAGCGGGGAGAGTGGGCATCCCTGTCGGGTACCTCTCTGTATTGGGAATTCACGGGACAGCCGACCATTCACCCTCACTCGCGCCACCGGGGCCGTGTAAAGCAGGCGCACCCAGCTCCGATACACTGGCCCAAATCCAAATCTAATTAGTGTAGCCTCAAGAAAAGGCCAGTGGACCACGTCAAACGCCTTTTCGGCGTCTAGTGAAAGGAGGAGATGGGGTTGCTCTCGAGATAGCGCCTCCGTCATCCAATTGTGCGTTCGGCGCAGGTTCATCCGGGTCGCCCTTCCGGGCATGAAACCCGTTTGGTCCTTGTCTATCAGCTCAGTAATGACATGTCTCATGCGTAGGGACAGTACCGTTGCTAGGATCTTCGCTTCCATATTCAGGAGGGAAATGGGACGGTATGAAGCGCATTCCATTGGCGGCTTCCCAGATTTGTGTATAGGAACAATGGTTGCTCTACGCAGATCAGGGGGGAGGGTCTCCTCCTCAATTGCGCTTTTAAAAAGAGATAGGAAGTGTGGGGCCAGTAGGTCTGATCCCAGTTAAAAAAATTCTGCTGGTAGACCATTTGGTCCTGGTGTTTTACCGGGTCTCAGCCTGGTGATAGCCTGACGGATTTCTTCAAATGAAAGGTCCGCTTCTAAACTGTCCCTGTCTTCCTCTGATAGGTGAGGCATTGCTACCGCCTCCAGGTATTCCATTATAGCTGGGGTCTCCCGCAGGTCCCGGGCTTCATAAAATGCGCCATAGTAGGTGGCAAATGCCCCTGCTATCCCCTTGTCTAGACGTATCTGTGTGCCCGCCTCGTCTGTAATGGTTTCGACCCAGCGAGCTTCCATTTCCCTGTGGCTGAGTCACGCCAACAGCTTTCCCGACTTGTCACTGACGTCATATAACCTGTGGAGCGTAGCTAATCTGTGCTTCTTTGCTTCTTGGGTCGCTAAGACCCTATAGTTAAGTTGGGCATCTTTCATACAACGCCTATAGTGTTCAGTCTGGTGGGTCAGGCACAGCTTTTCAAGGGCAAGAATCTGGGCTTCGCATTAGTCCATCTCTTCCCTCTCCTTTTTCTTCGCCCCTGATAGTCTGTTTTGCGCCCGGTCCCTGAGGACCGTCTTGTACGCTTCCCAGACCACCACCCCTGATTGGACTGAGCCCGTGTTTTCAGCGAAATAAACTTTCGTATCCGCCCGAAGGCCCTGGCGTAATTCTTATTTTGCAACTCCCACGCCGGAAGGCGCCATTCCCCTCTGGGTCCATCTCTATCCCCCCTATACTGACCTCCAGTGGTGAGTGATCAGATAGCCCACAGGCTCAATATTCAGCCCCTCTGATCTGTCCCTTGAGGCCCAGTGTCATGAAAATGTAGTCTAATCTAGAATACACCTGATGCGCCCCTGAGAAGTAGGAGAAGCAGGTGTCTTGCGGGTGCAGTGCCCTCCAGACATCTACAAGGCCCAAGGATTAAGCGAATTGCGTTAAGTGCGTTTCGGTCCCTGTTCGTGTGGAGTTCCCTGGTCCTGTCAACCTCTGGGCGCATTACGTCATTAAAGTCACCACCTATCACTAGTAGAGCGTTCGGGGTTTCAAGCATCATGTCAGTGACACCCTTTAAAGTCCTGGCCTGTAGCTGAGGGGGGGGCATATACCGATATGATCGTGAATTCAGTCCTGCCCCATTGCCCATTGACTCCTACATATGTGCCCTGCTCATCTGTCCATGTACGTTGAACCTTAAAAGGGGGGGACCGTTTTATTAGAATAGCTACTCATCTGGACCCTGTCGTGTATCCTGCATGTGCTAGGTGTAAGGCTTTAAACCCAGGAAACCACACCTAGTCCCACAAAGATGGGTCTCCTGTAGGAGCACTATATCAGGGTGAACCCGTTCGATATGGGCCTGTACCAGACTTCTCTTGATGAGGTCGCCTAGGCCATTTACATTCCATGTGTACACTGTGTAGGGGGCTATCAGGTTTTGCCTATCAAGTGATACCGGGGGGGGGGGGGGGGGGGTCATTCGTATTCTGGCGTATTATCAGTAACAGTCTTCTGGCAACCCATGCATCTTCAGCTAATTATATGACTTTACCTTGTGAAAACCCATAAAACATTGCAACATGTCCGAACAAACTAACCATAACCCACCGAGCCCCTCCCTGCCCACCCCCCCCTCCGTTGGGACTCTGGCGCCGGCTGGTGTCGGTCCCCCACAGTGGCAGGTGTAGCCTGTCGCCCACCCATGGTCGTAGCCCTTCGCACTACAGTGTCAACAGGACTTCTGCTGTGCGTCCCCCAACTTTATAAAACCAAAGTCCCGTAGAGCGGGAAACAGGTCAGGAGTAGACGGAGAGCCTACAAGAGTGTGGAGAAAAAAAAGGGTTGGGAGAAGGAAGAGGGGGCGAAGGAAGGTGCGAGTCGTGAAAGGAAAGAGAGAGGGAAGAGGGTGTGTGTGGCTCTTCTCGATCAGCTCCGACGGGCAGGCTATATCAGTGCCATCCGGGCTGTGCCCTGGAATCATGAATGCGAGTCCGGCAGTTCAGCTTGCGAGTGTTCCGTGTTGGTATTCTGTTCCATTAGGACAATCTCCGCTACTAGAGGATGGGTTGAGGTTGTGCTGTGTTCATCGTCCTCCACAATCCTTTCGTCCTCCGATACACTCCTTTGCAAGTCCGATTCCGCATTGCCTTCAGGTTCCGTGGGGAGAGGCAGGGTGTGGGAGCGCAATCGGGGCTGCGAATTCAGAGGTTGGTCGTTGGCCGGTATCGGGCGGTTGGCGAGCTGTGGCGGACCAAGGGTAAGTGGATTCCTCCAATATCCCGCGGCGTCCCGTGGTCGCAGCGTCCTGCCTGTTCCGCTCCCTGCTGTCTCGGGGGCAGACCCGGGGGGGTCTTTCGCCTTCTCTGCTCATCTGTCTGTTTGAGGAGCGGACGCTCCTCGAGCCATTCCCAGGCCGCTTCTGGGGACTGGAAGAAGTGCGTTTTTTCTCTGAAGATTACCTTGAGCTTGGCTGGGAAGAGTAACATGTATTGTATGCCTTTTTCGCGCAACTTTGCCTTGACGGATATGAAGGATCTTCTGTTAGCTGGCACTTCTCTGCTGTAATCCGGAAAGATCATGATACGTGAATTGTCAATTTTAATATCCCCCAGTTTCCTAGCTTCTTGGAGGATCATGTCCCTGTCGAGGAAATTCAGGAAGCAGGCTATGATTGTGCGGGGCGCCGCGCCCGGAGGGGGTTTTGCCTGCAGTGCCCTGTGTGCTCGCTCGATCACGAAACAGGTGGAGAACTTTTCCGCAGGGAAGGTGTCCCGGAGCCACTTGTGCAGGAAGGCCGCCATGTTCGACCCTTCGATTCCCTCTCTCAATCCCACGAAACGGAGGTTGTTCCGTCGCGCCCTGTTTTCGGCATCGTCCACCCTCCATTGCAGGTCTTTAGTGGTGGTCCGGAGTGTCGTGAGGTCTCCCCTGAGGTACCGCAGTCCATCCTCTGCCTCGCTAATTCTTGTCTCTGTTTCAGTCACTCTAGCGGTCATGTTCCTCATGTCCTGGCGCAGTAGCGATACCTCCATGCTGACCTCCCCTATTTTCCCCTCCAGGGCCTGTCGCGAGTCCCTAATAGCGTGCAGTAGGGTCTCCATGTCCCCTTTACACAGCCGGGTGTCCAGGGCAAGTGGGTGGTGCGGCGTGGTGAATTTGTCCATTTTGGCCTGTCTAGGTGTTTTAGATGTTTTACCTCTGGTCATTGTCAATTATGCCAATTGCTAGAGGCAGTCTCGGACACCAGCAGTCAGGATGGTCCACCACTTTGTTCCAGGGCCCCGGCGTCAGGCCGAATGGACCCCCGGATTCTCCCCCCAGCGAGCGGGCCCATAGCTCAGTGGTAAGGTGTTCTTTGCGCCAATGAGGGCAGCGCTGCGAGGCACTCCCAGGGGGTCAGGCCACGGGCGTCCGGTGTACTCCACCTCTGCACGGTCCGTCTCCTAAGTTGGGCCGTAGGGGATGGGAGGGGGGAGCAGAAGCCTCCAAGTCGGGGGGGGGGAGGGCGTGGGCACCCCAGAAGGCCAGTGGGCAGGTGGAGTCCTGTGCGGCCCTGTCGCGGCCTTCAGTTAACGCCGGGCCTTACTTCTAGGCCGCAGCCTCGCCCTCTCTGGCCTCGGATGGGGGGCCTCAGGCCCTGCAGCGTAGGCCGCGTCCCAGGCCTCTCACTCTGTCCACGGGTAGGTAAATCAGGGGCCCGGGTGAAAGCGATGTGTCCTGGTGGTCGCTGGGTGTCCTGTCTCGCTTTCTCCCGTGGCGCAGGCTCTCCTGTGTGTGTAGTGTCGCTCAGGACATTGGCGCCCCGCAGGGCCCCCAGCCGCTCCCCCGGTTGCTCTCACCTACCGCCAGGGTTCGAGCCCTCCAGGATCGCCAGACAGTCGCAGGTCAGGGCCCTCCTCAATCCACCAGTCCGGCGGGCCTCTGCAGGTCTCAGGTCCCTCCGGTCGGCCCCAGCCCGCCGTCGCTCTGGATTCTACCGGGCCGCTCTCCTCTGGTGTAGTCGGGTCGGCTCACCGGGATATCCGTGGGGGTCTTCGGTCTCCCCGACAGGTGTGGCCCCTCACAGCGGTCCGATGGCTCAGGCGGTGGTACAGGCCCGCCGCCGCTGTTCCCCTGGCTGTCTCTGAGGGACCAAGTGAGGCACCTCACTCCGTGGCTCGGGCGGGGATGGCGGGCGCCATTTTGGATCGTCCACGATCGTCCGTCTCGGAGCCATTTTTGCCAGAAAAGACGGATCGCGGCGGTTTCTCCACAGATCGTGCACTGCCAGGGGGGTTCCGGACCTCAGAAGCGATGTGTGGGGATCGAATTATAGCCCTTATGGCCCAGGATTTCATCAGGATCAGTGGCGCTCGCCGGAGCCGATGTCGGGCACGTCTTACCCGGTCATGCTCTTGGCCACCCCCCCGAGAATTCTACAGTGTTGCTAGAGGGCAGGCTGTGTGGCGTCCAGGGTTGATGGCAAGGAGGGTGCTGGTGGCTTAGCTGTGGAGTGTCTGAGAGGATGGGTCCTTGGTGCTGTGCGCAGTCCAGAGGCGGACACACACAAACAGGCTTGCCTTTGGCGCACCAGTGGTACACCCGCTGTGCATGGCCGCACATCGGCCGCCACTATGTAGTGCTGCGGGGGGTAGGACTGGCCAACTGGGAGGTGGGAAACGTGGGAAAGGACTCTGGAGTGGGCAGGGATGTGGGTGGGGGGAGCGTGGGTTGTAAATATATTTTTGAAAGATTCTTACCCCAACACCGGGTCCTGCGTCTTCCTGCTCTCCTGAGTCTGCTTCCAGGAACAGGAAGCAAGCAGCCAGGCTCCCTCCCATAAGCCAATCACAATGCGGCGCTGTGATTGTTCTTGAGCGCAGTGACAAGGCGTTTAGCCAGGGGCTGGAGGGGTGGGCATGTTCTCCATGTAGGCTTTAATGCAGCCTGCATTGCGAACAGGGATGTGCGCATGACAGCTTTGGGCAACCTGAGATGGCCGACCAAACAGTCATTGCACACTTGAGTGGGCATACCACTCCACCCCTAGCCTGCTACGTGAGTAGATCAGTCCCACCCACCCTTCCGCTCTCAAAGGAAACTTAGCATGAGTACATCAGAAAGTTATCATCATGTTATGTATGTTTCCTCTTCTTGCAATGTTTTAAAGCAGTGGGGCGACACTCTTCTGCCATAACGGATGAGCCACCATTGGGGGTGCACCACCCACAGGTGCTAGGCCTGGGCGACTCGATCCCCGGGCCCCCTTCGCTACGCATACCACCTTCTCCTCACCTGGACATTGACACAGTGGTGCAATCCACTGCACTCTCTCCAAATATGTGACTTAGCCTGACGGGATTTCACAGCTTGGGTACAGCAGTCGCCACCACGTCCGCTGAGGAACCTCCTGATGCAGGTGATGCAACAGAGCCCCCTAAGGCATGAAGTTGCAACACCCCGCCACACAAGTTTGGTGCAGCTCAGGAGCCTCACCGTCCACAGCGTCTGGCCAACGCAATATACACCGGCCTGTGATGTAGAGGCGCATGGCCCACCATTGGTATTCTCCTCCGTGCACCCCAGTATAGTGGTGGCATGTGGTATGCGATGCAGACCTCCCTACTTTGGTGTGCAGGAGCGCCTCTACCGTCCACAGCTCCAAGGGGCACCAGGCGGTCTTCTCACACAGTTCAGCAACGTGTCTCCATGCAACCTGGCAGACTTGACCACCAGGTAAGGGCCATCTCTGATGCTTCAATGTCTACCACCACGGCCCAGCAACTCCACAGCACACTGCATCCCATTCTGGATCCCAGACTGAGGCCCAGCGAGGCCTCCAGGCCCCGGGGACTGTCCGCATTTCCAAGATTTGGGATTCCATGGTTCTGCAAGGTATGCGCAATGATAAGTGATGCATCACTGATTTTGCCCAGTAATGAGCTTTTTTTCATGATTGTAGGCATGAGTTTCTTTTTCCCCAGGGACTTTGGCTGGCCCTCCTGGCAGCTGGGGGGCTTGGTGGAGTTGTTGATCTGTGCTGCACTTGGCCCTGGCTGCTCCATACTGCATTCCATTGGTTTTGTTTCCTATTTTTCATTGGAGGTGGACTTATAGGCTATTTTTTGCCACTAGAGGCAAAAAAAGTAATGTTGGGCTGATTAACATGAGTTTTGTTGTCGCTAATGGGCCTTTCGGAAGTTTTCAACCTCTAACGTCAGAATTTGTATTGCATTCAGGCTAGAGTTAGAGGCAGTTTTCTCTGCGGCTACCTGAACTATCGCCATGTAGTGAAATCTTGTAAATACATTGCTAACAGGGCGATAGTTTTTGTTGATAGTTCGTGTTAAGAAAACAGCTAACTAGCATTAGCGTTAGTTAGCAGTAGTTCTTGTACATATACCGCTTGGTTAAGAGAGGGCCTAACCTGGTCTCTGTATTGTAGTGTAGTTCCTATATTCCCAATAGGCTCTGCGTATTTGACATAATATATTCAGCAGTGTAGACGAAGGACTGAGGTCGACTAGGTCTCAACTGACTATATTAGACTTAAGGTTTGCCATCTAGGTCAGAGGTCACTAGAAACTTTCTCGAATAAACGAGGAGGAGTTTAACCTCCCTGGATAGACAAGAAGGGATTAGCTTCTGACAACCATATAACTTGACAACTTTGCTCCTTCAGAATAAGAGTGTATCTCTAGAGTCGTGTGAAAACAATAGAAAACTATTTCACTCAGTCAATCGTGCGCACTTAGTTTCACCAGAGTGCAGAGAAAAGAGACCGGTGTTTTCAATAAAATGTGTAATTTATTGAGCAGTCTTCTTTCTCATGCAAGAGAAATGAGTTGCCATAATTGCAATACTTAATGTAAAGTAAAGTGCGTACAGTAAAAGGAGTATTATGAAATAATACTGTAAAAGCATTGATATGGTTTCTTAGCCATACGAAACTTTAAAATGGATAAAATGTATACATACATATATACATTGACTAACGTACTCAACTGGTGCTTCTAAATACGCCTACCCCGGTGTACCTGACCTAAGCCTAATACGTGGGAAGGAGTAAGTAAGTAGCAGTTTAAGTAAAGTTGGTTTTGCCAAGAATCTGACTCAAGAATTCTCTTTAAGGATTTAGTCAGCTCCGTACCTGGGTAATAGAATGCAGGAGGTCTGGTATCTCTCTTTCAGGACTCGATATCCCAGCAGCCCGTGAAGGCGGCTGAGAACACCGGAGCTGGATTTCTCGGCAGGAGAATAGACAGCGTCTCTCTCAGTGCGTCAAAAGGGAGGGGCAGCGTCCGTGGGCTCTCGCATCAGCTGGGCTCTCGGGCAAGTAGATAGCTGCTCGGCTCCAAAACCACCACTGTGTGTTTGCTTAAGGCAACGTTGGTATATTTATACCTGAAAGGTGCCGGGTTTGACGTAAGGTTGGACATAAGATGTCAATAAAGATGTCACTAAGAACTGGCCTTTCTTACAGTGCATCACAGGAGTTCTAGGACGAAATCAAAACAAAAGCAAATTGAGATTTCCCAGGTTGCTGGAGGTTTGTTTTGTTTAGAGAACTCATTGTGCTTTCTAGGAGTCCGGGGAAGTAGCCTTGCTTAATGTGACTGCATGGGCTACAACTAAATATGGATATGATTTCTATGCCATTATAGGGATATTATTGATTATAACCGTACAAGGGCATAAAATAGAAATATCGATTTAGGTTCCTAGATAAAAACACAATACCCACTCCACGATCTAATGTCCATCATTACTAAAACTAAGCAATAGTAAACATTTAAAGGTGCATGTGTATTCCAACCCACCCCAAAACACATTTTTTACATTCAAAATGGTGTATGCGAAATACACGAAAATGATTATTGGTACTGTACGTTTTTCAAGCAGTGTAATCATTCAGTTAAACATGCTTATATATATTAGCTGAACGATTTCCGAAAATTACACATGAAATGGCTCTTAATACAGAAAAGAAGGTCGAGACCATTCCATCACATATGAATACAGTTGCTGTAAATGTGCTAGAGGCTGAGGTAATATATTGTCTCTAGAGTTCCTAAAAATAGAAGCTCTGTTCTTTAAGAATAGTTCTACTTTAAGCAGAGTACATGTGCCAGAGAAAGGTAAATATTTTGTAAGTTTGAAAAAAATAATTTCGCTTTCAGGGGAGAAAATAGTTCCAAATGTTTTCAGTAGCTTTTGTTTATCAAAGCTGAAGGCCCAATTTAGAGTTCAGGGGAATGCTGTGTGCTCGTTGCTTAAAAAGTTATTCTTTCTGTTCAGGGGAGAACATAATTTCAGACAGACTCGCAAAAAATTGGTCTACGACATCAGGTGAAAGTTTGACCAAGTTTGAAAATGCCGCAACAGTGCAGTCGTGAGAATGATTGCTATCATCGATGTCAGGATCAGCAATGCTCACAGAAGGTTGTACCTGGGTGATGCTGCTCTCATCTCGTACTTCACTGCCACCTAATCGTAGTGGTGAAGTCTCAACGAATGCCGTCATCAGAATGGGTAGCCGCTGGGGACAACACGATGCATGAGCCATTACAGGACTTAGCAAAGTTTCTGTATCAAATGGTACTGCTGATGGTAGTGTAAGACAGACGTCCAACACGCATTCTTCTCCGCATAGCATACATCGAAGCACAGGTAGGATGCAATTTTGCCAGGTTAGTCTGAATGAAAGAAACCAGGTCATATTCAGATCTCTTAGCCGGGCTAATCCAAGGACTTTAGTTATGCGGTCCCGATAGCGTATAGCTAGGATCGTTTCTTCCATCGTTGCTGGAGTCTTGTCTTGGACTTGGCTTGCCATATCAGAGCAGAAGGATCAAAAATAAAATTCCTGCTACGAGTCCCAAAAGTAGTGGTAGGCCGCCAAAGACAGAATGGACAAAATTGGGAAAAATGTCCAGAACTGTTTTGAAGGGTGTTAACAGTCCCGAAAAAATTGTCTTAAATATATGTGGGATACCACTGGTATCAGACATATTTAGGATTTGGCTTAGCATTTCTACGAAATGCACAGGGCAACTTGTTGATAAAAGGGTATGTATCTCTGCCGTTGTCCTTGCAACCAGAAGATCATACGTTTCTTATGATGACGTTAAAGGCACGGTTGTCTGTAAAAGAACAGACTTCATTCTGCTTAAAGTATCAATTCGAATAGAAGAGATATTCAAAGAAGGCCAAATCGTCGCCTCCGTATCTGGAGTGCTGTTTGGATACAATACTTGCATACAGCAAGTGACCATGAAACTAACGCTTACGAGATAGGCTTTCCCTGGCACCATGCCACAACAGCTTTGGTCCACTATTAGAATATAGCTCCGGTTAGAACGCCGTCTAAAGAATGGCTCTATTTGTGTTGCAGGTGTGCCGTGCTGGTGACATGAAAGGTTATTTGAAGTCCCCTCACAGGCCCCATGCAAATTAATACCTTGGCACAGAAGTATACCGCTTAGTGATTGTTTACAATTGTTACCACTAAGAAATACATTCTGTTTCTTTTCACTATAACATGTGTGTGTGTAAGGCAATTTCCATGATGACTTAATGTACCCTTTACCCAACCTTTCATACTGGCCCGCTGGTATATACTCTTGGCAGTATTTAAATTGGAAAGTTGTTATCGTAATTGTAATTATTCCGTGTATTATCCATTCAATGACTGGTCTTTCTGACATTGTCAATGGTAATCTCTCAAGTTTTTCAATGCTCAGAATCGTATAGTCTGCTCCTTTTTGTGCCAAACTGATTTGTTTATCAGTAAGGTTAAAGATAGAGAATAATGACGTTGAGTTTATCCAACGCCATGGCACGTAGCCTGAACGCAGATTTTGCAATATCCAGCCGAGTTGTACAATAGAACGTAAATGGGACTGACTTTGTTGCAACTTTAGTAAGTCCTGATCTATTATATCGATAGCAGATGATACAATACTGTCCAGTGAATATATTCTGGAGGACAGAGTCATTAACCCATTGTCCACAACAGAAAGTGATTTTTCCAAATTAATACGATCAATTTCTCGTATTTTTTCTGCTGTCTCAATTTGAGTTACTTTCCAAGCTTCGTTGTATGCAGCGTATATACCGGCCGCTATGAAAAGTTTTTGACGCTGTTTGCGTGGTCCCATTATGAAATCACGCAAGTCAGCACCGTCTTTAAGTAAAGTCAAGTGTTGCTTAATTTCAGCCAGTGTGGATTTCTGTAGCCACTCAAGGCATAGTTTCCCTACACTGTATGTTGTTACTATCCCTGGATGTTGTCTCTGGGAGTACCTAGGGTCTGGTCTGGTCATTTTGAACCCCTGTATTTTGTTCAGGAATCTATCTTGACAGTTATTTGTGTCTGTTGGCCAGATGAACCACTTTTTCCAATCAGGATGTGTTCTGTTTTGGTGTAAAATATGGGATACGTCTATCTCAACATCTGTAGTGGTATTACTATCAGGTATTGGCTTTGGAATAGACGGTTTGTTTAAGTCTTTAATCTTAGCTAGGCCAAGACAAGTAGTCTGTTGAATGGTGTCATTCAAGAATATTATTTGTTCTGGGGCCATGCAGGCTCTAAATAATGCTTCTAAACCTTGGACCTGCCAATTTTTTGGACCCCAGATGGTTTTCGTTTCAATGTTGTGTTTCCAGAATTCAAAACCAAATGTAATCATTTTTTCATAAAATGTTTCAGAATAAATCAATTTAGTATTTGTCAACATTGTTTTTATCCCTGTCTTATTTAACAGTTTAAAATAAAACGTTTCTGCATCACTTGTGTTAAACCCTGAGAAGTATGGGAATTTCTCATAAAATGTTTTCGAACTGCTTTTAGGTGGAGTTGCACAATGTTCCCATTGATTATACTTAAAAACATTTCTAGGTTGAGCAGATGTATGTAAATAGTGATGTGCAAAGGGATTGTAACAGTACATTTGTTCATAATTCGACAAACCCTGTAAGTAATCATGTTCTGTACATTTTGCTGACATTACTAAATCTGACATCATATTATTTATGCTTTCAAAGTCCCAATCATCAGAGAATGTACTTGGTTTTACAAAGTCACTTAATGAAACATTGAACTGATGTGGATACTTCAAGAGTTCAACCGGGCCATAGATTTCGAAATCCGTTTTGTCCCAAGCTACCCCACCGGGTATTGGAATGGCTGTGACATTCACTGATGATAGTTCTCTTTTCTCGATGTGAGATGACTTTTGTGGCTTTAGGACCAAGTTGATGTTTTGACTTGCTGTGTCCATTGTACTCTATTTTCCCTCAATGAATTATCCCAAACAAAGTACCATGATGAGCCAAAGCAGGAGGAAAAGTACACCTAACACAATCCAAAATTCAATCCATGGAGAAATCAGATAGGTTTCTTTGAGTTGATGAAAGAGTTTAGTTACTTTGTCTTTGAAAGTTTTTGTTGTTGGCGTTTCTTCAGGTTCGCTTGGATCTTCAGAAAAGTTATCGAAATTGATGAAGTAGCCTGATGCAGTTCTGTCAATTGTTGGAATTGCTTCCGAATTCTCCTTTGCTTTTTCATTTTTTCTTTCATTAGCATAGTCTGAGGCTACATCGTTGTAGACAGGTGTTTCTTGACGAACTGTTGCAATTTGGGTTTCAAGAGGCACAAGTTCCATGGCATTGTTGCATAGTCCTTTTTTATTCACACAGGTTTATCAAATATGATTAGTCTCTCAGTTTGAACCTCTTCGATTGTAGCAAATTTTGGTATTCTGCTATTTCTTGGGAGTCCACTGGGCCTACTACTTATTATTGGCCACATGATTGTGGCTTTACCAGGTCGATGGATACAACTCGGTTCTCCTTTTTACCAGCAAGGGGCGGTAGTACAACTGATCTTGTTCCACTGATAGCTAAGACAGGTACTGCTTTTCTGTAAGAAGGCCCAAATTCCTACTTCACCGCGATCTTCTCTCTGACCAGATCCCCAATCTTTGGAATCCAGACAGGCCTTCCTGGGACAGTTGGTTTATCGTCAGTGGCTGTTGGCTGCTGTTTTAACTTTATGTTGCTCAGGGCTTTTCTTGTTTCATTTAAGTCCTGTAAAACAGCCAAATGATCATTGATATCAAAGCATTTTTTTTTCTACCACTGAAGTCTGACTATCTAAGTCCTGAATATGCATTCTACTACCGAACAATAGTTCGTACGGACTGAAACCTTTCAGAGAATTTCTTGGCAGATTATTAAGACTACGTTGGACACTTGTTAAATGTTGGACCCACCCATCACCCGAACCTAATACCCTCGCCGTTATAGATTGCTTTATGTCCCGGTTTTTTCTTTCCACAATCCCATTTCCCTCAGGATGGAAGGGACAAGAGTACCGCATTGCAATGCCCATGCTGGTCATGGCCTCCTTATAAGCTCGAGAGCTAAAAGCAGGACCCTGGTCAGAATGTAGCATGCCAATTGCGTATGTGCCGATAAAGACTCGCAAATCTTTTATAACAGTTCTGGCGTCAGCAGAGCGCTGGTGTCTGTATTTTTAAGTGAATCTAGTCTTAAAAAGAAATTAATGGGACGCTGGATTTTACGTATAGATAGCCTTATGCTAACTACAAGAAGGGCCATGGCAATACTCCGGTCGGTTCGCTACTGCGATCTCTTTTGCAGTTTGGACAGCTCTTTGCAAATTTGTAATGTTGCAGGCTCATCCCCGGCCACCAGTATTCTGATTGTAATTCTTTCAGAGATTCCTTGATCTCTTGGTGCCTTAGACCCAATCCCATGTGTGCATCCGCTATTAAGAAGATTCTCCTGTTCGTGTTTGGAATTACTCTATCCCCCACTCCAGGGATTTGAGCAAAAGGAACGGAGTTTGCATCAATTATGTATATATAATTGAGTGGATAGTTCACGGGCAGTGCTGCACAGTCGCCTTTTGAAGATGTTTTTACCGCCAGCATGGTTTCCCCGTCTATGTATTTTTCTGAACGCTTTTTTGTGGCTACCGAAGCCAGTTGAGCTGCTTCTGCTGTGGCTGTATTAGCCAATGAATTCCCTGCAACGTGAACGCCATCACGTTGATGACTCAGTGTATGTATCACATGAGTCTTTCGTAGTTCTTTCTGCAAAAGAACTACCTGTTCCCAAAGCTTCTTATGCTTTATTGTGGCACCTGTGTCATCTTTGTAATCGTTTTGAACCCAGTTCTGCAAGTCATTATTGTAAGATTGGGCGCAGAAATGTGAATCGCACACTATTAGTGTCGGGAATTCACGATCGGCATTTTCAAGCGCCATCTTTAAAGATTTGATTTCAGTTCGCTGAGCCGAACAGTTTCTCCGTGATTCAGTTTTTGTTATTTTTGGTCTGAATTTACCACAGTGCCAGCGACCTTTAACAATCGCGCACGCTGCATTGTAGGATTTATTATCCACATCGTAATGTTGTGCAAATCTGTCCATATAGATTACACAAGAGTACTGTTGGAGAGACAGAATTTCGATTGGCAGAGGATATTCTTCTTCATATTTTAGATCTTTCAGTTTTTTCATGTTCGGGTCAAAATAGTATTTCACGTCTTCTGCAGCAAGAGAATTTTCCCACTGTATCCATTTTGGATCTAATGCCACCGTTTTTAGATAAACTGGGCTTAATAACGCCTCAAGGGCTGATTCTGCTGTATAAACAGTTATTCTTTTGCCTTGGGCTTGGGGTCTTTCTTTTGCTACAGCAGTTTGAACCGCATTTACAATATTTTCTGTAAGACTGAATGTTTTTTCAGCTTGTGTGTACAAATGTGATTTGTAAGCTATTGGTACCGTTTCTCCCTCATTAGAAGTCAGGGACGTGAATCCGCATCTTCCTGGGATGACTCGGATTACAAGGTTGCGTGTGTTGTCGCGAGTTTGTAATTTTCTTTTAGCTAACAGGTCTGTTTGCAATGATCTCAAAATTTCTGTGTGTTTCTGAGTCCAATTGATTGGTTTAAAATCAGGTTTTATTAATTCATAGAGAGGTTTAACCTTCTCTGCATAATTTAGAATGTAAGTTCTTCCGAAATTCAGGAAGCCTAGTATTGATTGTAAGTTCTTCAGCGTTTTTGGTGATTGGAGTACAGCGCACTTCTCTAAGAAGTTGTCTGCTAGGCTTTTGCCTTCACTTGATAATTCATATCCTAAAAACAGCACAGTTAGGTGGGCAATTCGTGACTTTTAAAAGTTGAATTTGTAACCCTCTGCTGCAAACCCAAGTATTATGGTGTTCATTCTTTTCAAGTGAGTATCCAGGTCATCATCTGTGAGATAGACGTCATCGACATAAGATAATGCCTCATCATCATATATTTGTAGTAACTCTGTTACCCTTGCTGAGAATAATCCTGGGCTATTCTCGAATCCCTGTGGGAGTCGACAGAAATTTTTCTGTGACCCCATCATTGAGAAAGCGGTTAATACCTGCTTTCAGGTGAAATGTTTTGACAAAAGAATCCATTAGAGATGTCTAATGTTGTTTTGTATTTTTTGCGAACGATGTTATTCATTAGTGCTGTACTGTGTGAGTTTTGTACTGCAAATGTCTTGCAACATGAGTTAAGGTGTCTGTAGTCCTAGACTAGACGATATGAATCGTCTGGCTTGGAGACAGGAAACAAAGGATTGTTCATTTGAGAGGTGCATGTTTCGATCACCCCTTGGTATTCAAGTTGATCTAAGATGTCCCTGACTTGTTTTTTAGCTTCTTGCTTAATTGGGTACTGCCTCTGTGCAGTGGGTTGACATTTTAACTGGATTTTGTGAGGAGGGGAGTCCTCATCCCATCCTACATGATTTTTATATAATGCAGGAGCTTGGGCTATTGCCCATTTTCTTGCATATGTGTATTTTCTATGAATTGGAATATGATTTGAGAAGGCAGGCATAATCATTTATTCGCCATGAGGGCACTCCGTGACAAACTCTGGTGGCCAGTCTGTCTCAGCTAATAGGATGCCATAGCCTTTTGAAAGGTTATCCCAAAACAGACCCCTTACTTTCCTAGTCTTATCTCCCTCTATACGCAATGTTATTTCGTATATTTTATGAGGTTTGCTAACTCTGGTATCTGCAGTTTCCACCTGAATGTATTCATTTGTGTCCACTGTCTCCAGATGATTCATCAGGATCTTGCAAGCTATTGTCACTTCTGCTGCGCTGTCTAGCATTGTCTGTGCCCACTCTCCGTTTTTCAGCTGTGTCCTCAGTATCATCTGCATGTTTGATTATTTTAATACTGGCTACCTTCTTTCTTGGAAATTGTATTTTTTTACTTTGAGCAGGTTCCTTGTCTTTGGACTTGACGTGCTCTTCCCTGTGTTCTGACCGTTCTCTTCTTTCCGATTTCTGCGAGGAAGTCTGAAAAGATCGAGAGGGACGTGTATCAATATCTTGATATCTATCAGGCTTTTTCAAATTATCTATCCCTATTTCTAAGGTTGTATCTTTTCTCAGAGGGCTCCCTCTGGGGAGACTTATGTCCTTGGTCCGGAGATCTTTCTCTCCGCCGAGGAGACCTTCCTCTGGACTGGAATCTTTTTTCTTTGGGAGTGGATTGTTTATTTCCGTCCCAGCTCTTTTTTGGAGGGGTTAGATTATTTTAAATAAATATCTTTTCAGGATTTTCAGTTAGTTGGGGTTTTACCGGTTTCCCACCCAAACTATCTCTACCTAGTTCTTCATAGGTTTTTCTATGATTCTGGCAAGTTCAAATGGTTGGTCTGCTATAGTTTCTTTCAATTTCTGGCGGATCGCCACAGATGCTGCTTCTCCTTTTATGTTGGCTAATAATATAGCCGAGACCTGCTTGAAGTCTTTCAGTGATTTCATACCCAGAGTTAAAGCAGGTTCTAGACCGTATTCATTTTAAATCTGTCTTAGTACATCTGGTATTACCGCCATGGACGGAACACCATGTGTTTTTGTGTAAATGGAAGCAAAGACTCTGCCCCAAGTGTCACAATCCTCCACATGTGGTGCGATCCCCATTGGAAGGCAAATAGTCAGAATTCTGTGTTTCTCACTAGGGGTAGTATCCGGAAATACTGCCTCTATTTGAGTTATCTTTTGTGCTAGCCAGAATGGAATTTGTTCCCGTTTTGCGGGTGTTTTACCAAGACATGATTGTATGTTCTGTGGTGTAATTTTGTTTGTGTTTCCCTGATGAGGGGTCAGCTGTGGAATGTTAATAGCTGGTTGGACTGTTGAAGTCCGCATTACATATTGGACTAATTGTCTATGTATTTTAATTAGTACTTTTAGCTGGGCTAAAAGTTCCTGGTCTGACATTTTTTCGATGTCTGGATGTGGTGTGTAGCTGGCTAGAACCGGCCACGTTGCTCCTGGTCTACCTAGTGGACCGAGCCTGGTGATGTGATTATTATGTTTTAGGGCGCCTTTAAACCAGAGCAGGTGCTCTTGGTATTTTAATGGGATTTCAACCTCCTTGAAAGGAGTGTATTCATCCGGAGGTTCCTCTATTTTGTAATAGTGGAATTCGTGTGTTACAGCGTTTGCTGCTGTAAAGTTTGTCCATGAATAGAATACCTCTGTCTGCCGATATTCATGGGCCTCTACCACGAATATGACTGTACCACCTTGTGATGTCAGTCCGTTTTCTATAAGTTTAAGAGTTATAATTTTTCTTATGTTGACCGGAATGAGTATAGCGTTCGGGTCATTCTGTAGGAGACTCGTGTCCTCCTCTAGGAGTCGAGCTGCTATTGTAGCTGCCTCCCTCTCGTCTTCACTTTCCCCCATTTTACTGGCAGAAAGGTTTTTGTTGCAGATCAAGTTTCAAGGAAACAAAGATTAGGTGCACAATATTTTGGAACACTGTATCCTTCAACGTTGACTAAACCAAAAACTATACATAGGAATCTCTTCCTACTAAGTTCCGGCGGATTTTAACCTCTTACCCAC
Source organism: Lissotriton vulgaris (assembly GCF_964263255.1). Taxonomy (NCBI): domain Eukaryota; kingdom Metazoa; phylum Chordata; class Amphibia; order Caudata; family Salamandridae; genus Lissotriton; species Lissotriton vulgaris. The sequence continues at coordinate 1,206,637,143 of NC_141695.1, forward strand.
TCCAGACATCTTTTGGAGTATTTACGGGAAAAAGGGTCTGTGTGAAAAAGCACAACTGAGTTACTCTAACGTCTTGCGTTAGATTTATCGCCTTACCAAACGTTGGGCACCATGTAGTGTAGTTCCTATATTCCCAATAGGCTCTGCGCATTAGAATAATACATTCAGCAGTGTAGACGTAGGACTGAGGTCGACTAGGTCTCTACTGACTATATTAGACTTAAGGTTTGCCAGCTAGCTCAGAGGTCACTATAAACTTTCTCGAATAAACGAGGAAGAGTTTAACCTCCCTGGATAGACAAGAAGGGATTAGCTTCTGGCAACCATATAACATGACAACTTTGCTCCCTCAGGATAAGAGTGTATCTCTAGAGTCGTGTGAAAACAATAGACACCTATTTCACTCAGTCAATCGTGCGTACTTAGTTTCACCAGAGTGCAGAGAAAACAGAGACGGGCGTTTTCAATAAAAGGTGTAATTTATTGAGCAGTCTTCTTTCTCATGCAAGAGAAATGAGTTGCCATAATTGCAATACTTAATGTAAAGTAAAGTGCGTACAGTAAAAGGAGTATTATGAAATAATACTGTAAAAGCATTGATATGGTTTCTTAGCCATAAGATACTTTAAAATGGATAAAATATATACATACATATATACATTGACTAACGTACTCAACTGGTGCTTCTAAATACACCTACCCCGGTGTACCTGACCTAAGCCTAATACGTGGGAAGGTGTAAGTAAGTAGCAGTTTAAGTTAAGTTGGGTTTCCCAAGAATTCTCTTTAAGGGTTTAGTCAGCTCCGTACCTGGGTAATAGAATGCAGGAGGTCTGGTATCTGTCTTTCAGGACTCGATATCCCAGCAGCCCGCGAAGGCGGCTGAGAACACCGGAGCTGGATTTCTCGGCAGGAGAAAAGACAGTGTCTCTCTCAGTGCATCAAAAGGGAGGGACAGCATCTGTGGGCTCTCGCATCAGCTGGGCTCTCGGGCAAGTAGATAGCTGCTCGGCTCCAAAACCACCACCGTGTGTTTGCTTAAGGCAACGTTGGTATATTTATACCAGAAAGGTGCCGGGTTTGATGTAAGGTTGGACATAAGACGTCAATAAAGATGTCACTAAGAACTGGCCGTTCTTACAGTGCATCACAGGAGTTCTAGGACGAAATCAAAACAAAAGCAAATGGGGATTTCCCAGTTTGCTGGAAGTTTTGTTTGTTTAGAGAACTCGTTGTGCTTTCTAGGAGTCCGGGGAAGTATCCTTGCTTAATGTGACTGCATGGGCTACAACTAAATATGGATATGATTCCTATGCCATTATAGGGATATTATGATTATAACCGTACAAGGGTATAAAATAGAAATATCGATTTAGGTTCCTAGATAAAAACACAATAGTATGTGACCTGCACTCCATCCCGGTTGGCCTGAACTTTGACTTTAGCCGAGTCCGGCGCGACCAGATAACCAGTTGGCAGTTTGTGCTTTTAAGTATGTATTTCTTGTGCTGTGTTTTCACTTTATAATTGATGATGTGCTACATAAATACTTACCACATTTCCTCTGAGTTAAGCCTGACTGCTTTTGTGCCAAGTTACTAGCGGGTTAAGCACAGGTTAATTTAGGGATTTTAGTGGTTAACCCTGAATGTGATTCTTGCTGTTGCTTGAACAGGGTTTACATCCGACTCAACCAACAATCCAATTTCTCACATTTGTGATCAGTGATGGCATTCAGTACTCGTGTTTGTGCAGTGTCATTGTGTAATACAAACATCCCATCTAAATATTTTGACACTAGAGTTGACCTCTTTTTAAATTCCTCTTAGTTTTTTTCAAGTTTAAGTTCCCCACCTCCCTACAATGGAGATAGAACTGCTCAATGTTGACAGTTTCAGCAGGGCTGAGATGCGGAGGCTCTCCAAGGAAACGATTTAGAAAAGGGGGTGGTGATGAACAGAGTGTCTGAATTAAGCAGACCACTCTTACCCAGTCCAAAGATCAGGGCTTGATCCATCACCGTTATTTATCTCACTGCACCATCCCAGCTCAGAACCTGGCTATATGCAAATCAGTCTGTCCCTGGTCCAGTGCATCATGGGAACAGAGCAGACTAAACTACCAAGCCAATTCTTCACCAGAAAGGAGACAAGCTACCGGGGACTGGTTTTTGGCATTTCAGCCTTCTTCGGCCCGGCTTGCTTGAATCCTGATGGTGCAGTGAGAAAGGGACTCATGTCTGAGTATACCCTGCCACACCTATAGTGGCCAAAAACGATTTAGAAAAGGGGGTGGTGATGAACAGAGTGTCTGAATTAGGCAGACCACTCTTACCCAGTCCAAAGATCAGGGCTTGATCCATCACCGTTATTTATCTCACTGCACCATCCCAGCTCAGAACCTGGCTATATGCAAATCAGTCTGTCCCTGGAAGGAAACAAGGCTGAATGCAGGCAAGAGGACTACAAAACAACTAGGCATTCAGAACACCCTTCACGTCAATGGAGAGCGCAAAAGGGTGCAGTCCAACCCAGAGAAGCCAGAGGATGATAAACCTGAGGAGGTACCAGGAGACTTTGATGAGGAGGATGGCCCAGCCATGGATCCTGAGCCACAGGAGGAGCACTACTCATCCCAGGAGAGGAGCCACACAGGAGGGCAGGAGCAGTTTGTCTACCAGGGGGTCTGTACCCAGAGGAAATGGAGGATAGGAAGGCGGAGAGGGAGCTCAAACTGCAGTTTGCCAAGATAAAACTGGAAGTGCTGAGGCAGAGAGAGAGCCATAGATGAGAATACGACGGAGAGGGCCTTGGCTGAAAAGATACTTTTTTTGCTGGCGCACGAGTAAAGCATGAGGGCGCCAGGATCTCAAAGCCAGACAAACCTCAGGGACCAGCAGCAATGATAGCTGCATGCCTTCAGTGTCCCCTGGAGGGATAGGTGAGGGTCCGTATACCACAAGATCTGGTGACCTGTTAGTGGTGGGAGATGATATAGACGAGGGGGTTAAATGCCTATGAGGTGGTCCTGAGAATGCACAAGGTCCAAGAGAGGTATTTGGTGGCTAGTTTATGGAAACCCATGCCCACAGTGGAGAGAGATACACTTCTTACCCTTGGGGTGGGTGACTAGACAAAGTACATCCCTATAAAAGCTATACTTGTCTCCAAATTTGGGTTGAGCTCTGAGCTGTACCATCATAGCAACAGGGACATCCACAAACTCCCAAACCAGTTTTGGGTGGTTATCTTGGACTATTCCAGCAAGGCACTGGATGGCTGGGTGAGGGGGCCGCAAAGTTGATAATTCTGTTGGGCTTTTCAACTTGATCTTGAGGGAGAACATGATTAATACTTGTTTTACAGAGCAGCTCCAGCACTGTATGGATAGTAAGCTCTCTGACTCGTGGGAACTTGCTAAGGGGGCTGGTTCAGTGTCAGAATGTTCAAGAAGATATCTGGGGGAAAACCCAAGAGTGGTCAGGGTTCCCACCAGAAGAAAGAAGGGGGAGATAAAAATAGGCAGGAGTTCTCTCAAGGCCCCCAAAATAGTTTGTATTGGAAAGAGACCCATCACAAATTTGACCAGAAGCAAATTGGGTTTGTGGATAAGAACTCTGTTAAATGTGTCCCTAAGTGCTATGAGTGTTACCAGTTTGTATACCAAGGGAAATGCCTTGTGCCCCAAGAGGGCACAGCCCTCTATTGGTGGACGTACCCCTGGATTGGCCAGGGTAGCGCTTGGAAAGGAGATGGCTTCCAGTTAGTGTGGGGGAGACAGCTGATACTACCCCAGCATCCTGGGGTGACAGATAGATACGGGCTTAAAGCCCACATGCCTTCTAATACTTCCAAGTATAAGCAGTAGGTCACCATCAATGGGCAGAGGGACGAGAGACAGTGAGATGCAGGACCCAGCATGAATACTGTCCGGTGTCATCTGGGTCCTCAGAGCAGGTGATATCCAATACATTCCTTCAGGTTGCAGTAGCAGACAACTTTGAGAACCACTACCCTGTGGTTCGGGTTTCTTTTGAATGGGGTGGGGGATCTCAGGTTCTCTTACGGAAGCCTGGCCTGGAGCACACTGCTTGGAAGGAGGGGGGTGCTCTAGTCACACCTGGAAATGTTGGGGTTACCTGAGTGGGTCTGCATGACCACACCGTCCATGGCTGCCCAGAAAGGGAACCAAGGAAGCCTGAAACCTTGAAGAATTCCTTAGGTAGCTGCCAAGAAAGGGAAGGGCGTGGGAAACTGGATCCTCAAATTCCTGTGCTCCAGGAAGATGGGGTGCCAGAGGAGGCAGGGATTATTTCTTTTGCTTGAGCAAGGTTTACACCCCACTCAACCAATACCCACTTTTCACAGCGACATTCTAATTCTGTTGTGCATCTTGGTTCGGGCTGGGTATCAGCAGTTGTGCCACCATTCTTGAGCAGGACGGGCAACATGTCTTCATGGCTGTTCTTTGTGATTACTATGGTCATGTTTTTGGCACACAAAGGAGGTTACCTCCTTCTTTGATTCACTTCAGGCTTTCTCCTTCAGTTTTAGAGTCTATACCTGCTTCTAAGGGGTAACCATAGAGTATTTGCTTGGTCTGATTTTTTTCTCCCTGTTATGTGTAGAGCATTGCCAAAAGATGAAATGTTTCTTTGGCTCACCAGACCAGTTTAAATAATTTGTGATATTTGATGCCTGGCAAACCATCCACTCTGGTTTTATAAAAACCTGAAAATGTGATTGGAATCAAACTTTAAAACGTGCATATTCCTAGTGTACGATAGTCCTGTTGAACCTAGGCATACCGTAATCTGTGCTGTGTCTCAGAATCCATGGCAATGACCAGTATCCCACAAAACCGCAAGGAAAGTTCAGTCAACACAAATCTGCTTCAGCCAATACTTGTCATAACCTGTTGAAGCAGTTAACTTTCCTGAGATGCACAAAGAATTTGGGGATTGGCAAGGCACAACTCTGCCCTTGTGCTCAGACTTTGTTCAAGTATTGTTGCTTGCAGGTCAAAGTTCGTCCCACTCAAATCTGTTCACATCAGGTGGGCACATTTAAAGTGCCCCAAGGAAAGTACTTGGCACTCTTACACTTTGTCTTTTTTATTGTGATATGATATTTTAACTGGCATTGAAGCAAAGATCATGGAAACCTCACTTTGTGTGCACTTTCAATGCCCCTTTTAATGATTCCAGGCTGAGGGGCCAGAGGAGGATGTTTGGAGTAACTAAGGCTACTAATGTGGCAGTATCCAATGTAAGTCATCAGATTCTCCTGGCTAAGCTTGCTGATCTAGGGTTAAGAGATGCTGAACTGGCATGGTTGACACATTTTCTTGTTAACAGATTATTTCAGAGTTCTCTTCTACTGCATCAATCTTCTAGCAAGCCTCGCCTGTGCAGTGTCCACCAGGGCTACATCGTGTCATCATTGTTTAATCTCTATATGCCACTAGCCCGCCGGATTCTTTCATTTTGGGTCTCTCTTTTTTATATGCATGCAATACCCAAATTGTAGTGAAGGTGATCTACATTCAATTGTAGGTCATCTACTTGACATCCTCTCTAAAGTCTGCCTAAGAATGAGTACTAACCATCTGCAACTTAACGGTGACAAGACAGTGATTTTGGCCCATCTAAGCCATTATCGTTTAAGAATGATATATTTGGCTATTTTCCTTGGGCACTACGCCTACTCCTGGGAATGTAGTTAAAAAAACCTGGGAGCAGAGATTTATTCTGTGTTGACACTATCCGATCAGGGTTCGCCATTGGTGACACCATGGCTACCAGATTCATATGCTGAAACGAGTTCTGCACCTTTGTTTCTCATAAGGTGAAAATCCTAAACTCACTTGTATATACACGTTTGGACTATTGTCGACAAAGAAACCCAGTTTAGATACTTACAGGCACTTTATACCTCACACTGGACAAAGGGGTGGGTATCTTGATGACTGCTTGAATATTTGGTTATAGACGGTTATATTCTTTCTCACTTTTTACTCTCTTGCATTTTTTCTGCATACACACCCCCACAAACTTTGGTATGGTTTGAGAGGCCTTCTTCCAGACATCACTGATGCATTGTTTATGCATATATATCGAAAATATAATAGTTCTGTCTACTGTGCAACCTCTCTGCCTTCCTTTTGCAATATTATTGGTTAAAGAAGCGTTATAGTTAGGTGAATTTCCCGGTGACAACATTAACGTTTTGAACAAAATAAAACACAGAAATTCATCAGTTATAGTTAATAGAGCTACAACTGCTTATGACCTCACATATGACACCACCTCTGACATGTTCTATGACATAATTTATGACTTCATTGATGACATCTCAAATGTTATGTCATGCATTTTCTTTTATCAGATTCTGCATGGGATTGGCTGGAGGGTTAAAAATAAATTACGCCCCAGTCTGGGGGTGCATGTGGGGCATGGGCCTGAGAGGATACAAGACCTGCATCTCCTGAGAAGATTGACATGAGCAAGAAAATGGTAGAGAGAAAGGGGCAACTGAGACAAGACCTTCGGGCTAGCCCCTGAGGAGATTTCTGGCTTGAGACTGGCCACAGTCTGCAGATTAAGTGCCGGAGGACTCTGCATCTGGTTGCCTGAAGAGGGAGATAACTAGTGAGCCAGAATCTACCATATATAGTAGATAGGAATAACGTACTGTTGGCTTGACCTGCTGACCTCATCTCTGAGACCTTCTGTTCCAGGTCTGGGGCAAGATAATATATTCCCATTGGTGGGACCTTCACACAATGAGGATGTGTTGGCGTGATCGATACAAAGGCCTGAGTTGGATAGGCAGTCCACCCCTTAAGTTTGGTGGGGAAGTATTGCTGAGTCTAACAGGGGTTTCTTAGTAAGTTATTACCCCATTTATCTAATGCTGTAGTTTGTAAATATGGACTAAATTTGGTTTTACTGCATCGGTTTTGGGTGACAGGAACTTCATGCTTTCATTGTCCCTATAAGTAGTGCTCTGACTGCGGATAGAGTGAAAATTGGGGCGCGTTGGAAATGTTATGTTTTAATTGATTGTTGCAGCCCTGAGCATAGTTCTGATAGATGCGAGTTGGGATACAAAAGGAATGATCGCTAGTTGACTGGGTTCTAGCTAGACACATCTCCAAATGAAAGGTAAATGGAAGATTCTGTCCAGGAACTTAATGGACTGGGATTAAAAGAGAGGTAGGTTGGCAATTGTTGCAGAGATGTAAGTCTTATCTGATTTTGTTTCAAGAGACATTTAGTGCCTTTCGCTGAGACAAGCAGAGGATTCCCGTGTCTCATGCTGCGCTTGGGGGTATTAATGTATGCTTCAGGTTCTTTCGACAGAAATTTGAGTGTCTTGTAGTAATATTGACCTTGAATGTGCTCTGTTATATTCCATGTACAGAGATTAAAACGTAAACATATCTGTGATTATTCTAATATGTAAAAGTCTTCTTTGGGAAGTTCTAAACACCACCTTGCTTATAGATAATATGTTGTACAGCATTTAGCTCACCTATGTCACACACTATGTTGTTTTGTGTGACCCTCACAGATTGTAGTGTGACTAACCAGATTCTAACTGCCTTTCACTACTATGACGTAGCAGCTGTCACTACATCATAAACAATAAATCCAGGCAACGCTGATGTGCTTTCAGATAATCTGACAATGTAGTGCAGGCTCTGCTCCAAAGGAGAGCAGAAAGTACAGCTTTGACCAGGAAGGTTCTGAAAAGCTGCAGAGGGTGGTGTGCGTGTGAATTCGGGGAGGCCAGGAATTGTTATTTTCATGTTTGGTTCGGGAAAGAAATTGAAGACAGTGGTGTGGATTGGTGTCAAGACATCAGATTTTTTTAATTGTATATGGGGGAGGGGTTAATAAATGCAGATGGCGAGGGTGAGTCGCAGAACATTGGTTTTATTTTTGTATTTTGTGAAAGTGTTGCTGTGGGTGGTTTGGCAGGATACCAGGTTTTAGGTTGAGTCAATGGGTGGTAGAGGTGGTTGGTAAGGCACAACGTCTAGCATGGTGCAGGGAGCGGAGGCAGGTTAAGCCATGTTGTCTATGTCTCTCTCATGTCTCCTGTACCTCGGACTACTTATTGAAGGCAGGATAGATGGTTTGGGGGGCCACATATAACATAAAAGTGTAGCTGGGTAACAGTGAAGAATGTGGATGTTTTTCACCTCAGGCAATATGTTATTGTGTCTGTTGGTTTACTGTTGAGTTATGAGTCAGGGCCATTGTAGGACTGGCCCATGATCGTGGCCCACTAGATCTTGTCTGCCCTGCCCCCCCTCCCAAATGGGTCCTGACAGTCATGGTAAAACCTTGTTCATTACCAACTTTTAAATGCATATATTCGTAAAACTAATTATACACTTTATGAAAGCTACCTATTCCACCTTCATGTGTTTTCAAAACTCAAAATTCGGGGGTGATACTGCACTAAACGTTTTGGTAATTTCCATACTGCATTCACTGAATATCTCAGTTTTATTACAGTGTACTAGACAATTGATATAGGAGGCAGTCTTGTCTCTGGAGGAAGACACTGATAACCTCTTGTTCTTTATCTTATGACAGTGTGTACAACAAGATATGGGTGGATTCGCATCAGACCCTCTCGGACCTGTTGGTGCAAGAGCTCCCCCCAAAGCCGCCGCTACCAGAAAGAGACAGGCTGGTTTTCTTTCAGATGGTGGGCACTCTCTACATACGCTACATCCAAATCCTAAAAAAGCTGGACACTGTCTATGACCAGATGGTGCATCCGCAGAAGCGGCGTGTGGTGCGTGTGGTACTGGATGCCGTGATGGGACGTATATTAGAGCTCAAGAACGAGATGGTGCAGGCAGAGTTTTCAGAGTTTCACTACATGGATGACATCTTACAGGATCTCAAGCTCACTCCGGTATGTCTACTTTTTTACGGTATGCATTGGATGAGGCTGGTCAATGGTATGTGATGGTAATGGGCTCATTAAATGTCGGGGTGTAGTTTCTTAACTAAAGTGGGACTCCATCTTTGTAAGTTAGTAGTCACATTTGCTCCAAGAAGACGATGCTTCACATTGCGCCTCAATTAGTCTTTGTTGGGGAGTTAGGTGGTGTTTACTTTGGGGCAAAAAGGAGGATTTAATTGTAGAACACACAGTACTTCGAAAGGCCCAGAGCCGGCCCACCTGAGTTAGTGCACCTATTACCCTGCAAGAGATGGACACATTTTACTATTGTGTTTTAGAGTCCACTTTGTGTAGTTGTTTTGGAGCCTAGCACTCCATGGCTCGTTGCATTTATATACGTAAGGAACATGGGAAGGCAGTGGGCCAACTCTAATCTACACGCTGAGGAAAGTCAATCGACTGATTCCTACCCCTACCTGGGGCAAAGCATTGGCAATATGTTTTTGCAAGAGTTCCACAAAATGTCACCTTCTTGCATCATACGCAAGTATTAAAAAGTGTTCTCAGTGATGAATCTCTGTGGCAGACTAAGGCCAATGACTATAAAAATATGTCTGTGGCAGATATCGTTAGAAAGGTTTAGTTGGAATGTACATCAAGTGAAGAGTCTCACTCAATCAATCAATCGGGTCAAGTTCGCGCTATATAAAACTGTGTAAAATAAAATAAAAATAAATAAAATCAATCAATCATTACATTTGTAAAGCGCGCTACATACCTGTGAGGGTCTCACGGCGCTGGGGGGGAGGGGAGGGGGGCTGCTACTGATTGAAAAGCCAGGTCTTGAGAAGTCTTCTGAAGGCCAGCAGGTCCTGGGTCTGTCATAGGCTGATAGGGAGAGTGTTCCAGGTCTTGGCGGCGAGGTAGGAGAAGGATTTAACGCCGGCGGTGGTTTTCCAGAAGCGTGGAACCATGGCGAGGGCGAGGTTGGCAGAGCGGAGGCTGCGGGTGGGGGTGTAGAAGCTGAGTCGGTCATTGAGGTATGCTGGTCCGGCGTTGTGTAGGGCTTTGTGTGCGTGGGTGAGGAGTTTGAAGGTGATCCTGTTGTTGCCGGGGAGCCAATGCAGGCCTCTCTGGGGTGTGATGTGGCTGCGTCGGGGAACCTCGAGGATCAGTCGTGTCGGGGCGTTCTGGATGCGTTGTAGCCATCTAAGGAGCTTGGTTGTTGTTCTTACGTAGAGGGCGTTCCCGTAGTCCGGCCTGCTGGTGACGAGGGCCTGGGTGACGTTTTTTCTCGTGTCGGAGGGGGACTCATATAACCTAATGAACACATAATCACAAAAAAAGTAGAAGATATGTAAACAATGGCATAACCCTTAGGTTTGTGCGCCCCACCCCTCTAGAAACAGTTTGTGACGGGCCCTAAGAACTTCATTTGTGTTGGCCACCTCATAGATAGACAAATGCTCTTCACTTACTGAGGAGGGCAATGAGCATCTTAAGCCTCTTTACATAATTTCCGTAACACCTATGTTTTATTTTCAATGAACCGATTTTAATTTTAGGCCCAATAGAGGTAAGTCCTTCCCAATGACATGAGTGCTAAATGCAACACATTTTATTGTTTAGAACATACAATAGTATCCGGACATATGAAACCAAACTCTTATATTTTTTTTAGTATATACTTCTCTTTTGGAGCTTTTTTCAGGAACTCCATAGACATTATTTCTTTAATTAGCATCACCATGTTGTTTGTTTTGGAATCTAAACGCCATACCTGTATATGTTAATCACCGTACATCAATGCACCTCAGACATCTAAGTACATCTACACAACAAAGACTCGATATCAATGTATAAATTGTATTAGCCACTGAAAAATGTAATATACTTTCATAAACAACATTAAAAAAATAGGATCCCTCTCTTTTCTAAAAATAACAATTCATTATTGTCCAGGGACGAGGCCTAATATCCATTTCAGATAAGAAATGCTCTTACCAGATATTGTGGTCTAAAAGATGACCTAAGATACTTTAAACACATTGCCATTACAGAAAAAGGTAAACATATTCTCTCCTAACAAGCCCATGTTCAGGAAAGTGCAATCTCTGAATTCCCCCCAAAAATTGACTTGCTGCCCAATTAGGGGACGGGCCATACTGCTGCATCTGATTACAAATGGTCTGATCTTTCCACATCCGGATTCTATTGTGCAGGAACACCAGGCCTAATATTACCAGCTGGAAAATGCAGCTTGGTTCCTGGTTCCTCCCCTGTGGACTGGGGTAGGAGCCAGAAAATGCAGCTTGGTTCCTCCCATATTGCCCGCGGAGGGAAGAACACCCCTCCCTAGTTGCCTACAGTGTGCCATACACATTGACACCCTCCATGCCCCGACAGATTGGAAACGTCCCCAATAACTTTCAAAAAGTTACTATAGCTCTGGATTCCTTTTCTTATACGTTTCTGTGTCCTTTAGTGACACACAAATGCATTATGTTGCAATTAAATACATTCACTTTCTTTGTTTGGAGTTCCAACAGGCCACAAACAGCATATACAAATTGCATAAAAAGTTACCTTTTTAATAAAAAAAAAAGTTTTTTTTAACCAGACTTTATCAACATTAAAATATATACAAAATCCCTTTACAATGTTTACCGTCAGTTTGTGTTTTTCAAAGAAATATACACTTCATTTTGCAGTTCTTTTTCCCAGCAATTCTGCTTACTTTTACCTTTTATCAATTAATTCTATAAATGCATTACCATTTGCAATGCTAATGCCTCTAACTGAAACAATTGCGAGACATATTGCATTTCTAATGCTTGTTACTATCCGTGGTGGACAATCCATATACAGTAGCACTGTTCTATAGATGCAAAATGGATAGATGCAATGCTTGTTCCATGAAAATGAAATCATTTCACCTACCAACAGCACTAAAATTCTTAAGATTCTAAGGCAGCATGGGATCAAATTTTAATAATCATTCCAATCATATCTCGTGAAGCTATGATGACATAACAATATTCTTCCTCTGGCTCAAGGCATGCAATAGAAATTGGCAGCACAATTCTGAATTTTGACATCTTTCTGACTCGAAGACAGCAAAAAGGCTCATCTAATCGATAGCCTAGACTGCCTCAAGATAGGGTTCAGCCATAACTTTCTTAAATGTGAATAACGACAGCTAGAGAGAAAATGCAGTTCAGATTCCAACCTCCACATTCCAACCAGACTGGTAGTTTCCATCCTACTCAGCTAAAAGTATCTTCAGAAAAAATATTTCTAGAATTAATGAGATGTAAGATTGGAAAAGTAGGGTGGAGAACCCTCACTGAGGTAGCCTTCCATGCCAGCCACTGACTTAAATTGAATGGAATGTAGTAGCAGAGTGCTATTCACTAGATTGTTAAATCTTTCGATTTTAATATGTTCCACATAATGTTTTTATATCATGTTCAACTGTCCTTTAGTGATCTTCAGTGGTTGAGATAATCCACTTTTCAGGCATGTGCCTACAAGAATTCTACCAAAATGTTGAAACAAGGGGAGAAGAACAGCAGTACTGCTCAAAAAGGAACAGACGTAATAGTGCCCCTAAGATATGCACTCCTTACTCCCAGACAAATCTAATTGGAATTAAGGGTTGAGTTCCATTGGCCAAATAGCCACAAAATAAATGCATTTTATTGGGGTCTAGTTGGTTTTCCATGCAGTTCCTATGATAATGCTACATTTTCTTGACTTTGTACTTCCTTTAAAGGAAGACCTGGAGGTTCCTATCCCTAAATATTTCCTGCAGGAGCGAGCTAACGTGTTGCAGGAGCGCAAGGAGATTCTGTCCTCTATTCTGTCCACCATGGAAATCAAGGAGCCTCCCAAGGTAAGTAGATATGGAGATTGTGGTCTGTACACTGGTACAAGGGCAGCGGGTGGGTGGGGGGGCTGGGCGTAAGAGTAGGGCAGTAATAGGCTGAGGTGGCTGATGGGGCTGGGTTGTTGTGGCAGCTGAAAGACATTAAGACTCTGGCAGTTGATAGGAGTATTGTTGTTGATGGAGTTCAATTTTGGGGGATGGGGTGGCTGTAATTAACTCTTGGTGGAACTGAGAGCTCCATCTGGGTAGTGCAAGGTAGAGCAGATAATCTGGGCTGCAACACCTGATAGGAAATTGTTACCCGGTCTAATTTGAATCAGGGCACCTGAAGGGGGCTGGAATTTTGAATATGATCTTGGATTAACACTGTGAGCTAGATGCCTTTTAGGGAAACTGGAAAGGGCTGGGCAGGGGTGTAACACAGGCCCCTTGTCCTGCTTGTGCAGAGGAGCCCCAACCCTGCATGGGGACGGGGGGACGGGGGGTGCATTCAGCACAAAGCCAATGAATATTTGTGAGATATGAAAATCTCAGGTGCTCCTCCTCATATTCTGCAGTGTGGGCCGATCATTTTGCGCTGTACCTCTGGGCGGTGGTTAAAACAGGTAGGTTTGGGGAGGCTGATAGAGCCAACTGATAGGGTAGAGTGATCATAAAGGCAGGCTCTTGGTTGCTGACATTGTGCTGCAGTAAATGACCGAGGGCTGTGGTGGCTGATTGAGGTGTTGGTTCCTGGGGAAGAAGTGTATGTAAAGGAAGAGGAAGAGCCGCTCGTCGGGGACGGAACTGCTTAAGGTGTTTCTCCAAATAATTGTGGTCGGAGCGGCCGATGGAGCGGGGGCTTGAGTTGCTAATATGATGACTGAAGAAGCTGAAGGAATTAGAAAGCGGATGGGACTTGTGCTGCCACTGAGAGTGCTGGGCCAATTTCAGGTGATTGTAGTGGCTCACAGGGGAAGAAGTAACTAGTTGGGGCAATTGCCATTGATGGAGCTATAAGGGACTGCTGGTGTTAAAGGCAGCTAAAGAATGGGATGGATGTCTTAGCAGATAGTGGTGACTGAAACAGCTGAAGAGTGGCTTGAGCAGCCTATAGGTTCCTTCCTTTGAGGGAAAACTGGGGCACATGTTGACCATAAGGGGTCGTATGAAGGTCGCATGTCAGTACTATCCCTTTGCCCCCTTGCAGAAGCGAGTTGAAATTGCCACCTCTGTAGAGAGTTTGGAAATCTATCACCACAAAATTGTTCCCAAAACCTGCTGGGAGGTGTGGATACAGATTTGTAGCAAGGATGCTTCCAGCAGTGTTTGAAGTGCAGTATAGTGTTGTTTCCTGTGTGCAGCAGTACGTGTGGCATGCTGGTGCACTGGGTTCTAGTACATTAGTCTAATGATTGTACCTGCTTCCCAGCACAGTAAAATTCTGCTAGGCTCTTTTCCTCATGATCATTGCCTACAATGTTCCAAGGCCCAATTCCCTTCCAATTCCCTCGTCTCCAGAGACAAACATCTGGTCCTGTGACGTGGTTGGTTTGTTCTTATCCTGCAGAAGTTCCATTCTCGGCTTTGATACTGGGCAAAAAAGTATACAGCTATAGTGAGATTATGGCCAAATCACATACAGGCACCCCTTATGCACTCACACATTGTATGTACACCTCATGTTTGGGAAGCTACCCCTGCAATGATTATGCTGTCTTTGAAGCACTTTGGATGTCATGCTATATAATATACCTAAATTCAGCAAATGTTCCTGTACCTCTAGCTTCTGGAAGATAATAGAATTTGGGTGCCTACACCTATATCTATTCTCCATGAAAGCATTTTGTATCCCTCTGTCAGTTGTCTTTGGTTTAGTGTCTTGTGCATAACTTGATTTATGAATAGCATGCTGTTGGGTGGTCCATTCCTTTTGCTTCTGGGATTAGATTGCAAGGCTGCAAAGAAGGCTTAGCAGGGAAAGATGTAGGTGGAGAAATGGGGAGTGGGCACAGCCGGATGGAAAGGTCTTGGAGAGAAGAAAGTTTGAGGAGCCTTTAGGTTCTGAGTCTTCCAAAGTGTGCACCATGATCATTAAGGTTGCTTGTACTCCAACTAACTCCATCAGTGACTTGGCCATGAAGGAGCAGGGGAAATGTTGCATCCTTATAGCAATTTCTGGAACCATTAAGCTCATATTTTGACATGATAGGATCCCATTTGCTATTAAGCTGGTAGAGCTTTGAATGCCCCACCTTGTTCTAAAATATTGTTCCTTCATGTTCCTACTCATACTTCACAGAGTATTGTGCTGCGGGAAATTCCAATGGAAGAAGCCATACGACTGATACAGATTTCTGAACGTGCTCGGCAAGGCCGTCTTCGCGCTAATTTCATGCGTGAAATCCAGCGAGAAGAAGCTCGGCAGAAGAGGGCCCAAGCCTATGCATTTACAGATGCAGATTTTGAAAGGGCAGGATTGCTTATTCAAAAGGTATGTCAGAGTTGTGGGTAGGGGTACTGGAAATCCTGTTGCAGCCTGCTATAATTGCTTGATTTAGGATTTTGCCAAATTCTGAAGCAGTTCCTTTTTTGTTATACATACCATTTGGTGCAGGAAGCCCTCATAACCCTTCAGGAAGTACATGTGCTTTTAGGGGAGTCATGACTTATACCTTTTCAGAAGGTAAGTGAGCTTTGTTGCAGTTAGGAATCATACTGTTCATACAGTAAAGAGAGTTTTTGAAGGAGTCAGGATTTGTGTGTTAACAAAATACAGGAATATTGTCGTCAAAAGCCATACCCATCCAAAAAGTAAAGTTCACACTTTTAAAACATCTTTAAATCCCGACTTCTCTATTTGTCTAAGCTACTTTGTGTGTGTTGGCCATGACAGACAATTGAGGCCTGCCTTCTTCAGGACATTATACATGATGCTCTAGTAGTTGTACAACAAGTTGGATATGCATTTCCATTAAGGCTTCCCAATATGATAGAAAAGTACAACAAAATATACCTAGTACAGCCACTCTACTTCTATTTCTTTATGCGTTACCTTCTTATAGAAAGCTGAATATTCTGACAAAATATATGTAGGGCCTAGTTCAGAAAGATTTTTCTGTGAGTATGTGAAACTTACTCCTGGCATACTATAGATTTACTTGTTAATTTTTAGCACCCCCACAATGCATGGAATCGTATCCTGTCCAGGAAAATCAAGGTCCCATGATGGCCAACAGTCAGGGTATATAAGTAATGCCCTTGGATTGCAGCATGAAGAACATTCCCTTTGCATACAAGTAATCTAGCTGTTTGTTCGGTCCCAAAGGTGTGTCTTGCGCCACAAACCCAGCAATCCTGCTTCTTTTAGGAAGGGAGCATGCGTACTTTCCCCATTGACATAGGGTGTATTGCTTAAATTCCCTTGTGTCCTTGCATGTCCAACTGATATCACTCCAATGTAATGAACTCTATTCCCACTGTTACCACTAACTCTTCTGGGTACCCTAGGGATTTCTCCCAGGACGTTATCTGCCCCGGATTAGGAAAGTATGTTGGTACTAAAGTGACCACCGTGTGCTGTCCGTCAAGATTGCACCTTGAAAGAACAGGAAGCCAGCTTCCAACCTTGTTTCACATCCTGAATACATTGGCTAGTTTCCTGGGACCATGTGGCAAAGAACCACTGCTCTGTTTCATACGCTTACTTCTCATCTTTCAGACATCACCAGTCTGCCTTTGACTCATGGCCACCCACTGTACTGCTGGTAGGTTGTACTGTCTTATCAACAACTGAGAATATACAGAACCATTGAATAAGCCAGGACCATCGACAGCACTCTGGACTCGGAAGGCAGGAACTACACAGATGACCTACATCAGCCAGGGAGAAGAAAAGTGAGGAAATCAAAGCTCCAGAAGCAACATCATAACTGAGTTTTCTTTGTAAACTCCATCTGTTTTACCAACTGTCTCTTGAAGGTTTTGGCTGAACACCCAATACAAGTTCCTTTGTCAGTGGATCTTTCTCAATTAATGGCCATCTAATCTGTAATCTAGATAACCTGGACCAGCTGTCATCTTTTCTTACCCTGCCTCGTTTCACATCACAGTTTCATAACTTCATGGCTATGTTTTACCTCTGGTGAGGCTTATTCGTACCTTTGGATTTCCCACGCATATGGTGCTGATACTCCGCTTATCTTCCTGATGAACCCTATCCTGTACAGCTCATTTATGGTTTTACAAGTACTTGCCTCCCATCACTATATAGATGACAGATAACACCTTAAAGCTTAACTCAAAGAAAACTAAGATTCTCATCCTTGGGGGCTCCTCTTCTATTTGGTTTGACCTTTGGCGGCCCAGTTTACTTTAATCCTCACTAGCACCTGTATGCAAAACCCAACAAAACCCTTGTAAGAAACTGGCTCTATATATACTACACCAAAATGAGGTATAGTGTGTAGAGAGTCCAGGTGACCCCAGAGGTAGGCAGAGGTTAAAGTTAGATCGCACCCTACTCTCTGATTGTGGTAGCTTGGTCGAGCAGGAAGGCTGTATCAGAGGACAGTGTGAAGCATTTGATGTACACACTCAGTTAGGAAATGAATTCACACACTTAAGAACTGAACTCTGGGCCAATTGCTTTTGTATAAAAATATAATGTTTATTTTTAGAACCAAGCAAGCCTGGCACAGGTAAGCATTAAATACTTTACAGTAATAAGTTACTGGATATAGAACAGTTTGAAAATGCAATAGAAATTGTACTTTGTTTGATTTACAGGGGAGCAGTAGTATGCAACACTTAGCAAATGCAGTACATTGAAATGAATAGGCTTTTTCAGTAAATTACAGGTAAGTTACTTTTACGTTACTTTTTCTAACTCAGTGCTGGATGCCTAGTTTCAGCACCGAGACATATCCTGGAAACAGGTGAGTAAATGCGTTTTTGTTATTTGTGCGATTTTTAAAGATTATTTTCAGATTTCAAAACTCCACTCTTAGATACTTTTTAGAGCTGTACATTGAAATGAATAAGCTTTTTAAGCAAATTGCAGGTAAGTTACCTTTGCATTACTTTTTCTAACTGTCAGGAAATCCCTGCACCGACAGGGAAAAGACATCCGCGACTTCAACGGACTACAACTCCCAGAACGCCAAGCGGGAGGAGCGTTATGCAACTCAAGGTAATGGTTGCATAACGCAATTACAACACGCCTATATAGGCGGTACCTGAAGGAAGAAGGGTGTCGGATATTCTAGTATCCACACGGCCTTCCACCAAGCTGTTCCTGTGCACCCGCAGTGAGAAGAGTTCCCAGCAGGATCCTAGCACAAAGACAAATGTGGGTCGAGTGAGTCTCCCCGGGCCGCTCTTTGTTAGTCCGCCCTGTTTCTTCTCGGTGAGCCGCCAGGAAAGCTTCCTTGCCGCTTCTGACTCAGACGAGTCGAGAAGCCTGTCCTTGTTATCGGACGCGGAAAAAGTTGCCGCCGCTGACTCGGAGGAGTCCGGAGTCCCACTCAGGGACAATCGCTGGTGTGAGCCGTAGCTCCCAGCCTGTCCCATAACTACGGGAAACTCCAGCTGTTACGCACACCTGGAGGTGTTTGCCGCGTATTCGGCTGTAGAGTTTCCAACGACGATCGAGCGGCTGCTCTCGTCACCAGCTTTTGGCATTATTTGGACAACGGTGACGCATCACCCGGAGGTGAAGCAGCGTCCCGTTGTAGTAGAGGAAGAGGTCGAGCGGCTGCTCCCTTCAGGTCGAGACCCCGGCCGGGTGTCTCCCTGACTCCACTGTGAGAAACGGCTGTTTCCACGTTTCCATCAAGACACATCGAGTGGCATTGTCGGCTACTGTGTTTCTGCCCTCTGTTGGCATACGCCGGGACCGGCGTATTTGCAGAGGACGGGGTAACGTATACCGGCTGGAAGTGACCAGTGACTATTTGCAATATTGATTTCTTGTATATTGATATGCTATACAAATAAATCACCAAAATATAGAACAGTGTCGTGTCCTGTTTTGTGGTGTCTGTTGCGACCCCGAGACCCCCAGGTGTTACAAAATATCCGACCATATAAACCTTAACAGTCTCCTGGTCGTTTACGGACATGGCAACACTGGACGACGTCCTAGCCGCATTGGCCGCAATGCAAATAGAACTCGCGGCCTCAAGGTAGGAAACCGCAGATGTGTGGGCTAGGCTGGATGCCTTACAAACAGACCCTTTAACGCCCAGCGTTTCCCTCACGACACAGAGTCCATCGGTAGTGGTGGAAATGCCGGTTGCTATTCCCTTGGCAACCCCGGAGAGATACAGCGGAGACCCCAACACCGTGCAAGTGTTCCTTACACAGGTAGCCCTGCATTTGTCTTGCAAGCCTAAGGCATTCCCGACGAGCCAAGCCAGGGTGGCTTTTCTAATATCCTACTTGGCTGGGAACGCTGCACAGTGGGCTGTACCATTGGTGAGCCGTGACGACCCCATCCTTTGTGACTGGGGGGCTTTTCGCGAGGAATTCCTCAAGGTGTTTGATAGAAGGGCAGACTCATACACCGCGGACCGCGAGATGTTGGAATTAAGACAAGGGTCTAACGATCTAGTGCAATACCTCAATGCGTTTCGCAGACTGGTGGCTGAAACCAAGTGGCCAGTAGCGAAACAAACTGCGCTGTTTCACCAAGGGTTGTGTGACGAGCTAAAGGATGTGGTTGCTCAAATCGACCCACAACCCAAGACGTGTGAAGGCCTTATCAACCTGGTGTTGAGGTTGGATCACCGGATGAGCGACAGAAGAGGCGACACTAGAAGAAAAGGTAAAGCTCTTCCATCTTATACAACGGTGGGAAGTCCGGAACCCACGGCCCCAACCAAGGGGGAACCCATGGACATCGGTGCCATTAGAGCAAGTCTCACGGCATCGGAGAAGGAATCCCGCCGGAAACAGGGGCTGTGCCTGTACTGCGGCAAGAAGGGACACTATGTCCGGGAGTGTCCGGCAAAGCCCAAGAGTACACGATATAAGAACAACCGGTCGGTGACAGCAGTATTGGACGTCCCGGCGGAAAACTAGAGGACTCCCAGACCAACGAAGGGGCATCTAGGAGTCACGGTTACATCCCTTCACTGTCTAATTCTGTGTCCAAGGGACAAAGACACTTGTTCATCACAGTGCACGTGGGAGTGCACGACCAGTGGGTACCGGTGGTGGCCATGGTGGATTCGGGGGCGACAGGCGTGTTCATGGACATTAACGAGGCGAACAGGCTGGGGCTGGTGCTTCTTCCCAAAGCTGTTCCAGAAGACGTATACACCGTGGACGGAAGAAGATTGGTGACCGGGCCCATAGGGCAGCACACAGGGGGTCTACTGATGAAGTATGGAAGGAGCCATCTGGAAGAGATAGACTTCAACATAATCAGGGCACCTCAATACGGGGTCATATTGGGACTTCCATGGTTACAGAAGCATAACCCTTCCGTGGATTGGCCTACTCATACCCTCGAGATGAAATCCCCGTTCTGCCGGTTGCAATGTGGAAAGAAACAGGAACAAAACCTCACAGACCCGAACGGAAGTCAGACGGTAGCCACGGCAGCTGAAAAGGATGTTATGCTCCCCAGAACTTATCACAGATACGAAGATGTGTTTGATGAAATGAAGGCGGAGGTCCTCCCTCCACATCGAATATATGACTGTCAGATTGATCTGGTCCCAGGAGCCAACGTGCCCAGCGGCAGATTGTATGCGTTGACAGAACCGGAAAACGTGCATCTCAGAGGGTATCTGGATAAACTCTTGGGGCTGGGTTTCATAAGACCGTCCAAATCCCCCGCCGCCTCGCCGCTCTTCTTCATTCCGAAGGCTAACGGGGAGCTGAGGGCCTGTGTGGACTTCAGGGAGTTGAATGCCATCACCATAAAGAACCGCTACCCCTTACCACTCATAAGTGTTCTCCTGGAGCAGGTTAAGAGGGCAAGGATTTACACCAAGTTGGATTTGAAAGGGGCTTACCATCTGGTGCGCATGAGGGATGGCGACGAGTGGAAAACCGCATTTAAAACACGGTTTGGCCTATTCGAGTACCTCGTCATGCCGTTCGGTTTGTGCAACGCACCGAACGCCTTTCAGTATTTCCTGAATGAGGTGTTTCGGGAGGAGATGGATAGATACGTCGTGGTCTACATCGACAATATCCTCATTTATTCAGACAATGAGGAGGATGATGTAAAACACGTCTCGGCGGTACTCCAGAAGCTGAGGGAGAATATGCTGTTCTGCAAACTCAGCAAATGTGATTTCCATGTCACATCGGTAGAGTTCCTGGGAGTGATGCTGAGTCCGAACGGACAAGAGATGGCGGAACGCAAGATCAAGGCAGTAAGAGAGTGGCCAACCCCCCAAGGAGACAAGGATGTCCAAAGCTTTATCGGCTTCGCCAACTTCTACAGGCGATTCATCGACGGCTTCTCAGGGCTGGTGGCACCGATCACGCATCTGCTAAGGAAGTCAGCTGAGTTCGTGTGGTCTCAAGATGCACAGAAGGCTTTCGAAGCCCTGAAAGACGCCTTTGGCAGAGCGCCAGTGTTGGCACACCCGGATCCGTCCCTTCCCTATGTGGTAGAAGCAGACGCATCAGACGTAGCCATTGGGGCCATATTGTCACAGCGCAAACCGGACACGGGATTGCTTCATCCCGTGGCATTTATGTCCCGCAAACTGAACGACGCTGATGGCAATTACCATATAGCAGAAAAAGAGCTTCTCGCCATCAAGGACGCTTTCGCAGAGTGGAGACATTGGCTGATGGGGGCCAGGCATGTTGTGACGGTGTACACCGACCACCGGAACCTGCAGTTCATGACAGCAACCAGACACCTTTCTCCTCGGCAGTTACGATGGATGATATTCTTCGCTGGATTCAACTTCCACATTACCTATCGTCCTGGGTCAGAAAACCGAAAGGCCGATGCGCTGTCACGACAGTCTGCTGTCAAAGAACCACCACAAGAGATGGTGAATTCGATCATTCCCCCGCAGATGGTGCTGGGGGTGATACAACCAGACACCTTCCTTAAAGGAATCCGGAGAGGGATCTGTTCATTCGCTTGGAGGAGGTGGCTACATAGCCACAAGGAATGGCAAGTGAGAGACGGTATACCGATAAAGGGCAGATGCCTACTGATACCCACGCCTAGACTGAGAAAACAGGCGTTTGAGTGGTGTCATGACTCCCCCAGTGCGGGTCATTTGGGGTACGAGAAGACGGTGGCCAGCCTCGGACGCCATTTCTGGTGGCCAGCCATGAGAGCGGATGTCAAAACATGGGGGCAGGCCTGCACCACATGTGCTACCATGAAGACGGACCACAGCAAAACCCAAAGGCTCCTTCGTCCCCTTCCTACCCCGAATAGACCATGGGAGAATATTTCGTTGGATTTTGTGGTGGGTTTGCCAAGGGATCAAGGAATGACGGCGATACTAGTGGTCGTGGACTACTTGACTAAGATGGGGCACTTCATTGCATGCAAACAGGTACCTACGGCAGGAGAGCTAGCAACAGTACTGCTAACTAACGTGGTACGTTTACATGGACTACCCGAGGTGATTGTGTCGGATAGGGGGTCGCAGTTCACGGCACAATTCTGGAAGACGTGGTGCTCTGCGTTGCACGTCCAAACCGCGATGTCCACCAGCTACCACCCACAGACGGACGGCCAGACGAAACGCCTAAACCAAACTCTAAAACAGTATCTGCGCTGTTCTGTGGAGCAGGGGAAGGAGGCATGGGTCGATCTGCTCTGGATCGCGGAGATAGCGTACAATAATGCCACTCACAGTTCGACTAAGGCATCCCCGTTCTACAGCAACTATGGTCATCATCCGAGGTTCTTGCCCTTTGTCCATCCGCTTCGAGAGAGCAAAATACCTGCCACAGCAGAAAGAGTGGCACACATCAAGGACATCCTGTTACGTTCCAGGGCCTTCTTGATTGAAGCTAAACAGAGGTATAAGGCTACAGCGGACAAAAGAAGGAGACCTTGACCGATATACCGGCCTGGGGACCACGTTTGGATATCTACACGGAACATGAGGTTCCGCAAGAACAGCATCTTCCATCCCAAATACATGGGGCCTTACAGGATCACCAAGTGTATGGGTCCAGTGAATGTGAGGGTATGCCTACCCCAGACATTGAGAATCCATCCTGTGTTCCATGTGTCGCTGCTCAAACCAGCCTCGGACAAACAGAACAAGAAGCCCAAACCGATAGTGGTGGAATCGGAGGTGGAATATGAGGTTGCAGGTATCCTTGCTTCCAAGTGGCTAAGGGGAAAGTTGTGGTACCTAATCGCCTGGAAAGGATATGGACCTGAGGAACAATTGTGGGAGCCGGCTGCAGGGGTGCACGCTCCGCGCCTGGTTTCGTTGTTTCACCATCGCTTCCCTTCCAGCGCAGGCCCCGTGGGGAGAGGCTGAGGGAGGGAGGATGTACTGTCAGGAAATCCCTGCACCCACAGGGAAAAGACATCTGCGACTTCAACGGACTACAACTCCCAGAAGGCCAAGCGGGAGGAGCGTTATGCAACTCAAGGTAATGGTTGCATAACGCAATTACAACACGCCTATATAGGCGGTACCTGAAGGAAGAAGGGTGTTGGATATTCTAGTATCCACACGGCCTTCCACCAAGCTGTTCCTGTGCACCCGCAGTGAGAAGAGTTCCCAGCAGGATCCTAGGATAAAGACGGATGTGGGTCGAGTGAGTCTCCCCGGGCCGCTCTTTGTTAGTCCGCCCTGTTTCTTCTCGGTGAGCCGCCAGGAAAGCTTCCTTGCCGCTTCTGACTCGGACGAGTCGAGAAGCCTGTCCTTGTTATCGGACGCGGAAAAAGTTGCCGCCGCTGACTCGGAGGAGTCGGGAGTCCCACTCAGGGACAATCGCTGGTGTGAGCCGTAGCTCCCAGCCTGTCCCATAACTACGGGAAACTCCAGCTGTTACGCACACCTGGAGGTGTTTGCCGCGTATCCGGCTGTAGAGTTTCCAACGACGATCGAGCGGCTGCTCTCTTCACCAGCTTTTGGCACTATTTGGACAACGGTGACGCATCACCCGGAGGTGAAGCAGCGTCCCGTTGTAGTAGAGGAAGAGGTCGAACGGCTGCTCCCTTCAGGTCGAGGCCCCGGCTGGGTGTCTCCCTGACTCCTCTGTGGAATAAGGTCGAGCGGCTGCTCCCTTCAGGTCGAGACCTCGGCCGGGTGTCTCCCTGACTCCACTGTGAGAAACGGCTGTTTCCACGTTTCCATCAAGACACATCGAGTGGCATTGTCGGCTACTGTGTTTCTGCCCTCTGTTGGCATACGCCGGGACCGGCGTATTTGCAGAGGACGGGGTAACGTATACTGGCTGGAAGTGACCAGTAACTATTTGCAATATTGATTTCTTGTATATTGATATGCTATACAAATAAATCACCAAAATATAGAACTGTGTCGTGTCCTGTTTTGTGGTGTCTGTGGCGACCCGAGACCCCCAGGTGTTACACTAACTCAGTGCTGGATGACTAGATTCAGCACTGGGACATGTCCTGCAAACAGGTGAGTAAATGCGTTTTTGTTATTTGTGCGATTTTTAAAGAATATCTGTAGTTTTCAAAACTCCACATTTGAACGCTTTTTGGAAGGAAAATTGTCAATGTTATCCTACGGAAGGAAAACACGTTATCGGTTTGCAGATAAGTAATCAACTGTGGGAGTTAAGGTTCTGGGGTTAGACTCAGGGGTCCCCCAGGGTCAGTGATGCACTGTTGTTGCACTCTCAGCGGCACTAGGGCGGCCGGGTGCAGAGTGTTGAGGCCCAATGTTATCCAATTGGGGATAGGGGACCTCGGGTTGGTGGCTGCTGGCAACCAGGGCACGAGGTTGTGGAAGTAAAGTTTAGCTCAGGGCAAGTTGGGGACCAAAGTAGCACCAAGGGTGCACCCTCAGCGGCACTAGGGCAGCCAGGTGCAGGGAGCTATTTTGAAGTTGGGTGCCCTGTTGTTTTCAATGGTGAACCTCCGGTACAAAGAAACTCTGCAGGCTCGGGGACGAGGATCTTCTGGGTGCGACCACCACTTTGAGGGGTAAGTTGGGATGTTGAAGGCTGGTTAGGTACTGTTGGTTTGGGCACACAAGACCGTGGGGCGTCGGGGGCAGAGGTGCCTTGGGACATTGAATTTTCTTACCCGCTCTGGTCTCAGTAGGGGGGGATCCTTTGGACTGAGGCTGCAGACATCGTCTGGAGGCTTGCGGCAGGTCGGGGTCACCGGATCTCATGTCAGGATCGCCAGGGTGACCTCCTCGTGGTGTTTTTTCACTCGAGCTCAGGCTGGGTTCGGCGGGTGCAGAGTGGGCTGGATTTGCGGTCTCTGGCTGGCACCAGAAGCTGCAGTTTGAACAAGCCCGGTGTTTACGGGAGATTCAGTCTTTGAAGTGAAGGCATAAGGGTCCTCAGGGTTTTTTGAGGTTGCTGGCCGCAGGAGACACCAGGATTTCACAGGAGCAGGTTCGAGGGTAGACAGGCCTATAAGGCTGGGCCAGGTTAGTGGGCTTGTTAGCTCTGCACGGCTCTTTGTCCTTCTTCTTATCTTCTTTTCTTGTTGTTGCTGGATCTGAGGAAGGAAGGTTCAGGGTGCCCCCTAAATACTAAATTTAGGGGTGTTACAGATAGGTAAAGGGCAGGGACCAATGGGTCCTTTCCCTGGGATGGATACAGCCCCTATTCTGCAGTGGGAGGGAGGAAGGAGCCTGACCCTGGTTGGCTGTGTCCCCCATCCTCAAGATGACGGGGACTCGAGGTTGTGCTTCACCTCACCTTCCCCACCTGAGGGGTGGAGTTTGGCAGACCTCTCTTCCTCACTTGTTTTTCCTGCCGGTTCTCCCGCCCAAAGTGGGGGTAGAACCAGTGGGGACCAGTTGCTGAAAGCAGCAAATAGTCTGGAGAGGCTCACAAAGGCGGCATGCCTTTGAAGCTTTTCCTTCGTGAATCCTGCCCATCCTTTGGGAGGAGGCTTGGCACCTCTTAGCAGGATGTGCATTGTTTCAGGCCCCAGAGAGCAGCAGCTCTCAACCCAGGGGTCCAGTCTGGTGGTGGCAGCCTAGGCAGCCACTCAGTCAGGTCCTTAGAAGTTTGCTGAGTTTCAGGGGGCGTCTCTAAGATGCCCTGTGTTGTGCATTTTACATTATGTCCCACACTGGCATCAGTGTGGGTTTCATATGCTGAGAAGTTTGATACCAAACTTCCCAGTCTTCAGTGTAGCCATTATGTTGTTTGTGGAGTTTGTAATGACAAACTCCCAGCAACATATACTCTTAATGGCACCACTGCACTTACAGTTCTAAGGAATGGACTTCGGCACGGTAGAGGTACATGGCTCATGCACCTGTACCCTCACCACTGGCATAGGGCTCCCAGCTAGAGGGGTGACTGATGGATACCAGGGCAGTGGTTTGTGGGCATGGCACACAGGGATGTGTGCCATGTCGACTCTTCACTTTGTTCTGCACCAAGACACACAGCCTGCAAAGGCAGTGTGTGAGTGTAAAGGTACAGGGCCTCTAAGGGTGGCACAATAAGTGCTGCAACCCTTGGAGGCCTTCTCAGGTCACAGTGCCCTGGGTACCTGTGGTACCATTTACCAGGGGCTGACATGTGGCCAGATATGCCAATTGGGTTTAGCTTCAATGTAATTTTAGGGAAGGAATATAGGCCCTGGTACCTGATTAGCAGGAGCCCAGGGCACACTCAGTCAAAAAACATCAGCAATTCTGCAAAAAGTGGGGGCAACCATGTAAGAAAGAGGGCACTTTCTCACAACCCTTATCTTGGTTTTTTTCTTAGTTGTATCTCTCACCTTGATTCCTTAAATTAACAGTTCAATGTACTTACTTTGGCCTTCTTCACTTATCCCAGTGGTAGAATATATTTCATTAACCCGAGTCATCAACTGTAGGTAGAGCTTGATGGAGACCTGAAGACTACTCTTTCTTAGGCCCATCTTTGGCTAACGTTCAGTTGCTGGTCATTGCTGATTACAAATGTGAACCTGAATATGTGAGAAAAGATCTTGTAAAGCAGTAAATAAGAAAACAAAGGAAGATTTCGCAAGAAAGGTAGTTTCAGGCATATTTTATTTATGGGACAAAGTATCCTCTATCCATACATGTTAACGATACTGCAAGTCACAGAGGAGTTCTGTGACCCTATATAGGTATGAGATTGAAATTAAATTCCTTTATAAAGCTATGGACCTCCAAGGTGGTTTATAATATCCTTTTGAAGTACAGTATAAAAATGGGTTCCTTGTAATATGTGGACACACAAATAACCTTCTCCAGAATTCTTTTAAATCCTTCCTCTTTTGTTTCTTATCATCAAAAAGACACTATTGTATCACTTACACAAAATAAATGTGAAGTTTGCATTGTGAAACTAAACATGCCAATTTGTAGCATAAACGGGTTGAAAAATACTTTTTAAGCAGTGCAATGTAAAAGGGGTTATATTTTAGAATTTGTTAATACGCATACATATTCTGTCTTTCTTCCAATGAAATCCAACAATGTAAGAAATAAAGATATTTCCATAAATGTCAACTTGTTTGGTAGTGGCTACATATCTAGCTGTACCTTCTATTGGCTAACCAGCAGTTGCAGTTCTGCTTAGTGATCATTTTTCTCACATTGTCTGATACCTCTATCAGCAGTAGTGTGATCTCACAGTATGGCTGTATTAACGTATTACAATAGCTACATAATTTTCTTATTACAGTTGATAATTAATGTCACAATTAGGGTGTAATAAAATTAGGGGTAGAATTTTTTGCAGTTATTACAGAGTTCCATGTTTACTATTGTTTATTACTTGCCACACTCACCCGTCTCCTCTTTCCAAATATGGAGTGCATGTTGCACCGAGTATATATGTGATCTTCCATCTAAACTGCAAGTGATGTTCAGTCCTGAAGTGTGTTTGTTTCATCTTTATCTTTGGTGTGTGTGTGTGTGTGTTTGATCATCTTATAGAGAGAGCGCTTCTGTCCTAAAATATGTGTGACAATCAGGTGTGGTCAAGTACAACAATATAGTCTGTGTGATCTTCCCTTCTGGACTGTGTCTCAAATCAGAGTTTGTGTGATCATGAGTCTTTGACGGAAAGCATGACTAAGATGCAGAGAGCGTGTGTATAGGATATAGTCTTGGAGCGAGAGAGCGAGTACAAGAGAAATGGGGTTGGGAAAGAGCGAGAGGTTGAAACAAAGAAATCATTACTGCTCGAGCAGTTGATCACCATCATCCTAAAAACTGTGTCACTTCTCTTGTGTTCCAGATTTGGAGAGGATATTCCCAGAGGAAGAAAGCGAGGCAGGAACGGGATAAGGAGATGGTGTTCCTTGGGATGGTGAGTATGCATGACATGTGTAGCATCATTGGGTCGGAGGGCATTCCTCTCCATCATCTTTCATTTCCATATATTCTCACTCAGGATCTCTCTCCTCTTTCAATGATGTCGCTTAGCATATGCAATAGGAATTCATGAAACCACAATGTCCTCTCACCTCGAACACCCCGATTGCCAAGCAACTTCTCCTTTTGCTTTTTTGCTTGTACCTTCATGTGTCCACTTTCCTTTTCTCACACTGCTCTCCTGCTTATGTTTTTCTTTTCTTTAGTTCCTTAAGAGTGAACTTGGTTTTAGAACTCTTTCCTGTTTTAAAAACTCTTTTATTTGCTTCTATCACTGCTCACTGCCCTATGACATACTGGACATGGCTGAAATTCTCTTAGTGCTGACCTTGTATACTGCTACATTAAAGGGGGTTCAGATGTAGTCATAGAGTACAATAGCCAATATGGTTTCTCTGATTGTGTATAAAAAGCCCAGCTTTAATTTATGAACATAGACTAGAAAAGACACTCCAATGAAAGTACAAATATGCATTGCCAAATCACTAATCAGAAGTACTCTCTTGAGGGGTTGAACCTTTCTCTTTTTTTAAGTTTGAATTTAATAAGTAAAAAGAGTCAAAGACAGAAAATGAAGAAACAATCAAATATTAAAGAAACAAGAAAATATCTCCTGTACAACATATGCATAGTAAATAAAATTAAATAAATAACAATGCTAAGTAAGTAGCTAGGGCAAAATACAAAACAATGTCAGATGATTAGAACATAAGAATAAAGCAAATAACAATATTCAAGTTAATAAAGCAAATGAGAAAAATCACAGTGGTTTTTGGACTTCAACAGTTCGAGGTTGGGGAAGAGGTGGAGGAGGAGCAACCAAGGACAAATAATTGGTAAGGGGGAGCCATAACAAATCCCGTTTGATTGCTAGGTAAATGGAGGAAACAAATTAGTATCCAGTCGGTGATTAAAACCCACTGCATTCCACCAAGCACGGGAAGAGACTTCAGAAGCTTGTTTCCAATTAGAGGTAATATGATGGAAAGCAATAGCTATTAAAAGATCAATCAATTTATAGTGTTGCGAAGAATTGGTAAAAATAGGGGTAAGAGAGCCCAGAAAAATATTGGCAATAGAAAAAGAGGACTGAAATTTGAACATTTTCTGGAGTTGGGACCAGACCAAAAGCCAAAATTGCGTAATGGGCGGGCAATCAAAAAGCATATGCTTTAAGTCAGCAGAACGGCATGGGCAAGACCAACAAGTAGCAGGAGTTTCTGGGGAAAAGGATGATAGGGACAATGGAGTAAATAAAATACGATTATAAATGAAAAATAAGGTTTGAGTGGTGTTAGCAGCTCTAGAAGTACTGTGAATTTTTGACCAAATTCTGTCCCACAAGGGGATTGACCAATTTTGAGAAAGATCTTTTTCCCAAGTCAACTCAACTCCAGACGTATCTCTATCAACTGTGTAATGAATTGATTTATAGAGAAAAGAGGCTGAGGGTGAGTGTTCTAGCGCATTAGATATGGGAATGAACGTAGCAGGGATATCATTAGTATTAGGAAGTGAATGCAGGTATTGAGTAAGAATAGGGAGAAACAAATTATATTGCGTATGGGAAGAGGAAGGCAAAGAGAATTGTGTCTGAAGGTCTAGAAAGGAGAGAGGCTGATTGGAGGAAATACGTTGAGAAATCCATTTGAGGCCCTGGGAGTGCCAGGACCTCCAAAAAAGAGAGCGATTTTGAATCTTAAGGTGTTGATTATGCCAAATAGGTAGGACGTGAATGGAAGAAAGAGATGGATAGGAAGAGGACAAGTACGGGATAAGAAGATTTCGAGAATGAGTGATAACGGGGGTGCGAAGGGAAGCCACGTTAGCAGAGAAAGAAAGTATCTTACAAAATTCAAAAGGCGAAAGGAAGGAAGATTCTAATTTAAGCCAGAGAGGAGGGTACAAGGGGAGATCAGGTGAGAGCCAACGCAAAGCCTGCTTCAAAGAGAAAGCTTTATGGTAATTTTTAAAATCCGGAACTGTAATCCCTCCCCTTCGATTTTTTTTTTTTCAGAACGGCAATAGTAATCCGAGATTTTTTACCTTTCCATAAAAATTTAAGTAAAAGGTAATCTATTGCTTTGAAATAGTAGGCAGGAATCTGAATAGGGATCATGAAGATGGTATATAACACAAGGGGAGCTAGCATCATTTTAATAGAGTCTAGGCGTCCCCACCAGGAGAGAAAAAGAGGATTCCAACAGTCAATGACCGTTGTTAATTTTTTAGTAATATAGTCAAAATTAAGTTTAAGAGTGTCTGATAAACGAGGAGCAAACCAAACCCCCAAATATTTAATTTTTGAGAAGGAGGAGACTTGGTTTAAGAAGAAAGGAAGAGAAGATTGTGGGTTGGAACACTACAAAAGAATATCGTCAGCATAAACTGATAATTTAGTTTGCTGAGAACCAAAGTGGAAACCAGAAATATTATCATCAAGTCTAATTTTCGTCAAAAAGGGTTCTAAAGCTAAAACAAATAATAAGGGGGATAAGGGGCAACCCTGTCTCACACCTCGTTGTAATGGGAAATAATCTGACACCATACCATTGGCAAAAATTGATGCATGAGGACTCGAATAAAGTAAAGAGATAAGAGAAATAAATTTAGGGGCAAAGCCTACCCATGTGAGAGCTTGAAACATAAAATCCCATCCTATCCTGTCAAAAGCTTTCTCAGCGTCAAGGGAAATGGCTGCCAAGGGGTAAGAGAGTGAGGGGGCTTTACTTAAGATATTAAAGAAGACATGAGAATTATCAGAGGAGAGTCGACCTTTAACAAAACCTGATTGTTCTGGACCAATTTAATCCGGTAAAAGGGCATCGAGACGGAGAGCTAAAATTTTTGCGAGTATTTTATAATCTGTGTTTACTAAAGAGATGGGGTGATAATTCTTACACAAAGTGTGATCTTTGTCTTCTTTGGGGATTAAGCAAATCAGGGCTTCCTAAACGGTCCCACGGGAGGAACCGGAGTCTGAAAAGGATTGGAACAACAAAAGGAGTTTTGGGAGAAGGAATAAAGATAAATGATTGTAAAACTCAATAGTAAAACCATCTGGACCAGGCGCTTTGCCATGACGCAAGACTGAGACCGCATGGGAGATTTCAGTAAGGGAGATATCCTAATCAAGTGAATGAAAATCAATATGAGAAGAAAGAGGAGAAGGGATGTTCTGAAAATAAGAGAGAATGTCAGCCGTGTCAGGACAAGATTCAGGGGTATATACATTTTTATAAAACGAAACAAATTCATTTAGTATGTCTTTATCTTTAAACAAAGATGTACCAGCTGGGCCTTGGATAGAATCAATCTTCGTCCTATCCTTCGTTTCTTAAGATAGTTAGCCAACAACTTCTCCATTTTATTTTGACCACCATAATAGCGAGAGTTACATTTCAGTAAGGTATTGGAGGCAGCATTTTTAGTGAACTTATTGAAAGCAAATTTAGTGTCAATAAGTTCTCGGAGAGAGGATTCAGAACCAGAGTTTTAGTAAGAGTATTCCAATTTTTTAATATTAGTCAAAATTTGAGCAGACTTGGACAGTGATTGTTTTTTTCTTTTGAGAAACAAAATCAATATTAAAACCTCTGGCTGCAGCTTTAAAAGAACCCCAAACTATCACAAAGGGAGAGTCTGAAGTCTGATTAAGTGTAAAAAATTCAGAAGCAAAATCATAAAATTTAGAGCAAAATGAAGGGTCAAGAAGTAAGGAGTTGTTAAATCTCCAGCGACCAGAATGGGGGGAGAAGGGAATGAGGTCGATATCAACAAAAAGGGTGCATGATCGGAGATTAAAATGTATCCAATTTCTGAATGAAGGGCAAGTTGAGCCAAGGGCTTACTAAGGAAAAGGTTATCAATACGGGACTGGGAGTGGTGAGATGGGGAATAGAAAGTGTACTCTCTAAGATCGGGATTGCAGAGCCTCCAAATATCAACCAGTGCATTGTTCTGGATAGAGGCAGTAAATTGGGAATGCATTTTGGAGGCAATAAATTTAACTTTGGAAATTCTGTCTAGGATGGGATCGAAAACCTGGTTGCAGTCACCACCAAAAATAACATATTTCTCGTCGAGAGTAGCCAACCTAACTGAGATAGCAGGCCAAAACGATTTATCAACACCAGTGGGAGCATAAACATTAAAAATAACTACAGGTATTCTATCAATAGCCAGTTTAACAAGTACCCTACGCCCGCAACATCATATTCTTGAGAAACAATAGAAATATTCAACTTTTTATGACATAATATCACAGCTCTATTTTTCTTACCCAAGGCCGGGGAATGGAAAACATGACCCACCCAGCAACGTTTGAGCTTCAAAGCCTCAGCTTCCGAAAGGTGGGATTTTTGGAGAATGGCGACATCAGTTTTGAGTCTAGCAAGATGTGATAAAACTCGTTGCCGTTTAATAGGATTAATTAAACCCTTAACGTTCCAAGTAACTACTCGGAATTAAACTAAGAAAGTAATGATACTAAAGATTTAATGAAGGTAGAAAAGAGAAAAAAATGAAATAAAATAGGAACGAGAAAGATCCAAATATACAAGCAAGTAAGAAGATAAAATTCAAGGAATAAGGTGAAGTCCAAAGAGAAGAGAAAAAGAAATAGAGGAAAAAAGGAAGGAAAGAGATAGAAGAATAAGAAATAGTGGACAGAAGAGAGCAAGAAAAGACAAGCAAAAAACATACCAACAGGTACAGAATGGGGGTGACGGCGCAAGAAGGTGACGACATCAACAACGAGACAAACGCCACCGAACAACCGAAAAATCCAGCAGGTAACACAACGTATGGGTAACACCTGGATGTAAAGGGAAGGACATATCTGTGGAAAAAAGGAGAAAATACAAAGGGTTAATAGCAGGACAAGACATAATGATAACAAAACAATATCAGTGAATATCAAGGGAATATAACAATGACATGATGGGAACGACAAGAGACTAGAAAAGGAACTAAAGTTCAATGTAGGTGGTTAAACAGCTCTTGCAGTGTCCATGACATCAGCTCCATGTTGACGAAGAAATTCTTGTAGAACAAGTGGATCTTCAAACGTCGTGGTCTTGTCTTTGTAGGTTACCTTGAAGAGGCAAGGGTGAAGTAAGCCAAACCTGGCATTCAGAGTTCGTAACTGTGGTCGCATATCCAAGAATTGTTTCCGATGGTCCGATGTCACTTTAACCACATCTAGGGAAAGGTATAGGCGGTGACCTTCCCAGACAATCTGCTTTTTAGATTTGGCAGCCGATAAAACTTGGAGAAGGTCAGTGTATTGCAGAAACAGCATGATAACCCCACGGGGTTTGGCAGAGATCTTTGGGCCCAGTCTAAGCGCATGTTGAATGTTGAAAGTGGAGGAAGGAGGGAGATCCAAAATTTTAGGCAAAAAAGATTGAAAGAATGTAGTAGGATTAGATCCCTCAATATGTTCAGGAAGTCCATAAATTCGGAGAATATTCCTGGCATTTCGATTTTCCAAATCCTACGTCTGCCTCCTCAGAAGTGATATGTTTTTTTCTAGAACGGAGATCCGAGAACAGGAAGTGTGAAGGGATTCCGTTGACTGTTCCACCAGAAGAACACGAGATTCCAAAGAGGACCACTTATCGTGAAGGAACTGTAAGGTCTTTGTGGTTTCAGCCATGAAGGGTTTCAGTGCACGAAATTCTTCAAGGATAAGGTCCATTGAGGCATTATGTGAAGATGCACCTGGAGAAGGGGGATCCTTCTTTAGACGTTTCGACGACGCAGCTGTGGTAATTTGCTGGAAGAAGCCATTTTCTGGATCGCCCCAGGAGCTAAATTTTCTTTCTGAGACAGCTGTTCCTCCATGTCAGGAATCGCAGAATCAGAGTCTGAGGAAGTACCTGGTATAGTAGGCGTGGAAAGCTTGAGGTTACGCAACATCCCCATATAGGCACATGAAACCAGAAACAAAGTTACAGGCTCTCAATAGAACTTGTAGAAAAAGTGGTCAAATAAACAATCTGGTAGTCAGCAAGCAGTAGGAGTTATAGAAAAGAAGCCGAAAAATCCAATAGAAAAGAAGAACAGTCAATCAGCTGAAGAAGGAAGGTGAATCCATGCAGACAACAAAATGGCGGGCCAAAAGGCATGAAGCGAGGCAGCTCTCACACAATTGGTACAGGTTCTTCATAAAGGCATCTTATTAAGGCAAGAAAAGGAGGCAGACGGCAGGAAGAATGCAGAGACGCAGAAAAATAGACATTACGCTGCAAAAACTGGCACAAGCGCAGTTTGTGAAGTAAAGTGGAAAAAACAAAATGGCGGCCGCAATGAAAGCGGGCCGTTTTTCGGCAAAAACTACTGCATATCGGCAAAATGGAGAGCAACAGGCTCGCCTCATGTTCCCCCGAGTTAAGCTTGGCTCCGTTTGAAGAAAATTCCGGCAAAATCAGGACAAAATTGCTGCGTTGGGCGTTCGGGAAGAGGAGATCGCCGCTAAGCCGCCATCTTGTGCGGCGCGCCGACTCCACATCCGGTTGAACCTTTCTCTGATCCGGGGAACGGGAGGCTTGAAAGGTGGATGGGAAGCCTAAACGGGGAAAAAAACACAGAGGGAAAGGTGACAATATGAATTTGAAATGACACATACACTCGAGGAATGGAATCAATTTTTTATTGTTATTTTATTTTTTTAGTTCTCATTCATGTTAGATGATGTAAATCCCAACAGTTTGGCACCCGTTTTCCATCTGAGAGTTTCTGCCAAATGAACCAATGCGTGGGAAACTCTTGCACATAAGGCATCTCAGCAGATAGAGATATTATCACAGGATCTGGGTTGGTCAATTACCAGCCGCCACACTTTGATTTTCTTGACGTACAATCCAGATCTAGTTTGCACAATTTATGTACTGTTTTCCACGCGTTACGTGGTGTTTGAGTGTTGACTACAACCATTTTTATACTCCTCTCTCTCCTAGCAAGGAAGATCATGACAAATAAGAGTCTCTTTTGGTCTTGAGGAATAGTCAAATTAAGCTGGGCATCTGTTCCAAAAAGAATCAAAATGGGGCTTACCTTGATTTGATGGTATACGATTACAGATAGCATATTACTCACATCCTCCTAAAAATTGTTCAACATAGGGCCTGTATCAAACATATGTATATCACTGATTTTCTCTTGCCCGGATCAGTTGTAGGGTGGCATGGCCCCTGTGGTGAATTTTGCCATCTTCTTCAGAGTCAAGTAGAATCTGTAGAGTGTGAAAAATAATTCTTCCTAAGGAAAACAGATTAAACTGTGGAATAAAGAAGTCTTAAGAATACTTGCCAAATACGTGGCTGCTCCTCCGCTGGCAACTAACCTTCCTTAGGGTGGATGGGGATCTATGAGTTCTTGTCATCCGCATGCACTAACCCGCTGTACCAGATGGAGACTTCTTTTTACATTTTTATTTGCTTATGATCTTGAACTCTCTTCGAATTCCCAGCTCTCACAAGTCTTCAATTTTACTCTATTTTTCTACACTGATATGGGATTTTTCTAGTGTTGTGTTTTGACATTATTACTATTTAGAGTGCTGCATGAATACTTTACATATTGCAACTAAGTTAAGCCTGACTGCTTTGTGTCACCCCCTTAACCAGTAACCCTATTCCCAACACCGCCTGACAAAAAAATTGGAATTATGATCTGCAAGGCTTATTGAATTTCCACTGCAGGTCATCAGGGCCTATTGCCTTCTCATTACAGAATCTGTTAATGTCTTAAGACTTTTCTTCCTCTATGGTTTCCCCCTAAGAGGAATTGTTGTTACTTATCTGACAGAGGTGGGCGCTGTTTTCCCTCTAACGATTTTCTTATATCTATAAGACTAAAACTACTTCTCTCAATGTATAAAGCATCAGAAATGTTTAATATGCATGCTTCTAACTTATCTATATAATGATGTCCTCTATTTGGTCTTTTCCAGGTTTGAAGTCTACTGCATCTTTCCTCATATTCAAAGTGCGCCAGCTTGCTCTCTTTCAACTTCACTGTATTTATATTCTCTATTAACTGCATCAAGGCTTTGCATTTTCTAACTGCATTTGCTTTATTGCTTCCGCTTCCTCATCTGAGATTAGGCCCATCTCTTTTCAGTACCCCAATATCTTCCTCTAACGTCCCATCCTTTCACATGATTTGTTCACTTTAATAGATCCCTTCTTACAGAGGATACCACAGATAAGTGCCTTATTTGCATTCCATACCATGGTTAAGGGGACAGACCCAAGATTATTACTAAAAAAGTACCTAATTTTGTCCCTTAATACATGTATTACTTAAGGATCTAGAAACGGGGACACTACTTGCTGTCCACCTAGAGTTGGTCTTTACTTTGGGAATTCTTATCACTACTAGCAAGACGGTAAAATCGTCTGAGCAGTGCTCTGGAATATGCCTAACCCCTTTCATACTGTGTACTAACAGCCTGCCCACCACAAAATAATCTATCCTGAAAAAGTTCTGAAATTGTTTTAACGAAGGTGTACCCTCTTTTAGTGCCAGCACTTCTACGCCACATGTCGCTTAGATCGAAATAATGAATTAAATTGTTCAAAGTTCTCCCTGCTGTAGAGGAACATAAATTTCACAGTTGAGATGATCTTTCACGTTCCTCATTCAGCAGGACATTAAAATCCCCTCCGATCACTACAGGAGAGGGAAAATCCAGTAAATGCACACCCTAGTTACTGAGAGGGAATGCCTCATCACAATTTGGGCCATAATAGCCAGCACACATGAAGGTTTTCTTCCCATATTTAAGCTTGTCTATGATCCCCCTACCCAAAGAATCGGATTTATCCCCCACCATATTTATACTCGCATAATTTGTAATGATAAGTGAAGCCCACTTTACGCTTGCAATCTGGTGCACCTATAGGTGTCTGCTAAAAAAGCCTTAGACTCCAATGCTGTTAAATGGGGTTCCTGCAACATCATAACCTGAGCAGTGATGCCTTGCATATACTGACTGATCAATTTTTGTTTCTTTCTAGTGAGGAGACTATTGACATTCCATGTTAAAATCCCCATTTCCTTCATCCATATACCCACTGTTTTGTCTGTCCTGTCCTACTATAACCCCTTATCTCCTGCTTTCCAGTTGCATCTAGTATATAAAGAGGAGGAGGAGAGAGAGAAGGAAAGTGCTGAACAGCAGCATCCCGAGGTAGAGCAATGCACTCACTGTAGTAAAGAAGAAACAAACAAATGTTAGGCTGAGATTAAGTACTTTTAATTTTAATTTTAATATTACACCTATTATGCTCTCCACCCAGTAACCCCCTCCTAGGAACCCTCTGATCCCCAGATACTGATGAAAGATTTCTGTATGCTAATTCAGATTCCTGCCTCAGGAGGCTTTACAACTATAAATGTGCTACCAAACATGTCCCCCAATTTCAAGAGAAGACAAAAGAGAAAGAAGAAATACAGACTATGGGTAGGAGGATAAAGAAGAAACACATACTGAGGCAATTCCCTTCTAGACGAGACAAAACAAGAGAGAGCCACTCACATCTCCCTCCAGCTCTCCAAATTATCTCCCATGCCTCCCTGTTCTCCTACCCACACCCTCATCTTCCATCATGCTATCAGCCAAATAGAACCTCAGTATTATCCTATAACAAACACTATTTGTGGTCCTCCTTAACTCCCCCACTTCAGCTAAAACTAACCATTCCTATTCTAAGTTGAGCTCTGTATTTTCCAAATGAGTTTGTAGGCCCGCTCCACTCATCTTATATTGTGCATTTTTATTCTACATTTCTCTGAGCATGGCTCGAAACCTTACCTGAACTTTAGTGCCTAACTTCTGTGTATTTCCCAATTCTCTGGCCGGGTTCCCATTGCCTTTGTTCCGCGGCCCTACGATGTCAGATCTGATGATATCTATACAGTCATTTAATTCTAGGGTTTTGTTTTTCAGGGCCAAATTCAGAATCTGTGAGTAGGTCTTTTGAGGTACCCTTTGTACTGTATGACAATATAGTACAATATCAAAATCAATCAATATGTTCCTGGGATTTTTACAGCCCTCAGATCTCTTAATGGGGTCCCTGTAAAATCTCTGTATTTTTTTTTCAAGGTTGCCTATCATTTTGCCCTTTAGAACCCGTTCTCTAGGAAGGCTGATGATGAAACATTTTAAGTCACTATCCTCTTCATCCTCTGGAACAGTCAAGATCCGAAGGTTATTCCTCCTAGACTGATTTTCCAACCTTTCCATCTTCTGGAGGTTCTTAATTTACAACCTGAGTGCCATTAGACCAGAGCCATTCTTTTTGACTTTTGCTGTCCATCCTTTCCATGTTTTCTTCTAGTGCCATGGTTTTCTGTGTGACATCATCCAACGTTGCCTCCAAGGCCTAACACACACCCAGGAAACCCTTTTGATTGGAATCTGATATCTTGAATCCCCTCTGCATCTCCTGGCAGAGATTCAAAAGTATCTGCTCCAGGGATGCTGCTCTATGGATCATGTGTGTATCTGTTAAAGGAGGACTAGCTCGTTCTGTCTGGTCTAACAAAGCATTGGGCTGTTCTTAAATATATCCTTCATCCAAGGCCAATTCTGACAGACCAGCAAGGCCCTCATTCCCCAGTGGAACCCCTGAGGTAACCTCAGCACTACTGTTGTCTTCCTGTGAGGTACATGGGGCAGCCCCTGAGTCTCCAGGGTCTGCATGGCTGATACATACATGTTTTACTGTCTCAGGTTGTATGGTTTGGAGCTTGCTTCAGTTGGAGTAACACCCCTCTTTCTCCTGATCCAGCTTTCTTTCTATCTGTATGGGTAGGCCCTTTGAGGTACCCTTTTTGTTGGCCATGATCCTGACGAAAGAGTCCAATGAGGGGGTAACTCTTGTAGATGCTGAGTTTGACTGCAACGTCTTAGCCCTGGATCTTCCCTTACACCTTGTAGACCTCTCTCTTGAGAGTGTGTTTGGACCTTCAGAACCAAAGGGGCATCCACCACCACCTTCTAGGGTGGACCTTGGCTGCCCAATGGGCCTGGTACCCTTCCTTCCACGGTATAGGGCAAGAATTACTAAATGTTTTATGCCTGGCTCCTAGCTTTTTGGTTGAGGGTGAAACCTTCACCACCCTAAACCGTAGGCAATACCCCTTTTCTTCACTACGCACCTTCAGTTTTCAGGGGCGCCCTTAGGAGGAATCCACTGAATTCATACAAACAGGGCGGGTTACCCACCTGGTCTAGGGCCTCTACTTCATGCACCTTACAGCCTCAAGATTCGCTTTGCCAATGGAACTGCTCAGAAGATCCAGCGGGCCCCAGTTGTGTGTGCACTTGCCACCGTCTCCCTGGTCTTCCACCTCCCCATGCGATCTGTGCAAAAGCAAATCTACGCAGAGGCAGCAGGCAGGCCGCACTGTTCCAGCATGACAGGAGCTCTACCTTCCAGGCAAATACCTGCAAGTGGGTTCCGGGATCCTAAAATTTCCTTATTTTTTTAATAGAGCTGCCTCTCCGAAATTCCATGGGGCTACGCCTATCTCATTTTCCAGTGCTGGGGTAATGTTAGGTCATTTCTCTGTTACCTCCTTGGCACAGATCTGCGACTGCATGTCAGTCAGCCGCCATAGCGCCCTTTAACCCAATAGTGCTTTTCGGGAAATGGAATCTAGGGTTGAGAAAGGTAACTGATAATGTATCACAAAGCAGATTCATGCCAGATTTTCAGGATAACCTCATACAATACAGATGAATTCATTCTATCTAGAAGGGCTCAATTTCATTGTGGTTAGCTGGTAAATCATACCTTGATTAGGCCCTCACTGACCTACTGGACATCCTGATGCCTCATTATCTAACCAGAAGCCACCAGACAACAGCAGGCAATCTGTCAGAAATTGTGGCACATATACAACATTCTGTGCAATGGACGCACAACCCCTTTTCCCTATATACTGAAATCTATTTGCATTAAAAAATTCAATTGCTGTATCAGGTATAGGTGTGGCTTTTCTTCTTCAACATCAGAAGAAAAGTAGCTTAATAATTTAATGCACATGGGTATGAATAGCTATGGATGTTCAGTTCCCTTACACTGTCATTGCATTGAGCTAACAGCGGTAAAACAAACACTTATCTACTATCCTCTAGGTATCAAAAATGCCTGTTACTGTCTGCAAGTTGCAAAATACAATTTATAGAATTTATAGAAATGCCATACTCTTGCCAGAGCAACTTTCCACATAATTTAACCCCTTCCATGCTCATGACGAGCTCAGCTCGTCATGAGGTAGCCTGGAGCTGTGCTCATGACGAGCTGAGCTCGTCATGACACCAGCAAAATGGCAATTCCCAGCACAGGAGGGGAATTGCCTTAGCAGCCATAGTGTTAAACATCAGCTGTTTAACTGCCGAAGGAATATACCTACGTTGTCCTAAATGTTAGCAATCAAAAAATAAGTCCGGTCCCCTGGTATCCTTCGATAGTGTTTTTAGTTTTTCAATTTAATTTTCAAATCTGTTTATTTAGGGAATTGTCGTAAAATCATACAATACATTTAAAAATAAATATCAACTTATAGTTAAGAGAGCACAATGAAAATGTATATTTTCAAGGTGAACAAAGAAACACCCAGCATAAAAGCAACATCTAAAGCGCGCATCCTAGCAAAAAAATAAAAAGGTGCTTCATGATAATGAATACAATATTTGATACAAAAGTGCACCAAGATACCAACGATGAGGAGAAATAAACAAAAATGAATCAGTTAAAAAAGCATTGGCAAAACCAATAGGTCTCACTTTCGTAACAACTGGACTGCTAGGGCTATCCTCCATGGGTGCTGAAGTCCTTTTTTTTAAAAGATGTTTAGGGTAATTGGGGCTTAAAACTTCATACATTTTTTCCACAAAAGATATCTATGCCAAATGTGCATCCTTTTCCCCCCAACATCCTGGGTATTTTAGAGGTACCTAGGCTTTGTGTTAACATTTAACTCATTTGGGGAAATGGGAAAAGGTGCTGTGCAGGAAAGTGCACTTTTCAAAAAAATATTGTATCAAGATTGCTGTGCTAGGATCACAGCCTTCCCAGCTTTCAGGAATAAGTAAAGTTGTATAAAAAAAATGTTTTGCACAGGTTCTGCATTTTTTAAGAACCAGTCAATTTCTCCAAATTTTTGTGGGTATATCTATTTGCAGTTTATGGCAGAAATAGGTCTTCAACCCACGGGGGACCCTGGAAAGCTATACATTTCTAAATGTGTGGCCAAATTCTAAATGCAGCAATTTTGTTGATCCTCAGTTCCCTCCCAGAAATTTGAAATTGGAGCAAAATGTGGGATTTTATGCAATGTTTCAGGTTTGCAAGGCATTGGGTGTAAGATCCATTCAAGGTACACCACTCCTCCAAGCCATCCCCAGGGTTTGATCAGAAAATCTATGCACCCGTTTTAGGATGGGAGCACCCCCAATGTCTGGTCGGGCAGACCCCATCCATTCTTTTTTTTGGAAACGTTGTCTTTAGTGCCTAGAGGGCTTTTTGTCCTACTGCAACAAATTGGAGGTAAACACCCCATATAGCTCCCCTTTGGTGGAGGCAGAAAGACTGTCGCACAAATTCTGGGTCGGGGACACGGCCTAATGCTTGCTTTGACCAAACCCCCCCGTCTTTTTTGATAGGTATGTATTTGTCCTGGTGTCTAGTTGGCTTTCTGCCTTTAGCCCCCACCAGGGGCATATTCATAGTAAAGCGCCCAATGTGCCCCCATAGGGGTAGAAAAACGATTGCACCTGTTCTGGGATTGGGGTACGGTCAGATGTCAGTGTGGTGCGCCCCAATCTTAATTTGTTTTGGCACCATTTTGAAATCCCTGGTGCATTTTCTGCCCCTTCTGGGGAGCAATTGAGGGCAAGCATGCCCTTGGGTTTTTCCTCTATACGTCTTCTGCAGAGGGAAGAAGGATGGTTTTACTCCCTTTTGGGCTGGAGGGTATAGCCCAGTGTACAGGCTTGGATGGCCAGTGCAAACGTCTTGTAGTCTAGTGGGCTTTCTGTAAACCCCCATCAAGTGCCCTGTCAGGGGACCGAAATATTTGGTTGCCCCTTTTGGCATGGGGTTATGGCCTAACACCACTGTTGATGCCCTCGCCCCTTTTTTGCCCCAGTGCAAAAACCTTGTTGTTAAGTGGGCCCCCTTCTGGGAGGCAGATAACAGGTAAACTCTCAATCAAGGCATTTTACTCGGGACACTAAGGATAACACTGTGGGGTAGGAAATTTGTGCCGGCACAGTGATTCCACACAAAATATGTGGAAATGTGTTTTTTCAGCACCATTTGAGGTTTGCCTGGCATTCTGGGTAGGAAAATGTTGGGGGATTCACGCATGCCATACCTCATTGGACTCCTCCGGGTGTCTACTTTTCAGAAATGTTTGGGTTTGGTACTTTCCCAAGATGGCTGCCGAGCCCGGGGCCAAAATCTCAGGTGCATCCCCCCCCCCTCCCCCCAAACCAGGTAGTTTTCTTTTTGGTAATTTTGAAGTCTCCACAGTACGATTTGGGCCATTTCCTGTTGCTGCCACTATGCC
Organism: Lissotriton vulgaris; assembly: GCF_964263255.1. NCBI lineage: Eukaryota > Metazoa > Chordata > Amphibia > Caudata > Salamandridae > Lissotriton > Lissotriton vulgaris. The sequence continues at coordinate 1,206,680,048 of NC_141695.1, forward strand.
TACCCACACAAGTGAGGTACCATTTGTATCGGGAGACCTGGGGGAATGCTGGGTGGGAAGAAATGTGTGGATCCACGCAGATTCCAGAACTTTCCCACACAGAAAGTTGGGCAAAAAGTGTTTTTTTCCTGCAACACTTGAGTTTTGCAGAGGATTCTGGGTAAGAGAATGCTGGTGGACCCACGCAAGCCATACCTTGCTGGACTCCCCCGGATGTCTAGTTTCCAGGAATGTGTGGATTTGGTAGGTTTCCCTAGATGGCCGCCGAGCCCAGGGCCAAAAACTCAGGGAACCCCCCTTGCAAAACCAGGTTGGTTTGTGATAGGTAATTTTGGCACATGGCCCCTTCTCCCGACGTAGATCCTGGGTGTCTCCTACACGCCCTGCTGCAAGAACCTCCCTCAGCGGTGCCCCGGCTGTCAAGTACGGTGAGGTACAGCTCACTTCCAGACTACGGTAGGACTTGCTCTTCAGGATTTCTCGTTTGGCGCCGATTGACTTTCTCTGTCTTCTCCGTTTTTGAGGAGAACGACGCAAGCGCTGTATTCCCAAGCTTCGGTGGACACCTTTAGAGATTTAAGGAGGCGTTTGATGGTGACTTTTGAGCTCTTTTGTTTTAGGTTTCTGTAGCAGCCTAGATAATTTTCAAGTATTTCATACTCATTTTGTATTTGATTCAGTATTAGCTCGTCTGAGCCTCTAGTCTACTGGTAATACCCTCATTTAAGTTGCTTTTAAATTCAATTTCAAACCTTGCTGCTGTGTTTATTCATCCTCATCATTATTTTCAGGTTGGAACTTCATTTCATTTCTGAATACTTTCCGTCAGCCCTTTGCGCAGGCGGTTCATAGAAGCTGGTATCCAGGCCCTTATGCTCTAGCTGCGCTGGGGTACAACTTGTGTGGTGACGATTCAAGCAGAATCCTTATGAACTGGCCGATCACCAGGTGAGCTGAGGGGATTTTGGGCTCTCCCCGCGCTGACTTCTGCTTGGCGGACTCCGGCTTCTGGCTCTCTGCCCCCCTGCTGCCATCCTCCTGGTGTGAGCCTTGTCCCCGTCTTATGTTGGGATTTCACGCTGACTGCCTCTGTTTCTGCTTGCCGGTGATTCCTGCCGCCTCCCATGCTACGGGCCTTGGGGACTGCGCTGCTTCACCCGGCACCTGGCTCGCCCTGGAGTGTCCCTGAAAGAGAAGCTTCTGTCATCAAGCACCTTTGCAGTTCCGATTCGACTGCTTCTTCCGGCGCCTGGCCCCTTCTCCTGACGTCGATCCTGGGCGTCTCCTACACGCCCTGCTGCAAGAACCTCCCTCAGCGGTGCCCCGGCTGTCAAGTACGGTGAGGTACAGCTCACTTCCAGACTACGGTAGGACTTGTTCTTCAGGATTTCTCGTTTGGCGCTGATTGACTTTCTCTGCCTTCTTCTCCGTTTTTGAGGAGAACGACGCGAGCCCTGTACTCCCAAGCTTCGGTGGGCAAAAAAAAAAATCCCTGGATGCCCAGTGGGCACCTATTAATCAAAATATATATTTGCGCCCCAATCTGCCAACAAACTGCGGAACAAACTACAAAAATTGCTCCCCCAAGGGGAGCAACCCTTGCCGAGGGGACGCTGCACAAAACAAAATGGCCATTAACCCAAAAAAGTGGGCACCTATTCATTAAAAAAATACATTTGCGGGCAAATCTGCCCCCCTCTCAAGGGGGGGCAGAACAAACTACAAACATTGTTCCCCCAAGAGGAGTGACCCTTTTCCAAGGGGCAACTCCCCAAAACAATTAGACCCTTTAAACAAAAAAAAAAGTGTATTCCTGCTGCAAGATCGCACCCCAGACGCGATCTTGCAGCAGGAATGTTTTTTTAAAAGACATCAGTGGAAGGGAAAACCCTTCCTTTCCTCCGATGCCTTTTAAAAATGTACCCTCCACCCGCCCGAGGAGAAACTCACCTCCTCGATCACCAACGTGCTGGAAGCAAATGGCTTCCAGCGCGTTGGGAATCCCTCAATGACGTGGAAGGGGGGCGGGAGAGGCTTGGGATAGGCCTCCCCTGCCAATCCCCGGTGGGGGCACAAAGATCGCTGGCCCATGGGGTGGGTGCCAGGATGGCCTGGAGCCGTCCTGGGCACACGCCCAACGTGGCTCAGGACGCCTCCCGGCCGTCCTGAGCATGGAAGGGGTTAAAGGTTTGCATCAAAGGCCGGGCCAGTACTAATGAATATGCCTGATAATACTCAATGGGCAGCCATCACCTCCCGGCGCCTTACCCCTAGGTATGCCCAGTATCCCCTCTCTCAGCTCCTCCTCTGTAATCTGAGCATCCAGTTCCGTCCTATCTTTCTCAGATACCTTCCTCAACTGTAGGCCCTCCATAAATGGGGATATAAAGGTCCACATTTACCTGATGGTCTGCCCTGTAAACTGTTTGTAGGTGTTGCCGGAACACCTCCATTTTAGCTGCCTGAGCTTAGACCAACTCACCCGACTGAGCTCGGAGACCGGTAACCAAAGTGGGGGCCTGTTCCTTACGCAATATCCAGGCTAGTAATCAACCAGATTTGTCTCCCTCTGCATGCAGCCACTGTTGATATTTTATGAAAGTATACTTATACAACCTATTCCAAGAATCTGCAACCTGCTTCCATAATACCCGCTCTAGTTCCTGGGCGTCGTCTTGCCCATGCAGCCCTGCCTGGAGCTCAGCCAACATATTCTCCCTATCCTGTAGCTCAGACTGTAGTAGCCTTCGAACACCATACATCAGCCCATAGTAGCCCCCTGATCACCGCCTTCATTGCGTCTCACTCATGGGCTCTGTTATTTGCAGTGCCCCTATTAAGGGACATATCCTCAGTTAACCCGTTCAAAATTGCCTCCTTACCGACCGACTCCTTCAGGATATCGGCAGGGAGCCGCCATCTGCTGGGGCCCTGTACCTCCATTGCCCACCGCACCAAACAACACACAGGCACATGGTCAGACCAAAATGCGCCAGATGTATAACCTCTGCTGCCATAAACTCTGGGTGCTCAGTAGCTAATACCCTATCTAAACGGCTATGTGTATTATGAGTGGGTGTAAAACAGGTGAATATTTTCTGGGTCGGGTGCTGCTGCCTCCAAACATCCCGGACACCTAGGTCACTCATTAATTTATGCAATTGCTTAGACATACATGGCTTATTGCCCCTTCTAGGGGGGCATCTATCCAGCTCCGGGTCAACCACACAATTAAAATCTTCCAGCCATAACAGGGGCATGTCCACATCTACAATAATCAGATCCTGCAAAACCGCAAAGAAATTTGGCTTATCTATATTAGGAGCATAGGTAGTTTACATAAGGATATCTTTGCCATCTAGCTTTCCCTGCAATACAACATAGCATCCCTCTACATCTGTTCAGTGTACTGTAGCATAAACGGAGCCCCATGCATCACCCAAATCAACACCTCCTGGCATATGTAGAATACGACGAGCGGAACACCTGTTCCCTCCAGTTTTTGGCCAGACGCCCCGCCCCAGCATCATCCAGATATGTCTCCTGCAAGCAGGCAACTGTTATGTTATGCTGCTTAAGAAATGAAAGGACCCTATGGCGTTTGTTGCAGGTGCCTAATCCCCTAACATTCCAGCTAAGAAACTTATCACATCTGCCATGGTCATACATTCACACTTCCTGTCCAACAGCGTGCCAGGACTCAACACTCTTCTGCAACAACACACTCTGTTGCATAACACACCTTTAGTTCACACAATAAGAACTAATCCAACAAATCCCCCCCTCCCCAACCACGGACAATGCTCGACTAACATCACAGACGACCCACCACTTGTGCCAGGACGTGCACAGCATCACACTGAACCCAATAGGGACTACAAAGAAAGATTTTCCATCTCCGGTTCGCCCACCCACCATAGTTCAAGAGTACTGCTGCCATTCTAGAATACATCTGCTTCACATACGCTTAAGCCAAGAAGTATCCCCACCCCTGAGTCCTATCAAACTAGCAAATGGCTCATTCCCCCCCCCCCCCCCACCCTGATCACACAGCAACAACCAGCACCATACAGCATCACCGCACTCCTCCGTAGTAGTTTGGATCAGCAAGCAATAAGTAATCACTATCAGTTATACCCCCAAGAAGGTCCTCCAGCAGAGTCTCGGGCACAACGTCCATTGTTAGTGGCAGAGTCTGATTCTGCGTGTCCAGCTCAGCCGAGGCAGCTCCCAACAGGTCAACATCCGCAACACTCTCCACAAGGGAATTAGACTGTAACGTTCCATCATCGCCCATTGTTATCCTCCTCTGTGGCATTTCCAGTGCATCTTGCGATTCCTTTCGATTCTGCTGCCGTCAACAGCCCCCATCCGGCCGAGTCCCCCATCGTCGCTACTGGCTCCTTGGTTCCCCAGGTGGCAGGCCATCCCCACGGATCTCCAGCCATTCCCAAACTTCTTCTGGGGAGTCAAAGAATTGCGCCTTACCCCCCGAGATCAACTTCAGCTTGGGGGGATACATGAGCATATAATGCATGTTCCGGTCCCGCAGCTTATGCTTCACTCCCAGGAAGGCTTTCCGGAGGTCCTGGACTTGCTTGGTGTAGTCCGAGTAGATAGACACTTTACTGTTTTCCTACTGGAGGTTCTGATGTTCCTTTGCCACTTGCAGAATGCAGCCTCTATCCCGGTAGTTAAGGATTTTAGCTATGATAGCTTGAGGCTGTGCCCCCGGAGGCAGTGGAGGGACAAGGGCCCTATGCGCTCTCTCAATCACAAACACATCAAGAGACCCTCAGGACACAGTTGGGTACAAATCCAGCGCTCCAGGAACTGCTCAGCCGCCCCCTTTCCACCTTTTCCGGGTTTCTCAGCACACAAATATTACTGAGTCTCGCTCTCCCCTCTGCCTCCTCAGCACCCCCCCGGGTCCCGGTCTCCCCCCCACCCAGTCTGTCTGGTCAGGCATTGGGGGATACCTAGGTGTAGTGTACTGTTTGGTGGTATTTGGGCCAGTCGTCTTCTGAGGCTTGTCCTTGCCCATTGCCACCCCCAGCATATGTAAGTGACAAACCCACCAACGCAAGTCTCGTGCCAGAAGAATCTCCTCTGAGGAGATTCTTCTGGCACGAGACTTGCGTTGGTGGGTTTGTCACTTACATATGTTGGGGGTGGCAATCAACCATCCAAGCCAGCCGATGCAATCCAACTCGTGGGCCCCCTCCCCGCGCACAGCGCCCTGGACTTAGTAGGGTGGCACACACTGCTCCTCCCTTCAACCACAGCGAGCCAAAGTCAATTCCAGTCCTGCCCCAGTAAGTCTACACAAGCAGCAACACAGTTTAGCAGAACCACAGCAATCCGCATAAACAGCGAGTAGGGGGAGAGCCTTACAAGGCGCAGCCAGTTCAACTCTCGGCCCGCTCCCTGTCGTATCCACCACTTCAGATCCTTAAGGGTGTGCTGGCAAGTCTGCACGGGCCCCACACGCCCACCAGGGGCACTGCAGCATTGCCAGAATGCCAATGGATATAGTTGCTGCCCCCACATTTTGCAAAGTTAAAGTCCCTGCTCATGGAAAGGAGGGGGTGGGGCCCGATGGACTGTGACCTCCCTCGCACGCACCATTCCGAGATCCAATTGGCCCCAACACAAGTTCCACAGCTCCTGGAGAGGGCCCGAGCACAGACGAGTCCCCCAACCAGGCCCAAATCGGACAGCTCAGCCCTCCGGGGCCTGGTTGGTGGGAGCTGTGCCTGAACCAGGCCCACTCACCTGAGTCAATCCGTGTAGCTGCAAACTGCTCCCGGGCGCTGATGGAAGGCAGCGCATCTCGGGAGTGCTCCTCGCACTCGGGCAGGGATCAACGTGAGGCTGCCTTGCCAGCTGGCTCCCCGGCCTTCAGTTCTCCCCGTGGTTGATTCACCATTTTTCCCTGCCAGGATCCTGAGGCCAGCAACCGCTGTTGGCGACAATCAAGCAGCCAAGGGGTACAGGGAGGGGGCCTCACTAGCTGCACCCGCACTCCTCCGATCCCAGATCACTGCCGCCAGGCCCCTGATGCCGCACATCATCCCTCGCAGGCCCGAACAGCACTACGCACTTACACACTCAGCGCGCTGCCGGATCAAAATTCACCCAGACTTGCTCACTGGGACCCAGGGGGACCCATAGACCTTTCCCCACGGAAAGAGTTAGATTTTCAGCAGGACATTGAGGAGAAATTCAGGATTTTCGGGCGGACGGATGGAGAGCTGAGGAAGCTCACATCGTGTCGGGCATGTTGCTAGGCCACGCCACCAGATGACAGGGATTTTTAAAGAGTAAAGAGGTTTATGCAGGTCAGTTTCTGTAGGTAGAAAGAACTGCCTGGAGTATTTGTATAGAGGGGAATTTTGCCATGTGGAGAAAGAATGGAAGAATGACATTTCCATGGCAAGATGTAGGATCCACAGCTTGGCCAGCCCAAATTCAGAGAGGGATTGGGATTGTTGCCCAGAAACACAAACTCTGTTTCGTGTCCATTTAACTTGAGACAGAAGCTCTTCATCCAATTGGCAACTATCTCTAAGCACGGACCTAATGAGGAGGATGCGGAACTATGATTCTGGGTGAGTGAAAAGACCAGTTGTGTATTGTCTGCATTCAATATTATTGAAATCCCAAAGGGGAGGATGATATGTGCAAGAGGTCTCATTTATAGATTAAAAAGAGTAGGGCTCAATGAGGAGCTCAGGTGTACTCCACATTTAAGGGAGAGGTTATCCGAAGTGCAGTCCGCCTCAAAGATCTGGAAGGTCCTATCTTCCAGGAAGGACTTAAGCCAGGCCAAAGCAGATCCAGCAGTTCTTGCACTCTGTAAGAGTAGTGTGATAAACTGTGTCAAATGCTGAGCTGAGATCTAGAAGGATAATTGCGGATGACCCTACCTGATATAGAAGCCTTTTGACTTTTACTAACCCCAGAAGAGCGGTGTTTGTGCCGTAATAGGGCCGAAAATCGGTCTGCGAAGAATGCAGAATATTATGTTACTCTAGAAATTGAGAGCGCAAAAATTGCCATGTTTTCTTAGCATTTTACTCATCCGAGGTAAGAGAAATACTGGGCGGTAGTCTGGTAGATTGAGAGGATCTAAGTTGGGCTTTTTCAAAAGTGCTTTAACCATGACGTGTTTCCAAGTCACCATGAGAATGCCCATGGCTAATGAGAGATTCGCTATTTCGAGAAGGGTAGGGAGGATCACCTCTGCCCCTTTGGCTAGAATCTGTGGGGTAAGATCCTTAGGATAGGCCGATTTGATTTTGCTCAAGCGATCTTGAGTGGCTATCTGGTGTCAGGTGGGAGGGAGCAACATTTTTTGGGATTGGTAGCCGACCCGTTTTCCTTAAAGTCGGAGTCAGATTGGGAAATCAGTTAGAACATATCATAAATAGTCAGAATTTTCCTTTGGAAGAAATTTGCCAGGTCATTACACCATGCAGGCGAGGCTTCCGGAATCGGGCCAGATGAGGAGGGCTCTAGAAGGGTTTTCGTGATGGCAGAATAACACATGAACAACAGCCACCTAATATGAATGAATAGGGCACTGTGAGATAACTGAGGGACCTTGAAATGCAGTTACAGTTTGTGACTAATCCAGGGAAAGATCATCGAAAACAACATGAACAATGACAATAGAAATATAATGATATGATTCTGCTTGTCCATGTACTGCAGAAATAATAAACTGAGAGATGTGTGGGGGGGGGGAAGAACAAGAGTGACATATGCAGTATTGGATCTTTCATAGATTCACATGCTTGAATCATTGTCCGTCGTCAAAGTGGGAATCCCACGGTACTATAATAAAGCAGTATGTATGCTATAGATGCAATGAAAAATCAGTTTAGTAGCCCACTTGTGTCCTTATTTAAAAAAGGACCAAAGTTAAACTTTAACTAATCAGGCAACAGCACCCTCTAGAACACTCCCAACAGAGGCCGAGTCCAGATTTTCTACTGCACATTGTGTGCAGGTAGGTAAACAGTCAAAATATCGAGTTTTTTATTTCGACCTACACTTATATCGAGTTGCTAATATCGATGGGACAGAATATCGTTGTCCAGAATATCAATGGCCAGAATATCGACCCTAAGGTAAGTAATATCGAAATTACTTATATCGATAGCATATATATCGATGTAAGTAATTTCGATTTACTAATATGTGTTAGAAATATTAGTTAAGTATTTAAATTAATTGTTATAATATGTGTTTAATATGTTTTTATAATTTAAAAATATATAAAAGTAAATAATATGTTTTACTACCAGAGCGGGTTGTGGGTTTATAGGGGAATAGGGTGGGAAGTAATTTATTTGTAATTAAATAATTATTTTTCAATGATTAATTTATTTTGCAATTAAATATTAATTGGCAATGAATTATTTTAATTGATTAATTGATTAATTAATTGATAATTTATGTATATTTTTAACTAAATTATATGTTTTACTACTGGAGCGGGTTGTGGGTTTATAGGGGAATAGGGTGGGAAGTAATTTATTTGTAATGAAATAAATAATTTTTAATGATTAATTTATTTTGCCATGAAATATTAATTAGCAATGATTTATTTTAATTGATTAATAGAATGATTAATTGATAATTTATGTATATTTTTAACTAAATTATATGTTTTACTACTGGAGCGGGTTGTGGGTTTATAGGGGAATAGGGTGGGAAGTAATTTATTTGTAATATTAATTAATTTTGGGTAAAGGGGTATTTTTAAGGTTCAGGGTCAGTTTTCAGTTTTTGGGTGAAGGGGTATTTTTAGGGTTCAGGGTCAGTTTTCAGTTTTTGGGTAAAGGGGTATTTTTTAGAGTTCAGGGTCAGTTTTCAGTTTTTGGGTAAAGGGGTATTTTTAGGGTTCAGGGTCAGTTTTCAGTTTTTGGGTAAAGGGGTATTTTTAGGGTTCTGGGTCAGTTTTCAGTTTTTGGGTAAAGGGGTATTTTTAGGGTTCAGGGTCAGTTTTCAGTTTTTGGGTAAAGGGGTATTTTTAGGGTTCAGGGTCAGTTTTCAGTTCTTTGGTGAAGGGGTATTTTTAGGGTTCAGGGTCAGTTTTCAGTTTTTGGGTAAAGGGGTATTTTTAGGGTTCAGGGTCAGTTTTCAGTTTTTGGGTAAAGGGGTATTTTTAGGGTTCAGGGTCAGTTTTCAGTTTTTGGGTAAAGGGGTATTTTTAGGGTTCAGGGTCAGTTTTCAGTTTTTGGGTAAAGGGGTATTTTTTGGGTTCAGGGTCAGTTTTCAGTTTTTGGGTAAAGGGGTATTTTTAGGGTTCAGGGTCAGTTTTCAGTTTTTGGATAAAGGGGTATTTTTAGGGTTCAGGGTCAGTTTTCAGTTCTTTGGTGAAGGGGTATTTTTAGGGTTCAGGGTCAGTTTTCAGTTTTTGGGTAAAGGGGTATTTTTAGGGTTCAGGGTCAGTTTTCAGTTTTTGGGTAAAGGGGTATTTTTAGGGTTCAGGGTCAGTTTTCAGTTTTTGGGTAAAGGGGTATTTTTAGGGTTCAGGGTCAGTTTTCAGTTTTTGGGTAAAGGGGTATTTTTTGGGTTCAGGGTCAGTTTTCAGTTCTTTGGTAAAGGGGTATTTTTAGGGTTCAGGGTCAGTTTTCAGTTCTTTGGTAAAGGGGTATTTTTAGGGTTCAGGGTCAGTTTTCAGTTTATGGGTAAAGGGGTATTTTTAGGGTTCAGGGTCAGTTTTAGGTTTTTGGGTAAAGGGGTATTTTTAGGGTTCAGGGTCAGTTTTCCCTACTGTTGCACCCACTGGAGTGGGAATAGTAATTATTGTTAAGTAATTATATATTATATATGATTTATCATTTTATTTTTTTATTAAATATGTATTATTATTTTTTTAACCATTATTCCATATATTTAAATATGTTTAAGTAATTAATATTTACAGTTTTTTTTATGTTATTTGAAATTTAAAAAAAATCGATATATTTGAACAACGATATTTTTAACATCGATATTATTTTTTCGATATTTTGGTACTTACCATGTTGTACATAGGGCGTCGATATTTTTGCTATCGATATAATTACGCCGATATTTGTGTAGGTCGAAATTCTGTCTGTCGAAATTCTGTCATAGATCCGTGCAGGTAGTCTCTCTGAGCTCTGCTCAACCATCTGTCATCTTGAATAGTAAAACATCTGTTCAAGGTATATGAGCTGCAGATCGTACACTTTTGCAATAGATCGCCACCTAGTGTTGGGCTCGGATGATTGCAGGTTTTTGTCTTCTTGGAGGAAGTCTTTGTAGTCACGAGATAGGTGACTCCTCCCTTGGACAATACTGCGCATGGTCATCGACTCCATCCCCAGATTGTTTTTTTCCGCCACTGGGTTCGGATGAAAGTTTTCCGCTCCGGCTAGAAAAGACTTTTTCAGCAACTTCGAACCATGAAACTTTATACAAACATTTTCGACATCGAATAGACTTTTTGACATCACCAGCTACATTCCGGTGCGTCGACGCGGGCCGTTGGGCCTATTGGCGCCGTACGGCCTACTCCTCATGGACAGAACTCCATTCAAGAGATGCCCGGTATGTCGAGCAAAATTCCCTCATAGCGACCATCACGAGGTCTGCAACCTCTGTCTATCGCCGGAACACGACGAGTCGACCTGCACAGCTTTTGCATCCTTCAGATCGAAGAAGACCATTCGGGATCGAAGGGCACGTCGACACGAGAGGAGGAGATCAGCGCCAGCACCGGAGGCCATCTTTGAGGAGGAGATCGTCGAAGAGGACGTCTCCGAGGACGAGGATCCACTCGAAGACATCTCCGAGGACGAGGCTTCACTCGTCGCCGAGGAAGACTCGCCTGATCTACAGATCATATCGGGGGCAGAGGACTCAGACGACTCGATTCCATCTCGGCAGCCAGTGAGTACTCTTGCCCCTGCACAACATACACTACCCAAGCCAAAGGCAACGGTCAGCACTACGCCCATGGGGCCCAGTCGAGACCGAAATATCCCCTCAGACGCCCCGCCTTCGGGCTCGGCTCAGAGGAAAAAGACTACGCCTCCCGGTGCCTCGGCACCGACGAAACCACATGTGCCAATTCCACCTCCTCCATTGGCACTGAAACATCCTTAGACACCGAAGGACTCTTCGACATCGAAGCCAAAACGCCCTTCGGTGCCCAAAGACAAAGATCTTTCAGCACCCAAACCAAAAGATGCATCGGTGCCGAAGCCAAAGACCGTACCGGATCCGAAAGCTTCAACTCCGAAACCTTCCGGTTCCAAGAATAAAGATGGAAAGCCAGAGTCCAGCGCCGCATGGCCAACGAGACCTGTCTCCACTCCAAAATCTCCAACCTCTGTACCAAAGACTCCAAGGCCTGATACAGAGACACCTAAACCCTCTAACAAGCCTACCGAGCCGAAACCATCTTCGGCACCGAAAAATTTGCCACAGGACTCGATAACGCCTCCTACAGCAAAAAACACAAAACAACCCCTATCGGCACCGAAAAAATCGACGCCGAAGAAGATTGTAGAGAAGGAAGAACTGTTTAAACAAGATCCTAAACAAAGAAAGGTCCATATCAATCCGAAAACTGGACATGTGGAAGCAATTCCTTACAAGAGGAGACCAGCAGACACACCACTGATACCTGTGGTTCCTGCTAAAAAGAAGGATTGTGCAACTTCTCCGATGCACCCTTCCTCTCCTTCACCTTCTTCCTCTCCTATCCCTCCTTACATTGAACCTACAGCTTCTCCTGTTCAATCTCCTGCATCATCACACCACACTGACGAAGAGTATGATCTAGGTGGGGGGAATGACGTACCAGAGCCACATGCATACCCTTTAGATGAAGATGTCAATCCAGAATATCCTAAAGATGACGATATATATGGTTTCCCACCACACAATGTGCCAGACATTCCTGATCCTCAGTACTACCCAACAAAACCTTCCCCTCCAGAAGATAGTATTGGGTTTAATCATCTATTAAATAGAGCTGCCCTTTACCACGGGGTTTCAATGCACTCTGATGCCATTGATGAGGATTTTTTACTGGATACATTTGAGCAGTCACAAAGGTCTACGCAAATACTACCCATGATCAAAGAAGTCATTAAACATGCTGCAGAAATATTTAAAGACCCGGTACGATGTAGGGTATTAAACCCAAGAATAGAAAAGAAGTATAGACCAGCACCAGCTGATCCAGTCTATATTAAAGGACATCTGCCACTAGACTCTTTAGTAGTGTCTAATGTACGGAAAAGACCAATTCCCAGACTTCTGGTGACACGCCCCCGCCTGACAAAGAATCTAAAGGTATTGATGCGTCAGGGAAACGGGTTGCTGCGCAGGCAACAAACATATGGCGCATAGCAAATACACATGCCCTACTCTCACGTTATGACAGGGCTCACTACGACCAATTAGGAAAACTAATGGAGCACCTCCCAGATCAATACAAAGATCAGGCAGCAGAGCTCATACAGGAAGGCAAATTAATATCCAATGCCTCAATTAAATGTGCACTAGATGTAGCTGACACAGCATCCAGAGCAGTCAATACTAGTGTTATACTCAGACGACATGTGTGGTTACGCATTTCAGGTTTTAAACCAGAGGTACAGACTTCCATCTTGAACCAGCCCTTCAATCAAAACCAATTGTTCGGGCCGGAAGTAGACAACACACTAGAAAAGATGAAAAAAGACACAGTCACAGCTAAGTATATGGGTGCATTACAATCCACACAGACTAGAAGTTCTTTTCGCCGCTCCTTTTATAGAGGAGGCTCTAAGCAAACCGGCACAGATACAACATCATCTGTTAAACCGCACACACAGACCTCCTCTAACAAAGGCTACTTTAGAGGAGGATACAGAGGCAATAATAACAAGGGAAGAGGTAGAGGTAATAATAACAACCGCTCCTCTTCCACTCCCAAACAGTGACTTCCCTCTGCTTCCCCTACAGCATTCCACTCCTGTGGGGGGCAGATTATCGCAGTTCGTACCTGTCTGGAATTCCATCGCAACAGACAGGTGGGTATGACAGATTATCCAACATGGCAACTGCCTAGAACTCACAGCAACCCCCCAAACATACCACCCAGGCAGCGTCCAATGTCCAAGGAACATATGACTCTGCTTCAACAGGAAATTCTAGCACTTCTACAAAAGGATGCTATTCAAGTAGTTCCTTTAGAGGAATGGGGAACAGGAGTTTACTCCCTGTACTTCCTAATTCCCAAGAAGGACGGGACACTAAGACCACTTCTCGACCTCAGGCCCCTCAACCATTACATACAATCAGATCATTTTCATATGATCACTCTACAACAAGTACTCTCACTACTACAACAGGGAGACTCTCTTTCAACACTAGACCTAAAGGACGCCTACTTTCATGTTCCTCTACATCCTGCTCACAGGAAGTATCTAAGGTTTGTCATACAAGGACAGCACTATCAGTTCAAAGTCCTTTCATTCTGGGTCACAACAGCACCACGAGTGTTCACAAAGTGCTTAGCAGTAGTAGCAGCACATCTCAGAAGACAACAGATACATGTCTTCCCTTACCTCGACGATTGGCTCATAAAAGCAAAATCGTTCAACCAGTGTGTCCAACACACAAAACAAACAATTCAGACATTGCACTACTTAGGGTTTACAATAAACTACACCAAGTCGCACCTAGAGCCTTCGCACGTTCATCATTATCTAGGAGCTACCATAGACACATCTACAGCTCTAGCGTATCCCAGTCCAGCCAGGATACAGAGCATTCAGACCTTAGTCTCCATTTTTCAACACCAGCAGTCTCTCCAAGCCAAAGTGTTCATGAGACTGATAGGCATGATGGCGTCTTGCATCTTCATAGTTCCACACGCAAGACTGCAAATGCGCCCATTACAAGAATGTCTAGAACAGCAGTGGAATCAGGCTCAAGTTCAGCTCACAGACCTGGTGTTGGTAGACAGCCGTACATATCGCTCTCTGCAATGGTGGAACATCAAAAACTTGACAAAGGGACAGCCGTTCCTAGAACCTGTTCCACAGATAGTGCTCACGACAGACGCATCCCTCACAGGATGGGGAGCCCATCTCTTACACTATACCACACAAGGCCAATGGAACAACCAAAAAAAACAGTTCCATATCAACCATCTAGAGCTGCTAGCAATTTTCCTAGCACTCAAAACATTTCAGGTACAAGTACGAAACAAAGCTGTCTTATTCCGGACGGACAATATGACAGCCATGGATTTCATACAAAAACAGGGGGGGACACACTCTCTGCAACTGTCAGCTTGCACAGAACATTTGGAGATGGGCCATTCCTCAAAACATACACCTGACAGTAGAACACCTTCCAGGAATTCACAATCAGATAGCAGATCTGTTGATTCGACAGTCACAACAGATTCACGAATGGGAGATACATCCACACGTTCTTCAACCATTCTTCCAAATGTGGGGGCATCCACAGATAGATCTGTTTGCCACCCACGAAAATGCAAAATGCCCAACCTTCACCGCCAGGTTTCCACACCCACAGTCGGAGGGGAATGCGATATGGATGAACTGGTCAGGCAGATTTGCGTACGCTTTTCCGCCTCTCCCACTCATTCCACTAGTAGTGCGCAAACTCAGACAAAAGTCTCTCAAACTAATACTAGTAGCTCCCACATGGGCACGTAAGCCGTGGTTCACCACGCTACTAGATCTCTCACTGGTTCCACATCAAAAATTACAGCTCACGCCATCCCTGTTAACACAGAACCACGGAGAAATAAGACACCCAGAACCAAGCCAACTGAATTTGGCGATCTGGCTCCTGAAGTCTTAGAGTTTGGTTACTTAAACCTACCACCAGACTGTATGAACATAATTAAAGAAGCTAGAAGACCCACTACCAGAGCATGTTATGCCACTAAGTGGAAAAGAGTTGCAATATATTGTAACAATAATCACATTGATCCACTGGATGCTTCCATCCAAAATATTATTTGCTACCTTCTACACCTACAAAGGTCCAATTTAGCTTATTCTTCCATACGCCTGCATCTGGCAGCAATTGCAGCCTATTTACAGAATAGACAACATCTATCTCTCTTCTTAGTACCTGCAATCAAAGCATTTATGAAAGGATTACAATGAATAATCCCACCTAGGTTACCACCTGCTCCAGTATGGAACCTAAACGTGGTCCTTACAAGACTTATGGGACCCCCTTTCGAGCCTTTACACAAGTGTGAATTGCAATTCCTAACATGGAAAACTGCTTTCCTTGTTGCCATCACCTCTCTCAGAAGAGTTAGTGAAATACAAGCATTCACAATACAAGAACCATTTTTTCAGATACATCCTAACAAAGTGGTTCTTAGGCCTAATCCTAAATTCCTGCCAAAAGTTATTACTCCTTTTCACCTTAACCAATCAGTAGAGCTACCTGTGTTTTTCCAAAACCCGGACTCTGTTGCAGAAAGGGCTTTACACACCTTAGATGTTAGAAGAGCTCTGTTATACTACACAGACAGGACTAAATCATTCAGAAAGACAAAACAACAATTTGTATCTTTCTCTCCCCCACACAAAGGCAACCCCATCTCTAAGGGAGGAATTGCCAGATGGATTGTAAAGTGTATACAAATATGCTATCAAAAAGCTAAACGTACACTAACGGTTCCTCCTAGAGCGCACTCCACTCGCAAACTAGGAGCCTCTATGGCTTTCTTAGGAAATATACCACTAGAGGACATATGCAAGGCAGCAACATGGTCTACAATACACACCTTCACTAAACACTATTGTGTTGGGGTGCAAGCCAAGCAGCAAGCTGCAGTAGGCCAAGCTGTCCTTAGAACACTTTCAGAATGCTGCAACGGATACATGCGACCACCGCTAAGGGAGACACTGCTGCACAATCATTGCAAAAGTGTACGATCTGCAGCTCATATGCCTCGAACGGAAAATGCTACTTACCAGTATGCATCTGTTCTTGGCATGTAGAGCTGCAGAGTTGTACACGCCCTCCCGCCTCCCCGGGACTTGTATCCGTTCCAGTACTCATCTTACTTAGATGCACACGCATGGTCATCCTTTCTCTTTACTTCTACTAACTCCATCATTTTCCTTCATGGCGAAAAACAATCTGAGGATGGAGTTGATGACCATGCGCAGGATTGTCCAAGGGAGGAGTCACCTATCTCGTGACTACAAAGACTTCTTCCAAGAAGACAACAACCTGCAATCATCCGAGCCCAACACCAGGTGGCGATCTATTGCAAAAGTGTTCGACTCTGCAGCTCTACATGCCAAGAACAGATGCATACTGATAAGTAGCATTTTCCTTTTATTTTTCCTCTTCCTTTGCCTGAAATGGCAACAAAAAAGGCTATTTTATCCCTTTGGCTCTGGTGTGAGTACAGTTCCTTATTGTGAATCCCGCAAAGATGTAACTAGGAAGGCTGCTTTCTTGGTTTTTATAACGGAAGAGGGCAATGCCATTTCTTTCACCTCTACAAAGGTCACATTGACGGAGGCAAGCAAAAATGTTTGCTTCCAAGATGAACTTTCATAGGGCTCAGCTCCAGTCCACTGCGGACATAAGGAGAGAACTATCTCCTCAGAACGTTATTTCTATAAGGCTACAACTTCTCCTCTTCAACCACAGTTTTCCCTCAATGTCCTCTTTAGGTATGTCGAAGGCAAAGACAGGGCTGACAAAACTGAATGATTACCTCCTCATAGTCCACGTCGACAAGGATCACTTCAGTGATGCCCATATGGCTGCTAGGCTCACATTCAAGCCTAGGAGCTAAAGGTCATGAAAATGTACTTCTGCACCCCCAGGAAATAATTTTTAAAGCAACCATACTATATCCGTGTGTACATGCGTAATCAAGCATGAAACTACATCCTGCATGTTAATGATGCACAAAAATTGAACTGTACAAACATTCTCCACAGCACTATCAGGGCACACACCAGGCTTTCAGCTGAGGGAATATCAAGTCTGTTTGCCTGACTTCTTCTATTCTGTGGATGTTGATATAAGGATAATGCCAGTGTCTCTGTGATCATTCAGCTGAGAGTTCAAGTGGAAAGCTCTGAGGCTATCTTTTGCAGAGTTCAGCTCTAGCTCATACCGTTGCCCTTCCCTTCTGCATTCCAAGTACAGAAGGTTATCAGCCGCTTGCCTTGCATTCCCCCTGAAGTAATAACTGTTGCAGTTAAAGTAAAAGCACTGTGTTTCATTTAAGCAGATGTATAGTGGGGTTCCCCTTTCCACATTGATTAACAAGCAACTGTACTGAAATGTTGGTGTGGACTGAGAAAAACACACAAGGCGCCATCCTCTCCCATTCATCCCCAGTAGGGATCTTGGAGTAAGAAGAAAGGTAGAAATTAAGAGGAGGTTGTGGATGTGAAGAATGTAAACAATGTGTAATCATTTATGCAGGTATGTGACAGGTGTTTCTTTTCTGAACTTCATGGGCTTAGAATTATTGCAAAATGGTGGCGATTGTCAGGAAAATCCTAGGATACCACTGGACTTACCTCTTCCCAATCACCCCTGCCTTATCTGAGATCCACCTACCCAAGATTAGCAGGTGAGACACTTGGGTGGGGGGGTGCAGTTGGGGTACACTATAAACATTCAAGCAGAAGTGTTCCCCTTCATCAATCAATGATCAAACAATTATTCTAAAATTGTGGCGAAGGCCAGGATGGACATGGGTTGTCATTGGACTCAACCTATCAGGATCATCTGTACCATGTAAGGAAACCCCCCCATCAAGAGATTAACTGAAATAAATTTTTGGGAGATCAAGCAGCAGTCCTGACTAATAATTCACATTGAAATATCAGGGATACACCCCCTCCCCTTCCCCCACTTGACAAATACCTATTCTCTGTCAAGGAATCTTCATTAATATTCATAAACACTGAATACCCCCACATATGTGTGTTATCCCAGAACATATTATTTAAAACAAGGAAAATGCACCATTCACTTTCCCTTGTTTGTCGTTTAGTACACACATGCAAGAGATGTATAACAAATAGAAAATGCACTCACATTATATAGTAGCACTGCTACCCCAAACGCCTTTTTATTTTCCCCTTTTTGAAAACCAAAACATGAGGCAAATGCTACCATAGGTGTAGAGCATGACATGTAGGCAATGCACTATCACCTTTAGACATCCCATGGATCCCTGCAGTTACAGCATGCAGCATGGTCAGACTAAGCCCATCAGCTGTGGTTTCTGGTTCTGTGACTAGGATTCATGAACAGAGGGGTCTGACGTCCAGCAGTTTTTTGCACACATTATAAGGGTTATTTGTTGTTCCTTCACACAACAGATGCATTTTACAAGCTAACCAAACTCATTTTCTTACTGGTAGGACACCAGATAATGTAATGATGTGTCCTAAAATTGTCTGCATCAACAATCACGTGTCCTTCCCGTACAGTACAATCTTTCACTTTGTTTTCTTTGGTGAAATCAAAAGTAAGCTTTGAGTAGCATCTTAAATTGCATTGTGGCCAGAAGTCATAACTGATCAGTCTGCTGCTAAGGAATATTCTTCTTCTGCAAACAGCACATCATATCATTGTAGATAGTCTACCCTGCTGAAACAAAATGCAACCAATAGTGTCCAGTAATCACCAGCTGCTCCTGGTCCCAGAGAAAAAGCCTCATATCTTAGTCACCCCTTGAAAACATCTTATAATAAATGTTAATTCCATTGTATGTTTTTACCTTTCATATGTACATTTGCAATACTTATGTAGACATTTTACATTTGTATGTGTGAATTGTTACATCTCACAGCATTGTAGTTTTGGCATACCATAATGATTGTTCAATTCCTTAGTCCCAGGACCCTCTGATAATGGACCGATCACCTACTATCTTGCGCTCTGAGCTAATTGAGGACCTACGGAGGGCCAGGCGGGATGCATACGAGGAGGAGTACCAGCTGGCCCTTGTTACTGTCAAGGACAGACTGATGGAGGTGGAGGGGCCGGACATGAAGGAGCAAATGAAAGACCAAATCCGCCAGTGGTTTATTGAGTGCCAGTAAGTATCTAGAAACTCCTGGGAATGCCCACATACATTACTTTATGGAGAATGAACACAAAACATTGTATTGCATTGAAGATCATGCCAATTCTCTGCATGTCACTGGGTTGAATACGGTGCATATGTGAAGCCCTGCAAGGATTACTTGCATGTGGATAACTTTGTCTCAGTTTGAGGGCATGTAGAACTCCAGTCATGCTCCGCGTCTAAGGAACTGCTTCCAGGGGCCACCACAGCTGTGAGGGATGGTGTCTGATTGCATCTATTAGACCTGGCATCTTTGGCATGGTTTCCCCTGTCTTTTTGCCTCTACCTCCTGTATTTTTGGATGCTGTGCTGGATTTAATTTTTGCGGGTTGAGATGCTTTGGGCCCTTTGCCACTGCTGATCAGTGTCAAAGTGCAAGTGCTCCCTGTGTAAATTGTTATTGTAATTGGTTATCCATGATTGGCATACTTATATCCCCAAGAAGTCCCTAGTAAAGTGCACCGAGTGTGCCATGGCTTGTGATACAAATGCTACTAGTGGGCCTGCAGCACTGATTGTGCCACCCACATGAGTAGCCCTAAAATGGTGTCTCAGGCCTGTTTCTGCAGTGCCTATGTGCAGTCTATGTGAACTGCCATGTCAACCTGGTCAGTGTCCCCACTGACCAGGTCTAACCCTTTCCTTTCTGTAAACATTGGTCACCCCTTTGGAAGGCCCAAGGTACCCCCTTGGGCAGGGTGCAGTGTATGTGAAAGACGGAGCATGTACTAGTGCAGGTGACATGCTCTGGTAGTGAATTACAGCCATTTTCGTTTATCACTATTGTAAGGCTATCTTGCCCATAGCCTATCATGGGGAATGCTGGCTACAGTTGTTACCTGCATATCTTTCCATAGGAGCAAGATGGGACATAAAAGTATGGTATCCCTGAACTCAGAATTTAATAACACAGCTTTTAGGAAAGGTGGTTTTTAAATCCTGTGTTTGAGAAGAACACTTTTAGAAAGTGGCTGTTCTCTTGTCTGACCTTTCTGTGTGCCTTGGCCTGTTTGTAAATTGACTGTCTGGTTTGTGAGTGACAGGGGCTGGGTGGCTCCCAGAGGCTGAGTGGGCCATCACTGGGCTGAATAGCTCCATCTGCATCTAGAGTAGTGGGAAGGGGTAGCACCTGGGCCTGAATAGGCCTCTGAGTGGCTCCCAGAGGCTGAGTGGGCCATCACTGGGCTGAGTAGCTCCATCTGCATCTAGAGTGGTGGGAGGGGGTAGCACCTGGGCCTGAATAGGGCTGTGTCTGCCTTCCACAATGCTGGCTCCACCTCCTTCTGGGCGGCTGACGACCCTGCCCCTCTCTCTGAAAGGAAAGGAGAGACCAGGAAAACAAAGTGCTCAAGCAACACCCAGAACTGGTTCAGATCGGGCTCAGAGCCCTCCTGCACAAAGGGAACAAAGACTTTTAGGGGTATAAGTACAGGACCCCAGGCTACAGAAAATAAGATCATCCTGGAATCAAGAAGGAACCTCTGCCAAGACTGAAGAAGGAAGACTGTCCTGCTGTGTGCTTGTGGACTGACCTGCAGTTGCTTTGCTGCCAAGGAGAGGGGAAGGGCTTTGCTTTGTGCTGTGTCCCCTTGCTTGAAGGAATCTCCCAAGAGCCTGAGAAGAGCTGGCTCCCTGTTTTGAAGTCCCAGGAACAAAATGACTTCACCCCCAGCTTCCCTGAACTCTACTGAGAGAGTTCTGTCCTTCCCAGAGATCTTGGGCCAGTTGTGGTGCCTCTGGAAGTTGTCAAGAACAACAGAGAAAGGGCTCCCTCTTGACCTATAATTACTTATACCCTAAGGATTACCTCTCAGACATAGGGCATATACCAACAATATCTACACAAAATGTAAAGTTTTTCTCATTTTATTTCATTTTTGCAGTTAAAAAATCTTTTTTTCTTTTTTTATATCATATTTTTCAGATTCATTAATTATAAAAATATATACATTCTACACAATTTGCAAGAAAAACAATTTACAATACATTAAAGTTGTGAATATATGTCCTTAATTCTTCAAATTCATATGAATTAAATGTGCACACCAGGTAAAGAGCCACACATACAACACATACATACATACTCCTAAACATGCATTCCATCACAAAAATAACAAAAGAAAAAGAATTCCTATAGCGTTGAAACTGTAGTCCAATTAATGACCAAAGTCATTTAGATTTTAAAGGAAGAAGAAAGGTCGACGCGTTTCGGTGGAAATGTCGCATTTGAGACCACCTTCATCAGGACCGCACAGAGACAAAACGGCATAGGATCTCTGAACCTGGGGTGTGGATCTGGAACAATATGCACAAATAGAAATAATTTACCAATATGCCCTATAATACATAGTCTATTTTAATTTGCATTTGAGACAACAAGATGGACCACCACACACACTCAAAAGCCACCCAACTTTACACCCACATGTGACACCTTATATCCCATAAGGCTCAGTGTGATACTAAATAGTAAAAGTAACAAGAAAAGAAGGTCATTTCTATATTTTACATGGTGGTGACGTCATATGGCCCGCTACAGGGACCCATACAATGAATACCTTTCTAAAACACATGTAAAGTATTGAAGTTACTCCTACTGGATTGCGCACATTTTAACCCAATCTAATGTAAGGAAGACCTCGACATTTACCATTTATCAGTTGAACCTGGTCCCTATTGGTTACCTGAAAGTTTGTAGAGGTCCACGAGGCCAGATATATATATTTCTTTTATGATGTTGGTAAAACAGCCGTATGCTGAAACGTATAACAACAACAGCAGTTGTAGTTCAACCCTAATCAAATATTAGTCCATGCAGAAACCACTAGCCTGTCACCAAAACCTTATGACCTGTAGCGAGTGCAAGAGAGCAGAACGCAGCAGGAGACGACTCATTGGTATCTCTCAGCTTGATTTATTCTTCGAAAAGGGTTGTGGTGGGGACGCCACATCTAAAGTGAAGTAATTAAAGATGTATGACATACATATCCCTACGAAAGAGAGAAGCCATTATTTTAGAAGATGTATAGGGCCTACTTACTTTAGAATGTTTTTTGCTTTCTAGATGTAACCTGATCCTCTTGAAGCGGTGTATTTCGATAATATGGATGCCTACAACGGGAACATTTGTAAAAAAATATATATAAGGGGAAGCTAACTTTTGTGAGATCGCTCTTGTGAGATCGCTCTATCAACATAGAGGGGAATACTTCAAACTCCATCTTCCTAACTGTTTGTTCACTAACCAACGTTGTAAAGCATGTGACATATTAATTGTATTTCAAAACTTACGTCAGAAACGGGTGCCGTTTGCCCATGTTAATTGCACCCACATATAAATAAAAACTCCCTCTCCCTAGCTGTCTGTTCACTATCCCACGTTATAAAGCATGTGGCAAATGCATTTCGAAGCTTACATCAAAAACGAGTGCCGTCTACCAAACCCAATTAATTACAGCCACATATAAATTGAAGTATCCCTATCCCTTGTAGGACGGTACTACAATCACTGTCTCCCATGAGGATATGACGTCTTTTTTAGCAATAATGCGATCTAGATACCCGCATCTACTTACGTTCTATATGATACAAAGGGCCTAGTCCCCAAAGCAAGCCGCCTCCGCCGTCGTCCGTAGTTCGCTCCGTGAGAGAGTGGATAGCAACCCTCACTCTTAAATATCCCGCGAAAAATCGGTAACACAGTACAGCTGCGGGAGCTGCATGCAATCCATAGCCACGAAGAAAATAAAAGACGGACCATGCAGTATCGCCATCTTGGAGTGTTGTCAACAAACTAGTGACACGCTGACAATCTAATATTAGGACAATATCCAATAAGTATTAGGAACAGAAAACGGATTAACCTAATGTCGCCATCTAAGAGTGGTATCGACAAAATGTTGTCTTAGGGTCTTTGTTATAAAAAATCAAATTGAGTGTCAACTAGTGGCAGAAAACGGACTAGCCTACTACCGCCATCTTAGATTGGTATCGGCAAAGTGGTATCTTTGGATCTTTGTAAACCAGCAAAACACTCGAACAAGATAGTCAAAATTAAATAAGCATCGCCTATCCAAACCAATCGGTCACAGAAGATAGGTACAACGAGCATATATTATTTAATTTCTACATTAGATGCGACAATATATTGTCAATACAGTACACACTTTTCACTAATAGCACCATACAGTTCTTACCCAATAGTTTTTTCCGTCCTACAGTTACACAGAAGTACAACAAGAGAGTGATGACAACATATCAGAATAGAAGCACGACGCAGATATGGTCTTAGTTTGACTACACATTACCCAAATATCTGCTTAATGCCTGCCCAAAAAATATTACGTAACCCCTGTAATTATTGGTTTACAATAATCACCAAGGGTTAGTAATAATCCACTGGAAGTTGTACCTTGGGAAGCTGGAAGTCAAAATACAAAATACTTTCTGCAAAGTTTCACGCATCGCTCGCTTGAGGAGCGAATCCCAGTCAGAGCGAGGAAATTCTCGCCGCTTCCACCAAAACCTGCGCACGGGAATCCACGCAAGGTATCGCATTCCTCCCTATACAGACCGGAGTCATCGCAACACGCCCGCTGCATCCAGCGGGGTTGTCGCATCGCCTCCCCAGGGTCTCAGGAGTGACACATCGCTTGCTTTGCAACGCTGCAGCTTTCACTTGAAACTTTTGTCGCATCTAAAGGTACTGTTGGCTAAAACGTGACGCAACTGTGGATTATTTTAACACAACCATAAGAACTCTTTTGAAACCATATTCTTGAACTGTGTATGTTGGATTTTTGTTGTTTTGGTCTTGTGTAGTTTAGATTAAGTACCTTTATTTTCCTAAACTGTTGTGGAGTCAGTTTGTGGTGTTTTAACTGTGTTACTGTGAGTGTTGGTACAAATACTTTTCACATTGCCTTTGATACGCCTGACTGCTCATGTCAAGCTACCAAGGGGGTGAGCAGGGGTTATCTAAAGAGTGTATCCTTCTTACCCTGACTGGAAGCAAGGATCCCTATTTGGACAGTGGTACCTACCTCTGCCAACTAGAGACCCCCAGTTCTAACAGCATTTGATATTGGAGGTGAGTGCTATGTGAAGGTTGATGCACTCCGATGCTATCTTGGTCTTCGGTTTGTGGTAAAGGCGTTGCTGCCTTATCCAACATGCCCACCGGAGGTGAGGAGCCCGCTGTGTGGCTAAGGGAAGACTCAACACTCGTGTGGTGCGGTGTGATCTTCCCTCATATCCTCTTAGAAACAAGACACCACAACCTTGGAGAGTTACGTTAGATGCCCCCTGAAGGGCTGTGAGAGCCTTAGTGACCACAGAAAGTGGCCTACCTAGGTGCGTTTGCTACCCTTGGCCTCTTCTGCGCCCAGCCATGACATAGACACCACTTCGAGCTGCATTCTGCAAATTACCCGGCAACCCAACTTGCAGCAAAGTGTAAGGTGATTAAGTGGGTTTGTCACACTTTTCAGGAAGCATAAGAGAGCATAAAGACGACAAGTGAAATTGGTCAATGGCATTTAAAGGAAGATGAACTCTTGCCCCTCCAACAGAGCTGTAGACCACACTCCCTCCCTGTATGTTTGGGCTATTGAAGCTGCATACAATACGGGAGGCAGTGGGGAGAGTGCAAACCCCCACAAAATCAACTAAATCGGCTAAAATTTCAATAGCCCGTCACAACCAGTTGATTGTAGGATATTCTAAAACATGGATCAGGAGGGCATACACAATGGTTTTACTCAGAACCAAGTGGAACGGGAGACATCAGTCTGATTATAAATGCAGGCGCTTCAGAAAGGTTGTCTCTTCAAGCACTATGTGCCTATGGCACTAAGGAAGTTTTTAAAAAGACTCAGCCAGTGTCTTGACTACTCTTGAACAGCCCCCACCCTCCACTGACGTAATGCCACCTCAGGGAATGATTTCAGCTGTAGGAGGTAGCCCTTTGGCATAACAAGATGCTATACTTATCATAAATTCAATTCCAGCACAGGAGATCGCAAATTCCTGTGAAACCCCCCATTCCCCCTATTTGGTATCAAAGCTTCGAAATCATCATGGGGTGGGTGGGGTAATGTTCATCCACTGTCAATGGAGGCAGAGTTAAAAACAAACGAGTTAATACTCTCAGACCCTAACGCTACACGGGCATTTCCAGGAACTCAAGAGGGGTCTGATACACAAAATGCTCTGGAGATCCAAGAATCTCAAAACTGTCAGTCAACACAAGTTAGAGAGATCTCTCTACCATTTGGCATAATAGGTTCTGTTCCAGTTAGAGAGCTCCCAGAAGTGCCAGTAAACATCATTCAACGGGGGGGGGGGATCTTTTGAGAATTAAGGGAGATGAATAGTGCTCAAAATAAGACCCACAGAGAAGTGCAGATGCAGCTGAGTAAAATTAATGATAACTTGATCCAACTGAATTGAAGATTAAATCAGGCAGAACAATTTTTCTTTGACCAGGAAGATTTAAAAAAATAAGTCAGAGACTTTTGTAGCTAAACATAAACATGAGATTTTGGAGATTCAGATGAAGCTTGATGAGTTCGCAAATGGATCCCGGTGCTCAAATCTACATTTTACAAGGATTCCAGAAGGGCAAGAAAACGGTCAAGTTCCAAAATGTATTTCGGATTTGATTTGCCACTATGCTCTTCCAGATAGGCAAGCCAAGATGAAAGATTTTTCCATTATGCGGGCTCACCGAGTCTCCTCCTCTCAGTTTTCAAATGCCAAATATCCTCATACATCCCTAGTTAACTTTGGGGATTTTCCCATGAAATAAAACATTCTATCTGAGTCCATCAAGTCGAAGGGATTCAAGACGCTGGACAAGTTTTGACTCAATATTTTTTCAGATAGGTCTGCGGTGGCAGTCCATCAGCAGTGAGAATTTAAATCCATTCTTGAAATTTTCAATAAACAAGGTTTCCAAGCTGCCTTGGTGCAACACTCTAAATTGAAATTTCTCCTTGAAGAACAATTTCATGTACTGGGGTCAGTGGACCACGCTAATAAACTTCTGCAGCAGCTGCACAGAAAGGAGAGATCAAAGTGAACGGAATGGCTGTGGACTCAAGTTTGCATTGTAATGATTCATAAGATAGAGTTGCACAAGCAAGAGTTTCTAATGAACCCTCTGCTGACGGCTGACTTATTAGAGGGTGGCGGTTACCACCGGAGGATGGTTTCTGGGTGCCATACCAAGACACTCTGCAAAGGGGGGTGGATCCGTGGCGTAGTGATCTCTCAGAGAATAGGCTATATACTGGTCACTCAAAAGGATTTAACTCATCGTCTCGTATAGAATTTCACATATTCTCCATAGAGACCAATCAGAAATAAGAGCCAATCCATTTTCAGATAATTATAGTAATTAAAGTAAATCTTCATTTATCAGACCACCAGCACAAGAAATCCAGATGGGTTTTTGATAAATCCTTATCAGTTAATAGTCAGTGGGTTAAACAAATGCAGCAGGCCCTGGATGCATTTTTAGAGCTGAATGTCAATACGGCCACTGATTTCTCAGTTTGGGGCATGCTTAAAACCTTTTTCAGGGGAGAAGTGCTAGGATTTTGTGTAAAACAGTGTCAGATAAAGAAAAATAAACACCAGCAACTGCAACTAGCTTTAAATCAGGCAACAGAGGCATATATTGCATCTCCTACGAGGGAGTCCAAGTGAGTCTGGCTAGAATATAGCCTTCAGGATCACTTCACTTCGTGGGAGATAAAAAAAAAAGAATACTTGCATGCACTACTGTATGGAATACCCAAACATATTCATGCATGAAAAGTTTAGTGCAACAGACCAAATTCTCCTTAGTGTGCACGGTTAAGGGATGCATACTTATCACTTTTGCCAGTGTCTCTCAATGCAGTTGCTGGTTTTCAGACATCCCTGCGGTCCATTTAGACTGCTGTAGCTAAATATCGGTTACTCTCCGGTCAGTAACACTGACAAAGTATTTCCAGAGCTACATTTCAACCCCTATTAGTCCTTGTTCCTTCTGTCAATCAGAATTCGTGAAGGAAAGGTCTGTGGGTCTAAGCAGATAGTGCAGAGTGTGGGCACAAACCCAATAACCCTTCAGCCAAAAGAGAACTGCAGAACCCAAGCCAAAGATAGGGTTTCACCTGGTTGTAAAAGTGAAACTGTATATGACACAACCTCTATACCATACACCCTTTTGTCAAAGACTTAGAACCTTATTTCGAGTTTGGAAAGCACAATACTTTGTCAAAACATAGCCAAACATCCCATCTGCTTCGTTATAACTGTCATTGGCTATAATGCACTGTTGACCGAAGTATCCCGTCTGCCAAATTCCCCAGATGTCTATTCAACAGGGTGTGTGGTATATCGGGGCTGGGCTCAGTTCTGGTAATCTGAGTAAGAGGAGGTTTCAGGCACAGTTCAGGTAACCACTAGAGGCTCCTGATAGGTTCAGCATAGGTCAAAGTGCAAATGGGTCTGCGGAAATAGAATGTCGGTTTGTGGTTGTCATCCAAATATGTCAATTTTTTTAGTTTTAAGCTCCCAGATGGCATGGCATGTTATGGTCACAATGTTCCAATGGCAGGGCTCCCACATCTGCATGGTCAAACATTTTGAACAAGAGGCACACCTGTTTGTGGTGACAATATCACTACACCTTCAAACTGTGAAAGCTGAGGAACTCTAACATACAGGGTGATGGTTACATCAGTTGCAAGATCAGCACCACTGCTCTGGTCTTAATTGTGCTCATCCCTAAAGATCCTCTGGGCTCAGAAACGGGCGATACAGGCTAACACAAAATCAAGCTTTTCTGCTTGTCTTTCTCAGTCAGCTACTGCTGACCTTTGTCTAGCCCACCCGGCCAAGGCAGTTTCTTCTCACTACTGGTGTTTGAGGCAGGAACAACAGCAGGGTTTAACATAGCAACCATCTGAAGTCAAGATGATGAACAGGTACTGGTTCAACGGGGCTAGAATGTATCATAAACTGAGACATTGAGGTGGATCCCAGGACCCAAATCCAGCCTTCGGATTTCATACCCCCTGCCAACCAGAACAAAGGCCTTCTTTTTAGGCATTTTTTCCAGTTACATTAAACCTACCAAAATCATAGCAAGGAATACTACCATAACTTACAACATCATCGCCTAGAAAATATAAATGTATCCCTGGACGACATGCCTGCACTTATAACTCCAAAGTGTACTTATCAGTGCCCAAAAAGGAAATGCAAACACATAGATTTGGATGCAGTGCCTGCATTTCTTACTGCTATGAACATGTGCAATGATCATGGAGTAGGTTATAATTACAAAACACTGTAAAACGTGGCAGTCCCTCCATACATGACATGCAACACCTGCATTGAATGCACACACATTAGCCCATCACAGACTGTGGCATTAGAGAGGGATATACCCCTTCAGGAGATTAAAGGGGCTAGTAGGTCATTGCTTTCAGGGAAGGCAGCTGGGGAGGATGCTATTCCGCTGGAATTTTATAAGACGTTTAGTCAAGTTTTGCTTTCTCTATTTTTAAACCTGGCGTTAAGTATCGCAAAAAGGTTCTGAAACTCCTGCTTCATGGAATCTTACTACCATCATTGTGTTTCTTCAGAAAGAAAAGGCACCAGAGGAGAGAGGGTCATAACGGCCTATCTCGTAAATCAACTCTTATGCTAAAATGTTTGTCATCTTTTTAGCAGCTCATCGGTATTTAGTGTCCCCACAACAGCATGGCTTTGTTCCTGGTTGGTTTACTACAAGCCATAATAATTTGGCAGTCGCCTTTTTTGATGTGGCTAGGAAGGGAAACATCATTTTCAACGAAGGCTTTTCCACGCGTGACGTTTACTACGAGGCACTTACCTCGCAAACGTCTTTTCCACGCGTATGCCTTCAACGACAGTCTTTACCACGAATATACGTTCTGGCTAGGGGGGAGGCGTGGAATTCTTTCCAGTCGTTCAGCGTGGGATTGGGGGGGGGGTTGGCGGGGGTTGGCTGGGAAGGGGATGGGGGGGCCTGGGGGGGTCTCCCCCCCAAAAATAAACAAAGGAGCGGGTTAATTACATTTAAAAAAAAAACGCACTTCAGTAGCACTGAGGTAAAAGGAAAGTGCCTCCCCCAAAGACGTGCCGTTACGGCAGTCCTTTTTTAATTTTGGCAGACGTGTTTTCACGCTTGTTTCGATGGTGGATGGAAGGTACGGGCTGCTGGTGAAAGACAGGAAGGTGTCAGGTAAGAAAATAATCTTTAGCATTTGTGTTTGTGTTTAGGACGTAAAAATGCGTGGTATGATCCTTCGTTGCAAATTCCAGCGTGGTAAAGCCACTTGCGAACTAAAATTCGCGTGGTATTGCCATGCGTGGAACTTGTATTCGAGGTAAAATCATATATTCGGCTAGGAATACCAACAGTAGGCTGGGTATGGTTATGTTGGACGCCACGTAGGCTCTTGACAGAGTTTCATGGTTGTTTCTCTGGTCTGCTTTGTCTGGGCATGGATGTGGTAGTCGATTTGCCATTCTGGTTAGGTCTTTGTATCGAGCTCTTATGGCCAGGCTTGTTCTGGGTGGGCACAGTTGTCTCTCATTCAGTATCTAACGTGGCACCTGCCAAGGCTGTCCGTTATACCCTTTATTATTTGCATTCTATATCAACTCCTATTAGTCAACGTTTCAGCATTAACCACCCAAATTTCACCTGTTGTTTTTAATGGCACCAAATTCATACACTGATAATGTTGCAATTTACTCTACTGATCCCCTGTCTGCTAGAGAACATATTGCAATTGAGGCTGAGAGGTTCGGGCCGTCTTGGGCTACAAGCTTAACTTGCCCAAAACACAAATCATACTGAATTTTCAACCAGATTCTCCAGTTCTAGGGACAATCACTGCTGCCACCTGCCTTGGGGTCAAGATTTGTGCCAATGATAGACCGCGCAGGTCACCCGGCTGGGATATTTCTACTAAATACTCACCTGGGCCCATGATATTTGTTTACATACCTTAATATTCACTTTTGGGTAACTTATGCTCTACTATCAGTATATCTTGAGATTCTCTATACTACTGATTCCTATATCTATAACCTAGCAGTGTAGATACTAGAAACCTACTCACCTAGGATCAGGGAGTTGAGTATTAAGCTAGGTAATCAAGAACACTTATAACATTTTAATAATGAAATAACCACAGACTCTGGGTAAGTTCAAAACTTTATCTAATCATCATCATCATCATATGTCATGAGCAGGCAATTAAACGATACAAGACTATCTATAATCAAAATCATGAGTAAAGTATAACTGTGCAAGAGATAGATTATGCTAAGCATTTAAGAATTTTGAATAAAAGGAAGGTAAGAACAGGGAACATAGTATATTCAGATAAAACAATCTTTCACCAAACATTGACTAGAGGAGGGCAAAGAAAGGGAACATGCTAGATCCAAAACACTGTATAGTAGTTAAAGGAACTTAATTTTGAGATTCAATTTAGTTCAATTCTAAAGGGTAGGTAATATTGGAACATACTATTCAATTCAGCTTATCTCGAAAAGGGAGGGTAAGATAAGGAACATAAACTAAAATAGAAACGATTTAGTCATTAACTAAAGATAGGTCAAAAAGTGAAACATGCTCATAGACTAGTAATGCATAAAATCTCATTTATCAAGGAGCAGGGGAGAAAAAGGAACATAGGCAATTGGTTTGCAATATTCGAGAATTAGAAATACAAATATAGATAAGCAATCACCCACACAGACTTTATATTTACCTAGAATAGAGTGAAGACTAACCCTGGCCACGGGTCAGTTGGGAAAGACGGGAAGGGACCCTCAAGGACTTAGGTGCCAGGAGGCGAGCAGGTACAGCTCATGGACAGTCAGGACAGGATAACCCCAGAATTTGGATCAGGACCGGGTTCACCAAAGGGTACGACCAACATCCGCAGCTTCGGTTGCAACGCCTGCGCTACTCCCTCCCTGCAAGGAATCTGCCAATAACCCCGATTGGGTTCTCGAACCTCCCAGCAAAGTGCTTCGCCAGCACTTTCAAGTCTGCAAAAAAAAACGAATGGGTTTCTCGAACCTCCCAACAGAGTGCTTCGCAGCTCTCTGAGTTCAGTCACCTATAGAGTGCGTTGGGTCAGTGACAGGTCAGCTATTCGGACAAGTCGGACAATTTCTCTAGCGAAACCTACGCTAGGTATACTGTTTTTCGGGTCAGTGTACCACCCCCAAATGTTGCAAGTGTAAGAATCCCCAATTTTGATTGGACGAAGGAGTAGGTTAAGTCATCACACCACCTAAATTTTAGACTTTCTCAGGCTTAATATTCAATCTTCGTTCCCGCCCATTGAATTTGGGTTCTCATGATGTCTTCATTTTGTATAACAATAAATGTTCTATTTACAAATACATTGTATTCGTTTAGAGTTCTTGAGTTTAGGTTCTCAGGAGCGTCTACACAGTCAATCTGCTCCTTGGCAATTTTTCAAAGGTCATCTGCTCTGGATTCTCGCGGATCTCGCGCAGAGGCAGTATAGTTCAAAATGGGGCACAGCATAATTCACTGGGCCAAGTTTCGGAGTGTACATGAAATGGAAAAGAAAAACATCGAAAAAATGATTTCACTGTATACCATGAATTGCTATACTACACCCATTATTTCATAATAACTATAGCATTATTGGTTATGCAGAACAGACAGCTTTGCGAAAGCGGCAATGCAAGCTTAAAGCATGTGAGAACACAAAGCAGCCATTTTAGCTGTATTGCGCATGAGCAAACACTTTCCCACCAGAACTGCGAGTACGTCACGTCACATGGGTATGACCGACGCATGCGCAGTGTAAATTCCCGAGTAGCAGCGACCATTTTGTAGTGCAAGCGTATTACGATTAATAAACACGTAAGCAAGCGTCTCTGGGACACCCCGTATGATGAGAAAATGTGCAAATTAGTAAGACGAAACATGTTGATTATTTTATTAACATTATTTGAGGTTCATGATACAAGCAAGTCGCTTAACTTGCAAATCCTTGCTCCATCAATCCCTTCTTTGATGATATTTACTATCATCACTATTAATGGAACCAGATGCCAACTTTTCACATTTCACCCATTTCAATCTCTTCAAACTTTCTATTCAGCTTTCTCTCTGCATCCTTACTAGGATGAGAATTTTTCATCCTTTAATAAATCTGATTATTTAATTCTTCTAATTCGAGTTCATCACGTGTCTCTTTATTCCTCTCTTATTCACAGCATACTTATTTTTGTGTTTTTGACGTTTGCAGCAAATTATTATAGTGAACACTAATAAACCTATTCCCGCTATTGGCATCAGTATTTTACGCACAAGATTTTTACCTAGGTTAGAAAACCAACTACCTACAGAGGGGAGACCATCAGTTAGTCTCTTCCAGGC
This sequence comes from Lissotriton vulgaris, assembly GCF_964263255.1. NCBI lineage: Eukaryota > Metazoa > Chordata > Amphibia > Caudata > Salamandridae > Lissotriton > Lissotriton vulgaris. Next base: position 1,206,712,657 of record NC_141695.1, read on the forward strand.
ACTATCAACCTCCAGTGGTTTGAGCTCTTTTTCCAAATTAGTTATGTTTCTCACATACTTTTTTATTTGTACACTTTTGTCCGGAATATAAGTTCAACAATGTTGCGCTTTCAACATTCTACAGACTCCGCCCTCTTTTGCCAATAGTGTGTCAAAAGCAAGTCGATTTTGTAAGACCATAGACCTGATCGCAACCAATTTGGTATTGACCATCAGAAAACCTCCAGCAGTGTCAGTTGATAACCGATCTACTACTGTTGACAATTTGCAGATTCTGTGTGTATTCAGAGCCACTTCCACTGTTGGTACCAATGCACTAAATATATCACCTATTATTTCTCCCACACTTTCTCTTTTACTACGCCTTAATCCATTACTGTTTTCATTGCTTGCAGTGACTTCATTCACATGGTATATTTTTGGGAAGACAATTCCAAAATAACAGCTTCCATACCAGTGATCTGGCAATTTGAAATAAGCCTTGTTTCCACATATATAATAAATTCCGGGAAACACAGGTTCTGACCCATTTTTGAAACCCCAACCTCAATTACCTTGTAATTGTGTTCGCATTCACTGGAACCAATGAATATGTTATTATAGTAACTAATCTTTTCTCTGTGAAAACAAAGTTTCCCCTTCTTTTCAAAATCCAGCAACAAAGCAGCATTAGCTCCACCATTTGGGGTACTCCCTATATTTTCAGCCCACTTAGGAGTTTTCTGCCTTTTATCATTCGCTTTTCTTAGGAAACATTCTCTTCTTTTCTCTGCCATATTTAGAAACATTTTCTCTTGTTCGTGTAATGAACATGTTAAGTTATCTCTATGTGCTTTGCCAAAACATTGGGTCATAGACCGATGGAAGCCCTTCTAAAGGTTTGCAATAGCAAATGTTTTTCTGTGGCATTGTATGGCGCAGCTTTATGGGGTTATGTATGTTTGGAAAAAATTCAAAAGGCGGAAAATAGATTCTTACGCTCCCTCTTGTCCGTACCCCAGTCGACACCAACTTTTTCCATACTTGCAGAGGTGGGCATGGATTATGTTTATGACAGGTTAACTTTGGCGCCCTTAATTTATTGGCTTAAGACATGGCTGAACACAGAATTAACTCTTAACCATTTGATAATGAAGGAAGTCATGTCTTTGGATCATAGCAGTAGAATTCCGTGGTTGGCCTATTTGAAGAAGTCCTTTACGGATCTGGGCCGGCCGGAACTCTTTATAGACCCCTCTGGCATAACAAATCAAGACGTAGTCATCATAAAAAAAGAATTTATGCTAAGGGCAAGAATGTGCCGAGAGGAAAAGGAAATGCTAAAGCCTACAGTAAGACGACACTATTTGTTAGTAAACTCAATTGCACTAGAACCCTATTTAGGTTTTGTCACCAAGCCATTTCCCAGGTTCCTTTTAACTAAATTTAGATTTAATCTTATTCATTTTTATTTGGGAAGTTTCAACACTTGGGTGAAACCAGAGTCAGCACCGCCCTGTACTTGTGATAATTTTTCTGTACAAGACACCATGCACTTTATTATGTTTTGTGATTTCTTTTCTGAACAGAGGAAAAAATATTTGTTACCGGTTCTTAGGGAAGCTGATTTCTCCCAGGTGAGACCAGCCATGTTTTATCTTCAATCACTGAGTAACATCCACATCACATTCTGTATGGCTAACTTTTTAGTGGCGGCGGCTAGATTAAGATCACGCAAGATACAATAAAACTTCCCAGTATGAACTGTCTTTTATACTCTTTTTAATCTTGTTTTAATTGATACACCTCGTCACATGAATTCGATAGAAATGAAATTGTTTAATCGTATTTTACTTGTACATAAATGTTTTTTGTGCTCTTTGTATGATTTTTAACTAAATCGAATAAAGATTACTTGACTGACTGACTGACTATGTGCTTCACCTAAATCTATTGTACCTATAGTTAGAAAGTATTCTCCCATATAACGTGTTACATCACTCCTAGTATGTACAGGATTCATATTTCCGCATATAGGAAGTTCAGAAAATATTACATCTGAATTAGAGTAATAATACTGTAAAGGTCCTCTCTTATAGAATAGACTAGCTAAAATACTACAGGAAATTCCATATGTTAGTGGCAAGTGATGGTAGGTCACACCCTCAGCTACTGAAGTAGGTTGCTTCATACAGACGTAACAGTCTTCTATTTCCATTGCTTCTACATAGTGTACTAATAGATTTGCAAATACATTTAAATGAGTTCTATTCTTGATTCTATGATAATGCAGTCCTTCCTCATCTGGTGCATCCAAGTCCATTCTAGTTTGTCTAAGGCTAAGTGCTTTCTCTTGTGTCTCTACTCTTTACGGTGTATCTTTCGTTTGCAGCTCTTTTGTGTCCTTGGTCACTGTTTTGGTAGGGTACACATTAGTATCTTTACTCATCATGTAAGGAATAGTTATTGTTAGCCCTATCCATAATATCAATACTAATGCTACACTACATAAACATACTTTGCAGCATGTTTTACAACAATTTCGTCTCGGTCTTCCATTCACAGAGGAATCAGACATTTTGGCTCAAAAGAAGCTTCACCCCCTCTTGGTAACTTTGCACAGGTTGCTTACACAGGGCAACTTTAAGGTTGGTTTTACTTCTTCGTCAGTCTGGTCAGTAATCAATTCTTCTTCACTTTCGTCACTTATTTCAAGGTTTTCAAAGTCCTCCAACACCAGATAAGTCCATTCAGGACTCTGATACTTGTTATTCAGTCTCTTTATTCGGGCACTTCTTCTTTTAGGTTTTATCACAGACGAATCAGTTTTACTGGAGTCTTTGTTTTCCTGCTTGAGTTCTTTGTCGATAGTCTTTAGTCTTAATTTCAGTCTTTTGACAAATCTTGGTACTTTGTCTCCTTTTCTGAATCTTTTAACTGGCACTGTGCTTTGGCCCTCTACAAAGGCTCTTTTATTTTCACTCAGTTGTGGCACATCTGCTTCAGTGTCTTCTTCCCTTCCTGTCTGACTAGTTCCAGGTCTTATTTCAGTTTCTTCTGCCTGGTTACTAAACTGGCCTTGTTCAGGTGTATGCTGGGTTTGGCTTTGTTTTGTTTCAATTTCTTCTTCCTGAACACCTTTGTCTAGTTCTATCTGATCCTGTTCAAGCACTTCGAACTTTTGATCTTCTTCCGCTTGAACTTCCGCCCTAATTTCTATCTCTCCCTTTTCAGGCTCAGGAGTTCTTGGAGGAGTGTCGATAATCTGTTCTTTCCCTATCTGGTCTTCCTCATCATCAAATTTGATTTGGATTTCGATGATCTGATTATCTTCTTCTATTCCTGTCTCGTCCTCACTATCCCACTCTCTATCTAAGTAGGTTTGTCTTCTTGTTCTTATGGGATCTAGAGTCAGGTTGATTACTGGGACCCAATCATCTTGATTGGTGCTCGGTTATTCTTCTTCAGCTACTTCAAGACCAACTTCTGGAGACCCCTCAGCTGCACAACGTTCAGCCTGCAGTTTCTTCCGATTCAGTCACTTTCTTCGTATGGCTGGCATGAATCCACTGTGGCACACTTGCACACTTCACTGCTGTTGTGGTAACCAGAATCACCTGTCTTGGTTTTCCCCACTTCGGTGCAAGGCAACTCTTCCAAGTATGTTTCTTTATTACAACCCAATCACCTGGGTTTAAGTCATGTGCTGGAGTTGCTGGTCTGGCGACGGCGTCTTCCCCAATCTGGTGAGAGATAGAACGCACTTGGTCACCCAGTTGCTTGCAGTACTCTAGCACCAAATAATCAGATATGTTTACCAGTTTGTGTCCTGGCACCCATGCTTGCCGCATTGCTCTCCCCATCAGTATCTCATGGGGACTCAAGCCTGTCTTCCGGTCTGGAATACTTCTAAGTCCCATCAAGACAAGGGGCAAAGCATCAGGCCATTCCATTTGAGTAGATTCACACATTTTTCCCAATCTCGACTTGATAGTGCCATTCATTTGTTCTACCACTCCAGAAGCCTCTGGGCGATATGCACAGTGTAGTTTTTGCGTAATTTTGAATGCTTCATAGATTTGTCTTATTATTTCGCTATGGAAATGCCCACCTCTGTCTGACTCAATTGTGACTGGAAAACCGTACCTAGGTATCAATTCCCTAAGTAACAATTTGGCTACAGTGATGCTATCATTTCTGCGGGCAGGGTAAGCTTCTACCCACTTTGAAAACAGACAGACAATGACAAGGACGTACTTCATTCCTCGACAAGGGGGTAATTGAATAAAGTCGAGTTGTAATCGTATGAAAAGGGCCTTCTGCCTTTCCAATTGTACCTGGTAAAACTACAGTTTTCTTTCCGGGATTAAATTGTTGACAGTTCCTGAATTTCGAATTGAACCATGTTTGCCTGAAAATGCGTATCATGGCGTCTCTTCCTAAATGTGTATCTCCATGTATCAATCTAGCCATAGGAGCAAGCAGACAGTCTGGCAAAACAGGCATACCATCAAGGTAAACAATGACACCATCCTCATTCCTTCTCTGACAACTAAATGTTCTCCATCTTTCCTTTTCTTTTGGTTCTGCTGCATTCTCCAAATCTCTCATTTCTTCCCATGTTTTTATTTCCTCCAACACCATAAGTTGGCAGCTGTTTCCGCTTACCCCCATCTTTTTATTAATAGCCATTTTGTACTTTGCACAATGTTGGGCCAATTGGTCAGCATATCGATTACCTACTGTCACTTTGTCATTGCCAGATTTGTGAGCAGCACACTTGACCACTGCCAATTCTTTTGGTAACTGGATTGCTTCCAGTAATTCTTGCACAAAATTTCCATTTCTGCTAGGAGTACCTGAGAAAGTCAGAAACTCCCTTTGCAGCCACAATTGGCCAAAGTCATGCACAACCCCATAACCATACTGGCTATCGGTGTAAATGGTTATTTTCATGTTCCTCCCAAATTTACAGGCTTTTGCCAATGCAACCAATTCGGCTTTTTGTGCAGAGTTAACTCCATGTAAATAGAATGCTTCCACCGGACCTCCTAAAGTGCATACTGCATAAGCAGCACTTAAGCCTCCATCCTCATGTCTCATGCATGAGCCATCTTCTTTTATGGAAATTTTAATTGGGTCAACATTTGCCATTAATCCTACATCTTTTCCAGTAAAATCCCATACTTATGGTTTCACTGTCTGTTGGAGCTCTTCAGGTAAGTCTTGTATTGTCAGTCTTTTAATTTCTGAGTCAGGTCTTATTAGCATTAATTTGTAGATTCCGTCTTCATCTGTGGTCTGAATTTCGACGCCATTTGGAGTACAAAAGATGGTACAGTTCATTTTGCACAGCAAATCTCGTCCTAGTAAGTTCACAGGACTTGAACCACAAACAACAAACCTATGCATCCCTATTTTAATTCCATGGGTTCTGTAACTGGGGTACTAATTAGTTTATTAGAAACGCCCACTACTTGGATCGCTTCTCCCAAGAGGGGTAGGTTTGGAACGTCTGCTGTTCTCACAGTAGAACGGGTAGCACCAGTGTCCAACAGAAAGGTGGCATCATTTCCTTCAACCTTTCCTTCAATGTATGGCCCGACTGGTCTACCGGCAAGGAGGCGCCAAGCACACACTCCTCGTCCCCCCCCCCAGGCACTGTCGGTAAGGTTCATCACAGAAGAATGTATCATTTAACAGGAATTGTGAAGTTGCTGTATTTCTATCCTCCCTTCCTTCCCAAACTTCTGTGTCTTCGCCCTGTTGTGCTTTATTCCTATAATTTAGCCTAGGTGCACAAGGCAACTGTTTCTGTTTTACCTGTTGCTGGGTCTTCCGTGGTCCCTCATTCTGCTCCTGTGGATTTAAATCATTAATTTGCACATTATCATTCTGCACAGCCTTACACTCGTCCATCCAGTGCCCCATCTTTCCACACCCATGGCAGGGGAACTTTTTCCTGGCCTCTTCTCGACTCATTTTTACCCTTGGTTTTCCTCCACCCCCAGGGCTCTGATTCTGAGTATTTGTCATTTTGCTTAACTGTTGTTCTTGGTGCTCTGCTAATTTTACTTGTGCCAACATGACTTTTTCTTTCAATTCCTTTTTCTTATTTTCTAGCTCATCTTCACAATATTTTGCATATTTCAGGACCTCATCTATGGGTTTAGCTTGCCAACAGATCTTATTGTCTTTGATCCACTGTGAAATTTCAGACCTTAACCCTAACACAAATCGATAAATGAAGTGGGTCATGTCCTTCATTTCAATATTATCTAGCCCACTGTACGTTTTGAACACTTGTAACAGACGCTCATAATATGAATGTACAGTTTCATCACGATTCTGAGTAGTTCTATCTATTCGGGTCCAGTCTGTCTCTTTTGCAGGCACCTTTCCTTTCAAGTACAACATTACCTGATTGTACTTCCTCATTACGTTTTCGGAAGGAGCCCCTGTCTTTGGGTCTCTAGGGTATTCTTCATTTGGCCAATCAACAGCAATTTTACATTCTGTCCATAGATCCACAGGAACTACTATGTCAAAGAAACCATCTAGATCTTTCAGGAGGCATTTCGAAACCTTCACAAATCTCTCGACCTGTCTGTACCATTCTACGGGTTTCTCTCGCAATTTTGGGAAGTCATTTGTAAATGATACAATATCTTGTCTGGACCATGGCACATGTACATATCCTCCACCTAGGACTTCTTGCATGGGACATCATTTTTCTACCTTGTCTGCTTCTTTTACGACAAATTCTAAAACCATTTGTCTTGACCGCACCTCTTCCTTTTTCTTTGCCCATCTTGCTCTCCATTTCTCTAGATCACCCCATTTTTGCATCAAATTCATCCATTCTCTAATCTGGACCTTTTTCCCTGACACATTCATGTTTTCTAAATCTTTGTCAGAAAATTCTACTCGATAGGGTTTCTGCAGCACTTTAGATTTGCCAATGTCAATTCCCATGCTAGCTGCCATATCCATTAATTTTTCGTGAAACACCCTTGTATTTCTAGTGATGCTTTTACAGATAAACTGCAATTCGTCTTCACTGAGGGTATTCAATCTTTCCAGTCCCACATTCCCATTCATTAATTCTTCTGTTTCAATTCTTTTTTTTTTGATTTAACATTTTATTGAAAAACAACAGCAGAGACATCATACAGTTGATCAATCAATACAAAGCAAAATCAGATATATCAGGCATGTACAAGAAACAATCACTTAAGGATCAGTACGTTGTCTCGATCCTGCCTCATCTATTGCCATTTCCACAGTGGGGGAGGTACAGATCTCCCCTCTAAACACGTTCCAATGTCCCCACTTTTTATCCCACTTCTTGGGGCATCCTCTGACCTTAAATACAGATTTCTCGGCCAGCATGCATCTATCCATTTTGGCCACCCAGCCCACCAGGAGAGCCTCTGGGGGGCACCCCCGTGCATTGCTATTGCGCGTTTCACCAACAAGAAGCCTAGGGCTACCCACTGTAGCTCCACCTCCGTAAGGTCGGTAGGACCCCATATATTAAGAATCCCTTCCTTAAGGGAGCGAGGGATGGGCTTTCCCATCGCCTCAGCCATTTTGCGAACCGCCCAGTCCCAAAACTGTTGGATAACTGGACATTCCCATAGGACATGGTAAAAGGAGCCAGGGAGGCCGCAGCCGCGGAGACATATCTCATCTGGGCGTCTACCCAACTTGGCCAGGAGGGGGGCAGACATATATGTTCTGTGCAGGATTTTTAGTTGGATCAGTCTGAAACAGTGGTTTATGGCTGTCTCTCTGGTTGACATCAGTGCTGACCTCCCGTCGTCATCGTCTAAGTCACCCACATCTCCCTCCCACTTGTCCCGTAGGGCCTGGATTGAGTTGGGCAGATTGTTGCAGAGTTTGCGATATGTGCAGGATATCGCCTTCGTCTGGAGTGGTTTTGAGAGCAGCCTGTCCTCTAGGGGAGAGGCCTCCGGAAGGGAGGAGAGGTCCGGCAGTGAGGTAGTGATAGCATGCGTAATTTGGAGGTACCTGAATGCCTCGGAATGAGCAAGATCATGTTTCTGTTGAAGTTCGGGAAAAGTCAACAATTTCCCCTTGTGGATCAAGTCTCCGAGGGCGGAGATGCCTATCGTGTCCCATCTGTCAAACCCCTTCAGGTGACAGAGGGAACCCAGTTTGTGGGAGGCCCAGAGCGGGGTAGCTTGGGTGAACACGTTGAAGGACTGGGTTCTTTAAGACCCAGCGGTGCCAGGGCACAACACCTGAAACCTTCGTGGGTAACCTGCTCCGGCGTACGAATCACAGAGACACGGGACACTTCCTTCGACGTCAAAGATTCAAGGTTTATTTGCTGCAGAGAACACAGAAGTCACGACAAGTACACCACGTGCAACTTGGGGAGACTGCTTCAAATTGGTTCTGTGGATCGCTCCTTTTATACAGTTTTTACCCATAGAGTTACATTGAACACAAAAGTTTACAACCCGGTTCTCACCATTATCCCCCAGAGGGGTCGCTTTGGTCACTTTAAAACACATGAGGTCCGGAACATAAGTGCGGAAACATTTGGCGGTTCCCAACTGTAAAAACCCATCTTCCCACCATTAGCAAATTCCAATCAGCAGTAAAACAGATCGAAATAGGAACAAAGACAGGTGTAGAGGAAGACGGAGACAGTGGGGAGATCAGAAAGGGTGTAAAAGGGGAGGTATCGGGAAACACGAGATACAGGCATCAAAGGGACGTGCCTAATGAGATGCACGGCTGAGACAATAAAGTCCGTGCGGCAAGATGAGCCTCGAGCGGCGCCATCTGCCTTACAGCAGCATCCCCCTCGTCATAAAGACACTTACAAAGAACATGTGTCTTCCGCAAATATCTTGGGAGCCCCAGGGTCGCGAAGCGGACATCGTCCGTTCGCTGACTACTTGAGGGCAAGAGACAAAATGGATGCCGTATCTAAGATGGAACCCGTGGGTACAGATGAAAAACCCACATAACAAACGAACGGTTTAAGTTAGCACAGCGAAACTGCGCACACTTACTAAACTCGTCATTTGCGGTTCATAGATACCAGACTCGACCATATTCGTGCAAGTTGAAAACACCTCTTACAATTGTCACGGAACCTCAGACGCTCCTTTTGCCCTCATGTAGGCAAGCACTAGTCGGAATCATATTCGATATTCATCAGACCATCGAGATGTTGCTGTAGCATAGCTCTGTCCAACCGAGTCCCCTTGGTAACAGATGGTTGTCTCATACACGTTGTAGCACAGAGGCCACATAAGGCAGGACCACACTGCACACAAAGGCAACACGTGAACAGGAACACTACAACGACTCCGATGATCATCAGAATCTTCCAACCCCAAGTCGACATCAGGCCCCAAAACCACCCAAGTAGCGTCCAATCCCCTACATCCACGTGTATGGATTCGGAGATTTTATGCAACCTCGAGATGGCTTGATAGACAGTAGGAGCATTATCTGGAATAAAAATGCAGCAGCTCGAATGGATCACCTTACATACCCCACCTCGATCTGCTAAAATGACATCTAAAACCATACGGTTTTGCAACGTCATAAGTCTATCCGCCTGAAGTTCTGTGGTGATATTACCAAGGGCACTGGCAGTAATATTAGCTGTCGATTCTACCACTCGAGTCAACTGTCTCAGGTTCCTACTATTGACCATAGGTCCCCAAAACGGGAGGAAACCCTTGAAAAAGTCTCCTGCCTCTTGACCGGCAGTATCCTCTTCGCTAATTACGCCTCGTACAACTCTAGTCTTATGATAATCGGCATCTACAGTGAACGTCGGAGGCAACAGATTTGCAATGAAGCATGAGCCCATGAAGTCAGCGGGCAACCATGCGTATGCACGATCATAACAGATAAAGTATGTACCCTTGGCAGCCAGAAACACAGGGGACGAGAACATCGGCAGAATGTAATTTTCAGTGCGAGCACTTGCTCCAAGTCGGGCTTGCGATCTTCGGCCACGACCCATGAGACAAAAATTACCAGTGTGGGGTACGACCCATATCGGAGGCGAGCTTTTAAGCTGCTTTTCGCTAGTGAACGCACTATATTCACCTCTACTTAGGACTCTATAGGCCTGTATCTCTTCTTCGGGAATAAGCGAGGGATCATAGATATCACTATCTAAATCCTCTATCGCTATCGACAAAGGTTTTTGATACGAGGTAGGACCAGAGTAGGGGGAACGTGGTTCTCGAATGGGGTGGAAACCCAGTGCGCTTCGAAACATTGTTTGAAATGCTCGAGCTGACCCTTGGGAACTATACGGTAACACCAGATATGGAATTCCCTTATCCGTAGTATGTGGCATCAACCCACACACCCAACAATTAGTAGTGTTAACCACTAACTGATGCTGATGAAGGAGCTGAATAAAGGAATTGTTGCGGAATTCTACACGTCTAGCCTGCTCGTGTTCCGGTAACATGTGAAAGGAATGGGGAGAAACAGTAGAGGTAAGTTTAGGGTCAGGAGTAGGAGTAGGTGTAGCAGAAGGTAAAAAGTAAGACATCGTGTAATACACCCCACCCGCCAATAATGCAGAAGCAGTCAGGAATAATACAAACAGTTGGAATATAAAACATTTGGTACGACTGAGTTGCTGCAGCTTGAATCTGTGAACCTGAGCTCCCTCCAAATCATTCAGCTTCGAGAATGCCATTCCCTACGACCGTCCGCAACGTTTCTTGACGCACTTCGTTCTGTGTAGCAATAGTCAATCCCTAGGAGTTCCCAGGAACCGACGGCCTTTAACCTAGCGTCAAGACCTACTATCCAGAAGGAAGTACGCGCGCGGCCCTACGGCCTTTAATGCACAATATGTATGTATGCAAAAACAAAGTCTCTCAGCTGTGGAAGCAAAAAGTACAAGGAATGAAGCTCAATATATATACAGGAATAATTACAGTAATACGAAAGTTCAAAACTGATCACGGAAAACGGGATAATGCAGTTATCAATACAGCAAGGCAAGATCTTTTTATTTGTCCTTAGTGCGAGATCGCAAAAAGTATCGGGTTTTCCCAGGACGTGTCTGCTCGTCAAACAAAGGATCCGTTGAAGGGACAGCGTCCTGCTGATCAGTTGAGTGTTCTGGTCTTGAGTCTTGTGATGCCAAATGTTCGACAGTGTCTTTCTGCTGCGCTGAGGATTCTCCAACAGGCTGTGCGTCGCTGAAAGGTACAAACGCCGGCAATGTTTCTGTTTCAGATGACGCAATGCCTCTCCTTACCCACGGGTCTGCCGGCAAAGGAATGGGGACTCTTTTGGTGTGGGTGGCATGCACCCAATTCTTACGTCCCTCGAGACGAACGGCAGTCCTCGTGGCCAGGAGCACTTGATAGGGTCCGGTAAACCTCGGGTCCAGGTTATTCTTGCGTGAAAAATTTCTCGTCACCACCCAGTCTCCGGGCTGGAGCTGGTGGCCTGGACCCTCCGTCTGCGTCGGCAATGCGTCGTAAACCTGTTGGTGAATTAACCTCAGTTTAGCAGTCAAGTCATGTAGATAATCGATCAACATTGGGTACTCAAGATCAGAAAACATTCCTGGCCTAGGAACCCCCCACACATTCGCAGGACGGCCGAACACTATTTCATAGGGACTAAGCCCTACTCGGGAGTGTACAGTCGCCCTAGTTGACAGTAATGCTAAAGGTAAAGCGTCAGGCCACGAAAGACCAGTCGTAGCCTGAATCTTCGCTAACTTTAGTTTAAGGGTGCCGTTGTACCCTTCAACCAATCCAGCTGACTGGGGATGATTGGCGCTGTGGAATTTCTGATTAATTCCAAGGCCCTTACACACACTCTTCATCACACTTCCAACAAACTCACTTCCGTTATCTGACCACACGACTCTAGGCATTCCATACCGAGGAAAATATTCCTTCAGTAGGATTTTCGCAGTAGACAAAGCAGTATTGTCTTTGAGAGGATAGGCCTCGATCCATCGGGAGAATGCGCAAACCACAACTAAAACGTATTTCAGGTTATTGCATCGCTCCATATGGATGAAGTCCAATTGAATCACCTCAAAGGGATACAACGGGGGAGCAAAACTGCCAGGAGGAGTTGGGGTTCCTTTGCCAGGATTGTACATCATACACACCATACAATTCTTCACCAGACGTTCAGCACATTTCGTAATGCCATCATTCTTCCACACTGGAGACAGCAACTTACAAATACCTTTCGCGCTAATATGTGCTAACCCATGTGCCATTGTCACAACGGCCAGCACATACGCATCAGGCAACATCCATCTTTTCTGATCAGACAAATCAATCCAACAACCATTCGCATCCAACTTTCCCGTACTTTCTTTCCACTTCGTCTTTTCAGTGTCGGTAGCCTCATTCTGAATTGCTTTCACACTTTCGATAGTGTCCTCACACTTACTCGATTCTGTAGGCCACCTAACCGAACTCGTCACATACATTCGAGTGCTAAGGTTCCGGGCAGTCTCCTTAGCAATCTCATCCGCAAACGCATTACCACGACCAACATCGTCCGTCACCTTCCGATGCGCACTACATTTAACAATCGCAACTTGCGTAGGCAAAGTCAATGCATCCAAAAGGTCATTCACAAGCTGGCCATGCTGAATCTTCGTACCGTGCGACGTCAAGAAACCTCTCTCTCTCCACAATCGTCCAAAACTGTGAGCGACGCCAAACGCGTATTGGCTGTCGGTAAACACATTTACACGTTTCCCTTTTGCTAACACACATGCTCTAGTGAGAGCAATCAATTCTGCAGCTTGGGCAGAATTCTGATTCAACCTCGCAGTCTCAACAACAGTATTCAACGTTACAACAGCATAAGCAGTAGTCACATCGCCATTCGGCAATTTAAAACATGACCCATCCACATACAAAGTGCCATCCGGATCTTCCAATGGGGTGTTTTTAAGGTCCACTCGACCCTTTGTTTCTTCTTCGGTCCTCAAGTAGCAATCATGTTCTGCTACTTCATCTGACTCTGTGCTAATTGGTAACAAAGTTGCCGGGTTCAAAACATTACAACGTTTTATCTGAATGTGGCTTGCCAAGAGCGTCAACTCGTACCCAGACAACCTCGCACTCGTCAAGTGCTGAGTTTTCGTTCGATTCAAAAGAGTATCGACTGCATGCGGAACCATCACCGTAAGCATATTATCCATGACCAATCCTGCTGATTGTCGGATGGAGACCGCAGCTGCCGCTGTTGCTCGTAAACAACTCGGCAATGCTCTAGCTACTGGGTCCAAGGTCGAGGAAAAATATGCACATGGACGTTGCTTACCACCAAAAGGTTGCGTTAAGACACTCAAAGCACAACCTTCCCTCTCGTGAACATATAACGTAAACGGCTTACTGTAGTCAGGAGTACCTAACACAGGAGCCGAACACAATGAATCACGTAGTTCAGAAAAACTTTTCTGACATTCTTCCGTCCATGGTAAAGGAGTTGAAACATCCTTGCACGTAAGAGCCACCAATGGTTTCGCTAGCAACGAAAAATTAGGAATCCATTGCCTGCAGTACGATGTAATACCTAAAAAGGCACGCACATCTCTTTGGGTTTTTGGCACAGCCATTCGCGCAATCGCTGCAATTCTCTCTGGGGTCAATCTCCTTCCCTCCTTTGACAATAAGTGACCTAGATAGGTTACTTCTTGACAACAATATTGGAGTTTAGAAGGTGACACCTTGTGATTTAACTCACAGAGATGTTGCAGCAACGACACCGTAGCAATTTTGCAAATGTCCTGAGTATCAGCAGCCACCAATAAGTCGTCAACGTATTGGATTAAGGCCGCACCAACCGGCAACCTAAATGCATCCAGTTGACCCTTCAAGGCTTGGCTGTAAATAGATGGACTTTCACAGTAGCCCTGAGGAGCGCGTTTGAACCGGAAGCTGCGTCCACCGAGAGAGAAACCGAAAAGGTCCCTGCTCTCCTCGGCAATCGGGATGCTGAAAAAAGCATTTTTCAAGTCAATCACCGAAAACCATGATGCAGAAGCTGGAATCAGAGTCAGTAGCGCCGTGATGTCAGGCACAACGGGAAATTGAGGAACCACAATTTTATTCACCTCCCGTAAATCGATAACAAAGCGATAAACAGGCGGTTTTGAAGGATCAGTACGTTTAAGAATGGGCAGCACAGGGCTGTTGCACACGTTTCCCCGAGTCTCTTCAATAACATCTTTCTCGATCAAATCATAGATGATCGCCAACAGTGCTCGTTCACCATCAAGGGAGATACGATATTGGGGAATACGTGGCAAACGCACATTAGATTTCAACTGAACAACATAAGGGGAGATATCAAGTAGGCCCACATCATTTGGACCTGTTGCCCACAAAGACGCAGGAAGAGAACTCAATTCCGGTGGAAGCTTATCGAGAGACAAATACATGGGAGAGACAACCCTCTCTCCTAACGTAAGCTTTACACCCGCAGGAGAACAATACAAAGTCGCATACAAACGTTTAAGCAAATCCAGGCCCAAAAGATTTTCACCACAACCTGTAGTCAAAATCAACGGAGCTTCTAGCTCACGTGGCCCAATTTTAAGGGGCAAAGGGCGTGAAACTGGATTGCTAACAGGGGCGCCAGAGAATCCAACGGAAACATTTGTTAAGCCAGACAAAGGTGCGCCAGGGAGTTTCGAATGCATGATAGAACTTTTCGCTGCACCAGTGTCCAACAGAAAAGGCTCAACGACGCCCGATGTAGAAACTGCGACGTAAGGCCCTCTCTGATCAACCGGAACTGATACCACTCCCTCTCCTTGTCTATGGCTGTCCTAGTAATTACTGTCGTCAGTTCCCTGATCGACGTAATAATCGTCTACATTGTACTGCGCAGATCGTCCTTGCGATGATCCACGTTGATCAAAACAATTATTAGAATTGGATGAGTTATCTGAACGATCGTTCTGAGGACCACGACCTCTACCACGTGATGCCTGCTGTGAACCACCACGACCTCCTCTAGACGAGTTACCACTGTTACGTTCATTCAAAACAGGACAATTGAATTTAATGTGTCCCTCCTGTCTACAATAAGCACATTGATTGTACCCTAACGATGATCTTTGGGAGGAGGAATCGTTACGCGGCTGCGATCGATTCGATTGCGACTGCGATCTATTCTGTTGGGACGCATTCTGATTAGAACGCGGAGGATACGCTTGTTGCAACAACACTTTAGTTTTGAGCTCTTTCGTCTTTTTATCAGCACGGTCATTCTCCTCCTTCTCCCTATTCTCATAATATTGCGCCGTAGCCAATATCTGAGCCGAAGTAGAAACGGCCCATGCACTTTCCGAATTCTTTAACTTATTGCTCAAATCGTGCAATAAATTCGAAACAAATTTATCCACAAACAATCTTTGACCACCCTCAGTGCCCATATCCTGTCCACTATGGTCGATGAATGCTTCCTCGAACCTCGTAAAGAAGTCGGAAACACTTTCATCTTTCTTCTGCTTACAGGCTGACAATTTGTCCCAGTTTACCCTCATAGCTGGCATAAGCGTTTTCATTAATGTTATTATTCTTTGGGGAAGAGCAGTAATCAACTGGTCGGGTTTAGTAGCAGCCACTTGTCCGGCATCTGCCGCTACAATGGCAGCCCAATCACCACCTAATTCATTCGGATGGTTTTCCTGCCGAATCTTAGCCCATACCGGTTGCGGTACGACATTGCCGAACAACATATCGATATCGGCAAGATTCATTACCGTAGCATCTACGAGCTGCGATAGTTCCTTATAATACCCTGTAGGATTTTTGCGTGGATCAGGCAAAGATTGCTTCACCTGTAGCACTTCCGATCGTTTCCATGGGAGATGAATCCACACTCTCTGGAAATGCGCCACTGTCGCCGGGTTAGCAGCAGGATCAGCTGGTATCCAAACCGGCGGAACTTCACGCATAGGATATTGGCCAGACTCGTCTGGTTGTTTTTCAATATCCTCAACGAACAATGCATGAGGTATCGGAGCGGGACGAAGTGATAGCAACCGCTCAACCGCACGTCGAACGTTGGTATCCACTATCAGCCCATTTGCGAACTGAAGCTGAAGATCAGACAGAGCGGCGAGCACCTCGTCAGGCGCATCGGCCGCTATCTGATCATGAAGGAACTTACACATTTCGTTAAACACATATCTCTGGGTTGGTATATTGAATTGACAAAATGTATCAAGGACAACACGGGGTGGACATCTAAGAGGGTTTACCATCCAACCCATCGCCATATTATATAGCGCAACGCGTTCTCTGTTTCCGGGAAGCTGACTACGTCTCTGAGGACCATCAGAACCAGCGGACCCATGAACAGGTCCGAGCGAATGGAAGAAGCTAGCCGCAAGAGGAGAATTGCGACTACGAGTAGAGGGAGAAGAATAAGACACAGGACTAACAAGAGAAGGAGTAGAAACAGTAGCAACAGCAGGAGTTAACAAAACAGGAGCAGTAGCAGGAGCAGTAGCAGGAGCAGTAGCGGGAGCAGGAGTATATGGAAGCGGAGGAGCAGTAGGGATAGCAACAGGCAAAGGAGCAGGAACAGTCGGAAGGGCAGGTGCAGGTTGAGGAACAGGCGGAGGAAGAATCGGCGGAAGTATAGGTACGGCAGGGACCACAGGAGCTGCGGTACCCTGTACGTACGGAGGTGGTGACTTCATAAGATAAGACATTAAAGAATCCTCAACTGGCTCTTCCTTCTTTTCCGACTCCGCAGGCAAAGCAGGATAACATTTATCTACGGTCATACGCTGTAGTCTATCAAATACTTCCTTATCCTTAACCTCCTTATCTCGCTGAAATTGCTCTGCTTTCTTCACTATGGTAGCAACATTATCTCGCTGAGTACGTTTATTCTGTCTGATTTCTTTCTGTCGGGCTTCTTTACGCCACAACCGAAAGGCATCAAACATGGCCGGCCTTGACTTTCTTTCGAACAATTTAATCTCTAGATTATCTAGGATCGGGGCCTCGAAGCTACCATGAGGTGGCCAGCGAAGGTCGCCGTCCTTCTTTGTGTATTTAATCCAGTAATCGTTAAAGGTAATTGGGCCTAGCCCATGTTTACTATAGAGCTCATAAGTGGGAGTTCCAACCGGAGGTATCGGACACGAGTCCTCCAGTCGGGAATCCGTACTACAAGGTCTGAAACAACTAAACAAAGTACTGCGACCAGGCATCTTGCACACTAGCCGAGTTTCACAAACTTCAAGGGTTACGGGATTTACCAAGTCCCAGCAAAGAACAAAACCCTCGGTTTTTGGCGGCTGCAGTCGTCAAACAACACAACAAAGTACGCTAGCAAAGTGTCACCGACAAAAACACTCACACAGCGCTAACCACAAAAACACTCGCTAAAGTGTCAACAACCAAGGACTCTGGGAGCGACCCACAAATACTTAACTCAAAAATCGATGGCGTCACCAGGAAGGCCCGTCAATCGTCTCGCTATACCAAGGTCTACGCCAGGCGCCAAAACAGGTCTACAGTCAGGGCAGCAGTCCGTCGCAGCCGTCCGGAGGCGGGAATCTTCGCGGGAAAAGTCTTCGGGCCACTTATTTCGACAACAGGATCGATGAAGCGGAGTGCACCTTCCCTCGGAGATTTCACACGAAGTTCCTCACGATCGTCGGGCTTGGACCGGTACCACTGATGCAGCCCCACGTTGGGCGCCAACTGAAGGGCTGGGTTCTTTAAGACCCAGCGGTGCCAGGGCACAACACCTGAAACCTTCGTGGGTAACCTGCTCCGGCGTACGAATCACAGAGACACGGGACACTTCCTTCGACGTCAAAGATTCAAGGTTTATTTGCTGCAGGGAACACAGAAGTCACGACAAGTACACCACGTGCAACTTGGGGAGACTGCTTCAAATTGGTTCTGTGGATCGCTCCTTTTATACAGTTTTTACCCATAGAGTTACATTGAACACAAAAGTTTACAACCCGGTTCTCACCATTATCCCCCAGAGGGGTCGCTTTGGTCACTTTGAAACACATGAGGTCCGGAACATAAGTGCGGAAACATTTGGCGGTTCCCAACTGTAAAAACCCATCTTCCCACCATTAGCAAATTCCAATCAGCAGTAAAACAGATCGAAATAGGAACAAAGACAGGTGTAGAGGAAGACGGAGACAGTGGGGAGATCGGAAAGGGTGTAAAAGGGGAGGTATCGGGAAACACGAGATACAGGCATCAAAGGGACGTGCCTAATGAGATGCACGGCTGAGACAATAAAGTCCGTGCGGCAAGATGAGCCTCGAGCGGCGCCATCTGCCTTACAGCAGCATCCCCCTCGTCATAAAGACACTTACAAAGAACATGTGTCTTCCGCAAATATCTTGGGAGCCCCAGGGTCGCGAAGCGGACATCGTCCGTTCGCTGACTACTTGAGGGCAAGAGACAAAATGGATGCCGTATCTAAGATGGAACCCGTGGGTACAGATGAAAAACCCACATAACAAACGAACGGTTTAAGTTAGCACAGCGAAACTGCGCACACTTACTAAACTCGTCATTTGCGGTTCATAGATACCAGACTCGACCATATTCGTGCGAGTTGAAAACACCTCTTACAATTGTCACGGAACCTCAACGTCAGACCAACCGAGGCTCTTAGTAGCCCGGTGCCAGATAGCAATGGTTTGTGTCATGGGTCCCACGTAGCGGTTTCGGGAAAATTTGCCATAGAGGGTGCCTAGATATCCTTCACGTCCTGTCTGGTAGCGCTTCAAATGATAGGCCGGGTTGGTAGGCGAACCATGTAGCCAGGAGTTAGTGTCTACTAGTTGGGAGGCCCAATAATAGAGTCGCATGTTTGGCAAGGCGATACCCCCATCGTACCATCCTTGAGCCAGTTTATGCATAGCAATTCGAGGTGCCTTACCATCACATAGGAGGAGTCGCAAATCGCCCTCCAGTGTATGGAAGAAGGAGTCAGCAATCGGGAAAGGGCAGTTTTGAAGGACATACAAAAAACACCGGAGTGCCAACATTTTGAAGAGTGCCGCCCTGCCCGGGTGGGACAGGGGCAGCGTACGCCAGTGGGAAATGTCGCTGTGGAGCCGCTGAAGCGGGCCCCGTAAGTTGCGGTCGTAAAAGAGTTTAGGATCCGGAGTTACAAAAATACCCAGATATTTGAAGCCGTCCTTGGCTATTGCAATGGTGAATTCTCTCGGGAGAGCGGGTGGAGGGCCATGGAGACAGAACAGGGCTGACTTGGACCAATTGATTGAGAAACCAGAGTATTTTCCAAAGTTTCTAATGACATGGAACAGACTATTGATGGAGGATTTAGGGGAGAAAACATACACCAGAATGTCATCCGCATAAAGGGATATTTTATCAATTGTGTCTTCATTCCTTCTCAGTCCTTAATGGAGGCATCCGTACGGATCCAATGGGCCAGGGGTTCCAATGTGAGCGCAAATAAAAGAGGGGAGAGGGGACATCCCTGCCTTTTTCCTCTATGTAACTGAAATTGTCTGGAGGTATGGGCATTAACCCTTACCTGGCCAAACAAGTCAGTGTATAGCAGTCGGACCCACTTGATGAAATTCGGGCCAAATCCAAACCTCTGCAGGACCTCAAAGAGGTAGCACCATTCTATGGAATCGAACGCTAGGGTGGCATCGAGGGATAAAATTGCGGCATCTTCCTGTAAGTAGGGTTGCCTGCCCAAGACGTTATGTACTCTGCGAAGGTTCAGCGCCGTGTTCCGACCCGGAAGGAATCCAGATTGATCATCTTGCACTAGGGACGGGAGGACTGTGAGGAGTCTGGTTTGGCCAAAATCTTGACCTCAGAGTTAATGAGGGAAATCGGCCTATAAGAGCCACAGTCAGTGGCCGGCTTGTTGGGTTTGTGGATGACTGCTATCGAGGCAGGCGCTGGTCCAGTGGCAGACTGCCCCGTAAAAGCTTTCTTCAAACATGGCCTTTAGGTGTGGGATCACTTCTTGGGCCATCCCCTTGAGAAATTCAATGGGGACACCAATAGGTCCCATAGCCTTGCCCGAGTTAATAGCAAAGAGGGCACTCGTAAGCTCCTCAGTTGTGAGAGCAGCGTCCAGTTCTTCCCTATCTGAGTCGGAGAGAGTGGGCAGATACATTTCCTCCAGAAGGAGGCGAGATTTGTCCGCAGAGTAGTACGCTCTAGAGGAGTAAACGTCCTCCAGGTGGTCCGCAAACGCCTCAGCGATGTTAATGGGTCCGTGATGCACGAGGCATCGGGGCGAAGTAGTAGCGGAACCCATCTAGAGCCCTGTTCGCGTCGTTCTAGCCAGGCCAGCATTTTACCTGCCCTATCTCCCAGCTCATAGACCCGGTGGCGGGTTTGCAACAATTTCGCCTGAGCCTTTTCCAAGGCCAGCATCTTATATTCTGCTTGTTTCAGATGAAGTTGAGCGGCAGTCTCCTCAGACGGGGTAGTGTTGAGGTCAGATTCTAGGGTAAGCAAGTCTGATTCAGTCCGAAGCAGCAGTTCGGCCTGCTTGCGTTGATAGCCCAATTTGAGAGCTAGTGCCCTCCCTTTGATAACAGCCTTATATGCCTCCCAGATCGTAACGGCCGATTGGACCGAACCAATGTTTTCGGCAAAATAAAATTCAGTGTGTTCTAGCAAACTGTCTCGAATGTCAGGAATTTTCATGAGCCATTGGTTGATGACTATGGAACCCCTGGTTATCTGCCGATGGTAAGTGAGTTGAACTGTGAGAGGAGAGTGATCCGAGATACCTCGGGGGAGTCCCTTTGGGTCGTGAAAGAGGCCAACATCTGACGCGTGGCAAAAGAGGTAGTCAATACGGGACATACCATAATGGGTGTTGGAATAGTGTGTGTAATAGGGAGTGTCAGGGTATGACGTCCACCAAAGGTCCTCCAACCCCATCGCGTGCGCAAAGTCCATAAGGTCCGAATTCTGTTAATGGGAGCACCGTTGGGGGTGTCTATCTACACTGTCGTCCATGGTCATGTTAAAGTCTCCGCCGATAACTAGTGTGCCCTGGGGGAGGTCTAACAACAGTCGCGTTAGGGTCATCAGGGCGTCCTTACTTAGTGTTGGCGGAATATAGGCCGAGATTATGTTCAGGTGCCGCCCTTCCCATGTGGCCTCAGCCACTGCAATGCGGCCTAGGGGGTCCGCCCACGTCTTTGTACAGGTAAGTAGAAGATTCTTCTTCACCAGGATACCGGTGCCGCGGGAGCCAGAGGTGAAACCAGCGTGTACCAGTAGCTTGTACCCCCCTCGATGGAGTGCCCGACATGTGTTGCCCATTAAGTGTGTCTCCTGGAGGAGCACTAGATCGGGTGCATGGCGTTTGAGGTATTGCAGCACCACTCCTCTCTTGATTGTGCTACCAAGGCCATTGACATTCCATGTCATGAGGGTGAGCGCCCTAATATGTGATTGCGTCATGGTGGATTGTGTAGTAAAGGTCGGGGGAGCAGGATAGCCGCGAGAAGCCAGGCCACTCGGGAACTAGGACCAACATCCTCAAAGGATAGAATGGCAACTGAGGCCGGACGGCGGCGTCGACCTTGCCCATAGGAAAGGAGGACTCTGCAAAGTGTATGAACAACAAAAGAAAACAAAAGAAACCATTGGACCTGAAATGCAAGCCTGCAATAGGGCTCATGCAACGAAAATAGAAGGAACAAACAACCCCAAACCCGATGTCGCCCCCCACCCCGCGTTCCTGCCCGCGGACCTGAAACTATCCACTCCCAAACTTGGCAGAGTGCCTGTCGCCCTCCCAACCATAAATAGGGAGGCTGGTAAGCCTGTGAAACCTCTCGCCTGAGAGCGGAAGAGTCAATTTCAGCGATGAACTGCAAGGGTCAGATGAAACCTGGTGTATACTAAGGTATATTGTATAGGGCGTAGGAGCCCAAAGGCGAGCCAGAGCCTGTGAAAATGAACTGAGGTGGGAAGGAAGGAAAAAAGGGGGGGACGGGGGGAGGGGAAAGATGGGGGGGGACACAATAGCGAGAAACATTCAGGGCCCATAGTAGTCCCCAGCTGACAATTCAATAGTCTACAAAGCCCTAGAAAAGGAGGACGTGCTTCGCACGATAGTTCCAGCAGTCCAACCCTGTGTCTTGGCATCATCTGTGATATTCCTAGTCGATCGTGATATATCATGTCTATATTCGGTACATACCAGCGTCAATACGAAGAAAGGCCATCAGGGGGAAGGAAGGGGGGGAGAAAGGAAGGGAGAGGGGGGGAAGGAGGATAGAGGGGGGAAGGGCATCAGGGTCAGGGAGTCGAGACCATGGCCAAGGCTGTCTATCGACACTCAGAGGATGAAACATACATACTGGACCTCACGATCTCCGCAAGGAAGCGTCAAGAGACCACCTGCAAGCGTCCTGGGCCTCTCATCATTCCTCCTGGGTGGCCGCAGTGAACAGTTCAGGGCTCTCCGGTTGAAGATCCCACTCAAAGCGGGGGCCAGATGCTCTTTGTTTACCTGAAGTCGGACCTGCTCGGCGCCAGCCCTCCAGCCAGTCCCACACCTCACTCGGAGAGAAATAGAACCAGGCCTGTCCTTCCGATTCCACCCACAGTTTGGCCGGGAACAGCATGGAATATTTTTTATGTTGGTATTGTAGCGCTTTTTTAACGTCTAAAAAACTGCGTCTTCTGGCCTGCACTTTACCATAAAATCCCGGAAGAATGTGATATGGGCGTTGTCTATTCTTAACAGTGAACCAGCCCTGGCCGTCTGCAGTATGACATCCCGGTCCCTGAAATTAAAGACCCTGGCAATGATGGGTTTGGGGGGGGGGGCTGGCTTCGGCTTTCCCCCCGGGACCCTGTGGGCACGTTCAATTGAGAAATAGTTTGACAGTTTCTTGGGCTGGAGGTGCTTCAAGACTAAATCTTCAACAAAGAGGTCGGTTGCGGGTTCCTCCATCCTCTCGGACACCCCCAGGATCCGGATGTTGTTCCGTCTCGCCCGTCCTTCATATTCGTCCAGGAGGTCTCCCATCTGCTGCTGCTGCTATTGGAGTTGCGCCACTTGTTGCTGCAAGGTGGATCAATCTTCAATAAGCGCCGCGGTTTTCACCTCAACATTACACACTTTGGAGTCCATTTTGCGGAGGTCGGCTCGCAGCAGTGTCACCTCCACATTCACTGAGTCTATACGAGTCTCCAGTGAGGACCGGACCCCCGCTATTGATTCCAGGACATCCTCGAGGGTGTGAGGGCCTTCGCTGATGCGGCTGGGGAGATCGCCTGTGGAGGGACGTCAGATGTCAGAGTTTCACCCTTTTCCTTAGCTCCCCAGGAGAGTTTATTGATTTGCCTCTGCGTGGAGTTCTTGCTACCTTTTCCAGAAGCCATCAATGCAGCAGACGAGGGACCCCTCCTCGGGCCAGCTCAAAGGAGATACACAGTGGACAGAGAGATCCGAATCCACGAGTGGCGACACCAGAGGAGACAACAGTAATACCCCAGGCAGCACCGCAGCAGCAGCGTGGTAGGGATGGCCCCAGTCAATGGGACTGTATAAGTTCACTTAGCGCGTGGTTGTCTCTCGCAGTCCACAGCTCTGTCCAGCCGGGAAGACCAGGCCTGCCCCCAGATGTGCATGTACTCCGGTGTGGTCTTCGGGGTCCCGGCCTCCCAAGAGCAAGAGATATGGAGTCCGGGGAGGGCCCCCAACAAAGCGCTGACACAGGAGTTCCCAGGGGTCACCAACCCAGGCCTCACGTACTTTAAAGTCGGCGCGTATCAGGGCCCGTGGCTTTCCATCTTCCACCTCAGCAAAGGGAGGCCCAGGATGTGTAGCGGCGTTGGGGCCGTGCCAAGAGCGGGCCCCCAATCTGAAGATCGCGGGGGCCTGCGGTGCAGCGGTGTTGTAGGGCCCGGGAGCTCTGTGGCAGCGTGGTCACAGGTCGTAATGGCAGGGTCCGCTGCAGCGTATTCAGTGGAGGCCGATCGTCACTGTGCTGCCGCCCAGGCACCGTCACGGGGCAATACAAGAAGTCCGGGGCCAAAAGGAGGAGCCGCCAGGGTGCTGCGATGATGGAGCAGAGTTCTGGTGGGCAACTTCAGGTGGCCGGGGAGTAGGCCTCAAAGCCGGGGTGTGCCATGATTTGTAGGCCGGGAACAGGCGGCCACTCGTACCGCCCAGTTTGGCGCTCCGGCGCGGTCTTCCGGAGCGTGTCGTTTGCCACAGCGCTCGGGGAGGGCAATCCGCCGCCTCCGGTGGCCCCCCCCACAGCAGCCCGCAAGTCCAGTGGCCACGGAAGGCTCCCGGAGTGTTGCTGGGTGAAATCCGGCAGTATAGTCAGGCCGCCATTTTACCCGGAGCCATCAGGGGAGGAGGCACCCTTCGCCGTTGAAGGTGTCACAGCTGCGGCCCAGAACACCAGCCAGAGGTGCAAAGTTGCTCACCAGGCTCCGCTATCAGTACTCCCCCACTGTAGGGAGTCTTGCGCTCAAATTCGGATCAATGTGCCAGATATTTAGGCGAGAGTCCGGGAGCCGCGCTAGCAGGTGACCATTCCCTCCTGCTGTTAGCTACGCCCCCCCTATTTCAATTCTTAATTTAATTATGTCTAATGGCTTGGGCTGCGATTTCGGTCTCTCTATTTCTTGGGTTCATCTCTCTATTTCCTCTGGAGTCACTACAGTGGCACTTCTCGTACCTGATGAAGTCTCTATCTGTACTTTCCTCGCGGGTACTGGTGTAGGTTTTCTCATGGAACCACTTTCAGGCTCTCCTATTGGTAAATCCATCAAGGAAATCACTGTTTCACATTTGCTTGCCTGATCATCTACTATCAGAGTTTCTTTTCTTGGCAGCACTACTGATGTTGTTATAACTGGAGCTTTTGGACTAGTCTGTTTATCTCCATACAATGGAACAACTGGGCCAATGGTCACTGGAATTGTCAAATCCTCAGTACTTGTTTTTAACTGGTATATCTTCTGAATTAATTTGCTTCTCTGTTTATTTAAAGCTTCCTTTTCTCTTTCTTGTATTACCCTCTCAAGGGAGGTCTCATGAATCACTTGCGGAACTAAAGGTGGATTAAAGAACGGAGCAGTCGGATTTGAAGTGCTTGTCCCCTCATTACAGGAAGGCCTATAATATGGAACAGTCGGATCAGATGTACTCGACCCCTCATTACAGGGAGGCCTAAAGAATGGATTTTTCGGGTTTACTATTCTTGTCTTTTCACTATATGGTGGTTGATTTTTCATTAATAAATCCTCCAGGTATTCATCATCAGAATCACCAGTAGTCATCAAATGTCTAGTTTTCTCTGTCCTTTTACCTCCTATAGGCTCCTCTATGGTTAGCACTGGGTAAAGTCCTTCCATTTTCATATTCTGTCTCCACTGTTTCATTTTTTTCTCTTTTGCTTCTCGGTGCATTTTCGGGTACCATTTACTTATTTCTTTGTCAATCCTGGGTCTGTCTCGCCCAAAGGCCTCAATCTCCCATTCTTCTAAAGCCTCATATTGCATCAATCTAGGTCTGGGATGTAAGTCATTCATTCGGTTTCTTAAATTGAACAAAATTCTCCCATTGAAGGTACCTTTTAGAGGTAATGCTAAAATTACGTCATCTTTGGTATATTCCACCCAATTTTCCAACCATACACACGCATGGTACCCTCTGTCAAACATCATGAATAAAGCAGGAGTGTTTGGTGGTGGAATAATAACTCCTTCTCTAGTCTTAATAGGCTTGTCTTTCTTGAAATAATTTTTAACTTTGTCTACAAGAGTCATTTTTCTCTTGCTTCCATACATATTGTAAGGTCGGCCTTTTAACATCTGTTCCTTAGCAAACCCTAAGTATCTCGGATCAGGTAGAATTTCTGGATATCTCGGATACCACATATACTTCGCAAAAACTTAAATCGTGCGAAAATACGTACTTCTGTTTACTAAATTCTTCCAATGCTAGCGCGTCTTTTAATTTTCGACAACCAATCAACACTGTGGTTGCAAATAATTTCCACCAATGGATGCGCGGCATTTCCCGTGAGACAAGTTCTCACGCTCCTGCGCTCACCCCTCCTTTACAATACTATCTAAGCTACACGCCCGCTGTTTCGACCAATACCAGCGCAGCACAGAGTGACGTCAGTGCAGCTCCACAACTGACTCCCTCCTTTACAAGGTAACTGAAATTCAATTTCTTTCTTAAAGTGCAAGTGCTTTATTTAATTTACAACGTAAAACATTCGGCACTGTACTCGAGTGTCTAGAAAGGAAAAGATTTGTTTCACTGCAAGTAAACCTCTTCGTCTACTTTTCATATACTGCGGATAGATCTCTTCTGCCTATCCTTCACACAAGCATTAGAGAACCTGCTACTCCCTCGACTCATCCACTCTGGGATATATACTAAGTCTAAAGTTTCACCAGCGAACCCTTTTGCTGTCAATCAAGGTCCGAAGAACCTGCAACTCCTTCCGTGTGACCCTTACTAGGTTATATCACAATAGAAGTTTTGCTAGCGAACTCGTTGCTTTCATTTATTCAATCATTCATACAGGAAACCCTAATCAGTGCTTCCAGTTCTGCCCAACCAAGCACTAATTTTCCTCGAATAAGTGACCTCACCGCGATGTGGCTTCTATTCTACCACCCGCTATTCTGCCCCCAGGGATTCCAGACAAAACATATAACAGGTACGCACAAGTCTTGTTAATACATTCAATATAGCAGCATTAAATAAACATTTCAATAATAAAACATTTCAATAGTAACACATGCGATTGGTCAATACAATATCAATTTTAACCTATTAACTAACTAACTCCCTAACTTTAATTAATCCCTAACCATACCTCTGCTTACCAGAAAAGTATACTGATAGAGCGCGCAGGTCATCCGGCTAGGATATTTCTACTAAATACTCACCTGGGCCCATAAGATTTGTTTACATACCTTAATATTCACTTTTGGGTAACTTACGCTCTACTATCAGTATATCTTGAGATTCTCTATACTACTGATTCCTATATCTATAACCTAGCAGTGTAGATACTAGGAACCTAATCACCTAGGATCAGGGAGTTGAGTATTAAGCTAGGTAATCAAGAACACTTATAACATTTTAATAATGAAATAACCACAGTCTCTGGGTAAGTTCCAAACTTTATCTAATCATCATCATCATCATATGTCATGAGCAGGCAATTAAACGCTATAAGACTATCTATAATCAAAATCATGAGTAAAGTATAACTGTGCAAGAGATAGATCATGCTAAGCATTTAAGAATTTTGAATAAAAGGAAGGTAAGAACAGGGAACATACTATATTCAGATAAAAAAATCTTTCACCAAACATTGACTTAGGAGTGTAAAGAAAGGGAACATGCTAGATCCAAAAGACTGTATAGTAGTTAAAGGAACTTAAACTTGAGATTCAATTTAGTTCAATTCTAAAGGGTAGGTAATATTGGAACATACTATTCCATTCAGCTTATCTCCTAAAGGGAGGGTAAGATAAGGAACATAAACTAAAATAGAAACAATTTAGTCATTAACTAAAAATACAACAAAAAGTGAAACATGCTAATAGACAAGTAATGCATAAAATCTCATTTATCAAGGAACAGGGGAGAAAAAGGAACATATGCAATTGGTTTGCAATATTCGAGAATTAGAAATACAAATATAGATAAGCAATCACCCACACAGACTTTATATTTACCTAGGATAGAGTGAAGACTAACCCTGACCACGGGTCAGTTGGGAAAAACGGGAAGGGACCCTGAAGGACTTAGGTGCCAGTAGGCGAGCAGGTACAGCTCATGGACAGTCAGGACAGGATAACCCCAGAATTTGGATCAGGACCGGGTTCACCAAAGGGTACGACCAACATCCGCAGCTTCGGTTGCAACGCCTGCGCTACTCCCTCTCTGCAAGGAATCTGCCAATAACCCCGATTGGGTTCTCGAACCTCCCAGCAAAGTGCTTCGCCAGCACTTTCAAGTCTGCAAAAAAACCCCGAATGGGTTTCTCGAACCTCCCAAGTTCAGTCACCTATAGAGTGCGTTGGGTCAGTGACAGGTCAGCTATTCGGACAAGTCGGACAATTTCTCTAGCTAAACCTACGCTAGTTATACTGTTTTTCGGGTCAGTGTACCACCCCCAAATGTTGCAAGTGTAAGGATCCCCAATTTTGATTGGACAAAGAAGTAGGGTAAGTCATCACACCACCTAAATTTTAGACGTTCTCAGCCTTAATATTCAATCTTCGTTCCCGCCCATTGAATTTGGGTTCTCATGATGTCTTCATTTTGTATAACAATGTGGACTTGGGGAACGTGCGGACCGGAATAACAGGCGGGGAGGCCGAATATAGTGAGCTATGTCTGTGGTATTTATTCAACAGATAAGTGGAAGTACAAAGTCACAATGCAGGTAGGGATGGTTGACTTGGTTGATGACCCGGCTCGGCGAGGTGGATTCTGGATCAAGTCCTGCTTCCCCCTTTCACCAGTAGTCTCCTCGGTATGGTACTGGGGCTCCACGGAGGCTTGAAAAAAAGAGAGAAGCGTAAGGGCTTTAGTCAGAGCAACACCGTCGGAATGCTTCCACCTACACCCGGGCGTGAGAGATTACGAAAGTGGATGGTGAGGGAGGGACGGTAAGGGGAGGTGGAAGAGGCAAGGAAGAGGTGGGAGGGAAGAGAGGTGCCAGGTGCTGGGGCAGTGATCGGGCTCTATACAGTGTGCGTGAAAAGGGGGACAAATATACAGTGTCTCGGTGCTCGTGAATCCTATGATATTTACAACTCTATATATACAACTCTATGTACAGGGGCACTGAGAAAGGGTGACGTGTACTCACGTGCCCCGCCGTAACTCTCGTCCGAGTTGCGGCCGCTCTCCAGCCTCCTCCTGAGGACGCCACCAGTCCTCCGTCCAGACGTCCTCGTCCTCTTCCTCGCTTCGGTCTAGCCGTGCTGCGCCGCTCTCTGTCGGGGGTTCGTCGCTCTCCGCTGCCTCCTGCCACGAGTCGGTTGCTCCGAACGCCTCTCCTTCCTCCTCGGGGCTTTTTCTATCTTCCGGCTTGTTGACAGTCCGACCACTTCCGGGGTCAGGGGCGGGTGCTTCCGGGTCGATAGAGGTCGTCCTGTTTCCGCTTCCGGGATCGCTGGCGAGTGTTTCCGGTTCTCCGAGTTCAGGGGTCGGCACCTGCAGGGGACGAGAAAGAGAGGGTGTCCTGGGTGACCGGGACGTTAATCGACCGAGCGCGGGGGACAGGATCCCCGCGCTCGGACACCGCTGTACAGAGGTATGTGCAGCCTCCGTTCCACATCCCCTTTCCCTAGCTGTCTTTCTTGTAGGGGGGCTGGGAGGTGGATACCAAGACAGATAATCAGCGTTGCCCTGTTGTAGTCCTTTCCTGTGTAAGGTTTTAAACCTAAAGGGCTGTAGGGAGAGAAACCACCGAAGGACTCGGTCATTGTGGCCCCTATTACGGGCCATCCATTCCAGAGGGGCATGATCGGTGTATAGTATAAATTCACGCCCCTCGAGGTAGTACCTAAGGCTTTCTACTGCCCACTTAATTGCTAGGGCCTCTTTCTCTACCACTGCATAATTTACTTCTCGGGGAAAGAGTTTTCTGCTGAGGTATAGGATTGGCCGTTCGACCCCTGTCGAGTCCTTTTGTGAGAGCACAGCCTCCAAGCCCTGATCAGAGGCATCGGTCTGCAATATGAATGTTTGGGTATAGTCCGGGCTGACTAACACCGGCTCCGAAATCAGGGACTGTTTCAGTTGCTCAAAGGAGTGGACCACCAGGGTTGAGGGATGTCTGAGCACTTCTTCAGTTTTCGTGGTTTTCTTCAACAAATCAGTCAAAGGGGCCGCGGTTTGTGAGAAATTCGGGATAAACCTCCGATAGTACCCTAATAATCCCAGAAAGGCTCGAAGTTCCTTCCGGGTTTGAGGGAAGGGGATGGTCTGAATGGCCTTGATCTTATTGTTCTGAGGCCGTATGAGTCCTTCCCCCAACAGGTATCCGAGGTATTTCACACTCTGGGCTGCTAGGGTGGTCTTGGAGGGGTTGATGGTAAAGCCATTGTTCCCTAGAGAGGTCACTACGGCTCGTAAATGATGTAAGTGCTGCTCCCAACTGTCACTATAAATGACGATGTCGTCCAGGTATGCCCCGGCGTACCTCATGTGTGGCTGTAGTACCAAGTTCATGGCTCTTTGAAAGGTAGCCGGGGCACCGTGAAGCCCAAAGGGCATCACCTTAAACTGAAACAAACCCTCAGGGGTGGAAAAGGCGGTCTTGGGTTTGTCTGTTTCTTTAAGAGGGATCTGCCAATAACCCTTGCAGAGATCAAGGGTGCTTATATACTTGGCTTTGCCTATGCGTTCCACCATTTCATCTACGCGGGGCAAGGGGTAGGTGTCGAAGGCCGATATTTTGTTCACTTCTCTAAAATCTATACAAAATCTAGTGGAGCCATCTGGCTTGGGTACTAAAACAATAGGGGAATTCCAGCTGCTGTTGGAGGGTTCTATGATGCCCATTTTCAGCATTTGATTTGTCTCCTCTTTGATGATGGCTCTACGAGCTTCGGGGATGCGGTAGGGCCTTTGTCTCACGGTTTTTCCTGGTTCCGTGTGGATGGCATGTTCAACCACGGTGGAGTGTCCTGGAAGGGAGGAGAATACTGTTTGCACAGAGGATAGGGCTCGCCTGAGATCCTGTTTGTTGTGTTCTGGGAGGTCAGGGTCAATGCATCCTTCAAAGGGAGGGGCTATTGCATTGGACATGACAGGACGGGCTCCCTCCCACTTCTTCAAGAGGTTCACGTGATAGATCTGCGTGATACCTCGGGTGGGTTCTGTTTCCACTTCATAGGTAACAGGAGTCACGGCTCTTAGTACAGGGAAGGGGCCCTGCCACTGCCCTAATAACTTGTGGTCGGAAGAAGGCAATAGTAACAATACCAGATCACCAGGATTGAACTTCCGGGCTTTGGTTCCCTTATCGTATTGGTGTTTTTGGGTGTCTTGAGCTGCTACCAGGTTCTGCCTCACAATGACCCTTATCTGTTCCAAGTGGGTCTTTAGGTTGTCCACGTATTCGGGTAGGGGTCGGGTTCTGTCTGTTTCGGCTTCCCAGGCTTCCTTAGCCATATCTAAGAGTGTTCGTGGGGCTCGTCCATACAACAATTCGTACGGTGAATAGCCTGTGCTGCTTTGAGGCTTACACCTGATGGCAAACAGCGCCAGGGGAAGCATCTCCTCCCATCTTTTACTTTCGAGGCCTAAAAGTTTCTTAAGGGTCGTTTTGAGTGTAGCATTGTATCGCTCTACCAACCCATCTGTCTGGGGGTGGTAGGCAGCTGTTCGTATTTGTTTGATGCCTAGGTGGGAGCAGACTTGGCGCATAAGGGAGGATACAAAGGGTGTCCCCTGGTCAGTTAATATCTCGCGGGGAAAGCCCACTCTCGAGAATATGGATATGAGGGCCTTGGCTATGTTTTGAGTGGTGGGTTGGCGTAAGGGTACTGCTTCAGGGAAGCGGGTGGCATAGTCCACCAGTACAAGAGCATATCTACATCCAGATCTCGAGGGAAGCAATGGTCCTATAATGTCCATGCCCACTCTTGTGAAAGGGACATCAAGGATGGGGAGGGGCTGGAGAGGAACCCGGGGAGGACGGTATCGACTGTTCCG
This sequence comes from Lissotriton vulgaris, assembly GCF_964263255.1. Lineage (NCBI taxonomy): Eukaryota > Metazoa > Chordata > Amphibia > Caudata > Salamandridae > Lissotriton > Lissotriton vulgaris. The sequence goes on from NC_141695.1 coordinate 1,206,744,388, forward strand.
TTGGCAGACCGGGCATTCCCGGCAATACCGTTTGATCTGTCCGTGTACCCCTGGCCAATAAAACTTATCTAGGATCGTGTGTCCGTTTTTTTCATCACTGAAATGACCTCCCAGCAAATGGCTGTGGGCTAGGAACAGTACTTTATCACGAAACAGCCCGGGGATAACCAGCTGGGTAGGCTGTTGGGGTCCTCCCTTTCTGTAAAGGAGTCCGTTTTTCTGAAAAAAATAAGGACCTACATGTAGGGGATCTTCAGCATCCAGAGCACGGCCCCAAGCCTCCTGCAACACCGGGTCTTCCTGTTGCGTGGCGCGGAATTCCCTGTTGGTTTCCCATGGATGGATATCGACTTGGGCAGGAAAGGCCATAGCAAAGTCCTTTCTTTCGTTCCTTTTCTGTCTTTTGGTCTTGGATGGTTTGACCGCTGGATACCCAGGAGGGGGTTCATGGGAAAACGGGGCATCGGCCCACCATTTCTTCAGAGACTCGGTGGTGTCTTGAAGGAGATGGGGTAGTCCACTATAATCACTCCCCAATATCGCTTGTTCGGGGAGAGTGGGTATGAGGCCCACCGTTAGCAGACTGCCCGTATCCGTGGGTTTTTGGACACGGACCTGTGTGGTCGGATAGTGCTTGGTGTCGCCATGGACACATTTGATAGCCACGGTACCTGTTACCGGACCGACAGGGTGAGGTAGTTCTTGGGGTCTTAGGACGCTTTACCTGCTTCCAGTGTCGGCCAGTGCCATCATTCTGTGTCCTTCAATCCGCACTGGGCATCGAAACGGAGGAGGGGTGGTTTCAGCGGTGAGACATACATAGTTTCTCGCCATCCCTATCTCCATGGGCTCCTCCTTTTGAGGACAGATGCGAGCAATATGTCCGTACCCACCACAATGATAACATTGGGGTCCAGGTGGGTGGGGGCGAGGCAAGACAGGGTAAGGCATAAGGGGAGCGGGCTCGGGTTTCCTGACCGCCGGAGGGGGTCGTGGGAGCCGAGTATGGTTCCCCGAAGGTATACGGGGATGATGTTCCTCCTTGGGTGGCTGGGATTCCTGGGCTCTGCTATAGGCGCTGGCTATTTCCACAGCACTGTCGAGCGTTAGACGCGCATGTTGGCGTACCCACTTCTGGGTGGCAGGGTGCAGGGAAGCCAGATACTGCTCTAGGTATATTTTGGACAGGATGTCTTCCTTGGTGGCTGTAGCAGGTTTTAACCACCGATTGGCCAGATCTTGAATACGGAAGGCTAGAGCCCTAGGAGTTTCTTGGGGTCCTTCCCTTGCTTGCCGTAGCCGAACCCTATATGCCTCGTCATCAATCCCCAGTCGTTCCAGGATGCAGGTCTTGATGTCGGCGTACGGTGTTTGTCCCTGGATGTTGGCTTGCTGGTAGGCGGCCTGCAGTTCTCCGGTCAATAGGGGACCTAAGTAGTGGCCCCACCGGTTTTCGGGCCAGGCAGCCGCCTGAGCTAGGCGCTCAAAGTTCGTGAAGAAGTAATCGGGGTCCTCTCCGTGTACGTACTTCTGTAACACGACTGAGGGCAGGGAGGTGACGGGTCTTTGTTGCCCCATAACATTTGTGAGCTTCTCGAGGGCTTGGTCCTGCGCGGTACCCTGGCCCTTCAGTACGTCATGCAGCTGTCCCCGATCGTCTTCAGCCGTCTTGAGGAATCTCTCCATCATCTTCCCCAGTTGCTCCTGGCATTCCGTCAGCTGTTTGACTGCGGCCTCCATGCCTCCGGGATATCCCACTTCTGACACCAATTGTGGACTTGGGGAACGTGCGGACCGGAATAACAGGCGGGGAGGCCGAATATAGTGAGCTATGTCTGTGGTATTTATTCAACAGATGAGTGGAAGTACAAAGTCACAATGCAGGTAGGGATGGTTGACTTGGTTGATGACCCGGCTCGGCGAGGTGGATTCTGGATCAAGTCCTGCTTCCCCCTTTCACCAGTAGTCTCCTCGGTATGGTACTGGGGCTCCACGGAGGCTTGAAAAAAAGAGAGAAGCGTAAGGGCTTTAGTCCGAGCAACACCGTCGGAATGCTTCCACCTACACCCGGGCGTGAGAGATTACGAAAGTGGATGGTGAGGGAGGGACGGTAAGGGGAGGTGGAAGAGGCAAGGAAGAGGTGGGAGGGAAGAGAGGTGCCAGGTGCTGGGGCAGTGATCGGGCTCTATACAGTGTGCGTGAAAAGGGGGACAAATATACAGTGTCTCGGTGCTCGTGAATCCTATGATATTTACAACTCTATATATACAACTCTATGTACAGGGGCACTGAGAAAGGGTGACGTGTACTCACGTGCCCCGCCGCAACTCTCGTCCGAGTTGCGGCCGCTCTCCAGCCTCCTCCTGAGGACGCCACCAGTCCTCCGTCCAGACGTCCTCGTCCTCTTCCTCGCTTCGGTCTAGCCGTGCTGCGCCGCTCTCTGTCGGGGGTTCGTCGCTCTCCGCTGCCTCCTGCCACGAGTCGGTTGCTCCGAACGCCTCTCCTTCCTCCTCGGGGCTTTTTCTATCTTCCGGCTTGTTGACAGTCCGACCACTTCCGGGGTCAGGGGCGGGTGCTTCCGGGTCGATAGAGGTCGTCCTGTTTCCGCTTCCGGGATCGCTGGCGAGTGTTTCCGGTTCTCCGAGTTCAGGGGTCGGCACCTGCAGGGGATGAGAAAGAGAGGGTGTCCTGGGTGACCGGGACGTTAATCGACCGAGCGCGGGGGACAGGATCCCCGCGCTCGGACACCGCTGAACAGAGGTATGTGCAGCCTCCGTTCCACAAACAATAAATGTTCTATTTACAAATACATTGTATTCGTTTAGAGTTCGTGAGTTTAGGTTCTCAGGAGTGTCTTCACAGTCAATCTGCTCCTTGGCAATTCTTCAAAGGTCATCTGCTCTGGAGACTCGCAGATCTCGATCAGACGCAGTATAGTTCTAAATGGGGCACAGCATAATTCACCGGGCCAAGTTTCGGAGTGTACATGAAATGGAAAAGAAACAGTTTTAAAACAGAAAAAATGATTTCACTGTATACCATGAATTGCTATAGTACACCCATTATTTCATAATAACTATAGCATTATTTGTTATGCAGAACAGACAGCTTTGCGAAAGCGGCAATGCAAGCTTAAAGCATGTGAGAACACAAAGCAGCCATTTTAGCTGTATTGCGCATGAGCAAACACTTTCCCACCAGAACTGCGAGTACGTCACGTCACATGGGTATGACCGACGCATGCGCAGTCTAAATTCCCGCGTAGCAGCGACCATTTTGTAGTGCAAGCGTATTACGATTAATAAACACGTAAGCAAGCGTGTCTGGGACACCCCGTATGATGAGAAAATGTGCAAATTAGTATGACGAAACATGTTGAATATTTTATTAACATTATTTGAGGTTCATGATACAAGCAAGTCGCTTAACGTGCGAATCCTTGCTCCATCACCAGCACTGATTGTATTGTTTTGTTAAATTAGGAACCCCTCTTAAAGTTTGTAACCGCGCAGATGCGGTCATGAAACCACATCCAATCAGTATCATTGGACGATGTATTATTGTCAAATAGAACATTTTACCCATATTTCTTTATCTTTTTCGGGCAATCCCCTTAAGGGTTCTGGATCTCTTTTAGGCATCTTGAGGGGTGATTGGCAGCTAAATCTGGTGGTATCAGAGGGTCAGAAGGGCTATTCATCTTTTAAAACTCCCACTCAACCAAGGCAGTCTGTCTCTTCTGGGTTTTAAGTTGTACTTTTGTGCGGTTTTAGCTCTCACTTCAAGAACATTCTCACTCATCATGGCCATGATTGTTTTGCTCAGGGGTATATATATATATATATATATATTCATATTTTACATACTGGCAGTCACCAGTGGGTAGTCATAGTTAGGACCTATTTTCCATAGGAAATCCGCAACATTCTATTTGGATAACTTTGGCGCCGATTGACGAATCTTCGCGAAATTTTCAAAACTGTTGGGGTGCTCCGCTCCTATCCTGAAAGTCTTGGGGTGATTCGTGAAGTGGGTGCTGAGTAAAAAGGGGGTCCCAAAACGTGTTTTCCCCATGCAATTTTCCATAGGTATTGTTCATCGCGGCTACAGCCCGAACGGCTGAATGGAATTACACCAAATTTGGCAAAGTTATAGTCCTTGGTTCAGACTCGTGCCTTTGCTTATATGGGTTAAATCTGTTCAAGAGTTCCTGAGAAAATGACAATTAAAAATACATATATATCTATGGTCTCGTGGATGCGCAGATTATAAGCGCACTGTCCCAATCACGCGCAGAGTGCTGATTGGCTGTCAAGTAGTTGTCAACATTCGAAACCAGGAAGTGTTGGCAGCCATTTTGTGCCTCGGTAGAAGCGAGGATCTAGAAATTAGTGGAACAAGTGTTTAAAACGTATAAAGGGGGCAGGTAAGAAATATTTTGACCGTCTAGACCTGTTTAGAGGGTTCCACAAGAACCCCTAGGAGCCCCAAAAAGATTTTTTTTATGTTTTGTAAACGGAGAAATGTGCACTGGGTGCATGGATCCTCCGTAAAAAAAAAAACCAAAGCCCGGGTTCCTGTGCTTGTTTAAAAATTAGCTACCTGGGAAGGACCAATCCCGTTGTCTAAAATATTGCTTTTGAAGCGGGGGCAGAGAAAAAAGGGAGGTCCCAAAATGTTTTTTTCCCCATGCAATTTTCCATAATATGCGAAATGCGAGCCACCAAAGGTTTTGTGGTCCTCACTGTAATTTGCCTAACACATTATGTATTCAAAATAATTGCAACCAGGCTCTTCCCGGGCGCGAACTAACCTGATAGAGCAGGGATCATCAGCACCGAGTTAATGTATTTAACACACCCAGTACTATTAAATTGGATATTTGAAGGTAACGACACAGTGGTTGGTATTTTCCACGGTTGTGTTTTGTGATCTGTAACAGTGCACCGACACAGAATGAATATTGCCAGGAGTTAGTTGCCTTAATGTTTTTTAAACCCAGCCATACACAAGTTTATCTAACAATGATGTGAATTGTGTATTTATTTTATTCTTACGTTAATTTATGTTTTCACATTCTTTTTGACTAAGACATCATTATTGTGCAAGAATAAGAATTGTCAAATGTAACAGCAACATTTCTTTTTTTGGTTTTGGAAGTATGCACCTCGTATAAAAAAAGCTTTTTGAAAATCACCATGACATATGCAAAAAAACTCTTCTATGTCCGTTTAGAGTGCCATGACAGGGTTGGTATGGCAACCAATACCAGTTGCAACCTGTCAGAAAAGTCATACCAAAGTATAAAATCCTCTGTTTGGTGGTAGCCAGATGTAGTGAGCAAGGCGGGAGCTAACTGCCGAAACGCGTCTGAGCAGCAACTTGGAATAAATCTTACTTTGGAAAGAATTCACGTGTCATCGCCTTTCTTGTATGGAGAAGTGTGGACTGGTTTTGCATATTAAGGATTCGACATCCTGGGAATCCTTACGCTGAGCCTCCTCGTTTTGGATGCGCTGTGTCTTCAAGATATCATTTGGTTTGATTCTCGAGGAGAAAGACACAAGCGCCCCCCAAAACCGTCATTTGACACCCGAGTACGCTGATCACTGGCACGTAGCTGACCGGCCAGAATTCCTGCCATCGCTGGAGGGCAGTTGCAGGCTTTCAGGTAATGAGGCGAGTGCAGTGTGTGACAGCTAGCGGACCGTGCAGGGGTTTATGGGAGAGGTAGTAAACACACACGGGCAGTGAATTCCCCAAGTGACATTTGCATTCCTGAGAATGACTGCAGAGTGGGTAAAGGAACGGGAAGAGGCAGCACTGGACATTTTTAATGATGTGGACACAGGCACAATGGCAAAAAATAAAACCACAACGTAAAATGAGGAACCAGCAACAGATGACATTAAAAAATTGACAACAGAACTTGAGAAACTGCATAAAAAAGAGGTGTCAAAATGGTGGGAAGTGAAATCCTTAAAAAGATACCTAGATGTGGGGCGAGTACCTCGAGGGCTCAGAATCTTGGTAGCTCCCACGTAAGAAAATCCTGACCCAGCAATGTTACAGGACTGGGCAGACAACAGCGCACAATCGTCGCAAACAATGCTAAACATCCTCATAAAGTATGCGGCGAGTGACAGGGACAAGATAATTAAAAGAATAGAAGAAATCCTCAAGGAATTAGATTCGAGAGAAAACCAGGAAGAAACCACCAAATTGCTAAAAGAAATCAAAGTAGGAGTAACAAAACATGAGGATGAAATAAAAGAAAGAAAAGCCATAAAATTTCAAAGAGATAGAAACGATTACATGAATGGAAGGATTTACACATTTGCAAGGAAATTTGACAATATAAGGCACCAACAATTGCCTGCAACAACGAGTATCCCAGGCGCTAGTGCGGAACAGAGTGAAACAGAATGGAGCTCTGAATTAGAGTCTGATTTGGAAAACAACACGAGCACTATCGCGAAAGGAGTAGTACCGATCCCAGTACAAGAATTTGCTTTTTTACGACCGCCACGGCAGGAATGGGTGAAAGGGAAACAAAATTAAAAACAAAAATCAGACGCAGAAAAGATAGACGGTGGGGTAAAAGCGGTACAAAACAAAGGGACAATACAGATGAAACAAACGCCGATAATGGAGAGTGACACTATGGGAAATTTTGACAACACAGTAATTAACCTAACAGACATGGATCTAACTATTAAAGAACTGGAAACTTTGTCGCTTGGTTTAACATACTGCACACAGACCAACTTTGACTACGTCCAGACTAGAATCGACCTATTCCAGTATGTGCGGAACCTAAAACTACAGAAGTACTTCCTCAACACTAGGAAAAAGGTTTCGGAACCACAAGCAAATCTGGAATCACTGGATGTTTTAACCATAGCTGAAATGGAGACGCTCAGGGAAATGAATGCTCTGGAACAAGAAGACCTTATCAGCCAAGTCTCCCCAGGGGAAGCAGCTGCACAATCAAACCTTGACATATATCAGACAGTCCGGACCCCTTTCAAGCCTAAATCAGTGTTTATGCCCGTGTTACCAAAGGATGGTCTTGATCTATTTTCTGATAACATAATTAAGGATTTGAAAGAATTGTCACTGTTCAGCACTAGGGATTTCACCACTCGAGACCACAACCAAAGAATGAACTACAACATCCTGATCACAAAAATACAACAAAGACCAGACATCGTGGTAAGGTGGCAATTTCACAACTTCAGGACAAGGAGTGTTACAACCGAATAGGCCCTACCCATATTGTGGGGATACAAGAAAAGTACCACAATGTACTGTACCGCTGGAAAGGTATGGGCCTTATAAACAAAATAGAGTTCAAATTTCTCAAAAATGACTATCCGATAACCCCCAAACTCTACCTGATACCAAAAATCCACAAAAACGCAGAACAGCCTCCGGGGAGACCCATAATCTCGGCCATTGGAAGCTTGTTCGAGAACACCATTATTTTTATCGATCACTTTCTACAACCTCTAGTGAGGGAATTGCCGGCGTTCATAAGAGACAGTGGGGATTTTTTGAGCAAACTGTATGATTTTGATTGGAATAATGATTATTTGTTTATGACCCTAGATGTACAGTCGCTGTACACCAGCATAAGACACAATGATGGGCTGGGAGCACTACACTACTACTTAGGGAAAATACCCATATCCCTATATGAACACACCTGCATGCTATTAGTGATGACCGAATGGTGTCTAAAGAATAACACATTCATCTTTGACAGGTTACACTATAAGCAAACACAGGGCTCAGCCATGGGTACTTGCTTCTCCCCAGCTATGCGAATCTGCATATAGGCTGGTGGGAGGAGCAGGTTTTAAGGGTCGCACATTCAGCAGAAATGAGGAACAATGTAGTGCTTTACAGGAGATACATAGATGATATTTTCATCTTGTGGAAAGGGTCATGTGAGAGGGCAGAAACTTTTGCATCTGACATCAATGAAAACTCATTGAACCTAAAATTCACCTGCACCACTAGCAAAACCACAATACAATTCCTAGATTTGGAACTGTTCATAGCCAACAACAAAATACAGACACAAACATATAGGAAGCCCACCGCAGGTAACACATTACTACCTGCCCAAAGGTTCCACCCAACTAAACTCAAGGAATCTATCCCATATGCGGAGTGCCTGAGAATGACCCATAATTGCAGTACCAAAACAGGCCTGACGGATGCAAAAGAAAACCTCTTCTCCAGACTTAGAAAGAAAGGTTACAGTCAAAAGACCCTAGACAAGGCAGAAACTAAGTGTAAGAACAAAAACTGAAAAGATCTCCTTTTTCCAGAGAAAACTACACCCAAAAACCAAAAAGAAAAAGACACACTTAATACCCCGAGACTCATCACAGGCTATAATACGTATCATTCAAACCTACGTAAGATCCTGAATAGGCACTGGCCGTTGGTACGTAATGACCCGATCATAGGTCCCCTATGTGGCAATGCGCCTTCAGTAACATTTAGGAAGGCCAAGTCCATGAGAAGCCAATTAGTCCGCAATGCCCCCACTGTCATCAAACCTACCACGTGGCTACAGACACAGAAGGGGTTCAGGAAATGCACGAAGTGTAAAGCCAGTCAACATGGGATTAACACAAGTACTGTCACACTACCGTTCAGACTGAAACCATACACGATCAGAGGCAGTTATTCTTACAAGACAGAGTACTCAGTGTATGTACTGGTCTGCACTTGCGGTAAAAGATATGTGGGAAGCACAATCCACCAGGCACATGGAAGAATCTTACAACATTTGAGGGGAATAATCAATGATGACCAAGCTTACCCCATGGCAAGGCACATTAATACACACCACGCAGGAAACACCAAAAACTTGTCGTATTTTGTGATCGACAATGTACCCAAAAACATCAGGGGCGGTAATCGTCAACTAGCGTTGCAACGACTAGAGTCAAGGTACATAATCTTATTGAACTCGAAGATTCCTAATGGGTTGAATGCCGATGAGGCACTTAATGTACACCTCTAGTTTAGTCTGCTTGTCCCAATTCCTTTAACCACTCCAGTAACATCTGTGGCTCACCAAATTACCAATTAGTGGGACATTTTTAATATTAGGATTTACTAATTTTATTTTATTTTATTTTTTAAAAAATTATTTAATTTTCTTTGGTTGACACGTCAGAGCACACTTTAATTTTGACAGGGTATTACAATTAAGGTTAACTCTGGACATATCACAATTACCGTGATCACAGGCACAGCATAGGACAACCCCACAGCATGTCGAACATGGGCAACAGTTGATGGAATTATTCCACTTGGAGATAATGCGAGCCACCAAAGGTTGTGTGCTCTTCACTGTAATTTGCCTTACATTATGTATTCAAAATAATTGCAACCAGGCTCTTCCCGGGCGCGACATACCTGATAGAGCAGGGATCATCAGCAACTTAATTAAAGTGATAAGCTGCTGAGACAGTGAGTGTAACAGAGCGAGCACCAAGTTAATATATTTAACACACCCGGTACTATTAAATTGGATATTTGAAGGTAACGACACAGTGGTTGGTATTTTCCACGGTTGTGTTTTGTGATCTGTAACAGTGCACCGACACAGAATGAATATTGCCAGGAGTTAGTTGCCTTAATGTTTTTTAAACCCAGCCATATACAAATGTATCTAACAATGATGCGTAATTGTGTATTTATTTTATTCTTACGTTAATTTATGTTTTCACATTCTTTTTGACTAAGACATCATTATTGTCCAAGAATAAGAATTGTCAAATGTAACAGCAACATTTTTTTTTTTTGGTTTGGAAGTATGCACCTCGTATAGAAAAAGCTTTTTGAAAATCACCATGACATATGCAAAAAAACTCTTCTATGTCCGTTTAGAGTGTCATGACAGGGTTGGTATGGCAACCAATACCAGTTGCAACCTGTCAGAAAAGTCATACCAAAGAATAAAATCCTCTGTTTGATGGTAGCCAGATGTAGTGAGCAAGGCGGGAGCTAACCGCCGAAACGCGCCTCAGCGCCTTTCTTGTATGGAGAAGTGTGGACTGGTTTTGGATATATATATATATATAATCAGCCCGCCCGAGGTTGTCCGAGGGCAATCAGGCTTGCTGGTATTCCACCCGTCGACATGTAATTGCACTGGTCCCGTACTTTTAAGCAGAGTTTTCCGCGTGATAACCTTGATATCTTTCATGAGAATGTAGTTGCTGACTTAAAAGAACTTCAAAAATGTATGGGTAAGACCAAAAAACAATTTGACAGCCAATCACAACAATATACAGCACTCACCAGTAGATTGAGGAAAGAAAAAGATCTAGTGGTGAGAAACAGTGATAAGGGCGGCAATGTGGTCCTGATGACCAAAATGGACTACGATAAGGAAGCCTACATTCAATTGAATGACCAGACATGTTACGAGCGTATCCATACTCGTGTTTTAACAACCATCAAAGAGGATTATCATCGAAAGCTATCAAAATGGAGAGCCTCCAAATTAATCTCAGAAGCCGAATTCAAGTACCTCAAAATAGATAACCCGATAACACCAATCTTGTACTTTATACCTAAAGTGCACAAGGATCCTCTGCACCCGCCAGGTAGACCCATCATATCTGCCAGAGGCAGTCTCCTAGAACATACATCAGTTTACATAGACTATTATCTTCAAGGGTATGTACAACAACTTGGATCATATGTACAAGATACGGGAGACTTTTTAATGAAAATTAAGGATATTGAATTGTTTACTGATGATTGGCTAATAGCTTTAGATGTAACATCACTTTACACGAGCATAACGCATAAAGATGGCTTAAATGCGGTTCAGCATTATTTGTCAAGAAGAGGTCCTGAATTTGATGAACATAATGTCATGCTCCTTGAGATGTTAGAGTTTTGTTTGGTTAACAAAATTTTTCTTTTTAAACAGCAATTATACCACCAATTGCAGGGAGTAGCCATGGGGGCCAGCTTCTCCCCAAGCTTCGCATGTCTTCACATGGGGGCTTGGGAGGAGCTGGTCCTTGGCCTTGAATTTCAACACATTATTCGTAACAACTTGGTGGCATGGTTCCGTTTCATCGACGACCTGCTGGTCGTGTGGAGAGGCAGCCATGAAGGTGCACTTAGGTTCATCCATGAGATAAACAACAATGAACTTAATTTAAGGTTTACAGCGACCCTTAGCCAACAGAAAGTTACATTTCTTGATACAGAACTGTATGTAAATGATAAGCATTTGGAATCCAGAATTTATCGTAAGGCTACGGCTGGAAACAGCATTTTACATGCAGCCAGTTCGCATCCAGCCCACTTGGTTTCCAGCATTCCCTATGGGGAAATGCTACGATTGAGACGAGTTTGTAGCAATCCCCAAGATCTAGAACAGGCCCAGAGAGAAAGTGAATTACGCTTTCTAGAACAGGGTTATTCAAGCCAACTAATAAAAAGTGCCAAACAGAAATCTATGGCCCTCTCAAGGGATGAACTCTTGGTGAAAAAATCCGAACGACAGCTAATATCTATTGGCAATACACAGAGTGGGGGGCAACAGGGAGTAGGTTGTTTTCGAATAATAACTGGATATAATAAACAACACAAACAGATACGTAAAATTATTGACAAACATTGGCCTATTGTTACTAAGGACAGCATCATAGGCAGAGATCTCCCAAAGAGGGTATCCCTCACATTCAGCAAAGCCCCATCCTTGCGAGACCACATAGTGGTAACCAACTCTGAACCATATGTCAAATCCTCATGGTGGCAGGAAAACAAAGTTTTTACAAATGTAAAACGTGTAAGGCCTGCCAACATGGAATCAATATCAAAAGCTACAAAGATGGATTTACAAATGCAGAACACCAAATAAACCAAGTTCTAACCTGCAAAACTGAATTTGCGGTGTATGTTTTACAATGTCCCTGCAAGATGAGATACGTGGGCAGCACTAAACATGCTGTCCACAGAAGAATCCTCCAACACCTTTGCGCAATCACTAACGGTGACAACACTTACCCTGTGGCTCGCCATTTTAGGGAATGTCACCAAAGCAATAATACCAGCTTAAGATATTGGGTGATTGACGCGGTTATCAGCAGTAGAAGAGGAGGGGACAGGGACGCAAAGCTTAGAAGGCTTGAAACTAAATATACCCTCCTGTTAAATACCAAGACCCCTACAGGCCTTAACATCACAGAGGATCTTTATACATGCTTGCCCTGAGAATATATATTAAAACTTTAGATCCCAATCACTTGAGGTCTCCTCTTCATGGTTGTCGCACACAATGAACACCCGGCTGGGTGACGTTTGGGTGTGCACCATGGGGAGGCTGCGACCTAACAGACACCCTTAATAGATGACTGACCTTAGCTGCTACTTAAAGGAAATCAAATTGATATATGTACATTTGTTATTCACCATCAGAGCACCGTTATGAATTATTGTTTGGTTGTGGTATTCACTATTCAGTAGAACACAATAGCATGAAACAGAAAGGAAGTATTTGGATCATTTGTAAATAGTGAAATTATGGTATATACATATGATAGATATTTAATCCATGATTACTAAGTATTAATAACTATCAATTTGTTGAAATAAAACTTGATATTAACAGATACAACAACATCACCATTGACATATACTGATTAGTGAACAAAGCATATTAGGCCATAATAGAAGGTTTAGGCCATAAGAGGGGAATCATCAGCAAATTTTGCACATATTTAGTGTTTACAGTACATTTGTAATTGCTATATTTTGCACATTTTGCGATATTTGCACATATATATAGTACTGTTAGCATTTTATGTACAGACTATATATTGAACTATGCACTTGCACTTTATTATTAAAAAAAAATGTCCCCCCTTTAATAGAACAACCATAGGTATTACATTATCATGTATTTTACAATGATTGTTATTGTTGTGCTCTGTTTAAACATATTTTTGTATATACCAATATTTATATAATTTTATATTTATATACATGTATAAAAACGTGTTTTCACTAAGGGTATTTAACTGTTATCCAAAATTCAAAACGAGCGTCATGTCAACTCAAATCCATCATTGAGAGATCATAGTATGTCTTCTATGTTCATGCTTAAGAAATCACAGGTGATAATTATTATTTGTTAACACTAGCACTTTAAAAGGGTTGTCCTTCTGACAAAGCGTTGTCATGTGAACAAGGCTCCGTTGAGCCGAAACGTCTTTGACAGTAACTCTGCAATAAAGAAACTACAGAGCCCAAAAAAAAAAAAAAATAAATAAATTTGACAGTAACTCTGCAATAAAGAAACTACAGAGCCCCTTTGGTCCGTGTCCGAGTTTCTTTGCCGGCTGGCGAGATTCTGGTTCAGCGCATTTGAAAGCGGATTACCTGATATATATATATATATATATATATATATATATATCAGCCTGCCCGAGGTTGTCCGGGGGCAATCAGGCTTGCTGGTATTCCACCCGCCGACATGTAATTGCACTGGTCCCGCACTTTTAAGCAGAGTTTTGGGCGCTGGTACTTATTCTTAACTCTGCTTAACCCCAGGCTCACTTCCATTCCCACGTTGTCCGGGGGCAATCAGGCTTGCTCCCAGTCGCCGAAACCCAGGCCCCCAACCAACTCCTCAGCCCAAGTTCACCGCCACCTTCAGTGCCCCCAATCATCCGCACACGCCCTGCTCCCTAACACTGTGGCCACACATCCGACACTGCAAAAGAACAAAGCCAGTATACACGCCCCGCTGCAGTGCTAAACTTTACCTGTCATCCCGCTCCAGTCCGCCTTACTTCACCGCTCCTCCCCGCGGTTCACGTACCTCAGGCCGCTCCAGTGTGGCTAAGTTCTCCGTTCCTCCGGCCGCTCCAGTGTGGCTAAGTTCTCCGTTCCTCCCCGCGCTGTTGTCCGCCGCCGCTGCAGTCCAGTCCTCCTTACTTCACTGCTCATCCCTGCGGTTCATGTACCTCAGGCCACGCCAGTGTGGCTAAGTTCTCCGCTCCTCCCCGCGCTGTTGTCCGCCGCTCCTTCCCGCAGTCCTGTCCGCCGCTCCTCCTCGCGCTCCCGTCCTCCGATAATGATGTCAGCACGTACGTGGTTAGCGCACACGGCCCGCGCTACTTCGAAGGGACTACTTTTTTTTATTGTAAATTTTTTAAATAACGTATATATATATTTTTTATATAGCCTATGTCCATCTACTGGACCTCCCCTTTCCAACGGTGTATTTGGTGTTGCAATTGGTGGTGTACTTTTCGAGTTTACCTGGCTCAAAGGGCACAGTTCTCTCTTTATAATAGTAAACACCCCAATGGTCTTAATGATAGAGAGGACATGCACACCTTTCTATAACATACTTATCATGTCTTGTCACTTTATCCGTTTCTCCATTCAGTGTCACACAAATAGCCTGTAAATCCTGTCAGCAACTTTTATAGCTAACTTGTAAAATTGTGTCATTATGAATTTATTATTGTCTTCATCTTTTATATACTCAATTTTATCTCTTTCTCAATCACTTTTTAACTCCTTTTTGCACTATTATCACTCAGCACTTTAAACGAGGATTGGGAATCTGCAACATATGGATACTTGATTAAATAGTGGGTCTCTCCCGGGAGCGGGACTGATCAGGAATCTAGATCAATCATCCTAGCATTAGCACTTTATTTGTTCAAGTTTGCAACTGCACACATAATATTTAGTGTAAGATTAAGCATAGATCTTAGCGAGGCAGCTTGATCATGCATTCAAACAAGATGCATTCATGCAATGAGAACTTCCATTGTATCAGCATATAGCGTTATTTGCACATTCATTTTAGCATAAGCATAAAATATTTTATACAATATAAAATTATTGAATGGCTTTTATAAATGGTCTTTTTTAGGTTTCGACCTGGCGAGGGGCATGCAGTGCCCCTCCCAGATCGAAAACTTTTGTCTTCAGTAGGGATGTTTGGACCGCCTCTGTTTCCAATTGGCTAGCTCCATAAATGGAGACTAGCCATTTCGAGACAGAGGCTGTCAATCACGCTTTCTTGCGAAAACGCGATTCGGGGGCGTTTCTCGTTCTTTTTTTAAGCCCCGCCCCTTTTGCCGTGTATCCCGGGCCGCGCTGTGATTGGCTGCAGGCCCGGGACACCCCCGTGACGTCATTTCCCGGGCCGCGCTGTGATTGGCTGCCGGCCCGGGACACCCCCGTGACGTCAGCCAATCACAGCACGGCCCGGGACCTGACTTGTTTTCTGTGTAATGAGTACGGAACGGTAGTGTACATTAAAAAAGCAATAAAATAATTTGAAATTAAACATTTGAAAAGAGGTGGCTAAACAAATCAATTTTAACCGATATAAACGACAACAATATATATATATACATACATTTTAATTTCGTAGAACCCAATATAAATGTGTCGACAAACCTATGAAAGAAATGTCACTCTTCTACACTTGTTTTCCAGTACAAATGTCTGGGAATGCTGTTCAACCGCAGAATCTTCATCGGGTACCTGCGTCGTATAGAGCGGCATTGCAACATGCTAATCCCTGTATGTTTATGCGCAGCTCCTTTTCTGGTCGATTTCATCACTGGCTTCGCTAGCGCCACGTCTTTAGTAGCTACCATGCGAAGGTCAGGCAGCACGCCACTTTGCCAGATTTGGGTTGTATGTTCATTTCATATTGACTGAATAGCCTGCTCCCTCTCGTCAGTGTTGCAGAGAATCAAAGGTATACAATAGATTTACCTGCCATTGACTATAACAGTCTCTCTGATGATGACTACGCTTCCGCACGTGTCACGGCGTCCGCAGGCTTGTTGTGACATCACGGCTGTAAACGGAAGGAAGCGTATCAGGTTGCTACCATGTTGGTAAAGGTGGGCCGGGCTGGCTGGTAGTGCGAGACGTCTGTCAACGGTTTCAACCACAACAGCACAAGAGCGACTCGAAGAAGGCTGGTGTGCGCTCTGTTTAGGAACATGTAGCCAATTTAATCTCGATTGCTGTGACTTTCCAACTCATTTACTACAGCAGCAGCAAGCAAAGGTAAGTAGTCCCGTTCTTTAACCATGTCCGCGTATTAGGACACCTGCTTAAAATCACTCACTTGAACCAGTCACACTTATTCGCTCACCCGTCAGCAATCTGATTTCCATGCGTGCACCCTCAGACAGTGACCGATTTAAGTCAGTTAGGTGTAGACACGACCATGTTAACCTCTCTTCTCACATGTTCAGCATTTTTACCCTTACACACAAATTAGGAAATCAGCAGGGTAAACATTTGAAATAAATGATAAACTGTGGTGAAATTAGTATTGTAGGATAAAGAATGTATTGTTTTTCTACTATGAATAGACATCTAGGTTGAATAACAACAAGCTAATGGGATGTGCCGTCTTCTTTCTTATATGCATATCACCGTGGTGTTTTAGATGTCCCGATCTCTTGGTGTTTGTTTTTTTTGCAGTGCAAAGTTTTATGGTTCGCACCAAAGACGTGATCAAGTTCAAACCACCAGGTGGTTCCATGTGAACATGTTCTAATCATTCGGTTTGCAGATTGTTTACGTCTGCGATGCCTTTCCTGGAGGGCCGTGTATGATAACAACATCGATAAACACTTGGCCGATTTTTTTTATTTGCCTAAACCTTTCAGTAGGTACTGTAATGATTATCATGTAACCTTTTCACAAATGTTCCTTACATAAGACATTATTTAACCCCTGGTCTAACTAAGAATTAAATGGTTTTAAAAAAATAAAATGATTAAAAAGTAGGCACTTTACAATGTTAACAAAGGTCCGGGAGTACTAAAAAATATAGTTACAAAGCCAACCTAGTTGTTTCACGCTTTTCTTACACAAATTAAATTGCACAACAATAGTTGTTTCATATTTGTAAGTGACATATTGGCAACATTTGTTCAGCAGTTTCGCACCCACTTGAAAAGAATGGATTTGTTCCTCACCATGTCACCTGCGCCCATTAGGGCATGCGATACCAAAGGGGATGATGGACGGAGCGTTTGAGCAAATCAAAAACTCACCCCCAGTGAACTGATCTGGGTTTAACCCATCATCATTCTTTAGCTCACTCCACCACCCCAGTTCAGACATGGCTATATGCAAATCAGTCTGACCCTGTGCCTCATGGAAACAGTCAAGCCCGAACTGCCAAGCCATGTCTTCCCTGGACCGGAAACGTGCATCCTGGGACCGGTTTCTGGCTAATCAACCGTCTTCAGCCAGGCTAGCTTGAATCCAGTGGCAAAGTGAGCAAGGGACCCATGTCTGGGCATACTCTGCCAACTTAGGGCGAATGATGATGGATTAAACTCAGATCAGTTGACTGGGGGTGAGTGATTGCAATGTTGAACACTCCGTCCATCATCCCCTTTGGTTTTGATTCCCAATATGGCATGCACTGGGAGTTTCAAAATGAAATACATTTCTCCCATAGCTAAGAAAGGGCTTGAGTTAACACCATGCGCGCTAGCGGAATTCTGCTCTCATGCTGGGATTTTTAAAAACGCACTTTACATGACGAGCTGGGCTCGTCATCAGCGTGCGAGGAGGCTACGCCATGACGAGCCCAGCTCGTCATCAGCGTGGAAGGGGTTAATGAGCATGTTGAAGTTGGATTAACAAATCACTATCTAGCGTATGAAAGTGTGTTTTTGCAGAGTTCCTTAATCATTTTCCCATTTGTTGGTCATTGCCTTTATGGAGTAGTCTACTAAACTGTTTATTTTCATTTGTTTCAACTATGGTACAGAGTTGTGTGTAGTTATGATAAGGTTTTTCTTTGCTTTGTTATTTTATGCACTTCTAGGAAGGGGTTCTATTTTCATATTTTAAGATTTATATAAATATATATATATATATTGGTTTATATTATGTTACTAATATTTATATAGCTGTCCCACTTATTCCATTTTCATGGTCTTGCAGCACTCTGACATTTGACAGCGTTATTCTAAATGGTTTCGGAATAATTTTTGACTGTAGTCATTCTGCTTAGGTCTTGTTTTGTCTAGTGTGTGTGAGATGATATGTTCAGTAATGACGATTTCTGTTTGATGTAAATGAATGACTACTTATATTTAGAGCAATGAAGGTGCTGTGCAGTGTAGAAAAAAGTAGTTCTCTATGCTTAGTTCTGTATCTTTAACACTCCCCAACAATAGGATTTCTAGAATGTTTGTTTGTTTGGTGATATCCCCTGGGGTTTTGAAACATATCGTGACATTCACCGTATGGCCCCTGTAAGGGGGTGATGGCGCCAGATGGCTGAGCTGTAGACAGTCGCAGCTCCTGGCAATAAAAAGTGGCTGGTGGCGAGGCAGCAGCGGGGGTGAATTAATACTTTTTTTTAAACGAACGTGATGCTGCCGGCCGCCTCACACCTAGGATCATCAGAGACTCCCCATCTAATCCCGCGATGCTCTCAAACTGCATGAGAGCAGCACTGAGATTGGCCTGAGTGGGCTGGTGTAACACTTGTTCAGACACAGAGTCTGTGCTGTTTCTCCTCGTGGCTGTGAAATACAGCTGGGTTGGAGAAACCTAACTGTGCATGTCTGTTTGGCCAGCCGAATGCGGCTGGCCAAGCTGACACACACACTTATACGTGCACTCCACTCCCATGGCCTGGCCCCACCCATTCCTGCACACGCTTAGCTCAGCCAACAGCTGAAAAATAAAATGATTACAATTTTATTTTTTATTTTTCAGATGCTGGCTCTGAGTCAGTGGGGCAACGCTCCTCCTCCATTGCAGATGAGCCACCGCTGGCTGTAGCATTTTGTATCTGAAAGAGACACGTTAGTGATAGATTCCTTACCTTAGAATATCCCCAGGCGTCAGACTGGATCCGGAAACTTTTGCATAGCAATACCCCTGCGCGCCGGTAGGCATCGTCTGCGGCTCCGCGTCCGTCGTCGGCGTTGTGAGCGCCGGGATGACGTCGTCGGAGTACTTAGACGGCGCCCATGCGCGCTGACGTCAGTTCTTCTTTTTTCCGCGCCAGCTAGCGCAGATCCGGAAGAAGCTCTACCCCCAGTCACTTTTTGACTGAAAATTTTTGATCCTTTTGATCTTCTCTTTAGTCGACTATATCGACTATCGGTGCCAGGGATGCCCGGGTTCAAGCCTTGTTCGAAGTGCGGCCGACTCATGTCGGTCACGGACCCCCATCGCCGGTGCCTGAAGTGCTTAGGCCTCGACCACGACGATAGATCCTGCTCCGACTGCCGGGCCCTGACGTCGAAGGCTAGGCGGGAGCGGTCCCGCAAGCGTCTCGAGCTGAGGCAGTCGGCCCCGCGCCGCTCCAGGTCCCGGTCCCGGTCCCACGGGAGGTCGAGGGACAGGTCGCGAGGTCGGAGTCATCGGCGTTCCGGAAGTGGACACCGATCGTCTGGTTCCAAGTCCTCAGGTAAGAGGCATGAGAGGTCGGAGCGACACCATCGATCCTCCGACCCGCCCCGACGCTCGCACGACGCGGCCGGGGACTCGGGCGACACCGCCCACGCGGCTCCGCGGGAGTCGCAAGCGTCGCCGCCTGCCCCACACCTTCGGGTCCCTGGGCACGGCGCGTCGCAGGAGGAGGTCGAGAGGTACCTCATGGCCATGAGGGCCCTCCCTCCTCAGTCGGTTCCCGTGGCGCCTTCGGGCCGATCGGTTCCGTCTGGAGGTCCTTCCGGGTCGGGCGCTTCGGCCCCGACGACGTCGGGTGCTTCGGCCCCGGCGCCGCTGACGACTTCGGTCCCGGCGCCGCACGACCTCGCTGGATCCGGCTCCGGATCCGGGACCCCGCCGGTCGACCCTACGACCTCGCCGGCGCCGTCCCTTCAGGTGTCGTCCCCGGCAGCCGAGGTGGTTGCCGCCCCCAATGTCTCCTACGGTCCTACTCAGGAGTCGGAAGGGCGCCGATGGGCGCCGATTCCGTCGGCCCTTGGAGATTTTTATCTCCACGAGGAGGCCCTGGCTGTTAATCCTGGTCTCCAGGAGCCAGGTGACGAGGAGCAATGGGAGGGGTCCGAGGACCCTCTGGCACGTGATTGCCAGTCGCAGCAGGACTGGACATATGAGCTTGGGGAGGCCAGTGGTATTGACACCTCGCCAGACACTGGATTTACATCGCCCCCGACTGTGGCTTCGGAGGCGGGTTCTGCTTACAGCGTAGTGTTGACGAAGGCAGCTAAGGCCTTAAACCTTCAGCTCCCCGTCGCGGCCGTGAGGACTAATCTCCTCACCGAGGTCCTCAAACAGCAGTCAGGCTCCGCGGAGCCCCTCCTGCCGTTCAATGAGGCCTTATGTGACGTTCTTCTGGGCACTTGGTCCAAGCCCGCCACAGGCCCCCCTGTGGACAGGAACGTGGCCAGACGCTACCGCCCGGCACCGGGCGACCCATGCTTTTTGTCCACCCATCCCACCCCCGAGAGTCTGGTCATCCAGGCCTCAAACTCCCAAACCGCATTCCCGTCGGCCCCGCCCGACAGGGAATCCAAGAGATATGAACAGTTCGGGAAGAAGGTTTTCTCGTCTGTGAGCTTAGGGCTGCGGTCTGTGAACACCGCCTGTCTCTTGGGCCGCTACACCCACACCCTGTGGGACACGGTTGCGGAGGTGCTGCCTAAATGCCCGGAGGAGGTCCAGGCTAAACTCAGCCAAGCCCTGGCGGATGGCCGAGATGCAGCACGCTTTTCTATCCGGTGTGGGCTGGATACTACGGACTCACTGGGCAGGGCGATGGCAACGACGGTGGCGGTTCGACGCTACGCCTGGTTGAGGTCCGCCAACTTCTCGGCCGATGTCCAGGCCACCCTCCTGGACATGCCGTTTGATGGCCGTCGCCTCTTCGGCGACAAGGCAGACCATGCGCTGGAACGTTTCAAGGACTCCAGGGCCACGGCCAAGTCCTTGGGCCTTACGGCCCCACGCCAGCAATCGGGTGCCTTTCGCTCCTTTCGTGGCCACGGAAGGGGCGCCCCACCACGTACCGTCAGCCACGCGCCGCAGAATGTCCAACAACGCGGTGGCGGACGTGGGAACCGCCGTGGCGGTGGTCGGGGCCAGCGGCGAGGCCAGTCCACACCTCCCTCAGCAGCACCTGCCTCAAAACCTTCCTAGTCCGAGTTTTCAGGCCCATGTGACGCCTGTGGGAGGCAGGGTTCGCCATCACCTCTCCCACTGGCATACAGTCACTTCGGACAGGTGGGTGCTGCAGATTGTCCGAAGGGGCTTCTCCCTCCCCTTCGAGTCATCCCCTCCATCCATGCCACCTCAATACCACCGTGTGTCGGGGGATCACTTGCAACTTCTGCAAGAGGAGGTTTCGGCCCTCTTGGCCAAGAGGGCCATCGAGCGCGTTCCTGGGCCAGAAGTAGGACGTGGTTGTTACTCCCACTACTTTCTGGTGCCCAAGAAGGGCAAAGGGGGCCTACGCCCTATCTTGGATCTGCGGAATGTCAACGGCTTCCTCCGGACGGAGAAGTTCAAGATGCTCACTTTGGCTCAGGTCCTGGCTGCCCTGGACCCAGGAGACTGGATGGTAGCGTTGGACTTGCAGGACGCCTATTTCCACATCCCCGTCCTGCCGGCCCACCGGCGTTACCTGCGGTTCACGGTAGGCCAAGAGCACTTTCAGTTTACCGTGCTCCCCTTCGGCCTTACCAGCGCCCCACGGGTGTTCACGAAGGTGATGGCGGTGGTCGCAGCCCATCTGCGCAGGCAGGGGGTATCAGTCTTCCCCTACCTCGACGACTGGTTGTTGAAGGCGGGCTCGCCCCAGACAGTCGTCAGCCACCTCCAGACTACGGCCGACCTCCTGCACTTGCTGGGGTTCTCCATCAATGTGCTGAAGTCACACCTGTGTCCCTCTCAGAAGCTCCTCTTCATCGGAGCGGTTCTCGACTCGGCGCAGTTTCGGGTTTACCCACCCGAGCAGCGGGTTCGGGATATTCAGGCTCTGGTTCCCATCTTCCAGCTGTTATCCCGGGTCTCGGTCAGGTTGACGCTGGGGCTTCTGGGACTGATGGCCTCCTGCATCCTTCTGGTGCGTCACGCCAGGTGGCGGATGCGGGCTCTGCAGTGGGACCTGAAGTTTCAGTGGGCCCAGCATCAGGGCAACCTGTCCGATCATGTCCTGATCCCAGAGGGCACTGCGAGACAACTGCAGTGGTGGCTCACGGACCGCGACTGGGTCAGTGGCAGACCCCTCTCCCTACCGCAACCGGAGCACGTAGTTGTGACGGACGCGTCCCTCCAGGGCTGGGGAGGCCACATGGGAGAGGCGGAGATCAGAGGCCTCTGGTCTCCGGCGGAGTCCCGGCTCCATATCAACCTTCTGGAGCTGCGGGCGATTCGTCTAGCACTGAAGGCATTCCTCCCCTCTGTCCGGGGGAGCGTAGTGCAAGTGTTCACCGACAACACCACCGCCATGTGGTACTGCAACAAGCAAGGCGGGGTGGGGTCGTGGACCCTCTGCCAGGAGGCTCTGCGCCTCTGGCAGTGGCTGGAACATCAGGGCGTGACCCTGGTGGTTCAACACCTGGCAGGCTCTCTGAATGCCAGGGCGGACGAACTCAGCCGCCGGTGCATGATGGATCACGAATGGCGTCTGAACTCGGACGTGGTGCAAGGTCTCTTTCGGCAGTGGGGAGAGCCTTGGTTAGATCTATTCGCCACAGAAGAGAACGCGCAATGTCATCAGTTCTGCGCGTTGGAATTTCCAAGGCGGCACTCGCTCGGAGACGCTTTTCGTCGCGAGTGGAGCTGCGGTCTGTTGTACGCCTTTCCGCCTATACCACTTCTGCCCAGAGTGCTGAAGAAGATCAGGCGCGACCGGGCCCAGGTCATCCTTGTGGCTCCGGACTGGGCACGAAGATACTGGTATCCCGAGCTACTCAGCATGTCAGTCGATCCCCCGATTCGTCTGCCTCTTCGGGAGGACCTTCTGTCGCAGCAGCAGGGGACGGTCCTGCACCCGAACCTGTCCAGTCTCCACCTACAAGCTTGGAGATTGAGCGGCGGCAGTTGAGGCCATTTGACTTGCCTCCTGAAGTCTGTGATATCATTCTGGCAGCCAGGCGTCCCTCCACAAAGTCGGTATACGCCTGCCGGTGGAACAGATTTGTGGCATGGTGCACAGCAAAGGCTGTGGATCCTCTCTCGGCACCCCTTTCGGAAGTGCTGCTCTTTCTTCTTTCCCTTGCCCAGCAGGGCTCTGCTCTGGGCACTCTTAAAGGGTACCTTTCTGCTCTATCAGCCTTCCTGAGGCTACCAGATCAGCCTTCTTTATTCAAGTCCCCTATTGTAAGTAGATTTCTGAAGGGCATCACGCACATGTTCCCTCCTGTTCCCTTTGTGATGCCCCAGTGGGACTTGAATCTTGTTCTCACTTATCTGATGTGTGCTCCCTTTGAGCCACTGCATAACTGTCCTCTTCGTCTCCTTACTCTGAAGACTGCCTTCCTGGTTGCCATCACCTCTGCCAGGAGAGTGAGTGAGCTCCAGGCTCTTTCTTCTTCTCCACCTTTCCTGTCTGTCCACCCTGACAAGGTGGTGTTACGTACACGACCTTCCTTTCTGCCCAAGGTTGTCACGGCCTTCCACATCGGGCAGTCCATTACCTTGCCCACTTTCTTTCCGCCTCCGCATCCCTCGAAAGAGGAAGAGAGGCTCCACCGTCTGGATCCAAAACGTGCGCTCTCCTACTACCTAGATCGCACACGCCAATTCCGGGTGGATGACCAACTCTTCGTTGGTTACGTGGGCGCGAAGAAGGGTAAGGCTGTGCACAAGAGGACCATCTCTAGGTGGATCATCTTGTGTATCCAAGCATGTTACTCCATGGCGAGGAAGGAGCCCCCGGCTGGATTGCGGGCTCACTCCACTCAGGCCACGGCAACGACAACTGCCCTGGGCCGAGGTGTCCCCCTGCAGGACATCTGTCAGGCAGCCACGTGGGCCTCGCTGCACACGTTCGCAAGACACTACTGCCTGGACAGTCAAGTCCGGAGGGATGGCTTCTTTGGCCGTTCCGTCCTCCAGGACTTTCTGGTGTGATATTGGTTCGCAGACCCACCACCGGGGTTGGTATTGCTGGGGTATCTATTCTAAGGTAAGGAATCTATCACTACCGTGACTCTTTCAGATGCACAAGTTACTACTTGTGTAACGATATATCTGTAAGAGACATTAGTTGGTGATAGATTCCTTACCGACCCACCCATCCTCCCCGTTCTGCGAACCGATATCTAGGGTTAAGGTCATCCCCTTTCAGGGCCCTAGTTTCATGGCACCAGTGTTAGTTCTATCATGGCTCTGCGTATCTGGCGCGGAAAAGCTGTGTGTCAGAACTGACGTCAGCGCGCATGGGCGCCGTCTAAGTACTCCGACGACGTCATCCCGGCGCTCACGACGCCGACAACGGACGCGGAGCCGCAGACGACGCCTACCGGCGCGCAGGGGTATTGCTACGCAAAAGTTTCCGGATCCAGTCTGACGCCTGGGGATATTCTAAGGTAAGGAATCTATCACTAACTAATGTCTCTTACAGATATATCGTTACACAAGTAGTAACTTGTGCGACTTGTCCTAAGGAGGTTGATCAGTTGTTCATTGTGCAGCCAACTGTATTGGGATGTGCTGTTTTCATTGAAGCACTCTACCAACTGATTGGCTTTGGCACTGTACTGTGAACCTCAGGATGTATGTGGGCTGCCTAATGTGCTGTTGTAGTAATTTTGGACATGAGTATCGTATTGTAATGCTGGTGCAGAATCATTCCAGAAGCTAAACAGATTTGGTACTATATTGTGCATGTGTGAGGCTTTGGGTAAACTTTCTAATTGAATTCTTTGTTATTGCAGGATATTATGTGTATAACTTCACATGCATTTGGCAATATCCATTTAAATAGCTGTTAAACCTGATACCCTCTGGTGGTAGGATCCCAAACTTTTTGCTTCCCCCTCCTGTTTTGCTGAATTCATTTTTGTTGGCTTTAGGATTATGTGCACTTTACCACTGCTAACCAGTGTTCAAGTGCTTGTGCCCTCTCCCTAAAACGTGGTGCCATTCTCTTACACCTGATTGGCACATTTCATTTAATTGAGAGTCCCTAGTAAAGTGGTACTACATGTACTCGGGGCCTAAACATTACATGCAACTGGTGGGTCTGTAGCACCCATTGTGCCACCCACTTAATTAGCCTTTTTAGACATGTCTCGTGCCCGCAATTTGTAGCCTCTGTGCACTTTTAAACTTCCATTTGACCTGGCAAAATAACCTTTTTACCAGGCATCAACCTTCCTTTTTGAGCCATAATAGTCATCCTAAGGAAGGCAATAACCTGCCCTTAGGGCAGGGCACCCTGTATTTAAAAGTTGGATATGTACTTTTTAAGTTTTACATGCACTGGTAGTGAAAACTCTTAAATTAGTTTTTCACTACTTCAAGGTCTACCTCCTCCATAGGATAACATTGGGTTGTCTTCTTACATTTAATAAGTGATAACTTTTGATTGGGATGAGGTGGGAATGTTAAGTTTGGTTTCAAGTTAGTTGTAATTTAAAACCCTGTTTTAATTTAATTTAATTTAATTTTTAATTTTCAGTCACAAGTCTGAAAATGCCACTTTTAGAAATTTGCTACGTAAACAAATGATGGACAGAATGCTGAATAAATCATACATTCTCCCCCAGTCAAGGATCTGGGTTAAATCCATCGTTCTTTTGCTCAACATGCCACCCCAGTTTAGACCCAGCCATATGCAAATCAGTCTTGGCCCTGTGTCTTAAAAACCAGTGTAACAAGCACTGGCGTTGCCAATAGGTTTCGCATTTGGAAAGTTGGAGCTATTGGTTTTGTAAATGACATTTTATATTTATATATTGTCATTGTCAAAAACAATATATAAATATAAAATGTCATTTACAAAACCAATAGCTCCAACTTTCCAAATGCGAAACCTATTGGCAACGCCAGTGCTTGTTATATAATAGTTTTTAACATATTTATATGTTATTTATTATGTGCATTTGACATATGATTCTATGCTGCTAGCGCATTTTGCACAGCCTCACGCATTTAAGCGGAAATAAGGTATAAATATTATGTTGCAAAAAACTATTAACAATGTGATTTAAAAGTGCTTTCGTTTTATCATGAATGACATTGCATTGAAATGTTACCAATCCAGTGAAAATGTAAACACTCTACATTTTGCAGTATATCTTCACTGTCTATCACTAGAGCACGTGGTGCTATCACAAGAGAAAAAAATGAGTGTGTGCCTTATTTAAAGTGAACACTACTGCATGTCCGCCATGTGATCAAGGGCAGTTCCTGCCCGAAACGCGTCATGCCTACTCTAACTTGCAATGAATAATAAACCTATGCTGTGAACACTCGAAGAGCTGTGTGGTGGTTCGTATCTTTCTGTGGTCGCAACCTTTGAAGCAGAGTTCGACACATATATATATATATATATAATATATATATATATATATATATATATATATATATATATATATATATATATATATATATATATATATATATATCCATCCAGATATCTCCGAACCTCTCTGCAGTGCCCAGCCACAACCAAAGGACGAAATACAGACTCCAAGTATTGTGGAAAATGCAGGTCTTTAATTCACCAGTTTGTCAGACGCGTTTCGAATACCTTTGTATTCTTTCTCAATTAACAAACATATAGTCCACTTTTAGTTTTTATACAGTTTTTTTGTGTGATGCTTTCACCTCCCCATGTGATGTATAGATATAGAGGAAATACTAAACACATATGCATGCTGGGACTTGTAGTTTTTAAAGGCCTCATTAAGTTACTTGCATATCGGGTTTGCACAACATTACATCATGAATGCAATTTCTTATAAGAAGATAGCGTAATGCACATTTATACCAATTATCATAACATTGTTTAAAATACATGTTTTGATTGAATAGGTTAACGATTTCATGATATATTTTTCAATGGGTATAAATAAATAAATAAATAAATATATACATTGATAAAATATGCCGTACAAAAATATATTTTTGAATATATATGTCTATCATTCTTCATGTAGTAAAAAATGACAAATCAATAAACATTTCATATGTACAGAATACAATATAAAAATAGAAATAAGCTATTTAAAATATTGTCACTCTAAAATTTGTGTATGGATATCACGGAATGAATTCCTAATTTCATTATTGGCTAACCTCATTGACCTAAGTCGGTCAGATAACAAAATGTGCAAAATTACGCAATGTGCAAAAGTACAAACCAAGTGCAAACTTTGCATTGTTTTATAGCAGCATGAAAGTATTTCCTTAAATAAAGTGCAAAAGAGTGATATAGTAGTTAAAAAATTTCACCCAGTTTGTGCTACTTGCTAATGAAGATATTGATGCCTTCAAGATATTGTTTTTTAAAACTTATAAGCAAAAAATAGAATGTACTTATAATGTGAAAGACTAAAAACAGTATTGAGACAAAAGAAAAAGGGAACAGGGGCCAGAGTATTGTTATAAAGGTTTTTTTCTCAAGATACAGGAGTTTGGAAACATGTAGGGAACATTCATAGCTGGTGGATAGGACATCAGAGGAAATGGTGCAGATCCTCAGTATTGTTCAATCCATTTGGCTGTCTACTATCCAGTTCTACAATAAATTTAGATTCCAGCTGCCGCAGACACTTTTCTCTATTCCCACCTCGCGGATTATCCTTCACAGCTGCGATAACAAAATATTTTAAATCCGCTAGTTTATTTTGGTGGATAGCTTTGAAGTGTCTTGCGACCGGATACGTACTATCGTTATTCACGATAGCCCGCAAATGTTGCAGGATCCTGACGTGCACTTGTTGCTTGGTGCTACCCACATACCTAAGCCCACAAGTGCACGTCAGGATATAAACTGCATATTCAGTTTTGCAGTCATAGCACCCCTGAATTTTAAGTTCCTTCGGGCTGAAAGGTGTAGTATATTTCTTGGTTGTTACACCAAATTTACAGGCCCGACACGAAGAGCATTTATAAAAACCCTGTTTCTCAGGTAGCCAAGGGGTACATTTCTTTTTATTACTAAGATCTGGGATGCTTTTAGCTATTTGACTCCTCATGGAGATACCTCTTCGATATGTTATTGTGGGTTTTTCAGGCAACTCCGGTGTCATGACTGCATCTGTCTGTACTATCGACCAATTTCGATTAATTATGGACCGAATTCGGCGATGCTGGTTATTGTAGGTTAGGATTAACCTCGGTGTAGTAGAGGTTTCCTCACTTTCCTGCAGTTCATTTTCCTCCATACTGGACAACAGTGATTCCCTGGATCTACTGTTGGCTTTCTCCAAAGCCCTTTGTAGACTGTATGCCGTATAGCCTCTTCTACAGAATCTTTCAATAGCTTCTCGCATGCATATGTTCTGCTGTTCCTCACTACTACATATGCGTTTAATACGGAGAAGCTCTCCGTAGGGAATGCTATCAATTAAGTGTCTCGGGTGAGCACTCGAGGCATGTAACGTAGAGTTACCGGCAGTAGATTTTCTATGTAAAGTTGTTCTTAATCCGCCATTTTCTACATATACTCTTGTGTCCAAAAAGTCTACTTCAATACAACTTATATTTGAAGTAAAATTGAGATTCATCTGATTTACTTTGATGTCACGTATAAAATCATTGGCACTATCATTGCTCCCCTTCCACAAAACAAATACATCGTCTATAAAACGTAACCACAATTTTATGTGGTCTCCATATTTTGGGGACAATTCTTGTCTTAGTGTCTGCTCCTCCCACCAGCCAACCACTAAACAGGCATAGCTGGGGGAGAAGCAAGACCCCATCGCCACACCTCTACATTGCCTATATATCATTTTAGCAAATACAAAGTAATTATTATTTAGGCACCAATCAATACTTTTCCTGATCATTTTGTTGTGTTCATAGTTCTCAATGGGTCTTGTTGATAGGAAATGTTTGACCGCATTTAATCCTACTTGGTGATCTATGCAAGTGTATAGGGATTCGATGTCCATTGTTATCATTTTCATACCATCTTCCAATTCAACATTGCTAATTTTAGTTAAAAAATCACCTGTATCTTTTACATATGATGGTAATTCTTTGACCAGATCTTGCAAGTAATAATCAATGTATTGTGATAGGTGCTCACTGGCACTTTCAATTGCCGATATTATTGGGCGTCCTGGGACTGGTGTCCTCTCCTTGTGGGTTTTGAGGAGAAAGTATATGGATGGTAATACAGGTGATTCATTCCATAGAAAGGCATTATCATCTTTTGAAATCATGTTGTCCCTTTTACATTGGAGTAGATGTTTCCTCAATGTTTCCAAAGCTCTCATGTATTCTTTGTTATTGGTTTCCACATAGCACTTGGTATCAGACAACTGTTGATTAGCTTCCGTCAGATAGTCCTGTTTGGGCCATAAGACTATGTTGCCGCCTTTGTCTGAGGCCTTCACAATTATTTCAGTGCTGTTTCCTAGTTTAGTCATTAGTCGATTGTATTGAAACTGATTGGAACTCAATTTTTTAGGATGGTGATTGACACGATGATATAGATCTTTTATATCTTCCGTTACCCTGTCGTGGAAGATGTCGATCGCGTCCTTCGGCATTATTGGCACAAACACTGATTTTGGTTTGAAAGGCTTCTGCCAGCCCCCAGCTGATTTATTGATGCCAATTGTAATTGTTGTTGAGTAGACATATCACTCTCAACTTCATCATTGGTGTTTCCTTCTAGTGCTTGTGCCGCCAACACTCCTTCCACATCAGTTGCTGCTAATCTTATGTCACCTTTTGAGGATGATTGTCCTGCGGATTGTTTTTTAGCTAATCCGTTCTTTATCTTGAAGAACTTGAGCAGTTTTAATTTTCTGATGTAACTGAAAATATCTATTCGAGTCTGTGCATAATTGAAATTCCTAGGGGGGCAGTATGATAACCCCAGTTTTAGAATTTTATCTTCATTTTCATTTAATTTTAAGGTTGTCATGTTGATGATTGTTTTATCCATTGCATTATTTACTGTTGATTGCGCCAAAAGTTTCTTTTTCCCCTTCCTCTTGTTTTTGTTACACCTTTCCCTCCTTTTTGCGTTTCGGGTTTTGCGTTGCTTGGGGTTGTGGCTGTTGTTGTTTCCGCGGTCTTAGCGTTTTTAGCCTGTCCTCGACTAAAAAATAAATTTCTTCACCGAGGTTCAAGGTTCTTGGTACAGTGTCTTCATCATCCGTACTATTTATACTGCTGACGCTGTACACTGAGCTATCGTCACTCTGTTCGCTAGCTGGAGTGTTTCCTTTAGCTTTTTAGCCATGTCGAATTTTCGGGCAAACGTGTAGATTCTGCCTTGTTCGTAGTCTGCCAGGTCACGAGCGAACTTATATACCTTGCGCTGTTTGATTTTTTCCTCTTGCTTCTGCAGCCTGTCTTTGATTTCTTTTCGCGTTTTTGCAATGTAATCATTTGGTTCCAGTTTTGCCAATTCCTCATTTATAACCTTAATTTCATCCAGCAATTTCATCCTGTCGGATTCTGCATATTTAATTAGCAGGCAGACTAAATTCATCGATGCCTCTAAATTCATTGTGCCCCACTCTTTTAACATCTGAGGATCAGGACTTTCGTAACTTGGAGCGAGTAAAATTTTCAGTCCCCGCGGGACTCTGCCAGCTTCAGCATATTTACTTAGCGACTTCTTCTCCCACCAGTTCGTTACTTCTGACCTCATACATTTTTCAAGCTTCCTTAGGAGAGTCTTGGCAGTATCATCTACTTGTACTGTGCTTTCTGTGTTTGTGGTGGCTCCCCGCTTTTCCATAATCGGCAGCTTGCTGTAGATATCATCTGCAGCTGCCTCCCTTGCGCGGACTTCGTCTTCTGACATATCCTTGTTGTTTTATGCGTTATTTTACGTGTATCAGATTCCACGTTTAGGCTCAAATGACAGAGCCGGTTCTGCCTGCCCACACCTGCCCACCGAGTTTCACTCACGCCCGGACACTCACCGCCGTTCATGCGCCGCTCTTGCCGGTCCTCCGACCTCGCTAGGGTTGCAGCATTCACGATGGCCTGGCCTCAGCACTTCACTCGGGGGCCGCCGCAGTAGTTTCCGTTCCGGAAAGTCGAGCGAGGAGGGTTGTTTGCAGCAGCCGCTTCCGGGACAGGGGGTCTGTTTGCGAAATCAACCCGATGTTTCGCAATTAATATCCAGATATCTCCGAACCTCTCTGCAGTGCCCAGCCGGAACACAACCAAAGTACGAAATACAGACTCCAAGTATTGTGGAAAATGCAGGTCTTTAATTCACCAGTTTGTCAGACGCGTTTCGAATACCTTTGTATTCTTTCTCAATTAACAAACATATAGTCCACTTTTAGTTTTATACAGTTTTTTGTGTGATGCTTTCACCTCCCCATGTGATGTATAGATATAGAGGAAATACTAAACACATATGCATGCTGGGACTTGTAGTTTTTAAAGGCCTCATTAAGTTACTTGCATATCGGGTTTGCATATATATATATATATATCAAATGAATGCTTCCAGCAGGATACCGGATAGTAACCCCAGGGGAGAAACGGACACTCCAAACAGGACTTCGTCTTGCAGAATTGTTTTATTCAATTAACAAGTGAATCGTGAGGGTCACAATCCGACGCGTTTCGGCGAACCCAGTCACATATTTCTTTATCTTTTTCGGGCAATCCCCTTAAGGGTTCTGGATCTCTTTTAGACATCATGAGGGGTGATTGGCAGCTAAATCTGGTGGTATCAGAGGGTCAGAAGGGCTATTCATCTTTTAAAACTCCCACTCAACCAAGGCAGTCTGTCTCTTCTGAGTTTTAAGTTGTACTTCTGTGCGATTTTAGCTCTCGCTTCAAGAACATTCTCACTCATCATGGCCATGATTGTTTTGCTCAGGGGTATCAAAGGCCACTGGGGCCGGATTTCAGGTTCTCCCTTAATAGATGCACTGATCCAAACTATTTCAAGAGGGTACAGTTTTAAGATAATTTGGGTTGCTGTTCAAAAGTTGGTTTAATTGGGGCATTAAGATTATATATATGTATATATTTATATATATCTATATATATATATTACCTATTACCTATTAACTATAACTACCTACTGGCGGTCGCCAGTAGGTAGTTATAGTTAGGATTATTTTGTATAGGGAATCCGCAACATTCTATTGGGAATAACTTTGGCGCTGGTTGAGGGATCTGCCTGAAATTGTCCTCAAATTTGCCTCGCGGCACTCCGATCCTTCCCTGAAAGTTTGGGGGGATTCGTTATGCGGGGGCCGAGATAAAAGGGGGTCCCAAAATGTGTTTTCCCCATGTTAATTTCCATAGGGCGGTTGGACTCACTTTCAGCCCGAACGGCTGAATGGATTTCCACCAAAAAAATTGTACGGACTGGTAGCCCGATGTGCCTTTGCTATGTCTCAAGATATGTGCTCTAGTGGATTTTGAGTAATTTAGGTTAAAAAAAATATATATATCTATAAGCGCGCCCCGGTACGCGCACCGGGGCACGTACCAGCGCGCTACGCGAGTTCACGCGCGGAAAGCTGATTGGCTCTCGGGTGTCTGTCAACATTCCAAACAGTCCAGAGCGGCTGCCATCTTGTGTCTCGGTAGGATCGAAACACAAAAGGTGGCAAAAACAAAGGGGGAAATGACCAAAAGGGGGCAGGGTAGACCCCCCCTGACCCCCTAGGTTTGATGTGGGGGCCATAAAAGGGCCCCGCGGGGCAAACATTTTTTTTTTTTTTCGATTTGCGCAGGGGGAGCGAACCGGGGAGCGTACCATGGGGAAAAAAGAATGACAGAGTTTTTAAAAAATGGAGCTTTTTTTTATAAATTTGAGGTAGTTCTAAAAAGAACTGTTTTTTTCTTCTTTTTGTTGTTTTATATTTTTTTATTGTTTTTTTGAACATTTTGTACTTTTTTTAGCTTTTATGAACAATTTTATATTTTTTTTGATATTTTTATGGGGACAAACAAAAAACAGGGAATTGTAAATGGCTCAACTGGAGCAAAAAAAATCAGGAAAAAATTAAGGTTTTTTTGGGCAATTGTGGTTGTCACCAGCACGGTTGATGAGTTTAATGCTTTGCTCACCATAGGTAATTGTGTTTCCACAAAATATACAACTGATTTTGTATTGTCCAAACTGGGTTTGTATGTTTGGGACCATCTCCCTTGTCTCTGGACCCGATGGAGCGGGTTGCTTACTTTTGGAGGTGCTGGGTGAAGATTGGGGAGGGTTTCTGGTCATTTCTCGGACCTCTGCCGCAGCATAGTTGTTAGGGTGCCGGCGTTGCATGTGGCGAATCATGGTGTTATTGCCAAAAGAGTACTTTTTGTTAGGGTTCCCCCTTGAAAGTACAGTGCCACAGATTAGACAAGTAACCTTTGGCGCATTTACTTTCTTGAGGTCCTTTGGGATTGAAAAAAACTCCCAGATAATGTGCTCCTTTGGCTTATATGGGGTAGTATCTTCAGGCAGGAACCTCCTCCTCTTCTTCATCTTCACCACTGTGGTGTTGTGGTGGTCCTCTTGGTGGTGGTGGTGGTGGTGGTGGCTGAGATGCTCCTGCTGCTGCTACTACTGTAGCCATTTCTGAGTACAAATAGGTAGTAATAGCTCTGGAAACAGGTCTTCCTCACTCAAAGTACAAAGTGAGAATGAGAAAAAAAGGTGGGGGCTTTCATCATTAGGGAAACAAAACTGTCCTGAACCAATGAAAAGTGTTATTTTCAGGTCACATGACCAGTACTTTCATCATTTGGAAACCAAACTGTCCTGAACCAATAAAAAGTGTTATTTTTAGGTCACATGACCCGACGCGCTTACGCTATACGCCCCGGGGCGCGTAGCGTAAGTGTGTCAATTGCTTACGTAGCGCAATCGTATGCGCTCGAGTGCTTCCGGTTGCGCTTAAGCCGTGCGTATGACGCGGCTACGCGATACGTCACGATGATGTTTTAGTTCGCGGCAATAGCGCTAACGTGACGCTCACCCGTACGCGCCCCGGGGCGCGCCGCAAGTCTGCGCTTACCGGTGCGCTCACCGGGACGCGCACCGGGAGCGCTCTAGGGCAAAAAAAAAAAAAAACATGAACAATATACATAAAAAAATAGTATTACATAAATATACAATATAGGATTCATTATAAAAAATATTACATTTCATAGCTATAGAAATTTGCTATTAAAAAACCTTTGAAATTCACTGAAAAAAACATAGGTTAGAGGCCCTATATATAGTTAGGAATTAGCATTTAAAAAACCTATGAAATTCACTGAAAAAACCATAGGTTTCACACCAGTTATAGTTAGGAATTAGCATTTAAAAAAACTATGAAATTCACTGAAAAAACCATAGGTTTCACACCAGTTATTGTTAGGAATTAGCATTTAAAAAACCTATTAAATTCACTGAAAAAAGCATAGGTTTGACACTAGTTATAGTTAGTTGGAAATTTTACTGACATAAAACCAATGAAATTCCCACGTTATAGTTAGTTGGACTCACTATAACTTGCGCGCCTGCAATGCACTGCTGATGACGTCGCATATTACATCACTCATGACATGGTCAGTGACATCACTCATGACATCACTCATGACACCATCCTTGTGACAGACTGACAGACCTCCTTTCAGTGTAATGTAACCCTTGAAACACATATTCAAAAATAGAAAGGAACATTTTCAAAAAAATGGAGATACCCATACTAGTTACAACAACCAATTCAGTAATTCCACCATCTATATACACATCCACTCATTCAGCAACAGTTCTATATAGTCACTCATACATATACTCACTCATCATCTGTAGTGATACACATATACATCCTGTTACACACTGACAGTCATCCAAAAGTTACTCACACACATACTCACACATGCAAATAAACTATTGAACATCCATTTATTTGCATATACACCTATACACACACTAGCACATTACTTCTAAGGAAACTTACACATACTTACTCTCTTAAACAATCACTTATAGAAACACATACTTATTTAAACAGGAACTCTTACAATCTCTCACTCTCACATATACTCACTTATATATCTCAATACTCACATATACTAGATTAAAACATATGCAGTTACTGATAAAGACACTAGTGAGACAGTCATTCACTCACTAACACACACATATACACACTCATCCACCCATACAGTCCTGCACATATGATGTCTTCAAAACACATACAAACTGTGAGTCAGTCATTGATGCATCTATGTGCTAAGTAATACCCCCACCAAACCATACAGACACTCATACTGATACTAAAATAACATCTAATAACCCATACACACACACATGTAGCTACTCACCAACCCATGCAGCCACTTATACACAAAGTGAAACACTGATACATATATTTAAATATTTAAACATTACTCGCTAATATATGTATTCACTAAGATACACCTAATAAGCCAGTTAACCAATCAATAATTTTGTTTAAAACATCCATTTACACACTTATTTAACCATTCATTCTTCCATCGACCTTTACAAATACATATATAAAACATATTTATTTTACAGAAAGACACACATTCACTGGATGGTGTCATCAGTGATGTCATGAGTGATGTCACTGACCATGTCATGAGTGATGTAATATGTGATGTCATCAGCAGTGCATTGCAGGCGCGCAAGTTATAGTGAGTCCAACTAACTATAACGTGGGAATTTCAATGGTTTTATGTCAGTAAAATTTCCAGCTAACTATAACTAGTGTCAAACCTATGGTTTTTTCAGTGAATTTAATAGGTTTTTTAAATGCTAATTCCTAACTATAACTGGTGTGAAACCTATGGTTTTTTCAGTGAATATATATATCCGTATTTTTACCATCCCGACGTACGAAGACCCTGACACTGAGATGTTAGAGGAATGGTCTGACAACTCTGCCTCGTGTTCTATCACCATGATGAGGATCTTGGTGAAATATGCACTTAAAGATCGTGCAAAAATATTGAAGGAAATCAAGGAAATTATGTTAGAAGTCGAACAGCTAATGACTAAAGAAGCAATAGATGACTTCATGAAAAAACTTCTAGCAAGAATGGAGAAGCTAGAAGAGGAAATCACCGCTAAAAAACAGAGAAAATGTCTCCGTGATTACAAAGACTACCAAATGGGACGCACGCTGACATTCCATAAGAAATATGACCACCTATTTACCAAGAAAGACGAAGTTGTAGCTCAAATGTCTAAACCAGATGTTAACACCAGTGAGACTGTGGAAAGTGATGTCTCGGATGGAAATATCTCGGATGCCTCAACTTCAGGCTTAAACCAAGAGATAGTCAGTGATGCACAGAAGAAGAACAACAATTTTTTATTACAGATCCAGATGATAAATCAGAACCGGACAGACTCCCAAGGGGAGAGGGGGAATCCACGAGGGCGGGGTCCAGGAAACAGAGGAAGAACAGGCGTAACCAACAAGCCAATAAGAGGAGGATCAAACGCCAGCAACACTCCAGTGGGAATGGAAACCAGGGGAAAGAAAAAACAACAAATATGACTGTGGTGAACCTATCACAAAGATCATTATCCACAAGTGAAATTGAAACCCTGGACATGGGCCTCTCTTTTTGCCCATCGTCCAATTTTAACTATGCACAGACAAGGATAGACCTTTTCCTCTTTTCAAGGAAATTGAAATTAAAGAAATGGTTCAATACGAAACCTAAGGATTCTGGAACTGTAAGTAAGAAAACCACTGAGAGCAATCTCAACATTTGTGATATTGAACTGTTACATGCACTAACTGTGGATCATGACAATGTAGACTCTACTCCTGATTTGGGGGCCTGGGGTACTGAATTGGGGGCCAACTCAGGTACGAAATTCAAACCAAAATCTGTATTCTTACCCCAGGTACAATGTGACGCCATTGAGGTGTTCGAGAAGGGTGTCTTACTTGACCTTCAGACAGTACGTTATAAAAAACTGCCAAAGAAACACAAGAACCTGACAGAAGAGCAAGTTGCCTCTATAGACAGCTTGAAATCAGATAAAAGTATTG
The DNA here is from genome assembly GCF_964263255.1 of Lissotriton vulgaris. NCBI lineage: Eukaryota > Metazoa > Chordata > Amphibia > Caudata > Salamandridae > Lissotriton > Lissotriton vulgaris. The sequence goes on from NC_141695.1 coordinate 1,206,781,572, forward strand.
TAATATGACAATCTGATAAAGGTGGTAATGTTGTCATTTTAGACAAAGAGAAATATTTAGCTGAAGGCTACAGGCAATTGAATGACAATACTTGCTATATGAAAACTAATCATGATGAGACACTGAAGTCTAATGTTCTATACAGGGAACGTCTTGTAGATTGGAGGGAGAGAGGTTTGTTAGAGTGGGAAGAATTCTATTATCTGTATTGTGCCCATCCTAGAATTCCCGTACTCTACCTACTCCCCAAACTCCATAAGGATGCCTCAAATCCCCCGGGACGACCTATAGTGTCCTCCATTGGCTCCCTTCTAGAGCACACTTCAAAATATATAGACCACTACCTCAGATCATATGTGATGGCCCTTCCGTCTTACCTGAAAGACACAACCCATTTTTTGACTATCATCAACGGAATCCATTGGGAAAGCACTTTCTTATTGGTCACATTAGATGTGAGCAGCTTATACACCAGTATACAACACAAACAGGGTTTAAGAGCTGCTCAGCACTTTTTGAAAATGAGATCTATATCTTTGTTGCATCATTCTCAAATGATCCTGTCCATGATCGAGTTTTGTTTGGAGAATAATTTTTTTATTTTTGATAGAGTCGTGTACAAGCAGTCACAGGGCACTGCCATGGGAACCTGCTTCGCCCCCAGCTACGCAAATCTTTTCATGGGCTGGTGGGAGGAGCAGGTTGCCAGTGAGATGGCAGAATTCACCAACGTTGTCCTGTGGCTGCGGTACATTGACGACATCTTTTTTATTTGGTCAGGGGACATAACATCTGTGAATTTATTAATTGAGAAGCTCAATAACAATACTCTGAACCTGCAATTTTCTCAAAATGTCAGCAAAGAAAAAATCGAGTTTCTTGACGTGTTGGTGGAGGTACAGAATACAGCACTTACCACCAAACTTTACTGCAAGCAAACAGCGGGCAACAGTATTCTCAGTGCTAAGAGCTGCCATCCCAAAAACTTAGTGCAGAGCATTCCGTACGGAGAGCTTTTACGCGCCAGAAGGAATTGTAGCACTCTGGCAGCCTATAAAGATGATGAAAAAGTGATGCACAAAAGATTCCTAGAGAGGGGATATAGTCGAAAAATGATCACAGATGCAGCAACAAGAGCAGAAATTAAATCTAGAGATGAACTGCTCTATCCCAATAAAGACCAAGAGGATTCTAACAGTATAAGATTCATTACAACATTCTCGGGTCAGGCCAATGAGATACGTAGAATTTTTCGCAAACATTGGCATGTACTCATGACCGATGATCATTTAAAGAAAGAACTGAATGATAACCCTCAGATCACTTTTAGAAAAAGTAGATCTCTATGTGACGAATTAAGTCACAATTACATGACCAGTATTGATTCTGATGTAAACAGCAAATTCCAAGGATTCAAATGCTGTCATAAATGTAAAGCTTGTAAGAACAGCAAAAATGTTAAGACATTAGCGATTCCGAATACATCTAGGGAGTTTGTCGTAAGAAAGAGATTATCATGTACTACTCCATATAGTGTATACGTTTTGATTTGTCCATGTGAAAAATGGTATGTTGGCAGCACCAAGCATGAGGCAAAGAAGCGGGTGCTTGAACATTTACGTGCCATATGAAGTAACAATAAACAATATCCCATTGCACGTCATTTTCGAGAGATGCATATGCAAAATGAAAATTTGGTGCGGATGGTTGTAATTGACAGTGTCAATTTAGGCGTGCGGGGTGGTAACGGAGAATTATCACTTCGCAAACTGGAATCACGCTATATAATTGACTTTGACTGTTTAACACCTAAAGGCCTCAATGTAAGCGAGGAGCTATCAATTCATCTGTATGAGTAACTGCATTTGATGATTATTGAACTTTCATTCTTACTGTATCAGTCTGCTTGTTTTTAACATACATGTTTTTAACATACATGTTTTTAATCATTTTCAGAATTTGGTCACTTTCTTTTGTTGACGGACATATTAGTGTGATGCCGGGAAATTTACTCAGTTGCCAAATGGGGCGAGGATTTAAGATAACATTACCTACAGAAAACAACTAGGATCAAACCGTTGAGATTTGTATAAGGACTGATATCTTGTTTAAAAGCCCACATGGGCATGGACTAAGATTGGAATCAATTAAAATCACATTTGGGACCAATGCCCACTTGGGCTTAGAAGTACCATACATATGTACTTATCATCTGGCGCCATGGTAATAGATAACGGGTCATCTACAAATGACTTTACGCATAAGGACTTATATCTTGTTTATAAGCCCACATGGGCATGGACTAAGATTGATATGACTTTAATTGTGATTATAGCCCACTTGGGCTTAGAAGCAATGTGTATGTGTGTATATATATTATCTGAAACCATGGGAACAGATAGCGTGGTATCAACCAATGAAATACCTTGATACAAAATGATCGCGCTAACAACCAATGAAATCCTGGCTTATACACTGTGTAAGATCATGTGACACTTAATTTGTGCAAAATTACGTTTTTTGATTTTATTATTAATAATTGAATTTCCGTGCCCACAAACTTCACCCGGCTGTTTGGAACGACATTGTTGACATTATGTCGCATTAATTACGAATTGGAAACATTTCCGTATAGAATGATTATGTGAAATGCATATTGTATTATCTTACATTACATATCAATATGAATTACGATCTAATGCAGTAATGTAGCAGTGCGAGCGTAATCCACTTTGTGGCATACATAACAACTGTTTGTACTCCATGTAAAAATGTCCGCCAGTATTTTCATTATACACATTGGTGTTTTGTTTATCACGTATTTAAGATGGCGTCTAAAGCAATTCGGCGAGCGTGAACAAGCCGTAATGGTGAAACGCGTCGTTTTCCTATCTGCCGAATAAAATTTTCACTTGCAAGGCAATCCGGGTGTCCGAGTATCATCCTTACTGGGAAGTGTTGTGGAAAGAATTTGCTGGGGTACCGGCTACCCAACTCGGACCGCCCTACGACAGCGATCGATCTTTATGCCGGTAATGGTGGAGGAATATATATATATATATGTATATATTTTACATACTGGCATTCACCAGTGGGTAGTTATAGTTAGGACCTATTTTCCATATGAAATCCGCAAGATTCTATTTGGAATAACTTTGGCGCCGATTGACGAATCTTTGCGAAATTTTCAAAACTTGTGGAGCGCTCCGCTCCTATCCTGAAAGTATTGGCGTGATTCGTGAAGCGGGTGCTGAGTAAAAAAGGGGGTCCCAAAACGTATTTTCCCCATGCAATTTTTCATAGGTATCGTTCGTCGGGCTACAGCCCGAACGGCTGAATGGAATTACACCAAATTTGGCAAAGTTAAAGACCTTGGTTCAGACTCGTGCCTTTTGCTTATGTGGTGTAAATCTGTTCAGTAGTTCCTGAGAAAATGACAATTAAAAGTACATATCTATCTATGGTCTCGGTGGATGCGCGGTAATATAAGCGCACCGTCTCAATCACGCGCAGAGTGCTGATTGGCTGTCAAGTAGTTGCAACATTCGAAACCAGGAAGTGTTGGCAGCCATTTTGTGCCTCGGTAGAAGCGAGGATCTAGAAATTAGTGGAACAAGTGTTTAAAACGTATAAAGGGGGCAGGTAAGCAATATTTTGACCGTCTAGACCTGTTTAGAGGGTCCCACAAAAACCCCTAGGGCCCCAAAAAGATTTTTTTATGTTTTGTAAACTGAGAAATGTGCGCTGGGTGCATGCTTCGTCCGTAAAAAACAAAAAACAAAGCCTGGGTTCCTATGCTTGTTTAAAAATTAGCTACCTGGGAAGGACCAATCCCGTTGTCTAAAATATTGCTTTTGAAGCGGGGGCAGAGAAAAAGGGAGGTCCCAAAATGTGTTTTCCCCATGCAATTTCCCATAGGAACCGTTCATTGCGGCTACAGCCCGAACGGTTAAACTGAATTATACTAAATTTGGCAAAGAGGTAGTCCTCGGTTCAGACTCGTGCCTTTTGCTTAAATGGTGTATATACGTTCAGTAGTTTTTGAGAAAATTACAAGTAAATGTACATATATATTTATGGCCTCGGTGGATGCGTGTATCTTGCGCGCACAGTAAGCGCACCGTCCCGATCACACGCTGAATGCTAATTGGCTGTCAAGTGGTTGTCAACATTCGAAACCAGGAAGTGTTAGCAGCCATTTTGTGCTTCGGTAGAAGGGTCTAGAAATTAGTGGAACAAGTGTTCAAAATGTATAAAGGGGGCAGGTAAGAAATATTTTGACCCTCTAGACCTGCTCAGAGGGTCCCCCAAAAATGTTTTTTTTTTTTTTTGAAAACACTGAGAAATGTACGCTGGGTGCATGGATCCGCCGTAAAGAAAATAAAAACGAAGCGCAGGCTCCTGTGCTTGTTTAAAAATTAGCTACCTGGGATGGTCAAATCTCAGGGTCTTAAATATTACATTTGATGGGGGTCCAGAGGGGCCCTGTAGCCCGGGGACCGCCATTCGTCGGTGCTGCAAAATAACTGGGTGAAGGAGCTGAAAGGTCTGTCTAAGTCCCGGGGATTGTAGCTGTAGTAATACAGGGCTATGAAAGCTTTAGGATGTAGTTTTTGGCACATGAACGGGAGCAAATATATATACGTATTTGGTCATTCAGGTACACTGTCGAACTTGATGCTGGAAATCAGTGTTCGAGCCTCTGTGCCGCGTCCACATTTTTTTTGTAAAACCGTTTTTATTGCAGAGCCGAATCATATATACATCATACACTTATGAGCACCGTGCATGGTCATTATCAATGCTTATTACTTGTTTGGGTAATTTGTATACACGGCCTATAAGCCCACAACCCGGGGGTCGGGCGGCGTCAAACAGTGAATCACCCCTCGCAGCAACCTCTGAGCGCCTTCAATTCCCCGTGCAAGCATTTCTTCAGTCTGCTTTTACATTTTTCACCCCTCCATCCCCCCCAAACCCCACCTCCCCTAAACTTCTAAACACCCTAAAAACTCCCCCTCCCAGTGCCTGCGCCTGAGCCTGGACTCGCTGTCGGTGTGTGTATATGTGCTCTATCAGGAGTGATTTGGGATGCACAAAGAAAGTGCACCTGGTGTGTCAGTGGGATCTTCAGTTCCTGAGTTGGAATTTCCTTCCTCCTCCCCAGCGTACTATCTCGTAGTGCCTGCACTAGCGCCTCCCATGCTGCTGCCGCTTCCAGTGCTCTATCATCAGATTTGCGGCGAGCTAGTTGGTATCTGAGAGTACTTTCGCTTGCCGCCCATTTGAGACATTCATTAAACCATCTTTTGTGTGTGGGACCCTTTTTTGATTTCCAATTTCTAGTTATTTCCCTCTTAGCTAGTATGAGTCCCATATCTAAAAACTTGCTTGTGATCCTATTCTTGGGTGTGTGCGGAAACCAATGCAGCACTCCTACCTTGGTGTATTGTAGTTCCCTGTCCGTTGCATTGTTCAATGTCTCGCCGATCTCCTGCCAATAGTCACGTAAGTCCGCCTCTGCTGTGTTACATCTGGGGCAAGCCGCATTTTCCACCCCAAAGTATTTTCCGATTTTCCCCGGTGTAAGGTAGGCTCTGTGGAGAATATAAAAATGTATCAGTTGGAAGCGAGCGTTCCTTGTGCTCTTCCTTGCCCGTCTTAGTAGTTGCACCCAAGTTGTGTCAGGGATCTCCATCTGGAGATCTAATTCCCATTTGGCCTTCAGTGTTGTCAGAGGTTTTAAAGTTTCTCGCAGCATTCTAGAATAAAGGCACGTCACTGCCTTATATGTACCAGCTGCCATCATAGTATATGAGGCATGCACTTGACTCGATAGACCTGAATGCTCTACTTTGATCGCATTTATTTGGCCGCTAACGTATTACAGATCATAAAGACCAAACTTGCACTTGTGTCACCACACTGGCACCATTCTGCGTGAGCCTAACTCGGAGACGATCTTTGAAAGACTACAAGTCCCATAATTCTAAGAAACCGGAAATCACTTGGCGTTCGCACACATACGGCAAGGAGAGCCGTTCGGCTGGCAGTCCTCTGGAACTGAAACATAGAGGAACACTGTGCCAGCGAATGAAATTGGATGTTTTTGGAGTTGTTAGAACCGGCTGTCTCTAGTTGGCAGAGGTATACACTTCTGACAAATAGGGACACACCTTTTCTAGTCAGGGCAAGGGGATCACACCCTTCGATAACCCCTGCTCACCCCCTTGGTAGCTTGGCAGAGCAGACAGGCTTATCTCAGAGGCTGTGTGTTAAGCAATTATGACCACATACAGGAATAAAGTGAATACACTACAAATGGACACGACACCGTAGTATTATAAAAATAGGTATTTTTATATAAGGCTTAGCACAAGACCAAATAACGACAAAAATGTACACAATCGTAATAAATACTCTGGGAAGGAAAAAGGGATAGTTCAAAGGTAGGTTCTTCTTTAGCACAAAAGTCTTTAGTATCAAGCAAATCTTCTTCTTGGCAATACGGTTCTTAGCACAGGGTAACCCACACGGGGGCTACACGACGTCGAGGCAAAGTTAATCCAAAGGTTCGGCGTCGACCGCGAGGAGCGCTACGTCGAGCCCAGAGTCACACGGACCCCCAACAACACAGTACCTTTAGGAAAATGAAGCACACGATGATCAGCGGCGTCGAGCAATCCGGCGTCGCGTCTTCGGTGTCGATCAGGCCTCAGCAGGCATCGTCGATGATGCGGTTGCACAGAGTGAGCAGCGCTCACGGCGTCGAGAGGGCACACAGTTGATGCGATCAGCAGCGGTGCAGACACGAGGTCCTCTGGAGCTAGAGCCGTACTCCCACTCACTGGCGTTGCTGCTGGCGTCGGTCGGGCCCGGCGGCCGGTCGTCGAGGAAGCGGGACACTGGGGCCGTTACCCACTGCGTCGAGCTGGATTCGGCGACGTCCGTCGGCGTCGAGATTGCTGGTTCTTTCAGAGGTGCTGGATTCACGCTTCCAGCGAATAGCACTTTAGCAGATGAAGTCCTTTAGCCCTGTGACTTCAGCAGGAGACTGGCACACTTCCAGTCCTTGGAGATTTTCTTAGCAAGCGTGAGAGTACACACCTAGTTCCTCTCTCCTGGTTCCTTGGCAAAAATAAAGAAGCACTGCAGGATTCCCCCAACAACAGCACACTGGCAGAAGGGGTAGGCAGTCCTTAGATCAGCAGGCCTCTTGTCCTTGGTTACAGGGTTCCTTGTCAGAAGTGATCTGATTTCTGGGTTCAGGGGTCCTTCTCTTATACCCCTTTCCGGCTTTGATCCCTTTGTCCATGCCGGGGATTTCCCAACATCCTGGGTCTGTTGTGGGTGGAGCCAGGCAGAAGCACCTGGCCTATTCATTGCGCAGGGCTGGGTCCTCAGACGCCCAGCAGGAGGTGGAGACAGCATTGACACTGGCAGGAGCAGAGCTATCGGCCTCCTGGCAGGAGGTGGGGCTAGGATCGTCCATGGCAGGCACAGAGCCATCAGCCGCTTGGCAGGAGGTGGAGCCAGCATTGTACCAGGCAGGGCAGGCTATCAACAACTACTCTCCCCCTACTCTCAACGCAATTGTCCCACTCATCCCACACTGACTCATCCAGACCTGTGGAGCCACCCAGCTCCTGTCACACACACGCAAGACCAGCAGAAACCAGATATGGTTAGACAAGAAAATAGACACTTCCTAAAAGTGCTATTTTCAAACCCAGAGTCCAAAAACCATCCATACCAACGGATGCGTAATTAAACCCTGAGTTCAGGGATACCAAACTCGACATTGCACCATGCTCCCCGAGCCAGCTAGGATCATAGCGTTAATAATCCCGGCGGCCCATTCTACCCAACGGAGAGCAGGCTACCTCGCAATAGTGAAGAACGAAGATGGCTGTAATTCACTATTAGGACATGCCAACTTGGTCAGGCGTGTCCTACCTTATACTTACAATGCACCCTGCCCGTGGGCCTACCATAGGGGTGACTAACATGAAGTCAAGGGAAGGTTTGAGGGGCTGGCAAGTAGGCATACTTGCGCAGCCTGCGTGACAGCACTAGGCTGCACGTGGGTCTCGCAATGACCGACCCGTAGACATTCTTTTACGAGGCCGCTCCTGTGGGTGGCACAACACGTGCTGCAAGCCCACGAGCGGCATTTGCATTTACAAGCCCCGGCACTCCTGGTGCACTAGACTAGGGACTGACAGTAAACCAAATAAGCCAAACATGGATACAATAGATACATCAATTTAACATAGGGAGCACTTGCGCTGTGGCACTGATCAGCAGTGACACCGCGCCCAAAGCATATACCAGCAAAACATCGAAAAACAGTGGAGGCAAACAGAAAAAATGGAGGAGAGACTCAAGCCAATGATGTCAGGTCTAACACGTGTCCCCTCCAGCTGAAATGTGGGGAGAACTACCCTTGACCTAGGGAGTCCTCATCACTAAGGCGGAAAAATCTGGACAGACCATCAGCATTGGCGTGATCTGTACCAGGGCGGTGTTCCACCGTAAAGTCCATCCCCTGTAGAGAAATGGACCACCTCAACAGTTTCGGATTCTCACCCCTCATCTGCATCAACCATCTGAGGGGCCTGTGGTCTGTCTGAACCCGGAAGTGAGTCCCAAACAGGTAGGGTCTTAGCTTCTTCAGCGCCCAGACCACAGCAAATGCTTCTCTCTCTATCGCACTCCACCTCGTTTCCCTGGGAAGTAACCTCCGACTGATGAAGGCTATAGGCAAGTCTCGGCCCTCTTCATTCACCTGAGCTAGAACAGCCCCCACGCCATGCTCTGAAGCGTCCGTCTGGACAATAAATTATTTCGAGAAGTCGGGTGCCTGGAGTATAGGTGCTGTACACATTGCAGTTTTCAGGGTGTCGAAGGCCGTTTGACAGGCATCAGTCCAGATCACGTTTCGTGGCTGCTTCCTGGAAGTCAGCGAAGTCAAGGGGTGCACAATGTTACCGTAATCCTTGACAAACCTCCTGTAGTAACCCGTGAGTCCTAAGAAGGCTCTCACCTGAGTTTGGGTTTTGGGCGGCGCCCAAGCCAGGATGGTATCAATCTTGGGTTGCAGGGGGGCAACCTTGCCGCTCCCTACTTGGTGCCCCAAGTACACCACAGAACCCTGCCCAATCTGGCACTTACTGGCTTTGATTGTGAGGCCTGCTCCGCGCAGGGCCAACAACACTTCCTGGAGGTGGCGCAAGTGTTCCTCCCAGCTGGCGCTGAACACTGCGATGTCGTCCAGGTAGGCGGCACTGAAATCCTCCAGTCCAGCCAAGACCTGGTTGACCAACCTCTGGAAGGTGGCAGGGGCATTCTTCATCCCAAAGGGCATCACCCGGAACTGGTATAGCCCATCTGGTGTGGAGAATGCGGACCTCTCCTTTGCCCCATCAGTCAAGGCGATCTGCCAGTACCCAGACGTTAAATCAAACGTACTAAGGTACCGGGCAGCCCCCAACCGATCGATGAGCTCATCAGCTCTGGGGATGGGGTGCGCGTCAGTCTTCGTGACCGAATTGAGCCCTCGGTAATCCACGCTGAACCGGAGTTCTGGTGAAGCACTAGGCGCTGCAGCCTTCGGGACCAAGACCACTGGGCTGGCCCAAGGACTGCTGGAGGACTCAATCACCCCTAACGCGAACATTTTGGAGACCTCCTCCTTAATGTACGCTCTGACCTTGTCAGTCACCCTGTAAGCCTTGTGCTTCACAGGAGGGCTGTCTCCGGTGTCAACGTCATGGACACACCAATGAGTGACACCCGGAACCAAGGAAAACAGATCCGGGAATTGTCCCAACAGGTGGCGACAATCCTGTTTCTGCTCAAGGGTCAGTGTGTCAGAGAGGACCACACCATCCACTGACCCGTCTTGCTCTTTAGCACACAGGAGGTCAGGAAGAGGCTCACTCTCCTCCTCCATTCCAGCATCTGTAGCTAGGAGCATGCCCACTTCGGACCTTTCTAAGTGGGGCTTCAAACGGTTGACATGCAGGACCCGCAAGGGGTTCCTGGGAGATTTCAAGTCCACCAAGTAGGTGACATCGCTCTTCTTCTCCACAACCTTAAACGGCCCAGTCCACCTGTCCTTGAGCGCACAAGGTTCCACAGGGGACATGACCCACACTTCCTGACCAGGCTGAAGCTCTACCAGAGTGGCATTCCGGTCGTACCATCGCTTCATCTCCTCCTGGCTGGCCTCCAGATTTCCCTGAGCAAGTTCTCTGAAGCGCCGAGTCTGATTCCGAAAGGCCAGCATGTAGCTGTATACATCCTGGGGAGGTTTCCTGGGAGATTGCTCCCAGCCTTCCTTGACCAGACTCAAAGGCCCTCTTACCGGGTGACCGTACAAAAGCTCAAAGGGGCTGAACCCTAGAGACTTTTGCGGCACCTCTCGGTAAGCAAACAACAGGCATGGCAAGAGGACGTCCCATTTCCGCCTCATTGGTTCTTCAAGACCCATGATCATGCCTTTCAGGGTCCGGTTGAATCTCTCAACCAGCCCATTTCCTTGAGGTTGGTAAGGAGTGGTGAACTTGTAGGTTACCCCACACTCCTTCCACAGAGACTTCATATAGTTCGAAATGAAGTTGGTGCCTCGGGCTGACACCACCTCTCTGGGGAACCCCATCCGGGAGAAAACACCCATCAGTGCCCGTCCCACCACGGGGTCCGTCACTGTTCTGAGAGGGATGGCTTCCGGGTACCGTGTGGCATGGTCCACCAAGACCAGGATGAACCTGTTGCCCAGGGCTGTCTTGGGGTCCAGGGGCCCAACAATGTCAATACCCACCCGGTCAAAGGGGGGACTGACCACTGGAAAAGGTTGGAGGGGAGCCTTCTGCTTCCGTTCGCTTTTCCCACTTGCCTGGCAAGTGTGACAAGTCTTGCAATGGATGTCTACATCCCTACGCATCTGAGGCCAATAAAAATGGGTGACAAGGCTGTCATAGGTCTTGTCCTGCCCCAGATGTCCAGCTAACGGAACGTCATGAGCCAAACCCAGTAGGAAGGCTCTGAAGCGCTGGGGTACCACCAGCACTGACCCAGGCTCAGCAGCCTTAGGCTCGCTATACAGGAGGTCGTTCTCCCAGTACACAAAATGTGACCCTGACTGATCACCTGAGGATTGGGCTGAGGCCTGCTGCCTCATGCCCACAAGAGAAGGGCACACCTTCTGTTCCGCACAGAATTCCTCCCTGGAGGGACCACCATCCTGCTGCCAATGGGTCAGCTCGGGCAGATCTCCCAGTTCGGCAATTTGTTCCCCTGTGGGATCCAGGGCATCCCCCTCAGGGTCTACCTCCTCCTGGACCACGGGAACTACGGGGCCAGTTTCCCGCGCCTCCTGCCTCTTCTCTTCACAGCTGGGTCCTGGGCCGTACTTTCAGGCTCCGGGACCCCATCAACACCCTTACTCGCTGTCATCGAACGAGTGGTTGCACACACCCACTCGGGCACACCCAACATTTTCAAGTGCGCCTCTCTCTCCACCTTCGCCCAAGGGGAGTCTTCTAAATCATTGCCCAGGAGACAATCGACAGGCATGGCGGGCCTCACAGCAACCTGAAGAGTACCTGAAACTCCCCCCCATTCAAAGGAAACCTGAGCTACCTCACACTCTTTCTGGGAGTTGTCGGCAGCTATCACAGGGTAGAATGCGTGGGGAACCACCTGCTCTCTGGACACCAAGTGACACTTGACAGCTGTCACACTCGCTCCGGTGTCTCTGAGAGCTTCCACTCTATGGCCATTAAGGGTCACCCACTGCCTATATTTACTAGTGTTACTAGGCAGAGGGGGTGGAGGGACCATTTGCATGTCTCCTAGCGAGACCAGGGACATCTCTGCGGGACCCCTCCCACCATGGACAACCATCTCCTCCCCTCCCAAGGCTACACTCGCCAACTGACGGGGAGTGCACGCGGCGGTGCATTCGAATCCTTTTTGGGACACTGGGGGTCGTAAAACCGGTGTCCCACAACCGTATCAGGTTAGGGGGCCCCTATGAACAGGTTTACCCGTCGGGCCCCTGGCTTCTTCTCAGGGGGAGGCTGGGAACCTTTCCCTTGGTTCCCTTGGGGATTACTTTGGGGCCCTTTCTGAGACTCCTTCTGTTTACCCTTGTCCCCCCCACTCTTCTGCTGGGGACCCTGCCCACCTTTGGCTGAGTCTCCCACTGGACCCTTGTGGACCCTGGTACTGACCCAGCGGTCCGCCTCCTCAGCAAGTTTTCTAGGGTTAGATATTTTGCTATCAATCAGGTGCTGGCGCAGCTCTGGAAAACAGTTATTAGACAAATGCTCCCAAGCAAACAAATCATAAAGAGCTTCATAACTTTCCACTTTGCTGCCCTTTACCCAACCATCCATGGCTCTGCAAAAATAAGACACATATTCAACCCACGTCGTACCAGGCAACTTCTTACATTCTCTAAAAGCTTGTCTGTACTTCTCGGGGGTTAGGCCATACCGCAACATTAAAGCAACTTTCATATGAGCATACGACATCCTATCCGCAACAGGCATGTCTAACAGGGTATCTCTCCCCTCATTCACAAAGCGACCCCACAACCCCGCTCCCCAATTCTTCTCAGGGACCTGGTGGGCCAACAATGCTAACTCATACGCTTTAAACCACTGACCAATATCTTCGTTCCTATGATAATCTTTTATCACATCTTTGGGGAAGTAAAACTTACTTTCTGCAGGCCCAGATGGAATGCTGCCACCAGAGGGATTCAATTCTAAATTTTTAGCTTGGATATCCAGCTCCCTCAACCTGGTTTCACGCTCCAAAGCTAACTTCTCTCTTTCAAACTCTAACTTTTTGATCTCCAACTCAGCTTCTCTTCTACCTCTTGCATTTTCTAACTCCAACTGCCCATTTATCTTTAGCCTTGCCATTTCCATGTTGTAAGCTCGCTCTTTCGCCCTTTCTTCTCTTTCTTCAGGGGAAAGACCTTTGGAGGAAACACTGCTACCGGGAGAGGACACAGGCCCATTCACTGGCGCCTCCTCATCCCCTTCCACTGGCGGTACCACCACCGGATCAGTGGGATCTCTGGCTTCCAACCAGGCCTGCAACGCTTTGAGATAGGTTTCCTTAGCTTTGAGACCTTTGGTCGGAACTTTAAACATCTTGCAAAAGGATTTCAACTCCTCCAATCTGTAGACGTTCAACTTCGCTCTGTCGAATTCCTCCTCCTCAACAACAACAGGGGTAGTGACTCCGTTGTCACTCATGGTCAAAACTGGCAGTGTTCAAAAAATCAAGTTTCAGAAAAGCGGAAAACCAAAAATAGGATCCTTCCAAATTAGATTGTGACTGCGTTATGGTCTGCTTTCACTATGTAGCGCACACTAATCACTGCACATGGGTCATAAATGCAAGGCCCAAATCCTCACCGCTGCATCCAATGTTAGAACCGGCTGTCTCTAGTTGGCAGAGGTATACACTTCTGACAAATAGGGACACACCTTTTCTAGTCAGGGCAAGGGGATCACACCCTTCGATAACCCCTGCTCACCCCCTTGGTAGCTTGGCAGAGCAGACAGGCTTATCTCAGAGGCTGTGTGTTAAGCAATTATGACCACATACAGGAATAAAGTGAATACACTACGAATGGACACGACACCGTAGTATTATAAAAATAGGTATTTTTATATAAGGCTTAGCACAAGACCAAATAACAACAAAAATGTACACAATCGTAATAAATACTCTGGGAAGGAAAAAGGGATAGTTCAAAGGTAGGTTCTTCTTTAGCACAAAAGTCTTTAGTATCAAGCAAATCTTCTTCTTGGCAATACGGTTCTTAGCACAGGGTAACCCACACGGGGGCTACACGACGTCGAGGCAAAGTTAATCCAAAGGTTCGGCGTCGACCGCGAGGAGCGCTACGCCGAGCCCAGAGTCACACGGACCCCCAACAACACAGTACCTTTAGGAAAATGAAGCACACGATGATCAGCGGCGTCGAGCAATCCGGCGTCGCGTCTTCGGTGTCGATCAGGCCTCAGCAGGCGTCGTCGATGATGCGGTTGCACAGAGTGAGCAGCGCTCACGGCGTCGAGAGGGCACTCAGTTGATGCGATCAGCAGCGGTGCAGACACGAGGTCCTCTGGAGCTAGAGCCGTACTCCCACTCACTGGCGTTGCTGCTGGCGTCGGTCGGGCCCGGCGGCCAGTCGTCGAGGAAGCGGGACACTGGGGCCGTTACCCACTGCGTCGAGCTGGATTCGGCGACGTCCGTCGGCGTCGAGATTGCTGGTTCTTTCAGAGGTGCTGGATTCACGCTTCCAGCGAATAGCACTTTAGCAGATGAAGTCCTTTAGCCCTGTGACTTCAGCAGGAGACTGGCACTCTTCCAGTCCTTGGAGATTTTCTTAGCAAGCGTGAGAGTACACACCTAGTTCCTCTCTCCTGGTTCCTTGGCAAAAATAAAGAAGCACTGCAGGATTCCCCCAACAACAGCACACTGGCAGAAGGGGTAGGCAGTCCTTAGATCAGCAGGCCTCTTGTCCTTGGTTACAGGGTTCCTTGTCAGAAGTGATCTGATTTCTGGGTTCAGGGGTCCTTCTCTTATACCCCTTTCCGGCTTTGATCCCTTTGTCCATGCCGGGGATTTCCCAACATCCTGGGTCTGTTGTGGGTGGAGCCAGGCAGAAGCACCTGGCCTATTCATTGCGCAGGGCTGGGTCCTCAGACGCCCAGCAGGAGGTGGAGCCAGCATTGACACTGGCAGGAGCAGAGCTATCGGCCTCCTGGCAGGAGGTGGGGCTAGGATCGTCCATGGCAGGCACAGAGCCATCAGCCGCTTGGCAGGAGGTGGAGCCAGCATTGTACCAGGCAGGGCAGGCTATCAACAACTACTCTCCCCCTACTCTCAACGCAATTGTCCCACTCATCCCACACTGACTCATCCAGACCTGTGGAGCCACCCAGCTCCTGTCACACACACGCAAGACCAGCAGAAACCAGATATGGTTAGACAAGAAAATAGACACTTTCTAAAAGTGCTATTTTCAAACCCAGAGTCCAAAAACCATCCATACCAACGGATGCGTAATTAAACCCTGAGTTCAGGGATACCAAACTCGACATTGCACCATGCTCCCCGAGCCAGCTAGGATCATAGCGTTAATAATCCCGGCGGCCCATTCTACCCAACGGAGAGCAGGCTACCTCGCAATAGTGAAGAACGAACATGGCTGTAATTCACTATTAGGACATGCCAACTTGGTCAGGCCTTATACTTACAATGCTCCCTGCCCGTGGGCCTACCATAGGGGTGACTAACATGAAGTCAAGGGAAGGTTTGAGGGGCTGGCAAGTAGGTATACTTGCGCAGCCTGCGTGACAGCACTAGGCTGCACGTGGGTCTCGCAATGACCGACCCGTAGACATTCTTTTACGAGGCCGCTCCTGTGGGTGGCACAACACGTGCTGCAAGCCCACGAGCGGCATTTGTATTTACAAGCCCCGGCACTCCTGGTGCACTAGACTAGGGACTGACAGTAAACCAAATAAGCCAAAGATGGATACAATAGATACATCAATTTTACATAGGGAGCACTTGCGCTGTGGCACTGATCAGCAGTGACACCGCGCCCAAAGCATATACCAGCAAAACATCGAAAAACAGTGGAGGCAAACAGAAAAAATGGAGGAGAGACTCAAGCCAATGATGTCAGGTCTAACAGGAGTCAAAACAGAAAAGCACAGGTAAGATTTCTCCGGCGCAAATGTGAGCTGGCTGTTTCTCGATTCTTCGATACCCTGAACCACTCGTGAACTAATTGTGACCCATTCGATCCCCACAGGGAAACCACTCCGCCTGCTTTCATCTCTCTCTACCGGAGCGAATTACACGCTATTTTTCAAGTAAGCCGTTTATATTCGTTATTGCTTTCATGCCTGACATACCAGGTATCGTCCCCGAGTCTGACACATGCTCCTTGTATTACACAGAGTTCACACCCCATAAAAAGACACGTTACGAAGGAAAACATGTGAGTACCTTGCTGGATGGTGTACGTTGTAGCGAGTTCCTTGACCCTGAGGAAGAGTAAATAGATATAGTATTGAGTTGGGTTGTTGTTTTGTCTGTTTCAGATCCCCTGACTTAAGAAAAACAAGCACCAGTGAGGTAGGATTAGTTCTTCCCCCCTTTATTATGAAGTGACACAGCTTTGGTCGTCTCTTTAGACTGACTTTTGTCTGTCTTCTCATTTACAGCTACGTGGTCCTGAAGAGAATTCCCTTGAAGAAAGGGTTTTCGAAACGCGTAGACCATTTTTTTACAACACTAGGACGTTCTTAAAAACATCAAAGTCTTTAAAATAATTGATTTGATTTCCTGTGTTGTTTTTTGTAATTTCTTTTGTAAATAGCTTATGTTGAAAATCGATGTCAATTGATTCTATGTTTGTTATGTGTATGCATGGTTGAATGTTTGTATTGAGTGCTATAAGTGTCGTCGTGAATAAATGTGGAGTAAAATAAGCAATGTACATAAATATGTGAATTTTCTACGAAATATGTTTTGACTCAAAGAATTAAAATAAAAATAATTGATTTATTCTGGACGAAATAGTTGGTCTTAAGATTTACTGTTTAATTGAGCAGGTCGTGCGGTCACTTCCAGGCCCCCATAGTAAGTAATTGGCAATATTGGTGCTTGTTTTGGTTGTTGGATTTATTGAGGCTTGTCCTTATTGCCTGTTAGCCCAGACCCAGTTTTGGTTACGGTATCATAGTACATTGGCAGGACATGGACTTGGCGGGCTCTAACAGCCCTTTTCCCCAGTGTGCCTGCATAGCTCTGGTCACAGCAGCGTGCATCATGTAGTCTCCCCTCGGGAGATCAAATCGATCATGCAAGATCTGGTATGGAAGTAGTGCCCCGTCTTCATACAGGTCTCCCAGCATTTGTAGCCCTGCATCTTCCCACCCCTGCAATCGCGACCAGTCACCGCCGTGTGGGAGTGCTGTCACCATTCCCAGCGGTATCTCTGGTGCATACATACGCCGCACTCCTGCTCTTCGCCGTGCTCGATTCCAACAGAGCCTAAACGTCTGCTCTTCTAGGGATAAATCTTTAAGGATGAGCTTCTGCTGCAGAGTGATGTATACGAGCACATGTCGGGGGGTACCTCCATCCCTCTCTTGCTCCGGGCCTCGGTACACCCTCGCCACCTCCTGTGTAAATACTTGTAATTGAGCCGCTAGGTAGTAGAACTCAAAATCCGGAACCGCCATGCTCCCCTCATCCTTTGGTCGGACCAACGTATCTAGCGCTATTCTACGTCTGCCCGTGCCCCACAGGAACGATATCAGCAATGATCGCAACTGCTGAAAAATAGAGCCGGGAATCCACACCGGCAGCGTACGGAAGTAGTAGAGGAGGCACGGTAGAGCTATCATTTTCACTAAGGAGATGCGGCCTGTTACCAAGAGCAGTAGAGTGGCCCAAAAGGACATACTTCCCTTCAATGCCCGGATACAACGGCCCACATTGCCCTCTTGCATATCTGCCGCCTTGTGGTACACATATACTCCTAAATATTTCAAACAAGTAGGTTCCCAGTTGAGTAGTGGGCGATTGGTAGGTCGCTTCTCTCCCTGCCGCAGTGGGAATAAGCAGGATTTAGACCAATTAACTTTTAGGCCTGATAGCTTACCAAAAAGTTCGAGAAGTCTTTCTGCGCCCTCCAGCGCCTCGCTTGCATCCTCTAGAAATAAGAGGTCGTCCGCGTACAGTGAGATAGCCTGCTGGTTCCCCCTGTAGACTAGGCCCTTGTAATAGCGTCCCGTCCGTGCTTCTGCCGCAAATGGCTCTATCGCTAATGCAAACAGCAGGGGGGATAGCGAGCACCCTTGCCTAGTATCGTGGCACACTTGGTACTGGTGCGATATGAGGGAGCCTATCCGGACTCGTGCCGTCACGGACGTGTACAGTACTTTGGTCCAACCTATATAATTATCACCAAGGCCGAAGCGCTTTATGACCCTGTAGAGATATCCCCATTCTGAACTGTCGAACGCCTTTTCGATATCAATTGATAATACTAAGGGCATTCGCGTCTCTGGCATTGGATCACCCTTTAGCCGGATCAGTCGGCGTACATTGATGGTAGTGTTCCGCGTGGGAATGAAGCCGGATTGATTGCTGTGAATCAACTCCGTCATGTGGCTCAACAGTCTAGTGGCCAATATTGTACTCAGGATTTTGTAGTCCGTTGTCAACATGGACAGTGGACGATAAGAGGCTAGTTTAGTGCTCTCCCTCCCCAGCTTCAGTAATGGGATCATTAAGGCTTCGCACATGGATTGAGGCAGCCTTCCCCTAGATTTAGCCTTGTTGTAAACCGCCCAGAGCCGCGGAGCTAGTTGCCCCAAGTATTTACTATAGAATTCTATGGGCAATCCGTCCAAGCCCGGGGTTTTGTTCCGAGCCATCTGCTTCACCGCGCTTCCTATCTCCCCTAGCGTAATATCCCTACCCAGGTCTTCTGACTGTTCCTGATCTAACTGCGGCAATTGCAGTCCCTCCAAAAAGGTGTCGATCTCACATTCTCGTCCTTCCAATCCGCTTTCGTAAAGCAATTCGTAATATAATCGGAAGCTGTCCAAAATTCCTGTTTGGGTGTTGCATATGTGGCCCCCGTCTTCTTCGATGGCCAAGATCGGGTGGCTACGCCTAGTTGGGTTAGCCAACCAAGCGAGCATCGTCCCTGCCTTGTCCCCCTCGGCGTGCGCCCTCGTCAAGTAAATTTTATGGTCAAAGCTCCGGAGCCGCTCCATTTCAACTGCCACTGCTTCCTTGGCCTCACTAACAACTTCCTGTAGCTCGGGATGATTAGGGCGCGCCAACTCAGCTTTCCGCAATGCCCCCTCCGCTTTTTCCAAATCGTCTGATTGCATTTTGCGGGCTCCTGCATATTTCCCGATACAGTGGCCTCTGATGACAAGCTTGAAGGCATTCCACTCCATCGCTCTGGAGGCCGTGGTGCCATTATTTTCCCCAAAGTATTGTGTGATTCTCTCCCCTAGCGCTTCCCTAAACAGTGGGTCATCTAGGGTGTCCGGGCGTAGTTGCCATGTTGGGACCCGTGAGGTCTCAGTCACCCAGTTTAGCGTCAACAATAGGGGATTATGGTCGGACAGCATGCGAGTTAAGTACTCAGCGTTTGTCACAGTGGAGATCACAAGCGAGGAGCACAAGAACACGTCCAGGCGGACATGGAGGTCATGCAGACTAGAGTAATACGAATAATCCCTCAAGATTGGGTGTCGCGCTCTCCAAGCGTCCACCAGCTCCCATATCTCCTGCCATTCGAGCCTACGCTTCGCTAGTCGATGCACTGGTGACGCTCCCAGGGGCGGGTGAGATCTGTCCAGAGCAGTGTCTGCCACTGAATTAAAATCTCCTCCCATGATTATAGGGCCTGCTAAGTAACTCGCCAGCGCGCCGGAAAGCTTCGTTAAGAAAGCCGATTGGTCAACATTGGGTGCGTACACGCTGCAAAGCACTATATCTCGGGCCTTAAGTTTCCCCTCCATGCCCACATATCTGCCCTATGGGTCTATTGTCTAGTCACTTGGAAGGGAACCCCCGCTCGGATCCAGATCAGCGCCCCTCTTGCGAATGCAGAGTATGTGGTGTTGAACAGTTGCCCTCTCCACCTTCGCTGTAGCGCAATACCCTCCTGTTTCGTCATCTAAAATCAGCCGAACTACAAATTCTGATGTACTCACCTGTTATCAGGAGAGACCTCAGTGCTGCATCTTTGAGCCTAGAACTGATCCTGAATAGTAATTCTAATCGTACTTACCAGTAACTTGAATTTCCTTCCGTAGGCTAACATTGACTGGTTTCACTTGGAAATTCTTCTAAGTGTGGAGTTTTTGAACTTTAAAAAATGTATCTAAAATCATTCGAACAACGAATTCCGATTTATTCACCTGTTATCAAGAGAGAACCCAGTACTGCATCTTTTAGCCCACAACAAAAGCACAATGTCCCTAGAGGAAACATTTGAAGAATATTACTTATTTCTCACAATGTCATATACATGAACATTTAGTCTGAATGGCCACAGGGAATAAATGTAGATATACCCGACTCTATCAAAACGGTATATTTTTTATTCCACTTGAAACATTAGTAACTTAGTATCTGGCAACAAACATACTACCAACAATATCACACATTATTTATTAGTAGTATATAAAACATCTTTCGCAACAGTTATGGATAATCAAGAAAACCATATAAATGAGAATTGAACACAACATATAGTCAAATTAACATCCAATATCTGTAATGAATATACGAAACGATGCTAGGCGTCGACGTTTCGGTCCCCCGTTGGTTTAACAAATCCCTGGGACCATCTTCAGGACAGAAAGTTGCACATATACATATGTCTTTTTAATCAGACACTGTAGAATGTGGGAACATGCCAGAAAAGTCATCTAAGATAAGCCACACAATCGCTTGTCAGAGCATAAGGAACGGCCTCACTAGGTCCGCAAGCACCCTTCTCTAAAAGTACGAGAGCATCTTATAGCCCAGCACTGACCCTGAAAAGTAATTCTAAGCGTACTTACCAGTAACTTGTATTTCTTTCCATAGGAATCTGTCTGGTTTTCACAAGAAAAGTTTCTAAGCGTCGATTTTCACAAACTACAAATATTCCTTAAAAATCGTCTGTATAACTTAACCGCATTCTTTAACTGTGTACAGAAGATGCACCATTGCTGGATTCAGGATCCACCACTGAGTAAGAAAAAGTAACGATAACACTACTTACTTGCTAACTGAATTTCATCCTATAGGATAACATTGGTGATTCTATGTGAAAAAGTTTCAAAGTGTCAACTTTTAAAATACAATAATATTCCATAAAAATCACTACTGTAACCAAAACTATTTTACTCAATTGTTTACAGGAGATGTCCCAGGACTGAATCTAGGATCCAGTCCTGTGGTTACAAAAGTAAGCCATAAAGTAACTAATTGCATTTAACTAGAAATTCCCTTTGAGGTCAATGTTGCATTGTGTTTGAAATTGTGTTGCCCATTGCAACAACTTTAACTAGTGTACTTAAAAGTCTATTGCCTATTTGCAAAGTACTTAAACTAAAGTAATTCGTTCTGAGAAAGTATATTTTGTAATGTAATGTATAATGTAAGTTAAAAAATTAAATATCTAAAAATAAATAGTTTAAAAAAGTGTTGTGAATCAGTATAAAAAATAAATATAACAATTAGTACATTTAAAAATTGTCATTTACAAAACCTTTGAAATTCACTGAAAAAAACATAGGTTTCAGATATGTTATAGTTAGGAATTAGCATTTAAAAAACCTTACAAATTCACTGAAAAAAATAGGTTTTAGTGGTGTTATAGTTAGCTGGACAATTCACTCGTAAAAAACCATTGAAATTCCTTCATTATAGTTAGTTCTGCTAACTATAACTCGCACGCCTGCAATGCACTGCTGCTAAAGTCACATATTACATCATTCATGACATGGTCAGTGACATCACTGATGACATCACTGATGACATCACTGATGACATCTCAAATGACTTCACTGATGACATCATCCAGTGAAAGTGGTTTGGTTCGTTATTTAAATATGTCTTTACATATAGCAATCTGCATTGAAGAATGAGTGGATACATAAATATAAATATCTGGATGGAGGATTTAGAAGCAGTGTGATTGACTGTTTACTTGACTAATTTATAGTGTCTCACTAAATACATTGGATAGTGACTAAACTGTGTGAATATCTGTATAACTTTGTCAGTAGATGCACCTTCTCCCATCAAGGTATGAGGGACATACACTTCTGCAAACATCACTTTGTAGGTGGGGTGTCATATTTTATATGATTGTGCTGCATTTCATATGTCAAGTCAAGTCATACTTTATTCGATTAATTAAAATCATAAAAGCAGTTCCATCACATATGTAAGAAAACAATTCATGTGTTAAAAGCAGTTATTACATTTAAATCAGATCAGTTTCATATATTTACATAGGATAGTACATTTCAACTTAAAAAGTAATTGATTGCAGTTAAAATCACATATTAAAAAACATTTAGCGTTGATTTTTTAGACTTAATACGCGTGGCAGCAACCAGAAAACTTGCGACCGCAAATATTACCCTGATACTGCTCAGAAGCTGTAGGAGTGCAGGCCGGAATTGTATAAAGCCTGCTTCTCTCAGAATAGGAACTAAAAACTGTTTCCTACGGTCCTCATAATGACCACAGAACATAATAAAGTGCATCAGTGTCTGTTCTGAAAAATTCCCAAAGCTACAGGGGATAGATGGATCTGGTTTCCCCCAAACCGGATAGTTCCCCAAGGAATACTGGATTATATTAAGTCTAAATCTCACAAGGAGGTTGCGATGGAACGGTCGGGTAACAATTTTCAGGTAGGGTTCCATTAAGGGAGTAGTCTGCAGTATGTAATTAGCTCTAATACCCAGTTTTTGTACCTCTACTGCCTCCCGTTCCTGCTCTGCTCAACCCAGAAAGTTTTCCTTGATCCATAGAACGTCACCCTTCTGAATCGAATTCGGGACAAAGTATAGGTCAGGCCTCCCCAGTTTGCAAAGAGTGTCCTTGATATATACCAACCATGATATTAACTTTATCCAGTGCCATGCAGTCTTTAAGTAAGAATAGAGTGGTTTAAACTAATTTCAGAGTTCAGCCAGGTCTTAGCCCAGCAAGTCAGTGGTGCCAGCTGTAACTGATCGCTGATAAAACCAAGGCCCAGCTCTGTGTGCACTGAAAGTACTGGGGTCGATTGGGGGACCACTAACAAAGATCTAAGGAATTTGTTTTCTACCACCTGGAGTTTACCTTGTGGTAAAAATCCCCACAGGGAAGCGCCATACTTTGCTATTGAAAGGCATTTTGACTTGTAAACTGTCAACAGGGCTTCTATTGGGCGCGATCCCAGACGTTTTGCAAAGCTCAATAAAGCTGAAGTCGATCTGGTGACAGCTATGCCTTTCGCGTTTAATTGGGGCCTCCAAGTGCCCCTTTCGTAAAAAATGACGCCCAAGTAAGTAAAGACCGGGACCCTGGAGATCTCTTCTCCATTGCACAAAAACGTTCTTATCTTGGCAGTTTTTGGGCGTTTCCCTGCCACCATCACGTGCGATTTTTTGTTGTTTATCTGTAAGTCCAAAGAGGACATAAATTCCCCAAAATCGTCCAGGAGTCTCTGCAGCCCTACCACCGTACGGGCCAGTAGTACTGCGTCGTCCGCGTAGAGGAATCCCCCTCGCGTGGGACGTCTGGTGTGGACCCCTTCAAGGATGATTCAAGGGAGTTTATATATAAGGTGAATAGGAGGGGTGCCAAGATGCACCCCTGCCTAACGCCTCGTTTAGATAAAAAAAACTGGTACTTCCTCCCTCTCTGTTAGTTCTAATCGAGGCTTGCAAGTCTTGGTGCAGGGCCGCTAAAAAATGTACCAGGGAAGGGTCTATCCCTATACTAGTTAAAATAGCCCAGAGCTTGGCACGGTTGACCAGCTCGAAGGCCGATGATAGGTCCATAAAGGCCATATATAACAAGCCCTCCTTAGCCAGAGTGTATTTGCTAATTAACATATGGAAGTTAAGGCATTGGTCGAGGGTACCCCTTTTGGCCCTGAACCCATATTGTAGTTCTCTTTCAAATGTTCTCTGAGTCTCTGCAGAATGACTCTGCCCAGGATTTTAACGGCAGAGTCAATCAGCGAGATCGGCCTGTAACAGGAAGGGTCACTTCTTGAGCCTTTTTTAAACACAGGTATTATAGAAGAAGTGGCCCATGACAAAGGGAACCCCGATGTAATATTGGGGTTAAAAACATAAGTAAGAGTCTTGGTCCAAAAATCCAAGGGGGTCCTATAAAGGTCTGCGGGCACACCATCTGGGCCTGGCGCCTTATTTTTCGTCATCTCCACAATGGCCCTCTGAACCTCAACCTCTTTAAAAGGCAAAAAGGGGACTGAGTGAATGTGTGCAGGACCCGTCTCTGGTTTATATTCCTCCTCACTGTTATATATTTTGCTGAAATGTGCAACCCATATCTCATCTGGGATCACAGAGTCCATGATCGAATTATTCATGCTAGCGAAGTAGGGATGGTTAATTACAGCCCAGAATTTGGAACTATCTCTAAGGACATCTATTGACATAAGGTTTTCCAATGCCTCATTTTTAATGCACTTTTTACGGTTGGCCATGGCAAATTTGTAATTTTTTCTTAGTAGAGCCACTAGCTCCCGATTTCTTGGTTTTTGTTTTAGTGCATATATTAGTTCTTTATGGGCTTTTGAGCAAGACTCATCAAACTACCTTGGTTGGTCTGTGCCGTCCCACTTCTTATTACACCAGGTCGTGTCTGACTTGTACACAGATATTAACGAAGGAATTAATGACCTCTTTACCGTCTGCCAAACTATCTAGACATATTTCCATGTCCTCTTTTACTTTGCTCTCTAGATCCTGCATAAAAGTGTCTGGGACCACCTTGGCCCAGTTAAGCCTCCTACCCTGGTCCTTAGGAATAAGTTTATCATAATTACATTCCAAACCCTCCTTCTGTTTGTCTATATCCCCCCCATAAGTAGAGACAAAACCAAGGGGTTGTGATCGCTAAAAGCCGAAACTACAACTTCAAAGGAGGAGACCACTTAAACTATGCCAGGGGAGACAAAGATGAAGTCAATTATTGTATCAGCCTCTCTACCTATAAAAGTCGGGGCCCTGTCCTCCCCCCAGGCTCCCTCAATTTCATACAGGTTAATATTGGCGAGTAAGTCTTCCAGCATTTCACCTTGAGGGGAATGTTCGAAGCGAGTGGAAATTGAGCCGGGGGGACCTGTGTGATGTTTTACCAGACAATCCCATCCACAGGGGTGTATGTTGAAGTCACCCATTAAAATAACTTCGAATAAAGCATTATGTGTTGACTTGTATTCTTCTAAAAAAGAGACCAGGGTGCTCAAATGTACATTCCATGTATCCTTCTCTGGGGCATCATAAAAGTTCAATATTTAAATTGTTGGATACTTAGGACGAGACCATTCTATTCCCTGAAGATTAGCTGAAGTATTCACCAGTTTACTAAATGAGCCTGGAAGTTTAAGTGATGTAAGGATACATAAGCCACCTTTAGGTCTCCCTCTCAGACCAGAGGTGGCCTTAACGGGGAAGCTACAGTATCCATCTAGGCAAAAATGATCACTTGTGTCCCAGGTCTCCTGTAAAGCAATTATATCATGCTGTGACACAAAATGTAACCATCTGTCATCCTTTACTTTCTTTCTCAGCCCTGCCACATTCCAGCTAATTATCTTGTAGGTGGAATGAGATATGGCCTGCCTATTCTGCTCAATATCAGCCGTGTCAATAGATAGTTGTCAATCATTAATGTCCAGACTCGACAGGGCCGAAAATCTGTTAGTCAGAGTTACTTCTGGACAATGTCCTGCAACAGTCTGGCAGGCCGTGGCCATTTTAGCTACCCTCAAGGAAGCCTGCTGAGATTGATATGAATTACGTTTAGTGCTTTTAACATTCATAGTGTTACATTGAATCTGTGGGGCTTTAAGCAAGCGTGGTTTGAGCATTTCATATGTGTATAAAGGAGAGGCCTCAGTTGCTTTTGGAATTCTGTTCTCTATAATGCCGAAGATATTCAGTGTTTCACATTGCTTCCATAATGTTTTTATTCTTAGTGACAATACTGGAAAATTCCCAGAGTACCCCACAGACGAGGATGGAGGATCCAGCATAATATTTGCAGAAAAATCCCCAGAGGAGGTATGGATGCGAGTCAACCTATTTCGTTTCAGGTGGACATTGTATATTACACAATATTGTCATCTTGATCATTAGGATGCTCGCCTGCCCACTGGTTATCCTTGACATGGAAGTCAGTAATCTTGACCGTAGCGCGTCAGTCAGTTTTATAAAATAAAGTTGTATTATTAGCATGCTTTACACTTGTCTATTCTCAAACATTGTATCTTCTGTAGGAATTACCTCTTTCCTAGTACCAGGGCATAATGATTCACTAGATGTGAGTTTACAGTGCATCTCAGGCTTGGAGACCAGTTAAAATTCAGTTAACATTTTTTTTTTATGGTGAAGGGTATTGAGGAAATAGAGGCCAGGCTGGATTTTGCTTTATTATTTTAGATTCTTATTTTTATGGCCTTTCAGATTGAGGGCCCTTGACAGGAGCTTTCATTAAAATCACAATTCTTAGTGCAGCATTACCACCTTGACATATAAAGAAAGGCCTGCATACCTCTCTTGTTCCCTGAGAAAGGTTTGAACTAGTGGATTACCACTGTGACAATATTTAGGAAGAAAGTCCATCTAATCTTACTACTCCTCCAAGATAAATCCATTTCTTTAGAGTATCTGAGTTTGTGTTTCAAGTCTTGTAAAGTAGACACATGGGATTGCCTTAGGGCATTTCTATGTATCAGACATAAATACCATTGAGAGAAGGTCCATACCAGTGCATGGTTCCGGAACATCCTTTGATTGAAATAGTGAATGAGAGACAGTATGGTGCCAAGTATACACAGTGTTCCTTTTGTGCCTTCATTGAGGACTAGTCCAGTGACAGGTTCTTCTGCAGGCAGGGTCTTCTTATACCCCTAACACTCCCTTGTAGTAATCATTTGACTGAGGACAATCTACCTAAAGCGTGTAACACAATTATGTCCAGCCGGTTTCAGAGCTTGATGGATTGGTGCTCTTAGTCCTTAATGGTGATGCCAATATGCAATAAACATGAAACTCAAAATGCAGGAATTAAAGTTAAAAGCATATTGATATCTTAAGGTCACACCAATTGAACTTGAGCTAACTAAAGATTAACTCTTATGTTTAGGCTCAGCACACATAGATGAATTAGTTATAGACACAAACATTTTATCATGGCTTTTTAAGAAATGCTATTATATCAAGTTTCTTCCTTCAATGATCCTACAATGTACTCTGTCTATCCCAGAAATGTGTACCACATGTAAAGGTTATGAATCCTGAGGAAGCCTTGGGCCTAAGCTAACTAGATGGGACCACCAATAATTATATAAACAAGAGTATCCAGTAGCTACAGTGAGAGCTTATTCACAACCGAGCCAGTGGAATCAATTCATAGGCTTGTGTGATTTATTTCACAATTTTTTTAAATATTCCATAAATTCATTAACATTCAAATCATGTCAACCATTAAGGGCAAAACAAAGTAATGACATTTTTCAACATATGAATTACATAAACAAATAACAAATTTAAACAATTATTTACAAATGTTCATAATGCATCAGCAATTTATGTACAGTTGAAGAAACAAAAAAGGGTAATCAAGGCACCAGTCCATAAATCAAAACACGCGCTAGTCAACAAGTTGACCTCGGACACTGTCATTCTGTACTATACAACAATGTAATCATTTGATATTTAAACGCTTGATGTAAAACGTGTTCGCGGTCGGTAAGACGGATTCCAGAGCACGTATTTCACCGTACTGAAATAGTGAGCTCAATTCGCCTGCGAAGCCTCTCCTAGAGATGCGCGCCCATTAACAAGTCTGCTGCCCTCTTTATAACCCATGTTTGAGTATTTACAACAGTTCAAACGTTCGATTAAAGCCTAGAAGTGATTGTGATAGTTAGTCCTTCAAGCATGCAATTTTTGCTCTTCAAAAAAGCAACCTGTGTATATATATTTTCGATTAAAAAAGACCACCTGATACCTCGATCCAACAGTTTCATTTCAGAACTATGTTAGACACATTCTGCGTTAGTTCAACCGTCATGTTGGAGGGTGGACTAACAGCGACCGTTGGCTTCCATCTGCATATTTAGGAACCGTAATTGACGCAGGCAAGTCTTTTTGATTACAAAAAACAAACTAGTGCGCTTCCTTTCACAATAAACACATCATTTACGAACATTCCTCTTCCCCAACAGGCCTTACTAATTAGTCCAGTACCAGCAATTTCTGAATATTATCGAGCAACCTCGACCATTTCAAACGTGGTACGCGTAACATTGGAGAATTAACACACCACTATCAGGTTGATAGGTGTTAGTAACCCATTCCTTATTTTTCTTTTATTTTCCTCAATAGACACCACCACGTCCAAGTCCTAATGAAAACCCCTTAATGGTGACGGAGTTAGAAACGCATTGACGACAACGTCTTGGAAAAGCTAACTTTGAGGGCTAAGGGAGAAGGTTTAATTAATTTCCCTCCCTAGTTACCCTAAACTTGACTCAAAGGATCCACAGAGCTGTGCATATAAGCAGGAGAAAGTGACCACAGCGTCTGGGAAAAGTTAACCTCGAGGGCTTAGGGAGAAGGTTTTAAATAATTTCCCTCCCTAATTACCCTAAACTTAACTCAAAGGATCCCCAGAGCTGCGCATATAGGCAGGAGAAAGTGTAGTGGTGTGCAAGTTTTGACTTGCCACTCCGCCTGATTTCTACTTTTGATTTATGGACTTGTGCCTTTATTGCCTTTTTTTTGTTTCTTCAACTATACATAAATTGCTGGTGTATTATACACATTTGTAAATAATTTTTTATATGTGTTATTTGTTTATGAAATTCATATGTTAAAAAATGTCATCAGTTTGTGGTGCCCTTAATGTTTGACATGATTTGAATGTTAATAAATGTATGGAATATTTAAACAAATTGTGAAATAAATCACACGAACCTATGAATTGATTCCACTGGCTCAGTTTGGAATAAGCTCTAACTGTAGCTACTGGATACTCTTGTTTATATAACATGTAAAGGTTATGGCGCGTCAGGATGACGAGGTTGGGGGCTGGTTTCCTGTAGATGGTAGATAAAGTAATCAGCTTATTGTAGTTTATCTTACTAAACGTTTAAATATATCTAAATTAACATTGTAGGGGGTGTATTTTCTGTAGACACATTAATTATAACATACAGTGTACAACACTGAGATACTATCAACTTTAAGTGAGTTAAGTTTGAAGAACAAAATCAATGTCAACATACAGAGCTTAACAGTGAGATACCACCAAACATAAAGAAGTTGGATGTTAATGGAAAAGTCCATGCACCCATTCTCAGATTATCTGTAACCCTTCTGGCATAAAGCATGTTAGTAAGGAATCAAATAAAGCGATTGGAAACCAAAACAATCAAAGGAGCGGATTGACTTGTAAACTGCTACTTTTCAGGTCAGGTGTCCTAGTTGGATTGAGTAATAGTGGCTAAAACAGTCACCAGCTCTGCTTTCTCATAATCCTTGATCAGTTTCCCCTTGTGCATCACCTTAAACCTTGAAGGCCCACAAATGAGAAAGGTAGACTCATATTCTTCAATGTTTTCCTTAAGACTAAAAAACCTGAGTGGCTGGTAAGTGTCTTTCATATCATCCTGAGTAATGCCTATTTTTGATCATTCCCGCACAACGTTCTGCCTCTCCCTCATATGCACAAGAATTTGTTCCACATGTTGGGATCATAGAGGTTTAAATATCATGGTTCTGGGAGAGTTTTCTGATTTCAGTTCGTGTCACGGGAGTATAAGCAGTCTCCCAATTTCAAAGTCTTTAAAGATGATGCGACGAGCGTGATTTAGTAGTTGCAAACCCTGAACTAAATGGTTTGCGAGTGCTAAATAATTTTTTCTGATGAAGTAGCCCCATTTTATGATTTAGAAAACGTTTTCTGAATCACAAAATGTGTTTAGCAAACCATGCAAAATTGTAGTTTGAGAGGGTAGTGTTAAAGGCTTTCCTTCCAAATTGCGAGTCAGTGAGTATACATCGGTGGTTAGCGACTATTCATCGTGCCGCTAATCAATGATCTGTCGCCGACTCCTAAGTTTGGGTGTTAACTAATTCTCAAAAGGTAAGGGGTCTCTCTGGAGCTTTTCTCCTTTGAGAATCAGTGAAGCATCTTCAGGGACAGTAGGCAATAGTCTAGGGTTTCACTGCCTGCTCCCACTGAAGTTTTCCATAACCAATATTTTGTTTAATTTTTTAAGCAGCCAGAGTTTCTTTAAGGAACTCGGCCTATTTAAGAAAAAAGGTTTTCCGTTTTAGAAAGCAATTATAAGGATGGTGATCTGCTGTCTCTTGTAAGCCACCAAAAACGTGATGCACAATTTGCTAGCACTCTTTCTGAATGTTGTCTTTTTAGTTCAGGTCCTAGATTCTGAATTTCTCTCCCAGAATGCCAGTAGATCCATTCCCTGCCAAACTCTGTGCTCACCACCAACATCACTTCTGGGTACCCGGTCCTTCCTGGTGTGCTGCTACCGGAAGAGTCAAGGCACCTGGGCGTGGAACTCCAATGGTGCAGTGAGCTATATTTGATTCCCTATTCAGGAAATTTTCAGATGACTTCTCTTTGTGCATCTCCCTCCCTGAGCTTGCAGGGAGTAGCTAATGGGTAGGCTCATGCACGGAGGGGCAAGAATAGCGTAAGGATATATATATATATATATATATATATATATATATATATATATATATATTACCAACTGGCGGTCGCCAGTAGGTATATATAGTTAGGACCTAGTTTCCATAGGAAATCCGCAACATTCTATTTGGAATAACTTTGGCGTTGATTGAGGTATTTGCGTGCAATTTTCCAAACTTTTGACCAGCTCAGTTCTGCTCCTTCCCTGAAAGTTTTGGGGGGATTCGTCAAGCGGGGGCTGAGTAAAAAGGGGGGTCCCAAAACGTGTTTTCCGCATGTTAATTTCCATTGGACATTTAGACACGGCTACAGCCCGAACCGCTGAAAGGAATTACACCAAACTTGGCAAAATTGTAGGGACTGGTACGCAGAAGTGCCTTTTGTTTAAATGGTGTAAATCCCTCCAGTAGTTCCTGAGAAAATCAAAAGAGAAAAAATATATATATCTGTCAGGTCCGGGTGTCCTCAGGATCGTACGATGCTTAATGGGTTCCACCTCTCGACAGCCCCTGGGTCTGAATGAACACAGACACACAGAAGTGGTCAAGTGAGGGATATCAGGTAGGGTAGGAAGGGGACAGCGGGGAGAGGAAGCTGAAACGAGAACAAGGCACTATGAGTCAAGCACATACACTAGAGACACTTTAACCAGATGCAGTACACAATGTATCCCCAGAGCTAGATGGAATCATAAGCGTATTACCTGTAGGGAGGGGAAAGGTTGGCTTTGCCTGGCAATCAGAATGTAGAACATATATCACAAATCTAGAATGCAAGAAACTACAGGTTATCTTTTCGATCACCAGTACATGACCTCATAACACTCTAGTATAGCAAACACGTACCAATTGTAATAACAGGAATGGCTTCAACAGAGGGCAATGGAAAACAGCCTGCCAGGCGAAGCTCATTAAACCCCTGTTGCACGAAAATCCAAAAGATAAATGCAATCGTTAGTCTCAGATCCCACAATGTAAAAGAGCTCCTGGTTAACTTCACCTGGAGGACTGTACCTTGAACAATTGCAGCAGGACGCTCCAATATAGGAATACTTTACTGCATATCAACTTGGGACCAGATCAAAAGAATGCTGAATACTTCTTCAGCATAACAAAGATAAACATTAGTTTGGCATGATGTCCGAAATGTGCACTTCCAAGGAACTCCAGGAACCTCCTTAAAGAAGTAAAATGTATCTCTTGCTTCAGAGAGCAATACCCAAGTCAATTCCACAATGGTCCCGAGGGCTTGAAAACAGTGTCACAGATTCTCAAGAAAAGTTTTAGAGAAACAAGGAAATTCAGTTTGAGGCCCCGGTCCGGGCTCTCGCACAAACAACGTCAATCTCGCTCTCAAGAACGGAGAGTCAGTGAGAATACCGCCAGAAGGAAGCAGAACAATAGATCCTCCTCTGGATCTCGAGAATTGGAGCCTCAGCCGATAGCTCCAAACATCACACGATAGTACCTTCCACATGAGCAGAAGGCTCACACGGAACTCTCAGGGAACAGAAAACCGGACGAGCTAAGGGCTCTCACAAAAGGATACACTGGAACTCGATGATCAACAATCCTACCGTGTCTTCGTGCAGCATGTAGAATCAACGGCGAAGCGCTGTTGTCCCCGGCTCCGTCTTGAAGCATCCGCGTGTGACGTCATCAGAATGAGGTGTCGCGCGCATCGCCAAGGATCATGGGAACTGTAGTTTCCACCTGAAAGAAACGCCTCAAGGCAGTGTTCGAGACTGCCCACCTCCATGGGACATAACATATATCTATAGCAGCTTACTGTAAGCTTACTGTACTCTGTACCATTCCGAGCACGAGCTGCATGCTGATTGGCTGCCAATGTCTGTCAACACTCCAAAACAAAAAGTGTTGGCAGCCATCTTGTGCCTCGGTAGACTGAGGCACAGGAAAGCAGAAAAATAAAGGTGCAAAACACGCAAAGGGAGCAGGATAGAAGCACCCTGATCCCCTAGGCCTGCTCACAAGGACCCCCCAGGCCCAAAAAAAAAATATATATATATATATATATTTTTTTTTTTAAATCGCGGGGTACGCGTACATGATAGCACCTCATTAAAAAGCATTGCAGTTAATAGAAGGTTTTAAGACTTTAGTTACATTATAAATCATTTGTTGATGGTACCGTACTCATTTTGGGAATTGTGGTGTGTTCTAAGGTGATTTTACCATGTGAAAAAGCCTTCTGCTGGGATATCATGAATCATGTTTGAAAGAAAACTATTATCTAATGCTTTTCCCACAGTGGTTTGGAAGGGGATCTATAAGCTAAACTGAAAGCATATTTTCTGTAAATTCACATTATCTTTCTCAGTCATGTGAGAATGAAGTCTGACATTCTCAGTAAAACATGTACATCCAACAAGGACAGAGACTGTCAGTTGATTCCTTTGTGTTCTACTGCAGCCTCCTAGAGTGTTCTAAAGAACAACTAGAGCGCTAACAGTCCTACTTATTACAAAGGTATGGCACACCTGAAGCCATCTTGATTGGAATAAAGTGGTAACTCTTAAAACATTTAATTTAAAAAAGAACAAAATGAGGGGGTATATTTTGCCATAGAAAGTATGATTAGTGCTACAGAAAGAAAAATTAGGGCACATTTTGAGTGACTTCTCAAACCCTCTTCTCTTTCATTAAAAAAATTCTGACATGCAGTCTCCCAAGATGGCCACTAGAGACAAAAGAGCCCAAATGTAGCCCAAATATCACCCAGATGTAGCCCAAGTATAGCCCAATGACAGAATGTCCCAAAGTGTTCTAAAGAACAACTAGAGCGCTAACCGTCTTACTTATGACAAAAGTATGGCACAACAGAAGCCATCTTGATTGGAATGAAGTGGTAAGTCTGAAAACATTTAATTTAAAAAGGAACACAATGAGGGGGTTCATTTTGCCATAGAAAGTATCATTAGTGCTTCAGAAAGAAAAATTAGGGCACATTTTGAGTGACTTCTCAAATCCTCTTCTATTTCATTAAAAAAAATTCTGACATGCAGACTGAAACATGCACTTTGAATACCAGCAGCAGACTTCCCTGGTGAGCAGTAGCTTTGCTACAGTGATCTAAGGAGCAACTAGAGTGCTAACATTCAGAATTTATGGCAAATGTGTGACACATCTGAATGCCTTCTTGATGGAACCAAAGTAAACAAGCATTGAACATGCAATAGATCTCGCCCTTGTTTAAGTTAAAGCCATTCTGTTTTTAATGAGGTGGCTTTTTAGCTTTGCTTTTATTAGTGTTTTTCAAAATTTCATGTAAATAACATGCATATGTATGCATATATGTATATGTATGCATGCATTTATATTTCTATTTATATAGATATGCAGATTATATATGTTTATATATGTATGTATATGTACACACATACATATATATACATGCATATGCATATATATGCATATATATGTGTATATGTGTGCGTGTAGAGAGAGGTAGAGAGGTAGAGGTAGAGAGGTAGAGGCTAGTAGAGAGAGGTAGAGAGGTAGAGAGGGGAGAGTGAGTAATAGAGTAAAGTAGTGGAGAGTAGTAGAGAGCAGTAGAGAGAGTAGCAGAGAGTTAGTAGTAGAGAGTAGTAGAGTGAGTAGTAGAGAGTAGTAGAGGGTGAGTAGTAGAGAATGAGTAGTAGAGAGTAGTAGAGAGTAAGTAGTAGAGTGAGTAGTAGAGAGCAGTAGAGAGTGAGTAGTAGAGAGTATCAGAGAGTGAGTAGTAGAGAGTGAGTAGCAGAGAGAGAGAATAGTAGAGAGTAGTAGAGAGTGAGTAGTAGAGTGAGTAGTAGAGAGTAGTAGAGAGAGAGTAGTAGAGAGTGAGTAGTAGAGAGTAGTAGAGAGTGAGTAGTAGAGAGTAGTAGATAGAGAGTAGTAGAGAGTGAGTAGTAGAGAGTGAGTAGTAATGTTAGTAGTAGATAGTGAGTAGTAGAGAGTAGTAGAGAGAGAGTAGTAGAGAGTGAGTAGTAGAGAGTAGTAGAGAGTGAGAAGTAGAGAGTGAGTAGTAGAGAGAAGTAGAGAGTGAGTAGTAAAGAGTGAGTAGTAGAGAGAGAGAAGAGAGTGAGTAGTAGAGAGTAGAGAGTAGTAGAGAGTGAGTAGTAGAGAGTAGTAGATAGTGAGTAGTAGGGAGTGAGTAGTAGAGAGAGAGTAGTAGAGAGTACTAGAGTAGTAGAGAATGAGTAGTAGAGAGTGAGTATTAGAGAAGAGTGGAGTAGTAGAGACTGAATAGTAGAGAGTAGTGGAGAATATTCCAAAGTTTGGCACAGCACCACTTGCACAACAAGTCCAATCAAATCATATCACTTAGAGTCCTTATTGAAGCGCTGAATCTTGGTGTATATTCAAATGCTTTTATTTTCCTTAAGCTTATGTACCACAGTCAGCCGACTTCTTCAGGGCGTTCTTATTTCCTTCAAGTTATGTCGGTATCCTGTTGTCATATAACTAGATATTTCTTCCAAATGTTAGACGAGACGTAAGTACATTCTTATTCAAAGTGACTAGGTATCAATTTTAACACACAATTCGTGCAGACTTGAGTAATTTATAGCATCCGCAAAGTCAGTCTTTCAAAAATTCCAAAGTATAGGACATGATAATCCAAATCCAAATGTTTCTCAAGAAAAGTCATTTTCAATCATCCGGGATATCGGCGTTTGGCAGATATGACCAACGGACACGGTTTATGACTTTTCTTGAGAAACATTTGGATTTGGATTATCATGTCCTATACTTTAGAATTTTTGAAAGACTGACTTTGAGGAAGCTATAAATTACTCAAGGCCATGGATGCTGCTGGGAACGCCCCCAGCAACACCCATTGCACACCCCTTTAACACAGGACACTGCGTTAAAGGGACTGATATTTATCAGGGAGGATTACGCCACAAAAAGTGGCTTAGTCCTGCCTGATAAATATCACTCAGTCATCTGCGCCACCGGAACGTCACAAAAAGTGCATCATTCATGACATGGTCAGTGACATCACTGATGGCATCACTGATGACATCTCAAATGACATCACTGATGACATCATCCATGTGACAATCAAATACACCTCATCACACACTAGTATAATCTTTCATCACTCACTGTATAATAGAAAGTGCCATATTTGAAACCATTGACACACAAATAGAAATTTCTAAACACCCACTCAGTTATTCATAGAACTATACACACATCTAATCACTTACCTATAGATTCAGTGTTATATGCAGTGAATAATCAACAGAACACTTTCAAATATACTTATACGCCTATTTCAACATTACACACCAGCACACATTGAATTCACTTATAACTTATGCAAGCAATTGATTATACTTACATTTACTCACCTACACACTTATACAATCACCACTTCATCTATTTATATAGATAGTAACTCACACTTAGTGTGTAATAAAATCACTATTACAAGTATACCGTTATCCATATAGTGACTCATACAATCACTAAGTCTTAGGCACACTTAATTAGATATAAATGTCACATACACTGCCTTTTTTTTTCAAGTTTAATGGAGATGTACCATTGAGAGAAATATTTCATCACCACCACACCCATAAACATATACACTCACTGAAACAACTGTTATAACATGTAGTCTTAACCTCATATACCTACTGAATGAACTATTCACACATTTTTTGGCAATCACCCCCCCCCCCCACCAAACCACATAGACATTCATTTACCCATATAAATACTCAGTTAGCAAACCAATAACAAATATAGGGGCTCATTACGATCGCGGACGGACACGGGTGCGGCTTCAAGCAAGCTGCACCCGCCGCAGTGTTAAAAAGGCATGCATTGCATTTACATGCGGAAAGCGGCAGGCATTGCGACTTCACCCAAGGCCCCCGAAGTGGGGGCCCAAAGTAGATACTTGTATTGCTGTGACAATGGATTCAAATATGATACTCTGTATTTTACAAAGAGTGATAAAAGATTTTACTAGTGTATGAAAAGGTGTATGTTATTGTCACGTGGATGATGTCATCAGTGATGTCATTTGAGATGTCATCAGTGATGTCACTGACCCTGTCATGAATGATGTAATATGTGACATCATCAGCAGTGGATTGCGGGTGCGCGAAATATAGTTAGTACAACTAACTATATAGGAGCAATTTCAATGGTTTTGTATGAGTGAAATGCCCAGCTAACTATAACACCCCTAAAACATATAGTTTTTTGAGTGAATTTTAAAGGTTTTTGAAATGCTAATTCCTAACTATATATGGTCTGAAACCTATGGTTTTTTCAGTGAATATATATATATATATATATATATAAAGAAAAAGCAGCACTCTCTGGAATTTTTCAGCAATGCGAGATTTATTACCAAGACAGACGCTTTTCGGGAAAGCTCCCTTCCTCGGTGTCTAAAAGTAACACACTGCGCGGCGCCATTTTAAAACCAGGCATGAATGGTTAAAACAAATGAGGGGTTCTACGCGCCTTGCAAATTTGCGGGCACCATATTGTAATTACAATGTTGGAATCAAACTGGGCATCAGAAACCGCCATACAACGTAATCACTGTGAATCAGTGGCTCGGTTGGGGTCTGGCTGATGCAGCGGTAATTTCATCTGGTAATTTCTCAATGCAAAACCCTCATGCTACCTCTGGTTACCGCTGAAAAGGTGTTGGGCTCGTGACACCATGTATTACCTTCAGGAGACTTTAAATAAACATGAGCAGTCAAAAATGGAATTATTATTTATGCCAATGAAGAGAGTTGTTGAGTATTTTAAAGGGTTTTATTTTCTAGTATAAAGTTAAGTTTTTCTCTGACCCTTTATTCATTAGTAAAATATCAATCAGGTTATAGAATTTGGAAAACGGGAAAAATAGCATTAATTCAGAACATATTACAGTCTGCATATAAACATCACATGTAAAAAAAAAATATCAGTCAAAACTCTTAAAGAGTTTTTAAGAAAAATAGTCTTGCAAGGCTAATCAACAATTAAATAGTTTGCAAAAATCTCCCATAAAGAGAAATAAATGCATATGAAAGAAAAATCTTTTCAGACCTAGTTAATTAGTCAAAGCATAAACTTAGAATTTTAACATCTAAATAAAAAAAGCCTTTCTATCTATTGCTGCTCGCTGCATCTCTGCCACTCTGATATAAGCTGCTCCTTAAAAGCACCCCCTCCTTCATTTTGGTGTTGGTGTTGTTATTGTGCCTCCCTGCCGGGATCTCCGGCCCGCTCCCGCCTCCCAGCTGACCCTCCCTCGCCCCTCCCCTTCCACCATCCACATATGACAGATGCTTTTGCGCGCAGCGTTCACGCGCAGCGGTCGCGCCCCATGCGCGCCGAAGGTGCGCCAAAGGTAAGCCCGTCTACGCCCGTCCGCGCCTGGACCGCGCCCAGCGCCAGACCCCCTGGCCCCCGCAAAACCCTCTCCTCCCGCTTATCGTACGACGCCGCTTCCCTCCTTGCCCATCAAACCCGGACGCACTGCACAATGCTGCACAGCTACCCCAGGATACACCCACGGACAATTCGCCTGCCACTACTGCAAGTACACCTGCATCAGAACCCACACCAAAGCCACTTCCTCTAAACACAGATCCAACCCCAACCATCTGAAGTGCATCCTGCTGAACACCCGCTGGGTGCACAGACACGCCACTGAACTCTGGGATCTACTCGACACTACATCGCCGGACGTCGCCTTCCTTACTGAAACATGGATGAACGCCTCATCAGCACCCGACATCGCCATAGCCGTCCCGGACAATTACAAGATCATCCGAAAAGACCGCACCATCCAAACAGGAGGAGGCATCGCTATCGTACATAAGAACACCATCCGAATCACGACCAGCTCCGACGACAACCTCGCGACCGCCGAACACCTTTACTTCCAGATCCACACCGACCCCAGGACCACACTTAGAGGCACCCTCATCTACAGACCACCAGGATCCCGCACACAATTCAACGAAGACATCACTGACTTCATCAGCCCACATGCCCTCACATCCGAGAACTACATTCTACTTGGAAACCTCAAATTCCACCTAGAAAAGAACAACGACAGCAACACCACCACCCTTCTGGACAACATGGCCAATCTCGGACTCAAACAACTTGTTGACTCCCCCACCCACTTAGCCGGACATACGCTCGACCCTATCTTCACCTCCTGCAAACTTGTCTCCTTCGATCACACTTCAGCTCTCCATTGGACGGACCACAGCTGCGTCCACTTCAGCTACAAAAAGACCACAACTCACAACCCCCCACAACCTA
This sequence comes from Lissotriton vulgaris, assembly GCF_964263255.1. Taxonomy (NCBI): domain Eukaryota; kingdom Metazoa; phylum Chordata; class Amphibia; order Caudata; family Salamandridae; genus Lissotriton; species Lissotriton vulgaris. The sequence goes on from NC_141695.1 coordinate 1,206,820,421, forward strand.
TTCCTCAAAGAAACTGGAACAAAATCACCACCGACCAACTCACCACATCTCTCAACCAAAACCCTCCTGCCATTTCATCAGACCCAAACCAAGCCGCCTCCAAACTCACACAATGGATCACCCACAGCGCTGACGAGTTAGCACCCTTGAAGTACCACTAGATCAAACAAGGTAGCAAAATGGCCCCCTGGTTCAATGATGACCTTAAGAAATCGAGGAAGTTATGTCGCACCCTCAAGAAAATCTGGAGAAAAAATCCAACCACTGACAACATGACCACCTTCAAGAACGCCACCCGCAAACACCACCAATTGATCCGATCCACCAAGAAATCAGCATTCAAGGATCGACTCGACAACAATGCCCACAACAGCAAAGAACTATTCAACATCGTTAAAGAATTTAACAACCCCACCGCCGGCACCAACGACATTACCCCCTCCCAAGACCTCTGCAACTCTTTATCCTCTTTCTTCCACAACAAAATCGCCGACATACATAACAGCTTTAAAAACCAGTCCGAAGAACAGTCCACTCCACCCACATCCGAACCAAAACAGCTCTTTTACAACCTTTGCGCCTGGAACCCAATCACTACTGAAGACACCATCCGCCTGATGAACTCCATCCACTCAGGTTCTCCAACCGACCCATGTCCCCACCACATCTTCAACAAAGCAGACTCCATCATCGCACCCCATCTCCGCGATGTCATCAACTGCTCCTTCAACTCCGCTACCTTCCTGGAAAGCTGGAAACATGCCGAACTCAGCGCCCTCTTGAAGAAACCCACAGCAGACCCCTCTGAACTTAAGAACTACCGCCCCATCTCACTCCTCCCATTCCCCGCCAAAGTCATTGAGAAAGCCGTCAACAATCAGCTCGCCGCCTTCCTCGAATCCAACAACTCCCTCGACCCCTCACAGTCCGGATTCCGAGCCAAACACAGCACCGAAACCGCCCTCATCGCCGCTACAGACGACATCCGAACGCTACTGGACCACGCAGAAACAGTTGCCCTCATCCTACTTGACCTCTCCGCCGCCTTCGACACAGTCTGTCATAGCACCCTCATACAACGCCTCAGCAACATCGGAATACAAGGAAAAGCTTTGGACTGGATCGTCTCCTTCCTCGCCGGAAGAACCCAGAGTGTCCGCCTCCCCCCATTCAAATCAGAGGCCACCGAAGTCATCTGCGGCATACCACAAGGATCATCACTCAGTCCCACTCTCTTCAACGTTTACATGAGTCCCCTCGCATTCATTGCGCGACAACACAACCTCAACATCATCTCCTACGCAGACGACACCCAGCTGATCCTCTCCCTCACCAAAGACCCAAACACCGCCAAAACCAATCTACACGAAGGAATGAAAGAAGTAGCCGAAAGGATGAAGACCAGCCGTTTAAAACTAAACTCTGACAAAACGGAAGTCCTCATCTTAGGGTCATCCCCCTCTGCATGGGACGACTCATGGTGGCCACCGGCCCTGGGGACAGCACCCATACCTACAGATCACGCACGTAACCTGGGCTTCATCCTAGACTCCTCCCTCTCGATGAACAGACAAGTCAATGCTGTCTCATCTTCTTGCTTCAACATCCTACGCGTGCTCATCAAAAAAATCATCCGTTGGATCCACACCGAATCAAGAAAGACAGTCACCCACGCACTGGTCACCAGCCGACTGGATTATGGAAATACCCTTTACGCCGGAACCACAACCAAACTACAGAAAAAACTCCAACGCATCCAAAACGCCTCAGCCAGACTCATACTGGACATCCCCCGTCAAGCTCACATTTCCGGTCACCTGAAGGAACTCCACTGGCTCCCCGTGAACAAGAGAATAACATACCTACTTTGCCTGTGACTGGGTCTGATTGCTGCTTGACCCCAACAGTCGTTTTTCCTGAAACTGCGGATTTTCCTGTAGCTGCTAGCGGAACCCGCTTCGCGGGTCCCGCGTCGCCCTGGGTCTTGGGCAGAAGCATTTTTGAACACCTGTGGCCGTGGACTGGGACAGAGGGCTGCGAGCGAAGGGGTGTGGACTCACTTTCCCAGGAGTCCAAGGGAAACCCTGCGCCCGTAACACCTGGGCTGCTCTCCCTCATCGTCCCGCCTCCCGCCTCCTCGGATCGAGATAAAGTGCCCCGCTTGGTTCACGAACGCGGGACACATACCTACTTTGCCTGTGACTGGGTCGGATTGCTGCTTGACCCCAACAGTCGTTTTTCCTGAAACTGCGGATTTTCCTGTAGCTGCTAGCGGAACCCGCTTCGCGGGTCCCGCGTCGCCCTGGGTCTTGGGCAGAAGCATTTTTGAACACCTGTGGCCGTGGACTGGGACAGAGGGCTGCGAGCGAAGGGGTGTGGACTCACTTTCCCAGGAGTCCAAGGGAAACCCCGCGCCCGTAACACCTGGGCTGCTCTCCCTCATAGTCCCGCCTCCTCATCTAACTGGAGGAATCGCCCTATAAGAATTGTAGCGCCCTGCTGCGCGGGAGCGCGCGGGAGTGCCCGGGGCTAAGCCCGGGCAAAGGGCGGGCCCTCTGTGGCCCTCAGAGGCCCGAAGAGACTGGACTGGGCCAGAATCCCTGGTCGACTATTGAACTGCCTAGGACTATTGTGTAAGTGCCTGGGGGGTATACTATATCTTTAACCATTATGTCCACTGAAATATTAACTCCGGAGCTGGTTGGCCCCGAGAAACCTGTGAGTCTGATTAATGGGAAATTAGATAATTATTTTAAGAAATCTCTCATGGATACTCCAACTACCCCTACCCTTGAAGAACTTCGGGCTGAGCGTCGGCGCTCGGTTGAAAGCCTAAAAAATAGACCATTTCCGGTTTCACCAGTGTTAATTAGTTCTACGGGGGAAGGAACCCTTACTGAGAATGTCTGAACCCCCTCGCAGGACAGCGTTCCTCTAATATTTAGAGAGGGAACATCTACGAGCGAAATTGAACCCCTAGGCGCTACCAGTATATTGTCAACCAATGTTACTCATCCAAGTACAACTAAATCTATAGTTCTAACCAAGGCACAAATAACCCCTATTCCTAAGCAAACTAAAGCTGTAAAAAGTCGGGCTAAGAAAGTCACGCCAGTTAAAATGTATGGCCCTCCTCCGACAAAAAGGGGTAAAAAATCTGACCTTCCAAAGAGGAAAATTAATCATGCTGATTTTGGCATTAAAAATGACGACAGTACTAGGGGAGGACGGGTAAAAGTAACAGATAAAGGAAGGATAGTTATATCACCTACACATCCATGTGCAACCCCCATAATAGATCCGGTCATCTCTACCTCTGACAGCCTTTCTGCTGCTGTGACGTTACAGGAACCTCCAAATGGCGCCTTGATCGATAGCATAAAGTCTATAATAAGGGCCTACACTCTGGCTATCGTGGAAAGACTTAATAAATTAGATGATAGACTTGGGAAGATAGAGCATGAACTGGGAATCAAGATAGCAATTAATAAAGTATTGCCTAATCCCACTATACAAATTCCAACTTTACCTACCTCATCAGGTATTCCAGCTATAACTACTATACCTACCCCTGTCCAGACTACTATCTTGCCTCAATCCATACATACTGTGAGTGAAAGTACATCAGGGGGTAACTCTGTTATATCGAAGAGTAAATCCACTTTGCCCCCAGCTGTAACGATTAATGGACAGACGAATAATCCTGGTCAAGTCCTAGGGAATAATAAGAGAGAAAGGGGAAACGAGCGAGCTGCTCGAGGTAATTATAACAAGGGCCCCCTTCCAGAACTTCCACCAGAAGCTGTACCCTTTGTGGTAGTTCTTACTGGGGTACCTGAGTTGGAGAAGAACAAACGGGAGGGCTTTGCCCAGTTGAAAAACAAAATATCGCATTGGTTAAGCCTATATAGACCCATTGCAAATAATATCAATGGAGAAATTGTCCATGTTCGCCGTCTCCCCTGGCTGGGAGGAAGACCTAAAGATATTGAGGGGGACATAGTGGTCATAAATTTTAGAGACCAGAATGCCGTTCATTTTATACTTAACTGGTCCTCTGATCACGGTAGTAAATCTATTACCCCCGCCCTCTTACATATTTTTATCCTCGTTCAGTGGTGTTCCCACCCAATCATCAATCTCAGCGAGCCCCTCCCCCCCCATTATTGAGGCAAATGTTCTCAAATCCATACCGCCCACCCGTCTACAATAACGGCCCTATATTTAATGATAATCATTCATCTATAGCAGTAGACCCGTATGGGTGGAATATTGTAGCCCCAAGGTATAATTCCCTAACACACAGGAGAATGGATCATCTTAAACCTTTTACGCCCCTAGAGACCACTAACAGGTTTGACGTGTTTAGTGGCCTGGAAGACTGTGACTGATGCCATCAAGCCACAGGGGAGGGGGGTGAGGGATTCTGTGGAGATACAGGGAGAGACATGGGCGTATGCATGGGGGTAAAAGGCCCAATTGAAGTTAACTCACCCAATGGGTATAATGGTACTTGTAACTCTGGTTGTGATATACGTAATATTGGCCAGCTTCAATGTAACCCAGACTCTCCTACCCCGGCCAATGGAAGTATAACACCTACTCGACTATCTGAAGACCCCGTGCTTGGGGAAGTAACCCACATCCATACGCCCCCACTATCTATTGAGGCTGTTAGTTTAACAGAAAGGGGCTATAAGATGGCGAGTTGGAATATTGCAGGGTGGAATAATAAGATAGATCGTCTAGGATGGTTAGAATTTATAACCCAATTTGACATCTTGTGTCTCCAGGAGACTTGGGTGGCCGAAGATGTCTATCTTGATGGGTATGCTGCCTATAATTGTCATGCACAGCCATCCAACATGGGGAGAGCCAGTGGCGGGATGGTGATACTGCTCTCTGTGAGGTTACCGGTTCAAGTGAAAATCCACCGGACTGTTGGTCTGCACTCTCAGTTGTTGTGGTTACAACATAGGAATGGGCGAAATGTTCTAGTAATAAATCACTATAACAATGTCTTTAACCACTCTAAAACAGTTATGGTTGATGAACTTGAAGCGGAGGTGGAAAGGCTATGCGGTTGCAGTGGTGTGTCCTTTGATATTTTGTGGGGTGGAGATTTCAACATTCACATGTGCCCCTTCGTTGGCAAAAGGGTGTGTGGGTATGGGGGGGAGGTTGGGGAAGATCAGACCCATTTTTTACATTCGGCTTATTGGGAATCTCTAAACACTCTTATGCTTAAAATGGATTTATGTATCATGTTACCTGGCGTAGACAGTGAGGGAAACTCGGTACCGACCTTTATTGGTAGGAACTGTGCCACGGTTATCGATTACCTCATCGCCTCCTCCAGCATTATGGCTTTGTGTTCCTCACCTGTAATAGTCGACCCAGCCCTTAGTGACCACAACTGTTTAACAATGTATCTTTCTTTGTGGGGGGATAAGGTAAAGGCGTTGCATGGTGTAGTGACAGATGTAGTTCCACATAGATCCAATGGCCCTAGAATTAAATGGGGTAGGCAAAATGAGGATCGTTTACTATGTACAATAGTGTCAGCCTGTATAGATGAGGTGGAATGCTGTCTTGAACCCGATAAGGATAATGCCGATATTTTAGCTAGTTTTGATATTATTAATAAAAACATTGCACAAATCTTAACTGGTATAAAACCGAAAGGCCCTAGGAACATTGGGGGATGGTTTAACAGGGAATGTACAAAATCCTTACAAAGACTTAAAGCCGCTCTTAAGTGTAAACCCAGGGATAAGGAAGCAGTTAGGGCCCTGAGAAGGGAATACTCAATTCATCTGAAGGACAGGAAACAGGAACTAAGGGAAGAGGCCTGGAACAACCTGACCAAAGCAGTGGATCTTAAGGATGCCAAGCTTTTTTGGTCCACTGTCAACAGCCCCTTTCTTCAAAATGAAGAAGCCCCGGTAATGTCTGCTCAGGTGACTGAGGAACAATGGGTGGCTCATTTTTCTAGTATTTTTAACCCTGAAGGACTAGTTGTAGGGGGTGATAGGGAGACCGTAGCTACTACCCCCCTACCCCTTAACATCACAGTCTCCGAGGTGGATGCTGCCATCCGGGTCAGTAAGGGGGGAAAGGCACCGGGCCCTGATGGGGTACCCGTTGATCTTTATAAAGCTGAGTTTTCCATCTGGAGTCCATTGTTAACCAAGGTTTTTAATGCAGCTGCAATGACTGCGGCCCCACAGACCTGGGGGGAATCAATCATTATCCCGGTTTACAAAAAAGGGGCAAGGGGTGAGGCAAAAAACTATCGCCCGATTTCTCTCCTCACTGCTTCCCTAAAAATTATGAGTAGGGTATTACTGCGTCGTCTGGAGGAATGGGTTGAAGGTAAAGGGGTCCTTGCGGACTCCCAGTTTGGATTCCGTAAGGGGTTAGGCACTATAGAACAGTGCATAAATTTGGACCTCATTATAGGCAAATATACACGGGCTAAACAAGGCTCGTTGTTTCTTTGCTGACTTGACCAGCGCCTTCGACCTGGTTGACCATGGTCTTCTGTGGTCAACCTTATTGGATATGGGCGCTCCACAGGATAATATTTATTTCTTGGCCCAACTATACAGGAATTTGACGGCTAAGATACGTTACGGGCAATCGGGGGAGTGTACACCTAGTATTAAGGTAGGCTCTGGAATTAGGCAGGGATGTGTCCTTGCACCTCTTCTTTTCTCCCTTTTTATTAATGCAATTGAGTCTGAACTACGGACCGTCAATGCAGATGCACCGACCGCTGACGGCCTTTCCATCCCAATATTGCTTTATGCGGATGACGCGGTTCTGCTCTCACAAACTCCTCTTGGGCTGCAAAAACTTATGAACAAATTTGCAGATTTTATTAATGGGAGAAAATTAAAAATCAATAATTCAACAACTTTTATAATGCCCTGCGGGAAGAAAATCAAAAACTTAAGGCCCTTTACAGTTATGGACCAAACTATACAAGTGGTTGACAAATTCTGTTATTTGGGTATCACTTTTAACAGTGGGGGGATGTGGGCGCCAGAAATGATTAATGTAAGGGCTAATATGGCCAAGTGTTCTTTTGGCATATTTAAGTTTGCATCCAAGTTAGGCTCTAGACGGATACCTGACATGCTGTACCTATATCGCCATAAATGTGTTGCTTTGGCCCTTTATGGCTCAGGTGTGTGGGGCCATTGTAATAACAATATGCTCCAGGTGGAGGAAAACAAATTTGTCAAAAAACTCTTGTGTTTACCATCTTCTGCTTCAACAAAACTGATCCATTAGGAGGTTGGCCTGGAACATCTATCTGACTTGATCAGATTAAGACCCCTGTTAGTATGGAGATCTATATGGATTAAGGAACAGACGGGTTTCACAAGAAAGATTATCTTAGACTGTCTCCACATGGATAAATGTTCCCGTATCCCCTGGCCTAACTATATTATTCGAGCATTTAAAGATGTCTTTAATCTTACTGTGCGTGATAACCCTTTTTGTGCTTTAGATATCCCGAAGAATGAGCTTAAACATGAATTTTTGAGGGTTAGTATGGTGAAGCGTAATGTAGCTACTGCTCAGGTTTCCACACATGTTTTTTACGACAGGTACAAAAAGGTAGAAATGGGATTCTCAGGATACCTTAAAATGGTTACTATCCGATCCCACCAATATGTATTGACAAGATTACGGATGGGGATTGTTCATTTGCTTGTCGCGTATCCTGTTATGAAGACCTATACTACTGCCCCCTGTCCATGTGACGGGACTACAAAGCAAAGCACAGAGCACTTTTTATTGTTATGCCCTCTTTATCTTCACCTTCGAAAAATATATTTGAAACCGCTTTTTAAAAAATATAATGTATCCACTATTGTATCGGCCATGGGGCTTTTATTTGGACTTGATTCACAGGACATCTGTTTTTTTACTGCTGTATTCATTTTAAAGGCGATATGCTTGAGGAATAACATGCTCTTTGATATGTGATTATCCTTAAATTTGCTGTATCCTCATGTTTTATTACTTATGTATGTATGTACTTTTATGATTATTAACTAATGATCGAATAAAGTTTTTGAATGAATGAATGAATAACGTTCCGTCTCCTCACCCACGCACACAAGGCCCTCTACGACCTAGGACCCGAATGCCTCAACACACAACTGTCCTTCTACAAAGCCACCCGCCAACTACGATCATCCAATCAAGCCCTCGCCGCAATTCCGCGCATCCACAGATCCAACATGGGAGGTAGATCCTTCTCCTACTTATCAGCCAAAACCTGGAAATCTCTCCCCACTCACTTCCGCCTTACACAGAACCACCCCCCCTTCAGAAAGCAGCTTAAAACCTGGCTTTTCGATAAGTAATGCCCCCACCATCCCTCAAGCGCCTTGAGACCCTCCGGGTGAGTAGTGCGCTATACAAATTCCTGAACTTTAACTTGAACTTCACCAGACCGTAAAGGAATGTGGCCTAGTGCCAAAAATATGACGTGCAAGGACTCTCTGAAAAAATATGAGCAAGGGAACCTCCCCTCTCCTCAGAAGCAAACTCCACCCTCAGCTATCTCCCGCGACGTTTCTCATACCTAACCCATATGAATGTAGCAGAGCCTAAGCCAAAAGAGCCCAAAAGCCAAATGAGTCTGAAAGCCAAAAGTGAGCTAAAAGCCAAATTGAGCCTAGAAGCCAACCACACCTCCAAAGAGGTCATTATTTATACTCTAATTCTTGGCAGACTACACAAAATGTTGCATTTTCAGGAAAGCTTGTAGCTTGTCATGATGGCATGAAGTCTCCCCATCCTGATTTCAGTCTAAATTCCTGACCATACCAGTTTGAACAAAAGAAGCATCAATGAATAATACATTTTATGTTTTTAGCAACATTTACTAGGAAAAATGTTTCTATCTATTTTCCTTCCTTCCTTCCTTCCATAGCACATGTTTGATACTTTAACTAACACTGGTACATTGGCATAATCACAAGAATGTACACTTCACAGTGGCCTTGACTCCTTCGTGGTTTGAGGCAAGGTGGTGTAATCTGCACATGGTCTCTTCTCTTTAATGCAAGTCATAGCCTTGATAGATTCACAGGCAGCTATGCTAATTTAGGCCCATAAACAAAAGAGAGTATTAATTTCATGTAAATCAGCCCATTATGTTTCCCAACTCCATACTAATACCCCTTATAAATGTTTACCTAGCCAATCTATTAGTTTAAAGCAGCTTTTATTATTGGTTATGTACAACATGCAAAAAATGTGCAATGTACAACATAGCATTTTTATGCTGTAGTGTAAATTTTAAAAGCGCACATAGTTAATACATATATGCTTTAATGTTTTAGATAGCTTTTCATGCAAAAAAGCATTTAGCCCCATGTGTAGTGTTTGGTGCATTGTTAATTCACACACATTATAAAAAGAGATGTTATAACTGAATATGTTTATCAAAATATGCAACAAGCCAAAGTCCTTTAAGACAGGGACAGGGGTGTACATGATAAGGAAAAAGTCTGGGAAAAGAGAACACATTCTATGGTTATTCTTCACAACTAAAAAGGCCACTTCTTTACACTGCAAAAACACATGTTAATTCAGCACAAGCATTTCAGACTGACTAGGCCTCACTTTCATATTTTTCATGTCCCATGTTTTTAACTTGCACCAAAATATGCGTGCCAGTTTTGAATGCAGTCTGTCTGAAGCACAAGAACAAACAATGCCTGACTCCAGATGGAATCTGCTCCATCATGGCCTAAATCACTGGAGTCAGGAAATGAAGTGCTCTGCAGCTAGTTATGACCCTCAGTGGACTTGAGTGGTGGGAGGTCCTTTGCAGACTCGCAGTCAGCTAGCAGCACACATGACTTATGTGCCTCCAGCCCCTTGGGGATATCAGCATTACTCAGTCTGCCAGTCTAGCTTTGCTACTGTGCTGTCAAATAAAATAAAGTTCATGGTGAAGAGTCTTGGATTTTAGTAATATCAGCAGGCTCTAGGCTTTGCTCCTTTACCAACTTTAGAGCTCTTGACCTCGACTGTTAATGTGGACTAGTTTCTTCCTTGATGTAGGCTAAAACTTGTTCTTTAGCAGTAGGGCTTAAGGGTGCCTGATATTCCATTCAGGAGGGTAACTGCTGGGAAGTCACTAGCAGACAAATGGTGGAGCATCCCTGTGCACAACCCAGAATAGCAAATTCATTGTGCTAACCATCTTTTCCTGATTCTGTCCTCCACCTTACCTAATTTTTGGAGCGTGAGTTCAATGTGTTACGTCCCAACAGAGAGATAGGCTCGCAGCAGTAGTGACTTAAACAGGTACAATGTATTTATAGCGACACCACAAGCTACCTTCTTCTTGTTCAGTAGCAGGTTGGGATTGTCCAGACATATGCTTCATAACATAACCCTCGCCACACATGATTCACACTGCAGTATTTTGGTCAGGCATTTGTGGGAGGAAGAACCAACCAGAATCATTCCTCAATCAATCAATCAATCAGTCATTTGTAAAGCGCACTACATACTCGTGACGGTCTCAAGGTGCTGGGGGGCACTACTGATCGAACAGCCAGGTCTCGAGCATCCTCCTGAAGGTCAGCAGGTCTTGGGTCTGTCGTAGGCTCAGTGGGAGGGTGTTCCATGTCTTGGCAGCGAGGTAGGAGAAGGATCACACTGATCTGCAAAACCTGAGCTGATATCAAGCTTTTAAACAATAACTGATCTTTAGTTCTCCTTCATGAACTCCCTCTCCTAGCCATATACACCTGAACTTGTAGAAGAATCTCCTACAAATCCTGAATTCATACACAGTATTTATAAATATATACATACTGACATTTCTCCTCCACCAAATATTACCAAGTCTTATATTAATATATATATTTGACATCTTGCTTGGAATGCTAATTTGTTGAGTGCTCACTATTCCTACAGTTGTTTACCTGCATTTTAGGTACAGGGTAGAGTTATGAAGCAGCCAGAGGCACTGGTCATTTTGTTATACGTGCTGCTAGCCTGCTGCCAGGCACTAAGGGCCATATGTAGGTAATCACTATTTACCGATTTTTAAATACCGAATTTTACTCATTCGGTATTTGAAAATCGGTAAATAGTATGTAGGTAAATATTCGGTAAATGTTACTGAATCGGTAATATTCGGTATTACCGATTCTGTAATTCCCATTCATTCCTATGGGCCTGGAGGCCCATAGGAATGAATGGGAAGCCATTCACTATTACCGATTCGGTAAATACCGAATCGGTAATAGGGGGAACATATTCAAGGGTGGCAGGGTGTCACATTGACACCCTGTTGCACCCCTGAATCGTGCATGTGTGCACATGTGGCACACATACATGCCCTAAGGGCATGTATGTCTGCCACATGGCACTGACAAAAAAGCAAAAAATTGCTTTTTCTAAGGTATTCGGTATTTACCACCAACTTATAGTTGGTGGTAAATAATGAATCCTGAATGCTAAAATGCACTCACTTGAGTGCCTCCTACATAGGAATTAAGGATTCTGTAATTTACCAAATCGGTAATTTAAGAATTCGGTAATTTACCGATTCCTTAAATTACCGATTCTGTAAATTACCAAATACTTCAAACCTGCCTCCTACATCTCTAATCACTAAATACCGGTCAGTAACGTGAAATTTACCGAATTTCACTGTTACCGACCGGTATTGTCTCACCTACATATGGCCCTATCTGTGGTTAATTACCCTTCTGTTCCTGAGCCTTCATATCTGGCTCAGACCAATACTTACAGGGCTTTGTCAATGGTCAAGTGAAATAGAGGACATTTAGCCACAGGTACAGGGCAACCATTTTATAAAGCACTCAGTAGCGCACTAGTCAGAGGAGGGTCCTTCATTTGGGCAACGGAGCAGTTCCCACTCAGTTGCTAGTGCAGCAAACATGAAAAATAAAATAGTAAAATAATTACTTTATTACCATTTTATATTTCAGTGCAGCCAGCTCGAGCCAAGTGTCGGGGCAGGGTGAGGTCATTGCTGTTGACTGGCAGCAGGAGAGGAGGAGTGGTGCTCTAGCTAAAAGTGTGCATGTCACTTTGGTCGGCTGTCTTGCAACGGCCAGCCTGTCATGCTCACTTTAAATCTCTCCAACCCAAGCAGTCTTAGACATCTGGGTGGAGAGCACGCACAGGCCTTCAGTGCCTGTAGCAGCTCTGAGCCAGCAGGTTCTAACCAGTCCTGATGCTTCTCTTCTCTCAGGCTGGTTAACAGCATGAGAGCAGTATCTGGATTGGTTTGTGGAGTTCGGTCTCAACCCCTCGCTTCTTTGAAGTCACTCATTACAGGAGCGGAAAAGACTAGTTGAGTACTTTATTCAGGTCCGGACTTGCCGTTGCAGACACCGGGCAATCCCCCGGTGCGCCGCAAGGGTGGGGGCCGGTTTTGGGCTCCTTGAGGCCGTTTTTGTTACAAGGCCGTTTATGCAGCATAGCTGCAAAATCGGCCCTGTGACAAAATCGTCCGGAAACCGACCCCGGCAAAGAGCTCGGCCACACCCTCAACCTCCCCCCCAGGGGCGGGCCGAGCACTTTGACGGGGCGGTTCTGGTTCCCAGTCCGGCCCTGACTTTATTTCTTTTTTTATTTAAAATTGTTATTGTTGCCCAGTCAGTATGAGAAACGTGCACTGTCATGAGACTCAACTCCAAAGCTCTTAATTGTCACCCCTTATAAACAACGTTTACAACGTGCCATGATTGAGAGCTTTGGATCTTCTAACACTGCCTGAAAGTGGGTAGAATATTTGCACGATCGCCCTACCACTTGCAACTACAAGCAACCGCCACTGACACTGGTATATAATATATCCCCATGAAAACCTTGTGCCACTCAGCTTGATAATTCACTTGGGAGCCGAAAGCAACAGACACATTTTTTTCTTTACATTTATATAGCGGGAACACAACACTAATGTATCAGAGCACTTTACATGAGTACCAGTTGCCTTACAGACGGACACATTTATTTTATTAGGCACGGAGAGATTAAGTGATTTGCCCAGAATCACAGGATGTTGAGCGTCCCTGCCGAGACTCGAACCCAGTTCCCCATCTTAGAGGCCGGTGGATCTAGCCGTTAGGCCACATCCTCAGTTCCAACCCTAAGGAACTGACCATGAGTGGACTTGTACAGAGAGTATAATATTACCGGTTTCAGTATTACTGTTATAGTGCATACGTCCTAAATGTGTACCCAATCATTATGGGATTCCACACCTTGAATATAAAGAGAACCATGTGCCCATGTTATTCCGCATTTCAGCCTAATTTTCACCCGGACATTTTGCAGCCTTTCATCAGTTGACAGGGTTGGATGAAACATTTTCATCTCATTGTGTACATGCGAGACGCATAGTTATGATTTGACTGGTAGCACCTGTAACCAGTCAACTCAAGATTACCAATGGACACTATGGTCAGCAAATAGCCCACATGTGCCAGCGCAGCAACAACCAGTCCGGTGTTCAGCGGCTAGGCAAAGGCACACCAAGAAAAATGCAGGGATAGGTCAGTTTGGGTGGAAAGGGGTCCTTGATCAAGTCACAGTCAGCATGCAGGCCTGATATTGTCACTAAAACTTAGTTATTGTTATTCTTTATTTTCAACCAGTTAAAGAAAGAACTGGATCAAAAACAGCAGGAGGAAGAAAGTGCAAAAGGAAAGAAAGATAAAGACAAGAAGGAAAAAGAGAGGAAGGAAAAGGAGAAGAAAGAAAAGGCGAGGAAAGAAAAGGAAAGGAAAGAAAAAGAAAAAAAGAAAGGGAAGAAAGCGGTAAAGTGATCCCAAAATAAGTCGTGTTTATTCTAGTCTACACAGCTATGATAATATATGGAGTGCTAGTAATCTCAAAAGCCTTAAATCTTTCTGAGTGCTGTATCTTTAACTATGTAACGTTTGCTTGGTTTGAAAAGGTTTCACGTATTTCTTTTCAAAACAATACAGAACACTCAGTATATTATTCTAAGATTGTATTAGCGTGTTGCTTCTAGTGAAACGTCCATATCAAGAACCAGTGCCAATATGATGAAGAGTATGTTGAAAATATGCAGGTTAAATTATGCTGTTATTTTGCCCTCCTACATCTACCGCTGTGAAGAGGTATATTATTGCATATGGGGATTTAGTCTATTTTAAAGTCTAAAATTAAGCTACACCCTAAAACATTCATGAACCAACAATTTCTTATACATTGACCTGGGTTACATTTTCTGGGCTAAATTTAAATCCCATAGGAAACAAAAATTGGAATTATGAATTATGCGGAAATTGTCATTCTCTCACAGTTTCCCCCAGATGGATTCTGGAGGATTCATTATGCTGAATTTTTTTCCCGGAAAAAGCTCTGAAAAAAAATTCAACAAATCTAATTGAGTGTGTTAAATACCGATCCCGCATGTCATGCAACATTTTGTGGTTGAAAACTCAGAATAGGAGGAATTTACTTCACCTGGTAAATCCCTCACCCAGGTTAGTAGTAGCTAGCGAGTGTGGTAGACACCCACAATATTCAGCACAGCTTGGGCTCGGGGGTATGACTAGGATATAGTGCGCTCTCCTTCGCAACAATCTGTTGCAGTCGTCTCATCCTCCAAATCCAAACTATACAAGTAAAACATTCTGTTTGAATATTATTTTTTGAGATATAGCTAGAGTAAGACATACGGCCCCTTTTGCTGACCTTTGTAAAAAATTAAAATAATACGGCTCTCCAAGCAGTAGTATGTTATCAAGCCTATGTGCTGTGCTAGGTCTGTGACCACCATGGTTAAAAGACCAGCAACCTTGGCATGCTATTTCATTCTCTGATGACTAAAAAAGTTACAAAGTTGTATGTTGGGATATAGGTGTGGAATACCATAAAATAAACAAGAATGCGAATAAACACGAGAAAGATGGATCCATCATGTAAGCAAGTAAATGAATACCAGGTAAAATGCACAGACAAATATTCAGGAAAGAACAAATGAAGTGAACAGTTTTAAATTAATCTGACAGATAAGACTAGGGCTTGGCTTTCATATTAATGAAAAAGAATTGGACCTAGGAGAAAAATAAATCAGCAATTGGAGAAAGAGCTAGCTGTTCTCATGTGCAGCTCTGGGAAGGTTCCGTTCCAGATGACTGTCCACTTGCATGGCATTCCTCTGGACTGCACGCGTGGCATCTAATGTGACCTCTGGTGGATCTTGGGGTGCAATTTCGTAAAACATGATAGTATGGAGTTCTACCACATTTAACAGTCTATGATCAATCACAATTTATGCTTGAATAGATCATGGTCTGTGCTGTAACATGACCTAAAATGATGGACACAATGTCAGGCATATTGCCGCTGCTACTCATGTAAGAAATCAAATTAAAAAAACAAAGCTCATGTCCCAAGCACATGCAACTTGCTTATTTCTATAGACCAATATCTAGAGATGTTTCCAAAAATCTAAACATAACCAGGATGTAAAAAAAGGAGCAGCATAGCGCGCAATCGTCTTGACATGTTTGTTTGTGAGCAGCAAAGATCATATTAATTTTACAACTCCATGTCAGTCTACCCTAAGGCCCATCAACTTCTACATCACAGATGTTTATACGTTTTGTGGCACAAATCATAAGCCTGTATTCATTCATTATAATGAATCATATCCACAAGCCACCTTATTTCTTGGATGCTTTCCTTGAATTCCTCCAAAATAAAACTGTATTTGAAAGAACTGAGAGAAAGGAAAGGATGACAAGTCATTGTCTATAACTATTTCTCCACATCTTTGAGTATATCGGCTTTCAAATATTGGAAAAATTCGGGTTTTCAAATCCAGGTAATGAAAAACTGCTGAAGAGTCCGTTTTATCCCTGTGTATGGATCACTAACATAATATCGAATACACAAATATAGAATTACCAAAATATCTGAGAAAAAATAGAGAAAGCAAAAATATCGAATTCCTATCTACAAACAGGTAAGTACAAAAATATTGAATCAAAAATATCGTTTTAAAAAATATAGTCAAATTATTGAATTTTTTTAAATGTCTCAAAATTAATTTTAAATTAATGAAATAATACATATAATTAACTAAAACTTACTTAAAAATACTTAAATAACCTTAAAATGATTAACTAATTAATTTAAGTTATAAAAAACCCATACAATTCTATTTTTTAATACATATATATATTAACATAATATTAATAAAAAATATACAATATTTTTACAGTAGGATAACGGGAGGGTAACATTTGCTATTACCACTCCAGGGAGTGCAACAGTAGGGAAAACTTTGGATAGTGTAGGGGTAAAAATCGCTATTCCCACTCCAGTGAGTGCAACAGTAGGGAAAGCGTTGGATAGCATTGGGGTAAAAATTACTATTCCCACTCTAGTGAGTGCAACAGTAGGGAAAACGGTGGATAGCGGGAGGGTAAAAAGTACTATTCCCACTCCAGTGAGTGCAACAGTAGGGAAAGCGTTGGATAGCGGGAGGGTAAAAATTACTATTTCCACTCCAGAGAGTGCAACAGTAGGGAAAGCGTTGGATAGCATTGGGGTAAAAATTACTATTCCCACTCTAGTGAGTGCAACAGTAGGGAAAACGGTGGATAGCGGGAGGGTAAAAAGTACTATTCCCACTCCAGTGAGTGCAACAGTAGGGAAAGCGTTGGATAGCGGGAGGGTAAAAATTACTATTTCCACTCCAGTGAGTGCAACAGTAGGGAAAGCGTTGGATAGCATTGGGGTAAAAATTACTATTCCCACTCTAGTGAGTGCAACAGTAGGGAAAACGGTGGATAGCGGGAGGGTAAAAAGTACTATTCCCACTCCAGTGAGTGCAACAGTAGGGAAAGCGTTGGATAGCGGGAGGGTAAAAATTACTATTTCCACTCAAGAGAGTGCAACAGTAGGGAAAGCGTTGGATATCGGGAGGGTAAAAATTACTATTCCCACTCCAGAGAGTGCAACAGTAGGGAAAGTGTTGGATAGCGGGAGGGTAAAAATTACTATTCCCACTCCATAGAGTGCAACAGAAGGGAAAGCGTTGGATAGCGTATGGGTAAAAATTACTAATCCCACTCCAGAGAGTGCAACAGTAGGGAAAGCGTTTGATAGTGTAGGGGTAAAAATTACTATTCCCACTCCAGAGAGTGCAACAGTAGGAAAAGCATTGGATGGCGTAGGGGTAAAAATTACTATTCCCACTCCAGAGAGTGCAACAGTAGGGAAAGCGTTGGATAGCGTAGGGGTAAAAATTACTATTCCCACTCTAGTTAATTTAACAGTAGGGAAAGTAATGATTAAATATATTAATAAAAATAAATTAAATATCAATACCAATAAAACATTATTTAAAATTAATTACCAATTTAATATTATGTAATAATTAATCAAAATTAATTCCAATTATTAATTAATTAACAGTAAATTAATTATCAATACACAAAAAGTATTTTAAGATGTAATTAATTACAATAAAATTACTTCCCACCCTATTCCCCTATAAACCCACAATCCGCTACAGAAAATAAATTGATACAATTATCGTAATTATCAATGAATAAATTAATACAAATTAATTACCAATTAATACCAAATAATTACCAATTAACAATTATTAAACAAATACAAAATCAATACCAATATATAAATACAAATTATATACTTAATTACAATTAAATTGCTTCCCACCCTATTCCCCTATAAACCCACAGCCCGCTACAGAAAATAAACTAATACAATTAATATAATTATCAATTAATCAATTAATAAAAATGTATTACCAATTAAAAATTAATTTACAATTAATTCAAAATGAATATCAATAAATACATAAAAATATTTAATTATTTAATTACAATTAAATTACTTCCCACCCTATTCCCCTATAAACCCAGAACCCGCTACAGAAATAAAACGCAAAATTAAATTAAAAATATGTAATTTCTAAAAATTCATATTTAATTTAATATAATTAAATTACTACCCCCCTATTCCCCTATAAACCCACAACCCGCTACAGAATTAAATTACGCAAAAATTAAATAACATAAAATTCATTACTTAAAATAAATTACAAAAATAATATATACTTTTCACTTATATACTATCTTACAAAACACACATTTCGATATATTTTAATACCTATATCATATACTTCAATATTTTGACTTTTTATATTTAAAAAAATCGATATTATATTACTTACCTTCAATTCGATATTTTTCACCACTATATTCTGGCCATTCGATATTTTGTCCATTCTATATTTTGATTTCGATATTTTGGTAATTCTATATTTTGAATTTGATATTTTGTCTTGTTACCATTAGGGAGACCATTTGTTCATTGGTTTCAGATTTACAGTTATGCGGTCTCCATAGGGTGTCTTCCACTTCACTATAAAAATGATCCACCTGTTTTGACTGAGCTCCATTGAGATGACAAATTGCATTATTACTATTTGCATTAAGGGTAGTAATATTAAAATAAAATAAACTTTGAGACATTTAAATAAAACATTCACCTATATCTTGGATCCAGGGCGTAGCAAAAAAGCATATTGATTAGTGTCATTGATTGTAGCTTTAACCACCTGTCAATTTTTGTGAAAGATGTGACACTCCCAGTTTAAACTTAAAATCTGGCCATTATTACTTGCAGTGCCCCCGTTTCCTGAGCTCCCCAGGCACAGTAGTCATATAGAAGAGAGTGCAGATGCTTGTGTACCCTCTTCTGTAATATAGATAGCACCAGGTAACATATAGTGTCGGTGCTTTTCTAAAGGGGTGTTCCCTTATATGCATTGGGGTGTGAACACGTTCAAATGAAGAAATCACTTTGCCTCTGCACCAGTGCTGTATTATGGACCCACGCGCAGAGGCAAAGAAGCTGTCAGGTGGGGTACTTACTGTGCCTCACAATAAGGTGGCACTCAATCGGTGCGGCCCTGGGGGGTTAAAAAGGGATCCCATGGACCCCCGCCCCCCCCCAGACGTCCCCATGCAGATGGGTACATTTCGTCACTGCACCTGCTTGCAGGGGTATCTCTGTCCTCCTTCGAAGTGCAGGTAGATACTGCCTGCACAGTAAAAGACGAAATGGCTGCTTCAAGCAGCTACTCTGTTGTTCATTAATGCATCGCCCCCAAAGGAGTGCGAGTTTGTGGCTGTCCAGGGGGTAGTGCATTAATTTTAATAGGGCGCACTGTCCCCGTTTGTGCCTGATGCGCCTGTCTAAAGCTGAGCTGTGGTTCAAATACAGCCAGGGTGCCCTATTTAATAATTCACGTCCTGAAGTCTGCTGATTTTGTAATGTAAGATTCGAGCTTATGCAAGTGCTTGGGTGTTACACTGGTGTGGTTACTGTTAACATCTCTGTAGCTATGTTACCATATAGACTGTCTCCAGGGTCCATGTGGAGCTGGCGTTGGGGGGAGGGGGGGGGGGTTCTCTATTCTCTGTAGCCCTCACGTTGTTCAGAGTCTACCTTGTGTCTGTGGTGCTGATGCTTTATGGATTGATGTTCTCTACAGATTTTATTAATTTATTATTGTATTCGCTAACATAGTTGAGTGAAGCTGATGGGTGGCATGTCTCCTGACAGTATAATTGTAAAATCCAGGGGTTAAAACGACACCAAGTACACTAACTATGTGGAAGCCATGCATAGCCATCTTTCATCCATGAACATAAAAGGTATTGGAGTGTACGATGTCTGGAATGTGTCTCGACTCAATAATCTGTTACTGATCATGTGTCCGAGGTCCCCGGGGCTGTGATTCACTAGAGGTCGTGTCTTGGGTCTATAGCTGCTGTGATGCCGTGTAGGTTGCCTTAGGTCTCATTACCAGTCCTAGGTGGTTGGTTTTATGCATTGCATTAGGTTTCTGTAGTGACACATGCTTGAACTGATATCCAAAGGCGAACCCAGTTAACAACAAGACACATTCCCACCTTTATTAATTTACCTCACTCCCTTGGATCAGAATTGAAACAAATTAATGAGTGGTTCTTTGTCTTCCAGGAGGAAGATCCTGGCCTGCTCCTTGCTCCGTCGAAATTTATCCCAGACATACAGGACGGACAGAAGATCTACAAGAGTAAGTACAGATGTACACCCCAGGCACTGCCTGTAGAAGACCGTGACCAAGGGTTTATAGATGGATAGACAGAGGAGGATTGGTGAAGGAGCTAGAGGTTTAGTTGTGTTTCCTAATAAAACCCCGTGATTTGGTGGTGCACTTACTCTGCAACCATTTCTATTGTTGCTGTGTCAGACCCTGACACTTTTATGCATTTACTTGTTCCGTGTGTGATGTCTTCATATGTGTTGAGTTTGACTAAGTTTGTCTTTGAGTGAATGCTTTATTTCACTGTGAAGCCCTTTCGGTGCTTGTTGAATATGACAATGATCCCTTTCAGAGGATTATGTGTTCCCTTTTGTTACATCATTGAGTGGGTGCTTTGTTCCAAAATGGGACTGTTCCACTGGGTGCTGATTGTTTTTGTGATACTTCAAGTAGGTGAGGGTCACCACATGAAATTGAAGTGGTCACTTAATTGTGTGGGTACTGTCTTTCCAAATATGACTTGTCAGTGGGTGTTGTCTTTCACCTTGTGATCTATGGACTGAGCAGAGAGGCTGCCTGCTATGAGGTGGTACTGCTAGGTACTTGGAACCAGTTGTACTAAAGTTTAGAGAGTCGCAATTGTGCATAGTGGACTGTACTAAACATTGCACGCCGAACAAATAGGTAATTCTACTTTTAGCGACATGAAATAGCAGTTTTCTAATTTGATTACCAAATAGGGAATTCTTAAAGAACTGTCCAATTCTCAAATTGTGAATGATCGCAAATCAATCATTTTTCACTTGCGAACTAACACCAAGGGGGAGCCAGTTCTAACCAGGTGCAAAACATAAAAGAAGGACCAGAACGGTTTTTTTCATCCAAGGTAGGTGCACTATATGTGAGGGCCATAGGGATGAGGCTATTGACATTTCAGCTGAGAAGGAGCCAAACATTACGTTTATGGTATCACAATATCTGACCACACAGAGCAGTAAGTCTTTAATAAGTACAGGCTCAGTTGCCAGGTCATCCTGGCACTGACTGATGTGCTAGATCTAGACCCAAACCCACATAGGAGCATGGTTATACCAACACATGTGTGGGCCTTAAGATCACTGCACCACCTAGCCTCTGGCAGTGGTCAGGGGATTGTAGCAACAGCAGGGACGGCGTCATGGAGTGCACTGCCTTTTTGTACTGACCAAGTTGCAGTGATGTCAAGAATATCCAATCACATCTCCTTTCCAAATACAGCTGCAAAAATTCAATAGGCCATGGTGCAATTGATAGAGAGCGCAGGTCACCGACTAATTTTATTACCAAATATGCACACTTGGGCCCATAATATATTTAATACACTTTTATTTTAATCGGGTAACTTACACTCTACTACCAGTAAACCTGTTCCTTTCTATTTATTTCCAATGTACTTGACTTACCAATCCTCGTCACAGGTACCTAAGATCACAATGGATGAAGGAGCTAGCTGTAAAATAAGTAGTCAACACAATACAATATACAATTGAAATGTTTGTACTCTTTGTAATACCCGCAGACTCAGGAAGTTTTGAAAACCTTTATCTAATCATCATCATCATCATATGCCATGAGTAAAAGATTAACACAGACAAAACTATCTAATACTAGAATTAGAACTATCGTATAGCTATGAATAAGGCAGAGAATACTAATCATTTAGAAATCGGAAAATAAAATGGAAGGAGAAAATAAGGAACATGCTATTTTAGATCGACGGACTTTCACAACTTCACTAAAGGCAGGTAAGAAAAAGGGAACATGCTTAAATCAAAGTAGACTTTCGAAATTCACTAACGGTTCAAAGGAAATGAAACTTATGCTGTTTGATTTATCCAGATGTTCTTATTCTCTATAGGGAAGGTAAGAATGGAACATAAACTATAAAATAACGATTTGGCATTTGGCTAAAGGTAGGTAGAAAAGTGAAACATGCTAATAGACAGATAATACATCAACAAATCTCATTTATAAAGGGACAGGGGAGAAAAGGGAACATATGTAATTATGCTTGACAATTATTCGAGATGTTAGGAATGCAAGTTTAGATAAACTATCACCCACACATACTTTATATTTACCTAGGATAGAGTGAAGACCAACCCTGGCCACGGGTCAGTTGGGAAAGACGGGAAAGGACCCTCAAGGACTTAGATGCCAGTAGGCGAGCAGGTACAGCTCATGGACAGTCAGTACAGGATAACCCCAGAATTTGGATCAGGACCGGGTTCACCAAAGGGTACGACCAACACCCGCAGCTTTGGTTGCAACACCTGCGCTACTCCCTCCCTGCAAGGAATCTGCCAATAACCCCGATTGGGTTTTCGAACCACCCAGCAAAGTGCTTCGCCAGCCCTTTAGGTCTGCATAAACCCCGAATGGGTTTCTCAAACCTCCCAACAGAGTGCTTTGCAGCTCTCTGAGTTCAGTCACCTATAGAGTGCGTTGGGTCAGTGACAGGTCAGCTATTCGGACAAGTCGGACAATTTCTCTATCTAAACCTAGGCTAGTTATACTGTTTTTCGGGTCAGTGTACCACCCCCCAATGTTGCAAGTGTAAGGATCCCCAATTTTGATTGGACAAAGGATGAGGTTAAGTCATCACACCACCTAAATTTTAGACCTTCTCAGGCTCAATATTCAGTCTTCGGACCCACCCCTTAAAGTCTAACTTCCCATGACATATGTTTTACAGTGAACAATGGTGTATACAGCAGTTATTACAAATGTAACAAATTCTGATACAGTTCAGCTTCTTCGGCTAGGTTGGAGTTCAGGTTCCCAGCAGCATCTTGGCCGTGGCTGCCAGCTGGCTGGGTTCCACTGCTGCATGGTTTTGTTTTCCCCCATCACGTGACTGGTACCATACGGGCTTCCAAAATGGAGTAGTAAGCACCTCCCAGGCCCAAAGAATACGATACATGAAAAGCAAGCGAAAACAATTAAGGAATACAGAATAGAAGATTTCACTGTATACCATGAATGGCTATACTACATCCCTTACTTTATAATAACTATAGCGTTATGAGTAAGTGCAGAACAAACAGCTTCGCAAAAGCAGCAATGCAAGCTCAGAGCATATGAGAACACAAAGCAGCCATTTTAGCTGTATTGCGTATGAGCAACAAATTCCCACCTGAACTGCGAGTACATCACGTCACATGGGTATGACCTACCCATGCGCAGACTAAATTCCCGCGTAGCAGCGACCATTTTAATGGCAAGCGTATTACGCTTAGTAAACACATAGGCAAGCTTCACTGGGACACACCATGTAGTGTAAAAAGGTGCAAACTTAGTAACACGAACATATTGATTTAATTGTATTAACGTTATTTGAGGTTCTTGATACAAGCAAGTCCCTTAACGTGTGAATCCTTGCTCCATCAATCCCCTCTTTGATGATATTTACTATCATCACTATTAATGGAACCAGATGCCAACTTTTCACATTGCACCCATTTCAATCTCTCTACAAACTTTCTATTCAGCTTTTTCTCTGCATCTTTATTAGGATGAACATTTTTCATCTTTTTGTATATTTTATTATTTAATTCTTCTAGTTCGAGTTCTTCAACATTTCGTTTCACTCCTCTCTTATTCACAGCATACTTCTTTTGGTGTTTTCGGCATTTACAGCAAATTATTATGATGAGCACAAATAAGCTTATTCCCGCTATTGGCATCAGTATTTTACTCACAAGACTTTTACCTAGGTTAGAAAACCAACTACCTACGGAGTAGAGACCATCAGTTAGTCTTTTCCAGGCACTATCAACCTCCAGTGGTTTGAGCTCTCTTTCCAAATTAGTAATGTTTCTCACATATTTCTTAATTCCAACACTTTTATCTGGAATGTAAGTGCAACAATGTTGCGCTTTCAACATTCTACAGACTCCGCCCTCTTCTGCCAATAGAGTGTCAAGAGCAAGTCTATTTTGTAAAACCATAGATCTGATCGCAACCATTTCGGTATTAACCATCAGGAAACCTTCCCAGTGTCAGTTGATAACCGATCTACTACTGTAGACAATTTGCAAATTCTGTGTGTATTCAGAGCCACTCCCACTGTAGGTATCATTGCACTAAATATATCACCTATTATTTCTCCTACACTTTCTCTTTTACTACGCATTAATCCATTAGTGTTTTCAGTGCTTCCAGTGACTTTCCCCATATGGTATATCTTTGGAAAGACAATACCAAAATAGCAGCTTCCGTACCAATGGTCCGGCAATTTGAAGTAAGCCTTGTTTCCACATATAAAATAAATTCCAGGAAACACTGGCTCTGACTCATCTTTGAAACCCCAACCCCCAATTACCTTGTAATTGTGTTCGCATTCACTGGAACCAATGAAAATGTTATTATGATAACTAGTCTTTTCTCTGTGAAGTTTCCCTTTCTTTTCGAAATCCAGCAACAATGCAGCATTAGCTCCACCATTTGAGGTGCTATCTATATTTTCAGCCCACTTGGGAATTTTCTGATTCTTGTCCTTTGCTTTCTTTTGGAAACTCTCTCTTCTTTTCTCTACCATATTTAGAAATATTTTCTCTTGTTCTTGTTATGTACAGGTCAGGTTATTTCTGTGTGTGTCATTTATACTTATTTTACCTATAGTTAGAAAATATTCTCCCATGTATTTTGCTACGTCTCTGGTAGTATGTACAGGATTCAAGTTTCTTCGCACAGGAAGTTCAGAAAATATCACATCTACGTTTGAGTAATAATACTGTAACGGTCCACTTTTATAGAATAAACTAGCTAAAATACTACAGGAAATTACATATGTTAGTGGCAAGTGATGGTAGGTCACACCCTCAGCTACTGAAGTAGGTAGCTTCATACAGACCTAACAGTCTTCTATCTCCATTGCTTCTACGTAGTGTACTAACAAGTTTGCAAATACATTCAAATGAGTTTTGTTCTTAATTCTATGATAATGTAGTCCTTCCTCATCTGGTGTATCTAAGTCCATTCTAGTTTGTTTAAGGCCAACTGCTTTCTCTAGTGTATCTACTCTTTGTGGTGCGTCTTCTGTTTGTATTTCTTCTGTGTCATCTGTCACTGGTTTAGTAGGGTACAAATTAGTATCTTTACTCATCATGTAAGGAATAGTTATTGTTAGCCCTATCCATAATATCAGTACTAATGCTATACTACATAAACATACTTTGCAGCATGTTTTACAACAATTTCGTCTTGGTCTTCCATTCACAGCGGAAACAGACATTTTGGCTCAAAAGAAGCTTCAACCCCTCTTTGTAACTTTACACAGGTTGTTTACACAGGGCAACTTTCAGGTGGGTTTCACTTCTTTGTTAGTCTGGTCAGCAATTAATTCTTCATCACTTTCGTCACTTATTTCCATATTTTTAAAGTCTTCCAACACCAGATAAGTCCATTCAGGACTCTGATACTTGTTGTTTAGTCTCTTTATTCGGGCACTTCTTCTTTCAGGCTTTGTTCCAGACTGGTCAGCTTTACTGGAGTCTTGATTTTCTTGCTCAAGTTCTTCGTCGATCGTTTTTAGTCTCAGTCTCAGTCTTTTGACAAATCTTGGTACTTTATCTCTTTTCTTGAATCTTTTAACTGGCACTGTAATTTGGCTTTCTTCAAGCGCTCTTTTATTCTCGTTCAATTGTTGCACATTTGTTTCAGTGTCTTCTTCTTCCCTTCCTGTCTGACTAGTTCCAGGTCTTATGTCAGTTTCTTCTGCCTGGTCGCTAAGCTGGTCTTGTTCAGGTATATGCTGGATTTGGCTTTGTTTTGTTTCAATTTCTTCTTCCTGAACACATTTATCTATTTCTATCTGATCCTGTTCAAGCACTTCGAACTTTTGATTTTCTTCCGCTTGAACTTCTGCTCTAATTTCTATCTGTCCCTTTTCAGGCTCAGGAGTTTTTTGGAGGTGTGTCGATAACCTGCTCTTCCCCTACCTGGCCTTCCTCATCATCAGATTTGATTTGGATTTCGATGACCTGATTATCTTCTTCTATTCCTGTCTCGTCCTCACTATCCCACTCTCTATCTAAGTAGGTTTGTCTTCTGGTTCTTATTGGGTAGAGTGTCAGGTTGATTACTGGGGCCCAATCATCTTGTGGAGCTCAGTTGTTCTTCTTCAGCTACTTCAGGACCAATTTCAGGAGACCCCTCAGCTGCACAACCTTCAGCCTCAGTTTCCTCTTCTTCTGTCACTTTCTTCGTATGGCTGGCATGGATCCACCATGGAACACCTGCACACTTCACTGCTGTTGTGGTAACAAGAATCACCTGTCTTCTTTTTCCCCACTTCGGTGTAAGGCAAATCTTCCGAGTATGTTTCTTAATTACAACCCAATCACCAGGGTTCAAGTCATGGGCTGGAGTTGCTGGTCTGGCGACGTCGTCTTCTCCAATCTGGTGAGAGATAGAACGCACTTGGTCACCCAGTTGCTTGCAGTACTCTAGCACCAAATCATCAGATATGTTTATCAGTTTGTGTCCTGGCACCCATGCTTGCCTCATTGCTCTTCCCATCAGTATCTCATGGGGACTCAAGCCTGTCTTCCGGTCTGGAATACTTCTAAGTCCCATCAAGACAAGGGGCAAAGCATCTGGCCACTCCATTTAAGTTGATTCACACATTTTTCCTAATCTTGATTTGATTGTGCCATTCAGTTGTTCTACCACTCCAGAAGCCTCTGGGCGATATGCACAGTGTAGTTTTTGCATGATTTTGAATGCTTCACAGATTTGTCCTATTATTTCACTTTGAAAATGCCCACCTCTGTCTGATTCAATTGTGACTAGAAAACCATACCTAGGTATCAGTTCCCTCAGTAACAATTTGGCTACAGTGATGCTGTTGTTCCTACGTGCAGGATAAGCTTCTACCCATTTTGAAAATAGGCAGACAATGACGAGGATGTACTTCATTCCTCGACAGGGGGGTAACTGAATAAAGTCAATTTGTAATCTTATGAAAGGACCTTCTGCTTTTCCAATTGTACCTGGTAAAACTACTGTTTTCTTTCCTGGATTAAATTGCTTACATATTAAGCACCTCTGGCAGAGTGCCTCTGCTATGTTTCTGAATTTCGAATTGAACCATGTCTGTCTAAAGACACGGATCATTGCATCTCTTCCTAAATGGGTATCTCCATGTATCAATCTAGCCATAGGAGCAAGCAAGCAGTCTGGCAACACAGGCATATCATCAAGGTAAACAATGACACCATCCTCATTCCTTCTCCGACAACCAATTTTTCTCCACCTTTCCTTTTCTTTTGGTTCTGCTGCATCCTGCAAATCTCTCAGTTCTTCCCATGTTTTTATTTCTTCAAACACCATAAGTTGGCAGCTGTTTCCGCCTACCCCCAGCTTAGTATTGATTGCTATTTTATATTTAGCACAATGTTGGGCCAGTTGGTCAGCATATCGATTACCTGCTGTCACTTTGTCATCACCAGATTTGTGAGCAGCACACTTGACAACTGCCAATGCTTTTGGTAACTGGATTGCTACCAGTAATCCTTGCACAACATTTCCATTTCTGATAGGAGTACCTGAAGAAGTCAGGAACTCTCTTTGCAGCCACAATTGGCCAATGTCATGCACAACCCCATAACCATACTGGCTATCAGTGTATATGGTTATGTTCATGTTTCTCTCAAATTTACAGGCCTTTGCCAATGCAACCAATTCGGCTACTTGTCCAGACTTTACTCCATACAAATAGGATGCTACTACTGGACCTCCTAAAGTGCACACCGCATAGGCAGCACTTAAGCCTCCGTTCTCATGTCTCATGCATGAGCCATCTACAAACAGCTCATAATCTTCATCAGTTAGGGGTGCTTCTCTTATGTCAGGGCGGGGTTTCGTGCTGAACTCAGTCAGGTGTAGGCAGTCATGCTCAACTTCTCCCCTCACTCCTGCTGTGAGTGAGTTTTGTAGGAGAGTGGCTGGATTCAAAATATTACATCGGGCAATGGTTACCTTTCCTGCACCTACAAGAATTCTCTCATACTTAGTCAGCCGACTAGGTGTGAGGTACTGAGTTTTGGTTCTGGTCAACAAAATTACAACTGCATGTGGAACATACACAGTTACAGGATGTCCCATAATGATGGACTCACTTTGTTCAAGACTCATGCAAGTTGCAGCTACTGCTTTCAGACATCCAGGTAATCCAGCAGCCACTGGATCCAATGTAGAGGAAAAATATGCTACAGGTCGTCTGGTTAAACCATGACTTTGAGTCAGAACTGAAAGTGCACAATTGTCTTGTGTGTCACAGAACAGTACAAACTCTTTTGAGTAGTCAGGCATTCCTAATGTGGTAGCTGTACACAGACATTCTCGTAATTTCATAAAAGCTGTCATGCTTTCATCATCCCACTCCACTGGGTCTTATGCTCCTTTCTTTGTCATTTTTATCAATGGTCTTGCTAGGACTGCAAATCCCACAATCCACTGCCTACAGTATCCTACAACTCCAAGAAACATTCTGATTTCTTTCTGGGTATTGGGCAGGTGCATGTTTCGAATTATCCTAATTCTCTCCGTGGTAACTTTCCTGATACCTTTCTCTATCTGGTTCCCCAGATATTTCACTGAAGAGGTACAGAACTGTAGTTTGTCTGGTGACACTTTATGTCCCCCTTCACCTAAATGGTTCAGTAAGGAAATGGTGTCAACGACACAGTCTTTCCTGCTTTTAGACGCCACCAAGAGGTCGTCTATGTATTGCACCAGGACTGATTCTCTAGGCAATACCAAGGATTCAAGGCATTTTTTCAGAATTTGATTGAAAATCGAAGGACTCTCTGTGTACCCCTGAGGGACACGATTCCAGACGTAAACATGACTGTCGAATTCAAATGAGAAAAGAAATTTGCTGTCTGGATGCAATGGAATTGAAAAGAATGCATGGCATAGGTCAATAACAGTAAACCATCCAGCATTCCAGGGTATTTGGTACAAGATCACTGCAGGGTTTGGCACAATAGGACAGCAAGGAACAACGATTTTATTTACCTTGCACAGGTCCTGCAGTACCCTGTACTTACCACTCGGTTTCTTTATTCCAATTATGGGCGAATTACAAGGACTGCTCAATACTTCTTGTATGATGTCTGCTTCCAACAACCTTTTTATTTCAATAGCAACCCCTGCTTTCACTTCTGCACTCATTTTATACTGTTTAGTATTCGGGTAAACTGCATCTTCTTTTATCGAAATTTTAATTTGGTCAACATTTGCCATTAGTCCTACATCTTTCCCAGTGAAATCCCACACTTCTGGTTTTACTGTTTGTTGGAGCTCGTCAGGTAAGTCTTGTATTGTCAGTCTTTTAATTTCTGAGTCAGGTCTTATTAACATTAATTTGTAAATTCGGTCTTCATCTGGGGTCTGAATTTCAACGCCATTTGGTGTGCAAAAGATGGTACAGTTCATTTTACACAGCACGTCTCGTCCTAGTAGGTTCACAGGACTTGAATCGCAAACAACGAACCTATGCATTTCTTTGAAATTCCCTTTTTTAATTTACATGGGTTCTGTATCTGAGGTACTAATTAATTTATTAGAAACGCCCACTACTCGGATCGCTTCTCCCGAAAGGGGTAGGTTTGGAACGTCTGCTGTTCTCACAGTAGAACGGGTGGCACCAGTGTCCAACAGAAAGGTGACGTCATTTCCTTCAACCTTTCCTTCAATGTATGGCTCTGACTGGTCCACCGGCAAGGAGGCGCCAAACACGCACTCCTCGTCCTCCCCCCTCAGGTACCGTCAGAAAGGTTTGTCACAGAGGAATGTATCATTCAACAGAAATTGCGAAGTTGCTGCATTTCTATCCTCCCTTCTTTCCCAAACCTCTGCTTCCTCACCCTGTTGTGATTTGCTCCTATAGTTTGGCCTAGGTGCACGGGGCAACTGATTCTGTTTTACCTGTTGCTGTGTCTTCCTTGGTCCCTCATTCTGTGCCTGCGGATTTAAATAATTAATTTTCACATTATCATTCTGCACAGCCTTACACTCGTCCCTTCAGTGCCCCATCTTTCCGCACCCATGGCAGGGGAACTTCTTCCTGGCCTCCATTCTGCTCATTTTTATTCTTGGTTTTCCTCCACCCCCAGGGTTCTGATTCTGAGTATTTGTCATTTTGCTTAACTGCTGTTCTTGGTGCTCTGCTAATTTTACTTGTGCCCACATGACTTTTTCTTTTAATTCCTTTTTCTTGTTTTCTAGCTCATGTTCACAGTATTTTGCATATTTAAGCACTTCATCTATAGGTTTGGCTTGCCAACAGATATTATTATCTTTAATCCACTGTGAAATTTTAGGTCTTAATCCTAACAAAAATCGATAAATGAAGTGGGTCATGTCCCTCATCTCAATATTATCCAGGCCACTGTATGTCTTGAACACCTAAAACAGTCGTTCATAGTATGCATGCACAGTTTTTGGGTATTTCTATCTATTCGTGTCCAATCAGTTTCTTTTGCAGGCACCTTTCCTTTCAGGTACAGCATTACCTGGTTGTACTTCCTCATTACTTCCCCTGAGGGAGCTCCTGTCTTTGGGTCTCTGGCGTATCCTACACTGGCCAATCAACAGCAATTTTACATTCTGTCCATAAATCTACGGGAACTACAATGTCAAAGAACCCATCTAGATCTTTCAGGAGGCATTTTTGGACTTTAACAAATCTCTCAACTTGTCTGTACCACTCTACAGGTTTCTCTCGTAATTTTGGGAAATCATTTGTAAATGACACAACATCTTGTCTGGACCATGGAACATGTACATATCCTCCACCTGGCACTTCTCTCATAGGATATAATTTTTCTGCCTTGCCAGCTTCTTTTAGGACATATTCAGAAGTCATTTGTTTGGATCTACTGTCTTCCTTTTTCTTTGCCTACCTGGCTTTCCATTTTTCTAAGTCTCCCCATTTCTGTAACAGGTTTAGCAATTCTCTTATCTGCACCTTTTTCCCTGACACGTTCATGTTTTCTAAATCTTTGTCAGAAAATTCTGCTCTGTAGGGGTTTTGCAATACTTTGGATCTGCTAAAATCTATTCCCATGCTAGCTACGGTGTCCATTAATTTCTCATGGAACACTCTGGTGTTTCGGGTATTACTTTTGCAAATGAATAATAATTCTTCCTCACTAAGGGTGTTCAACCTGTCCAATCCCACGTTCCCAGCCATCTGTTCTTCCAATTCTATTAAATATCTAATGGTTTTGACTGAGGATTTATTTTCTCTAGTTCTCAGGTCCATCGATCTATTTCCTCAGGAGTCACTACTGTGGCACTTCTAGTACCAGAAGAGGACTCAATCTGGACTTCTCTTGCACCAATATGAATGTTCTTTCTCTGTGAATTGCCTTCTGGTTCCCTTATGGGTAAATCCATCAGGGAAATTACAGATTCGCATTCACTTGCCTGATCATCAACTATTAAGGGCTCTTTTCTTGGCTGCACTACAGATGGAGTTACAACTGGAGTTTTTGGACTAGCCTGTTTATCCCCGTACAGAGGAACAACTGGGCCAATAGTTACTGGAATTGTTAAAGCCTCAGGACTTGTATTTAACTGGGAAATCTTCTGGATAAGTTCAGTTCTCTGTTTAATTAAAGCCTCTCTCTTTCGGTCCTGTAAGACCTTTTCCATGGTGGTTTCATGTACTATCTGTGGGATCAAGGGAGGGTAAAGATTTGGTGCACTTGGATTTGCCATACTTGGTCCCTCATTACAGGAAGGCCTATAATATGGAACAGTCAGATCAGACGTGCTCGACCCCTCATTATAATTTGGTTTCAGGAATGGATTTCTCGTATTCAGGGACCTGGGCTCCTCATTATACAGTGGTGGATTTTTCATTATTAAATCCTGCAGGTATTCATCCTCAGAATCACCAGCAGTCATTAAATGTCTGGTTTTCTCAGTCCTTTTTCCTCCCACGGGTTCGTCTACAGTTAATACTGGGAACAGACCTTCTACCATCATGTTCTGTCTCCATTCTTTCATTCTTTTCTCTCGGGTCTCTTTCTTTGCTTTTGGAAACAATTTTGCTAACCCTTTGTCCATTCTGGGTCTGTATCTCTCAAAAGCCTCTATTTCCCATTCTTCTAGGGCCTCATATTGTGTTAGTCTGGGTCTGGGATGCAAATCATTAATTCGAGTCCTCAAATTAAACAAAATCCTACCATTAAAGGTACCTTCTAAAGGAAATGCTAAAATTCCGTCATCTTTAGTGTAGTCCACCCAATTTTCCAACCATACACAAGCATGATACCCTCTGTCAAACATCATAAATGAAGCGGGAGTGTTTGGTGGTGGAATGATAGCTCCTTCTCTTGTCTTAATTGTCTTGTCTTTCTTAAAATAATTCTTTTACTCTGTTTACCAGAGTCATTTTTCTCTTGCTTCCGTACATTCCGTTTAGTCTACGACCTTTCCACTGATCTCTCACAAAACCTTGATATCTTGGATCAGGTCGAGTCTCGGGATGAGTCGGATACCACATATATTTCGATAGGACTTAAATCGTGTAAAAATACGTACTCCTGTTTACTATATTCTTTCAATGCTAGCGTGTCTTTCAATTTTCGACAAACAATCAACAATGTGATTGCAAATAGTTTCGACCAATGGGAGCGCGGCCTTTCTGTGAGACGCGTTCTCACGCTCCTGTGCTCTCCCCTCCTTTACAATACCAGTTCCGCTACACACCCGCTTTTTCGACCAATACCAGCGCGGCACAGAGTCACGTCAGCGCAGCTCCGCGACTGACTCCCTCCTTCACAAGGTAACGGAAACTCGATTTCTTTTCTTAAAGTGCAAGTGCTTTATTTAATTTACAATGTATAACATTCGCCACTGTACTCGAGTGACTAAAAAGGATAGATTTGTTTCACTGCAAGTAAACCTCTTCTGTCTACTTTTCATATACTGCGGATAGATCCCTCTGCCTATCCTTCACACAAGCATTAGAGAACCTGCTACTTCTTTGACTCATCCACTTCTTTTCGGGATATATATATACTAAGTCTAGAGTTTCACTAGCGAACCCTTTTGCTATCACTCAAGCTCCGACGAACCTACTACTCCTCCCGTGTGACCCTTACTAGGCTATATCACAATTGAAGTTTCGTTAGCGAACTCGTTGCTATCATTTATTCAATTATTCATACAGAAAAACCCTAATTAGCGGTTCCAGTTCTGCCTAACCATGCACTAATTTTCCTCGAGCCACTGACCTCACTGCGAGGTGGATTCTCCTCACCACCCGCTATTCTGCCCCCAGGGATTCCAGACAAACATATAACAATCACTAACGAGTTGTGTTAATACATGAATCAATATAGCAGCATTTCATCAAAAATATTTCAAAAACATTTCATAACATTTCAAAGCAATTTTACATTCGATCGATCGATCGATACTTTTAGCAACAATAAAATTTTAGCAGCAATTATATTTTACACAGTTATCAGCAAATAACCTATCTACCTATCTTAACTAGTCCATAACCATCCTCTGCTACCAGAAAATTACTGATAGAGTGCGCAGGTCACCCGACTAATTTTATTACCAAATATGCACACTTGGGCCCATAATATATTTAATACACTTTTATTTTAATCGGGTAACCTACACTCTACTACCAGTAACCCTGTTCCTTTCTATTTATTTCCAATGTACCTGACTTACCAATCCTCGTCACAGGTACCTAAGATCACAATAGATCAAGGAGCTAGCTGTAAAATAAGTAGTCAACACAATACAATATACAATTGAAATGTTTGTACTCTTTATAATAACCACAGACTCAGGAAGTTTTGAAAACCTTTATCTAATCATCATCATCATCCTATGCCATGAGTAAAAGATTAACACAGACCAAACTATCTATAACTAGAATTAGAAATATCGTATAGCTATGAATAAGGCAGAGAATACTAATCATTTAGAAATCGGAAAATAAAAGGGAAGGAGAAAATAAGGAAAATGCTATTTTAGATCAACAGACTTTCACAACTTCACTAAAGGCAGGTAAGAACATGCTATTTTAGATCAACAGACTTTCACAACTTTACTAAAGGCAGGTAAGAACAAGCATTTACAATGCAATGGTCTCGGCATCATTAAAGGTAGAGCTATTGGCATTGCTCATGACATTTCTTTTTTTTTTTAAATCATCAATGGCATTGTCATTTACATTGCCAATAGCTTAATAGTTAAACAAATGGCATTGTCATTTACAATGCTAATAGCTACACCCTACACAGAGCCACTCTCACACAGACACACTCAACAGCACTCTGCAGCACACAGCACTCTACAGCTCACAGCACGCAGCACTCTACAGCACTCTGCGCTCTACAGCACTCTGCGCTCTACAGCACTCTGCACTCTACAGCACTCTGCGCTCTACAGCACACAGCACTCTACAGCACACAGCACTCTACAGCACACAGCACTCTACAGCACACAGCACTCGACAGCACAAAGAACTCTACAGCACACAACACTCTACAGCACACAACACTCTACAGCACACAACACTCTACAGCACACAACACTACAGCACACAACACTCTGCACTAAAAATTTCACAGCACTCTGCACTCTACAGCACACAGCACTCTACAGCACACAGCACTCTACAGCACACAGCACACAGCACTCTACAGCACACAGCACTCTACAGCACACAGCACTCTGCACTCAAAATTACACAGCACTCTGCACTCTACAGCATGCAGCGCTCTACAGCATGACGCACTCTACAGCACGCAGCACTCTACAGCACGCAGCACTCTACAGCACGCAGCACTCTACAGCACACAACACTGCGCTCGACAGCACACAGCACTCTGCGCTCGACAGCACACAGCACTCTACAGCACACAGCAATCGACAGCACAAAGAACTCTACAGCACACAGCACTCTACAGCACTCTGCACTCTACAGCATACAGCACACAGCACTCTACAGCACACAACAACACTCTGCACTCTACAGCACTCTACAGCACACAGCACTCTACAGCACACAACACACAGCACTCTACAGCACTCTACAGTGTGTGTGTGGTGTGTGGTGTATGTGTGTGTGGTGTATGTGTGTGTGGTGTGTGTGTGTGTGTGGTCTTATGTGTGTGGTGTTATGTATGTGTGTGGTGTACTTAGTTTGAGTGTTCGTTTCCTGCACACTCACACACTGCCCCTACACATTCACACACTGCTCACCCTGCACACTCACACTGTTCACCCTGCACACTCACACACTGCAGTCACTGTCACTCTGCAGTCACTGTCACTCTGCAGTCAGTCTGCACTCACTGTCACTCTGCACTCACTGTCACTCTACACTCACTTTGCACTCACTCTCGCACTCACTGTCACTCTCGCACTCACTGTCACTCTCGCACTCACTGTCTCTCTTGCACTCACTGTCACTCTTGCACTCACTCTGCACTCACTGTCACTCTCACTCTACACTGGCACTCACTGTCGCTCTCGCACTCACTCTGCACTCACTGTCACTCAGCACTCACTGTCACTCTTGCACTCACTGCACTCACTGTCACTCTCGCCAAGTGCCAGGAAACAATATGCCAACAGACATGAAGGCTTCAATGCGCCTTTACACGCCACTGAAAGCATGCATTTTGTGGGCTGTTTGTGCATGACGGACAGTTTAAGTACTCGCCATCACCTGGTTCAATTGTACATGTTTAGTGATAGCAGTGAGGCAAACGTTGCACTTTAAACACCGCGCAGCAGTTCTCTGATAAAAAAATATATTAAAACGTATTCCAAGTTTAGATCGAATAAAATTGGAATACAAATATGTTGCGCCAGTCTGGGTGCATAATTAGTCTTCCGGTATCACTGGAAACAGAACAATAACATACAATTATAGTGAATTGTAAAGTGCTATACTGACCGTTATTTATCGCTGACCTCGTGAGTCTGAGCATCCTTAAATCAAATGACAGTAATGAACCGTCACGATAAATACACAAGAGGTAATGACTCGGACAATCAAAACGCGGCTAATGCGCACACAGGGAATACTGTTTGCCTCTACATTCTGGGATCTGTGGGCGTGGCACAGACGAGCCGACTGAAGTAGTGATTACGTGTATTTATTTGCCAGTATTTTTTTGGGGCTCGTCCATAAATACTATTATACTTGTTTCATTAATGTTCTGACACTTACTTGACTATTATTAGGCAGTGTGTCTTGCCAGTGATTAGTAGGCTACCTATAAACTTTGAGGTCACGTTTCTGAAACAACAGACAGTGTTGTATATCTTAATAAAAACATCCCGTGAAGAACCATGAATTCATCTGTGTCAAAATTAATACTTTAGTTGCATATTTATTTAGGAGCAGATTTACACTGCTTGAAGTACCGACTTACTTGATGAAAATAATTTCGAGTGACTTCAAGGGCGCGAAGGCTGTTTGTGCCGGTTTCAGTGTAACTCTGTATCTAAAACATGAGCTGTTATTTATGCTGAACTCAATCATTTATCTCCGATTCATTTTGGTGTCTGATCATAATGTACTTCTCCACGATGTTGAGGCTGGTTTTGTTATTACTCATTTTTTACAGTTCTAGTCCTTAGCAGATGATAATTGTTGTATTACTTTTTTTTGGCTCAAAGTGCCATTCATTACTTTTTAAAAGAAAATAATTTGTTTGATCTGAACGCATTTTATTTCAACATGTTATACTCTCAGTAACGTTATTTCATGGATTTCATTGTGACCAGAGGATAGTAGCAGAATTGTACGGTTGCTTAAGGCAAGGCACTGGCATGCTAGTCCGTCTTTCTACTACCATGACAGTCAGTGACAGGGTTTGCCTAGAAAGCTGAGCAGTGACTGTGTAATTAATTGTACAATTCAGCGCATTTGGAAGAGCTCGCTCTAGTGTCACTGCTCTCCAGTGCCTTGTCTGTGGTCCGAACATGGCTCCCGGGCTGCAGCCCCCCTTCGCCTCTGTGGCCCAGGAGATCACGGTGCCGCAGGACGCCTTAATATGCTTCATGCACTGGGAGTTGGTGTCGCAGGGCTATGGGTGTTTGGGGGCCGGGGACAAGGTGAGTGGTCCATTCGCCACCGGCTGTGTTAGCGTTCCCACTTTTGGGAGTTTGTAGCTCTTTATATAGTATTTGACACTCGCCCTGGTAGAAATATAATTAGCTTTATAAGTCCAGATACCTATGGAGTGCCTCTAGCCTACATATACGCACTTCCCAGTGACATAGTGTCAAACTTTCACATTGTTTGTGTGGCATAATACTTTCAAGGTTTCAGGGCAAGGCCCTGATGACGCGGGGAGATTCGGCCAATGAGAGCGCGGTTCTTGAGGACAGGACCACAGCAGCGGCCAATTATAGCGCGGCTCCGCAGAGAAACGGCCAATCGGGTCGCGGCCCATTCATCTTCGGCTCCGCGATCCCAGAGCGGGGAAGTCCAGATACCTATGGAGTGCCTCTAGCCTACATATACGCACTTCCCATTGGCATAGCTGTCAAACTTTCACATTGTTTGTGTGGCATAATACTTTCAAGGTTTCAGGGAAAGGCCCTGATGACGCGGGGAGATTCGGCCAATGAGAGCGCGGCTCTTGAGGACAGGCCCACAGCAGCGGCCAATTAGAGCGCGGCTCCGCCGAGAAACGGCCAATCGGGTCGCGGCCCCTTCGTCTTCGGCTCCGCGATCTCAGAGCGGGGAAGTCCAGATACCTATGGAGTGCCTCTAGCCTACATATACGCACTTCCCATTGACATAGCTGTCAAACTTTCACATTGTTTGTGTGGCATAATACTTTCAAGGTTTCAGGGCAAGGCCCTGATGACGCGGGGAGATTCGGCCAATGAGAGCGCGGCTCTTGAGGACAGGCCCACAGCAGCGGCCAATTAGAGCGCGGCTCCGCCGAGAAACGGCCAATCGGGTCGCGGCCCCTTCGTCTTCGGCTCCGCGATGTCAGAGCGGGGAAAACAGCTGCTAGGTCAATTTCAGGGGCCCAGGTCGGGGCAGATCGGGGAAAGGCGCCCAAGGTCGGCAGGGCGAGTTTAGCAGTCGCAGGTCCCGGCAGGGTATCGGTTTGGCCCTGAGGACGTTCACGAGCTCACAACCACCTCCACACACGTGCCGATGAGCACGCCGATCTCGCAAAATGGCGGAAAAAAGCTCCGAGTTTTTTTCGGATTTGGGGGCGTGTTCGGTGGGCGTGGCTAAAAAGTGGAAAGAAGCACACCGAACACACCTCCAAATCCGAAAAGGATGGAGCCTATTTGGAGTGATGGCTCTCTCCTGCAATGGCTGGCCTCCATTTAGGAAGCCAGCCAATGGGAGAGAGCCAAAATTAGAGGCGGGATTAAGAGCCCCTCTAAGAAAGATAAGATCTCGCTACTTCCGGTTCTGACGAACCGGATAGTAGCCTCGACCTAAAAAGGGAACATGCTTAAATCAAAGTAGACTTTCAAAATTCACTAATGGTTCAAAGGAAATGAAACTTTTGGAATTTGATTTATCCAGATATTCTTATTCTCTATAGGGAAGGTAAGAAAGGAACATAAACTATAAAATAGCGATGTAGCATTTGGCTAAAGGTAGGTAGAAAAGTGGAACATGCTAATAGACAGATAATACATGGAAAAATCTAATTTATAAAGGGACAGGGGAGAAAAGGGAACATATGCAATTATGCTTGACAATTATTCGAGATGTTAGGAATGCAAGTTTAGATAAACTATCACCCACACAGACTTTATATTTACCTAGGATAGAGTGAAGACCAACCCTGGCCACGGGTCAGTTGGGAAAGACGGGAAACGACCCTCAAGGACTTAGAAGCCAGTAGGAGAGCAGGTACAGCTCATGGACAGTCAGTACAGGATAACCCCAGAATTTGGATCAGGACCGGGTTCACCAAAGGGTACGACCAACACCCGCAGCTTCGGTTGCAACGCCTGCGCTACTCCCTCTCTGCAAGGAATCTGCCAATAACCCCGATTGGGTTTTCGAACCACCCAGCAAAGTGCTTCGCCAGCCCTTTAGGTCTGCATAAACCCCAAATGGGTTTCTCTAACCTCCCAACAGAGTGCTTCGCATCTCTCTGAGTTCAGTCACCTATAGAGTGCGTTGGGTCAGTGACAGGTCAGCTATTCGGGCAAGTCGGACAATTTCTCTATCTAAACCTAGGCTAGTTATACTGTTTTTCGGGTCAGTGTACCACCCCCCAATGTTGCAAGTGTAAGGATCCCCAATTTTGATTGGACAAAGGAGGAGGTTAAGTCATCACACCACCTAAATTTTAGACTTTCTCAGGCTCAATATTCAGTCTTCGTACCCACCCCTTAAAGTCTAACTTCCCATGACATATGTTTTACAGTGAACAATGGTGTATACAGCAGTTATTACAAATGTAACAAATTCTGGTACAGTTCAGCTTCTACGGCTAGGTTGGAGTTCAGGTTCCCAGGAGCATCTTGGCCGTGTCTGCCAGCTGGCTGGGTACCACTGCTACATGGTTTTCTTTTCCCCATCACGTGACTGGTACCATACAGGCTTCCAAAATGGAGTAGTAAGCACCTCCCAGGCCTAAAGAATATGATACATGAAAAGCAAGCGAAAACAATTTAGAAATACAGAATAGAAGATTTCACTGTATACCATGAATGGCTATACTACATCCCTTACTTTATAATAACTATAGCGTTATGAGTAAGTGCAGAACAAACAGCTTCGCAAAAGCGGCAATGCAAGCTCAGAGCATGTGAGAACACAAAGCAGCCATTTTAGCTGTATTGTGCATGAGCAACAAATTCCCACCAGAACTGCTAGTACGTCACATCACATGGGTATGACCGACGCATGCACAGACTAAATTCCCGCGTAGCAGCGACCATTTTAATGGCAAGCGTATTACGATTAGTAAACACATAGGCAAGTTTCACTGCCATTAATGTAAAGCATTTATACAGCATCCAGGTATGATGTTACATCTACAATACGTACTACATGAGCATTCGAGGTGACGGGGAACATGTTTTGTGGCCATGGGTACTCAACCCCATACCTCCTTGAAGGCACTTCTGGTAACATACAGTATACGGTAGAAACAGTGACACAAATTCAATTGTAGAATGCCATTTTGGCCTGCCTAAAAGACAATTCCGTTGTCTGAACAAGAGTGGAGGGACCCTAAAGTAAACACAGTGGACCACACACGATAGTTGCCTGTTGTGCGATATTTTACAGGATTGCTATCACAAAAGGCTTTTCAATAGTGCCTGGTGAGGATGATGTGCGTCCAACTCCTACCCATAAGAAGATACTGCAAGGGCAAACGCATGACAGCAATCACACGAAACCACTGGTGAGCTGAGATCCATTAAGAATAGCAGTGCACAAAACATGACTTACAATTGTTTTACTGCATCAACATAATCTCCAGCTTTTATTTGCAAGTGTAACACAAAAATATTCCTATTTAACATTACACTGTTTAGGCAAGTACCCTATGATGAGCTCCTCTGGGGTACTAATTTGAACAAAAGTATCACCACTTCAGGAATCTTTTCTATGTCCTTTTCAGCCCGAGACCCTTTGGTGCATGCCCCTGTCCTTGGACCACCTTGCTCCCCACTGTGAGCTCGTGTGCACCAAATACCTACATCAGACTATGCAGAAGGATTCCTCTGAAGGGATGGTGTTTTGGTGTGAATCTTTCTTCTGCTCATGTTAATCCTTTTGCTCTGTTGTTTTTAGCTGTGTGGCGAAAGAGGGACGAGAGGCAGAATTTCAACCAGCAGTGTGAAACTGAGCTTATTAAAGAGGAGAAGAGGAAAGAGGTGGAAGCAGAGATCAGGATCCAGGTGAGTTGGGGAAGCAAACGGCAATGAAGAGAGAGAAAGAGAGAGTAGCAGTGCGTTGGATGGAATTTTAAGGACAATACCCCAGGTGACAGTGAGTGAGATGGAAGTGGGGTAGAAGCGATAGAGGGGTAAGGTGGGAAAACTGAATAGGAGCCAGTGTGCAGGATGAAAAAGACAAGTAAGTAATTGAGTGAGCTATGTAGTGGTTGGTAGAGAGTGACA
Organism: Lissotriton vulgaris; assembly: GCF_964263255.1. Taxonomy (NCBI): domain Eukaryota; kingdom Metazoa; phylum Chordata; class Amphibia; order Caudata; family Salamandridae; genus Lissotriton; species Lissotriton vulgaris. Next base: position 1,206,861,711 of record NC_141695.1, read on the forward strand.
AAGGAGAGAGAAAACTAAGAGGGAAGTCGGAGAGATGAGAGAAGAGAGTTGAGAATAGAGAATTTTGGGGGAAAAGGCGGAAGGAGAGTGGAAAAAAAGTAAAGTTGGTTAGAATAGAGATAAGAACATAAAATTAAGAAGAGAAAAAAAGCACAAGAACAAATGGAAAGCAGGGTGGGAGGTGAAGCAGAAAGAAGGAGAGTGACCAAGTTTAAGGTGTGTCTCCGGTGGATGCCCAAGAATAATGGGACAGCGGTGCAAGTTAAGCTCCTTGATACATCCTATGGCTATTATGGGACAAAACAGAAGTCCTCATCCTAGGCAAATCCCCTTCCGCATGGGACGACTCTTGGTGGCCGGAAGCCCTCGGAAAAGCACCCATCCCGACAGACCACGCACGAAACCTAGGCGTCATCCTGGATTCTTCACTATCAATGAACAGACAGGTCAACGCCGTATCCTCTTCCTGCTTTAACATTCTTCGCATGCTCAGAAAAACATTTCGCTGGATCCCCTCCGAAACAAGGAAAATAGTCACCCACGCTCTGGTCACGAGCCGACTGGACTACGGAAACACCCTTTACGCAGGTACTACCGCAAAACTCCAGAAGAAACTACAACGAATCCAAAACGCCTCAGCCAGGCTCATATTAGACATCCCACGCAACGAACACATCTCTGGTCACCTTAAAGACCTCCACTGGCTACCCGTCAATAAGAGGATTACTTTCCGACTGCTTACCCACGCACACAAATCACTCTACGACACCGGACCAGAGTGCCTCAACTCCCGACTGTCCTTTTACACCCCCTCCCGCCAACTTCGCTCTTCCAGCCAAGCCTTCGCCACTGTACCTCGCATCAACAAGACCACCATGGGAGGCAGATCCTTCTCCTACCTGGCTGCCAAAACATGGAACTCACTCCCCGCTTACCTTCGCCTCACCCAGAATCACCTAGCGTTCAGAAAGCAGCTTAAAACGTGGATATTCGACAATTAATCCTACCCCCCTTCCTAGCGCCTTGAAACCCTCTGGGTATGTAGTGCGCTATATAAATGTTATGACTTGACTTGACTTGACTTGACTTGACCTTTGCATCAAAGACAACGGGATAAAGTGTCAGGTTGCAGATATACATTTATTCTTCTGCAATCAATTAGTACACATTTTAAGTTAATAGATTAATATTTGCTGATCTACCAACCAGTTAATGCACGTTATAGAAATTCACTTATGATTGGTTCAAATCAAAAAAAGGTGATTCAACCTGGCTGGTTTGATAAACCCTGCATGGAAGCCAATCGATGTCTGAGAGTTTCTCTCAATAAAGCCCCCATAATCAAGGCTGACATTATTAAACTGCGGGCAGAATCCAAACAGGCTAGTTGAGGAAACAGACCATCATAAATTATACCTAGGACAGTTTAATCAGGGCAGACATAACCTAAGACCTTGGGGGACTCTGGAAAATAGTGAATTCAAGCAATCCTTTCACATTACAGTGTGATAGCTTGGGGACCAATATCCGAACCAATAAGTGGGTTGGATGTTTTAGGGCTTTCTATTGCCTGGCATTACAAGGGCAAACTTTAGAGCCAGCCCAGACCTGTAATTTCCCATTAATGGTAGATTTCACCTTGACAAGGTCTAGGCCACCAAAGTCCATCCAATAAAGCTTCTGGGCCAGATGGGTTCCCAGAGGACCCGTACAAGTCTAAGCCAGAGTTCTGGGGGCCCATTATCTCTGATGCACTGGATTGTACTTGACCCTTTCTATAGGGCCATCCACAAACTTTTTGCCTTTTACCCTCTGTTTTCTGAACTTGTGTTTATTGGCTTTTAAGACTCTACACACTTTACCACTGCTAACTAGCGTTAAAGTGCTTGTGCTCTCCCCATTAAAACATGGTAGAATTGCCATATACCCAATTGACTTATTTAAATTACTAGTAAAGTGGCACTACCTTTGCCCAGGGCCTGCAAATTAAATGCTACTAGTGGGCCTTCAGCACTGATTGTGCCACCTGCTTAAGTAGCCCTTTAAACATGTTTCAGTCTGCCATTGCAACCTGTGTAAGCAGATTTTAAACCACCATGTCGGCCTGGCAAAATAAACCGTTTGTCAGGCCCCAACTTTCTTTTTTATACATATATGTCACCCATAGCAGTGTTGAATTTGTAAAATAAAAAAAAAGTGCCATGGCTCTTGTAAGGAGGCCACTGCAGCTTGCACCATACATTGCTCCTGCAATGCTGCCAATTGTAGTAACAACACAACTACTAACCATCACACTCCTACAAGTGTGATAATTCAGACTATTTCAGTCCTCTAAACTATTAGAATGGCTTGGATGGCAGGTAATAGGCATTTTTTATATATATCTATTTAATAATTAACCTGTTGTTGTGTCACCTCCAAATTAGCCAGACAGTGTCACCATGTGACAGACTGTCAAAAGTACGGGTGTTGAATATTAAGTGTAGGTGCCGAGCACCGAAAACCACTGGCTCAAATTAAGCACTGCCCCATAGGGTAGGTCCTGGACATCCCAGAGGGCAGGGTGCAGTGTATTTAAAAAGTGGACATGTACGTTCTGGTTTTGCATGTTGTGGTAGTGAAAAACTCTTACATTTGTTTTTCACTTCTGCAAGGCCTACCTCTTCTGTAGGCTAACATTGGAGTTACCTTATTGGATCTAATAAGCAACAATATCCAAATGGGAGCAGTTAATCAGTTTATGTTTGGTATCTTTGGAATTGTAATGAAAAATCCTCTCTTATGATGAAGTCTGATTTTAACTTAAAATTGGAAAATGCCACTTTTAGAAAGTTGCAAGAAAAGCAATTGATGGACAGAATGCTGGACAATGCAAACATTCACCCCAGTCACAAGGATCCGGGTTTAATCCATCATTCTTTTGCTCACCACACCACCCCAGTTTGTACCCAGCCATATGCAAAACAGTCTTGACCCTGTTGCTTATGGGAACAATCCAGATCGAACTGCCAAGCCAGGTCCTCCCTGAACCGGAAACAAGCATCCTGGGACTGGTTTCAGGGCATCACCCTTGATCAGCCAGGCTAGCTTGAATCCATTGGTCTGAGCACAGTACCCACGTCTGGGCATACCCCCACTTAGGGCGACATATGCAAAAGAAACAATTGATGGACGGAATGCTGGACAATGCAAACATTCACCCCCAGTCACAAGGATCTGGGTTTAAGACATCATTCTTTTGCTCACCACATGAGAAAGCTGGCATTTTCCTGCCTTAGCCATTTAGTACATGTAGCCTGCCTCTGGATCACTGTGTGTCACTGACAGTTTAGCTTTGTGTATTCCTCCTAGAAAGCCACGCACAGTGGGGAGCTTAGGTGTGCCTGGATAGACCATCACTTGCAGAATGGGAAGAAGGAGCTGGACATCCATACTTACACATGAATAGGTTGTGTTCTGCCTCCACACAAAGGGCTGCATACTGCCTGTGTTTAGCCTGGAGCCAGGGAAGGCAGGAAACCAAGGGACTTTAAAGAGACTTTGCTGAAGCTTCTCCTACCTCCCAGAAGAAGAGCACCAGGTATAAACATTGGACCCCAGGTACCAACTCATCAATGCACCTCTGGACCTGTGGATACTCTGTCAGGAAGAAGGACTTTTGTGCTGCTGAAAGGGTTAGTACTGTGCTGGACTGCTGTTTTGGACTGTTGCCCTGTGGTTCTGATCTGTTGCCCTCCTGCCTGGGCGAGGCAGACTGGACCTGCATATTTAAACCCAGGACCCCATAGTGAATCCAAGGGCTAGTTTGCTGGCCTCCTGATAAGAAACCTCAGGGACATAACAAGCTTCCAACAACCTTGAACCTAGCACCTGGACTCTGCCATCTGAGAGTCCTGCCCTCCCAAGTTGTGCCACAGCAGTCCTGGACTTGTGGAATTGGGTCTGAAGGTGCCCTGCCAAGCCCAGCTGTGGTCCTCACTGAAACCAATACGAAGTGTCACGAACCACCACTAAGACTCGCCGCACAACTGCCAGCTTCATTGGAACTGGCCCAAAGTGACACAAAGCTATGCCCCACACCTCACTGGAAACTAAGTGACGCAAAGCCTTGTTGCACCGCTTCATCTGCACCAACACCAGAGTACGCAAAGTAATGCAGAGCAATGGCGCGCAGGGCGCACACCAGGATTTAAGGTACTGTGTTCAGCAGACCTAAGTGGGTCCCTGTAGCGAGTCCCCGCTCCATCATGCATCATGGTTGGCCTGAACTTGTGACTTTGTTCTGGTTCGGCGCCACCAGATAACCACAGTTGGCGCTATTTTATCCTAAATCTTTAAAATTGCATATCTCCGAATCTTCTGATTGGATTTTTGTAATTTCAGTCTTGTTTTATTTATTAAAATGTACTCTACTTTTCTAAATTGGTGTGGGATTTTTCTTGTGCTGTATTTTAACTTTATCACTGTATTAAATACTTTACACATTTCCGCTGAGTAAGCATGACTTCTCTGTTCCAAGCTACCAGACAGTTCTGCACAGAGTAGTTTGGGGTTTCCTTGTGCCTCACCCTGACAAAGATTGGGGTTGCTGCTTGAGTAGTGTTTCACCCCTAGCTAGTACCCAATTTTTCACACCCTAAGCTCGGCAGTAGGCTCTAAGGTACCGGACTCTTTGCGTACCAGAGTCATCGTCCTGGTATTTGAAAAAGGAAATTGGGTTGGATCCTTTTTGTTATCGGACGATCTCTCTTCTGGACTATAAGATCAAAATTGTTGGTTGCATCATCTTGCAGAGGATGGTGGCCTGGATCAAAGCCTCAGAGGTCACGCCACCCATCCCGTACAGATTCAGGCAGGGACTCAGCACCCAGGAGTAGTGCCTGAATCTTATGATACTCAAAAATAAATACACTATAGCTATGATGAGGACTTTATAGCTCTCTTTTGTGGACCTAAACAGTGCCTTTAACCAGGTTAATCAATCAACTCTCTGGAGGATTCTTGCTGAGATGGACTTTGTGCAAGACCTGAAGGATTTTCTCAGAGCTTTGCACAATGATTAAACAGCTTGAGTACATAATGGGCCTGTAGACGAAGTGATGGTTCAACAGGGCTCTGTGTTAGTACCCATGTTTTTGGTTCTCTTTGTTAATGGTCTAACTAGCCACCTCACAACCCTAGGCAGGGACATGCCCTTGGTGAAACCCTGCCCAATCCTGATTTACTATAGGCTGATGATGCAGTGTTTATGTCTCACACTACACTGGGTCTTAAAGGCTTGGTTGATAACCTCATTCAAAATATGGGTAAGTTATATCTGGAGACACATTTTACTACAACACATTATATGACCTGTGGTGATTAATTGCCTAAGATTTGACTGATTTATACTAAGTGCAAGACTAATGAGAGAGTAAATTACTTCTCATATCTGGGCATTTATTTTGATTCCTCCAGTACTTGAACTTTATGTTTGTCAGCCTGTTAGACTGACTAGGTTAGCTGGTTCATCTGGGTTGCTTTTTAACTTTGCCAAGAGAGTGGGGAATAAGCCGATACCAGTGCTATTAGAAATCTATAAACGGAAATGTTTACCCATATTAAGTTATGGTGCAGCAATTTGGGGATATCAAGATGCGAAATGTCTCCAAACTCAAGAAAACAGATTTAGCAGGCACCTTACCACCAAGTAGCCCTCATTACTTAATTTATGAAGAGCTAGGATTAAGATAAGTAAACAATCATATTACCTAGCCCCCATTTTATTGTGGTTGTCGCTATGGGCAAACAAACACGTCACCCTTAATAGGGATATAATTGACGACTGTCTTGCATGCGATTATGGACACAAAATTCCTTGGTTTAGATATATCAGTCAAATATCCAACAACCTAGGCAGGCCATATTTGTACCATGTGCCCTACCAGATAACAGAGGGGAGAAACTCTGCCTTCCAAAGTTTTATAGGGACATGATATCACTAAATAGAGAGACCAGTGAAATGAGTAAACCCCTTTTACATGAGTATGTTATCATTCATAGCACTCCTGTCATTGAGCCCTATTTATCAATGGTAAATAATGTCTTGGAAAGATTGCTGCTGACAAGATATCCCTTGGGTATCATTAGATGCCTCCTAGGTTTTCCTTTGGGACAATATGGTCCTGTGACCATCCCAGTTATGCCCCCGTAATGAAACTTCGGCCCAGTCGTTAATGCTTTTTTTTGTAAATATTGTAAGCCTTTTAGTGGTCGACACGTGTTACCAGTTCTTATAACCCTTTTTTTTAGTGTAAACCTGCTCTGTATTTTTTACAGATGTTATGCCGTCAAATGGCTTGTCAGTTTTCTTAAGTCTATTGCGCTCTTTCAAAATTCAATGCTATTTGAAGGTTAGAGTTTTATATATAATATTCTACCATTAATGTACTGCCCGAATTGGCTTCTGCTATTTTAAGACTATAATTTTATCAGCATACTGGTTTTTAAGCAGTGTTAATTATTTCTATATCTAAAGTTGAAAATCTTATTTGAATCCCGGGCAATTTTATGGGTAATTTTGTTGCCGAATAAAGGCAAAGATTTGTTTTTGCGAAATTAGGAACATGGATTGTCCTCATTACGTGCATAAGAAGAGAAGATATTCTTCCAGGGAGCACTCTCCCTCCTCAGAACCAATTCTGATCCGGTAGGAGCTGCACTGAAATCCTGTTGTGAAATTGTTCTCCCTCTGGCGCTACCTTAGAACTGGAACAAGCTTTTAAACAGGCTGTGTGTCACATTTTAGTAGCACTCCAGCCCTCTATCGCCCCCTGTGGAACATTTACAGGTTAGGCAACACATTCAGTGCCGGCGATCTTGGACCAATAAGGCTTCTGTCTCGGTTCCACGTGGGCCGAAATGGCACTGCTTTTATCTTCTTTCAAGTCTGTTGCTCTTGAGGCTAACAGACTAGTGGAGCTGTGGTGGCACCAAAGATTACAAGAAGACCAGTCTTCGTTCATGAGACCCTCACGGGTATGTAGTGCGCTTAACAAATGACTGATTGAAAGCCATCTTCCATGACAGATCTGATGCTACTAACTCCGATTGAAAGGTCGGCTGATTTTCTGGCAGGAAACGAGTTGCCACAGACGAAGAGTTAAGAACTGGAGTGCCTTTTCAGCAGTTTAAGCCTTATTTGGCTGTCGTTTGGAATATTAGTTTTTAGGAAAAATACCCAAAAAGGGATGATGGTGGCATCGAGGATCCTGCAAAATATTCAGGTGAGAGGTCACTAGAGCTCCATTTGGCTGGTGAGCAGTTTACTTTCCCAGCAATAGCACAAACACCTCAGCAGATATTACATTCTCAGCTGCAATCTGAGCAACAGAAATTAAATTTGTTTAAAAGCGATATTGTTAGGGAAATGGTCAGTTAGTAAAGACAGTTTTACCACATAATGAGGCCTGGCTGACATGATGAAAGGAGTGCGAGAAAAACTGCAACCTATTCCTGCTGTACTCAGATTTCCATAAAGAACAGCTCTTATGGACTTGCCTTTTTTCAGCACATGCAGTGATTGAAAATGTAATTGCTCAGGCATTATCATCTAAATAACCTCAGAATCCTTTCCTAAAGTTTTTCCAGGTAGGGATTCAAAAGGGCTCTCCTCTCTGGGAAAGAATATATTGCTTCTTGGAGTCTGGATGTTGAGATCTTGCAGTGCAACATGCCTCACCATGAATTTTGAAAAATAACTTATTTGGCTGTTTCTCACCTTTTTAAACCTGTTCTTGCCCCTTTTTCCGCTCTGGCAAAAGATCGATTGGGGCTGTAAATTAACTTAACAGTCTTACTAAAATACTGTGATCCTGTATTTAGCTCAATGGGATCTAGTGTGTTTTTATGCAGACATGCCTGAATTAGTCCCATCAACTTTTTAGTGATGTTCAGGCTCAAACTTCGGATATACCCTTTGGTGAAAAGGTTGACCATTATATGGAAATGTTTAAGTGCAGTGCTAGTACATAGGCTTCAGTTTTGGTCTCTCCTGCATGTAAAACCCTTCATTAGTACAGAAAGTTCTTTAGGGTGCAAGAACCAGATTTACAGACTTGTTTAATAGCTTGACAGATTGCTCCTCAGTTCTTTTGGCCCTGCAGAAGCAGAGACTCAGGAAGAAGACAGCATACACCAGCATCCTCTGCATTCACTTCAGCTACAATGTCAAAACTTCTATGTTTTTGCTTCAATACCCACATGTTACTGTGGTTGTGGGTCACCTGTGGTGTTTCTATTAGACAAGGACAGAGATCTCCTCAGACCAGCCAGTCCTTCGGATTGCAGAAATGTGTTTTACTACAAGCTTGATATGAGCTATGATTTTTCTTTTCCGTCTGTGAATTTCCACGCAGGTGATCCTAACTACTTTTGGATCTTGTGCTACATGTAGAGGGCCAACTGTGGACTCCAGATGCCGCACTGACCTCTTACTGTTCCCCAATGGTTGCTTTATATATCTGTATTTTTGTGGCGTGCATACACAACTCCTGTGCCCACCGTTGAGGGGTACAACCCGTGGCCGGGAAACAAAATTGTACAGCAGATGGAGTGGTGCACTACCAAAATGTTCAAGGATTAATAATGAATCTTGATCAGTTCCTTCGTAGAAAAAGTCTTTATTCATATAAATCCAAATGCATGAACACTAAACAATAGCCAACGCGTTTCGTTCTTGAAAGAACTTCGTCAGGGCTGGAAAGATAAACATAAATGACATACATGAGTGCTTGGACTGGTGCATTCAGAAAAAAACACAGTCCATCAATCACTGTTGCAACATTTGTAGACATACAGCAAAGGTTTGTGACAAACGTTGTCTGTAATTTTACATTTGAATGCTGAACTTCAAACTTTGGAGTTGGAAACTCCTTCATTTTATCCATTTAGGGCCATATGTAGGTAATCCAAATTTACAGATTCTAAAATACCGAATTTTACCGATTCAGTATTTCAGAATCCGTAAATGGAATGTAGGTATTGATTCGGTAAATTTTACCGAATCGGTAAAATTCGTAAATACCGCTTCGGTATTTACCAAATTGGAAATTCCCATTCAGTGCTATGGGCCTGGAGGGAAGACTTACAAGGGGGGCAGGGTGTCACATTGACACCCTGTTGCACCCCTGAATAGTGCATGGGTGCACATGTGGCACACATAAATGCCCTAAGGGCATGTATGTCTGCCACATGGCACAAATTTGCTTTTTCAAAGGTTTTCGATATTTACCACCAACTTTTAGTTGGTGTTAAATACCGAAACCTTAAGAAATGCACTCACTTGAGTGCTCCCTACATTAAGGATTCGGTAATTTACCGAATCGGTATTTTAAGGAAACAGTAATTTACCGATTCGGTAAATTACTGAATCCTTAAATTTGGCCCCTACATCTCAAATGCCCAATACCGGTCGGTAACATCCGGAATTCAGTAATTGCGGACGTTACCGACTGGTATTGGGCTACCTACATCTGGCCCTAAGTCTCTTGTTGACAAGATCGTCTTCTCCTTTCACTGTCCCTTTTTTGTTGATTACATGTCAGTCATTATCTTCTCCATTGACTTTTCATTCAGTGTCAACATGTTCACTGCTGATGTTTTCCTCGCTGATGACAACGTCCTCATTAATGGCGATGACCTCGTTCAGGGTGATGTTTTCCTCATCAGAGATAACCTTGTTGACAGTATTCTCATCTTCAACTGTGGTGCCTTGTTCGATGGTTCCCCATTACCGTTTTTGTCGACAAACCTGTCAATGCCATACCTTGGATGTGTTGTTTATTGCCCATTGACACTGAATCTTTCGTTGATATTATACTGTACCTGGCCTGTAAATATGACCCAGGGCCAGTCTCTGAAGAAAACTTAAGCCTTTTTACTTGGGTTACCACATCTATGAATGTATGAAAGATACAATGCTGGAGAAGAAATAAAGTGACATACCTGTAACTCCGGTTCCCTAGCATTGGTATCTTTCATAGATTCACATGCAACCCACCCACCTCACTTTTGTCAAGAGGCTTGAAATAAAGTACATTTGATTTAGAAAATCTTACAGTTGGAAGTCTCAAGGTAGGAGATCAGCTTGGAGAGATGACTTCTGATTGGCTTGAATTTGGGTCATGTATAATGTAGAGATAGGAAGGAAAAGTTTGGAAGTAAAACAATGTAAATAGGCGACGGTGTACATTGCTGTTTTGCTACCGAAGGGTGCACAGTCTGATGACGGGGATGAATTCAAGCATGTGAATCTATGAAAGATAGCAATGCTAGAGAACCTTAGTTACTGGTAAGTAACTTTATTTCTTCTTCACCCACAAAAAAACGTAAAATGTAGAGGTCCACTTGGCGCCCAGACTATCACGGAAAGATCATCTTCTAATACGTAGATGAGGACAGTCAGAGAATAGGTGCTGCATACTTGTAAGAAAGAATTTTGGTATTACATCTGACCATAACTTTGAAGTTCAACTCAGCATTCCCTCCTACTTCAGGGTCCTTTTAAGTTGTCATGTTTGGCTGCAGTGGGAAACCAGGTTATGAATCTATCTTAATTTTAACCTCCATAAAAAACGAATCCTAAATTATTTAAAGTTAACTTTCATAATTTTATTTACTGACCGGCAGATTCCTAGAAGTGCCACCCATTAGTTAGTATAATGTAGTTTGTGCATTATTTTCCTTATTTTACAACTCCACTATTAGGAATGTGGGAAGGGCATTCTTAGTTTTCTTTGGGCCAGGGTAAAGTAGGGCGCTTGGCTTCGTCTTGTGCTGTCTGATTCCACCCCTTTTTAATAACTACCTGATAATATCCTTTTCTAATAATATTGCTTAAATAAGACTGGAGTGCGTCCTTCATGCCCTTTGCTTACTCTGTGTTTACTCATTCCACACCTTGTACTGGTTTGCCAGCACCCCCTAATCCTGTTTTTAACTTCCCAGGTAGACGCCCTTATGAGGCAGGAACTTGAGACCTTGAAGATGGCTGTGGACCGAGACCAGAGCAAACCTCGGAAGGGCAAGAAAGGGGGCAAGGTCAGAATTTTTTGTACAAATCTATAAGATCTTGCCCCTCACTCATATCGTTGCTCAATAAGTCTACAATCAGTTTTGCATGGTATAGTGCTCTGTTACCTCCCACATCAATAAAGTGTCATCTGTACACAGTACTGGATTGTTCACTCATGCTCCAGTACATGCTTAATTACTCATGTCACTATACGCAAAGCTTACATACACTCCAACTTGTAGTCTGCAAAGCTAGCTTATGCTGCATAGTGTGTAGTGCACTCAACAACACACCTTAACCTACACATCACATGCAAACAGAGCATGCACTACACCTGCCATTAACACTCTGCATTTCATATCCCACTCTCACTCTGTAACACAGTTACCACTCACTACATTGCAATTTCCATTCTCACTTAGAAACTCACCTTCCACTTTTACTCAACAGTCACCAACCATTAACATTCAGGAGTACGCCTACTACTCACACTCAGCACCTCTTATTCCACCCACTAATGCCAAAGCACCTACTGCACCATATGTTGACTTAGATTTTGTAATACTCCCATACTCACTGCTATACTTACCCAGGACACCCACAACCTCATACACCACTCACATATACTATCAAACCTACCATTCATACTCTGGAGTACACCTGCAGCTCACACAGGTCTCTACACTTACCACTCAGAACTTCACCTATAAAACATACTTGGGGATTAATATTCCACACACAGCTAATACTACAGCCTCCACCTACAGTTAGCACTGCACAACTACTCCTACCCCCAACTTCCCAACTACAGCTGCCACACACACTTGAAAATACAGGTATCACTCTCACACCACTCCAGACCTTTGTACTCCAACCACTGCTTTTTGTATTTACACTACCCCCTGCACCCATTTCTCACATTGATTACCACTCTTTATGTTCTCACAAGCCACACAGTGTCCTACACTCATAGTCCAAACCACACACCACTCTAACGTTCCAAATCAACCCCTACTCCTATACAAAATGTTACCTTCATACTCCCCACCACACCTTAATCTCATGCTCCACCCCCTCACCATACTCTTCCCATACCCTAACCTCACCCTGTGTAACATATTCTGTTCCCACACTTGAAACTTCATCCCAAACCCTGCTTTGATTCTCTACACCATTTGCTTCTCACACTCCATACCATCCTCCCTGTCACATTAGAAACCATTCTTTCCTCATATTCCTTACACACCATATTCTTTCATGTAACACAATGCTCTCACACTGCACACACACTTCACTAATCCATGCCACATTCTAATGGCACAGTAAAAAACACAACTCACTTTCACTAGTACAGAGTCTACTTTGAGACTCTGTACATCACCACCTGTCAAAACCTACCATACAATGCTTTCATCGTCCATATCTTAAACTCATTCTACACCACACACTACTATGACACACCACATCACATCATTACATACCACACTAGTCTCTGCTTTCAGACTTGATCCCTCGTTACTACCCTCACAATGTACAACACCCCTGCTTTCGCCATAGAGAATCCTTTTCTCACATGCTACCTCACACTCTAGTGTCACAATTTACACCACACCATAACTCACACTCCACAGTAGTCTTCTATCACTCTCTCAATCACTCTCCACTGTCACACTCCACAGTGTTACCTCTCCTAATCAACAGCACTTCATAATTTCATATTCCACACCAAACCTCATGTTCGAGGCATATGTGGCTGTAGATACATGCTGTGCACAATCTTGCCATCTGGTGTTGGGCCCAAATGTATGCACATTGTTTTTCTTCACAGAAGTCTTTCAAGAAACGAGGGACCGTGACTCCTTCTCTTGCTGGTAGTGCACATGGTCATTGACTCCATTGCTAGTTTGTTTTCTTTCCGGCGTTGGGTTCAGACGTGTGTGCTAGTGCTCCAGTACGACACTGTTACGGTCGCCACTGTTCCTCCCCTCTGTCAGTATTGTTATCGAACACATTTCCTATTACGCTCTTCTCTGGTCTAGGACTCAAGCATCACTGGGTGACTTTCAGGCCAACCTCGGTCCACATGGGTCTCCAGGGCCTTCTTCTGTCTCTCGTCCGAGTCTGTCCTCCATGTATCAATGGTGATGGAATGGATGCCAATTCGTTACTGTTTTTGCAGCCACACTAGGTGCCCTTGGACAGACCTCCATTAGGTCTGCATTTGTGTCTGTCTCCCAAACACAAGGAAATTGCCTGTAAGGCCTACTGCTCCATCCACTCCCTGAAGACCCTCCTTGACCGTCATGCTCGATGTCTCAAGATGTTGCCTAGGAGCAGAGAAGACATACTGGGCCTCTTGGTCTCTGAGGATCTCAAGGGGGAACATCACCCACCACCTTTGCCATCAGATGAAGGGACCACATCCCCACTGACAGCTCCAGTTCCGATCTGGAGATCAATGACTTGCTTCCGGCACAGACTGTTGTGAATACAGACTTCCTTTCCCCTCACCACTGCACTGCACTGCTCGCACGACAGGTAGACCCATGATAAGTATCATCCTGATGCTCTGGAGTATCAGAGACCAGCTGCCAGAGCATTTCTACCTTTGGGTTATGGTCGGCACCAACCACCACCTTCAGACGTAAGACCCAGCTCTGATTCAGTGCTGAAGAGACTGTTGAGGCCAACACACTCAGTGCTGGCCACGTCCCCCTCGGCAAAGGCCTGCTCATCAGAGCCGACACCTTCGGTAGCAAAGTCAAAAGTGGCCTCGGAGCTGAACGCCTAGAGGCTGACATCAAATACCGGCCTCAGCTCTCGAGCTGTTGAACCGATCCTCCACACACACTGCAAGGGAAGATCGATGCAGGCAGAAATACCTTGCTATCCACACCAAATGGTCCGGATCCTAGCTTGCCCTTCAGGGTGTGGCTCTCAACATTCCAAGCGTCAGCTATCCTTTGAGGAAGCTTTGAACTTGCAATCTCCTTCCAAGTAGCACAAGAAGACAAACAAGACTAACTAGCCCTTTGCGCTTTTCTCTTCCTCTAGCTCTCCACTCTCCACAGTGCTCACCTTTCTCCCAGCCCCCCTCCCGCCCCCTCCCCCACAGGTGACCCCCTCCTTACACATCTCAGGGGTCTCTTCACTCAGACATGGAGGTACAGGGGAGAGGGAATGCCTTTCATACACCTCCATCAGGGGATCATTAGGATTCCCATAATGCTGACCCCAATGTTGTACCCCAGGGCCCTAAATAAATAATTTCTCTCAGAGCACTTCCACATAGTCACTGTTCAGAATGTCATTCTGCTACTGCAACAAGGCAACTTCATGGCTGCTCTTGACCTGACAAATCCCATTTCCACATTCCAATCTATCTCAGGTTTGCAGTCCACAGACAGCATTAGCTATTCAAGGTGCTCCCTTTTCGGAGTCATCACTGCACCCAGGGTGTTCACCCAATTTCTCTCTGTAGTGGCCACTCACTTGCGCAGGCAGCGCATCCATGTCTTCCCCTATCTGGATGACTGGCTCATCAAGAGTGTCACCCATTAAAAGTGCCCCAAACACACACTTGTCACCATCAACGGACTGTGCGAAGTAGTTTTTACTATCAACGTCACAACATCTCACACCTAACCCCTCCTGATCCAGCCCTAACTGGGGGCAAACCTCAACTCAGCAGTTGGCATGGCCTATGCAAGTGTTGCCAGGATGCAGTCATTTTGAGGTCCCCATCCCTCTTTTCCTCCCAGACCGACCAGTCACCGTCAGGACAATCATGCAACTCCTCTGCATGATGGCCTCCTGTATTGCCATAGTACCCCATGCTAGAACACACATACGTCCATTGCAGGAGTGCTTGGTGCACCAGTTGTCTCAAGCGTAGGGTCATTGGGACGATCTAATGTTGATCTGCCATCGCACTTGTCACTATCTGCAGTGATGTAGCACCAACAACCTGTTGCAGGCACGGCCTCTCCTCAACCAAGTTCTTCCCAGAACCATTACAACGGACGCCCCCCTTTTGGGATAGGGCACAGACTTACAGGACCTGACTGTCCAAGGCCAATGGGATCCCAGTTACCAGGGTCTCCACAGCAACTACATGTGACTGCTAGCTGTTCATCTAGTGTTGAAGTCTTTTCTTTCTCACTTGACTGCAAAGTAGTTGTTATCAAGATGGACAACATGACAGCCACGTATTATCTCCAGTTGTAGGGTGGCACATGATCTTCCCAGCTCTCTCACCTAGCTCAGTACATTTGGCATTGGACTCTCCGCCACAAGAGCCATCTGTTAGCTGAGTACCTTCCGGGAGTGGACAACAACTTTGCCAACCTCCTCAGCAGGATGCATCAAGTCCACGAGTTGGAACTCCCCCTGCAAGTTTTCCTCCAGTACTTCCACCAATGGAGCTTCCCTGAGATAGCCCTATTCTCCACGGCAGAAAATGCCAAATGTCTAAGCTTGACCTCCAGGTTCCACAGCCACTGTCCAACGGAATGCACTATGGATGAGTTGGTCAGGGATATTTCCCTAGGCTTTTCCTCTTCTCCTCGCCTTTTTAGGTCTCGCCTAGCGTTGCAGCGCGCATGCGCTGCCATCGCTATGTGAGGCATGCAGTATGTACTGTAGTGTGGAAGCTTCGTGGAAGCTCTGCCCACTATCTGCCCATTGGCTTTTGTCTTAAATGCTGCCTTCCGGTTGGTTTGAGGCTTGTTTGCCCCTCCTCATTCATCATTTGCATCCTTCCACGGCTATTAGCCCCTTTACTCCTAACACTATTTTCGTTTAGGTCTCGCCTAGCGTTGCAGCCTTTGCGAGGCATACAGTATATCCTGTAGTGTAGAAGCTTCGTGGAAGCTCCGCCCACTCTCTGCCCATTGGCTTTTGTCTTAAATGCTGCCTTCCGATTGGTTTGAGGCTTGTTAGTCCCTCCTCATTCATTCATTGTTTTATTTTATTTTTTTTAAACTCTGTTTATTGGTTCTCGTACACAAACAGCATACATACTGATGAACGATCATCTCTACAGTGAACATGGCATTACCAAGGTGTTGAAGAATCATTCCCTCCTCATTCATCATATGTATCCTTTCACTCCTATTGCCCCCTTAAGTCCTAACTTTTCTTACCTGTCTCCCCACCCCACCGCCCCCTCCCTCAGTCTGTGACTTCTCACCCTCCCCCGCCCTCCACTCCTGTTCGTGTTTTCTCGCCTGCCGGCACTTCAGTTTTCATCTTTATTATTGCCACCTTGAAATATACGAGTTCAAGATGCGTGCTGTACAAAAACTTCTCGTGTTTAATGAACTAGATTTTAATGTTGCTCTAAATATAAAAAGACTCTAGGCAACATTTGGGGTATGCATGGCAACTGATGCCTCTTAGTTCACAAATGGCATTGTTGTCGGGCGGGAGGAGCGGCAGTGTTTTCACTCATGCTTAAAACGAGCACTTTTAATAACTTCCTCTCAATTCAGTGCTATAATCTTGTGTACTGAGGTGGCGCGCTAAAAAAATGCACTTTTTTGAATTCTGAAGAGACATTATCACACATTTACATCATGTTTACTGTATGATTAACATGCCGATCAATTTAACAGCTCGCCCACTGGCTCGTAAACGCTTGGCTCGTCTCCGGCTGGCTCTACCTGCTAATTAATATATTGGTTTGTCCTCCTCTAACAAAGAGAGATGAATAGATACATGACAGTGAGCGCGGTAGATGGTAGAGAAATAGACTGGTGCAGACAAACAGACAAAGTCAGTCTCCATTGCCTCACGTCAGAATCATCACTATCAATAACCTGGAACTCTGCCGGCAACTCCTGCATGCCCCAACCTCTTCCCCCTCACCTATTCCTAGCAGAAGCAGCAGATTCTGAGCTGTACCCTGCTGGTGCAAAGAAGCACATCAGAGTCTGTAGAAGCGCTGGGATCCCTAGCCTCTCCAGGAGTGGCACCTAAGCCTTTCGGGTGCCTTCACACTCAGGATAAATGAATACATTTTGTTCTGTGCTTTAGTCGCCCCTCTTGAGCACTGTCTGGTAGATGGAGCTCTGTGTTAATAAGCACATTCAGAGAGGTGCTTGTGTACAAACAAACAGCCACAATACTGTACGTTTTGAACATGTAGTAAAATACCTGCTCATTGAGTACCTCATTGGCTGATCATTCCATGGCACTACCAAAATTTGCTCAACTGTAAAACACTCCCTTCTATGGGTCATTTAACAACTCGGGGTTTTGGGGTTAGGTAACCTACTTTGGATGCTGTGTAAAAGAGTAAATACAAAAATGACTGCGATGAAACTAAGCAACCAGTACTGTCTAAAACACTGTGAAAACAGACACACATTTGGGCATTTTGTTTAGTTAATGTCGATTTTCTCATAGATGCGAATAAAGTTCTCTTAATATCTTAATAAAATGTGCACACTTTTAACTAATAGCACCGGGCAACCTTTGACAACTAGGCAATGAATATATTTTTATGTACCACCGAAGCCCCCCCGCCCGCCCCCTTGGCAAACTTAATTGCCTCCCAGTGTTTGGAGGATAACCAAGATGCAGGAGAGTGAGTCAAATAGTCTAGAAAATGAAAGAGAAGCCAGGATTCTGATTCACATGCTCCGATCTCGATTGCGTTGGTTAGTCTGTAAGCACTACTTTTATTAATGAGTTTCGCATTAGTAAAGCACCACGGTGTGCATGTGTGGCGACACTTTACTCATGAGGTACGTGCCAAGCAATTGTTGACGCATTCTACACTTTGCGTCTTTTTCAATATATTTATTACGAAGTGCAGGACCTTTCTAAGGGATTTTGCACACTACATACATTCACTCCAAAATAAAATGTGTAGGTAAAAAACATTGCCATATACACCGTCAATAGTTCTAACTCACAAATGCGAGACCTATTTGCACTGCAAATGCTTGTTGTAGTTTGGAGGCTTAAGCAAATGTATCTCACCTTCATTCTGCTGGCTCCCACCTGGCCCCCAAACCTGGTTCCCAACTCTGCTTGAACTCTCAGTAGTTCCGCATGAGAGGTTTCCCAACCGGATGGACCTTCTCATGCAGAACTAGGGCAAAATCAAGCACCCAGACCCCAGGTCTCTTAATCTCGTGATTTGGCTCCTGAGGTCCTAGAGTTTTCCAACTTAATGCTTGAACAGTCTTAAGAAGGCATGCAGGCATACCACCCGTGCCTGTTATGCTGCCAAGTGGAAGAGGTTCATGTACTACTGTCACTAAAACTACATTGAACCTTTAGCAGCCAGTATATTGTCTGCTACCTACTTCCCCTGCAGACTTCTGGTTTAGCCTTAATTTCGATACACTTTCACATGGCTGCTGTGGATGTCTATCTTCAGAAGCAACAACACATTTCACTCTTCAGAATTCCAATCATCAAGGTTTTCACGAAGGGTCTTAAAAAGGTAATTCCTCCTTGTGTTCCAGTGCCCCCCACAAGAACCTCAACATTGTCTTGGCAAAAATGAGGGGCCTTCCATTCAAGTCCCTGCGCTCATGCCCCCTTCAGTTTATATCTTTGAAGGAGGTGTTTCTAGTTGCCATCACTTCACTCAGCTGTGTCAGTGAGCTTCAGGCACTAACCTTGGAAGACATTTTTTCCAGCTCCACATTGATAGGTTTGACCTCCTTACCAACCCCAAACTCCTTCCTAAGGTGGTCTCTCACTCCTATATTAATAAATCCATCGAACTCCCTGTTTTTCCCCACAACCTGATTAGGTTGCGGAACAGGCTCTTCATATACTACATTGACAGAACTAAACACTTTAGAAAGTCACAGGTACTCTATTTTGCTGTCTTTAAACCCCACAAAGGACACACCCTATCCAAATCAGTCAGTGATATTTATAAAGATAAACAGTTATAAAGCATAGCAAATGCCCATTGGTGTCTTGGTGCTGATGTCTGTAAGAAACTATAATGTGATGAAATTAAATAAAAGGAAACTAGAGAAGGGAGGAAAAGAGCCAGGATTTGAGATGTTTCAAATAAATGCTCCAATTTAGCTGACCTCGCAGATGCCAAGGCAGCTGATTCCAAGGTAGGTGGCAGGAGTGAACTACCACCAAAATCTTTTGTAATTTTTGGGGAAATAACCATTTTGGATGTTGCGGAACGCAAACATCTACCTGTGGTATACCATAAAAGCTTTTCCCTTAGATACTCCGGACCAGTGCCATGGTGAGCTTTGTGTATTTGCATAATGCTTTAAAGTCTGCTCTCTTTTTCACTGGAAGCCAATGAAGCTCCTCTAATGCCTTGGAAACTGAATGAAATATCTGGATTTTCTTGAGAAGCCTTGTCGCTGCATTTAGCAAACTCTGTAGTTTATTCAGGTGGCCTTTTTGAGTGTCCAAATAAAGGATACTACAATAATCGCCTTGACAAGACTAGATGGATAGTAAAGTGTATCCAGACATGCTTGCTAAAGCTAAACAGACCTTTGCCCATTCATCCTAGATCGCACACCACTCGCAAACAAGCATTGTCATAGCCAATAGGTCTTGCCTTTGGTACCTCAAAAGTGTCTTGCCATGAAGCACATTAACTGTTTACAATTGCAAATATTGCAGAATTTCAATATATGTCAATGCGCTCTCTGAGAAAGTGATATTTTTTGACACAGAAAAACATATTATGTCTGAAAAGAGAAGTCTCCTCCCTACTTCATCAAAGTGCACTCATTCCAAATATTCAGAGTGACCTGAACATGAAACATGGTTGGGCTAAGATAATTGAGCATGTGATATAAACACAGAAAATGATGGGGTAACTTCCCTTGAGGGCTGTGCTTATTATTGATTGGTTAAAAAAAATATATTTATAGCCACAGGAGAGTGGAAAAACGTAACTCTAAAATACAGGAACTGTTGGTATGAGGTGTGAATGTGTCCTACACTTAATGAAAAAAAGAGTTCAAACCAGCGAAAACACAGAAAATGCTCACACGATTCCCTTATGAATTTAAAAGTTCACAGCCTAACCCGCTTGGAATGTGAATGAACAATTCGCAATTTGACCAAGCAAAAAAACGGCCCAAAAAATTGTTCGAAATCATCAAGGTTCAAACTTAGTCATTCCTACCTCCCACCACTGGCTCAAGGTTCTCTGCCGAGTTGGGAACAGTTTGCAGACTTCTTCTTGCAGAAGTCCTTGAAGATGGAATCTGACTTATGCGCTACCCTTGAGCAACTGTTGAGCTGCCTACAGACTTCCCTACATCACCCGAGTGCAGATACACTCCATATGCTCCCCTACCTCCCCAAAAACAATGCTTCCTGGAGCTCGTTCCAAACTGTGGATGAATTCACTATTCGCAAAATGCGGATGTCCTTGAAACCTTCTAATCATTACACCGACCCTTTACCTGCGAACCTGTTCCCGGTAGTCAGATCCTCCCTACTAACACTCTGGACCAGGATCGTAAATGCTTCTCTCAGTCAAGGTGATATTCCTGATTGCCTTAAAGCGGGCCAAGTTACCCCGATTCTAATGAAATCATCTGCGGATCACACAGACCTTCATAACTTTCGCCCAATTTCCAACATCCCACCTTGGCAAATCTACTGGAGAAATGTGTGCTCGCCCAACTCTGTAACCATATCGATCATTTCCACCTCTTAGACCATTGTCAATCTGGTTTCCGCGCAGGTCATAGTACAGAGTCAGCGCTGACGCACATCGTAGATGATGCACTTAGAATGTTGGACCATAATGAGGCCTGCCTTTTGATCCTTCTAGACCTGTCCTTAGCCTTTGATACAGTCAAACGCGATAACTTAACTGTCCTCCTGGAACGTAGGATGGGGTTGCCTGTGCCTGTACTTAACTTGTTTGCCTCTTTCCTTCACAATAGGTAACAATGCATCAAGGTGAACCAATCCCTATCTCACTTGGCCTTCCCGCACCAAAGGAGCGAACTACCAACTCAACATCCTCAGAAAACTCAAACCCTACCTTCCTGCTCCTGACCTTATGGTTGCAGTGCAAGCCCTAGTGATCTCAAAACTGGACTATGGTAGTGCTACGCTGTGTGGCTTGCCCAGAATGAGGATGGCTCCCCTTAGGGCTGCCCTCAATTCTGCTGCTAGGCTCATAACTGGCACCAAAAAAATCAACCATATCTCTCCAGACTGGTTAGCCCTTAATTGGCTTACTTATGAAGCCCGGATACACTTAAAAATCGCATGCATGGCACACAAAGCCATCCACCAGCAGACTCCGCAATACCTTGCGCTAAAATTGGTGCCCTCATGTGGCTCGAGAGTCTCCAGAAGTGCCAGCACCCTATTACTTAAACCCCATAAATTCAAGAAAAAAAAGACCTACAACCGTGCCTTCTCGGGGATGGCTGCAAGGATCTGGAACTCCCTTCCACCCGAACTTAGGACGAAACCTTCCACGTTCCTCTTCAAGAAAGAAGCCAAAAGGCTCCTAATGAAGAAATTCTTACCTCAGTCTGGCCTCGCCACTTGATGCCGTGGCCTTACTGTCAATCCATAGCCCGGCGGCCTGGACCATTTGAATGTTAGGCCTTTTTCATGTCGGTAAATTTTCGCCCTGTATATTATGGTCTTGACATTTTATAACTCAGGAGAATGTGTGATCACTTTTGATAGTGAAATTTTAGCTTTGCTTACCATGTTGGACACTTAAGGTTCTGAAGGAGGTTCAGACACCTGTGACTGTATAATTTTTACTTCGTTTATTTTCTCCTGCTGTGATATTTCATTTCATGTATATGTCTCCTTGCCTGTCGTGTTTTAAAGTCCCTGACAGACAAGACCTGCTTAGCATCGCTAATAGCATACAGTCCGGCTCACCCATGGACGTCATCCCTCGGAAAACGTTGTAAGGGAATTTTAGAAAGCACTATTGATCATATTGGTCATATGATAACTCTATCCTTCCAAGAGTGCCATGTGTTGGATGCATGGAAAATGGCCCAAGTCATCCCATTAAAAAAGAAACCCAATGTGCAAATTTCCCAGTTTCAGAATCTCCGCCCTATCTCCCTCCTCCCCTTCTGTATGAAAGTGGTGGAGAAGATAGCCAACATTCAACTCATGAAACATCTTGAAGATGAGTCTCTCCTTCACTCCACACAGTCAGGGTTCAGAGCCTGTTACTCTACTGAGTCAGCCCTTCTCTTCTCTACAGAATGTCTGAGGCAAATGGCGGATGAGGGGCAGACAGCAGCGTTGGTACTTCTAGAACTTAGTGCAGCTTTTGACACCGTGCTGCACACAACGCTGCTGTCTCGCCTCTCGGATATGAGAGTGGTAGGATCTGCCTTTGAATGGATTAAATCTTTTCTTGAAAACAGGAGTTTTCAAATGCATTGTCCTCCATTCAAATCCTTCCCCAGGAAGCTGAGACATGGGGTTCCACAGGGCTCCAGTTTGAGCCCTACCTTGTTCAATCTCTATATGGAACCCCTGGCCCACATTGTGCAATCTTTCGGAGTGGATATTGTCACGTATGCTGACGATACCCAAGTCATGATTAAACTCACGCACAATCAGGAAGATGCCACCAATTTCTCCAACTGCCTTTTGTCAGTAGCAGGTTGGATGAATAACAACTGCCTACGCCTTAATGGCGACAAGATGGAGCTTTTAGTCATCGGTAAATCCTTTTGTGACTGGTCACCTGAGTGGTGGCCAACTGAACTGGGCGCAATTCCTTCTCCATCGGAATCAGTCAGGAACCTCGGAGTTATGCTTGATGCTGATCTCTCTTTTAAACACCAGGTCAGCAAAGTCACGGGTAGATGCTACAGCATACTCAAAACTCTTCGCAAAAGCCTCGACCTTCTTCCCATCAACGCTAGGAGAAACCTCATCCACGCATTAGTCACACCTCATCTTGACTACGGTAATGCCCTGCTCTTAGGTTTAAGTAAGAAAGGCTTACACCAACTGCAGTGTGTACAAAACGCTGCTGCACGCCTGGTTCTTAATCTGCCCCGCAGAGCCTCTGGGAAGTTGGCTCTGTCAAGACTTTACTGGCTCCCCATCAGGGAGCGTATTAAGTTCAAAGCGCTTTGCTTTGCCCACCGCATTGCCCAAGGAAAGGGCCCAAGATACCTGCAAAAGCTCCTTACCGTCCATCGCCCCATCCGGAACCTGAGATCGGCCGGAGCAATTCTGTTTAAACTCCCTCGCATTCGCAAGGCCAGGATGGGAGGCCGTTCCTTTAGGTTTTTGGCAAGTAAACACTGGAACGAACTGCCCATAGATCTTCGTATGGAGCCCTCAGAAACAAAATTCCGTTCAAAACTTAAAACCCATCTTGTCCCTGTCAACTACAACTAGTGTTTCTAGCTTAATTTTCCCCCTCCCTCCGGTCTTCTGCCTTCTAGGGTCTTACAGCAATTTATAGCGCGGGGGCACACTGTTTTAGTGTAACCAGGCGCTCTAGAAATGGCTATATTATTATTATTATTATTTCTATAGTTACTCTTCGTTGTTTACATGTACCCTCTTGCCTCATATATTGTAAATCACTCTGATACCCCCAGTGGTCATGTTCGTGCTATATAAAACTTTATAAATAAAATAAAATAAATAAATAAAATAAATGGCAAACTCGCAAGCTATGAGACCACACGCCATGTAATTAGCGCATGACAATTATATATTTAGCCCAAAACCACTAACCATGTCCACAATGGCAGGCTGTAAGCTCTTATAAAGGTTTGAATGCCAAATCACATCTGCCTTGTAAACGTGGTCAACGTGATCACGTACCATGAAGAATGGAAAAGGTATTGCAAGTAAATAAACTCTCCATACATGAGAAGATAAAGGGGCATATCGACTGTAAATGAAAAGAAAAACACACCGAAAGCCATATGAGTAAGTCTCCATTAACTGTCCGTGTTGAAATGGCCATAAAACAGTGAATTTTAATTGAATTATTGAACAGAGAACAGACATTTCTAAACAGAGTCCAAATAACTACCTGTACCTAACTGAAGGGACAACTAATGATGTCTAAAAGACGGATTAAAAAATCACAGGTGGCACAGTCAGTTAAGAACACGAAGAGTCTAAAAGTTGCTGCGATTGATCCCTGTAAACACCAAATTCAAAGAGTCAACCTAGTAAATAAAGAAATATGAGCTACCTATGTTTTGTATGCACTACATTACCCAAACAAGCTGCAGGGTGTTGTGGGGAAGAAGGCATAGTAAGATTACGTGAACTGTAAGCAGTGCCGGGGAGGAGAGGGCGGAAAGAAAAAGTAGTGCTCACAAACAAAACATATGCCCACTAATGAAAGGATCCATGTATCAGGTGCGGTAGCCAGGGCAGTCACAAAACAGCCACAAGGCAGGGCAAATGTAAACTACTCACCAGTGAAAACAATTGAATTTGTAAAGGCAGATCAAGGAACCAATGCAAAAGCAGTGGGCGTGTGTGGGTATGTTCCAACCTCACAGAGGCAATACAGCATGCCTCGCAGAGCAGCGCATGCATGCTGACTCTAGGCTCGACCTAAAAAGGAGCCTCCATGGTCTTTCTAGGAAACATCCTAATAGTGGACATATTCAAAGCAGCTACCTGGTCCACACCACACACCTTTACCAAACAGTATTGTGTGGGTGTGCTAGCTCTTCAACAAACCAAAATTGCCAGACAGTACTTCAGACACTTTTTCAATCTACTGCAATGGCCACGCGCTAGCCACTGATATTTGGAAAACTGCTTTACGCTCTATGCACAGAATTTTCATCTGCAGCCACACATGCCTCAGATGGTAACTGTTACCTGCCCAGTACACATCATATTGTGGCATGTAGTGCTGTAGATTCACATGCAGATGCCTCCCCAAATGCCTGTGGCTATTGCAGTAATCTTTCTATCTTAATTTTCTTTTTTGCATGGCCATCTCTATGCATCACTTCTTTTCGCAAAGCATCCTCACCTGCCGTCCTGTAAAATAATCTCATAATAGAGTTGATGACCATGCGCATTACCTGCAAAAGGAGGAGTCACAGTACCTCTTGAATCAAAAGACTTCTTCGAAGAAAAACAACTTGCACACTACCGGGCCCAACATTAGATGGCAGGAGTATGCATAGCAAATGAATCTACAGCAGTAAATGCACAAACAGATGTCTACTGGATCAGTAACATGTTCCTTCCACACTCTGTGCCCTATTCTTGCATTGCACACAACACATACAACCATACTCCAAAATACAGCCACTGTTACATACCCTACTATTCTGCAATCTTACATTTTATATTAGTCCATATTTACTCACTACACACCTCACTACATTCTTGCATTTCCCACCAAGAGCTTCTATCACACTCTACATCCCACCCTAATACCAGTCCATACCATGCCCTACAAACACTCCTCATCACATCCTGCTGTCGCATCCACCACCACATTGTACTTTCACTTTGCACCACCCCTGGATTTTACACAAAAATCTCTATATATACACGGACAGTGGCCATATTTTCACTGCACCTTTGATTCTGTTCTGTTTGGTTCTTTCAAACTTTCAAGTTTTGTCTGCTTCTTGTATCTCACCAGAAAAAAGGAAAAAAGAAGGGTGGAAAGAAAAAAAAGGAAAAAGACCTGACTCCAGATCGGTAATGTGTATCCCGCAATCCCTACCTCTCTTCCTTTGTAAAGGAGAAGCCACTCTGACTGGCCCCCTCATTTTTGTTGCTTTTGCTATCTCATTTGTCACTATCATTCTTTCATTGTTCCTCCTCTTCACACTCTCTCGTGTGACAGCAATTACTCTTGTGCCCAGACACACTCTTGCTCTCCTGTTTTATAATGCTGACACTCCTATTTCTTTTTCCTGCTGCTTTCCTCTTGAACATATTACATTTTGCTTAATGCATTTGAGATTGAATAGTGCAGATGTTTCTATGACCTCTGATTACAGCTCTCATTTGATAATACTGACCTTTGTAAGGCCTCTTGTTACAACTGTCCTTAGATAATCATAAGCCTTATGTCCTATTCTCTCTCCGTTTATGATGCTGACCCTTCTGCGCTATTTTATTCTTACTGTAACGTTCTACTCATAGCCTTTTTTGTCATCTTCTGTTTACCTCCCTCTCTCTTTCTCTTTGTTCCTTCGTCTCTCTCTCTCGTGCTCTCTCTCACACTCACAGACATCAACTTCTCTTTCAAACACTCACACACATCTACTCGCACACACACAGACAATTCTGTGCACCTTACTTTTGCATGCTTACTTGCATTTCCTGGTTCCCATGGGTAATACCAATCCTTCTGATGGATACTTTGACCTACAGACTTAGAATATCCTGAGGTGCCAGACTGGATCCGAAAATCTTTACACAGCAGTACTTCCGAGCACTGATAGGCGGATATGAGCAGCGCTGCATTCACTTCATCTGTCTGGAAGTGATGAGCAGAGCACCACTCTTGCACTCTGACATCAATTCCTTTCTTTGTGTACCTTAAACCATGGATCTATATCTCTGCTCCCCTTTTTCCTTGTCGGTTTCACAAGATTTCTTCTAACAGATCTTCAACTAGTCTGTAAGTGAACTATGTCCCCTCCTAAAACTATAGGTTTTAAACCTTGATAGAATTGTTGTTGACAAATTTCTGTGACTGACCTGCATACCATATGCCTTTGATGTTTGGGCTGAGGACATGACTCCAAGTTGGGTGAGAAACATGTCTTCATGAATTCAAAGGTGATCCGAAAATGTGAAGCAAAGCTGTATGTCACGGTAAACCAGAAGAAACCACACAACACCTGCTTCTATTTGAAGTCGAGAACATGGACTCCCAAGGTAATTTCTGTAAAAGGTCCTTGTCCAGGTCGAAATATTTGGGTAAGTTCATATTGAAGGTAAAGAGGAAACACAAGAGAGCCAAGCAGGACTCCCTATCCTGACACTCTCGCCAGAGAATTTGTGGGGGTGACTCGCTCCTGGTCCACCGAGGAGCCTATTCCACAATTAGTTGTGATGCATCTAAGTTCCCTGTGTCATTGGCGATATTGCAACAAATGGAGGCCCTTATGGAGGCTGTGTTGCACCCATCTTCCGATTCCCATTGGCACACCTTCAGGCCCAAGGATTAAAGGCACCTCCAGTGTGGTTACCGCCAATAAATCCATTCTCCGTGCCACAATCTGTCCCATTCCCTTCAACTGTGGCCACAACGTCAACCCTTTACTTATACCGGTGTCTGACTCTGAACCAAACTCAAATCAGTTACTACTGTAGTTGCATCTTGATTTCACTGTGACGCCTTCGGTCTACATGCAGACAGATTCAGACCGAATACTCCCTCTACTGCGGAGCTGCCATCACATTTTCCATCAGAATTTTGAGTCAGACTCAAATGAAAGCCAACCACCCCTTCGGGATCATAGCGGAGATGACGGTGATCATTTTCCTCATAACAACAAAGAGTGTCTGAGGGTCAAAGGAAAAAAGAGGTTCAGGTGTGTATACAAATATGTGGCACAACTAGAGATGACAAAGAAAAAGTGATAGTGCAAATGTGTGACAAAGAACACTACATTCCTTGAGTTGGGAAAAAGTACCCATCAGTTCCTGCTCGGTACCGCCCTGGTCATCATTTGGGCTCTCCGTAACCCAGGAGAATGCTGTCCGTCACTAGATGTTGATGTGACGGACAATTAATACAAAATAAATGTGTATTTTTGAGAGGTGATACCGGAAATAGTGTTAGTGAATAGGGGTAGCTCAATTGCAGTGCAAAAAGTGTGGTGATTGTGAAATAATATAAAATTGGATAGAAATGAGTAGAAGGTATCACATTTTAATGGTTTTTCTCAGTTCTCCCAATGTTAAAAACAGTATAGTGCGCCAACAGATTTAACTAAATATCTGTTTGCAACATGTTTCAGCATATGTGGCAAAGAGATCCGCCACTGCTTTTTTCAGGACCAGTGTATTAAAGCTACTGCAATATTAAAATGTATTATATCACCTGTGTGATCATTTGTCCCCATATTATGATGACAATAACCTATACATGGCCCGTGGGTTCAATACATCCCCTGAGACTGGGTTGATTCCCTTCAAGACTACCAGCAGATGAAAGTGCTTCCTTTACTGTGGTGCAACTCTCCTCTCTGGAGATTAAATTGAATGTACTTACAGACAGTTTGCAGCCTGGGCAGGACAGATCTGAGCCTCTACTACCATTTAATGATGCTCTAATTGGCACATCTGAAAGAAACAGGTTAGTGTTAGATTCCTTACCTTAGAATATCCCCAGGCGTCAGACTGGATCCGGAAAGTTTTCGTCAGCAGTACCCCCTGCGCGTCGCTAGGCGTCGGCTGCGACTCCGCGTCCGTCGTCGGCATCATGATTGCCGGGATGACATTGTCGGAGTACTTAGACGCCGCCCTCGCGCGCTGACGTCAGTTCTTTTTTTTCGCGCCAGTACTCTAGTCATTTTTTGACTAACTTTTTTGATCCCTTTTGATCGCTTTTCGAGTCGACCTTCGACTCGCTGTGCCGATAGGGATGCCTGGTTTTAAACCTTGCGAGACCTGTCACCGCCTGATGTCGGTGACCGACCCCCACTGTCGGTACCTTTACTGCCTCGGGCCGACAAGATGCTAAGTCGTGCCCCGACTGCCGGGCCTTGACCTCGAAGGCTAGACGGGAGCGGTCCTATAAGCTGCTCGAGCTCCACTCGAGGTCACGGTCGAGGGGGAAGTCGAGGGACCGGTCGCGAAGCCGCAGTGATTGTTGCTCGACGAGTCACCACCACTCGTCGAGCTCCAAGTCCTCAGGTAAGTCGAGGCATTCGAAAAAGAAGTCGAAGAGGCGTCATCGCTCTTCTGACTCCCCCCGGCGCTCGCGCGACGCGGCCGGGGGCTTGGGTGACACCGCCTCGTCCAGCTCCATACCCGCCGGTCCTTGGGCTGCACGCGACGCCGGAGGCGATCAGTGCTTTCCTCACTGCCATGAGGTTGCACTTCCCTCCGTCGGAACCTGCTGAGGCGCCTTCGGGTCGTCGACTCCGGTCCCAATGCCGTAGGGCCCCGCAGGATCCAGGCCTGGATCGGGGTCATCGCCAGTCGACCTTGCGACTCCTCCGCTGGCGCCGACCCCGAGGGTATCACTCCCCGGACAACGTTGACCCCAGTTTCAGCCCCGGTCTGGGTCTGGCGTTGTACCGGTGCCGCTCGGCGCCGTCTCCGACGTCAATGGGTGAGGCCTTCACCTACGACCCGGCTCCATAATTTTTGCCTGCTTATCAGGAGATGGATGACGAGGGGGACTGGGAGGGATCTGAGGACCCTCTGGCACAGCAGTGCCAGTTGAGCCAGGAATGGGCAGAAGAGCTGAGGGAGACCAATGGTCTGGACACTTTGCCCGACACTGGATTCGTCTCTCCTCCCTCAGTGGCTTCGGAGGAGGGGGCTGCTTACAGTGTGGTGTTGAACAGGGCGGCCAAGGCTTTGGCTCTTGAGCTCCCTGTTGCGGCCATGAGGACTAACCTCCTCTCTGAGGTGCTCAAACCGCAGGCAAGCTCCTCGGAGCCTCTACTGCCATTTAACAAAGACTTCACCGATGTTCTGATGGGCACCTGGTCCAAGCACTCCACAGGCCTCCCTGTGGATTGGAACGTGGTCCGACGCCACCGCCAGGCTCCTGGCGATCCCTGCTTTCTGTCCGTTCACCCCACCCCGAGAGCCTGGTCATCCAGGCCTCTACGTCCCAGACCGCATTCTCGACTGCTCCTCCGGATTGGGAATCCAAAAGGTATGATCAGTTTGGGAAGAAACTGTTCTCCTCCCTGAGTTTGGGGCTGCGGTCTGTCAACACCGCCTGCCTTTCGGGCCGTTACACCCACTCTCTGTGGGATACGGTTGCGGAGGTGCTGCCACAGTACCCGGAGAAGGCCCGGACATGGCTCGCCCAAGCCCTGGCGGAAGGGCGGGATGCAGCACACTACTCGATCCGATGTGGACTTGACACCACAGACTCGCTGGGTAGAGTGATTGCAACGACAGTGGCGGTGCGCCGCCACGCCTGGCTGAGATCTGCCAAATTTTCAAGGGATATCCAGGCCACACTCATGGACATGGCCGTCGCCTCTTTGGCGACAAAGCAGACAGTGTGCTAGAGCGTTTCAAGGACTCCAGGGCTACAACCAAGTCTTGGGCCTAGGCCAACACCAGCAAACTTCCACTTTGCGCCCTTTTCATGGCCAAGGAAGGGGCGCCCCCACACTTCCAGCCAGCCCCAGACCGCAGATCCAGTCTCAATGCGGTCGCAGACGTGGTTACCGCCGTGGCAGTGCCGGGGAACAACGGCAGGGTCAGTCCACATCCGCTCCCGCAGTATCTGCCTCTAAGCCTTCCTAGTCCGGCATTTCAGGCCCATTCGACGCCAGTGGGGGGCAGGGTTCACCATCACCTCCCCCACTGGCGTACCATCACATCGGACACGTGGGTGCTGCAACTCGTCCGAAGGGGCTACTCTCTCCCCTTCAAGGCGACCCCTCCAGCCATGCCACTGCAGTACCACTGCATGTCGGGGGATCACTTGCAACTTCTGAAGGAGGAAGTTATGGCCCTCTTGGCCAAGGGTGCCATCAAGCACATTCCTGGGCCAGAAGTAGGACGTGGTTGCTATTCCCACTACTTTGTGGTACCCAAGAAGGGCAAAGGAGGCCTACGCCCAATCTTGGACCTACGGAGCGTCAACTGCTTCCTCCGGAAGGA
This sequence comes from Lissotriton vulgaris, assembly GCF_964263255.1. NCBI lineage: Eukaryota > Metazoa > Chordata > Amphibia > Caudata > Salamandridae > Lissotriton > Lissotriton vulgaris. The sequence continues at coordinate 1,206,892,549 of NC_141695.1, forward strand.
GAAGTTCAAGATTTGGCTCAGGTCCTAGCTGCCCTGGATCCAGGAGACTGGATGGTAGCGTTGGACTTGCCGGCGCTGCCTGCGGTTCATGGTAGGCCACAATCACTTTCAGTTTACCGTGCTCTCCTTCAGCCTTACCAGCGCCCCTCGGGTGTTCACCAAAGTGATGGCGGTGGTCGCAGCTCATCGGCGCAGATCAGGGGTTTCAGTCTTCCCCTATCTCGACGATTGGTTGTTGAAGGCGGGTTTGCCCCAAACAGTCGTCTTCCACCTCTAGACTACGGCCGACCTCCTGCACTTGCTGGGGTTCTCCATCAACGTGCCGAAGTCACACCTGTGCCCTTCTCAGAAGCTCCTTTTCATCGGAGCGGATCTGGACTCGGCACAGTTTCGGATTTATCCCCCAGAGCAGCGGGTTCGGAATATTCAGGCTCCGATTCCGATCTTTCAGCCTTTATCCCGAGTCTCGGTTAGGTTGATGCTGCGGCTCCTGGGGCTGATGGCCTCCTGCATCCTTCTAGTGCATCACGCCAGGTGGCGGATGCGGGCTCTGCAGTCGGACCAGAACTTTCAGTGGGCACAGCATCAGGGCAACCTGTCCGACCACATCCTGATCTCGGAGGGCACTGCGAGTCAGTTGCAGTGGTGGCTCACGAACCGCGATTGGGTCAACGGCAGATCTCCCTACCCCAACCTGAGCACGTAGTGGTGACAGATGCGTCCCTCCTGGGATGGGGGGGCCACATGGCAGAGAGGGAGATCAGAGGCCTCTGGTCTCCGGAGGAGTCCCGGCTCCATATCAACCTTCTGGAGCTGCGGGCGATCAGACTCGCACTGAAGTCATTCCTTCCCTCTGTCCGGGGAAGTATAGTCCAGATGTTCACGGACAACACCACCGCCATGTGGTACAGCAACAAATAGGGCGGGGTGGGGTCGTGGACCCTTTGCCAGGAGGCTTTGCGCCTCTGGCAATGGCTGGAACACCAGGGCGTCACCCTAATGGTTTAACACCTGGCAGGTTCCCTGAACGCCAGGGCGGACGAACTCAGCCGCCGGTGCATGATGGATCACGAATGGTGTCTGAACTCGGACGTGGCGCAAGGTCTCTTTCAGCAGTGGGGAGAGCCTTGGTTAGATCTATTCGCCACCGAAGAGAACGCGCAATGTCATCAGTTCTGCACATTGGAATTTCCAAGGCGGCACTCGCTCGGCGACACTTTTCGTTGCGAGTGGAGCTGCGTTCTGTTGTACGCCTTTCCGCCTATACCACTTCTGCCCAGAGTGCTGAAGAAGATCAGGCAAGACCGGGCCCAAGTCATCCTTGTGGCTCCGGACTGGGTACGAAGATACTGGTATCCCGAGCTACTCAGCATGTCAGTCAATCCCCCGATTCGTCTGCCACTTCAGGAGGACCTTCTGTCGCAGCAGTAGAGGACTGCCCTCCACCAAAACCTGTCCAGTCTCCACCTACATGCGTGGAGATTGAGCGGCGGCAGTTGAGGCCATTTGACTTGCCTCCTGAAGTTTTTGAAGAGATTCTGGCAGCCAGGCGACCCTCCACAAAAACGGTATACGCCTGCAGGTGGAACAAATTTGTGGCATGGTGCACAGCAAAGGCTGTGGATTCACTCTCTGCCCCCCTTTCAGAGGTTCTCTACCTTCTTTCTCTTGCCCAGCAGGGCTCTGGTCTGGGCACTATCAAGGGCTACCTCTCGGCCATTTCAGCCTTCTTAAGTCTTCCTGATCAGCCTTCTCTTTTCAAGTCCCCTGTTGTAAATAGATTTTTGAAAGGCATCACACGCATGTTCCCTCCTGTTCCCTTCGTGATGCCTCAGTGGGACTTGAGTCTTGTTCTAAAGTATCTGATGTGCGCTCCTTTTGAGCCACTTCATAACTGTCCTCTTCATCTTCTGGCTCTTAAGACTGCATTCCTGGTTGCCATCACCTCTGCCAGGAGAGTGAGTGAGCTCCAGGCTCTATCTTCTGAACCTCCTTTCCTCTCTGTCCATCCGGACAAGGTTGTTCTAAGGACTCGTCCTTCTTTCCTGCCCAAAGGTGGTCACAGCCTTTCATATCGGGCAGTCCATCACCTTGCCCACCTTCTATCCGCCTCCACATCCCTTGAAAGAGGAAGAGTGGCTCCACCATCTGGACCCAAAACGTGCGCTCTCATTCTATCTGGACCGCACATGCCAGTTCCGGGTGGACGACCAGCTCTTTGTTTGTTACGTGGGCGCAAAGAAGGGACGGGCGGTGCACAAGCGAACCATCTTTCGGTGGGTCGTCTTGTGCATCAAGGTTTGCTACTCCTTGGCGAAAAAGGAGCCTCCTGTTGGGCTGCGCGCCTGTTCCACTCGGGCCACTGCAGCTACTACTGTCCTGGGTCGGGGAGTCCCCTTGCAGGTAATCTGCCAGGCAGCTACGTGGGCCTCGCTGCACACGTTTGCTATAGACTACTGCCTGGACAGCCAAGTCCGGAGAGATGGCTTTTTCGGCCGTTCCGTTCTCCAGGACTTTCTGGTGTGATCTTAGTTCGGAGACCCACCACCAGGGTTGGTATTGCTGGGGTATCTATTCTAAGGTAAGGAATCTAACACTAACCTGTTTCTTTCAGATGCACTTCGGTAAATATATATCTGTAAGAAACAGTAGTTTGTGTTAAATTCCTTACCGCCCCACCCATCCTCCCTGTTCTGCGAACCGATATCTAGGGTTAAGGACATCCCCTTCAGGGCCCTAGTTTCATGGCACCAGTGTCGGTTTCTATCATGGCTCTGCGTTCCTGGCGCGGAAAGCTATGTACAGAACTGATGTCAGCACGCGAGGGCGGCGTCTAAGTACTCCGACGACGTCATCCCGGCGATTTCAACGCTGACGACGGACGCAGAGCAGCAGACGACGCCTAGCGACGCGTAGGGGTACTGCTGACAAAAACTTTCCGGATCCAGTCTGACACCTGGGGATATTCCAAGGTAAGGAATATAACACTAACTACTGTTTCTTACAGATAGAATGTTACCAAAGGTAAGTAACTTGTGCATTAATGGCAGCTGATTTAAGCCCTGTTCTTGCCCACTGGTGAAAAGGAGATAGGCAGACACCACAGACTGGTGCCAGGTGACCTTGATTTTTTGACTCAGCATCCTACTCCAGAAGATTTAGGTATTTGGGAAATGGCTGTTCCGCTTGACCAACCTGGCTTTAAGGTCAGTCATTGCCAGTTGCCAGCTCGGGAGTTACACACACCCTCTAAGGCACAGTCGCTGAGATTTTGTTGGTAGCCCCTCAGGAGTTTTGGGACTCTTTGACTCAAATCATTCAGGAGGTCAGGATAGCTAAATATGTAATCCGTTCTGGTCCAGACACCACTGATTGCTTGGGGCGAGCATTTATAGTATGTTACTCCATTGCCATTTATGGATGAGGTTCATAAAAAAAAGCTCTCTGGAGATGACCAGCCTGTCGAAAGATCTCTCCTTTTTGGTAAGAAGGCTGATTCCACCTTGAAAAGCTTCAAGAGAGCTGGACCACATTGTGTTCTCTGGGTCTTTTAATCCCTGCCAAACACTTCCCTCAACAAATACAACCCTATCACATATCTTCCCAGTCCCCCTCCTGTGGGGCATTGCTTCCAAGTTACTTCAGTGGGACAGAACCACCCTCTAGTAGGACGAATCCAACACTTTCTCCAAGGTTGGCAAAGATGGGTCCTTCAGACTATTCAATAGGGCTATGCTCTTCCATTCCTTTCCGAGCTGCTGTTTCTTCCACCCACATCAGAATGGCTTTTAGAATAGCCCCTGCCATTTTGTTACAGGAGGTGCAGGCTCTTTTGGCCAAATGTGCATAGAAAGAGTACCAGCCTCAAAAATAGGGGCTGGTTGTTATTCCTGCTATTTCCTTGTGCCGAAGGATGGAGGCCTTTGTCCCCCTGTTGATTTTCACCCTCTGGACGCCTTCCAATGGAAGGATTAGTTTCAAGATGCTCACACTTTAACACATATATTTCTCAAGTTACTTTCTTCGAGCTGATGCACAGCTGCTCATTGTGTCTACTTACTCTGTAGACTGGGTTTCTTTTTGCATTTACTTCAGCTCATCACATAAATGAGCTTCAGGCTTTCTTGGGGTAGCATTCCCTCGCCAACCATTTCCCATGCAAACAGGTGTTGACGACCAAAGGAGCCTGTATGCCAAAAGTAGTGTCCCCTTTTTACACAGGGTAATTCATCACTTTCCCAATGTTTTTTGCTGCACCTCACCTCTTGAAGTAGGAGGAGAGAGTTCATCATGTTGACCCCAAGAAAGCCATGAGCTTTCACATCAATCAAGAGCTCATTCCACCAAAGCCAAGGCTGCTATTACTAAGTTGGCATCCCAAGTGTCTGTTCTTTGCCTTTGTCAGGCTGCAATGTGGGAATCAGTATACACATTTGTGGAGAACTACTGCCTTGACGACCAGAGGAATGGGAAGATAAATTTGTCTGTTCAATCTTGCAGGGCTTTTTGTTCTGAGCTGATTCCACCTTCTAAAGGGAGGTACTGCTTTGGTATCTCTTCTAGAGGTAAGGAATCTGCGGTTGGAAGTATCCATCAGAAGAACAAGTTACCTATCTTCTGTAATAGTCCCTCTGATGGATACTTCTCCTAACTGCAGATTCATCACTGCCCTCTTGTATGCCTGTTCTGTAGGATGGTCTCTTTTTTCTTCTAAAAAGCTTGAGATCTGTAAACTAGTACTGGTAGGTCAGAAGGCTCAGATAAAATCAAGAAAGGAACTGACGTCAGCTTTCAGTGATGGTGCTTGTATGCAGCTCCGTTTGTCATTTCCGGATGGAATGGAGTTAACATAGAGCCACATGGTGCCCCCTACCTACGCCCAGGAGCACTGCTGTGGAAAAGTTTCCAGATTGAGTCTGGTGCCTGGGAATATTCTAAAGGTGAGGAATCCAGCAACAACCACCTCAAGTGCATCCTGCTCAACACCCGCTCCGTCCACAGGCACGCCGTCGAACTGTGGAACCTCCTCGACACAACAGCGCCAGACGTCGCCTTTCTCACGGAAACCTGGATGAACGTCTCCTCAGCCCCCGACATCACCATTGCCATCACCCGGAGGGACCGCGCCAACCAAACCGCAGGAGGCATCGCCTTCGTCCACAGAAACACAATCCGCATCATGACCAACTCCGACGACACCCTCACAGCCGCCAAGCACCTTCACTTCCAGATACACACCGACCCCAAGACCACCCTCAGAGGCACCCTCATCTACAGACCTCCGGGACCACGCACACAATTCAGCGAAGCCATCGCAGACTTCATCAGCCCGCTTGCCCTCACCTCCTCATCCTACATCCTCCTAGGGGACCTCAACTTCCACCTGGAAAACAACAATGACAACAACACCGCCACCCTGCTGGACAACCTCGGACTCAAACAACTGGTGAACACCCCCATCCACTGCGCCGGCCACAAGCTTGACCCAGTCTTCTCCTCCAGCAACCACATCTCCTTCAGCCACTCCACCGAACTCCACTGGACAAATCACAGCTGCCTTCACTTCAACTTCAGAAAAACCACGACCCACCACCACCTGCAACAGGCTCCCCGAAGATGCTGGAGCAAGATCACCCCCGACCAGCTGACCACCTCGCTGAGCCAGATCCCTCCCACAACCACTACGGACTCCAATGAAGCAGCCCGCAACCTCACACAGTGGCTCACCAACTGTGCCGATGCCCTTGCACCATTGAAGAATCCTCCCAGCAGACCCGGCAGCAAGAAAGCCTTGTGATTCACCAACGACCTCAAGAACTCCAAGAAATCCTGCCGCACCGTCGAGAAAGCCTGGCGCCACGACCAGTCAACAGAAAACATAACAGCCCTCAAGAACGCCATCCGCAAACACCACCAGCTGATCCGCAACACCAAAAGGACAGCATTCAGAGAATGACTGGACAACAACACCCACAACAGCAAGGAACTCTTCAGCATCGTCAAAGAGCTCTCCAACCCCAGCGCCAGCAACAACGACATCAGGCCCTCGCAAGTCCTCTGTGATTCACTTGCCGCGTTCTTCCACCACAAGATCGCCGACATACGCAACAGCTTCGGCGTCCAGACCACGCACCCAACCACCGAACCAACGCCCCCCACCACCACCCTCTGCACCTGGACCCCCGTCAGCACTGAAGACACCACCCACGTGATGAACACCATCCACTCCGGCTCCCCAGCCGACCCCTGTCCTCACCACATCTTTAACAAAGCTGACTCCATCATCGCACCCCAACTCCGGTACATCATTAACAACTCCTTCGCATCGGCCACCTTTCCTGAGAGCTGGAAGCATGTAGAGATCAGCGCCCTCCTGAAGAAACCCACCGCGGACCCCACGGACCTCAAGAACTTCCGCACCATCTCGCTCCTCCCATTCCCTGCTAAAGTCATCGAGAAGACCGTCAACAAACAGCTGACCGCCTTCCTTGAGACAAACGGCTCCCTCGATCCATCGCAGTCCGGCTTCCGAGCTAACCACAGCACCGAGACCGCCCTCATCGCAGCCACTGACGACATCAGGTCCCTGCTCGACAACGGGGAAACTGCTGCCCTCATCCTCCTCGACCTATCGGCCGCATTCGACACAGTCTGCCACCGCACCCTAACAACCCGCCTCCACCACGCCGGGATCCAAGGAAAAGCTCTGGAATGGATCACCTCCTTCCTCTCCGGCAGAACTCAGAGAGTCCGCCTCCCTCCCTTCCGCTCAGCGGCCACCAAGATCATCTGCGGCGTTCCTCAAGGCTCCTCGCTCAGCCCCACCCTCTTCAACGTCTACATGAGCCCCCTCGCAGCCATCGCACGCCAACACAACCTAAACATCATCTCCTACGCTGACGACACCCAGCTGATCCTCTCCCTCACCAACGACCCCACCACCGCCAGAGCCAGCCTCCAGGAAGGAATGAGAGACGTTGCGGAATGGATGAAGCTCAGCCGTCTGAAGCTGAAGTCGGACAAGACGGAAGTCCTCATCCTTGGACCGTCCCCCTCCGCCTGGTACGACTCCTGCTGACCCCCTGCTCTGGGCACCGCCCCCATACTCACGGACCACGCACGCAACCTGGGGTTCATCCTGGACTCCTCCCTCACGATGATCAAGCAAGTCCATGCCGTCTCGTCATCATGTTTCAACACCCTGCGCATGCTCCGAAAGATCTTCCGGTGGATCCCCACCGAAACCAGAATGACGGTCACCCAGGCCCTCGTCACCAGCCGACTGGACTACGGGAACACCCTCTACGCTGGAACCACAGCCAAACTACAGAAAATACTCCAACGCATACAGAACGCTTCTGCACAACTCATCCTAGACATGCCCCGTCACAGCCACATCTCTGCCCACCTGAGAGACCTGCACTGGCTCCCCGTCATCAAGTGGATCACGTTCAGGCTCCTCACCCACGCACACAAGGCTCTCCACGACATGGGCCCCAAATACCTCAAGAATCGCCTCATGTTTTACACACCCACCCGCCAGCTCCGATCCGCCAGCCTCGCCCTCGCCACCATCCCACGGATTCGCAGAACCACCACCGGAGGAAGATCTTTCTCCTACCTGGCAGCCAAGACATGGAACTCCCTCCCCACACACCTACGGCTGACCCAGGACCATCTCTCCTTCAGGAAGCAACTCAAGACCTGGCTCTTCAAGGAGTAGCAGCACCCCCCTCCCCCAGCGCCTTGAGGAAACCCTAGCGGGTAAGTGGTGTGCTCTATAAATGTGTCTGATTGATTGATTGCATCTGCAGTTAGATAGATAGTGTCCAATAGAAAGAGTGTTACCAATAGCAAGTTTTTAGTCTGTGTCTCCTTCCATTTGCTCCCTTAAAGGATTATTCTGATTGATCACGCTCCCCTTATTGCGTTTTTTACCAGAAGACTTTGACCTTTTCCTATCTTTTTTCTGCTGCTCTTCAGTTGAATAATGCTGATCATTCTAGGTATGCACTATTCTGTTTGCCTCTTTATTTAATACTGCTCCTTTCATCCATGCCTGTAGTTACCTCTTGCTGGTTCTGCCTTGTCAGTCAATCTTGTTTTATTTAGACCGAAGGTTGAAGAAATGAGGGACACTTTCTCTCTAATGGATTCTGCGAAGAGCGGTGGGAAGCACTGTATTCCGTTCCCCTATGTTTGATGCATCTTTTCACTCCCTATAGTCGGCTGATGGGTTCTAGACCAGGGGCATAGAGAACCCCCACTTAAGCAACTTAAGTGAGGCAAGAGCTGCTAATGGGTGCCATGGTTTGTTGAAATAGGTCACACTAAACCTTAATAATTAGCTATTTATGAGCCTTCTCTGTCTACAGAGCTGCTAATAGTTAGGCTATAAATGACGAGAGGTGTGGGAGGTAGGCAGACATGCGCAGCAAAGGAAAGAGTGAAATAAAAACATGAAATCACAAAAATAGTATAAACACAGAACAAATAGAGAAAGTAAGCATGAGTGAACGGTAAGAAAGAAACTAATGAATAACTACAAAAGATGGGTACACAGAAGGAGGAAAGAATGAGAGGATAAAGGAAGAATGGAAGGAAAGGTAAATGGAAATAAGGAAGAAAAGGTGAAAGGCGCATGGTAGGATAAAAAGATTGATAGATGAAAGGGTGAGTGGATTGATAAAAGAGCAGAAGGATTGATAGGTTATAGGGTGAATGTGTGGAAGGTTAAGGAATGGAAAGCCGGGGAAAACTGAAAGTATGGATGGATGAAAGTATGGATAGATGGATATCTGAAGGGATTGATGAGTGGATGCGTGAAATGCTGAATGTATAGATGGATGGATGATTAAACGGAGATAAGTAACTCTCCTAAAGAGAGCAGGGTTTGCTTGCTTCATGCATTCAGTGTGAGTAGAGTGCAAAATTGATGGTTGTAATGCTGAACAATGTCAAACAGTCAATCCCCAATCAGAGGTCTGGGCCTAAATCAATAATTTTTTGCTCACTATGCCATTCCAGTATAGACCCAGCCATCTGAAAATCAGTCTTAACCCTGCTCCCCATAGAAACAGTCCAGCCCGAACTGCCATGCCATGTCCTCCTTAGACAGCAGATAAGCATCCTAGGATAGGTTTCGAGGTATCCCTCCTCACTTAAAGAAATTGCATGCTCCTGAGGCGGAAGCCGGGAGAATCTGTGCTTGACTTTTAAACTGTTTTAAACTCTTGCGTGTGATTAATACTGTGTACCTTTTTAAAACAACTGCCTTCTCCTGCTCAGCGGACCTCAGCGCTGACGAGGGGAACACACCCTCATTGACGCCAGCCGAGGGGAATCCATTGCGCTCACGCCCACCCCATCTGGCCACGCCCCCCCTGCAAGTGTATTTAAATGCGCGCTGAATCGCTAGCGCGACTTAAAGAAATTGCATGCTCCTGAGGCGGAAGCCGGGAGAATCTGTGTTTGACTTTTAAACTGTTTTAAACTCTTGCGTGTGATTAATACCGTGTACCTTTTTAAAACAACTACCTTCTCCTGCTCAGCGGACCTCAGCGCTGACGAGGGGAACACACCCTCATTGACGCCAGCCGAGGGGAATCCATTGCGCTCACGCCCACCCCATCTGGCCACGCCCCCCTTCTCATTATAAAAATGTGTCTCTACCGGAAGCGCAGCGGACGAGCGCAGCGGGCACGCCCGTCTGCGCCCGTCCGCGACCGGATCGCGCCCGGCGCCGGCCACGCTGCCAGTGAACAGTTACACACAAGCAGGATAGTCTGGACTAGTAGTGAACTACTAGCACTAAACTCAGCCAAACCATGTCAGGCGCCCAGGCTCGACCTTTCAATCCCTGACCTTCCCCCCTCCTGCTCACTGTGCAACAAGTCTCTGTGTGATGTTTCACTCTCAACAAACACCTACCCAAAAATATTGAATCATCGCTCAGCCAACACCTCTACCACCTCTTTCAGAGCTGGGCTACTGAACTGCAGATCCCTTCCTAAACATGCAGATGACATCTATCTGCTGTTAGCTGACTCTGAGTGGGACGCCTTATTTCTTACCGAAACGTGGCTCAATGAGGACAGCTTGGCCTCCATTGCTTTAGCTATCCCGCCCGGATTCATACTAAGCTTCTCTAATAGAGAGAAGAACAGAAGAGGCGGCGGAGTGGCTATTATCTTTAAAGATAAATACACCCTGTCCTCTTCCACACCAACTACCCTCTCTGGCATAGAGGGGCTACACTTCTGTCTCCAAATCAACCCTCAAACGTCCTTAGCCGGCCTGATAATATACAGACCCCCGGACTGCTCTCCGACCCATACCCATGAACTTATGGACTTCATAGTCCAAAACACTCTCTCTCACCCACACTATATTGTAGTCGGCGACTTTAACGTTCATGCAGACAGATCTGACTGTCTCCTGGCCTCCCAACTTATTAATACGCTATAATCGGCCAATCTAGTCCTAATCACCCCTGGTCCCACGCACCAGGCAGGTCATATGCTAGATCTCATCTTCTCTAATATATCAGACACTACAACTAAACCCCCAGATGCCACTTTTATGGACAGATCATTTCCTAGTCCCTTTCCTAATCTCATTCCCTTCCCGCTCTCAAACAACAGGAAAGCGCACTTATGTGCGGAGGAAATGGGATAACTTATCAACCGAGACTTTATGTCCCGCTCTCGCAGCTGCCCCCCCATTACTATCATCAGACGTGATCTCCGATGCGATGCTACTGAATCACTGGATAAGTAGTACAGTAGATTCTATTGCTCCTCCCAAAGTAGCCACATCACGAAGAGAATCCCCGTCTGCTCCTTGGTTCTCCATAGAACTGATGGCTGAAAAAAGCAAATGCAAAAGACTAGAACGTCAGTGGCGGGCAAATTACTCTGACTCAGCAAAAATCTGCTACAAAAAAGCCCTACACAGCCTACATCAATCCATAAAAAAAGCAAAAAAAATGTTCATCGTATCCTCTATTCAACAAGCGGAACAACCTAGTAAAGAAATTTTTAAAATAGTTCAAACCTTCTTTAAACCTAAGGCTATCGAAACAGAAATTACCCCCTCCGCCAAACTTTGTGAAGATATCTCTGATTTCTTCGACAAAAAAATCTTGAAGGTTTATGACTCCTTTACCCCCTCCGAGCCGACAGCTATGGCGGACCATGACAATACTGAGTTGCCTACCCCTCCCCTAACTCTTTTCCACTCGATCACCCACGAGGAGGCACTGAAAGAATTACAAAAATGCAAATCAGGTGCTCCTGATGATCCCTGTCCCCCCAAACTCTGGAAAATGATGTCGGATGCAACGGTGGGACCACTCCTACACATCTGGAACATGTCCATTGAGACTGGCACGTTCCCTGACTGCTGGAAACATGCCACTCTTCTCCCGTTGAAAAAAAAACCCAATGGTGCCCCCGATGACTTGAGCAATCTCCGCCCCATCTCCCTATTAGCAGCCCCAGGTAAAATGCTCGAAAAACTAATTCAACGCCAACTTAATAGTTTTATCGAAAAAAGAGGTATACTACACGAAACACAGTCAGGTTTCAGGGCTGGCTTCAGCACTGAGACTACCCTCATCGAGGTTGCTGAGTCGATCAGGTGGTCGCTAGATTCAGGAGCATCAGCCATGCTGGTGCTCCTGGATCTATCTGCCGCCTTCGATACTGTGGATCATGGTAGAATGCTGCTTAGGTTGAAGGACATAGGTCTGGAGGACAAGGCATTGAGCTGGATGCACTCCTATCTTACAAACCGCTCTCAGAAAGTGGCATTGGGTGCCTTCTCCTCCAAACCAAAACGGCTGTGGTGTGGTCTGCTCTTAGCCCGCTAATGTTTATCTGGCTCCACTTTTCACCTTAATTGCCAAATGGGGGGTCAAGGCGATTTCGTATGCTGATGACACGCAACTAGTCTTCCCCTACGCTGAGGTGTCAGAAGCAGCTTTTAGCAAAATAAAAGGATGTCTCAGAGATGTAACCAGCTGGATGAACACTAACAAATTAAAATTGAACGCAAGCAAAACTGAGGTACTATTCTTTGGGAAAAGTACTCACCCCTCCCCAGATCTATGGTGGCCTTCCGAAATGGGCCCAGCACCAACCCCTGGAACCAATGCAAAAAATCTGGGTGTAAGGTGGGACGAGACACTCTCCTTTTCCTCTCACATACAACAAGTCACTTCTGGATGCCACCAAAAACTCAGAAACCTCCGAAAATTTCTCTCCCTTCTACCAATTGATTGTCGAAAAATGGTGGTCCATGCGACAGTCACATCCAGACTGGATTATTCTAACGGCCTTTATCTTGGCCTCCCGAAATATCTGGTACAACGCCTGCAGAGCGTGCAGAATGCGGCTGCGAGATTGATAAAACACATTCCTTTTAAACATCATATCTCTCTGCATCTGCACGAGATGCACTGGCTCCCAGTGGCGAGCAGAATAAAATTCAAAGCGCTCACCCTGGCGTTTAGAGCACAAAAAGGCACATGTCCCAATTATCTTAAACTCCGACTTCCCCGTTACCATCAAGAGAGACACCTGCGATCGAACTCTCGGCTCCAACTAGCTGTACCACGAGTTAGAAGGGCTAGACTTGGGGGCAGGTCTTTTTCTGTAGGCACGGCGAAACTCTGGAACTCCCTCCCCTCTGCCATCCAATCTGCCACGTCAGAAGCTAACTTTAAAAAACTCCTAAAGACTTGGCTTTTTTTGCAGAAAGCCTAGAACTTCGCCTTGCATTCCACTCTGCTGCTGTAGTTTCTTTTCAGCGCCGGGACACCTCCTTGTGAGGTAGCTGTTCGCGCTTTACAAGAATCTGTATTATTATTATTATTTATCAGTCAGGTTAGCTTGAATCCAGTAGCCTAACGAGCACTGGACTCACGTCTGGCCATAACCGTCCCACTTAGGGTGGCAAATGCAAAAAGAACAGTTGATGGACAGAATGCTGAACAATGTCAAACACTCACCCCAGTCAGAGATCAGGGCCTAAACCCATCTTTTTTTTTGCTCACCACACCATTGCAGTTTTGTACTAGCCGTATGTAAATCTGTCTTGTTCCTGTTCCTCGTGGAAACAGTCAAGCCCATACTGCTAGGCCAGGTCACCTTGGACCGGAAACATGCATCCTGGGTCCGTTATTGGGGTATCACCCTTCATCAGCCAGGATAGCTTGAATACAGTGGTATGGCGAGCACAGGGGTCGGAGGACCTGGCCTGGCAGCAAAAAGAATGTGGATTTAGGCCTTTAGGCCCAGATCTCTGACTTGTGGTGAGTGTTTGACATTATTCAGCATTCCATCCTTCAATAGTTTTTTGTTGTTTTTGCATTGCTCAGTGTGAGTAGAGGCATAGTTTAAGTGTTTTTTTTTTTAATTTTCTGGCCACTCCCTTGTTCTGGACACTACAGTGCTTTATTCATCAGTTAGGTCAATTCAACACTTTGCCACTGAGTCACTTTCCCCATTTTGCATTGGTTCCTTAATACCATCCCCATTAGTCTGAGGTAATAGAAATTTTTAGGTAGCTAATGTGTCCCCCACTCGCACCCTATCCATGCACCCATGTTCCTTGTATGTCGTGTAACTTCCTTCCCGTACATGCTAGAAAGACGCATATGCATTTGCGTCCAACCTTAACATGTCAGCTATCCAGTCCTGCAAGAAAATCCCGTTAATTAGGCTTCTGGGCCTATGGTGCCAACGCCTTTACATGGTACACTTCTGAGTCTCGCACACGTTTTCTCCATGTTTCCTGGCTCAGTCGAGCTAGGCCCTTAAACGAGGCCCCAAGTCTCTCCTGTCTCTGAAAACTGTATGCATCCTTGACCTCTGCCTTACTTCCTGCTCAGCGAAGCGGTGCCCGGCTCGGCCTGGCCTGCCTGCCAAAATCGTATTTTGCCTACAGTTATCTGCTCAGCCTCCTCAAACACATTCCAGTCTAGTGAAATAGGTAAACATATTCCCGGCTACAGAGCAAAGGGCCCGGCCTTCCTGTCCTCCTTGCAAGTGATTTACTGAACCCGTTACCATGGTAGGCCCATGGCCCTGCGCATTGCACCAAGACACGTATGCACGCACTAGCATTCAGTATTGAACGGCCTCTGCCCGAGAGACCTTTTACTTCAGACACTACATCCTCCAAACATGAGATACCAGATATGCTATAGGTACAGGTTGCCCTGACATCCCAGACACCAGTCTCCTCTACTAGTGCTAAAGTCAAAGCCCCCAGTTCTCCCCAGTTACACGTCATGCTCAGTTGCGCGCGCATCTAGGTCATAAGTTTCTGCTGATCATGCAAACTTTCTCTATGCATCCACCCACTTGTGACGTTTCTTGTGACGTTTCTCTGACATGTCCAGTGCACGCCCACGTGTACGCCTTTTTACACGGCTTCTGTTACGCACATGTGTTCTTATCTCTCTCTTTTCACCTGTTACGCCTACTGCATTCATTTCAATTATACTGTTTTACTATATATAATGTGTAATGCTAATAAAACGTTGAATGTCCCTTCCTGAACCTTAGTGGTGATGGAACATGATATCCTGCTTCTCGAGTCGCATAATTAAAGCCCGTATGACTCAGATACCACGGACTCTGCCTCTCATTTGATTGAGCTGTCCTTTATTGTTAATTAATTGTATGGAAAAATAGTACGGTAAATTTATTTACCACATAATCTGGCGTCCGAATAGGGACCCCCCCCTTCCCCACTCGCCGGCGATGTTACGCAGGCCTTGACCCCTTCTACAGCCGCGACGGAAACCGTGCACGCCTGCGGGTTTTCCTGCTATCTCCCTCGGGCCCACGGAGGAGACGGAGACTGCGGTCCGGCATCCAGACGAGGCGGTGAGGAATGCGGAGGATCCCGACCAGAGCCCCAAGTCGAGAGAGCAAGGTCCGAGGTATCCGGAGGCCCACCTGTTCCGAAGCGCATGCGTGGTAGCGTGATGTGTAGCAGTCCAGTCCAGTCCAGTCCAGTTTCCGAGGCCTTCAGTTTCTTGCTTCCCGGTGAGTACCGTTGTTGGGAACGCATCTAGACGGGTTCATTAATTTGTGCCCGGTCAAGACAGGTCTGGGTACACAGACCTGGTCCGGACGTGTTCACTTAGGTGAATGCGGTATGACGTGTCTCTTTATGGGACCGGTATTGTCTGTACTGTTTTAGCAGTGCATCTAGTAATCCAGTATTCTAGTATTGTATCTCGAGACTTTCAGAATTTGTGTTTTCTATGTACCAGGTAATATCAGTCTGACATGTTTCAATGTGTTTTAATGTTGTGGTATGAATGATTGTTTGCTATTCATTACTGTGTTTACTGTGCTCACGTTCAAATCAGTCCGAAAATGCCATTGTTCTCAAAATTACGTCAGATAGGAACTAGGAAAGGGATACTCGAAGAAGCAGTTCCCGTCCCGCCTAGGGACACTCCGGGATATTTTATGTACCATAAGCACGGCTTAGATGCCGTACTGTATCTAGATTTGTGGGTGGATTACACTAGGGATCTGGAAGAGAAGTATAGATGGCCTGTCTCAGGGACATGGGATGCTGATTGCATCATGAGAGTAGAAGAAGCATTGTGGAAAAAGAAAGCCAGACAATCCCAGAAAGATGCCATAGAATTGTGGCGTAAAGAATCACATAGAAGAACAGAGAAAGCAATCAGAAAAGCAGAGAAAAGTAGAGAAGAATCTGAAAAAGCCAGAGAAAAAGAGTTACTAGAAGAAGGAGAACAAGTCAGATTAGAACAATTAGACCGTCAAAGAAACGCACTCATTACAGGCATGTATCCTGTTCTTGCAGAGGGCCTGCCCAAGGCGACCCTGGAAGTACCCCGTAACTTGCCACCACCATTGGTCCCGACTAAACTTCGTCACAAACAGACCGCAGCGGACATTTTCCTTTCTTCCTATTTAGATGATGTAGCTCCAGCATATACCAATGTACGCGTACCACCAACTAATAATGTACAGCAACCTCTCCCGCCTGTTCAAAACGTACAGCAGCCTACTCAGCCCGTTCAGTCTGTTCAAGACGCGTTACCTCCACCCACTCAAGACTCGACTTCTCCATCCGTTATCACTCCCCATCCTGTCACCACTGTCCCTGTCACAACTATTCCTGTCACTACTACTACTACTACTGTTCCTCCTATTGTCAGTCCTCACAATCCTTTCGCTATACCGACAACTCAGAGTCCGCTTACATTACCTGCACCTGTTTTCCAAATTACGACACCAGCAGTATCAACACATCTAATTGATGGTTACGCTTCCGCTTCAGGAGGCGCCGTAGGAGGTCAGCCTATCACCCCGCCTCAAGTAAAACGAATGACATTCAGAGAAATAGCAATGCAACGTACGCCGAAAGCGGCTACATACGAAAACCTTAGACAGTACATTACAGATTGTAGATATGACTCAGTACCTGGCGAGGGAGACATGATGTTATTTTCGTTACGTCTACGACGTGTTACGGATTATTTGATTCTTTTACCAGAAATGACTAACCATCTAGACAATATATATCATTTTATTAGAACAGGGGAGAGACCAGAATGTATTCGCGAGGCCATGGCACATCAGAAGGTTGAGACACAGAGTATGATCTTACGATTTTTGATAAATTGTTTGATAAGGGAACGAGATTGGCCAGGTACAAGCAACGAAGAAATGAATGCCCTAATCAATTGGAGTAGCAATATAGCTGATGGTAAACATGATAAACAAAATTGCATAGAAGCCATGTACAGAAAGATCCGTAAAGAAATCGTAACAATGCACAAAAGAGAAAAGGCGGAAAGGGACGCCGAGTCCGACAAGAATGAATCCTCAGAGGAGGAAGAAATAGATAATACAGTAGAAGACCCAGACAGAATAGCGTACGTAGGTAAAGCGAGGCTTCCTAAACAGTATTCTTTTGACAGACCTTTTGACAGACCCATCCGTCTAGAAAACAAGAAACGTTTCCTTTCCCCCATACCAGAACAATGTTCTCTTGAACATTTATTCCAAGACACCGATAAAATACTGAAAGAAAGAATAGGTTACAGTGAACTTAGTACAATGCGTGATCAGGAACTAGCACGGTCAGCAGTCCAATGGGCTGGCAATACTAGTATATATAAAGATGATTCAGTAGCGCAAACATTTTTGAGTCTTACCCCAGACGAACAGCGATTAGCTGGTATGTACATGATTCAACATCTCATTACACTATATGAAAGTCAGCATTCTGATCCAGGTCCCCTATATAATATATTGGAAGAATTACTCCTGAAAAGATGGAGAGGCCTAGGTACCGATTTAATTAATACCATTCTAGAACAACGTCACAAATACAGAACTTTTCTGACTCCACATTTTGTTTCTGTTCCACCCCCAGTAAGACAACCATTTTACATAGACAGACAGAATCCCTTACGAGAAGCTCATCCCGTCCTGACCCCAGGGGGTGAGCTCCAACGAGTATTCGTATACACTCCTTTGACCAAAATGGAATTATTGGAAATGAAGAAAATAGTGCCCAGTCATGATAAAGATCCGGCAGGTTTCCACCGTGAATTAAAAGACATGTTACTCATGGGAGACTATACGTATCCCGACATTCTTAAAATGTTAAAAGTATTGTTGCCGGCTGGTATTTACGAAAAACTGAAAGAGAAAGAATGGGAGGTGGGAGATAAAAAGATTATTTGGACAGAATTAGAAGACGAAGACAACAGACGAGTCCCAGGTACAGGTCTTGGGGTCAAAACCAAAGCATTACCAGGATTATTAGTACAAGTTCTGCCTAGATTATTGACAGTTAAAAAGGAAGACTGGGATGCAATCCCAGCCTGCAAACAGAAACAAGACGAAGACACTAGTGATTTTTATTCTAGATTCGAGAAATGTTTCATTATTAATAGTGGCCTGAAAACAAGTAGCGAATCATATCCACATCTCTTTGTGACCAAATTAGTCGAGAATTCCTTACCCCAGGTTAAAAACAGAGTATTGAAAGTCGAAAGCACATGGCAAGCAAATACGCCTTCCCAAATGTTACAAATGTTACAGTATCACCAGAACAGAATTAGAGAGGAACACGATCATGAACAGAGACGTATGAAAGATACGAAAATGAAAGTACTAGTTGCTCAGTCCGTCCCAGCAGATGGTCAGAAGAGGGGTAACACACAGACTAGTCATTCTGCAGCTCCTGTTAAAGGGAATTGCAATTACTGTAAACAGCCAGGTCACTTCATAAATGAATGTGCCGTTCTAAGACACAATATTGCTACTGGCAAAACGAAAGAAAGACCGCGTCCGCCTAGACCAGAACACGTTCCACAGAATATTCCACAGAATACGCAACCTCCCCAGAATGTACAACAACAGACAGTAGCTGTACCCCAGCCCCAACCCATTGCCGCAACGCAACATGTCACACAGCAAATGTACCAGTATGCACAGTCCGATTACCCCGATTATCAGCAGTATACATGAAACAGCCTAGAGAGGGAGGTTGGCTTGCCCCTTATCGAGGTTCCTGTAGATCAAGATGGTCCCTATGTACATAGTCAGGTATTAGGGAAAGACAGAAAATTTTTGATTGGGGCGAGCAGAACTACCATTAGTCATGACGAGGTTCCAGGGGCACCCCTCTCAGGCTCACAGAATGTTTCCCTTGAATTTTCAGGAAAGCCTATTGTTAACGAAGTGTCAAAGCCAGTTCCCCTTGCAGTTGGTCCATTGTCTCGTACTACAGATCTGTTACTTACGAAATCATGTCCTGAAAACTTGCTTGGTATTAAAACGTTGAAAGCTCTAGGAGCAGTAATATGTTGTTCTCCGGAAGGAGTGAGATTGTTTTTACGTGACTTTCAAGGTCATTATGTGTTGAGAGATTTTGATCCAAGATTGAAAAATGTACCACAGCATTTAAATGTAAATGTATATGTAAGTGTATAGGCATTTATATAGCGCACTACTTACCCGGAGGGTCCCAAGGCGCTTCGACCGCTGCGAAACCCTTCCTGGCTTCCCTGAGAAATGGTCCCTTAATGGGTATCTCCAGGATGAGACCAGGCATCCCCGGCGGTCTGGTGGGGCCGTTAGTGAAGATGAGGCAAGCTAATGCCCAGAGTTGCCGAGTGTGATCGCTGATCAGAGTGGGCACCGAGGCGAGAGAATTATCGAGTCCGCTGACCCTGGTCCAGAAACCTGCCGCGCCGGGAATCGAACCCTGGTCCCGGGCCGTCCTCTGCTCTCGGGTCTGCCGCCTCTAACCAGTGAGCCACACTACTTCACTGTGGCGCACTTATGGGCGCAAGGTCCAACTGATGTAGGTTGTATGCACATTACTCCCTATCGTGTCACTCTCAAGCAAGGTGTTGTACTGCCCCGAATCCGACAATACAAATTGCCCCCCGAGGCTGTAGCAGCCTTACTGAAAACTATTGACGATCTCATTGCCCAAGGAGTAGTTGTAGAAACTGACTCCAATGTATGTAATTCTCCAATCATTCCGATTCTTAAAAGAACTGACCCAAATGCACCTCCAGTCTACACACTGGTGATTGACCTTCGAGAACTCAATAAATGTATAATACCACAGTACCCAGTAGTCCCAGATATTTCATCACTATTGACTGCCATTGATTCCGAAGCTGCGTTCTTCACTGTAATTGATCTCAAGAACGCCTTCTTTAGTGTCCCCATTCATCCCGAAAGCCAGTACCTTTTCGGGTTCTGTTTAAATGGCCGAAGCTTCAAATTTGCACGTGCACCTCAAGGGTTCACGGAAAGTCCTAGTATTTACAGCCAAGCACTGAAACGACAACTCGACAGTATTCACATGCCTACTGACACTGCTCTGCTGCAATATGTTGATGACTTGCTAATTACAGCACGGACCGAACGTGACTGCGAACGCGCGTCACTGACAGTCTTGTATTTTCTGGCCGAAAAGGGGCATAAAGTGTCCCCTTCAAAGCTACAATTCTGTGCCCAGCAAGTGGTATACCTTGGACACTTGCTGTCCAAGAGGGGTAGACAGTTGACACCAGATCGTATCCAGTTAATTGCACATCTGCCACAACCCAAGACACAAAAGGAAGTACGGGCCTTCATTGGCCTCACTTCTTACTGCAGACAATGGATTCCTCGGTATGCATATCTAGCCAAACCACTCATACAGTTGACAACACAGGAGGCAGCGACTTCGACTGTCCTCCCTTGGACTCAGGAACATACACAAGCTTTTAATGACTTGAAGAAAGCTTTATGTCAAGCACCTGTTTTAGCGACACCATGTTACAGCAAACCTTTTACGCTTTTTGTCACAGGATGCGATGGCACAGCATTATCTGTTCTCACACAAGATCAAGCAGGACACCACAAGCCTTGTGCTTATTTTTCTAGTACATTGGATCCAGTGGCCCAGGCTCTGCCTGCGTGCCTAAAATCAGTTGCAGCAACAGCTCTAGCTATCAGACAAAGCGACTCAATAGTGTTAGGACATCCCTTGACAGTACAGGTTCCACACTCCGTGGAAGTTCTTCTGAACCGAACCCAGACTCAACACTTGACCATAGCACGACTGACAGGTTATGAACTGACACTGTTCCAGCCACACATAGAAATCAGATGTTGCAACATACTCAACCTTGCCACATTGTTACCCTCGAGTACAATTGATCCAGCACCACATGACTGTGTAGAAGTCATTAATACAGTGACAAAGCCCCGACAAGACTTGACAGACATTGCATTGCCCGACCCAGACCTGACACTTTGGGTGGATGGTTCATGTATGAGAACAAGCACAGGAGAGTTAGTGGCCGCATATGCAGTGACCACTGAAACTGAAGTCATAGAAACACATTGTATTGACATATTATCTGCTCAAGCAGCAGAGCTCATCGCTCTGACCCAAGCCTGTATACTAGCCAAGAACAAGAAAGTGAACATATACACAGATTCACAGTACGCATTCGGAGTCGTTCACGACTTCGGTGTTCTTTGGGAAGAGAGAGGTTTTTTAACTTCTCACGGTGCCAAGATACAACACGGTCCCCTCATTCAAGCCCTGTTAGAAGCAATACACTTGCCTACAGCCATAGCCATTATGAAGTGCAAAGCACATACTAAGGTCACCGACACTATTTCCCAGGGTAACGACCTGGCAGATTGAACAGCCAAACTCACAGCTCAGACTCAGACAGACATACCGACTGACATGACAAAGACTGAAGTAACTTCACTGACACATTGTATGACAGTTAAGGATCCCACACTAGATGTACTCGACATACAGACACATGCAACCCCAGATGAAATCAAGAAATGGACTGAACAAGGAGGGATCCAGACAGATCAGGGATGGATGACGAAGGGAAGAGCCACATGGTTCCTCCCCGACTCTATGGTTCAAGTTATCATTAACACAGCACATAGTCCAGCACACTTAGGAGAGAAAGCTATGTTAGACAGTTTACAGAATCTTTGGTTCAACAAACATTTACGAGCAGCAGCGAAACAGAAAGTGCGTACTTGCATGATCCGTTGTCAGTTCAATCCAGGCAAAGGTATTCCCGTGGAACAAGGTGGATTTCATCCTCCTGACCATCCTTTTGAAGTCCTCCAGATGGATTATATCCAGATGGACAGATGCAGAGGATTCAAGTATGTTCTCGTAGTTGTATGTGCTCTTTCCCGATGGACAGAAGCATATCCAGTCCCCGATTACACTGCTGTAACCACTGCCAAACAGCTGGTACGTGAATTTTTCCCGAGATATGGTTTGCCCCGTGTCGTGTATTCTGATAATGGACAGCCATTCTCGTCCGAGCTTATGAAACAGGTATCACTCCTGTTAGGTTACCAGTGGAAGTTCCACTGCGTACGACACCCTGAAGCAGCTGGTCTCGTTGAGAGACATAATCAAACCCTGAAAACACGCTTAGCGAAAGTCTGTGCAGAAAAAGGTGTAGATTGGATAGCCCTGCCAGTTGCCCTCTTTTACATGCGAATGGTAGCTCATTCTAGAACCGGATTGTCCCCGTATGAGATTATTTTTGGTCGTCCCCCGAACATGTGGGGTACGCCTATGCCCAGAAAGATAACAGATGTTGAAAGTAATATGCTGACAGATTACTTGGCTTCCTTGATGTCTGCACTACAATCTTGTCATTCACAGGTCGCGGCTGCCTTCCCAGACAACACCCAAGTAAAACCGCATGAAGTCGTTCCAGGAGAATTCGTATATGTGAGAAACTTCGACAGAACAAGTCCGCTGGAACCCAGATGGAAGCAGCCAAAGCTGGTGTTGATGACAACGAGGACCGCCGTAAAGCTAGAAGGTCGCAAGGGATGGCTTCACTCCAGTCATATTAAAAAATTTCACGGACTGTGTCCAGAGACTTCGATTAAGGACTGCCCCCTTTCAGACACTGACTCTAAACTCCCCCTGCTAGAGAAAACTCCTCAACAGGAGTACCGTTCCAAATTGAGGTCTAGTAAGTCAGACTGCGTTTAATTGTTTAAGTCCCCCTCGGGTGAAGCGGTTAGACAGGTTTCTGACATGTATAAGATAGACCCAAGTAGTCAGAGAGATAGGCGTATCGAAAAGAGAAAACAGTATTGTAAAAGTTTGCACAGCCGATGCGTCATCGCATTAATTTTCATGTTTCTTCTGAGTCTTACGATCATATGCATAAGTCTAATGCTACATGTTTTCTTTCCTCTTGATTCTCATGTACATGCTTCCTCTAATGGCACTGTAGAGCACACTTTCAGCGACCTGCCTCCCCACGAATTATCCTATCGTCTAGCAATGCGCAACAATACATTCATCCGTATGTTACATCATTCTCACCAGACCAGCAATGCCACCAATTGCTGGGTATGTGGCCGACTCCCTCCCTATCAGAAGTACAAGGGAGCTCTGCCCCTCTTTCCTTACCCGTTCACACATAATGGTTCGGGTGGTGCATGGTTTACTTTAATGTCTTCCCTAGACAGTAAGTCCACGGTTTCCCAAGGCGATTGGATATGGGGGAACCTGAATACAGTTATGAATAAAATATGTTTCCCAGACAAAGAAGGTCTTCCCCAAAGGACAGGGACCGATCTAGAAAATGAAGTGTATGGATTAGGTAATTTTACACTTAACCTCATGATTTTGAATGTGCAGTCTGAGACTAATTCGGACTTGCCGTTTATTACAGTTTTGCCAGTGAAAGGCGAATTATGCGTCAGAAAGAATGGTTCAGTACATCTAGGACACAGTGATTGTAATACTGTGGTCGAATTCAGTGATAAAGGAAAGTCTACATTCAAAGCTTCCCGCCATTCTTATTTTATATGTGGTCAGACAGCCTATGTACGTCTGCCATTAGATTGGGATGGGACGTGTTATATCGCGTTCCTATTGCCACCTGTTTTCCTAGCCCCGCCTGATTATCATCGAAATTCGCACCTTGTACATGTAAGACATAAGAGAGACCTTCCTCCCGTTATTGATTATTCTGAATCAGCATGGGATCAGTACAAGGATTATATTAAAGGATACTTCTGGTTCATAGGTCCTGTCCAAAATAGTAAGATAATTCGAAGATTGACCAGAACTTTGGAAGCAGTAGTGAATGAAACTACTTCTGCTTTAGGTAACCTGACCGAGGAGCAGTCTGCTATGAGACTTGTTGTTCTTCAAAATCGCCTTGTCCTTGACGTCATCCTGGCTGATAGGGGCGGGGCTTGTAGAGTCATCGGATCCAGTTGTTGCGTGTTTATTCCTAATAACGCGCCATCCGTGTATAAAGCCATAGCAAGACTCCATAACATAGCTCATCAGATGCACCAGAATCCAGGCTCCTGGACTTGGTCCGGTTGGCTCTGGAGTGTGATATCCGCCTGGGGATGGAAATTGTTATCATTCCTAGGAATAATATTGGTCATAGTATTCAGTTGTTGTCTCTGTCTGCAATGTGGGCCAGCGATTTGCGGCTTGTGCGCCACAGCTTGTATTCCCCGTCCAAGTACACGTTCCCGTTCCCGAATAAAGAAAGAAGAACAAATGATGCTTTACGAACAGATAGATGGTCTCATGAATATAGATATATCCTAAAGGGTGTAGTAGGGTCCAAGGAGGGAATGAGGTAATAGAAATTTTTAGGTAGCTAATGTGTCCCCCACTCGCACCCTATCCATGCACCCATGTTCCTTGTATGTCGTGTAACTTCCTTCCCGTACATGCTAGAAAGACGCATATGCATTTGCGTCCAACATTAACATGTCAGCTATCCAGTCCTGCAAGAAAATCCCGTTAATTAGGCTTCTGGGCCTAGGGTGCCAACGTCTTTACATGGTACACTTCTGAATCTCGCAAACGTTTTCTCCATGTTTCCTGGCTCAGTCGAGCTAGGCCCTTAAACGAGGCCCCAAGTCTCTCCTGTCTCTGAAAACTGTATGCATCCTTGACCTCTGCCTTACTTCCTGCTCAGCGAAGCGGTGCCCGGCTCGGCCTGGCCTGCCTGCCAAAATCGTATTTTGCCTACAGTTATCTGCTCAGCCTCCTCGAAAACACATTCCAGTCTAGTGAAATAGGTAAACATATTCCCGGCTACAGAGCAAAGGGCCCGGCCTTCCTGTCCTCCTTGCAAGTGATTTACTGAACCCGTTACCATGGTAGGCCCATGGCCCTGCGCATTGCACCAAGACACGTATGCACGCACTAGCATTCAGTATTGAACGGCCTCTGCCCGAGAGACCTTTTACTTCAGACACTACATCCTCCAAACATGAGATACCAGATATGCTATAGGTACAGGTTGCCCTGACATCCCAGACACCAGTCTCCTCTACTAGTGCTAAAGTCAAAGCCCCCAGTTCTCCCCAGTTACACGTCATGCTCAGTTGCGCGCGCATCTAGGTCATAAGTTTCTGCTGATCCTGCAAACTTTCTCTATGCATCCGCCCACTTGTGATGTTTCTTGTGACGTTTCTCTGACATGTCCAGTGCACGCCCACGTGTACGCCTTTTTACACGCCTTCTGTTACGCACATGTGTTCTTATCTCTCTCTTTTCACCTGTTACGCCTAATGCATTAATTTCAATTATACTGTTTTACTATATATAATGTGTAATGCTAATAAAACGTTGAATGTCCCTTCCTGAACCTTAGTGGTGATGGAACATGATATCCTGCTTCTCGAGTCGCATAATTAAAGCCCGTATGACTCAGATACCACGGACTCTGCCTCTCATTTGATTGAGCTGTCCTTTATTGATAATTAATTGTATGGAAAAATAGTACGGTAAATTTATTTACCACAAGTCCCTAATGTTAATTTCCTTTGATTGTGTTGACTCCTGTAACCCAGTTAGCATGAAATCCTCCCCATTTCGCATTGATTCTCGCTGCAAAATTAATTTAGTTGGAACTTCTCCTTTCTACTGGCTCCTTATATTCTCAAAGCATTATCTTTCGTCTTGGGTTCTTGTGTCCTCCAACACCACTTTTCTTTCCACCCCAAAGATTTTAAGGCTATGGCAACGCTAAATGTCCATAGGAATTTTGGTACATTCTATACTTTGTCTCAACAAATTTTAGCTATTTGACTTTATCGGCATGGCCAGATTTAACCTTGAAAGACCCGTCTCTACCCTCCCTCCTCCTTTTCAGGCTAGTGCGATGATTTCTGGTGCCCACCTAGAAGTCATATTTTGAACCCTTCTTCCTGACAAAGAGTTGATATTTGATGACCCTATGGGCTATTAGGTGGTCCCTAGTAGTGACACTGTAGTCATCTTCCTGGATTCCTCTCATTATAGAAACAGTTTTACTGCCCCAGTCTACTGCATCTGAAGTTAACCCTTGCCTCCTACTGCAGTACTTGGATGTCCAACGGTTTCGAGTGATCATAGTGACTTTATGTTGCATGCTTATTCTTGCACCATACTCTGGCCTCGTGCCCTGACCCCATGTCTGTTTGCTGCTGTTTTGTAGACATGTAAGGAATGCTTGCCTTCAGGCTTATGCAACAGAGTTCCATATGCTCTTCAAAAGTCACACTACCTCGTGAGGCACACAGCACCGCATGGGTTTTTGCTGTGTAGTGTTATGAGGCATAATTTAAAATCCAGCAATGGTAAAATATTCTTTATACTTTGATTAGGATGGAATTTCTGCCATCACCGGCTCTCAGATATAGTTATATGCGTAAACGCCATTTCCTGGTCTTCTTTGAGAAATAATACTTCAGGCTCTCTCATATTTTTTCATTTATGGTCTGACTCCTTCTTAGGTAGGTTTAGTTGCAAGTTTTCAACACCTGGTTCTTCAATTTGTTTTAATTTTTAACATGTCTCTCTTTTCTCAGCACACTGGATTCCCTGTATGAGGAGCTGGTACTTCAAGGAATTTTAAAGCCTGCCCAGGAGGTGAAACTTACAGATTTTGTAGGTGAGCTCAGGTTATTCTGGCATGATTGAGAAATATTGTGTATTCCTCTAAATGTTTTAAGATAAGTGATATGCATACTTGTTAATGAATTCTTCATACTGATGTGTTGAGAGTGTCTATGCTCTAGGACACATGGTTATGCCTAAACAGAATTTTGAGAAAAATAATATGCCGTAATCCAAGCCACCACCATTATCACCACCATCATGTTATTACAACTACTACCCCTATCACCACCACTGTTACCACTCTTTCACTACCTTTGCTATCACCATCACATCCGTCTCTACTACTGCCATCATCGCAGCTATCACTTCGTCATTGTCATCATGACTCCCCCACCATGACAACCACTATCACTTTGCTATAACAGCTTCACCACTAATAACACTATCACCAACATGAACACTTCTACCATTATCAGTAAATCCTTACTGCCACCACTGTCAAAACCACAACCGCCATCACATCCATTATCACCACCACACTTACTATCATCATCAACACTACCACTGACATGAACACCACTACTTGCACCATCAATACATCAGTCACCACCATCATCTCAACGATGACCTTTGTCACAACCACTATTACTTCCCCTACTAGTCCCACCAACTTCACAGAATCATCACTGCTATTACCCCTGTCATCAACATAAGTACCTGTAGCACTTTTAATGCTGAAATACTATAGGAAGTCCAGCATCACCACAAACAGATTTACAACACCATCACTACCACTATTGCCACTACTGGTACCACAGCCTCCTCCACCAACACTATCATCTCCACAACTACTACCATCACCACCATTATGACCAACACTATTATCACCATCACCACTACTGCCACAATCATGACTATCACCATCACTACTTTCACCACCACGACCACCACTCTGACTGCACCCACCACCGCTATCACATATCCAATATCAAAACTACAATCAACACTTCTACCACTGTTTCAATGACCTCTACTATCACAGCCTCCACTACTGCGAACAGTACCACCCTTGTCACCACCACCATACCCACTGTCTCCACATCATCACTACTACCCATGTCGCCACCACCACCACTACTAACATCCTCATCAGTGCCATCAACACCGCCATTTGAAACATCTTAACTGCTAACACCACTGTGAGAAATTGTGTTGGTGGTGAAGGAGGGTGTGAGCCCTTTACTAGGGACTTGCAAGTAAATTAAATTTGCGAAATGGGCGTAAGCCAGTTTCACCATTTTTACAGGAAGGAGCACAATCACTTCAGCATTTTTCAGCAGAGGCAAAGTGAGCAGGGTCCTCAAAACCAAACAAAAATGGTTCCGAAAGCAGGAGAGTGAAGGCAAAATGTTTGGGGGTGACTCTCTAGAGAGGGCCAAGTCCAACACACCCCTCTACAGCTAGAAGCCAGGGGAGAGTAATAAAGACATTGATAGGCTTCTCTACTTAGGCAATAGAACATGGAAATTACCCTCTACTGAAGAGGCCCTTGCCAGTTCCATCCGCCTCTGAATTCAATTGGATCTCTTTGTCAACACTCTCCTGGGCAACCAAACTAACTCATGGGCAACCCTTCTCCTCATCTGTTTTTCAGAAGGGTCATAGGAGCCCTTTACTCCCATATTACTCATGGACTTGTCTGTGTCTTCCTTGACCTCCCCCTCACTCTGCTGGGGGGAACCTGAACCACTCTTCTTGGGGTCACTTCCAGGTTCATTCTCAAGCCCTCTGGTGCTGGTCCAGAGCCGTGCCTCCTTAGCAAGCTCCATGGGGCCTGTGAACGTACTGTCCACTATGTGCTGGTGCAGCTCTGTAAAACAGGTTTTGAGCATACAGTCCCTCAAAAATAAATTGTACAACCCAACATAAGTGTCAACTTTGCTGCCCCACACCCCACCATTTAGTGCCTTGTTGGAATGGTCTAAGAAATCCACCTAAGACTGGCTTAGGAGTTTGTGGAAATCCCTAAATCTCTTATGGTACTTCTTAATCATCAGCCAAAAGTCTAGTGTGGCTTTTATGGGGATGCACTTGGTATGGTCACCCACCTCAAGTGTAAGAAGTGTTCCCCTCACCACTGTAGGCTAGCCCCAATATATATTTGGGACCATGTTTATCCTCAGGGCTACCTAATAGGCTTAACGCCATTTGGCTATGTTATCTCCCACCACAAAACTGGGCACCAGGTCTTGTGGTATGGAAACTCTCAGCTCTCCAGGGGACCCTTGGAGAGATGAGAGTCATTCAGGCTGGGTCCAGGTGCAGTTTCAGGATGCCTTTTAAGATTTCAGACGCTTTGATCAGAAGGGCAGCCAATTTTCTCTTGGGTTCACTCTGGTAGTCCTGGGTTCAAGGGATGGCACAGGGCTTAAGCAGCAGGGCATGCTCTGAAGGTTCAAGGCAGGCTTCAGGCAGTAGAGTTGTCCTTCCAGGTGCAGCAAAGCAGTTTTCTGTAGTATACATCAACAGATAGTCCTCGGAGAGTCCTGAGTCCTTCTGCAGGCCCAGAAAGTGAGCTAGAAAAGGGTCTGAGGGTCCTATCTATATACCAAATAATTTCTTTGAATTGGGAAGAGTTTCCCTTGAAGTGCTTGGAGTTACCTGCCCGGGCTCCAGACTGGCTGCCTAAACAATGAAGTGGTGCCAAGTCCTTTGTGTAAAGGTAGGCGACAGCCTATTTATTTGCAAGGAGGGATGGGCCCAGCTCCGCCCCCATTCTGACAGTGAAGGCCCATCCAAGCACACCTATTCCCTCTATTGTATGACTGTCTTAAAGGAATAAACAAAGTCCAACTACACACATTAATGTGACCCCAGAACAGGCTGCAGGCAAAAAACAGTTAAGGTAGGAAGACCACCTTTCTAAATGTTTTGTCTAGTAAAAGTGCCTACAAGGGGTTTTATTTCGATATATTGAAACAATGTTTAACAATGTCACTTAGGAGTGCCCGAAGTAGTGGTCGCAAACACATGAATCATGTAAATCAATTTCTAAAATCGAGAGTGAATAAATTAAAAATAAGTAAACAGTGGGTGTATTCTTTTTTATTGTAGAAGTTTATAATCCAATGAATCAAATTAAAGGATAGAAAACAGTATTCACATTTACAGAAATGACAGAGATTGACAATCTTTAAAATGAAAAATATCCACTAGTCATTTGTGTATATTACTCATTTCTGATGCCTATTTACAAAAATAAGTTTTTCTTTAACATTAAGTAAAACATTTCTGTATAACGATATTATTTCATTCATAAAAAAGGGTATATCGGTCGACGTTTTGGTCTTGTTGTGTGATACATCTAAAAGACCATATTCAGGACAGAATTTTTTTTATGTAGAATGAGGACCCTCTAGAAAATAGATCAGTTTTGGACTTTAAAGTAATTGGTCCTAAGTAAGTGGTGAAATCCAAAGAAACTTTGTGCCACCGATTTGCAGTGAGTTATCGGCATAACTTGAAAGGGCAGCTGTTTGATTCGCTCTGCCGAGACGCTGAACTAAGATGACGCTTTGCATATACAACAATACCACAGTAAACACGCCCAATTTTGACGGCAATACTACACTTCGGAGACAATTCCCTTACGGTTTTAAGTTATACTGATAAATCACAGCAAATTGGTGCTGCAAATTTTCTTTAGATTTCAATACGCACTTTGGACCAATTACTTTAAAGTCCAAAACTTTAGCACCATCACCACTCAATCTGTCCCTACTATGACCTCCACTACTGCCTTCATCACTGTCACCACTATTACCACCAGTACAACTACCACTATCACCATTACCAGTTCCCTCATCATCTCCAATATTATAAATAGCACCATCATATTTCCACCATCACTAGTACAACCATCAACATAACATCAACATTTCTGCTAGTATCACCAGCGTGATTATCAAAACTGCCAGCACCACCATCATCAGAGGTGTAGCTTCAGGGGGGATGTTTGGGGTGTTATTCCCCCCAAAATGTATTTTCAGATGAATAACAGGTGCTTTCAGTCGGGTATGATGAGGTGTCTGTCGGATTTCACCTGTGAACTTTTTATACACACTCACACTCTCATCTCATTTGATGGCCCTAAAAATGTTTCTTTTACAAATTATTATGTTTCTCTCATGTATTACTCCTTTTACTCCGTATTCCTCTTCCTTTCCAATGCCTTTTAAGCCCCTCTCATACACCCTGCTTGTCGTATAATGTATTTTAACATTTTATGCCTGCGGGATGGTCAGAAAATCTGATGCTCACCCCCCCCTTATCTTACTGACCAAGCTACGCCCCTGACCATCATCTTCAATAGTATCAGTTTGTTCATCAGTAATAACACTTTCATAAACACTTCTGCTACCACCACCATAAACAGCACTACTGATTATCAAAACTGCCAGCACCACCATCATCAGAGGTGTAGCTTCAGGGGGGATGTTTGGGGTGTTATTCCCCCCAAAATGTATTTTCAGATGAATAACAGGTGCTTTCAGTCAGGTATGATGAGGTGTCTGTCGGATTTCACCTGTGAACTTTTTATACACACACACTCTCATCTCTTTTGATGGCCCTAAAAATGTTTCTTTTACAAATTATTATATTTCTCTCATGTATTACTCCTTTTACTCCGTATTCCTCTCCCTTTCCACTGCCTTTTAAGCCCCTCTCATACACCCTGCTTGTCGTATAATGTATTTTAACATTTTATGCCAGCGGGATGGTCAGAAAATCTGATGCTGACACCCCCCTTATCTTACTGACCAAGCTACGCCCCTGACCATCATCTTCAATAGTATCAGTTTGTTCATTAGTAATAACACTTTCATCAACACTTCTGCTACCACCACCATAAACAGCACTACTGTCAACACCGTTACCTTATTACCACTAGTTTACAGCCACTACTTTCATCGCCTCTACTAACACTACCACCGCCTTCACCACTACTGCCAATATCATGAAAATCACCACCACAACTATCGCCTTTATCACTTTCACCACCATCACTTCATCACCATTAACTCCACTGTCACAAACACTATCTTCATACATTACATTCACTATAAACACTACCAAAATTCATAACCTACTACCACCTTCATCATCATGCCCACTATTACTACCAGTGCGACTCCTACATCAACAGTACTCCGACCACTGGTACTAACATCATCACCAGCACTATCACTGTCACACTACTACCACTATCATCACCATTACTAGCACCACCATCACCTACACCTTAACAGTTCCACTACTATCACCACTACAATGCTATGACAAGCTTAAAGACCACCTTTTAATTCTCTAAACATCACTATCATCCCCACCTCAAGTACCATCACAGTCACCATAACTACCTTCATCACATCTTCCTCCATGGCTACTTCCACATTACCACTATGAATAATAGCTCTACTAGAACCAAAATGTCTCTACTATCATTAACACCACCACCATCATCTTCTTTCTCTCACTTCACTACTGCTATGACCACCATCATGTATCACCACCACCACCTCAGTCACCACTACTGTCAACTCCATAACGATCACCATCACTTTCACCACCCTTTTCAGCATCATCAGCAACATTATCAAACCATTGCCACAATTATTACTGCAGTCTCTACCAACATCCTCATTAATATTACCAGTGGCATTACCTCTACTACCACCATCACCACTATCAGCAAAACCGTAATTACTCCCACCACAGCCACTACTACTACGGAAACCACTACTGCCATCACCAGCCCTACTACCAAGCACCATCATCTCACCACCTCACTGCCACGCCACTATCCACTACCACCATCATCACTACTAGCACTATTGCCTCCAGCATGATTATTGTTACTATCTGCACCATCACTATCCTCTAACCCCACCATCACCGCTGCTGCAATCAGCAACTTCTTCCCAACCTGTACTATCTTTGCTTTTCACGAACATTACTACCACTGTTACAATTATCATCCACACTACTCTACCACTATCATCACACTCAACACTTCTATTGTCTTACCATCAATAATACTGTCACTTCCACCAACACTTCTAGCACTATCATAATCCCCACTACTGACCAAACCTCCACCACTGCGAACATCACCTTTACTAACATCACACACACTGTCATAACGACCACCATCACTTTCACCACCCTCGTCAGCATCATCTGCAACGTTATCAAACCATTGCCACAAATATTACTGCAGTCTCTACCAACATCCTCATTAATACTACCAGTGGCATTACCTCTACTACCACCATCACCACTATCAGCAAAACCGTGACTACTCCCACCACAGCCACTACTACTACGGAAACCACTACTGCCATCACCAGCACTACTACCAAGCACCATCATCTCACCACGACACTGCCACGCCACTATCCACTACCACCATCATCAATACTACCACTATTGCCTCCAGCATGATTATTGTTACTATCTGCACCATCACTATCCTCTAACCCCACCATCACCGCTGCTGCAATCAACAACTTCTTCCCAACCTGTACTATCTTTGCCTTTCATGAATATTACTACCACTGTTACAATTATCATCCACACTACTCCTACCACTATCATCACACTCAACACTTCTATTGTCTTACCATCAATAATACTGTCACTTCCACCAACACTTCTCGCACTATCATAATCCCCACTACTGACCAAACCTCCACCACTGCCAACATCACCTTTACTAACATCACCAACACTACCAGCATCAATGCCACTTTCACCACCAACACTACTAACACTATCATCACAACTATCACCATATCTATCACCATCACCACCAGTATCATCACGACTACTATTTCCTTCACCATTGCCCCTACAACCACCATCAACACCTCTGTCTACACTCACTACTACTACCACCATTACAACTATCATCACCTTAACCACCACTCTCATTATTACCAATACAATGTAACAGTATTCTTTCCACCTTTGGCATAGCTACTATTTACCCATCCCCACTACTGATACTATCACTACCCACACCACTGCTGCCACCATCTCCATTACTACTTCCTCTATCACCACCTTCATCAATGTCACCACCATTAATGTCACCATAAGTTCTGCTACTTTTACCACTACCTTTACAACCAATATCAACCACATCAGCACCATTGTCACACCATCAACATCACTGCTACCCACATCATCACCACCCTCATGGCATTAAATATCGTCACCACCATAATTATTGTTGTCAATATCATTAGCATTTCTGCTACTATGACCGTAACCTTCACTTCTACTATCTCATCGCCATGACTATCAACGCCACCTCTACTACCACGCTCATCATTACTACCACTATGATCATCACTGCCATTGGCATCCTAACTACCTCACGACCACTAATGTGCCACTATGATCAACATTTCTATCAGTCTCACCACCATCACAGCTACTTCCAATACAACATCATACCCATTATAAACTGCATCATTAGCACTACCACAGTTTCTACCATTGCCACTACCACCATCACTCCTATATCCACCATCACAGTGCTGCCATCCTTATTAAAAGCATTAACACTACTGATATTACCACCATCCCTACCACTACAACTGTCAACTTGTTCACAATCATTACTACCATCGCCATCATTACCATTATCACGAATACCAAGATAATAAATAGCCTACTGCCACCATACCCATAACTTTCACTTATACCAACATTATCACCTTCATCATCACCACTAATAACACTGACATCACCAACACTATTACCACGAACAGTTTTACTATCAACCCTTTCAGATCATCACCACACATCACTATTACCACCATCACAATCACTGCCGTCATCGCCAGTTTCACGTCTACAATCATCTTTGTCCCTCCTGCCTCCACTACTACCACCACATTAACCATTATCACTATCACCACCCCTACTATCACACCTTCATGAGTGTCACAACCATCACCAACTTTATCATCACCATTCCCACACCTCCATGACCACCTTTATCACCCTTGCCACTAGTACCACCACCATCACTGCCACCTTCACCATGATTACTAACACCATCTCCACTTCTATCGTCAACACTACCATAAGCATCACTACTACTATCACCACTACATTTACTATCACTGCCACTACTACCAGCATCAGCACCACTGTAACAAAAAATAACACCAAGTTCACCTATCTCACTGTAAGAGTTTTCACTTCTTCTCCTTTAAGAGGTCCCTTGAGTCTACAGTCTGGTCTTAGGATAATACATGAGATGTGAAGGTATAAATCAATATCTCAGTTTTATTCACTGACAATAGTCCAACCATTTAAATGCGCTACAACATAATGGAGAGACAGCACAGTCTGGAAGCACAGTCATGGAGTGTAAGGCCTTTGTCTTCAAGCTTTTCCCTTCAGTACTTCAGCCAGGGCCGGTGCTCCACCAAAAGGAAAACAGAAAAAAGGAAATGACAGTCACTATTCGCTCTATTTTTCTTTTAGCTTTATATTGTGCTCCCCATCACCAACATGCTATGGTCAGCACTTAGTGAGGGTCGGTATATACAACGGTAGGGCTGGGAACATTAAGATTCTGTGTAGAGGACGCCCCTCATACTCTTATCAGTGCTCCTACCTGTGCTACAGTCCCAAGTACCCTTCCTGACATCCTCCTCCTCCACTCTTCCTTCCAAGTCACTTGCCTGCGGCTACGGTCCCCCTGGACCGTAGCAGTGGGTATCTCGGTTTCCTGTTTCCTTGGGGGACTACCGGATAAAAGCGCGGTGTGTGTTGGGGACTTCGCCCTGTTCCGAGTCACTCCGCATTCGTCTTCTACTCCGTAGGGCTCCTCCGGTCCGTGCCTGTCTCCAGTTGCCTTCCTCCTCGCTCCCTCGCGCTCCTTCTTCCTCGCGTCCTCCTCTCCGCAATCCCCTAACTCCCCGCAGCTGACCAAACCGTCGCCAGACTCCTGCGACGTCCGGTCTCCTTCCTCGTCAACGACTACACTGCTGACTTCCCTTTCGGATGACGACCATCCTTACGCCATCTTGGAGATCCTGTTCGTTCCGATCCCAGCCTCGGTCCAGCCCATATTACACTCACCACACCCTGTCAGTGATCTCCACCATTCAACAACTACCATGCTTCTTCCCGCGCCATTATCACAACCTAGATTATCACCAACACTATAAAGTTTAGCAGCACTATGAGCTACAGCACCATCACCAATCCCTTCTGCTACCCCTTTAAACACTATGACTTCTGCTATTACATCAGCACTACCATTTCCACTATAATCACCAGAACAACTCCTGCTACCACCAGTGCCATCACCATCATGTCTAACACCATAACTGTGAACAGCACTGTTGATATCTTTATTTCCACTAATACCATCACCCCAACAACATTTCTGCCGCCATCACCTGCCATATTACTACAACTGCCAACATCACTACCATCTTCAACACTATACCATTAGTAAAGCAAATGGCGTTAACTTAGTCAAAGGCGAGACCTATTGCATTTTTAATACTTGTTTTGTCTTTCATGCCCACCCTACTAGCTCTAACTTCCTGCTACCCCCCCCCCCATGCTAGTGCAG
The DNA here is from genome assembly GCF_964263255.1 of Lissotriton vulgaris. NCBI lineage: Eukaryota > Metazoa > Chordata > Amphibia > Caudata > Salamandridae > Lissotriton > Lissotriton vulgaris. The sequence goes on from NC_141695.1 coordinate 1,206,928,661, forward strand.
ATTATCCTACGAGCCAACTGTCAGTGCAGGGTTTTTCTTTCTGTGCCAGACCGCGCACTCCAATTGCCCCTTCTATGCCCTCTCCCGGAAGTAAAAACAGGATTTCCCGTGCATTGGGTAGGGAGGTGCCAATATTGACAACTGATGCACAAATCAGCTGATATCAGCACTACTAGGTAATTTGTCTGCTGTGCCCCTTTCCACATTAACCCCAGTGCCTTCTAAGTGACAACCTTTATCATCTTTTGTTCATTTAATTGTTTTGATTTTCGTTTTGCGTGCAATATTTTTCATTGGGTTACGTTTGATTTGTATTTATAAAGCCCAGCAGAGACAGGCAAGGGCACAGGGAGACATCTAAAGTATACAGAGTACAAGGAACAGGCCCTGACAACCGAGGACGTGAACTAGGAAGAGACAGGCAAGGGCACAGGGAGACATCTGGAGTATACAGGGTACAAGGAGCAGGCACAGAGAGACAACCGAGAACGTGAACTAGGAACAGACAAGAAACAGAGAAAGGCACAGAGAGACATCTGGAGTTTAAAGAGAACAAACAACAGGTACTGACAACAAAGCAGGGGCATAATCCGGAGCCAGGCAGCAGGCAGACAAGTCACCTGAGTGTATTAGAGTAGATAGAGGACAAGGAACAGACACTGAAAGAACAGACAAGAGACAGGCAAGGGCACAGAGAGACATCTGGAGTATACAGAGTACAGAAAATAGACACTGAAGGACAACCAAAGGCGTGAACTAGGAACAGACAAGAGATAGGAAAGGACACAGAGAGACATCTGGAGTATACAGAGTACAGAAAATAGCCACTGAAGGACAACCAAAGGCATGAACTAGGAACATACAAGAGACAGGCAATGGCACAGAGAGACATCTGGAGTATATAGAGTAGAAGGAGCAGGCACTAGGAACAGACACGAGACAGGCATGTCCCCAGAGAGACATCTGGAGTATACAGAGTACAAAGAGCAGGCATAGAATGACAACCAATGATGTGAACTAGGAACATACAAGAGAAAGGGAATGGCACAGAGAGACATCTGGAGTATACAGAGTACAAGGAGCAGGCATAGAAAGACAACCGATGATGTGAACTAGGAACAGACACGAGACAGGCAAGGGTACAGAGAGACGTCTGGAGTATACAGAGTACAGGCAACAGACACTGAAAGACAATCAAGGATGTGAACTAAGAACAGACAAGAGAAAGGCAAGGCCTCAGAGAAACATCTGGAGTATGCAGAGTATAGGAAAAAGGCACTGACAACCAAGGGCATAACCTAGGAATGGATAAGAATCCGGCAAGGGCACAGAGAGACATCTGGAGTTTACAGAGTACAGGGAGCTGGCACTAGGAACAGGCAAGAGACAGGCAAGGGCACAGAGAGACATCTGGAGTTTACAAAGTAGAGGGAGCTGGCACTAGGAACAGACAAGGGCACAGAGAGACATCTGCAGTATACAGAGCAGAAGGAGCAGGCACTGACAGACAACCTGGGGTACAAAATGGAAACAACCAGGAGACAGAGATGGAGACACTCGAGCACAAAGAGAGACACCTGAAACACACTGAGAAGAAGAAACTGAAGCTCAAAACCTAGTCTTGAAACAGGCAGGACAGGCAGGACACACCGGGCCACATGGAGACGTCTGAAATACAGAGAGAATAAGGAAACAGACAGACGGGAACACCCCTGGAAACAAAGTATCCGAAGTTCAGAGAGAACAGGGAACAGGCACTGAAAGACAACCAGGTACATAAACTGGAGACAGGCAGCAAACAGACAGGGCCACGGCTCAGCAAAGAAGCACATATGAAATACACAAACAGCAAGAAATAGACACTGAAAATCAATAAGGACACGCACTAGAAACTTACAGTGACACACCTGTGCACAGAGGGACATTTGAAGTATTGATAAAACAAAAATCAGACAGTGAAAAAATAGGAACATAAACTGGAAGTAGACAGAATACAAATGGGCAAACAGGGTATTGAGAAAAAGAAACGGATACTGAAAATAACTAGCATGTGGACAGCCCAACGGTGTTAGCAGCGCACACCGCTGCTCTCACCATGCGAGGCACACTCATGTGGACAGCCCAACGGCCTTAGCAGCGCACAGCGCTGCTCTCGCCATGTGCACGCCTACGGAGGGACAAAGATGGTATCGGGCTGTCCACATGCGCATGCATTTGCAGCTGCATGTGGACAGCCCGACGCCATCTTTGTCCCTCTGCACGCGTTCACATGGTGAATTCATCACAAAAAGTCCTCGCATGGCGAGAGCAGCGCTGTGTGCTGCTAACGCCAGGCGAGACCTAAAAAATGAGGGCCAGCATTAAGGAGGAAGTCTCCAAGATGCTGGAGTGGTGAGTGATTGAGCACTGTAGTAGTCCCTGGTTCAGCCCAGTGGTACATATGCCCAAAGCCACCCCACCAAGTGTCGCCTCAGAACTCAGGTTCTCTGTGAACTACTGGGGGCTGAACTCAGTCACAAAGACAGATGCACACCCTATCCCGAGCTGATGAGCTCATAGACAGGTTGAGGCTGCCAAGTTCCTAAGTACTTTTGACCTCAATTCAAGGTGCTATCAGGCAGCCCTACCAGAGAGAGCAAAAGAGAGGTCATCATTCTCTACCCCAGAGGGCCACTTTCAGCTCAGAGTGTTGCCCTTTGGATTGAAGAATGCTCCTGCCACCTTCCAGAGGTTGATGAACCAGGTCTTAGCCAGGAAGGAGGCCTTCAGTGCTGCTTACTAAAATGATATAGCTGTTTTCATCAGCAACTTGGAAGACCATTTTTATCACCTCCAGGAAATGCTTCAGACTCTGCAACAGGCAGGTATGACTATCAAGACCAGCAAGTGCTAGATAGGGCAGGGTTCTGCGTTATACCTGGGACACTCAGTGGGCGGGGGCAAGGAGCAGCACCTCCATGAGAAAATAGAGACTATCCTGGTCTGGGAACCCCCAAAACCCAATCAGAAGTGAGGGCCTTCCTCGACCTCACTGGATACTATAGGAGGTTTGTTAAGGGATATGGCATCATTGTTTCCCCCTTAACTGAGCTGACCTCCAAGAAGCAGCTCAAGGAGGTGATCTGGACATAAGCTTGTCAGAAAGCCTTTGATTGCATCAAACATGGCATGTGTACAGCACCTGCACTCAAGGCCCTTGACCAAAGAGGTCATTGTCCAAATTGATGCCCCAGAACATGGCATAGGTACTGTGTTAGCATAGTTTAATGTGGAGGGTCACACCAACCTTTAGCATTCATCAGTATGAGGTTAATTCCCAGGGAACGGAGGTGGAGTGCTATTGAAAGAGAAGCCTTTGCTGTGGTCAGGGCACTGAAGAAGTTGAGTCCATACATGTTTTGGACTCTCTCTTGGGTTCAGACAGAACACAATTCCCCCAGGTGGCTCATGCAGATGAGGAGTGACAATCCCACACTGTTCATGTGGACCATCTCCCTACATTGAATGGTCTTTATTGTGGGCACTGCCCTAGGTCAGACTACTCCAATGCTGATAGACTTTCCATGTTCTTCTGCCTTAGTGAGAAGAACTCCCAGGAGGTTGGTTAGTTCTCCCCTCTTCCAGCTTGGGGGACACATGTTGGACCTGTCAGCCTTAAAGTGTTCTTCCCCCAAACATTTTGCCTTCACCGCGCCTATTTTTGCTGAATTCATTTTTGTTGGCCTTAGGACTCTGTACACTTTATCACTGCTAACCAGTGGTAAAGTGCTTGTGACCATTCCCATAAATATTATAAAATTGGCTTGCATCTGATTGGAATATTTAATTTTCCTATTAGTTCCTAGTAAAGTGGCATACCATATACCCAGGGCTGGTAAATTACATGCTACTTGTGGCCCTACAGCACTTATTGTACCACCCACTCAATTAGACTTTAAACCACGTCTCCGGTCTCCTAATGAAGCCTGTATGCAGTTTTAAACTGACAATTCAATTTGGCAACATAATCCCCTTGCCAAGCCTCAAACTCCCCTTTTATTGCATATACGTCAGAAGGGAGTTATCAAGACTAAGGGGCAAGATTCCTATCTGACTTTGTGGACTCTCTGGATCATTGCATAAGCATGACAATCTTTCCAGGGTAGTAGGACGGCGTTTACTGACAGAGCTCTTGGATCTGGCATCCAGCTGAAATGTTTCTCTAGTTTAAGAGGGTTTCCCGGCGCCAGCCTGTAAGGAACAGAAGGGAATGAAAAGAAATTACTGGTTAAATACCCAGGTTTTAAGGCATTTACAGAAGTTGTCGTAGAGAGTTTCAGTGCGAAGCGACACAGGGAGAGAATTCCATAAGGAAGGCCCCAAGCAGGCAAAAGAGCGGCCGCCCATACGTAATCGTCTAACTCTTGGGACCAAAAATTTTGCTTGAGTGGCAGAGCGGAGCGCGCAAGAGGGCAAGTAGGGATGAGCCAGAGCTTGCAAATATTGCGTAGCCACACCAGATTTGATCTTAAACATATAGCTCAGGGCCTTGATCTTAATCCATTTCTCTACCCTGAGCCAATGAAGATCCCGCAAGGAGCCCGAGATTGAGGCAGCTCTAAGGATTTGACAGAGCAGTCTGGCGGCAGAATTCTGTACCACCTGCAGATTACGTGTCGCACCCTTATTGGCCCCCAGATAAAGAATGTTGCCGTAGTCCAGTCTAGAAGTGACCAGAGCCTGGATATTGGCTTCCCCAGGTAAGTATTCTGCTTTGAGTGAGATCTTGTGTTCTAGGCAGAACAGACAAAGTCTGTTTGCCAGGTCTGATAGGTCCATAGATTTTGTGCCACCTAGACGGTTTATATACGCTACTGCTGTAACATTGTCCATTTTCAGCAGAACTGATCTGCCCTTTAAACAATATTTGAAACTCATCAAGGCATGAATACCTGCAGTGAATTCTAGGAAGTTTATGTGGTGGGCTCTCTCCTTGTGGGACCACTATCCCCCTGTATTCTTGGATCTGTCGCCCATCAAAGGAGATTTGCATTGATTTCAAGAATGTAATCCGGCAATGAACCAAAGATTGCACGTCTGTTCCATGCATCTAGGTGTTCCAGCCACCAAGTCAATTCTGCTTTTGCTTCTTGATCCAATGGGATTTAGTCCCCATACCACAGGCCTGCTCTCAGAGCTCTTGCTTTTATTCTTTGAAGAGAACGGTAATGTCGGGGACCCGGAAATGTGGCATGGATGGAGGAGGATAGAAGGCCTAAAAGTCTGGCAAGCTCCCTCAGGGACAGTAAGTGTTGTTTCAGGACAAAGCATATTTCTTTGCGGATTTTGGCCACCTTCTTCAATGGTAGGAGGAGAATAGATTTTACTGTATTGATTGAGAAATCCAGGAACACTAACCATTTTAAGGGTGTTAGGATAGACATTTCCTTGTTTATGAAGAAACTTAGGTGCTCCCAGAGGGATATTGTTCTCTCTAAGTTTTTGAGAATTTGCACTTGGCACTGCGACATTAAGATAATGTCGTCCAGATATATAATAAGACGTATTCCTATATCTCTGAGGAAAGAAATCACTGCTCTCATTACTTTTGAAAGCATCAGGGGCCAGATGCTAGGCCAAAGGGGTGCCTGAAATTTTGCCATAACAATTGGAGGTAGCATTGATATTCCTGTGCCATTGGAAAGGAGAAATAGGCGTATTTGAGGTTGAATTTTCTAGCCAATGTCCCTCCAGTAAGATGTCTCTTTGGAGGTGGATGCCCTCCATTTTGAAGTGCCTGCAGATGAGGAACCTGTTTAGGTTTCTGAGATTTATAACAGGTCTCCAGCCTTTGTCTTTCTTTTGTATCAGAAACCTTCTGGTTCATTGGTACTTCTAATATTGCACCTTTTTTTTTTAACAAAGCACACATTTCCTCTTCTACTACCTTCTGTTGGTCTTGAGCTAGACTTAGCTCCCTGGGGACATGGGATTGGTGATGTGGTTGTACAAAGTCTATCCTGAACTCTTGGACCGTTTCTAGGACTCAGGGGTCTAGGGTGATTGTTTGCCAGGTTTTGAGAAATAATTTGAGGCCCCACCCTCCTCCACTTTACCTGGGAAGCATCAAGGAGGAGAGTGTTGTTATTCACTGTTGAAGGTGCTTGAAATCTGTGTGCGTCCTCTTGGGCTTCTTGAGCGGGGACCTCAGCTACTTTGTCGGGTAAAAGATTGGTATTGTTGCTTGCTGGAAGCCTCTGCCAAAGCCCCTTCCTCTGAAATCGGGCCTGTATGTAGATTGGCCGAGAGAAAGGTGCTGCCTTCCGGCCCGACCAAAAATATTGGGGTTGAACACCCTTCACACGTTTGACTGGGCTATGTCCAGAGCAGTAAAAGTAGAGACGTATTTACTAAGAGATTTGATCATGTCGTCTATGAATAGGAGTCCTTTGGTATTTTCAAAATGTTCCTTGGTAGCTAGCCGGCTCAACTTTGGATTTATTCTTGGTAGGATGACTCTACGCCGTTCTGCATTTATGCATGCATTAGCATTACTTAGCAAGATTAGTGCTCTTTGGCTTCAAGCCCTAAGGAGAGGGACATCTACCTGGTGTTGGTTCAGGGGGCAATCTTCGTCCATGTCAATGATCCTAGCTAGGGGGCCTAGTATGTCAAGTTGCCAGTCTTGGCACATTTTAGGGACTTCTCCATGCCCTTTCTAAGGTCTGCACCCATTTTAAAAAGGAATGTTATGAGTTTAGGTTCAAGTTTGGGGTTATGGAAACCCTATTTAGAATGACCGGTCTGGAGCATTCGGATCGCAGGAGATTTTGTGTCTCCTCTCTAGTGGGTTTCTTAGCCACGTGGTCTTGGGATCATCATTCCGCACTTCTAGAGTGTTTAATGTTATTAGGTGAGAACATTTCTTGTCCTAAAGGGTCTATTATTAGGTTCTTAGATGTGGAGGGAGCCTCTTCGTTAAAGAGTGCGTCCGCATCTAGGTTTTTCTCGTCCAGATCAAACATATACTCATCCAGTTCACTAAATTTCAAGGCACACGCCACAATATTATAACAGAAATGTGTATTAATTAATTAAAGATAGAATGAACTCAATATTTCCGTTCTTTGGTGAAGAATGGAAATATACCATCACTACTGTCTCATAATCACCATTACTAATACTGTCCTACAATAAGCACTTATTCACCCCTATCACCACCAATCCTATCCACAACCAACACCACTGCCAATATCACTATTACCACCACCATCACTACACCACGGCCATCACTGCCAACATCCCCATTCTACAAGAATCATCACTAATACCATCATCATCACCACTGGTACTATCATCTTAAAAGCTTCTATCACCATTACCACCATCACCTCCTTTGTCAACACCTTCACCACCCACTCTGACACACTTTCACCAATAGCAACTCTACAATCACATTCTCCACCTATATCACCACTACAGCCGCATCACCACAACTATCACCACCATCATCACTATTACCACCATCAAAAGTTCTTTCATCATCACAACTACCACCACCACTGCCACTATCACCACTGCAGCCCTACTTCCACCATTGTCACCAAAGTTGCCACTACCACCACTGTTACCACTGTCACGACCAGCACTACTACCACCACCTTCAAAACCAACAATAATAACATTCCCGTCATAATTAGTACCACTATCCCCTCCAGTCCAGTACCATTCCCTCCATTGACATCCCTACCACCATCACTGTCTACACAGCCACTACTACCGCCATAATCAGTACCCCCCTTTACCACTATTCCTGTTACAAACAACACTGTTGCCACAATTACCACCTTCAAAACAAGCTCCACTATTACCCACATTACTACTACCACCACCACTAAACCCACCACTACCAACCACCACTACCACCATCACATGACTACTTCTAACACCACCACCACTAATACTACCATTACCTATACTTTTCTCACCTCCATCACTATCCCAATCATGTTATCACCACTGATGCTATTACCACCACTAACCACAAAACTATCACTACCATCACATAAACTACTGCATCTCCTTCATCAGTACTCCTTCGACCACATCCACCTCTGCTACCACTGTCATCACTCCCAACCTATCCCTATTAGATCGTCATGACAACTTATACTGTTGTCTCCATTAACTCATCTGCTACTGTGACTACCACTGCCATGACCATTACTTGTGTCAACACCGCTGCCATGATCACCATCACCACCATAACTACCACTATCAACAACACTATAGCCACCATCGCCACTATCATCACCACAACTAATATCACTTTCCTTATACATATATACCTTCCATGTACTTATGTATCTTTATATTTATTACTTTACTCCTAATTCAGCATCTCCAATGCACTACTTTACTTCCTACCCTATCCCTCTCTCAATGTATCCTCTGCGCCCACTCTGACTCATCCAAAACCTCATTCCACTATTCTCCCCAATGCACTACCTATTTCACACCCTATACCTCTCTCAATATATACTCTACCTCTACTCTCTAACTCATGGGTACTCACAAACTTTCTCTCGGGACAACATTTACAGTGTGGTTTGTGGCCGTGGGCCGCACCGGTGGAGGCAGGGTCAGTGGGGAGGGGGAAGAGGCTAGAAAGAAAAAAACTGTGACTATTAAGTTGAACACAGGCCCCTACAGCTGACGCGTTCATACACTGAGCCAACAGACCAGCATACACACACACATCTCTCTTTCTCTCTCTCTCTCTCTGTCTCTCTCCCTCCCTCTCTCTGTCTCCCTTCTTCTATCTCTCTCGCTCGCTCCCTCCTTCCCTCCATCTCTGTCTCCCTCTGTCTCTCTCCATCTGTCTCTCTATGTCTTACCTCTTTTTCTCTCTCTGTCTCCCTCCCTCTCTTTCCTTCCCTCTCTCCGTCTCCCTCCATCTGTCTCCCTCTATCTGTGTCCCACTGTCCATCTCCCTCTATCTCCCTCCGTTTGCCCTCTGTCTGTCTCCCTCCCTCCCTCTGTCTCCCTCCCTCCCTCCCTCTGTCTCCCTTCCTCCCTCCCTCTGTCTCCCTTCCTCCCTCCCTCTGTCTCCCTTCCTTCTTCTGTCTGTATCCCTCCCTCCCTCGGTCTGTCTCCCTCCCTCTGTCTGTCTCCTTCTTTCTTTCTGTCTCCCTCCCTCTGTCTGTCTGTCTAACTCCCTCTGTCTGTCTCTGTCTCCCTCCCTCCCTCTGTCTCCCTCCCTCCCTCTGTCTGTCTCCCTCCCTCTTTCTGTCTCCCTCTATACCTCTGCCTCCCTCTGTCTCCCTCCCTCCTTCTGTCTCCCTCCCTCCCTCTGCCTGTCTGTCGCCCTCCCTCTGTCTGTCTCCCTCTCTCCCTTTGTCTCCCTCTGTCTGTCTCCCTCCCTCTGTCTCCCTCTATCTGTGTCCCACTGTCCATCTCCCTCTATCTCCCTCCGTTTGCCCTCTGTCTGTCTCCCTCCCTCCCTCTGTCTCCCTCCCTCCCTCCCTCTGTCTCCCTTCCTCCCTCCCTCTGTCTCCCTTCCTCCCTCCCTCTGTCTCCCTTCCTTCTTCTGTCTGTATCCCTCCCTCCCTCGGTCTGTCTCCCTCCCTCTGTCTGTCTCCTTCTTTCTTTCTGTCTCCCTCCCTCTGTCTGTCTGTCTAACTCCCTCTGTCTGTCTCTGTCTCCCTCCCTCCCTCTGTCTCCCTCCCTCCCTCTGTCTGTCTCCCTCCCTCTTTCTGTCTCCCTCTATACCTCTGCCTCCCTCTGTCTCCCTCCCTCCTTCTGTCTCCCTCCCTCCCTCTGTCTGTCTCCCTCCCTCTGTCTGTCTGTCGCCCTCCCTCTGTCTGTCTCCCTCTCTCCCTTTGTCTCCCTCTGTCTGACTCCCTCCCTCTGTCTCCCTCCCTCTGTCTCCCTCCCTCTGTCTGTCTCCCTCTGTCTGCCTCCATCCCTCCCTCTGTCTGTCTGTCTCCCTCCCTCCCTCTGTCTCCCTCTCTCCCTCTGTCTGTCTCCCTCCCTCTGTCTGTCTCCCTCCCTCTGTCTGTCTCCTTCCGCTGTCTGTCTCCCTCCCTTTGTCTGTCTCCCTCTGTCTGTCCCCCTCTCTCCCCCTGTCTGTCTCCCTCTCTCTGTCTCCCCCTGTCTGTCTCTCTCAGTCTGTCTCCATCCCTCCCTATGTCTGTCTCCCTCTCTCCCGCGCTGTCTGTCTCTCTCTCTGTCTGTCTGTCTCTCTCTCTGTCTGTCTCTCTCTCTCTGTCTGTCTCTCTCTCTGTCTCTATCGCTGTCTGTCTCTATCGCTGTCTGTCTCTATCGCTGCCTGTCTCTACCTCTATCTGTCTCTGCCTCTATCAGTCTCTATATGTCTTTATCTGTCCCTATCTCTATCTGTCTCACCTCACCGGGCTCTCACTCACTGCTGCCCTCCCACCTCACCGGGCTCTCACTCCCTGCTGCCCTCCTACCTCACTGGACTCTCACTCACTGCTGCCCTCCCACCTCACAGGGCTCTCACTCCCTGCTCTCCCCTCCCACCTCTCAGGGCTCCCACTCCCTGCTCTGCCCTCCCACCTTACCTGGCTCTCACTCCCTGCTGCCCTCCCAACTCCCTCACCCGGGCTCTCACTCCCTGCTCTGCCCTCCCACCTCCCTCACCCGGGCTCTCACTCCCTGCTCTGCCCTCCCACCTCCCTCACCCGGGCTCTCACTCCCTGCTCTGCCCTCCAACCTCCCTCACCCGGGCTCTCACTCCCTGCTCTGCCCTCCCACTTCTCTCACCCGGGCTCTCACTCCCAGCTGACCTCCCACCTCCCTCACCCGGGCTCTCACTCCCTGCTCTGCCCTCCCACCTCCCTCAACCGGGCTCTCACTCCCTGCTACCCTCCCACCTCACCGGGCTCTCACTCACTGCTGCCCTCCCACCTCACTGGGCTCTCACTCCCTGCTGCCCTCCCACCTCCCTCACCCGGGCTCTCACTCCCTGCTCTGCCCTCCCACCTCCCTCACCCGGACTCTCACTCCCTGCTGCCCTCCCACCACACCGGGCTCTCACTCACTGCTGCCCTCCCACCTCACCAGGCTCTCACTCCCTGCTGCCCTCTCACCTCCCTCACCCGGGCTCTCACTTCCTGCTCTGCCCTCTGTCACCTCACCCGGCTCTGACTCACTGCTGCCCTCCCACCTCACCGGGCTCTCACTCCCTGCTGCCCTCCTACCTCACCCGGCTCTCACTCACTGCTGCCCTCCCACCTCACCGGGCTCTCACTCCCTGCTCTGCCCTCCCACCTCACCGGGCTCTCACTCCCTGCTCTGCCCTCCCACCTCACCGGGCTCTCACTCCCTGCTCTGCCTTCCCACCTCACAGGGCTCTCACTCCCTGCTCTGCCCTCCCACCTTACCTGGCTCTCACTCCCTGCTGCCCTCCCACCTCCCTCGCCCGGGCTCTCACTCCCTGCTCTGCCCTCCCACCTCCCTCACCCGGGCTCAAATTCCCTGCTCTGCCCTCCCACCTCCCTCAACTGGGCTCTCACTCCCTGCTCTGCCCTCCCACCTCCCTCACCCGGGCTCAAATTCCCTGCTCTGCCCTCCCACCTCCCTCAACTGGGCTCTCACTCCCTGCTCTGCCCTCCCACCTCCCTCACCCAGCTCTCAGTTCCTGCTGTCCTCCCCCCTCTCCCCTCTGTGTCAGCCTGCCTGACACAGCCTCCCGGGCACCCCAGTACTTCACAGGTCTTTAAACGACCATTTGTTTCTTAATGAGGCTTTGGTCACCTCTTAGCGCCCCTGCAGCTCCACTCTTGACTGTGGCTGGAATTGCCCGGCCCCCACAGAGCAGTCTCTCTGATTACGCACTGCTGCTCCCTGAGGTGTTTGCTTAAGTAAAAAAAAAAAAAACACATAGGCGCGATGTGTCTCAAGCTCCACGGGCCGCCACTGAAGGCTTGCTGGCCGCTACTGGCCCGCGGGCCGTACTTTGAGTACCCCTGCTCTAACTCATCCCAAATCCCATTCTACTACTGTGACCCCCAAAATAACAGTTTCTAGACACCTCCCTCCTCTACCCCTCCATGCATTATCCCAAACCTCTTTTACTACTTAGATCTCCAAAACAAGCCTTTTTAAACCCTCCGGTCATGTATCCTTCCTAGACTCTTCGGATACCCCATCTCTCTCCTTAATTCAGTTCTAGAGAGACTTCCCTCCTCCATCTCTACTTTACTCATCCCAAACCTCCTCTCTTTGCTATGATCTCCAAATAAAGACTTTTTAGACCCCTCCCTTGTCTATCCCTCCACTATCCTTTTCAATCCAACTAATGATCCAGCCGAAAGCCAGGGACGAACATCTCACAATCAAACGAAAAATTAAATGGGCCCATATACACATTCAACTTTCCTGGCTGTTTTGCTGGTGGTCAAGTTTTGTAATTCACTGTGATCTTGATTAGTTGACTCACACGAGCTTCAGTATCACACCTGATAAAATTGTAATCAGTGTCTAACTAATCTTCACAGTCAACACTCAACAGACTCTGGGTAAGATTCAATAAAATGTATCTAATCTCAGTCTCAAATGAACGCTCATTATTACAATTTCACAGTGCAAACACCATCAATTTTTCATGGTAGAGAAAATTCATTTAGCAATGTACATTTAATTCACAGACTAATTCAACAAAATCGATGCATTAAAAGTGGATAGATAAAGAAACAGAAGGCATAATAAATCATACATTTGCAAAGATATGCAAACTTGAGACAGAATAATAATTACCCATAGGTGATTATGGAAACCCAACTCTCTGGCCAAAAAGGGCTGCTGGTGGTCTCCTGATTAAGACTCAGGCAACAAAGACTATAGGACAGGCTCAGGACAAGGTAATACTTACTAAACTTCTCTACAGACCCGATGCACCGGAGCGCATCCCTCACTTACACTCTCTCCCTCCTCGATATTCTTCTGGAATCTTCTTTCTAATCAAGTGGCTTTCAAAGGTGAATCTTCCCAGTCTGTTCTCTCTTTTCTCAGCAGCAGAAGTTCTTGCCTCTCTCGCTTGCACTTGTGCTTGCCTCGCCTCGCTTACATGCATGCCATGCCATAAAATTTGAGTCACCCTAGTTATAGCCTTCATTTCTGCATTACCCACCCTCAAAAGTTACAAATCTTGATGAAATACGAACTCTGATTGGGCAGGGATATGGGAGTTGTCATCACCTCATGCTATCATGTTTAATTTCTTAATAAACTCTTTTGTCTAACAAACCCACCCCCTTTAGCTCATTTAATATTCTGTCTCACTTCCTTTCGCATGTATTTGTTACAATTAAAAACATATTTCAATACAATTCCACAGTCGAGAAGAGTTTTCACACATCCTTTTGTCTTTGGCTCTTGGCAGCCTGTCAGTGACACGGTCAACGGGTCGCATCACTATTACGCTGCGGATGTCTAGCTCGCATCCATTTTCATCGCCATCTTTTTCTCTTGTATGGCACATGAGGCCCACATGTACACTATTAATAAAGGAATCATAAATAGAAGTTAATTTCTCAAATAAATGATTTTCATTGTTCACCATCCACTTCTACTCTATCCCATGGAATATTCTTCTTCGTTAGCATTAGCAGCGACAGTTCTCTTTAAATTCAGGCAAGCATATGCCAGGCACGCGGTGCCTCAAGACCTAATGTTAGTAATTTCTGCGCATGCGTGCGAGTTTTCCCTCTCAAAACGGATTAGTCATGTTACTATCTATGTAATTTTAATTGGCACATGAGCAAAACAGTTTTACAGTTTAAAGCAGGTTTTACTTGCGTTGCTTTCTATTTTCATTAGTTAAGCATGCGTAAACCTCTTATCCCATATGTAAATGTTGTGCATGTATATTAATTTCGTTTTCTTTACTATTTCTAATAATTAGTACTGTTAATGAGAGATTGCTCCGAGCAAGTTTTGTTTTCTTGAATCCTTGCTCCATCACTAACATGTCCACCACTCAAATTAATTTCATATTTCCCTATACTAATCCACCACTAATACTTTTTGTGTCTCAGAAGAGTGTTCTACTAGCCAAAAACTGCTTTGATGTGTCATCAGGGGTAGTAAGCGCTATATAAATCCAATTACAATTACACTAATCTGTATTACCCCTATCACAGAGTATTGCCATCATTACAACTGTTACCTCAAGTTCCACCGTTACCACTTCAACCACTGCAACCATATCTACACCATCACCAACACCATCATAACCATTTTCATTACCACTATCACCACTGTCCCCACTATCAACACCTTAAGTACTACTACCATATCATCACCATCACACTACTTTCACCACTGCCATCAATGCCGTTATCACTACGCAGTTTTCACAATCACCACCACAACAATACCACCACCACTAATAATATCACCCCACTACAATAGACACTACCATTACCCCCACTATCACAGCCTACACTATTGCAACCAATACTGCAGCCATATTCACTACCACCACCTACCTCTTTTACCACCATTGCCATCACACACAACATTGTTTCCACTACTACCATGTTCTCCACTATTACCACCATTGCTACTACCTTCACCAGTACCACCTCCACTAAAACATCACTACAAACCACTTCTTCTACCATCACACCACTAGCTCCATCATCATGACCACTATTATTACCTTTACTTACACTTTTTCAACTCATCAATATCCCCATCATCATGCTATTGCTACTGCAGCTATTGCCACCACTAACCACAATACTATCATTATTTACTACAACTACAGCATCTCCTCCACAAGTAATACTTCGACCACAGCCAGCACTACTCCCACTCTATCAGTATTACATTGTCACGTCTAATAATGCATTCACCACCATTAATTCTTCTGCTGTTGGAGCCACCGCCTTTGCCAACACCACCACCACCACCATCACCTCTACAATCACCACCATCATTGTCACCACCGCGATTACTACCACCATAGACAACACTATATATACACACCATGTGTCTCCAACCAGTCAATCACAAGCTACCAGTAGCTAGTTGATACCTTCAGAGTAGCTCACAGCCTTAATTTCAATTTTAAAAAGCACAGGGTCACATTTTTCTTTTTAAGTTAAGGAAAGGGCGTCTATTATATATACTTTTTTTTCAAGCTGTACATAGCATGGCCTGATAATGAGCAGTACTGACGTCAGATTTATGACCCAGGCCACAGAGGTGAAAACATGACGCACTGAGGTATTGAACTCTTACGTAAGTCCTTCCCAACTCATTATTGGAGTGTGAGAAAAACAAATATGTTTCTGAATGCTTTTACATGGTTTCATTCCCTAAACTCACCGGGTGTTGCCTTTCCTGGTCACGCAGCAGAACTCTTTGGGCCATTGTTGTACCGCGTCCAGCTCCAGCTCCAGCATTTGTCGGCCCGTGGTCTCCCCCTGCCGCCGTTTGCCCTGTGTCAGCTGCACGGATGCAGTACGGGAGGGGACCACCAGGACCAGCCACACCTGCGGCAGGAAGCCGCCGCCGCCCACCACTACGCGCCAGAAGGCGCTTCAAATTGAAGCTCAGCCCCTCGTCGCGGGAGCGCCCGGACGAAGCCCAGACAGTCTGAGACTGACCGTGACTGGGCTGGGCCCGGATCCTTGTCTGTTGCTGCCGTGTGCCATCTGTGGTATCCCTCTAATGAGATATTCTGTCGTCAATATTCTTTGTGGAAGCTCTGTGCTCTCGTTCTATTGGTAACCTCTTTTCATTGTTTGCCCTAGGGTTACCGAGTGCTAGCGTGCTATCATCTCACTGCGTGTAACATGTCCAAGCAAAAGTCTTCTTCTGTATCGAATACCATGGACAATTACCTAGTGCAGGTTGTGAGTAAAATCAATAGCACGAGAAGGATATCGCTGGGCTTGAGTTCTCCACCCATTACCCCTACACAGAGCTCTCTGCCAGAACCCATCCTGGTAGAAGTCCCGATACAGGTGCATAGCAGCGATGCCCCAGATATTGAGTTTCCCCCAGATGACAATTCTGACCAAAATATACCTACTGTTGTTGACCTAGACAATGATTCCGTAGATCAGTCAAACACGATAGAAGATAATTCCACCTCCCCTGTGTCTGTGCCTACAACTAGAGCAGTCAGAGCATGCAGACAAGGTCAGAGTAAACGTGGTGGGTTACGCTCTAGCAGGAAATGGACAGCCTCTCCACCCAAAAATATGGCTACTAAAGAGGCAAATGGGGAGTATGGTGGGAAGGAGATATTGGAGGATGATCAAATTAAAAAGCTAGTGAGTATGATTGATTCAAAGATCAAATGCATTATTAAACCATTGGTAGCCAAAATCGACCAGCTAACAGCAGAGGTTAACAGGTTAGGGGGACTCATAAACAAGACAGTGGAGGAGGTGGGCAATATACCAAATCTAGTTTCAAACAGAGTTGAACCAACTGTGAATGTTCTTGGGAATGGGCTAGGGGGTAGGGATAAAGTGGTATCAAATCCTCCCCCTATTCAGCACCTAGTAGTTATAGATGTCCAGGAAACAGTCAATGAAGACCTCCCATCAAAATCCACTGTGACGGGTTTAGAGAAAGGACCGGTCCAACTCATTGTAGAGGCTTCCCCCCTTGTTCTGGTCCTGGCTAATGTACCTCCTTTAAAGCCGGGTCAAGTGGAATCTACATCTTCCTTGATCAGCAAAGCATTCCACTGGTTATCTAATAACATGATGATATCCCCATGGGGTAAACAGCAGTTAGCTGGGGAAATTAATATGACAAGAAGGGTGGACTGGATAGGGAACAGTGTGAAAAAATTCAAAGGAGATTGCGTCGTTCTGCATTTTTTAAGTCCAGAAGTAGTCCCTGATGTCTTGAGAAACATATTTCCCCCACAACACAGGACCACTGACATCATCCCGCTAACTCTAGACTTTTTCTATCGTAGAGGTAGTACAGTGAATCTAAGTATATTGAGGACTAAGTGGAACTCGGTGCCAAATAAGTGGGGTAGGGGTGCCCAATCCAGCGAATGTGGTATCAGTCTTGAAAATAGATTTGCGGCACTGTCAGACTTGAATGAATGTGATTGACTTGAGAGGGCAGACAGTGTAGTGTTCAATTACCCAGCTGAGCTAAATAGTACGTATATTCCCATAGGCGAGGGGGTTGGTCTTATAAATTTTACTTTCACGACCCAAGGGAAAAGGGTGGATGATCCAATTTTTCTAGTAAATAGAAAGGAGGAAAAATACTCCGAGCAACAGTCTGTCCCCACCTTGATAGAAACATGTTTTGTTCCTGGTCCAGAAGCACCTTCACCCGAACCATTAGGTCATCATCGTATTAATATAGAACCAGACCCAGGGCTGGAGGATAAAACCCAAGGCATATTATTAACTCAGGCCCCCTTATGCTTAGCAGCAGATGAAGCAGGTTTGTCTTTTCTTTCCTGGAACATTGCCGGTATTACCAACAAGTTGACATCACCAGAATGGTGTAACTGCATAGACCAATTTGATATCCTACTGTTCCAGGAAACTTGGTCATTGACCCCAGTACATCATCTAGGGTTTCTTAATTTCCAAATCCCAGCTACAAAAAATCCAAAGGGTCGCCCATCAGGGGGCCTTATAATCTGGATCCGCCATACATTATGCTGTAGAATCCAGCAAAGGAGTTCTCCATCAAATGATATTTTGTCAGTTAACCTCACATGGGCTAACGGACAGGTGGTGGTTATTTTCAACATTTATGCCAGGGGAGTAGCGGGAGGTCAAATATCAGAAGTAATCACCGCTCTTGACCTTGAGCTCGAGGCACTCCCAACACAGTTGTCTTTTATTGTGGGGGATGATGTCAACACCACATTTGAACCGCTTGGCCAAGAAGACCAAATCCTAGCAGAACAGGAGGATAGCAAGTGGGGTGTCCCCCAGCTAGAATTACCCGTAGTCAGAAGATGGACAGCGGTGGCCATCCAACTGAAGGCTTTATGTCTAGCAAGAGGACTCAGAGCAGCCAACGGACGTACCCCGTCAGATCGCCAGGGGGACAAAACACTCGATAATGGTAGGTTCTCTAGCCGAATAGATTACTTCTTGGTAGACATTAGAGAATGTCACAGGTTGACTGATATAGTCGTAAAAAATAGGATGGAGATTGACCACAACCCTCTCTGTATGGTCTTCAAAGCAAACATGGGGTTAAGAGAACCAAATCATGGGGGTGGCAAAGTCACCTTAGATATTGTAGCCTCGAATAACCAGCGCCACATAAAATGGGGCAGACTAATTGAGAACACAGAGAGGTTGGAGGATCTCAACAAATTTGGTGGATGAAGTGGGTAAGATAAATTCACATACCACAAATCAAAACTTTCCTGAAATTATGCTTGAGGCTCATACGAAGTTTTTTGCCCAGCTCCAGGAGATTTTCAAGAAGCCCACAAAACTAGACAATGATCATAAAAAATTACCCAAAATGGGATGGTACGATAAGTCCTGTAGAGTAGCCCGCCAGAATCTCAGCACCGAACTTAGAAACAAGAACATCCTAGGTATGAGAAAGGTGAGGGACATATATAGGAAGGCACAAAAAGAGGCCAGGAAACAGTGGGATGAGGCTCACTGGCATGATCTTAAATCCGCCTGTGCTGAAAAGAATCAAAGTCAATTTTGGGGCGTGGTCAATTGGGACAGAGGGGGAATAGCACAACCCCAGCAAAATAATGTTGCAAAAAACCAGTGGGTAGACTTCTTCAAACCACAATACGCCCGTGACCTAGCGGAAGGAGAGTGTATACTACCCCCTACAGTTTTCTATCAATGTCAGTTATTCACAAAAAAAGATGTTAGTATAGCGCTAGACTGCGTGATAGGGGGCCGAGCCCCAGGAATGGATGGCATACCTGCTGATGTGTTTTTATGTGATCGATTATCTTGGTGTCAGTACTTTGAGTGGCTAGCTAACTCTGTGGCTAGGGGTGCACCAATACCGACCTCATGGAAGGGTGCAGAAATAATTCCAGTTTTTAAAAAGGGAGACAAATCACTACCTAGCAATTATAGACCTATCAGTCTTATAGACTCTGCCCAAAGGTTAATAGGTCGATTAGTGCAAAACAAACTGCAAACTTGGATAGTAGAAAAAGATATTTTATCCCCTTATCAAGCTGGTTTCCGTCCCTGTACAAGTTCAGTTGACCATGTTTTTTTTTCATAGCTCTATACTGGAGGAATGTGATGCTAACTAATGGGACTCTTTACGCTGTTTTCGTAGATTTAAAATCAGCTTTTGATCTAGTTCCTCGTTCTAAACTTTGGAGGGTACTCGCCGAAGCTGGGTTGGCCCCGGAATTGCTGACGCTTTTTGTCCGCTTGCATGAGAACAATTATGCTAGAATCAGGTGTGGGGCTCAGGGTGAGGTGACGGACACCTTTCCTGGCGAACGTGGGGTTCGGCAGGGGTGTGTTCTGGCACCCACACTGTTTTCAATTTACATCAATGGTATTGTAGACCGTCTAAGCCGTTCTCCCACCGATGCTCCTGTTCTAGCAGGGGCACACGTGCCAGCCCTCATGTTTGCGGACGACACGCTGATAGTTTCTCGAACCCCGAGTGGGCTTCAGAAGGCAGTTAACGCTTTCGGTGAGTTCTGTCAAACACGTGGTCTTGAGATAAACACCTCCAAAACCAAGTTCATGTGTTTGAACCAGCGGAACACATTTAAGGGTTCAATTAACTTTAACGGTACTCCCCTAGAACAGGTTGAGGCTTTCAAGAATCTAGGAATATCCCTTCAGTGTAATATGAGTTGGAAAAACCACATTGACATGGCTTTAAAATTCCATCAGCTGGCGGGTGTAGTGGCCCTTAAACATAAAGCCGCATTGACTAAGCCAATCACCCCTGCTTTAGAAATTTACAACATGAAGGTGATTAGTGCCTCTTTATACGGCTCGGAACTTTGGGGATTCTCCAATGTCCCAGGGGGGGATCGGCTATGCTACGTTCGGGGGATCCTTCGGTCTCCCAGGGGGCAGTCTTTAAGGAAGAAACAGAGTCTTTTATCAGGAAACGTAAAGAAGGTTTTATTTTTATGTAACTGCGTCTTTGTCTACTCGTTTTTTTTTCACAGGCAAACGCTGCAGAGTCAAATGGGGGTTTCCTCGTGATATCCAGTTTGCGTCACAGGATATCCACCGGGCTGTCTTCGTCTCCTTCTCGTCTCTGGCTCCGGGATATGCAAGAAGGGAAAGAGAGAGACCTCGTCAGATAGCCATATTACATGCTGACAACGGAGGGCCGGGAGTGAGGGAAACCAGTGCGGGTGCGAACTCGGTACACTAGTGACAGGTAGTGCTCGTGAGGGAAGGGGGTATGGAAGGGAGGAGGGGGACAGCACTCTCAATCCGTAGGTTGGACCCGTTGAGCCACCCAACCCGCTACACGGCCCCGTACCTGTTGTAGCCACGCCCCTCCAGTGGGTGCGTGGCGGGGCGAATCGTGGTATCGTTGGCATCCTGGCTTCGTCTCTGGTCCGGGATTCCCGTCGCCTCGTCTTCTTCCTTCCTCTCGCGGTTCTCCAGCGTTCACGTCTCTTGATTCCGCTTCCTCCGGGGGATCGCTGTCCGTCTTCTCCGCCTCGGAGCTCACCTTTAAACTTCCTTCCGGGTGTGTGAGGGGCAGGGCGCCGTCCTTCCAGGGTGCAGAGTTAAAGGGGCCGCCGTCCTCAGTCGGTTGGGTCCAATAGGATTCGTGTTCCTCTGTCCATCCGGGATCCGGCGGCTGTTGAGAGGTAAAGGTAGTAGGTAACAGGGGCGTATATTCCCACCAAGCACAACGTTCAGTGTCCACACGGTAAGCCCTGTCACATCTAATTTGAAACAACTAAAACTGGCGGAAAACAGGTTTCTACGCCGTCTTGTTGGGGTTCCCCAAAGTACCCCTACCGTTTCACTGGCATACGACCTTGGCAGGAAGAACATTGAGGACGTGGCACGGCTGCGACCCTTATTATACTGGAGACGCATTATGACTACCCCTGAACTAGTGCATTATGCCACTGCCCGGAAGGACATCACCAAGGCAGATCGCTTCCATTCGATCCCGTGGGGAAAGGAAATAAGAGGTTTGCTAATTAAGCTGGAACTAGACCACCTATGGAACACTCCCAATGCCGAAAGCTTTCCATCAAAGGCAATACTGAAAAAAAATATATTGGGAAATGGTATGGTCGACTGCTTATAGTATAGGATCCAACACTAATTTAACAGGACGCTTTCTGGATATCAAACCCTTACCATCTTGTGAGCCTTACTGGGACATTATTGAAAGGCCGTTTGATAGAAAATTATATTTTCAATTCAGAACCGGGACCCTTCCTTTAAAGGCATTTACCCGCAAATAGTCAGCTATTCAGGACGACAAATGCCTCCACTGTAAAGACTTGATTGAGAATATTGCTCATCTACTGTTTGTTCGTCCCATTTATGTAAGTCCTCGACGGAAGTGGATAAAACCTGTGTGTTTAAACTTAGGTACACGTAGGTACATAGAGGCGTTAAGAGTGCTGGAATCAGATTGTACACCCTGCATGGCGATTGCCGTTGCAAAATTTTTAGGTTGGGCATGGACTATACGCACCCGCACTTTACAACAGTTATATACTGTCCAATTAATTAACTGACACCGCTTATTGTAGATCAACTTTTAAAAATTCATGTTTTATTGAACTGTTTTTAATTATCATGTATAAATTGTTTTTTTATTTGGAACATGACAGCATTATGGTTTAATGAGTTTTTTTAAAAATAATGAATTTAACATTGTAGTAATTATTGTGTAGTGTGGGATGTATAACTGCTTTTATGACATGCTGTCGAATAAAGCTTTGAAATTTGATTTGCTACTGCCGCTATTGCCCCCACTAACCACAATACTATCATTATTTACTACAACTACAGCATCTCCTCCACAAGTAATACTTCGACCACAGCCAGCACTACTCCCACTCTATCAGTATTACATTGTCACGTCTAATAATGCTATCACCACCATCAATTCTTCTGCTGTTGGAGCCACCGCCTTTGCCAACACCACCACCACCATTAGCACCACCACCATCACCTCTACAATCACCACCATCATTGTCACCACCGCCATTACTACCACCATAGACAACACTATAAATACACACCATGTGTCTCCAACCAGTCAATCGCAAGCTACCAGTAGCTAGTTGATACCTTCAGAGTAGCTCACAGCCTTAATTTCAATTTTAAAAAGCACAGGGTCACATTTTTCTTTTTAAGTTAAGGAAAGGGCGTCTATTATATATACTTTTTTTTCAAGCTGTACATAGCATGGCCTGATAATGAGCAGTACTGACGTCAGATTTATGACCCAGGCCACAGAGGTGAAGAACATGACGCACTGAGGTATTGAACTCTTACGTAAGTCCTTCCCAACTCATTATTGGAGTGTGAGAAAAACAAATATGTTTCTGAATGCTTTTACATGGTTGAAAATTAAATGAAACATTGCCTTGATGTTTAAGTTAAACCTTCACTTTAAATTTTTGCCCTTTCTAAAGTGTCACATTTACAAAAATGAGCCATATTTATAACTGAAAAATAACCCCTTAAGTGCTGCCTCGGTGCAGTGGCCGACGGCAGCACTACCTCCCCAGTGCTGCGCACGACCATTGGACGTCCATTCAGCACTAGTTCCAATGGACAGCGCAGCACTGGGGAGGAATGTTTAATAGCATCTATGAGGATAAAGCCCACTTTTTTAAATGGGAGAAATTTAAAGTGAAGAAAACTATTTCTAGGAAACATTAAGTCTTATTGTTTTTCTTGACTTTCAATTAAGCCAATTACATCTTAATGTTTTGGAAGCATGTTTCTTCACTTTAAACTCCTCCCATTTGAAGAGGTTAGACACAGTTATAAATATGGCACCTTGTCTACAGGCCATGGGCATCAAGATGCCTGGTGTTTGTAAGTGTGACATGTGGAAATGGAATTGAATGTAAATGATGAGTTTTAAGGAATCCATAAAGTTAACACTTCATTTTAATTTCCTCCTATTTCAAAGTGTCGCCTTTACACCCATCAGGCATCTTTCTCCCAGTGGCTGGCAGACACTGCATCATATTCATAACTGATAAATACAGTCATTATTTTCAGTCAGAGAAATTTAAAATGAAGAACATTTTTCCATATCATGAACATTTTTGCAGAATGTTATTATACATGTAACAGTGCCACATATGACGAAAGGTATTCCAGTTCCACAAGCACATACTACATAGGCTCTCAGTCACCCATATACATTTAACCCATTCATACGCACACATGTTCATACATCCCCAAAGACCACACTCTCATCGACTGTTCTCTCATAGTGCCCCTAGTCAAAGAATTTTGTTCAAACCACAGTATCTAGTTCTATGGACATTAGGCTTAAAGTCAATGAAGCTGGGCGTTAGGGTGCCTGGTACAATGCATAAGTTGCTTAGCCTTTAGTAGCTCACAATGATTTTCAATGATCAAAAGTAGCTCTCCATACAAAAACGTCTGGAGACCCCTGCTGTAACCAGTTGACAAAGTGTAACAAATATATCAAATTTAAAGAAGGTACACCTCATCTTAACCTTACATTATTTGTCAAGTACAGCGGCCTACTGAGAAGAACATGCAGTTAGTACACCAGCTGCAATGAGAAGTGATGGTAATATCTTGCCCCCCCCGCTTCCGCCCGATCCTTTTCCCCCTACTCCTGTGGATACAGGACTGAAGGGGAAGGATGGCTTTCAGGAGGCAATTTTATGGCGAGTTTAAGCTTGACACTAACCAGCGACATAAAATGTAACCCTAAAAGTATGAGACTTGTTGACATGGGCAAGTAGTGAAGTTAAAATATGCTGTGTTATGAGCATTTTGTAACACCCATATCTGTGGGGTGTCTAGCAACAAAATAGAACTTGCAAAAGACGTCATCACTTATCACCAAGAATCACATTAGACCAATCATCTCAACTACATCAAACACAGTACAGATATATCTTATAACCGATTGCCCCATCATTTCAACTTATGGTGTCCACCCTGAGATGCCAACCAGACACAAAGGAACACATTAGAAAGAAAAACACACATGTGCCCGTACACGCCGACACACACACACATCATAGTAAACACAGGCATTCTGCATGGCCTGCAACACAGTGCCCATAGTGCCCACAACCACCAGAGACAGAGCATCCCTCTGAACTGCAAGATTATAAGGCAAATGTTAAACCCCGATTGTGAGATTGCACAGAACTCGCAGGATGGAAACTCCACACATGTGTTGTAACTCCCGTCAATTATAACATATAGGAGGTAAGCCACAGAATGGGAAATAATTGTGCCAAACTTTATCTACCTGCCAAAATTCTCTATTCTGTGGGTAGAGACCGAGACATTTACCACTTTCTGTGTGTAGGTGGAAAATGTATACAGGAGTCGTCTGTGGGGCGGGGAGAATGGGTATTAGGAGGATGGGTAAGGAAGGGGACAAATGATCAGACAGGAGGGAACTTTGCATACTCTCTGAGGCATCGCTCTTGGATCAGGCAGGAGACTGGGGCTGCACTGCAGTCCAGTCACTGAAGTCGTTTTACTGGGCAAAACGTCTGGGAGCTTAAATTCTTCCCAGTTTTACTGTAATAAGGAAATCAAGGTTTTGGAACGCCAGCCGCTCATAATTGTATGGTGCACATGGGAATTTCACTCTGCACATATCTCCCTCATTGTGCAAAAATATGATTGTTTCTTTGATGTACATTGAATTTACGGCCCAGCGCCCAAACCGGTCCTGTGTTTTCTTCTCTCAGTACCTATTCATGAGTTTCTAGTGTATTTGTGTTTTTTCCCAGCACCAGCATGACTCCAGATTATTTCTCAACTGCTTTCCATTCTTTTACAGGTGACTTCAGCTACCTGGGCACCATACTGCGAGCAACAGACATCGAGCCTATGCCCTCCATCCTAGACGTGCGGCGGAACATTGCCCTGTATGCAGTCCTGCCCCTAGGTACATACAAAAGATCCTATACTTTAACCTTTTTGAATTTGTAGAACTGCAGGAAACAATATTTTCCTGTGATGAAAGGGCAAAAAAGTTGCAAATTGGAGTGCATAGAAAATGCTCTATTAATTAGGAGATGATATTAATTCTTCATATTGCCCCTGAGTAAGATTGTGTTTGTATGATGGCCTGTTTGGGTGCGTTATTATCTATGAAAAAAATAAGCCATTCTCTGTAGCTCAGTGCATGACATTATAGAACAGTATAAGAAGGAGTAAATAGTGATGCACACGATAAAATTAAACACGATGTATACAAACTTCAACGTATTTCCTGCGCACAAAGCTGGCAGTGCTCCACCCTGTCCCTGCCACTTAATAGATTAAAGAGACCAGAACAACTACTCTGGATGTTAAGTGCACTTTTGCGCTCTAGGGCTAAATGGTAAAACCCTTAACTTCTTTCAATAAAAAAAATCCAAGACACTTCAGATTTTATACTATAACATTGCTTGAAATTGAAAATATTAAACACAATGTAGAGACCAAAGTTGTTTGCAAATTTGTATTTTTCTTGGCTTCACAAAATTGTTCACAAATGTTCTAACATCACATTCATGGAGTCTGTAGAGAATCGTGCAGTATCTTGTTTCTTTACAAATTAAAACAACCCTCAATGCATTTTGGGCTCATTGACCCTTCTTCAGGGGTTACTGTAAGCAAAGAAAATATATGACATTCAGTGAGTTCCTGTTGAATGGTATTGTGACATTTACTTTGACTCATCACAAGGAAAAGGTGGTGTTGTGAGGAAAAGTTGGTGATCCACTGTAAACGTAGTGGTATAAACAAACACAAGGATGTGGAGGCATGCTGGGTGATTGGATAGGATTTCTGATAGGATTTCATGTTCTTAGAGTTTGCCCCAAAACATACTACAGCAATATATTGGCCTTTCTACTGTGCCATATGGTTATTCAAATGTACTCGTTTGCACGTTAAGACATTTTCGAAACCCATGTTATACCATATTATACCAACAATTTTATCTTG
This sequence comes from Lissotriton vulgaris, assembly GCF_964263255.1. Lineage (NCBI taxonomy): Eukaryota > Metazoa > Chordata > Amphibia > Caudata > Salamandridae > Lissotriton > Lissotriton vulgaris. The sequence continues at coordinate 1,206,954,796 of NC_141695.1, forward strand.
GAATGACACAGTCCGACACTTGATACGTAGCCAAATTGTGCAGGTAAGACGGATCCAAGCGTGTGGTGAGTCTTAACGGAAAGCTTATGCCCAATGGTAAAACCCCATCGGCCTCAGACAATTCCTGAAAGCATAAAGTGGCAAAGAGATACCAGTGGTAACTTCCCTGAAAATCCATTACTTTAAAATCCAAATAGTACCCAAACGGCAATACTGAAACAAACATGACAACTAGGCAGACGTGGGAGCCAAAACGAAAACTTTGGGCAGCTGGAATATAATTTTTGTTCAAATCTGTTTTTATTGTGAACACAGCGATAAGCCTACAACCTCGTGCTGAGGCCGCCCGCGCATAGAAGAGCTCATAGGAGCATACCAACCGGGGCGGGGAAGAAGGATTAACACAGCGCCCTGCTTACAACCCCGCTGAGGGGGCCGGCCACGTGGCTTAGGGGTGATGTTTGTAAAGGTTGGCTACGCGCAGGTGTCATGCTGCTGCACGAGGGAGGCGCACATAGAACTGCTAACTGTAGTGTCACAGATTTAAAGGCCCAACGGGGTGCAACAGCGCCTGCACTGGGGAGGTCAGTTAAGGGCATAATCTGCTTGGGTCGGCTGGAATAAGGGCGTCATCAAATAGGTGTAATGCACGAAGCCTAGGAGGCATGTGGCGCGCATAACTGATGGAGCATAGGTGGCGCACAAGGGGTTCCCACACTGCTTTGAAACGTGCGTCTCTCGCTTGTATCCGCGCCGTAAGCATTTCCATAGCAAGGACCTGCCAAAGGCGCACAAACCAGGAGGCTATTGGCGGCGCTTCTGCCCGCTTCCAGTACAAAGCGATGAGTTGCTTGGCTGCGCCTAGCATTTGGAGCGTGAGGATCCAGTCGCTGCGCGTGAGGGCCCTAAGCGCGAGGGGTCGAATGCCTAGCAATAGCGTGCACACCTCCTCAGGCAGGGGGAAGCCCAGCACCCTTTTGATGTGACTGAGTACCTCCTTCCAGAAGACAGCTAGAGTAGGGCACGTCCACCAGATATTCACAAAGTCACCAGTCGCAGTTCCACACCTCCAGCACAGCGGCGAGGTGGTAGGGAACATGTTGCTAAGTCTCAAAGGGGTATAGTACCATTGCGTGAGCATCTTGTAGGCATTTTCCCTCTGGGGGATGCTGCGGTAGATTTTGGGAATATCGTTCCACAGCCTGGCCCATTGGGAGGGCTCTATGTTGACGCCCGCTGCCGACTGCCATTGCCTCTGATAGGGGTGAGTGGGTGGTGAGGTGGGATGCTGTAGTATGTTATATATTTGGGAGATAAGCCTCTTCAGCCCCCCTAGGGAACGTGCCAATTTCTCAAAGGGCGTGTAGGCCCTGGTGGCCGCTCGGTACATGTCGTCTCCCATAGTCCAATGGCGCAGCTGGGCGTATTGCAGGCCAGCAGTCGAGGGTAGTCTGAATTCTTCCTTGCAGTCCTTCCACGATTTGGGCGATCCTCCAAGGAAGAGGTCCCCTATGACCCTGCAGTCTCCGCGCGTCCAGCTCTCAAATGCTCGGGTCCGGGCTGCGGGGGGAAAATGCGGGTTACCAGCGATGGGAATGTGCGGGGACGGGAACGTGGTGAGACCTTTGGACACTGCTATCCTGTCCCAGATATCCAGGACCGTTTTCGTCGGGACCACCATGTATGCACTCCTGGAACGCGCCACTCGCGGCAACCAGGGTAGATCCCAGATAGTGCGCCCCGTGACTGCCCGGTCCATGTGGAACCAGTGCTTGTCGCTTTCACGCGCACCCCATTCTATTATGAACCGGAGGTGCGCTGCACAGTAATAGTGTGGGAGGTTCAGACAGGCGAGGCCGCCCCTATCCCTCGGTTCCATAAGGACCTTCTGGGAGAACCGGGGGCGTTTTCCACCCCAGATGAACGACGTGAGGTCGCACTGGAGACTCCTAATGCAGTGGAGCGGGATTGGAGTGGGCAAACACTGGAAGACATAAAGAATTCGGGGGAGAATCGACATTTTAACCGCGTTGAGCCGCCCCAGCCACGAGACCATCAAGGGCTTCCATTTCCGTAGGTCTGCTAGGACTTCTTTGCGGCATGCCGTCCAGTTCTGCGCGGACCAAGAGTCCAAATGGGGCGTCAGATCGAGGCCCAAGTACTTGATGTGGCTCTCCGCCCATTGGTAAGGCACAGCCCCTTTCAGGAAGTGGACCTCTTCTTCAGGGATGGTGAGGTTGAGCGCCCAGGATTTGGTGTGGTTTATTTTAAGGCCGGACGCCCGTTCATATAGGCAAAGCACCTCATGTACCACTGGGAGGGAGTCGCAAGGACGCATAAGAGTAAGGATCAGGTCGTCCGCAAATAGCGCCACCTTGTTGTCACGTCCCCCGTGGGGTATTCCATGGATGTTAGGGGTACGCCTTATCAGCGCCGCTAGCGGTTTCACCGCGGGGGCGAACAAGAGTGGCGAGAGCGGGCACCCCTGTCTCGTGCCCCTGTGGATCGAGAGCCGCGGCGTCAGCTGGCCGTTGACCCTGATTCTGGCCTGCGGTCCGAGATAAGGGGCCATGATTCTAGCGATCATTTTGGGACCGATACCAAATTTCTGGAGGACCCCCCTCAAGAAGACCCAGCCGACCCGATCAAAGGCCTTCTCCACGTCAAGCGAGAGAAGACAAGCCGGGATGTCCAAGTGCCGCACCTTCCCCACCAGATGTGCCAACCTGCGCACGTTGTCAGCCCCCTGTCGATCCCGAATGAACCCCACCTGTTCCGGGTTTATCAGCCCCGGCATATACGGGTCCAGTCGTTTGGCCAGAATTTTGGTGTAGATCTTCAGATCGGTATTCAGGAGGGCGATAGGGCGATAGGAAGCGCACAGGTCGGGGTCCTTCCCAGGCTTAGGGATCAAGGCGATTTCCGCCAGGCCCATATCAGGGGACGGGCCAGAGGTGTCGGAGAAGGAGCGGTATTGTCGCAGTAGGTACGGGCGAAGCTGGGTCAGGAATACGCGATAAAAGGTCAGCGGCAGGCCATCAGGTCCCGGAGTTTTCCCAGTGGGGAGGTCCTTCACGGCCGCAGAGATCTCCTCCTCCTGCAGGGGTTCCTCCAATTCAGCCGCACAAGCCGGTGGCAGCGGAGACCCCTCGTAGTCTGCAAGGACGGCCTCCCGCGCCTCCGCCGTGGTAGCTTCCTCTGCATATAGGGAGGAATAATAAGCAACGAAGGCCTCCTGCTTGGCCTTTTCAGTGGTGGCGCAAGTGCCGTCCTGTCGTCTTACATTGGCTATGTGAGCCCTAGCTGTACGTGCCCGCAGTCTACCCGCTAGAAGTCGTCCTACCTTGTCCCCACCCTCGTAGTATCGTTGTTTGAGCACCAGCAGGGAGCGCTCCGCCTTGTTGGTGCGCAGCGTTCGGAGTTGCCCCCTGAGGTTGGCGAGCGTTCTCTTAGACGCCTGCGAGGGACAGTCCCTGTCCCGAGTTTCCGCCTGTTTGATCTCACTGGCCAGATCGGTTTCCAGTTTAAACGCCTCCCGTCTTCGCGCCACCGCCAGGGAGGTGATGTGGCCTCTAATGGTGGCCTTAAAGGCATCCCAGACCGTCGGGAAGGGCGTGTCCGAATTATCGTTAATGGCGAAGTACGAATCTATGGCGTCGCGGATGCTGGCAACATCCTCCGGGTCCCGAAGGATGCTCGGAGGGAGGGCCCATCTCCGCTCCCGAGTGGCACAAGCCAGCGGATCTTGTAACAGAAATTCCACGTGCGCATGATCCGACAGCGAGATATCGGAGATAGTGGCCGTCAGGGAGTCTCGAGTCAATTCAAGGGAAGTGAAGAGATAGTCTATACGTAGGCTTTCCTGTTTTCAGTTTCTATTTTTGGTAAATTCTGGTGGTGTTTTTTCAGTGTTTTCCAGTGATTTCAATACCTTAAAAAAACAGTGGTTATCAGTGGTTACCCATTTTCACTCCATTAAAAACAACAGTAACAGTGTTTTTCCGGTGTTTATGGAACGTTTTGCTTTTATTATTGCTTGCTTTCTGCACTGATAATGCATGACATATAGAAAGTGTACCACAGTGTATGTGAGGTCCAAATACATATTTACAAATCAAACTTATTGTAGTACACCATAAAATACCTTCTTCAATGAGTCTTTCATAATGCTCACTCACTCTTTCCTTCCCATGTATCTGTGAAAAGTCCCTCTCAACAATGATGGATGCACGATTGTTTCACAGGAAGGAGCCTGTGCTCCAAACCATCGAACCAGGGCTGCAGCAGGCTGTGGCCAGATGGTGGCTCAGACCAGGGCACATGGGAAGGTTTCGTCCACAGCAGAGGCAAGGAGAGGCCATCAGTGAGGACCATACGGCTGCCCTACTCTAGTGACAGCTCTTGCGCATGTTTTACCAAATGTATTTGCTCCCGAATTCTCAAATCACCTCTTGATTGCAGTAACATTATTACTGCTGGGTGCACTATCCCCCAAAGTTAACGCCCAACTGTAGATTAGGGCCTCAGTAGGGTCTGTCTACAGCATGCGCCTCTACCAACCCTGCGGTCATACACAACAGAGTAGCTTCTTACTCGACCAACCAGAAAGCACCATGAGGCCTCTACAAGAGGTAGGAGAGCACTATGGCAGCACGATTGCAGTGACATGCTGAATTTGTAAGAGCAATATCAGCATATGACTCTTAATGTTCAGTGGGAATTGGCATTTTGTGCTCACTTTGTGACTGCATTAACTTTGTAGAGCTGCTGCCAGACTGGTAAGATCACAGCATAGTGCTACCTGATTCTGAATACCAGTCCTGGGCAGCTCAGGGAGTGCAGCAGACAAAAAGACCAATCAGCAAATTATGCCTGATGGTGCTGACCGAGTAGCTACACCACACAAGGCCTAGTTGGATCCCTAGTCTGTCTGCTTTTCTGACACATTCCAGCTGGAGACCACTTCCCCAATGTAGGAAGGGTACGCCAAGTGTCAAAGTACTGTGCAGAGCGACATTATATAATCTCTCCATTACTGGGTTGGTACGATCACAATCTAGTACCACCTGACTTAAAATCCTTGTTCCTCATAGAGCTGAGACAGGAGTGTAGTCAGCATAAAAACACCCACTCTATGCACAGGCCCACAAGTGAGGCACCAGCTATCTTGTTCAAACATCTAGTCTGCTAGGTTTTCTGTTGCCGCCAGAAAGGCTGCTTGTTCCAGGAATGGGCCCTGATAGAGGCTGGTCAAGGAAGAGGGTTGACAAAGATCCGACCCTAGTTGCTAGGAGTGTGCTTGAGCTGAAATAAATAATACATTCAGAGTTGTTCAGTGCAGGGATCTCCAAAGAGATGCAAGGCACTGTGCCAACAGATATAGATGTAAGGTACACCATTAGTGGATATAAGCACTCTGCCAACAGATAAAAAGTGTAGCATGTGAAAGGTGCATTGTTACGACACCTCGTTTGTTGATGACAGATGATGGAGTGGTTTAACATCTGTAGCAGCCACCCCATCCTCTCAAGGAACGAGTCAAGTACTGCCTTCTGCGGTCTTGGTGGTGACTTCTGGAGGGTGGACAGCATCACTCATAGTCAAGTCAAGTCAAGTCAAAAAATTTATATAGCGCACTACATACCCAGAGGGTTTCAAGGCGCTTAGGAAGGGGAGGTGGATTATTTGTCAAAAATCCACGTTTTAAGCTGCTTTCTGAACGCTAGGTGGTTCTGGGTGAGGCGAAGGTAAGCGGGGAGTGAGTTCCATGTTTTGGCAGCCAGGTATGAGAAGGATCTGCCTCCCATGGTGGTCTTGTTGATGCGAGGAACAGTGGCGAAGGCTTGGCTGGAAGAGCGAAGTTGGCGGGAGGGGGTGTAGAAGGACAGTCGAGAGTTGAGGCAATCTGGTCCAATGTCGTAGAGTGATTTGTGTGCGTGGGTAAGCAGTCGGAAAGTGATCCTCTTATTGACGGGTAGCCAGTGGAGGTCTTTAAGGTGACCAGAGATGTGTTCGTTGCGTGGGATGTCTAATATGAGCCTGGCTGAGGCGTTTTGGATTCGTTGTAGTTTCTTCTGGAGTTTGGCGGTGGTACCTGCGTAGAGGGTGTTTCCGTAGTCCAGTCGGCTCGTGACTAGAGCGTGGGTGACTGTTTTCCTTGTTTCGGAGGGGATCCAGCGAAATGTTTTTCTGAGCATGCGAAGAATGTTAAAGCAGGAAGAGGATACGGCGCTGACTTGTCTGTTCATTGAGAGTGAAGAATCAAGGATGACGCCAAGGTTCCGTGCGTTGTCTGTCGGGATGGGTGCATTTCCGAGGGCTTCCGGCCACCAGGAGTCGTCCCACGCAGAGGGGGATTTGCCTAAGATGAGGACTTCTGTTTTGTCTGAGTTCAGTTTCAGACGGCTTTGTTTCATCCATTCGGCGACTTCTTTCATTCCTTCGTGTAGGTTAGTTTTAGCGGTGCTGGGGTCCTTGGTGAGAGATAGGATCAGTTGAGTGTCATCCGCGTAAGAGATGATGTTGAGGTTGTGTTGGCGGGCGATGGCCGTGAGGGGGCTCATGTATACGTTGAAGAGGGTGGGACTGAGTGAGGATCCTTGTGGTACGCCACAGATGATTTCAGAGGCCTCGGACTTGAATGGTGGGAGGCGGACTCTCTGGGTTCTTCCGGTGAGGAACGAGGTGATCCATTCCAGTGCCTTTCCTTGGATTCCGATGTTTCTGAGGCGTTGTAAAAGGGTGCTATGACAGACCGTGTCGAAGGCTGCGGAGAGGTCGAGGAGGATGAGGGCGACTGTGTCTCCATTGTCCAGTAGAGTTCGAATGTCGTCTGTTGCTGCGATGAGGGCGGTCTCAGTGCTGTGTTTGGCTCGGAAGCCAGATTGTGAGGGGTCGAGTGATTTGTTGGCTTCGAGGAAGGCGGCGAGCTGGTTGTTGACAGCTTTCTCGATGACTTTGGCCGGGAATGGAAGAAGCGAGATGGGGCGGTAGTTTTTGAGTTCGGTGGGGTCAGCTGTGGGTTTCTTCAGGAGGGCGGTGAGTTCAGCGTGTTTCCAATCTTCTGGGAAGGTAGCGGAGTTGAAGGAGCAGTTGATGACGTCTCGGAGGTGAGGTGCTATGACGGAGTCTGCTTTGTTGAAGATGTGGTGAGGGCATGGGTCTGTGGGGGATCCAGAGTGGATGGAATTCATCAGGCGGATGGTGTCCTCAGTGGAGATTGGGTTCCAGGCGTTAAGGGTGTTGACGGGGGGAAGATGGTCAGCAGCTGGTAGGGTGGGTTGGTTTTCGGGTTGGTTGTCAAAGCTGTTGTGGATGTCTGCAATCTTGTTGTGGAAAAAAGAGGCTAGGGAGTCACAGAGGGTTTGAGAGGGGGTGATGTTGTTGGAGTTGGCCGAGGGGTTGGAAAATTCCTTGACGATGTTGAAAAGTTCCTTGCTGTTGTGGGCGTTGTTGTCAAGTCGATCCTTGAATGCTGTTTTCTTGGCTTTTCGGATCAGTTGGTGGTGAGTGCGGGTGGCGCTTTTGAAGGCGTCCTTGGTGCTGGTGGTTGGGTCTTTTTTCCAGGCTTTTTCAAGGGAGCGGCAGAGTTTCTTGGATTTCTTAAGATCATCGTTGAACCATGAGGCCTTCTTGCTGCCTGGTTTGCTTTGCCGTTTTTTCAGTGGTGCTAAGGTGTCGGCGGTGTTGGATAACCATAGGGTGAGGTTGGCGGCGGCTTCGTTGGCGTTAGAGGAGAGGGCTGGGGAGGTTTGAAGGAGTGATGTGGAGATCTGGTCTGTGGTGATTTTGTTCCAGTTTCTTTGTAGAGTTGGTTGGAGGTGGATGATGGGTTTCGGCTTGTTGTAGGTGAAGTGAACGCAGCTGTGGTCAGTCCAGAGGAGATCTGAAGTGTGGCTGAAGGAGACATGGTTGCTGGAGGTGAAGATGGGGTCGAGAGTGTGACCTGCGATGTGGGTGGGGGAAGTGACCAGTTGTTTAAGTCCGAGGTTGGCGAGGTTGTCTAAGAGGGTGGCGGTGTTGCGGTCGTTGATCTTTTCAAGGTGGAAGTTGAGGTCTCCCAGAAGGATGTAGTCTTTGGAGGGGAGCGCGTGTGGGGTGATGAAGTCCGTGATATCTTCACTGAATTTTGCGCGTGGTCCTGGTGGTCTGTAGAGGAGGGTGCCTCTGAGTGTGGTCTTGGGGTCGATGTGGATCTGGAAGTGAAGGTGTTCGGAGTTGGCGAGGTTGGCATCAGAGCTGGTTGAGATGCGGATTGTTTTCTTATGGACGATAGCGATTCCACCTCCTGTATGGTCGGTGCGGTCCTTGCGTGTGATCTTATAGTCATCAGGGATAGCGATGGCGATGTCAGGGGCGGAGGAAGCGTTCATCCATGTTTCCGTTAGGAAGGCGACGTCAGGAGAGATGGTGTCTAGTAGGTTCCAAAGGTCAATGGCGTGCCTGTGGACCGAGCGGGTGTTGAGAAGGATGCATTCTAGGTTGTTGGGGTCGGGAATCTGTGGTGTGGTCGTAGCGGAGATGTTGTCGGTGCCGCTGAATTTGCAGGAGAAGCAGGAGAACGGTCCATGGGTGCGTCCAGGAGCGGCTTGGACGCAGTTGGGGGCGCGACCGGGGTTAAGGGCTAGGAGGGTGGCGGCATCGTAGGTGACGCGGGGGGGCTGGGCAGCACGAGGGACAGGGGGACTGGCGCTGGGCGCGGTCCAGGCGCGGACGGGCGTAGACGGGCTTACCTTTGGCGCACCTTCGGCGTGGCCGGAGCGCGTGGACGCTGCGCGTGGGGGCATTGGCCATAAATGGATGGTGGAAGGGGGCGGAGCGTGGGAGGGGCAGCAGCTGGGAGGCGGTAGCAGGGAGGAGGGGCGGGCTAGGGAGCGAGTAAACAAGATGGAGGGTCAAAGGGAGACTAAGGCAGGGGTAGCAGAAGCACCACGGCACCAGGGGCACAGATCAGTTTCCAGCGTTAGGTACAATTAATTAAATAAATACCAGCGCGACTAAATAAATAATAAATCCCAGCGCGACTCGAAATATTTAATTAATACTCAGCGCGAGTCGAAATAAATAATAAATGCACAGCGCGAGTCAAGCTTAAATAAATATACAATAGCGCGAGGTTATTCAAATCAATTGATTCACTTCCAAATCTGCAATCTCGGTCTCACCAGTAAGCCAGAGCGTGAGCAGGAGCTGGGGTCAGGGAGCGTGGTGGGAGCGACCGTGCTGGATCAGGTCCAGGTAGTCATACACTTTATCACTGTGGCCTTGTGAGAACTACTTGATGGGGATTCTGAAAGGCTACTTTGGGCAAGAAAGTGACAAGTGCTCTTTCAAAAAACTAGCCCGCTTTGCCCATAACCAGCTCACCCACAGAGCCTTCCTTCTTCCCCTCTCCTATTTATGCAGCTTTCTGGAGAGATTTGCCTTCGGTAATTGAAAGTGCAGTTAAAGGAAATGTAAATGTGTGGGGGAGGGGCTGTGGCCTTTCTTCCTAAGTTGTGCGAAGCAACCATGCAGTTAATTTTAAAATTGTTAAAAGGCACTGACCCACCTTTCTGTTGAAGGAAGATGGAAGCGAAGGTTTGTGCTCCCTGCCCCCCAGCGCTACTCAGGGATAGCATGGGAGACAGAATTTCAAAACCAAACTGTGTACATAAAGGCAAAATGACAGCCACCTGCCCCATAATACCGTTCCTGTAAGCAATAAAGCACCCCTTTTGTGACTTTGAATGTACCTCCTTTCTGTGCCCTTACATAGAATGTGCCGCTTTTGAGGTTTTCTCTTGAGCTATGAATCAGTTAGCTTTGTGCTCTGCTTGCTTGTTATAAAGATCTTCTTTTGGGGTTGCATGCATATTTTCTAGCACTCTTTTTAAGACCTGGCCAAATTTCACAACTAACCCCCAATTGTTATTTACATGGATATTGTAAGGGACTCCCTTTTGTGACGTGCCTCGATGCTACAATGCTCCCTTAGTGACTTGCTTATATATTGTACTACACCACTATTTCTGACTTGCGTGTTTATTATTATTTTTTTACAATAGGGATTCACTTCTCTGCTGTGCTTGTATGTTTGGCTTGTGTCTATACTCTGAGGCCAATGTGGCTACCTGCTTAATATGGCCCTGAGGACGGCTCAAGGTACTGTAGAATGTACAGATGTCAACTGAAATGTACCCACGCTCTGCCTGCACATGTCATTAATGTTTCCTAACCTCAGGTTTTTATTCACACGGGAAAAACAGGAAATGTGTATATTGAATTGTATTTATATGAGAGGGAGGGAATAAAAACAAAATACAAAGAAAGTTGAAATACTGAGTCAACCAATATTAACAAACATGTTACAGCATCCTTCTTGAAAAACGTAAATACGATTGATGAAATGCTGAGCTAACCGTTACTAACTAAAACATGCTTTGCCTTCCTGGAAGATGTAGATAGACTGCTGAAATGTTGATCCCACAACGCATAACTAAAAGGACCGATCCATACTGCAAGACGAGCATAAGCAGCTGAAATGTTGAGCCAGTTTTAACCATTGAATTACGTTGCACCTCCCACAAGACACACTAGTGCTTCAGCTGTCTTTGCCTTGAGCCAGCAGCCCAAAGAAGTATCCTGGCCAGTGAAGCGACGGCTTTCTTAAAGGATCTGAATAATTTAATGACCTCGTCACCTTCACATAAGGTTGCATTCCTCTGTGTAACATGAGCCCCAGTTTCAGTAAATGCCCCAAGGGATTAACTGAACCGAAGCCATCGTGCTGCGTACGGTCCCTTTCCTAACACCAACACAAAGCCAGCAGCAGCGATTTCAAATTAATAATAATTTGAGAAATAACCTAAGAGATTAAATGCTGCACAAAAACAAAAAAGAGTAGTGAATACCATTGTTGCACCAACAAAGAAATAGAGTGGTTTTCATTTGTAACAGAGCCAGCAGTCGGGGGTTCAATTAAGTACTTTTCCTCAGACGTGAACGTTGAAGACTTTTCTCCCAGCAGTGAATGGACCCCCTGGAGGGCTAAAGGCGCCTCTCATAAAAGAAACGGGGGCAGGAGAGGTGGAGAGTCGACTTCACAGCTAGAAGCACTCCAATTAAGTGATTAGATAGCAGAGCTGGTTTGTGATCAAGGCGCCTGCTGCAGTGATCTGTCTGCATCGGGCCCGATCCGAGTTAGGCGAAAGCAGATTTTCTTTTACCAAAGGTGACTAATCAGCGTAGGACGGGAGCGGGATGGTGAGCAGGAAAGCTACGGAAACTGGGAGGGGGTGGGAGCGTAGGACGGGAGCCGGATGGTGAGCAGGAAAGCTACGGACACTGGGAGGGGGGCGGGATGAGAGCAAGCATGGCCACTGATAGCAGGAGGAGTAGGGAAGAGAGCAAAGAACACCATTAACAGCGGGAGGAGGGTGAGATCATATATTGGAATTATCGATGCTAGCTTGGATGCTGTTTTGTACTGCTTTGGCTCCCCCAAGTGGCCAAGCAGTGCAACAAATTTAAAAAATCAGTGACACTCGGTTTAAACCAGGTCTGATGATTTTGACTCGGTAGTGTACTTTCAGTCAGACTCGGTTTAAACCGAAAACCGGACAGCCTATCTATACGGGAGTACGTCCTGTGGGAGTGCGAATAAAAGGAGTAATCCCGGGCTCCCGGGTTGTGGTAGCGCCACACATCCACGAGTCCCAGGTCCGTGATCTGCGCTCTAAGAGTAGAAGACATTGCTCCCACGCCATTCAATGAAGCCCCCGCGCGGTCCAGCTCCGGATCCCATACTAGGTTGAAGTCCCCACCCAGGATCGTGTGGGGGTCGCCTGATTTAAACTGATCCCGCAGAAGCGCTTGAAGGTATTTATCCTGCGACTGGATGGGTGCATATACGCAACCCAGGGTGAACTGTGTGCTCCCCAGCTGTACCGTGGCTCGGAGGAAACGCCCATCAGCACTCTTGTAGGGTTTCGTGGGTCCCCTTCTAAAGCCAGCCCTGCAGAGGATTGCCACCCCCGCCGTTTTAGTGTCAGTGGATGCCCAGAATTGCGTGGGGTATCTAGGGTGCGCCATGCGCCTGGTGTCCCCCCTCAGAAGATGCGTCTCCTGGAGGAGGATGATGTCAGGGGAGTGGTGTAGGAGATAGCACCATACCTGATTCCGCTTGTTGGGGGAATTGAGCCCTTTGACATTGAGTGACAGGACCTTCAGGGGTGTGGGGATATTCGCCGTCATCGCACTAAGGGGGTCGAGGCCGCTCAATCACCCATGGTTCACCTCCCTCCGCAGACAGGGCAGTGGTCGCCTCCTCCCGCCCCGTCGCGCCAGCATCCGCGGCTCCCACCAGGCCACCACACTGCAGGCACGGGGAATAAGCCAGAGGAAAGCGCAGCGCAGGCAAAAAGTAGGAAAAAGAAAGAGAGTAGGAAAATAGAGAGTACGGAGAGAGAACATAACCACAACAGGCCAACAGGGCCGCAATACAGTGTCCCAGGTACCGGGCATCCTCTTCCCAAGGATTCGGATGAACACAGGAATGTCACTTCCTACGGGACAAAGTGAGGGGTGGGTGTCCGAGAGGAAGAGTTCTGTTCGTCCCGCTGCCCGTCTGCCCCGCTGTCTCGAGCAAGTCTGGGGGCAGCAAGAGCCGGGACTCCACAAAGGTACATAAGTCTGAACCAGGTGGCGAGAGGGCATCAAGGCTCAATAGTGGGGGCCAGGGCCCGAAGAGGAGGGATGTCACAGGCCGCTCCCTCCGACCCACCGTGGGGAGTGGGGGGGGGCGGAGGCGGCCCACGAGGAATGGAAGGGGACCCCATCACCATAGACGGGCAGGACAAGGCCACTGTGGAATAACAGGGTGGTCCCGGTTGTCTGGAGGTCGAGTCTATTCTCCGAAGCAGCACCAGTCACGTCCCTGCCATTCAATGGTTATCTGGAGTCAGGGGTCGATCCTCTCCTTCAGTTCCAGAGGCGAGGAGCTGGGAGGCCTGCTCTTCGCGGTCGCCCTCAAGGGAGCATATGTGCGCTATAATGTCTTGCTTGGCTTGAGAAGTGGAGCAGCTATCCACCGGGGGGGGAGGTTCGGCGATGTCTGCGTACCGTGGACCAGTCCGGGTGGGGGGGGGCCCTCTCCGAGCGGTGAGAGCGGGATTGGCTGTGGTCCGGGGATTCCGGCATGCCAATCAGTTGGGCCGCCTCGCGGTAGGACCGGAGGGCCCTGCGTTTATCCTCCCATCGAAAGATGAGGGCAAAGGGGTGTCCCCACTGGTAAGACATGTTGAGGGCCCGCAGTCTCTCCGTGATCGGGCGGAAGACCTTCCTCCTGTGGAGTGTGTTAGGGGCCAGGTCTTGGAAGATCTGGATCTTGTGTCCTCCGTAGCGCAGGTCCGGGTTGTCCCTCGCCGTCTTCAATATGGCCTCCTTCCCCGTGAAGTAGTGCAGTCTGGTAACGATATCAGGCAGGAGGCCCGCCTTGCCTCCCGCCCCAAAGACTCGATGAGCACGATCCAGGCGCGGTGGGGAAGCGTCGTCCTTGCCCCACACCTCGTGCAGGAATTGGGCCACATAGGCCATGGCGTCGGTCCCCTCTTCTCCGAGCGGCACTCCCCGTATTCGGAGGTTATTTCGGCGTCCCCTATTTTCAAGGTCCTCCTGCTTGATCTGGAGCTGAATGTGCTGCTCCTCTAGGGTCGCCACTCTCTGCCATAGCTGTTCCAGATCTTCATTGCGGGAGTCGACTGTTTTTTCAAGGCCATCAACCCTGTCGCCCAGATCAGTGACCTCCTTACGCAGCTCCTTGACACATGAGTGGACCTCCGATCTGAGGGACCCAATTTCGGATTTCAAGTCAGTCATGAAGGAGGACATAAAGGCCTGGGTCACTGGGGGGGAGTCGGCGGGCGGCCGGGACTGTCCCTCTGACGAAGACGGTCCCCCGGAGGAAGGCGGCGAGCCCGCTTTGCCCCACATGGTAGCCACCGACGTGCCCTTGGTCGTCGCCACCGGCGGATCTGTCTTGCCCCCCCTGCCACGGGTCATTGTCCGCTCCAGGTGCACAGCAACGTGAGGATGGGTGGTCCGTCACCAGCGGCCCCCGGTCCGCGCCAATAGAGTGTCCAGAGAAGGCCCCCTCAATCCGGTGCGTGGGGAGAAGGCCGCTTCCCCCGGGGTTGCGGGGGTGCCTCAGCACAAGGTCGTCGGTGGTGAGGGGGGTCCCCTCCAGACAAGGGCTCTATAGTGGCCCCCCTCAGCGCAGGTTGAGTGCTCCCCCGCGGGTGAGCCAGGGGCGATGTCGACCACCGCGTGGCGAGGGTCAGCACAGGGCCGCAGGTGCGGGTGTAGGAAGCGTGGTGTAGGCGAGGGCAAGGCTAGCGCAAGGTCCCTCAAGCCGTGGAGTCCAGCTGTGGCGGCCCGTCCAGGTGCAGCGTCGCTACTCTCTAAAGTCCCAGCATCCAGGCAGTTCAGGGTCCGGGGTCGATGGCGCCAAACAGCAGGGCAGAAAATGGCGGAAAGTGGCAGGAGTCCCCACTGGCAGGGGGGAGGGTGCCCCAGCCGGTCCCGTCGTTGCTCGACAGTCTACGCAATGGCAGCAGGGGACCTTGTGTGCAGAGGACCGCATGAGCAGGTGAGGAGTCCCCCCCACCTCGCCCGGGTACGTCTCCACGGGCAGCCGACAAGAGGACAAGATGGCGGTCGGCACCGCTGTGGGGCCCCCCCGGTTGCGGGACACCGCCGGTGACAAACGGGGGAGGGTGGTACAAAGAGGGCTGCTCACCGGAGTTATCCCGCGACGGTCCAAGGATCAGGAGTCGGGTCCCGCAGGGTGGGGTCCTCCGGCGACCTTTCCAGGCTCGGCCTCCAGTCTCCACCAAAGCCGGGGTCTCTCCCGGCGGCAGCGCCCGGGCAACTTCAACTCCCTCCAGCAGGGACGGCCCGGCGCCGACAGCCTCAGCAACGCCGCCCGGTCAGCAATCCGTCCCCAGGGGGGGGGTCCGCCTCAGGTGGGGCACAGGCAACCTCCGGCGCTGTGCCAACGTCGAGGATCGGCCCTGCTCGGGAGGAGCCGGGCCAGGCGACTCGGCGGCGGACCCGTCAGGAAGATGGCTGCCAGGGGTCGGTCGCGGAGGCCTCGGAGCTTCAGGTGTCTCTAGCGGGATCCCCAACAGCCAGGACTCACTCCAGGGGCACAGTGTCGACAGGACTTGCAGCACACAGGGAGGGGGTCCCCAGGAAAAAAACCCCGAACTTCGCAGAATCAGGCTTATTGCACAGCGGGGCGACGGAGCTCGCACAGGACGCGTCCGCTCACATCGCTGTCTCGGCCACGCCCCCGAATATAATTTTTAAAAGTGCCATTCAAACACAGAGTCTATTGTCTGCTGACCAGTTGCACATCGCCCGTGACTCAATTCAATTCAAATATTTATTAAGATTTGGAACTCATATGAGGTCCACATAAAATACATACAAATTAATACATGAAAGTATAAATATAGCAACAATCATTCCAAGGAGAGAAGACAGAATAAAATGGCAAGATGTATCCTAAAAAGTACAAACAAATGTACGCGGGACAATACGTCAATAAGTTAAAATACCAAATAAAATGCAAAATTCATCGTCAGCCCGTGACTCTTTTTTTATTGGGCTTCTCGATAAAGAGGCAGTAGGTATATTATAGTGCTTTAAGACCTCTTGCAGCACTTCATCCCGGTAACTTGGGTATAGACTAACAATGAAATCCCCAGCCAGAATTAACATAGCTTTTGGAAATTTCCTCATCACTTTCCAAATGGAGCAGCCAAAGGTGTCAACCCAATTGTTTATTCTATACTGCTCCTCTTTATACAGATATATATTTATCAGTACAAATGACCTATGACCATTCACCATCAACCATAACTCAGCCATTATAATTTGTACTCCGCTAAAAAAAGGAGATTGCAGCCAGAATTTTCTTTACTACCTTAGTGGGGATTAGGGACACCACCAGAGGCTCTACCCTTCCCTTTTTGTTACACAAACAGTTGACAGTTACAAAGCCCTCGATGGCTTTGTCCTCTCGCAGTCAGGACTCTTACAGGAATACTATATGAAACCTACTCAATTTTCCATTCCAGTCCTTTATCTGTGAGAGGACTCCCCATTCTATGAATCATTTACCCAGCTTTCCCAATCTTGCTAGCCCTAAGATCTAAAACCCTGTCATTCATGAATCCAACTCTCAGATTATCAGGTCCTGAGGGGCTGCTCCAAAACCCTGGTTGATAAACCGTGGAGGTCCCCCATATGTAGCATGGGGTGAAATAAACTCCCTCTCACCCGGGGCTACCCCTTTACGGGAACTAGAAATAGAAATAGCGTGGGGAGAGGTGTAGAATTACTTACATGGCACCCAACATATTTGATCACAACCATAACTGACCATGAGAAAATGCAGTTCCTTAAATTGGCAACAACATTGCGTGCTAGACAACTGCATCAGACCCTTTTTTTCCTATTAATGTTTGTAATTACTCCTGTTTCTCAAGGTCGACTCAGAAAACTGAGGGTGAATAAAACTTATGCCCAACAGTCATAATGAGAAGGTTGTTGTGTTGTTGAACATCAGTGACTTCCTGAATTAGATTAAATCGGAAGTGTCCACACTTGATGTATCCAATCAGTTTAAGGCAGAAACTAGGTTGGCTGAGTTGGGTAGATGTCTGAATTATCGATCACTGCTCTATTGTCCGAATACAAATTCACAGAAAACAGTCCCATTGTTGTGCCACAACTCTAGATTTCCAGTACATCTTGAGTTCAAGAGAACTCTGCAACATGATTGGCGACACTTTTGGTGGCTCACTTAGGCAAAGGATCCGCAGAAATACTTGTCAACCTGTGGAATCTGTATCCAGATTGAAAGCAGTCATACTAAACTGCAAGGCTTACTTTACACTCTACTAGCCCTGGAACAATCCTGCATAGGACTTTATGGATCACTGATATCTAGCGAATAGACAAGATGGCAGCGCGTGTGAATCTTAGGCATAGGGCCAAGTAGAAGTAACTACAACGCCTTTTGATATTAGTGGTACCATTGTTACATGCACAAATGTTTTGCCATTTTGCAGTATGTGATTGTCAACTATACAGATAGACAGAGAAGTGGCTTGTCTTTTCTCTGGTGAGATCTTTGTACTCCTTTCCCTTTGCACAACAACAATGCTGTTTATATATTCAGGAAAATGGTAGAGTACATGGTACATTGTAGGATAAAGTAGAGGACTGTAGCATGGTGCCATTACACTATCATTTCACCCTACAATGTAAGAAAACAAAGTAAGCTAATGGAGACCAGAAGTGGTGTCATTTAATACTTTATTCACATATGTGAGGCTGTGGGCATGCATTGCATAGCAGCGAAATGGTCACATGGGATGGTGATTGCCAGATGGCACAGGTGTTGGTTACTTATTGCTTCAAAAGCAGGATGCCATAAATAAGCTACAGACTCTAGCTCAACCTCTATCAAATCATTATCTAGGACACCAAACAGTAATGAGTAAACCACTTATATTGTGGCTACTACGCAAGCAGATACATTAAGTCATGCTATATGTAGGTTATAGATGTGTGAGAGATTTCGTAAACATTTGTACAACAAGTAACTATAGAGGCCTAGTGGCAATAATGCACCTGCTGAATGAAGACGAGCGCATGCTACAGTATGTTGTAGGCAGGTGTTGGGGGCACACAGTATGGCTGTCACCACCATTATTGCTCAGACATCCAGTTATGTTTTCTAGTTCCATGAGAGTTCTGAAGACTATTCATTACTATTCTCTGTTTTGTGTCCTAGGCTCTACCTCTGTGCATGAGAAGGGTCCGCTGATAAAATCCATCCTCCTCGCCGGACCAGTGGGCACAGGGAAAAGGATGCTAGTCCATGCCATCTGCACAGAGACTGGTGCCAACTTGTTTGATCTCTCCCCAGACAACATCGCCAGCAAGTACCCTGGGAAGAGTGGCCTTCAAATGCTGGTGCACATGGTGATGAAGGTAATCTTTCTGCCTGATTGTTCTGAGGATTTTACCCTAACTATGCTCTTCAGAGCAGGGTGACTACTTAGCATAACACTTTCATGGGCAAGTGTCAGCTTAGGTTAACAGATAATTGCTACAAAATATGCAATTTTTGTATAGATTAACAATTTGTTCTCCTATACAACTCAGACAGTCAATTCATTGTGATCATACTCTATAACCATTTTTGTTGCCAATTCCTGTTAGTTAAAAATATGTTAAAACACAAAACATTGCTCAACACCAACAATGTTACCACATGCAGATAATTCCAGTGTCTAATCCATTGTTCCCATGGCAGACCCTATTCTTCAACTACCAATTATCAATCATCCGTTTTCCAGTCACATGACTTAATAACAACCAATTATAGAAGCTATCTTTGCATACAACACGACTGATGAAGCACACACCTATAACAGTAAGTCTCTACCACAATCTGTTAGTCATTGAAAACCAACTCTGACCCCAATCAACTGATGTAAAATAAATACATATGCCTACTGCAAAAACCCAATTCCTACCACAAAACAGTTGAAGCTTCAGAGTGGTGAATAATAATTTGCTCGTCTCCCGCACCCATTACCTAAACTATTACTTTTAAGAACATTTAAATAATACTCCTATAACCAAGCACGCAGGAATTCCTTTACACAGGGATCTATCACCAAAAACATGTACATTGTCATACAAACACATTACGACCTCCACACTTATCACATGTGATACTAAACACTGACTGCCATGCTGTCTACAAGCTATTTTAAATTAGACAAATGTATACAGCCAAAAATGCTGAATTTTGATTGGATTCTAGCCAGTCGATGCACAACTAGTACCCGAGTGAAGCTGCATTACAGTATCAACACACAATGCTATGCCTTCTTCCCATAACAACTACATATGTAGAAGGCAGTGGTCTAATGAAAAACGAGTGTGTTAACCTGGCCTACCCAGATGTGCCTGCACTGGGAGACATGATACTGAAGAAGATAGTTTAAGAATCTTTCATATTCCTGTGCAGATGGCTGAATATGTGCATGGAAATCCTTCTTATATTTGCTGCTACGCGTTACTGTAGCAAAGGAGCCTCCAAAAATATTTCTTTCCTTTTTTGTATTTGATATTGAAATTGCTCCAAATCTGAAGATTGTGTTAGCGAAGTGTTCACTGTGTTTTAAAATAGCAACCTCATTGTTGTATCTTATTTACAATGTTACTTATTTTAAAATATGAAAGAAGCCATTTAGAAGGTAACCAGAGCAACAGTTTATAGGCACTAAATATATATTTTAAAATGTGTTTTATCATTACCTTATATATAACTCGCAACAAAAACATTTTGATCCAGTGCACATTCATGCATCTACCGACAGTATAAAAGAATAAAACAATGGTCCAAACAACTACTCCTTCGAGTGACTCGCACTATCAATTACAGCCCAAGCTATGAATTTTAAATATGAGATCTGTCTGTAAATATTCTCCTGCATCTCTAAAAACATCTACTTGCATACATTTAAATAAAAGATTAAAAACCTTCAGTAGCCACCATGTTACTATTTTGAAACTAGATGGGCTCTAAGCGATGGAGAGAATGGGTAGCCAGAATGAACATCTGTGGAAAGGGGATGTTGGTAGGATTTCTCTCTTTCTATTTTTAGCCCCATTAAAAATATACTATGCCTCAAATGGCTAAAAACCCATTTATTTTATACCGTTTGTTTCTTATCTGCTCTCAATTCTCAATGCTCATGTATTTCAGCCTGCTCCGAAACGCTTAACAGTTAACAGCTCCTGTTCCAACAAAATAGTGTTTTTTTATGGAAAAAGTAGCGCTCTATTTGTCCATTAGAACTCTGTGGTGAAACTACTTCAGAACATTGGGGACATATTTGCTGCAGCCGTTGGAGGTACACGTTTTACACATCCTGTCAGACATGTTTTTTTGCGTGACTGAGGATGAAATTTGTGAATTTGTAGAAAAAGTGCCCTCATGCTTCTAGATTTAAATAATTTCTATTAGATAATCATGAATGGTTCATCAAATCCCAGGAGGATCAGCATTTTTCAAAGTGTAAAATCGCCGTTAAAGCTCTAAACAAATTCTAAAAACACCATAATACCATCAGCAAACGGTTCATATTTAAACCACCTTCTGTGGTCATGCTTATATATGTGTTCCTTTTTGTGCGCCTCAAATACTGGTGATAGAGCGCGCAGGTCACCCAGGTCACTAGTTTACCAAATTTCCACGCACTGGGCCCTGGCGTGCATATGATGACGGGGTTTGCATGAACCGGGTGAATCTTTCCACGCTACTATGAGTAATTCAGGGGGTGATTCTCACACCACTTACTATTCATGTACCTGACTTACCCCAGGCACATTACTCCTGATGGATCAGGAGCTAGCAGTGGACAGGTAACAAGATTCCTAAAAGGAGTAAAACTTTTATATACTTAGTACATTTATCCACACTTTATAATCTATAATGACCACAGACACCTGATGGGTTTTCAAAGTTTATATAAAGAATTTTTTTTTAGAATGAATATGCCAGGATAATGAGGCAGATACAAATCAGTACATCAATAATTAGGATTAAAGCCACAATGTAACTATGGATTAGGGCAAGTACCATTAGAGTACTTGGGAACACTACAGAGTATGAGTATTAGGGAACATGCTATTCAGCACAAGCTTAAACTAAGGCAAGGGACGTGAGAAGGACCTAACATGTGCACTAATGTTCTTATTCTAAACTTTATGCTATTCTTACTAAGTTCACTGCAAACATACTAAAGGGAAGGAAAATTGGAACACACTAAAATAATATGACAATTTAATAATATCCTACAGGTAGGGAGAGAAGTGGAACATCACTAATAAACAACTGCATGTAAATCACGTTAAAGGTGATAGGGCAATATCACAGGCAAGAGTGCTTTATTAAGAAGAGGAAAGGTAAGAGTATAGTCAGACGGACACCCACATAGAATATTTACCTAGGACGGGTATGAAGACTAACCCTGGCCACGGGTCAGTTGGGACAAGATCGGGGACAAGTACCCTCAAGGATTCAGGAATACCAGAAGGTGAGCAGGTACAGCTCACGGACAGTCAGGACAGGATACCCCTCAGGATTTGGGTCAGGACTGGGCTCACCAAAGGGCACGACCAACACCTGCAGCCTCGGATGCAACGCCTGCGTTACCCCCTCTCTGCATGGAATCCGCCAGTAACCCCGATTGGGTTTTCGAATCTCCCAAGCAAAGTGCTTTGCCAGCACTTAGGACTATTTCCACCCCTTGGAGTTTGTGGAAAGTGTGGACAGAGTGCTCCGCAGCGCTCTGTATCAATCACCTATAGAGTTCGTAGGGTCAGTGACAGGTCTGCTACTCGGACAAGTCGGACAATTTTCTAAGCTAAACTAGACTACTCTTTTGGGACCCCTAGACCACCCACAAATGTTGCAAGTGACAAGTTCCCAACTTATGATTGGTCAGGAAAGGTGGTTATGTCATGGTTACCACCTATAATTCTTCGTTCCCACAATGAATATTTAATTTTTCATACCCGCCCCTTGCGTTCACGTTCCCAGGCATAGGAATATAGAAAACAATGAGAGTATACGGAATATAGAAACATTGTTGCAGAATTTAGGTAGATAGCAGCATCTTCTCCCATGACCTAGGTAGGTTTATTTATTTATTAATGCCATTTGTAGAGCGCGTACAATTACCCTTGGGCGTCTCAGCGCTAAAAATGCAATAATGTCTCACCATGAAGTACAGAGATGTGTATTACTGATTGAATAACCATGTTTTCAGTTTTTTTCTGAACTGAAGAAGTGTGGAACTTGTTTTTATATGGTTAGGTAAAGTGTTCCAAAGTCTGGGAGCCGCAATTGAGAAGCGGCGATCGCCCCAAGAGACTGTTCGGCTTCGTTGAACCAATAATTGGTTAAGAGACGTGGATCTGAGAATTCTGGTTGGGTTGTAGGGTGTCAGTTGATTTTTGAGAAATCGAGGTCCTTGATCCTGTAGAGACTTATATACTGTACACAGAGATTTGAATTTGACCCTATTATGGATGGACAGCCAGTGATAGCTTTTAAGCGTGTCCGAAATGGGTGCAAACTTAGTTTTTTTTGACAGAACCCGAGCAGCAGCATTCTGCACGGTCTGTAGTTTCTTGATAACTCTGCTCTGAGCATTGAGCAGCAGACCGTTGCAGTAGTCTAGCGATGTGAGCACTAGAGAGGTAACTAGAGTTTTTGCTGCTGAGTCTGGTAAATAAGGTGTGATTTTTCTTACCATTCTGAGCTTGTAATGGGCGTTAGCTGCCACCTTGTTTGCGTGGGCCATAAAGTTAAGCTGGTCGTCGAAGGTAACACCTAGGTTTCTAACTTTGACCGTGGGGGTGGGAGGTGTGCCCAAGGCCGATGGCCACCAGGTTTCCGACCAGGCTGGGGAGAGATTACCAAAGATGACCACCTCCGTCTTATCGGAGTTAAGTTTTAGGCAATTCCTTGCCATCCACTCGCCGATAGCAATCATCCCACTTTGGAATCTCTCTGCCACCCATTGTCCATCGCCCTTGATAGCCAGCACCAGCTGAGTGTCGTCAGCGTATGAGGTTAGGCCCATCCCGTGAGCTTTGATGACACTAGCAAGGTCCGACACATATATATTAAATAGTGTCGGACTTAGGGATGAGCCTTGGGGTACCCCACACGGTAGCGACAGATCAGCCGACTGGAAGGGGCCCACTGTGACCGCCTGAGTTCTGTTGGCCAGAAAGGAAGCAAGTAAGTCCTTAGCCGTGAGTGTGATGCCCATCCTCTCGACACGGTCGACCAAGATCTTGTGGTCAACCGTGTCGAAGGCAGCTGACAAGTCCAGGAGAACTAACAGAGCAGTTCCTCCCTGGTCGCGGATGACTCTTATGTCATCAGCTGCTTTGATGAGAGCGGTTTCGGTACCGTGATGTTTGCGGAAACCGAACTGCGTATCATCAAGCAGATTGTTGTTTTCTATGTAAGCTGATAGCTGCTGGTTCATGGCCTTTTCTATGACCTTGGCTAAGAAAGGAAGACTTGCTATAGGGCGGTAGTTTTTTAATTCACCTTTATCTAACCCAGGCTTTTTGAGCAAAGGCTTAATCAAGGTGTTTTTAAGTGAGTCGGGGTAAGATCCAGAAGCCAGAATTGTATTACAAACCAAGGTTATAATGGGGATGATTGTCTCTAGTACAGTGGCTAGTACGGAGGTTGGGCATGGATCCAGGGCAGAACCAGCTTTAATCGTGGTTGCTATGCCCTTAATTTGGTCAGTGGTAAGGGGGCTAAAACAGGTCAAGGTGGTTTTGGAACTGGCCATGGGAGTAGTAGCACTGCTACTGGCCTGATCTAAGTTGAAGGCTTGATAGATGTCATTAACCTTTGCAAAAAAGAACTCCGATAAAGCATCACATAGTGCTTGCGATGGAGGAGGGTTAAGGTCGGGGGCATTGCCCGCAAGGGTTTTGGCAATGTGATATAGCTGTTTGCTGGAATTTTTAGCCGTTTCTATATGACGTGTGAAGAAATCTTTTTTTGCTGCTATTATCATAGCTTTATAAGTGGCCAGGGCTTTCTTATATTTTTCCTTGTTTTTACTTTCATAAGTTCTTCGCCAGTGTCTTTCCAAGTTCCTGGTTAACTGTTTTTGGGTTTTGAGTTCTGCCGTGTACCACGGAGCTTTAGGCATATTTCTATTTTTAGATATTGATTTGGTGGGTGCCAACTGAGTCGTGGCATCACCCAACCACTTTTGGAATTGGTTGGTTGCGGTGATGGGGTCAGTGGAGAATTCCGGCATTGTGGTATTGAGAAGCCGCGTGAGGTCATTAGGATTAATGTCCTTCCATGCTTTGAACGTGCTCTTATGAGCAGGGGTAGCTTTTATTCTCTGTGAACCTTTGATGGTGAGTCTGCTAAAAATAACTGAATGGTCTGTCCAGGTCATGGGGAGAACTGAGGTGATACACAGTCCTTCCACATTCGTAAAAATTCCATCTAGCGTATGGCCTGCCTGGTGGGTGGGAGTTGTAACCAGTTGTCTAAGGCCCATTATATCTAAGTCAGATACAAGGGTTGTGGTATCCCTATCACTGAGAAGCTCTAAATAGAAATTAAAATCTCCCATAATTGTAGTAGAGTCTTCTGATGCTATAGACTCAGTGATGTTACTGAGATTAGCGAGAAACGCGGATCTTGTCCCCGGGGGTCTATAGATCAATGTTCCCTTGAAATTATAGGCGGGGGACAACTTTATATCAAAAAGCATGGCTTCGCATGTGTTGATAGGGATAGTCGAGCAGCGGACTTTGAAATGGTCTCTCGCTATAATGGCTATCCCTCCACCTTTTCCTATGGGCCTGTCCTGTCGGTAGGCAGTATAACCTGGGGGGACTGCCGTGACATAGTCAGGGGCAGATGCCTGGTCGGACCATGTCTCTGTAATAAAGAGCACATCTAAATTAGAATCACTGATGAGGTCAGCTATGTCCTGGCAATGTTTGCCCAGGGAGCGCGCATTAATAAGTGCCATGGAGACATACGTGTCAGCCTTGGAAGTAGAAGATTTGGCATCCATGAATGGGTTGGCAGTCACTGATGGAACATTGCAATGTGAGCAGTGTATAGGCGGTGCGGACTGTATGAAGGATACATCTAGTTTAGTGCACAGCAAGGCGTAAGACGGACAAAACTCCAAAAGTGCGTTGCGGGTATAGGAAAGGCGAGGGGCAGGGGTTATGGCCCTGGGCCCGGTCCCGGCGCGGACGGGCGCAGACGGGCTTGCGTTTGGCACGCCTACGGCGCGCCGCCGGCGCACCCGCTGCGCCCGCCCGCTGTGCGGACGGGCAATGGTGTTGTTTTTATTCATACTCCGGGCGGGACGGGAGGAGGGTGGGAGGGGCGCAGAGCTCTCGGCCAGCCTTCCCAATGGAAGATGGCGGCCAAGTTGAGTGTAAAGCTTCCCTGCGCCTGGATACAGCGGCGCTGAAGAAGGGAAGTTCGATCCTAGGCGAAGTAGTCTCGCCTCAGAAAGACAATACAGATAAAATGCACCAGTTAAAATATATACAGGGAGTAAAAAACAATTATTGTCTAAATCGTTTTTGGCGAGTTTAAATAGCAGAGGTGCAAGGGAGCACAATCAAGACCTCCGGCTTCCGCCTCAGAGGGAAACAAACTGCAATTACTGGCGATTGTAAGCGACGCCTTTTAAATACCCTGGGAGGGCGGGAGGGGCACAGAGCTCTCGGCCAGCCTTCCCAATGGAAGATGGCGGCCAAGTTGAGTGTAAAGCTTCCCTGCGCCTGGATACAGCGGCGCTGAAGAAGGGAAGTTCGATCCTAGGCGAAGTAGTCTCGCCTCAGAAAGACAATACAGATAAAATGCATCAGTTAAAATATATACAGGGAGTAAAAAACAATTATTGTCTAAATCGTTTTTGGCGAGTTTAAATAGCAGAGGTGCAAGGGAGCACAATCAAGACCTCCGGCTTCCGCCTCAGAGGGAAACAAACTGTTCCCAGGCGCATCTTGCTTCAGGAGCCAGCTGGCTGAGGTTTGCTTCTGCGCAGTTGGGTTTTTCCCTCATCACGTGTGCGGGGAGTTTACATGCTTCAAAATGGAATCAATCTCCCGACCCAGGCCCATGGATGTGTAATACATGAAAAGTAAGCGAAAACAAATTAGAAACACAGACAAAATGAATACACTGTATACCAGGTAATGCTTCACTGCACCCCTTACTTTATAATATCTATAGCATTAAAGTTAGTGCGAAAAAGACAGATATGCAAAAGCAGCAGGGGCTGGCAGATAGCATGGTTAAATACAAGCGGCCATTTTTAACAATAAGGCGCATGAGCAACAATATCCCTCCAAAATGCGAGTGTCACATCACGTGAGTATGACCGACGCATGCGCAGACTGGATTTCTGCGAAGAGGCCATTCAGTAGTGCAAGCTTTGTAATTACGGAAAAGACACATAGGCAAGCCTCCTAGGGACACCCGCGTGTTGGGGAAAAGGCGAAATAAATGACGGACAGGTTGAATTAATATTATTACAAGTTAGGCGAGGTTCTTGAGTAAGAGCAAGTCGCTTTACGTGCGAATCCTTGCTCCATCAATCCCCTCTTTGATGATATTTACTATCATCACTATAAAGGAAACAGATGCCAACTTCATTCTTCCAATTCGTTCATTTCTATTTCGACAAATTTATTGTTGAGTTTTCTTTCAGCTTCTCTATGAGAGTGGTGATTTTTGGCTTTTTTATAAATCTGGTTTCTTAACTCTTCTAATTCTAGCTCATCAACATTTCTCTTCACTCCTCTCTTATTCACAGTGTACTTCTTTTTGCATTTTTGACATTTACAGCAGATGAATATGATCAGTACAACCACACCTATCCCAGCTATTGGCATCAGTATTTTCCACAGAAGACTTTTACCTAAGTTAGAAAACCAACTACCTACAGAGGAGAGACCATCAGTCAGTCTCTTCCAGGCACTGTCAACCTCTAATGGTTTGAGTTCTTTTTTCAAATTAGTTATGTTCCTTACATATTTCTTAAGTTCGATACTTTTGTCAGGTATGTAGGTGCAACAATGTTGCGCCTTCAGCATCCTGCAGACTCCGCCCTCTTTTGCCAATAAGGTGTCAAGAGCGAGGCGATTCTGTAAAACCATTGATCTGATCGCAACCATTTCGGTATTGACCAGCAGGAATCCAGCAGCAGTGTCAGTTGATAACCGATCCACTACTGTAGATAATTTGCAGATTCTGTGAGTATTCAGAACTACCCCCATTCCAGGTATCAGTGCACTAAATATATCACCTACAATTTCTCCTACACTTTCACGTTTTCTACGCGCTAAGCCATTAGTATCTTCATTGCTTCCAGCAGCGTTGTTCACATGGTATATTTTTGGGAACACAATGCCAAAGTAGCAGCTTCCATACCAGTGATCCGGCAATTTGAAATAAGCCTTGTTCCCACATATATAATAAATTCCGGGAAACACAGGTTCTGACCCATTTTTGAAACCCCAACCTCCAATTACCTTGTAATTATGTTCACACTCGCTGGAACCGATGAATACATTGTTATAATAACTAGTCTTTTCTCTATGAAGACAGAGTTTCCCTTTCCGTTCAAAATCCAGCAACAAAGCAGGAGCAGCTTCGCTCTGCGAGGTGTTTTCCATATTGTCTGCCCACCTAGGGGTTCTATCCTTTTCGTCAGTGGCCTTTTACTGAAACTTTTCCCTCCTTCTCTCTGCCATTTTTTATAAACATCTTTTCCTGCTCCTGCAAGGAACAGGTCAGATTAGCTTGTCTAGCTTCATTTAAGTCTATGTCACCTATAGTCAGGAAATATTCTCCCATGTAACGGGTCACCTCACTTCTAATATGTACAAGGTTTAGGTTTCCACAAACAGGAAGTTCTGAAAAGATTACGTCAGTGTTTGAGTAATAGTACTGTAAAGTGCCTCTATAGAATAAGTTTGCTAATATACTACAGGAAATTCCGTAGGTCAGGGGTAAATGGTGATATGTCACGCCTTGAGCTACTGAAGTGGGTAGCTTCATGCAAACATAACAATCTTCTATTTCCATAGCTTCTACATAGTGCACTAAAAGGTTAGCAAAGACATTTAAATGTGTCCTGTTTCTCATTTTGTGAAAATGTAGTCCACCCTCATCCGATGCTTCTAATTTAGGTCGTGTGTGTCTCAGGCTAACTGTATTGTCACGTTTTTCTAAACTTTGTGGTGTTTCTTCAGTCTGTACGGTTTCTGTGTCTAGAGTCTCTGGGTTAGTGGGATACAAGTTAGGGTCTTTACTTACCATAAAAGGTATAAAGACTGTTAATCCTATCCATATTACTATTAACATGGCTATACTGCATAAGCATATTTTACAGCAAGTTTTGCAACAACTAAATTTGGATCTTCCATTTACATTCGAATCAGACATTATAGCTTACAGGTGGCTTTTCAACCCCTCTTTGTCTCTTTACACCAGAGGCTCACTCGGGTTTGTTTCAAGGAGGGTCTTCGTCAGAACTCCGATCAGCAATGGACTCTTCGTCACTTTTGCCACTGTTGTTGGGTTCGTCAATTTCTTCCAACACCAAGTAAGTCCATTCAGGGCTCCGATACAACCTGTTCTGTTTCTTTACTCTGGTGCTTTTTCTGTTAGACTTGCCTCGGGCTTCTTTCCTTTCACTTTCAGCCCTTTTTCGGTCTTTTAGTTTTTCTTCAACTGTTTTTATTCTGAGTCTTAGTCTTTTGATGTATCGGGGTTCACCCTTCTTCTTGAGGCTTTCAGTGGTCGAGGAAACTTGACCTTCCTCGTGAACTCTCTTGATTTCACTTTGTTGTGGCACTTTTGTTTCGGCAGTGTCTATTTCTCTTCCTGTCTGACTAGTTCCAGGTCTTTCATCTATTTCTTCTGCCTGGTTTCTAAGCTGGCCTAGTTCAGGTTGGAGTTGTATTTGCTCTTTACTTTCAGGCGATCTGGATTCTGCTTCCTGAACACGTTCATCTATATCTATCTGTTCCTGTTCATGCACTTCGATCCCTTGATTTTCTTCCGCATGAACTTCAACTTTAATCACTATCTGACCCTTTCCAGTCTCTGGAGTTTCAGGAGTAGTGTTGATGACTTGATCTGTCCCTACTTGGCCTATTTCCTGATCAGGTTTGATGTGAGTCTCGATGACCTGACCTTCGTCCTCTAATTCTGTCTCACCCTCACTATCCCACTCACTATCTAGGTAGGAATATTTTCTTGTTCGTATTGGATCTAGAACTTGTTCGTCGGCAGGGAACCAATCAACGTCTTGACTTGTGCTCGGTAGTTCGAAGCCAGCGAGATCCGGACCCTCTTCGGGAGTCTCCTCAGCTGGACTACCTTCAGCTTCAGTCGCGTTTTCTCCGGTTACCCGCTTCGTGTGGCTGGCATGGATCCACTTCGGTACGCCAGCACACTTTACAGCACTTGTGGTGACAAGGATCACTTGTCTTGGCTTTCCCCACTTTGGTCCAAGGCAACTCTTCCGGGTGTGTTTCTTTAACACCACCCAATCACCTGGTCTCAGTTTATGTGCTGGAGTCTTGGGCCATTCGTCAGCAGTCTCTCCAATCTGGTGAGAGATAGAACGCACTTGGTCACCCAGCTGCTTGCAGTATTCTAGCACCAAATCATCAGAAATACTTAGCAGTTTGTGTCCAGGTACCCATGCCTGTCGCATCATTCTTCCCATTAGCACTTCATGGGGGCTCAGGCCTGTTTTTCGGTTCGGAATACTTCTCAAACTCATCAGCACAAGGGGCAAAGCTTCTATCCAGTTCATTTTGGTGGAATCACATATTTTCGCCAGTCTGGATTTGATAGTGCCATTCACTTGTTCCACTATTCCAGAAGCCTCTGGATGATATGCACAGTGCAGCCTTTGCTCCATCTTAAATGCTCTACAGAGTTCTTTTAGGACATCGTTTGAAAAATGCCCACCTTGGTCTGTTTCAATAGTCTCTGGAATTCCAAATCTAGGTATCAATTCTCTAAGTAACAATTTGGCTACAGTTATAGCATCATTTTTCTTTGCTGGGTAGGCCTCCACCCACCTAGAAAACAGGCAAACTATGACCAGGACGTATCGGTATCCTTTGCACATGGGCAACTGGATAAAGTCCGCCTGCATCCTGACAAAGGGACCTTCTGCCTTTCCAATTGTACTTTGTTCTACTACTGTCCTCTTTCCTGCGTTGAATTGCTGGCACACTAGACACCTCTGGCAAAGTTTTTCCGCTGTGTTCCTGAATTTTGAATTATAGAATACCTTTTCAAACACACGACACATTGCATCCCTCCCCATATGTGTGGGTTCATGTATGATTCTGACCATTGGGTCTACCAGGCTGTCTGGCAGTACAGGCACACCAGTTTGGTTAACCACCACACCATCATTCCTGATTCTGCATTCGTTCGTCCTCCATCTGTCCTTTTCTTCCCTGTCTGTTGCCTGTTGTAAGTCTCTCAATTCCTCCCATGTAGATACACTTTCAAACAACATCAGTTGGCAGCTGTTTCCACCTCCCCATAATCCAATTTGGCGGGACATTTTATGTCTGGCACAAAACTGGGCGATTTGGTCAGCGTATCGATTTCCGGCTGTCACATCATCATTTTCAGATCTGTGAGCCGCACACTTGACCACAGCCAATTCTTTGGGCAATTGAATTGCTTCCAGTAAGTTCTGTACCACCTTTCCATTTCTGATAGGGGTACCTGAGGAAGTCATGAATTCTCTTTGTAGCCATAGTTGGCCGAAGTCATGAACAACCCCATAACAGTACTGGCTGTCGGTATAAACAGTTACACTTTTGTTTTCCCCCGCTTACAAGCTCTTGTCAATGCGATTAGTTCTGCTACTTGTGCAGATTTCACTTCGCATAGGTAAGATGCTTCCAGGGTTGTCGCCAATGTGACTACGGCATAGGCAGCACTCAGACCTCCATCCTCATGTCTTAAACACGAGCCATCCACAAACATCTGGATATCCTCATCAAGTAAGGCTATTTCTCTGATATCAGGACGTGGCTTAGTGCTAAATTCTGTTATATCTATGCAGTTATGCTCCATTTCACCCTCTGCTTCTATATCCAGAGGAATAGGCAACAGGGTTGCAGGGTTCAAGACATTGCACCGGGAAATAATTACATTCTCAGCACCTATTAGAATTCTCTCATATTTAGTCAGCCGACTAGGGGTGAGATACTGGGTCTTGGTTCGGGTCAGTAAGATTACAACAGAATGTGGAACATATACAGTGACAGGATGTCCCATGACAATATTCTCACTCTGTTCCAGACTAGCGCAAGTAGCAGCTACTGCTTTCAGGCATCCGGGTAATCCAGCAGCCACTGGATCTAAAGTGGCTGAAAAATAGGCCACGGGACGCCTGATTAACCCATGCTCCTGGGTTAGGACTGAGAGCGCACAATTCTCTTGTGTCACAGAACAGTTCGAAGTTCTTGGAATAATCAGGCATTCCAAATGCAGGAGCTGAGCACAGACAATTTCGCAATTTTACCCAAGCGGACATGCTTTCTTCGTCCCAACTGACTGGGTCTTCTACTCCTTTCTTGGTCATTTTTATCAGGGGTTTGGCTAGAGCTGCGAATCCTACAATCCACTGTCTGCAGTATCCTACAACTCCTAGGAACATTCTTACTTCTTTCTGGGTTCTGGGTAGGTCCATAGTTTGAATTATCTTGATCCTTTCTGTAGTGACTTTTCGGATCCCTTTCTCTATCTGGTGCCCCAGATATTTCACTGAGTTCCTACAGAACTGTAACTTGTCTGGTGATACCTTATGTCCTCCCTTTCCTAGGTGATTCAGCAAGGCAATGGTATCAGTGACACAGTCAGTTTGACTTTTAGATGCCACCAGAAGGTCGTCTATGTACTGTACCAGAACAGACTCCTTTGGCAGTACTAAGGATTCAAGGCATTTCTTTAGGATCTGGTTGAAAATCGAAGGACTTTCAGTGTACCCCTGGGGGACACGATTCCAGACATAGACATGGCTGTCAAATTCAAAACTAAAAAGGAATTTGCTTTCAGGATGCAATGGGATGGAGAAGAATGCATGGCACAGGTCAATGACAGTGAACCATTCCGCATTCCAAGGAATCTGATACAGTATCACTGCGGGGTTGGGCACAATGGGACAGCAAGGTACAACAATTTGGTTTACCTTGCGCAGATCCTGCACTACCCGGTACTTTCCGCTAGGCTTTTTAATTCCAATTATGGGCGAATTACAGGGACTGCTCATTACTTCTTGTATGATGTTTGCTTCGAGTAATCTGTTTACTTCAATTGCGACTCCAGCCTTTACTTCTGCACTCATTTTATACTGTCTGGTTCTTGGGTACACAGCATTTGTTTTTATTGCTATTTTAACTGGGTCTACATTTGCCATTAAGCCTACATCTCTTCCTGTGAAATCCCATACTTCAGGTACCACTTTTAGCTGCAGTTCTTCAGGTAAGTCTTCAATGGACAGGGGTCTAATCTCGGTGTCCGGTTTTACCAACATCAATTTGTACAATCCATCTTCATCTGGGGTCTGAATCTCGACACCATTTGGTGTGCAAAAGATGGTACAGTTCATTTTGCACAACAAATCTTGTCCTAACAGGTTCACGGGACTGGAGTCACAGACCACAAATCTGTGCATTTCCTTGAAATTCCCTATGGAAATTTCCATTGGTTCAGTTACCGGAGTACTGATTATCTGATTTGAAACACCCACTACTTGGATTGCTTCTCCCGAGAGGGGTAGGTTAGGAACATCCACTGTTCTCACAGTAGAACGGGTAGCACCAGTATCCAACAAAAAGGTGACGTCTTTTCCCTCAACCTTTCCTTCAATGTATGGTCCAGTCTGGTCTACCGGTAAGGAGGCGCCAAGTACGCACTCCTTGTCCTCCCCCCTCAGGCCCCGTCAATCTTGATCATCACAGAGGAAGGAATCATTTAACAAAAACTGCGGAATTGCTGCATTTCTCTCATTCTCTCCTTCCCATACCTCGGCCCTTTCATTCTGCTGACCCTGATTCTTATAATTCTGTCTAGGAGCGCGAGGCAATGGAGGCAGCTTTACCTGTTGCTGGTTCTTTCGTGTCCCCTCTTTCTGCACCTGTGGATTTAAACCATTTACAGGGGCATTACCAGCCTGCAAATGTGGACATTCGTCTCTCCAATGCCCTATCTGACCGCACCCGTGGCAGGGGAACTTTTTCATAGCCTCCTCCCGACTCATTTTTACCCGGGGTTTCCCTCCTCCCCCAGCATTGGAATTTTGGGCGTTATTATTAGTATTCAATTTACTTAACTGTTTTTCTTGCTGTTCAGCCAATTTCACTTGTGCCCACATAACCTTTTCCTTGAGGGCTTTCTTCTTGTTTTCTATCTCATCCTCGCAGTACTTGGCATACTTGAGGACATCATCTATGGGCTTACCCTGCCAACTGATTTTATTATCTCGAATCCACTGGGATATTTCAGGTCTTAATCCTAACACGAATCGATAACTGAAATGGGTCATGTCCTTCATGTCCACATTATCGATTCCACTGTAAGTTTTGAACACCTGCAGTAACCTTTCATAAAAGGAGTGGACGGTTTCATCGCGCTCTTGGGTAGTTCTATCTATCCGGGTCCAATCAGTTTCCTTTGCAGGCACCTTTTTCTTCAGGTATTGTATGACTTGATCATACTTCCTCATTACTTCGGGTGAGGGAGCTCCGGTTTTGGGGTCTCTCTCATATTCATCATTAGGCCAGTTAATTTCTATTTTGCATTCGGTCCACAAATCTACAGGTACCACAATGTCGAAAAACCCATCCAGGTCTTTCAGAAGACATTTCTGAACTTTTATGAAACGTTCAACCTGTCTGTACCAGTCAACTGGTTTCTCCCGTAATTTTGGAAAGTCATTAGTAAATGACACAATGTCTTGTCGGGACCAAGGGACATGGACATATTTTCCCCCAGGTACTTCTCTCATGGGACACAATTTCTCTGTGGGACCTACTTCTTTCAGCACGTATTCTGAAGTCATAGGTTTAGCCCTACTATCTTCCTTTTTCTTCGCCCACCGGGTTTTCCATTTCTCTACATCCCCCCATTTCTGTAGGAGCTTCAACAATTCCTTTATCTGGGTTTGTTTTCCTGACACATTCATGTTTTCTAAGTCTTTGTCGGAAAAATCTGCTCTGTAGGGTTTCTGAAGGACTTTGGAACGACTAACATCAATTCCCATGTCTGCGGCAGTGTCCATCAATCTCTCATGGAGCAATCTAGTGTTCCGGGTAAGGTTTTTGCTGATGAACAGTAACTCGTCTTCACTAAAGGAGTTTAACCGGTTCAATCCTACATTACCAGCCATTAGTTCCTCTATTTCTATCCTTAGTCTATAGATCTCTAAGGGTTTCGGTTGGGGTGTGTCCTTTTCTAACTCTTTGGCCCATCTATCCAATTCTTCTGGAGAAACTACAGTGGCACTCCTGACCCCTGAAGTGGTTTCAATCAGGACCTCCTTAGTCCTAGCCTGAGTTCTTGCCCTTGGTACACTGGTCCCAGGTTCCCTTATAGGCAGATCCATTAGGGAGATTACAGATTCACATTCACTTTCTTGATCATCAACTATGAGCGGCTCTTTTCTCGGGGGAGGAATGGTAGGGGTTGGTACAATTGGAGTTATAATAGGAGTTCTTGGACTAGCCATTCTATCCCCATAAAGAGGTATGGCAGGACCAATAGTTACTGGGATAGTCAGTGAATCCGGACTGGGATTTATCTGAGCTATGGTCTGAATCAATTCAATTCGCTGTTTGTTCAGAGCTTCCTTTTCTCGCTCACGCAAAACCCTTTCTGAAGAATTGTCATGCATCACTTGGGGTACCAACGTAGGGTAAATATTTGGGGCAGTCGGAAGGACCAAACTTGGTCGGTCTTCCCCAAAAGGGCGATAATTTGGAATCGCGGTACTAGGTCTGCAAAACCCATCACCATCATTGGCTTTACTGTCCGTGCCAGTTACGTCTGTTTCACTGGCCCTTCGATACCTGGGATATTTAGAGAACGGGTTTGGTGGACTCATAGGCTCTGACTCGGCAGCATAGGCAGGGGGGTTTTTCATCAACAAATCCTCTAGGTGTTCATCTTCTGAGTCCCCCACGGTCATTAAGTGGCGGGTTTTCTCAGTACATTTCCCTTTCTCTTGTTCGAGTACCCCCATCATTGGAAACAACCCCTCAACCATCATATTCTGTCTCCACTGTTTCATTTTCTGCTCTTTGGTTTCTTTTTGGACCTTTGGATACCATCTGCTTACTCCCTTGTTCATCCGGGGTCTATCTCTTTCCAGAGCCTCAATCTCCCATTCTTCTAGTGCTTCGTACTGGGTTAATCTAGGTCTGGGATGCAATTCATTCATTCGGGTTCTTAAGTTAAACAGGACTCTGCCATTAAAAGTACCATCAACAGGAAATGCTAAGACTCCGTCATCTGCAGTATACTTTACCCAGTTTTCTAACCATACACAGGTATGATACCCTTTTTCAAACATCATGAATGAGGCAGGAGTATTTGGCGGGGGAATGATCACACCCTCCCTCGTTCTAATGGGCTTGTCTGTTTTAAAAAAATTCTTTATTTTATCAGCAAATGACATTTTTCTCTTTACTCCGTACATTATGCGCGGTCTACCTCGTAGAATCTGTTCCTTATGAAAGCCTAAGTACTGTGGATTAGGTATGAACTCAGGATACCACATACACCTTTCCAAACTCTTCTCAAGCTCCTGTTGATTAATTTTGTTTACCTTTGTGCTTCCAATGCTAATGCAACTTCTATCTCGCAGTAACCAATCAACACCGCGACTACAAAAATCCTTGTCCAATTGGTGCGCGGCCTTTCGCGAGACGAGGTCTCACGCTCCGGCACTCACCCCTCCCTTGCAATTTCAGCGCCACTACACACCCGCTGTTCCGACCAATACCAGCGCGGCACGGAGTGACGTCAGGGCAGTCTTTCGACTGACTCCCTCCTTCACAAGGTAACGGAAACTTTGAATTTTCCCTAAAGTGCAAATGCAAATTTTAGTTAACAATATGCAACGTTCGCCGCTGTGTCTGAGTGTTCTAAATAGAAAGAACATTTTCCTCTCACTACAAGTAAACCACTTCTGTCTACTTTTCATTCACTCCGGATAGACTTCTCTGTCTAACCTCCCACACGAGCAATATAGAACCTGCTACTCCTCTGACTCATCCACTTCTTTCCGGGATATATACTAAGTCAGGCTTTCACCAGCGGACTACTTTGCTTACCAATCAAGCTTCGGAGACCCTATTACTCCTTCCGCATGTGACCCTAACTAGGTGATATCACAATGGAAGTTTTATACAAAAGGACTCGTAGCTATCATTTATTCAGATACAAAAAGATCCTAATTAGTGCTTCCGGTCCTTCCTAACCATGCACTAATAACTCACGACAAGCGACCTCATCAGCTAACCGGATTCTGCTCACCGTTAGCTATAGACTTCCCCGGGGATTCGGACTACACTGAACGCTCACAGACAATTTTGTTAATATTACATATAATACTTATAGCAGCAATGCAAAAATCATTTACATATATATAAAAATCCTTTAAAACATTTGCGCAATATTTGAAGCAATGCAATCAATAGAAAAAATTCTTAGCAGCACATTTTATTTTCATGGTTTTATTTATTTAACTATCTTGTCTACCTATCTTAACTAGTCCTAACCATAACTCTGCTACCAGAAAAATTACTGATAGAGCGCGCAGGTCACCCGGGTCACTAGTTTACCAAATTTCCACGCACTGGGCCCTGGCGTGCATATGATGACGGGGTTTGCATGAACCGGGTGAATCTTTCCACGCTACTATGAGTAATTCAGGGGGTGATTGTCACACCACTTACTATTCATGTACCTGACTTACCCCAGGCACATTACTCCTGATGGATCAGGAGCTAGCAGTGGACAGGTAACAAGATTCCTAAAAGGAGTAGAACTTTTATATACTTAGTACATTTATCCACACTTTATAATGTATAATGACCACAGACACCTGATGGGTTTTCAAAGTTTATATAAAGAATTTTTTTTTAGAATGAATATGCCAGGATAATGAGGCAGATACAAATCAGTACATCAATAATTAGGATTAAAGCCACAATGTAACTATGGATTAGGGCAAGTACCATTAGAGTACTTGGGAACACTACAGAGTATGAGTATTAGGGAACATGCTATTCAGCACAAGCTTAAACTAAGGCAAGGGACGTGAGAAGGACCTAACGTGCACTAATGTTCTTATTCTAAACTTTATGCTATTCTTACTAAGTTCACTGCAAACATACTAAAGGGAAGGAAAATTGGAACACACTAAAATAATATGACAATTTAATAATATCCTACAGGTAGGGAGAGAAGTGGAACATCACTAATAAACAACTGCATGTAAATCACGTTAAAGGTGATAGGGCAATATCACAGGCAAGAGTGCTTTATTAAGAAGAGGAAAGGTAAGAGTATAGTCAGACGGACACCCACATAGAATATTTACCTCGGACGGGTATGAAGACTAACCCTGGCCACGGGTCAGTTGGGACAAGATCGGGGACAAGGACCCTCAAGGATTCAGGAATACCAGAAGGTGAGCAGGTACAGCTCACGGACAGTCAGGACAGGATACCCCTCAGGATTTGGGTCAGGACTGGGCTCACCAAAGGGCACGACCAACACCTGCAGCCTCGGATGCAACGCCTGCGTTACCCCCTCTCTGCACGGAATCCGCCAGTAACCCCGATTGGGTTTTCGAATCTCCCAGCAAAGTGCTTCGCCAGCACTTAGGACTATTTCCACCCCTTGGAGTTTGTGGAAAGTGTGGACAGAGTGCTCCTCAGCGCTCTGTATCAATCACCTATAAAGTTCGTAGGGTCAGTGACAGGTCTGCTACTCGGACAAGTCGGACAATTTTCTAAGCTAAACTTGACTAGTTATACTCTTTTGGGACCCCTAGACTACCCACAAATGTTGCAAGTGACAAGTTCCCAACTTATGATTGGTCAGGAAAGGTGGTTATGTCATGGTTACCACCTATAATTCTTCGTTCCCACAATGAATATTTAATTTTTCATACCCGCCCCTTGCGTTCACGTTCCCAGGCATAGGAATATGGAAAACAATGAGAGTATACGGAATGAAGAAACATTGTTGCAGAATTTAGGTAGATAGCAGCATCTTCTCCCATGACCTAGGTTAGTTCCCAGGCGCATCTTGCTTCAGGAGCCAGCTGGCTGAGGTTTGCTTCTGCGCAGTTGGGTTTTTCCCTCATCACGTGTGCGGGGAGTTTACATGCTTCAAAATGGATTCAATCTCCCGACCCAGGCCCATGGATGTGTAATACATGAAAAGTAAGCGAAAACAAATTAGAAACACAGACAAAATGAATACACTGTATACCAGGTAATGCTTCACTGCACCCCTTACTTTATAATATCTATAGCATTAAAGTTAGTGCGAAAAAGACAGATATGCAAAAGCAGCAGGGGCTGGCAGAGAGCATGGTTAAATACAAGCGGCCATTTTTAGCAATAAGGCGCATGAGCAACAATATCCCTCCAAAATGCGAGTGCGTCACATCACGTGAGTATGACCGACGCATGCGCAGACTGGATTTCTGCGAAGAGGCCATTCAGTAGTGCAAGCTTTGTAATTACGGAAAAGACACATAGGCAAGCCTCCTAGGGACACCCGCGTGTTGGGGAAAAGGCGAAATAAATGATGGACAGATTGAATTAATATTATTACAAGTTAGGCGAGGTTCTTGAGTAAGAGCAAGTCGCTTTACGTGCGAATCCTTGCTCCATCACTGGTATTCGCCCACCCAGCGCTGAATGACTTTGGGGATGAAGCCTCTAGACTGTTGGCCTGGTTAGACGGAAGGGATAGAGAGAGACCATGGGTGGTGGGAGTCAGAGATGTAGGGAGGGTCCTTCAGACAACAGTGAGTCTTTTGCTTCCTACTACGAGGGCCTGTATGCCCCTGTCAGCACAAGAACTGGCAAGGATTGCGAAGAGTTCCTAGCAGACTTCACGCTTCCGATAATCAGTGTTGAGGAACGGGATGCCTTGGAGGCAGATATTACAGAAGAGGAACTCTCTTGTGCCCTAGGAGCCTA
Source organism: Lissotriton vulgaris (assembly GCF_964263255.1). NCBI lineage: Eukaryota > Metazoa > Chordata > Amphibia > Caudata > Salamandridae > Lissotriton > Lissotriton vulgaris. Next base: position 1,206,993,724 of record NC_141695.1, read on the forward strand.
GAGGTCCGGGAAAGGGATAGGTTCAAATGGACTTCCGGTTGAGATCTTTAAGGGCCTAGCTCCAAAAATTGCACAACCTATGCTTAAAATGTTTAAGGAGGCGAGGGAGAGAGGCCCGCTGCTTGATGACCAGCACACAGCCACAATTGTTGTAATACACAAGACAGGCTAACCCCCAGAGAGCTGTAGCTCCTATAGACCGATCTCGCTCCTAAATGTAGAGGCAAACGTGCTTGCCATGGCCCTAGCAAATAGATTAATGGCGGTCCTGGCCACTATTATTCATCTAGACCGGTCTGGCTTCATGCCACATAGAAGCACCATGATACAATGTGTTCCTGCACTCCTGTTTCTCAATGTATTCTAATGTGATTCAATAGTATTCAATTTTAACTAGGATATGCGTGTATCTACCTTTATGAGAGACGAGGCCCCCCTCTCTCTCTACGTGACAAGACAAAAAGAGGGCTGAGGAAACACCACAGCCTAGTTAGAGCACAGCGTCAATCATATAATTTTACCTCATAGATACAAATAATTGTGACTCAAATATTTCACAGTTGATTCCAACCTTTGGAAAATGTATTTCTCAAATCATCATTTATATACAGGCATAACGACAGCCATATAAATCAACTTTTCTATACATAATGTTTTCGAAGTTTTCAAAAAGAAAATGACAAATATTTCAAAATGCAATCTGATATCCGTAGTTCAATGCATATAACTTTGTACAAAAAAACATTCCCAATGCATTTCGGGTTCGTCTCTGAACCCTTCGTCAGGGGATGGAAGTAGAATCCAATGCATAAATAGTACAGATGATATGGTGATCCTCCACAGCAATCTATAATATAATGATTGCATAATTACATGTAGATAGAATCAGAATTTGCACTCCAAAAGTAAGTTAAATCACGACTGGAAGAACGAAAATATGGGAAGAAAAAAGAAAGAAGAAAGAAAGGAAGAGATCCACATAGAAGCACCACCATAATCTGTGACGGCAGTATGGATTCCTCCACTTGATGGAGGCCCTTCCGCCCCAGCAGACAGTGGTGATGTCCTTAGATGCCTCAGTGGCCTTATCCATTTGCTGTACTCTCCTGACTAGGCTTTGGCCCGAAATTCTGCAGCTGGGTGGGATTGCTCTACTGTGATCTGGTAGCTAGAGTAAGAGTGAATGGAGCGTTAGCAAGAAGTTTCGAGCTATGCAGGGGCACTAGGCAGGGTTGCCTCTTGTCTCTGCTGCTGTTTGCTCTGGCATTTGGGCCTCTGGCACACTGGATCAGAGTAGACCTGATGATTGTGGCATCAGCGGGTTGGGAGGAACGCATCTCCCTATACGCTGACGATATACTCCTGTACTTATCGAGAACTAACTTTTCTATAGCAACAGCTCTCCCCTTTTTTTAACTCTTTGGAAGGTATTCGGGTTACACCATAAATTGGTTCAAGTCAGTGATATTCCCCTTTGTTGGGCCCCCGAGGTTCCCAGCGAGCTGTGCCGCCCAATAGCTATAGAAGGGCTCAAATATTTAGGCATCTACGTAAAGCAAAGCCAACAAACATTCCTGTAAAGAAACCTTCTACCCCAGCTTAATAGGCTTCACACTGACATAATACATTGGCACACCCTACCGTTGCCTCTAATGGGCAGAGCAGCATTGTATGATGATGACCCTGCTGCACCTCCTGCACATTCTGCAAAATACCCCCTATACAATTCCACCGACCCATTTCAAGCTGATAGCCCAAGAACTACGCACACTATTATGGCAAGGAGGCACACTCAGGATTGCCTTACATAAATTAAAAAGAGGGATCTATGAAGAAGGTTTGGCGATCCCGGACATTACACTTTACTACTGGGCCTCGCAACTCATGGTAATAAATGACTGGGTCTATACAGCTAGAGAGGAACCGGCCTATAGAGTGGATAGAGATGCAATGTTGGATGGGAGCAATGAATCTCTCTTATACATGATAAACATAGATTGAGACTGGCCAGCACACACACATAGTAGTTAATTGCTGGAACGAGGTGCATAGATACTTGGGATTGCAGAGCCACCTGACTGCCTTGACTCCCCTGTGGAGGGGTGACCGACTGAAAGAGATCGCCACATTTGAGGCGTTTGGGGATGGCAGAACATTGGCATAGAAAACCTGGGAGATGTGTGGAGGGACGAGGGGCCTCTTTCCTTTGACGATGTCCAGCAAGAGTATGCCCTGACCCAAACCTAAAAATTCTCCTATATACGGTTCCTGACCACTCACCGTTAGAGGATAGACTGCTAGTGGACTGTTTCCCAGATATAGCAACGTCCACAATATACCAGATACTAATGAACAATGCCCCAGACCCGCTAACCTCCCTCAGGACAGCGTGGATAGATGACCTGGGCAACATTGATGATGAAGAATGGTCTGAGGCCCTACAGAGCACAAGAGATATAGCGATCCGAGCACGCTTCAGGCTGATACAGCTTACAATATTACATTGCACATACTACCAATTCACGGCACTACCCAAGTGGTGGAAGGCCACAACATAACTATGTATAAGAGGCTGTCAACAGGAGGGCTCTTTCTTCCATATACTATGGGACTGCCCATTAATTAACTCCTTCTGGAGGGACTTAACAGAGGTAATGCCAAGGGTGTTGGGGATGGAGATATCGTTAGATGCCGGGTAGTTGCTACTGATGAATAAAGGGGAGGGGGACTGCTCTAGAGACAAGGGACTCTGGCTGGCATTTTTAGCAGGAGTGGCAAAACAAAAGATATTGAAACAATGGGGAGCATCCCTGCCCCCATCAGGGGCAGAATGGGAATCTGACTTAGATTGCTGCCAACAAGAGGAAGAAGTAATATATAAAAGCAGAGGATGCTGGAAAAAGTGGAAAAAGATATGATCTCCGTGGCAAAAATGTAGGGGACTATGAGTCTCCTAGCATGAAACCATTTGAGCTTCCAGGCTACAATGTAAACGGGATGCAGTTCATTTCCTACTCAAGATAGGGCAGCTGAAGAGACTTCCTCATTGTTTGAATGTAATTGTACTCTTGTGACTCTGCCATGTAATAACGCTATTGCCAACCTTAACCCAATTTGTATGAGTATTCATGACCTATCTAATGATGTCATGACCTGGTTTAATTATAAGAAATAAAAAAAAAATCTGGCATTCGCTACAATTTATTTCAATGGGATACCAATGATAGTGCCTTATCACTAAAGGTAATCCTTCAGTAATGCTACTTGTAACCTTTCACTAAATAGTCCCATTAAAAACACACCATCTAACAAACAAGTTTGTGAATTTCACCCCAGATTTTAAGGGTGTGATTTACAATAGAAATATTATCCTAGCAGGAGGTCACTATCAGGTACGTATTGACCAGGGTTGAATAGAGCCTTCTGCTTCACTTTGTACCCACTGATTCCATCCCCTTAAGTAACTTGGTAGGAGTACCCTCTCCCTTGGATAATATTGCTTACATAATCCTTTCAGCAAGCTAGTCATCGGTACCATTCCAGAGTAATCCGTAGTTGGGCCAAGGAGCACTTCCTTTCTGATTCCCTTTGCAAATGCTACTTTGGAAGGCGCGCTTTTATACAGGAGGGCACGGTGGGCTTGACGGGCAGTGTGAGACTTGCCATGATATGCAATGTACTATTTCATTTTACACAGACCTACAACCCCAAGGACAAGGTAGAATGAGGTACTATCATCCTCTTGGATCAACTGGGGGAGGGGAGTCCTCTGGTTCATTGTATTTGGAAGCCTAACAATGAAGAACTAGGAGACAAATTATGTTTTATGGGGAGGAGTTTTTTTTTTTTAAAAACACTATGAGGCTCTAAGGATGTAATTTCAGCCTGAACTTTAACCCTTATTCCACATTGTGTTTTTTTCTTTGCTGTGTTACTAGGTAGCAAGGCTTATGCAGCCATCTGTGGTATGGATCGGTGATGCAGAGAAGGTCTTTTACAAAAAGGTCCCAAAGGAGGAAAAGGGGGTAAGCAGAGGACATGTAGTATGTTGCATATGGTATTCTGAATTCTCGTAGTGTTTGTATTTCTTTTTAATATACTGCTTATAATTTGGAATTTCCAAGAGATTCCTGCCGCGGTGCAAAATCACTGCTGTAGGTTGCAAGATAGTAATTTGCTTGTAGTGACGCAGGATCTGGTTTAGTTCCTCTTACTGCATTCCAGAGTCTTTGTTTTGTTGCCATGTATGAGTTTGGTCTGTAGAGAAAACAAGTTAGACTTTTGTTACATGTGTTAATCTTCTTGTACCTGATATTTCACACCTACTGTGGTCCATATTCACTCAGCAAAGCATTTAAATATTTAAATAAGTTTGCACAAGAGGTCAGGAACCATCTGTTACCTGATCCACCATTCAGGTGCATTGCCATGTGCCACTGCCGAACCCTCACACCCCACTGGGGCCTAAATACCAGACTGAAGAGGTCATAGAAAAGGCACCTGGTATGTGGGGGCTGGGGATGAGGCCAGGGATTCTAGTGTGTAGGTGATGTGTGTATGTGCATGCACTGGTCAATATCATTATTGAGTCACTTAATGTCTCATGATTTACCTACATGGGACTACTGTAATGTGATTTACCTACACAGAACGCGCTCAACTCCATAATGATGCTACTAAAACTTTCCTGTCTCTGAACTGAATGATGCATCCGATGGTCTGAAAAAAGAATTCAAGTCTGCTCTTGATCTGAAAAAATTGAACAAAGGAGTGGAGAAAGAAATGTGCATAATTTTAACTCTTACACTCTATTCTTCTGCAACTAAACAAAGACGACTAGATGTGCTTCATAGATCTCCATGGTGAATATTTCCACATTCACGTTTCTAAAAAATGCACTAAGTAGTCAATAACCAAATTTAACAGTACAAAGTAATTTCTCTTAGGCTGAAATTGGTCCCAGTAACCTTTATCAAATGTGTGATGATAGTAGAGGCTCATCCACAGGCAAGTTAGATCTATCTCTACCCTTACCTGGATGACTTGCTTCTAAAGACAAATTCAAAAAACAAAGTCCAATAGGATTTTAGGGAAATTTTTAAGTCCTTTATAATCTAGGACTCAAGATAAACCAACCAGGTTGGCTTTACACTTGGAAGCTGTGTTGGTTATTGGGAATGAGAAAATGTTGACTTCAAAGGAGAGAATATTTTTATCTATCAGGAGTGCTCCATGATTCAATCCAACACTTAACCTAAATCCAAACAAATCCCAGAACCGGGATACATTTAAAGCCCTGATCACACATTACTTTCAATTTAGTTTAATCATGGTGTGGCTGTGCTGGTTCTCCAGCGTTGAATCTTTCGTAGATTAATTTGCTTGACTCTTTCCCACTCTAATCTTAAAACAGCAGCGTAATGTTAAACAAAGCCCAATAGGTCCAAACGCAGCCACTTTTGTAGTTTTCTCACCTAATTAAAAAAACTAAATCCACTTAGGTGAGAGCTCAGTGGACTTCACTCCCTCCCTTCCCCACACCCCCAGAAGGAACCATACCCCAGAAGTCTACCCCACAACATGTGTGAAACGAATCCCTCTGAAATCTGCTGAGACAGCTTACGATAGGTCTTTTCTACATTTTTGTACAATTGTCCTATCGAAGGAGTAGCATTTTGCTCTTAGGGGGGTGCCTCAAGTTTTTGATCAAGCCATAGATTAATCTAAGTAAGGTCTTTTTAATGCTGCGGTTTTTGTTGGGGACTCAATACTTCACACAGAGGAACTTAAAATGGGATGCATTTATATCCTTTATTCAGCCCATATGGCCAAAGACTGCAAGATCTGCAGAAGATTTTCTTTAAAAACTATGAAGGGCAGAGAAGTCTCATACCTAAGGGGTCATATCAAACTCTGATTAGCCAATAACATTGTAGGTTTGCATTCTTTAATTAAAAGGGCGTCAAAGCGATTCCAATGCTATTTCCTAGTACATAAATGGATTGATTTCTGTATTACTTTAAAGAGCTTCTTCATAAATCCATAATGGCCTTACGCACTATAGAACATATTTGCTTTGAAGACTTGAATGTGATGCCGACACCAGCAGGAGTGGAGGCAATGTTGCTGCACTTGACAAGAAATGTAAAGCCCCGAGAATACTCTAGCTTGTCTAGTAGGACATGTGTGAGCAAATTCAGTGATGATGCAAACGCTGCAGAAAAGATCCCACAAACCAAACTCACTTTGCCCTGTGCCCCTGTGCCCCTGTGCCCCTGATAGAGGTTGTAGAGATCTGGATAACATTGCAGAGCGAGTAAAAAAGGATAGTAATGTTTTCACCAAGCGGTAAGGTGTACATCACTAAATTCTGACAGACCTCCCGGGGTAGACTCGAGACTTGCGATGAGGTACCGACGGAGAGTGCGGGCCTCCTTCCCTGAGCTACCTGCCAGGTAGAGGTGAGGTTAAAAATGCTACCTATGAGGATATACGTGGTATTACCAGGCATCACGCTAAAGGAATACTGGTGTAGTATATTAGTATCACTTTTTTGATTTACACTTGTTAACAGTAGCAGAAATTTGTACTAGGTCCTGAAGAAAGCCTGAGATACTTTAGATCAATTGGCTGAAACATGTCGACCTGACCATAAGTAGTTTTAAATCTATACTACTTTTTGCTTCGCTTCTTTTGAATCCTGTCAGTTTGAACACATGAATAAAATACTTAAGTGTATCAACCTAGATAGTTTTAATACACCACATTTTTTCTGGCACAAATAGCATAGTTTTGAATTTAAATAAATCACGCTGCACTGTAAATTACCCCACTAGCTCTCATTTGTGAATTAGTTCCTCCCTATAACACTCCTTCTCTTTTTGAAAACATCTCAGAGCTCCTTCGTTAATGATATCTGGGAAGTCGTAGCTCCCAGCTAAGACTAGGATTTCTTGGTGGTAAGGAGGAACCCAAATGATGAAGCATGTCACCCAAGAGTGAGTGAGGGTTCCAGTCCTTAAGGGATGATTCCCCAATAGATACAACATCAGTACATTAAATGTACTAGGTATTGGACTGACAATGAAACACACTAGTTTTTTGAATAAACTCCTTGTTTAGGCTCATTTGTTCAGACCCAGAGAGATTAGTTGTTATTTAACTCTGTACATGAAACCAGTCCCTCAGATGAAAGGCTGAACCAGCGCGGGAGAACTTGTCTTGTGTATTTTAGGGAGAAAGTTATAATAGAGATTTTGGAATACGTTACATCCAGATATACAGGAATTCATCATAATCAACAGTCCTTAAACATGATGTAGTACAAGCAAGTCACTCATGTTTTCACAGATCTTTTTATTAGGTCCTTTAGTTAGCACTTTGTAACTCCCTTCATCAGACAGCTGGCGTTAAAGCCTCTTTGTTGTATTCTTTATAATCCAATAGTACAATGTTGCTTCCCTCATCAATTTGCCAAATAATCGCGCTGAAGCTGCTTTGTAGATTTTCCAATTCAGTATGCTCATATTCATTCAACTTTCACCTGCGAACAAAGGATAACACCTAACACAAACAAGTTTCATTATGAAGTTATACATGTTTAACAAGAGCTTATAATTGTAACTCTTCTATATTGGATACAATGCAATTATAAAATGTAAAACTAACTGTCCCTATGTATTACAGGCTGATGTACATTCCTATGTCTGTTTATATCTAATGACCTGTGTTTATAGTACCAGGTTATATGAAGATTTGAGACAATAATTAAAAAAATAAAATTCAGTATTAAGATATTGCACTGTGGGCAAGATGTCATGGTGTCAAAATAAATTCCTACATATGAATACTTTGAGTTATTTATGTACAAATAGGCACCTAGTGTATAATAATGAATGTATTTAAGGTGACATATAAAAATCAACGAATAAGATTTCTTGTAACAAGAATAATACATGAAAATGAACACAATCACATGGTGGGTATAGCATTATGTTACACATAGGGAAGCTACCCTATTTTTGAAGAATTGAGTGTCATGACTATATTTATAAATGTGTTTTAAAAGAGGTTTTATTTGTTTTTTTGTGTTATTTGCAAAATATGAATTGTTTACAGCCTTTATAAAGTAGTTTCTACAAAACACTTTTTGAATGACGTGCTGTTAAAAAAATACAGTGAATCAAGTTTTGAATTTTATTTTGTGAGCATACTAAATAGTGATTAAAGGAAAAAGTGACCAGGTTGCTGTTTAATTCATTCTGGAATGCATATGAGGTGTCTCCCTAATATCTTGTTAAAAAACATGTCTGTCTATGTAATTGCTTTCTATTCTTATTCAAGTATGTGAATCTATAAAAAGTCCATTGCTACAGAAGAAAAAAGTTACTTGCCTGTAACTGCAGTCCTCCAGCAGTGGTATATTTCACAGTGTCCAATGCAGCTCACTCTCCTCTAGTAGGCTTACCCTATCAGTTGATTTCCTTTCATACACATGCTCTGAAATCTGGTGGGGGAAGTGATTTTTAATAGGCTTTCATCTCACGGCCAACATTTGGATCTTTTTCAGTGGGATGAGTGTGCTACTAAAGTGGCAGTCTTTGGGGCCCATCATGCTATGATTACCATTATCTTGCTGGGGGAACTCCCATCTCAGCAAACAAGAGTGATTCACGGATGTGAATCTATGAAAAAGGTGCAAATCCTGGAGAACTACATATATATATACAATTGTATCTTGTCTTGAAACCCAGTAGCCTAGGTTCTGATCTGGTTTAAGCACCAAAATCATGCAATTCCTATCAAATATGCCTCTAATTGTAAAAATGTATAATGTAAATATTAAAAAAACGAGTTTATGTGCACAATCTCAAATCATCTCTAGCTGGTTAGCTCTCTGTTGACTCTGACAAGGTGTGTGCTGTATGAATCATAAGACCTTTTAAAGAAGGGGAGGGGCAAGAGAAAGAAAGGAAGGAAAGGTGGATGTGGATGGGTGGTAATGAAAGTTAGGTAGTATGGATGTAAAAAGGAGACAAAGACTAAAGATAAAGAAGAGGGCAGATGGAAGAAGAGAAGGGGTGGATAAGAAGGGCGAGAGTTGGAAGAAGAGGGTCTAAAGGCAGAAGAATGAGCCTTAAGGAAGTATATGAGTTAAGAAAGATAGTGAGTCAATGTGACGAAAACTAAACTGGGGAATACCAGACAATGGCAAATAAAAGAAAACATTTTTGGGGGAGCTGTGCCTCATTTGTTCTCTAGTTACATTGGGCTTCAGAAGGATATGGGTTGGTGGAGCACTTAGCCTCCAAAATGATGGGGAGTGTTCTGTTTTCTGATGGGGCATTAAGCTGGCTGGTATTGTCGGCTTTGGGCTGGTGTGATTGTTCTAGTGGCCAAGGCATCACTGCAGGATGGGACTGAGGATTTAGTTGTTTTAAAGTCGTAAGTACCGTAGAATCTTGTTAATTGGCAGCTTCTTTTCGCCTTGCAGTAGTGCAGGTTGTATGGCTGTGTAATCTCTTGGTCCCTGTGTGCTTTTCTTTGGGATGGCACCCTATAATTTGGCTTCTTTGTTTGATATCAAAGTTCTAGTTTCCTAAAGGGTGCAAGAGGTGCCAAATCTGGAGGAACACTATTTAAAAAATGCTTGCATTTGCTTTGCAGCGTGACCCCAAACGCCTCAAGAAAGACCTCCCCAAAGCCCTGAAGTTACTAAAGCCTGAGGATCGGGTTCTCTTTGTTGGGACATCCAGCAAGCCCTTTGCTGCAGATGTGAAGACGTTCTGCAAAGCCTTTGAGAGGATAATACTGGTCCCACGGCCGGACTATGCCGCCAGATATGGTGAGGTTTGCTGGGCTGTGGTGTTGTGGTGTTGTTCACACTGTGCTGGAGAGGGGGAGATGAATGGGACCAACATTGGGTTAGCATTGTGTGGAGGAAAGGAGAGGCTAGCATTTAAAGCCTAGGCTAAGTTTCCATTGTTGAAAGAGTGACTTACAACTTCCATTCTCTTTTTCCAGTGCTTTGGAAGCATCTCATTAAGACGCATGGTGGGATTCACACCAATAAGCTGGACTACAGCAATCTCGCCAAAGTCTCAGACGGTTACAGCCCTGCCTTGATGTCGCAAGTGGTGCAATCTGTCCTGTCACCTCGTCGCCTCGCTCAGATGGACAAGAAGCCGCTTGTCACTGGAGAATTTCTGATGCCGCTCTCGAGAGCCGATCCCATCTTCAGGGATGAGGAGGAAACCTTTAAGGTATACAGGGCCACCCTTCAGCCACCCCATCCCCCACCATCTCCTTGGAAGGGAATTCAGAGTTGTCTGGATTTGCACCCACTTAAATGGGAAACCTTTGTGAGAAGTCACATGAGAGACTGTCTGTGATGGATGTTCCATCCGGATTGTTCAGCCCTTCGTAAGCGCTTACAACCGGCATTCCGCAAGGATTGAAGTTAGCAGGAAAGGCTAAACTGGGACCAGCACCTGTAATGTATTAACTTTCTCCCTTCCCTTCCTCAAACAATCATCATCCCTCTCCGTATGGGAACCCAGCGGCCTCCTGCTGCCAGTCACCTGCACAGCGCTATATTGCTTTGGAGGCTAGTTTTGCTATATTTAAATCATGTATGTACACAGCGGTTTGGGATGAGTTGCCACTCTGGGGAGCAGAGGAGCTACAGTAACATAAATGCAAGCTACTGGCTCAATCTTACTACCTTTAATGTGAGACAAGCAAAACAAAGCCCCTTGGTAAAATAGTTGCATTCAGTGGAAGTTAGCTGACTCAGGAAGGGGGCCAGAAAGCCAGTAACTTTCCATAGTGTCATTTGCATGATGCCATCTTCACAAACGTGTGCTCGAGGCTAGCAGGCCTGTATTAGATACATTGGTAGAACGTGGCATAGCACAAATATAAACAGATCACCTTCTACGGGGTTCCGCTACACCTACAGGTTGGCAGGATAAGTCATTCTTAACAATACCGAATTTACTGAAGCCCTTTGTATGAGTCAGACCCATTGGTATCCCAGGAGTGAATAACTCTCTGGCTGACTCTGAGTGGCCCCATGTTCCTGTTCCTGCTCCTGAAATTCCCAAGTGTTACGTTTTTAACAAAAGCAGAAATGCACTGTATAAAACCACCGGGCTACAGGGCTGGTAGAGAGTACAGGTGCTTCCTGGCCCCCTCGAATAGGACGAGGGAGCATGAAATGCTCCACATGCTAGCTTACAGCCTGAAACCACCCCCCCCCCCCCACGGTCCCCGCACAGCAAACCTCTGTTGGCCACTGCTCACATTTTTCACCTGCTCAGAGCGTGTGGTAAGGCATTAAGGTCCCCAGAATATAGAAAAACCTTCGATGTTCAACACAGTAATTTTGTGTCCACATGAATATTCCGTATTCCGAAGATTTAAACACACAATGACCGTAAACATGTGGAGTGAGAGCAGCCAGATTCGTTCATTTTAGCCTCATTATTATTCTAGAGTTAACACTTAATTTGTAATGACCTAAGTGCTCAAATACAGATTTTAGGAAAAAGGAACTCGTTTGTAAATTTCACTTAGAATGGAGACAAATGTAGACTGTTTAAAGCAATAACTAGCGCTGCCCTATTGGCGCTGGTAGCGAGGCTGGAGAGCTCTAAGCATTGCCTACGTGGTGCAAAGCCCCAAGTCCTATGCATGCCCACCGTCCAAGCCCAGTCAGCCGTCAGTATAGGTAGAACCGGGCTCATAGTGCAGGCTATGCTTACAGTGACCATCACTTTAAAACATGCCGCTCCTGCTGACGGCCTGGCACATACCATACCAGGACACCTCATAAAGGAGTAGGGCCTGTGGAACATTTCCCTGGCTGCCTGTCTCCCCACTCTCCCCACGTTCTGATGGTGCCGAATGTTACCATACTCGCAGTTATTAACCTGGCATCTGAATGATCAAATAACATTTGAGGGAAGGAGAAGCTAGCTTAATGACTAGAAGTTAGATTGTGATGTGCCGGTTGCTAGTGACTGTAAAAGCCAGAAGAGCAATAAAGGGCCTGAGGTGAAGCTGCGGTGTAGATTGCCCTGGAGGTCCTAGAATAGGAAAGAGAAACAAAGCAGTCTCCTACTGGTGCTAAAGAGCAGAGCGGCTTCCACCACGGGGAGCTGAACTGACCAAAAATGGAACGCACCAATGTTGCTTCCTGAAATCCCTGGAAACCGTTGGAATCAGTAAACAGTCCAGTCACATCACCTGAAAGACACATTGGCAATTGAGCTGAAAATTAAACACAACAAAGAATTGGGAATACACATGGTACAACAGTACTGCTGCCATAAAGTACAAGATGCTGATGTGAAGTTCCACATGTTACAAAGGCAGAACTGTGACAACTAAACTTTGATGGATCACCTTAGTACTAGATTAAAGCATCATACTTAAGTCAAAAACAAAGTAAAATTGCTCACACACAGAACACACATTTAAACATCTGCTAGACAACTTTAACATACATAGCAATAGAGAGGCCTTCTTCCACTCCTGTACTTGGGTGGTTATTGTGTTACTCTGGACCCCAGCTGTCAGAAAAAAACATTTTTCCGTAGTTCTTCTTTCTATCTTCTCTTAATAGGATCAGCTTTTTTTTTTTAAAGAAGGCTACTGAATTTTAGGACAGTGGCTAGCAAGCATAAAATGGCATTGAGAGCGGGCGTACCGAAACATTCACTGAGAAGAAAGCAAAGGAAGCAGCAACTGTAGCTTGTTTAATGCTTGCTCTAAAGTTGTGTGGACTCCGGTGATTGCGCAGGTTTCTCGAAAAGATGCAATGCTCTCCAGAGATTTGGGGAATGTTGTGTGCTCCCTGGAAGTGGTGAGGAATGCTGAATGCTCTAGTTGTGAGCAATGACTGCTGCTCTTCTAATGTTGTGGGGTATATATGATTGACTCATGGGAATATGATGAACATACAGTACTTTCCTGCTTCAGTGAAGAATGTCCTGATGATGTCATGACCTTGTGGGAAATGTTTAATGCTTTATTGAGGTGGTGTGAACTCTCTGATATGTGCTAAATGTGTGAGGCTTGTGTGATGCACATCAAATGTAATGGGAAATGTTGAAAACAGTCCTTGGTATATGAGACACCAGCGTTCTCCACTGGAGGTGAAGAACGCCCAGCAATCTAATGGCCAAAGCTCTTGAAAGGTGTTGGCCGATTTCTGATCTGATTTGGTGTGTTTGTGTTTCCGTCCTGACATTGTGAGGAATGCCTACTTTTACAGGATGTAGTGAATGTTCAGTGCTCTGCTGATATTGGTAGAAGTATTGAACACTCTCTCTGGGTTGAGGGAAATGATAGATTCTGTCATGAAGTTTCAATTCACTCAGCAAGTTGTGAAGAATGTCAGATGATCTCCTGCAGTTGTGAGGTTGTATGGATATCCTCTGATGATCCTATCTGTTTATCTCTGCTCAGGATTGGTATACCAAAACTCCAATGGGGAAGAAGCGCCAGAAAGCCACACAGGGGGACAAAGAAGAGGATTCAAAAGGAAAAGGAAAAGGGAAGGACAAGAAGGGCAAAAAGAAATAAAGTCTTAAGAGTCAACATAAAAATCTGCATGAAGAGCATAACTCTAGGACCATAGAATGTACACATTCAGAAACTTTTACTGGGCATACTTTATTTTAATATTAAACAATGTAAAAAAGACTTATGTTGGCCAGATCATTAAAGTGTCTGTACAAACAATGTTGTATGTAACTTTAGCGCAAGTGGTCCACCATAGGCTATATGTGCACGCACTCTTAGGACAACCTCACCCTATATGTACACTTACTGTGAGGACAGCCACACTCTAAATGTACAATTACTCCTAGGACACTCACATGCAGCATATCTCACTCCACATTAGTGCTCCACATAGCTATCGTCTACCCATTTCCCCCTAGGTTAGTGAGGTCAAACATAGGACCTCATGGCTTTTCTTCCGTTGACAATGGAGAGGTCATAATTTGCCGAACCGTATTTTCATTGGACAGTCTCTTTTCATACTTGAATGGTTTGAAAAAGACATGGCACATGGCTCACATCAAATACCAATATAAAATGAATATTACAATAAATACTTTCATTTCATTTAATTAAATAAAATACCCATTTTAAAACATCACAATCTTTCCAGTATGCTATGATTTTAATCTAATCTGATTCTCATTTAAAACCTATTATACATTGATATTCCAATGAAGTCCAGTATTATACTGTGACAATTCTTTCAAAAATTAACAGTGTAATCGGTGAATATAAAAGGGTGGTTTCATCAGTTGATCCATTGCCATGAAGCCAGGAGGTCAAGAATTATACTTGTTATAAGCATAGTCTCAATTGTTTTGATTAACCACCCACAACCTTAGTAAAGTAAAGAGTTACCCAGTCTTACAAATATATTTTCTATGCAGCACCACACCTACATTCTATAGCCCCTTTCATCAGTTTATACAACTTAATTTATTACAGGCATAACTCCACCATTCATCTATTACACCAGACTCTCACATAAACAAACAACGAGGTGGACGGCCTAGTCACATTATTACTTGTGTTTGATTTGTTGTGTAACATTTATTCAAGTTTTTATGCATTTTAACGTGGGCTTTAGCTTCATCCTTGGTTTATGGTTTTTCATAGCATGCATAGATGGAAGTTTGTTTTAATTCACATTTAACTCTCATATATGTGGATACATTACATCTGTCCAATATTAACGTCGGGGAGTGTTTTTTTCCACATAAATTGGCACAAAAATGTGCTGTCTGAAATAACAAGAATCACGTCTGAAAATGCAGGAATTAAGTCAGATGTGACACTATTTATTCAAACAACAAAACAATATGTCAAAGACACATCATTAATAAAAAAAATAACACCATACAATGTAGCAAGTAACAAGCGTCAAAGACACATTGTTTAATCAAGAGCAAAAACATGCGATCTAGTATGTTTAAAATAGCTGCATTTCAAAGAAAGAGAGAGAGAAATTGAATATCAAAGTACAATGAAGCATTATAACCTTTATCAAAAATGCTGAATAAATTAGTTAACTGGGAACACCTCAGTCGTGAAAAAACACACTGTGAGAGGTAGTCAACGAGTGAGTTAGTAAGTAGCCCTTTTATACACTTTTAATGAGGAACCATTGGCTGCAAGGTCTAACTTTAGCAGGTGTTTGACCGCAGAACATAACAAAAATTGAACATTTTATAAAAAAAATTGCGTCACTTTTTTCTGAAGCTTTAAGGTGGAAGCTCCTTATAAGGCTATTGTTTATTTTAAGCCATGTCACTGTCATAGGTTCCTAAGGTAGCAAAACATCAGGTGAGAAGCTGCAGAAATCCCAGTTGTACCCGTGGAGGACTGGGGTTCGGAGACTTGTTCATCAGAAAAACAGTGACCTGAGGTTATTGGCCTATGAAGATAGGAGAAATACATCGAGGTTACAGGAGGGCATGAGGATTACTGCCTCAGTAGATGCTCAAGGCAGTGTGGACAATTTTAGCACAACCCTGTCTATGGGCTGGGCGGGGCATTTGAGACTCTCATGCTTCAGATGTGGACAGAATGGGCCTGAGGCACTCTATGGTAAAACTAGACCCTGATTCATGTTTTAACAAAACTCTTACAGCATACTTTTTAGGCCACACTCGCAATTGGGATATCCGAGGGGGTGTCATTGACATAGGGACATTGGCTTTCCTGCGGATTCCTCAACTCTATATATTCTCCTCAGGTATTTCAATGTCAAATAGGGTGTCGGTGTAGGTGATGGTGTATCTCTATTTAATTCCTATCTCAGTTGGTATCTACTAGCCGTGAGTTGGGGGCTATTGACCAAGTACTAGGTAATGGTAGTGGGCTGCAGTAAGTGTGGCTCTGGCGTTGTGAGCGCTCAACTTCTAGGAGAGCTAAATTATCCCCATTTATTCCTCTATCCTTCTTGTGTGTAGGCTTTCTGAAAGTTCCCTATTCCTACATAATTCATACCTACTAATTTACTACCAGCATATTTAGCACAATGACACCTGTCTGGCACAACAGAGGTGCAACAGCTCACCGAAAACCTGTGATATAATTTTTAGAATGTCAGACAGCCACAAAAGCATCCAGTCAAAGTTCAACCAACCAGTGTCTGTGTCTGCTATGGCACCTCCTTCAGCAATCCTTTTCTTTTTTTTTATGTTGTTCAAGTCATTGATGCCCTTGGTGAGGGAGAGATTTTCTTCATCGTTGGCAATGTGCAGAAAGAACTCCCAACCCAAAGGCATACTCTGCTCTTGATGTTTTGCAGCCAGCGTGCATTCAACTTGATCTGGGACATCACAATGATGGTGTTGAAAATAGAGCTGGACCTTGTTGAATAGGTGGAACTCTTGGGGCATGACTTTGAAGGCTGTCCACCCAAAGTACTAAGCATACTGCCAATGTCGATGGAGCAAGGTAACAGAGCCAGTCATTGGCTAGGCATGGATGTGGGAGATATTGGTTGTAGGAATGACCAGGGAGACTTTGTGCATTGTTCTAGTGAGCACAGGCTGCTCCATTGAGGAGGCAGTTGGAGATAGAGATGTTCTCCGCAAGACCAGTAGAAGTCCATTAGGCTGGAGGTGCCATATAGCATGTCCAAATTATAGATGGTGCTGTTGCATCCAGAGTTGCGCCCAGCAGATACTCTGCCATTTCCTAGAAAACAGAGAAGAGATGACTTTAGTTTGAAAGCTTTTTCAGGTGTGGGCATTTTCTCTCCACCCCAAGTGTACCTTCCAGTCTATCCCATCTACATTTGTTCAAATAGACGTAGAGCAGTTCTGTTTTAGCATGAGCAAGGTAGGGTGTTGGGTAAAGAACCGTTACAGTCTGAGGGTGATCTTGTTATCATAAACCCATTCCTCCTACCAAAAGCTGCACTAAGGTCGATATCAGGAGCTCCGATCTTGAGCATCTTTGTTACCCCCCCTCTATTCTGGAATTGTCGGTGATAAGCTCATGCATTATTGGGGTGTGGTCTCATACCGTGGTATTTCAGAACAGTTCAGAGATGTTGGCCTCAATAATCTGAACTTGCCCCTGTATTCTGTAGAGGAACTGGTGTAGAAGACATTTTACAGTGTGTGGTGGTACTTCCCTGGGAAAAATCGGTCTATCTGTGCCTACTGCATGGGGAATGTATGCCACATAACAGTATTCATTCGTCTTCTTCCTCCTCCCTGCTATTGTCATCTGGCTTTACCACATAAGATCCTGGAGAGAATCATGGAGACTATGCTGCCAGGCCAATGGGGCATCCCTACGAAGAAGGGATGACTTTGAGGGACACATTGTAACATTAGTATTACCATCACAGGCAATGGAGGTATTGGAACGCGTTGCGTTATTAAAGGTGCCACTACTACTGCTACAAGTGTCAGCAGGTGAAGGGGAAAAAAGGGATATGGGATGCATAGTACTGTGGACAACTTTAACCTTCTGAGCTAAGCAATAAGAAAGAAAAGTAACACATTAAATATTGTAGTTCCACTCCGACAATAAGATAAATACATAAAACAAAGCAACGTATCTTGTTATAAGGATCTTTTGCACATCTGGTGTTGTCGCTGTATCTGTAGACTACAAAATCAATCACATTCTTCTTTTCAGATAGTCAATGGGAGCAAGTTGCCCTCCTCTTGTTCACTGTTCAGTGCTGAGGTGGGGCAGGGTCAACAATGATGTCCCTCCGATGTGTCCATGTTCTTCAGCTGTTGGCAAAGAGTCTGTGACTTTAAAAGGTCCTTCAAATTATATTTTTTTCCGCTGATGGATACCTTCCGGACAAAGATCTGTGTTCCGGGAGGCATGAATAGGAGTTCAGGATCGATGGAGCCCTTCTCCTTTCGCCTGGATATCTGAGTAGAAAGAAACTTCACAGCGTGTGTTAACTCATACAGATACTCACACATTTCAGCTTTCATATTTCAGAAGAACTTTCAGTATCAGTTTTAGGTCTAGTTGCTGGGACTGATACATATATTGCTTGTCCAGTGACATGGTGACGGGGTGTTAGGTGGTGGTCGGAACTTTAAGTATTTTTGAGGCAAAACAGGGAAATCAGTAAGCAATAAAGTCAATTATTTATGTATTCCTCAATTGTGGCACTTCTCTTGTTTATTTTATTTTTTTAAGCGGACCGTTCAGGCGTTGCTGAAATGGGCTGCTGCTTTAGCATCACAGTGGACACATGGTCCAGCTTTGATCCAAACGTGTGGGAAAATATAACTAGAATAATGCTACTTGTAGTAGGGCCTGTGACATGACAGGTTTTCCTGTTACAGTATCCCTATATATAAAATCTAAGGGATCTAGTTGTAATTCCTTTTTTTTCCCTTTTTTAATGTGTTCCCTCCTGACCCACCCGTCGTACCAAATGTGTTGTCTACTCCTCACCAAACATTCTCGGTCTGAAACAGTAGTTGTGCAATTGTGCAGGCACAATATTCAGAAATAAAAAACACAAAATACACTGGTGGAACTCCTAACCAGACATGAGGATGTGGAAACGTGAACATTGAGCATATGTATGCAAGCATCTCTAAAACAGGAAACTAGTACACTGCGTAGGGATGAAGAAAATAACCACCAAAAAATAATGTCTGCATTGTGCAAAAACCTAGAAACCTCAATTATTTCCGAAAGCGAAAGAAGAACCAAAAGATTGTACTATAATTGCTCCCAACATCAAGGCACATCTTGAGAATCTCCATCCCAGTAATACAATTGGGAAAAAGAAACTCATAGTGGCCAAACTGCGAAATATTTGCAACCACCCACCCCTAAAGTCTGCACCTGTAGTCCAAAAGGCATTTTTTAAATTCTACTCACATTATATTCTGAGCGTATTGCAGTACTGAGCATCGCTACTCAACGCATATTGTCCTTCTACATTGAAATACACTTTATATTAGCACATATTATTCCTTCTTTGTATTCCCTAGCACTGCGGCGTGTGTGGAGGAAGTTGTTGTGGTGGCTATCTCTGGTAATATATTCCTATGAATCTCTGGTCACTGTACCATGTATTGTATGCTGTACATATCCCACAACTATTCCCTCCCACCACACAGCTGCCCTCATTCTTCCCCTGTGTTAGGAAGGCCTCGAATGTGTCACAATTTAGAACAACAGTGAATTAATAAAGGACTGTCCCCATCACGTCCTTTGGACAAGAATCTGACCATCTGTATTTTGCCACCCTTTGTGGTCATAGTCTGCAAAATGTGTCACTGTAGGACGTGTGTCTGTGTGTGTATATATATATATATATATATATATATATATATATATATATATATATATATATATATATATATTACCTACTGGCGGTCGCCAGTAGGTATATATAGTTAGGATTTTTTCTCTATGGAACTTTTGAAAATTCTATGTCTAATAACTTTGGCGTTTGTGGACGGAATCGGCTGAAATTTTCAGGAAAATGGCACATTTTGTTTCTTAGCAGCCCCTGAAAATTTGGGGGGGTTTCGTTAAGGGGGGGCCGAGAAAAAAGGGGGGTCCCAAAACGCGTTTTTCCCATTTATTTTTCCATAGGGCGTTTGGCCTCACTTTTAGCTCGAACGGCTGAATGGATTTACACGAAACTTGGCAAAATTGTAGGGACTGTTAGCCCGATGTGCCTTTGCTGGGTCTCAATATATGTGCTCCAGTGAATTTTGAGAAATTAACGTTTAAAAAAACAGATATATCTGTGACTGCGTCCCGGATAGCGCTCCAGATCGCCTACTTTTCGCGTAACGGAGCTTTGCGAAGCGAAGCTGATTGGCTCTCCGGTGTCTGTCAACATTCTAAACAGTCCGGTGCGGCCGCCATCTTGTCTCTCGGTAGGATCGAGAGACAAGAGGAGGAGAAAAACGAAGGGGGAATTTAATGAAAGGGGGCAAGGTAGACTCCTCTTGACCCCCTAGGAATGATGTTGGGGTTATTAAAGGGTCCCGTGGGGCAAATAAAAAAAATTAGATTTTTCGCGGTAGAAGCGCTTCTCGGTTTGCGAACCGGGTCGCAAACTGGTAGCGAAACGGGAATTCACCATTTTGTGTTTCGATTTAATTAAATTACAATATGGAGGAAAAGCAATGTGAGTATTGGGTATAAGGGGGTATGGGAGACGTATCCTGACCCCCTATGTTTTCGGAGGGTGGTTGAGGAGGCTCATATATGTTGATACTTGTCTTCCAGCGGTTGCGCGTGAGCGTTTTTCTTTTTTTTTTTGCTGCTTGACTTCTGTTAACGTTCGATTCGAAGGAAATCAGGAAGTGTTGACCGCCATTTTGACACTGCGAGTAAATATATTGTTAAAAATAATTGTTATAAATTAATCCGTATTGATGAACATTGTCTGCGCCATCTTGCTTTTTTTCCAATGCCACACTTTTGTCGTGCACGGCAGCCATTTTAGATGCCTTGACCAGACCCACTCTCTGCACGCCGCCGATCCTCAGCATGGCTCCATACCCTCGCAAGCTTCTCCCCCATGCACTGGTCACCCACGCTCTCTCTCTCATGTATGGGCCATAAACCTCCTCCCATATGCACTGCTCTTCCCTGAGAATCACACCCCGTGCTGAGGAAAATTCAGCCCAGATTACAACCGATGCCCAGGCTGCTGGCACAAGACGCCACTTAGTTCCCATCTTGAACGGTTACCAAATAAAGAGACGGGCGCTGGAAGCAGGAACACAAGAACAGAGTTTTATTTCTCATGAGGAGAGCCTGTTATTTCACTCTACATATCATACAAGTACCACTCAGCCCCCCGGCCCCCTAATCCTGAGGCAGAATTGCCACTGCAACAAAGGACTTAAACTCCTGCAAAGAACACCATGTAACATTTAATATCATTTTCCACCAATGTTTTCATATATCAGTGTTGCTGAACTCACTCAGTGAAATGTCGCTCATTTCATTAAATCACTTTTAAAGCATGCTTTATAACAATGCACCCAATCCTATGTGGAAGTGCTTATATTAAACATGACATTGCTTTAACCAGGATAGACAAAGAAATGACACAGTGATGTAAAAGTTTCTGAAAGAAATGCCAAGAACGTCCCATGTGAAAGTGAATTTTATCTGGCAATTTTTTTCTTTTCCTTCTCATGAAAAGAAAGTTAATGCCAGGTTCGTTACCTGCCTCATCTGCAAAAAAAAACTCTCGAGAGGGACCGAAAAAAAATATAGCTATGGTAATCATACCATGCATCGGCACATGGAGAGGTGGCACCCTCTTAATTATTCTAAAGCGCAACTTCGAGATTTGGTGGATAACCCCCGACCGGCAAAAACATCCACCAATGACTTAGCAATAAGTGAGTCAGAGGCAAGGGAAACGGTCCCAAATCTGTAAAAGAACTTTGGGCAGATGAGATTGACTTGTGTAGCATGTGGAAAATTAATTTCATGCGGAGAGATGAGTGTTACTTTAATAAATAGATCATATGAAAATCATCAATGTCCAAAACGTCCTAGAAAGTAATTTTTGTCATTTTTGAGGAAGAGAGATAACCTACAGTGGTACGGGGTCGTTTTCGTTCGTACTAGGGGGGCCAGGTGACATTCCTTCGGGGTGGCTTAGGGGCATTTAAAACAACTTCCCTGATACAGGTAGCATATAAAGTAGAGGCTAAATACCAGGATCTTTATCGATTGCTTTATGCTGTACAAAAATGAAAAACACATACAACAAACCTGGACCATTCATATTTTCAATTTTTCTGCGTACTATACTTTTTAACCCTTAACTAATTGAGCTGCTTCATTTCACATGCTTTTTAAAAAAAATAATAATAATAAAATCGGAAACAGTGGCCATTTATTCGAAACTTACCAATCTACGCATTACAACTACGTTTGCTTTTTCAAAAACCTTTAATAAAAATATTGGTGGACAAATACGGGCCTACAACCCCGTGGGCCGGCCACGGAGCAGGCTGGAACTGTAAAGGGGGGGGTATTTATTTGTGGAAAACATAACAGAGTCAGTGGTCGTTGATTTCATATTAAAAAGTGCGACAAGTGCAACAAAATCATATCGATAATTCATTGTGAGCAAGTACCAAAAGTGTTGACAATTCGAACCTTCAATAATAAATACAGTAATCAATGATGCATTAGAACTTAATATCAATTCATTGTCCGAACGTGTAATCAGTACCCGTCCCATGTCAATTCATTGTTCGAACGTTTAATCAATACCCATCCTGGATCAATTCATTGTCCGAACATATAATCAGTCTTATCCCATATCAATTCATGTGCTAAAAACTGCATACATATCTCATGATATCAAGGCTGAGCAATCGGGGCACAACAAGGAGTTGAGAGTTTCATGTGTTCCGGCGCCATTTAGGGTGAGGTCAGGAAGGTCCAAGTATAGTAAAATTGTCTCCACCAACTCGTGGTTGGACCGGGACCTCTTTCGGCAGTCCAAAAGTTTTCGTTGAAGGGTAGCAGAGGGGACTGGCGACATGAACTATCAGTCAAAGTGGGGTGGGAGCCAACAATCTCTCCTACCGGGTCATACTGGTGTCCCACCGGAACTGATCAAGTTGGTAGTCTTGCAGGATTTTGGTCATTTCAAGACTGAGGCCGGCGCCGGCATGAGCGCGCCGACGTCCCTCGGCTACGTCGTGGTCGTTCCGTGGGTGATCATGGCAGTCATTCCCCATCGGGGGTCGGGGGCCCCCGTGGCTCTTATAGAATCTTCAAAGTTGAGGAGAACGTTTCTGGACGCAGGAAACTAGAAGCGTCGTTGCACCGCAACAGTGGACGAGACCCCCGCTGGGTGAGCGGAGCATCATTGCCTCGCAATAGTGGACGAGACCTTTTGTTGGGTGAGTGGAGCGTTAGGGGTGCAGCTGAGGGGCCCCCACCTGGGGGGGTGGGAGAGGCTCGTTCGCGCCGCCTCTCCCTCCCAGCGCACCCCACGCCGACACCTGGCATTGATATCCGTGATGTCCGGACCAGGCGATAAGAGGGGGGGGTCGGAGGCAGAGGCAAGACATCCCCCCGTGGCCTGCAGGGCGCCGCTTCAGGACCGAACGGGGAGGCCAGACCAGGAGATAGATGGGGGGGGGGTCGGTGGCATGTGCAAGACATCCCCCCCCTTGTTGTCGCAGCCATTATTAAAGAAAGAAGAGGGATCCCGTCGGCCTCGGCTCCTCTCCTGGCCCGGGGGTGGGGGGGGGGGGTCGGTGGCATGTGCAAGACATCCCCCCCAGTGTTGTCGCAGGCATTATTGAGGAAAGAAGATCCCGTCGGCCTTGGCTCCTCTCCTGGCCTGGGGGGGGGGGGGGGGGGTCGGTGGCATGTGCAAGACATCCCCCCCCAGTGTTGTCGCAGCCATTATTGAAAAAAGAAGAGGGATCCCGTCGGCCTCGGCTCCTCTCCTGGCCCACCTTAGGCGACGACCTCCCCGGCCGACGGCTGCCAGCAGGACTCGCCCTACACGTGCCGAAGGCCTCGTCTTCCGGATGGGCGTAGCCGCGAACCTGTTGCACTTCGGGAGTTTCCGGAATGGGGGTAGGTATCTGCTGATTTGTATCTATTTCATGTTACCGTTATTGGGCGTGGCGGGCGGTGGGACAGACATGCTTGGAGCAGTGGGGGGGTGGCGGAGCCTAGCTACCTCGTGGCTGCCGTAACGCCAAGCTTGGCTTATTTTACCACTTCCATGTTTCTTATTTCTAGCGAAGTCAAAAACTCATCAGTGGCCTACTGATTTTGTTCGATTTCTTTCCCTTCCTTTTCAAGTGTGTTTCATGCTAAAGTTTCTGTTTAACAGGATACAGTGATTACTTCGTATTTTACATATGTCTTCTTTATTAGGGGTACCCTCCGGTTGAGCCAGATGATGTACCTCTAATAAATGGTCCGGGTGGAACTAGTTTCTCAATCAGTGGGGAGTAGATGGGCATGATAGATTACAACGGGGGACAAAGGTCCGCATTACCCACCCTTCACTACTTTCAAAGACTAGACAGAATATTTCTATTCCACGTTATTTGCAAACAGAGAATACCTCGAAAGAACTATTCCTTGAACAATAAATGTCCAGCCAATCAATCAATCAGTGGGGAGAAAAACAGGCATGACGGATTACAACGGGGGACAAAAGTCCGCATTACCTATCCTTCACTATCTGCAAAGGGAGACAGAATATTCCTATTCTTCTCTGTTTATAGACAGGGAATATCTCAAAGAGCAATAATCGATAAAAAATTAGTAGGATTATAAAACTTTAATAACTTATAAATATATACATCGCAACAAAAACAGTAAACACCTTAAAACATTTTTTATTAAAACAGAAGCAACAATGACAACTAACAGTAGTGATATCCTGGGCGGGTGATGGAACTGGGATTGTTAATGGAAAAAGATCTACAGAGAAAGCTATTGGTGAATTATACTTCTCCGGAAATTTAAAACTCACAAATGTTTTATTTGTGTAATCGTTTCAGGTCAAACGGATTGTGGAAAAATGTTCAGAATGGAAGAGTCACCAAAAGGCAAAAAGTACACTCATGTATGAAAATCTTACTATTAATGCTTGACTGAGGCCAAGGAGATCAGAGTGCATGAGTCTCATGCTCAATCGATTGAGCTAGCCGGATCGGGCAACAAAAAGTATAAAATAGTTATGTAAATAGTTATTTAATAAAATGTTTTACCCTGTTACTTTGCTGGTGTGTTGTATATATTTATAATATTTGCATAGGGTTTGTCGTTATTTTGGGTGAGGTGGGTGGCGGAGCCGAGCTGTCTTGCAGCCATCATGGTGTGGAGCTTAGTTCATCTCACTAGTTTCGTATTTCTCATGAGGGGTTGTTCTTAATGTTTCTATTTTATCGAGGTCAAAAAGAGATCCCATTAGTGGCCTACTGATTTTGCTCGATTCCTTTTGTTTTTTTAAACGATTTTTCACTTTCTGCAAAGACTAAACAGAGTATTGCGACACTGTGCTTGTTTGTAAATAGAGAATGAACCAAAGAGAACCAATTCTAAAACAGTAAATGCTTGCATAACAATCAATCAAATAGAGAGAGAAGCAGGCACGACGGATTACAACGGAGGCAAAGGCCTGCGTTAACTACCCTTCACTATCTGCAAAGAGAGAGTACTCCTAAGAGAAAAGAGGGGGGGGAGGGGGGGCAGCGTTCAAAGCCCATCAGCGTGCATAAACACGAAAATGTTTTTACCTACCACGTACTTCACATTTGACAGCTTTTGATATTTGCTATTAAAAAACCATTGAAATTCACTGAAAAAACCATAGGTTATAGACCATATATAGTTAGGAATTAGCATTTACAAAACCTTGAAAATTCACTGAAAAAACCATTGGTTATAGACCATATATAGTTAGGAATTAGCATTTACAAAACCTTAATTTACTCGCACAAAACCATAGAAATTCGCATATATAGTTATTTGCAATAACTATATATCGCGCACCCGCAATCCACTGCTGATGATGTCACATATTACATCATTCATGACATGGTCAGTGACATCACTGATGACATCACTGATGACATCTCAAATGACATCACTGATGACATCACTGATGACATCTCAAATGACATCACTGATGACATCACTGTCATCTCAAATGTCATCAGTGATATCTCAAATGACATCACAGACAACATCACTGATAAGCATGGGCGGAAAATCCGTTCCGCTCGCGGATTTTGCGGATTTTCGGTAAATTCGCAATCCGCGAGATTCGCAAATTTCCCGCAAAATCCGCGAGCAGCGGATTTTATGGCTTGCTCGCACTGTTCGCGTGAGTTCGCGGCTTCCCAGTTCAACTTCGCGCCCCGCGAATAAGCGCTAAATTGCAGAAATACGATCTTAGCAAAACTGAAACTACTTACCAGGTCCAAAAGTTCAACCTCATCATTAGTAGCCATTTCCTGTAGTGCTTCCTGAGGGGCCCCTCCAGAGTTCAGTTGCCTACTTGCAACTATTATGTGACCCTGCTCTGACCCTCAGAATAGTTACACAAAGGTCATGAATTACAGCTAAGGCAGACAAGCAGGAGCCAGGCTGGAAGTTCAAATCCAGTGACACATTAATCAGCCCCTAATTCATTATTGTCAATTGGGGCAGGGCAGGTGTTGTAACTAATTTTGCAACAATGAAAGCAAGTGCAAAAGATCACTAATCAGGAAGCACTAAGGAAGCAGGTGCCAGCTAAAAAAATATTCTGTGACACATTAATCAGCCCCAAATTAATTCAGGTCACTTGAGGCAGGGAAGGTGTGCTTTGCTTTGCCACAATATTGTACACTGGACAACCAGAGGGTGCTGTGATGAAACAGAGGGTGGCATGGGTGGGCCAGAGGGTGGCATGAGTAGTCAGAGAGTGGCAGTGGTGACAGAGAGTGGCAGTGATGAAGAAGAGTGTCCCAAACAGGCTGGACACGTAGAAACAACAAGTTCGCAAAACTTGCGACCCGACAGGTAAGTTCGTGTTTGCGAAATTGTACAAAACCCTCGCGAACTGGCAGAAACCCGCGCGAACACACACAAAAAAAAATCCGCAAATTTGCGAGAATTCGCGGTTTTGCGGATTGCGAGTTCGCAAATCCGCAAAATTCGCGAACGCGAGATTCGCAAAATTCGCCCATGCTTAATCACTGATGACATCAATCATGTGATAATACGATTAACCTCTTCAGACTCTAATATAACCTTAGATACACTCATAGTAAACAGACATTCACAGATTGTCACTCATCCATGGAGTTACTCACACACCTAGTCAGTCATGCAAAGAATCAATCACACCTCCATTTCCTCAACTATACAGTTATACACACCTTACTTATTCAAACATATTCTAACACATATTTACTCTTATACAATCTCTGATACAAGTTCACAATGATTCATAAAGCCACTCTCACATTCACTGGCTCTTATGCTCAGTTATTTATATATGTCAACTCTCACATGTACTGTGTTTTACATATGTACTTACTTTGACATGTAGCACTGAGATATCCATTCACTCACCAATACACTCATGCACACATCCACTGCCCATACAGCTGTTTCCACATGCACGTTTGAACCCATACATCTAGTGAATCAACTGCTCACACATCTATGCACAGAGTCATACACCTCCCAGCCACCCACACACATACTCAGTCTCCCATACAAATACTTGGGCAACCAATGAATAACCCATATAGTTACTCATATAGCTACTGATCAACATATGCAGCACTTTACAGAACAACAGATATAATGATGCACAAATTAAGACAGTTTAGTCACTAACCCATGCACTCAGTGAGACACATTTAATCACTCTCTCATACAGTCAGTCATGCACCTATTAAATCCTTCATCCAGACACTTATACATCCACTCATTCTTCAATATGTAAGACATATTTTAACTTTACAGAAACATACAAACACTGGATGATGTCATCAGTGATGTCATCAGTGATGTTACTGACCATGTCATGAATGATGTAATATGTGACATCATCAGCAGTGGATTGCGGGTGCGCGATATATAGTTATTGCAAATAACTATATATGCGAATTTCTATGGTTTTGTGCGAGGAAATTAAGGTTTTGTAAATGCTAATTCCTAACTATATATATGGTCTATAACCAATGGTTTTTTCAGTGAATTTTCAAGGTTTTGTAAATGCTAATTCCTAACTATATATGGTCTATAACCTATGGTTTTTTCAGTGAATATATATATATATATATATATATATATATATATATATATATATATATATATATATATATATATATATATATATACATATATATACATATATTCACTAAAAAAAACATAGGTTTCATGGACGTTATAGTTAGAAATTAGCATTTAAAAAAACCTTAGAAATTCACAAAAAAAGAAGTAGGTTTCAGGAACGTTATAGTTAGTTGGACATTTCACTCATACAAAACAATAGAAATTCCCCTGTTATGGTTAGTTGAGCTAACTATAACTTGCGCCCCCGCAATGCTCTGCCGATGACATCACATATTACATCATTCATGACATGGTCAGTGACATCACTGATGACATCTAAAATGACATCACTGATGACATCATCCAGTGACTATGTGTTTCTATAAAATCTAAATATGTTTTATATATATATATATGCCAAGCTGTATTGAAGAATGAATGGGTGTATAAGAGTCAGTATGGTTGAATTAGTAGGTGTGTGACTGGCTGTATA
This sequence comes from Lissotriton vulgaris, assembly GCF_964263255.1. Lineage (NCBI taxonomy): Eukaryota > Metazoa > Chordata > Amphibia > Caudata > Salamandridae > Lissotriton > Lissotriton vulgaris. The sequence continues at coordinate 1,207,022,054 of NC_141695.1, forward strand.
AGGGAGTGATTAATTGTGTCTTGTGTAATCAAATGTGAGCGACTGATAGACAGATTCACACAGTTTAGGTTGTAAATTGGTGTGTAACCGGTTACATGGGTGGATTAGCAGCTAAATGAGGATCTATATGGGCTATTGAGTTGTAGTCTGAGTATCTGTATGGGTGCCCAAGTGTCCGCGTCGGTGAGTGTGGGGTGTGTGTCTGTGCATAGATGTGTAAGTGGATAATTCACTTGGTATATGTGCTCAAGTCTGTATCTCTAAAGGGCTGTATGGCTGGGTGAGTGTGTGTGTGTGTGGCTGTGTTTTTGAGTGAATGGATGCCTCAGTGGTACATGTGTAAGTAACTGCATATGTGAAAGGCAGTATATGTGCGTGTCGGACTGTATAAATGACTATATGTGACAGTGAGTGATTGTTAGAGTGCCTGTATGGATCAGTGTGTGCTTGTATTACTTATTGTATTAGAGTGTAAGCATGTGTTAGTATATATTTAAATAAGTGACGTGGTATGTGTATAACTGCACAGGCGAGTAAATGAAGTGTGATTGATTATTTCCATGACTGACTAGGTGTGTAAGTGACTCTAGGAATGAGAGGCGGTGTGTGAGTGTCTGTATAGATATGTGAGTGCATATTATAATGCTGTATTAATGGCTGACTGTATGAGTAACTGTATGTGTGAATGAGTAAATCTGTGTGTGCAGCTAGGAATTAGTGAGTGGATATGTAGTAACTGGTATTGGTGTGTTCATGGTTTTAAAAATGATAGTCTGTATTTCAGAGTGGGTGCTTCAACTGGTATATTAGAGTGGGATGAGGTGCATCAGATTTTCACATGGATGATGTCATCAGTGATGTCATCAGTGATGTCATTTGAGATGTCATTAGTGATGTCACTGACCATGTCATGAATAATGTAATATGTGACGTCATCAGCAGTGCATTGCGGGGGCGCGAGTTATAGTTAGCTCAACTAACTATAACAGGGGAATTTCTATTGTTTTGTATGAGTGAAATGTCAAACTTACTACGTTCCTGAGACCTATGGTTTTTTCAGTGAATTTCGAAGGTTTTTTAAATGCTAATTTCTAACTATAACGTCCCTGAAAACTTTGTGTTTTCTTTAGTGAATTCCAAAGTTTTTTAAAATGCTAATTCCTAACTATAACATCTGTAAAACCTATGGTTTGTTTTTTCAGTGAATTTCAAAGTTTTTTTAAATCTTAATTTCATATTTTAATATTTATAAAACCTATATTTTTTCTAATAATTTTTTAATTATTTTGCAACATTATTATCCTTTTTTTTACTTAAAAATTATGTAATATTTAAAATCTTCCCCCCAAAAATATGTATATCACTTTTTCTTTTTTTTTTAGAAAAAAGTTCCGTACCGGTTGTCTACCAAGCTCCCTCAGCACGCGAATCCTATCCACCATATTGAAATAATGCGCTTTTGGAATCCAACGCGTTCGTGACACTGTGTCCCACATAACAACATATACTGACGAGGTCGCGCCACCTACTAGTTTGGTATGCGACGAATATGCAGTGCCAAGCCGCTCATTACGTCATGTACATATGGGATCGCACCCGCTCCACGTTGCGTATGCGACGAGTGCACACTTCCAGACCCTGTCTTACAACATGTGCCTGGTACGCCATTCCCTAATTTTTTTTATGTCGCAAAAGTTTTTGTAAATAACTTTAAAGTGTATATGACAGCAAGCGATAATCTAAAATATTTCAAACATTTATATATTTTTAACTGTAATAAACATATTATAGTAAATATATTGTATCAAAATTGCATCGGGTGCAGTCTCCTTCAGCACTGAGTGGGTGCTTACCACGTGACCTTAAAAAAAAGTTTTTGATTAGTTCATAACATTTCCCATTTTAGCAGTTGAGGGACGCCACCCATTTTAGTCGTCCTCTCAACAACATTTCATGAGACACACCTCTTCTGCTTAGAGAGCTTTTCTGAAACTTTTCGCTATGTACACATATCTTGCACTACACACAACATTCAACGACCATCTTCATCAATATTCATCGTCTGTAAAGTAGCCTTCCACCGATGATAGCCATACATCTAAAAGTTACATAACCAAAGTTTTCCTTACTACCTGAGGTAACATAGTTACATACACTGCCCACAGCATAATGTAATGTAATACGGCCCAGGGGCAGTATCATGCATAGATAATGAACACACGGACACAGATAGATAGCGGAAGTGGGTATGGGCACGTGCTCTCGACACCTTTTGTAGACATTGCGCACTGGAGCAATGTCTTTTCCTACAGAACTGCGTCATTTATAAGACCAACTCAATTTGAATTGTGAACACTGCTATCTGCAGTGTTAATAGTAGACAGTACTCACACAGACATTCATGAATACTATCTCTCACTTCCTCTTCACAAAAGACAACAACATAAATTGAAGAAAAATCTGCAATAAATAAAACAAAACAATTGTTCCCAGGGGAAGCCAGGCCAACTCTTATAAAGGTCTACAGGACACCTCACGGTCTAGATGAAACCAATGCTTTTCGCTCTTGTGACCCACCCACTCCGATATGTACCGGAGATGGCAAGCCCAGTAGTACTCCAGGAGGTTGAAACATGCTAATCCCCCCAGTCGCGCGGTAGCATCAAGATCCTTTTAGAAAAGTGTAATCTGGAATTTCCCCATATAAATTTGGTGAAATCCCGTTGTAGGACCAAGATATCAGATTGTGGAATTGCAGTGGGGAGGGATTGAAAGAGGTAAAGGATTTTCTGAAGAAGAGACATTTTAATAGTGTTATTGTGGACTAGCAGTGCGAGAGGAAGGCCTTTCCATCTTTGCAGTTCCTCCTTGATGGCTCGTCTATATCTAGTGAAAATAAGGCGAGGGGTTGGAAGCACACTCCTAATGTTCAAACTTATCAAAATAAACAAATATTCTAAACAATTTTCTTAACAATGGTGCCGCAGCGTAGCACTTGCTGTCGGTCAAGTACAAAGAACAGTACAATTATAATGCTACCAAAACTGGCAGGGAACGCTGTGCACTGTGTATGAATAGTCCAGGCGGACTCTAGTGTACAACTCAGTGTTGTTTGATACGAGAGACCCAGAGGGCGATGGTTTGAACTTGCGAGCAACTTTTGTTAAGCACGAATGTGTCCAGCACAGTGACTGGGGGAAAGAGCCTAATTGTGTCTATAAGGAGTGAGAAGGTTACCAACTGCATACTTCCCGGAGCTATTTTCTGTTAATTTGACTTCAGTGCAGTTGTTGCAGCAGTTTTCCGGATAGGGTCTATCACCATACATATCCAGCTGGCTTTACGTTATTTCAGCCAGATTGCCCCTGAAGAAGGGACACCATTGTCCCGAAATGCATCGGGCATTACCAAGAGGGTTAACATCAAGAATCTATTAATCAATGATTAAATTATATTTCTATGTCTAGCATTAATGTATTGGATTCATGAAGTAATGGACCAATATTTGACCTACTTTTGTTGATTGAATTCATTGTAGTATACATGTTTGTATAGTATCAATGATATAACACATGAAGGAATGAATTTGAATGAATAACAAGTACTTTCCTAGAAAAAATTGTGTATGTATATGATTTATTTGATCACTACTGAGTTGTCCACTAGAGTCCGCCTGGACTATTCATGCACAGTGCACAGCGTTCCCTGCCAGTTTTGGTAGCATTATAATCGTCTATATCTAGGCCAGTTGGACGAAGTCCATGGTGAGAGTGTGGGACTCAGATCGAGACTCAGATAGCGGATCGAGTCATCAGTCCAATGTACTGGAATCAGCTCCCACAGATCCTGGATCTCTGAGGCTAGAAGAGTAAGATTAAGGGCAGGAGACTTGGCCAGGTTAATCTGGTATCCTGACGCACTTTAAGTCCACAAGAGAGAAGGCACCGCTGGAAGGGAGGTAGATGGGGAAGAAAGCGAGAGCAGAAGATCATCAGCAAAGAAGGAGGCTTTATGTTCGCTACCTCCCATGGGGATACTCTGTATATTCTGGTTGCGGGAATGGCGATAGCCAGCGGCTCAACCACTAGGGCAAACAATAAAGGGGATAGGGGGCACCTCTGTCTGGGGCCGCGGTAGATGGAGATAGGGGCAGTGAGACGCCCATTAAAGCAAATGCAAATAGTAGTAGGTTGCACATAGGGTGCCATCAGTTTGGGCATCATCCCCGGACCTAGTCCCACCCTCTGTAGAACCTCCTTGAGGAAACCCCAATGCACTCGATCGAAGGCTTTCTCTGCATCGAGGGATACCAGGCAGGCAGGGATATTTCTATATTGTGCTTTTTCGACAAGATGAGCTAACTTTTGGAATGTATCTGCCCCCTGTCGATAGCGAATAAATTCCACTTGATCGGGATCAATAAGACCGGGAAGATGGGGTTCCAAGCAGTTTGCTAACATTTTTGTGTAGATCTTGGCATCAGTGTTTAAAGAGCAAAAGGGCGCTATGGCGGTTAGGGTGTGATCTTTACCTGGCTTAGGAATATGTACTACCTCCGCTTCAGACATAGTTGGAGTAAGACCTGAGGTATCTGTGAAGCTATTAAAAAGATGTCGCCGTTTTTCCCGAGCTGCAAATAAAAAACCCGGTAGAATGCAACTGGAAGGCCATCCTGGCCCGGCGTTTTGCCTATTGGAAATTGTTCATGGTTTTTCCCTATTTCGCCATGGGTGATAGGATCTTCCATCAATTTCGCATTGTGAGCATCAATAGGATCCCAAGGGCAAGAGTTTAGAAACTCACTGACAGCCTCGAGAGAACAGGGTGTATAGGCATAGAGTTCTCTACAGAATGTCTCTATTTCTAAGCTTTTATCAGTCTCCGAGATAGCAATGTACCATCTGGATGTTTAAGTTTAGCGATATGGGCCCGCGTGGTCTGTGCTCGGAGGCGTTGTGCCAAACATGCCCTAAATTTATCTCCCCCTATGTAAACTTTCTGCTTAAGGGCCAGTAGGAGTCTCTCTGCCCTATTGGTGCAATGCAAACGCAATTGGTCCTGTAACACAGCAAGGAGTTGTTTGTTGCGGAGGGATGGTTGCAAGTGATCTTTATGTTCTATGGTTTTAATATCCCTAGTGAGAGTGGTTTCTACTATCCGAGCTTCCCTGGTTCTGGCGATGGAGATAGATGTGATAATCCCACGAATATTGGCATCAAAGGCTTCCCACCTAATGGCCTCAGAGGTGTCAGTAAGAATATTAACCAGGAAGAAGGCCTCTATCTCTTTTTGGATATCCGCCACATCTACAGGATCTCGAAGAGCCTGAGGGGGCAGCCTCTATCTAGGAATGGGCTCCCTACATGGATTAGGGTGTTGTAGTGATACTAGAATGTGCGCATGGTCCAATAGAGATATATCAGATATCTCCGCACTCTGCAAAGTATATATCAAGGAGAGAGAAAGAAAGAAGTAATCAATATGAGAGTATGATTGGTGTGCGTGAGAGAAGAAATAATAGTCTTTAGAGTCCGGATGTAGATGTCTCCAGGCATTTACTAAGCCTCAATCCGTAATAACATTTCCCAGCGCCGACAACATCACCCCAGTCCCTTGATAAGCCTGCGCGGTGCAGTCCCGTTCTGGGTTCAAACCCAAGTTAAAGTTTCCCCCGAGGACAATCGATGTTGTGGCTGTCTCCAAGAGATTCCTGAGGTGTAGGCATAAGAAGGCATCTTGATTTTGGTTAGAGGTGTATATGTTAACAAAGGTTAAGGACCACCTAGCCCAAGTCGTTTGAGCCTTAATAAACCACCAACCATCATCCGTCGTAGCCCTAGCGTTCAGTGTTTGGCAGCCAAAAAGAATTGCCCCCCCCCCCCCTCTGGTTTTAGCAGAGGAACAAGCCCAGTATTGAGTGGGGTATTTGGGATGGGCCATGAGGCGAGTATGTGAGGAGAGCAAATGTGTCTCTTGCAAAAAAATAACATCAGGGTCGTGATGCAGTAAATATCGCCAAACCTGACGCCTCTTATTAGGGGAGTTCAGCCCCTTAACATTGAGGCGAAAAAACTTAATAGGACTAGCCATACTATTTTCAAAAAAGGGATTAAACCCCTATGACCCTCACAGTGGGACCATGAATGCACAGCCTCCCTTCAGAAGACCCACCCCAGATCCACAGGTGGCGTTTTCGGAACCCCACATGGACATAACATTTCCGGGCCATTCCAAGAGGTCACAATGAGGAGCTTCCATCCCCCAATCCCCCAGCAGCAGTGCATCCAGGAAGAAGAAATAACCTGTTGGGGAAAATAGAAAAGTAAAGAAGATAAGAAACACAATAACAAGTGGCCAACTAAGCCAGACGATAACAGACTCTACCAAGAACAGCCCAAGGTCTACCCGACGGGCCATTCAGGAAAAGTCATTCTCTTTAGGGACTCTGAGGAGGGGGGGCGGCAATCTCAAAAGGTTTTGTGGGCCTCCACTACCACCGGCCTGTGGGTGTACAAGAACAAGCATTTACAATGCAATGGTCTCGGCATCATTAAAAGTAGAGCTATTGGCATTGCTCATGACATTTCTATTTGTTTTCCTTAAATCATAAATAACAGCACTCTGCACTCAACAGCACACACCACTCTGCACCTGCACTCACTGCTCTGCACACTCACTCTGCACTCACTACTCTGCATTCTGCACTCACTACTCTGGACTCACTACTCTGCATTCTGCACTCACTACTCTGCACTCACTACTTTGCACTCACTACTTTGCACTCTGCACTCAAACTCTGCACTCAATAGTCTGCACACTCTCTACTCTGCACTCTCTACTCTGCACTCACTCTGCACTCTCTACTCTGCACTCACTCTGCAGTCACTCTACACTCACTCTGCACTCACTAGTCTGCACACTCACTACTCTGCACTCACTACTCTGCACTCACTACTCTGCACTCACTACTCTGCACTCACTACTCTGTACTCACTACTTTGCACTCTGCACTCACTACTTTGCACTCTGCACTCACTACTTTGCACTCTGCACTCACTACTCTGCACTCACTACTCTGCACTCACTACTCTGCACTCACTACTCTGCACTCACTACTTTGCACTCTGCACTCACTACTTTGCACTCTGCACTCACTACTTTGCACTCTGCACTCACTACTCTGCACTCACTACTCTGCACTCACTACTCTGCACTCACTACTTTGCAGTCTGCACACTCACTACTCTGCACTCACTACTTTGCAGTCTGCACACTCACTACTCTGCACTCACTACTCTGCACTCACTATTCTGCACTCACTACTCTGCACTCACTACTTTGCACTCTGCACTCACTACTCTGCACTCACTACTCTACACTCACTACTTTGCACTCTGCACTCACTACTCTGCACTCTGCACTCACTACTCTACACTCACTACTCTGCACTCACTACTCTGCACTCACACTCTGCACTCAATAGTCTGCACACTCACTACTCTGCACTCACTAGTCTGCACACTCACTACTCTGCACTCACTACTCTGCACTCACTACTCTGCACTCTACACACTCATTCTGCACTCACACCCTGCACTCACTACTCTGCACTCACTACTCTGCACTCACACTTCGCACTCACAACTCTGCACTCACACTCTGCAAAGCGCGTCGTTTATAATATTTTTCATGAATTTCCTTTAAAACACACCTTTCTGCAGTGTTGTGTCTCCATTGGCGCACGCACCGGAAGTCAGGCAATATCGCATGTGACGGGGGCGGGGCGGCGTCCGGACCGGAAAAGGAGGCAGGCGGACTAAATGCGTATCGCGGCCCGGGCAAACGAACGGTCCGTGAATGATTACGCTGCCCGTTGGAAACATTTCCCAGGTAAGAGAAGCATTATGCCCCCCAAATAGTCTGAACATCTGCAGACAGGGACGCGTAGACAGCGTGTACACTTGTTCACAGCCTCACACTTCGTATAACTTTTTGAGAGCTACGCCGCGCCAAGCAAAGCCTGTGTACGTAGCATTGTTTAAAAAAACCACAGCGCGATCCTGTAATCAAAGTGCCTGGCCATAGTGTCTTCAATAAATTTAATTCTGGCGACCTTGTTTTCTCTGCTATGTATCGCGCTTTTAATGCATAGTGAGGCACGGCTGGTGCACTGATCAGGATGGCAGCAACCGTTTGAGCTCTGTTACGGCGTGGAATTCGAATCTAATATACAGTTACATACAGTGAGAGTTAGCCAACGGGAACCTCTCCGGATGCATTCAATACAGCCTGCAGTATCGTGAGCCAGTTTTAAACCCAACCGGTGCATTCTTTACATTCTGGAGCCTGTTTGTGTGAGGGGGGGGGGCGGGGGGGCAGGAGCACTCGTCTGTGTGTGTGCGCGTGTGTATGTGTGGGGGGGTGTCTGTATGTGCGTGCGTGCATGGGCGCTGGTGTGTGTGTGTGTGTGTCTGTGTGAATGCATGACAGCAGCTGCCCACAGCGAGCGCGAGACTTTAATGCATAGTGAGGCGCGGCTGGTGCACTGATCAGGATGGCAGCAACCGTTTGAGCTCTGTTACGGCGTGGAATTCTAATCTAATATACAGTTACATACAGTGAGAGTTAGCCAACGGGAACCTCTCCGGATGCATTCAATACAGCCTGCAGTATCGTGAGGCAGTTTTAAACCCAACCGGTGCATTCTTTACTTTCTGGAGCCTGTTTGTGTGCGACGGGGGGGGGGGGGCGGGGGGAGGAGCACTCGTGTGTGTATGTGTGGGGGGGTGTCTGTATGTGCGTGCGTGGGCGCTGGTGTGTGTGTGTGTCTGTGTGAATGCACGACAGCAGCTGCCCACAGCGAGCGCGATCGCGTGCGCGTTTCAAATCGCCTCCAAGGCGATGCGCGCGGCCAGGAGTATCTCCTGGGAAGCACACTCGCTAACAATAGTTCTTGGCGAGAACGCGCTTCCGCGCATTTAGCCGAGACCTAAAAAGTAGTGGTTGCTCTGTAGTGTAGTTCCTATATTCCCAATAGGCTCTGCGCATTGGAATAACATAAACGATAGTTTAGACGTAGGACTTAGGTCGACTAGGTCTCTACTGAATATGTTAGACTTAATTATGAATGCCAGCTAGCTCAGAGGTCACTAGAAACGTTCTCGAATACACAAGAAGGGATTCGTTTCTGACAACCATATAACATGACAACTTTGTTCCCCAAGAATAAGGAATATATCTCCAGAGTCCCGTAAACAATAGATAGCTATTTCACCTAGTCAATCGTGCATGCTTAGTTTAACTAGAAGCGCAGAGAAACAGAGAGACTGGCGTTTTCAATAAAATAGGTTATTTATTGAGCAGTCTTCTTTCTCATGCAAGAGAAGTGAATTGCTACAATCGCAATACTTGTCATAAAGTAAAGTGCGTACAGTAAAAAGAGTATTCTGAAATAATACTGTAAAAGCATGGTATGGTTTCTAACCCATACGGTTCTTAAAATGGATAAAATGCATACAATGATAAAATAATGACTAAACGTACTCAACTGGTGCTTCTAAGATACGCCTACCCCGGTGTACCTAACCTAAGCCTAGTACATGGGAAGAAGTACAGGAGAAGTAGTTTAAAGTTAAATTGTTTCTGCCAAGAATCTAAACCAAGAATTCTTCAAGGGTCTAATCAGCTCCGTACCTGGGTTAGAATGTAGGAGGTCTTGTATCTCGCTCTCAGGACTCGATCTCCCAGCAACCCGCAAGGGTAGCAGGGAAACACTGGAGCTGGATTTCTCGGCAAGAGAAAAGACAGCGTCTCTCTCAGTGCGTCAGCGGGAGGGTCGGCTTCCTTCGGCACGTGCTACAGCAGGGCGTCGGGTAAGTAGATAGTCGATCTGCTCCAAACCGCTGTGTGTTTTGCTAAGGCAGATGCTGGTATATTTATACCGGGAAGGTGCAGAGTTTGATGTAAGGTTGGACAAGAGACGTCACTAAGAACTCACGGTTCTTTCAGGACTCCAGGAGTTCTAGGACAAATCAGTACAGAAGCAGGGGGAAGTCCCAGGCTGCTGGAGGCTTGATTTCTCTAAGAACACGTTGTGCTTTCGAGTCTATGGGAGTAGCCTTGCCATATTTGGACTACATTGGCTATGTCTTAATATGGGTATGATTCTTATGCCTAAATAAGTACATGATTTGATATAACCACATAAGGGCATAAATCAGGAATATTAAACTAGAGTTCTAGATTTGTCCACAACACCCACTTCACGTATAATGTCCATCATTACTAAATACTAAGCAATTTAAAACATATCTATGCATGTGTTTTCCATCCCATGAAATGCATTTGAAACGGTATGTACACGAAAAATGAGTATTATAATGTACGTTTTTGTAAGCAGTGGTATCATTCAGATAATGTATATATCGTTCATTGAAATGTTGACTGAATGAAATTTACATTTATGAAATGGCTCTAAATACAGAAGAGAAGGTCGAGAGCATTTCATTACATACTAGCAGTCCGTCCCGACGTTGTCCGGGTATGAATTGCTGCCGGCCAGTAGCATATTGTTTTGTAGGATTTCGTTTTGATAGCATTTCTTATCTGTGACAGGCCTGTGAAACGCTCCGATTCACAGTGCACTGATGATGCACTTAAGAGTGCGCGTTCAGTAGTGTGTGAACTCGAGTTTCCCTATTTATTTTTCCTTGCAATATTATATAGCGCGAACTCGACAACATGGCATTTGTGGTAGGCACAGGGAGACAAAGCGATTTGCCTGGAATCACAGGCTGTTGAGCTGATGCCGAGATTCGAATGTAGCTCCCCAGCTCTAAAGTTCGCAATTCTACAACTTGTGGAGGGAGGTGTGTCTAAAAGTGTATGTCGGTGCTGGCCATCAATGAGAGAGACCTGTGCATTTTTCAAATGGGTGGTGAAAAAATATGAGTATGTTGCTGGAGATGTGGGCCGCCGTGCCACCAATGTACTTACCGGGGGAAGGTAAACACCCATTATTCCGCAACTTTCTTTCCACATAACATCACTTCGCATACTTTCATTATGAAAGTACAGTGACTCCGCAATGCCATTGTAACGCATGGCATTACATTTTATATGCTTTTACCAAGCATACATTTACAACGAAATTTGTTGTAAATGCATGAATGGTAAAAGCATGTTTTTGTTTAATGTTTAGATAAGGTAAGTATGGGTATAGGGGTATATGTTTTGGGGTACTAAGGTATATGTTTTGGGGTGTTTGGGTATTTTAAGGGTTCAGATATAGTTATGGGGTACAAGGGTAGTTTTAGAGTTTAGAGATATGTATGGGTTTTGGGGTACAGAGGTATTTTTAGGGTTCAGGGCTTGGTTTGGGTTTTGGGGTATAGGGGTATTTTTAGGGTTCAGGGGTAGGTTTGGGGTTTGGGGTACAGGGGTATTTTAAGGGTTCAGGGCTAGGTTTTGGTTTTGGGGTACAGGGGTATTTTAAGGGTTCAGGGATAGGTTTGGGTTTTGGGGTACAGGGGTATTTTAGGGTTCAGGGGTAGGTTTGGGTTTTGGGGTACAGTGGTATTTTTAGGGTTCAGGGCTAGGTTTGGGTTTTGAGGTACAGGGGCATTTTTAGGGCTTGTAGCTGTGAGGTGTCAACGAATGCCGTCATCAGAATTGGTAGACGCTGATGACAACACGTTGCATGAGCCGTTACCGAACCAAGCAAAGTATCGACATCCTTCGGTACTGCTGATGGGAGTGTGAGACAGACGTCTAACACGCATTCTTCTCCGCAGAGCAGGCATCGTAGAACAGGTAGGATGCAATCTTGCCAGATTGGTCTGAATGAAAGAAACCAGGTAGTATTCAAATCTCTTAGCCGAGCGAATCCTATCTCGGTACCGCATCGCAAGGAGCTTTTCTTCCTTGGTAACCTGAGTTTTGCCTGTGACTGGACTTGCCATATCGGAGCAGAAGGAACAAAAATAGGATTCCTGCTACGAGTCCCAAGAAGAGAGGCCGGCCGCCGAACACAGAGTGCACGAAATTTGGGAAGATGCTCAGGACTGCTTCAAAGGGTGCTAACAGTACCGAAAAAATTGTCTTAAATACATGTGTGATGCCACTGGTATCGGACATGTTTAAGATTTGACTTAACATTTCTATGAAATGCACGGGGCAATTTCTTGATAATAATGCATGTATCTCTGCTGCCGTCCTTGCGACTTGCAGATCATACGTTTCTTTAGACGAGGTCAAAGGCACAGTTTTTTGTAAAAGAATGAACTTCATTCTGCTTCAAGTATCAATTTGAATAGAAGAGATATTCAATGAAGGCCATATCGTTTCCTCCTTGTCTGGTTTGCTGTTTGGATAAAATACTTGCAAACAGCAAGTGACTCTGGATGTAACACTAACGAGATAGGCCGTTCCTGGCAACATGCCACAACAGCTGCGGTCACTTAACATAACGTAACTGCCGTTGGAAAGTTGTCTGAAAAAAGGCTCTATTTGTGTGGCTGGGGTGCCGTGCAGGTGGCATGAAAGGTCATTTGATGAACCCTCGCAGGCTCCATGCAAGTTAATTCCTTGACACAGAAGTGTACCACTTAGTGAGTTTTTACAATTGTTACCACTAAGAAATACCTCTTTTTTCCCCCCCACTCCAACATCTATGTGTGTAAGGTAAATTCCAGGTTGACTTGATGTACCCTTTACCCAACCTTTCATACAGGCCCAATGGTATGTGCTTTTCGCAATATTGAAACTGAAAAGTCGTTATCGGTATTGTAATGGTGCCATGTATTATCCATTCAATGACAGGTTTTTCTGAAACTGTCAATGGTAATCTTTCTAGTTTTTCAATGCTCAGCACCGTATAGTCTGCTCCTCTCTGTGCCAAAGAGATTTGTTTATCTGTAAGGTTAAAGATAGAAAACTGAGATTTTGTAAAGTCCAGCCTAACTGTACAATAGAACGTCATTGGGACTGGCCATGTTGTAACATTAGCATATCCTGTTCTATTATATCAATAGCTGATGATACAATGCTGTCCAAAGAATAAATTCTGGAGGACAGAGTCGTTAACCCATTGGCCACTACAGACAGTGTTTTTTCCAAATTAATACGATCAATTTCTCGTATTTTTTCAGCAGTTTCAATTTGCGTTACTTTCCAAGCTTCGTTGTAAGCAGCATATATACCGGCGTATATGAAACGTTTTTGACGCTGTTTGCGAGGTCCCAATAAGAAATGTCGCAAGTCAACGCCTTCTTTAAGTAAGGTCAAGTGTTGCTTAATTTCAGGTAGTGTGGATTTCTGTAGCCATTCGAGACATAGATTCCCTACACTGTATGTTGTTATTATCCCTGGATGTTGTCTCTGGGAATATCTTGGGTCTGGCCTGTTCTGTGTGAACCCCTGTGTTTTATTCAGGAATCTATCTTGACAGTTATTAGTGTCTGTGGGCCAGATCAACCATTTTTTCCAATCAGGATTAGTTCTATTTTGGTGCAAAATATGGGATATGTCTATCTCCTTATCTGTAGTGTTATTACTATCAGGTATGGGTTTTGGTGTAGACGGTTTGTTTAAATCCTTTATCTTGGTTAGGCCAAGACAGGTTGTTTGTTGAATGGTGTCATTCAGGAATATTATTTGTTCTGGGATAATGCAGGCTCGGGATAATGATTCTAAACCTTGTACCTGCCAGTCTTTTGTACCCCAGACAGTTTTTGTCTCAATGTTGTTTTTCCAAAATTCAAAACCAAATGTAGACAATTGTGCATAAAATTTTGCAGAATAAATCAGTTTAGTATGTGTCAACATGTGTTTCATTCCTGTTTTATTCATAATTTTAAAATAAAACGTTTCTGGATTAGTGTTATTAAACCCTGAGAAGTATGGGAATTTCTCATAAAATATTTTCGAGCTGCCTATTGGCGGTGTTGGCCAATGTTCCCATTGATTATAAGTAAAAACATTTCTAGGATTAGCAGCTTTATGCAAATAGTGGTGCCCATAATGATTAAAGATTTAAGCTATACATTTTTTCATAATCTGATGAACCTTCTAAATAATCATGTTCTGTAAATTTTGCTGACATTTCTAAATCTTACATCATGTTATTAATAGTTTAAAAGTCCCAATCATCAGAGAAAGTGCTCGGTGATACATAATCACTTAAAGAAACCTTGAACTGTTGTGGATATTTCAAGAGTTCAACCGGGCCATAGATTTCGTAATCAGTAGCGTCCCATGCTACACCACCAAGTATAGGAATGGCTGTGATGTTTACTGATGATAGTTCTCTTTTTTCAATGTGAGAAGATCTCTGAGGCTTTAGAACCAAGTTGATTTTCTGACTTGCTGTGTCCATTGTACTGTATTTTCCATCAATCATTCTTCCCAAGATTAAAACCAACATGAGCCAGAGCAGGGGGAAACGTACACCTAACACAATCCACAATTCAATCCATAGTGAAATCAGATATGTTTCTCCAAGTTGATGAAAGAGTTCTGTTATTTTTTCTTTGAAAATTTTGTTTGCTGGCTTTTCTTCATGTTCACTTGGATCTTCAGAAAAGTCATCGAAATTGATAAAGTAGCCAGGTGCAGTTCTATCAATTGTTGGAATTGCTTCAGGATTCTTATTAATCTTTGTAGTTGCTTCCTCCTTTATCATATTAGTATAGTCAGAGGCTACATCATTGTAGACAGGTGTTTCTTGATGAACTGTTGCAATTTGGGTTTCAAGAGGCACAAGTTCCATGGCTTTGTTGCATAGTCCTTATTTTCTCACTGCAGGTTTATCAAAAGTGATTAGTCTCTCAGTTTGAACCTCTTGAATTGTAGCTAGGTTTGGTCTTCTGCTACATCTTGGGAGTCCACTGGGCCTACTACTTATTATTGGCCACATGGTTGTGGTTTTACCAGGTCGATTGATACAACTCTGTTCTCCTTTTTACCAGCAAGTGGCGGTAGTACTACTGATCTTGTTCCTTGAATTGCTAAGACAGGTACTGCTTTTCTGTAAGAAGGCCCAAATTCCTTCTTCACCGCAATCTTTTCTCTGACCAGATCCCCAATTTTTGGAATCCAGACAGGTCTTGCTGGGACAGGTGGTTTTTCTTCAGTGGTCGTCGGCTTTTGCTTTGTGTTACTTAGACTTCTTCTTGTTTCATTTAAGTCCTGTAAAATAGCCAAACGATCTTTGATATCAAAGGTTTTTTGTTCCACCACTGAAGTCTGACGATCGGGGTCTTCGATCAACATTCTAGTACCAAACAAAAGTTCATTCGGAGTGATTCCACCCAGAGAATGTCTTGGCAGATTATTAAGACTACGTTGGACACTTATTAGATGTTTGACCCACCCATCACCCGAAACCTAATACCCTCGCTGTTATAGATTGCTTTATGTCACGGTTTTTCTCTCCACTACCGCATTACCCTCAGGATGGAAGGGACTAGAGTACCGCAATGCAATGCCCAAGCTTGCCATGGCCTCTTTGTAAGGTCGAGAGCTAAATGCAGGACCCTGGTCAGAATGTAGCGTGCCAATTGCGTATGTGCCAATAAAGACTCGCAAATCTTTTATAACAGTTCTGGTGTCAGCCGAGCGCTGGTGCCAAATCCAAATGAATTGCGTGCAGTAATCTACTGTGACCATGATATATTTATAGTTGCCATCCCTTTGTAAGGAACCACAGTGGTCCAGGTAAACACATGCTAATGGTTTATCTGAGATTAGAAGGGGCGTCTGCGCAGGTTGTTTCACTGTTGATACCTTCATTGTTTGGCATATTTCACATTCTAAAACATAGTTTCTAGCCTGTTTTCTCATGGGTGGCCACCAATATCTCTGTTTTAATAATGATACTGTGGCGGAAATACCTGCATGTGCAGAGGCGAGCCCTTCATGTGCCGCTAAGACTAGTCCTAACCTATGTTCCATGTTTGGAATTGCCCTATCCCCCACTCCAGGGATTACAGCAAAAGGAACATTGTTTGCATCAGCTTTGTATGAGTAATTTATTGGAAAGCCTTTCGGGAGTGTCTTACCACTTTTTTTTACTGAAGCACTGACACCTTGCATTATTTCGCTGTCTATTTTTGTTTTTGACCGGGTGATGGCAGCTACGGAAGCCGTTTGCACAGCTGCCTTTGTGGCTTCATCAGCCAATGAATTCCCTGCAACGTAAACGCCATCACGTTGATGAATCAGTGTATGTATCACGTGAGTCTTTTGTAGTTTTTTCTGTAAAAAAAGTACTTGTTCCCAAAGCAATTTATGCTTGATTGTGCTACCTTTTGCATCTTTGAAACCATTTTGAACCCAGTTCTGCAAGTATTCATTGTAAGACTGGACGCAGTAATACAAATCGCACACTATTAGTGTGGGGAATTCGCGATCGGCATTTTCAAGTGGCAGGTACAGGTGTAACGATTATTATACGTTTACCCTGTGCAAGGGCTCTTTCTTTTGCTACCTTCATCAAAAGAAGAGAGTGTCCCAGGAAACCAGAAAGGACTGGGTGTCGAGGTATAGCAAAACAAGATTCCTTTCTGTGTTATTCAGTTTTGGTTTTGTGACCAACTGGTCTACTTTCAGTTTTTGTGTTCTTTTATATAACTGAACAATAGAATTATATAGGTACTTATTACTACACCACACTAAAGTGACTTTTTTTCTCTCAACATTTTATTTTCATTTATTAAAAACATTCATATAAAATTCATCACAGGACATTTCATATCCAACATATATGTTTGAGCATTCCCTAATCTAATACAAAAGTAAATCCTATTCTTATTTTTGCTCAAACTAACAAACACAAGATAAAAAACAATTCTTTTGGCATATATTGTTAAAAATCTCTGAATATATAGTACTTCGGGAAGTCACTTTAGTGTGGTGTAGTAATAAGTACCTATATAAACATGTCTGTTTGTATTGAAAGTAAAATTTCTGTGTGTGTCTGTGTCCAATTAATTGGTTTGAAATCAGGTTTTATTAATTCGTAGAGAGGTTTAACCCTCTCTGCGTAGTTTAGAATGTAAGTTCTTCCGAAATTCAGGAAACCTTGAATTGATTGTAAGTTTTTCCGCGTTTTTTGGAGCTTGGAGCACCACACACTTTTCTAAGAAGTTGTCTGCTAGGCTTTTGCCTTCACTTGATAACTCATATCCCAAAAATAGGACAGTAAGGTGGGCAATTCGTGATTTTTTAAAGTTGAATTTGTACCCTTCAGATGCGAACCCAAGTATGATGGTGTCCACTCTTTTCAAGTGTGTGTCCAGGTCATCGTCTGTAAGATAGATGTCATCGACATAAGATAATGCCTCATCATCATACATTTGTAATAACTCTGTTACCCTGGCTGAAAATAATCCTGGGCTATTCTTGAATCCCTGGGGGAGACAGCAAAATTGCCTCTGGGCCCCCATACTGGAGAAAGCGGTCAAATACCTGCTTTCTGGTGCAATGTTTTGACAGAAGAAACCATTTGAAATTTCTAATGTCGTTTTATATTTTTTGCGCACAATGTTATTTATTAGTGCTGCACTGTGTGAATTTTGTACTGCAAATGTTTTGCAACAAGAGTTTAGGTGTCTGTAGTCCAATACTAGACAATATGAATTGTCTGGTTTGGAGACAGGACACAAAGTATTGTTTATTTGTGAGGTGCATGTTTCAATCCCCCCCTGGTATTCAAGTTGATCTAAGATCTCCCTGACTTGTTTTTTAGCTTCTTGCTTAACAGAATACTGCCTCTGTGCAGTAGGTTGATTTTTTAACTGGATTTTATGGTGAGGAGAATCCTCATCCCATCCTATATGATTTTTATATAATGCAGGGGCTTGGGCCACTGCCCATTTTCTTGCATATGTGTATTTTTTTATGAATTGGAATGTAATTTGAGAAGGCAGGCATAATCATTTCTTCGCCATGTGGGCACTCCGTAACAAACTCTGGTGGCCAGTCTTTCTCAGCTAGAAGGATATCATAGCCTTTAGATAAATTCTCCCAAAAGAGAGTACTTATTTTCCTAATTATGTCGTCTCCTATATGCAGTGTTATTTCATATAATGTATGGGGTACACTGACTCTGGTGTCTGCAGTTTCCACCTGAATGTATTCATTTGTGTCCACTGTCTCCAGAAGATTCATCAGAATCTTGCGAGATATGGTCACTTCTGCTGCACTGTCTAGCATTGTCAGGGCCCATTTTCCGTTCTTGAGTTGTGTCCTCAGGATCCTCGGCATGTTTTATTTTAATACTAGCTACCTTCTTTTGGGGAAATTGTAATTTTTTACTTTGATGAGCAGGTTCCTTGTCTTTGGACTTGACGCGCTCTTCTTTATGTTCTGACCGTCCTCTTCTTTCTGATTTCTGTGAGGAAGTCTGAAAAGATCAAGAGGGACGTGTATCATTATCTTGATATCTGTCAGGTTTTCTCAAATTATCCCTATTTCTAAGGTTGTATCTTTTTTCAGAGGGCTCTCATTGGGGAGACCTTCGTCTGGACTGAAACAGTTTTTCTCTGGGAGTGGTCTGTTTATTACCCTAATACACTAAGGGGGGCGTGGGTGGGAAAATATTTAATGACCTAGCATTGTTACAGTCCCTATAACAACAAAACAAACAATGTGTAACAATGGGTCAACAGAAAAAATAATGCAGCTATCTAAATGACTGTGTGTGAGAGAGGGACACAATCCCTGAATCCCAAGTATTCTTGGTGAAAAATATGTTCCCATCAGATACCCGTCCTGTACCGCCCTACATCACTTGGGATCCTTCACCCGAAGGAAGTGGAAAGAACCACTTAGGATTAGGTAGATTGTGGCCTAATCAAAGTGTGAAGGAATGTAGAGTGTGTGGGTTTAGAATTTATGAAGGTATCAGGGGGCACAAAGAATTAACAAAAAGCAGTGCATGAAGTGCTCAATGTGGCATGTGAAAGTGAAAGAATTAATATTGGGTTGTGGGAGTGGAAACAAAATTTAATGGGGTCCTACCCACACCCAAGGCTAAAAAACAGTGCAAGTAGTGGTAACAAATAACTACTCAGATTTTAACTTGGTCGACATGTTTCTGCAGTATTTGTTGGTTCAAAAGATACCAGTCTGCTTCATCAGGACCTTCTTATAAATAAAGTGCAACTGCTGTTATAAAGTGTGAAATGTGTATAAAAAAATCATATCACCCAAGTTCTGGGGAATGCACTCTCCACCTCACCCGGCAACAGCTCAGGTACAAATGGAGCACCGCTCTGTCCGTCGGTACTCCTAGCCTTCCTCTAGGCTGACTGTGGGAGGCTAGGAGTACCGACGGACAGAGCGGTGCTCCATTTGTACCTGAGCTGTTGCCGGGTGAGGTGGAGAGTGCATTCCCCAGAACTGGGGTGATATGATTTTTTTATACACATTTCACACTTTATAACAGCAGTTGCACTTTATTTATAAGAAGGTCCTGATGAAGCAGACTGGTATCTTTTGAACCAACAAATACTGCAGAAACATGTCGACCAAGTTAAAATCTGAGTAGTTATTTGTTACCACTACTTGCACTGTTTTTTAGCCTTGGGTGTGGGTAGGACCCCATTAAATTTTGTTTCCACTCCCACAACCCAATATTAATTCTTTCACTTTCACATGCCACATTGAGCACTTCATGCACTGCTTTTTGTTAATTCTTTGTGCCCCCTGATACCTTCATAAATTCTAAACCCGCACACTCTACATTCCTTCACACTTTGATTAGTCCACAATCTACCTAATCCTAAGTGGTTCTTTCCACTTCCTTCGGGTGAAGGATCCCAAGTGATGTAGGGCGGTACAGGACGGGTATCTGATGGGAACATATTTTTCACCAAGAATACTTGGGATTCAGGGATTGTGTCCCTCTCTCACACACAGTCATTTAGATAGCTGCATTATTTTTTCTGTTGACCCATTGTTACACATTGTTTGTTTTGCTGTTTATTACCCTCCCACTTCCATTTTGGAGTAGTGAGATTATTCTTAATAAAAGTTTTTTCAGGATTTTCTGTTAGTTGTGGTTTTAGAGGTTTCCCACCCAAACTATCTCTACCTAATTCTTCATAGCACTTTTCAATTATTCTGGCAAGTTCAAAAGGCTGGTCTGTTATTTCTTTTCATTTTTGGCGGATCACCACAGATGCTGCTTCTCCTTTTATGTTGGCTAGTAATATAGCTGAGACTTGCTTAAAGTCTTTCAGTAATTTCATACCTAGATTTAAAGCAGACTCATTTTGAATCTGCCTTATTACATCCGGTATAACCGCCATAGACGGAACACCATGTGTTTTTGTGTAGATTGAAGCAAAGACTGTTCCCCAAGTGTCACAGTCCTCCACATGGGGTGGGATCCCCATTGGTAAACAGATTGTCAGAATTCTGTGTTTTTCATGAGGTGTACTATCAGGGAATACTGCCTCTATTTGAGTAATCTTTTGAGCTAACCAGAACGGAATTTGTTCCCGTTTTGCGGGTAATTTGCCAATGACTGATTGTATAGTCTGTGGTGTAATTTTATTTGTGTTCCCCTAGTGAGGGGTGTGCTGTGGAATTTTTATTCCTGGTTGGACTGTTAAAGTCCACATGATGTATTGGACCAATTGTCTGTGTATTTTAATTAATTGTTTTAGCTGAATTAAAAGTTCTCTGTCTGACATTTCCTCAATGTCAGGATGTGGTGTATAGCTGGCTAGAACCGGCCATGTGGCTCTTGGTCTACCTAGAGGACCGAGCCTGGTAATTTCATTGTGATGTTTTAGGGCACCATTAAACCAGAGCTGATGCTCCTGGTAAGTTAGTGGAATTTCAACATCCTCTAAAGGAACGTATTCCGTTGGAGGTTTCTCTGCTTTGTAGTAGTGGAACTCGCGTGTCACAGAATTTACTGCTGGAAAAGTTATCCATGAATAGAATACCTCTGTCTGCCGATATTCATGGGCCTCTATTACAAATATAACTTCACCACCTCTCGATGATACTCCGTTATTTATAAGTTTGTAAGTTACACTCTTTCTTACATTTATCGGGATGATTACTGCATCCGGATTGTTTTGTTGGAGACTTGTGTCCTCCGCTAAAAGTTGAGTTGCCAAAGCATCTCTTTCTTCGTCACTCATTTTTAAATTAAAGTTTGCAGAGCAAGTTTCAAGCTAACAAAGATTAGGTGCACAATATTTTGGAACACTGTATCCTTCAACGTTGATCAAACCGAAAACTAATACATAGGATTCTCCTCCTACTAAGTTTTGGCGGATATTAACCTTTCACCCACTCCAGACGTCTATTGGAGTTTTTACGGGAAAGGGGTCTGTGTGAAAAGAATGACTGAGTTACTGTAGTATCTAGCGTTAAATTATCGCCTTACCAAACGTTGGGCGCCATGTAGTGTAGTTCCTATATTCCCAATAGGCTCTGCGCATTGGAATAACGTACACGATAGTTTAGACGTAGGACTTAGGTCGGCTAGGTCTCTATTGAATATGTTAGACTTAATTATGAATGCCAGCTAGCTCAGATGCGACTAGAAACTTTCTCGAATACACAAGAAGGGATTTGTTTCTGACAACCATATAACATGACAACTTTGTTCCCCAAGAATAAGAGTCGCAGAAACAATAGATAGCTATTTCACCCAGTCAATCGTACATGCTTAGTTTCACCAGAAGCGCAGAGAAACAGAGAGACGGGCGTTTTCAATAAAAGAGGTTATTTATTGAGCAGTCTTCTTTCTCATGCAAGAGAAGTGAATTGCTACAATCGCAATACTTGTCATAAAGTAAAGTGCGTACAGTAAAAAGAGTATTATGAAATAATACTGTAAAAGCATGGCATGGTTTCTAAGCCATACGGTACTTAAAATGGATAAAATGCATACAATTATAAAATAATGACTAAACGTACTCAACTGGTGCTTCTAAGATACACCTACCCGGGTTTACCTAACCCAAGCCAGCAACACGCAAGGGTAGCAGGGAAACACTGGAGCTGGATTTCTCGGCAAGAGAAAAGGCAGCGTCTCTCTCAGTGCGTCAGCGGGAGGGTCGGCTTCCTTCGGCACGTGCTACAGCAGGGTGTCGGGCAAGTAGATAGTCAATCTGCTCCAAACCACTGTGTGTTTTGCTAAGGCAGATGCTGGTATATTTATACCTGGAAGGTGCAGAGTTTGACGTACGGTTGGACATAAGACGTCACTAAGAACTCGCAGTTCTTTCAGGACTCCAGGAGTTCTAGGACAAATAAATACAGAAGCAGGGGGAAGTCCCGGGCTGCTGGAGGCTTGATTTCTCTAAGAACACATTGTGCTTTCTAGGAGTCTATGGGAGTAGCCTTGCCGTATTTGGACTGCATTGGCTATGTCTTAAAATGGGTGTGATTCTTATGCCTACATAAGGACATGATTTGATATAACCACATAAGGGCATAAATCAGGAATATTAAACTAGTCCTAGATTCGTCCACAACAGCTCCACCCACCGCAAGGGGATCTGTAAAATTCTTGAAGACGGAACTGTCCCAGGCCACCTCTGTTCCTTTTTAGCGTAGTTCCTATTTTCCCAATAGGCCCTGCGCATTGGAATAACATAAACAGTAGTATCGACCTAGAAGTGCGGATCTTCCAGGCCCCTACTGACTATGCTAAACTTAATTGGGTTTGTTACCAACTAGCTCAGAGGTCACTGGAAATTTTCTTGACTGAAATAGGAAGTGATCAGCTTCCCTGGCACAGACAAGAAGGGATTCAGTTTTCCAACAACCGTGCAACATGGCAACTTTGCTCCTCAGATCAAGAGTGAATCTCTAGGGTCGTGTGAAACAATAGACAGTTATTTTACTCAGTCAGGTTGGTGCAGTTTACTTTCACAATATGTAGAGAATAGAGAGACGGGCGTTTGTCAATAAAGGGTTAACATTTATTGAACAGTCTTTCTTCTCGTACAAGAGAAATGAATTGCCACAATTGCAAGACTTGTTATTATAAAAAGTACGTACAGTAAGCATTGATATGGTTTCTTAGCCATACAATGGTTTAAAAGTAATAAAACATATATACATTCATATATACATTAGGCTAAAATACTCAACTGGTGCTTCTAACTACGCCTACCCCAGTGTACCTGACCTAAGCCTAATACTTGGGAGGGGAGTAAGTAAGTAGCTTTAGGTTAAGTTGGTTTTGCCAAGGTTTGCTTCAAGAATTCTCTCTCAAGGGTTTAGTCAACACCATACCTCTGGAATAGAATGATGGAGGTCTGGTATCTCCCTCAGGGCTTGATATCCCAGTCACCCGCAAGGGTAGACCAGAAACGCTGGAGCTGGATTTCTCGGCAGGAGAAAGGCAGCGTCTCTTCTTCAGCGCGTCGAGGAGGAGGAGGGGGGACAGCGTCCGCGGGCAGCTTGCATCTGCTGGGCTCTTGCAGGGGGACGGCTGTTCAGCTCCTAAGTTCACCACACCATCGTTCGCTAGTTAGCAGCGATAGCAGTAGCGATAGCAGCTATGATATCTTCAGCATAACAGCAGCTTCAGGCGACGGGCAACAGGGGACTTGCTTAAGGCCACGTTGGTAGTATTTATACCTGAAAGGTGCCTTGTTTGACGTAAGTTTGCTGGACATAAGACGTCAATAAAGATGTCACTAGGAAGTGATCATCTATCAGTGCTCATTAGAGTTCTATTACTAATCAAAACACAGCAAGCGGGGATTTCCAGGTTTGCTGAGTTTTTATCTTGTTGAAGAACTCGGAGTGTTAATCTAGGAATCTCAGATAGTGACTTCTGCTATGTAATTGCACTAATTGGTTGCAAAGGAAGTGGCAGAGAAAGCTATTCTGAAATGTGGCTCTGTTCGTGTGAGGCCAGAGATGAGTTTCTGAATATTGCACTTGAACGGTTATGCCAATATAGGGAATAAATTAAATTTATAGCCGAATAGGGGCATAAGGTCACAGTATCGATCAGGATCCTAGATTAGAACGCTACACCCACTCCACGAATTCATGTCCATCAAATTACTAAAACTAGAGCAATAAGATGCATGTGTAACATTGCCCACCCCAAAATACATATATGCATTTGAAATAGGCGTATATTGAAATACGTGAAAATTTAGGTACTGTACGTTTTTGAAGCATAGAAATCATTCAAAAATTATAGCATATGAAATCAATGAACGATTATGCAAAAAGAATTACACATGAAATATCTCTGAAACAGAAGAATGGCGAGATAAATCATCACATATAAATGCATTGCAATAAATGTGTGCTAGAGGCTGGTGTAAAGTTATTATGTCTCTAGATGTATGTAGAAATAGAAGTTTGAAGCTTCTGTTCTCTGTGAATAGTTTTTACCTTAAGCAAAGAATTTTTCGTGCCAAAAAAGGGTGAATATTAAAAAAGTATTCAATTCAAAAGAATTATTGCTTGAACGGGGAAAATAGAGTTCCAACGCTTTTAGCAGTTTTTGTTGTTCAAAACTGAAGGCCGAATTCAGAGTTCATGGGAACGCCGTGTGTCGGAAAGCTTCTCCAAAGTTATTGTTTCTGTTCGGGTGAGAACATCATATCAGACAGGCTCTCAAAGAATTGGTCTACAAAATCAGGTGACAGTTCGACCAAATTCGATAGTGCTGTAACTTGGCAGGTGTGAGAATGATTGCTGTCATCATAGTCGGGATCAGCAATGCTCACAGAAGGTCGTACCTGGGTGATGTTGCTTTTGTCACTCGCTCCACTGTTACCACCTAGTCGTAGCACAGGAGTCTCAACGAATGCCGTCATCAGGATTGGTAGCCGCTGGGGACAACACAATGCGTGAGCCGTTATCGGACTTAGAAAAGTATCGATATCCATTGGTACTGCTGATGGAAGTGAAAGACAGATGTCCAACACGCACTCATCTCCGCATAGCATACATCGAAGTACCGGTAAGATACAGTTCTGCCATATAGGTCTGAATGAAAGGAACCAGGTCATGTTTAGATCTCTCAGCCTGGCCAATCCAAGGACTCTAGTTATTCGGTCCCGGTAGCGGATTGCTAGGATTGTCTCTTCCATTCCCATAGGAGCTATGTCTGAGCTTTGGCTTGCCATAACGAAGCAGGAGGGTCAAAAATAAAATCCCTGCTACAAGTCCCAAAAATAAGGGTATGACGCCAAAAACAGAGTGGACAAAATTTGGAACGATTCCCAGAATTGCTTGAAACGGTGTTAGCAGTCCCGTAAAAATCATCTTAAATATGCCTGGGATGCCTATGGCACTAGACATGTTAAGGAGTTGGCTCAACATTTCTACGAAATGCACGGGGCAATTTGTTGATAAAAGGTCATGAACCTCCGTAGCTGTCCTTGCAACTAGAAGATCATACGTCTCTTTTGATGACGTGATGGGCACTGTTGTCTGCAAAAGCACAGACTTCATTTTGCTTAAAGTATCAATTCGTATAGAATAGATATTCAGACGAGGCCAGATGGGAGTCTCTGTGTCTACAGGCCCGCTAGGGAACAATGCCTGCATACAGCATTTGACCATGGATGTTACGCTTACTAGATAACTTTTCCCTGGAACAAGGCCAAAACATCTGTGATCCGTTCAAAGAATGTAACTCCCATTCGCAAGTTGCATAAAGAAGGGCTCTATCTGAGTTGCAGGTGTGACAAGCTGGTGGCATGAAAGGTTGTTAGAATTACCTTCACAAGCTCAGTGTAAATTAATACCTTGGCACAAAAGCATACCGCTTAGTGAACGTTTACGTTTTCACCACTAAGAAATACATTTTTGTCGCTGTCACTATAGCAAGAATGTGTGTATGGTAATTTCCATTCTGACTTAACATATCCTTTACCCAATCGTTCATACTGGCCAGTAGGTATGTATTCAAGGCACTTTTTAAATCGGAAAGTTGTTATCGGAATAGTGATAATTCCGTGTATTATCCATTCAATGACAGGACTCTCTGACATTGTCAATGGTAATCTCTCAAGTTTTTCGATGCTCAGGATTGTATAGTCTGCTCCTTTCTGTGCCAAACTGATTTGTTTATCAATAAGGTTAAAATTGGAAAATAATGACGTTGTGTTGATTAAACGCCAAGGCACATAGCCTGAACGAAGATTTTGCAGCGTCCAGCCCAATTGTACAATAGAACGTAATTGAGATTGGCCATGCTGTAACATTAGCAAGTCTCTGTCTATTATGTCAAAGGCAGAAGATACAATATTGTCCAACGAATATATTCTGGAGGACAGAGTCATTAACCCATTGTCCACTACAGAAAGTGATTTTTCCAAATTAATATGATCAATTTCTCGTATTTTTTCTGCTGTTTCAATTTGTGTGACTTTCCAAGCCTCGTTGTACGCAGCATAGATACTGGTCGCTATGAAACGCTTTTGACGCTGTTTGCGTGGTCCAAGAATGAAATCGCGCAAATCAGCACCATCTTTTAGTAAAGACAAGTGTTGCTTAATTTCAGCCAGTGTGGATGTTCCTAGCCATTCGAGGCAGAGTTTCCCTACACTGTATGTTGTTACTATCCCTGGATGTTGTCTCTGGGAGTATCTAGGGTCTTGTCTGGTCATTTTTAACCCCTGTGTTTTGTTCAGGAATCTATCTTGACAGCTGTTTGTGTCAGTAGGCCAGATTAACCACTTTTTCCAATCAGGATGTGTTCTGTTAAAATGTAAAATTTTTGTTACGTCTATCTCAATATCTGTTGTTGTATTATCAGGTATTGGCTTCGGAATAGACGGTGTGTTAAGGTCTTTGATCTTAGCTAGGCCAAGACAGGAAGTTTGGTGAATTGTGTCATTTAAAAACATCATTTGTTCTGGTATCATGCAGGTTCTGAATAGTGCTTCAAGGCCTTGTACCTGCCAATATTTTGTACCCCAAATGGTTTTTGTTTCAATGTTATTTTTCCAATAATCAAAACCAAATGTCATAATTTTGTCATAAAATGCTTCTGAATATATTAATTTAGAATTTGTCAGCATTGTTTTCATTCCTGTTTTATCTAACAATTTGTAATAAAACGTTTCTGCATCACTGGTGTTAAACCCTGAGAAGTATTTGAATTTCTCAAAGAATGCTTTAGAACTGCTTTTAGGCGGTGTAGCGCAATGTTCCCATTAATTATACTTAAAAACATTTCTAGGCTGTGCAGATTTATGCAAATAATGATTGCCATAATGTGTATAACAGAATAACTGCTCATAACTAGATGAACCTTGTAAATAATCATGTTCTGTGAATCTAGCTGACATTACTAAATCGGACATCATGTCATTAATACTGTTAAAGTCCCAATCATTAGAAAATGTACTAGGTTTTACAAAGTCACTTAAGGAAACCTTCAGTTGATGAGGATACTTCAGGATCTCGACCGGACCATAGATCTCATAGTCAGTTTTCTCCCATACTACCCCACCGGGTATTGGAATGGCTGTGACATTTACTGTTGACAGTTCTCTTTTCTTCACGTGGGATGATCTGTGTGATTTCAGGACTAGGTTGATGTTCTGACTTGCTCTGTCCATTGTACTATATTTTCCCTCAATGAATTTTCCCAAACAAAGTACCACGATGAGCCAAAGCAGGAGGAAAAATACACCTAGACCGAACCAGAACTCTAACCAAGGGGAAATAAGGTAGATTTCCTTCAGTTGATGAAAGAGTTTCGTTGCTTTTTCTTTAAAAGTCTTTTTTGTTTCTGGCATCACTTCGGGGTCGTTTTGATCTTCAGAGAAGTTGTCGAAGTTGATGAAATAACCAGAGGCAGTTCTGTCAATTGTTGGGATTGTTCTTTCAATCTGTCTTTCGGTAGCATTTTCTGATGCCACATTATTGTAGACTGGTGTTTCTCGACGAACTGTTTCAATCTGTGTCTCAAGAGGCATGAGTTCCATTGCATTATTGCATAGTCCTTCTCTGTGCACTGCAGGCTGATCGAATGGGATTAGTCTTTCAGTTTGAACCTCTTGGATTGTTGCAAGTTTGGGTATTCTGTTGTTTCTTGGGAGTCCACTGGGCCTACTGTTGATTATAGGCCACATGGTTGTGGTTTTACCAGGTCGATAGACACTACTCTGTTCTCCTTTTTACCAGCAAGGGGCGGTAGTACTACTGATCTTGTTCCGGTGACTGCCAAGACAGGTACTGCTTTTCTGTAAGAAGGCCCAAATTCCTTCTTCACCTCGATTTTTTCTCTGACTAGATCCCCAATCTTTGGAATACAGACAGGCCTTGCTGGGGCTGTTGCTTGTGGTGCCTCGTCAGTGGTATCTGGCTGTTGCTTTAACTTTATGTTGCTTAAGGATTTTCTTGTTTCATTCAGTTCCTGTAAAACAGCCAAACGATCTTTGATATCAAAGTCTGTTGTTTTTTCTTGTACCACTGATATCTGACTATCTAAGTCCTGAACTGTCATTCTAATTCCGAACAATAGTTCGTATGGGCTGAAACCTTTTAGAGATTTTCTTGGCAAATTGTTAAGACTGGTTTGGACACTTATTAAATGTTTGACCCACCCAGCGCCTGAACCTAATACCTTCGCTGTTATAGATCGCTTTATGTCTCGGTTTTTTCTTTCTACCACACTATTCCCTTCGGGGTGCGACGGACAAGAATACCGCAACCCAATTCCCATGCTGGCCATGGCCTCCTTATAAGCTCGAGAGCTAAAAGCAGGACCCTGGTCAGAATGGAGCGTGGTAATTGCGTATGTGCCGATAAAGACTCACAGATCTTTTATAACCGTTCTAGCGTCAGCCGAGCGCTGGAGGCCACATTCTTTAAGTGTGTTTTAGCCTTAACTATTAATAGGACGCAGGATGGGGTGTAGACAGCGTTACGCTGTTTCTGATCGGTAGCCGGTAGCATGGTTCACCACTGCGATCCCTGTTACAGTTTTCACAGTTGTTTGCATATATTTGGTGTTGTACACTCATTCCCAGCCACCAGTATACTGATTGTAATTCAGTCAGGGATTCCTTGATCTTTCTGTGCCTAGGACCCAAACCCATGTGTGCGTCTGCTATTAAAAATATTCTCCTGTTCGTGTTTAGAATTACCCTATCCCCCACTCCAGGGATTCGAGCAAAAGGAACGGAGTTCGCATCGATTATGTATGCATAATTGAGTGGATATTTCACGGGTAGTGCTGCAAAGTCGCCTTTTATGGTCGTTTTTACTGCCAGCATAGTTTCCCCGTCTATGTATTTTTCTGTACGCTTTTTTGTGGCTACGGAAGCCGGTTTAGTTGCTTCCGCTGTGGCTGTATTAGCCAATGAATTCCCTGCAACGTGAACGCCATCACGCTGAAGACTCTGTGCGTGTATCACGTGAGTCTTTAGTAGTTCTTTATGTAAAAGAGCTACCTGTTTCCAGAGCAATTTATGCTTTATTGTGGCACCTGAGTCATCTTTGTAATCGTTTTCAATCCAACTCTGCAGTTTATTATTGTAAGAGTTGACGCATAAATGAGAATCGCACACGATTAGTGTGGGGAATTCACGTTCTGCATTTTCGAGCGCCCTCTTTAAAGACCTGATTTCAGCTCTCTGAGCCGAACAGTTTCTTACTGATTCAGTTTTTGTTACTTCCGGTCTGAATTTACCCCACAGCCAACGACCTTTAACAATCGCACAGGCTGCATCGTAGGATTTGCTCTCTACGTTAAAATGCTGTACAAATCTATCTGTATAGATTATACAGGCGTATTGTGGGAGAGGCAGAAGTTCGATTGGCAGAGGATATTCTTCTTCATATTCTAAATCATTCAGTTCTTCGAATTGCGGGGCGAAATAGTATTTCACATCTTCCGCTCCTAGAGAATCTATACACTGTATCCATTTCGGATCCAGTGACACTGTAGGCAGGTTTACTGGGCTGAATAGCGCCTTGAAGGCGGATTCCGCTGTCAGGATATTAATCTGTTTGCCGTGTGCTAGTTCTCGTTCATTTGCTAATGCAATTTGCACTGCTTTCACAGTTCTTTCTGTGTGACTGAATGTTTTTTCTGCTTGTGTGTACAAGTGAGATTTAATTGAAACTGGTACCTTTTCTCCCTCATTAGAGGTTAGGTACGTGAATCCGCATCCTCCTGGGATGACTCGGATTACAAGATTGCGTGTGATGTCACGTGTATCTAATTTTGTTTTTGCTAACATGTCTGTTTGCAGGGATCTCAAAATTTCTGTGTGTTTTTGAGTCCAATTGATTTGTTTAAAATCAGGTTTAATTAGTTCGTAAAGAGGTTTAACCCTCTCTGCGTAATTTAGAATGTAAGTTCTTCCGAAATTCAGAAAACCTAGTATGGATTGTAAATTCTTCAGCGTTTTTGGAGCTTGGAGTACAGCGCACTTCTCTAAGAAGTTGTCCGCTAGGCTTATCCCTTCACTTGATAATTCGTACCCTAAGAATAGTACTGTCAGATGGGCAATTAGAGACTTTTTAAAGTTGAATTTGTAACCCTCTGCTGCGAACCCAAGTATAATGGTGTTCACTCTTTTCAAGTGAGTATCCAAGTCGTCGTCTGTGAGATAGATATCATCTACGTAAGATAATGCCTCATCATCATATATTTGTAGTAACTCTGTTACTCTAGCTGAGAATAGTCCTGGGCTGTTCTTGAACCCCTGTGGGAGTCGACAGAATTTTTTCTGCGACCCAAATGCTGAGAAAGCGGTCAAGTATCTGCTTTCTGGTGCAATGTTTTGACAAAAGAAGCCATTAGATATGTCTAATGTCGTTTTATATTTTTTCCTAACTATGTTATTCATTAGGGCTGCACTATACGAGTTTTGTACTGCAAATGTTTTGCAACATGCATTAAGGTGTCTGTAGTCCAAAACTAGACGATATGAATTGTCTGGCTTGGAGACAGGAAACAAAGGATTGTTCATCTGAGAGGTGCATGTTTCAATCACCCCCTGGTATTCAAGTTGATCTAAGATCTCCCTGACTTGTTTTTTAGCTTCTTGCTTAATGGGATACTGCCGTTGGGCAGTTGGTTCATTTTTTAATTGGATTTTGTGAGGAGTTGAGTCCTCATCCCATCCTACATGATTTTTATATAATGCCGGTGCCTGGGCTACTGCCCATTTCCTTGCACAAGTATATTTTTTGTGAATCGGAATGTGATTCGAGAAGGCAGGCATAATCATTTCTTCGCCACGAGGGCACTCCCTGACAAACTCTGGGGGCCAATCTTTTTCAGCTAACAGAATATCATAGCCTTTTGAGAGTTTATCCCAAAATAGACCCTTTATTTTCCTAGTCTTATCACCCTCTATACGCAATGTTATTTCGTATATTTTATGGGGCTCGCTAAGTCTGGTGTCGGCAGTTTCAACCTGAATGTATTCATTCGTGTCCACTGTCTCCAGATGACTCATCAAGATCTTGCGCGCTATACTGATTTCTGCTGCACTGTCCAACATTGTCAATGCCCACTCCCCGTTTTTCAACTGTGTCCTCAGTATTCTCGGCATGGTTGATTATTCTAATACTGGCTACCTTCTTTTTTGGAAATTGAGATTTTTTACTCTGAGCAGGTTCCTTGTCTTTGGACTTGGTGTGCGCTCCTGGGTCTGACCGTCCTCTTCTTTCCGATTTCTGCGAAAAAGATCGAGAGGGACGTGTATCAATACTTTGATATCTATCAGGTTGTTTCAGATTATCCCTATTTCTAAGGTTATATCTTTTCTCAGAGGGCTCCCTCATGGGAGACTGGTGTTCTCGAGTCGGAGTTCTTTCCCTCCGTCGAGGAGACCTTCCTCTGGTCTGGAAAACTTTTTCCTTGGGAGTGGATTGTTTATTTCCATCCCAGCTCTTTTTAGGAGTGTTTGAATTATTTTTAATAAATAATTTTTCAGGATTTTCGAGCAGTTGGGGCTTTACTGGTTTTCCACCCAAGCTGTCTCTACCTAATTCTTCATAGCATTTCTCTATGATTCTGGCAAGCTCAACTGGCTGATCTGTTATATCGGTTTCCTTCAACTTCTGGCGGATCGCCACAGATGCTGCTTCTCCCTTTATGTTGGCTAATAATATAGCCAAGACCTGCTTGAAGTCTTTCAGTAATTTCATACCAAGAGTTAAAGCGGGCTCTGGACCGTATTCAATTTGAATCTGTTTTAGCACTTCTGGTATTACCGCCATAGACGGAACACTGTGTGTTTTTGTGTAAATGGAAGCAAAGACTGTACCCCAAGTGTCACAGTCCTCCACGTGTGGTGCGATTCCCATAGGAAGGCAGATGGTCAAGATTCTGTGTTTCTCTATAGGGGTAGTATCAGGAAATACTGCCTCTATTTGAGTGATTTTCTGTGCTAACCAGAAAGGAATTTGTTCCAGTTTAATGGGTGTTTTACCAAGACATGACTGTATGTTCTGTGGTGTAATTTTATTAGTGTTCCCCTGATGAGGGGTCAGCTGTGGTAAATTAACAGCTGGTTGGACTGTTGCAGTCCGCATTACATATTGGACTAATTGCCTATGTATTTTTATAAGTGTTTTTAGCTGTACTAACACCTCTTCTCTAGACATTTTTGCAATGTCCGGATGTGGTGTGTAGCTGGCTAGAACCGGCCACGTTGCTCCTGGTCTACCTAGTGGAACGAGCCTGGTTATGTGATCATTATGTTTTAGGGCGCCATTAAACCAGAGCAGGTGCTCTTGGAATTTTAGTGGGATTTCAGTCTCCTCGAAGGGAGCGTACTCTTCCGGTGGTTTCTCTATTTTGTAATAGTGAAACTCTTTTGTTCTAGCGTTTGCCGCTGGAAAGTTTATCTATGAATAGAATACCTCTGTCTGCCGATATTCGTGTGCCTCTATCACGAAAATTACTGTACCACCTTGTGGTGTCAGTCCGTTTTCTATAAGTTTTAAAGTTATAGATTTTCTTAAGTGGACCGGGATGATAATTGCATCCGGGTCTGTGTCGTCGGGACCCTGCTGAGTCGCATCTGCTGCGGCCCCAGTGGTTCCGTTTTCTCCTGGCATTGTATAAATGCAAGGTTTGCAGAGTAGGTCTCCAAGGAGACAGAGATTAGGTGCACAATATTTTGGAACACTGTATCCTTCAACGTTGAATAAACCAGAGCTTTACATAGGAATCTCTTCCTACTGAGTTCAGGCGAATTTTAACCTTTCACCCACTCCAGACGTCTATTGGAGTATTTACGGGAGAAAGGGGTCTGTGTGAAATATGCACCACTGAGTTACTCTAACGTCTTGCGTTAGTTTATCGCCTTACCAAACGTTGGGCGCCATGTAGCGTAGTTCCTATTTTCCCAATAGGCCCTGCGCATTGGAATAACATAAACAGTAGTATCGACGTAGAAGTGCGGATCTTCCAGGCCTCTACTGACTATGCTAAACTTAATTGGGTTTGTTACCAACTAGCTCAGAGGTCACTGGAAACTTTCTTGACTGAAATAGGAAGTGATCAGCTTCCCTGGCACAGACAAGAAGGGATTCAGTTTTCTAACAACCGTGCAACATGACAACTTTGCTCCTCAGATCAAGAGTCAATCTCTAGGGTCGTGTGAAACAATAGACAGTTATTTTACTCAGTCAGGTTGGTGCAGTTTACTTTCACAATATGTAGAGAATAGAGAGACGGGCGTTTGTCAATAAAGGGTTAACATTTATTGAACAGTCTTTCTTCTCGTACAAGAGAAATGAATTGCCACAATTGCAAGACTTGGTATTATAAAAAGTACGTACAGTAAGATAAGTATTGTGAAATAATACTGTAAAAGCATTGATATGGTTTCTTAGCCATACAATGGTTTAAAAGTAATAAAACATATATACATTCATATATACATTAGGCTAAAATACTCAACTGGTGCTTCTAACTACGCCTACCCCAGTGTACCTGACCTAAGCCTAATACTTGGGAGGGGAGTAAGTAAGTAGCTTTAAGTTAAGTTGGTTTTGCCAAGGTTTGCTTCAAGAATTCTCTCTCAAGGGTTTAGTCAACACCATACCTCTGGAATAGAATGATGGAGGTCTGGTATCTCCCTCAGGGCTCGATATCCCAGTCACCCGCAAGGGTAGACCAGAAACGCTGGAGCTGGATTTCTCGGCAGGAGAAAGGCAGCGTCTCTTCTTCAGCGCGTCGAGGAGGAGGAGGAGGGACAGCGTCCGCGGGCAGCTTGCATCTGCTGGGCTCTAGCAGGGGGACGGCTGTTCAGCTCCTAAGTTCACCACACCATCGTTCGCTAGTTAGCAGCGATAGCAGTAGCGATAGCAGCTATGATATCTTCAGCATAACAGCAGCTTCAGGCGACGGGCAACAGGGGACTTGCTTAAGGCCACGTTGGTAGTATTTATACCTGAAAGGTGCCTTGTTTGACATACGTTTGCTGGACATAAGACGTCAATAAAGATGTCACTAGGAAGTGATCGTCTATCAGTGCTCATTAGAGTTCTATTACTAATCAAAACACAGCAAGCGGGGATTTCCAGGTTTGCTGAGTTTTTATCTTGTTGAAGAACTCGGAGTGTTAATCTAGGAATCTCAGATAGTGACTTCTGCTATGTCATTGCACTAATTGGTTGCAAAGGAAGTGGCAGAGAAAGCTATTCTGAAATGTGGCTCTGTTCGTGTGAGGCCAGAGATGAGTTTCTGAATATTGCACTTGAACGGTTATGCCAATATAGGGAATAAATGGATTTATAGCCGAATAGGGGCATAAGGTCACAGTATCGATCAGGATCCTAGATTAGAACGCTACACCACACTGAAGGTCCAAGTGGTACCTGTGGATTTATGCAGCATTTCAGTCCTCATTAAGCAGATGTAGTCAAGACTGTATGCCAAAGATTTATGTTCGGACGCCTCCAAATACTAGTCTCAAGAATCAACAGGGAAGGTCTGAGAGCAGACATAGCCAGAGCATGTCATTCCTTATGATCTGGTGATCAAGCTGGGGAAGAAGAGCTGCTCAGAGAGCAAATGTGGCTGATGATGTCTTGCTTAACCTGAGAAGATTTAAGTTCCTATATGCAGTGCTTGGATCTAGGCGGCATGACTGTGGACCATATTGGGAAGAGAGAGCCCATCTCGACGTTCCCGCGACGACAGCAGGTCCTCTCCCTCAGTCTCCAGAGGGACCTGGAAGAGTTGTTTTGCTTCCCTTAGTGAGCGCAAGACTCGCTGTTTGCCTTCCCATGTAAACATCAGAGCAAAGGGGTGGCCCCACTGATATTTAATATTGAGGTCTCTGAGCTTATCTTTGACAGATTTGAAGTCCTTTCTTTTCCGAAGCATGACTGGAGCCAGGTCTTAGAAGATTTGAATCGAGAGTCCATTATATGAGACAGACTTGATCCCTTGAACCTTTCTCAAGATGGCTTCCTTGTCAGCAAAGTAATGGTCTCTAGTAAGGATGTCTGGGATAAAATCAGGCCGATTACGAGGGGCGAAGACCCGGTGGGCTCAAACAAATAAAGAAGCAAAGCTTCTTTGTTCTCTCTGATAGCGTGTAGGAGGTCCACTGTATACGCCATAATGTCCTTTTCTTGCGTTCCCAGCTGAACCCCCCCTAATGCGCAATTTGTTTTGCCTACTGCAATTTTCAAGGTCTTCTTGCTTCAGCTGCAGGGTGATGTTCTGCTTTTCTATTTCTGCCAGTTTCTTTCACAGGTTTTTGTGGTCTTTCGCCCTGGTGTCCATGGTGCGTTCGACGTTGGCCACGCTACTACAGATCTCCGTGACCTCCCAGCGGATGTTCTGCATACTGGCCTTGAAGTCCTGTTTAGGGGATCCAATTTCATCTTTGATTTCCTGCAGAAAGGACGCCATAAATGCCTGAGTGATTGGTACTTCTGAGCTGGGCTTACCTGACACCGAAGTGGGAGAGTTAGGATCTTCCTGTACCTATGTGTTCGGTTCAGACCAAAGGGACGCTACCGGGTTGTTCCGTGTCACGACGGATTCAACATCCTTGTTGGCCTTATTTTTAGAAGTCATAACAAATTGGTTGATGTGAACCGTGGCTCCAGCAGTAAAGAGGCCCCAGTCCCTAAAAGCAAAGTCAGGAGGTGGCGAGTAACGCAAGTTTGGTTATCCCTTCTGTAGGTATTCAGGTTAATCTGGGGGTAGGTCACGGAGGCAATAGTAGTCCAACAGGGGCGACGCTTCCCTCACACCAAGCTGACTGTTCCACTGCGGGATGCGTGTATTGAGGTCCCCGCGCTTTACGGTTAGGCCCAAGAAGTGAGAGGCAGCTCGGGGTTCCTCTCCTCTCTACAGATGATGGTACAAATCCCACAGGCAGAGTGGGGAACCCTTGCCTAACGCAGTGGGCCCAATGACAAGGTTGTATGCAAACAGAACTCCCCACTTTGCTCAGGGCGCCATGGGAAAGGACAGCCTGCAACCGAGGGGCCAGTAAGTCAATCCAGGACTAGTGTGAGAGGTAGGCGCCGTCAATGGGAGCAAAGGACAGCACCTCCTGTCCACACAACAGCACACAGAGACTCGAGCCTCTCCTGCTACATCCACTCAGGTCGGCTGGTGGCCGACTCAACCAACCCCTTAACCGCTAGTATGCCCCAGATCCGGGATCACGGCGTGCAATTCACCAGGGAGGCGATGTCTGGACAAAGGGCCTCCAGATGGGAAGAGGCGCACATCCAAGGACCAAGGGGTGCCCA
The DNA here is from genome assembly GCF_964263255.1 of Lissotriton vulgaris. NCBI lineage: Eukaryota > Metazoa > Chordata > Amphibia > Caudata > Salamandridae > Lissotriton > Lissotriton vulgaris. The sequence continues at coordinate 1,207,058,762 of NC_141695.1, forward strand.
AGACTCTTCTCAAAGGTATCAGTGGTGATCGATGACCCCCGCCAGTCTCCTCCACTACAAATTGGCGGCGGAGGTCGTGCCTCGGAGGTCCTTCAGTAGAACCAGTCCTGGGGTGCTGTGGGCACTCCCCACTGCTCACCGGGGCCCCCTCAGTCCAAGCGCACCAAAAAACTCACGGTGCGTCCCTGGGTTGGGCGTCAGAATTTCATCCTCCGGGGCTGGTAGGCCGGGCCCAGCCGCGTCACCTTCATGGTCCGCAGGGGGATGTAAGGTGCCGTCACAGCGTCTCCAGCAACCGGAGAGCCTCAGGGGAGAAGCGCCAGCACTGGGATCCCTCCGATGCTCTTTCCCCTCTCCAGTGTGTCGCGGGCCCAGGATCGTGGCTCAGCAGCTTTCGCGCGATGAAAAGGCCACCCCTCAAGATGGCAGCAGAGGGTATTGCTAAGGGAGCCGCCGACGTTCTTAAGCTCTCAGGCATGGCAGAGCCACGCCGGAATCGTGTTTCCTACTCCATTTGCGTCTTGGCCACACCCTCTCATGCTTTTTTAACTTCAATATCAGCCCTCTGGCCCAACCTATACAATCATGTAGGGTTAAAATTATGAACTACGCTGACGAAGTCCATTCGCTAATTTCTTTTGACAATATGGTGTCTACCCCCTGCACATTCTTCCACAACTATATGCTGACTGTGGCCTCCTGACTATCTCAAAATCCCTTGAAATGTAATACAGACAAAACAGAAGTCCTGTTCTGCTCTAATACAATGTGTTCCATGACCTTCCATTTGGATAAGAGTCCAGGACATTCCAACAGTGACCCCAATGTTTCAACCTCGATCCTGGGTCTCTGTTAGAGTGGTTCTGAGGCTCTTTGGACTATTGGCCTCTTTCATTCTGCCTGTTGACCATGCCAGGTGGCATATGTGGGCTCCACAGTGGGTTCTGAAGTCTCATTGGGCCCAACACTATAGGAGCATGTCAGTTTCCATCCAGGTTTTGGCAGAAACTGCAAATGACCTGCAGTAGTGGCTGCTCTAATTGGACCAGCAATGGACCCTTCTCCCTACCCCACCCAGTGCTGATATTGGTGACAAAGGCATCACTGCTGGGTTGACGTGGTTATCTGGGAGAGGGGGCGATCAGGGGACTCTGGTCTGTGGTGGAGACCTGTCTCCACATCCACCTATTGGAGTTGCTGGCCATTCTTTCTCATCCATCAAGGGGAGGCTAGTTCAGGTCCTCACTAACAACACCCCCCGCATGTAGTATTGCAACAAACAGGGCAGGGCGTCATGTAAGAACTTTTATATGCTGAAGTTCCCAGAAATGGTACATGAGGAACAGGGGGTCCCCGCAAGAGAAAAAAATATAAGTAAGGTTTAGGAAAGTTATTTAAAATAATACAATAACCTTCTCACAGTATTGCAATTTATTAACAAAACTGGATACATCCAAAAATTGACATCTGTTCAAATGGTCAATCAACAAGCTTAAAAAGCCCCAAGGGGAAAAGGAGAAAGGAAAGGAAAGGGGGTGCTCATCAAAGGAAATTACTGGAAAGTGATAGTCATATTAAGTCAGACCAATCACAAAATTCAACGGTAATTAAACATTTCAAATGTAACATCCTAATAATTGGGAGACTAAATTTGGTACAGTTGCAGAAAAGACATTCACAGGTTCAACCACGTCAATGGTAATGTCAGGGACTTAGAACCGGATGTCAGAGGAAACCAAACAAAAGTCGTCGACGTTTCGACCCCTGTATTGTAGGTCAAGTAGATTCCTTAAACCAATGGTATGGTATAAACTCTGGTACCACGCAGAGAGTTTCCTTGCAGCAGAATTTTATGTGGTATCCCAAAGGGTGGAGGAGGATCCAACCAAGAACTAATATGGGCCCAACACCTTTGGGGGATGCGGAACACCAAAAGGGAACGATTGGAGCTCACCTAAGTATGAGGTCACGAAGGACCTTAAATTAATGCAGAGCCAAGCTTATGTGTCCGGATAACCTGTATGACTTAGACAGGGAGCCGGAGTTTGAGTAGAGGGGGCACTGTAAACACAAAGGAAAAATAACTTACTATATTAGAAAAATAGTAAAAGGGTTTTTTAAAAAAAAAATTTTTTTGCGAGTGAAAGTCAAGGATTAGGGGACCATACTCACTAGATCAATCCAAGATTCACAAGCTCCAAAGGGGTACTTTCAAATTGGAAGGTTACGTTACGAAGCTATAGGAAACAAATTCGAAAAAGACCTCAAAAATCCAGCGCTGGCTTTAAAACGTGTCTAAAAATCACACACGACGCAGAGCCACTTACTTGATCCTAGGTGGAAGTGATCAAGATATGAGGCTGGATCACGAGCTCGACAGATGCTTGAGGAGCCTCGGAACCCCGGTCACTCTGGTAATGGAAACATAAACGGAACATAGGTCCGTAAGCCCGGGTGCCACTAGGGCTGGAAATACTGCTTGAATATATTTGGAAAATAGCAGACTCATCTGCACTCACAATAATGTTCAAACAAACTCACGGTTAACGAACCTGGGACAGCCCCTTCCAATGATGCTGCTCGGTAAGCCTTGGAAAACAGGTCAAAACCTCAGAGCCATAATCGCTAAGGTAAAGGAAACAGAAAACGGAACAGAGGTCCGTAAGCCCTGGTGCAATTGGGGCAGAAATACTGTTTGGCGAGTAGCAGAAACATCTGCACTCACAGTGATGGCGGAAACTCACAATTAGTTGAACTCTGACAAAAGCCCTCCAGCGGTGCAGCTCGGTCAGCAATGGGAACAAGGTCGGATTAATCAGCCATGATCGCCCTTCGACCGTGCAGCGGGAGCAGAAGCGAAGTGAAACTGACACTACGCGATGTTGAGCCGGGAGGTCACGTGTCCCTCATGTCGGAAAAAGTGAAGAAATACTTCACTCGTCCCGAAATTCGAATTAGAAAATGCTCAGGGGCAGACAATATTCAGGACCTTAGGTGGCAGTTGGTAATAGTAAGATTTGATGTACAAAAACTCGCAATTTCATAAAAATTATATAGTTAAACATAGACAACCATATGCTTGCAACTATTGCATGTTAGAAAAACGGTCCGTGCAATTCTCAGAACATGAGATTGTAAACGGATATGTAATGAAACATATAGGTTCAGCCACATTCATCTAAAAGTAATCAGATGGAAGATAATAGATAATCAGATGGAAGATAATACAGCACTCTGTAAAATTAAGCAGTTATGCATATCGTCGGGCACTTCTCGCACAGGATGGTGAGCCGAGGAATAAAAAGATGGTGATACAGCACTCTATTAGGTCAAGCAGACATGTGTATACTCGGGCACTTCTCACACAGGAGGGTGAACCGAGAAATAAGTTCTTAAATCTTACACAGTACTAATCGCATCACAGTATTGATCAAAGATTTTAACCTAGTGCTGCCATTTGGGACAGGCTACTATCTAGTTCATTGAGCCCATTTTTGATGGTGTCCAAAAGGGACATCCATTTAGCTTCTCGTGTGTTGAGTATTGTCAGTAGGTTACCACCCCTCCTACTGAGTGTGACTTTTTCTACAGCGAACCATCTCAGTTCGTTTACTTGATGGCCACTTTTCAACCAGTGATCGACCAAGGGAGCCCCTGTCACTTTACATCTTAGTCTACTTCTGTGTGAAGAGATCCTTGCTTTGATCTTTTGTTGTGTCTGGCCCACGTATAGTAGATTACAGGGGCACCTGATAATGTAAATGACCCCTGCTGTGTTACAATTAGTGTAGTGTTTGAGGTGAAATGTGCGTTGGCCATGTTGTAAACTCTTGGTTTGAATAGTTGTTTCGCAGGCAATGCATGTCCCACATCTATAGTGCCCTACTAGACTGGGCAGGTTCCATAAAGTAGTAATGGAAGGTTGGCTGACTGGCTCCAAATAAGAGTGAACTACCACATCACGAATGTTCTTAGCCCTTTTGAAAGAGTGGAGTGGTGGATTTAAATGTCCGATTTCTTCGGCCACAAGGTGCCAATTCTTATTGATAATCCGTTTGATCTCATTACTGCGAGTAGAGAATGTAGTAACGCAGACAAGGCGATCTGTTTCCTCTTTATTGGTACCTTCTGGCTTCAGTAGGATCTCCCGGGGGTTATACCAGGCCCGTTTCCGTGCCCGTTTGACCATCCGGGCAGGATAGCCGCGAGTGATTAAGCGGTCACAGAGTACCTCAGATTCTTTGACGAAATCGGATCTGGTTGAACAATTACGCCGCACCCTAAGGAATTGGCCAATAGGTAAATTGTCTTTAAGGCCTCTGGGGTGGTGGCTGCCATATTGTAGGAGGGAGTTGCGTTCTGTAGCTTTCCTGTAAAACGTCGTCTGTAGACGATCTTCATTCACATATATTGTGATGTCCAGATATGGGATGCTTGCGTCACTGGATTCCATGGTGAACTGGATGTTGGCATTGCGCAAGTTTAACCATGAATGGAAGGCACACAGTTGTTCTTTACCACCATTTCAGATACACAGGACGTCGTCTATGTATCTTACCCAGAGGGTAAGATTATTCTCAAATGGGTTGGTGTTGGAAAATATGAACAGATGCTCAAAATGATCCCAGAAAGGCTCTCTTTTGGAGTTGCATTCCACCTAGAGTGGAGCACAGGAATCCTGAATGCCTTCCCACTGCTATCTCTCCTGCCCGACGTTTTCAAGAAGGTCAGGAACAACCAATTCCAGTGATCCCAGTGGATACATATTGGTCCAATTTGTCTTCCGATCAGTCTGCCTCTGTAGGAGGATCTTCTGTTGCAGCAGGAGGGTCTTGCATCCGGGCTGTGGCCATCTACACCTCCATAAGTGGAGATTGAGCGGTGGCAGGTGATAGCATTTAATATCCTTCCATAAGTAGTAGATGTCATCCTTGCATCCAGGTATCCCTTTAGAAAGTCTGTTTACATCGGGCCATAGGATAAGTTTGTGGTTTGGTGTGGCAACCATAATGCGGACCCTTTCAGGTCCGACTGTCGGATGTAGTAATGTTTGTTTTGAATTTGACCCAGCAAGTACTTGCAATGGGCACTGTTAAAGGTTATTTTTCAGGCCTTTCAGCCTTTTTGTGTTTACCAGACTAGCCATTCATGTTTCCCTGTTATGTGATTCTTTAAAGGATTTGTGATGCCACAGTGGGAACTTAATTTGGTCCTTACTTTTCTTATGTGAACCCCTTTTGAGCCAATGCACAGCAGTCTTCTACATTTCCAGACTCTAAAGACATTCTTTCTCATCACAAAAACTACAATTCATTGCTTTAGTTAGCTTCAGGTTCTTTCAGTCCAGCCGTCCTTCATCACCTTGTTTTATGACAAACTGGTGCTAAGCACTACAGCGGCCTTTCTACCAAAAGGTTACTCCCTTGCACATTAGAATTCCATCACATTTCTGATATTCTTTTGCTCCGCCTCAACCCTTGAAAGAGAAGAGAAACCATTATTTGGACCCCAGAAAACACACTGAGCTTTTACATCACCTAAACCAAATACCATTGGGTGGACAGTCAGCTCTTTGTGGGGTTCTATGGGGCAAAGAAAGGCTGGTCAGTGCAGAAGAGGACTTTGTCCAGGAGGATAGTCCTCTGATAGCCCTCTGCGCTGGCCAAGCAGCTGCCTTCCAAATGATTGAGGGCCCATTTCAGCAGGACCAAGTCTGCTTACACTACATTGACCTGTCCTGGATATTTGTCAGACTGCAATGTGGGACTCAGCGCACATGTTCATAAAGCATTACAGATTTGACTGCCAGGTTTGACAGGAAGATCATTTTGGCTGTTCGGTCCTGCAAGTACTTATCTGATAGAGACATCTAGCCGCAGATTCCTTAACTTAGAATATCCCCAGGCGTCAGACTGGATCCAGAAATGTTTTACAGCAGTGCCTCTGCGCGCCCGGGGACAGAGTCACACAATTCCTCCCTGATGTCGTCCACGTACGTGATGTCAGCGAGGTCATATAAGTCCCTCCCGGCGCTCTGACGTCCGTTTCCTTCTTTTCCGCGTGCAACGCAGATTCAGAGTGAGCGGTTCCTCTGGCCCGTTTTCAGGCCCCTGTTTGGCACTTCGCATCCGGAACAGTGTGCGATGCCTTCAGGTTTAAAAACTTGTAATTCATGTTCACGACAGATGTCCGCGACGGACCTGCATCTATTAGTATGTGGTGTCTGGGCGTGCACCATGATTCCACGGACTGCGAAGCCTGCCAACGCCTGAAGGCGAAGTCTTGGCGGGAGCGCCTTATGAAGCTTTACTCAGCACGGCTGTGCCGGTCAGAGTCGTCTCGTCCCCCGGCCTCTTCATCAATGGCAGGTCCCTCTTCTGTCCGGTACCGCTGTCGATCAACCTCTGAGGTCCGGGCCGTTGTTCGCCACTTGGTAAGTCGAGGCGCATGTCGCCGAGGTCTTCGAACTCCCCTTCTTCTGTTGTCAGGGGTACTGGTTCCTGGAATATTCCGGACATGCACTCCAGACAGTCGCCCCCCCCTCTATCCGCCCTTTCCGGGTGTGGGGGCGACTCTGGCCCAGATGGAGGCTTACGCCACGGTCCTCTCCCGTTTCTGGGGTGTCCTAGAAGCCTCCGCTTCGTGTGGGATCTCCGACGGACTCACACGAGGGTTCGCCCCCGGTGCCAATTGAGCCTTTGACCCCTGGGAACGTCGTAGATGTGGTGTCGTTAGGGCGCGGCTTGGTTGGGTCCTCCTCTACAGTCCATATGGAGTTGTTAGGGCACAGCCCAGCTTGGTCCCCCTCTACGACCCACGGTGCCTCTGACGTGCCGCATAGCCCTGCTGGGCTCCCTGAGGCGCTGCAGGTGGTTGCCGGTGCTCATAGTCCTGTCTTGAGCACACCCCGGGCTTCCGGGCAGGCGATCTCCTGTCTGGAGCCGGGGTTTGCGCCGTTCCGGCGCCGAAGGCTCACCTCCTCGGCTCTGCCTCCGCTCCTTTTTCCAGAATTGGAGCCTGTTTTGAATGAGGCAGAGTCGGCGCCGGGGCGGCGCCACAAATTTGCCTCGCCTGCCCTGGCGCCTTCTCCTTCTTCAGAAGGGGAGCTTGTCATAGTTTTGGCGCCGGACAGCTCTGACTCGACTCCGAATGCAACCGAGTCGGCGTTTGACGAGGCGCAATCGGCGCCGGCACGCGTAGTTTTGGTGCCGCACTCACGCCTGGCGTCGCCGGAGGTATTGTTGCCAGTGCCCCCCTTGGAATTTGTGGAACCTCCTCAGGAGCTCCCAGATCCGGCAGACTCTTCGCCTCCCCAGGAGCCCCATCAGGATCCTCATTCTTCCTTGGGGCTTCCTTCCGTGAGGCATTGGTCACACCCTCAGTGTCTTGGGAGGGTCAGCTTACAACCCTCCCCCACTGATGAACTGTTGTCCCCTCCGCGGAGGGCCACAGAGGCTGGTGCGTTTTTTTTTAGAGTGGTCTCATTGGCCACCCGCATTTTAAATATGCAACCCCCTTCTGCTCCTTTGTCTGTGGACCCCTTGCCTGAGGTCCTTCACCGTGGGTCTGGAAATGTGGAGCCACTTTTGCCCTTTTGGGTACCTTGGTCCGGCCTGCTTCAGGGGACCCGGTGGCTCGTTCAGTTCTGCACCGCCACCGTACAGCTCCACATTACCCTGTTTGTCTTTTTGTGCACCCTGATGTGCAGGGGTTTGTGTTGCAGACTGCCTTTCCTTCTCTGCCCCCTCTAACGCTTCCTCCATCTCGGGAGTCCAGATGACTTGAGTCATGGGGTAGGAACATCTTTGCATCCACTAGTGCAGCTCTACGGTCATTAAATACAGTGTGTGTTTTGGCTAGGGCTACCTCTGCCCTGTGGGACTCTGCAGAGTCTTTGCTTCCAGACACTTCTGAAGGTGCTTGCGTTGATCTCCTTCACCTCCTCTGGGATGGCCGCGACCTTGCGAAGTTCACAATCCGTTCAGCCTTAGATACTGCGGATTCTTTGGGCCGAGCCATGGCGGGTTCTGTTGCCTTAAGGCATCACGCTTGGTTGCGAAATAGCTTCTTCCCTAAAAATATCTGAGACTGACTGGTTGACTTACCCTTTGATGGGGTTTTGCTTTTTGATACTCATGTCAAATTGGCGGTTTACCGGCTCCTGGGGGGCTTTCATCCTCCCACTTAGGTCCTCTTTGACCTGTCTTCTGTGGTGGTACTTTTTCATTTTGCATTCTTTGGATGCACTCTGCGTTTACCATGCCTGCCTGTTGGCCTGCCTTGGCTGTGTTCCACAGGTTGCTGTATTTGGTCCTCTTGAGCCGGTGGTTCAGCTCGGTAATGTCATAAGGCTCGGAACTCAAGTTCACGGGTTTGGTTCCTTACTGCGCTCTTTGGCTTGGCTTATTACCCTAAGAGATGTTCCCCGTTGTTGGGGGTATGCATACTCCACGTGGGGTTCTTATATGCTATTATATAGCTTTGCTTATCTCACCTGGGCCTAGAGATCCTGTGGGCTCCATGCGTCGCGAGTAGTCACTGGTGTCCATCTGCTTACGCAATGGTCATCCACCTCCTTGGAAGGTTTCATGGCCTCCTCTTCAAAAAACGGCTCCTACCTGCCCTTACTGTACTAGGTATGATCTGGTATGGACATGTTCATGCTCCTGGCTAGTTCTGCCTCTACATCATTATATGCTTATACATTTATGTATACATGCCGATTGCCTTGGTATCCTCTTCCTACATCGCCACCTCTTGCCAAGGCTGCTAGGTCTGGACCAATATCTCCATGTGCGGGGGGAGCTTTTCTGAGTTGTTGCAAGTTGCCCATAGGTTCCTCCTTGCTTCCGCTTACTGGGGTGTTTTCCCAAATTGACATATGCTCCCTTTTTGGTGTTCAACGCTGTACTTGTCTTTTCTGGAGTGTTGGTCTTGAATTCTGAGACTCTTCCCACCATTCGTTAACTTGGTGTTTTTGGCCACTTCCTTCGGATATGCCCTTTTTCCAAATTGTCACTTACTCTTGTTAAATCTACCCCTGCGGGGAAGTTCTTATGATGACAGTGGTCATTGACTACTGACTGCAAGTCTATATTGTGGGTTGTTTCTAACTTTGGCTTCATACTGCCCGGTCGGGCACTCTTATGCTTCTTGTGTAAGCCACTTTACGGTCTTTATGGCCGTTTGCCTGCTGGGTATTTCTACCTGCTTCAGCGGGATTAGAATTGCTGCTAATTGCCCCTAATTACCCTTTTGGGGTTGGGTGTGCACTTGGCGTGTTTCTTGTCCCGGCGGCTATTCCCAATGCATTACACAGGTTCTGGCTCTTGCCCTTGGGCTTTTGACACCGACTCTTTCGGCTTCCTTCTATAGGCTGGTCTGTTAGGCTCTGGTTGCATCTCTTCAAGTTCATTTCGAGCTTGGGTCGGTGTACTCATCGTGTGCCATTAAGCAGAGAGTGGTCCTTCTTCCTCTCTCTTTCTTCTCTCTGGTATAAGGCTCATGCCGTTCTACCTGTCATTTTTTATACAGGTAGGGTGTAGCGCCATTCTGGCATTTTTTAGGAAATCTTCTATCCTGTTATTTCTGCTCTTTCGAGCTCCATGGGTTGCTGTCTGGCTGTTCCACCACAGCTTTCCCCCTTTGTCTTTCACTCTGTTGCTGGACCTGATGCTTGGCACTTCCTGTTGTTCTGTCGCAGACCCACCTTCCTTTTGGGGTATGGCAGTGCTATCCGTTCTAAGTTAAGGAAGCTACGGCTAGATGTCTCTATCAAATGTACAAGTTACTTACCTTCGGTAACGAAGTATCTGGTAGAGACGTTCTCGAGCCGCAGATTCCTTAACGCCCACCCAGCCTTCCCGTTCTGCGAGGACCTTGTCTAGTGGTATTCACCACTGGCCTCTTCAGTTGCCATTGGATTATCTCTAAAGGGGGTTCAGATTGTTGCACTCCCCTGAGTGTTTCCATATACAGTTAACTTCTGCTGAGGGGCTTCTTTCCTGTGATATGGTGCCCTTTGTTTCACAAGGAGATTTGTTTTCCTCTCCAGTTATCTTCCCTTCCTTCTGTCTTTTCTACTAACTCAGGGTCCTGGTCTCCTCGTGGTCATCCTCTTTGAGGGTCGGTAGTGCTCTATTTCCATCTTCTGTTGTTAGAGGGAAAAGGCCAGTCTTTCATCCTTTCCTACAGTGGACTATTGCTCTTTCTGTGTTCCATTATTACTAGATGGCACAGTTCTATATGGCACTATCAGTCTATTTCTGCCTGTTGAGATGTTCTTCCCTGTTGCACTTGGGGAAGGGTCTTCGCCTATCTTGCGGGGCTCTTTCTCACAGCTACCTCTTATGTGTAGGCAGTGTCTAATTCTGTCTTTTTCCACCATCTTTATTCACAGATTTGTCATCCCTCGCACACTGTTCCCATACTTTTACAGTTTTAGTTTGGTGGTGCAGACAAGTTTCTCCAAAGGAAACTGATGTCAGCGTGCCGGGAGGAACTTATATGACCTTGCTGACGTCACGTACGTGGACGACATCAGGGTGGGGTCGTGTGACGCCGTCCCCCGGCGTGCAGAGGTGCTGCTGCAAAAAATGTCCGGACCCAGTCTGACGCCTGGGGATATTCTAAGTTAAGGAATCTGCTGATAGACAACGTCTCTACCAGATACATCGTTACCGAAGGTGAGTAACTCGTACTTCGTTCTACAAACCCACCACTGCATTTGTACTGCTTTGGTAGCTATTGTAAAAGTGATGAATCTGTGGTTAGAAGCATTCTTCAGAAGAACGAGTAACCTACCTTTGGTATCACCACCCTCCTGTCTCCCCATTCTGTTGAATGGCCTCTTTTCCATCTAAAAGGGTCCCAAATTAGACTGCACACTGGCACAAATAATTGTTTTTTTGGGTTGCACGTCCAAGGGCATGTACAGTGTAAAAAAGAAACTGATGGGGGCCAAGATAGCAGCCGAGTAGGACGTGACTGCTCGTCGCTCCGTCCTGTGGCCTAGGCCCTGCCTGCTTAGCTGCGTCCAGCGTGGCCCTAGCCGCAGTTTTGGACCTTGTCCAACACAAGCTCTGGCACCTCTGACCTGATTTTGGGGTGGTGGGGACTCCTGACGCCTGCCATCGGAGACCGGGACGCATCAGGCTGAGCGCGCCCTGCAGTCTCTCTCGTGGCCCGAAGTGGGAGAGAGTGGGAGCAAGTGTGCCTGGGGTCGGAACCTGAAACAGCTCCCCCGCGGATCACTGGCCCAGGAGGTGTGGGGCCAGAGAGGGCCTGGCAACTGGCAGCCGGAGAGCATCTGAAGAGCAAACGGCACAGCAACAAAATGGTGGTGCAGGTCCGAGCACGCCAGAGTAGCATCCCTGCACCCGATAGAGGTGAGCCACTCTGCGGTGCGGTTCAGCTGTCGGGCGCATCCAGCCTTCTGCGCTCTCCATTTCCAGAACAACCGCATGCACCGAGGCCTGTCCACACTGCACCTGGACCTGTGAGCTCACCAGAGAGGATCGCAGCACGCCAGCCTTGATCCTACGCCTGCCCCCCGGACTGCTGACCTCCGGCGGGAGGCGCCCCACCCTTCCCTGTCCTGGGAGCACTAAGAAGGTGAGAGGCTGGGTACGGAGAAGCGGGTCTGGATGGGGAACTGTGGCCCAGCAGCAGACAAGGGGGGGAGGTGCTGATTCCTGCTCCCCCAGCACCGTCTACTATACTATTAAATCCTGAAGCGGCCCTCCATGTTCTACATTGGGAGTGTATAGAGCCGTCAACCAACTAGGGAGCTACGGTGCGGATCGCCTGTTTAGGTGGTCCGTGGGGCCAGCCCTTTGTCTTCCCTTACTAACGCTGCCCTGGGGACGGTGGGGAGCTTCTGTTGGCAGTGGGTTGAGGGCCGACCCCGCAGGGGAGCCCTAGCCTACTTGGTTGAGCTCCCTCTTCACACGCAGTGTCGCTTTTGACTGCCATTGAGGAGTAGTGGCTCCCTCACGATAGCTACTAATATATCTCGGAAGGACTGGTCCGTCAAAGATCTACTAATCAAGGCCTGGACCAAGAGAGAAGAGGCAATGTCACTGCAGAACGACGCGGCAGTGCGACGAGGTTCAGATGACTTAGAGGGACCGGTCACCCGCAGTGTCCTGGAGTCTCTTTTCGCGAACTTCACAAGAGAATTCCACAAAATGAAGAAGGATCTCACTGCGGAGATCCTGGAGAAGCGCAGAGACATCGACTCGGTGGGGGAGCAAGTTGATGACCTGGAGAATAAGATGACTGCTCAAGACGAGGAGGTATCCCAGCTTCAACAAAGAGGTCCTGCCACTTCGGGAGCAGCACATCGATCTCCAGGCACATGCGGAAGACCTCGAGAACCGTTCAAGCCAAAACAACATAAGGATCCGGGCGGTGCCTAAGGGAACCGAAGATCTGGACATTGATGCCTTTGTCATAGATTAGTTCTGTCACATCCTGGGAAGCCCTCCGGACCAGGAGATCAGGCTTGACCGGACACATACTGTGGGACTCAAGCGACCACCGACGGCTCCCCCTCCCGACATCTTAACATGTGTACATGACTTCAAACTTAAAGAAAGCATCTTACGAGAGCCACGGGCCAAACACCTTGTCGAGTTTCGTTCCTGCAGGTCCCTTCTCTTTCAAGACCTGGCGACTTCCATACTACAGAAAAGACAGGAGTTCCACCCCATCACAGCGTTCCTACGCTCCAAGGAAGTTGCACACTCTTGGGGCCACCGGTTTAGACTCATCTTTAAACGGGAGGGCAGACTCCGCCAGGTTCGTACTTTTGAGGAGGCTGTGTTGCCTCTTCACCTTCCAGGGGTCCACCGCGCCACAGCGGAGAAAGCTGCCTCCACTGAAAGCCAAGCTGATCCAGCACGATCGCAGTAAGTTGGGAACTTACCATTGAGCTTACGCCCAGACTCATACACTATTGCCAAAGAACGCACTGCAGTCCTTCAATCCTATCAGAAGACTTGCATGCCGCAGACTGAAACACATAGACTGAGGTGCTGTGGTTCACAATCTTATTGGGTCTAACCATGCTTTATTTGGCTGGGCCTGGTGTGGGAAGGGGGTGGCGGGAGTTCCTGATATCCATCTCACGCCTTACCACTGGGCAGGTTGCCCCGGGACATTTGTGGACTGTACCAGTAAATGTTTCTTGTTATTTGTTTTTTGTTGTGGGTCTTGGGATTTTCTCCTCTTCCTCGGAATTTTTTCAGCAGAATGATGATTGTCACTCCACCCCTTTCATTACTTCTACGGGACCAGGGGCAACTCTTTGTAGCACACATAGAGACTCCTTCTCATGTCTCCTGACATCAACATTGTGTCCCTTAATGTTAAGGGGCTGAATAACACTATTAAATGACGAGCAGTCCTGTCCTACCTTGAGCACTCGGACGTGCATATTTGTCTGCTTCAGGAAACATACCTATTGTCCACTGACACGCACAGATTGAGTTCCAGGGCGTTTCACCATCAGATGTTCTCCTGCACTACATCCAAGACGGTGGGGGTGGCAATCCTGGTTTCCACTAGATTCCCCGGCCATATAGGTAGCAAACAGGCCTAGATTAGCCAAAAGCTCTAGGCACACACCTTTACCCTGGACACCCATACGTTCACGATCGCTACGGTGTATGTACCCAATGGTGGGCAAGAGGGCTTTATTAGGGAGGTAATACACGAGCTCACAGGCCTTCCGGTCAAAACATTGTTGTTGGGGGGTGGCATTTTAACATGGCATTCGATGGAGACGTGGACCGCTCGGGACAGAGATGGGGTCAGTCAGGGCCTCTTTCTAGAGAGGGGAAGCGACTGCTAACAGAGGCCGGACTTACAGACATTTGGAGACTTCGACATCCAAGGTCTAGGGCATACACCTTCTACTCTCATCTGCACAAGACTTTTTTAAATTTTATTTGTTTACAGGATTTATAGCGCGCACAGCTACTCAATTGAGTGTCCCAGCGTGAGCCTGAGCATCAAAGGGAACCAAAGCCGAGAAAGCAGAGAGCAAGCTACTTGAACAAGAAAGTTTTTTGCTTTTTTTTAAACTGAGAGGGATTCTCAAGGTTATGTAGATCCAGGGGGAGGGAATTCCAGTAAGTTGCAACGAGATCGGACAGGAAACTGCCACCCTTATGTTTCAGCAGAAACCTGGGGACAGATGGTAGAAGCATATTTGAGGAGCGTAGACACCTGCCATGGGTCTAAAACTGAAAGCGTTTCCTGAGAAAGGCAGTCCCATACTCGTAAAGTGCAGCATGAGCAATGGTTACAGCCTTAAAAATGATCCTAGCTTTAACTGGCAGCCATTGTAAATTTCACAAGTGATGCCTAACACTAGAGTGCTTAGGAAGATTCAGTAGAAGGCAGGTGGTGGCATTCTGAACCACCTGTAGTTTGTCCAGAAGGTAACAAGGCAAACCGGCATAGAGTGCATTTCCATAATCTATGCGAGAGGTGACCAGAGCGCGGACAACCGTCTCTTTTGCAGAGAGCTGCAATAGTGGTAGAAATCTACGGAGAAGTTTTAAGATACCAAAGCAAATGCCAGTAAGTTGGCCAATCTGGTTAACAAAACTAAGCTTCTCATCAAACCAAATGCCAAGATTGTTTACAGGATGGCCAGAAGGGAAAGGGCAGGGGGACTCAGTCGGCCAGACGTGATGCCAAGACAGAGGGAGAAACTCCCCAAAGAAAAGAATCTTAGTTTTGTCTGCGTTACATTTTTACTGAGCCGACCCAAGCCAGCTGAATACCGCAGACAGGCAAGCCTTGACATGAGATATATCAGCCTCGTGTTTCTTCCAGGTAAACAAGAGTTGCGTATCATCTGCATAGGCAACCATTTTGGCATCCAGATCCTGAGTCAGATGAATAAGAGGGGTCATACAAAGATGGAATAACAGGGGACTAAGAATAGACCCCTGAGGAACCCTTGTCAGCAAATTTTGAGATGTTGACACAAAAGGGGGAATTCAAACTTGTTGAGTTCTATTTTCCAGGAAGGATTTTAAACACTCTAAAGCAGTGCTGATGATGCCAAGCTTATGCAGACAGGCAAAGAAAAGTGAATGGGGGACAGTATCAAAAGCGGCAGAGAGGTGCAACAGGACGAAGACGGCACTGCCCCGAACGCCAAAGTCTCATGGATAGCCTCTGCCACTTCCACAAGGGCCAACTCAGTACTGTAAGTGGCCCTAAAGCCTGATTGTGCAGTTTGGAGAAGGCCATGCTGTTCAATGAAGGAAGTAAGCTGCTTCTTAGCCATTTTTTCACAGACTTTAGCAATTGAAGGAAGTAGGGAAATGGGGCGGTAGCTGTAAGGGAGATGGGGATCAAGAGTGTTTTTCTTATGAGAGGAGCAAGTAGCGCTTGTTTCCAGACAATAGGCATGCAAGCAAGAGAAAGTGAGGTATTAATCAACTGGCTGACAAAGGGATTTATAATGACCGCAGCAGTAGCCATAAGTTTCGCAGGGCAAGGATCATGCAGGGAGCCTGATTTAAGGCATGATAAGGCATCTAGGGAATCTGGCAGAGATACAGGTTCAAATGCAGAAAAGGTAACCAGGTAGTAGAGCCAGCCAGATAGTCAGGGGACAGCTGAGACAGCTGGCTACTAGAGTTTTGAAAATGCGATTACAGTGCCCTGACCTTATTAATGAAAAAGTGGAAAGTTTTTCACACCATTCGAGAGAGGGGTGTGGGCCACGTTCATTGCATTAGGAGAGGTGAAGCTTTTTACGATGCTAAACAGCTCTTTAACAATATTGCTAGACTGGGCAATACAGTCAGTGTAATAGGTCCGCTTGGCCAATCTAATGGCCGCAAAATAAGTCTTTTGGGCCAGCTTCAATGTGGTCTTGGCCCCCTAGTCATAATCTTGTCTCCATTTTCTTTCTAGCCATTTGCAATATTGCTTCAATATTTTAAAATTGAGGCGAAAACCAATGTTTAGGCAGTGAGGCATTAAGGTGTCTTAGTTTGACTTGTGGAGAGAGATTGCTCACCACATTCTCAATCCAAGAGCAAGACCATGATCATCAAGAAGCGACAGCAGACATTAAGCTAAAGCTAGACAGAAAGCCGCAGGCTTTATTTTAGGAGGTACCATGCCCCGGCCATTGAAGCAAGGCCTGCGAGAGGGATGACCTTTAGAAATCTGCCAGGAAAAAGGAATCAGATAATGGTCAGACCAGGTGACAGGTAGAGGGGGAGACAGAACCAGAGGCAAACTAGAGCAAATTACATCAAGCGTGTGACCCCCGCAATGAGTTGGGGCAGTCACATATTGTTGGAGTGAAAACGATTGTATCACAGATAAAACATTGTGTGTGTCACTCCCGTTGCTGTTATCGATGTGGATGTTACAGTCACCAAGAAGAAGAAAATGTGAATAAAGCCAGGCCCTAGGCATGGTCCAGTCGGCAAGCAGTTTGGGAAAAGGACCGACAGGTGAAGGGGGACGATATAACAATATCCCACCCACGCAATCGTGAGGGGAAATTTTGATGCAAAAGTCGAGTGCCTCAATGTCAGAGGAATCAGTTAGTTTGCTGCATTAACAGTCCCACTCTTCCCTTGCAATCAGTGCAACACCCCCGCCCAACTTTGCGGTCCGCTCTAAATATCTTAAACCCATTGGGGATAGCCATTTCCACAGCTGGATTGGAGAAGGGGTTAAACCATGTTTCAGTGAAAAAGAGCAGGTCCAGAGACTCATCGATCAGCAGATCAAAAATATCCTGGTAGTGCTTAGGAATGGACCGGGCATTGATAAGAACAGCCTTAATATCATGTAGCTCAATCCTACCCTTCCTCTCACCTATAGAAGCAGGGGGGAGCAAAGGGAATTCAAGTCTACACTTATCACAGTGTACTTATTGTCTACGGCAACATCCCATCTCCTGCATTCCCACAGCTATTAGAGTTAAAAGGATAATAGCTCAAAACCATCATACCTTAGCATTCCTGCACTAGTTTCAGCCAGAACGCAGGCATAGTGACCGGCGCCGGGCGCTTTTGGGACGCGGACGGACGCAGACGGGCTTGCGTTAGGCACGCCTTTGGCGCGCCAGAGGCGTGTCCGCTGCGCTGTTCTGCTGCGTGTGTCTGCTGCGTGCTCACGCAGCACGCATTTTTCAACCCCAACCCTCTGGAAGCACTAGAGCATGCACTGAGCAAAATGGCGTCTCTAGTTTGGCACAATCAGGAAGTGGTGGCCCCAGGGAGGAAAGGAAGACAAGCAGGGCATGGAGCTGCAGAGAGTGCCAAGTTCGAAAGGTAAAATTCCCCTTTCCCGTTCAAAATGTTAAATTCCCCGTTTTTCAATTTTAAAAGGCACAGTAAAAATCATCAGTATTCAATTATTAGGACAAGTTAAAACACAGTAAACACAAATAGAATAAGAATAGCAGCAATGGTACGATCGGTAAGAGTACAAGGTAAATATGCTAGAATCGACCATGCTCTCCCCTCTGATTCCCTGACACAGCAGACACGAGTCGTGGAGATCCTTCCCTGCCCCTTCTCTGACAATTTTGCGATAAAGATATCTGTATCGCTTCACTAACGACGCCCTACTCGTTGCTTCTGGTGCCCACGTGAGACCATGCTGCAACGGCTCTCAGTAGTCCAGCAAATTCAGAAGTGCATAGCGGATTACTTAGATCTTAACGACTCCCCTACCATCTCTACCACAACTTTAGGGGAAGCACTGAAGGCAGTGGTTTGGGGGGAATTTCGCTGCATGGCGTTGGCTGATATCAGAGATAGCAGAGAAAATCGGGAGCGTTTGACGGGGGAGATGGCCGAATTGGAGCACATACATCAAAGGACGGGAGCAGCCACGGTCTGGAAACTTCTTAAAGCAGCCAGGGCACAGCTAGCAGGGTTAGATGTTGACTGGGCAGAGTACGCAGTCCTCCGCCTGAAACATGCATTTTATGTGTGGGGTGATCGATGTGGGTGCAATCTTGCCAATCAGCTCTGGGCGCAACGACAAGCTTCCAGGGTCACTGAGATACGGGATCAGCAATGGGTGGATTGTGGCGATGACCCAGAGATCGTAGAGGCGTTCCGGCAATTCTACCCTATACAAGGCTCAATCCTTGCCTGCGCATGAACCAACCCACTATCTTCATGGTGTTGCCACGGATAAATTATTACCAAACCAGGCGGCAGAGCTTGAGGCCCCCATCCGGCTGGAGGAAATTTCGGCAATCTCCCGTTTGAAAGTCGCCAGTCCCGGATGGGTTCTCCTCCGTTTTTTATAAAAAGTTTTATGCTTACAGCCCCACTCCTGGTACAGGTTTTTAATTCAATTGGGTCTTCTCCGGCTTCCTCCTTTCCGCCCTCTATGCTAGCAGTATTGATAACGGTGGTCCCTAAACCCGGTAAGGATAAACGCCTTTGCGGTTTTTACCACCCTATGTCCCTTCTCAATATGGACTTAAAGATTTTCACAGGAATCCTGGCAACCAGACTCTCTCGTCCTTCCGGGCTGATTGACCCAGATCAGTCCGGATTTGTCCCTGGACATCAATACCAAAAACGGCTGCTTCATCTTGGGGATCGATCAGAACTCTTTCCAGCAGAGCTCATGATCGTCTCTGTCGACGCTGAGAAGGCGTTTGATAGGATCCATTGGCCGTACCTCTGGGCGACCCTGGTTCACTTCAGTCTACAAGACCACTTTATCGACTGGGTTTTTGGGGGTTATGTGAATCCTACGGCTACAGTGCGGGTGAATGGGGTGGCTTCCTCTGCCTTTCCTGTCCATAGAGGGACCAGACAGGGGTGCCCGCTGTCGCCGCTCCTGTTCGCCCTCTATATGGAGCCCATGGCTCAAAGGGTTCGGGTTGATCCCGATATTAAAGGAACGTGCTTCGGGGGCTCGGAACATAAGCTTTGCTTTTATGAGGACGATTCAGTGGCGACGCTGGAGCATCCTAGAAAATCTTTATCTGCTTTCCTGGGCGAACTGGATCGGTTTGCACTTGCCTCAGGCTTTAAGATTAATGTGCACAAGTCACAAGCTCTCAATTTGTCCTTGGGGCCAGAGACTCTGGGGCTATTACAGCGCTCTTACCTGATCCAGTGGCCCCGCGATTCCATTTCCTACCTGGGGTTGCAAGTATCTGCCACTATTAAAGCCACCAGAACGTTGAATTATACGGTGATCCTGAGACATATCCACGATTCCCTCAGGAAATGGAGGCCACATTCTCGTTCATGGCTGGTATAGCAGCGGTGAAAATGGTGATATTGCCCCAAATTCTCTACCTGTTTCATACGCTCCCACTGACACTGCCAACCGGCGTCATATATGCATTGCAACGTGACATTGAGAGCTTTGTCTGGCGAGATCAGAGGGCTCAGTTGTGTCGGGAACTTACCTATAGGGACCCGGTGTAGGGGGGGCTGAAAATTCCTGACCTTCTAGCTTATTGTCAGGCAGCTCATAATAGGGCACTGGTGGAGTGGTCCCGCCCGGAATCTGAGAAACACTGGTTGTTTATGGATAGGTCCCTTGCTGGCCCGCCTTTATGGGGGTTCCCTTTCTCTCACGCAAGGGGCGACCTCGCAACTTTTACCTCTTGGAGGTGACTTGTCCTAGATTGTTGGCATGGGACAAGACAGCGGCTTCTAGGGGGCTCACGACATTCTCATCCCCGATCACACCTATAGCACAAAACCCTGATTTCACACCAGGCCTTGACCCCGGGGAGTTCCACCATTTGACTAAAGAGGCCTGCCGCTTCATAGGCCATCTCTTTGAGCTTTCGGGACCCCGTCCTTTTTCTGCTCTCCGTACCGAACATGACATCCCTGAAACGGAGCGGTATCGATACTTGCAGGTCTGCCACTGGGTTCTTCAACGTGATGTGAGAGGAAGTGCGGAGAGACATCTAACCCCATTCGAGAAGTGGTTACTTACAGGGCAAAGCGATGCACGGTTGACATTGGACTTATACCAATTTACACAAAGCACTTCTGATACTGGGAATTCCCCCGGACAACTACGCTGGGAGAGGGAGCTGGGGAGGGTACTTACACAGAAGGAATGGAATGATATTTAATATAGGGACCGAACTGCCAAGCCATGTCTTCCCTGGACCGGAATCAAGCATCCTAGGACCGGTTTCTGGCTATCAGCCGTCTTCAGCCAGGATAGCTTGACTCCAGTGACGTAGTGAGCACGGGACCCACGTCTAGGCATACCCATCCCACATAGGGTGAACAGCAAAACACACAAGATGATGGACGGAATGTTGCACAATGGCAAAACATTCACCCCCAGTCACAGATCTGGGTTTAATCCATTGTTATTTTGCTCACCAAGCCACCCCAGTTCAGACATGGCCATATGCAAATCACTCTTGACCCTGTGCCTCATGGGAACAGCCCAGACCGAACGGCCAAGCCATGTCTTCCCTGGACCGGAATCAAGCATCCTAGGACCAGGCTCTGGCTATCAGTCATCTTCAGCCAGGATAGCTTGACTCCAGTGGCGTAGTGAGCACGGGACTCGCGTCTGGGCGTTCCCTTCCCACACAGGGTGAACAGCAAAACACACAAGATGATGGACAGAATGTTGCACAATGGCAAAACATTCACCCCCAGTCACAGATCTGGGTTTAATCCATCGTTATTTTGCTCACCCAGCCACCCCAGTTCAGACATGGCCATATGCAAATCACTCTTGACCCTATGCCTCATGGGAACAGTCCAGCCCGAACTGGCAAGTCATGTCTTCCCTGGACCGGAATCAAGCATCCTAGGACCGGTTTCTGGCTATCAGCCGTCTTCAGCCAGGATAGCTAGACTCCAGTGGTGTAGTGAGCACGGGACCTACGTCTGGGCATGCCCTTCCCACATAGGGTGAACAGCAAAACACACAAGATGGTGGACGGACTGTTGCACAATGGCAAAATATTCACCCCCCAGTCACAGATCTGGGTTTAATCCATTGTTATTTTGCTCACCAAGCTACCCCAGTTCAGACATGATCATATGCAAATCACTCTTGACTCTGAGCCTCATGGGAACAGTCCAGACCGAACTGCCAAGCCATGTCTTCCCAGGACAGGAATCAAGCATCCTAGGACCGGTTTCTGGCTATCAGCCGTCTTCAGCAAGGAAAGCTTGACTCCAGTGGCATAGTGAGCACGGGACCCACGTCTGGGGATACCCGTTCCACATAGGGCGAACAGCAAAACACACAAGATGATGGACGGAATATTGCACAATGGCAAAACATTCACCCGCAGTCACAGATCTGGGTTTAATCCATTGTTATTTTGCACACTGAGCCACCCCAGTTCAGACATGGCCATATGCAAATCACTCTTGACCCTGTGCCTCATGGGAACAGTCCAGACGGAACGGCCAAGCCATGTCTTCCCTGGACCGGAATCAAGCATCCTAGGACCGGGTTCTGGCTATCAGTCATCTTCAGCCAGGATAGCTTGACTCCAGTGGCAAAGTGAGTACGGGACTCACGTCTGGGCATTCCCTTCCCACATAGGGTGAACAGCAAAACACACAAGATGATGGACGGAATGTTGCACAATGGCAAAACATTCACCCCCAGTCACAGATCTGGGTTTAATCCATCGTTATTTTGCTCACCCAGCCACCCCAGTTCAGACATGGCCATATGCAAATCACTCTTAACCCTGTGCCTCATGGGAACAGTCCAGACCAAACTGCCAAGCCATGTCTTTCCTGGACTGGAATCAAGCATCCTAGGACTGGTTTCTGGCTATCAGCCGTCTTCAGCAAGGATAGCTTGACTCCAGTGGCATAGTGAGCACGGGACCCACGTCTGGGCAAACCCTACCCACATAGGGTGAACAGCAAAACACACAAGATGATGGACGGAATGTTGCACAATGGCAAAACATTCACCCCCAGTCACAGATCTCGGTTTAATCCATCGTTATTCTGCTCACCAAGCCACCCCAGTTCAGACATGGCCATATGCAAATCCATCTTGACCCTGTGCCTCATGGGAACAGTCCAGATCGAACTGCCAAGCAATGTCTTCCCTGGACCGGAATCAAGCATCCTAGGACCGGTTTCTGGCTATCAGCCGTCTTCAGCCAGGATAGCTTGACTCCAGTGGCGTAGTGAGCATGGGACCCACGTCTCGGCATACCTTTCCCACATAGGGTGAACAGCAAAACACACAAGATGATGGACGGAATGTTGGACAATGGCAAAACATTCACCCCCAGTCACAGATCTGGGTATAATCCATTGTTATTTTGCTCACCAAGCCACCCCAGTTCAGACATGGCCATATGCAAATCACTCTTGACCCTGTGCCTCATGGGAACAGTCCAGCCCGAACTGGCAAGTTGTGTCTTCCCTGGACCGGTATCAAGCATCCTAGGACCGGTTTCTGGCTATCAGCCATCTTCAGCCAGGATAGCTTGACTCCAGTAGCGTAGTGAGCACGGGACCCACGTCTGGGCATACCCTTCCCACATAGGGTGAACAGCGAAACACACAAGATGATGGACGGAATGTTGCACAATAGCAAAACATTCACCCCCAGTCACAGATCTGGGTTTAAGCCATTGTTATTTCGCTCACCAAGCCACCCCAGTTCAGACATGGCCATATGCAAATCACTCTTGACCCTGTGCCTCATGGAAACAGTCCAGACCGAACTGCCAAGCCTTGTCTTCCCTGGACCGGAATCAAGCATCCTAGGACCGGTTTCTGGCTATCAGCCATCTTCAGCCAGGATAGCTTGACTCCAGTGGCGTAGTGAGCATGAGACCCACGTCTGGGCATACCCTTCCACACAAGATGATGGACGGAATGTTGCACAATGGCAAAACATTTACCCCCAGTCACAGATCTGGGTTTAATCCATCGTTATTTTGCTCAGCAAGCCACCACAGTTCAGACAGGGCCGTATGCAAATCACTCTTGACCCTGTGCCTCATGGGAACAGTCCAGACTGAACTGCCAAGCCATGTCTTCCCTGGACCTTAATCAAGCATCCTAGGACCCGGTTCTGGCTATCAGCCACCTTCAGCCAGGATAGCTTGACTCCAGTGACGTAGTGAGCACGGGACCCACGTCTAGGCATACCCATCCCACATAGGGTGAACAGCAAAACACACAAGATGATGGACGGAATGTTGCACAATGGCAAAACATTCACCCCCAGTCACAGATCTGGGTTTAATCCATTGTTATTTTGCTCACCAAGCCACCCCAGTTCAAACATGGCCATATGCAAATAACTCTTGACCCTGTGCCTCATGGGAAAAGTCCAGCCCGAACTGGCAAGTCATGTCTTCCCTGGACCAGAATCAAGCATCCTAGGACCGGTTTCTGGCTATCAGCCAGGATAGCTTGATTCCAGTGGCATGGAGAGCACAGGACTCCGTCTGAGCATACCCGTTCCACATTTTCCCCAAGTTATGAATGACTGGTCTGTGCCCAGCTACCAGATGATTGAGCACAGGATAATTTGGGGTTTACTTGTGAATTCACCCTGACAAGGATTGTGGTTACTTCTTGAGTATTTTATTTTTTTATTCCCTTCAACCAGTAACACAGTTTCTTACAATTTTTATTCTTTACTCTTCAAAATAAGAAAGTGTCAGCCCAACCAACATGTTTCACCCCCACTTCGGACTTCATCAGGCCTGCAAAGAACATATATAACAATATTTACAATTAAAAACAACTAATCCCTACATGTCAAATCATATTCAACAATACATTCCCACCCAATATTCAACAAATCCTGAAGTCACACATAAGGACTATATTGGCTCAGACCATCCATCATTAACTCGACACTGAATGTAAATTCTTATGTAAGCCAAAATTGTATACATCACGCCATTACGGGTACTTCCATTGACTTCATATCAAGAAGGTCAAATTGTACCAACTATATCATTCAATTATGATTACTCCCCATGTTGAATTCTTCATCAAACATCATCTGTAGGGATGATCTACAGTAGGCATTAGCTACATCTGTTCATGGTGTGTTCCTTATATAATAAATATTAAAATATTAAACATCTAAAAAGAACACATTAAACATTAAATTCCATATAAGAAAAACCTTAAAATATTATAGAAAATAAATAAACGAATAATAATTTAATTTATACATTTAACACGATAACATATCAAATAAATTAATAAATAAATTTTAATCAATACATTTAATATAATGAAATTACTTCCAACCCTACTCCCCAATAAACTAACAACCCGCTACGGAACTAAAGACGCAAAATTCCATAAAAAAAATAACTACTAAAAGTTTAACGTATATTAAAAATACAAACAATTCTGATACAAAAAAACATCACATACATATAAAATATATATTAAAATTCATAACATTAATACAAATGATATTTTTAACAGCTACATTTTTACAAATGATATTAAACACTTTGATATTTTTAAAGTCAATATTATTTACCTTAAATAGATATTCTTGACCACGATATTCTTGCTGTCGATATTTCTGACCCACAATATTTCTGACTCAATATTTGTGCAACTAAATATTTCTGACTCGATATTCTGTCCCTGCACCCAAGACTTTGTGTAGGATCTGCTGGTGTAGTTCCCACTTGTGGCATGACGTTGTGAGACTGCTGAATGTGTCTGAAAGTGAATTTTGTTTCCCCTGAACATTTTCCACTCAGAGGCAGATTTTGTGAGCTATTGCCCACTCCCAGATCATCTGTGTTCCCTGGAAAGTGGATGAGATCTTGTGCCGCCCTGCTTGTTTATATAGTGCATCGTTGTGGTATTGTCCGTTCAGACGAGCACTTTAGAATTTCGTATTCTGGGAAGAAAAGCTTTGAGGGTCAGATGCACTGCTTTCCATTCCAGCAATTTATGTAGATTGACTGAGTCCTATGTAACTTACTTGGAGCTCCTGGAGGTACGCAAGTGAAAAATCCCTTCGGTAGTTGCTGCAGGTGACCCCTGACGTTTATCATAGGAGTCAAGTAATTACCAGTCACTCTGTCCCTAATTATCCTGCCTTTTTTTATAAGTAATCAGAGTTTATTAGACACTACATCATTCAATCGAGGTACCCCAGATAATAACGACCAATATTTGTTAATGATCTTATAAATCTCATTGTGTTCCACATTATATCTGGTCACAAATGCTAATCTGTCAGTTAGCAGTTCCATTTCCTGGGTCGGAGTGTTTCACATCTATTGACTCCTTAAATTCTATTCTCAGCTCAATCAAATTTGGAACAAGCATAACCACTGACTTTTAGTCTAGTTGTTAGGTCTTTGATTCCATCCTTGAAATATTGATCCTCGCTACAATGGCGACGGAACCTCACCATTTCCCTATAAGGGATGCCTTTAATGACTGAGGGTGTGAGCTGCCAGTGCGTCACTGTGGGCTTTCTATAGAGCTTACCATGTGTCTGTCTCTTTCAATGTGCATTTGCACATCTAGAAAAGTAATTGCACTTTTATAATTAACACATTGTGAATTATACATTGTAATTATTGTTAATTAAATAACCAAAATATTCTGTCATTTGGGAATCCGGTTCTGTCCAAATAATCAAAATATCCTCAATGAAGCAGCCCCTACATTAATGAATTGGGACCACTCACTAGCTGCTGGTGCTCAGGCATGCCCCCTCTCAATTCCCATAAAGAGGTTCGCCTAAGAGGGGGCCCACCTGGGTCCCATCGCTGTTCCTTGGAACGGATGGTACCAATACCCAAGCGAGCATAATGTAGTTGTTTGTCAGAATCAAATTTATCATTCCTGCCAACATTTTTGATTGATCATAAATTCTAGCACTCCTTGTCGCCAGATAATACTCCATAGCTTTGAGTCCAAATTCTTTCTGTATGCATGTGTATTGTTCCATTACAGTCCAAGTCCCACCACATCAAGTGACACAAAAACATGGATTTATTCCATACAACATGCTCCAGCTTGTTCGACACATCCAAAGTATCTCTGACATAGGTAGGTAAATTCATTACAAAGGATTTTACAAACTGATCCATATATTCAACAAATGTTCAGTGATGCTGTCTAACCCAGAGATAATTGGCCCCCGACAGAAGATCAACCAGGCTTATGTACCTTAGGTAGTACATAAATAAAGGAACACTGAGGGCTGCCAACCCCAAGAAATGTATACTCAGAGTCACTAATCAAGCCAATTTTATCCATGACTTCAGTTTCTCACAAATTCTCAGTTTCACCTGGGCCATCGTAATACCCTGTATTCTCCTGTGACGCTGTACAACACATAATTGCCTTCTGATTTCATCCTCATATTCTGTTCTCTTCATCACTACTACATTACGCCCTTGGCAGACTCACATATGACTATGGTAGAGTCAGATCCTAGATCGTTCAGGGACTTATATTGCTCATGGAAGAGATTTCCTCTCATCCTATTTAGAAGTTTCCTATTTTTTAAATTTTGTTCTCAAGCTTATGTATATCTTCCATACATTTCTGGACAAAAACATCTATACCAGAAATTTGGGCACCTCGAGACATAAGCTTAGTCACATAGCTTATTGACACTGATATTGTATTTATCATTGATTGTAAAAATTCTGTGGACATCTTGTATATTCATAATGGACCACTCATCTCTTAAACCCAAAATAATTGCACACATCTTTCTTGTCCATGGTAGCAAAAAAACGAAAAAGTTTCATTGTCCTTGCATACTTAAACACATACATTTTTAATAATGTATATCACACACATCACTAGGATAAAAACCGAGCTCTTTTTGTAACACCGTAATTTCAGTTTCATTCAACACCTTATGTTTGAGATTAATATTCTGTAGTGCCCCAACATTTCAGTTGACCAGCGTGGTCTCAATTTGTGTATATAGACACAACGTTGATTCCTTAGTTGATTGCAATCTGCACCCCTACTTTTTCTCCTCTTCCCCTTCCATCTCCTTGTTTTCCCTGACCCATTTGTGTCCCTCTCCTTATCCTGCTTGACCTTTTCGGATAAAGTTGACACCTGGGAAATAAATCTGCAAGGTATAACATTACTAGGTCCTCCTCTACTGAAGATAATTCTGAAATACTTAAAGAAAGAATCTCATGCTCAACAAGATCACCAGCACTCATTTTATCCCAGATGGATATGATCAAATCACTTGGAAAATGTGAAAACCCTTCTATTGGCATACTTTCTTTCATCCCTCCTAATTATACTTAGTTCCTCTCTCTGAGAAAAAGTCAGTGTTGCTTAATTATGCCATTCAAGATATTATAATTTTTCTCTGTTGCCTCCCTCATTTCGATTTCCTTCATTTTCTTTTCCAATGGATTAATTTGTTCCTTCAGTTCATTCATAGATAACTGGTTGGACGTTCATCGATACTTCACTACATGGCTCAGGTTACTCAGCTTCAGCTAAGTGACCACTAGGTATCTACTCTTGATCTCTGGTGAATGTGTCACGTTTTTGGGTGAATTCAGATTACACATGAGTTTTCTGGTTTAGGCATATTATGCTGGGTTTTAGTTGGATGAGTAACTTTCCTATACACATTTACATATGTTCACCATCTGGACACTCTTTGTTAACTTGATTTCTTTTTGCTACATCTTGTGAATTTCTTTAATCTCTTCATTCTTCTAAGCACTCTTCTTATTCTAGAGAATGCAAACCCTGAGGAAGCAGGTGATGGTCGAGAATGTAGACTATGCATTTATTTATGCATTAATTTATCTAACTGAGGCCATTTGTATATTTTTTTGTAGATCCCCTATCTGTACCATCCCGAAGGACTTGAACACACATATCTGCGAGTACCTATTTTTCACCTCATCTTTAACGAACCCCCGAAGAAGGGTTCATGGTGAACCCGAAATGCATTGGGTTGTTTTATGTTCATGTTGCATTTAGTTTGGAAAGCTTTGCATCTAATCTACAATATTTTATTTGATACACGTGTATGACATACAGGCATTTAATTCTTCACATTTGTATATGTCTTTTGGAATTTATGAAGATTTTGATTTCCAAATGTAAACATATGAATAATATATGAATAAATGTTTTTGCAACATGCATAAAGATTTTGACAGAAATTTTTAGAGGCTTCAACGCCCAGTAGCTTTGCAGTACATAGTTCTTGGTTCTCAAGGACTCAATTCACACATTTTCACAAGGGGATTTGGTGCCCCTCTCATTGCACTGCACGCATACGCATTTGATGAAGCCAGATTAAATATTTCACATTTCTCACTCATACTAGGTGTGCAGACCCACCCACTGTTCCAAATTCAAATTTGTACATAAAGATATTTGCTTACGCTGGAGCAGCGCAGCTTCCCATGGAATTACCTGATGATTGGATGAAAAAAATCTTCTTGCCATTTAAAATAGCTGTGAAATAGTGTAAAGTGCAGTAATTCCATAAGGAATACCTTCAAATCTTCATCTTTGTCAGACATCATTAAAAATTATTCCACCACTTGTAAACCCAAATTGTGGGGGATTGAGGTGTAAAGTGATTTTACATCAGTTGTGCAAAGGATCATGTTCTTGGTGTAATTTGATTTGGCTTCCTCCAAGATGTTTAAAAAGTTAGTAGTATCCATTATGTACGTTGACATGCTTTGGACTATGGGCCATAGATGTTTATCCAAATATTTTCCTCCAGGCTCATCGATCGAGTTGATGGAATCATATATATGTATGGTAAAGCCGGGTTTATTTTGGTTAGATAATTTTTTCGTTGTTTCCAATTGAACCATGTTCGATTGCTTTGTCAATGATTTGAACAAGAATTTTTTGAAATTCCTTAGTTGGATCAAATGTTATTTTGGTGTATGTGTTCGCGTCATGTACATGAGCATTTTCAAGGTAATAATCGGTATCCATGATTACCAATGCTCCCCCTTGTTGGCTTGATGGATAATTATCCTGGAATTAGTGGCTAGTTGTTTTAAAGCCTGTCTTTCTTTTTGTGTGATATTTGATGATTTGGATCTGGGTTGCTTGAAGATGGTATCCATGTCCTTGTGTATAATTCTTTCAAAAGCGTCCAATACTTCATGGCTGATTGAACCTGCTTTTATTGTGTAATCCTAACAGTGTATCTTTTTTCGACTCTTCACGCTTTTCTACTATGTTGTAAAAAAGTGTCTAAGTCATAATGTCTGTATAAATTTATATACACTGATTTGAGTTTCCAAAATGTTTGAATGGTAAGTAGGTGTTCCTTTTTTATAATGTTTTGATTTGAAAATCTGTTAACTTTTCTTTTTAAATGTTGATTACTAAGACCTCTGGCTTCTCATATTTTTCGCCACTGGATCTGGTGGTACTTTTGTTTTTGGAGCTCCCCCTTCTGGTTCTCCTTGTGTTCCCGGGCCTTTCTCTAAAAAACGATTTGTGTTGTAGCTGCTTGTGTGTTGAGAGTACTTGAGGTTGAGGGGATTTCTTTCTCCGATCTTTTATTTTCACGATCGGTAGATAGCTTATTATGGTATTGTGAATCGTTTGAAGATGATGTGTCATTATCAGTGGATCTGCCTGTCTTTGTTTTTTGTTGACGGTGGCGTGCATAGATGGCAGCCCAATTATAAACTTCTCCGAGCTTATAGTCAATGGTATCCCTTTTATATTTTCTGATCTTTCGTTTATTTATTTCTTTGGTATAAGCATCCAGTTATTTTTTCATGTCATTTAGAGTTTATACAGATCACAACAATCTCTTACATTATACTAGTTTCCATCAACAATCTTTGAAGAAGCACCTACCATTTTCCCAACTTTTACGATTAAAGAGAATCTCATCATCTGAGGAATTATACACGGAGGGCATGGTGACATCAGTTAAAAAAATTGACAACGAGGTTACCTAGATATGATCCTACAAGAGGCCATTAACAAGGAATACAAGGAGAAATGAGGCAATTTATTAATCAATACAAAGACCAAAGTAGAGGTGCGTAGAATGGTGTTCATATCAACATTCTCCACTAGAAGTTACAGGGTAAAAAAGTATATATTGAAACACTGGCCAATGTTAGCACATGAAGATGATTTCAATAGAATTTTCCAATTTCAGCCTAGATTTGCATATTTACGCACACAGAACTTTGAGGAAATACTGAATAAAAAAAAGATAAAAAAGACACAAATTACCGTGGAACCCATCCCTGTTTGAACTGCGGAAATTGTAATGCCATCATTAAAGGAAATCTGATTCCTCATCCCACAAAAGGAACACAAGTTAAATTAACAGTAACAGCAACATGCAACACTAGCAATGTGGCATATATGTTGAAATGTCCTTGTGGAGATGCCTACGTAGGAAAAACTGAATGAAAAATCAAAGTACGTCTGACAGAACACAAAATTAATTGCCGCAATAAAAATCCCAAATCTACAGTGGCTACTCATTTCAATTCCCACAATCATAACAACAGTCAATGAAGATTTTTGGTACTGGAGCAAGTACCCATCCTTCCAGGAAGAGACAATACTTAATATTTGTTGCAAAGAGACATTTTCTGGATTAACTATCTCAATACGGTGAACCCAAAAGGACTTAATGAATGGGTTGATTTAAGTTACTACTTGTGAACTAAAACATTAC
The DNA here is from genome assembly GCF_964263255.1 of Lissotriton vulgaris. Lineage (NCBI taxonomy): Eukaryota > Metazoa > Chordata > Amphibia > Caudata > Salamandridae > Lissotriton > Lissotriton vulgaris. The sequence continues at coordinate 1,207,089,440 of NC_141695.1, forward strand.
ACTGGACTGATTCTCCTGTCATCACCGTTTTTAATTGTAACCTACAGCATATTTGATTGTCTTTGTAATACTGACATTTTATCACCTTTTTCTTATACCCACATTTTTCACCCTACAGCTCACACCAGGATCATGGACCCAGAATTCCAAACATTTGATATTTAGATTGTATAAACCATGCTAATATGACTATGTTTTCCATTTGTAAACGGGGGCAATTACATAATGAATTTAGGAATGGTTAACTTGTCACCCTCTTTCTGTTAAGTTAGAAATCAAACACTTAGTACTACACGTTTCAGTTGCGTTTTACCTTCTGCACTCGTCTTATTTCTATGTGCACCATTCGCAAATGTTTCACTCCACCTATTCCGTTTACCACTTTCACTTTTCCAGCATGGACACGTGACCACAAACTTCAGGGTTATTCTAGTTTAATACGGAGCTTAACTCCACACGCCCACACTTCGCAGAATGAATCCGCTGGTAACCGAATACTCCATTTCTAACATCGAGGAAAGCTGGAATGCTCACCTAAATGTTTTCACCTCGTAAAAGTTCTCACTTTGTATACTACATGTGTCTTGAATTTAATACCAACCACTACCCAAGCGGTAACTGCGTTTGTTGCCGGTTGACAACCACTGTCGTGTTCTGGTTGGGCCTACTAGCTACACAGAAGGAGACCACACAGTGTCACAGTAGTGGTCAGTGCAATGCCTGCCACACCCAGGGCCCTGGGCTTTTTATTATATTTTAGAACGTGCCCTCCGTCTCTACGTCGGGCGGAACCATTCAACTTACGCTTGGAGGGGGATAACATTACAGTAACACTGCTTGTGGGCCAGGGTAGTTGCGCCCACCTAGCACAACACTACAACCACCACGAAGGAAGTCAACATTGGCACAGAGACACCTGAAGGCTAAAAAATGTTAGCAACTGCAACACGGAGTGCTTGTCCTACCTTCTGTCCTGCGCATGCGATCTGAAGTATGTCGGAATGACAACGAGAAAAGTGAAGACACGAGTCAGTTAACACCACAGCACGATCCGGTGCAGAAAGACAAATACCAAACTTACAAAACATTTCACGGAGAAAGGCACAGCGACCTGGACCTCAAGTGGGTCGTACTAGAGGTTATGAACAAACAGAAAACTGACAGCTACACATCGAGAACAACGCTGGGTGTACAGACTACGCAGCTGGGATAAAGGCTTTAATGATGAAATACCTTGGCTGTAGTTTGCAAGATAACCACACTGAATAAAACCATGAACACCTTCTGAGCCTGCAACCTACTCCAGAAAATCAGGTTCAAATACCGTTGTTTCCCTATACAACCGTATGAATAGGGGAACGCCTACCGACTTAGTGAAACATGGAACATAGACACAACATCACCATATACTGGCGCACACACCTCCATCTATCATGCCAGATGTGGAGTACCTTTTTACAACCCTGGCACCTAGTGCCTAAAAAAGTCAGAAACCCCGTAGAATAAAGGCCTCCCCCCTTGGAAGTAGTCATGATTTTTCTGCACACGATTGAGGTGAGCCATGTTGGAAATAAATGATATAATAGTAGACATAGAGTATATATCACGCCAAGGGCCTTAGAGCACTGACTTATACCCACCTAGGCCCATCGCACATACTGTGCTTTTTTAAGAAGGGGCACACCTCTGTTATAACATCGACGGTATCTACCTTGGATACTGCATGCAGTACCTACTGTCACTGTCGACATCCAGCAATTGCGATCAACCTGCGCATGCGCTAGTACTTTAACTATGCTTAGGCTGAGTGGTACAACACCAATGTATACAGCAACGAGTAGGGTAACCAACCGTCCGTAAATTTCACGTACAGTCCGTAATTTGGACCTTACGTCCGTTGTCCGTGAGGAAACCTTTTACGGACGCCTTTTGTCCGTAATTTTGGCCATCACAGGGAGTAGCACTGCTCCCCTGTGAGAGGCCTCACCTTCCTGATGGGGCGCCTCGCGCTCCTCCTGGAGCACAAGAGCAGCCCCTCCCCGCCCTTTGTCATTCTGTATGGGCCTGATTGCCACTTACAGAATGTCAATGGGGCAGTCTGGGCTGGTAAATCATGTGGCGGCCTCCTCCTGCCTCAGTGTACAGCAGGGCATTCTGTCAAATAAAAGGCAAAACGCTAATGCTGCAACTTTAGCAACGTGAGAAAACATTTTATATAAAGAAGCCTGTAAAATAAGTTAAAAAGACCGGGTTATCGTTCTTTCACTATCTCATCATTTTTTAACTGAAGTATTTTCAATATTATATCCAACAAAACCATGGTTGCTGCTTTTTTTTATTTTACGCAACTAACAACCATTGACAAAGCCAATAGTCCTGTTTTTTGTTGGTGTAATGACACTTGCTGTATTATATATATATATATATATATATATATATATATATATATATATATATATATATATATATGCAAAGACATAAACAACATAATACCAGTCGGGCAGAACACTATGCTAGCGCTGATTTTTAGCCTAGGTGTTTTAAACTACGCCCTTAATTACATCGAACACCCCCTTTAAAGAGCCCTCCAGTTTTTTTACACCACTTAAAGCCCTGGAAACAACACCATGTCACAGTCACCTCACTTCCTGGCACTGTGCATCATGCATGACTCATGGCTTCTACGTTTTCAGACTGCCTATGTGCAGGGGCATAGTGAACTTTCCCCCACCCCACCCCTTCCTTTAGGAACTACAGCAAGGTGAAGTTCTTGATTGGCCTCTTCTGTCTGCAACTCTGCAGACAAAGGCTCAGCTCATAATGTGAAAAGGTGGGTGGTAAATAAGTGAAGGAATGTGTGAATGGCTGGATGGATGGATGAGTGAAAGCTTAGATGATGGGCGAGTGAATGGGTGGATAGATGAGGGAAAGGATGGATGGATTGAATTGATAATTGAAAGGGTGAATGTATGGATGGATGAGTGAAAGGGGTAGATGGAGAAAAGGCTTAATAGATGAGTGAAGAAGTGAAAGGGTGGATGGATGAGAGAACGGATGGATGGATGAGTGAAAGGATGGATGAATAATAGGATCAATGGATGGAATAAATGAATGGATGAGTAGATGGATGGGTGGATGATGGATGGATGGATAAGTGAAAGGGGGATGGAGAGAGAAAGGGAGGATGAATGACTAAAAGGGTGAATGGGTGGAAGGATAAGTGACTGGGTGGATGGATGAGTAAGTAAATGAATGAATGGCTAGAGGGGTGAAAGGGTAAATGGCTGGATGGATGAGTGAATAGATGGATGGGTGGAAGAGTGGATGGATGACTGTACGGATGGATGGGGTGAAAGGGTGGGTAGATGAATAATGGATGGATGTCTGAAAGGGTGGATGGAGGGATGGATGAGTGTAATGATGGATGGAAGGATATATGGTGGATCGGTTTGCAAATGGTTGGATATGTTTGGATATAAATGGGCTCATAGATGAAAGGACAGAATGAATGTTGAAAGACTGAATAATAGATAAAATAATGATTACACCTTGTAGCACCCATTATCTTAAGTAGCATTTCCTATACATTGACTTTCACATTAATATGAGTCATTGTCTCTATATAATGTGTGTGATGTAACGCACTCCGACACCCTGCCCTACATAATTGGGATGAGTAACACTATAAGAGAAATTAAATACACATGAGAGGTGGTCTAATTGAAGATGAGGGGCACCATTGAAGGGTGATAGCAAGGCAGAACTGGCCGGACCGGGCATCGGGTGTTTCCCTGGGAGGCTGGAAGGGGGGGGGGAGCGGTTTTGTTACTGGGGGCTGGCACTGCAAAGTTCCTTATATATCCAGTAGTTTTCAATCAACAATAAAAGCGGCTTCACATATATTCAGGTGTGGTTCAGCATTGTCCGGTGATTAATGTACCTGCTGGAGCGAGATGCGAATTTTGAATTGTCTAAGGCAGCAAGCTGCAGCCATACTGAAAAACTGTGAAGTGCACGATTGTCTCAACTTAATATAAACCTATTTTGACTTGTACTTAGATGGTTGTCTATTTACTTACATATATACTATTGCGTGACCACCTCTGACGTATCTGTAAAACTTACCTTTTGTCCCGAAGTTTTGTCCTGAATTTTGACCTTTTGTCCTGAATTTTTGTCCTGAATTTTGACCCTTTGTCCTGAATTTTTGCACTCACCATCCTGAATTTGCACCTATGCCAGTTGGTCACCCTAGGAACAAGTTTGCCCTCTATAATACCTGTTTCAGGTATCTCACGCAGATTTCCATGGCACGTAGTAGATAACCGGCAACTACAGGCTGACTGCGCATGCGCAAGAACGTCAACAGGGCGAAATCCTGGATCGAGTGTTTGGACGTTCTAAACCACCAGGGCGCATGCGTGCGACCGGGACACATCCCCCCGGACAAGGGCGTGATCAACACAAGTTCTGACTCTCGTGCATACGAGAGGGAGTTTCCCCACGGACTGCTGAACAGGCAGGTGTGGGGAGAAGCCACTTTTACATCACCGGTTTGTTCTAACTAAACCAATACAGGCAGTACTCTCACTGACATGCCTCTCCCCAGGCGACCAAGCACACATAAAGTAGGGCACAGGAAGCTCAAGTAATGGGTTCTATTAACCAGAATTAGTGCACTAATTAGCCACTGCACCACAGTATAAAAACCCTCGGGTTCTCACCATTCACCATCGACGGAGAGACAGAGAGGATGCCCTCGGGAAGAACGGCTGGAAGCACTGAAGTCAGACAGTAAGAGTGTTTTTGGAGGACTGGTAGTGTGAGAATGAATGGGTGCTCCACAGTATGGGACACCACCATGTCAGGCCTGCCTGGCTAGGAGTCCAGTTCTAATTCCAATATGTGTGTGGTGGTAGGTAATTTTACCCACCACTAGTGACATCATATACTTCTCCTTTTCAGAAAGTCAAAGTAGGTCCTTACACCTCAGCCCTCCCATGAAGCAAGTAGGTTAGGAATACTGGGTAAGAGTTGGTAAAATACACCCTTTTTTATGACTGTATGAGTACACGTTCACATGCCATGTGTCTCATAAAGACCACACCACGCGCTCTATAGGTATGACGTCGGATGGTTGGTCCAAATGTACAAATTGTTTACATACTCACACGCTTTGGTTTGTATGTGTTTTCTTGGTTTATGTTACTTTGCCCGTCCTCAGGATCGGTTTGATGCCAGAATTGGTCTACCTCTTGATCTAACCAAGCCTTAATAGCCGTAATGGTACAGGTCAGTGGCAGGATCGAGCGAGGGAAGGAAGGGAAGGGAACAGCAGGGAAGGAGACCTGAAACAACAAAGAACAAGAATCACATACCATGTAGTAACCAATCTATAATACACAATATTGGTTAACATGCCACTAGTTCTATACCTGTAACAAAAATAAAAAATGACACTGTGCATGAGACCTGCTGCTATGCAAGTTGTGCCCTTTCATTTGTATTGTCCGGTGTACACTCTAACTGCAGAGGGGAAAGATAAATACGATAGAAAAGACACACCATAAATATTCTTCTATATTCTAGAGTACCACAACTCATCCATATGGAGTATAGAATTACAATGACATACCCTTTGTCTGGATACTGATGTTTTGTACAGGAAACTATTAGTCCTCATAACCCTTGTAAATACTTCAGACTATTCAGAGTAAAGAGTTAATATCACTGGAGATTCATATGTCCAGAAACAAGAAAAGCAAACGAAATGAAGGGACTGTGAAAAAGGATATGATATCCACTTTAAAGGGTTGAACTTACCCTAGTATAAATCCAGCCAATGCAAAAATAACCAAAGAGAAGAGTTTACCGCCTGGAATGTGAGTATGGGAAGTCTCTCCTCGGCCGACACTGCTGGGCGAAGTATCAGGATAGGAAACGTCTTCCTGCCACTTGCCTGTAATCTCACCAATGAAGGAGAGCAACGGCCGACAATGCCGATCATTGAGAACACAAGCCATCCCCCACACGAGCGCCAAACCTGGCAGCTCACCAAAGGAGGGCAACCACTAATAAATGGCCAACAATGCTGATCGGTCTTAATGCTCAGCCGTCCTCCGCACGAGCTCCAACACAGGCAGCTCACCAGCGGAGAGCAGATACAAGTAGCGGCCAACAATGCCGATCGAGAATCTTTGAGTGCAATGAAAGCTGTCCTCCGCATGAACTCCAAGCCTGGAGCTCACCAACGTAGGGGAGTGCGAGGAAGCAGGCGAAAATGCTGCTCGAAAACCAAACAGGAAAGGACTCCCCCCTTGCAAGAGCAGCCGCTCAACATCGACGGAGGAAGCACTTACGAACAAGGTTTGTTCTTTCGAAGTCCGTAGCCAGGTAACTTCCAAACTGAAGTTTCAACACTGCAACAACCGAGTATGTGGTGGAGATATCCGACAGTGATCCCTGTTGATTGATGCAATTTATGGGCCGTCCTTGCTTCACAGTGATGTGCAAGGCCCCTTGGGAAATCTAGTCTTTCACTGAAGATGCCAAACTCTTCCTGCTTGACGGCAATTACTGCAACATGTTGCGCTCGAGCCTGGTATTTATAACAGTTTATTCCTTTCTCTACAGAGTTACTCACTACACCGATAGGGAAGTATAGTTTTAAATCACAATCCCTCCTCCACATTAGAGGCAGTCTCTTCCTTCCTGACACTAGGTGCAAGAAGGTGAATACATAGATAATAACCTCCCCTTTGGTCCTGAGGAATGCTACGTACCCTTCGGGAACACATCAGCAGAAACATGTCGACCGCATTTCACACGGTGAATGGAGAATAACATCCCACATCACCGTTCACCAATTTTAATCACCAAACATTTACCACCTGAATAAACATAGTATAGGGACAAATGTAATGGGTTTTAATTCACTTATCACTCCCCAACGGGCATCACTTAGCTTATGGCTGAGATACCCGCCACCCCCTCTCAAAACAATCCCCAAGGATGGGAAACCGGAAACGGTTCTGAACTTTTGGAAGGCGGGAGGGAGGGAGGGAGGCGAATGGTCGCCCCTTTCCATTAGAAGTGCATCCCTGTCTCCAGGTGTATGCCCGCCCTCTATCAAACCACGTTTTTAGAGGGCGAGGACAGCCGATGATGAAGCATGACACCGGGCGGTGTGTGAGGCCAGTCCGTACATTTTTATGAGATGCCTCCAGTGGCACTGCATCTCTTCAGAACTCTATGTAGGATCCGGAAAATAAGTAGATTTCTCTCCTTTGAGGCCCTTGTTCAGTTCACTCTGGCCCTAGTCATACCTCGCATTGATTATGCCAATTCACTATATGCCGGAATCCCCGCCTACCAACTACAGAGGCTTCAACTGGTGCAGAACCAAGCGGCCAGACTGATACATGGGCAGCCCAGGTCGCATCACGTAAAACCCCTGCTTAAAAGCCTTCACTGGCTCCCAGTTGCCAAACGCTGTCTCTTCAAACTGGGCTGTCTGATTCACAGGGCCATCTCGTCTCACGGGCCGGTCTTCATAGCCAACAGAATTCAGCGCTATGTCCCTCACCGCGCCCTTCGCTCTGCCAGTTCCAATCTGCTGACCCCTCACTCCTTTAAACGGAAGAAACTGGGTGGACTTCGGTTTACGTTCTTGGCACCTCAGTTCTGGAACCCACTCCCTCCTGAACTACGTCAAATCGATTCCTATCCCATGTTTAGAAAATCCCTTAAAACTTGGCTATTCTCTCTGGCCTACGATCAATAGCTCATCCAATGCACCTGTCCACACAGCCCCCAATCAGCGTAAAGAAACCGTTGGTGTACGAGCACTCTAGAAATACCAGTTATCATATCATATCATATCATGTATTTAGAGGTTAACATTCACTTTGAACCGTTACCCGAAAGGAGATTCTTGATAGCGTTGAAGCTCCGTAAGTTGTCCATCTACCTTTGCATATTTATGCATTTTGTGATTTCGGAGTACTTGGAATCTACCTCACACTTTCTTTTACTATCGGTCACCGCGTTTACATGCAGAACAATATTACAAATTCTGTCACCTTTGATCACAATTGCTTAGCGGGCTAACTCACGTTTCGTTCCAACCCACCGGCAACTCAGTCTGGTGTTTCATTCAACACCGGTTATATGATTATCATCAATAGCATGGCACACCAGTTTCTAATATTCACGAATATATTCACACATTTTTTTACCTCATGGTTCACCGTTGAACACAACAGTTATCACCGTCCACAACTTTCATAAAATCGAGGTCACCGCTTATCTATATGTGGAAAATCATATCACAGACACCATCTCAATCCTTTTCTTTGATTTACCGTGATAATGTTACAGTAACATTTATAGTTATTATTCTGGTACTATGCTGAATGTTAATTCCATGTTTATAGAATAAGTCTCGAGATGAAGGGCAACACCCGAAATGCATTGGGCGCAACACCAGAATTTTGTGTATAAAAATGGATATTATTCAGGAAAGTAATATTCCATGAATATGAAACAGAAGAAGAAATTGAAAGAATAACAAGAATCAAGATCAATAGGAAAACTTTAAAACTTTATTAAACTGTTCATATCAACTTTATTCAACATTCAAAACAGAATGCGACCCTGATTGGGGACAGCACTTGTTTATACATCTTTACACACAGCACCATTAAGTAAAGCATCATAGGCATCCATATTGCTTCAGTGGCAACTTATGTAAAGCAGCACAACCAAACCAGTTACTCTTGCCCCCAACATGTAACACACAACTCCACCAAATGGTGTGATTTTGGGTATACCACTTCCTCGCCCAATGCATTCCCATTCTCATTTTGCTTTGTTTCTAAAACGAGGAGCACTCTTGATACAGTACTGTAAGCAACCAGTTCAGCATTATGCAACAAGTGAGCCTTTTAATTCAGACATTTAAAGGTATGTTAAGTGCAAAGAAACCTCTTGAAGCTTTTTAAATCCTTTTCATTAGATTTTCAGTTTGAACTGAGCTTTTTAAAGTTTTTTCAGTATTTTTAACGTTTTTTTAACAAATCTTGAGGTTTAGCTTCATGCCCTTTGTTCTGTTTGAAATGAAAAATAAACCGGGCCAACAGCAATAGGTTAGTCCAATTACCCTTGTAAATGATGGATGGCTCCAGCACAGACTGATACCTTGTACCTCTAGGAGCAGAGCCCACAACCCATAGGTGATGTCAGACACAAGGCCGGTGTAATCAGTAACTCTTTATGTCGTAAAACGCAGCAACTTGGAGGAAAGCAACAATTTCTTCTGTTGCATTCTCTGAGGTTAGCTGAGCTACTGGGATATTTTAATTATCTGCAGCTTAAAAGGCTTTAAAAGTACATAACACCAACACTGATATTACCAATTAGGAGGTCAGAAAGTCAATTGCCAACTCAACCCCACACATAAAGATAAACACGGGCACTTCACATATCCCTCAATGTCACCTTTCTCAGCATTTGTTGGGGGTCCAAGAAGGCTGATGTTGGATCTTCAGGATCAATTTTCAAGATCTTCCAGGTTTCATTTGTTATCAATATTCTGTTCTTTAATCAAGATCATCCCTTGGTGAAGAGGCCCTATCCCTTCTTCCCTGGCATCCCCAGTAATTGTCAGCCTGCAGACGTACTGTCCCAGCTAGATGAAAACGTGTTTTACTCACTGACTTCTTTTGCTTCTTCTTCTCTCAGGGCCTTAATGGCCTGAGCTGTGTTATCTTCTCCATGTGACCTTGTAGGGCATCAGGTTTCTATGCAGCAGAATTACACAGCATGACTCAGAGTGTTTTTTATTTTTTTTACTCAAAGTCATGTCCTACCGTGATGGCGAGGCCTCAGTTGCACTTGTGACACCACATCTCAGAACAACTACTGCAGGTTTAGATGTAGCGCAGGGGGGAGGCTTTTCTTCAGTGCGTGGTAGAGGAGAACACCGCCTGGCCGGGTCTCTAGGGGAACTGCGTGTTATCACTTGGGGAAGAGCACTCTTTTATGTGGGTTGGGCAGTAGTGTGGTTTCAAGTCTCACTGGTGTTCAGTCTCCATTTCAGTCACCATAGATTCCCTTTGGACAACTCAGCTCCACCACCTATAAGACTTTCACTATGCACCTCCATTGCACCACCCAGGGCAAGTCCAAGCTCGGTCACTAGCCACAGGCTCCCGTGCCTATGATGAGATCCCACCCTCGTCGGCTTCTAGCCACAGTTTGCCATGCCTATGAATAAACCAACCCCTCACTTCAGCTCTGGTCTTCCATTTCACCGAAGTTGCAGGGGTTTATATCTGGGAATAGTTGGTGAGTCTTGACCATCCTTCTAGGCAATCTCTGGCTGACTGCTCGTTATTGGTCAGGGAATGTTCCCACTTTGTAGGTCAGGCACATGTAGAAATCAGTAATAAGGCATTCACCCCATATCAAGTGTTGAGAGTCTGTCTTTCAGCTGGTCTCTGTTTGCAGTTTCCAGAGTCTGAGAGTGCTCATTCTCCCCTGATGTATGAGTTCCGCCTTACTGTGATACATATAATTGTCGAAGGTATATGCCCTCTACCCCTTCTCTCCACTGAGATGTCCTCTGTTGTCGTTGCTGGCTAGTGAAGCTCTTGCTACAATTGCAGACTATATTCCCGGACCTACAGGTGGGTGCACCTGACAGGCGTCTCATTGCTCGCACCCTACTCTCTGAAACGTTTTTCAGCTGGGTGGGGCCCCTTGTTACATGCCCATTATCCGCAGAAGGTGATAACTCCTGCTCCAAACAAGCCCGGGTTGCCACCCATCCCACCATGCCACTTTTCAGACAGGCGTGGACCTATTTTGCAAGCGGCACGGCAAACTCAGCAGCAGCCACGGCCCGTGGAGGGAGTTTCGGTGGGGCGGAGAGGCGGGGCGGGGTAGGGGCAGGGTGGAGGGGTGCTAAAACCTGGAGTATGGATAATTGAAGGTAAGTAAACAATTTAATACATAAAACGAATTTTGTAGCGCGCCCTGCATCGCAAAATGTATCCAGTATGGCTCCAACATCCCCTCAGATAGTGAGACAAAATATCGAGTTGGAAATATCAACAAAAATATTAAGTCAAAAATATTGTGACATGGAAAAATTGTTCATTGTCATGTATCTCGATTTTAAGGAAAGAAAAATCGATTTTTAAATTATCAAAGTCATTAATATTGGTTACAAAAATATAGCTGTTTATAATATTGTTTTTTAATTATGTATTTTGGGATATATTTAAAATGTATATGATTTAATTTTTTTGCATAATTATTGTTTGGTTTTTGTAGTTTTCTAATTTAATTTAAACGTTTTTTGTTATTTTTAGTACTGTGAGTGGGAAGTAATTTAATTATAATAAATTAATTATTCATTTTCAATTAATATTATTTTTTAATTAATTATGTTACTGGTGTAATTTTTTTCTAAAAACGTTTTTATTGAAATAAAAATAAAATTTGCATATACAGTTTTTACAATCATGAGGACAGTTGCACACAGCCTATCGGTACACAGTTTCCACAAAGACACCATCTCCATGATGACTACAATAGTGTTATATCTCAGTGTCCGAACCTTGATCCAATATCGGAGGTGAACAGATGTTTCCCCTATAGGTAATCCTTTTGCCCCACACCCTTCCCCATTTCTTTGGACATCCTCTGTGTATGTAATTACTTTTTTTAATAAAAATTTTATGTGTGGGTTGCGGGGTTTATAGGGGTACAGGGTGGGAAGGAATTTAATTTTAGTTATTTAATAATTAATTATTATTTAATATTAATTATTTAATTGATAACTATGTTAATAATGTTACATATTTTATTTACATATACATTTTATGTATCTGTTGTGGGGTGTATAAGGGTACAGGGTTGGGAGTAATGTAATTTTAATGAATTATTAATTGTTTATTTATTGATCAACTGATCATTATGTTAATTGTGTAATTTTATTATATTAGGTGTGGGTTGTTAGGTTTATAGGGGTACAAGGTGGGAAGTAAATTATTTCTAAGTAATTAATATTAATGTTTTTATTTAATAATCATTATTTAGTGTTAGGTGTGGGTTTAAGTTTTGTTGGGGTATATGATAGCAAGTAAATTAAATGTTAATTAGGTTAGAATGCATATTTAACTAGCTAATTATTCAAATTAAGATGTATTATGTTAATTGTGTAATTAATTTTGTATTACATTTTAGGAGTCTGTGTATATGTTTGGGGATAGATTTTGGAAAGTAAATTAAATGTAATTAAATAATCATTTTTGTTTATTGATAGTTTGTTCTTAAATATTTATGTTAATAGCGTAAATTATTAGCTTTTTAAAGTTGTTTTGGCTGTTGTTTGTATGTTTTGTTAGGTATATGGTGGATGGTAACTAAAATAAAACTAATTTATTACATTATTGTTTTGGTAATAAATAGTTTTTAAATATGAAATATTTTTTACATGACAATTATTTTTGGACTGACATTTTAATAGTGTTTGTAATTATTTATGATATGTATTTAACATTACAATATGTATTTATTTTAAATAAGTTTATATATAAAATATCTGTGTTTTTTATGTATATTTTTATTTTTTATTTATTTTTTGAAATTATTTTATTATTTTTCAGAGAATTTGTTTATTTCTAATGTAGTACTGACTGCAGTGGGAATAATACATTTTGCCCCTCCGCAAACCGAACACTTTCCCTTCTCTTGCACTTATTGGAGGGGGAATAGTAAATGTTGTCCTCCGCAGTCCAACATTTTCTCTACTGTTGTACTGACTGAGGTGGGAATATTGAATTGTACCCTGTCAGGTTCAATACTTTTCAATGCCAACATCCACAGGAGCAGAACAACGCTAATTCCCAATGCCCCCTTCGGAACACCCCAGGGAGGTTTTTAGATCTCCTCAACATGTCTGTGCAAATGGGGGAAAGGGGATGGTGATAAGAAGAGACTGACAACTGTTGTATTCTGCTGATAGTTTTGCTATATCGTCTTTTTCTTTCTTCTTACTCTCAGCCGTATTATAACATCAAGGCTTACTAATATATTCAAACCTTATACCTTTTAAAACACATTTCCTTCAATCAATTATTACCATTTATTCTGTTGGCAATTGCCTCTCTACTGTGTTGTAGTGTAGTTTTACATAATTCTGACCATATTCTTCTATTGCAGGAGGTCACTGAAGCCCCAGATCACTACACTAAGCCTACGTGGGACACTGGTGCGGAACAACAGGTAAGTAGTTAGTTTCATCATATACTAAATCTGGGTACTGCGTATCGGTTCAATATATTAGTTCTCTATGCTACTACTTTTCTATTTTCTATTAGTGTAGTTGGTCAGTCACTCAAATATTGTGGCTTAATCTAAAGTCTTGTCATTTCTTGAGAAGCAATGAAAGGCTCTACCAATAGGGGAGAGGTGTGTGGCGCCGCGGCGAGGGTGACTGACTCCGGAATCTGGGGATTATGGTTCGATCCCCGGGCCGGCGGCAGATTAGCCAGCACCATGTGACTCTGGGCAATAGCTTGCTTAATCTTCCTGACGGCACCCAGCGCCTAGAGACCCTAACGGGTGATGGTTCGCGCTTTAGAAATGTGGATTATTATTATTGTTATTATTAATTATTATTATAGTTAAACCTCCACCTTTGTTTCCACAATTGAATGAGCACACAAGCCGGAATAGAGTTCTTTAGTTTGGCGCTGTAATTCTTGTAACATGAGCCAGTGCCAGAAGGCACTCGAAAACTCAAGTCCTCAAATTGGTTTTAATTCTAGACGCGGAGGAACAAGTCCCAACGGCATCTCGTAAAAACGTATTGCAACAGTCAGGAAAAGGTATTTGTTTTTTTAGAGGCGAGGAGTATAAATAGATTTCCTCCCACTCCTTACTTTACAATTAGTATCCCAGAGCTCAGGACGTGACTCTGAGGTACCCGTCATGCGCGGAAAATACTCACTGCACTAAACAAGGAACTGTGGTCATGCGCCGTTACACTAACCTGCACCGGAACAACCCCTCCTCTAATTCTAGGAAACTGAAGGGCTAAAACGATGCCTGCAACTCTACCCTCACTAAGCTTTCACGGCGGAGCTCTGGGGTAAGATCCTTCTTCTGGAATTCCTCAATATGAAGTGTGCATTCGAACGCTCGAGTGCGCTTCACATTCCAAATCGGACTGACAGTGTAAACACTAGAGCAGAGCCAGGAAAGGCGAATTGGCAGACATCTTAGAATCCCATTGCTGCCAACTCGTCTTCTAACTCTTACCTTTACTATGATGCTTTGTAAGCAGAATGCTTGCAATTATTGAATGATGGGGAGGAAACCTCCTGGTAATCCTGACATACCTCTACGCGATCCAACACTTTTCCTACTTTTGCACTCATTAGAGTCGGAATAGTAAATGTTATCCCTCTGCAATCCAACACTTTCCCTACGGTTGCACTTATTGGAGTGGGAATAGTAAATTTGATCTCTCTGTAATCTGAAATTTTACCTAGTGTTTTATTAATTGGAGTGGGAATAGTACATTTTAGTACTCCGCAATACAATATTTTATCTAATTTTGCATTTATTATAGTGAGAGAAGTAAATGTACCTTTTTGTGAGGTAACAATTTTGATTACTATTGTGTTGTGTGAGGTGGGAATAGCAAATTCTCTATATCATTACTATAAGAATTTGTCTATTTTTGTATAAATTGTAGTGGGAATTTTATATGTAGTAATTTTAATATTTAATAATTGGATATTGTTTTAATCTATATCATTATGTTTTTGCTTTTTAAAATAATATTTATAAATATTTTGTAAAATATTTTTATTAAATTGTAAAAATGTGTTTACTCTATAATTTTAATTAAAGTGGTTTGCTTTTTAAATAGTTTATGTTATTGGTATAAATATATATATACACACATATATATATATGTATATATTTGTATATTATATTATTTCATATTTTTAAATGATATCATTTAAAACTATTAGTTTTGCGATACTTTTTAAACTAGATACATATTAATTTTATATATATATATATATATACATATATATATATATATATGTTTAACGTTTTTGAAGTAATTTTGTTATATTTGTTACAAAATACATTAAATATATTAACATTTTATTATTTTAACATTAGTATTTAATATATTTGATTTTTAACATTTTAATTTATTGCTATTTAATAAAACGATATTATTGAAAACAATATGTATTCTTGATATTGTTGTACTTTCCTTAAGTAGAGGTTGTCGATATTTTTGTAGTCGAAATGTATGCCTCAGTAATTTTGTAGGTCGATATTTTGACCTTGATATTTTATCAGTGAACCATCCCCTCAATTAATTTTAATCCTCATCTATTTTGCAACTTTCTTAAACTTAAAATTATTTGAGTACATTTTGTCTAGAGAGCTGCAGCACCAGCGATTGAACATCTTGCACTGCTAAATTAATAATTTTACAAACTGTTCACACTGAGGCTTTTTTAAAAAATGAACACCCAGAAATAAACCCAAGAATTTCACCTAGAAAAGATTAAATAAGACCTCTGTCGTTTCTGAGGTGTAAATGATACTATTGGCTGCTCACTTCTTTCCTTTATGTGGTCATACCAGAAGAAAAATAGAAAAACACACTGTTTCGCAAGCTTTACTGACAACTGATGCTCTAAAGCGTCCGCAGTCTAGAAAATGTCCAAACGTATTACTTCCATGCATCATCAATGTTATTAATGTGTATTTTTAATCATGCTATATTTCCATTTCTGACCAGCAAGCCTTGGGTCACTGTCTTGCAGAAAGCTTCTATTTATACCACCATTTGTGGTGTCTACCATTGCATTTCCTTTTCATATATTAATTTTTATTAAATAATATGTATAGATAGAATAACAGAATATTGAAATAACAAAAGCAAAAAATAGCTATCATTAGTTTAACTGATACATATCTAAGATCTACTTATAAATCCAATGATCTTTACCATTACAAGGTGTAAAACTTTGTTAAATAACAATGGGAAACAGAAATAAGAGAAAACAAAAACATACTTAAGCATATCATTTTTTAAGCACTAACCATATGATTTCATATTGTTCTGAGATGTTCCATCTACTATAGTTAACTTTTTCATATTTGGTAATTTTAAGAGTTCTAAAACCCATTACCCAACTATTGGACTTGAGCTGGATTTTAACACCTTAAACATCAGCCTTTTAGCATTTATAATGATCTTAACAACCACATCTATTGTGCCTTACAGAGACCGTTAGAATCATGCTATAATGAAGAATTTCCAGTACGGAAGAGCAATCCACATTAGTGCATAGTACCAAGACTACAGGTTCAAAAATCTTTCCCTAAAATCTGGTTATGTCCATACAGTTGCCCAGTAGTCCTACAAACCATTGACAAACCTAATATATTGAAGATTCACATAGGGCTCAAACGGCCATTGAACCTGAGTCCAATAGAGCCTGTACATTATTGTTTGGGAAAATTATACATATATCTGTTCTCTGCAGGGGCTTACATTGTTTGTTC
This sequence comes from Lissotriton vulgaris, assembly GCF_964263255.1. Taxonomy (NCBI): domain Eukaryota; kingdom Metazoa; phylum Chordata; class Amphibia; order Caudata; family Salamandridae; genus Lissotriton; species Lissotriton vulgaris. Next base: position 1,207,106,054 of record NC_141695.1, read on the forward strand.
CATAAACCTATTCTGGTATGTAGACCTAAGCTCAGTTCAGTTCCACAAGTGTCTGGTTTTTCTTGATCTTTTACATGTCCTTCCAACAGAAACCAATAAATCAATGAGGCATTAAGAAAAGCGTCAAGCTTCAATCTTCAAGCAATGTGACAACTGAAAAATATCTGGGCAATTTGTATCCCACCTGCTTTCAACTTGTACTTACATTTAAGATATTAAAATTGAGCTAGCCTGGTGCCTAGCCATATCTGACAAATCTTTTAAATCCCTGCATTTATCTATCTTTTTCACAAATTATTTCTTAATTTAATAGCAGGATTTTTTCATAGTGAGTCATTTGATTATAATAAATAATTATCTCTTCCTTCCAAAACTTATCCTCACGGTCTTTACTGTGGATATTAGTTCCATTAATCCTTCCGGCTTTGTAGCTTAACATTGAGAAATTTAGTGGTAAAGGGATAATAGCCTGATACTTCAATCTACACAACCTTGCATTATTAGCCATATTAGTTTGAAATCAATGAAAAGGTTTAGGAAATGACAATATTTTTGTATGGTTCCCCCAATTTTTGCGCTGTCTGTTTTTCAGGCATTAGAACAGAGCAGTCTACCTCTATTCATCAGGAGTAAAAGTGCCTAAGCTGATCAGCGCAATTAACTTTCCTATAAGGCTGTGGTGCAGAAATGTAACTATGGCCTGGAAAGTTAAAAGTGATCTGTGATCTGCAGCACCTATTGTTCCATCCACTCTTGTGGCAGTGCAAACATGGCTTCAGGTCTACCCCCCTAAAGCCTGACAGCGACACCTTGAACCCTGCTTCTCAGGCCTTTCAAAATCACCCTTTTGGCAGGCTGTAAAACCTGATTTCAGATATTAAATATAAGAGCATAATTTGCTGCCACAAGGTAGGGTGCATATATACTTAAGAGTGGCATGTTCCCCCAGTGACCAGGCCCAACACAAAATTGCCACAGGTCAAACTATAACTGGCACATAGAAAAAGTCTTATTTTTATATTGAATAAAATATGATTTTATGGTGAAGTCAGATTAAGTTAGTAAATGTATTGAAAATTTAACTTTTGAAAAGTTACATTGGGGCGTGGCTGAGCCTCAAAGCGAGATGCCCAGTAGAGCTCCGCCGATTCCTCTCCTCCCTCATCTATCCGTTACACCTATCTATGACCCAATCTTTCAGTCAATACTAGAGAAAGAGACCGCTACACACTGGTAGGGCATCGAGCCTTGAAAAGTAAGCAGCAGTGACGGATTGGCCAAGTGCACTGTGTGGCCTGATTGTCACGAGGGAACCGGTGCCTCGCATGCCGGCCGTAGCGGGATGCGAGGCTCGTCCCAGAGATACCCCTGGCTGGGGGTCTAATGCCAGAGTAAACTGGAGGCGAGTCCCTTGTTGTGGCTGGGGCAAAATGCTGCAGTGAGTCCTGAAACAGCTTTGGAGGCACCCGGGGCCTGGATGAAGACCCCGCGCCGGGGCCTTGATTACCGCAGTGACTGATACAGGGACGAGATACTCTTGGGATCCTGGGACCCTGCCGAACAGCCACTTCTGAGTCCTCTAACAGCTAATTTGAATCCGCTTGGCGCATCCTCCTCCCTCCCCCCTCCTGTTTCGGAGACACTGGAGGACCCCTGGAGTGGGAAGGCTGGGCGGGCTGGGCAGGCTGAGCATAGCAGCGGAGATTGGGGGATTGTGGAGAACCGGGCCCGAAGCGGCGCTCTAGAGGGAGGCCACACTGGACTCACATTGACTGTCACCTGCTGAGGTAGATTTACCGCCGCATGGACAGGAGGGCCCTATCAATGTAGCTCTCACTTATGGCTCAGATATCAACGTTGTGCAGGCCTCTTTCACACGGGCTGAGACACTCGCAGAGCCCACCAGCTTAGACCAACCGCAATCGCTAGGATACCGGTTTGGCTGTCGCGTTGCCTTCCGTCCATGTATAGTGGCACCCCCACAGAGTAATAACTTCCTGACCGCCCTTGTAGCCCTGGCGCAGTTCGCCCTGTGTTTGTTGTCACTGGCGTTGTTCTGGACCCAGGCCGCCACCTGGAAGGGCCAGATACTGTACATTGTTGCCTGATAGGCGCAGCAGCCCTTTTGTGAGTGTGGGTAGTGGCTACCGAGCTGTGGTGGACATATACTCTGGGGGACACCGGAGAGAGATTACAGGTGAGCTAATACCACTACCGGAACCTCCCTACCCAGTCGCTGCTCTATAGACCGTAACCCATGTGAATATCGGACGGGTCGGGTGAGGTGACGGACTGTCCCACCATTTTGGGGAACTAGTACCCCACTGCTGTTGCACCGGCGACAACCTAATGGTATCATGTCTACATCAAGGGGCAGTAAACCAGTGTAGCAGAACCGCTAGATAGATACACCCTCCCCAAGACCTCAGTGCCTGACTCCTCCCTGGGCAGCAAGGAAAGCGCAGCAATAGGAGAAACAATGCCTGAGCCTACACTGAAGGATGTCCTGGCAGCTATTGCAGATATCAAATCCTCCCTAGAGCACAAGATGAACACTATCACAGTTGAAGTTAACTTACTCCGGGCTGATATGAATAAAAACAACGAACCGGTGAAGCAAGTGGAACTAACAACCACAAGTCCAGTGGAAGATACCTCCGAACTGCAGCGAGAAGTTAAAGACCTACAATTATTCCAAAAATTCGCTACATCCAAGCTGGATGATTATGAAGGACGCCTGAGTTGCAACAATGTGCGAATTCTTGGCGTCCCGGAGAAATCAGAGGGGCAATCTACGGATCTCTTTGTGGAAGATCTTATCCTGAAACATCTGCAACCCAAGTGGCCTGGGAAATTTTTCGTGATCGAAAGAGCCCATAGAGTTCCCAGGGGTCGACCTAAGCCCGGAGCCCCTCCTCGTCTGATCCTTGCCAGGGTGCTCAACTTCCGCGACCGAGATATCATACTCCAACACGCCAGGGCCGGACTGCCCCTTAAGTATGAAAATGCAGACATTACGTTCTTCCTGGACTTCACCCAGCTAGTCCAGACACAGAGCCAATCCTTTCTGGGAGTAAAAAAGGCATTGAGGGACAAAGGCTACAAGTACACCTTGATGTTCCCAGCCAGGCTTCGCGTTGAGGCTGTTTGTAGAGCCTGGTTTTTCGAACATCCTGAATCAGCGGCGGAGTGGCTGGAAAATCGTTAACCGGTGGAGAATTGGACACGGTGGTGAGACCGGCGGGGTGGGAGTGGGTGGGGGCTGGTGGGTGTGGAAAGTCCTGAAATGGGCATTCATGTTGACTTAAGTATGTCGGGATTGGGTTCGGGGGGGGGGACATGCCAACCAGTAACTTTGGACATTTTAGGCCCTCTTGGCGTAGTATATTGAGCGGTAATTTGTTTTATCAATATTAGATTGTGAGATTGGGGATTATTGAGAGGGGAGAGGGTACCACATACCCCACGTTTCTACTTTTAGTTATTTGACGGGGCGACAGGCACTCTGCCAGTTAATTATGTGCAGTTCGAAGCCCAGAGTGCAGGGGAGCAGGAAGGGGGGTAGTTGGGATGGAACTTTCTTGTTGTTTGTGATTGTTTTTCTTAAGCCCAGTGAGCAGGGGTGCCGGGAGGGGGGAGTTGGGAGGGGAAGTCATTGTTTATTAGATTTGATTTGTTCATTGAACTTTTCTTTCGACATCATCAAGGAGAGATGTAGAGCTGGAGCGGCTTCCAAGGGTCAATAAAGATGAGTGCACAGCGGGAGATAGGGGTTAGAGTTCTCAGTTGGAACATAAACGGTCTGGGAGATAAGATCAAACGTGGTATGGTCAGACAGTGTATATGTGCGGCAAGCCCCAGACGTAATCCTTCTGCAGGAAACACACCTAATTGGGAACAAATGTATGGCCTTGCATAAGGGAGGCTATAAGCTGGTCGCACACAAGGGCTTCACCTCTGGGTCATGTGGAGTAGGCATACTAGTCAAAAACTCATTCCATTTTACAGTGCGAGCCACTTGGTCAGACACTCAAGGTAGATATATTGGGGTCTCGGGTCAGTGGGAGGGGCAGACAGCTACATTTGTCTCAGTGTACATTCCACCTGACCTCCAGAAAGACACATTCAAAGACATGGGCACAGTACTCTTATCGCTCCATATGGGCCTTCTAGTAATAGGAGGGGATTTTAACACTGTGATGTCCAGTGCAGTTGACTGGTATCCGCCACAAGACATTAGACCCGCTCAGATGTGGTAGCCGGACATTCTTGAGGCCATGTGGCTGGTGGACTGTTGGAGGCCACATAATCCAGAAAGGGCCCAATACACCCATTTATTGGGAGCTCACAGTAGGCTGTCATGCATTGATTACATTCTGGTCCAGGCGGCGCAGGCACACGCTATCCGGGTGATTCGTCACCTGGGCCGAGGCATTTCGGATCACTCTCCAGTCTGGATGAAAATAGTGCAAGGTCAAATGAGCGCAGGGAGAGTGGCCCCCATTAACCCATGATATTTTAGGGACCCAGATACACGGAAGAAGGTTGTCCGCGCCACAGAAAACTACTTTCAGGAAAACGAGGGTACGGTCGATTCCGCTCAGACTCTATGGGAAGCTTACACAATGGTTATTCGGCGAGAACCCCTCTCCCTGATTGCCGGGAAGGAAAGGCAGGCAGACCTCGTGCGGGCAGAGAAAGAAGTATTGAATTCTGAGGAGGCAATAGCCCAAGCAGTAACTCCCGAAAGACTCCATCTCCTGAAGTTGAGGCAGAATGAATTTAAAAGCATTGCAGAAGATAGGGCCAGAGCGCAGGGCAGAGATGTCCAGAACAGAATCTATGAGCATGGGAATAAGGCAGAAAGACTGAAAACATGGTTGGACAAAAGAGTGTGGGCAGCTCGCCTGGTACCTGAGTAACAAGGAGGTGACTCCATCCCCATAACAGACCTGCAGGCGATAGCTGATACATTTGCAGACTATTGCCGAATAGTGTACGGCACTACCAGTAGATTCTCAGAGATGAAAACAGCGAGCTGCGCAGGGACATCAGGCTTCCCACCCTCTCAGACGAAAATATAGCGTATCTTGAATCCCTGCTAATGGATGATGAGGTAGTGCAGGCAATCAGAGGAGTAAATTCAGGGAAGGCGTCAGGTCCTAATGGCATCCCCATTGAGTTGTTTAAACTAAGACCAGACAAAATCGCCCCCTATATCCGCTCTATGTTGGTGGAGAGTAGAGATACAGGAATACTACCATATGAGCAACGGGTCGCTAATATAGTTGTCATACACAAAGAAGGTACACCCAAAACTAGCTGCACATCGTATAGGCCAATATCGCCAATAAACACAGAGCCTAAAGTCCTTGCGAAATTACTTGCAACTCGCCTGATTAAAGTTATCAACACTCTGATCCACCCTGATCAGTCAGGCTTTATGCCACACCGCAATACCGCCCTTAACCTACGCCGCGTGCACGGGGTACTAGGCAGAGTATCAACCATACTTGAACCGGCTGACATAGTCGAGTGGCTGTACCTCTTCGCTGTGCTGCACAAACTATGGTTTGGGCCTGAATTCATGGTCTGGATCTGTCTTTTGCACTCCGGCCCCATTGCCGGAGTGGTAGTGAACAACCGTAAGTCCCTAGATTTCCAGCTGTACCGGGGCACGCGTCAGTACTGCCCCCTATCTCCGCTTCTCTTTGCATTGGAATTGGACCCCCTGGCGGCCTGGATCAGGCAAGATCGAGTAATTCGCGGAATGCGGTGGTCCCCAGATTGGGAAGACAAGATATCATGGTAAGAGGATGACATTCTTCTTTATATGACCTCTCCCAGAGCCTCACCGATTGGTCTCCTCGACATTCTTGCAATATTCGGGAAGTATTCCGGATTTACCGTGAACTGGTTAAAGTCTGTAGGTTATGTCCTTCAGGGAGCACCTCCCACCCTACCGCAGAACTGCCCGGTCCAGATAGTGAATGACAGCTTCAAATACCTTGACATCTATGTGACACTGAGCTCAGAGCTCCGCTTTGCCCGTAATTTAGAACCGCCTATACGGAGACTGAAAAGCGATGTCAAACACTGGAAATCCCTCCCCCTCTCCTTGCTAGGTAGAGCAGTCCTTTTCAAAATTATGGCCATGCCCCGTGTCCTGTATGATCTCCAGAATGCAATGGACTCAGTCCCAGTGTCCTATTTTAAAGGAATAAAAAATCTCCAGAGGGAAATCCTTTGGGACGGCAGGCCCCGAATTGCGCTATCTAAGTTAACTCTTAATTGGTATGGCGGGGGTATTAGCTTCCCGATATTAAGAAATATTATTGGGCATCCCATCTCGCAGCCATTAATCATGGGATTTATAGTTGTCCGGATGACCCCGGATATGCCATGGACAGATGACTACTCCCAGGGGGAGAGTACAGCAGAGCATTGCATGCCAAACCCTGTAGATTCCCTCTCACTGGACCTACGGCACACTCAATCCATGTATGGCATGCGGCCAATAAACACCTGAAATGGGATGATAGGCTCACTCTGGCTACACCATTATGAAACTCCGAGAGACTTGGGAGTCTTTGGAAATCTAAGGGCTTCGACAAATGGGACCTCATTGGTATTTTGCAGATTAAAGATGTCTGGGGTGAAGGGACGATTATCCCCTTCACTTCTCTCAAACAGCAGTACAGCTTGGCCGACACCAAGCATTATCGATATCTCCAAGGTCACTGGTGATTGACTTGGAGGTAGTGGCACGACCAGAGAGTGACCACAATCCCCTTTCGTTGACCTTGAAGTTTGACGGGGATAGAGGCGAACCTTTTAAAAATCTCTGCCTAACGTCCGAAGCCATTCTGACAAATGACAGAAGAAGGGTTAGATGGTCTAGGGTAGTTGAAGACCCCTCCATTCTTAACGGTATAGAAGAGGAAGCCTCGGTCACTCTTAAACATATGAAAGCCCTCCCACATCGATCGGGGGACACTACGCAGATTAGCGATCTTCACGAGCAGTGCTTTTCTAAACTCAAAATTCTACTAACGCAACCATTCAATCCAAAGAAAGAAAAGGCTTCAGGTCATCAAAACACATGGTATAATAAGAGTTGTAGGGAAGCACATAGCAGTTTGATTAAGGTGATTAAAACTTGTGTTACTAGTGACATTAAAATAGCGCGGCAATTATATAAAAGAACCCAATGGACCGCCAAGAAAGAATGGGATGAGCAGCTCTGGTCAGAGCTCTTTATGGTATGCCAGTCATCCAATCAAATCAGGTTTTGGGAAACCGTTAAGTGGGGTTTTAATTCAGATTCCAGAATCCCCGTTAATCATGTTCCTCCTGCCGAGTGGGTAGCTTTTTATTCCTCCCAGTTCAGGGCTTCAAACACAGAGCAACACATAGAGCAGATGAAGGCAGTATCCCCATCCTCCAACTCTTGCCCTTCCTTAGTTTTTACTTTTTCAGAGGCAGAGCTGGCTCTTAGTGCGGTACAATCTGGTAAAGCTCCAGGAATGGATGCAATACCGGCAGACCTTTTTAAAATCAATCTACACATCTGGGTTCCCTATATAACTATGCTCATCAATGCCATTGCTAAAGGGGCAAGGATCCCTGTCTCCTGGAAAGGGGCGGAGATTTTACCCATTTTTAAAAAAGGTGACCGATCGGTCCCGGGTAACTACCGCCCGATCAGCTTGATCGATTCAATCCAAAAAATAACTGCTAGGATGATTCTTGTAAGAATCCAGGGGTGGATGGAACAGGTTAATATTTTATCTCCAATGCAAGACGGATTCAGATCTGGAACCAGTACAATAGATCAGGTCTTTAGACTAACTATGTTGTACTGGAAGGTTGTCCAGGTGGAGGAGCAATTTATGCCGCCTTTGTGGATCTCAAGTCGGCCTTCGACCTTGTGCCCAGGGAGAAAATGTGGAATGCTTTTAACTCAATGGGCATGCCGCCTGAACTCTTGAACTTAGTAATTAGATTACATGAGGATAAATTTGCCAGGGTGAGATGGGGGAAGCAAGGGCAGGTGATTGATAGCTTCCCAGTAACACGTGGCGTCCGTCAGGGATGCGTGTTGGCCCCCACCCTCTTCCTCTTGTTTATTAATCAAGTAGTTGAGTTCTTTGTTGATACCCCAACTGATGCACCAACTTTGGGAGGAACTAGGTATCCGATGTTAATCTTTGCCGACGATACGTTGCTCCTCTCAAAAACTCGTAAAGGGTTACAGACTGCACTCAATAGATTCGACGAGTTCTGCAGGGCAAATGATTGACAAATTAATATTTCCAAGACCAAATTTATGGGCTTCAGCAAAAATCGCCCCATCAAAAGCTCAGTTAGTCTAAATGATGACAGCGTTGAACAAGTAGAGGTAATGACCTACTTGGGTGTGACATTAGACTATCGCCTTAGTTGGAAACCCCAGATTGAGGCATTATACCTTAAATTCGCACGCCTCACTGGCTGCTTAATCCAGGAGCATAAGAAGTCCCACACCAAACGTATTGCTCCAGTACTTAAGATCTACGATGCCAAAATGAATGCAGCTACTCTGTATGGTGCTGACCTCTGGGGTTTTAAAGATCTAACCCTTTTGTCCAAAGCTCAAAATAAATTCTTGCGGAATTTGACAGGTCTTCCCCAATCCACACCCACCAAACCTCTGTTGTTAGATCTGGGTGTTAAACCCATTAATGAGTTAGGCCGGTATCGTTTGGTGGCCTTGTGGCGACGGATTTGGACCTCTCCAGATCTCAGCCTATTTGCCAGCGAACTAGCCGAGATAAAAGCAACATTGGGCGCCTCAAAAATTGCTTGGTTGAGGGAAGTGAACTCGGTTTTAGATGAGATGGGTCTTAACCAGCTATGGGTCTCTCCGGGGACTTCTTTGTTCCCTTCTAAACAGGATTTCAAAGATTTGTATTGGGCCTCAGTTAAACAATCATCGGTAGTTCAGTCAGATGATACCACCAGCTTAACAGGCCTCTTCTTGACCCATAAAGTGACCCCCTCTCTGGAAACCTATTGGGATGTGATCACTAAGACCCTCGACCGGAAACTATACCATCAATTCCGTGATGGGTCTCTACCCATTAACTCTTTTACTTCCAAGTGGTCCGCCAATTCACGTGATTTCTGCCCTTTCTGCCCAATCCATTCGGAGAGCATGGGTCACCTCCTCTTCGCTTGCCCAGCTTACCATGTACCTAGATTGAAATGGATTAGGCCCATTTGTTGTAGGCTAGGAATTAAAGGGAGTGCTGAAGCTCTGAAGATACTCCGCACTAATACTTCCGAGCTGGTAGTGGTTGGCCTTGCTAAATTTCTTGGGTGGGCATGGGTCATTCGTACTAGGAACGCAAATGTATTTTAACCTTGAAATGATCTTAATACAAAATGATTGTTAATGTATTTTTGTACTGCTAAAAGTCTTACCATACTGTTTAATACTCCTTTTAAAAGATGTTTTGTAATGATGGACTTTTGTCAAAAAATGTATATTTAATGTTCTTGTTGTTTCTGTCTTTTATGATTTTATTATCGAAATAAAGACTTATGAACTGAACTGATATCTCCAATTACGGCATGCGTTGCTCACCCAGGTGTCCGGTAATACCACACTCCCGGAAGCCTGCCCCCTGAAGGACAGATTGCTCAATGGTCATCTCCCAGAGAAGAACATTTCACTTATTTATAGAGAGTTGATTAATAACATGGCAGACCCGCTATGAACCCTGAAGGAGAAATGGGTCAGGGATGGCCTAGAACTCGACGACGAGGACTGGCAGGAGGCAGTTTCCTCCCCGCGGGAGGTTGCTATCCAGGCTAGGCTGAGGTTGGTGTAACTCAAAATATTGCATAGGACCTACATCACAGGGCCCTGCTTAGTACGGATGGGTAAAGCGAAGAGTGGAGAGTGCAGAAGAGGGTGTGGGAATTAGGGACATTCATCCACATTTTGTGGAACTGCTTACATGTACAACCAACCTGGCAGGACATACACTGCACATTGCGGGAGGCTCAAAGGTGCCTTCTAAATGTTTGGGAGCCTACAGATCTCAGCACGTACACTACACAAAGGGCGACCCTAGCATACATGATTGCGAAAAGGAACATAGCACAGCAGTGGGGAGCAAGCCAGCCACGCCAACTGGGAAAGTGGGAAGAAGACCTGGACTGGTGCATGTTTAGGGAAAAGTCATTTTATGTGGCCAGAGGGTGCCCTGGGAAATGGGGATGGGTGTGGGGAGCATGGAATCAATACAGAGGAGATATCTGTATTCTGCCTTCTCCCTGGGCTGATCCTGAAACTCTTGAAACCCCTTGACTTAGTAAATGATTTGTGATGTTAATAATTGGAACATTGGAAACTTTGAAGTTGCTTGCTCATAATTGTTTGATGTGATACATGTCGAAACTGTTCAATAAAAAGAATTATAATTTTTTTTTAAAAATTGCCTTTACCTGGCCTGAATCTGCTGGAAACTAAATTGCATCTCCAACAACTGTCCAGCCTGTACCTGGCCTGAATGAGGAGTAAAAGGTCTGAAAACAGCTCCCAAAACAGAGCCAATGGCCTAGGTGTATGTTTTTCTTCCTGAAGTATTCAAAAATCCTTCTCAGGGGTCTCACTGATCCTTTTAAACCAACAAAGAAGAAATTGGCACAGAAGCTGAAATATAAAAGATCATAGTTATTAACCTCAAATAAGGTGAGACTACGTCACACAGAAGCCTCAGCAACTGAATGAGGCAGTCTGAGGAGTACAAAAAACGGGGGCTTTATAAATGCTTAGAGTTACATAGTAAGCATAAAACCAAGGGTCAGTCCTGGCTCATGTAAGCATGCAAAATGACTAAGATGTGCATACAAGATCTACTTGCTCAAGAAAGTGGGAGGAAGGTTACTTCTACATACAGCAGCAAAAATAGCCTGACAGTTGTACTAGAGAAGCAGGTGCATTCTACTAGCTAGGCCCTTCTGGGCATGTGCGAAGTGGAAGATGCTGAATATAGTTTGTCTCTAGGCAGATTTCAAGAGCAGTTAATACTGAGGGAGGACAGAGCACATGGTGAGCACATGGCAAACAAAATGGCTGCCAGAGATACAAAATGGCTTTCACAAAGTGGATAAGATAACTTCTAAATACAGGATGGCTTCAGCTAAATGCTAACCAATTGCTGTCAATTTACAACAAACCACCTAGAGTGGACCCAGGAACTTCATTAACTTGACATGGGATCTGCCCTTTCACAAGTAAATTCAAGGGAAGACCATTTTGTCCCCCTAGTCAGGTTAGGACTATACTCGGTGGGAGGTAAGCAAGCCCCACGATCGATTTTTAGTGACTACAGAGGGGTAGGGGGACTGCTCTTTACATGGTCTGCACCTCTGGGTGGGCACACAGGCTCTGCATAAGGGGAGAGCTCCATCTTGGAGTTTGGTAATATGGCTCACTGTGGGATTGTTTTCTCTAGGGTAGGGAGAAACTACTACAATAGTGGATCACGAAGAGGTGGGTGTGCCCTACCGTTCCGACTTGTTGGCTCTTCGTCCTCTAATACTGTGGTTGAAGCTTTGGCTGTATCAGGGTCCAACCTTAAGTAAATCAATCATAAAGGAGTGTATGGGCCTTGACCATGCTCACCATATCTCTTAGTTCAACCATATTAAGAAATACCTCAGTCGGCTGGGTAGGGCGGACTTATTCTTCAAGCCAGAATCAGTGCACAAGAGAGATCTGGGCAATGGAGACTTTCCTCAGTCAGAGGACCCAGGAATGTGAAGACTGTGAGTTGAGGAAACCAAGCGTTTGTAGGTTTGTTGTTTTAAAAACTGTACAACTAACTGAGCCTTATCTTTTGGGGCCTTTTAGCTCCCACGAACACTTTTTATTAACTAGGTTTCGTCTCTATCTCTTCCATCTCCTGGTGGCTCAGCCACTCAGGTGCAGCAGAGGTCAGAGTTTAGTGTCCTGTGGCTGCGATGGTAAGTCTCCACAGATATGCTTAACTTATGGGCTGGGATGCCCTACGGGTAACCATGCGCTATATAAGTGCGTATTCCTTCATTCACTTCTTAATGTTTTGTAATTTTTATAAGGTTCCCCGGAATAACTTTATTATCCCCATTCTAAAATCACTGGGTTTCAGGCAGGTGGGATCAACTTTTATTTTTTTACAACTATTATCTAGGAACACTTTTTTATGTTCTTAGCTTTTTGAAATCCGCAATACGGCTTAGAGCCAGTTGCGATTAATTAACAGGGCTTTGCATGTGTTCCAGTATTTAGGGTCTGGTTTTTTTGTGTGGAGATAGGGTCCCAGTGTTCTTATTCCCTATTTTTGTTAAGGAACCAGTATATACTTAGGGCCAGATGTAGGAAATCCCATATTACCGATTCTTAAATACCGAATCATACCGATTCGGTATTTAAGAACTGGCAATCAGGATGTAGGTAATTTTACCGATTTAATTACCGAATCGGTATGATTCAGTAATTACCGAATCGGTATTTACCAATTCGGTAATTGCCATTCATTCCTATGGGCCTGGAGGCCCATAGGAATGAATTTCAATTACTGAATCGGTAAATACCGATTCGGGAATTGGGGGAAACATAGAAGGGTGGCAGGGTGTCACTTTGACACCCTGTTGCACCCCTCAATTGTGCATGGGTGCACATGTTGCACACATACATGCCCTTAGGGCATGTATGTCTGCAACATGCCACTGTTTTAAAAGCAAAATAAATGATTTTTAAAGGGTTTTCATTATTTACCACCAACTTCTAGTTGGTGGTAAATAACAAATTCTTAAACCCCTGTAGCACTGATTACAGTGCTACCTACATGTCAAAATACAGATTCAGTAATTTTACAGATTCTGTATTTTACTGAATCGGTAAAATTACCGATTCGGTAAAATTACCAAATCTGTATTTTAACATGCCCCTACATCCCAAACTCCAAATACCGGTCGGTAACGGCGGGTATTTGCCTTCCTACATCTGGCCCTTAATCTCTTATATATTATGTTTTAATTTATATCCTGTACAAGTGACTATTAAGAGTGTGCTGCTAATTACGTTACATCTTTGTATATTTGACCGATTTAGACTACTTTTATGGTTTTATGCAAAAACCGAATAAAGTATACTTTGACTTTGACTACTGCAATAGTGGGCAGGGTGGTCCCTGGGAACCTTTACCCCACTGGTTAAGGAAGATCCAGGAGTCCCTTCCACCCACTAGCTGGTGCCAGGGATTTATTTATTTATTTATTAACAGTTTTCTATAGTGCGGAAATGACCCATGGGTATCAGAGCGCTTAACATCATAAGGTAAGGGTTACAAACACAATGTACAAAGAGAAGTAAGATCTTGCTGACCTAATAATGTCATTTTAGACCTAGTAACTAGAGGCTAAAATAGGGGAAAACAATGACAGATCGGTATTGATTAAGACATGAGTTAACATTGTTCTGAGGTAGTATTCTTTGAGGTTCAATCAGTTCTATTCTTATACTAGGTATCTGGTCATAAAATCCAAGACAGGTCTTCGGTAGCGTTTGTCTTGTTTATGGGAAGAACTTGCTCATAAGAAAGTTCCTGATTTCTTTCTTGAATGTTGTAGTATTTGTAATTTTTCTGATGTTTGCAGGAAGGGAGTGCCAAATCCTGGGAGCTGCGCCAGAGAATGTCCTCTCATAAGTTTTTTTCTTCTTAAAGATCGGGCGTTTCAGGATCAGATAATTGGCACTCCTGACAAGTCTGTTTCTTCCGGAGATTTCTATTTTGTTGGTGAGATATTTAGGTGTGTTGTTATGAATCGCTTTATGGGTGATACATGCCTTTTTCATCTGTACTCTGGCTTCGCACGGTAACCAATTTAAGGTCTTCAAGTGAGGTGTGATATGGTCAAATTTCCTTGACCCTGTAATAAGCTTTGCCGATGCATTAAGGCAAGCTTTTAGGGGTGCTGTTGAAATTTTTGGAAGACCAGCGAGTGTAGTACAACCATATTCGATCCTAGAGACAACCAGTGATTGTACCGCAAGTTTCAAGTCTGCCTCCGTTAAAAAAGATTTCATCTTTCTCAGGTAGTTCAAGTGGAAACGGGCATTTTTTGCCATAGATTTAATGTGGGTTTTCATATCCAGGTTCTCATCCAGAGTGATTCCGAGAGATTTCACCGAGTCAACTAGAGTTGGGATGCAATTTAATGCTGTAATCATTTTGGACCATTCTTTTACTAAGGATTGATTTTTTTGTGGTGTGATGAGTAAGAATTCTGTTTTGTTAGCGTTAAGATTGAGATGATTGTTAGTTAACCATTTTAGTGATATTTTGAGGGCGTCATTCATTGTGGTTTTGTCTTCCAGGCTAGCAATCGTGATGTAAAGTTGCGTGTCATCTGCATACATGTGGAAGGCTATTTTAGATTTCCGCAGAATATCTGTAAGAGGTTCGATGTATAAGTTAACAGTGAAGGAGATAAGGTGGATCCTTGCGGTACTCGATTGTGTTTGGGCATGATGGCGATAGTGCTTGGTTTACTAGGAATCTCTGTGTTCTGTTCTTTAAAAATGATTTGAACCATTTCAGTACAGTGCCAGTTATTCCCATCCTGTCGTGAAGTCTGTTCAGTAATTTTTCGTGGTTAACTGTGTCAAATGCTGCTGACAAGTCTAGGAGGATGAGTAGACAAGATTGATTGCGATCTAGAGCTTGAAGTGCATCATCGACAATGTGTAGGATTGCTGTTTCTGTGCTATGATTTGCTCTGAATCCTGATTGGCAGTCATCGAGTAATGAGAAGTTGTCGATATGTTTACTCAGCTGATTCTGTACACATTTCTCTATGAGTTTGGCAAGAAAAGGGATGTTGGTCACTGGGCGATAGTTTTTTGGATCTGTTGGGTCTGCTGTGGGTTTCTTGATGATCGGGACTACTTGTCCAGTCTTCAGGCTTTCTGGCATGTACCCCTGTGTGAGTGAGGCGTTTATGATGTCTGTCCATATTGGAATCATAGTATGGCTGACTTCTTTCAAGCATTTCGATGGTAGAGGGTCGTTATAATGGTTGTTGGGTTTCGTGGTCGCGATTGTTTTAGCAATTTCATTCTGGTCTAATAATTTGCAGGTGTTCCAGTGTGCATTGTTTTTAGTCGTCTTGTTCCCATAATTCGGAACAGAAAGTGATGGAGGCGTGTTGTCTTTAATGTTATCTGCAGCGGTCCTAAGTTCTTCTTCCAAGTTATTGGCTTGGTTACTGAAGAAGGTAGAAAATTCATCGCAACTTAGTTGTGTTTTAGTGACCTCTTGGACAGATTTTGCCAGCTTGTTAGATTGTTGTTTTATGATTTCAAATAATCTACGTGGTCTGTTCTTGGCGTTATCCAATTCTGAACTGATAAATTCCTTTTTTGTGTTGATGATCTTCTTGTTATATTCATTTCTGATTTTTCTGAGAGATTTCAGAGTAGGGGAGGATATGTGTTGTCTCCATTTTCTTTCTGCTCGTCTCAAATTACGCCTTTCTTCATTCAATATTCCATCGAACCATGGATTTTTATTCTTTTCCGTAACTCTTTTTAATTTGAGTGGTATGGTGGCATTGGCTATTTTCGTTACTGTGGTATTGTAATTGTTCGTTAGATCGTTCACATTTTTCAAGTTGTCAGGTGGGTTTAAGTCTCTCTTGCAGCTTTCAGATAGCAAATCCATGTTTGAGTCTCTGGTATCTCGGATCCATCTTTTCATTTTGGTAGTTTGACTCATTTTTATTTTCTCCCGTGATGGTATTCGGAAAGTTATGGCGTGGTGATCTGACCAGTCGCACTGTTCAATGGAGAGGATTGAGATGGCCTTGTTCTTCGAGATAATCCAGTCCAGTGTAGCTCCTTTTGAGTGAGTTGGTTGAAGACATGCTTGGGATAGTTTTAGATCATTTAATAATTCTTTAAAGGCGTTGACCTGTTTGTCGTTGATGTCGTTCCAACGAAGATTGAAATCACCTAAAAATATATTATTAATGTCAGAATTGGCATTAGCAGTGATGATCTCCATCAGTTGGTCAATGAAATTCATATTGTTTCCTGGTGGGTGATATAGGGCATGTAGGTTGCAGATCTGTTTGTTTGCTGATCTTATGTTGAGCCCTAGGTATTCGCATGATTAGAGGGGGTCAGATTGAAATTGGCCAACTTCTAAAGTCGATCTATGGATACAGGCAATACCTCCCCCTGTCTTTATCTGTCTGTCTAGTCTTAATATGTTGTAGTGCGGTGGTACCAGAAGGTCCAGGACTGGCGATGAGGATTCAGATAACCAGGTTTCAATCAGGATTGTTATGTCTATTTCTTGCTTGATGATGATGTCGGCTATGTCCGAAGCATGTTTCGCCGCAGATCGACAGTTGAGCAGCAGACATTTTAGAGATTTCTCCGTTCTGGTTGTGGTCATGTTTAACGGATCCGTGATTATTTGGATTTGTTGTAAGTTGTTGTCGTTTAATTTCCTTTCCTTCCTTGTGGATGTTCTGTTTATGTCTATCGCTACTCTTTTGATTTCCTGTGCTATCATGGGGTTTGATGATTCGTATTCCTGAAGTAGTGATGTTATGTCTTCTTCGGTTAGATAATTTTGGTTCCTATCTGGTCTGTTTTGTCTTTCTGTCACTGGTTCATATCTCTTGTTGTTTATAGCTGTGGATGTATTTACTAGCTCTCTGATGAGTTCAACTTCATTCTGAGTATTCTTTGTGATATCACATAGTTTTTCTATCCCGTACATGGAGTTTTGTAAATCCTGTGCTAGATTGCTGATTTGTGTTTGGATCCACAGAACCCTTTCTGGACCTGCAGAAGATTAGATGAGGTGCTGTCAGTGACCTGAGAGGATCCCAAAATGACTGAACCTGCTTCCCCTTGTCCCAAGGCCAAAGAGGTATACTCCAAAGGTCAGTAGGCTGGCTTCCTGTGTGGCTACACTGGCACAGAAAGCTGCAAAAGGCCTTTTCCCAGAAGTGCCCAGCTGGCCAGTGGCAACTTGACCTGTATTCGACTTTACGGTTGTTTTCTGGCTAACACCGAAGAGTTTCCAATTGCCTTCCCTTGAGGTCCTGTTGTGGGAGGTGGGGGTGGGGGATGGGCTTAGAAGTTTAACCCTGCGATTGTTTGGGCACTGGAAGAAAGTTTGGAAACTATTACTCCAGAGGGCCCTGTCGGAAATAGTCCAACCAGCAGTTCCACAGTGGCAGACTGGACTTCAGCAACCTTTTGCTCAGAGATCCCCACATCTGTGATACAATTATAGTGCCATTTATCTGCATCCAGAGCATCAGTGGGACCGACTGCTTCAGGTATTTGGCCTTTTATTTCTATGTCTACATTTTCAGCTGCGTCTTACTCGGGAGTATTTTTCTTTTTTAAAAATGGCGAGCCAACTCTGTTTTAGGAACACATTTCAGGGCTTTTCTTTAAAAAATGCCGAAGTCCCTTTATGAAGTAGGACTTAGAAACTTTGAACTTTTTGACTTTCAGACGTTTACCGGGACCAATCTACTTGGTTTATCCAACTCCGGCTCGATCACAGTTGGTCTGAAATCGCACCTAGCTCCCGTTCTGCAGCTTCCCATAGGTCAGTGATACTCACAGTATGGCGCTGTGGCCGCATATGGCCCTCCTGACCTTTACATGAGGCACCCTTGGTAAACACAAGCACTGGCCTGCTCTTTTCTGGACTGAGCAGTTAGATTGAAAAAGAAATTAAATAAAAAAGCAAGCCTTTATCTAAAGGTTTAATGAAGTTAAAGAAAGGAAGTAACTAGGTTATCCTGCACTGCCTAACTTTAGAAACACCTTTATTTTTTAAAGACATCTTGAAGATAAGGTTTCTTCCATGTTCAAGAAGTGTATTTCATTAATATCCAGAACCGTTTCACCATAGCACATCACATTATATCAGTGCATTGAGAAGTATTTTTTATTAAGCAATAGTTTTCAAACATAAATTTAAAAACATTCATCCTTCCCCCTGCCCTGACAATATTGTCAATAGTGGACTAAAATGCAAGTCAGTTGTTAAGTGCACTGTTTAGGATAAGTCCCTGTAATACATAAAACACATTATAGTTTATTAAATCAAACCAGGTGAAGGTTTTGTACAATGCACATCCAAAATTAATTTATTTTGATGTCTTTTTATATATAATAATGAAGAAAAAGGAGATGAAGGGGCAGATGTATTATCCGTTTTTTTTATCGCAAACTCTGCAATTTGCAAAAAAGCAGCGTTTGCGAGAAAAATAACGGAAAATGCGATGTATCATGGAAATCGCATCGCAAATTTAAAGAATTGCAAAATTTGCGATTCCTTAATTTTGCTTCAGCATTTAAGGAATCGCAAATTGCGATTTCTTAAATGCT
This sequence comes from Lissotriton vulgaris, assembly GCF_964263255.1. NCBI lineage: Eukaryota > Metazoa > Chordata > Amphibia > Caudata > Salamandridae > Lissotriton > Lissotriton vulgaris. The sequence continues at coordinate 1,207,124,514 of NC_141695.1, forward strand.
ATGTATGAAGCACCCAAGTTGTGCGAATTCCAATTAAGAAATTGTAAATTACCACCAACTTGTAGTTGGTGGTAATTTTCGATTTCTTTTACAAATGCACTTTTTGGCATTTGTAAAGGTGCCATGTGGCGGACGTACATGCCCTTAGGGCATGTATGTGTGCTATATGCACACACATGTACATTTCAGGGGTGCAGCAGGGTGTCCTTTGGACACCCCTGCACCCTTGAAATTATTCTCAATTTGCGATAAGCAAATTGCGATAAGCAAATTGAGGATAACTTCCCATTCCTTCCTATGGGCCTTCTGGCCCATAGAAATGAATGGGAAAGTATTTCTTAATTGCGAATTCACAATTTGCGAATTCGCAATTAAGGAATAACAAGAAATCGCTAAAAAATTGCGATTTTTTTTGTTACATACCATTTGGGATTCTCAAATAGCGATTCTCAAAAAATCGCTATTTGAGAATCGGAAATAGGTATCTTGATACATCTGCCCCAAAGTGAAATTAAACAATGCATAGGATCACACAGTTTGGTAAAGTGGAGAATCCAGGATTGATCCCAGGTTTTTTGGTTTCACATTGTGCAATTCAGACACTGGATGTACATGCTTCACTTCCCCTACACTCAACTTACCAGCACCACCCCCTGGCCACCCCAGGATGAGGATGTGGCCTAACAGCTAGGGAAGTCGACCTCAAAGCTGGGGAACCAGGATTGAGTCTTGTTTCAACATCCTGTGATTCTGGGCAAATGACCTAATCTCCCAGTGCCTTAGAAAAATGAATGTGTCCGTCTGTAACGCAACTGGTGCTCATGTAAGGAGCTCTGATACCTTCTGGTCCAGTTTACGCTATATAAAACTCCGCCCCTCCAGAAAAAAAAACCCTGCCACGACCGCCTCCCTGCTGGCATCAATGTGACCCTTGGTCACATCGCAGACAAAACCTTATGGCCCCAGGGAAAATGTTTGTGAGTATCCATGACATACACTATCATTGGTGTTTTATTCTTTTGGTGCTAATTCACTTAAACCTTTCAAAATTCCTATCTTGAACAGTCTACATAACGAGAGGTTGTCCCCGTGAATTTCATAACATATGGGCTATATGGCTCAACTAGGAGATCTAGCGAGGGGCAAGGAGGCGTGAGAGAAACATGGAACAATAACAGCTTATAATTTTCTGATGTCTGATTTGCCTAGGATCTTCTGTTATGACATAATATGTGCAAGTGCTGACTTTACTTTATGTACTGTTGAACAAAAACACATAAAAAATCATACATCCGGTTCCTAGTATTGGATTGCTTTGGTGTAATTTTGTTTATTATGTTTGACTCCATTTTTCTAATTCGGTCAGGTAGTGTGATTGTTTGGCGTTTTTACTTTATTGTTGTTTTGGTGCTGCAGAAATACTTAAAATATTGCCCGACGTTCAGCCTATCTGCCCAGTGCCATAGCTACCAGCGGTTAGGGTTCAGGTTAATTTAGTGACTTTGAGGTTTCACTCTGATCAGAAGTGTTATTTTTCTTTGAGATGGGCACACTCCCACCCCAAATAATATTCTACTTTTTCACAAGAGGACTGCAGAGTAAAACCCTCTTTTGGCTGCTCTTACTGATTTTTCTACTGCAGGATAGGAGGATGAACGACGCGCAGTAGTTGAAGAGATGGTGCAGGTCTAAGGTCGTTTTTTTGCCAGCAGCTGTCAGAGCTATCCTGTGTTGAAGTCATCTGGGAAGGTTCCTGGCTGAGGAAAGAGTTAATAGAGTTAAAGAATGATGTGAGTGCATCACTACGGAGAGATTTCACAGTTGATGGCAGAAGAATGTTGCCTCATTTATGGTGGCTCTCAGGGAGTTCAGGATGTTGCTGAGTTCAGTGTGCAAGAGGAGTTCAAAGACTGATCACTTAAGGAGGGAGTAAAGGATTATGAAAGGAAGAATGGATGCCTGGTACTGTTTTCGTTTATTGCATTCAGCTTCACTTGCAGTTGCGGTTGGTGGTGGGAGTAGCTGCCAGGCGGTGACATGGGGAGGGGGAGGGGCAGGGTGGGGGTAGTAATCTATGGATTACGGAAGATTACAGGTAAGTAAACATATAAATAAATAAAACTAATTTTGTTGCACTCAGGACTACAAATCAATTGGGGTAAATCAACCATCATTCCCTTAACAGAAATTACCAGACCATGCCCGGCAAAATTTCCATTAGAATGGCAGGCATACAATTAAATAGTCGGGGGTCTGGTATCATCGAGACTTTGAGGTAGTAATACGGACAAATTATGGCACAGCAATGAGTAAATTAGACGCAAAAGTAGACCGATGGCTACAACTACCACGGTCATCGGCAGATAGAATGGCCATTGTCTTTCAAAGATTATTGACCACTGTCTCCCGGCTTATCTGGGCTGGTAAACAGGTTTGAATTGAAATGCGAGCCCTGACATTACCCTACTCCAGAGGCGGCTTTAAAGTAGCGGACTTTCTTCTTTGTTATTTATGTACTCAGGCGCAATATGCGCACTACTGGTACCATCCTGTTCAATATCTGCTGCAAATGGTGGTTGAAGACGGAGATGCACATCCAATCCCATCACATTGTATACTGCCGCATCAACGTGCCCATGTGAATAAACAAGAAAATCAACACAATTCCATCACAAACTTAGCATGGCAGAGAATGGGTAAACTGGTGCATAAACTCCCCATTATATGCACCAGCAATGCCACTACAATGCCATCCAGCCTTTTCAGTGACCCAAGAGAAAGTTATTACAGTGCGTCGGAATAGATAGAATGGAAGACCTTTATAAAGATAACACTTTCATAGGAACTGAGGAACTGCGTTAAATTAGCAACGGAACTTTACTACTAGTTAATAGCAAGAATTTTAGTTAATGGAAACCTATCTGCTCCTGTTAAAATCCAGAGAGGCACAAACAAAGCAGCTCCTTGGATATCCTTTAACATCCACATTGTCTAACTCAGTTCAGTAGCTGCTATTGCAGGGAAAAAAACAATCACAGCCAGTAGTGAGACAATTCAAAAAGCATTTCCACTGGGCGGAGATTTTTTTCCAAATACAACAGTCCTCGTGTTGTGTAATGCCTAGAAGCATTTGATTCACAGGCTCTGTGCACACACAGTGCACTGTACTAGGAACTTACAAGTAAATCAAATATGCCAATCATGGAATCACAAATCCATAAATACAATCTACGGGGACAGCATATGTACTTTCGCACTGATCAGCAGAGGTAAAGTGCCCAGAGTCTTAAAACCAACAAAAACAGGTCAGAAACAGAAGGCCAAAAAACAGAACATCTGGGGATAAACCTGCTGGACAATCCAGGTCTAAAATGTGTCAAAAGACATCTTGTAGAAAAAGAAAACAACTTAAGAAACGTGTGCGTGTAAAACCATGTGACATCTCGCCCAGTGCCAAAGTCATAAAGCGCTGGTAAGTGCAAGTATAATATACTTCGTTCTTACTTAAACTGTTATTCAGCACTTCTATGTTCTTTGTTAGTATTTGACTTCTGCAGTTTTTAGCGTTTTTTTCAGTATCCATACATAACCACTTTTTGCAGGATCACTCCGTATAGTGTACAATTTTATCTTGCGAGGCAGCACGGTCCCTTCACGTATGGCCTGACCAGCCGGTTCTCGGCCATCAACGTGTAGATTCTTTTCAATTCTTTCATTGACTTCACCTGCTTTACAGCGCTAGAGTTGCTCTTTGACTCCTCATGTATAAAGTGTTGATTCAATACTTCAACAGCGATACATGTGACATGCACGGACTTGCAGTTTTCTTGGACCATGGCAAACTTTCTGGGAGAGCACTATTGTTCTTTAGGTTACTTATCCACTTTCTCAGCACCAGTTGTAGCGTCCACCCCAGCCTAGGTACCCGCCAATGACTACACCACACATGGAACTTATTATTTCACAGCGTTATTCTGCTTTGTGTAACCGCGAACCCAACATTCTAAAACAAGCTTTCTTTGCATTCAGATTCCTATGTCCCAGCCCTACGGAGTCTTTTAGGAGCCAAAAATATTCCCATCATAAAACTCACAAGACATTGCAAATCACACCAGCCCACGCCTTGGACTCACCAGCATCACTAAAAAGGTAATGCAGTTATGACCCTGTACAGACAGTGGCAAACACAAACAGAGAAAAACTGTTGCCACTAACAGTAACCTCTGCTGGCACAAAATTGTTGTTCTAGAAGACTAATGAACTGCCCTACGGGCCCATCTTTGAGTGGTTCACTTATGATCTGCATCTTTTCTGAGCCTAGGGCAGTAATGGGTACTGCCCTAGGCTAGGCAAAGGTCCAGATCACAAGTGATTGCGTGATTCTCACTAGAGAGAGAGAGAAAAGGAAAGGAGCGCTGAACCGTATGCACATTTCACTGGATTCCTGCAGGGAACACAGCTCTGCAAGCATATCACTTTTGGGACATGTAGAGTTTCATAATGCTGTTTGATTAAAGTACATTATTTTACTTAATCCCTTCGATGCTGATGACGAGCTCAGCTCGTCATCAGCCACGGTGGTCGTGTGCGGATGACGAGCTGAGCTCGTCATGTAATGCAGTTTTTCGAAAAAAGCCGCACAGCGCAAAAATAACCCCCACACGCATGTGGTTAAAAGGCTAACACTGGGCTGGACAGTACTCTCTTGTGTCTGTTGATTGATTGTTGCGTTACGGGCTCTTGTCCCCCACACTACCTCCCTGCGAAGCCCGTGACTACTCACCCGCGCTCCAATGAGAATCAAATGCAAAAATGGTTGTACTTGGCCCAGTGGCAGAGCCACAGTAGGACAAATCCCATGACACATGTGGCAGGCGCCCTCAACTACCACGATTGTGGTCCATTTCCTTGTCTGATCTAGTGCATCCCGTCTGACAGAGCACCACAGCACACCTTTACAATATACAAAGATGCACTTAGTCGGATGTCTGTCCACCACAATGTTTATGTAATCTGGCCCTTGGTCTCGTTTCACCTATGTTGCCTAGATTTCCTGCCAGCAACGTGATGCTAAATCTTCCCATGATTTGCATGCGGTGGCTTTAAAAACAGGAAACAGTGTTTTCTTTGTGAAAGCTAATCACTTGCGGCCTCAGAAAGGATTAAACTCGTTTTGAATAAACCATGCATGCAAGAAAAACACTCATTGGGACTCCCCACCTGCATCCCTTACTCTAAAGCCTTCTAACGATGTTTAAGATATTTTTGCATGTCCTCAGTTGAGGCCCAATAAATAGCCTTTTCCGGAACGATATCCAAATTCTTTATTCTTTATCCGTAAAACACAATTATGACTTCATTTATGGGCTCCTAGTGTTAATTATGTATGTATTAGTATGTGAGAACAGATAGAAAAATGTAGATTAGTAAAATATAGACTCAAAAATACTGTCAACAATTATTAATTCAGCGATAATAGTGGGCAAAAAACTGCAGACTGCATTCTACCTAATAAGACACAATTAGCTTCTACTAAGAAAGAATTGGGAAGTGTACATAACTTTTACCAACTTTACCGCTAGCAAAGCCACATCACATAGTTATGTTTGGATTTTAATTAAAGTATCGTTTTGGCAAAATCCAGTATCCAACACTTTACCCTAAGCATAGTTAAATCATTAATTATTGACTAAGAATAATTATAAATTAAGAATAGTTCATTCAATTGAATTCAAATAAGCTTTATTCGGTTCGTATAAAAATAACCATAAAAGCACATAAGAAAAATGCATCATATTGGGAGGCAAGATGGCGTCCACGCTGGACGCGTGAGTGAGTCGCTCCTGCCGGACCTCCCAGGGCTAATGGTTGTATGGTGGAACGGACCCGAGCGGACCTGAGCGGATTAATTGTTAAACAGCTTTTTGGAGTGAGCAATTGAACCTCACCTTTGGTGCAGGGTAGTACGGTGTGCAGCCTCTGCATGTTCGCGATACGGACGGTGGTGGAACTAGCCATCCGGATCACGCACGCGGAGCGCTGGGCGTCTCTCTGGCAGCACCTGACCCGGCAACTGATTCAGCACACCTGGGCTGCACGGCGCCTGCGAGTGAAGCAAGGCGGTGTAGAGACTGGAGGCGAGCTGGTTATTCAGCAGACGGCGTCGGCTTTGGTGATGGGGCCAAAAGGAAGGAAAGCCCGGGTGCAGGGGGCTGCCGTTGAAAATGCAGACGGAATAGAGACAGCCTTGCCATCGGCATCAGCCGCATCCTCCGCACCCTCCGCTCCTTCCGTGAGTAAAACTACAGAACAGGCTGCAGTATTTTCCAAGGAGGGGGAGGCTGCTAGTTTAGAAAAGAAAATACCTGAGATGTTCTCAGCAACTAAAACGAAGGATGCAGGAAAGTTAAAGCTTAAAAAACAGTCAGTGCTACCTGAAGTTCAGGACATTTGTCATACAGTTCGGTGTATACAAATACAAAAACCATACATAAACAGGTGCACAGTGTCCCAAGTGTATCAGTGAAACCAAAATAACAATACATATAACATAGGCTACATAGGGGCGCAGTGGTTTCTTATTGGATACATAAAAAAAGGAAAAGGACCAAAGAAAACATAATTGATTATTAAAGTGATTCTACACAATCGTAGACCCTATTTTAAAGGTTCAATTCCTTGTTGATAAATTTAAACAGAGTTTATATAATGAAGTAAAAACATGATAGAAAGATATATAATTGGTCGTGCATTCCTTTCCGCCATTCTTGTCAACCCTCGGTGCTGATACCTATTGCTATTAAGCTATATATTAAATTCATATTATTTTTACTATACCACAGGAACCATTGTTCTTTGATATGATTTTTACTCCATGTCAGATCGATCTATGTCATCCTCCGAGGACTTAGCAGAACTTTATGCTACTCGAATGAGCATGGAGGATGGATGTCTAGTGGAAGGGAGTGATCACAGCAGTTTGAATGTTGATTTAACGGAGAAAGATGGGATAGAGCATGGCACTGTTAGGAAGCTGTGATTAGATACTAGAGACAAAGATAGGTCAGAAGAAATTGCAAGCACTGAAGCTGTGGTGGCTGATTTAGAGTCGGAAATGGAGGATATTTCCCTGGGGCAGATTTATCAAACCATGATGCAGCATAGGGATGAGACTCGAGAGGATAGCCTGAGAGTTCAGAATTCTTGTAAAAAGCTGCAGAACTCTGTGAGGCGGTTGGTGAAATAGCACTCAGAATTTTTGACCAGGGCTACGGAGGCAGAATCACGTATTTCTTCGTTAGAGGATGAGGTAGCTCAACAAAAAAAGACTAATGAAGTACATATGGCTACCAAGGAAGACATTAATTGGAAACTTGTTGACATTGAGAATCGATCCCGTAGAAACAATTTGAGATTTTTGCAGATTCCGGAAGGGAAAGAGGGGTCTGATACTCGAGGATTTCTAGTGTCGCTTTTAAAAAAAGCAATACCAGATGTTACCAAATGGGATTGGGATCGGGAGGTGGAATGGGCCCATAGATTTCCTTTTAGAGTTAATCCACGGGATCAGAAACCTAGAGTTATATTGGTGGCCTTCAATAGCTTTCAAGCTCGTGAGGAATTATTAGAGCTCGCCCTGATAAAAAATGTAAGGCTCTCGAATGCGAATTTTTTGTAAGACCGGATCTCTGCAAACAATCTGTAGAAGTGCGATGGCAGCTAAGACAGCTTATATCAAAATTTCAAGAAAAAGGAGCGCAGGCATACTTAATGTTCCCTGCTAAGCTTAAGGTCATTCATAAGGAACAAGATTTTTCATGACTGCCAGTGCAGCTAAAGAATTTTTGGTGACATTGTAATTGCAGAGAGATATTGATTATGGATAGCTATAATTCTATTTGAGATTTGCATCTAGAGAGCAAAGAGATGATAGTATTTGTACATTTATAAGTTCGAGCTCGCTTTGGAGTTTCACCAGAAGCAGGGGGATTGAGTATGGTGAGAATTAAGGGGGAAACTCTGTGGGGGGACGGCAGGGGGTTTGGGGGCAAACTCGCATCACAGGACCATAAGTCCTAAAGCCTCTATCAAGGGAGAAGAGCAGGGTGGGAGAGGGTGGGTGAGTCCGAAGAGGGGGGTCGGGGGGGAGGGGTTCACAGGGGGGTGTAAAAAAGGGGGAAAAAAGAGTTCACAGCAAAATACATGGAGAACGTGTGGAGAAAATTTTAAATGAAAAGAATGGTTTAGCAGCATTTATTATAGTTTTCTTTGTGATCTTGGATGGGAGGGTGTTAGATAGAGTGTGGAAGCTAATGGATCTACAAGTACAATTACAATGGCGAATAAAGGGGTAAGAATTTGCTCAATGAATGTGTCTGGGCTGAATAATCCAATGAAAAGACAAAAAATAGCAGCAGAATTGAAATATACCCAACCTGACATAGTGTGTATACAGGAAACACATATCCCATGGTCAAAAAGGGGGGTGTTAAAAGATCTTGGTTTTACATTAGTTGCTGCCTCTGGACAGACTAGTATGATAAGGGGGGCAGCCATACTTATTAAAGAAAACACTACAAATGTTTCTCGGAAAGCTGTGGATAAAAATGGGCGCTTGGCCATTGTAGAGTGTAGGACTGGGGGCAGGCTGTTAACATTAGCTACAGTCTATAGAGCAAACTTGGATGACCCCGCTCCTTTGAATGAATTAAATCTGGAGCTAGTTAACTTCTCACAACCGATAGTGATATGTGAGGATATGAATATAAACTTGTCGAATAATGCAATTCAGGATGGGTATGGAAATTATAAAGGTCGAAAACCAAGAGTGTATAAAGCTCTTGCTAATTTATTACAAGATCAAGGCTTAATTGATGTATGGTAAAGCTTAGGAGGGGTGATAATGGGTTTACTTTTTACTCACATCCCCACAAAAAATTAGTTAGATTAGATTACTTTTTTGCCCCAGAAAATTTATTGGAAGGTGCTAAAATTAGAACTTACCCCAAAATCACTTCTGATCATTCTCCGATAATGATTGAAATACAGGGACGAGCGAAAAGGTTAACACCCTCTATCTTTTCTTATGATCGCAAATTGGGACTGAATAAAGAATTTAATATACATGTGAAAAGTTGGATTCGATATTTTTTTATTAACAATCGGGGTACGGCTAATATTGGTATAGTGTGGGATACTTTCAAAGAGGGGTTCCGGGGAGAGTGCATTAGTTTTTCATTTTGGCAGCAAAAGAAATTTAAACAAGAACTTGATAAACTATATGAGCACTTTGCATATGCAGAGATTCTTTTAACGAGGGAAGTTGCCCAGGGTAGAAAGGAGGTTTGGGAGGTTGAAAATGGGGTAGCAAAGGCTAGAGATAACATTCTTGGCTTTTGGAATACAGAAATTGCAAGGAGATTTTTAACTTCTAAGATGCAAAGTTATGAATTTGGGGAAAAAGTTGGTAAAAGATTAGCGGTAAGACTGCGAATGAAGCAGTCGGCTCGGAACATCAATGCAATGAAAGACTCTCAGGGTGTATCTCACTCAGAGCCAGAACAAATACTCAATATATTTCAAAAGTTTTATGCTGAATTATACTCGAAGGAAGATAGGTCAGATGAAACTACTGAATGGAGTGATAGATTTGATATAGGACTGAAAGTCTTAGATTCTGTAATTGCAGATGAATTGGATTTACCAATAACGATGGTAGAGTTAGAAACGGCAGTAAAGAACTTGGCAGTTGGTAAGGCCGCTGGCCCCGATAGAAAACCTGCGGAAGTATATAAACAATTTTTTAATACCTTAAAGGATGAAATGTTGCCTGTAATGTTGGAAGCACAGCAGGGAAACCCACCTAGTACTTGGTCTGATGCGACCATTGCGGTTTTCTGCAAGAAAGGCAAACCTGCGGATAATGTGGGATCTTATCGACCAATATCCCTATTGAACGTTGATAATAAGATCTATTCAAAGATTTTGGCCAACCGATTATCTAAAGTTGTAACATCCTTAATTTCTCGACAACAACACGGTTTTATACTGAAAAGAGGAACGGTGGATCACATAAATAAAGTCATCACGCTGTTTGACATCGCGGCAGTAAATAATCAGAAATTAGCACTTTTTCTGTTAGACGCAGAAAAAGCGTTTGACCGTGTGTGTTGGGACTATTTATGGAGATTAATGGCCAAAATGGGATTTGGCCAGAAATGCATTAAGTCAATCAAATCTTTATATTCTAAACCAACTGCCAAAATTTCTGTTTTGGGAGCACTCTCCGACTCTTTAAACATTACTAGAGGGACTCGCCAAGGTTGCCCTTGCTCCCCGTTATTATTTGCTTTGTATATTAATCCTTTTATGAACAATTAAACCAAAATCCTCTTATACCCCCGTTATAGTATTTGATTTTGCTTTTTCAGATTTCGCTTACGCGGATGATATCGCGGTGATCACTGTTAATCCAGATACCGCCATTTTAGAGATTGAGAGGCTTGCAAAAGATTTTGGAATTATAACTGGTTATAAGCTCAATGAATCAAAAACTCAGATTTTATGTTCAAAGCCCTAACATGGGAAGACGAGAGAGTGGTGAGGGAGGTTACTTATCTTGGGATATTGATCAAGGCCAATATGACAGAACTGATTGATTCTAACTGGAATACGGTATATGATAAAATTAAGATATCACTTGAGAGATGGGAACGATTATACCTGACTATTATTGGACGCACTAACATCATAAAAATGAATGTTTTACCTAAAGTGTTATATTTGTTTAGGTCAAACCCCTTGGAATTTCCAAAATCCAAGATACAGGCTTTGCAATCTTTATGTGGGAAATTCATTTGGAGTCCCGGAAAACCAAGACGAGCTATGAAACACTTGATGTTACCAACTGAAAGGGGAGGGTTAGGGGTACCAGATTTTTTTTCTTTACTATATAGTTTGTTTTTTATTGAAAATGAGAATATTGATTACAGGGGAGGCAACTGAACATATGTACAACCACCCATCAATATTTGAAATCCTGTTGGGGTCTTGTGTGAAGCAGAGTTTTTTTATTGAAATTGATGGCAGTTACTATAAGCGAACCTGATTTAAGGTATTAATGGGACCTTAGAAGACTTGGAGATGGCTGATTCGAACAACAGCAATTGGGAAGTTTTCATATTATACTCCCTTTAGTGCATCAAGGTTACTGCCAAGCATATTTCTGGATGGAATGGCTCTAAACTGGCAAAAAAAAGGGGTAAAACGGCTGGCGACATGTGCATGGTGGATGGCAAGTGTAAATCTTTTGTGGAATTAATTGATCAGTTTGCTCTACCCAGAAGCTACTTTTTTTAAGTCTTACAAATTCGGGATTTTCTCATAAGACAAAAGTTAAATTTACAAAAGCACCAAGTTATCGAGGGGGTTAGCGGACAGGTGAAAATTGGTACTCTGTATAGAATATTAGTAGAAGAGAAGGTGGACGATCTTGAGAAAATAAGGGTAAAATGGGCCAACAGTCTAGGGGATACAGAAGTAGTTGTGGAAGACCTTATCTTACTGTGTAAAGAAGCTTTAATGTCGGCAAATCTAAAAGTTCAATTTTTCAAAACCCTGTTTGACTTATATTATACGCCTGAACGCATGTCCAAATGGGGAGAGGGTTTTGATGGAAAGTGCTTCCGGTGTAAAGCTGACCATGCAGACAGCATACATATTTTTTTTTCTTGTCCTAGGTTGGCTGGATTTATAGAAGAAATTGAAAAATGTATGTCTTTAGTACTTCATTTTCGCCTGACTATTACCCCTGTGATGTTAATATTGGGGAAAATTCCTAATGATAATCCCGCGGATAGGTTATATTGCTTTCGCCATTTTATTTTCTTTACAATGACTGTTGCACGAATGTGCATTGCTACTGAGTGGCTACAGGAAAAGCCACCCTTATTTCAACAATGGCGAGCACAAATGTATAGCTTATATAAATTGGAGTGGGGACTCTTTTCAGTTACTGGGTCTAGGAGAAAGAAGAAAATGGGTTTGAAAATCTGGGGGGCTTTCTCAGATTATTATGAAGATTGAGTACGTTATGAAACTCAAATTGTTATAATGTATTCTGTGCGCATGTATAATTGAGTTTATGTTCTTGCTATTGGATGAATTAAGCCGATCTCCATATGTATTATTTGATTTATCTCTTCTGTATCTTTTTGGTATTTTGGTATTATTTCATTTACGATGATGTATTTATGCTGTGTATTTATGCTGTGAACCAATAAAAAAAAAGAAAAAAAAGAAAAATAAAAATAAATGCATTATCATAAACATTTAAACATTACTGTACTTAAATGATTAAAAAACCAGTAAGGATTACAATTAAAACATCATACTCTTCCTTGCATTAATCGTTTTAAGGATAAAAGTTGCAGTAAAGAAACATATATCTGGTTCCTGCATTATGAAAAGCAACCTCATCGCAGAGTCTGTGGTGAAAGTACCATATTTAAAAAACAGTGGTTTTAAAAATGCAATAAGAAAATTCATATAAAGGTCACATATAAGAAGAAAGTGCAGGGTGCTTTGTTTAGTGTGGCCCTCACAGGGACATGGACAAACCGGGTGCTGTTTCGATCAGGGGAAAGCTACCAAATGGGGGACCAACCTGAACCTTAGTCTTGTTAAAACATATCTATGCGAAATTCTTGTCAACTGGCTTAAATATGTCTGGAAACCTTCGTAGACTGAGTAGCTATTGTAAAACATGTAAGTTGTTAATTGCCTGTTGTAACTCGAGCGCCTCTTTATTATGTGTAACAGGAACTTATTCCTCATTTCTGCTTTAGGCATCTCTGCTACGGCATTAGGGTCATCCAGAATGTTTAAGTCAAAAACTTCCTTAAAACTGTATATAATATACTTCAGCCAGGGGATCATTAGACAGTTATCCACTTGGAGGAAATCTTTGATTATTATTCTATTAAAAGCAGGCTCTTCTTTTTGCCACATGGATTTCCAGATCAGTAAGGGTCTAAATGCTATTAGGTCAGACAAGTAGCTAATCCCAACTTCCCTATGTATAAGCTCTGTAGGCGCTGAAGATGGTAAACAGAGCAATTTTTTGAGGAACTTATTCTCCACTATTTGTAGACTTTTATCAGGATAATGACCCCTGTACAATATGATAGAGATACATCTTGACTGGTAGATGTGAGTCATGTCACTGATTCGTCTGTCACCTAGCTTGGCTGCAAATCTAAAAACACCATGGACACTTTTTGCCATTTTTGCCCGGACATTCTGCATCTCATATGACCATGTTCTGTCTCTGGCAAAGGTAATGCCTAAATAACAAAATTTGTCCACCGGTTAAACCTTCTGCCCATCTATGAAAAAAGAGTTGGACTTTTTACGATCAGTGCTGCAAACCATGGTGTAAGTTTTGCTCTTATTAATCAGTAACTTCCTTTTGGTTATAAAAGCAGCAAACCTATCTATCAGCAGCTGAAGACCTATTGGTGTCCTGGATAGCAGCACGGCGTCGTCTGCATATAGCAGTACCGGTACTTCAACGCCATTTGCATGGGGAATATCAGATTTTACTAATTTGAGCGCTGCGTCCACCTCATTAATAAAAAGGGTAAACAGCAAAGGGGCAAGGACGCAGCCCTGTTGGGTACCACATCTGACATTAAATGTAGGGGTACATTCCCCCCTAATCCCATACCGTACAGAAGTTTGTAATCTTTCGTAGAGTCGTGCCAAAACATAAATGATTGACTCAGGGGCCCCAAGCTCTAGTAAAATTTTTCATAGAATGGGATGGGCCACTAAATCGAACGCACTACTTAAATCGGCGAAGCATAGGTAGAGGGAACCTTGCTTAGCATAAGTGTATTTCCCAACTAGTAAATCTAGATTAATACACTGTCCCAGCGTTCCTCGCCCTTTCCTGAAATTGTATTGAGTATAAGCTAAAATACCATTATCCTCCACCCACTCTTCTAGTCTAACAAGTAAAATCCTACTCATGATTTTAATGGATGAGTCTAAAAGAGAAATTGGGCAGTAATTTTTAGCATCCGATTTATCCCCCTTCTTAAAAATATGGATAATAATAGATTCTCCCCATGTAGGAGGAACTCCATCAATCACTGCAGCATTAAAAATGAAGGTTAGGAGAGGACCCCATAAAGCTGGTACAGCTTTATAAACATCTATTGGGACCCATCTGGGCCCTGGGCCTTACCTCCCTTGCTGGTTTTAATACCTTGTTCCACCTCTTCTAAGGTTATAATTAGCGGAACTATAGGCCAAGTGCTAGGGCTGGTAGGGCCATCACTTGTATAATTACTAGATTTAAAAATACCAGAAAAATGGGTTACCCAGGCCTCACTACTGACCTGGGACATTAGTTCAGGGACCGCCTCATCTTTTAAAAAAGGGGAATTAACTGTCGGCAAAAACAGTTGGCTGTCTGAGGTCTTGGCAGCCTGTGTAAGTTTATCCCAGGCCTCATGTTGCAGCTCTGTTTTCCTCTGTTTAAGTGTGAGTTTATAATCTGCTCTTAAGTTTGTTACAAGCATCAGGTCCCTTGGTTTGCTCGTCAGTGCCTGTTTTAGCTGGGAGAGAGAAGAGGTGCACGCATGGTCAAACCAACCCTTATTATGAATAAATTCCCTATTATTAGGCTTAGTAAATATTGAATCAATGGATTTATTAATGTTACTAAAATTCTTTAGGATCAAAATAGGCTCACAATTAACATTCAGGTTCTCATATATCTCCACAGAACACTCATTAATAATATTTTTTGTCAAAAGTATTTTTATTGACAGTTTAGTAAGAAACAGTAGAAATAAACATGCGACAATCCTGCACTTCATCCCACACAGGGGTAGCCGGAGCAGTCACCTGAAGACGACTCAGTTGGCTGGGGAAGGGTCTTTGTGATCATGCCTCTTAGCATAGTGTCCTAGGAAGTGCCGATCACCCAACATGTGAACCATCATTCGGTAAGCATAATAATATTTTTTCACACCTTATCCGCATTCACCCCATTCCATTTTAATCTAGTACCATTGGGTCTGTGCGGTTCAATATTGCCCACTTATACTGTTGGATTTACAGACCTATTTTTCCAGATTTCAATAGTCATAGTAATACAGTTATGATCGCTAAGTTGGGATTCTTCGATCCTAGGTGTGGTACACATAGGGATGATATTGGAGGATACCAGTACATGATCAATAATTGAATTCGTATTCCTGCCTGTAAAGGTGGGTATCACCTTCCCCAAGTCATCGCTTGCACATTGCATTATTTCCAGATCATAATCCGTCATGAATGTGTTCAATGACTCGCCATATGAATTGTGGGGGAAGTGGTTATCCTCCTCTCCTGTATCACTTATTACCACTCAGACCCCTGTGGTAGACATGGGGCATATAGGTATATTAAAATCGCCAACCCAAATTTAATAACACCCTCCTCTGCACTTAACTTATCTATAGCATTCTCTAGGTCCGTGACCACTTTAGACCGTGAGCTGTTGAAGATGTTATTATAGAAATGTATTAAAAGAACATCCTGGGCATGTTTTTGACAAAGCCAAAGAATCTGCGAATGAGACCCAATATTCATGTGCCTTTTCACTTAGTCCTTTGCCAAGAAGGGGGTATGCTGGTGGATATTCAACGGACCAACTACTCACAGTCTCTGCAACTTGTCCATCGAAGACCAAAGGGTATGGCCCAGCACAGCCTCAAACAGTCTCGGACGGGCTCAGACGGGCCCGCCCTTGGCCCGAGCTTCGCCTGGCACGTGCCCGCGCGCGTTCCGTGCAGCGGGTGCCGTGAGGGGTAAAGTAACCTGCAGGTAGGAGGGGCTGCTGGAATCGATGCGGCTCAGGTGGCGCTGGCCGTGAGGCTCCGTGAACCTGGAGTCCTTAAACTTCAAGGAAATTCACTCAGAGCTCTGGGTGGAAAGAGAGTTCGGTTGAATGTAGGTATTTAAAATTGAGATCATTGTATGGATATATTTGTGGTTGAGCAATTTTCGGTACTTTTATAATGTCCATATTTCATGCAGTCCTTTTATTTAATCTCTTCACTGCTACCTGCATATCCCATGAAAAGCTTTGCAACTTCTGCAATTTCTTCACTTTCGTTACTGATATTTTAAAAGTAGCTAGCCTATGATGTTTGCTGGCGTTAGTACCTTGTCTTTGTTGCACTCAGAAATTGCTATGTATTAACATTCTGAAGCCCTGGGTTATCGATTGAAACTGTTTACAAAAATGTACACAAATGTATCTTGGAAGTCATTAGGGCACATGCCATTTGCTGTGTTATCTGTGGTAGTTATCGCTAATTTTGTAACAGATTATGTTTTTCACATTTGTGTGAACCTTGCTTTAGTTGATAGGTAAAAGTACAAAAAGGCAAGGAAGAAATACAAAAAGCAAAAATGCATTTATGTATTCTAGACAAAGTTCTGAATTGAAAAAAGGTCTTCTCATGTAAGTAACAATTTAAATAAATAAAACGAATTTCGTTGAGTGCACTGCATCCCCAAATGTGATGCAGTGCGCGCAACGAAATTAATTTTATTTATTTAAATGTTTACTTACCTGTAAAACTCCGTAATCCATAGATTACTACCCCCCACCCTGCCCCTCCCCCTCCCCACGTCACCGCCCAGCAGGTACTCCCACTGCCTCACAGAACTGCCAAAAGGTGTTTATTGGCTACCCGGCTGACTATGTACAAGAGAATTGGTCTGGACATCACCCCGCAAAGTTCCCTAGCGTTGCTCCTAAAGGTGGAAAACGAATTTGTCACATTCAGATACATATCAGGAGGATTGGCCCATCCAGTCCTTCTGGAGAATAGTTGTGAATCATGAATCGTTCACAAAGGGACCTGAGGGACACGTCCGCTTATGTGGCTCCACAGACTAAAGGTACTGAATAGTGGGGTAAGGGTATCACCAGCCTCCACTGTGCTGCTATTGACAGTGGCCTGTCATCAATAACTCAGGGCAAACCCACAGTAAATGCCGTTCTGCTTATGTTTGCATGGAATCAGCTTCTGCACAAATACCTCTTTATCACATCTGTGCTGTGAGCCCGAAAACTGCAGTAAAACAATAGTTTACATTATTCTCATAGAATGGCCCTGCAACTCCTCTGAGAATTTTACTTTAAACATAGAAGGTGCCCTCCCTCTGCAGGCTGGCTTCTCCCTTCCTCAGAAAAGGCCACTTTCTTTCCTTCTTCTTTCTTACTTTGGAAACAACCCCTCGCCTTCTCTCCCTCTCTAAGTCTGTGTTCTTTTCACTCTGTCCTCTCTAACTTTGACCCGAGGTTATGCGTTTTATATACGCTTTTTACTAAGAAGTCCCCATCCAAAAAACATAAAAGAGATTTTACACCTTTTAAAACCACTGAAAGAACAAAACATCTTACACTACCAGAAACATTTCTTTCTGCAAAAGCTTCCAAGAGGTAATATTTGTACTCAATGTAATTTTGATCAGCTGTAAAGCTGATAAAATAATCTCTGGAAGTGTGCAACATACTGCCTAAAATGTATCCTACTGCTAAGAAATAAGAAGCATGAGAATGAGGTTTAATATGAAATTTCATAGAATAATATCCTTTATTACTGCACTGTATATATAACAATGTTCCTGTTTCACCAATTTGAGGTGAAAAGAAGATCAGGTAAGGACCTCTTTGTGTGACATTTCCTTGTCAAATCAGGTGAAAAGAAGCAGCAACGATGTTATCCAGTGAAGTATAAGTATTTATTTCACACAGATGAAATAAAAAGGCATAGTGTCGTCCATGACGCGTTTCACTCCTGAAAGGAGCTTGTTCACATGAATATATATATATATATATATATATATATATATATATATATATATATATATTTTTTTTTTTTTCCGCAACAAAAACAAAGAGGAGGACGAGGCGGGGGAAGATGCACAAGGGGAAATTCACAAAATGCAACAACCCCAATGCTAACACGGAGTGCCTCCAACCGCAAAATGTAAATGGTACCGAGGAAGACAATAATGTCATAAATTTATCTAGGAGAACATTGACAACAGATGAGATAAACATATTGAAAAAAGGCCTAAGCTTCTGTCCAACAAGCGAGTTTAACCTGGTAGACGCCAAAATTGACCTGTTTAGGTATATCAGGAAGTTAAAGTTCAAAAAAATCTTTCTGTTAAATCCGGACAAAGCAACTACAGCGCATCCAATAACATCAAATGTAACAGAAACTGATGATCTCCTGGAAATCTTACTAACACCAACCCAAGATTTACAGGATGGAGAACAAGAAGACGACGGAGAACCAGGCATTTCCTATCAACAAGTAAGGGATCCAAGCCATCTAAAAGTGAAATCAAAAAAACTGCCAAACATGCCACATGATGCTATAGATGTTTTTAATGAAGCTGTAACAACAGATTTGGAAAGGATGGCAAGCAGGAGAATGAATATGAAGGAGTCAAATATCACTAGAAAACAGTGGGCAGCAATCAAATCTTTGAGAGATGATAAGACAATTGAGATCAAGCCCTCCGACAAGGGCGGCAACATCGTCATCTTCAATAAAGAGCACTATGAACAGGAGGCCCATAGGCAACTGAAAGATAAGGACTGCTATGTCACAGTCAAGCGGGAGGAATTTGTCAAAAGTACCATTGAATATGAAAATCTACTGAATCAATGGAAGGATGAAGGCATGATTAGCCATGATGAATTTACATTCCTACACTGTGACGCGCCCATGTTGCCCACCTTCTACCACTTGCCGAAAATCCACAAAAACACTAAAAGACCACCAGGGAGACCGATTGTGTCGGCAATCGGTAGCCTTTTGGAGAATACCTCACGTTTTATAGACATCTTTTTAGCACCAATTGTGAAAGACTTGCCGTCTTATGTAAGAGACACACAGGATTTTTTACGAATCATGGATAATATCACGTGGGGAGAGGACATGCTACTAATAACCATGGATGTGGTGAATCTATATACATGTATAGATCACGAACAGGGACTGTGTGCGATCAAATGGTTTTTAGAACAGAAACATTCCAAGTTTCAGACACACAGCAACATGCTCCTCCGTATGATAAGATTCTGCTTGTTCAATAATTATTTTTTGTTTGCAGGCCAAATATACAAACAAATAAGAGGGACCTCTATGGGATCGTGCTTCTCCCCCAGCTACGGGAATCTTTTCGTGGGCTGGTGGGAGAAGCACGAGGCCTGGGGAGGTGAAAATGAAAAATGGAACCAAAACATACTTATGTGGACCCGTTATATCGACGACCTGTTCATAGTTTGGAGGGGGGACAGGACCTCGGCTGAGGAATATGTCTCAACTCTGAATACGAACAATAAGAACCTGAAATTCACCAGTGTCATCAGTAACCAAAGTGTTTTTTATCTAGACCTAGAGGTATTTGTGGAAGGGGATCATCTCCACACAAGACTATACAGGAAGCCAACTGCGGAAATGATATACTGCATGCAGGAAGCTATCACCCTAGGAGTCTAGTGAAAAATGTACTGTATGGTGAATTTTTAAGACTCAAGAGAAACTGCTCTGAGGACAAGGACTTCAGGAAAGCACAGGTAGAATCTAGGGAAAGATTCCAGGCGAGGGGATATTCTCGCAATGTCCTAGACCAAGCCAGTGCAAAAGCGGAAACCATCAACAGGAGAGATCTCCTGCTGATAAAAGAGTCCAAAAAATGTGATGATCAGGTCAGAATGATCACGACTTACAGCAGTAAGTCGGGAGAATTGGTCCAGTCATTCAGGAAAAACTGGCACATTCTGCAGACTGATAACATCTTAAAACATGCGTTACAAGACAAACCATTAGTAACCTACAGAAAGTGCCAGTCCCTGTCCGACTATTTGGTTCACAGCCACTATTCCCCGGAGAAAACAACCAAATCGGTGAGCCAAGTGGTGGGCTTCTATCCCTGTTTGCGTTGCAAGGCATGCAAATTCAGTAAAAAGGTGAAGGAGTACCCATGTAGATCAGGGGCAGACAGACCGAACAGAAAGATCTTGAAACACCTGAATTGTAATTCAGAATACACGGTCTACTGTTTGGTATGTCCGTGTGAAAAGCGATACATAGGAAGCACGATAAAACCGGCTAAGATGAGGGTCTTGGAACACATGAGGGCTATTGTGAACAAAGATAAAAACTATCCAATAGCCCGGCATTTTGCGGAACAACACCATAGCAATAGAGACCTCCTGATGTACTACTGCATAGATCAGGTTCCAAAATCCGAAAGAGGGGGGGATAGGGAAAAGGCCCTCAGAGTAATGGAATCGAAGTACATCCTAGACCTTAAGACGATGACACCTTGGGGTCTCAACAGCGATGCCGAGATGTGGGTGCACCTATGATAGAAACCTGATAGAATATTCCATCGATTGTACGGATGCATGGGGTGGAATACCCACCAACCTTAACATGAAAGACCGAAAATCTAGTCTATTGAATTGAATGAATGCCTAGACTTATAGCACATATTGAGAAACACGATAAAATGCATAAGGGTACCATGAACGAAAGAGTGGGAAGGATAAGTGTGGTAAACCGATAGCCCATACAAGGCGGCATAACGGAACAATTAGCTTTGCCCAACAGCACTTAACACCTATATAAGAGCCATGATATAGGAATAACAAAAGTACTGATGAATTTAAGAATTATGAGAGTTTTGTAAATATGGGACAAGAGCTAGAATGATTTTCTTGTAAATATCGGTGCTGTACTTACCCATGACAAAAGTGAGATTGGGGATACACCCCCACATAACCACTGTAAATATTTTGCACGAAAATGTAAATAAGGAAGTTCTATGGTATCAACCTTTCTATATGAATAATGTATATATGGTAGTCTAAATAATTATTTCAGTCAACTGTCGAACACACTTTTTTTATATTTGCACGGTGCACTTTATCTGTCGCCATTTTGGAACAGGAAGAGAGAAATGAGTAAATGTACACTCAGTAATGGCCGCCATGTAAACAAACCATGTACCATCTTCTATGTCTATTAACAACAAGGGCGGACTGTTTAAAATGGCGAAAATGTCTGTTCACAAACGACACTGACGAAGCCTTGAGCGAAACGCGTCTGTCGGGGGTGTAGGGGGTTCGGAAACAAAATAAAAAAGAAATAACACCTCATCCGAGTGCTGGCCGTTTTTTCTGGTACAGATTACTAGAATTGTGAGATGATATATATATATATATATATATATATATATATATATATATAAAGAATCTGAATTCAAAGCAGATGAAAGCAACCTATGAAGCAATCAAAAACATCATAAATGACTCTGGGCCAGAACTCGAAAGCAGAAGATCAAGAGTCAGGGCAAAGAAGACTGTCAGACGGTGATGCAGCAGATGCTTAACTTGCAGAGCCAGAAACGGAGGAAGGATGCTGAGATGAGAAATCAAGTGGTGGGTCACGGAACTTACTAGGATTTCGAGGACTGCAGCTGTCATAATTAAAGGAAAAGGCAAAAATTGACCGCACATAAGGCACGACTGCTAGAAATGCCATCTTGAGGTCAGGCAATGTCTGATTGATGGTGGGAATTGGAGACGGAATCCCTACTGGTGGAATTGCTGTAACTGGAGTTGTAACCACATAGTGACCCTATGACTCTTTGTCTGCACATAAATATATGTTTTTAAATCCTAGCTTTTGATTCAGAAAAATAGATTTGTTGAAAATAAGTTGATATTCTTGGAGAAAATGAGCACCCTTTCAGAAAATAGTGAGCTGGCATTTTGGCTAATAAGAAGTATCACCCAGATTCATGAACAACACATTTTGCGATTCCTTAATAGCGAAATTTACCGATTCGCTATTAAGGAATAGCAAAATGCTATTCATCAAGAAATCACTCAAGAAATAGCGATTTCTAATTATTCCTTAATTGCAACTCGCAAATTGCGAGTCACAATTAAGGAATATCTCCCCATTCATTCCTATGGGCCTAGAGGCCCATAGGATTGAATGGGAAGACACTCGCAATTTGCTAATCGCAAATAGCGATTTGCAAAATGAAATTGCGATTTCAAGGGTGCAGGGGTGTCCAAAGGACACCCTGTAGCACCCCTGAAATGTTAATTTACACTGATGTTGTGCACACACATGTCCAAAGGAGATGTGTGTGGGTAACATGCAACTTAGAAAAATGCATTTAAATGCATTTTTCTAAGTTTTCGCTATTACCACGAGGTTTGACTTTGTGGTAAATAGCGGTCCTGAATTGCAAATTCGCAATTTTTATATGTTTCATGAATAGCATTTAAGGAATCTCTAATAGAGATTCCTTAAATGCTAATCCTCGCAAATTTGCGAATTCTTTATTAGCGATTTTTGCATTTGGGATGATGAATCCCAAATGGAAAAATTGCACTCGCAAAGGGCCAGATTCTCAGAATCTGGCCCTTTTGCGAGTGCATTTCGCTTGATGAATCTGGGTGTATATTTCTAAAATGTATTCAAAGCACATATTTGAAGAGATACTTCAGGATGAGAAGCGAACACTCATTACCGATATTATGTCACAATTTTTTTCATCACAGTGCGAGTACTGACTGCCTGTGGTTATTTCAAGACTAATGTGAATGCATTTTGTTATCTATATTAATATCTTGTATGTTATTATTATTACTATGTATGACTGCTGTCTCTGGCCCAAGACTTTTCGATCATTGTAACCTAATAGATGAGTCTGCTGTCTGAACCGTACAGGTCCCTGATTTGAATGGGTACCTCTGCTCTTTGTGCCAGTAAGAACTGTGTAGCCGGATGGATAGCTCTGCTGCTAATACCTGAGACTGCTAGATCTGTGTATTTTTTTCATTTACTCATTAAGAACATTCTCAGGTAGACTTTATAGCTGAGAATTTGCTTGGAATTTTCAAAATGAACAAATGAAAGGATGTGGCAGGTATCAATGCAGAATGTGCTTCATATCATTTTAGAAAAACATGGAAGGCCGTTCCAAATGGAGTACTCCATTTAACTGCTGTAAAAGTAAAACGAAAGAGTTTAGACCAAGCACAGACCTTTTGCACAATAGGCAACATTCCACTCCTGTTTTCAAACTTGTCACTGGAAGGAAGTCCCAACACATCCTGGAAACAAGCCTAAGGAAAGTCAGCTCTTTCTTGGCAGCTTATTATTTAGTGATATATTTCATAACTGCCCCTTCAGAAGAGTAGTAATACAATGTCTTTATAGCTATTCCAAACAAACTGTGCAGAAACCTCACCATTTGGATTGATATTTCTCAGAGTTATCAGAGCAGAATCCTTCTACACCCTAAATCCCCCTATGTGGAGTCAGACAGTATTTCCTCCTTTATTTCAAGGCACCAGCAAATTAAAAAAAAGCAAATTAAACTCATCATAGATGAAACCACAGGTTGAGGAGAAACTACAAAACCTCCTAAGACAAGACATTATTGGACCTGCCAAAGGACCAACATTGTGGGTATCCCTTATTGGTCCAGTGCCTAAATAACAAGCAGGTGGAAACATCCGAATATGAGCAGACACGTGATAACCCAACAAAGCCATCCAATGAGAGTGCCATATAGCACCTAGAATCCTCCATTCTACAAAGCGCGCTGACTTTTGCACCGCTTTGTTTCTTCAGAACGAGTGTGAGCGTCAGCAGTGACCGACACGCTTTAGCGCTCACATCACCTCAGATAATTTCCCTAAAAGCCTTCCAGCTTTCACCTGCTTTCACCTGCTAATCCTTGACTCAACAAACCAGATCACTGTCAGTGGGAGCTATTTTTTTGCTCCTCAATGCGGTCTGGAAACTGAGCACGGAAGGGCCTCCAATTGTCTCTGATAAGAGGCCTGTCGGACAGCTTTTTCATATTTCTTTCTGTTTTTAAGGGAAAGAACCACGCCCTTTTGTTCAGAGAGAGGATAACCGTATTTAGTGGGTAGAGATATTGTTATTAAAGGAAAAACAATTTTAATACATAATGAGCACTACTGCTATTAACGCAGATTTAAATGATTCAGCAATTGACATGGTTACCTCTCAGGAGGCTTTTAAGGGCAATTAAACAAAAATGTCATTGAAGATCCTGCACAGGAAGCAGCAAATCCGAGATTTTAGAAAAAAAAATATTGGGGGAAAAAATCAAGGCTTATGTGCGAGTACATACCCAGCCTGCTGGTGGCAGCAGGACTTCCACAGGTTACAGACTCATGAAAAAGGATAATGATGCTTGCGTTGTGGAATTTTCAACTAAACCAGCTCATAAATGACATATCCAGAAACCCTTCAAAACCGAACACTTTGAGAATATAACTTCAGTAACAAATAATTCCAAGGGATGAAAGTATTAAATCTTCTGACAATTCAGGTACTCAACCTGATTTATGAACCTCCAATAGAGAGACAGCAGATACTCATTTAAGAAGAAGACCCCATGATAAGATCTCACATGACCAGTCTGATGTCTGACTTTTAAAATTCAACCGTGATCAATCTGATTTGAATTCGTTTGGACGCAAGAAACTCAAAATTGCTCATTTCACCTTGTTGACAACTGAAAAACCTAATTCACAGATTCTCTTTGCTATTTTACATCCTACTAGGAGCCCTTTTTTTAAATTCCAAGTTACTTTACCATTCCATTTACACATATTTGATCTACACTACCACATCTGACTGATAATATAAGAGTTCATATCAGAACACCACTGAACAGTCTTGAGTTATATGTTGGCTCCCGATCAAATTGTGGTTATTTCAACTATGAATCCTAATTTCTTTCAAAATATACGAAGGATCCCAAGAAAGGGATTGACTGTACATGGTCGTCTTGTCAACACAAATTGTTGGATAATATGGGTCCTTTATTAAAATGTTGAAAATGGTGGAGTTAGCCAAGGAAGAAAAAGGTAACATTGGTCCCAGTGATGTTTTTAATTGCATTTTGTGCACAAATTATTAATTAGAAATTCAAATTATGTGCTTACCGTAGAAAGATGCAAAGGACTGTTGATAAAGATAGACCCAAAATGACCAGCACTTACAGCTTCTGAACTGGCCCTTCAGCACAAGGTCTGCTTTTTGGGGATCAATTTAATAACGAAATCTGAAAATAAGTTAGCGCTTTCACATCACTTGACAAAGGACAGATTCCTCCAAGCAAAGTTTTAGGCCAGAAGGTTTTTGGAAGGAGAGACAGAAGTGGAGGCCATTCTGCCAGTTTTTTTCAATACAACAACAGGTTTTAGTTCTATCTCTCAAGACGTGGTTTCAGATACCACAACAGACTGTGATTGCATCTTCAAAGACGTGGAGATTTCCAGAACCTATTCCACAGTGGCCAAGCCAGAGCTGCCGCTTCCAACGGTAAGACTGTTCTTAAAACTGGGCTATTGAATACAATTCTTTTCTCATGCATTACGATTCCTATTCCCAAACTCCTTTCACTTGTCCCAGACAGATAACAAGTTCATTCACCAAGAAATGTAATAAATGGGCTATAAGGACAAAGGGGGAGAGTTACTAAGATTTTACACTGTTACGCAAAATCGGCTCAAAATCTTTTTTTTAAATTTACTTTCAAGTGCTAAACTTACTTTCCAGTGCTAAACTTGTTTAGAGCTGTAAATAACATGAAAGTAACGTGATGCAGTGCATAGCGCTGCTTTGCATTATTTAGCGCTAAGGGGGTGTACCTTAGGTGGTGCATGGGCGTTTCCATGCAACTACCCAAGTTTTCTAATGTCAAGCCCAA
This sequence comes from Lissotriton vulgaris, assembly GCF_964263255.1. Classification (NCBI taxonomy): domain Eukaryota; kingdom Metazoa; phylum Chordata; class Amphibia; order Caudata; family Salamandridae; genus Lissotriton; species Lissotriton vulgaris. Next base: position 1,207,150,374 of record NC_141695.1, read on the forward strand.
TTTACTAAACAAAGTAGACAGGGTTTAGCATCAGAAAAGTGCACCCTTTTAAAGTAGGTGCAAGGAAGGACAAATGCTTTAATTTCTCCTTCCTTTTCCGACTTTTTACGTGTGCTGCACTGTACAGCACACGTACAAAGTCGGAAAAGGGTTGCAGTCAGTCTATGCATTGCATTTTGTATTATAAGGGTACCCTTTCAGCACAAAACCTATGCTAGATTCACAGAGACACCCTTGCACCATGGCGCAAATGTGTCTTCGTGATGCACCGCTGCTTATTTCAGCACTGGCTCTAGTGAGAGGGGAGGAGAGTGCCACTTTTCAATAAAGTTGGCACGCCCCTACTTTCTCCTTCTCACTCAGCTGCTGCACTGCGCTTCGTGAGAACTTAGTAAATCTGGCCCAAAATGTTTTCCAGCCACACGGTTTTTCAAACAACATATTTGTAGTCAAAAAGAAGAACAATAATGTACACCCTTTAATAAATGTCAATCAATCAAATTAGTTTGTATCATTACTTCCGAATAGAGATTATTCAGCATTCAACCTGGTATTGATTGCCCCCCGGGAAGTGGTTTGTATCAGCCAGTGTCCTCGATAAATACTGAAGCCAATATACTGGCCAAACTCTTGGCAAGTAGATCATTAGAGGTAATATGAGAGGTGATCCAACACAATCAAAATGGCTTCACGCCGGGGCGTAGTACGCGCTATTGCCTTAGGAGACTTTATAGCGCTATAGCATGTTCTGATAAGGCCAGGGAGTGCCGGGCACTGTTTTTACTGGACTTCAAAAAGGCCTTCAATTCTGTCCATTGGCCCTCTATAGAGCACCTCTTTAAACATATGAATATCAGTCCCCTCTTTAGGGGGTATGCACAAGTTTGGTACGAGGATCCCTGGGCACGAGTAAGGGTCAATGGAGCCCTGTCTGCTCACTTTGTAATTTAATGTGGTGCCAGACTGGGTTGGCTGCTATTGCCCCTCCTTTTTCCCCTATAGAGCTACTGCCCAAATGGATCACAAGATATGCACAACTACAGGGGTTTCGGTGGGCGAATCTCAGGGCGGACAGGGTATCCCTATATGCCAATGATGGTCTTCTTTATGTTTGTGACACAGAAACTTCTATTCCCAGACTCATGCAAATGCAAATAATTGATGGGGTTGTCTTAAGGTTTACTAAATATATTCATGCAGAGGTCTCGGAAGATCATACTCATGTGAGTATACCACATAACCTCAACAAGGCCTCTAATTATCAAATCTCCAGGAATAAACAGAGGGCAGGGGACATGAACATTACATCTTTCATTTCTCGTGTTAAGAAGTACATGGAGGCAGGCACGCCTTCCCTCTTGGCATTGCCAGCAGTGCCACAATGTTTAAAATGATTCCCTCCCTGTCCTGTTATATGTCTTTATGATATCCCAATGTCTTTCTTCAACTCCTTGCAGTCAGCAATTATGACGTTTTTATGGATGGTTAAACATGCACGCCTTGTCTTCCGTAAGTGTTTTCTGTCCCATAGGATGATAGTTTGGGAGTGTAGTAGACATGACACTACACTACTGGGCTAGCCAGATGTTGCCCATCAACAACTGGCTGCATTCCTACCGTTAAGACACTTGTCTCTCCTTGGAATTAAATTCTATTGAAAAATACCAGGTGCTCAATTTATTATACCCAGAATAAGGCTACACAGACTTCCATGTGACATCACTATGGTGCTGGTACCAAGCATTGCCTTTGTTAAGTGGGAGAAGGTCTGACTGCTGAAACACCATTGTGGCACAACACGCAGGCTTAGCCATTCTGTTGGTTTGAAGGGTTTTCAATCCTGAGACTACTTTAACATTTCAAATTGATCTAGAGATTATATAAGGCCGTTCTTGCATTTCAGGGAGACCTATGGTTTACATAGATCCCAATTTTATAGGTATTTCTAGTTGTGCAACGCCCTTGATGCAGACCCTCTACCTGAGTTTAGCCCCATAGAGCAGGGGTCTTCAAGCTTTTCTGCAATAAGAGCTACTTCTGTTAAATGAAAAACATGCTAAGCTACTAATATTATCGGTCTTTTAATAGTGATCACATGAAACAAGATTATAATAGGGTCTACGCAATGCAAGTTTACCAGCGTATAAACATGTCAGTGCAGCAGTTAGGATTGCCATCAGGAATATAAAACGCAGACTTTGAAAATTTGGAATGCCTTGCAATGGGTTATACAAAACTGCCATAGCTGCTGTGCCCCTGGTACCAAGGAAATATTGTTAGTAATAAGTCTCCCCAAGGCCACATTATTTATCAGCAAATATCAAAACTATACATGTTTTTGAAATTCAACCATTTTTTTGCCTTACATAAGCTTATGAGTTCGGAAATACACTCTTTTCAATGTTGGTATACATATATTAATCGATCCAAGCAAAAGCTTCTGATCTATTGCACATGGGAGAGCTACTTACAGGTAGTTGGATAGCTACCAGTAGTTCACAAGCTACTCCATGGAGAAGCCTTCCCTACAGCCAAGGATTACTCTAACAGCCTGTAATGGAAAGAGTATATATCAATGACACCACACATTGGTCAATAATCCTCCTGAGCCCCCCCCCCCCCCCCCCCTATTGAAACTATGAGCCAAATGGGCACAAGACGTTGGTCCCCTGGTGGTGGAAGACTTGATGGGGCGAACATAGGGGCATATTAGCAAGGGCGATATCGCCGCTTTAGCTGGACTTTTTCCAGCGAAAGCCGCGATATTTGTATCGCCCTATTAGCAAGCTGTTTCTAACAGCAGTTAGCGACAGCTTGTAGGCAATAGCTACAGGTTCGGGGCCTGCTTTGCATGTCAGCGATATTTAGCGCTAATGACATGCAAAGTGGGAGTACCCAACCTGTTAGCGACTAAAAGCAGTCTCTAACACAGCTATCGCCTATTAGCAAGAAAGGCGAAGCAATAAAAAAACTTGCGCTAAGCGCGATTATCGCCAAAACTTAACGCCTGCTCAGACCACTTCTTAACCTGTATATCCAATGGGAGGTGGATTTTCTGGTTAAGTCCCCATTATCGCTATTTGTTGCTAATATGGCCCATAACTCCTAGATTTCTTGCAGTGTCTAGGAGAATGAAGATGATTAAGATGAGATATTTACACTGTGTGAAGTATAGCTCAACTAGACTGGCAAATAAGAAAGGCGGTCTAAATCCTCCTTGTCTGAGAAGTAGGACTACGCCTGGCACCTTCTACCATACTAGTGCCAGTGATCCAAAACTATTGGTCACAATTACATTCGACCCTGTCCCATATTGTGGGGAGGTCCATCATACCCAATCCTAAAATGGTGCAGTAGTGATTACTAATGGAGACACAGTCGCCCTCATCCTCCTCGACCTCTCTGCAGCATTCGACACAGTCTGCCACAGCACTCTTTTACAACGCCTCAATAACATCGGAATCCAAGGAAAAGCACTTGAATGGATCACCTCGTTCCTCACCGGAAGAACCCAGAGAGTCCGCCTCCCACCATTCAAGTCCGAGGCCACTGAAGTCATCTGTGGCGTACCACAAGGATCCTCACTCAGCCCCACCCTCTTCAACGTATACATGAGCCCCCTCGCGGCCATCGCCCGCCAACACAACCTCAACATCATCTCTTACGCGGATGACACTCAACTAATCCTCTCTCTCACCAATGACCCCAGCACCGCCAAAACTAACCTACACGAAGGAATGAAAGAAGTTGCCGAATGGATGAAACAAAGCCGTCTGAAACTGAACTCAGACAAAACTGAAGTCCTCATCTTAGGTACATCCCCCTCTGCATGGGACGACTCCTGGTGGCCGGAAGCCCTCGGAAAAGCACCCATCCCGACAGACCACGCACGGAACCTAGGCGTCATCCTGGATTCTTCACTCTCAATGAACAGACAAGTCAGCGCTGTATCCTCTTCCTGCTTCAACATTCTTCGCATGCTCAGAAAAACATTTAGCTGGATCCCCACCGAAACAAGGAAAACAGTCACCCATGCTCTGGTCACGAGCCGACTGGACTACGGAAACACCCTCTACGCAGGCACTACCGCTAAACTCCAGAAGAAACTCCAACGAATCCAAAACGCCTCAGCCAGGATCATATTAGACATCCCACGCAACGAACACATCTCTGGTCACCTTAAAGACTTCCACTGGCTACCCGTCAACAAGAGGATCACTTTCCGACTGCTAACCCACGCACACAAATCACTCTACGGCATCGGACCAGAATGCCTCAACTCACGACTGTCCTTCTACACCCCCTCCCGCCAACTACGTTCTTCCAGCCAAGCCCTCGCCACTGTACCTCGCATCAACAAGACCACCATGGGAGGCAGATCCTTCTCATACCTGGCTGCCAAAACATGGAACTCACTCCCCGCCTACCTTCGCCTTACCCAGAACCACCTAGTATTCAGAAAGCAACTCAAAACGTGGATATTTGACAAGTAATCCTCCCCCCCTTTCTAAGCGCCTTGAGACCCTCGGGGTATGTAGTGCGCTATATAAATTCTCTGACTTGACTTGACTTGACTAGATGTGTGGGGAGGCTGACACTCCATTAGACAGCTGGTAGCTACGGGCCTGCTGGTGATTGAGGGATATTGTCCGCTATTCGGGGTCGAACAAAGCCCCGTCCACCGTATCTGGTGTGTGGACAAGGGCATGAACTGGTGTGCATGGTGAAGCATGTTCTGCAAACCAGTCCTGTCTGCACATATATTGTTTATAACGTCTTGCAGGCTCTTTTCCTAATCAAAGTTTCATAAAAAATTATGCCTGTTCAGTAATTCTTTGAATGGACAATTTTATTGAAGTCCTATTCATCAATCACTTTGGGAGGTACTCTTATGAAAATATTGTCTAACCTAGCCAAACAGTTTTTGGAGTTTTGTCATGCTTATTAGAGTTCAGTGATGATGGTGTGTCTTCTCGGGAAACAAACTTTACAACACAACCATTACGTTGCACTACACTTACAACGCAGGCATTACATCGCAACATCCTTTACAATCTGTATTAGTATTGTTAGTATTGTGCTGGTGCTGGTGAGTCGGAGCTCCCGACCGAGCGTCTCAGCCGGCCGCCATCTTCCTCCACACGTATACTAATACAGAATGGCGTAAAGACACATCTTTTGTGAATTTCCTTTATTTTTCGTCCTTTTCCGAAAGTCGTTTTCTTTCAAGACATACGAAAGATGAAGCAAAACTAGAGATAATGAGATAACGCTCGTAGACACTCTATTTAGCAGTATCCAGTTGCATATACTTGGCCGACCGACTTTAGCCCCCTCGACTGAATATTCGGCATAACATGACATTTGGAATTGTTCGGGAGCAAAACATACCTCCTGGTCTCTCTCTACTGCCGCCGTTACCACACGTCGGAATCCGGTCGTAGCATTGGGAGCAACACGGAGCTGCTGCAGGGCACTCCAAAGAATCACCTTCCTGTTCCGGGGGACGAGTGGCAGAGTCAGCAGAGAAAGCGGAACCAAACTGAATCAGGAAGGCGATCGGGTGGAATTGACTCGGTCAGTTACGACTTCGGCATTCGACACAGAGACGTTGCTGCTAGCGCGAGCATTGGCCCAAGTGCCATTACAGAGGAAAATTGAAGAAACTGGTCGGCAAGAAGCAGAGAATTTACTAAGTGCCGAGTCGTCAAGCACTCCACTGTCGATGAGTGGGGAGAGGGAGTCTCTTCTGCCTCGAGAGTTACAATCAGAACTGGCCCCAAAAACTCGGGTACACGGTGAGCAAAAGAGGGAACCCAGGAAGCTGGACGGACCCAGAAAAACTAAAGCACAGGCACGTGAAGGGGACAAATTTGAAAGAATAATACAGAATTCACCGAATTTATTTACAAGCTCCGCCCAATGCATTACCACTAAACAAAAAAAGCGGTGGGGAATGCAAGGGGGAAAATGATACTCATTTTCAAGCAGGGACTCAAACAGGGATAATCCCATATAACACAAGATCCAGGAAAATTGAAAGGGGAGTAGAAACAGAAACTTTGGCTGAATCAGAAAAAGAGCTGGGAAGTGGGGAAAGATCCTCTTACTGTCTGAGAAACCGTCAGCTGGTCAAACAGCTCCCTCCCCAGAAAAAGAGTGTAACCCCAAGAAGTACGAAAAGAAAGCAGACAGTGTCCCTGTAACGGGGTGGGGAGGCTACGTAGGGGTGGCGAGTGGTGGGCCCCCAGGAATGACCTAGTACACCCTCATTCGTTGCAGACTGAGACATGGGGGTCGGACCATGACGAACCTGATGAGGAGGAACATGGCTCCTTTAAGTGGGCGTACTCGGAGGAGGAGGACCGGCCTTCGACGCACGTCACCGGACCCGGATTGGATATGAAGGAGGAAGTGTATTACTTGGCGTGTGACATCACCCCAGGAGAGGCGGCGAGGAGCGGAGACGGAGACGAAGAACCGGTGAGCGAGGAGAGTAGGAGAAAACCGGAGGAATTCCTAGAAGCAAGCGGAGGAGAGTCCGAGGGAGAGCCAGGAGGCCAACGACCCTGCGAGCCGCCGTGCCACTCTCCCAGGGGGGGGGGGGCGTGGCTTTCCCAGGTACGGCAGCGTATGGCGACTTGGGTGGAAAGCAAGTTTATGTGATAGTGTAAATAGCCACTGTTTGTGTCCTGCGTGGTCCCACCCCTTTTGTTTCACTTTTACCCCGCGTATATCCCTCACCGTCTTGTACCTTCCCTCCCCCCTCACACTGCACGGACCTAGGATTGCGTGACAAGTTCACTGGTGACAACTATTCCCTCACATCTCACCTGGTCCCTTCGGTGCATATTTACCCCAGCGGACGGCTGAACTAACGGCTCCCTCTCTGTTGGTCTTATCTTTACATGGGGCACCGGAGCCAAGACCTTGCCTAACCCCAGGACCCTGACCAGACCTAGAAGGCAGCGCTGCGTCCAGGAAAGGAAACGAAAGAACACCAACCGCCAAGACGGATCCCAGCCAGTTCCCAAAAGAGAGGCTCACCTTTAGAACCAGGAGAACATTGATGCTAAAAACTAATCGAGGCATCCCAATAAAACCTTCTTTAACCCCACGTACCGCTGTCCCAGTTGTTTCTGCACCACAAACAGCTATCGCTAGTGCCTCAGGTCAACCAGCCCAGTCCACAGTCCCTAAACCTCGCGGAACTGTCTGAAAGTATAAAATCGAGGTTCATAAAGTCAAAAGCACAAGGGTTGTCTGCGTCAAAACAAAAATTTTAAATAACTCTCTCTCTAAAGTCTTACTTTAAAGTTCAGCAATCGCTACAAGTGAGAGGAGGTCATCTCTTTACTCATAACAAGACTTCCCCATTGTCTTCAAATACTAACGATTGTTCAATCACAATCTCCACATCTGAGTAGAAGTAAGAAAACATAACTTCTAGGGGATTAACAGGAATAACTAGGGGTGAAATATCAACTAAACCTATTATTGTTTCCCCAAAAATAACTCCAAGCATTACATTATCAATGGAGGTAAATGAGGACACGTCCACGTCGCCTCAAATAGAAACTTCGGAGCGACCCATAGATCAAGCAAATAGTGATCTCCTAGTAGCTAATCAAACTGGGAAAGTCATGGAGATATTTTTGGATAAAATAATGGGAGAAATGAGGGAGAAAATTCTAGTCTCTGAGGGAAATCAAAACAAGATACGCGAGGTTTGTGAAGGCTTGGATCAAAAACTAAATGACCTGGGCGAGAGGGTCACCGCAGTAGAAACTGCAGTTGAGACCCTTAGTAAAAGGGTGGTCACAAATCGAAAAGAGATCAGACAATTGAAAAACAGTGAGCAGGCCATTAAAGAGAAACTAGAATCACTGGAGAATCAAAGTAGAAAAAACAATCTTAGAGTACTAAATGTACCAGAGAACTTTGAGGGGTCAGATATAAAAACATTTATCGTCTCCCTTTTTGAAGAATTCTTCCATTGGACAAAAGACTGCAACCTGAGGTAGGACATTCAAAGAGTTCACAGGGGCCCCTTCAGGAAAAGCAAAGAAAAGAAAGCTCCAAGAAAATTTTTAATTAACTTCAAGACTTACACTCTTAAAGAGAAAATACTAAGCGATGGTCTAAAAAGTGGAACACAAAATAAGGACAACTGGTCATTTAGAATCTGCTCGGACATATGTAAGGCCACACAAGATAGACAATGGGAACTGGGGCAGCATATGCAAGAGTTAAAATCTCTTGGAGCTAATGTACAAATGAAATTTCCAGCAGCCCCTAGAATCATGTGGTGCAACAAGATGCATAATATAAAGGAGCCCCAAGAGGTAGAGGAATTCATAAATCAAATAAAGGACCAGATCCAAAGGGAGAAAACTAACTAGAGAAGAGATCCTTCACTAATAAAAAAAAATAATTAACACCTGGTGCAACAGTATGAATGTCTATAAAAGTACTCTTGTAAATACAAAAAAAAAAAAGATTAAATACAATGTGCTCCAAAAGACCGAGCCTGAAGGCTTAAGTCTTGGGTCTCGAAAGATCGGCTCAACCAAATTAAAGAAGGAAACTGTTTCTTTTGAAATAAATTAAGTTAAATAGTAGTAAGCTGGTGAAACTGGAGCTCAAACGGGTGGAAATACCGCCCAAAAGAAGAAGGGAGGCTTTCTCAGGGTGGGACATTCAACTCACACAATTATTTTATTATGTAAGTTATGTTAAAACACGGGTGGGGAGCAAATTAGGGGAAAAAAAACAAACAATATCCTCATAAAACAAAATATAGGAGTCAAATGGGAGCCACTCAGGCCTTATAAAACATGCCGTAGCCTAGAACAGGGCCCAGGAATCCTGAAAGAAAATGGTGAGTGAAAGAAAAATTAACGTCCTCTCATGGAATATAAACGGACTTAGAACTCCCAATAGGAGAAGAAGGATTTTGGAATATCTAAAGGAAACGGAGAGCGAGACTATTATCCTCCAAGAAACTCATCTTGTAGGAGCTGAGTGGGATCAGATTATAAAAAAATTACATTGGGTGGATGCCTGTGTATATACTACGCAAGATTGTAATGTAAAAGGGGTTGCAATTATTTTTAAAAAATCACTAAAAGCAAAAGTTGAAAGTAAGGTAGTAGATAGTAAAGGGAGATGGGTAGTGGTTAATATAAGGATAGACGACAATACCCTTACTATATTTGGCTATTACGGCCCAAATTTAGACGATCCAGCCCCCCTCCAAAAACTCAATACGGAACTCCTATCAACCTCTGCTCCCATAATAATAGGGGGGGATTATAATATTAGACTCGATCCTAAATCAGATAGATCACCTCCAACCAACCAATTAAACTTACCTAGAATGAGGGAATGGTTAAGAGTATATAAAAAAGATTTAGACTTGGAAGACATGTGGACACAAAAGGGAGAGAAAATGCACCCCTTCACTTTTTACAATAAAAAATTGGGCCACAGATCAAGAATAGACTTTTTCCTCCTAAAAAGGAGCCTCCAAAGTAGAGTCAAAGGCATTGAACATCTTCCAGCACATATATCTGACCATTCGGCTGTACAATTAACACTCCTACTACCTAATAACATTACCCTACCTAGATGGACAGTGGATCGGTCCTTATTTAATAATACACAAAATGTAAACCAACTAGAAATTGCCTCAGTACGTTACTTTGAGGATAATGCAATCGGTACATCGAAACAAATTAGTTGGGACGCTTATAAAGCCGTGGCAAGAGGAAAATTACTGAGCTTGGGAGCGTAGAAAACAAAAACAAAGAAACTGGAAATCAAAAAAATGGAATCAGGCATTAAAGCAGCGGAAACAAAACTAGAAAATGAAACTTGCCTAGAATTGAAGGAAGAACTACAAGGAAAATACCGAGCGCTCAAAGAAACTCTGGCAATCTATCTGGAAAGCATACTGAGAGAAAAATGGGAAAACAGCAAATTAGCCAGTTATGAATACGGGGAAGGTTGCGGAAAAATGTTGGCATGGAGAATAAAAACTGATCAATCAAGAAACAATATATCATGTATCCAGATTCAAGATCAATCTTCACAAAGTTCAGAAGATACTGTGATAAGACAAGAATTTTCAAAATTCTTCTCTGACATATACAAAGAAGATATAAATCCTACTAAAGAACAAATCAGGAACTATCTTGAGGCTGTTCCCCTCCCAATGCTAACAGAAGAGAAATGATAGAATTAAATAGAGAAATCAGGCCTGAAGAAGTAAGAGAAGCTATAAGTGGCCAGAAAAGATGAAAAGCTGCTGGCCCCGATGCGCTTCCAAATGAGTTTTATACCGCGTTAAAAGAGTCTCTGGTTGTCCAAATGACAGAACTAATGAATAAGGTATATCTGGATCACGAAAAAATTCCGGACACCTGGAATGACGCGATAATAAGTATTATCCTGAAACCCGGAAAAACCCAAAGTTGTGTGAGTCATATAGACCAATATCGTTACTCAACTGCGATTATAAAATATTTATGCAAATCATAGCAAAAAGACTAGCCAAGGTAATGCCAAGATTGATCAACTTAGATCAAAAGGGTTTTATAAAAGGGCGGCAAATTCATGAGACCATCCATGAGCTATTTGCAGCAATAGATATAGCCACCTGTGAAAAACTCCCCCTTACCATAATCACCTATGACGCAGCCAAAGCGTTTGATAGAGTCAACTGGGCTTTCCTAAACGACATCATTGAAAAAAACAACTTGGAGAAAAGCTTTGGTCATATGGTAAGGGAAGTATATAACAAACCAAGAGCAAAAATAATAGTTAACGGAAATCTGACTAATAACATCGAAATACAACGAGGCACAAGGCAAGGCTGCCCGCTCTTGCCGCTACTTTTTAACCTCTACATCGAACCGTTGGCTTGCTTGATTAGAAATCATCCTCTGATTACACCCTTTAAACATCAAAATTGGTCAAAACAGGTAGCACTATATGCGGATGACCTGATGGTATTTACAGACAATTATGAAGATACTCATCAAGTAATAGAAGAGATAATGAACAATTTTGGTAAAGTTTCAGGTTACTCAACAAATCAAGAAAAAACTGAGGTGATGAGTTGGAACATCAACCCTAATACACCATACAGTTGGGATAAAATAAAATATTTAGGAATTATGCTAGTAAAAGAAATTGAAAAAGTCCCTCAACTAAACTTGACAAAAATTGCCAAGGAAATGAGAAGACTTTTCAAAGTATGGACGGGATTGCCATTAAGCTTCTTGGGAATATCCAACGTAATAAAAATGACTATTATCCCCAAGTTCACTTACCTTTTTAATACAATTTCATTAGAGTTTAAAAAAGAACCTTTGAAGAAGATCCAGGGCGAAATAGTAAGCTTTATCTGGGCATCAAAGGGCACCAGAATAGCCTGGAACAAACTTAGGAGGAGGAAAGAGCAAGGCGGAATAGTTAGTCCTGATTTATTTGAGTACTACAGGTCATTTCAATTCAAGAACTTAAGACCACTACTGAGAAAACATCAATATTACCCAAGTTTCCTACAGAATATGACTAATAGAACAGACCATTTCCTATTTAAGTTTGGCCACCCAAAATTTAAAATAAAAAATAAAACTTAAGATCTTACAAAACGCAGCCAGGCTCTGGACTCAGATTAGAAGCACGGTAAACATACCATACTACAGTACGAAGGCACCAATATGGAACTCTCCGGGGACACCAGAATGTCTAAAAGAATCTCTAGCGGTACCACTTAAAACAGCAGATATAGAAAGCTGGGGCCAATTGTTAGTAGACAAAGAGATAATCTCGTGGAATCTACTATACGAACTTACAGATGGCAAGATGTCAAAATTTAAATACTACCAACTGGGTTAAGTCATTACCAGAGGATAAAAGGGGCAACTAGAACCTGGAAAGTGAAATTATAAAAATAACACCAATAAAGAAAGAAATATCAAACTGGTACTGGGCACTCATTGAGGACGGAGAAGAAGACTTTTTAGTCCCGGAAATGACATGGAGGAAAGACATGCCTGATCAGGATTTGGATTTACAGTTTGTGTGGCAAAAATCAATGGGAAAATGTTGGTCCTGTATAAAACCTGCTTCATTAAAGAGGAACCATTTGTTCACGATCCATCAAGCATATTGGACCCCAAAAAAACTGTCAAAATTTAAAGGAACCAACATCAAATCCTGCCCTAAGTGCGGAGAAGCAAGAGCGGATGATACGCATATGTTTCAGAAGTGCCCCGCACTATTTAATTACTGGCTCGAGATTGGTAAGACGTTGAATATGGTATTGGGATCCCACATAACTGTAAGTACCCCTCTTATTATCTTTGGGATATACAACAACATAGATGCTGGCATAATTAAATTAAGTAAAAAACTGGAAAATGTACTGTTCGTCCTAATACTGCTAGCACGGAGAGAAATCTGCATTAATTGGGTTAAACCAGTACCACCAACCCACGCAAATTGGCTAAACTCTATAATAAAAATAATCAAACTTGATAGGAAAGGGAAACACTCCAAAAGAATAAACTTCTGGGAAATATGGGAACAGGCTTTTCAAATTAATCATTAACTCTCACTGGGCCACTGGTAAATAAAAACCAATGATTAAGGCGAAGACAATAATTCTAGGCAGGAATTATTACTGCAGAGTAGCCAAGATGGCTAGCTCCCCCTCCAACTAATAGAATTACTGAATATGATAAAGGATGAGTGGAGAAAACTGATGAATCACAACACCGAAAGGGATACTACCCAAAGACATCAAACAACAACGGGGCAGTGAAGGCAAAGGAATGAAAGATCATCAGACTGCCGAAACCTCCTTATCTACATATTCGCAAAATGAGGATTAAAAAAAAAAAAAAAAACATCCTTTACAATGCATGACACTACAACGTAGGCATTACAACTCATACCATTACAACACATAATACTACATTGCATGTCACTACAATGCAGACATTACAATGCATATCATTATAAAGCATACCATTGGAGTTAGAATAGTAATTTGTAACCCCTACACTATCCAACACTTACCCTACTGTTTCACCCCCTGGAGTTAGAATAGTAGTTTTTACCCCTACACTATCCAACACTTACCCTACTGTTTCACCCCTTGGAGTTAGAATAGTAATGCTGTGCTATCCAATACTTACCTTAAATACAATGTAATGGTATGCGTTGTAATGGTATGTGTTGTAAAGGTAGTATGCGATGTAATGGAATGCGTTGTAAAGGTAGTTTTTTAAAATGCGATGTAGTGTCATGCGATGTAATGGAATACTTTGTAGTGGATGTTGCGATGTAATAACTGTGTTGTAAGTGCATGCGTTGTAAATGTATGCGTTGTAACATCATACATTCATCTTTTCGCTCACCTCAACAAAACAGCAGACTGGAATTCATATCATCTTAAAGATTACTGCACCTGAAAACTGCATCCTCCTTTTTTCCAAGAACAACAATCTCTCCGGTGTCCTTTATCTGTAGATCTTTTCACTATCAAAGTCAATAACCAAATTCCTCTGTTTTATAGCTGTAGCCGGTCTCTATCAGCTATGGCAATGGATGTTTTCTACAGCTGTGAAATGTGGGTCTACCTTACATTGCTCTTCATTTCCCATGATTTCTTAATGTCTGCCACAGTCAGAATAGAATTGTCCGCTATAGTAATCATAACTCCATTTTGGGCACCGCAAATATGGTTCCTGGGCCTTCTTTAATGGCAATAACCGTTCTGAACGTCCATCAACTCCTTCTCAATTACCTCAACCAACCAAATGATCTAATCCTGTCAGAATGTCTACCGCTAGTGGGAAGGTAAATATCAGGAATAACTTCTTTACAGAGGGTCTTTCAGATTCATCAATTTTGCAAGGACTTGCCGTTTTGATCCTTTTTAGGGGCTATTATTTTCTTTACGTTTTAAAAATTCATGACTCCGGTTCAACTAATTGGATTTAGTATTAAAATGTAATCTACCTTTCTAAATTAGTGTGTGATTTTTACACATTGCCTCTGTGTTAAGCCTGACTGCTTGCTTGCCAAACTACCAGAGGGTTAAGCACATGTTAATTTAGTGACTTTTGTGGTTCACCCTGACAGGGATTGTGGCTGTTGCTTGATAAGGGCTCTCATTCACCTCAAGCACCAACCCAATTTCTCACACCAATTGTCCGGGTGAAGCAGGGACAGATGACTAAGCTCCTGAAGCTGCATTACAATAAGTGAAAAGTGTTGCAGCAGACTGTTGTGCATGTTTATTTTGCCGATAGGCACTATGGTGTCATAGAAGGGGCCGAAGAAGTTTGTGCAGACTGAGTCCGTAATACTGATTGTGCTGGTGCACGTTTTGTGCAAGTATAATCGCAAGAGGGTGTTTACTCACTTGCATGGCGGCACAATTTAATGCATATAAAAAAGCACTTTGTCTCGGATCCCATGCCAAGTTACAGATGTGGGCGCAGGGGCGAAATTGATCATCAGGAGGCACACTGATTGTTTGCAAGGAAGAGGTGGTGCACAGTCACTACGCCCCCAACAATATGCTTTGAAGGGGAGCAGGAAGATCCAGGACCCCTAGAAATCCCACTGCAGATGGTAAAGGCACTCACTTCATGTGTCTGCGGGAGAATCTTTGTCCTGAAAGATGGACTGTAGGCTTCAACCAGCCATCTTCCTTTCTCGAATGCTGTGTGCCCAGTGTAGGTGTAGGTTCAAATCTACACTGGTGAACTGCTTTTTCACTGTAACTGAGTGGACTGCTCAAGTATTCGCCTGGCACACCAAAGCTTACATAAGCCTTGACAGACAGGTATATTTGTCTGTACTCAAACCTAAAAAAAGCTCAATAGAACAGGCTCAATTTCCATCCTCACCTAAGGCGAAACCATTTGCATGTTTGAACATGTAATGGAGTCCTCTTGAATTTACATCCATGCAAAATCTCAAGCGTTCTTTGTCTTCAAAAAACATCGGGAGACCAGCATTGAGTTCTAGTACTCACTCCAAACACAGTCCCCAGTCTGTAAGGTGTTTTGTTGTGTTTGCGACAGTGTAAGGATGCTGTCTTTTAGTGAAACCTTACTCCTGCTTCAGGGGTTAATCTACTCTACTGGGCTTGTTTCCAATGTCTTCATTATGGCTGTGAATGTGGCGGACCGACTGCGAGGCGGGAGGCTGAACCACATCGATCTCATCATTACGACTGTGGCTCTGAACAACACCGCCTTCCTGTGCACCAGAGTGGTAGACAGCGCTATGTCTTTTCAGTGGCCAAGTCTCTACTACATCACAAACATGTACCGAGTTTCCTTTTTCCTTTTCAGCTTGTCGTTTACTTCCAGCTCTTGGCTTACTGCCGCCATGTGTCTCTTCTACTGCGTGAAGATCGTCCCGCTCAACCATCCTCTTCTCTCATGGTTGAAACGGAGAATCTCCATATGGGTGTCCTCCATGCTCTTTGTGTCGACTGCTGGTTCTCTGGTGTTAAACCTGCCTGCCTTTTGGTACATTTCCGCAGCATTCCCTCCAAATGCAACACTCAACAGCACTGAGTACTTTGGCGTGAGACTCATTTGTAGTATGCCCTACGGTCTGTTTCAAGGGATTCTTAATGCTGCTCTGCCTCTTACCAGTGGGGTTGTTTCCATTGCACTTGTCCTCCTGTCCTTTGGTAGGCATGCTTATCGCATGAGGCAAAGTGCTGGCAGTACTAGCCCGTCCCATCTGGAAGCACTTTCAGGAGCTGCCAAGACCATCAGCGGTCTCCTGTTCCTCTACTCCTGCTTCCACCTGGCCAACATCGGAATCGCCTTTGATACTTTGCCACCAGGAAAAGGCTGGGTCATAGTGTGCATTACTGTCATTTACATCTACCCCACTATGCAAGCTGCCATCTTGATCCAGGGAAATGCCAAGCTGAAGCGGGAATTCCAACGCATTCTCCAATACAGGATTGTTGGCTAGAGTGGATATTCTTCTCCTGAATGGTTTCATGGACGTTCTAAGGATTTTGGGGGCCCTGGACCACATGGAGTTTGGGGGCCCTTATTCGAAACAGCTTTGATTTTATGATCCAGTTTCCGCTTTTCATGCCCTCTTTGGTCAAATTCTAAATGTGTGTGCACATCTGATATTCAGGGACAGTGATATGTGCTTTCAGTATTGTAACACAGCAGCAGCTTAGTAATTTACTGCAAATATTCTCTGTCACACCCTCCCATTTCTCACATGTGAGGTCCTGTTTTGATCTAAAAGAAACTTTTTATATTGATGTTGCATGGAACATAAGCACGTTTTGTCTGCAAAATGTCTTTATTAAGCTCTCACACGTTAAAAAATAAATGATAGAAAAAAGTTATTTAAAACAATTTTTTGAAACATTATTCAAAGTCATCAGGGCAAGACTCTGTAGAACATAGCTGGCTCTATCAGGGGTCCCCTGAAAGGCTAGAGTCCGGGTCAGAGCCCACTTTCTCCATGCCTTAAAACGTCTCTGTATGGTTTTAGGAAGGCTGAGTAACTAAATCCATCCAGTTTATCTGTTATCAGGCTGAGGTCCACAGAAGACTCTGGATGCCCTGGTCACGTTTGTAGCTCTATAGTTTGAAGAATAGGGGCAGTCTAATGTTCTGATCTCACAAGCATTGGACGTGTTTGGCATTTGTTAATTGGCCCTGTGTTATCACTGAACCTCAATTCTGGATTACCAT
Organism: Lissotriton vulgaris; assembly: GCF_964263255.1. NCBI lineage: Eukaryota > Metazoa > Chordata > Amphibia > Caudata > Salamandridae > Lissotriton > Lissotriton vulgaris. The sequence continues at coordinate 1,207,167,143 of NC_141695.1, forward strand.
GACCCTTACTACTGACACTTGCACAAAGCTCCTCACCCTACCATGCAGCACCTTCAGCTATATTAGTTCTTGGTCCCACATGCATCTCCGTAGGCGCTGGAAGCAGGAGTGTGGGGAGCAAAATAACCACGCTGGAGTTCCGAAGGTGAATGAGCATTGTTATGTTATGTTATGTTATGTTATGTTATGTTATATATTGTTTTGTATAGCGCACGGCTACTCAAAAAGTGTGTCCCGGCGCTTTTATTGAGCCCTATAGCAGAATAACACAACACAGTGATGTAAAAACAGATTAGAAGAAACAAAACAGAGGGGAAATGGCCTAAAGATGAGTGCACATTTTGTTTTTATCTTGTCACATTTGCTGTGCTTTCCAAGACAGATCAAATATCAGTCTAGCCTCCTGACATATTGTGGCCAATGCTTTTACCATGGGGACTGGTGTTCACTTTTCTTGATCTTACTGTTAAATGAGAGAATTTTGTAAAATGAACTATTTGACTGTCCTGCTTGTGTGAAAGGAAAGGCAGGAGCATGTTGTTTTCTTTTAAAACGCAAAAAATGTTAACTATCTATAAACGAAGTGCAAAAACAATACAAACTAAGAAACCAGTTAGGAAAGCACATTTGGAACGAAAGTTTGTTTAATTTCGAAGTGTGTTGGAAATTCAGATTTTTATAAGATCAAAACCAACCAAGGCACTTTACTTGATGCGTAAATGACAAACATTCGCTGAAATGCCACGTTCTACACATTATAATTTGTGCACTACATAGTTTGATCAGTAAAATGAATGTGCAAAGTTAACGATTCAATAACAAATTTGCTGCCTGTGCGCCACCACACCATGCTTTAGTAACATGTTTGAAACAATGTGCTCATAAATGCAACACCAGCTACATGTCACACCCCAGCACTCCTGCTGATCATGCATGGCTCATTCGCAACATTTGTTCCTAATGTGATGCGTGGCCTTTTCAGAATCCCTGTGAGTTCGGCCATGTAACACTGATGCAGTACACTCAGCCTGAAGAGCGCTCCAGCCTCCTCTGCAATGATGAAGGAGCGTCGCCCCGCTGCCTGGCTCAGAGCCAGCAAACAAAAAATAAAAAATAAAACGATGCTCTAGTATTATTTTAGTTTTCGTTTGCCAGCATCTGCATGGAGGGGCGGGGCGTGGGCGGGTGGAGAAGAAGTGCTTGTGCACTCCCTAATTGTTCATGTGTGTTTGGCCGGCCGACCAAAACACACATGCGCACTTAGGTTTTCTCCTTTTCTGCATTGAGCAGATGGACTGGAAAAACCCAGACAGACTCCCTGGTCTGAGCAGGGTGTCTTTTCAGGCCAACAGACCAATCCCTGCAACACAAGGATAATATGAGAGTTTGTCCCAGGGGTTGCTGGGACACAGGCAGAGGCCAGCACAAGAGACGTGACGCAGGTGGCGGTCGGTGGCATCAGGTAATTTTTTTAATTAATATTCCTCTCCCACCCCCCTCCTTCACTCACCCTCCCACCACCCTTTGTTAGTGGCGGCCGCCACTGTCTGTAGATATACCTCCATCATAGCCAGCTGCAAACTCTGACTCTCCATTACCGGGGCTCATGAAGAGGTCTGCCAAGGCACCTAGATCTCGAGGTAAAGTACAGATGCTGTTCCACTGCCAGGGCTGGAGCACGCCAGAATGTTATGTTATGTTAATTGAATTTTTGAGCGCACAGCTGCCCCAGCGAAGGGGCGTCCCGGCGCTATAACAGGAAGAGGTAACATAACTAACATTACAAATAAAGAGGGGATAATTAATAAGGCATAGGGAAAAGATACGTTTTAACAGCTTTCCTGAAAGCAAAAAGGTCATCTAAAGAACGAATGTCAACAGGAAGTGCATTCCACAATTTGGAGGCCAGCACCGTAAACGATCGGCCACCTAATCTACAATTGTGGAAGCGAGGAACAAGTGCCAGATTTTGGCCAGCAGAACGAAGGCTGCGCGAAGGGGTGTACAAGGTCAGAAGGTGCTGAAGGATGGTGGGAGTGTCAGTTTTTAAGATTTTAAACGCAAAACAAAGGATCTTAAACTCTATGCGTCTGATTACTGGCAACCAGTGCAATTTAGAAATTGTACTGCGGGCTGAGCAGAAGCGAGGCAGACCCACCAGGGCCCTGGCTGCCGTGTTCTGCACTCGTTGGAGTCGCAGGATTTCCGCCTGGTTGGCGCCCACCAACAATGAGCTCGCATAGTCGAGTCTCGAAAGTATGCTGGCCTGAATCACCATCTGGCGAGTGGGGGCATCAAAAAATTTGAGGATAGGCCTCAAACTACGCAGGATGCCGTAGCACATAGATGCCACCTTCTTAGTATGGAATGAGAAGGTTAGTTTGGAGTCTAGCCAGACACCAAGATTTTTCAGTTCAGAAACAGGTTTTGGAGGAGGTCCCAGCTCCCTAGGCCACCACCTAGAACCAATGGACATCAGTTCTGAAGTCCAATCCAGGCAGCCCTGCTGCTTCCCTACAGGCAAATGGGCAGTCACATGCAGGTTTGTACCTCATTCTGAGGTTGTTTTCGTAGCACATGCTTTTCATGATGAGGATTCTACCGTGTGCACAAATTTGCGTAAGTTTGTAAAAGCAAAATTTTGTTTCAAGAGTTCAAAGTCAAATCCAGTCTGAGATGGACTTAGCTCCTCTGGGACTGCTTATGTAGCCTTTTACGCCTTTTTATACCTTTAATTAAACTTCCCAGTAAATTCCTCTTTATTTATGAAGCATCTCTTGGCAAAGCAAACAAAATTAGGCATCCTTACATCGAGGGTGGGTACCAGAATATCCGTATAAGATTTTTGCCTGACAGACATATTGTGTCCTTAACATGCTTTACAAATATTTATCCAGTCGGAGTCGATATTAGAAAATCTACTACCAATTGCACGATAGTTTTGTGAATAATATATTGGAAATAATATTTATTTCAATCTCAGACCAAATATTTGTATACAATATAATGACAAACAACCCTTGTTTAATGGCACAGTAGCTCATCAACGTATTGGCACTTAGTAAGACTGCCTGAATTCAATTTTAGGACCTGTAGGTCAAACACACAGATGCCAGAAGCAGGGCCAGCTTTAGCGCTGGTTTCGCCATTGCGACAATATTTTTTTCGTGCCACACCATGAACTCCTTCTTCTTGAACTCCCTCACTACCCCTCTCCAGCAGTGCACCTCATCTCTCCATAGCCTCTCTGTGACAAACATAAAAAAAAATTATAGCGCTACTCACAGTTCGCTCACACTCAGTTCTGTGATCTCCATGGTACACGTTCTTTGCAGCAGGCACATTAACCCTCTGCGCTACTTTACGATGAGCCAAAACTGCCACTAGACAAAATTCCGATCTCCCACCAGTACAACATTAATCACCAGAGTTATCTTGACATTTACACATTTACTATTGCCTGAAAACTCCAGGATGCACAAGGAAGTTCATGTGCTTTTTAACCAAAAGTTATTCTTAGACACAGCGCCCCCCACCAAAGTCAGCACTAGGTGCGGCTGCACCAATTGCACCACCCTAAAGCCGGCCCTGGACTTGCTGATAGTGAAAAAGATAACAGCCTACCACCATATGGCCTTAGGAACATGAAGCCCCTTCAACAATATCAAGATAAGTCAGAACCCTTGGGGTAACTATGGATTAAGGCCCATATTGCTTACCACATGTTAACAACATAAAAAAGAGTGCCTCTTACATAATGAAAATACTGTGTTGCATCCTCCCATACCTTGGATACCAACAGAAAGTGCAAACCATTCTCACACTCATAATCTCCAAGCTTGACTAAGCCAATAGCCTATGCCTTGTCACACCCACATTCATAATACACAAAATACAACTCATCCAACATAGTGCTGCATTATTTCTTCTCTGCCTTCTCCCAAGAGAATGCATGACTGCAGTCTTGAAATCACTCCAATGGCTGTCTATAGCAAAAAAGGCAATGTTGAAGGCACTTTGCATTGTTGACAGAGATTCCAAAGAAAAGCACAGCAATACTTACAAGCTACATTCAAGCAATACATAACCAGGACACAATACTCCAGTCTTGTAGCATAATCATACCACCTTACCATAAGAATTCTGTGGGATGCACTGGTTTCTCAGAATAAGAGGCCAAGCTCCAGAACCAGATACCAGCCAGCATTTGAAGCATCGAGGCACCTGTACACTTCAGAAAACAGTCGAAAACATGGCTATTTCCAAGCCATCTACACCACCCCACATCCCTGCAACAGAACTTGAAAAGACAGTTGCACCCTCAAACTCAATCTTCAGCTTGTAATCCACAGATTGGAAACAACCCAAACCAGCAACGTTCGGTAGGTAGGTAAGTTAAGGAGATCTGACCTATGCTCCGCCGGGGTATTATATAGTTATGTAAGTTCATACATAACATTTCTGGCCCACACTGATACTAATACCATAACACTCAGTGGTCGGCAGCCAGGTGATGCTTGCACCTCTTACATTCACGCAAGACATGTCTGCTACAAGGGTTGTCCATCACCAGTACTGTTCTTATACATTCACCTTTGGAATTTGAAGCATTCCCAGGTTTAAGGAAGTTAGTAAATGTGGGAATGTATCAAATTGAAACACCTTCCCCAGTGAAGCTTAACAAGGAGAAATGTATTTATTTCTTCCTGTTACTTCCTCATTCTATTTGTGGTGCATTGCGCCTCCATGGATTGTGTTTGTGCAGGAAGTTGTCTCTTCCTGCACACAAACAAACCTGCCTGTAATGCAGGCACCCTTGAACCATGGCGTAAGGGTACCTCCGTAGGAGCCAGACCTAGCACAGGAAACCAATGTTAAATAGACAGCAATAATGTGCCATATCTTTGTAAAAATGGTGCATTTCTGCTATCTGCTTTTCATGCAGCACAGTGCAGCAAGATGTTTTTCTGCATTGCGTTGCGTGAAATGTAAGCAAAGCTGCCAATGTACTGAAAAACCATAAATTGTGCTCTTTCTCACACCTCATCATCCACCACACAGCTACACACTGCATCTCATATCATGATAACCGCACCTCAGTGGTCATCACATATAACATGGAAACACTTCCCAACTCGGATCACAAAACAAAGACAACGCCCTTCTAACCACATACCACCCTATCTGGCTTAGCTTGCTGCCCATGTAGGTAAGTCCTTCAGTGCCACACATATGGGTAGTAAGTGCTATACAAATGCGCAATACAAAACAGTATTTATCACTTGTGCATAAACAAGGTTTGTTGTGATCTTATTAAAATCTTTATTTTCGTTACTTCAGAATTGCAAAACAGAATGTGCTTCATTCGTGCTTTTGTAACTGCTGGCATATGTTGAAATAATTGTATAGTTCATTTACAGGTATTTAATTTTTGTGTGAATTAGAAACAAATTGACATCCTACGGAAACTCCCTGTACACAAGGCCACTGGAAATATATGATTCTGGGGCTGAAGAATTATTCTGCAGCCGCTGTCTTTACTGCGTAATTATGAATTTAACTAATTTGCCCCATAATCCATCATCTACTGCATAATCTGCAGACTTTAAAAAAAAAACACATCTTGTTATCAGCTCCAACAGATCAAAATGTACTAAAAATGCTGCAACACAGGCTGCCGTGCAGTGGAAGGTCTTTCACAAAGGTTAACTGGTCACCTTTCAGTTACTTACAGCGAGCAGTATTTGGATGTGGAACTGGTACTAATATTTGCTTTTTTGTTAAAATCTGCAGATAATGCAGCAGATGATGGATTATGTGGCAAATGAGGTAAATTCATAATTATGCGGTAAAGACGGGCTGCAGAATCGCATAATTCTAGCAGCCTTGTGTACAGGCAGTACGGAACAACTACTGTAGGATGTCAATTTGTTTCTAATTCACCAAGAAATTAAAAACACGTAAATGAACCGTACAAATATTTCAACATATACCAGCAGTTACAAAAGCAAAAATGAAGCACATTTTGTTTTGCAATTACGAAGTAATGGAAACAAAGATTTTAATAGGATAACAACAAATATTGTTTATGCACAAGTGATAAATATTGTATTGTATTGCTTGTTTCAATAGGATGTACTACCCATATTTGTGGTACTGAAGCGCTTACCTACATGGACAGCAAACTACACCAGATAGGGTGGTACGTGGTTAGAAGGGTGTTGTCTTTGTTTTGTGATCCGATTTGGGAAGTGTTTCCATGTCATATGTGATGACCACTGAGGTGCGGTTATCGTGATATGAGACGCCGCGCGTAGCAGTGTGGTGGATGATGCGATGTGAGAAAGAGCGCAATATACGCTGGCAGCTTTGAACAGGTCTGTGGGTCTTATCATGGTATTTCCTATGATTATAGTCTGCTTAGCTTTTTACTGCACTGGGTTATTCAATCAGACATTTTGGGGCAGATTTGCTTATCTTTCAGGCAAAACAATGCAGCGAAACAGCTTGTAGCATTGCACTGAGTGAAAGGCAGATAGCAGAAATGCACCATTTTAAAAAAGATGTGGTGCATTTCTTCTGTTTATTTAACATGGGTTTACTGTGTACGGACTGGCTGCAATGCAGGCATCCTTGCACCAAGATGCAGGCCTTTCACCGTGGTTCAAGGGTGCCTGCAATATAGACATGTTTGTTATTGTGCAGAATGAGACAACTTCCTGCACAAACACAATCCTAAGAGGCACAGTGTAGCACATATAGAGTGAGGAAGTAACATACATAAATAAATAAATTTCTCCTTGTTACGCCTCACTGGGAAAGGTGAACCATTTTAACACATTCCCGGGTTTACTCGCTTTAGTAAATCTGGGTATGCAGCAAATTCCACGGGTGGATGTTTGAGAACACCTATGTTCCACCCTTAGAACGCCGTCCCAACACAAGGTAACTCAAGGCAGTAATGTTCACTTCTTGCATTACTTTGTATTTACTAAACCACATGAGGCCATGCAAGGTGGCTTTGCATTTCTTAGTAAATACCAAAAATAACTTTGCATTGGGCTGAACCACTAAAGTGTATACTTCTGGGCCAGACTTGGCATTGTTGGAGGGAGAGAAAAAGGGAGAGATGCTGGGATGTGTATTGTTACTATCATCTCATATCTGAAAGGCATGTTGAGATGGAAAGAAGCAGTCATAGTGTTAGATATTTAGGACCTGTAGTCATAGACTAGATTAAGGTCCTTCGAGTGACTCTCAATGTGTGATAGATCTCTTCTGTTATTCCATGCCTATTCATTCAGTGAGGGCTGGTTTATTGGCTGCACAGTATTGGTGATGGACAACCCTTGTAGCAGATATGTCTTGTGTGAATGTAAGTTTCAGTTTCAGTTGGCTGCCGACCACTGAGTATTAGGGTTTTAGTATCAGTGTGGGCCAGAAATGTTGCGTATGAATTTACATAGCTATATAATACCCCGGCGAAGCATAGGGCAGCTCTCCTTAACTGAACTGCCCACCAAAATTACTTTGCTGGTTGGGTTGTTTTCAATCTGTGGATCGTAAGCTGACGATTGAGTTTGAGAGTGTGACTTCCTTTTCAAAGTCTGCTGCAGGGATGTGTGCAGGGGCGAATTGGCACTGGGGGCATTCGGGAATCAGCCGAAGGGCCGCTGTTTCAGTGCCCTCTGTGGGCCGTTTTTTTTCTCCCCTTTCCCAGTCCACAGAGAGTGCTCTCTGCTGTCTACTCTCTGTCGACTGGGAAATGGGAGAAAAAAAACGGCCCACAGCACGGAGACAGAGACAGAAATGAAAGCACTTCACTGTGCAGGCCATACAGCGATTATCAGCTGTGGCCTCTACTGCACCCCCTGCCCTGCAAAGCAATCACGCTGAGGGTGCCTGGGGAGGGGGTGATTGTTTACAAGAATCGGCCTCCCTGGGGGCCAGGTGTTTCTCAGGCCTTTTGAGCCATTTTCACCATGGTCCCCCTGGGGCCCACGACGCCGGGGAAACAGTGATAGTCTTAACACCTCGCCCACAGCCCCTCACATTCAGGGCACAGTGGGTGAGGAAGAATGGGTCTGGCTGTGGGGGTCAGGTGATGTTTTGAAAGCGCACAATCTTCACCTTAGCCCCCCACCGCCCCCCCTGCAAGAAGTTTAAAAAAAAGGGTTATAGTTCTTTCTCGGTGTCATCATTTTAGAACTGATGCATTTTCAATATTACATTCAAGGAAGTCATGGTTGCAGCTTTTCTATTTTATGCAACTAACAACCATTGACAAAACCTATAGTTCTGGCTTGTTATAGGTGCAACATTACTTGCTGTATTATATATCTGAACTCAATGACAGAAGCAGCAAAATACCAGTCGGGCGGCACACAATGCTAAGCACATATTTGTAGCTTAGGTGTTTTAAGCTACACCCATAATTACATTGAACACCCCCTTTGGAGAGACCCCTCAGTTTTGTCATTCCACTTAAAGCCCTGGAAACAACACCATGTCACAGACACCTCAGGGCCTGGCACTGTGCATCATGCATGACTCATGACTTCCAAGGTTTCAGATTGACTATGTGCAGGGGCATCTTGAACACCTCCCTTTGCTTTAGGAACTACAGCGAGGGGTGAGTTCCTGATGAGTCTCTTCTGTCTGCAACTCTACGCACAAAGGCTCAGCTCACAATTATTGTGAAAAGGTGGGTGAGAGAGTAAGTGAAGGGATGGCTGGATGGATCAGTGAAAGGGTGAATGGATGAATGAAAGGGTGAATGGATGGATGATGAGAGAGAATGGGTGGATGGATGAGTGAAATGATGGATGGATTGATTTATTGATAAGTGAAAGTGTGAATGGATGAACAGATGTGTGAAAGGGTGGTTGTAAGGATGGATGAGTGAGTGAAAGGGAGGGTGCATGGGCAAAAGATTGGATAGATGAGTGAAGGAGTGAAAGGATGGATGAGAGAAGAGATGGATGGATGATTGAAAGGATGGATGAGTGATAGGGTCAATGGATGGATGCATGAGTGGATGAGTAGATGGATAGTTGGGTGGATGTAAGGAAGGATGGATGGCTAAGTGAAAGGGTTGATGGAAAGAGAAAGGGAGAATGGATGGCTGAAAGGGTGAATAGGTGGAAGGATGAGTGACTGGGTGGATGGATAAGAAAGTGAAAGGGTGGCTGGATGGGTGAGAGGGCAAATGGCTAGATGGATGAGTGAAGAGATGGATTGGGTGAAAGGGTGGATGGAGAGAAAAAGTGAGGATGGATGTGTGGATGACTGAAAGGGTGAATGTGTCTAAGGGTGAGTGACTGGGTGGATGGATGAGTAAGTGATAGGGTGGCTGGATGGGTGAAAGGGTAAATGGATGGATGAGTGAATGGATGGATGGGTGGAAGAGTGGATGAATGGGTGGATAATGGGTGGATGAGTAAAAGGGTGAATGGAGGGATGGGTGAGTGAAATGATGGATGGAAGAATACATGATGGATAGCTTTGCAAATGGTTGAATATGTTTGGATCTGGATTAGCGGCATCTTATGTTTGCCACTTTACATCTCACAATGACTATCCAAGCAGATCTTCCCGACCATTTCTCTCACCAAACATGCCTGCTCAGAACCATGAATTGTAAACAAACTATCAGACTGGATAACCCAGTGTTGTAACCATATATATAGATTATTATCATATGAAATATCACAAAAAGACCTGCACAGTTGATCAAAGCTGCGTGCATACTGAAAAACCGTGAAGTACACGATTGGTTCAACCTGATATAAACTTATTTTGACTAGTACTTAAATGGTTGTCTATTTACTTACTTACATAATAATGCGCAACCTCCTCTGATGGGTATGTAAAACGAACCCTTTGTCCAGAAGGTTTGTTCTGAATTTTAACCCTTTGTCCTGAATTTTTACACTCCCCATCCTGAATTTGCACCCATGCTAGTTGGTCACCCTAGTCCTGACACTCCCGTACAGAACTACAGAGTGTTCACCCTGCCTTTTCTATTTGCTTACTCTTGTAACCAGATGCACCACACTGCCCAGCTCTATCTCAAAAGGGGCCATCTAATCCTCTTGGCATCCCACTCTCCACAGGGCTGACCAAAGTAGGCTGAGTAAAGCAGTACTCAAAGCTACATCGAGTGTGCCTCAATTGTCATCCCACCGAATCCAGAAAATACTGCACTAGACTCAGTGCAGTAGGTCTTCCTCAAAGGTTTACTTGACTTGCCACATCCAGCACCCAGAAATGCAATGTGTTGCTAGCCGATCCCTTCCTCTGAAGCAAGAAGGAACCGGTAGGAACCATTTTGTTTACCATTTCTTTGCACAATTTACTGATTCATTTGTGTGCCAGTTAATAATGTAACTTTATTTTAAAGGCCTCATCCAAAATGCAGACAAGGGGCATATTTCTCTATATGCCAAAAATATTAATTAATAAGTTTTGGTTAGTTTTTGTTTGTAGTGTGTAGGTCTGACTGCACTCTATTTTAGGTCCTAGGCCAGAATGTGGCAACATGTTTGTGTGTTGATTTCAGGACATGTCTAAGACTTTGTGTAATGTGATTTCTCAAAAGAGAGCTGTTTAGCCTCATTCTATGCTAGGCCTTGTTCGAGGCCTAAGCAAAATTTGCAAACTTGGCACTTCTTTCTCTGTGCAGAAGAATTAACTTTTCTAGCATGTTCAGGTTAGAATTCCTTTTTGCAGATTTTATATCATTTTCATGGTTAATGGAGTAATCCTCAGTCTCCTCATGGCCCAGACTTGAAGGCCGCAACAGATGTGAATAAAACTGTGTTTTTTGTATATAGACATCACTTGCTGGCTGTGAAATAAATTTATGACTAGATTGTACAGATACATTTTTTCAGCATTCTTTACACCCCAGACTGCCTTTTCCTCATTTGTGAATTCTTACTTTTGTTATTACATGTTCTGTTCCCAGAGATTCCAGTCTTACCCTTTCTCCTTGACTTTGTACTAGATTTCTGATTTATGTGATGGTTAGCTGGCTGGGAAAGAGTATCTAACGACCTTGTGCAGGGCGTTAAGACTGCATGTAAGCATTCAGTTATCAGACCTGCAGTGCTCCTAGTCTTTACCAATGTTACTTGCTCTGTAAGCTTTAAAAGGCTTAATTTACTAAATATTTCTCTACAAATTAGACCTCAAAGAGTAACCAAATAGTGTTTCATGAAAGGGCACGCCCCTTGAATGTTGGCCACGCCCCTTAACTGTAGGTCACACCCCGGAAATGTATGCCACGCCCCTTGAATGTGGGCCACTTTTTTCGTCGTTGCCCGGGCCAAATTGTGATCCCAATCCAACCCTGGATGTGTGGTATTGTAGTTATCTTGGAAATAGCCATGGATTCAACTGTCTTCTGAAGTGTATAGGCTCCTCAAAGCTTCAAATGCTGGCTGGTAGGGTGTTCTAGAGCTCGGTAGCTTGTAATGAGAAACCAGTGACACCTACAGATTTCTTTGGTAAGGTGGAATGATAAGTGGTGCAAGCCTGGACTGTGGTGTCCTGATTTATTTGTATCGCTTGAATGTAGCTTGAAATGATAGCTGTCATTTTCCTTTGAGGTTATGTGAACAATGCACAGTGCCTTGAATATTGCCTTTTTGGTATAGATGGGACATGGCATGATTGCAAGTCTGCAGTCATGTGCTCTCTTGGGTGAAAACAAAGAAAACATATGGCAGCAGTATGTTGGATGAGTTGTATTTTGCGTATTAAGAATGTGGATGTGACATGGTATAGGCTGCTGTCTTAGTCAAGCTTGGGAATTGCAAGCGTGAGGATGTCTTGCACATGTTGTTAGTATCCAAGGTATGGGAGGATGCAATAGTGTTTTCATAGTGTAGAAGGCACTCTGCTTTTCGTTGTTATCATGTGGTATCAAATATGGGTCTGAACCTATGATTACCCCAAGGCTTCTGACTTCTCTTGACACTGTTGGAAGGGTGTTATGTTACATTGTCACTGTCCACAGGTTATAAGCTCTGTCTTTGATGTATTTAACTTTAGATGCTTATTCATCATCCATAAGTTTATAGTCCGAAGCCAGTCATCAAGTTTTACATTGTAGAGGTCTTTCATACCATACATTTTTAGAAATGATTTGAGTGTCATCTAATAGTTGTAACAGGTGAAGTTGAATGATTTAACCAGGTTAGGTAAGGAGGTAATGTAGATGTTGAATCGTAGGGGGGATATGTTGAATCACTATTGGATCCCACAGTATTGTATGTGAGAAGCTGATAGGAAACCCAAACCTACCAGTCATTCAGAAGCAACATCCAATCAGGAAACTCAAGAGTCCAGTATGCCATGGTGCTTTGATTAGCCTAATGTGCTGGCGCAGAGTTATTACATGTCAGGTATGTTGGATGTGGAGTTTCTGGTTGGCTAGGATATAGACCTACGCTAAACAGAGCCCACCACTCTAGTCAGAGCAAGTAAGTTACACACCAGAGATAACTTGTGCTCACCCTGGTAGGTTGGCACAGAGCAGTCAGGCTTATTCCCAGAGTCAATGTGTAAAGCGATTGCGCAACACCCAGCCACCAGTGATACAATGAACACACCACAAAAGAGACAACACACAGTAGCGTATACAAATATCTTTTTTATTATGCATATAATCACATTAGGTCATAAACACATAAACACTGTGCACTAAGAACTTGTCATAACTCACAAAGATCATATTACCATTTAACTACTAGTCAATATGCATAACATCGGGTAGGTGGTGTAATCAAGTATATACTGGTATGTTGCGCACAATATAAACTCACTATCACGGAACCTCCTATCATTAGGGCAAAGAATGCAGCAGGTTATGCATAAATCACCAAATACAGTGCATGTGAGGCAATTATTAAAAGAGAGTACTTGTTTTCCTGAACAACACCATAATCACCAGTGATAAACCACACCTTTTCGGTGGGTATTCTGGGCAAGAAATGAAACCCACTAGAGAATACGCACATGGAACATGGTGTCACCAAAACACCAGTGCACACATGGTTGTGGGTAAAAACACTATCACCATACTCCCCGGTAGGATGTAAATCATCATATGACTTTAAAAAATCCTAGGCCAGAGTGCATCTGTGCACCTATCAAAGGCCATACAGTAACTTCAGTGATTTTGGTTTCTGAGGGGTGCCTCCGTCGAGGATCTTCACCCCTGCTACAACTGGTCAACTGCTCCTGGGGCACAACCCCCAAGGTAAGGAGAGAGGGTGGGAGCACGTACACACAGGAGCCCGGCACGGAAACCCTCCACTAGCCCACACCTGCAGAATCCCACAGAGGCTGCTGCACGCAAGCATGTGTTGCATTGGCTGGAACCAGAACAGCTTTTCTCCTTCTCAGGAGTAGGCATGTGGTGTTGTCTTGACAGCCCCCACAGTGCCTGAAGGCGGTCTCACAACCAGGGGCAAGGGGGTCTCTTCGTCTTGGCCCATGCCTCAATCCAGGAGAGCGGCGACGGACAGGCACATCAAGAGTATCCGGGCTGCTTGGGTCACAATCTTCTCCTCTGAGACAGCAGTGTATCGCTCTCCTGTAATAGCAGTGTATGCAAGGTGACCCTAGCCGTTGATCCTTCAGGATTGCATTCTCCCGAGTGGTGGTTGTATCATGGGGAACCTTTCAACTGTGCTGACCCGCAATGAGGCACTTTGCATACACTGCCACAGGAAAGCACGTCTCACGTTGTTGGGCAAAAAGCAGTAAATGTGCCACGTGGTGATCGGGTGCACAGTGCTAACCACGCTCTGCTCATAAGGAGACAGCAGAGCACTCTAAACACGCTGATTGCTTGCACAAGGGAAAATTAAGTGCTCACTATGTGCTATGATAATGAGAGTCACTTGGGGCACAAAGTAAGAGAGCAGGGCAACAGGCCATCACATAGGCTAGGCGACCTCAATGGCGGTCCTCTCCTGGCAACACAGCAATCCTCTGAGATTGTGCGGTTATGGGCAACCAGCATCAGGGAGCATCTGGCAGTATGGCAACAAGCAAGAAAGCAATCCGGTGAGTCCTTTAGTCCACCCAGCCAGTAGCAGCTAGCAGGGCAATAGCAGAAGAGCAGTCCAGTTTAGGCCTTTGTGCAGCGCGGGCAGACCTTCTGACGGAGGTTCCGTACAAGTTCCAAAAGTGCCCTCCAATGTGGGGTCAGAGCCCCTGTACTCATACTCTGAGGCCTGGCTTTTAGAAAGATCTGGTCAGTCCCAGGAGTTTCCCTCCACCCTTGCACTGGCACCAGACATCAGTAAGGGGTAAACAAGTCATTTGTGTGAGGGCACGACACAGCCTATATAAATATTAAGTGTTAACGCCTCTCACTCTCCCAGCACAGGAAGACCATTCAAAATGCAGATGCAACCCTGTTACACGCAGCCCTTCCTGTGTGATGGCTGCCTGGAAAGTATGCACAAGCTGAGCGGTCACTCTGCCCTAGACGTGGATTGGAGTCAGGCTGCAAAGGACAGAAGAATTATGAGCACAGAGAAAAGCCCACTTTCTAAAAGTAGCATTTCTAAAATAGAGGTAACAAATCCACCATCACCAGTAAGTGGGATTTCTCACTACCCTTCCAAACATACCAAACATGGCAGCGCTGCTCCCTTCAGGTCAGTAATTATCACTGAAAGATATATCAGGGAATTCCCAATGCAAACCTATGAGAGGAGCAGGCCTCACAGTAGTGAAAAAACAAATATCCCTTTGTCACTGACAGGACAAGCCACACAACAAAAGCACATGTCCTACCTTTTACCTACGCAGCACCCTTTCCACAGGGTTTGCTAGGGCCTACCTTTGGGGTGACTTATATGTAGTAAAAGGGGAGTTTCAGATGTGGCAACCATTTTAAATGCCATGTCACTGTGACAGTAAATTGCGCAGGCAGGCCCTGCAGTGGCAGAGGCCTGAAATGGGTTTGAAAGGCTACTTCTATGCGTGGCGAAAGCTGCACTGCAGGACCACCAGTAGCATTTAATTTACAGGCCCTGTGTATATAGGATACCACTATAGAAGGGACTTTCAGGTAAATTAAATATGGCAAATAGGGGTAAGCAATTATATTAAGTTTACAAGAGAGAGAACATGCCCTTTAGTACTGATTAGCAGTGGTAAAGTGCCCAGAGTAAAAAAAAAAAGGTCAGGACAAATACAGGAGGAAGGCAAAAAGTTTGGGGATAACCCTGCACAATGTCCAGGTCCAACAAGGTACGACTTATATTTGACTGACACTGCCCCAGCCTAAATTGGCTTGTTGAGAAATATAGCTTGGTGAGATTAGGTATCTGCTCTAGAAATTGTTACTTTCTTTGCAGGAGCCACATAGTTTGTTTGGTTAATGTGCCTGCTTCAGAGGGGTGTAAATACCCTAAGAAACAGTAGCGTGAATTTGAAATGACACAATATAGCGCCATGTCACAGAGGGCTTTTATAATTGACTGTCTATCAAACAAGGTTTAATATATAGATAACCCTGCCAGAGTCAACACACCGGGGATTCAACTCCTTCAACCAAATAATGTGTAAACCATAATCAGGACATTTAAGAGTGAAAGCATTTGTATTCAAATTCACCTCTCTAGACTAACATTTTCTGATTTTCGAATAATGTAATTGAAGATTTGTGTAGCATGAATCTGCTTTTTGAATTTTATTGACTCTTATGACATTCTGCTTTATCTTTATCTAATTTATGGTCCTAGCAGATAAATTGCTGTTATGAGGTCCAATTAACATACTAAATGCAAAATATTAGTTGAACATTTGTGGTAGTGTTTTCATTGGGAGAAGAGTCAGGACGTTTCCTTGGCAGAAATATGAAGAAAATCTTCGATTTAGCCATAGTTTGGAATTTACAAGCCATTCGGGGTAAGATAATGTACTGAAATCCATACAAACTACACCGTCCCAGACTTCCCCAGGTAGCTTGTTTGAAAAAATGTTTGAGCCTGGAAAGCTTCTCTGGGTGCTGATCGAGTCCTGGCCTAAATACCACAGTTAGCCACATTGCCAGAATTGGTCAATTTGCAAGGCACAATCTTGATCTTTGCTTGTGTCTAAGGTACCTTTGGGAGCACTTCATTTCACTGGCGATAGTTCAGTCACACAAGTGGGGTATTACTGTTTGCGGGAGAAGTGTAGTAATGTAGGGTGGTGTGACACTTGTAGATCCCAGCAGATTTGATTAGCATGATCAGCTTTCACTTTCATTTTGATGTGAAACATCAGTGCACCCAGCTTCCTGCTCAATACAGCAAAAGAAAAATCAAACTTGGAACTCATGGGAAACATTTCCCTCACATACCGACTTGGACAGGGTGCATACCTCTACCAACCAGAAACCCAATTTCTTACAAAAATGTTTCTAGTGTTACTTCAGGAAACATTTGTGTTAAAAATTGGGTTTCTGGTTGCTAGAGGTATGCACCCTGGCCAAACAGTAACTACAATACTAGTCAGGGTAAGTCAGATACACACCCTTAATGAATCTGTGCTCACACTCTGGTAGCTTGGCACAGACTAGTGAGGCTTAACTTTAGCGCAATGTGTAAAGTATTTGTGCAATACAACATCAGTAAAATAGTGAAAACACCACAAATGACTTGATAAAATAGAGTATGATTTTATAAATAAAACAAGACCAAAAGGACAAAAATCCAATAAGTACAAGTCGAGATATGATTTTTAGAAGATTACATTAAAAAACGACACTTAGAAGAATATAGCACTTCAAGTGTTGATTAGTCACAATGGACAAGGACAAAGTAAAGAGTTCAGGCCAACCATGATGGGGCACGGGCCAGATACAGGACCCATGCGCGCCCATTGAGAAAATGTACCTTAATCCTGGTCGCAAACAACGAGATATGAGGTGTAGCCAAGTGATGCTTTGCTGTCAGTCCCGCAGTTGAGGTCAGAGCTTATCATTTCGCTTGCAAATTTCTGCTTTGAATAGTTTTAGGAAAATCTGCCTCTAAGCACCCCTTGTGGTAAATGGAGAGCGTGTATTGTGCTTTATCACGTTTAGGTGACAAACAGTGGGAAAAGTGGGCTGTTCAGCGACTGGCCGCACATTCTGGAGAGGGTTCACTTTGTAGATGTAACATGATACCAGTCCTTTTGAAAAAAAAACTAAAAAAGATAACTATTTCCCAAACATTTTCATTGTGAAAAGTATCTTTTTGGATGATTAGGGTGACAGGTTTTGCTACATGATTTTGATAAAGCACTATAGGTAAAGAAATTGGGAGAGCTTTAGGGTGCTTTCCAGCACATGCTTTAAATTAAGGCAATGGTGAACTCTACTGGTTGGCAAACATACCCTTAGATAACTTTTGTCCAGGGTTTCATAGTATTACTTCTTTTTTCCCAGAACCATGCCACACTCTCAATCAATTCAAATCTTTATTCGGCCAAAAAGCCATAAAAGTCATACAACACAACAATAAATAAATACCAAGTTAAAATTAGAGGTACACAACTCTTAACACAGAAAGGCAGTGTAATAACGGGATCAGTTAATAATATTGTGTGCCCTTCTAATGAAATATAGCACTGCATAACAAGTCTCTTTAATGTCAAGTACTGTACGAAAATGTGGCCTTCCTGGTGTACTCTCAATTTTGATCTTCTTAAAACGGGGATCAAAAATGAGTGCCTAGGTTCTGCACATAAAGGACAGAACAATATAAAGTGACAAGTGCTTTCCTTGGCAGTGTTAATACAACACGGACTGCAAGCCCCACGTTGGCGGTCTAATGACTGCCTTTTTATGACTATGGCGAACAGACTGCGGCAACTGCCAGGAAACTATTGTTCCCTGGCGGTTAATCGGTGGTCCAGAGGCTGCAAAATACTTGGCGGGACTGCAGCGGTCCCTTCAAGCATATTACAAGCTTACTGTCCCCCACGGTTTTCATGGTGGTGAACCCGCTATGAAAACTGTGGCAGAGAGGAAACAAAGGGGGCGCTGCAGGGCCCCCTGGTGCCTCACGCCATGTGGATGCACACAGGTGTGCATGCACCCCAGTACCTGCGTGGCATGGGTGGTAGCAGTCCATGTCATGCAGGTATTGCCTTTGACATTCCTATTGTGGTGTCTATTTCATAGGCACCATCCTGGGAATGCCAAAGAACCTCCCACTAGACCAGGAGAAACTCCTGTTCTTGCAGACTGTTCGTACACTGGTTTTTAGGAGTGGGGTGGACCCTCTCCCACACCGCCAAACTTGTAAAGAGGTCCCAAGTATGAAAAGAGTTAAATATCAGTGATTGATTGGGTTAGAAATCCAGAATAGGAAAGATTCTATATTGCTTGTAGTTGATACTGGTACATAACTAACAACTGACACCAACGACTGAACCCTCTGTAGCCTCTGATCCAAACAATGCTAAAGGAAACATTGTTTAACTTCCTCTTTACTTGTTTAAGTTATCACCTTGGGATTATCAGAGTTATTTCAAGCCTATTCTCTCAAATAATTTCTTCAGAAATGCAGTCCTAGGAATCTGAGCAACCCATCCATGAACAAGCAATCAGAAACGCAGGATCTGTCCAAGGCTGCCTCTGGATTTCCCCAGCTCTTAACCCACAACAGAAGTTGTGCAAGACCCATCTGATCCTCCAAAAAATAGAGGCCTAATTCCTCGAGACAAATCAGAGTGGGGGTCCCTAGGAGAGCCGAAAGACTCCACACTCTTGCTTATGTTTTTCATATGCGAACACCACTGTTCCTTTGAGAATTGGCAAGAGCACTAAGCAGAGCTGCCCCCGTCACCTTAACTTTTTGCCATAGAACCACTTGCCTTCTTACTCAGAAAAAAACACTGTGAGAAGGGCATTGAACTCCCCACACTGAGGTTCCTCTTATTGTTATATGCCAACTGTTGTTGCAGTTATTTGTCGTCATAACACTTTTTCTATCTAAATTAGGTAATTAAGCATATTTGCAGTTTTTAGGCCTTTTATATCGTAATATTGATTGTACTGTGTTTCGTATTGTTTTTTAGCACTTATGCATTATTTGTCTTAGTTGAACTGTTTTGGGTATTTGCACTATTTAGTCCTTTGCATTTTATAATAGAGTTACTGTATTTTGTATTGTCATTGCGTATTTGCACATCAAGTGGTTCAGTATTTTTATGATGGAGTGTATAGCACCATATTTGCCATTTTTGCTGGATATGTACATGTATCTTTGAAATTTAACATTGAATGAATGAAACTGTACATTTCATTACTGTAGTTACCGTAGTTATATGTATCTTTTGTGACTGTTCTCTACTGGGAATGTTATTAAAATGTTGTGTAGCAAAGTTAGGTAGTGGTGTTCACAAAGGAAACGTCCGCACCTTACATTAACAAACAGTATTTTATTACATATAAATTAGTACGCGACAGTTTATTTAAATATTAGTGGGAAGGGTGCTAAAGAAGCTCAAGGCACCTACTACCTCAAGGTGCTATATAGGCGCACACAGAATGTGAAACCTGAAATGAAACTGTTAGGGAATGAGATTCTAATTACAGCACACCTAATAGTCAAAGTTATTTTAGTATTTGTTCGTGTATTACACTAATAGAAAAAACTAATTAATCAAAATAGAGGCTGAAGGATAGCACAACATTAGAATGACAGAAAGGGTCCAAATAATCCAAGGTAGAGTCATAAAGAGTCCTCTTCAAATTTCATTAGTTTTGTTTTCTCCTTTATTGATATTCAAATTTTATCAGAAGATTCTCCCAGCATGTAAATCGCCAATTTACATGCTGGGAGAATTTCTCATTCCCTATTAGTTAATAAAATGTTGTGTTTATGATGTTTTTAAGGGTGTATTGTTGTATTCTTTATTTTGATCTCAGTTGAGCTCCAGAATATAAATAATAAATCAATTGTAGTCATTGTATTTGTTATATGACAATGATACTTTGTTGTTTGTCAAAAATTCAGACAGGCATCTTGGACCTATAATCCAAGACACTGAACAATTTGGGGCCTTCTTGAGGCTTCATATCAACTGGCGCAATTTGGCTTAAGGCGGAAAAATCATTTAATAGGTCTATAATAGAGGATTGCTTGACACTGGATAAACATCTTAAGATACCTTGGGTAAAATATGTTGTTGGCTGCTTTTCTGAGATATTTAACCTGAATATCCTGCTTGATCTAAGTGCAGCATTTAGGATACCCAAAGCTGAGCTGAAAAGTACATTTTTGGCCTTTAGGGCAAGGAAGCGGGCCTTAACCTACGGTACCTTGACAACTGTTGTGTTCTACACTAGATATAGTCTGGTAGAAGGTTTCCCTTTGTATTTAACCATGGTGACCAGGCCATCTCACAAGTTTGTACTTACCAGACTTAGATTCGGTATGGCACACCTTCTGGTGGCTTTCCCGACCATTAAGAAACATCCGTCGGGGCCATGTATGTGTGATGGCGTTTCTACTCAGAGCACTTTGCACTTTGTATTGTTTTGTAAACTATACTCAAATTTACGCACTGCTTTTCTGAAACCGATGTTTATAAAATACGGTGTACGTACAGTTAATCAGGCAATGGTTTTAATCTTTAATCTGGATTCGGCCGATATCTGTTTTTATACAGCCACATTTTTAAATTACTGTGTTAATGTCAGGAAAAGCATGTGTTTTTAATGTTTTTAATGAAATATATCTGTAACATTGCTTGTAAATATTTTTTTAAATATTGATGTGTTTGCTATTATCATGTTTTTTATTGCTGTGCTTTTATGGTCATTTTACATGTGCTGAATAAAGCTTCATGAATTGAATTGAACTGGTGCAAGTCTGAGATATTCCCTCTTACTGATGGCACCAGAAATCCAAGGGTGGAGTTTTCAACGACCTGAAGGGAGGACTTGGTCTGCTACCTCGGCATCCACATTACCATAAACCGGAAGTTGAACCTCAGAGAGAACTATGGCCAGCGCTTAACAAACTGGCTGCTCAGGTTGTACATTGGATTCTGCTGCCCGTATCCTTGGTCCGTCAAAATATGCTAGCCAAAATGTTGGGGCTGCCCAAGTTTCTTTACCTCTTTGTCAATATTCTAATACCACCTGGCTGGCCCATGTTTACCAGGCTACGAGTTTTGTTCACTTGACTTGTGTAGGGTGGTAGGAACCTGTGGCTGCGTTCGAAAAAAAATATTCAAACATATGATTTTGGTGGCTTTGCAGTACCTTATCTTGAGGAATATTTCTTGGTGGAACACTTCACTATTTACTTGATAAATTCACAGAGTACTGATCCACACTTGCTGCTAAAGAGAGATCAGACTCAGTAGGTACATTGAGTACTGTCCTTGCCACTAATTTGCCAAAGCCAGGCAGGTTCATAGAAACAGTCAGGTGTACACATTGGGTGATGCTGTCGATATCCAAGAATACCAGCAGGTCAGGGGTTTATTCCCCAGAAATGCCCATTGCTGATAATCCAGCCCTACTGCTGTCATCTGCCAAGTCTGTAAAATTCACACCCACCAACTGTCTAGGCTTGCTGAAACTAGGGCAGTTCTTTCCTGTGGGAAATTTCCATGCTTGCAAGTAGTTCTGTGAATCTGGAGACATTATTGTGCGGATGTTTAGTTTTGGTCTTCTGAAGACACCTGACCCAGCAATTCCTTATTACTCTGTGCTCCGAAGAGTTAATTGTCCTCTGTTTAATGGTGCCCATTAATGGGCTCAGGACATCCGCCTTAATCCATCATCATTCTTTAGCTCACTTCCCCACCCCAGTTCAGACCGAACCATATGCAAATCAGTCTTGACCTTGAGCCTTGTGGAAACAGTCCAGCCCGAACTGCCAATCCAGGTTTTCCCTGGCCCGGAAACCAGCATCCTGGGACTGATTTTGGAGTAGCACCCCTCATTAGCAAGGCTAGCTTGAATCCACTGGCAAAGTGAGCAAGGGACCCACGTCTGGGCATACCCTGCAAACTTAGGGCAAATAAAATAAACACAAGGAGATCATGTACGAAGCGCTGAAACTTTTCAGACCCTCACCCCCAGTCACAGATCTGGCAGGGTATGCCCAGAAATGGGTCCCTTGCTCACTTGCCACTGGATTCAAGCTAACCTTGCCGATGAGAGGTGTTGAGGAGAAATCCTTGTTACCACATACCAATAAAGTGTCAGTGGATACCCTCTTACAGCCTACAATGTGCAGGTCGTCTTTCCAGTTCCTGTGGTATATGGTACATCTATTCACCTTAGCATGGAACCATGCTTCCAGTTGACTAATTTTCCTCATTTACGTAATCCACTCCTCTAAACAGGGGATAACAGTAGTCTTCCAGTAGATGATCATTAATGACCGAGCCATTAACATTACTATAAAGAAACTCAAGTCTAGTGCCCTCATAAAAATTCCCCTATCTTTGATATATTTAAATATAACCTTTCTGTATTATCCTCTTAGTCAAACCAGGAGACAGAGAACTACAATAGCAAACAAGTGTTTCAGCATTATTAGTACATATGTCCTGATTCGAGAAGATCCTTTGTCACTGAGCCCAAATGTGGGTCAGCGTCTCCCATTCTCCCATTTTTTGGTTAGTTTGAGGGTTTTGAAGCACCAGGAGAGGTATGACCTATTCATCTGTGCCAACATCAAACTCAAAACAGAGTTATCAAATATGGAAATCGCTACTGACAGACGACTCAGCTTTAAGACTGACAACACCTACTAGTAATGCAGCAGGCCTCGCAAACCATGCCCGGCCTTGCTTTTAGGCAGTTGTAGAATGCTCTGCTTAACCTGCAGGCCCTTCTGGTTCCACACAAACAGAGTCTGATTCAGCTTGGCAAAGAGAAAATAATCCACTTCATAGTAAACGCACCAAAAGAGAAACAAACAGTGGGAGGATTGACATCCTAATTATCGATTTTAGGCAGTTGTAGAATGCTCTGCTTAACCTGCAGGCCCTTCTGGTTCCACACAAACAGAGTATGATTCAGCTTGGCAAAGAGAAAATAATCCACTTCATAGTAAACGCACCAAAAGAGAAACAAACAGTGGGAGGATTGACATCCTAATTATCGATTGCTGGAGGCACCTCCAGATTACCAGAAGGTTGGTTACCTTCCTCAGAACTGGGTTATAAATATCCCTGAAGAATTTTCCCTGCCTTTTTGTAAAGTATATCCCTAAATATCTCATTGGGGACATCAAGGGAGACAATAAAAAGTAAACATTCAGTCATGGCCTCATTTATCTTATATCGGCTCTTCTGCCCCAAAGCTAGTACCCCTCCATTGAGTTGTTAATATTCAATTGAGTCATTACGTTCTGGTATAAGGCTTGGATTGACCTAATGAGCTGTAGTGGAACTAGTAACGTACTCTGAATTTAGAAGAAACACTTCTAGCTCACAAGGTCAAAGGCCTTTTCTGCGTCCAACAGAATGATCAGAAGCTGGTATATAATATGTCATCACCAAGTCAATAAATTCAGTCATAAGAGGAGTGTTTGCAAAAAAACTGCTGCCTTTCATGAAATTGGTTTGGGCCATGGAATCAAAACTGGTGCCATGATGTTGATCTGATTGGCTAAAATTTAAGTGTATAGTTTATCATCTATATTCAATAGAGTGATTGGCCTATATGACTTGGCGTCTGTTGAGGGTCATGTGGTAGTGGATAAACGGAATAAAAAAGTTTTATAGAACTCCGAGGATAAACCATCTTCCCTCAATACTTATCACAAGCGGGGTTGTCTGTTGTCTCCACTACCTCTTTCCCCAAAATGGGGTTGGTTAACCTGGCAGAAGCTTCAAGTGTTAAAAAGGGCAGATCCAGGCCTTTGAAGAAATCCTCAATTTGTTTTTCCGTGACCCCTTCCTCATCCCTCTCACCATCGCTCCATGATACAAGGTAGGATAATAGTGGTAAAAATACGTGTGTAGTTTCCAGAGCCTCGCCTGTGAGCCGATGAGTGCAATGGTTCTTAACTTGAGTGATAATGTTCTGGAGTTTTTCTCTTCTAGACTCGCTAGGCTAAGAAGCAACTTACACATTCCCCTTCTTCGTAGACCTGGCGCTGAAAAGTCTGATAGTTTATTAACTCCTTTTGAAGGTAGACGTCTCTCCCCCTCTACTTTTTGATTCCCATGCCTCCAGGTGCTTCACTTTCTCCTTCTCCTTTCTGGTAACCCAAAGTGTTTCTAGCAATATAATAATGTTAGGATTAAACTGCTTGAGCCAAGCAATTGTAAAGGTTCTCTTTATTCAGTTATTGAGGCCATTAGTAACTGGTGTCAAATTCACCATTATTCGAGGTAAATGACCAAGCCTCTCTTGAATGATCTTGTTCGATCCCCCAAACGGCGGACTTTGCACAATCGTCTCATCTTGGCACGCCCACTTTGCATCTCATTAGTGATAAATATCACTGGCATGCAAAGTGGGGCCCAAGATGGTCGCTATCTCCTACTAGCTGTTGCTAACTGGTGTTAGCGGCAGCTAGGTAATAGGGAGATAATTTTATTTCCGCTTTCTTGGCTTTTAAAGCCAAAAAAGCGGAGATAAACCCCCTTGATAATATGCCCCAATGTTTCTCGGTCTTACAGTGGTAGTTTTTAACTCTCTTTAAACTGGATATAAGCTGCACCTCACTTCGTGTGCACAAAACTGTTCAATTAGGCCCATAAGGCGACACGGAATGTCACTCATGTCCTACTGTTAAGATTATGTACAGTTTAAGCTTGAAGCTTTCCCTAACATGCGTCCTCCCTTGGACAATTCTCTTTATGTTTTCCTTCTACTTTAGGCTATCATGGCTAGGAATAGTTAGGCTTTATTCAGTCCTGATGATGATCCCTGTAACCTTGTAATGGGATCGAAACGCCATCGACAATTACTACACCATATACTGTGTTGTGTATTAATTACTGTAATTTCAGTAATGGTGTGAATGAAAGTTCTGTTATTGGTATACTTACAGAATATAATAGCTTTTGCCTAAGAATCTTGCGTTACCTTCTGTCCACTCTGCTAACCATGGCAATCTGTAAATGTTTGGGTACAGGCTTGTGCCCATCTCTAAGAAATTGTTGAAGGTATTCTTTCTGGAAATTATTGTTGAAAATTAAATATTGGACCCCTGCCCGGCTGGGCAAGTCAATATATAATATAGCTTCCATTGTGTCTATATTGAATCTTGCTTTGAAATTCCTCTATGCATGGGACCACTGTTGCTCACACTACTAGAGGGTCACTCGAGGCACGACACTGTGACTGCCAGCCGCTGCGACCCTCAGCTGTGACGGTGCCGCGTTTACACCATCAGAAGGTGGGGGGGCAGAGAAGATCTCCGACCGCGGTGGCAAGAGAAGCGGTGGTTCTCCCCCCCCACCCTTTCCTGAGTGCTGCAGTTGGAGGTGAGCGCGGAGCCGCATACGCTTACCGGTGACGAGAGCCCTGAGAAACTGGACTCGCCGTTGCCATTGCTGCGATCCTTGTTGGGGACAGCCTCCCGCCCTGTGGATGGCTAGGCTTGGCCTGCATGAAACACCTTGCCTCCCCCCCTTTCTTCGGGCCCTGAAGATCACACAGCTGGCGGCCCAAACACATCGTCTGCACACGGAGACTCTCTGTCCCTTTTGACTTGAATTGCAGCTGGGCTGAGCCTAAGAAGCTGCGCAACAGGTGCCGAGCGGCCTGCAACATGAAAATGAAGGCAGCGCATTGCTGTGGGGCCCGACGCTCCCGTGGTGAGCCTAGTCACTACGAAAGCTATGCATCCCCCCACCCCCCTGCACCTGGAATATTGCTCATAGTGGAAGTCTGGGGATCCGCGCTGTGCCCTAGGGGCCATCAGAGAGATGGAAAGTGTTAAAGTCCTCATAACAACTTGCACTCTACAAAGGGACACCACGTGGGCCCCTGAGCTGCTGCTGACATCCTCAAAGCAGTGCCCCTGGAAGGGCGCAAGAATACTTGGGCCGCATGACGAGTGGTGAACCCTCCCCCGCCACAGCGCCTAAGGTCATATCCTGGGTGGCCTGGCATCCCCCACAATGCGAGTGCACACAAGCTTAGAAATACGGAGCAGACTGCTGTGCAGAGTGTGAACCGTAATTGCCCCCCCGACATGTGCTGAGACGCTGCAGGTGTTTTCTCTCCCCACCACCTGGGAACACTTGAACAGAGTGATTGTATCACAAGGCACAATGTGATTGACAGAGCAAGGGCGACGCAGCATGGCAACCCATGAGGAGTGAGCAGAAGACCACTCGACAGCTCACGAAGGCCTGCTGCGGGGGACAAGGCCAGTGCCTCCATTGCTGGAGGGACCAACCAGCGCCCAAACGCACAATGGGGATGTGGTGTGTGGACAAATCGCAGCCCCAACAGCATGAAACATTGACGTCCACAGCAGTTGGAAAAAACGCTGCGCAACAAGATGCTCCCAATGCAAGTGCCCCACCAGATCACTCGCCCCGGTTTGTTGAATTGATGG
Organism: Lissotriton vulgaris; assembly: GCF_964263255.1. Taxonomy (NCBI): domain Eukaryota; kingdom Metazoa; phylum Chordata; class Amphibia; order Caudata; family Salamandridae; genus Lissotriton; species Lissotriton vulgaris. The sequence goes on from NC_141695.1 coordinate 1,207,193,692, forward strand.
CAGCAATACTGGGCATTAAGACCATATTAGGACCTAAAAGAGATACACAATGCCTCAGTGAGGGCTTCCTAAGAGAGGATCACAAGGCTAGAGTGGAGAAGTCAGAATCTGTGCTGTGGGCCCTGCGCCCCACTGTGTCCACGGACACAGACACTCAAATCCCTGCATCAAGAGGTGGAATACCATGGGACCTTCCTGGGGTTCCAGACAGCACCCCGAAAGGCCACATTTTTCACTGGCGATCTCCAAGAATCCAGACGCACCCGAGGACGCCTCGAGAAGAACTGGAGAAACAGCAAAATATCTGAAGATCGCACCACCTACAAGAACGCCATGACAGAACACCACCAACACATCAGATCCACCAAAAAGACCTTCATCCAAAACAAGATCCTCGCAAACTCCAGCAACTCGAGGGAAATTTTCAGGATCATCCAGGAATTCACCAAGTCCCCTATCGAAAACCGCAGACATCACCCCTTCCCAGAACCTCTGCAACAAGCTCGGATCCTACTTCCAACTGAAAATTAAGGGCCTCTATGACAATTTCAACGCCAAGATGCCTGACCCCGAAACCACATCCTCTTCCAGCAATGCCAGCCAGCCTACTATCTCCTCCTGGACCCCAGTCACCACCGAAGACACCACCACAACCATGAAAAGCATCCACTCAGGAGCCCCCATGGACCCCTGCCTTCCGCACAACTTCCACAGAACTGCCACTACCATCGCTCCAGAACTACGTCACACAATCAATGCCACCTTCAAGACCGTCTTCTATCCCAACAACTGGAATCGTGTAGAAGGCAGACTCCTGCTCCAGAAGCCCTCAGAAGGACCTTAAGAACTACCGACCCATCTCCCTCTTCCCGTTCACGGCCAAAGTCACTGAGAAGACTGTCAATGCCCAGCTGACAAGATTCATTGAAGAAAACTATCCTCGACCCCTCCCAATCCGGATTCCGCAGCAACCACAGCACTGAGACCGCTCTACCCACCACCAAAGTTGACATCCGCAAGCTCCTCGACCAAGGACACACCACGGCCATGACCCTACTCGACCTCTCTGCAGCGTTCAAAATCGTCTCCCACTGCACACTCACCACCGGACTCTGCGACACTGTAATACAAGGAACCTCCCTCGACTTGATCTGCTCCTTCCTTGCCGGCAGTACCCAAAGAATCACACTGCCACCCTTTCTCTTCAATGTCAGACAGCACGGACTCAGCATATTATCCTACACCTATGACACACAGCTCATCTCCCTCACTAAAGACCCCATTACCACCAGGCTCAACTTCCAGGAAGAAATGAAGGACATTGCATCCTGGATGAGCAGCAGCTGCCTGAAGCTCAACTCGGAGAAGACAGTGGTCCTCGTGCTTGGACCCTCCCCCTCTGCATGGGGCAACACCGGGTGGCCCACTGCCCTCGGCGGCCCTACAAACCCCATGGACCATGCCCCTAACCTCGGCATCGTACTCAACTCTTCCCCCTCCATGACCCGACAGGTCAACGCCATCATCTCCAGCTGTTTCAACCCTCTCCACATCCTCAGAAAGACCTTCAAATGGACCCCCCCCAAATCAAGGAAGCCTGTCACCCATGCACTCATAACCAGCAGACTGGACTACGGAAACGCCCTCTACGTCGAGATCAACAAGTCCCTAGTCCGCAAACTTCAGATCATACAGAACACCGCAGCAAGACTCTTCCTTGGCATCCCTCAACACGAGTGCATCATCCAACAACTGTAGATCCTCCACTCGCTCGCCAAAGAAAAGAGAATCCCCTTCAAGATACTCACCAACACCTACAAATGCCTTCACAACACCAGACCCAAACACCTCAATGAGAGAATCCCCTTCCATGCACCCAAGCGAAACCTCCGATCGGCCTCCCTTGCCATAATCCCATGAATCCACAGAGCAAGAACAGGGCGAAGAGCTTTCTCCTACATCGCAACCAAGACCTGGAACAAACTCCTGATCGACATCAGATGTGCCCCCTCCCTGAACATCTTCAGGAAGACACTCAAGACCTGGCTCTTTGAGTGAACAAAGCTGCTTAACACCCCCCCCCCACCCCCCCCACCCCCACAGTGCCTTGAAACCCTCTTGGGTGAGTAGTGTGCTTAAATTTCCCCTGATTGAATACTTTGCAAATCAGCTGGAGGACCAGGAAGGTCTCTCATGCAGGAGCAACATCTGCATTCTGGGGTTGCCGGAACGTATAGGAGGACCAGCCATGGACCTGTATCTGGAAATCTGGATCTCCAACGAATTCCTACAGGGTAAGGTCTCAAAATTCTTCTCTATAGAAAGGGCACACAGGGTCCTGGGTGGCCTGCCAAGTCCAGGTAACCTGCTGTGACCAGTAGTGGCACGATTGTTCAACTACCGGGACAGAGACCATATTTTCCAGGTGACCAGGTCCAAGGGCCCCTGGCAGGTAGAGAACGCAACAGCACATATCTATCCGGACTACACATTTTCTGTCTAATGCCGTAGATCCTCCTACATGGAAGTTAAGCGGTGCCTTAGGGAACATCAGATACCTGCAATACCCAGCCAAACTGCGCAACAGCCACAAAGAGTCCAATATATACTGCTCCAATCCAGAAGAAGCCTGGTCTTGGATAGACCAAAATGGACTTGCACACCCTCCACCCACCACCCTGATAGAATCACGACCACCCTGGAAACAAGTAGGCATGCGTAAAGGATTGGGAGAGAAACAAAATACACCGGCCCACCGAGAAGCAAGTGGCAGCGGAGCGGGCACAGGCTATAAAGACAGCGGAACACCTCAACAACACCACAGCGCCTACGAGATCAGAATCGGATGACGGGCAGGACCGCCAGTTACCCCTAACAGACTCACAAACCGTAGAACTGCAAGGAGAGGGTCCCGAGATGACCCCCAAATGGCAAACGAATTTGAGTGATGCCCTAAAGTATACAGAGTCCTGAGCCAGTGGACCCATTCCGAATCATCAGTTGGCAAGGGAACTTGGAAGACTCCCTGAATATCCTTTTCATGTGTACACACAGATGGCGGGAAGATGACTAGACACAACAGGGGCGTTGACTTAATTATTAACACTTCTTCTACTCTGGATATAGAGGACTGCTTTATGAGGTATCACAATGTTGATCAAAAGATGGCAGTCAAAAGACAGGTTGGGTTGGATTACAGCTGCTTCCCTAGACAGTGCTAAGTAGAAGGGATAGCAACTGTTCTACAATAAGTTTAATGGCATTTCAGTTATGTTATCTGGTATTTATAAAATGTGTGGCTACTCCCAAGAGTGTCCCGGCGCTAGAAGAAAAGACTACATAATGGCAAAAAGAACATCACCCCACAGCAGAAATTGGTTAGATCCTAATGTTGGAAAAGCCATGTTTTTAGTTCCCTCCTGAAAGTAAGTGCATGTGGCCAATTGCCCATTGGCAAGCCGGCCTTGGGTGGGGAGTTAGGGGTATGTTACTATTATTTAATGCGATCTCTATTTCCTACTATTCAGAACAGGTGATGCAGCTGAGTGATATAATGTGCAGCGAGAAGACTGCAACTGCATAGGGATGAGAATGTGGGCCGGGCGACTAATCAGGGGGCGGTACGCTGAAGGGTCCTTTCAGGGATTGAATGGCTAACAATGAATACACAATTTTAACTTGGAACGTGCGGGGCTAGTAGAATGTGTTAAAAGACACAAAATATACCAATATTTGTATACCCACAAGCTCTCAATTGCATTAATACAGGAGAGGCACCTTACCACACAGACATTAGCCTCACTGCACAAGCATGGGAAGAGAAAGGTAATAGGCACCACATACTCTGGTTATGCTAGAGCCGCCCTTAAATGGGTCGCGCCAGGCACACCTCTCAAGGTGGTACATACTCGAATCTACCCTCAGGGCCACTACGTGATGCTACAGGGCCAGCTGGATGGAACACCGATGGCATTAGTCTCCCTGCATGCCCCGAACACTGGGCAAGCACAGTTCCTACAATCCCTCACGCCATCCCTGCTCTCCGACCCTACAGAGTCAACACTATGTGGGGGGGGACTACAAGTGTACATATGACCTCGTCTAGACCGCTCACGCCCACCGCTCCTGGGAGCACAATCTATTCAGATTTCAAGACACCTAGGGGACTGGGCAGATCACATGCAGCTGAAAGATGCGTGGCGTAGTCAGCACAATTACACACATACTCCCATTACTCCTCCTTGCACGATTTGCAGAAGCGAATTGACGCAATATATTGCTCCAAGGAGTACTGGATTGAACCTGCGTCATTTGTTCAAGCTACTGGACTGGGCCTGTGCGGAGACTGACACCCCCTGGTTGGCCGCCTTGAATATCAAAATGGCATTTGATACCCTAGGTTGGCAGTATCTGCTGGAAGTGCTGGGTAAATTTAGAATCAGGCCCAACTACTTGCGCTGGGTGCGTATATTATACACTGACCCGCAGGCAAGAGTAAGATCAGGTTGCCACATAGCCCCACAGTTTGCCATTGAGCGAAGCACCAGACAGGGCTGCCCCTTGTCGTCTATCCTATTTGCATTTGCTATGGAGCCCTCAGCATGCAAACTGCGACGAGTCTTGTACTGGGGTATCCATGCAGATAGGCAGTGGCATATAATTTTGCTGTATGCGGATGATGCACTGGTCTACCTCCGGGGGGGCGGCACTGTACTGCATGACCTGGTGGAGCTCCTGAATGTCCACGCTCTGGCCTCAGGCCTCCGCAATAACTGGACCAAGTCAGTAGTTTTTCCCATGAAAGCGATCCCACTAAATTGGAGACAGGGCATGCTTAGAACCCCGCTCGAATGGTCATTCAACACCTTCAAGTACCTGGAAATGTAGATCTACCATACTGAGGAAATATAAATTCTATGGTCAAGTAGTGTTCCCTAGCGCGTACCCCACCGTCTCCATGTACCAGCTTAAAGTGCATGTAACTTCCCTCCTGTACCAACGTTAACATGTCCTCTTTCAGACCCACCCTGAATGGGTTAAATAGTCCGTTCCTAAGTATACTATGCCAACGTCTTTTTGTAGTGTACCTTACACGTTTTTCAGCTCTGGCAAAGTAGGCCCTGAATTTCTGCCATCGAGCCATTTTTCTGGCTTCTGACTCTGAAAGCCTCAGCCCAGGCTGCCTCTGTACCCGTGAACTCTGACTTACTTCCAGCGCGGCCCACTGCGCTCAGCTCAGCCTGCTGCCTGCCAAGACTGACTATAACCTTCGAGTTATCTGTTCCGCTCCTCGAAAATACATTCCTGCCTACTAGTTTCAGTAAACATCCCCCTCAGCTACAGGGCCACGGGCCAACCTGTCTCTGTGCAAGTAATTCATAGCCTCTGTTACCATGCTCCCATGGAAGGCCCCATGCCCCACGCTTCTCATGCAGACACCCAGGCGCTTATACACGCACTCACAGTCAGTATAGAATAGCTTCTGCCCCAGAGACCTTTTCCGTCCAGATAATATGGTTCCCAAACATCAGATATCAGATATGATAGAAGTACAAGTTGATCTGACATGCCAGACTTCTGTCTCTTTCCGTCAGTGTAAATGTCAAGCCTCCTGCACCCTCCAGTCTCACGTCAATCACACGTCATGCAGCTGCGCGCGCATCCAAGCTTCCGATTTCTGCTGACATTGCAACATTTGTTAGTGCCACCCCTTTTGTGACACCTACCTGTGACGTTTCTAGCACACACCTCCAGTTCATGCCTAGTCCACGCCTTCTGATTACGTACTAGTAACACGTGGATACTGTTATCTTGTCTTCTCTCAGCTGTTACGCCTACTGCATTGCTTTCTATGCTGTAAATTAAGTATATAAGCTATGTACTGTCAATAAAATGGAGCGCGCTCTATCCCTTCTTCCACCCCTGTGGTGGGAAGAACATGATATACTGGTCCTGACCATTCCTTTTTGAGGAATAAAACCCCTAAGAACTCTAACACCACGGACTCTGTTTTTTTCTTTCCGATTTGAGTTATTATTGATTAAGTACTTACCTGCATAGAAATTAAGACAGTAAATTATATATTTACATCATTTTGGCGCCCGAATAGGGACCCCTCCCCCACCTCACGCGCCGGTTGGTGCGTTGCAAGCTCTGTCCCCTGCCATCAGTTAGACGGAAACTACGCGTACCGGCAGGATTTCCTGCATCTCCTTCTGGCCCACGGAGGTGACGAAGACTGCGATCAGTACCCAGACGAGGCGGTGAGGAGTGCGGAGGATCCCGACCAGAGCCTAGCCGAAAGAAGCAAGGTCCGAGGTGTCAAGAGGCCCACCAGTTTTCCGAAGTTTTCCGAAGTGTCGAGTCAAGTCCAGTCGAGTTTTCCGAGGCCTTCAGTTTCCGTGCTTCCCGGTGAGTACCATTGCTGGGACGTATCTAGACGGGTTTGGGTACACAAGTCCGGTCTGCACTGTTTTTAGACAGTGTATCTGTACTGTTTAGCAGTACATCCGTTATTCAAGTTTCTGCACTGTTCTAGCAGTGTATCTGTACTGTTTAGCAGTACATCCGTTATATAGGGTAGTGATATATGTCTCAAATGTCTTTTCATGTGATTAATGTCGTGGTATGAGTGTGACTGTTTTTAATGTGCATTATTGTGTTCTTGTATAACTAATTGTATTCAGTATTAAGTAGTTAGGGTTGAGCATTCAGTATTAAGTAAACAAGATGCCGTTTTTCAACAAGTTAAAGCAGATAGGAACTAGGAAAGGGATACTAGAGGAAGCAATTCCTATCCCCCCTAGGGACACTCCAGGAAACTTCATGTACCACAAGCATGGCTTAGATGCCATATTGTATCTAGATTTATGGGCCGACTATACTAAACATCTAGACGAAAGACACAGATGGCCTGTTACCGGAACATGGGATGCCGAGTGCATCATGAAGGTAGAAGAAGCATTATGGAAAAAGAAAGCCAGACAATCTCAGAAAGACGCCATAGAGTTTTGGCGTAAGGAATCCCATAAGCGTGCTGAAAAAGCACTACGTAGAGAAGACAGACTTAAAGAATCAGACAAGGCCCAAGAAAACGAGTTAGTTACCGAGGGGATCCGAATAAAAACAGAGCAAGTAGACCGCGCACGAAATAACCTCGTAAACGGTATGTATCTCGCGGCCGAGGGTTCGCCTGAGGCCATTTCAGAAATACCGAAAAATCTGCCGCCACCATTAGTTCCAACTAAAGTAATGCATAAGACCACTAAAGACATATTCCTGAATTCCTACCTAGAGGATGTAGTACCCGCTTACACCAATCTGCCTGTCCGCGCCCTGCCTAACGACAGGGACGGGGGTGGTAACCCGCCCCAAGATCATATTCCGCCAGTACCACAACAGAATACTGCTGTTCCACCACCTCCACCACTTCCCGTACCTAAAGTTGATCTACCGAAACCACTTCTACCTGATCCTACTAAAAGAAAAATTCAAGTTCAGGTACAGACTCCACAGAGAGATAATGCCCAAGCTTCCGCCTCAGGGGGTGCGACTGGGGGTCTTCACACCCCGCCATTAACACGCAGGTTACAGCTCGGGGATTTGCGGAATTCTCTTGCGTTCAAGTCACCCCGCCTTGACATATTCAAAGAAAACCTTTCAGTTTGCAGATATGATCCAGTACCCGGTAAAGACGATATAATGATGATGGCATCACTACGGCTAAGATCTGCTACTGATTTCCTGCTGTGCTATGCAGGAATGAAGGAACGCCTAGATAGAATATATGAGTTTGTTCAGACTGGGAAAGACCCTGACAGTATTCAGGATGCCATGGATCGTCAGAAAGTTGATGTCCAAGCACAGATACTACGTTTTTTCATAAATTGCCTAATAAGAGAACGAGACAGGCCTGGGACAGACCAGAGTGAATTAGATGCACTAAACAAGTGGGGTCAAAATATATCTGAAGGAAAACATGATAAGGGGACTTGCATAGCCAGTATGTACAAGAAAATTAGAAAAACAGTGATAGAAATACACCAAAAAGAGAAGGAAAAGGCTTCCTCCGAGGAGGAAGAAGAACTTGAAGAACCAGAAAAGACTACAGATACTATAGCGTATGTAGGTAAGGGAACTTACCTTAGGAAAGGTATCCGTCCGGAAAGCAAGAGAGTTTTTCTCTCTGCCTTAACCAACCAGAATTCTTCTGAACATCAGTTCCAGGAAACTGATAAAAGACTCCGAGAGAGAGTGGGGTACCACGTACTCTATTCTATGGATGAACAAGAACTAGCCCGGTCAGCCATATTATGGTCTGAGAATCCCGACATATATAATGATGACACGGTAGCACAGACATTTCTGAACCTTTCTCCAGACGAGCAGAAATTAGCAGGTGTATACATGATTCAGCACCTCCTCACGAAATACAGAAACCAACATTCTGATCCAGGTCCCTTACCCGAAATACTAGAAGCACTACTCATGGATAGATGGAGAGGTTTAAGTACCAAGTTAATACAAATAATTCTAGAACAACGACGCAGATATAACACTTTTGTAAGCTCTGAATATGTTCCCGCTCCGCCCCCAGAAAGGAAAATGTATCACATGCAACGCCTGAGTGGCATTGAAAGTCAGAACCCCTTACGAGAAGTACATCCAGTTATGGGTGAGGATAATGTCTTGAAACGCGTGTATGTACACACGCCACTGACTAAGTTAGAACTGTTAGAAATGAAGAAACTAGTACCCTGCCATGATAAAGACCCTGCAGGTTTTCACAGAGAACTTAAAGACATGTTACTGATGGGGGATTACACATACGAAGATATCATGAAAATGTTAAAGGTACTGCTGCCCACGGGCATCTACGAGAAATTAAAGGAAAAGGAATGGGAGGTGGGAGACAAAAAGATTGCATGGGCAGAAATAGAAGACGAAGAGAACAAACGTGTCCCAGGGGTAGGCCTTGGGGAGAAAACTAAAGCATTACCAGGTTTGATAGTACAGGTTCTGCCAAGGTTATTGACAACTAGAAAAGAAGACTGGGATGCAATCTCAGCATGTAAACAGAAACCCGACGAAGATACTAGTGACTTTTATTCAAGATTCGAGAAATGTTTTATTATTAATAGTGGTCTTAAACCAAGTAGCGAGTCGTACCCGCATCTTTTTGTATCCAAGTTAGTTGAGAATTCTCTGTTAGCAGTCAAGAATCGTGTATACAAGGTTGAGAGTACATGGCAAGCAAATACGCCATCCCAGATGTTACAAATGTTACAATACCATCAGAATAGAATTAGAGAAGAACAAGATCAGGAACAGAAACGTATGAAAGACACGAAAATGAAAATGTTAGTAGCCCAGTCGGTACATACCGACGGAAACAGAAAGGGTACGAATCAGACAAATCATTCTGCAGCTCCCGTTAAAGGGACATGCAACTATTGTAAGCAGCCAGGTCACTACGTACATGAATGTCCAGTTCTGAAACATAACATAGCAACAGGTAAAACTAAAGAGAGACCGCATCCACCAAGACAAGATCAAGTCCAGCAACAGACTTCCCAGAATGTACAGCCCACGCAGAACACACAGCCTACACATGCTTCATCTCATACAGCACAGACAGTAGCGGTACCACAGCCCACCGCTTCAACTCAACAAGTTTCCCAACAGATGTACCAGTATGCCCAATCTGCTTATCCAGAGTATCAACGATACACATGAAACAGCCTAGAGAGGGAATTTGGCTTGCCTCCTATTGAAATTCCTGTAGATCAAGAAGGTCCTTATGTACACAGTCAAGTATTGGGAAAAGATAGAAAGTTTTTAATTGACACAGGGGCAAGCCGCACAACGATCAGTCATAATGAAGTCCCAGGGGCACCCCTCTCAGGCTCACAGAATGTTTCCCTTGGTTTTTCAGGACAGCCCATTGTAAATGAAGTATCTGAACCAGTCCCCCTGGCTGTGGGTCCATTATCGCGAGTTACAGACTTGCTACTTACGAAATCATGCCCAGAAAATCTGTTAGGAATTAAAACATTGAAGGCTTTAGGAGCCATAATCTGCTGTTCCCCGGAGGGGGTTAGACTCTTTCTGCGGGATTTCAAGGGTCATTATGTCTTACGAGAATTCGATGTCAGATTGAAGAATGTACCAGATCACTTGTGGGCAACAGGCCCAACTGATGTAGGTTGTATGCATATCACACCATACCGTGTTACACTCAAGACAGGAGTTGTTCTACCACGAATCAGACAATACAAGTTACCACCCGATGCTGTAGTGGCTTTACTGGAAATCATTGAAGAGCTCATTGCCCAAGGAGTGGTCGTAGAGACCGACTCCAATATCTGTAATTCACCCATCATTCCAATTCTTAAACGTACTGATCCCAATGCACCGCCAGTATATCGGCTGGTGATTGATCTAAGAGAGCTGAATAAATGTATTGTACCACAGTACCCTGTGGTCCCCGATATCTCTTCCTTATTGACTGCTATTGATTCAGAAGCAACGTTCTTTACTGTAATTGATCTCAAGAACGCCTTCTTTAGTGTACCTATTGATCCAGAGAGCCAATATCTCTTCGGATTCAGTTTAAATGGACGAAGTTTCAAATTTTCCCGCACACCTCAAGGATTCACAGAAAGCCCCAGCATCTATAGTCAAGCACTGAAAAGACAACTAGATTGTATTCAAATGCCAGTTAACACTGCTTTACTGCAATACGTCGATGATCTGCTGATCACCGCACGAAGTGAGCCCGAATGTGAACAAGCATCACTGACAGTCTTACATTTTCTGGCCGACAAGGGACACAAGGTGTCTCCTTCGAAGCTGCAATTCTGTGTTCAGCAAGTTGTGTACTTGGGTCACTTGCTGTCCAAAGTGGGGAGACAGCTCACTCCCGATCGCATTCAGTTAATTGTAAATATGCCACGACCCCAGACACAAAAGGAAGTGCGGGCCTTCATAGGCCTCACCTCGTACTGCAGACAATGGATTCCTCAATATGCATTTCTAGCTAAACCACTCATCCAGTTAACGACACAGGAGGCAGCGACTTCGACTGTCCTCCCTTGGACTCAGGAACATACACAAGCCTTTGAGGAACTAAAGAAAGCATTATGTCAAGCACCAGTTTTAGCGACACCATGTTACAGCAAACCGTTTACACTTTTTGTTACAGAACGTGAGGGTACGGCATTGTCTGTCCTCACTCAAGATCAAGCAGGTTCACATAAGCCTTGCGCTTATTTCTCAAGTACATTGGATTCAGTAGCGCAGGCACTCCCTGCGTGCTTAAAGTCTGTAGCAGCAACAGCATTAGCAATCAGGCAGAGCGATTCAATTGTTCTAGGACATCAGTTAACAGTACAAGTTCCACATTCTGTAGAGGTTCTGTTAAACCGAACCCAGACTCAACACTTGACTATAGCACGACTGACAGGTTACGAATTGACGCTATTCCAGCCACACATAGAAATCAGACGCTGCAGCATTCTGAACCCCGCAACACTGTTACCTACAATTATGACAGATCCAGCCCCGCATGATTGTATAGAAATCATTAATGCAGTAACAAAGCCTCGACGAGACTTAACAGATGTTCCATTGACAAATCCAGACCTGACACTTTATGTGGATGGTTCATGTATGCGAACAAGTACAGGAGAATTAGTGGCCGCATATGCCGTGACCACTGAAACCGAAGTAAAAGAAACACATCGTATTGACACACTGTCTGCTCAAGCGGCAGAGCTTATTGCTCTGACCCGAGCCTGTATTCTAGCTAAGAACAGAAATGTTAATATATATACTGATTCCCGTTATGCGTTCGGAGTTGTACACGACTTCGGCATGTTATGGCAAGAACGAGGTTTTCTGACCTCTCATGGTGCCAAGATCCAACATGGTCCCCTCATTCAAGCACTGTTAGAAGCAATACATCTGCCTTCAGGCATATCCGTCATGAAGTGTAAAGCACATACTAAAGTTACAGATTCTGTTTCCCAGGGTAACGACCTGGCAGACCAGACAGCAAAACATACAGCACTGACTCACACTCAGACAACGGATGTGACAAAGACAATAGGACCGACAAATTGCATGACAGTCAGGGATCCCAGACAGATCAAGGTTGGATGACGAAGGGAAAATCTACATGGTTTCTCCCTGATTCTATGGTTCAAGTCATGGTTAATACAGCACATAGTCCAGCACACCTAGGAGAAAAAGCGATGTTAGACAGTTTACAAAATCTTTGGAGCAATAAACACTTACGAGCAGCAGCAAAACAGAAAGTGCGTACTTGCATGATCTGTTGTCAGTTCAATCCAGGTAAAAGCGTCCCTGTAGAGCAAGGTGGATTTCATCTTCCCGATCACCCTTTTGAAGTCCTCCAGATGGATTATATCCAGATGGACCGTTGTCGAGGATTCAAATATGTCCTCGTAATTGTTTGTGCACTGTCCCGTTGGACCGAAGCATACCCAGTCCCAGATTACACTGCTCCGACCACTGCCAGGCAGTTGGTTCGTGAATTCTTCCCACGGTACGGCTTGCCTCGTGTCGTGTACTCAGATAACGGTCAGCCATTCTCATCCGAATTAATGAAGCAGGTTTCCCTATTGCTAGGATACCAGTGGAGATTCCATTGTGTCCGACATCCCGAAGCCGCAGGCCTTGTAGAAAGGCATAACCAGACATTAAAGACACGCCTTGCTAAAATATGTCAAGAGAAAGGGGTCGACTGGATAGTCGCCCTGCCAGTGGCACTGTTCTATATGAGGATGGTTGCCCACTCGAGATCAGGACTATCCCCGTACGAAGTGGTCTTTGGTAGACCACCGAATATGTGGGGGACGCCCATTCCTAAGAAAATTACTGATGTTGATTGTAATATGTTGACAGATTACCATGCCTCCTTGATGTCTGCACTCCAATCATGTCGTTCACAGGTTGCCGCAGCTTTCCCCGACAACACTGATGTAAAGCCACATGATGTCCGTCCTGGGGACACAGTTTTAGTACGGAACTTCGACAGGAAGAGTCCGCTGGAGCCCCGCTGGAAGGAGCCAAAGACCGTCCTTCTTACAACGAGGACCGCAGTGAAACTGGAAGGCAGAAAGGGGTGGGTCCACACGAGCCATATCAAAAAATACAATGAACTGAAACCAGACCCAGGCTCGTCCACCCCCACCAAAGACTGTATAAAAACTAATGACTTTAAAGTCTCTGAACGAGAGAAAACTTCACAAGAAGAATATAGATCAAAGCTCCGATCTAGCAAGTCAGACAGTTTAATTGTTTAAGTCCTCCCCTAGGTGAATCGGTTAAATAGTTTCTGACATGTATCCCCTAGATCGAGATAGAGAGAGAGAGAGAGAATTCAAGAAACGTACATACTGCAAATCACTGCGTAGTCACTGTATAGTGACATTATTAATCATGTTTTTTCTAAGTCTTCTAATTATTGTTGCAAGCATACTTCTCCCTATCTATTACCCTATTTTCAAGCGTGAACAATCTGCTTACAATGTATCGGCTGAACATTCTTTTAGTGAGTTACCTCCACATGAACTTTCTTACAGACTTGCGCTGCGCAACAACACATTCATTAGTATGCTACATCATTCCCATCAGACAAATAATGCTACAAACTGCTGGATATGTGGCCGACTCCCTCCCTACCAGAATTACAAGGGAGCTCTGCCCCTCTTTCCGTACCCGTTCACTCACAATGGCTCCTGTGGTGCATGGTTTAAAATAATTAATTCCTTAGATCCTGATATTGCTGTTTTCGATGGGGGCTGGGTTTGGGGAAACTTGAACTTGGTCCTGCTCGATGTCTGTTCCCCGGATAAGGAGGGACTCCCCATTAGAATAGGAACTGATCTGGAAAATGAAGTATATGGATTAGGTAATTACACAATTAACCTTATGATTCTTACTGTTGAGTCCGAAGCTGCACCAGTTCTGCCCGCTATGTCAGTATTACCCGTCACTGGTGAATTATGTGTTCGGAAGAAAGGTTCAGTACACTTAGGTCATAGTAAATGTACTACTGTGGTCGAATTCAGTGATCATGGTAAATCGTCCTTTAAAGCTATCAGTCATTCCTATTTTGTTTGTGGTCATACCGCATACATACGCTTACCTCCAGATTGGGATGGTACCTGTTATATAGCATTCCTTCTGCCACCTGTTTTTCTAGCTCCTCCTGATTATCACAGAAATACAAACATAGTAAAGAATAGACTCAGAAGAGATATCTCACTTGTCGACTATACTGATACAGCATGGGAGCAATACACCGATTTTAATAAAGGATTCTTTTTCTTTTTAGGCCCTGTCCAAAATAGTAAATTAATACGCAGATTAACTAGAACACTTGAAGCAGTAGTGAATGAAACTACCTCCGCCCTAGGTAACTTAACCGAAGAACAGTCCGCCATGCGGGTTGTTGTCCTTCAGAATCGTCTTGTTATTGACGTCATCTTGGCAGATAGAGGTGGAGCCTGTAAGGTCATCGGGTCAAGTTGCTGTGTTTTCATTCCACAAAACGCACCATCTGTATATCAAGCTATTACACGTCTCCACAAAATTGCAAATCAGATACATCAGAATCCAGGCACCTGGACTTGGTCCGGTTGGTTCTGGACAACGTTAACCGCTTGGGGATGAAAGATCCTATCCTTCCTAGGCATTGGCCTAGTCCTAGTATTCAGTTGCTGCCTGTGCTTACAGTGTGGGCCAGCGATTTGTGGACTGTGTGCCACTTCATGTATTGAACATTCCAGTTTCCTTTCAAGACGTAAAAGAAAGAAAGAAGAGCAAATGATGTTACAAGAACAAACTGATCGATTCATGAGGATCGATATATCATGAAGGGTCCGTAGGGAACAAGGAGGGAATGAGGAAATATAAATTCTATGGTCAAGTAGTGTTCCCTAGCGCGTACCCCACCGTCTCCATGTACCAGCTTAAAGTGCATGTAACTTCCCTCCTGTACCAACGTTAACATGTCCTCTTTCAGACCCACCCTGAATGGGTTAAATAGTCCGTTCCTAAGTATACTATGCCAACGTCTTTTTGTAGTGTACCTTACACGTTTTTCAGCTCTGGCAAAGTAGGCCCTGAATTTCTGCCATCGAGCCATTTTTCTGGCTTCTGACTCTGAAAGCCTCAGCCCAGGCTGCCTCTGTACCCGTGAACTCTGACTTACTTCCAGCGCGGCCCACTGCGCTCAGCTCAGCCTGCTGCCTGCCAAGACTGACTATAACCTTCGAGTTATCTGTTCCGCTCCTCGAAAATACATTCCTGCCTACTAGTTTCAGTAAACATCCCCCTCAGCTACAGGGCCACGGGCCAACCTGTCTCCGTGCAAGTAATTCATAGCCTCTGTTACCATGCTCCCATGGAAGGCCCCATGCCCCACGCTTCTCATGCAGACACCCAGGCGCTTATACATGCACTCACAGTCAGTATAGAATAGCTTCTGCCCCAGAGACCTTTTCCGTCCAGATAATATGGTTCCCAAACATCAGATATGATAGAAGTACAAGTTGATCTGACATGCCAGACTTATGTCTCTTTCCGTCAGTGTAAATGTCAAGCCTCCTGCACCCTCCAGTCCCACGTCAATCACACGTCATGCAGCTGCGCGCGCATCCAAGCTTCCGATTTCTGCTGACATTGCAACATTTCGGTTAGTGCCACCCCTTTTGTGACACCTACCTGTGACGTTTCTAGCACACACCTCCAGTTCATGCCTAGTCCACGCCTTCTGATTACGTACTAGTAACACGTGGATACTGTTATCTTGTCTTCTCTCAGCTGTTACGCCTACTGCATTGCTTTCTATGCTGTAAATTAAGTATATAAGCTATGTACTGTCAATAAAATGGAGCGCGCTCTATCCCTTCTTCCACCCCTGTGGTGGGAAGAACATGATATACTGGTCCTGACCATTCCTTTTTGAGGAATAAAACCCCTAAGAACTCTAACACCACGGACTCTGTTTTTTTCTTTCCGATTGGAGTTATTATTGATTAAGTACTTACCTGCATAGAAATTAAGACGGTAAATTATATATTTACATCAATACTAGTGCAGACGCCATAGACGGGAAGCTGGGTAAGGCAGTATCCAGAGCACGTGCAATGCTGCCGTTCTGGCGCGGTCTCCCCTTGTCCCCTATGGGAAGAGTGGCCATTGCTAAAATGCTGCTTCTCCAGAGGCTTCTTTACTTTTTTACTGCTCTACCGCACAGGCTGCCTCGTAGCATATTCAAGGAACGGGAGGTACTTCTGGTGGCACTCATATGGGGAGGCTCCAGGTCACGAGTGGCACTCCATAATTGTATCTGCCACTCACAGATGGGGGATTGGGGGCACTAAACTACAAGCATTACTATGCTGCCGCACAGCTCCAGTCGCCAATGAGATGGCTAGTGAGCGCCCAGGTGAAAAAGATGGCCAGCTGAGCAAAGCCTTTAAAAAGTACAGCCACAATAGAATGACTATCAGGTTCCACCACTCCTTTTCCTTTCTTTCCACCCTTTCTTATGCATGTCCAGTTCTTCGTTTTTTTTAATGTTAACAATGAATCTTTTATTGGCACCTAATCATAAATGTATGCCAGTGTTCCTGCTGGCTGTATGGGACAGTACACGCATGTGTGTGCAATAATGGACATTCGGCAGCATTTGTACCTTAGAAGACTTTCAATTTGTGAACAAGAAAGTGCTTATCATAGCCCCTTACCGTCTTTTTCTTTCTGCTGTTCCATCTTTCGCTTCCCTACTTGAGCATTGTCGTACATGTACCTGTCAGTCGCACTTTCGATCACTGTATACATTTCTCGAGCGTGAACTGTAAATGTCCTATATGACTATGCTGTGCCTTATATGCCAAGAGAAATGCCCAACATTGCTTGCTTTTTCGTATGACTTGTACTGTACTAATCTTAAAATCCAATAAAATAGATTCACAAAAAAAAAAAACACAAAGGAAGCAAGGCAACCTGCTAATGTTGGCAGCCAGACGTAGCTGGCTCAGATATGTAATGCCTAGAAACCAAGCAACGCCATATGCACATATGCTGCCACTTAAAATTCTAATGGGGGCATTTGCTTGCCATGACCAGCCGGAGTTAGAGTCCTGGGCAGATGTAGGACTGGATATCTTGGACTACTTATTTGTGGATGCACAACTACAGAGTCTGGAAGGGCCGATAGAGGACTTCGGTATCACACTGGATACTTTTTTGCTTTACACGCTACTAGCATGGCAATTCCACCAAACATGGGGGAACGTTGAGGCAGAACGGGACACATCTCAGATGCTGCAGAGATTGCTTACACAAGGAAAAGGCAGACAATCGGTGAGAGGGATATATACATCCCTCAGGCCTGGTCTTGGTCCTCTACTGGCAAAGCTCTGTGTATATTGGGATTCCGACTTGTCAGCCATCATGAGTGATAAGCAGTGGGCACAGTGTACAGGGTATCTCAAAATTATATCTACGAATGCTAGACTGAAATATATGCAGTTTCATTATTTACACCTTACTTACTTACCACCACACAGACTGAATGGCGTGTATCCTACATTGGTTGACATATGCCCTCGCTACTCAGGTACAGACGCAAAGTTCCTCCACGTGGTCTGGACAAGCCCTTGCCTTGGGACCTACTGGAACGAGGTTGCAGCGACACTAGCGGAAGCAACCAACACTATAACTCCAGTGCAAGGCCTACATTCCTTACTTGGCATCACCAAGCGTACTGCAGCGAGAAAAAACCTCAATAAATTCCTAGGCCTAGCTGTGGCATTAGCAAAAGGAAGAATAGCTATGTCCTGGAAATCGAGTGCAGCTCCCAACACACGCATTTGGTTATTGTATTTCCTCAAGGTATTGGTGGCGGAGCACATGACACAAACAATAAAGGCACCCTGAGACCCCCCACAGACCAACCCCATGCAATGGCAGGAATACTTGTAATTTGTAGAAGGCAAATTGAATACATCTAGCTCCTCACAAGGTTGAGTGGGTTTCCAATGTTGGGCATTAGCATTAACAAGCTAATATAACATGCTAATATATAACAAAGTGCGAGTTTGGCACCTCTCCAGACAAGCCCTGGCTTAACTAGGCAAGACCTTCGGCTCTTACGAACACGTAACAGCGTGATGTGCGCAACAACCCCCTCTCTCCCCCCTCCTCCTCTTCACTGCCCCAGCTGTCCTCCAAAAAAACACACATAAGCAGTCACCCTGGCTAATATATGATCCAAATAGTATAGTTTGTGTTCATTGTGAATTGGTTGGTGTAAAAATATAGAGGTAGAAAAAGAGAAGTCAGTTACTTTATTTGCTGATTATAAAGCTAGACACCATGCATAGCCACGTACACAAGGTTAGACATGGTTTTCTTTATTTTTATGTGACAAACATGCAGGATAGCCTGGTTCCCTACCAAGCGTCAAATGTGTAACAGTCACTGTACTGTTTTGTAAAGTAAAGCTGCAATAAGGGTAAATGGGGAAACCTGGTTGTCGAATTATCAAGCCGCTCTTTATTTAAGCGGACAAAAGCATAAGACCTTAGGTTCTTGAAGTGTCTCAATCACAATTATTTATCATATTCAACATTTTTAGGAAACATTTTGTTCATGTCTGGGTCAAATACACATCTGTTATACAAAAACTGTGATACATATAAAGTGCATACACAATTGAAAGCAATATGTGTCAAACAAACTGTGTAACCATTATTATTATTATTATGTTTCTTATATAGCGCCAGAATCGACCCCCGAAGGGGTATCTCCGCGCTTGCCTTGGGAACCCGTCCTGATTTTTCCCTGTGAGATAGCCCCTACAGGGCATCCCCAAGGTGAAAGCCAGGCATCCCGCCGCGGGGGGCCGTTGTGGAGATTAAGCAAGCTTAATGCCCAGAGTTGCAGAGTGTGAACCCATGATTAGGTCAGGCACCGAAGCGAGAATTATCGAGTCCATGGACATTTGAGCTCAAGACCCTGCCGCGTCGGGAATTGAACCCTGGTCCCGGGTCTGACCTCTGCTTCAGGGTCTGCCTGCTCTAACCAGTGAGCCACACTTCTCCACCATAAAGAATATACACATTTTGCAACAATATATACAATTACACTAGCAAATTGTTAACACGAATAATACAGAGCAGTTCCATAGGGCCCTACAGATTGGAGAACTTTTATGGGACTGTTACCACAAGGGATAAATACTACTCTGTGGGGTATATTTAAATTTGAAAACCCTCCCCGGAGATCAAAGATGTTCTTTGGCGCTTTAATGAGGAAGTATTCTCTGATGAAAACGATAGAAAACAGCGGCAATCCATGACTACATCATTCACAATTATCTTCCAGTTACAGATCCCTTTACACTGTGGGGCGCCCTTAAGGCAACCATCAGGGGTGTATTTGTCGGTATTAAGGCAAGAATTAATAAGAAATTAAACTCGGAGCTAAACACCTTAACAAAAGAGATCAAAACCCTAGAGTCAGCACTTGCCAATGCGACAGACAACAAAGACTTATTTGATCAACCTGTAAAGAAAAAATATCTACATAACAAAATCATAAGCAAAAGAGCAGGGGTGTTGATCAACAAATTTAAGGTGCGAAATGATGCGATGGACATAGAGCAGGAAAACTGCTAGCCTCTTATCTTAAGCACTAGCAGAGCTAATACACCATCTCCTCGATGAAGGACTCCTCAGACACCACCCACATTAAACAAAAAAAGAGATTCTGAGCACATTCAAATCCTTTTATGAGGATCTTTATAAAAATAAACAAGTAGTAAACTCGGATGAGTGTACTAGATACCTTGAATACCTAAATCTTCAGCGCGTATCACAAGCGGATTGCGAGGCTCTGGGCAAACCCTTCTCAGAATCAAAATTAATCAATTCCAATTTCAATTTCAAATGTCTTTATTTCGAATATTTCATCATAAAGACGTTGCTATGCTAAAATACATCATAGAAAAACAAACATACATCGTTTTATAAAAAGCATAAAAAATAAGTAATATGTACAATTTAAAAAGTACTAACAATGTAAAAGGGATTTTGATTCCCTTATAATACAATCAGGTCAAGTCATAATAAAATCACTCCCCTGTTTGCTGCTTGGCCCTCAAGATCCACACCCATCCTAAAAATTTAGCAACGGCTATTACAATGGGTTCACTCGTGTCAGACCTAAGGATCCTTAAGGCCACAGACCCTACCCTTGTGCCCATGTTGCGGCAAATTGGTTTAAGCCATTTAGCCCTAGGGGCTGCCTAAGCCGGGCACTCGAAGAATATATGGGCGATGGAATATGTGCGGTCCGAGCACCAACGACAGGATTCGGACTCCTGGCCCTTTAATTTTTTGGTAAACATTCTGGTTGGGAGAGAACCTACCCTTAACTGATGGTAGAGTTTCCTGTCGCTTGGCCTGGTGATGATATCCCAATAGTCTTCAAGGGAAGAATCTGTTTTAAGCTCCAGAAAAAAAACAGACAGAGAAGAGGATGGTACTTGTCGAATAGGTTTCTGGTTTATTGCAGACCAGTATAGGCTTTTAAATATTTGTTTGGGTGGGAAAGGATTTGTGGCAGGGTTGGTCCACAGATTGCCCAAACCCATAGATTCCAAGAGCAATCTGACTTGTTAAAACCATAAAATATTTCCAGAACCCATAATACATCTGACATCCGTAATTGCCTTTGCAAATTGAGCTAGTTCGGGGATGGTCCAGATCCTCCTCCATAGGGCCACTGGCTTAAAGCGAGCAATATCGTCTATGGATTGGCAACCAAGCTCCATTATTAACGGCTTCATGGGACTAGAACATGGTTAGGTTCCTTAGGAATTTATTCTGTATTTTGACCAGCAAGGAGAGATCTGCAAAACCTTAAAGGTCCGCACCGTACAGGATCGCTGAACCTAATCTGGTGTTGTAGATCTTCAAAGCTGGGCCTATCCTTTTGGTCTGGGACATTCTCTGCTCTTTCACCAGGCACCCTGAAAGCTGGGCAAGCTTGAGGGATATAGCATCGATCTGTGGTTTCCAACACATTTTGCTCTCTAGAACAATCCCCAGATAAGTCATGGCGTTTGTCTGCTCTAACTTTGTATTATTCATCATGACATGGCCAACCACTGGTCTACCTTTTGTAAGAATCATAAATTTTGTTTTAGATACATTGACCTGCAGGTCATGGTCATGACAGAATTCCTCAAACTTATTCAGAGCCGCCTGCAGGCCCACCTGTGTCTGCGATAGTAGAAGGGTGTCGTCCGCAAACATTAGTAACGAAAACTTGGTACCACCCAGGGAGGGGGCATCTGTCGGAAAGGCTGAATAGTACTGCACAACCCTGTTGATGAATAACAAAAACAGGGTTGGCGCCAGAACACACCCTTGCCTGACACCCTGGGACACTGCAAATCTATTTGTGACCTGCCCTTGCTTCCCCCAGCAAACTTGTGCAAAATTAGCCTCGTGTAGCTTGATCACAACATTCAGAAGCTCAGGGGGCATCCCCATATTTCTTAAAGGCCCCCACAATTTGCCCCTGGGAACTAAGTCAAATGCCGACTTAAGGTCAACAAAAGCGGCGTAAATAGTTCCACCACCTAAGCTAACTACTTTCCAGCAGAGCAGTTGAAACCTAAGAACCTGCTCGATTGTACTGATACGGGATCTAAACCCAGCCTAAAGGGGTGTCAATATATCCTCCAGCTCGACCCGGCTCTGGATTCTTGCCAAGAGCATCCTAGCAATGTTTTTTTGTATGCAATCGATCAGGCTAATTGGTCGGTAGTTCCCCGGGCTTGACTTATCCCCCTTCTTGTGAATTAGCAGAATCTCAGCTCTACGCCAAGAGTCAGGGATGGCAGCCCCCTAGGCGATCGCGTTTCCCAGGAATACAATGTATGGGACCCAATTTGCTTGGTCGTGTTTGAAGAGATCTGCCGGGATGCAGTCAATTCCCGGGGCCTTTCCACCGGGGATTTTTTTTAAGGCTGCCTCAGCTTCTCTGCTGTCAAAAGTTATTTCATGCAAGGAGAGCATAGAGCAAGAAGCAAATGGCGGATTGTTGTCAGTCAGGTTTTGCCCAGAGAACTGGGACTCAAAATGCTCTACCCAGACCTCTATCGGGACATGGTTTGTTTGAACCTGCAACTCATGGGAATCACCCCATTTGACTATATGCCAAAACTTAGTGAGATTTGTTTTCTTACTTGCGGCAAGAAGGTCTTGCCAATGTTGGTTATCCCAATCTTGTTTGGCCTGTTTTCTAGCTTTACAATAGTTTTGCCTAGCTGTCCTAATATCAGGCATTATTTTAGATTTGATAGCGAGGGCGAGTCTACCATAGGAATCCCGGCACGATTTATTATACCATGATTTGCGCGATGGTTGAACAGTGAGTTTCTTTTGTTTGCTAGGTTTAGAAAAATAAGGTTTAAGGTTGTTAAATAGGTCTTCATGAAGTTTGGTTATTTCCCTATTAATATCTTCCTGCGTTGGAAGTGAACGCAAAACTCCCAAGGTCCTTTTTACCTTTAAACCAATCTCATCCAATACCCCAGGGACAATAACAATTCTTACCCAGCACACCCTGCGTAGAGCATTAGTAAGCAGGGCGTCAGCTATCTCAGATTGGAGGTTACGCTTACCGTCGTTGTTTAGTTGTAAACTCACTACGAGGGGATTGTGGTCACTCTCAGGGTGATCCATGATCACCATGTACTCTAATATAAACCAGTACTCTATTTTAATGAGAACATAGTCTATTCGGCTTTTGTATAAGCCATTATCAAAGGTTGCCCTACACATCTTGTCAGACACAGTTCGTCCATTTGCCGCCCTGAAGCCACGCTCAAGACAGAGACCCATCCACTGTAAGGCAGATTCGGACCATTTCTTAATGGGCTTAAGGTCAAGAAGGGGAATGTTCCACTGGACATCCTCCTCCGTCAGTAGAGTTTCCCCTTCAGAATTTAGGGGCTCAAACGAGCAGTTAAGATCCCCCGTTATTATTATATTGCTATTGGGCCTAACAGAATCCAAAAAGGTGTCCAATATTAAAAAAGTAATGTGAGTAACATCCTAGGCATTGCAAAACATTCAATCACAGTAACAAAGGACTCAGGAGAACAATCAGAAAACAAGTACAATTATAAAAAGTAAGCTTTTTAATTCAACATTCATATACACTACATATTTTTATAAAAGGTTTAAAAATTAAAACCGTTGTGTAGAAAAACAACCACAAAATAAATATTTTTGAAATATAATAACTGTAAACAAATAGTGGCATTTATATTGTTCTTTTTCTCGACGTGCGTTTCGGCGTGCAAAAGACGCCTTCTTCAGGAGCCACAAATTATATTAGATTCTGAAATATATAAAAAATAAACACCCAAATAAATCCATACTTTTCAATATTTAAGAGTCTTTAAAAAGTAAATTTTCAACATTAAAAAAAACATATTATACACATTCCAATTGTATCTCCCAGGAGAGTCCACAGTATCTTATCTAGTGATTAATTACAGTCCAGATGGGACAAATACCTGAGCATTCAATTGCATTCCAGCAATAGGCGACCTTTATCCAATTAATCTAGAGTCAAGTATATATGGTGACAAACATCAGAACCTATCTTTATTGTCTGAGGCGATACCTATTTCATGTGATATCTCCAAACATATCTTCCTATAGATAATATCTAAATAGATGGTAATTCATTGAGAACATTAATTTAGTTCATCCAATGTTGATTTAAATTAAAAGAAAGAACTTACTGGAGAAGGACAATATAGGCACTGTAATGTAGCCGATTCTTGCAGTTTAAAATTAGTGCATCTAGTAAAAAACAGTGTCCTGTAAAGAATAATATTACGTACAGCTATTATATCATGTTCGTTTCTGATTCTTGCATTGTATAAACACATCCTATAAAATGCTATTCGCATATTCGGTCATTATAAAAACTTATTCATTTTATGATTTGATAGAGGAAAAGAGGGGGGGCGTTGTGCTTCTGATACTATCTATTTTTCAGACAGAATTCGTAATAACTAGGATAAATATAAGACATTTTTTAACGTTAAGTCCTTTTTAAAAATATATAACAAAAGGAGGCTCACCCTGTATAAAGCTCAATATATGTATTCCGTATAATATCCTTCATTACGAGCAGCAATCATATAGTTGCAGATATAAATCCTGTATAGTAGAAAATATGGCATGGTGTAAATGACCTCATGTTTAATTGCCGTAACAGTCCCAATAGATAACTGTTCATCTGTCGATTTTACTTACCAAATATATTTGTATGGGGCCGAATCGGATAAAGATATATATCGTCGAATTTGTAAACACTTTATTCCCGTAGTGATAAGGACAATCCTAGTAATGCAGGATGTTGCAAGACTGGGTCTTGTATATACGAGAGAAAAATGGAAAGGTATTAGCTATCTACACAAAAGACTGTAATTAATCACTAGATAAGATACTGTGGACTCTCCTGGGAGATACAACTGGAATGCGTATAATAATATGTTTTTTTTTTAATGTTGAAAATGTACTTTTTAAAGACTCTCAAATATTGAAAAGTATGGATTTATTTGGGTGTTTATTTTGTATATATTTCAGAAACGAATATAATTTGTGGCTCCTGAAGAAGGCGTCTTTTGCACGCCGAAACTCGCATCGAGAATAAGAACAATATAAAGGCCACTATTTGTTTAAATATTTTTGAAATATAATAACTGTATTTTGTGGTTGTTTTTCTAAAACAACAGTTTTAATTTACAAACCTTTTATAAAAATATGTATTGTATATGAATGTTGAATTAAAAAGATTACTTTTTATAATTTTACTTGTTTTCTGATTGTTCTCCTGAGTCCTTTGTTACTGTGATTGAAGTTTTTTGCAATGCCTAGGATGTTACTCCCATTATTTAATTCCCTGTCCTAGGATTTGAACTAATCTTTGCTCAGGGGGCCCTTGTTTTTCTCATACAATATTAAAAAAGTATCAGAGCCACGTCCGCCCAGCATGCCTCTATTGCACACATTTACAATAAGGATCTCCGGTTGGTCGGGCCGTTGCAACTTTATAGCAAGGAGGTCTGAGCTGTCTACATGAAGTTCTATGGGTCTGTAGTTGGTGGTTTATCTAACCCAGATGTTTAGACCCCCTGACGGTCTGCCTTTTGCTCCTCTAATTGCAGCTTTATGAAAATTTAGGTACCCAAGATGGTAAATAGGGTCCTCTGCCCAGGTCTCCTGGAATACCGGTATGTCATATTTTTCCACCAGGTCTGCCCACTCTGCTATTGCTCTCCAAACCTGCTATGTTCCAGGAGGCCAGGCTAAGCGAGTGGGGGACACCTGCAATACACGTATGTGGTGAAGACATGGCCTGTTGGAGGTCCAAGGTAACAGTATTGTTCACACTAGGGCACACATACTTGTGGGACCTGGAAGCCAAGTTCTTACGTTCCCCCTTTTTCGTCTTGTCTGCTCCTGGTACCGCCTCTACCACGGTTTTCGTGGGATTTGGGCAGGGCGAGTTTGGCACATGATCACCCTCAGGGGAAGCAGGCCCAGGTAAAGCACCATTTCCTGTGAGAAGCCGGGGATGGGAGTATTATTGGAGCCTCACATGTAACACCAAGTGTCGCCCGTTTTATACTGGTGCTGGTTGTTATCTCAACCCGGTCCTTGTTTCCAGTTCTCTTATACCAGATGGCGCTATTTCCCTTTTGACAAGTGTCCAGTCAATCCACCCCCTCCAAGCCACATAGTGACTCAAAACGGTTCATCAGGGGGAGGTGGAACTCCTGTCTGCATACATTAAAAGGGCGTCTTGATATCGTTTCCCACCTATTTTGCTGAGCAGGTGTCGCTCCACGAAATAGGCTTGGGTAAAAATAGCTCAGATCAAGGGTTTTTATCCAAGTAACACCCCTGTTTTCACACTCATAACATATGTACCTAACCGCTCTATAGTCCCTAAAGTTTACGATTATACAATCGCCCTCTAAGTCTTTAGATCGAGACCCCAACCAGCTCACCCTTCTTACAAACAAGATCTTTGTGTTCATATGGGCTGGAAGCGGTCTGTTTCCATTGAGCCAGAAGGTGACCTTGTTCTTCAAATCTCTATGGGACTGTAGTGTAGTTCCTATATTCCCAATAGGCTCTGCGCATTGGAATAATATATTCAGCAGTGTAGACATAGGACTGAGGTCGACTAGGTCTCTACTGACTATATTAGACTTAAGGTTTACCAGCTAGCTCAGAGGTAGGCCTGGGCGTAGTGGGCGTAGTGGGGCTTCGCGGAGCTACGTGAAGTGGGCGAGAAACTATGCCCACCTCCGCACTCCGCGTAGCCCCACTACGCACCGCAGGCCTCCCTCCCGCCCTCCCTAAATACTTTAATTTAAATGTTAGAAAGAATTAAAAGGCACTTACCTTGCCCGCCGCGTCTCAGAGGCTCCCTGTCTTCATCGCCGCCGTCTTGGGTACGAATGCGCATGCGCGGGCGGCCGCGCATGCGCATTTCTAGTGAGAAATGCGCATGCGCGGCCGCCCGCGCATTAGTACTCAAGACGGCAGCGATGAAGAGAGGGAGCCCCGGGGACGCGGCGGGCATCGGCGGGCAAGGTAAGTGCCTTTTAATTCTTTCTAACATTTAAATTAAAGTATTTAGGGAGGGCGGGAGGGAGGCGGGTGGCGGGTGGCGGCCAGCTACGCACCGTCTGCGGAGCGTGCGTAGTGCCGAATTCTACGCCTGCTACGCAAAATGCGTAGAAGCCGGCACTACGCACACTCCGTGCACGGAGCGTAGCTGCCCGCCCAGGCTTACTCAGAGGTCACTAGAAACTTTCTCGAATAAACGAGGAGGAGTTTAACCTCCCTGGATAGACAAGAAGGGATTAGCTTCCGACAACCATATAACATGACAACTTTGCTCCCTCAGAATAAGAGTAAATCTCTAGAGTCGTGTGAAAACAATAGACAGCTATTTCACTCAGTCAATTGTGCGTTCTTAGTTTCACCAGAGTGCAGAGAAGAGAGAGATGGGCGTTTTCAATAAAAGGTATTATTTATTGAGCAGTCTTCCTTCTCATGCAAGAGAAATGAATTGCCTCAATTGCAATACTTAATATAAAGTAAAGTACGTACAGTAAAAGGAGTATTATGAAATAATACTGTAAAAGCATTGATATGGTTTCTTAGCCATAAGATACTTTAAAATGAATAAAATATATACATTGACTAACGTGCTCAACTGGTGCTTCTAAAATACGCCTACCTGGTGTACCTGACCTAAGCCTAATACGTGGGAAGGAGTAAGCAAGTAGCAGTTTAAGTTAAGTTGGTTTTGCCAAGAATCTGATTCAAGAATTCTCTGTAAGGGTTTAGTCAGCACTGTACCTTGGGAATAGAATGTAGGAGGTCTGGTATCTCTTTCCTCAGGACTTGATATCCCAGCAACCCGCAAGGGTAGGCTGGAAACGCCGGAGCTGGATTTTCTCGGCAGGAGAAAAGACAGCGTCTTTCTCAGCGCGTCAAAGAGGAGGGGCAGCGTCCATGGGCTCTCGCATCAGCTGGGCTCTCGGGCAAGTAGATAGCTGCTCTGCTCCAAAACCACCACTGTGTGTTTGCTTAATGCAACGTTGGTATATTTATACCTGAAAGGTGCCGAGTTTGACGTAAGGTTTGGACATAAGACGTCAATAAAGATGTCACTAAGAACTGGCCGTTCTTACAGTGCTCGCAGGAGTTCTATTACAAATCAAAACAAAGCAAATGGGGATTTCCCAGGTTGCCGGAGGTTTGGTGTGTCGAAAGAACTCGTTGTGCTTTCTAGGAATCCAAGGAAGTAGCTTTTGCTGTGCCTTGGACTGCAAGGGCTATTTACTTAAATATGGATCTGATTCTTATGCCATTATAGGGATATTATTGATTATAGCCGTACAAGGGCATAAAATAGCAATATTGATTCAGGTTCCTAGATAAAAACACAATACCCACTCCACAATCTAATGTCCATCATTACTAAAACTAAGCAATAGTAAACATTTAAAAGGTGCATGTGTATTCCAACCCACCCCAAAATACATTTTTGCATTTGAAATGGTGCATGCGAAATACACGAAAGATTATTGGTACTGTACGTTTATCAAGCAGTGTAATCATTCAGTAAAAAAGGATGCATATATATTAAGCTGAACGATTTGCGAAAATACACATGAAATGTCTCTTAATACAGAAAAGAAGGTCGAGACTATTTCATCACATATAAATACAATTGCTTGTAAGTGTGCTAGAGGCTGAGGTAATATTTTGACTCTAGAATTACTAAAAATAGAAGCTCTGTTCTTTAAGAATAGTTCTACTTTAAGCAGGATACATGTGCCAGAAAAAGGGTAAATATTTTGGAATTTTGAAAAAAAATAATTTAGTTTTCAGGGGAGAAAATAGTTGCAAATGTTTTCAGTAGCTTTTGTTTATCAAAGCTGAAGGTCGGATTCAGAGTTCAGGGGAACGCTGTGTGCCGGTTTGCTTAAAAAGTTATTCTTTCTGTTCAGGGGAGAACATCATTTCAGACAGATGTGCAAAAAAGCAGTCTACAGCTTCAGGTGAAAGTTCGACCAAGTTTGAAAATGCTGCAACTGTGCAGTCGTGAGAATGATTTCTATCATCGATGTCAGGATCAACAATGGTCACAGAGTGTCGTACCTGGGTGATGTTGCGCTCATCTCGTACTTCACTGCCACCTAATCGTAGTGGTGAAGTTTCAATGAATGCCGTCATCAGGATTGGTAACCGCTGGGGACAACACGATGCATGAGCCGTTACAGGACTTAGCAAAGTATCGATATCCATTGGTACTGCTGATTGTAGTGTAAGACAGGTGTCCAACACGCATTCTTCTCTGTATAGCATACATCTAAGCACAGGTAAGATGCATTTTTGCCATATAGGTCTGAATGAAAGAAACCAGGTCATATTTAGATCTCTTAGCCGGGCTAATCCAAGGACTTTAGTTATGCAGTCCCGATAGCGTATAGCTAGGATCGTTTCTTCCATCGTTGCTGGAGTCTTGTCTGCGACTTGGCTTGCCATATCGGAGCAGAAGGGTCAAAAATAAAATTCCTGCTACGAGTCCCAAAAGTAGTGGTAGGCCGCCAAAGACAGAATGGACAAAATTGGGAAAGATGCCCAGAACTGCTTCGAAGGGTGTTAACAGTCCCAAAAATTGTCTTAAATACATGTGCGATGCCACTGGTATCTGACATATTTAGAATTTGGCTTAGCATTTCTACGAAATGCACGGGGCAATTAGTTGATAAAAGTGTATGTATCTCTACTGTTGTCCTTGCAACTTGAAGATCACACGTTTTTTTTGATGACGTTAAAGGCACGGTTGTCTGTAAAAGAACAGACTTCATTCTGCTTAAAGTAGCAATTCGTATAGAAGAGATATTCAAAGAAGGCCAAATCGTCGCCTCTGTATCAGGAGGGCCGTTTGGATACAATACTTGCATACAGCAAGTGACCATGGAACTAACGCTTACGAGACATGCTTTCCCTGGCACCATGCCATAACAGCTGTGGTCCGTTATTAGAACGTAACTCCTGTTAGATAGTGGTCTAAAAAATGGCTCTATCTGTGTTGCAGGTGTGCCGTGCTGGTGGCATGAAAGGTTATTTGAAGTCCCCTCACAGGCCCCATGCAAATTAACACCTTGGCACAGAAGTATACCGCTTAGTGATCGTTTACAATTATTACCACTAAGAAATTCATTCTGGTTCTTGTCACTATAACATGTGTGGGTGTAAGGTAATTTCCATGATGACTTAATGTACCCTTTACCCAACCTTTCATACTGGCCTGCTGGTATATACTCTTGGCAATTTTTAAATTGGAAAGTTATCGGAATTGTGATTATTCCGTGTATTATCCATTCAATGACAGGTCTTTCTGACATTGTCAATAGTAATCTCTCAAGTTTTTCAATGCTCAGAATCGTATAGTCTGCTCTTTTTTGTGGCAAACTGATTTGTTTTTCAGTAAGGTTAAAGATAGAGAATAATGACGTTGTGTTTATCAGACGCCATGGCACGTAGCTTGAACGCAGATTTTGCAACGTCCAGCCTAGCTGTACAATAGAACGTAATTGGGACTGACCGTGTTGTAACATTAGCAAGTCCTGATCTATTATATCGATAGCAGATGATACAATACTGTCCAGTGAATATATTCTGGAGGACAGAGTCATTAACCCATTGTCCACAACAGAAAGCGATTTTTCCAAATTAATACGATCAATTTCTCGTATTTTTTTCTGCTGTCTCAATTTGAGTCACTTTTCAAGCTTCTTTGTACGCAGCGTATATACTGGCCGCTATGAAACATTTTTGACGCTGTTTGCGTGGTCCCATTATGAAATCGCGCAAGTCAGCACCATCTTTAAGTAAAGTCAAGTGTTGCTTAATTTCTGCCAGTGTGGATGTCTGTAGCCATTCAAGGCATAGTTTCCCTACACTGTATGTTGTTACTATCCCTGGATGTTGTCTCTGGGAGTATCTAGGGTCTGGTCTGGTCATTTTGAACCCCTGTATTTTGTTCAGGAATCTATCTTGACAGTTATTTGTGTCTGTTGGCCAGATTAATCACTTTTTCCAATCAGGATGTGTTCTGTTTTGGTGTAAAATATGGGATACGTCTATCTCAATATCTGTGGTCGTATTATCAGGTATTGGCTTTGGAATAGACGGTTTGTTTAGGTCTTTAATCTTAGCTAGGCCAAGACAAGTGGTCTGTTGAATGGTGTCATTCAAGAACATTATTTGTTCTGGGATCATGCAGGCTCGAAATAATGCTTCTAAACCTTGGACCTGGCATTCTTTTGCACCCCAGATGGTTTTTGTTTCAATGTTGTTTTTCCAGAAATCAAAACCAAATGTAATCATTTTTTCATAAAATGTTTCCGAATAAATCAATTTAGTATTTGTCGACATAGTTTTTATCCCTGTTTTATCTAACAGTTTATAATAAAACGCTTCTGCATCACTTGTGTTAAACCCTGAGAAGTATGGGAATTTCTCATAAAATGTTTTCAAACTTCTTTTAGGTGGAGTTGCACAATGTTCCCATTGATTATACTTAAAAACATTTCTAGGTTGAGCAGATGTATGCAAATAGTGATGTGCAAAGTGGTTATAGCAGTACATTTGTTCATAGTTCGATGAAACCTGTAAATAATCATGTTCTGTAAATTTTGCTGACATTACTAAATCTTCAATCCATGGAGAAATCAGATAGGTTTCTCTTAGTTGATGACAGAGTTCTGTTGCTTTGTCTTTAAAAGTTTTTGTTGCTGGCGTTTCTTCCGGTTTGCTTGGATCTTCAGAAATTGATGAAGTAGCCAGATGCAGTTCTGTCAATTGTTGGAATTGCTTTTTCAATTTTTCTTTCATTAGCATAGTCTGAGGCTACATCGTTGTAGACTGGTGTTTCTTGACGAACTGTTTCAATTTAGGTTTCAAGAGGCACAAGTTTCATGGCATTGTTGCATAGTCCTTTTTTATTCACTGCAGGTTTATCAAATGTGATTAGTCTCTCAGTTTGAACCTCTTGGATTGTAGCAAGTTTTGGAATTCTGCTAATTCTTGGGAGTCCACTGGGCCTACTACTTATTATTGGCCACATGATTGTGGTTTTACCAGGTCGATGGATACAACTCGGTTCTCCTTTTTACCAGCAGGAGGCGGTAGTACAACTGATCTTGTTCCGCTGACAGCTAAGACAGGTACTGCTTTTCTGTAAGAAGGCCCAAATTCCTTCTTCACCGCGATCTTCTCTCTGACCAGATCCCCAATCTTTGGAATCCAGACAGGCCTTGCTGGGACAGGTGGTTTATCGTCAGTGGCTGTTGGATGCTGTTTTAACTTTATGTTGCTCAGGGCTTTTCTTGCTTCATTTAAGTCCTGTAAAACAGCCAAACGATCTTTGATGTCAAAGCATTTTTTCTTATCTTCTACCACGGAAGTCTGACTATCTAAATCCTGAATATACATTCTAGTTCCGAACAATAGTTTGTACGGGCTGAAACCTTTTAGAGAATTTCTTGGCAGATTGTTAAGACTACGTTGGACACTTGTTAAATGTTGGACCCACCCATCACCCGAACCTAATACCTTTGCCGTTATAGATTGCTTTATGTCTCGGTTTTTTCTTTCCACAATCCCATTTCCCTCAGGATGGAAGGGACAAGAGCACCGCAATGCCCATGCTGGTCATGGCCTCCTTATAAGCTCGAGAGCTAAAAGCAGGACCCTGGTCAGAATGTAGCATGCCAATAACGTATGTGCCGATAAAGACTCGCAAATCTTTTATAACAGTTCTGGCGTCAGCCGAGCGCTGGGGCCACATCCAAATGAATCTTGTGCAGGAATCCACTGCGACCATGATATATTTATAGTTACCATCCCTTTGTAAGGGACCACAGTGGTCCAGGTAAACACATGCTAATGGTTTATCTGAGATTAGAAGGGGTGTCTGCGCCGGGCGTTTCGCTGTTGATACTTTCATTCTTTGGCATATTTCGCATTCTAGAACATATTTCTTAGTTTGAATTCTCATGCGCGGCCACCAATATCTCTGTTTTAATAATGATATTGTGGATGAAACACCAGCATGTGCAGAAGCGAGCCCTTCGTGTGCCGCTGTAATTAGTCCTAACCTGTGTTCCATGTTTGGAATTGCCCTATCCCCCACTCCAGGGATTCGAGCAAATGGAACATTATTTGCATCAGTTATGTATAAGTACTTTACTGGAAAGCCTTTCAGGAGTGTTTTTCTGTCATCTTTTACTGATGCACTGACAGCTTGTAGTATGTCGCTGTCTATTTTTATTTTTGACCGGGTGATAGCAGCTACGGAAGCCGTTTGCACAGCTGCCTTCGCGGCTTCATCAGCCAATGAATTCCCCACAACGTGAACGCCATCACGTTGATGACTCAGTGTGTGTATCACGTGAGTCTTTTGTAGTTCTTTTTGTAAAATAACTACTTGTTCTCAAAGCATTTTATGCTTGATTGTGCCACCTTTTGCATCTTTGAACCCGTTTTCAACCCAATTCTGCAAGTATTCATTATAAGACTGAACGCAGTAATATGAATCGCACACTATAAGTGTGGGGAATACGCGATCGGTATTTTCAAGCGCCATCTTAAATGCTAGTAGTTCAGCTCGCTGAGCTGTACAATCTCCTAGAGATTGAGTTTTAGTGACCAGTGGTCTAAATTTTCCTTTGTGCCAACAATCTTTAACAATCGCGCACGCAGCACTGTATGCCTGTTTACCCCCAACTGCAGGTTGTACTGATCCGTCTGTATATATTATACATCCGTAGTGTTCTAGAGGCAGGATTTCGGTTGGCAGAGGACATTCATATTCATATTGTAGAAATTCTTGTGTTTTTAGGTTAGGATCAAATTCATATACTACGTCTGTTGCAGCAAGAGAATTAACCCATTGGATCCATCTCGGATGTAGTGCTTTAGCATTTGGAATGCTTGCTTTTGATACCGCTTCTAGTGCTGGTATCGGTGTAAAGATTATTATTTGTTTACCTTGTGCTAGGGCCCTTTCTTTTGCTACAGCAGTCTGAACCGCAGTTAGAATTTTTTCAGTTGAACTGAACTTTATTTCAGCTTTTGTGTACAAATGTGATTTGTAAGCTATTGGTACCGTTTCTCGCTCATTAGAGGTCAGGTACGTGAATCCGCATCTTCCTGGGATGACTCTGATTACAAGGTTGCGTGTATTGTCGCGAGTTTCTAATTTTGTTTTAGCTAACATGTCTGTTTGCAATGATCTCAAAATTTCTGTGTGTTTCTGAGTCCAATTGATTGGTTTAAAATCAGGTTTTATTAGTTCATAGAGAGGTTTAACCCTCTCTGCATAATTTAGAATGTAAGTTATTCTGAAATTCAGGAAACCTAGTATTGATTGTAAGTTCTTCAGCGTTTTTTGTGCTTGGATTACAGCGCACTTCTCTAAGAAGTTGTGTGCTAGGCTTTTGCCTTCACTTGATAATTCATATCCTAAAAACAGGACAGTTAGATGGGCAATTCGTGACTTTTTAAAGGTGAATTTGTAACCCTCTGCTGCGAACCCAAGTATTATGGTGTTCACTCTTTACAAGTGGGTATCCAGGTCATCATCTGTGAGATAGATGTCATCGACATAAGATAATGCCTCATCATCATATATTTGTAGTAACTCTTACTCTTGCTGAGAATAATCCTGGGCTATTCTTGAATCCCTGTGGGAGTCGACAGAAAGTTTTCTGTGACCCCATTATTGAGAAATTAGTTAAATATCTGCTTTCCGGTGCGATACTTTGACAAAAGAATCCATTCGAAATGTTGAATGTTTTGTATTTTTTGCGAATGATGTTATTCATTAGTACCGCACTGTGCGAATTTTGTACCGCAAATGTCTTGCAACATGAGTCAAGGTGTCTGTAGTCCAAGACTAGTCGATATGAATGGTCTGGTTTGGAGACAAGAAACAAAGGATTGTTCATTTGAGAGGTGCATGTTTAAATCACTCCTTGGTATTCAAGTTGATCTAAGATCTCCCTGACCTGTTTTTTAGCTTCTTGCTCAATTGGGTACTGTCTTTGTGCAGTTGGTTGACATTTTAACTGGATTTTGTGAGGAGGTGAGTCCTCATCCCATCCTACATGATTTTTATATAATGCAGGAGCTTGAGCTACTGTCCATTTTCTTGCATATGTGTACTTTCTATGAAATGGAATATGATTTGAGAAGGCAGGCATAATCATTTCTTCGCCATGAGGGCACTCCCTGACAAACTCTGGTGGACAGTCTTTCTCAGCTAATAGGATGTCATAGCCTTTTGAGAGGTTATCCCAAAACAGACCCCTTACCTTCCTAGTCTTATCTCCCTCTATACGCAATGTTATTTCGTATATTTTATGAGGTTTGCTAACTCTGGTATCTGCAGTTTCCACCTGAATGTATTCATTCGTGTCCACTGACTCCAGATGATTCATCAGGATCTTGCGAGCTATGGTCACTTCTGCTGCGCTGTCTAGCATGGTCTGTGCCCACTCTCTGTTTTTCAGCTGTGTCCTCAGTATCCTCGGCATGTTTGATTATTTTAATACTTGCTACCTTTTTTCTTGGAAATTGTAATTTTTTACTTTGAGCAGGTTC
Source organism: Lissotriton vulgaris (assembly GCF_964263255.1). NCBI lineage: Eukaryota > Metazoa > Chordata > Amphibia > Caudata > Salamandridae > Lissotriton > Lissotriton vulgaris. Next base: position 1,207,229,028 of record NC_141695.1, read on the forward strand.
CTTGTCTTTGGACTTGACGTGCTCTTCCCTGTGTTCTGACCGTCCTCTTCTTTCCGATTTCTGCGAGGAAGTCTGAAAAGATCGAGAGGGACGTTTATCAATATCTTGATATCTATCAGGCTTTTTCAAATTATTCCGATTTCTAAGGTTGTATCTTTTTTTCAGAGGGCTCCCTTTGGGGAGACTTGTGTTCTCGGTTTGGAGATCTTTCTCTCCGCCGAGGAGACCTTCCTCTGGACTGGAATCTTTATTCTTTGGGAGTGGATTGTTTATTTCCATCCCAGCTCTTTTTTGGAGTGTTTAGATTATTTTTAATAAATATCTTTTCAGGATTTTCAAGTAGTTGGGGTTTTACCGGTTTCCCACCCAAACTATCTCTACCTAGTTCTTCATAGGATTTTACTATGATTCTGGCAAGTTCAATTGGTTGGTCTGCTATATCGGTTTCTTGAAATTTTTGGAGGTAAGTTATATCCTCCATTGCCAATTGAACTAACGCTCTATATGCCTTTGTTAATTCTTTTATTTTAACTAACAGTTCTTCGCTTGACATTTTATCAATGTCTGGATGTGGTGTGTAGCTGGCTAGAACCGGCCACGTTGCTCCTGGTCTACCTAGTGGACCGAGCCTGGTGATGTGATCATTATGTTTTAGGGCGCCTTTAAACCAGAGCAGATGCTCTTGGTAATTTATTGGGATTTCAACATCCTCGAAAGGAGTGTATTCATCCGGAGGTTCCTCTATTTTATAATAGTGGACTGACTGAAAGTTTTTCTGTTGGAGAATTACTTTCAAGGAGACAAAGATTAGGTGCACAATATTTTGGAACACTGTATCCTCCAACGTTGACTAAACCAAAACTCTACATAGGAATCTCTTCCTACTAAGTTCCGGCGGATTTTAACCTTTTACCCACTCCAGAAGTCTATTGGAGTATTTACGGGAAAAAGGGTCTGTGTGAAAAAGCACGACTGAGTTACTCTAACGTCTTGCGTTAGTTTTATCGCCTTACCAAACGTTGGGCGCCATGTAGTGTAGTTCCTATATTCCCAATAGGCTCTGCGCATGGAATAATATATTCAGCAATGTAGACGTAGGACTGAGGTCGACTAGGTCTCTACTGACTATATTAGACTTAAGGTTTGCCAGCTAGCTCAGAGGTCACTAAAAACTTTCTCGAATAAACGAGGAGGAGTTTAACCTCCCTGGATAGACAAGAAGGGATTAGCTTCCGACAACCATATAACATGACAACTTTGCTCCCTCAGAATAAGAGTAAATCTCTAGAGTCGTGTGAAAACAATAGACAGCTATTTCACTCAGTCAATTGTGCGTTCTTAGTTTCACCAGAGTGCAGAGAAGAGAGAGACGGGCGTTTTCAATAAGAGGTATTATTTATTGAGCAGTCTTCCTTCTCATGCAAGAGAAATGAATTGCCACAATTGCAATACTTAATGTAAAGTAAAGTACGTACAGTAAAAGGAATATTATGAAATAATACTGTAAAAGCATTGATATGGTTTCTTAGCCATAAGATACTTTAAAATGGATAAGATATATACATACATATATACATTGACTAACGTGCTCAACTGGTGCTTCTAAAATACGCCTACCACTGTGTACCTGACCTAAGCCTAATACGTGGGAAGGAGTAAGCAAGTAGCAGTTTAAGTTAAGTTGGTTTTGCCAAGAATCTGATTCAAGAATTCTCTGTAAGGGTTTAGTCAGCACTGTACCTTGGGAATAGAATGTAGGAGGTCTGGTATTTCTTTCCTCAGGACTTGATATCCCAGCAACCCGCAAGGGTAGGCTGGAAACGCCGGAGCTGGATTTTCTCGGCAGGAGAAAAAAGACAGCGTCTTTCTCAGCGCATCAAAGAGGAGGGGCAGCGTCCGTGGGCTCTCGCATCAGCTGGGCTCTCGGGCAAGTAGATAGCTGCTCTGCTCCAAAACCACCACCGTGTGTTTGCTTAAGGCAAAGTTGGTATATTTATACCTGAAAGGTGCTGAGTTTGACGTAAGTTTTGGATATAAGACGTCAATAAAGATGTAACTAAGTACTGGCCGTTCTTACGTTGCTCCCAGGAGTTCTATTACAAATCAAAACATAGCAAATGGGGATTTCCCAGGTTGCTGGAGGTTTGGTGTGTCGAAAGAACTCGTTGTGCTTTCTAGGAATCCAAGGAAGAGCTTTTGCCGTGCCTTGGACTGCAAGGGCTATTTACTTAAATATGGATCTGATTCTTATGCCATTATAGGGATATTATTGATTATAGCCGTACAAGGGCATAAAATAGCAATATTGATTCAGGTTCCTAGATAAAAACACAATAGGACTCCATTTTATTGTGTTGAATCCCTGGGACGCCAGTCAAGATTACCGTGTATGGTGATGACTCAGGGGGTAAGTTAATACAGGGGAACTTCACTGGCCTGCCCTCCTTCCGGGGAGTATTATTCCTTCTAGATTTTCGTTCAGCGCCATGGTCAGGGATTGCCAACTTCTTTCTGCCTTCACTAACAATTGCTCCAGATTCCTCCATGATGTGATCAATAACAGTTGTTTGGACAGTGACATTTGCAGTAGCATTGGGATTTAATTTGTCATTTGGGCTGATTAATATGTTGTGTGGGGTTACTCTTGGGATCAGCAACCACTCTCATGGGCTGTGAAAGCTCGGCGCCATGAAGGCACTCCGCGACATTTGCCAGTGTTGCCGAATTAGCCATAACGGCACTTTCCAATTTCACCAGGTTCTCATTGATTAATTTTACCCTTTCGAATAAAGGAAGCAGCAAAGATTTTACTAATTGCTCTATGGTTTCCAGAGTGCCTTTAGGAAGTTTATTGTCTGCAGGCAGATAAGGTGCTGGCTTAATTGGCCTTTTACAAGAAACAGTGTTGAATGTTTGGTGTCGCACTTTATGCAGAATTGGTTGGATTGGTGTAATGGTTCTAATGACTTTAGCATACCTACCCTTTTGAGTCCCTCCCCCGCGCTTTCTTTTGCCAAGGATAGGTTGGAGTTTGTTGACCTTTCCTGTTATTAGTGCGTTTGGTACATTTGCATGGGTCGGGGAAGGGGCGGTAGAAGTATTGGGTTCAGCTTGTCTATTACCTACTATAGATGTACTATCTGCGGTTGTATCTAATGAAGTGCAAATGGTAGTATTGGATGACCTGACTACTCCCACCTGCTCCATGCTTGTACCAGGGCGGAAGACACTGGTATCCCGATTTTGCTCTGGGGAAACGGCAGCCATAATTTTACCCAATGAAGAGCGCTTCGATAATAGCTCTAAAGACAGCCTTTTTTTAGTTAGTATTATTTCTTTTTCAAGGACATTTGCCGCTCTGGTGATAAACTGGTCCAGAGTTCCTGACACAGAACCCCCAGCACTACCATGGATAATGTTCCTCCCATTCCTTAAGCGGAGCGCCATGACTAATTTGAACCAAGGATGCTGATATAGGTCGAAATCTGGTTAAGGCAGTATATCTATTTCCTACCACAACAAACAAATCACAAGATGACAGGCAAAATAAACATTTGAAATCAGATACAGAAAAGTCTCACTTTGTGTGCCTGAGGTAAGGGGGGTGACACAGCCCAGCCACCTTCAGCCCCAGGCGGCCACAGACGGTCCCGCCCTTCTCCCGCGCGTGGCCCGTCTGACGAGGGACCACCCGGGGCTTTAAGAGCCTCCTGGCGGAAGTCTGATGATCCTTTGTGGCGTCCTTGCCACGCACAGGCCCCTGGGAGACGCAGTCCGGGCCAACAAGGAAGCAGAGCAATGCCCGGCCAGGAACAACAGCAGAGCACCGCCCGGCCAGCAAACGACGCGGAGCACAGTCCAGCAGGAAAGGAAGTGGAGCACAGCCCGGCCAACTCGGGGCAGAAACACAATCAGGTATAATCCCCACCTTGCCTTGCTATCAACACACACAAGGACTCGGCCCCACCCGGGGCTTTAAGCGCCTCCTGGTGCAAGTCTGAGGATGCTTTGCGGCGTCCTCGCTGCGCACAGGCCCCTGGGAGACGCAGTCCGGGCCAACAAGGAAGCAGAGCAATGCCCGGCCAGGAACAACAGCGGAGCACCGCCCGGCCAGCAAACAACGCGGAGCACAGTCCAGCGAGAAAGGAAGCAGAGCACAGCCCGGCCAACTCGGGGCAGAAACACAATCATGTACGATCCCCACCGTGCCTTGCTATCAACACACTTCAATTAGATCCCTGAACAGCAATAAGGCCGCAGGTCCGGATGGCTTTTCGGCGGCCTTTTACGAATCATTTTCCAACTCTCTGCAAACAACTCTGCTGAAATTCTTTAATTCTATAGCCAGGGAAGGATACACACCCAAATCAATGAAAGAAGCCCCGATCATTTTCATACCAAAAGAGGGGAAAGACCAACTCTTACCCAAAAACTACGGGCCAATTTCACTAATCAATGTGGATTGCAAGCTGTATGCAAAAAGGTTAGCAGCACGGTTGAATGCGGTCCACCCTAAAATCATTAGCAATTCCAAAGTTCGCTTCCCTAAAAGCTGAATGTCCAACGACAATACACACTTATTAAACCACATACTAGAACAGGCAAAGCAAAAAACTGTCCCGTTGTTGCCATTACCCTGGATGCTTAGAAGGCGTTTGACAGAGTCTCATGGACATTTTTAAGACATTGTATGACGTCCTTTAATCTAGGGAGCTCATTCACTAATATGGCCATGGCGTTACACTCAGATCCCACTGCACGTATTTGTCAGGGTCAAGTACTTGTAAATTTTTAAACTATTGCTCGCAGTCTGGTTTGGAGCACCGACGGACAGAGCGGGCTTCCTTCTCCGAGCAGTCAGCCGGGTGAGGTGAGGTTTTCCTCCCACATAAAGCTGGGAAAGAAGAGGTAGCTCTCACCTGCAAGCACGTACACTGCGTGTCTGGTAGGGTGGCAAATGCCACAGATTCACCTTAATATCCTTTTATTTTGTAGTTTACACAGTTTTTTTCAAGCACTAGTTGTGTGTTTTTCCTGCAGTAGCCTACATTACTTAACATCTAGGTCGTGAAGAAAGCCGGGTCAGGTGACCAGTACGGCTGAAACATGTCGACCGCATTAGCCATAGCCAGGAGATAGTGAATATTTCTCATACTATCAGGTTATTTTAAACATGACATTTGGACAATGTCTAATAAACATATTTTTTGTCCAAATAGCCATTTTTAACTTTTTCACACACTTGAGCACTGCACTTACCTTGAGTTCACATGGTTTGATACATCCACCTTGGCAAGAGCCTTTAGGAGCATGAGAACAGGTACCCAGCAGAGCAAGGTGGCTCAGAACTGAGGTCCTAGATCTAATTCTCCTTGAGCTCCAGATGACGAATCTCCGCCAATAAGGGTGGGCTGATGGACTCTTTATTCAAGCCAGGTGGTGGGCAAAGTATTTGAATCGGGTCCCTACACCCTAGTAGCATTCAGCACTTTTCTGTTCCTTAAGAACTGACTGACCATCTCCTATTAGTTGTTGACTAGATCCCAATGCCCTTCTCAGAACGCTTCCTGTTAGGTCTTAATGTTCCGTCCCAGGTAAGTTCTAAGAGGGGAGAGGGGTTGGGACAGAGAAGAGACAGCTCCAAAATCTGCCTGTTCAGTTTCTTTAACATCTTCTTCTCCTTCTTCTTACAGGTCTGCCAACAATTACATTATTATTAGAACTCACTGTAACTTATAATTTACTGTTCTTTCTTCACTTTTAAACATGCATTTCTTATCTTACCAGAATTTCTGTGAATTCTCGCTACTCTTCTTACTTCTCATATATACCAGCAGCGTATGAATGAGAAGCCTTCACTCTACTCTCTTCTTTGTTTTAGGTTCGCTCTGCACTGAATCTTTTTCTGAACCCTTTACACAAGAGAGAATAGGTAAGTGTGGTGTGTGCCTTTATTATTATTCTAATGGTATGCCTACCTTCCCTTACTTCCTGTGACTTACTGAGAAGAGATGAGAGTGAAAAATTATACTGGGGTTCCGGATCTGCCTTGATAATACTGGTCTCCTTTTATCACTGGAGGAGTGTAGTGAATTAGAGGAGATTCTTTTACGCTTTTTAATAAGTTTCTGCTTCTAAAAGTTTTTTACCACTCTCCTTTTTAAAGCGGAAATATTTATCCTCATTCTAGATTTGAGTACAAGTCTAATTAGGAACCCTCTATGCCTTTTTATTAGTTCATAGAAGGTTTCGTTGTGCCTAATGAAACCTTTGACTTAAGTATTAAGTGCTTTGTTTTAGACACGAGGAATGTAGGAAACCTTGCTCGCGTCTAATCTTTTTTTAATTAGTCAGGTGGAAAGCTTTTACCAGACACGACGTGAGTAAAGGTCACGATCGCATCTAATGCGTTACTGAGCTTTTAACAGAGAATAATTGCTTATTTCAACGCGCAGCATGGAAAGAGTTATGCCTGCGTTTTCCTCAGTTCTTTTTGATAATACCTTCAGTGAAATATTCAAATGTTTTCTGACAGACGTGACGCTTGAGGTAATGCGCCTGCGTCTGACAGAACACATACGATAACCGTGACAGCTGAAGAAATAAACTCCACGTTTCAGCTCACTGTTTCCTGATAGACTATTTAGTCACAGTCTTTTTCCTGCTGCTTTAAATTAACGGTGAAGAAAGCTTTATGCATTAAACTTTGACAACTCATTTTTATGTTCACTGAAAATTATTCTTTAATTGTCCTGAAAATACACTAACCTGAATCTGAAGGGAATATTAGTGTACCGGCGAAGCTAACCCCGCAAACTACCCTATCTGACTAACATGACGCAAGGAATTCAGATGCTCTTCTCCTAGCTTCTTCAGTGAAGTGCGCAGTAGAATATTGGAGCACACTTCACCCGATGTCCTGAGGCCTAAAAGACTAGACTGCTGACAGCGGAGTACTGTAGCAGTATGTGCATGTTGGCAGCAATCTTTGAGTTCCAACAATGCCAACATGCACCCAGCTTTAAGGATTAACTGACTTTTGATAATTTTGTGGACAGGAAATAGTAGCCAGAATTGCGCTACAGGGAGGAAACCTCCCCTGAGTCCTGACAGTATTGCAATTAATGGGACCCTGTCGGATGCCTTTTCACTTGAGCATGGCACAAGACAAGACTGCCCCCTATCCCCTTCCCTCTTTCTCTTGGGCCTTGAGCCACTTATCCAGGACATTAAACAAAACCAGGACATTAACGGAGTAACCTTTAAAGACCTCCAGGTGAAACTGACATTCTGATTGTCACGGAGTATCCAAGCTCCTCTGTTACTGCCTTGATGCAAACCATAGAAACCTACTGGTCCCACTCCGGCTATAAGCTGAATCGTGATAAGTTTGAAGTCAAGCCCCTCAATCTCTACTGCACTAGTGAGCTTTTAGGTGACTTTGGCCTCGCCTGGCAACCGGGTTTTATTAAATAGCTAGTGATTGGATTTGGCAGCTATACCCTAGAATCTTTACAAAGGAACAAAACCATCACTTTAGAGAAAATTTTAAAACTTTTAGACACATGGTCCCCTAACTTTATAACCTGGTGGGGTAGAATCAAAACCATCAAGATGATGGTTACTTCCATAGTGAATTATCGAACAACCATGCTCCCTCTCACAATGACGGAGGAGTTCCATCAGAAACTAGACATCCTCATTTCCAAGTTCAAATGGCAAGGCAAAAAGGCCAGAATTAGCCTGAAAAAACTCAGGCTGGACAAATCCCTCGGCGGAGTAAATCTTGCAGACTTTAAACTCTACCAAACAGCGTTCTTAGCTAAACAGGCCTCATACTGGTTTGCTCCTCCGGTGGGATATCCTCCAGTTTGGCTGGAAATTGAGAGGGCTATGATCAGCAACATGGCTCCAGCAACATTACTCCCCTCCAAGATCACAAACCTTCGATGCTCCAAATCTATTTTCAAGAACACAAAACAAGCTCTACTGACACTAGATAAAAAACTAGATGTTAGAATAAAACATTCAAACATGGAGTCATTGTGGGACAACAATAGGATCCGATACAGGAGAAGCTCTATCCACTACAGTACATGGATTGACAAAGGTATCTTCTTTCCATGCCAATTAGCAGACAAGTCATCCCCCTTAACCTTCAATGACCTACATTCTAAATTTAACCTAGACCCTCTGGAGTTCTATAACTTCTTAAAATTAAAGGCAGCAGTCACAAAAGCAAACCTACATCCCTCTTCCCCATCTCTACCACAATTCATTATGAAAATAAATAAACTATTCACCAGGCCTCCTGGATATACAAGCTGTTCACCCCCAACACTCTGGCCTTAACAAAAAGCTCACTGACTACTGGGAATCGCTCTCCTCCTCTCCGATCTCCAAAGAGGGTTGGTCTAAAACGTGGAACTCAGTCACCAGTAACAAAATCTCGCCAGCTCTATCTCAGACAAAACTCTGGCTTTTACACAAGGCATACTGGACACCAGCTCGCCTACACCTTCATAAGATTAGAGAAGATTCCAGCTGTTGGAGTTGTAGAGAGGAAACTGCGGACCTTGCACACCTGTTGCTTTACTGCAAATGCGTAACACCATTTTTGGACAGTATCTTTGATTTTACCTCTAAACTATTTTAATGCTCTCTTAAGAAAGAAGTCTCTACTCTAGTATTTGGCTTCCTTAAAGTACAATCCTTGTTCCTTAAAGTACAATCCAGGGCCCTTCTAGATCTTCTTTTGATGGCAGCAGTCAAAGTCATCTTAAATAACTGGAAAGACACAAAGAAAGGGACTTTCACATGCTGGTTAAACTGGGTTTCCCACCTCAGGGGAGTGGACGCAATTGCCCTCCAAAATTCACAATTGAAACCCTCCCTCAGACACTTATGGGACAGCCTGGATACCTACTTTGAGTTGCACAAACCGCCGTGAACTGGAGGCCTTAGTGTTAGGAAGATTTAGGGGCGGCCAATAACCGAGCCTATAGATAGAACAACACCTACTACTATTAACTATTTCATTCCACAGGGAACCGGATATACTATGTCATTGCAATAATTAAGTCACTTTGCTTGTTTAGTTTGGATTATTTAGGTTTATTATTTAGGTTGGATTAATGTGTCTACATTTTTTCTTTGAATAGTTTACTCTGTAGTATTGTGCTTTATATTATGTCTGTTTTGTATACTAATTGCTTGGAAAACAACCAACAAAAACTTTTGAACACAAAAAAAAAATGTCCTTTGTGGTGTTGACAAGTGGAAATGCCGACGCGATTCCAATCCTGATTAGAATTCACAGGATTTTCGTCAGGGCTAAGGCACGGTGTAACCTGTAAATGACAAAATAAAAGTAAAAAAAAAGTTACCTAAAACTGGTCACCCCTTTCGTTTAAGTAGTGATGACTAGCCATATTTACTATCATTTTTATGGTACTGGAGACTTTTTTTGGTGCACTCGTGATTCTCAATTATCGCGTTTTCAGGACCTGAAAAAGCCAGGACATTATTCGTCAGTGTCATCGTGTTAGACCTTGTATCCAACATGGGTTAGAATGAATTAAAATGTAAATTACAATGTATCCACGGTGGGAGCACGGAAGAATGTACCCTCTACCCTATTTACATCGGGAATTAATCGATGAAACTTTCATTATCGCGGCGCCGTAACCGCGCTATCTGCAGTGAGGCAATAATGGTGAGCGCGTTTTATTTTTGGGTCAAGTTGTTTAAATATCTAATACTAGTTGCTCAAACTAAATTGGTGCACTTACGTTAAGACACGTGCACTAGAGCATACACAGCAACCGGAAAATCAGCTATCAGGTTTTTTATTAAGGATCGTTTGTCTGTAAAAACAATTGAAATTACAATGATGTTCCTTTTTTTCTAAAACAGAAAGGTTAATGTTACAAAAATGAGCCACTCACTTGACGCGCATCTGCCGTCTGATTATAAACGCAACCCTCCAGCTGTTCGAATCAATCAGTGAATCGCTCGAGACACCGCGTTTGTCTATATCCTGTTCCACAGGGAGTGCAAGCAAGGTTTTTTTTTAATGGATTGTGGGATTTGTTGTTCTTGTACCTCTTATCTTATTCTACTCAGCATAACACGAATTTTGCATCCATCACAGAAGTGGCAGCTGAATGCCAAACCGAAAAGTGGATCTACGGAATAAGGGTATATTTTAAACGGGTGGTATTTAAGACGGTTCGTGATGTAATATGTAATCGGTGCTACCTGTGATTTGATTACCTTTTCCTTATTAATTGCGCATATCTGTACCTCAGTCTCCTACTTGGATAGTATCCAAGCGTTTTATTTGAAATTGTGGAAACTGTAAAGTTTTTCAGCAAGCTATAGGAAACATACACATAAGGATCCTTAACGTGCATTGTAGTTAGCAAGTGATTGTGTTCTTTGCGAAAGGATCTATAAAGTTTTGTATATGAATAAAAAAGCAAAGTATTTTCAAGCTGAATGACACATTTACATCAAAATCTTTGATGGGTGTTCTTTCAACAACCAGTTGGAGTATTTACAGGGACTCTGCGCAAGATTTGATGCAATTCTGACATTTCGTTCAGGCCATCGGTCACACATGTATTTTAGTATTAGATAGGCTTCTCTCTTTTGAAGTAATGTTTCAACATTACCGCCTCTTGATGGTGATTTGATTCCTGACAACACTGTCTAGATAAATTATTTTGCAGAATGCTCCTTTTTGACAAAATGCAGTACCATTGGTGCTGTTAAGACTTTTTGCTTTATCCAGGAAAAGGGAGGCCGCTTTGCCCCCACGCACGTATGGCGGGGCCCGGCTACCCCCCTCTCCCGTATCCTCGATGGTGGGGCATGCCCCCACCCTTGCTGGCCGCGTCTCGATGACGCGGCCGGGGCGTGCCCTACCATCGATTGGTGCAGGCTCCAACTTTGACCCGGAAGCAGTAAAAGTGCTTCCGGGTCGAGGGGAGGGGCCGGGTGAGTTTAAAAGGGCTGGGGAGCGTGGGAGGCGCCCTCTTGTACCCGAGCTCCCCAGGCTCGCTCCTTGTCCCTCTGCTAGGGGCCGAATAATTTTTCTTTTGTAGTTCAGGTAGGGGGTGACATTTAAGTCGGGTGGAGGCGGCATTTCGCGAGCTCCCCACGGGGAAGCAGGATTTTCTTCAAGCGTGGCAGTCTTTATTGAGTTCGGCGGTCGGACCTGGGCCAAGTGAGACTCCACCCCGCATCTGCGGCGTGGTGTGGAAGGAGCGGCCACATTGTAAGGCGCGACAGGTCACCAGGTATTTTAAGAGCACGCTGGGGGTTTGTTAGCACTTCAGAGAGCGGGCAAGTGTATTTACGAGTCCCGGGGACACGATTTGGGACCGTGTGAGGCCAAGCGGAGGCACGCGGCAGGCGAAGCGGGTTGGCCCGGTTTTAGTACTTGGGTGGGAGACCAGTATTTAACGCTCCCGGTTGGGCCACAGGTAGAGCGCTAAGAGTGAATTTGTAACGCAGTGACTGTTTTAGGGCTGCAAACTGAAGTGTTGTGTGACATTGCTGAGCTTCAGCAAAAAACAAGCGAACCAGGGTCAGCCCTGGTTAGTACTTGGATGGGAGACCACAGCTGAAAGCCTCTCAGTTGCTTCTATATATTGAAGTCAGCTATGTTTATAGAACTACAGGGAGTTGTTAGTAAATTGCAAAGAAATATTTAAAGGCTGTTTTATTTAAACTTGAATGCCCAGGGCCTATTTGAATTGGCAAGATAGGGGTGATTTACATTGCATTCATTTGAATACTGTGCAGAACGAAGGGTGGAGGTTTTTTGCAACTGCAAGGGTCACTCTCTCGGGAGCCAGGATTGTTTTGAACTTTTCTTTCATCATAGGCCTACATTCAGGGGGCGCGGCGGACCGAGCTGCCGGGGAGTGCATGGTGGATGTCGTGATCCGAAGACACGGGCAGGCCTGCATTTCACTGCTTCTGTCGGGCTGCCGGGCTAGAGTGCGCTCGCCCAAGCACCCAGGCTAGCTTGCGTGTTCCGGTCACAGTTGCGTGGTGCATATGGCCAGCCTGTGAGCCTCCAACTTTGGTGCAGGTACAAGGCACATCGTGCCCATAGTGTCATTTTGTGCAGTGTAGGTTTGTGGATATCAGAGAAGCAATGTCTAGTAGGCGGGGTGCAAAAAGTTCCAGCATGGAGCTCATGTTTCAGACCATGATGCGCAGAATGTCAGCGATGGACAGGAGTTTAGGGAAAGTGGATCAATTGGGGAAGACTGTAGCGGAAATGAGGTTTGAGGCTCAATCAGGGCCATCAGGGAGACCCAAGCGGGTGACAGTGCCCCCTAAGCCCAGGGGGGAACTGGAGGCGTTGCCTAAACGGGGCAGAGCCAAGAGGAGTTATGGTCGGCCCCCCAAGTCACAGGTAGTAGGGGGGTCCCCTGGGGCGGTCCCCGTCGGAGTACCTGATTCAACTACGGCTCCCTTACCAACTCCGCCAACCCCGATAAGTGTACCGGTGGCTCTGGCTTCAGCCATGCCGCCGGCACCCACAAACCTAGTGCCCACAGTGGTACCACCAGTAATTCCAGGGGTCCCAGGGGTACACCCGGTGCCATCCACAGCGTCACCCTCCCCGGTCAGTGAACCCCCTGGGGTTGGTCAGGTGCCCCTTGAATTGGTGGCACAGATAGCGGCAGTACTCCCCTGGTTGGGGATTGGGGGGATGTTACGCTCCTCGGCGGATCCCTCGGCGGAGGCGTAAAGAATGGTAGCAAAAATCATGGTGGCTAGGGGTGATGGTGGAGTGCCAAGCGCACCAATTTATCCCCAAACAGGTTCAGCCAGCGATGCGGGAAAAGACAAGAGCTTAGAACCAACGCGAGTAGCTGAAAGTGGTAAGGAGGTTGCTTTGCCGGTATTAGGCGAAGGTGCAATACCCTCCAGGAGGGAGAGCCTGGCTCAACATGTTTCGCAAGCAGGGAAGGAACTGATTTGGGCAGACAATTATGTGAATATATTTTCATTTCTGATTGATAACAGGGAGTTGGAGTATGCCAAGTCACAAAAAATTATTGGATGTTTCCTAGCGAATGGCTGTCTCAATTGTCTAAATTCAGGGTGAAGGAAACACTGATTAATTGGATTTGAGTTTTTTCTGTATTTATGGCAATCACCGCTGAGCGTTCACCCAACTTGCAGGCAAAAAAGGCTTTTTACCAAAGTAGAATTACAATCTTCAGTGACAAACATGGGGGGGATGAATAGAAAGAATATGACATAGCTTTGAGGTAAGCTAGAGAATTTGACCGATCGTTATCCTGGGACAAGTTAGACTCCATTTCCTGGTATGGCCAGTTTTCAGATGGTCAGTCAGCAGGGGTGGGCACAAGCTGGAACAAAGGTTATTCGCCCAAGCCCCGGCAGTCCTTTCGGTCAGCGCAAGGGGGTGATGTGGCCGGTAAGGCCAGAGGCAATGGAGATCGAAAAGGCGTGTGTTGGGACTTTAACTGGCGAACGTGCACCAGGGCAGCGTGCACTTGCAAATTCTAACATGCTTGTTACATTTGCGGCCACTAATCCCACCCAGAAACAGCATGCCGTTCAAAGGGTAATACCTCTGGCAACAGGGGGAGAAGGAAACAGGAATACGGGGGATACCGGCAGGTCGCTCACTCACCCATTGACGTTCTGGCTAGGATTCCTTGGCTGAACAGGTACCCAGACCATGCCTCCGCAAGGATGCTGCAAGAAGGTTTCACACATGGTTTTAGGATTCCAGCGGGGGGGTATACTGGGACGCCAGAGTGTAGGAACCAACTGTCAGTTACACACAACCCTGTGGTGGTAGCGTCAAAAATTGAGAAAGAACTATGCCTGGGTAGGGTAGCGGGTCCTTTCAATGACATCCCAGTACCTAATTTTGTTTGCTCACCCCTCAGGGTGGTCCCAAAGAAAGAAAAGGGCGAATTCAGACTCATACACAACCTTCCAGTGCCTAGGGGCGCATCATTGAATGATGCGATTGATGAGGGCATTTGCAGCGTAAAGTATGCGTCTTTTAACCAGGCAGTGGAGATGTCGAGAGTTTTGGGTCCCGGGGCATTGATGGCGAAATCAGACATTGAATCAGCTTTCCGAATGCTGCCAGTGCATCCCTCGGACCACCACCTGCTAGGTTTTTCCTTTAAAGGCAAATACTATATGGATATGTGTATGCCCATGGGTTGCTCCGTGTCAGGTGCCTACTTTGAGACTTTCAGTTCTTTCCTGGAATGGGTTATGAGGCAGACAACAGGGCACCAGTATGTGATGCATTACCTAGATGACTTCCTTTTGCTAGGGGCAGCGGGCTCACAGGAGTGTGCGTGGGCATTACAGGAATTTTGCGTGCTCATGCGGGCTTTTGGGGTCCCACTGGCGCCAGGAAAAACGGTGGGGCCGTCAACATGTTTGGAATTCTTAGGCATTGAATTGGACTCTGTTGAGGGTCGTTTCAGGTTACCCAAAGAAAAGATCGCGAAATTCAGAGCAGCCCTACAACAATGTTTGGTTAAAGAGAAAGTCACATTACAGCAGCTGCAGCAGACTGTGGGGCAGCTGAAATTCGCACTAAGAGTTATACCTATGGCACGCCCATTTTCCTGCTCAATCGCGCAGGCCATGAAGGGCCTGCGGGACAAACATCATCACACTAGACTGTCAGTAGAGGTCTGCCAGGACATGCAGATATGGATGGCATTTCTGGAGGACTTTAACGGCAGTGTGGTGTGGTGCGGCCCCCCCACTACGTCGGCGGAGCTAGGTCTATGGACCGATGCTGCTGCCAGTGTGAGATTTGGCGCCATACTTGGCAACAAGTGGGTGGCACAAAGGTGGCCGGAGTGGTGGGAAGAAAGTGGTTTGACAGCGAACATTGGGTTTCTGCAGCTCTTTCCAATATGGGTTGCACTAACGGTCTGGCCTGAGCAATTGTCCAATAAATTTGTGATCTTCTGGTCAGACAACATGACTGTAGTTGAATACATCAATCAACAGGCAGCGCGGTGTAAGTTTATACTCCGCCTCATGAAGGAGATTGTGCTAAGATGCTTTAAATAAAATGTGCAATTTAGGGCCAAACATGTCCCAGGGGTCTTGAATAACGCAGCTGACGCCCTCTCTTGCTTTAAGATGCAGGTATTCAGAGACCACCTACCTGCTCCAGAAGCTTCACCAGCATACTTCCCAACAACACTTTGGCAAATTGTTAACCCCAACCACAGAACCTTGTGGCAGCCAGCCTAGCACCCAGGACCAGGACAGCCTACGAAGGGGCGTTTATGTCTTACTGTAATTTTTTGGGATAGGATTGGGAGGTTAATTGGGGGCAGGAGGTGAACTTTACCTCATACATGGACACATTGTACAGAGAGGGGCACTCAGCGGCGACAGCTAGCAGACACAAAGCGTCTGTCTCTTTCCAGGGACCCCACAAACAGTTTTATAGTGCGGAAAGCATTGAAAGGGTGGTGGCGCCTACAGGCAAGCACCGCCGATTGCAGACGACCAATAGGTTTGGAACGGTTGGCAGTACTATTGGATGCCTTGTCTGACACGCGTAGCTCCCAGGGGGAAGTACTCCTATTGAAAGCCGCGTTTGCCTTGGCATTTTATGGGGCATTGCGGGTAAGTGAATTGGTGGCCAACAACAAATTGGACAAGTTAGGTGGGCTTCAACTTGACGACACTACGATAAGGGGTGAGTCAATGTGGGTAACCATACGGAAATCAAAAACTGATCAGGAGGCCCGGGGGGATAGCCTTGTACTACACCGGGCACCGACCAACCTGTGCTGCCCAGTGTCACATGTAGAGGCATTCATCAGGCAACGGGTGGGTGTGGCAATCGGAACCTTGTTAATACATGCGGATGGGACCCCATTGACCAGGTTTCAGTTCAAAAGAGTGTTGGCAATGGCAATCACCAAGGTGGGTCTGAACCCCAAGGATTTTGGGACACATTCTTTCCGAATAGGTGCGGCCACTGAAGCAGCAGCAAGAGGGTTGCATGCCAACAGTTTAAAGAGGATTGGGAGATGGTCTTCCAACACCTATACGCGTTATGAGCGGCTGCACATGTTGTGAGGTACAACCAAACCACCCTGACACCTGCCTTGTTGTCTGTTTATCTTTCAGTTTCTCGAGCCTGTGACGCAGGGTGGAAACTAGTATCGGGTCATCAAATACGACCACCAGCAGCACAGCAAACTCAAGAAGACAGGAAGAGGACACACATAGTATGGGTCGTTGGTCATTCATATGTTAAACGTGCTAAACCAGTTTTCTTTTCAGGTGGTTGTAGACAGAGGGCGGAGAACGGGGGTTTCAAGGTTTCCTTTCATGGTAAAGGGGGGCTCTGCCTTGATCAGCTTAGGGGCTTCGTTCCAGACTTACTCTAGTATAGCTTTATTCGAGTTTGGTTTAAAATCATAAAAGCGTACAGTTAAAAATCAGTTACAAGTAAAAACATACATACAATAACACATAATATATGAAGTTAAAAAGTTTTTGCCCAGCCTGTGGGGATAAATATCTTAATTATAGCGTACTTTTCACAGGTTAAGCTTAAATCAAACAGTAATTAATAGAGGTTCCAATACTTGGGACTATAAAACAATGATTCCTGTCTGGTATAGGTGGGAAAGCTACGGCCGCTCGGTACATGGAGTCCTCTGCCCATTATCATGTTGCAGCCTTCCTTTAGGCTGGATGTGGGGTTGCACAGCATTCTAGGGTAAAAATCATGCAGATCCCAGACGGAGATTGGGCCGTTACCCACTTGGGGTGCACAGGTACGCAGGTATGGGACAATGTCTCTCTGCCTAAATCTAACGAGTACTAGGTCACCATCAATGTCCTTTGGGAGGGAACCCAGCCAACCCACCCTTCTGACACTCAGTATTGTACCCTCGAGGTTAGGTGGCAGGGGTCTGTTTTTTTGCCAACTAAAATTTTACCTTATTCAGCAAATCATGTTGTCTCTCTGTTTTTCCAGGTGTAAGTAATGGAACTCCAGCGAGGACACATACAAAAGGAGCTGCCTCCGGAGGGATTTGGATAGGGGTGGCTTTTTTATACTGTGCTCTAGGAGCAATAATCTGCGGCAAAAGGGGTTTAAAAAAAGTTTTATGGGCTATTGAGGCTGGTGCGTTAGGGACTATTGATTGAGTTGGAGCCCTTTTATCTTGCGTGATTGGCTTGGGGTCATTGGGAGTAGTAGATGGGTGGGAACAGTTAGATGTTATAACGCATTTATTGCATTTATTGGCTAGCAAGTTAGATTTGATGGTTTCCTCCATTCCAGTCAGCCTGTCCCCTAGTATGTTTATTTTTTCTATTAGTGGTGATATAATAGAGCTGACCAGTTGTTCAATTAGGGATAGTAAATGCAGCTGTGGGGGAGAAGCTGGAACGACTAATTTCTCGGCAGCCTCGGGAGTCGTGGAAGAATTGCTGACAGGAGCTGTGGGGCTAGAGCACAATTTTTGGAATTTTGATTGATTCCCAATGTAATTAACCCCACTATGTTTCCTTTTAACAGATGGGAATTGGGGGGATACTATGCTTTGGGTGTTTTCTGTGTTGGCTTTTTTGGATGAAGGGATGGGTTGCAGGGGGCTAACAGTATCAAGTAATACACAGGAGCTTTCAGCAGGAAGCGGCGATTCCACTAAGACATGTTTGGTTTTACACAGGGTGTTTAGGTCATCTAACCATGCAAAAGCGTACTCTGTGTCTACTGTTTGTGTGGGCTGAGGAGGTACGCCTTTATCAACTTCTCTAGCAATGGGCAAAGTAGAGCTGTCTATAATAACCCCCTTGCGAGTCATAGTGTAATTTGGGTGTATCAGAATAGTTATCGGCGAATCTTATGCTTCGGAAGGGAGAATGTACTTGGAGAAGGCCAAAGTCAATATGCGGAAAACCAAAGGAAGCAAATATCTGTCTTTACCTCTTAATAACAATGAGACAAGGGGGGTGGCCCCGTCCCATCCTCCTTGGGCCTCTGAGGGCCACAGAGGGCCCGCCCTTTGCCCGGGCTTAGCCCGGCCCCGCCCGCGCGCGTCCCGCGACGCGGGGGCTCTCGCTGCACTAAGAGCACCTCCGGGGGCGGGACAGGGCGTGCGCGACTTCCGGTCGCGAAGGGGCCGCTGGGGGATGTAGTCCCCGATCCTCGTGGGGCTGGCTGGCAAGATGGGCATTGTGGCGCTGTGAGGCGGCTGAAGGGCTGCTGACGGCGGTCACCACGGGAGAAGAGCGCTGCTCCCTGGCTCTCACCCGCTACACCCAGGTCAGTGTGCGCTGAGTTCCCAGAGACTTACTCAACAAACACACCCCACCGCCCTCAGTTGTTATCTTACACCTGGGAGGAAACGATTTAGTGACACTGGGCAGAAGGGTCTTGTTAGAAGAGATTATCTCTGCAGCGGGTTGGATGGTGAAGTTGCTCCCGGGTTGCACCATAGTGTGGTCTCAGTTGATACCTATACCCCAGTGCAGGGGGGGGGGAAATCAGTTAGGGCGTTAAATCACTCGGTAAAGAGGGTCAACAGCAAGATAGAGAAGCTGTTCCGAACACCTCAATTGCAGAGAAGTCCACATGGGTGCATCTGGGGGGATCATTTCTACTTACAGGATGGGGTCCACCTGACTGAGACAGGCAATGACTTACTAACAAAGAACATATTGGCATGGTTAGAGGGTTTTGCGAGGTAGGTATGACCTTTCAGTGTAGGAATTTTGGCGGGGGGCCAGATAGTCGGTAAACTATGCTGGCCTGTGGCGGTAAGGTCATGATCGGTGAGCAGCAATTTAAGGTCCTTAGGGGGCGGCACCATTCTGAGGTCGCCCAGGGGGAGGGGCCAATGGTCTCTCCTAGAACCTCATGGGCAGGATATCCGCTTAGTTGGAAGGGTGCGGGGGAGGGAGCCACACTTTCCTTGGGCTGGTAGACACCCCACACATAGACTATGACGTCATAAAATGGCGCGAGTGAAAGGGCCCTCCTTTTTGGTTTAATGGAGTTCACGGAGCGTACGGGGTAACCAGGAGAGGGACGTACTCTCCCGGTAACCGGGCCCTGTTGCGCATGCACACTCATACGTGAGGGCGTAGCTGGTAATAAGGATCTGACACCGATTAACGTCCTTGCCGTAGGCCCAAAACTTGTTAGAATGCAAAATTCATACTTAGGATGTTAAATTCGGTTAGGAACATGCTGTATTAGACATTTGTTAAGGTTAGCCCTTCATACCTGTCTACATTGCTGTAAATCTAATGTCAGAATTTTGCATATTAATAATGGTGTAAATAATGTTTATTTTAACGATTTTAAATGGTTTTCATATTTTTAATAAATACGACCGGGGGGTTGTGAGACCCCCTGACTTCCAAAGAAACTCCACCATTGGCTAAGTTACTTTGGGGGTTGATGTGGTGGTTTGCATGACAGGGAGGGGGTGGTCGGTAGTCCCAGACCACAAGGAAAGGCGGGGCCGCTCGGCCCCCACGCACGTATGGTGGAGCCCGGCTTCCCCCCTCCCCCGTATCCTTGATGGTGGGGCACCCCCCCCCCTTGCTGGCCGCGTCTCCATGACGCGGCCGAGGCACACCCCACCATCGATTGGTGCAGGCCTCAACGTTGACCCCGAAGCAGTAAATGTGCTTCCAGGTCAAGGGGAGGGGCCTGGTGAGTTTAAAAGGCCTGGGGAGCGTGGGAGGCGCCCTCTTGTACCCCCGTTCCCCAGGCTCGCTCCTTGCCCCTCTGCTAGGGGCCGAATAATTTTCCCACCCACCAACCCTTGAAGCAGAAGTTCATTTTGGACGTTAGTTGGTTTGACCGTTGATGGTACTTGACACTGTAAATATGTGGTGTGAATTTCTTCCTTAGGACTTTTTTCCCCTTTTATACAGGCGATATTATTGGAATGTGAACAATTTGGTACTTTGAAGTGTATATACTTGGTTTTCTCCTTAGGCCTTTTTTCCCTTTCACGGGCGTCTTATTTGTCGTATTTATTGTAATCCTTGTTCAGGCGGTAAGGTCATGATCAGTGAGCAGCAATTTAAGGTCCTTAGGGGGTGGCACCATTCTCGAATGGGGTCGCCTAGGGGGAGGGGCCAATGGTCTCTCCTAGAACTTCAGGAGCAGGATATCCGCTTAGTTGGAAGGGTGCGGGGGAGGGAGTCACGCTTTCCTTGGGCTGGTAGCCACCCCGCACATGCACTATGATGTCATAAAATGGCGCGAGTGAAAGGGCCCTCCTTTTTGGTTTAATGGAGTTCATGGAGAGTACGGGGTAACCAGGAGAGGGGCGTACTCTCGCGGTAACTGGGCCCTGTTGCGCACTCATACGTGAGGGCGTAGCTGGTAATAAGGATCTGACACCGGTTAACAACCTTGCCGTAGGCCCAAAAACTGTTAGGATGTAAAATTCATACGTAGGATGTTAGATGCGGTTAGGAACACGCTGTATTAGACATTTGTTAAGGTTAGCCCTTCATACCTGTCTATATTGCTGTAAATCTAATGTTAGAATTTTACATATTAATGATTGTTTAAATAATGTTATTTTAACGATTTTTATTTGTTTTCATATTTTTAATAAATACGGCCGGGGGGTCGTGAGACCCCCCTGCCTTCCAAAGAAACTCCTCGCATGGCTAAGTTACTTTGGAGGTTGATGTGGTGGTTTGCATGACAGGGAGGGGGTGGTCGG
This sequence comes from Lissotriton vulgaris, assembly GCF_964263255.1. NCBI lineage: Eukaryota > Metazoa > Chordata > Amphibia > Caudata > Salamandridae > Lissotriton > Lissotriton vulgaris. Next base: position 1,207,249,796 of record NC_141695.1, read on the forward strand.
TAGTCCCAGACCATATAGAATGGTGTTGGACAATTCTCTGGTTAATTTGCTGCATGGTTTTGTCAATGTACAATTTAGAACAGGGGCAATTGATGGCATAGACGATATTTTTAGTTTTTTAATTTGTGAATTCTTTGTGTACCCACTCGATGGAATTGTAAGTGAAATCACTTCAATGGATAGTGGGGAACTCTGAACTTAATTCCCTAAAGGGTACAATCCCCTAATTTAATAGTGTTTTTGTAAAATTTGATTGAAGGGCACCCTATCAGAGGTGAAGATTTGCAAATTCACACCATGTGCAGAATCACCCGCTGCTCTCTATCGAAAAGAGAAGAAAGCCTGGGCGAATGCTCATGCTCCCTTTTGTTATCTCTTGGGTTTTCATCTGCTGCCCTTTCACAACCCACATTAGCTGGCTGTAACCAGCACACACCTGTTCTTCGTTCAATCCATCAACTGCCACCTATTTGCTTAATGAGAACGTCAACACAAGCTGTGAATTCAAATGAGAGGTGCGTGCAGGGGCTGGGCCTTTACCTGTGACTTTGATTATCATGTGGTGCTCGTCAATGCCATCCCCTGTTCCTCTCCCGGGCTTTGGTTAACTTGGCTTGTGCGCTCAACAGTGTAGAGACTGACAATAAGTGAGACTCATATTGTTTTTACGTACAACCGAAAAAACTGTGAATGACCATTGTATTTGGCTCCGAACTGCCCCATCTGGACCACTGTTACGTTGCTGATGATTTCTGGGTGCATTCTGTCTGGCAGCAAGGCCCAAATTACAAACCAGGTAGAGCGCAATGCCCGCATGGGTTTATGCATTATTTCGCTCCATGTCATAACACGTTTCATCATCATCATCATCAAAATCTTTATTTTGGTTAAAACAAACCATAAAAGAATCATAAGCATAAAAACAATACAATCTCTTAAAAAACAACCACCAAGCTCAGGCAGTATCAATTTCCAAATAAAAACAGACCATAGGAAAGCCATGGACATCAATACAATAACTTCTTTTAAAGGAGAGGATGGTGCCAGACATATTCAGTTTCAAGTGCACTATTACAGTTGATCCATCCTAATTTATATAGTGCCAGCAAGAATGCAATATTAAAAAGGTTTTGGACAATAAATAGTAATAAATAATAGTAATAATAAGTACCTGGTCCTATTAATAATTAATATCGCAAAAAAAAAATTTTCAACGATAAAATCATGTACAATTTTAGAGGGTATTACGTCCATTACATATAACGAGCTAGAATATATCAGTGATTCTTCGATATTGAGCCTGCCACTCAACACATAACCTATTTTCTTCAAAATTGTTTAAGTGACTAATATCATGTCCTTACTGGGCGATTGAATACAATTACAGTTTCATAACACGTTTCACATTTCACCACGTGCATTTTTAGCTAAAATCCAGTTTGGAAATACATCCAGGGCTCGAGTCCGGGTACCAAGTGGGTGGACGGCGTCCCCCCACTTATTTTACCGGGTGGACACCGTCCTCCCTGTCAAACAGCTGGACTTCACTCTTTGGCCTCTCTGGGGCGAGATCGGAGCTCACAGCACGCTGCTCACGTGCTGACTTCTCAGATGCAATCGCATCTAAGGGGAGGCAATGAGCCCGATGGTGCAAGCCACCTTTCGTGGCCTCACTTCCTGTCGTGACGTCACTTCCGGTGACAGCGTCCCCCCTACTTCTTTTTTTAGGACTTGTGCCCTGAATGAATCCAGAATTAACGCTAAGGAAAATCACGTGGAAAACAGAAAATACATTGCTACTACAGTTTGGCGTTAATAATTTCAACATGAGGAATTAGCACCAACATTTCCCTCCTGCCCCGAGCGCCTGCAAATCAAGCTTAAGGTATAAAAATACAAATGAAATGCAGAATGTCTGCCCTGATGTAACCAAATGTGAACGTGACCTTGTGTAATGTAACTTGCGCTCATATAAGGCACTCTTATACCTTCGGGTCGAGTTTGCGAAATATAAAACTGCAAAAAATAAATGATAGTCATATTTAGGTTCTTAATATGTGTATATCTGATCGTTAATATTTGTTAAAAAGTAATAAACACAACTGTGCTCCATTAAGGATGACAATTTAGTAAGAACCAGAATCTAATACTGATATGATTCAAGTTAATTTTATCGGAATAACATGATTGACTACTCATTAAAAACAGAACCACACAAGATTAGTGATGAGAATCGTCTATTGTGACAAAGATGTACAGGGGAAAAATTCTTTTTTCTCTGTTTTCCTTGAAAAATGGTCAAACATAGTAAACACACAACCAAAGTACAACCTACATTGTAACTCAAACCTAGCTTTTGATGTTCACATGACTAACTACTATGACTACTCTTAATCTACAACGACAACCCTCTAAATGTTTCTGAATAATAAGTGAAACCCAACCTTCATATACCACATTCTACAGATAAACAAATACGCTAATAACCGCATGTACTAAATCCTTAATGAACACAGCGCTGCAGCCAAAAATGCAGAGCTGCGTTCCACGAGGAGAGAGCAGGACAGCGCCATATTTGCAGAGATATATCTCTCTCCTCACGTCTCCTAGCGCTGCACAGAAGTTTGCTGCCATAGTGCAAGGGTGTCTGTGTGAGCTTAGCAAAGGATTCCCTTCCAGTACAAAATTCTATGCCTAGACCAGTTTTAAATACTTTACCCATTTTTTATGTGTGCTGTACAGTGCAGCACACGTGCAAAGTCGTAAAAGAAAGGAGAAATAAAAGAATTTCTCCTTGATAGCATCTATACTGGGTGTTATTTATAACTTTTTTTAGTAGATAGGTTTTTGCTCCAAAAGCCATGGGTGGTTGCATGGAATACCCATGCACCTCGCATGTAATGCCCTCATGGCCCCAATTAAACCAAAGCAGTGCTATGTCCTGCTTTCTGTTCATTTCCAGCACAAAGTAAATTGGGGAAAAAAATGTTTGCGACAATTTGCATCGCTTATGTAATGCAAACATGGTACAAAATCTTAGCAAATATACCCCTTATCATCTAAAAATGTTACTGAGCGCACACATAAACAACCTCCTTATGCATGCATTTAGTAGCGTTCTGGTCCTTTTCTTCTACACCAAAACCAGTGATGGTTCTTGGACGGGTAGACAACAGGCAGACCCACAAGGAGTTTTTTCAAATGTATCCAATGCAGAGAAAAAAGCATTAAAAGAATTAGAGGAGAACCCTACTATTATTGTGAAACCCGCTGATAAGGGCGGTGCGATTGTCATCTTGGACAAGATTGCTTACAATCATGAATGCGCACCTGTCTCTTATCGGATGAGAGAAATTAACAGAGGTTATTTAGGGACCCCACGCAGGAAATTATGAAAGAGATTGTCACTCTGGTTGAGGAGGCTCTCTCCAATGACTGTATCTCTGAGCATGAAGCTGATTTCTTGGTTAACAAACAACTGAGGACTCCATATTTTTATGTCCTCTCTAAAATTCATAAGCCATCTAGACCACCACCCGGGAGGCCAATTGTATCGGGTTTGAACTCATTGCTGGAACCTTTGTCGCAATTTTACAACTTTTTTTTTTAAACCATTGGTACAGCATTTACCGGCATATCTTAGGGACACCCTTGACATCTTACAACATCTGAAGGACCTACCTTTTGATCCGGATTTCTCATAGGCCTCGATATCGAGGCCTTATACATTAACATCCCTCAAATGGAAACTTTTAGAGTTCTGGAAGATATTCTGTTCACCACTGACACCTAGGGCAGTCGTCTTACACCTGGCAGAAATAGACCTGACAAGAAACTTTTTTGAGTATGACGGAACACTGTATTTACAAACCCATGGAACATCTATGGGCAGTGTTTTCGCCCCTAGTCTGGCGGGACTTTATGTAGGAGCCTTTGAGAAAACTGTGAATTACGACGTTTCTTGTCCCTGCTCTTCCAACATCAGGCTATGGCCTTGTTATATAGACGATGTCCTAGTTATTTGGAAGGGCGATGAGGCTTCCATTGATGAATTTTTGGAGTGGCTGAATAGTAGGAACCCGCTACTTCATTTCACTTCCACTGTCACGAAAATTGAATTACCTTTTTTGGACCTTTTGATTGTACCTAGAGGAGGGATGCTCCACACAAAGGTCTATCACAAACCCACTGACAAGAATTCCTTGTTAGCTTTTGATAGCTTTCATCTGAAATCCCTCTGAGAGAATTTGCCGGTAGGACAATTTTTCCGGATTCGGCGGAATTGTTCTGAAAGGACTTATTTCAAGGAGGAGGCCTTGGTCTCAACTGATAAACTCACAAAGAGGGAATATCCTAAGCAATTTATCAAGAGAGCTAGAAAAAGGTCTACCAACACAAATTGGGAGGTACTATTAACTAAGACAACTAGACCCGAATCTAACAAACCGGTGTTTGTATCTATTTTAATACAGCCTCACAACAAATTAAACGGCTGATTTTGAAGAATTGAAGGATTCTAAATTCCAGTGGTTTGAACATGGAGAAACCGTTATTTTCGTTCAGACGAAGTCACAATTTGAAGGACCTGTTAGTCCATACTAGACCCAGGATCACCAGAGGAGGTGGATTCACCACATCCAGTTCCCTACTGCCAGTAAGGGGACACACATTGTGTGGTTCATGTAGCGTATGTCACCTCACCAACAACACGTAAAGTATCGACATAGGTATTAATTTTCCCTGGGAACAGAGATCTCACACGAACTGCAACACTGAGGGGGTCATTTATTTGATCACGTGCCCCTGTAGGAAGCAATATGTGGGGATGACGAGTAGAAAAGTCAAGACCCAAATTATGGAACACCGCAGCACTGTTAGATGTGGCAGATCTAACACAAAGCTGACCGCACATTTCCTAGAGATGGGGCACACCACAGAGGATCTCAGGTGAACCGTAATTGAGAGACCACAGTTGGCCCCTACCAATATCACCACTGGCGGGGATAGAAATATACCCCTGTTTTTACGGGAACAGAAATGGGTGTATCACCTAAAAAGTCATCTTTCAGGGCTCAATGATGAAATCCCGTGTCATTCAATTAACAGATGAGTCCCTCAAGAGGGGATCTATGATATAGTTTCACATTGCTAATATTGCCAGAAGGTTTCACATTGTGTGTTGTGAGGGTTTGCTTGTATATCTCAATTTGGCTGATAATTATGGGCTGTACTATACATGACCCGGAGCGCTTCTCCACTGTTTGGGTTTAACTGAATATGGATATATGTGACTAGAGGCCCTGGGTTGGTCATGTACATTTGTTTTTAAATCAACCCTCAAACTTTTATTTATTTGTGGCATAGTAGCATCATAATGGTCTCCCCCTTCTGTCCTCGAATGTGTCTGGACTGTGGGTTGCTCCGGATATGGATAAATATCTGACCGATCGTTGAAGGCAGAATGATCTTACCCTTCCCATATTTATTCGTTTACCTTACGGGATCCGGGCACTTGAACAAGGAATACAGGAGTCAGGACCTGCAGGGCGGAGCCTGGGTGGAATCACAGGACGTGGCATATCTTGTTGGCACAGCGTCCTGGTTCTGGGGGCTCGATATGTTCTTGAATTCAGGCAATATGGCTACTTCTTATTACAGCTGCACAATAAATAAGGCGGAAGTCTGTCAAATAAACGTATACACATACTTTGTTGTATGCACGTTGAGATTGGGACGTTTGTTAGCGCTGACGGTCCTGGGGCATGCCTCCCGGTGACAACAGACACGGTCATGTGGGGAGTATGATACTCACTGGTTGGCTTAGAGACCAGGAAATGAAGTACTCGATGGGAAGCTCGGTCCGGCCGCTTTCGAACTTCACGGCAGGACCGCGGCTGGCCAATTTGGTGTTTGACAACACCTAGGGACGGTAAGTGGGACGACGGAACCCTTTTGGTCTTCTCCTTTTATTGTTTTTACTTGCACATTTCGGATGTAGGCACCCACCCCGGTTAAACCATGACTCCCGTCAATTTGGGAACCGAGGAATGATCTTTGGTCAATGGTGCGATTAGTTTTTGGGCTATAAGAACAACACGTGGACCATGTTATCCTCTCTGCTTTTTCTTTAACCAGGTTGTGTCCTCGGAGGTTCACCCAGCCCGCTGCCAGTGTAAGCCTGGGGTTCAATAGACTCGGTGAGTGTGGCACGTGGGTACTGGTTTTGGTGTGTTAAAAAGCGTTACAACGCTATCTTTTAAGTTGCTACTCACTGTGTGGTTGGGTTGTTTGACGAAATTACTGGGGGGTGGTATCCTTTTTCTGTTGGGAGCGGAAAACTGATACCTGGATACTTGATTAACTAATTCAGCAATACCCAGTGATGCTATGCGCATATTTGGGCAGTAGTAGGGGATAATATATCATAAAAATTTAGGGGAACTGTGATGTTCTCTCCCTTTCCCCTTTAAGACTCATGAGTCTTGACCGTCAACAAGCAGATGGCCGCTTTCCTCGAGACGAACGGATCCCTCGACCCCTCACAGTCCGGCTTCCGAGCCAACCACAGCACCGAGACCGCCCTCATCGCCGCCACCGACGACATCCGAGCCCTGATGGACAATGGAGAAACAGCGGCCCTCATCCTCCTAGACCTCTCCGCGGCATTCGACACGGTCTGCCACCGCACCCTAGTACGGCGCCTCAGCAACGTCGGAATCCAGGACAAGGCGCTGGAGTGGATCACCTCCTTCCTCGACGGGAGAACACAGAGAGTCCGCCTACCACCGTACAAGTCAGAGGCCACCGAAGTCATCTGCGGCGTCCCCCAAGGATCATCTCTGAGCCCCACCCTCTTCAACGTCTACATGAGCCCCCTCGCGGCCATCGTACGCAAACACAACCTCAGCATAATCTCCTACGCCGACGACACCCAGCTGATCCTCTCCCTGACCAACGACCCCGCCGCCGCCAGAGCCAACCTGCACGAAGGGATGAAAGAGGTAGCCGAGTGGATGACGACCAGCCGCCTGAAACTGAACTCGGACAAGACGGAGGTCCTCATCCTGGGCTCCTCTCCCTCCGCCTGGGACGACTCCTGGTGGCCTCCCGCCCTGGGCACCGCACCCAAACCGACAGACCATGCACGCAACCTGGGCTTCATCCTGGACTCCTCCCTCTCCATGACCAGGCAAGTCAACAACGTCTCCTCGGCATGCTTCAACATCCTACGCATGCTACGGAAGATCTTCTGGTGGATCCCCACCGAGACCAGGAAGACCGTCACCCAGGCCCTCGTCACCAGCCGACTGGACTACGGCAACGCCCTCTACGCCGGGACCACCGCCAAGCTCCAGAAGAGACTCCAGCGGATCCAGAACGCCTCAGCCAGACTCATCCTCGACATCCCACGAACCAGCCACATCTCCGGACATCTGCGAGACCTTCACTGGCTCCCCGTCAACAAAAGAATCACCTTCCGCCTCCTCACCCACGCACACAAAGCCCTACACGACCAAGGCCCGAGCTACCTCAACAGCCGAGTCAACTTCTACGCTCCCAACCGCCACCTCCGATCAGCCAACCACGCCCTCGCCGCCGTCCCCCGCATCCGAAGAGCGACTACAGGAGGAAGGTCCTTCTCCCACCTGGCCGCCAAGACCTGGAACTCCCTCCCGACCGACCTACGCCTGACCCAAGACCACCTCTCCTTCAGGAAGAAGCTGAAGACCTGGCTGTTCGAGCAGTAGCGGCTCCCCCCCCCCCAGCGCCTTGAGACCCCACGGGTATGTAGCGCGCTTTATAAGTGTCACTGATTGATTGATTGATTGACTTGTGTTCTTAGATCTTGGAATGTACTCTGATAAGAATTCTGTACTTGGTCAGTTGCTGTTGGCTGTTTTAGGATGAGGTTTTAATAAACCCACCTTGCTTCTTTAAACGTTTTAATCTTCATTTCATTTCTTATTTATCAACTTTATATTGGCGACGATCGGAAATCACCTCAACTAAACAACTTAGCAAAGTAATCTGACCTTGTCTCTCCTCCTGCGGCTGTTCTTCGATTTATGAAGCGAAGCGTTGACTTCACAGCGGCTGAAATTGAGTCTGATTCACTGGTGAGGAGAGCGGGAGGCATATTTAAAGGAAAATGATACTGGGACTTAAAAAATTAATTTATTCTGAAGTTTGTGAAGGGATTTTGATCTCCGCGTAAAGTGAACGTTTTTTTTGTGCTCACGCTGTTTTCCTAGCTGGGCTGCTCGTGCTTGCAACAACGTCACTTATGTTGCGTTTCAAGCGAACGTATTACGCGCTGGATTATAACGCTGCGCTTCAAAGAACTCTGCGCTGCGTTCCAGCATCACGTCCTTCTGTTTAACTCTGCGTTTTGAAGAACTCTCCACTGCGTTCCAGCATCGCGTTCTCACTGATTGTATTAGAACGTCTTCATTATTCAATTGTTCTACATTCTAAAAGAACGTACTTATTATTCAATTGTTCCTCACGGCGGAGTACATTTAACAAAGGACAATGCAATATAAATAAATCAGGAGTGTCTTAAAAAAAAAAAGGCTAACAATAAGAAGCACTCCATATTATAAAACAAGAGGAATTCTATTTATGATAAGGAGATGTATACTGAAACCAAACATTTTTTTTAATTTAAAAGAGAGAAATCATAAATAAGTGATTGTTTACATATATATATTTTTTTCTCTTCTTCTTTACTTACCATTTAAAAAAAAAATGCAAAATGTAACTCAGCCAGCATTTTTTCTTACGAGTCCAGGTGAACCAAATGTGGAATGGAAAAAGTGGAATTTTTTTTTTGCAAATTACGCAAGAGTTTGTGGAACAAACTTGAGTGTGGAAAGAAAACATTCACTTCTCCTACATTGTCTGGGAGGTGAAGGGCAAGATGTTCTTGAACATTTACCAGACCTATCGGCTGCCGAACAAAGAAATCTAAATGAATATGAGATAGCAATTCTACAACTTGATAGACACTACTTACCTAGACTCAGTACTATTATGGAAAGATACCATTTTGGACTGAGGGAACAGAAGAAAGATGAGTCGGTAGAAGATTATGTATCTTCTTTAAGGAAACTCGCATCGTCCTGTAACTTTGGACAAACCCTTGATGAAAGGATTCGAGATCAATTTGTGTTAAGATGTGCACATGATGAAATTAGAAAAGAACTTTGGTTGAAGGATGAGCCTCCTCTTGAAGAAGTTTTAGTAATAGCTAAGCAAGTTGAACATATGACAAGATGTGTTGGAGAACTTAAAAAGAGAAAGAGAAACCTTCTACTTCTGAGTCGAAAGATGAAATAAAAGTTGATGAGACTGTTTGTCAATTAAAAAAAACAGAAAGTGTGAATTTTGAAGATAAGCAAATTAGGCCATCAAATCCATCAAATAACAAATTTTCATGTTTTAGATTTGGTCAAATTAATCATTTGGCTAATTCTCCTATTTGTCCTGCTTTAAAGGTAACCTGTAATTTATGTAATAAAAAAGGTCACTATGCTAAATTTTGCAGGACAAAAACACACAACGGTGATAACTCAGGAGAAGATGGTCTCAACCTCAAGTAAGATCTATTTGTTTTGAGGTGCATGATGATAAATCAGATCATCCATCGTTCATGGTTAAGGTAGAAAATTCAATGGTAAATTTTAAATTTGATTCTTGCTCTAAGATAACAATAATTGATGAAAAACTGTTTAATGAGTTGTTTTCAAAAAACGTGAAAATGTTCAAATGTGATATTTTGCCTTTAGGTTATAGTGAGAAGCCTATTTCCATGTTAGGATATTTCATGGCTGAGAAAGAACTTGGATCTCGCATTATTGTGGGAAAAGTTTATGTGTCAAAAAAATGGGATGCGTTGTTAGGTTGGTTACATCAACGTCAATTGGGTGTTACACTCGATCCCAATGCCTCTCCTCAAGTTCAGATTCAAGAGATATCTAATACTGTATGTAACATGAGTGACGAAAACTTGTCTTTGAGTATGGCAAAACAATTTCCAAATGTTTTTAAGGAGGATTTGGGATGTTTGCGTGGTTACAAACATCACATTAAATTGAAAGATAATGCTCTCCCTGTTGTAGCAAAGGTTAGGAGGATTCCTCTCATGGAGCAAGTAAAAGTTCAGGAAGAGCTAGATAAACTTGTTTAGAATAACATAATTGTAACGGTTGAAGCAACTGAATGGCTTGCTCCAGTTGTTATAGCAAAGAAACCTACTGGCGAGATTCGTCTTTGCATTGATTTAAGATCCCTAAATAAAGAAGTTGTGGTTGATAGGTTTCCTCTTCCCAACATAGATGAGATGATTTGTACTTTAGAAGGGGCTAAATATTTTACTACTCTTGACTTAGCTTCCGCCTACCATCAGGTGGAGCTAGATGATTCTTCTCAAGAGTTGACTGCCTTTATTACACCTATGAGTACGTTTAAATTTAAGAGAATGCCTTTTGGCCTTGTGTCTGTGGCCTCTGTTTTCCAACGAATCATGTCAAAAATTTTAAGAGGATTAATTGGTGTTAAGTGCTATCAGGATGATTTATTAATTTATGGTAGCAACATTCTTGAGCACGATACTCGTGTGTCTTTGGTATTGAAACGTTTGGATGGTGCTGGAATGACTTTAAAAAGGTCTAAATGCAAATTCAGAGTACAAGAGGTTAATTATTTAGGTCACCGCATCACCGGTAATGGTGTCTTTCCTAAGAAAGAGTTAGTTGAGGCCATTGACAAAGTGAAAGAACCCACTTGCAAAGATGAACTTCTCTCATTTTTGGGAATGGTGGAGTTCTATGGTAAATTCATTTTTAATTTTGCTGACAAAACACATAATTTAAGAAAGTTGACAGTAAAAAATGCTGTTTTTGACTGGTCAAGTGAGTGCAAGGCAGAATTTTTAAGTATTAAGAAGGAGTTTAATAAAGCGCCTTCCCTCCACGCATTTGTTCCTGGTCTTCCCACTGTTATGTTTACTGACGCAAGTGATAAGGGACTAGGAGCTGTTTTGGTTCAGAAGAAAAATGGTAAAGATTTCTTGATCTGCTGTTCTTCTCGTTGTCTCAGAGGATCAGAGTGTAATTACTCTGTAATAGAAAAGGAGTCTCTGGCAATTTTTTGGGCTTTAAGAAAGTTTAAAAACTTGATTTGGGGCACGAAAGATTGCGTTTTGTCTGATCATAAGCCTTTGAGAGAGGTGTTTTCAAAAAAAGGACTAGATGCCATATCTTCTAGGATTAGAAAATGGATTGTTTCTTTGTAAGAATTTGAGTTTGAGGTTGAATATATTCCTGGGATAGCTAACAGATCAGCAGATTGCTTATCAAGATTGGTTGACTGTGATAATTCTGAGTTGGATGATTCATGTGAGCTTGAAGAATTTACAAATGTGTGTGAGGTGACAGATGGTGCTATTTATGAATCTGAATGGAGATTAGAGTTGGAGAAGGATGAAGAAATTTCAAAGGTCATTCTTTCCTTAAAGAATAATACTCGTTTGAATAAGCCTTGGTTATTGGTTTCTGATGAACTTTCTGTAAACGATGTTCTTTTGACTCGAGGTACTAAACTTGTTCCTCCCAGTACTTTAAGAAAAAAAATTGTTGTCTCATGCCCATTGCGGACATTTGGGCATTGTAAAAACTAAAGAGTTTCTACGCATGCAATTTTGGTGGCCTGGGATGGACCTAGAAATTGAGAGGATGGTCAGAGAATGCTCTGTTTGTTGTTCTAGTGACAAGATTTTGAAAACAAAGCAGATGCCTATGGTCAAGAGGGTTTTACCAGGTCATCCTTGGGATGAGGTTGCTATTGACATTTTGGGTCCACTATCTGGTGTTTCTGATACTCCTTACCTCATAGTGTTGATTGATCTCTACTCTAGATGGATCGAAGTTTGTGCTGTCAGGGAAATTACTTCTGATTCTATCATTAAGTTTTTGGAGCCCTTGTTTAATAAGGAAAGTTTTCCTAATAGTTTATTATCCGACAATGGTCCTCAATTCTGTTCCTCTTTGGTTTGTTGATTTTCTGAAGAAATGTGGGATAGTTCATAAAAGGTGTTCACTATACCATCCTGAAACCAATGGTGCTGTTGAGAGGGTTAATAAGACACTGAAAGAGTCAATACAGCTTGTTTGCTCTTCCGGTTTAAATTGGAAGACCACTCTTCAGGACAGGGTTAACACTTATCGCTTTGCCCCTCATTCCTCTACTGGCAGGTCCCCATTTGAGTTGTTCAAAGGGAGGGTTCCTAACACGTTGTTGTGTCCTGGGTGGATGTGCTTGAATAAAGGTCTTGTTAACAATGACATTGGTGATTGGAGAACTAAGGAATTACTTAAACAAGATGCTCACAAGGCATACTTTGACAAAAAGAAAAGTGTGTGTTTTCAGGAAGTCAAAGTGGGGGATTTTGTAAAAATAAAGACTCCAGTAGGACGCAAACCGTGGTCTAAATACACTGACATTAGAGCAGTTGTTAAGATTTTCAAAAATGCTGTTAAGACTGAAGATGGAAGAATTTGGAATAAGAGTCGTGTAGTTGTTGTTAATCCTAATTTGTCTCTTCCAAGTGACTCTGCCCATAATGATGATTTGTGCAATAATTTTCATTTTGTTCCTAACTCTTCCTTTGACTGGTCATCGTCTTCTTTCAAAAGAAGTCAAAGAACTCGTAGAGCTCCTTGTTATTTAAAAGACTATGTTTGAACATCTCCTTTCTTTTCCTTGTTCTTCATGGTCTTCCTTGTGTTTATCTTTTGTTTACTTGGTTTCAATTTGCATATGCTTAATAATGTATTTTCACTTTTTTCCTTTATTTATTTAAATGAATGGAAGGGAGATGTGTGATGTTCTCTCCCTTTCCCCTTTAAGACTCATGAGTCTTTACTTGCATTCTTAGATCTTGGAATGTACTCTGATAAGAATTCTGTACTTGGTCAGTTGCTGTTGGCTGTTTTAGGATGAGGTTTTAATAAACCCACCTTGCTTCTTTAAACGTTTTATTCTTCATTTCATTTCTTATTTATCAACTTTATAGCAACATTTTAGCGAATGGAGTAAGAACTTATCGTCTCATCAACAGGGATATCTACAATAACTCCTATCATACATCATCTATTTTTACAGTATATGTATCCCATGGCTATAATGGGAATACCTCCACAAAGCAGGACTTCTGCATCTACTCACCCTGGACATTGACCTAATTAAGGTAATAGGGTGGACTGGGCCGGATAAGGAGTCCTGAAGAAGACCGTCGTGACCCTCGAATCTGGGCACAGGGTATTACGGTCGAAACAGGTTGACTAAAGCAGTCTTTGGGGGGGTCTGATGTGAGTCTTTAACCCTCACAGATTTACCCACCCCTTTCTACTTTTAATCCTGTCCATGGGACTCCGGAATAAATGATGCTTAGAGTACCCACGAGGCAGGTTTAACATCACTCACTGCACTTATCCTTATCAGGTTTTCCTAGTCAGGGTGGTAACATTTTGTACTCACCTCTTGTGCATACTTGTTCGTCTCTATTGTTTTATGTTACCCCCTTCCCTCTGCTCTACCCTGTGTGTGGCTACACTATGGTGTATTGCAAGCAGACCCGATGATGAAGCATGTCACACACAATTCTGTGTGTGAGTAAGGGCACTTTTTACTAAAACTGTTTGTGTCCCTGCATGCTCTATCTGGATCTTTGTCCCTCTCTACCCCTCTAACTTTGTGTTATAGGGCAAGTATCTTTGTTTCTAGCACCCACAAATTGGACAGATGTCCTTAGTCAAACATAGTGGTACCATTTAGGTCAACTTGCATCGTGCAACAAATTTCCCATTACTTTCCTCTTTTTTAATCTATTGCACATTGTTTTTGGGCAGATTTTGCATGTGTTGAATGTGATGGTTTGTTGCTGATTTACGCTCTTGTTGCTGTACTCCCACAAGCGAACTAATACTGTCACATGGAGTCTGCATTCTAGTGCATGACTCAACTGCATCTGTTGATTCACACATATGTGCCAGCAGCACTCAGTTGTAGCAGCACTTTTTTGCGACTGGGTCCAATGTTTGGGTCACGGTGGTGGTGGGCACAGGTGGTAAATCTTGTGCTGGTACTGGCTGGGGTAATTTCTCTGAAGCAGGGCTCTATTCTACCTCAGCTCGATGTTTGGCCAGTTGCACATCCAGTTCCTCCTCCTCCTCTTCTTGTGTGGGCACTTCAGCAATTCTTGGAAGGATGGGTGCAGACACAACAGGTGTTGTAATTGTAGCAGTGGTAGTTATTGTCCTTAAACAAGGTTGGGCAATGATGTACTGGCAGGTATCTGGCCACTGTACTGTAGATGTAATAGGCAAACAGCTGGAGGCAGTGGACGGAGGGTCTGTTGATGCAAGGCAGGTTCCGACAGTGGCAGTGGTGGCAGGTACAACACTTTTTGTTGCCACTCTGTATGATCTGGAACCACTGGTGGCACCAGCTTTGTTGGATGCATTTAGATTTGCATGTTTTCCAGCTGGTGAATAGGGTCGTGCATAGGCCATTAAGGTTGGCTGTGTATCTTGCTCTATTGTGCCAACAGCAAGTTTATGTTTATATATTGTTTGAGAACCTCACCCAAACATTTCACGACATGCAAACTTGTATAATGATTTAACGAATCTAGTCTGAAAATTTGTCTTATTTTTCAGAAAGAATTTCAAGTACAAACCACCTCTGGCAAACTTGTTTAAAAATGTATAGTTTACATGTAGGAGCTACACGTTAGTCACAAATAATTTTATTAGAAACTATTTTTTTTTATCCGGAAGGCCTCCCTTTCTGCACATAAACAATCTTTAAATGCCATTTTGTAACTTCTATGTGTGCTGCTTAATACAGCACACACAGAAGTTAAAAACGTCATTTTTTTAAATGATTGTTTATGTACAGGAAGGAGGACCTTCCTGCACATGAATGATCAAAGACAATTTTTCCAGGTTTTCCCTGGTCTTAATTTTGGTGCTGCCTCTTATTTACGCTGCCTTTGTAAATAGGGGGCTGTGTCAAAATCAATGGTTGTTTCGCTCTAACGCCCACAGCAACACCCATTGCATTCTCCTTTCACGCTAAACACAGCTTGAAAGGGTGCCTCATTTACAAAGCAGCGTTAAGCCACGTTAAGTGGCTTAACAGTGCCTTGTAAATAAGGTGAGGCCCCTATCGCCATCACAAAGTCACTGAAAGTGATGTTGTGATGGGAAGGGGCTTGTAAATATGCCCCCACAACTCATTGTTAAGGTCCAAGACAAGTTGTCCACTCTAAGCCTGATTCAAGCACATAGTACAGCGAAGTAAGCAACTGTGTAATGGGCTCTGAAAGGGCACAACAGGGCCGCTCTGCAAAGGGTAAGTGAATACGTTTCTGTCCATCAAATGACAACAGCGAAGTACCGGGTCGCAGGATCGTTCTTTCGAGAAACAGCTGCTCTGAGGTACAATCTCTGTCTGGAGCCTGCCTGCAGCTTTACAAAAAGAGAGCAGGGCTATTGGGGCATGTGAGACCATCATAGAAACAGCCTACTATAACCTACTATAGCCTACAATGTGAGACTTGATGGATCGAGATTCAGAAATAAACTGCATTTTGACTCGCGAAGTTAAACTTCCATAATTATTAATTGTATTAATGAGTTTGTGCATGATTTATATGAATCAACCTAGAATAAAAATGCATACACGACATAAGGGTTTAACATTATGTGCTCTATGTTGCACCTGCAAGTACGTTGAAAAATAATAAATTAACTTTGTCTGATGTTTTTGTCAACAATAAATGCGGCTGTTTAATTAATGGCATGTGCTTATTTTATATGTGCTTTTGTCTATGTCGTGTCTTTTATGTGGCAAAAGCTTGTGGAGAATCCTGATGGCCTAAAAGAAGATGGTAGATAAAATGCTGCTTAATTGTGCTTAAAGCTAGCTCACATAAACTAATGGGTTAACATTAGTAATGGGGGTGGGTAACAGAATGGTCTTAATTCTCTAATTAATTACTGTCTTGTGTTTGTTTAAATTATAGTTTTTCAAGTGGGCCTCAGAGAATTCGTTCCCTGGCAGAGCTGAAAAGATGACTTGACCAGAGTGAAGCCTTCGCTCACGTGCAGAGAGAAAATGCTATTTTACTAAAACAATGGCTTATTAAGCAGAACTGTTGATGGTCGAGTTGTACGTGTTCTTGGAGAGAGCACCAAGGACGAAAAGTCTGGATAGCCTGCCAAGAGTAGGAAGTGAACTTTGCATTCGGTTGAATGTTGCACTTTTGAGGAAGCTGAAAAAGGATGGTAAATCTAAGAACAATAAGGGCTTATGATGTGCCCCGGACTTGGTCAGAAATGAATGATCTAATGTGGACTGATGGCTGTCAGCCAATCAAAACACTGAATGACTGAAAATGAAATACATTTTGTTGAGATTAGTAAGTTAGAAAGGTATAAAAACTGGCCCCATGACAAGAGAGTGCTCTTCACTTACCGATTCCCGAGAGACGTGACTTGCTGACGGACTTCTTGCTCACGTAAGGATAATATGGTTTGTGGACTTTGCATTTTCCCCTCCTAGGTGAAGTGAGTCAGTTAGGGAAATAGATTTAGGGAATGAAAATCGTTTTGAAAATTATTCATGTTTCTGAGATGTTTTTAAAATGTCAGTTCAATGTGCCTTTCTTTAATAAAAGCTGCTAATTTGCTATTTGCCAATAAATAAAGTTACTTAATAAATGCTCATTTTTCGAATAATAAATTAGATTTTGAAATGACAAGCTGGTCTTGATTATTTTAAGTCTAGGTACCATCAGTTGATCTATCAACCTAAGTGACTTAATTAATTGTTTCCGTTATATTTCTATGATAATGATGATAAACTGCAGTTGTATATAATGTGTAAATTGTTTTTAATTAGTTCTAATTAATTAGGTCACATGATTCAGTTGCCTAATATCTGACTCGGTTACTTATGGGCCTTATGAGAGTTTATGATTAATGGTGAGTTTTGTGGTGTTGGGTAGTGTTGATGAGACAGAATTTCTTTAGGGGCGCTGGATCAGACTCAATCTGTCCGCATAAGATGCACTGCCGTCTCAGACAAAGTCTAACAGTAGAAATTCAGACATATAAAAAACAGGCATGCCCTTCCACCAGTAAGGAATTTGGCTCAATTGACCATTGTTGGGACGGATGTCTTTTTCATGTCTCTGGAGAGAGTGCTTGCACTGCCACATAATCACCAGGAAAGTCACTTAAAAGTTACTGCATAGTTTCTAGAACCCTATCTCAGTGAGCATGACAATGATAAATGTACACTGAAGGTATCCCTGTTTACATGGATTGAGACCCTAGACCTTGGCCCTGAGGTCGCTGGAAGGCATGCATAGTTCACCCCAGTTTCACAGAGAGTGGCTACTGCCCTCTCGACACATGCAGCAATAAATCCATAGTCAGGGGTACCTCTGTCCCTGCATTCTAACAAGAGTGGACCACTAGCTACCCCTCTGATCAAGTCTTTGCAGTCTCACATGCCTATGGTCCTGTTGCCTTTGTCTACCTGATGCGTGTTTGAGAGCCCGTGGGTGTACCGGGGAAGGATGGTGAGTTGTGACTTTTTGTGTAATGTGAGCTGTTCTGCTGGACATTTTTGGTCCGTGCCCTCCCTATTCCTTGGAGAAGCATGTTGGGCTGGGTGTAGACACTTGCTCTTACCTGTGTTTAGCTGCACATCCTTTGCATGCCTTGGAAACGCAGTGAACATGCCGCAACTGTGCCTCAGTAATAAAGGGGCACAAAGGATTAAAAAGTAGCAGACCCTCTAATTGAACCAGCCTGTCAATCAGAGGTGATAAAAGTCTGGACTTAGCGGTCAGGTGTTGTTCAAGACTGGTCTACAATTCCAAAAAGGGGACCCTTCATGTGGTCCATCTAAGGAAGCCATGCATAACCCTCCGTGTGAAAGCGAGATAAGAAGCTTTCTCACTGCATCTGCACCTTGAGGAAGTTTTCTCCATGACTAATGGATTATTCTGCAAAGGAATGTGCCAGTCTGATGAGGAGCAAGGGCATCAGCAGGATCGGCTGGAGAACCAGCTGTTCCTTTGAGGCTTGTGCAGCTGGAGCTTTGAACAAGGACATTGCAGACGGCTGCTCAAGATAAGGTAGCTTGCAGCATATCAACAGAGGCAGAGGGAGACAGGGAAGCTTGAGACCAATCCTTGAAGGTGAGATTGCGTTGCCCAGACACCTCCCCTGTGCTGTGGGAGCCTGTGTGGTACTTCCAGTTATAATCGGTAACTGGTGAAAGAGTGTCCCATGGTACAGGCCCCCTGTTTCCTTTTTGTAGCATCTGGGGGTTATCAGGGTGTTCTGGCACTCTAACTAGTCACTACCCTCCTACAGCTAGCCAGTGGCTACTTGACTAGTGTGACTCCAGGAAACTGTGCCAAGACATCAGGCATCAGTGATCGGATCTTAGACGCCACTCACTAGAGTGGTGTCATCACTCAGGACGAGAGGGCACTTCTGTTTCTTTGGGTGGAGGCTTATGGGTCTGCTCAAGAACATTTGACTTCACATCAAATGCTGACACTACCTCATTTCAATATAAGGATTGGTATCATGGCTCAAGTGAATGAGAGCAATACTGTGGAACATGATCTGTAATATACCATGCAAATTGTGTGTCTACATGTTAACTGTGATTTTATAGTGCTTAGCATCTAGGTGCTATAATACTGTTTGGGGTCCGAACTCTGGCTCAGATGGTTGTAGAGATATCTGGTTTTCACAGTTTATCCTTGTTTTATGTGTAGTATATTTCTCTTGTGCATATTAATGTACTTTTCTTTTATGGAAAGTAAAGCACTGATAGGACATTAATTTTATTAGCTGGTCTTCTGACCACTGGACTATGTATTCTGAATGTCTAACCTCATCTCCTTGAGTAAGCCTTGGACGGCTCTGTCTCACTACCCTGAGAGAGTCAAGTGGGGGAGAGGAGTACTTGGTTATCCAGTTTTGGGAGCACTAGTACTGAGACCCTGGAACCGCAGCGGGGAACACTTCAGTTTATGCGCTTGGAGTACAGAAACCTCTGATTGCTCTGGTGCCCAGGAAGCCCAGTCTAACAACAGTGTAATACATGGTAGTTGTACGCCTGATGCAGAGACCCACCTGCATCCGAGTAAAGAAGGCCACACTTGTTTGTTTAGAAGACTAAAGGCTGCAATTTATTGGTTGCTTTCACTTACAAACAATCCTTTCAATTAGTTTTAATTTGCATTGAAGAAGAAAATAGCACAGGCTATCCCATGTCCCATCTCACACCTCGAGGGTGTCTCAGAAGGGGCCCTTGAGCATTCAGAAAAAAGGAAATGCCCCATGGCAGCAATGCTTCAGTAAAGCTGGTGAGAGCGCAATTCAGCAGTGCCAGGAGCAAAATGGCGGCATGCTAATCAAGGGAAGAGTGTTCACCCACGAGGACCAGCGGAGGAGAGGCTCAACTAGGTAGCTGTCCAAAGCCTACTGTCTGGGACTATGAGGCTGCTCAATAGAGTGCCAGATTGGTTTGGTGCACCCATCAATAGACACACGCAGTGTGCGGACCCAGCTGAATGGCACCCTACCCCTCCGACAGCTCCAGGGCTGTCACCGCATCTAATGGCCAACAACACCACAGGATGTAACCTGAGCAGAAACCAGGGGTTGTGGGGCCTTGCCTCGCCTCATAGTTGAGAGGCGGCGATATGTCCACTGAAAAGACAAGGATGCAGAATGATCCAGCTGACTACCTCCCTGCACCTCACCTTGAAATCACCCAGCATACGACGATAGAAGTGTCCAAGTGGCAATTGGAGACACACATATCGCCACGGTGGTGCACTCACCAGGGGTAGCGATGAACAAGAGGAGGTGGCAGCAACTCAGGACTTCCCCTCCACTTTGCACTGAAAGAGGGTGAGAATGGAGACATCACTGCCCGATTAAATTAAGTATTGCCCTCATACAGATGGGATAGCCCACCCAGACAGTCCAGACATGGGTCCTGTGCTCTCTGTATCACTAGAGCCAAGCTGTACCCGGCTGATGAGCCCATAACTAGGCTGAAACCGGTCCTGGGTTGCTTGTGTTGAGGTGGCATGGTGAGCAAAGGAACGATCGGTTGGAGTGCTACCCCAAGCTATTGCCAGAGGATGAACTTATTGTACACAGTCTCCTATCACCTTTTGTGTGTTTCATGTACCACCCTAATTCACATTGGTATGCACTGATGTGGGTCCTGTGCTCAGTATGTCACTGAAACTAAGCTGTACCCAGCTGATGAGCCCATAAATAGGGCCAAACCGGTTCTAGGTTGCTTGTGGACTGGTTCAAGGAGGACCTGGCAAGGCAGTTTGGGTTGGGCTGTTACATGAGGAGCAGGGTCAAGGCTGATTTGCATATGGCTGGGTCCAAACTGAGGTGGCATGTTGAACAAAAGAACGCTGGGTTGAAGTGCTACTATGAGTACTAGACCTGTCCTCCTTAGGGTGGTCTTAACCCCAACATTTTGCCTGCTTACCTATTCATTTTCCTGAATCTTTTTGTAGCCTTAGGGCTCTGAGAACTTTACCACTGCTGACCAGTACTAAATACATGATCTACTCCCCTAAACATGGTAGCAGGGGTGTATAATCGATTGGAATATTTAATTTACCTGTAAGTCCCATGTAAAGTGGTACGTTATATACCCAGGGCATGTAAATTAAATACTACTAGTGGGCCTGCAGCACTGATCGTGCCACCCACACAAGTAGCCCTTTAAACATGTCTCAGGCCTGCCACTGAAGAGCCTGTGTGTGCAGTTTTACTGCCACGACCACTTGGCATTTAAAACCCTTTGCCAAGCCCTAAACTTGCCTTTTATTACACAAAGGGCACCAATAAAGTAGGCCCTAGGTAGCCCATAGAGCAGGGTACTGTGTAAGTAAAAGGTAGGACATGTACTTTTAAGTTTTGCATGTTCTTGTAATGAAAAAACATCTTAATTAATTTCTCGGTACCAGGACATGCAAAACGTAAAAGTACATGTCCTATCTTTTACTTACACAGCTCTCTGCCCTATGAGCTACCTAGGGCCTACCTCAAAGGCAAAATCCTCCCATAGGTTAACATTGGGAATTCCTTAATTCATTTTTGAGCTGTAATTCCTGAATAAAAATAAGTCGCTGTATCATGTTTTTAACCTGTAAAGAACCTCTGTCAGAAGAAGTGTGGTGCTGCTACAAGGACTGACACTATGCTGGACAGCTAATGTAGAAGACCAACTTTTCTGCTGTTCTGCCATGATGCCTACTGCTCTCTGACTCTACTGAGGGAGAGCTGGAGTCTACACTGCAACCAAAGTGATGTCCAAAGGCTTGCCTCCTGTGGCTTGAGACTCAGGGCTATCAAAGTCTCGACACCTGTTCCTGTGAAGGTTCACTGGAAGTGGACCCAGATACTTGCACTAGAGAAATCAACTCATCTCCAGTCTTCTTGGAACAGAACCAGTGTATCGACCCTGTTGCGGGAGTAGAATCAGCACATCTTACTCAGAAACAGCACTTCTCCTCCAGAACCACTGCATTGGAGCCGCACATCACCTCTGCAGCAGTGTGGCGAGATCGACGCATCTCCTTTGCTGTGCAGAGAAATCCAGCGCATTGCCTCGGAACCAATGCCTCTCAGTTTTGGCACTTCATCCTCGGAACCAATGCATCACCATCAGTGCGGGATCCACTCATTGCTCGACAGCTCCCTGCATATCACTGTTGCGACCCAGTTCAAGGTGCTCTGTTTCTCTGGGCCTGTGTGGCTCTTGTATCTGGTAAATATGTCTCCTTACAACGCATATGAATACATCGCATGCCATTACAACGCGATCATTATATCAACTGCCTTGTTACAACATGAACCAGTACATCACAAGTCATTACAATGTCTCGCTGTAGAGGGCGTGCTTGACTTAGGAATAGTATTATGCAGCGGGTTAGAGAAATCAAGGGCCAAACCATAACGTGGGAGTGAAGGTTTTATTTTCCCAAACACTTTTCTCCGTTTGGAAGCCAGTCTCAAACAAAAAAAAAAATGTTCATAAGTACAACGTTTTTTTTCCGTGCCACATAGTGGTACTTAGGCAATCCATTCCTTATTGTCAGGGTCAGCTCCGGTCTTCTGGGGTAGCTCACAGGTTTGGAAGCACCAAAACAAAAACAAAGGAGGAAGGTGTATAAGTATGTCGTATTACTCGTGGAGAGGGTAGGATGTGAGGGACCACCAAAACGCTGTAGTGCTCGATTTAAAGAAAGAGGTGAGCGGTGTCTAGGTACGGGTGAG
Organism: Lissotriton vulgaris; assembly: GCF_964263255.1. Lineage (NCBI taxonomy): Eukaryota > Metazoa > Chordata > Amphibia > Caudata > Salamandridae > Lissotriton > Lissotriton vulgaris. Next base: position 1,207,272,208 of record NC_141695.1, read on the forward strand.
GAGAAGGACGATAGAGGAGTTATACCGCTGTAATTGCTGGTCCGGTCCCTCCTCCCAGCCCAATTTGCAAACCGGTTGCGTACCTGTGATAGCCACGCTCCTCCCGGAGTGTGGATAGGTGTAGCGTATGGTCGTTGGCCTCCAGGCGTATCTGTAGGTCTTCTCGGGTCCACGTCTGTTTTCGCCTCTGCCAAGTCCGTGGTCCGTCCTTCGCTTCCCCTACTCTCCGCTGCGTTCATCTTCTCTGACTCTCTCTCGTTGGGAACAGCGCGCACCGGCTTCCTGATTTCCTCCTCCCTTATTGGCCAGGGGGTGATGACGTTGCAAGAGGGGGCCGGTCTTTCTTGAGAAGGTCCCTGGTGAAAGGAGCAGTACTGAATTTCGGTGATTTCCTCTGGTGTAGCGTCAAAGGTGTCGAGCCATTCATTGTGCTGTGGGGAAACGAGAGGGTCATTGGAAGAAGAGACATACCACCAGTCCTCGTTATACTTATCTCTTCCCGGCTTGCTAGGGACCTTGTGACATATTATTTACTATTCCTACTCCAGTTTGTGCAACAGCAAGGAAGGTGTTGGATTGTAAATCCAACACCAGCACGCCCCCTAGAGCAAGTCATTGAAACGACTTGCGATGCAATAGTACACGTGGTAACAATGCGGTCGTTGTAAGGGTACCGTGATGTGGAGACAGCGTTGTAAACAGTGTTTCCTGTATCAGGCCCATGCTCCATCATAGTCGGCTTGAGCTCTTGACCTTGCCCCGGTCCAGTGCAACCAGATAATCCACACTGGCGCTTTTTGCTTTTAAGCACTACAACCCTTTTTGATCTTTAATTCATAACTCGACTTGTACTTATTGGATTTTTGTCATTGTGGTCTTGATTTATTTTGAAATTATTGTCTATTTTCCTAACCTAGGGAAGAGTATTTTTGTGGTCTTTACATTGTGTTACTGAGTGTGTTGTGTTGCACAAATACTTTATACATTGCCTTTAGATAAGCCTGACTGCTCTGTGGCAAGCTACCACAGGGTGAGCGCAGACTATCTTTTAGTGTATCTAGCTTACCCTTACTAGTAGTGTGGTTCCTGCTTCACAGGGTGCATACCTTTGCCAAACAGATACTCAATTTCTTTCACTGGTGATCAGTGATGAGGATAGGACTTGTGTTTGGGCAAATCCATATAATAACTAATTGTTCACTACTACTCTACACTAAAGACCAATTTAAACCCTTTTTCAATTCTCCCTAAATGGTTTTTTAATTACTTGCTAAAACCATGTCTCTGTCTGGATAGCCATCTGCACAGGCATTGATTGAGTTTGAGCTGGCCCTGATTTTTCCAGGGTATTTATTGGTCAGACAGATGCCTCAGAGCATGGTATAGGGCAGTACTATCACAACTTAATGAAGATGGCCTAGGCCAACCTTTAGCCTTCATCTCCAGAGCGTTACTTCCCAGGGAACAAAGGTGGAGTGCTATTGAGAGAAATGTTTTTGTTATGGTCTGGGTAATGAAGAAGTTGAGACCATACCTGTCTGGGACTCACTGCCTGATTCAGACTGACCACAGGCCTCTCAGGTGGCTCATGCAAATGAGAGGTGAGAATCCAAAACTGTTGAGGTGATTCATTTCTCTACAGGGGATGAACTTCCGGGTGGAACACATTCCAGGGGTAGACCACACCAATCCTGTGGGCTATCCGTGTTTTTCTGCGGTAGTGCTGAGAACACGCAAGAGGTTGGGTAGCTCTTCCTACTTTGAGCTGAGGAGTCACGTGTTAGACCTGTCATCCTTAGGATTGTCTTCCCATAAACCATGTGCTTGCTTACCTCCTCTTTTTGCTGAATTGTTTTGTTGGTCTCCAAAGGCTTGTTGTCTTGACTCCTGCTGCTTGAACCTCAGGGCTACCAAAGTCTCTAAACCTGCTCCTGTGCCTGGATCACTGGAAGTCAGTCAACATTTGCACTAAAGAAATCAATGCATCTCAAGTCTGCTTGGAGCAGAACTGGTGCATTGAACCTGTTGCAAGAGTAGAATCGAATTGAACCATTGCACTTGGAAGCAGCGAATCGCCTTGCAAACTAATACATTAAAACTGCATATTGAGGGGGCGTGGCTAGCAGCCGGTGATGGCGGCAGCAACCTAGAGAGGCTCCCGTAGCAAGGCGGCATCCCGCAACAATCCGCATGCCTATCCGCTCACTGATCAGTCCAGAAGGGGTGTCCTGGGTGCGGTGACCGAACGGCGCAAGCAAAGAAAATTTGGGACCGCTCAGACCCCACCATCGGGACGAAACTTCGTCCGAGTCCCTCACGGAAGACGGGCCTGGTGGCACGAGGCGAGCACCGGTGTCGAGTGGAACCTAGGGCCGGGCGGAAGTCTATCCTCCCCGGCACGACCTACCGGAAATAGTCGCGGACGACGGCACTCGACGCCACCGGCTGGCAATCCTTCCCGCCGACCATTTCACCCTTCACGCATATCCAGTGGCACTACGCTGTGGTGCCCCCTTTGCTGCGCTCGACACACACCGTGGGACCTGCGAGGCACCAGTCGCCATTTTGCTTGAACTTGCCGGGACCGCAACGGATCCGCGGCCGTCGGCAGCGCCTTGCCAGCGTCAGCGACCCCTGGCCCATACCCGGTCTGGACCTTCTTCATACCCCCTCCCCCCCAAGCGGACGTCTCGCCGAAAAGGAACAATGGCGGGGAGGGGGCCACGACAGACCGCCGCTCAGGCGAAGCTCGGAAAATTTGCTTATGACAACCGGACGTCCACTCCACCTGAGCAGCGCAATTCACTGGGAAAGGGCGCGGACAACGACGGTGCCAAAAAAGCCACGCTGGACGATGTACTGAGAGCGCTGGAGCAGGTGCAGGCCACGGTGGGCTCGACCGCGGCCGAGGTTACCCTTATTAGAGCCGACCTCCAGAAAATGAGCGAAAGGGTGAAGCAGGTGGAGGTTGTGACCAAATCATTGATAGAGGACGTTTCCGACCTACAAGTGGCAATGGAGAGACTACAGGCGGACAATAAACTTCTCAAAAGCAAGCTGGACGACCAGGAAGGGCGTTCCAGACGCAACAATGTCCGTATCTTGGGGGTTCCGGAGTCCGAAACAAAGGGAGCCATGGATTTGTATGTTGAGGACCTTATAAAGACAAAACTGGCCCCGAAGGGACTATCCAACTTCTTTACAGTAGAGCGGGCCCACCGGGTCCCCGGGGGGACACCTACCCCGGGGGCCGCCCCGCGCCCCATCCTGGCGCGACTCTTTAACTTTAGAGACCGTGATGCAGTCCTCCAGGCAGCCAGGGTGGCACCGCCCATCCAAATCCAAAATTCACGGATATCCTTTTTCCCGGATTACACGGCGGAGGTCACCCGCAGGAGGAGGACCTTCTTAGAGGTTAAAAAATCACTCCGCGACCAAGAACTGCCGTACTCCATGTTGTTTCCGGCCCGACTGAGAGTGGTGGCCGATAAGAAGGTCTGGTTCTTCGACTCAGCGGAGTCTGCAAGAGAATGGCTGGATGGTTGGCGCACTGTGGACCGCACTTCCAACCGCCGACGCAACAGGACGGGAGAGGAGAGCCGGCCGGGCTCACAATCGTCGACCAGGGGCAGTGCGAATGGATCACCGTTGCAGGACCACATGGGAGCTGCTGGAGGCAAATGACACTGCCATGGGGGACTAAATGTGTAACCTGGACCTTATTCCCACTATGATTGTTCACCAAGTCGTTCATGGACGCTGGCACAGACAACCCGAGGACAGTAGAGGGACCGCCTGCTTTGGGGGACACTCTCCCCTGACGCGCAAGTACTCTGTTTTTGGCATGGGATAAGCGCTCTGCTAAGTTGGGGTGGCGGGCAGTTCTGAGTCCGTTTGGCAGGGAGGCAGGGTGGGGGGGGGTTGGGGGGGGTTTGTTTGTTTTTACGGGATGTTCACAGTATCGATCACAAACTGTAAAATGCACTATAATGCTTATTGAACTGTTGCTGGGGTGGCGGAGTCTGCTCCGATGGTTTCTGTCTCTAATGTTTACTGATGGTGGATGTGTAGCCTAACGTAATGCGAACGGGGGAGACGCGAATGGGCGGCTCCTCCCTCAAACTTCTAGCATGGAACGTGCGCGGCCTAGGTGATAAAGTGAAGCGCGGCCTCGTTCTGTCCGAGGTGAAACGTCACAAACCTGACCTGATACTCCTCCAAGAGACCCATTTAACGGGTAGCGCCACTAAGGCCCTGGACAGGAGGGGGTATAAAATGTTAACCCACTCGGAATTCTCCACTGGGTCCCGGGGCACGGGTATCCTACTTAGAAAGTCCTCCAATTTTATCACCCTCAGTACTAGGACTGACACACAGGGCTGTTTTGCGGCAGCGGCAGGACAATGGGACGGGCGCCCCTTGACAATAGTTTCAGTTTACATCCCACCATCATTGCACTCCGTGATGTTGCCAGCCCTGGGCGACTTCTTGCTGTCCCTCCCCGAGGGTGCCATACTTCTAGGCGGGGACTTCAATGCATCTGCGGACCCGCAACTCGATAGGTTTCCAGCGGCTGCCCTCCCCGGGGGTCCCTCCAGGTTTCAGCGCTTCACAGAGGCACTAGGGCTGGTAGACATATGGCGCCATGTTCACCCCACACTGCGACAGTACACGTTCCACTCCACCGTCCACAATAGCCTATCCCGCATTGATCACTTCCTGGCGTTGGGGGATGGGTTACAGCGCGTAGAGGAAGTGCACATACACCCTAGGGGCATCTCAGACCACTCCCCACTGACTCTCACCATTACCTCAAGGACACGAACGCGCCACCGCGTCTTCCCTATGCACGCCTCTTATCTAAAGGTCCCTAGGGTCAGGAAGGCCCTGCAGACCGCCACGACACATTATTTCATGGAGAACGAACCGACAGCAGCCTCGGCTGAGATCCTCTGGGAGGCCTATAAGACAGTCCTAAGGGGGCAAGCCGTCAGTTCTATAACGTCACATAGGAGAGAACAGGCAGCTGAACACGCGGCCCTTGAGCTCCGACTGCGCGGAGCCACCACTGCCCATGAAGCAGACCCCACGGATGACACAACGCATGCACTAGCACTTGCCCAACGTCTGTATACAGACCACGCTCGGCTCATCACGCAAGGCCACATCTCAGATACACAAAACCGAGTATATGATGTGGGGGACAAAGCGGGAAAAATGTTGGCCTGGCTCGACAAGAGAGGGGGTAGCTCCAGAGGGATCCAGCAGGTGAGAGACAAGGAGGGCAATACTCAGACTGACCCAGATCGCGTAGTGGAGGCACTGGCTACCCATTTTGAGAAAGTATACACTCCGGAATGGGACATCACCGCGATTGCAGCCCAAAGCGCACTCTACGACATAAACATCCCGGCACTGTTACCGGAGGCCGCAACTGAGCTTGAGGCACCGTTCACAGCTGACGAACTGCGGATCGCCATTGGGGCCCTCCGTACGGGCAAAGCGCTAGGGCCAAACGGCATCCCAGTCAAATGGTTCCAAGCACGCACAGACGTTCTGAGCCCATATCTGCTCCGAATGTACGAAGAGTGCCGTGATAAGGGGGTGCTCCCGCTGGACCAACCGACGGCCGCGATCGTGGCTATTCCAAAGCCCGGTAAGCCCCCTGAGGAATGCTCCTCATACCGCCCTATATCTTTACTCAACGCAGAAAGTAAGATTCTAGCGAAACTTCTGGCAAATCGTCTCCTGCCTCATCTGTCCGATCTTATTCACCCGGACTAGTCAGGGTTCATGCCCCACAGGAACACCTCGCTCAATCTCAGGCGGGTACATGGGGTGTTGGCTAAAGCAGTTGACATAGGCGAACCTGCGGCCATATTGGCGCTTGACGCGAAAATGGCCTTCGACATGGTGGAGTGGGCCTATCTCTTTGAGGTACTCCAGTATATGGGATTTGGACCCGTCTTCATCTCCTGGATCAAACTGCTATACACCGCACCGGTAGCGCATGTGGTAGCGAACGGCCACATTTCACGCTCCTTCCCACTCCGGCGCGGCACCCGACAAGGGTGCCCTCTTTCCCCCCTTCTTTTTGCGCTCTCACTGGAGCCCTTGGCTATCCGCATCAGGACTACCCCTTTGCTTCACGGGATTAAATGGAAGGAGGGCTGGGAAGACCGCGTCTCGCTTTACGCGGATGATATGCTGGTGTACCTGACGGACCCCGATCACGGCATACCGGCCCTCTTGCGCCTTTGCAACGACCACGGAGAGATATCGGGATACACTATTAATTGGAGTAAATCTGAACTGTACGCCCTGACGGGTGGCCACCCAACGCTTGGACCAGACTGCCCTCTGCGACTGGCCGGCTCCTCATTTAAGTACCTTGGTATTCACGTTACGGGTGACCCGGCGGAACACGAAAAACTGAACCTCGCGCCACCACTGAACCGCCTCAAGCAAGATGCGAGCTTCAGGGCGGGATTACCGTTAACGATGCTTGGGAAAGCAGCCCTGTTTAAGATGAAATCCCTGCCCCGCTTCCTATATATCCTAGACAATAACCCCTTTGCTGTGCCCCAGAGGTACTTCAAAAGGGTGGAGGCAGTGGTCTCTGGTCTGCTGTGGGACAACCGCCCGGCGCGTATAGCACACGCCAAGCTCTGCAGGAGCTGGTACGAGGGCGGCATCGCACTTCCCAACCTCTATCTCTACTACTGGGCGGCACAGCTCAGACCGATCAATCAGTGGCTGCATGCATCGCAATCGGACCCGGCATTCCAGGCGGACAGGGCCCAACTGGGTACCAGTGGCCTACTGGCCCCGCTTTATGATAGACGGAAACTCAGATCGCTGAAGGGCCCCACTAGGCTCACAGTGGCCACCTGGCACGCAGCCACCGCTGCACTAGGGTGGAAAGACACACTCACTAAACTCACTCCACTCTGGGACTCACGAGCCCTAGGCAACCTCCGGACCAGTAAGGGGTTCTCCCGCTGGGACGATATCGGCATCTCAACGGTGGGGGACGTGTGGGAACATGGGGGAGTCATTACTTTTGCCCGCCTGAAAGAACTCTATGACCTAGGGCCACACGAAACCTACCGATATGTCCAAATCCGTCATGCATTACTGGCGGCTGTTCCGGCGGGATCGACTCTCCCCGAGTCCTCCCCGCTAGAGGATCGCCTTCTGACGGATTACATGGTAGAAAAAGCCACCTCCCTCACCTACCGAAAACTCCTTAACAATTCCCCGGACCCGCTAGTGCCTCTCAAGGAGAAATGGGAGCAGGAAGTGGGCGAGATGGATGAACATGAATGGAACGAGGCACTGGCGTCCCCTAAGGAAGCGGGAATATCGTCAAAAATGAGGCTCATCCAACTCAAAGTTCTACATAGAACATATTACACCAGGACACTGCTTCACCGCATACAACGAGCCCCTGACCCTTTCTGCTTGCGAGGCTGCGGGGAGGAGGGCACACTTTTCCACATATTCTGGGAGTGCTCAGTTATACACTCCTATTGGCGTCAGGTCATGCGCACTGTGTCACAGGTGTTGGAGGTTTCGGTGCTCCCGGAACCGCGGCGTTGCCTCCTCAATGTGTGGGAACCTACAGACTTGTCCCGGCATGGCCGCCTCTGGGTAACATTAGGGATGATGATGGCCAAGAGAGACATCGCGCAGCGCTGGGGGATGGCGGACCCCCCGACGGCCTCACAATGGTGCGTAAATATGGACAGGGCCATGGTCACGGAACGCGCAGTTTACTTGAACAGGGCGTGTCCGGCCAAGTGGAACAAAGTGTGGTCCCCATGGAACACATACCGGGGCGACATCTGTGATCCACTACCTGAGGATGACCCACTAGACTCAGACGAAGAAGACGGGTTGGGCTGAGGAGGACTGAGTGAGGCGGGGGGATACATCGGGGAGGGCTGGAGGGATGAGGGTGGTTTGCTCACACTCTACCTAGCAGAGAGGGCGGCATAGGGTTGGCCCTAACTCAGGACTAAACTCATATCTAACTGGCAATAAGCTTATTTCACTGATTGTACTGTAACTTCCCGAAGTTTTGAATGTTCTTTTCTTAGGTATAAAACTGAAAATGGAAAACCTCGTACTCTAAGCATGGACCATTTGCATTTCGCCGTCACCACTTGTTTACCGATCTTTACCCTCATGACTTCGACGACTACCGGCACAACTGTATTGTAAAGATCGTTCTTCTTTGACACCTTGTATAGCGGCCGGCCCAATTGGGTTGTAGGCGACAAGCTGTGTAAACTGTGAAGGCACAATAAAGGTTTTCCCAACAAAAAAAAAAAAAAAACTGCATATTAACGCCGCAGCAGTGTGGAAGGATGGACGCATTCCCTCGACTGCGCAGGTAAACCCAGGACATCGCATCGGAACCAATGCCTCCCGGGTTCAGTGCTTCATCTTCAGAACTAACTCACTGAAAACACTGTGGGATCTACATTAACACAACGCTCAACTGCGTACCGCATCTCACAGTTACGACCAGGATCGAGGTTTTCTGTTCCCCAGGAATGCATCGCTCCTGTATCCGGCTCATGCTCCATCACGGTCAGCCTGAACTATTGGTACACAGTCAGTTCAGTTCAGTAAAATCTTTATTTCGATGAAAAATTCATCATAAAAAGTACATAATACAAATAATGCATTATACAAAAAAATATACGTTCATTGTGAGACTGAACCATAAGATTTAAAAACATATTGCACGGGGGGTTATTAAAAGTGTTAAAAGAATATTTCACAATTATCATTATTCAGTCACGGGTTTTCCTAAGTCTTACTGTTACTCTCAAAAAATGTATAATTGAGCACAATGTACGGGTATCAGCAGCCATTTGTAAAAAATTCAGGGCAGTCTTGACTTGGCGAATTTTGGCCTCCTTTAAAATATCAACCAGAAATCTCTGACGGGGCATTTGATAAAAGGAACATAGAAGTACAAAATGAAGGGTGTCCTGCGGAGACCTATTGTCGCAGCCGCAGGCACCCTTCCGCTCAACTGTCACTGTAAAACCTGAGGGATAAGCTAAAATATGATGTAACAGATTAAGCCTAAAACGACACATTAAAAATCTATCCTGATGATTATACATTAAAAATAAATAAGGTTCAATACGCGCCCCATTTCTCACTTGGCAATGTGCCACCACTGATTTCTTTAATAAATCGGAGCTTAATCTTTCTGCTTCAAATTTATCTAATAGTTCTCTTTTAATTTGAGGTTTGCATGTGGGGGTAATGGTACACAGTCAAAATATTGAGTTGTAAATATCGACCTACACAAACACACAATAAAAAATTTTTTATTGGAAAATATTTGTAAATAATTAGAAATATCGAAGGTAAAGAATAGCGATGTCAAGAATATCGTTGGACAGAATATCGACCCTAAGGTAAGTAATATCGATTTTTTTTATATCGATGTAAGTAATATCGAAGTCAGTAATATCGATATCAAATACATCGATGTTAGTAATTTCGATGTTACTAATATCTATATTTTTACTATTGTTATGTATTTTAGTATGTATTTAATATGTATGTGTTATATGTTTTTTGTTAAGTATTTTACTTGTTTTAAGTTATATGTGAACTATTTTAATATATTTATAATGTTATTTTTAGGTCAATATTATGTTTTAGTACCGGAGCGGGTTGTGGGTTTATAGGGGAATAGGGTGGGAAGTAATTCAATTATATTAAATTAATTATTACTTTTTAGGAGTTATAAATTAATTTTAGTTCATTTTTGTGTTTAAGTTCTGTGGCGGGTAGTGGGTTTATAGGGGAATTGGGTGGGAAGTATTTTAATTGTAATTAGGTAATGAATTATTTGTATTTATTGGTATTGATAATTTATGTATTTTTAATTAATTATTAATTGACAAATAATAATTTTAATTGGTAATTAATTGTTTTAATTAGTAATTAATATTAGTTATTGTTAAATATTTATTTAATTGGTAATTAATGTTTGTAATTGGTAGTTAAAGTTTGAAATTGGTAGTTAATGTTTGTAATTGGTAGTTAATTCTTGTAATTGGTAATTAATGTATTTAATGTGTAATAATTTTTGTAATTGGTAATTAATTTATTTAATTGGTAATTAAAATATTTTTTATTGGAAAATATTTGTAAATAATTTGTAATTAATGTGTTAAAAAAAGTATTTTTTGGGATACGAATAATATTATTGTTTAGTGTTAGTAAATAATTATTAATAATATTTGTTTTGTTTTTACATTATTTTATTGCTTAATATTTATTATTTGGTAACTATTATTTATTAATTAATATTTATTGTGAATTTATTGTTAATTATTTATTCAAATCTACTTTTTTCTTTAATATTAATGGGTATTTTTAAATGATGTTTAGTTATTTAAAAATTAAAACTTTAATAAATGTAAATATAAAAAATACTTCTAAGTATGTTTTATTTAATTTGTATGGTATCCAACGCTTTCTCTACTGTTGCACTCTCTGGAGTTGGAATAGTAATTTTTACCCCTACGCTATCCAACGCTTTTCCTACTGTTGCACTCTCTGGAGTTGGAATAGTAATTTTTACCCCTACCCTATCCAACCCTTTCCCTACTGTTGCACTCTCAGGAGTGGGAATAGTAATTTTTACCCCTACGCTATCCAGCGCTTTCCCTACTGTTTCACTCTCTGGAGTTGAAATAGTAATTTTTACCTCTATGCTATCCAAAACGTTCCCTAATGTTTCACTCTCTGGAGTGGGAATAGTCATTTTTACCCCTACGCTATCCAACGCTTTCCCTACTGTTGCACTCTCTGGAGTTGGAATAGTAATTTTTACCCCTGCGTTATCCAACGCTTTCCCTCCTGTTGCACTCTCTGGAGTGGGAATAGTAATTTTTACCCCTACACTATCCAGCGCTTTCCCTACTGTTTCACTCTCTGGAGTTGGAATAGTAATTTTTAACCCTACGCTATCCAACGCTTTCCTTACTGTTGCACTCTCTGGAGTTGGAATAGTAATTTTTACCCCTACGCTATCCAACGCTTTTCCTACTGTTGCACTCTCTGGAGTGGGAATAGTCATTTTTACCCCTACGCTATCCAGCGCTTTCCTTACTGTTTCACTCTCTGGAGTTGGAATACTAATTTTTACCCCTACGCTATCCAGCGCTTTCCCTACTGTTGCACTCTCTGGAGTGGGAATAGTAATTTTTACCCCTACGCTATCCGACGCTTTCTCCACAGTTGCACTCTCTGGAGTTTGAATAGTAATTTTTAACCCTACGCTATCCAACGCCTTCCTTACTGTTGCACTCACTGGAGTTGGAATAGTAATTTTTACCCCTACGCTATCCAACGCTTTCCCTACTGTTGCATTCTCTGGAGTGGGAATAGTAATTTGTACTCCTACGCAATCCAGCGCTTTCTCTACTGTTTCACTCTCTGGAGTTTGAATAGTAATTTTTATCCCTAAGATATCCAGCGCTTTCCCTACTGTTTCACTCTCTGGAGTTGGAATAGTAATTTTTACTCCTACGCTATCCAATGTTTTCTTTACTGTTTCACTCTCTAGAGTGGTAATAGTAATTTTTATCTCTATGCTATACAATGTTTTCCCTAATTTTCTGGAGTGGGAATAGTAATTTTACATTTTACGCTGTCCAATGTTTTTAATACTGTAGAGTTTTTTGGGACTTTAAATAGTAGTTTTATTTATTATTTAGAATTAATTTAGATACTGTATTATGTTATTAATTTTAAAAATATTGAAAGTATATATATTTTTTTTAATTTATTAAAAATATTTATTTACTTTTTTATGTAAATATTTTATTTGTGGAGATCTATTTGTAGTTTATAGTATTTTTAAATAATTTATAAGTAATTATAGTAATTATTAAAATGTAATATTAAGTAAATATTTAATATATATTTTACATATGTGTTTAATTAATATTATATTATTATATATCTAATATTTATTCATTTTAAACATTACTAAATATTTGTAACAATGTTTATTTTATTTATAAGTATTATTTACTTTTTTTAAACATTATATTTTAACAGATATAAAACGATATTTTTAATTACGATATTTTTAACATCGATATTTTTGTTTAGATATTTTTATACTTACCATGTTGTAGATAGGATGTCGATATACTTGCCTTCGATATTCCAGCCTCGATGTTTCTGTAGGTCGATATTTTGTCTGTTGATATACTGTCATAGATCCGAACTACTGGGTTTGCCCTGATCCAGCGCGACCAGTTAACTTGCATTGGCGCTTATTGTTTCTAAGGGCTACAACCCTTTTTATTCTCTAAAAATTCATAACTCGACTTATACTTATTGAATTTTTGTCATTCTAGTTGTGATGTATTTATAAAATTATTGTCCATTTTTATAACTCTATGTGGAGTATTTTTGTGGTGTTTTTACTATGTTACTGTGTGTGTTGTGTCGCACAAACACTTTACACATTGCCGCTTTAGATAAGCCTAACTGTTCTGTGGAAAGCTACCAGAGTGTGAGCACATATGTTTTAGTGTGTGTCTAGCTTACCCTGGCTTGGATTGTGGTTCCTGCTAGGACAAGGTGCACCTCTGCCAACCAGACCCCAATTTCTAACACTGAGCTGTTGCCAGAGATTAGACGTATTGCAAGCATTTTCCATTCACCTTATGTGTGTTTCATGTACCGCCCTAAGTGGCATGGGTATTCCCAGACATGGGTCTGGTACTCACTGAGTCACTGGAACAAGTTGTATCTGGAGGATGAACCCATAACTAGGGCAAAACCGGTTCTCGGATGCTTAGATTGCAGTTCAGCGAGGACCTGGCTTAGCAGTTTGGTTTGGATTGTTCACATGAGGAGCAGGGTCAAGACTGATTTGCATATGGCTGGATCCAAACTGAGGTGGCATTATGAACAAAAGAACGATGGGTTGGAGTGCTACCCCGAGCTACTGCCAGAGGTTATACTTGTTGCAAGCTTCCTTCCATCACCTTTTGTGTGTTTTACAGCCCACCCAATACCAGCTCCCAGGGCCAATCATGAGGACAGTGGAGGACCAGGAGGTTATATTGAGTCCCCTTGGGAGACTCCCATCTCAATCAATGTTCATCTAGTGTTCTGTCCTCGCTGCAGCTGGAGGCCAATTTGCCAAATTCCCAGGAGACCTAGCCAATGCTCAAACATTGGATGCGCTCCACGCTACTTGCACGGTGCTCGCCAGCAGAGGTGGACCATCAGCAGGAGCTATACCAGGCTGGGTTAGAGACTGCAATTTCCCACATCCGTCACAACTCACAACAATGAGCCTAGGGCCACTACAAGGCCAAAGATGGTTGCAACCTTTAAGGACTTGTTTCTGGTCTTCCTTCTCAAAGAAAGGAGAGCCTGTTACTGTGATACCCTTGCAACCAACTCATGGGGATGACATTGAGGACCTTACCAAAAGTGTTTTACTCCACCTCAAGACCGAATTGGGCGCTGTCAATGATGACCTAAAAAAAAAAACCTCTCAGAGCTATGAAGGGACTTGCAGTACTTGGGAACTAGAGTAGATCATTTGGAGGAGACCCAGGACGAGCATACCCTGGACCTTGAGGAGTATCGCTTCACACTTAGTAAAGATGAATGATCAACAGATTTCACTTCTGGAGAAACAGGAGGACCTGGAACATTGTTCTCACTGCTGTAACCTTTGGATCAAGGGTGTGTCTACTGGCAAGGAAGGAAGGCGTTTGACCAGGGTGGTGGCAGCACCTTGTGATCGAGCTTGGGATTGGCGAAGCAGACTGCGAGTGATCTCTTCTGCTACTCGCCTCACGCTGCAACTTTCAGTCGACCCTTTTTTAAAAATTCTATTTTTAAACTCCAATTGATTTAATAATTGTGTAGTCTGTATTTTTAAAATCACCTTGGTGTACCGCTGTGTGCGCTGCTTACCGGTCCCCCTGGGCCCCGTTCCACCGCGGCTTGCCTGTGCCGATTGACGTGGAGGGCTAGGTTGGGCGCCATCTTGGGCGGACCCGGACCCCGGCTGGACTCGAGTTAGCGGTCCAGCTCGGGGAGGGGCCTGGGCTACAAATAGAATTGACTGTGGTGTGTCAGTGCGTTTGACCAGGGTGGTGGCAGCACCGTGTGATCGCGCTTGGGATTGGCAAAGCAGACTGCGAGTGATCTCTTCTGCTACTCGCCTCACGCTGCAACTTTCAGTCGACCCTTTTTTAAAAATTCTATTTTTAAACTCCAATTGATTTAATAATTGTGTAGTCTGTATTTTTAAAATCACCTTGGTGTACCGCTGTGTGCGCTGCTTACCGGTCCCCCTGGGCCCCGTTCCATCGCGGCTTGCCTGTGCCGATTGACGTGGGGGGCTAGGTCGGGCGCCATCTTGGGCGGACCCGGACCCCGGCTGGTCTCGAGTTAGCGGTCCAGCTCGGGGAGGGGCCTGGGCTACAAATAGCGATGTGTCCCAGAGCGCGCAGCGGTCTCGCGCAGCGGGCGCGCCGTCTGCGCGCCGAAGGAGCGCCAAAGGAGGGCCCGTCTGTGCCCGTCCGTGCCTCGGACGGGCCCAGGGCCAGCCATACTGCCTCCCCTCCACAGGACCGAGATGGGCCACATAGAATTGTTTACTCCCGCTCTGATCTCCTGAATGCTGCTCCTCCTGATGAGCAAAGCTGCTGTCAACGAAGAGGGCCTGAGTTTGTCGGGACGGCATGCCCGAAACGCGGCTTCTCCTCCCAGCTCACGCTTCCCCCGCGCTTAGGCGCTGACATGGATCATACGAAAACTGTCAGAGCTGGCCTTATTAACGCTAGATGTTTATGTTTATGTTTATAGTTTTATAGAGCGCGTAGTCACCCAGTGGGTATCCCAGCGCAGAACCTTTTACACGCAAGGGAAGTGGTCGGGAGGAATGACAGTTTAGGGGAAGAGTAGGGTTTTGAGGGTTTTCCTGAACCGAAGGAGGTTGGGTTCTACTCTGAGGCTCAGAGGGAGTGCGTTCCATTTGTTTCCTGTGTTGACCGAGAATCGGCGGCCCCCTATGCGGGCCTTTTTCACCTTGGGGATCGTGATGAGGTTTCCGTGCTCCGAGCGAAGCGCTCTCGTGGGTCTATAAGGGGTGATCCAGTTCTTTAGTATGGGGGGACCGGTGTTATGGAGTACCCTGTGGGCAAGACAGAGGGCCTTGAAAGTGACCCTTTCCCTGACAGGGAGCCAGTGCAGCTTCCTAAGTGCGGGCTTCGCAGATGATCTAGCCGGGGTGTTCGTT
Organism: Lissotriton vulgaris; assembly: GCF_964263255.1. Lineage (NCBI taxonomy): Eukaryota > Metazoa > Chordata > Amphibia > Caudata > Salamandridae > Lissotriton > Lissotriton vulgaris. The sequence goes on from NC_141695.1 coordinate 1,207,287,530, forward strand.
AGGAGTCGGGCTGCAGCATTTTGGGCTTTCTGCAGAGTTTGAAGAGTAGATTCTGGGGAGCCTAGGTAAATGGCATTGCTGTAGTCCAGCCTGGATAAAATTAGGCCTTGGATCAGCATGAGACGCGACTGGAAAGGCAGTAGCGGGATTATCTTCCTGCAAGATTTGAGTAGACCGTAGCATATGCCGGCCGTCTTTCTTGCCTGTGTCCTGAAGGTAAGGTCGGTCTCCAGCCACACTCCGAGACTCTTGACCTCCTTCTTGGGGGTAGGGGGTTCACCCATACAGGCTGGCCAGATGTTGGAGGGGAGGTACGTGGTTTTATGTCCTAGGAGTAGGATCTCCGTTTTGGAGCCGTTTAATTTCAGAGCAGAGTCACTCATCCACTGATGTACGTTGGAGAGGCAGTCGTGGAGGTTAGAGGGCTCTAGCTTGGGGTGGGAGAGTGTCACCACCAGTTGAGTGTCGTCAGCATAGCTGACGATAGTGACTCCAAAGGGTGAGACGAGTTCTTCCAGCGGGGCCATGTAAACGTTAAACAACGTGGGGCTCAGGGATGAGCCCTGAGGCACGCCGTACTGGAGGGGGATGGAGGGGGAACGGCTTTCGCCTTCCCATACTTGGTAGGAGCGTCGGAAGAGAAAGGACGAGAGCCATTTCAGCGCTGTGTCTTTAACCCCAATGTTCTCAAGACGTTGGGTTAAGACCTGGTGACTGACCGTGTCAAAGGCCGCGCTTAGGTCTAGGAGGACCACTGCCACTGATCCTCCTGTGTCGATGATTTCCCTAGTTTTTTCTATTGCTGCGAGGAGAGCTGTGTCCGTGCCTTGACCTGGTCTAAAACCTGTCTGTGAGTCATTGAGGAGTTGGTTTGACTCTAAGTAATGTGACAGTTTTTTGTTCACGAGTTTTTCGGCAACCTTACCTATCCAAGGGAGGAGTGAGATGGGTCTATAGTTGGAAAGATCTGCCGGGTCAAGAGACGGTTTCTTGAGAAGCGCTTTGACGACAGCCTCCTTCCAGTTTGAGGGGACCTCTCCCTGTTCCAGCGAGATGTTAATGAGGGCTGTCAATTGAGGAACTATGGTCTGCAGGATGTTTTTTGCGAATCGTATGGGGACTAGGTCGCTAGGGGCTCCGCTCTTGGTTGACGTGAGAGTGGCCCTTACTTCCTCTTGTGTAACCGGGCCAAGCGACTCTAACAAGGGCTTGCCGGTAGGGGGCAACTGCTCCTTGGCTCTCTCTATGGAGTCTGAGTTGGCGGCGGGGAGGGAAGTAAGGATTTTTTTAATTTTTTCATCGAAGAAGGAGGCCAACTTGACGCATTTTTCCTCCGCTGCTTTGGGGTCCATAGGTTTCTGTGGGGGGTCCGGGACGTGGAGGAGTTCTTTGAGGATGGCGAAAGTCTCCTTGGCTGAACCGGAGGAGCCTTTTATTCTTTCCTCGTAGTAGGCCCTTTTGGCGTCTAGTAGGGCTCGTTTATATGCTTTCATGGAGGATTGGTAGGCATTTTTTCCTTCTATTGACTTGTTACTCTTCCAAGTTCGTTTTGATTTTTTGCATTCTTTTTTAAGGGCAGTGAGGGCTGGTGTGTACCAGGGAGCGGGGTTAATTCTTTTTACGTGTTTTAGGGTGCACGTCAGTGGGATAGAGCTGTCTAAGTGTCGGACTAGCCAGTCCGTGAATTCTCTGTCCGCGGTGTTTGGGTCTGTGGATAGAGGGGCGAGGGTTTCACGTAGTTTGGCCTCCCATTCCTCTGGTACTAGCTTGTGCCATCGTCTGGCTTGTATTCTTGTTTTTTGTTTGAGCGCTGGTGTCGTTTCGAGTGACCAGTGCATAAGGATCAGCATATGGTCTGTCCAGGGTAGGGGAGTGGGGTCCTGGGCGATTAGGTTCTTGATATTGGAGAAGATAGGGTCCAGGAGTTGCCCTTTCTCATGGGTGGCTTTGGGGTTTTGCAGATGGAGGTCGGCTGTGGTGAGGTCGGCAAGCAGATTTGCTGCTGCATTGTCTGTGGGATCCAAAAAGTCCATGTTAAGGTCCCCTAGGAGGAGAAAGTTAGAGACTGAGATACTTTTGAGTAAGATGTGGTCCATTAGAGTGCTGGTGAATCCGCCTAGGGAGCCTGGTGGCCGGTACACTAACAGTCCCGAAAGGGAGGTAGATGGTGTGATCTGGATAGTGAAGTAGCAGTTCTCGCAGTCTTTAACTGTTCCACATTCAATTCGACATTTAAGATGGTCTTTGTAGAGAATGGCTAGACCGCCACCTCTGCCGACTGGTCTATTCAGAGAACAAACTTGGTAGCCGGGGGGTGTGGCATTAGCCACATCGAAGTCGCTGTGCGGGGTTAGCCATGTTTCAGTCAGAAACAGTAAATCTAACATCGAATCCTGCACGAGGATGTGAATTTCGTGGGCATGCTTTACTAAGGATCTGCAATTCAGAAGGCCAAGCCTAAGTCCTTGGTGGCGTTCCGTTACCTCGGGTTTATTGCAGAGGATGCATCCTACGTAGGGGGCGTCTTCCTTGAGAACGTATTTGCACTGGGGGTGTTTTTCCGGGTTCCGGGCCAGTAGTGCGTCTCGGGAGTATGAGATGCGATTTTGTGGATTGGGCATAGTGGCTAGGCCTAAGGCCGTCTGGGCCCGGACGGGCACAGACGGGCTTGCCTTAGGCGCGCCTTCGGCGCGCAAACGGCGCTCCCGCTGCGCTCGTCCGCTGCGCGTCCTGTACAGGCACATTTGTAGGGGACAGAGGGGGGTGTGGCCTCAGAAAAGGGGCGGAGTCAGCGTGCACGCCGGTGGTGATGGCGGCGGCAGGCTGATAGAGCTAGGAAGGGCGCCAGGCAGCTATTGACATCAGCTGTGCGCGAAGGGGGAGAGCGAGCGCTACGTAGGTAGGAAGATTGTATTTTTTTTTAAAAGCTATTGACAAAATTGTGACACCACACAAATACAGATTTAAAATGAGCAAAACATGCAGATGACATCTTCGAGGTTCTAACGGAGGGTCAGCTCAAGATACTTTTCGTCACTGAGACATGGCTTAATAACTCCTGTGCTCCGACCATTGAACTGGCCGTTCCTAGAGGCTTTAAGATTTCCAGAGCGGACCGACCTCTTGGTAGAGGAGGAGGTCTAGCAGTGATATTTAAAGATGATCGGCACTTTTCCTCCGAACAGCTAGCAGTGGGGGTGGAGGGCGAAGTTCTTCACTTTTCCCTTATCATCAACCCACACTTTACGCTAGGAGGATCCCTGGTCTATAGGCCCCCAGGCCCAGCCATGCACTTCCTTGAGGCTTTGGAAGACTGTATTGTGCCTCGGGCCCTGAACTTTCCCAGATTCCTTTTGGTCGGCGACTTCAATATTCACGTCGATAACGCTGACGCTCTGGAATCGCGCAGACTTGAAGAGGTCTTGGATCTGTCACAGCTCAGGCAATGGGTGTCATCTCCAACTCATTCAGGGGGTCACCTTCTAGACCTAGTTTGTTCTAACTTCCCCCTCAAACTATCTGACCCGGAAAAAGTCACCTGGTCTGATCACGACCCGGTCAGGTTTTCTTGGGCAGTGGGTAATGTGGGCAGTTCAGTTTTGACACCCCCCATCACTCACCCTCAGAAGATTAACCTGGCCGTGTTTAGCCAAGAATTGTTAAAAAATCACCAGTCCCTCTCACCGGAGTTGGATATGGCGGTTGACGATTTCAATGGGTGGCTGCGACAGGCGACTAATGCGTCCACCAAACATGCTACTGTACCCAGACCTCGTCACTGCCCCTCTCAACCCTGGTTCTCCCCTGAGTTGAGGGAGCAAAAACTGGGCTGCAAAAAATTGGAGCAAGTCTGGAGGCGTGTCTATAGCTTAGGCGCAAAGGCCGCCCTACGCACTGCCCAAAAGAAATACTATGCCGCTATTAAAGCTGCCAAAGGACTATACTATGCAGGTAGAATAGCCAAAGCGGAAAACAACAATAGAGAAATCTTCTCTATTGTAAAAAGCTTTGTCTCCCCTATTGCAGAATCCTCCACCCATCCATCCTCTGGGGAATGGTGTGAAGTTCTGTCAAATTTCTTTACAGACAAGATAGCCAAGATTCAGCAGGGTTTCACCTCCACATCATCGACTGAGAATCCAGAATTTAACATCCACGGTATGCCCGATCCCTCAGATACCCTACAGCTCACTAACTTTGAGCTGGTAACAGAGGGTGATGTGTTGCCTCTTCTGGAATGCCTTAAATCAGGGTCTCCCACCGATCCGTGTCTGGCTCAGGTTCTGTCGGGAGTGGCCAGCACTGTATGTAGGGAGGCTACCCAGATCGTAAACCTCTCTCTTTCCTCGGCATGGTTCCTGCCGAGTGGAAACAGGCTAAGCTTTTGCCGCTCTTGAAGAAACCAGGCCTGGATGCCTCGGTTCCCGGTAACTACCAGCCTATCTCTCTTCTCCCTGCCTTAACCAAAATCTGCGAGAAAGTAGTCTTCCGACAACTAGATAAATTTGTAGAGTCATCTAATGCCCTGCACCCGGCCCAATCGGGATTCAGGGCCGCTTACAACACTGAAACGGCCCTGGTTGAGATGACGGAGTCGATCCAGGAGTGTCTGGACGGGGGCGGCAGAGCAGTCCTAATCCTATTGGATCTCTCTGCCGCCTTCGATACCGTCCCCCATGCTCTCCTCATCGCCAGGTTATCGGCCATCGGCATTGGCGGCAATGCCTTGGCCTGGGTGTCCTCATTTCTTTCGGGAAGGACGCAACAGGTCTGGATGCCACCTCATGCCTCGGAACCAAAACCACTCCTTACGGGGGTTCCACAGGGTTCCACTCTTAGCCCCCTGCTGTTCAACATTTATATTACCCCTCTGGTGTATCTTGCGGAACAGTATGGGGCTAAGATCATAGGATATGCGGATGACACGCAGCTTCTCTTTACCTGGCCCGACGACCATCTAGGCACAGCTAAGGTTCATCTCTGCCTATCCTCAGTTTTCCGATGGCTTATGCTGGCCCAACTAAAATGTAATGAGGATAAATCAGTGGTCCTCTTTTTTGGATCTTTCCCCCCAAGTTTTAAAAACGCGCTGTGGCCCCCAAACATCCCATGCCCCAAGGAAATGGGTGGCCCTGCGAAAAATCTTGGGATTTGGTTCGGAGAGGATCTAAAATTTGAGGACCATATAAAAAAACTGACCGGAACGTGTTTTTCCACCTTGAGAATGCTCAGGAAATTCTTTCCTTTACTTCCTAGAGAGGCGAGAGAGACGGTTGCCCGAGCACTCATCCTAGCAAGATTGGACTACGCTAACTCCCTGTTCAGCGGCATCCCAGCCTATCTGACCAAACGTCTGTTGGTCATTCAGAATGCCGCTGTTCGTCTTCTCTGTAACGTCCCTAGATGGAAGAGTGTCCGGTCCCATATGTCTGACCTCCACTGGCTTCCAGTTCCGCAACGTATCCTCTTTAAAACCCTGGTACTTGCGTTCAGAGCGATCCATGACCAAGGACCAGCCTATTTAAAGAAAAGATTCACATTGTATGCCCCTACAAGAGCGCTCCGCTCTTCTTCTCTATTAAAAATGACCCTTCCCCGATTCAAGCGAACCAGACTAGGGGGACAGTCCATAGCTGTCGTTGCCGCCCGCGCCTGGAATGCTCTCCCCTTTCATCTGCGCTCCAGTCAAACAGTAGCCCAATTTAAAAAGAATTTAAAAACCCACCTTTTTAGTAGCAGTTTCTAAACTGATCCCTGCTCATCTGCCTTTGCTTCTCCCTTCGCGCCAGGATACTCCCCAGTAACAGTGCGCGCTACAAAACCATTTATACATACATACATACATACATAAGCAATGTCATCCAGAGCCTGGCGAAGACAATTCCCGATGAACATGGACCGGACCCCCTGAGCATCGACAGGGCTCACAGAACTGGACCTGGAGCTACAAACTTCAAAGTGCGGATATGCTGGTCTGCTTCCACCACTTTGAGGCCAAAGAAGCAATCCTGGAAACAGTGAGACGAGATGGCCCAATGAGCTATAATGGTGATGTAAATATTCCAGGACCTATCCTGATCAAGGTAATCAAACGCAAATAGTTTTTGCCCTGTTACTGTGTTCCTGTGGGAAAACAAGATCAGATACAGGTGGGGGTATCCCTTCTGTCTTATGTTTGAGTAGCAAAGAAAATGCTGGGCCCTCAGATCCCCTCAAGGAGGCTTGTCAGGCATTAGACATACCAGTCACAGAGATAGAGATAGATACACTGCAAGAACTACAGCATTGGAGGAGTCCACAGGGACACAAGTGTGGCGGGCTGTAAAGTGAATCTTTTTAAACAGGAGGAAATACTGGAAGGGCAGAAGGCAGCTCTGGAACAGGATGCCGTCATCTGGCCTTTCTCCATCACCGACTCCCACCTATATCCTGAGACAATATCCTGAGACAATACATAGCAAAACCGTTGATAGACCAACTAGCCGATTGGGCCACGGGGTGGATTACACCAGAGATGCCCCATCGCTGCTACTACTGAGCTCTGAAGGTGGACACTAACGACATGGGCAAGCAACATCCAGGTCCTGTGTTGACATAGGCCTTTTCTGTCTCTAATATTGTTATCCTCTTCTTTTCAGGATTGCTACTAGTGACTCCAGAACGCCTCGATGGCTGGTATTCACCCAGAGATCTTCATTTCTGCTTATTATCATTATACTTTCCAATGTTTATTGTTCCTGATTTTGTTCTTGATGGGGATTTTTGGGACTTGGAAGGGAACAGCTGCCAGCCCCCCCTCCCCCCCCCTCCCAGAAAGCCACCTACCCTCCAGGCGCATCACTACACTACTTCCCCTTTACTATGCCCAATAGTATAACCTACAATGTCCATTGATACTTTCCACATTCTCAAAATGTCTGAGGCCTTCAAATACCTATCAAATGATGCTCCATCCTCCGTTAACTATACCTCCTCCAATTGGACATAGTGCTTTTTCAAGAAACCCATCTATTGTAATTAGATCACTCCCGCCTGAAATCAAGAGACTACCTTGGTCAATACTTTTCTCTGGGTCACATGAAGACAGCACCATGGGCATCCTCATACATCCCTGCTGTCCACTAGTGGTTGAAGGGATCCTCCGAGATGCTTGTGGGAGATGGGAGGCCATAGAATACTGGCTTCCCCTCACCTTAGCTTCAGTTTATAGCCCTAATAAACAAGAGGTCTTCCTTTCAAATGTGATTCATACACTCACTGCCTGGGACAATACACCCCTGATTAATGGAGGTGACCTCAAGCTGGTCCAAAACTCCATGGTTACACTTGTCTTACAGGGAGAGGAGTCTGGATAGTACTGTTGTCCGCAGGTAGGACACTATTAGATGATCTGGGAATGGTTGATGCTTGGAGGACCCACCACACTCTCACACAAGACTTATTTTTCAGAGACCCACAAAAGCATAAGCTAGACTTGATTATAGCCTCCTTGATAAGTGCCTGCTCTCCAACCTGACTGACTCCTCTGAGCACCCCATCACACTCTTTGATCACATCCCAGTCTCCTGCACACTGGCTGATTTTGATTCCTGGGGATCCCGAACTAACTAACTTCTGGCAACTTCAGGATCACCTCCTGAAGGACCCAGTGATGGTCATTAATGGTAAAAAGGGTATTGATGATTATATTAACCACAATGACACCGAGCAGAGACACCCTCTGGGTTGCCCTTAAGGCGGTCCTTCGAGGTATCTTCATAGCGGAGGCCGCACGCCTCTGGAAGCTAGGAAAAGAACTTCAACTTAACTTGGGTGTGAAACTTGAAGTGCTTGAGATGGAACATACGAAAACCCATTAACCAAGAATATGGAGGAAAGTAATAGTAATTGTTTGGCCAAATCCAAACCCTCGAAACTGACAGGTCAGCATATCTATTGATAGAACTTGACAATAAATGCTAGGAACCTGGAAACAAATCTGGCAAAATGCTGGTGAACCTCCTGCGGGCCAGTCACACTAAGGCTGCCATATCAGTAGACAAGCTCCAGCAAGGGAACTGCATGGGAGAAAGTGGAGAAAGCAAGGAACTTGAATACCTTCTACACCCAACTGTACAACAAAGCACATCTCTCCTTGGTAGAAAGCAGTGTTCAAAACAATTGCATTGCATAAGATACTATACCTATTTTAGGTTTTAACCCTTCTAATACCAGATCTACGATCAATCTGCCCCACTTTCATTTGGCAGGGCAAGGCGAAAAGACTTAGTTGGAAACAGGGCTCACTCCATCCCCAACAAGGGCGTTTGGGCATTCCTTACATGGCCTATTAATATGCCGCAGCACACCTCCAACCCTTGTCCACTGGACACAACAGGAAACTGACATGAGATGGTGCATGAATGAACACACACGATGGTAGCGGGACGCCAATGGCATTTACCATGGCAACCTCGACCAGATCAGACAAAAACACTATATAGCTCTCCAATTACAAAGGTGACATTGTAGATCTGCGACAAAGTGGGGATTAAGTATGGACTCGCTACATTCCCTTCTCTGTTCACCACCTCTGGTAAAACCCAAATTCATGCCTTGCTTGGCCAGAAACACATATAGCAAACAGTTGCAAGAAAGTGCAAAACCCTGAGGGATATGATATGTATATGCAAGGTATGGCCAAATCCTTTGAATAATTAAAAGAGGAGTACCGCTTACAGGAGACAGAATGATACCGCTATTTACAGTAGAACCACTGACTATCACACCCCATAATTAAACAGGGGTAACAAGAGCCCTCACACCATTTGAAAAGTATCTCATATTGGGCCATTTCAATTATATACAATATACTAAATACTACAACAGGCACCACCAAACACACATTCCAGCTGCCTGAGAAAGGGAGCTAGCCATCACCTTAGACCAAGAGCAATGGGAGATAAACTTGATCCATGCTAATAACTTAAATCATGCTTCAGGCAATAGGCATGCTTCAAGGGCTGCCCACTTCCGCTAGCCATATTTCGAGCAGGTATGCATTCTGGGTATTCTTCTACTTCCACTGGCCATGCTTCACTGACCTCCACTTGAACACGGCAAACCTGTGGGTGAACCACTCTCTATCCACACTTGCCATTAGAGCTGAACATTGACTGCCCACATTATATGCCTTGCTTCATCATTTCCATCATTGTCTCCTTGGCTATAACATAGTGATTCATTGTATTGCTGGGGTTCATTGGTGCCGCCTTCCGCCTGGGCTGGCGGCTGACCTTGGTGTTACAGTGGGCCGGCTTGTAAGCTGCTCGTACTAGGAGCTGTGACAAGAAAAACACATTATTCCATCCCGTAACGTTATATGTGCTCTACTCATTGTCCCCTCTGCCCCTGCTGTTGGGGCGGCATTCGTGCTGCCTCTCTGGAATTCCAAAGTAAGGTACAGTTAAGCGGCATGGGCTCACATACCCTCTTCATCCTCTTCCATCCTGCCAAGGGTGCAGCAAACAGCCTTTGAAGTGACCAGACCAAGCATGGAGTAGGTGTTAACCTTTCTTGCACATGCATCATCATCATCATCAACATCTTTATTTCTGCACATTTGCCATAAAAGATAAAAGACACTATTATACAAGTAAAAGAGTTAAATACATCATACACAGTTAATCAGAGATTATAGAAACAGCATCATGATTTCTTAGTACATAACATCATACCATCATACAAGCAATCTTGGTTAATCCATAAAACAATAGAACTGTAAAAGCTAATTAGATGTTGATATTTGTTAAAATTAAACACTTATTCTGGAGCCCTGGATAATAAACATCTTCTCTTCCGCCAGAAGGTTTCCAGATATTTGGCTACCGCAAACACAACCATGCCAGAAAGATCCGTTTTAAGAACCCTGTATGCCTGGAGACAGTGGGTGAAGCCCAGGTTTTTGCAGGCTGGGACAATCCAATGCCTTCTTGCCTGTACATATATTCGACAGAAAAACAGTATGTGCAGCTCAGTTTCCTGCTCATGGTTACACCCAGGGCAATGACGCAGGGAGGGCTCAGCCCATTTACTAGTGAAGGCACGGATTGGTAAACTTCCGTACCTCCACTGTAGGTACAGTTTCCTTGTATTAGTTGGGAATATGACATCTAAGATTCCCTCCAGCGTGTAGGTGTCCTTAATCTCTAAGAAGGAATCGGTCAAAGTACCCGACTGTATGCCCTGTCTATATGCCACGATTTTGCTTTCATGGTACAGTGAAAGCAACTGCTTCCGGGAAACCATGGGGCAAGCAATCGCAGGATCGAACCATAAATTAGCTAATCCTAGGCGCACAAGCTCATTTTTTATGTATTGAAACCAGGGGATATTCCTTACGATTGGGTAGGTCAAGATTTCCTGCAGCTCGGACCTGTAGTTTGTCAACTCTGGTGTGGTCCATACTCTGCGCCAAAAGGTTAGGGGCCTAACACCCAGATCTTCATCAAGTGGCCTTTTTCCCAGATCAAGCCTCATCGTCAACAGAGGGGTACTAGGGGGGAGTGATAAAAGCTGCCTGATAAATTTGTTCTCAGTTGCCACCATCTCGCGTTTACACATGTGGCCCCAGAGTTCACTACCATACATAACCGCTCCCCTAGCCTGTGCCCTATATAACTCTAATGGGGGACCGATCGCCTTGATAGTAGATTTATTTTTATTTATAAGGCTAACAACTCCTCCCGCCATTTGGGCCAGTTTAAGCTGAGACTTTGTTTGATGGTGACCCCAAGACATATTCTCATTTAGGGTCACCCCTAGGTATTCAAAGGTTCTGACCCTTTCCAGCCTGTTTGCACCAATACATGTGTTGGGATGTGTTTTTGATGGGGGATTAAAAATCATGTAGTTGGTCTTGAGAGTATTAATCTCAAGGCCATGATTTCCCCAGAATGTCTCGAATCCCTTGAGGACTCGTTGAATCCCCATAGGTGATTTGGACAGCAGCAGGGTGTTGTCCGCGAACATAATCGCCGGCACCCTGCTGCCAACAAGTCTGTGGGCATCACCGTCCTCTACCTCATTTAAATGGGCAATTACCCCGTTTACATAGAGCCAAAACAGGGTCGGTGCCAGCACACAGCCCTGTCTTACCCCCCTGTCAACGGGGAATCAATTAGATAGAGAACCATCCCGACCACATCTAACCTGTGCATAATTACCCGTATGTAGACGAACAATGATATTTAGAAGGTATTGCGGTACCCCCATATTGGATAAGACAAACCAGAGTTTTCTGCGGGGTACAAGATCAAAAGCCGCCCGTAGATCAACGAAAACTGTATAGAGGCTGCCACCCTCCAACTTTACCGTTTTCCAATATAAAAGGGCCAAGCGGAAGATTTGATCTATGGTAGAAACTTTCTTCCTGAACCCAGCTTGATAGGGGCTCAGGACTGAATGATCAAGCATCCACTCTAGTAAACGGTCCAGGATCAGCCTTGCAAAGACCTTTTGAGGGACATCTATGAGGCTGATAGGCCTGTAGTTGGCTGGGAGCAGAGGGGAGCCCTTCTTAAAGAAAGGTACAATCTCTGCCCCCAGCCAAGTACTAGGTACCTCCATCCCATCCAAGATTGAGTTAAACAGGACCTGTAAATATGGGGCCCAGACAGTTGGTTCATGTCTGAACAAGTCTCCCGGTAGCTTGTCCAAACCCGGAGCTTTCTCCGCTGCGAGTTTGGTAATTACAGCACCAACCTCCGCCACAGTGAATTCTACTTTGGCCAGTGAAGGGCTAGTGCCTATCACTGAGTTAGCTGTGTCTTCTATGTAATCTGTGCTAGCCTGTGAATATAGGGTACGGAAGTGGGCCTCCCAGACACTAGGAGCAATATTAGCTTCTACTGCTGGTGTTAAATCCACAGATCCGTTTTTAACGATCTGCCAAAATTTCCAGACATCTCTAAAGTTAAGTGCACCCACCATTTCAGACCAGTTTACATTATCCCACTCAATCTTGCACATGCAAAAAACCGGTCCTCTGGCTGGAGTCTGTTCTTCCTTGACTTGAGGCACCGCAACCTCTGTCACTAAAGAGTGAAATGGTCAGGATCTGACCGGCTGTAGTAGGCACCAGGCGTTTTCCCGGTGGGTAGGAAGGGTGGGAGCCAATTTTGGACCTGTTGGTGCCAGTTTTACAGCAGTGCTGCAATATCGGCCCCCTGTAACAAAAGCAGGAGTGGTGCAGCAGGAGCAGTGCTTCTCACTAGCATTCCCTGCCCTGCTCACTACCAGGGCCGGTTGAGTAGATTGCCAGGGGTGGTTGCTGTTTCCAATTGGACGTGGAGGTGGTCCCCCTGTGGACCTCTGCTAATAACCTGGCCCTTTGATCTCCCCTGTAGGGAAAGGACCAGGAACACTATCTAAGGAAGAAAGGCGCAGAGAGAAGATGAGAGTGAGGGAAGAGATTTATTCTTTGCTCTGTTGGACAGACAGACAACCCCTGCTGCATGACTGGCTCACCACTGTGGGTTGCCATTTTAAGAATGTCTTCCTACCCCAGGGCAGGCTGGTCAAAATCGTGCATATTGAAAATTTGTGAAACCGAACCACAGCAAGCACAATTTGAAAGCTTTGCCACACTTACATATTCCCCACAAGGCCATTGTATAGTCAATAACAATTTAGGTTTACTACCTTGTCAGCCGTTTTAGTTTGTATTTAATATTGCTCATAGGAATGCGCTCACTGCAGAAGCCCACCTCACTGATAGTTGGGCATAGGTGCCGGCAAGTTGTATTTAACACACCCTTTTTCTTTTTTTTTTCTTTTTTTTTATTTATTGGAGTTCATGGTGCAATAAGGAAATACATAAATACATTACCATAAGCAAGGTTTAAGAACATCTGATACATATATGAGCAATTAAAGAACACAATATTTTTATGTGGGGGTAAAAAATTATATAAAGATCAATCAATAAATATAACAATTCAGTACATTTCAAATTCTTATTCTATCGTCCATCCATTTCTTAACCGGGGCCCATAATCGTCTTCCCATTTCTCGTTTTTTAACACCTTTAAATTCGTAGAGGCTAGACTCAATATTGTAAATAGCTAAGAATCTGGAGATCCACATCTGAAAAGACGGGGCTGTTACATCCTTCCAACCGGCCGAAATAATAATTCTGAGCACGGCGACCAACATAAAAACCAACGATTCAGAAAAGGGGGTGGTGATGAACAGAGTGTCTGAATTAAGCAGACCACTCTTACCCAGTCCAAAGATCAGGGCTTGATCCATCACCGTTATTTATCTCACTGCCCCATCCCCGCTCAGAACCTGGCTATATGCAAATCAGTCTGTCCCTGGCCCAGTGCATCATGGGAACAGGGCAGACTAAACTACCAAGCCAATTCTTCACCAGAAAGGAGACAAGCTACCGGGGACCGGTTTCTGGCATTTCAGCCGTCTTCGGCCCGGCTTGCTTGAATCCTGATGGAGCAGTGAGAAAGGGACTCATGTCTGAGTATACCCTGCCACACCTATAGTGGCCAAAAACGATTCAGAAAAGGGGGTGGTGATGAACAGAGTGTCTGAATTAAGCAGACCACTCTTACCCAGTCCAAAGATCAGGGCTTGATCCATCACCGTTATTTATCTCACTGCCCCATCCCAGCTCAGAACCTGGCTATATGCAAATCAGTCTGTCCCTGGCCCAGTGCATCATGGGAACAGGGCAGACTAAACTACCAAGCCAATTCTTCACCAGAAAGGAGACAAGCTACCGGGGACCGGTTTCTGGCATTTCAGCCGTCTTCGGCCCGGCTTGCTTGAATCCTGATGGAGCAGTGAGAAAGGGACTCATGTCTGAGTATACCCTGCCACACCTATAATGGCCAAAAACGATTCAGAAAAGGGGGTGGTGATGAACAGAGTGTCTGAATTAAGCAGACCACTCTTATCCAGTCCAAAGATCAGGGCTTGATCCATCACCGTTATTTATCTCACTGCCCCATCCCAGCTCAGAACCTGGCTATATGCAAATCAGTCTGTCCCTGGCCCAGTGCATCATGGGAACAGGGCAGACTAAACTACCAAGCCAATTCTTCACCAGAAAGGAGACAAGCTACCGGGGACCGGTTTCTGGCATTTCAGCCGTCTTCGGCCCGGCTTGCTTGAATTCTATAGTGGCGTGGAAGGGTATTCTCAGATGTGAGACCCTTGCTCATTGCACCATCAGGATTCAAGCAAACCGGGCCGAAGACGGCTGTAATGCCAGAAACCAGTCCCCGGGAGCTTGTTTCCTTCCCAGTGTAAGAATTGGCTTTTGTAGTTTGGTTTGCCCTGTTCCCATCATGCACTGGGACAGGAACAGACTAATTTGCATACAGCCAGGTTCTGAAACTGGGATGGTGCAGTGAGCTAAAAAACGGTGTTGGATCTAGCCCTGATCTCTTGACTGGGTGAGAGCTTTCTGCTTAATTCAGAGACTCTGTCCCTCACCACCCCTTGTTGTAAATATTTTTGTCCACCCTAAGCGTGGAAGGGTATTCTCAGATGTGAGACCCTTGCTCATTGCACCATCAGGATTCAAGCAAACCGGGCCGAAGACGGCTGTAATGCCAGAAACCGGTCCCCGGGAGCTTGTTTCCTTCCCAGTGTAAGAATTGGCTTTTGTAGTTTGGTTTGCCCTGTTCCCATAATGCACTGGGACAGGAACAGACTAATTTGCATACAGCCAGGTTCTGAAACTGGGATGGTGCAGTGAGCTAAAAAACGGTGTTGGATCTAGCCCTGATCTCTTGACTGGGTGAGAGCTTTCTGCTTAATTCAGAGACTCTGTGCCTCACCACCCCTTGTTGTAAATAGACATAAAAACCAAAGCAGCCTCGTCATCTGTTAAAACCAGTTTAGAATCTGAGCCAAATAACATTAGTGTTGGGGATAGATCGATCTTATGACCTAGCAACCCCTCCCAGAATTTTGTTATTCCATCCAGGACGGGGGTCAATCGTTCACAAGTAAAGAACATATGTAGTAGGTCAGCTTGTCCCTTATCGCATCTCGGGCAGCAATCATCATTCCTGACACCCCAAGCAAATAATTTAGCCGGTGTATGGTATAGATTAAAGACTGTTTTAAAATGTTGTGCTCGTAAATTGAACGCCCGAAAAATCTTTTTGTTGAAGGTTAATGCTAGGTCCAAATCTACATCCGGGTTTCCCAATTTAGTTGCCTAATCACTTTCTACTTTTCCTACATTGTCCTGTAATCTGGACACCAGCATGTTGTAAATATCTTTTATCTTCCTACATCTTCTTCTCATACCTTCAACCACAGGAAAGTCTACAAGGGGTTTGAGCTTTGGTCTACAAGCCTGTAAGATGCCGGAGATTTGGCCATATATAAGCCATTGATTTGAGGGGAGGCCATATCACCTTTGCATGTCCTCAAACCCGCTTATCCTATCTCCTACCATTAGATCTCCAATAGTCTTAACCCCTAAATCCTTCCAGACTTGTAGGATCCCGTCATTGCTTAAATGAGGAAAAAGGCTAGGATTAACCAAGAGAAGAGAAGGGTTGACTTTAGGGATATGATAACATTTTAAAATTGATTTCCATACTTGCCATGCACCTAGCAGGATCTTAAATCGCGCCTTTCTATAGAACCTATATTCCAGTTCCGTTAGCAGTAATCCCATAGCTTTCTCCCCCATTAGTAAATTAAAGATAGGAGGGGGACCCTGGTTGTCTGCAATAATCGCATCAGTGTCGGATTGAAACAGGATTGACATCTGGGTTAGGAGACAGGTCCAGTGATACAATCTCAGGTTCGGAAGTGCCATCCCACCCCTTTCCCACGGAAGGGACATAAGGGTCATTGAGCGTCGAACCTTGCCATACTGCCATATGAAATTGATAAAGACAGACTCTAGTTGCTTCAGAATTTTCTCCTCAATATATAGGGGAATGGCTCTAAATAGATATAGCACCCTTGGAAACATCGCCATTTTTACAACATTTACTCTCCCGACCAGCGAAAAATGAAGGGCATCCATCTTTTTCAGTTCTACCTCTATGGATTTAATAAGGGGAGGGTAATTCTCTTCCACTATCTTACCCACTGTAGCATTTATCTTAACCCCTAAATATAAAGCAGAATCAACATACCTAGGGTCGGGTCTTGATATGTTTGTAGAGCAAATTATCTGGGTTTTAGATTCATTCAGAAGATATCCAGAACCTTGACCAAAAAGTTTAGCCATCTGTACCAGTTCTGGGAGTGCTTGCTGCAGGTCTGTTGTGATAACCGCCAGGTCATCAGCGTAGGCTAAAATCTTGTTTTCATAACCATTATAAATCACAGGAGATATTCTAGGGCTCCCTAGAATCTTCTGAATGAGCGGATCGATGTATAGAGCGAATAGTATGGGGAGCAGGGACAACCCTGCTGTGTCCCTCTACTTATCTTAAACTTGTCTGATTTCTCTCCCATTACCGTATTTGTCGCTTCTGGGTCAATATACATAGCTTTAATAGCCCTAACAATATTTGGACCAAAACCCCTCCCGGCCAAAATGCTCCAGAGGAAGCTCCACTCCACCCGGTCAAAAGCTTTTTCTGCGTCGAGCAGGATCATGGCCATCCCTCCCCCCACGGCTTCCTGGGCATCAAACAGGGTTATTGCTCTAGATATGTGATCTGCCGTACCACGCCCAGGGACAAAACCATGTTGCCATGGAGAGACAAGATCGCCTATGATCCTGCCCAACCTCTTCGCCCAAACCTTTGAATATAGCTTGGTATCAGCATTTATTAAGGATATAGGTCGATATGACCCCGGTTTCTCTTTTGGTTTGCCTTTCTTATGAAAGACTATAATGTTAGTTTCCTTCCATGAATCGGGGACCACCCCAGAGTACAATATCCCATTAAAAAGATCTACTAAAAGAGGAGCGATCTCTTTTTCAATAGCTTTATAAACCTCCGAGGGAAGACCATCAGGGCCAGATGCTTTCCCTGGCGCTAATTCTCGCAGGGCAGATAAGACTTCCTCAGACGTAATATCTTTATCAAGTGCTTTTCTTGTTGTATCATCCAAACACGGTCCTCTGTCAATACCCCTGTCCTCCTGATCAATATTGAAAGGGTCCTTCTCATATAATTTCTGATAATATTTTTTAAATATCAATAGAATATCTTTAAGCTCTGTATATGTTAACCCTTCCTCTTCTATACATGGGATCGCATTCTTTGTTTTTTCCTGTCTAATCCGGAGTGCAAGTGCTCTACCAGCTTGCTCGCCCGTTTCATACCTCTTTGCCTTAGAAGCTTGGTACTCCCCTATTGCTTTCTGTGTAACCTCCTTCTGCAGTGCCGCTTTTACTGCCAACAGAACTCCCTGGCTAGCCTCGGTGTTACTGCCAGTAGCGATATCCTTTATATGTTGTTCTTCCACCTCGACTAGTTTGACCATTAGTCTCTCTACTTCGCTTCTATCTTCCTTTCTAAGCCAGGCAGCACAGCTGATTGTTTCTCCTCTTAAAGCAGCTTTGAAAGCCACCCAGACCCCATTTCGGGATGTATTATATAGATTTGCCGCAAAAAATTCGCCAGCCCATTTATTCAAATGATCCACGAATCTACCATCTGCTAACAGCCTTCTTTCAAAGGTCCAGTTTGTTTTAGGCCGTTCTAGCCCTTCCATATCGTAATTCAACAGCAAAGGATTATGTTCTGAAATAACCCTTGGGAGTCTGCTTATCTTAACTTTTTCGGATTCAAAGGCAGAAACAAAAAAGTAGTCCAATCTTGAATATCTCTGGGCTGGATTAGAAAAGTAAGTATAACCTAGATTTGAAGGTTCTTTAGCTCTCCATAGGTCCTGAAGCCCATGAGAAGCTAACATAGATTGAACCGCTTTAAAGACTCTAGGTTTCCTTCCCTGATACGATGTACCTATCCCCCATTCAGATGAAATATTTAAGTCTCCCGTAAACACTAGAGGAGAGGGCCAATTTGCAAGCTCTATTTCTAGAAAATCATACATTTCGGGATCGTCCTCATTAGAACCATACACCGTACAAATAGTTAGCCCCAGCTCCATCTCAATAACCACCCATCTGCCATTACTATCTACTTTCACCTTTTTCACTTTCCCTAAACTTTTCCTTCCTAGAATGGCAACCCCTCTGATTGTTGATGTTTGTGTTGTACAGGCTAACAATTCAAATCCATTTATACAAAGCAAATTTCTCTTAGACCAAGGGAGGTGGGTCTCTTGTAAGCAGAGAAGATCTATTCTGTTATGTTTAACTAGATATGCTAATTTCTGCCTTTTCCTCCAGTCGTTCAATCCCCCCACATTCATTGTACATATATTAATGCGTGTCATCGCTGAGAGTGTCACAACCTGTATCAAAAATCTTTTCAAAAATCATTTTCCTTGCTTGCCTCTGTTGACCTTTACCTATTCTGCACCATTCCTTCCTTTTTCCAATTTTTTTTGCTTTCTTCTCACCCACCCTTTACCCTCCCTTCCCTCTTCCCTCCCCTCTCACACCTCCTCCCCCCTACCAGTCCCTGAGGCATCCTGGGGCCAAGGGGTCCCAGGTATGGACAATCGAGTGATCAGAGTATCACCGCCTGCTTGATCGCCTGAGAGTTTTTAATTTCATAACCTTATAGCATTTCAGATGGTTATCTTTAATATTTCCCCTTCTATTTTCTTAGTTCGGAAAGTTCATGCAAATAAGCTTCAGCTAGGATCTCGCTTGTAAAGTTCCTTGTCTTTCCTTTGTAGATTACTCTTAGGCGCGCTGGATTCAGCAAAAAAACGGTTGCTCCAATTTTCTCGATTGGGGCAAAAAGTTGTCTCAGCCTCCATCGGCGTTCAACCGTTGCGTGTGCAAAATCTGGACGGACAAAAAAGTTATTTCCTTGAAATTCCTTCCTGCTCGTTGGTCTAGCCAGGTTGTAGATTGCTTCTCTTAAAAGAAAGTTTCCGAAGCAAACCAGAATGGCTCTTGGGTACTGTTTTTCTTTAATAGGGCTTTTGGGGAGTGTCAGAGGGAAGCAATGAGCCCGTTGTACTTCTTGTTCTAATTCCCACTTTGATAATTCGGGCATGGAGGACCTCAAAAGGTTTACAATATAGCCCTTGACATCCTTTCCTTCTGCCCCTTCTGTGATTCCCAAGAAGCGGAGGTTTTTCTTCTTCCCCAATTTTCAAGGTCCTCCACCTTTATCATTAAGTCTTCGATAGTAGCTGATTGAAATTTTTCTTTAGCCTGGAGTTTGATGACATCTGCTTCCAGATTTTCGGTGCGGCTCTCCACTGAGGCCATCCTATCGACTATCTCCATACAGGTGTTATCTACCTTCTGGATAGCACCTTGGAGTTGTTGAATCGCGTCATGATTCCTTTGCCTATCTGTTTTAACGTCCAGGTGAAAATCCTTTATGGTCTTCAGGACCTCACTCAATGATGGTTCTGGAGAGCTACCTAGTTTGTCGATATCATGATATTGTTGCTTTCCCTTACTTTTGCTCGATTCAGCTGCCCCAATTTTGGGGTTTTTAAGTTCTGTGTCTCCTGTCAGTGTAGGAGTCGGACTTTTTCGGAGGGGTCTATGTTTTCTCTTTGCTTGATCCTGGTTGCTCCCCTGGTCTGTTGTTTCATCATCTAGTGGTTTGTGTGGTGTTCTAAATTTGGATTTCTTCTTCTCCATTTTTTTTTTTAGGCTAAGTCTTGACCTGGTTCGTTATTATTGATCTTTAACTCGGTTATTTCCAGATTAGCGGTTGGTGAGTTTTCATCTTCGCTAGCCGCACTTGTGGCTTCAATATCACTTTCAATTTCGCTAGTAATCGAGACTCCGGTTTCATTGATTTCGGAGTCAGATTCCTCTGACAAATCTTCGCCCACAGCTTCCGTTTCTTTGCCCCCATCCACATTAGCATCCACGTAGTCCCGTTCTTGATCTTGATCTTGGTCGTTCGGATCTGTAACCATTTCCGCCTCTTCTTCGCTAGTGCTAGTTGGATTTATTCCATTTATTCCATCGCTGGAACTCTTATTGATCAATACATCCATTAACTTCCCATTATCATTGAGAGTGCTACAGCTGTCCTCTCCCTTGCCTCCTTCCTTCCGGGTTTCATTTTCTTTTGAGAGTGGCGTAAATATGTTAGATATCCTTGGTTGAGATTCGTCGCGCAGCCCTGTTAGTTTTGCTGCAGCCTTCAAATTTTTAATAGTTTGCACTCTTTTAGCCTTTTTAAGCAAGATATCAATATTCTCGTCAGCTTGTCCGTCGGATTTCTCTCCTTCGTTACGTTCAATTGGTTGCAGTTGTTTCTTCTGGTTCCCCCTTTCACCATCTCTCTCCTTCCCCTACTCCTTCCCCTTCTCCTTCACGTCACTTCTCAGGGTATTTTTGCTTTGAGTCTGAGTTTGACTTTTGCTTTTCTCCATGTTTTTACATTTAACCTTGTCAGACATCGTGCCCTCTATACCTTCTATACCTTCCTCACCACTTTTGGCCTCTTTCACTTCTTGTGCCTGTGCTCTCAAACCTCTAGTTTCTGGTCTTCTGGTGGAACCATTGTTTTTCAATTGATGGCTAATCAGTGGTTTTCTGGTGTTTTCGTGTTCCCCTGTTGGCATGTTTTTTGTTGCTTTTGCGGTTGATTTCGTTGACTCTTTTGGCTCGCTAGGCTCGTTTACCTCATCCTCGTCGAGATCCTTGCTTATAGGGATACTTGAAATTGTCTCAGGCATTTTCTGTGCTGTCTGCGCTATTAGTATAGAGTTTTCAGCAATTGGTGCAGTTGCCGCCATAGAAACTCCTACAAGACTCTTGAATTTAAGGTTAGATTGTAGAGCCCTTTGTTGTCCCTTTTGCAGCAGTCTATGCTTATTTTGATTGTATTGCTTGTTTTGTTTGATCTTTGAGACTGGGATGAAAAGTTTCTCCTTGAGCCTATACCCCCTCACAGAACTTCTTAGAATGTCTATTAGGATGATTTGGAGTGAGCAGATATAACCAGTCGTGCTTTCTTTCAAAGGAAGACAAAAGTGCATCTCTCCACTGCGCTCTATGCAATAGAGATCCACTTTTTTTTTTCTCACCAAAGTTTGTTGACGCTCCCTAAGTGATGAGAGCCGGAGGTGCGACTTTGCCTTTAATAATGATCAGCTGGCAGTGCTCTGATGACGTCTACAGTTTCTCCCGTAGAGCACACTGAGCAGAGCAGAGCAAGCAACCAGCGATCAGCGACGGCGGCGAACGTTAAGCAACTCCGCCTTATAGTGCAAATGAGTTTATTAGGGTTTCCTTTTGAAACAAGTTCTGTCAGCCCTAATACGCATACGCCGACATTTGTTTGTAAAGCCGGAGGGCCGGGCCGAGTTATCGGGACATCAAAGGGGTAAGCGGATCAACGCCTCGAAGCCTCGCTATACGCTGCACGCTCCGCCGCTCACTGCGCACTGTTCACGCGATCAGTTGGTGTGCTCACCTCTCCATCCTCTCCATTCCGCAGCATATTCCGCACCCGTCAGCTCCCTGCGCACCAACCTCTGCCGCTCGATCTCCGCTTGATCACCGAGCCACCAAGTCCTTTGTAAAAGTTTCTTTCTAAACGCCGAAATGCACAGCTGACCGCTGTAGTCTTTTCTTTGGGGATATACAATAATACAGCAATCAAAAACACTCAGCCATCTGAGCTTTCTCTCAGGTCCTCAGGAGCAGGGACGATGTGCCTCCTCACTCTGACGCCATCTTGCCTCCTCCCTGCTTGCTTCCTGTATTTAACACACCCAGTGGGACTCCTTTAGCAGGTCAGATTTTCTTGCAATTAGCACCTTCTTGCAATGTTCAACAAGGATTTACAATGCAATGGTCTCGGCATTATTAAAGGTAGAGCTATTGGCATGGCTCATGATTTTTTTTTTTAAATCATAAATAAATGGCATTGTCATTTACATTGCCAATAGCTTAATCGTTAAATAAATGGCATTGTCATTTACAATGCCAATAGCTTAATCGCTCGCAAATGCATGACCTATTGCATTTACACCCACACAGAGCCACACACACAAAGCCACCGACACACACATACAGAGCCACCCAAACAGAGCCACATACACACACACACAGTGCCCCCCCACACACACAGAGCCCCCCACACACACACAGAGCCCCCCCCCCACACACACAGAGCCCCCCACACACACACAGACAGAGCCACACACAGACCGAGCCCCCCACACACAGAGAGTCCCCCACACACACAGAACCCCACACACACACACACTGAGCCCCACACCCACACACACACACACACACAGAGCCCCCCCACACACACACAACCACACACACACACAGCCCCCCCCACACACACAGAGCCCCCCACACACACACAGAGCTCCCCCCACACACACAGAGCCCCCCCCCACACACACACACAAAGCCCCACACACAGAGCCACACACACAAACAGACCCCCTCCACACACACAGAGCCCTACACATACACACACACAGAGCCACACACACAGAGCCACACACACACACACAGAGCCAAACACACACACAGAGCCACACACACACACAGACACAGAGCCACAGACATACCCAGAGCTACACACACACACCCAGAGCCACACACACACACACACAGAGCCACACACACACACACCCAGAGCCACACACACACACCCAGAGCCACACACACACCCAGAGCCACACACACACCCAGAGCCACACACACACACCCAGAGCCACACACACACCCAGAGCCACACACACACCCAGAGCCACACACACACCCAGAGCACATACACACACAGGAGAGCAAGCACAGCGAGGGGGCAGGGAAGCAAGCACAGCGAGGGGGCAGGGAAGCAAGCCCAGTGAGGGGGCAGGGGAGGAAGCACAGCCAGGGGGCAGGGGAGCAAGCACAGCCAGGGGGCAGGGGAGCAAGCACAGCTACGGGGCAGGGGAGCAAGCACAGCCAGGGGGCAAGGGAGCAAGCACAGCCAGGGGGCATGGGAGCAAGCACAGCCAGGGGGCAGGGTGGCAAGCACAGCCAGGGGGCAGTGGAGCAAGCACAGCCAGGGGGCAGGGAAGCAAGCACAGCCAGGGGGCAGGGAAGCAAGCACAGCCAGGGGGCAGGGGAGCAAGCACAGCCAGGGGCAGGGGAGCAAGCACAGCCAAGGGGCAGGGGAGTAAGCACAGCCAGGGGGCAGGGGAGCAAGCACAGCCAGGGGAGCAAGCACAGCGAGGGGCAGGGGAACCAGGGGGCAGGGGAGCAAGCACAGCCAGGGGGCAGGGGAGCAAGCACAGCCAGGGGGCAGGGAAGCAAGCACAGCGAGGGGGCAGGGAAGCAAGCACAGCCAGTGGGCAGGGAAGCAAGCACAGCCAGGGGTCAGGGAAGCAAGCACAGCGAGGGGGCAGGGGAACCAGGGGGCAGGGGAGCAAGCACAGCCAGGGGGCAGGGGAGCAAGCACAGCCACGGGGCAGGGGAGCAAGCACAGCCAGGGGGCAGGGCAGCTAGCACAGCCAGGGGGCAGGGAAGCAAGCACAGCGAGGGGGCAGGGAAGCAAGAACAGCGAGGAGCAGGGGAGCAAGCACAGCCAGGGGGCAGGGAATCAGGGGGCAGGGGAGCAAGCACAGCCATAGGGCTGCTCAACCAAGAAGAGGTGTTTTGCACTCACTGTCAGGTGCTCCAGTGCGCATCGGGGGCTGTAAGAAGTTGCATGACTCTCAGAGTCACATACACATCTAAAGTGAAATCTCAGCCAATTAGAAATTGGCAGATCATCCCCTGGCCAGACACACCTGTTCCCTGCAGGGGAGAGTGGGTGAAAGGAAAAGAGGTACCTTACCTGGGGTCCCGACCCCACCTTCAGCCTCCATCGACCCAGCCTGGGCAGGTGTGTCCCTCCTGGCCGTGCTGAGCAGCAGAAAGAGGCAGAGAAGGAGGGCGGGGAGCTGCAGCAGGCGGCGGCAGACACTGGCCCCCACCCGGCGCTTGCTCCAGCCTCAGCCCTCAGCCCGCCTGCAGTGAGCACTGGCTCACGCATACACACACATTGCAATGCAAGGCGGGAGAGGCCGGGCCTGCTTATAGGCTGCAGCGCCGCCCTGCGAGGCGAGCAGTGCATTGCATATGAGCAGACGGGGTGGGGGGAGGGCGTGTCTGTGGGGTGCGGAGGGAGCCATGAGGGTAAGGTGTGCGTGACTCAGTATAGAGGAACAGTGAGGCTCAAACAGTGAGGCACCCGTGCACGAAGTCCAGGTATCAGGAGACAGACCTGCAAGGGGTGAGGAGATTGATGGGGCGGAAGCCCAGGTGAGCCTGCACAGGAGCCAAGGCTTGCTTCAAGCAGCCCTTTAACAGTGGAGAGGTGTAGGGTGGAGGGGTGCAGACAGGGCTGGGAGAAAGGGCGCTTAGGTGTGAATGAACAGGGCGTGGGTCAGGCGTCGCGCAGGGCACACAAGTGACAGGGGCGCAGGGGTGCAGGAGCGCCTGGGTTGAGAGAGAATATACGATATAGTAAGTAAAGGTGTGCGCATATGTGTTGAGAGAAGGGCGTAGAAAGTTATGTTGCGCTGCTTTTCTATAGCGCTGAAAATCCAGATATCAGGATAGGTGGAGCCGCAGAGGGGAGACGGGGCACCCGTGAAGGGAGACCGAGGGGGCAGAGAGTCAGAGTCTAGGGGTGAATGCGCCATGCGGTTTTCTGTGCTGGATCCAGATATCAGGATAGGTGGAGCCGCAGGGGAGAGACGGGGGCACCCGTGGAGGGAGACCGAGGGGGGCAGAGAATCAGAGTCTAGGGGTGAATGCGCCATGCGGTTTTGTGTGCTGGATCCAGATATCAGAATAGGTGGAGCCGCAGGGGAGAGACGGGGGTACCCGTGGAGGGAGACCGAGGGGGGCAGTGAGTCGAAGTCTAGGGGTGAATGCGCCACGCGGTTTTGTGTGCTGGATCCAGATATCAGGATAGATGGAGCCGCAGGGGAGAGACGGGGGCACCCATGGAGGGAGACAGAGGGGGGGGAGAGAGTCGAAGTCTAGGGGTGAATGCGCCATGCGGTTTTGTGTGCTGGGGAGTCTGAAGGGAGAAGGATAGGTTGAGGAGGGAGGGGGTGTAGCTGTCCTTCTTTGAACGGGAGACCCGTTCATTCTAGGCACTTTATTGTAAGTTTGAGGTGACGGCAAAAAGGAGAGGTACTGTGAGTGAGAAAGTGTGATGTTACCAATGATACCATGTGTGAACTGGTAGTTTCTTCCAGTTGATGAGAATCAAAACAAGGGATAGTTACCTCATACGCTGCTCTCCTGATTTTACCAAGCAGCAAAATGGCGGCCGCAAAGCTCCGAAAATTTCAGATTCGGGGGCGTGTTTTGGCGTTCTGAGTGACGGGTGACGTCACAGGGCGAAAGAATGCCAAAAACACGCCCCCGAAAGAGACGGGGCTTGAATGGAGTGACGCTCCTCTCATCCAATGGCTGGCCTCTGTTTAGGAAGCCAGCCAATGGAAGAGAGAGGCGGGTTCAAGTCCCATACTACAAATCATTAAATCTCCCACCGGAGACTGCGCAAGCGCAGCCTTCGGTCCTCGACCTAAAAAGGAGAACCAAATGTCCCACAATGCAATTTTCTCTGATGTTGGCTTCAAATTCAGTGCTGGATGAATACCTACAGATAAGAAATTTACTATTTATAGGGAGGCCGCCCAAATAGCACAAATGTATTAACCTAGTGACTGGCAAAATAGCCCCCAATCTTTACTATTTAGTCAGCATCTGGCACACACATGCCAACAGAACAGATTCAGGGAGGAGACCCCCGATTTTTGAAGACACAAATAGCTGCATTTTAACTGCTGCCTCTGGTTCAATAGACGTTAATAGGGAAAACACATTACCCCAATTCTTTGTTTCAAAATCTCCCAGTTTTCTGTTGGCATACTTGTTAGCTGAATATCTGAGACCTCGCTGTTTATACAGGTGCAGGCTAAATAGCAGAGGTTATTCAACAGAAGACCAAATAAATAAGAAGTTTTCATTTAGACGGATGTAAACAAAAATGGACTCTAACTAATGGCAGCTTGGTGACCATCTTGTAATAGGGGTGCAGGGAAGTGTGCAAAGCATTTGAAAGTAAACCAATATACATCAGTGCAACAGAATCAAGTCAAATTTGTCTTTATTTGATCATGAGTAATCATAAAAGACACATAAAACAATACAGGGCAAATAAAAAAAATACATAATAACTTTTCCTAAAAAGATATTAAACAGCTCATCATCAAATTATTTTAAAATTCTAAGCACATGTCAGCAATAAAATGAATATAAAATAGTTATATATCCTTTCCTCTAAAAAAACGGACAAAAAACATAAAAGAACATAAAAGAAACATTATGTCCATATTACAGAGTTTTAGAAGCAAATTTCATTCTTATGAGCAAGTAGATTGAAGAAGCTAAGAACACAGTGCACTCAGCATTATCATGTTACGTAGACCCCTGCAAACTAGTCCTTCTAAGGGCCCACGTCAAACTCCACAACTTGGCCATAGCAATAACTATAACTTCACTAGTATTGGTGTTTAGGATACGCAAAGCCGTTTGAGAAGATCTTGTGCCTAGTAAAGTACAAACCATTTATGACGAAGGCCCTTGTAAGCAGGGCACACAAACAAAACAGCCAATAAGGTCTCTTCCTCACATGGGCAGAAATAACATTTGGTGTCTTGATTGGCCCCCCATTTTTTAGTAAAAGATTTTAGGGGGAAAGAGCCCACTCTAAATTGGTGGTAGAGTTTCCTGTCACCTGGGCTCGTAATGGTGTCCCAGTAGGCCTCCAGCCTGAATTTTATTTTGTGATCCAGAAAGATACCAGTTAGAGAAGCACCTTTTACCCGAGACTAAGACTTTTGGCTAACCATATCCCTATATAGGGCTTTAAAATCTGTTTTTGAGCGGAAATCATTCCCTTCAGGGTCCTCCCAGAGGTGGGCGAGGCCCATTTCCGATAGGGTGGTCTTGATCTTTTGCAGCCAAGTGATTTTGTTAGATTTGTCAGCATCTCTTGTGTGCTTAACTGCTTTCTCATAAGGAGCTAACTCCGGATTAGTCCAAAGTCTTCGCCAATAGGCGAGAGGTCTAAAGCCCACAGCTTCCTCAAACTAGGTACAACCCAGATCTGCAAATAGTGGTCTGAGTGGTGTCGATTGTGGGAGGCCGGTCAGTGCCCTCAGAAACATGTTTTGTGCTTGGACTAATGGAACTAGATTTTCGAAGTCCCAAAGTTCAGCGCCATAAATAATTGAGGCTCTGACCTTCCCTTGATAGATAGTTATAGCCGGAGCTACTAATTTAGTTTGGGAAAATCAGTGTTCTTTTAAAAGGGCCCCTGCTAGTTGGTTGTGCGTTAAGACTAACAGATCCGATTGTGGCTTCCAGTTCATCCTTTTGCCCATAGTTACACCCAGATATGTAAAGGAGTCGGTTTGTTCCAAGGACAAATTATTCATTTCCATTCTAGCTCTCACATTTTTATGTTTGTGTAAGACCATGAACATAGTCTTGTCAACATTGACTACTAGGTCATGGTCATTACAAAAAAGACTGAAGTGGTCAAGGGCTCTTTGCAGACCAGGTTGAGTTTTAGACAGAATCAGAGTATCGTCTGCAAACATTAAAAGAGGTACCCTAGATTCCGCACGAGTAGGAACGTCCGTAGGATAATCACTGTAGTATGAAATACCATTATTTATGAACAACAAGAAGAGGGTATGGGCGAGAACACACCACTGCCAAACTCCCTTGTTCACAGGAAAACGTTCTGTTAACTCTCCCTGTTGACCCTATCGGACTTGGGCATAGGTAGATTCATGTAGTTTTATGATAAAATATAAGATCTCTGCGGGCATCCCTTGTTTCTTAAGACTGTCCCACAGCTTGTTGCGGGGCACTAGATCAAATGCAGATTTAAGATCTATAAATGCTGCGTACAAGGCCCCCCAGCAAAAATCACTGTGTTCCAATATATCAACATGAATCTGGAAACTTGATCGATAGTGCTAACATGGGAGCGAAATCCTGCTTGGTAGGTGGATACAATTTTGTTGTCATCGATCCATCTATTAATCCTGCATAGCACTGTTCGAGCCACCAACTTTTTCATTGTGTCTATAAGGCTTATGGGCCGATAATTGGACGGGCTGGCACGATCCCCCTTTTTGTAAATGGGAATGATTTCAGCCCCACGCCAGGATTCCGGAATGGGGGTACCTCTGGCCAAGCCATTTGCAAAAATAAGAATATATTTGATCCAATTTTGCCTGTCAGAATTAAATATATCTGCCGGGATACAATCCGGGCAAGGGGCCTTACCTGTGGTTACCCCATCAACAGCACGCTCAATGTCCCCTATGGTAAATGTTAAGGCTGACTCCGGGGCCACACATTGATACTGCCCAGGACTATTTGCAGGGATGAGAATTGGGTTTGGTAGTGTGCTAACCAAACCTCAGGAGGGACATTGTTGACTGGTGCCGGGCTGGGATTGTCACTACCCCACTTGATTAGATGCCAAAATCGACACCAAATTTTCCCATTACTAGCGTCTATAAGTCCCTCCATCTATTTTCGTCGAATGCCTTTTTGGCCCGTATTTGGGATGCCTTATAAACGGACCTCAAATTCCTTACTTCCTGCATTGTACCTGCCCTTATGGCTTTAAACAGATCCCTATAAGCTACCTTACATTCCCCGTCGTACCACTTAGCTGACTTGTGGATAGGGAAAATATTGGTTCCTTTTTTGCGATTTTATAAAAAAGGATCTCAACTCAGCAAACAGGGCCTCGTGAGCTATTGTGAGGGCAGGAAGAGTGTCCTCATTAGGGTCGAGTTGTGCGAGGACAGTAAGAGAATCTGCATGTGTTGATTTAATCCGATTCAAATTGCCCTCGTCCTCAGAAGTTTTTGCTCATTTTAACCTGCGGCAGACATTGGACAGAAGTACATCTGTTGTTACGATATCCATAGTGCCCCTCAAAGGAGGACAGGACTTTACATCTAAAGACTATATCAGGGGATCATGATCGCTCTCCAATCTTTTCAAAACCTCCATGTCCCTCACCCTCTGCCACAATTCCAAGTTAATAAGAAAATATTCTATCCTACTACTTCTCAGCCCGGTTGCCTTTACTGTCTGAGCTTGATCTACCATTGACAGCCCGAAGCCCCCTCTCCAGTGTTAAACTTTTCAACTGCAGGGCGGCTTCTGTCCATTTCTCGATAGGAGCTAGCGTCAAGGACAGAACACCCCAAATGGCTTCCTCATCACAGGTAAGGATACCGTCTTCTAAGCCAAGTGGCTCGAACGTACAGTTGAAATCCCCTGCGATAACCCAGTTATATGACCCGTTTAATGGTTTGATAAATGTATCTAGGCAGGAGATGGTCGGTGAAGCCTTACCACCCACCAGCCCTCTATGCAACAGTATATGCAAGAATAAATGCAGGAATTAAGCTAAGCGTGGTATAAAATTAAAATAAGAAATGTAGAAATCCAAATTCAGTTTTAGGATCTTCAGGTTATCCCACAGAGATTCTGTATTGAACTCAGGAATTATTTGGGTGTCTGCATATGCATCTTTAAAATCTGTAAGGAATAATATATTTTAATGGGTTTTGCAAAAATGTTTTCTATACTTCTGAGAACCCAGTATTGTTTAATGTTCAGGATCATCCTTTGGAATGCCTTGTGCTTGTTTTGTGCTTCTTTTCTAGGGAAATTGTTTTTGCTTTGTGTTTCAGACCTGGCAACACAGCAGTAGCTGACAAGGAGCAGCAAACAGGAAATGTAGAGGGACTGGTAGTATCTGCTCCAAAGGTGGAGTGGCACATAGATAGGGCAATTGTATCTAAGGGTCCCGATCTTTGGGGCCTTTGAGGAGGTAAATTGGGTGAACACACAGTAATGGAGCACCTATGGAACAGGGGAAGTGAACGCAGGGGACAGGTAAAGAAAGCTTCAGAGTGTTTCATGATGGAAGTGGGTATTCATTCAGCTGCCAGCTGAGAAACACACTTTTTTCACAATATTCACCCAGCAGAGTGGGTTGGAATTATTGATACTCAGTGGTCTCATGAAACAAGTGACATTTTATTCACCTGCTCTGTGTATCTTGGGAATTGTAGTTTGGTTTTTTTTAAGTCACTACACACTGTTTTAAGTGGGTGGGATCATATCTCTATTGGGATCTTATTTCTGAACTTGACAGATTTGCCTCAGAAAAAGATATCTGATAGTCAAGAAAATAAAAATCTGAGTGACAGACTTCGAGGCTGTACCCAACAAAAGTCATTGTGGGGGGACCTGGGGAAAGTAGGAAGAGGACCGGTAACAGAGGATGATGGCTAGTAGAAAGATAAAGACCAGAATTTGGAAAACAAAAAGACTAGGATGACAAGAGCCATGTGGACCAGGACAAAAAGGACTAGGGACAAGGAGATCTAATAAAAAATCGCCAGAGTGACGAAGGTCAGAGGAGACCAGGAAGAAATAGACAAGAAGGAACACAACCAGGTGAAACAGCAGTATGGGTACAGGGGGATCAAAGAGAGGAGGATCATAATCTAGAGGATGTGGAACAGGAGGATCAAGACCTTCAGGGGTAGGGTCAGAGTAACAGAAGGATCATGGGTATGATAACCAAAACAACTGGACCAGTAAGAGGATGAGGACTAGAAAGGTCGAAACCACCCACTAGGACCAGGTGTATGAGAAATCCCTGGGCCAAAATGAGAGACCCAGGTAGACATACCCAAGCAGACTATTGCCGGGTCAACAACAGAAAGCAGAACCAGCGGGAGAAAGAGCGGGACCACAGAGATCAGCTCAAGAGGACATGGGAACCGGGAGAAAAAGGACCAGAAAGACTAAGAATGTGTGTGCAATGGACCAAGAGACCCTAGATTGGCAGGTTCTGAAAAAATAGAGAGAGCAAGCAAGTCCATGAATAGCGGGACCAGGATTTGAAGTTCATGGAGGTCAGACTCCGAGTCAGCTGTGGTCCGTGCAGGTAAAAGCGGTGTGGCGGTGGGGCTGTGTAAGGGGGGATTCAGAGGGACGATGCAGAGGGAAAATTAAACAAATATTTAATTTTCCAGGAATATGTGGAACCAGATGGGCAGACACAGGAGGGCCAGAACAAGGAGAACCATGACCAATTGATGTTGAATCACCAAAACAAGAAGCAGAAAGACCAGGGCCGGGAGGATCCTCAGAACCAGCCAAGGAGGACTAGGAAGATGGAAAGAATGAGGGCTATGGCCTGGGGAACCCGGTAAACAGATAAACATGAAAGATGATGGATGCCAGGACTAGGGCTACCTGGAAGACCACTTTGAGGAGGACCACAGCAAGGAGGACTAGAAGTAATTGTGTTAAAAAGGAACACAAAATGGGGCTACAAGTAACAGGGAGGCCAGGAACTCAGGATCAATTCCAAGTGATGCAAAAAGACCACACCCTAGTGTAGCAGGATCAGGGTGAGAAGGACCAGGATATCCAGGAAAGCCACATCCAGGAAGCCCAAGTGACTGGACCTTGATGGCCCAAACAAAGAGAAGCGGTGCTGGCGGGTACAGGACCAGTATGACCAATGAATACCAGGAACAGGGCCAAGCAGACAGGCCAATCCATACCAGGAGGACAAATACTAAACGGACCAGATCAAAGAGGACCAGTGCACATTAGTCCAGGTCAGCCAAGGAGATCAGCAGGACAAAGAACCAGATAAACAGGGTGATAAAGATCACATGTTTAAATTGTATGTGGATATGTGTTCGGATGTGTGGGACGGAATCTGTGTTTTATATTAATGATGAATTTTATGTTGTACTTTTATGGATGTTTTTTACAATCCGAATAAAGATCATTTGACTTGACTTGACTTGATCAAAAGGAACAGGAAAAGGGGACCAGGTTCAACAGAATCAGAAGGGTCAAGCAAAAGGGAACATGGGAAGAACAGGAAGACCAGAAACAAGAGGACTAGGCTTACAAAGACCTGAACAAGGAGGACGAGGAGCAAGATGCTTGAGACCAGTGTGCACAAAATGGAGGTAGCAAAACAAGGGCTTCGGGGGCCTGTAGGGAGACTAAGCCCACTGGAACAGCCAACTAAAAAAAATGTTTTCACTGCACCTTCCCCCGGAGGCTTGCCCATATTCAGTAATCCTGGCAAATGTTCCGAAAACCCAGGATGGTTGCGAAGAACATGTACTAGAAACCCCTCTTGTAAGTGGCTTTTAAGCCATGCTGCTGTAACTGCTAGATATCGCCACCATTTTAGCCACCAAAAATACTGAAGGTAGGTTGGGCTGAAAAATCACAACATGAAACTTTGATGTGTGAGTGGCAGTATATGCTCTCTGATGCTGATACGGTGGTATCAGGGTGGATCGAGAGGCAGCAGGCATGAAACTTCACAGACTGATCTAAAGGTGTGTGATTGAAAAGGATTATTGTCCACGAAGGATGGCAGAAAGGGTTTGAGAGGTCCTGAAGGCCGAAGTCAGCAGAAATGATCAATAGATAACAACGGGGGTTAAGGGGCTGTGGCAATCAGCAAAGGAGAGCTTGGCTTTAGATGAAG
Organism: Lissotriton vulgaris; assembly: GCF_964263255.1. Lineage (NCBI taxonomy): Eukaryota > Metazoa > Chordata > Amphibia > Caudata > Salamandridae > Lissotriton > Lissotriton vulgaris. The sequence goes on from NC_141695.1 coordinate 1,207,320,217, forward strand.
GCATTGATGAGGATGGGATGGGGTCATTTAAGCTGTAGATTGATGGGCTTAGATAGCCTCCACAAGGACTTTAAGTAAAACAGAGTTGTGATTGCCAGACATGTCAGCTCCAAAAACTGAGGCCAGGCTGTGGTAGCTTTAGCACTAGACAAGTGGTCTGCAAAGCTCTATGGGCAAGTTGATGGGGGATGTATGACGTTACAACGCATACATTCACAACGCATACCATTACAACAAAACTTTTACAACGAAGGATCCATTACAACGCATGCCATTACAACGCATGCCATCACAACGCAGCTGCTTTTACAACGCATGGCATTACAACGTAAGTATGGGTAAGTATTTTTTTTCTTTTATTATCGGAAATGTAATAGTAGTGTAAGTGTTGGATAGTGTAGGGGTTAAAATTACTATTCTAACTCCAGGGGGGCGTAATAGTAGGGTAATTGTTGGATGGTGTAGGGCTTAAAATTTAATTAAATACTTATCCATACTTACGTTGTAATGGAATGCGTTGTAATAGCAGCTGTGTTGTAATGGCATGCGTTGTAATTGTATGCGTTGTAATAGATCCTGCGTTGTAAAACTTACGTTGTAATGGTAGTGCGTTGTTTTAATTGCGTTGTAATGGCTGTTTCCCGTTGATGGGTGGTGGAGGTGGGTGTACAGCAGAAGTGTTTGGAAGACCATCAATGAGACTCTCAGTGACCAGACTGGTAGAGTAGTCTGCAAACCTCTAGGCTGTCAGAGAACTTTGGGGATAGATGATGGGGTTTTATGGTTGAAAAAAGGAGTTTAAGGGCTGTAAAGACAACACAGCATCATATAGAACTGACAAGCAGGTTTTTAGGGTTGATATCAATTGTTATTGCTGTTAATAATTAGAAAGCCAAACAAGCTATTCTCAAGTCATCAATGTGGCTGTGAGAGCAGTAATATGTGTTCTGTGATCATTAATGGGAAACAGATAGATTCAGTGGTCTGTGAGGGCTAGCAACGGAAAGAACAGACTCTAGGGGGTCAGCTAGGCTGTGGTTGTAGGAGACAGTAGAAAGTGAAAGCTGGTAATAGAAAGTACTTTTTGGCAGAGAGGGCAAGGTGAAGACTGATGGGGTGCTGGAGTAAGGTCTGAATGTCAAGACGAGCAAAGGGGATCAAAGGCTAGTCAGGCGGCTGTGTTGGTCAGCTAATATTGGTCTAAAAAGATAGGTTCTGTGAGTAAGTATGAGCGGAAAATCCGTTCCGCTCGCGGATTTTGCAAATTTTCGGTAAATTTGCGATCCGCGAACTCCCGCGAATTTACCGAGAATTCGCAAATCCGCGAGCGGCGGATTTCTCCGGGGGCAAAAGTTGAAGCCTGCCTGTTGTAACTATTTTAGGATGGCGCCGGCAAGCTGCCAGCGCTATCCTAAAATAGTTACTAAGTTAGCTTCAACAGGAAGCTCTAATAGATAAAATAAAGCAGGTGCTCGATTTTATCTATTAGAGCTTCCTGTTGAAGCTAATTTAGTAACTATTTTAGGATGGCGCTGGCAGCTTGCCGGCGCCATCCTAAAATATTTACCATGCCCTTCCTGTTACTTCTTCACAATCTACCGTGGAAAATCAGCTGTGATGCTGGATAAAGGCTTTTGCATCCGTGACTTTCACGAGCGCAATACCCGTGCTGTTTCTGTGACCAGGAGCTTATTTCTCTTCATCTGCTGAACTGATCTTTCTCTGACCTTTTATACACACTAAAAGCATGTGTGAACTCACATGGTAGCCCTGCCCGTTTGGCCCAGCCCACACACTCGCGGTTTGCACCGTCTTCCCGCCATTCCCCCACTATGATGGACAGCTCACTCAACGGACCCCTGCGCCCTTCGGGGCGATTGCATAGTAACACGCACATGGTCGCTCGAACTAGTTGATGCTCAAAATCAGTGACTCATTCATTAGCCCAAAAACAATCATGAGCGTCTTCGAGGCGGGACAGGTGTGCCTCTTCCCAAATCTACTGTGGAAAATCAGCTGTGATGCTGGGTAGAGGCCTTTGCATCCTTGACTTTCATGAGCGCAATCCCCGTGCTGTTCCTGTGACCAGGAGCTTCTTTCTCTTCATATTATTGTGTTCGCATGGGTTGCTGCAAGTTCGCACGCGTTTTGTACAATTTCGCAATTTGAGAAATTGTACAAAACCCTCGCGAACTTGCAGAAACCCGTGCGAACATAAAAAAAAAAATCCGCAAATTCGCGAGAATTCGCGGATTTTGCGGATTGCGAGTTCGCAAATCCGCAAAATCCGCGAATGCGAGATCCGCAAAATTCGCCCATGCTTATCTGTGAGTCAGCCGAGGGCCTCAGAGGGTCGTAAGAGGTGATATTGAAATTCAATAATAATTGAGGCAGTTGCAGCACTGATATGATGGATCTGAGTGCTAACAAAATGATGGTGTCTCATAGTTAGGGGGCCAGCTGAAATGCTGTGATGCTGACAGAGAGGTTGGAAGACCTCTTAGACTGATAGAACTATAATCAATGTTTGGTAATGGTAGCATATGGGTTCTTAGGGGTGAAACTGGTAGAACTGAACTGAATGATCTGACAATCTTTGATTGCCAGCCGAAGGCTCTAAAATCTAGTATAAAGAGAGATGGATAGGTTATATGCATTTTCAGGAACTGGCAAGTAGGAGGATCTGTAGATTTCATAGAGCAAGGGTGAACCATCAAGGGAATTCTGTGAGTCAGTGACACTGGCTTGCTGCCTGAGGACCCAGCAAGAGGTGGCTGCATATGTATTTTGTGACTTATTAGTCTTGAGCAGACCTATTTTTCTGTATCAAAAGTGTGTGCAGTCTACTGACCTCACTCACATAATGTTCTACTTTTGTGTGACTACCTGACCCTTGAACTGACATTCTGTGCGTGTTGTGTGCATGTATGTGTGGTAGATGTGTATGTGTAATAGTACGAACCTATGTGTAGTGAGAGTCTGAGAGCTAAAATCAGTGTGTTGCATTGTGGATCACCCCTAGTTTAACCTGGCACAGGATGAAGTGTGGGTACAGATTGCCAGACAGAGGATGTGTACTCACTGCATTTCTTTGGCTTGAGGATGAAGACCCATACCATGAAATGAGGGAGCATAGAGACATGTATGCCTGGCAAAATTCAATGCTTTGTCCCTGATTGCTGTTTGAGAAAGACTGTTGACAGCCAAATGCAGAGATCCCACACTTCATTGTGCCCTTTTTTTGGATACTCCTGCTTGGAGCCACCATCTTTGCAAAAAGAGCCATTACTTTGCTCATTGGATGTGACTGAGTTAAAGCCTTAAAATAGCATTTAAAAGACATCCACCCAAACTGATTATGAAATCTTGGCTCAAAATCCCCTTTCTGAAAGTGAACATAAAAGTGAGGCTGTAAAATGATTGGTCCTAGGAATAAATATAAAAAAGGCACTGTTTATTGACAGTGTCTTATTTGTAGTATAATCAATTAATAAAATATCTCTCTGTCTCTTTTGTTCTTTGTCTTTCTCACCACAGTATTACAGGTTACTAGTCTTGTGCCCATGCAGTACATTATTCTACTGCTACTAGGACCTGTCAGTGTGTAGCCTGAGTATAAGGGTTAATAGTCAGTCACCCTCAGAATTGGAACAATTTAGGTGTCCTTCAGTCATCAGACCACCAACAAACAGAAAAGCAAAAGAGGAATAATTTCTGCAGGACACACATATTTGTCCAGTTCTTCAAGGGAAGCACAGGGATAGCCAGAATAACTGAGAGGTAAGATGGTATCGCATTTTCAAACCATTGACGGGACTTTCGTCTCATTAATTTAGTTTAACTTTTTTAATCCTGGGAGAGCAATGAAATAACAATACTCCTCTACTCCCTCAAACTCTACCTCTTATGATGATTATTCTGAGAACATTTCAAATATATCTGTAACTTTCCCCAATACATTCTTTGTTAATATCACAAGAAGCAAATCAGCGTAAAGAAGGAAAAATAATTGTGATGTCCATCTCTTGGACACAGAAAGTGGCAGAATGAAAGACTGCATGACCTTATGAGATGATAATCATAAGCATAAACAAGCCTATAAAGGTAATGCATAGAGGCTGCCTTTTAGGAATCACATATTTGGAATCACGATTACACATGGTGTATTATTGATCCACTGTCCCTGATGCTTCTTTTAAAGTTTCTGTTCGGCTGAAAACATGCTATAAAATAGATGTTATAGGAACGATGTAAGCTGTCAGAATACATGTCATAGGAAAGATGTAAGTTCAAACTACTCACCCACGCCTACTAATCTCTCCACAGCACCGGTCCAACTTACCTCAACCAGAGCCTTAACTTCTATCTGCCCTTCAAAGTCCTTCGATCTGTGTCCCTGGCAAGAGCACACCTACCTTGCATCAAGAAGTCCAGAAGTGGAGGACGCTTTGTCTCCTATTTTGCACCAAGACCTGGGACAGTCTCTCAAAACTCTTCAGATCTTCTCTCATGGACTTCCAAAGGAACCTCAAGACATGGCTCTTCCAGATGGAACAGGCATGATCTCCACTTCCCCTCAGGCCTGGCCCTACTCAGCACCTGGATACCCCGACATGGTGATTAGCCGCGCTCTACAAATTCACGTAACATAACTGGGAAGATGATGTTATTACCACCTGCACTCAGTGGACACAATATTTTCTTGCAAAACATTGCTATGAATGCATCGGACAAAAAATGAATGAAATTTTGCTAGGTACATAGATTTCATTTTTGTTTAATGTATAGAGATTTATTACCTCTGTCTTGAGACTGAAATTCAGCCTTCCAATGATATTGATTTGGTAATTTGCATAAGGGAACACATGCATCTGGTACTATTTAAAAAAAACATCACCACGGATCATATATGGCTAGGATTATCAGACTGCACCATGTAACTGAGATACAACTTTTCCTCTTCTAGCATTAGTTTTTATAAATCATTGTTTTCAGGTGTTTTATCTGATTTCAGAATGCACAGATTTGTAACATGAAAACTCAAAGCAGAAAAAGAGGGGCTCATAACACGGACCCTTTAAGGAAATCCTATATCTGTCTTGTGTGCATTCACATGACGTTGTAAGTAAAAGCAAGGACAAAGCCCTAGAAGAGTAACCATCTTCACCTAGTCTTGCAAAGAATTTAATCATCTTCTTCATTTGCTGCCTATTCAGATACATTTAAAGGAGTCAGAACATTTGTGGAGTAAGCAACAGCTCCCTAGTGTCTTGACCGTTGATACAACTGAGTGCCATCACTCAATGGGGAAGTGGGGAATCACTGTCTAATCTGTGGGGGTGTAGCGAAGCACCTCTGACCTGTTGTTGTTGCTGCCGTGGGATCGGGAACCTTTGAACTTTTGCAGCCACTCCTCGGCGCACCCGCTTCGCGGGTGCCACTTCATGGTCCCTGCTACCTGTGAAGGACTCTGTCTGCCTGGGGAGCCGTCTGCAGCTGCTGGGGGCCGAGGGGGCGGACAAATGAAAGCGCCGAACGCCGCAGGGACTCCAAGTACCAGGAGTCCCTGCCTGACCCGTTACAGCTGGTCACGCGTTCGGCTTGAAGCCCCGCCCACACAGCTTGCTTGCTTAAAACTCCCCCGCCAAGAGCTACGGTTGGGATTCACTGTCTAATCTGTGGGGGTGTAGCGAAGCACCTCTGACCTGTTGTTGTTGCTGCTGTGGGATCTGGAACCCTTGAACTTTTGCTGTCACTCCTCGCTGCACCCGCTTCGTGGGTGCCGCTTCGTGGTCCCTGCTACCTGTGAAGGACTCTGTCTACCTGGGGAGCCGTCTGCAGCTGCTGGGGGCCGAGGGGCGGACACACGAACGTGCCGAACGCCACAGGGACTCCAAGTACCAGGAGTCCCTGCCTGACCCGTTACAGCTGGTCACACATTCGGCTTGAAGCCCCGCCCACACAGCTTGCTTGCTTAAAACTCCCCCGCCAAGAGCTACAGTTGGGAATCACTGCCTAATCTGTGGGGGTGTAGCGAAGCATCTCTGACCTGTTGTTGTTGCTGCCGTGGGATCGGGAACCTTTGAACTTTTGCAGCCACTCCTCGGCGCACCCGCTTCGCGGGTGCCACTTCATGGTCCCTGCTACCTGTGAAGGACTCTGTCTGCCTGGGGAGCCGTCTGCAGCTGCTGGGGGCCGAGGGGGCGGACAAATGAAAGCGCCGAACGCCGCAGGGACTCCAAGTACCAGGAGTCCCTGCCTGACCCGTTACAGCTGGTCACGGGTTCGGCTTGAAGCCCCGCCCACACAGCTTGCTTGCTTAAAACTCCCCCGCCAAGAGCTACAGTTGGGATTCACTGTCTAATCTGTGGGGGTGTAGCGAAGCACCTCTGACCTGTTGTTGTTGCTGCTGTGGGATCTGGAACCCTTGAACTTTTGCTGTCACTCCTCGCTGCACCCGCTTCGTGGGTGCCGCTTCGTGGTCCCTGCTACCTGTGAAGGACTCTGTCTACCTGGGGAGCCGTCTGCAGCTGCTGGGGGCCGAGGGGCGGACACACGAACGTGCCGAACGCCACAGGGACTCCAAGTACCAGGAGTCCCTGCCTGACCCGTTACAGCTGGTCACACATTCGGCTTGAAGCCCCGCCCACACAGCTTGCTTGCTTAAAACTCCCCCGCCAAGAGCTACAGTTGGGAATCACTGCCTAATCTGTGGGGGTGTAGCGAAGCATCTCTGACCTGTTGTTGTTGCTGCCGTGGGATCTGGAACCCTTGAACTTTTGCAGCCACTCCTCGCCGCACCCGCTTCGCGGGTGCCGCTTCATGGTCCCTGCTACCTGTGAAGGACTCTGTCTGCCTGCTGAGCCGTCTGCAGCTGCTGGGGGGCGAGGGGACGGACACACTAACGCTCCGAACGCCGCAGGGACTCCAAGTACCAGGAGTCCCTGCCAGACCCGTTACAGCCGGTCATGTGTTCGGCTTGAAGCCCCGCCCACGTCCCTCTTACTTGCTACTTATTCCATCTCTCCAACCGCTGCGCGGGAGCACGCGGGAGCACGCGGGAGCGGCCCGGGAGAGGCCCGAGACAAGGGCTGGGCCGTCTGTGGCCGTCCGGGGCCAAAAGAGGCCGGGACAGGCCACCCCTCTTACATCTACGGTTGACCAGCATCAGAGACAGCAGTAAGGAGGGTCCGGGAAATTGTCAGACATTGTTAAACCGGGCTAATTGCATTGTCACAGCGGGGTTAAGAGCCCCGGTAATATACGTTAGGCGTGTAATATTGCATTATTATGACCACAGTTAACCCTAAAGTGTGTTCTGGGGCTGGTATGGTCGGAACTTTAGATGCCTTCCTTAAATTAGCCGAAACTGCTGTGGGAAAAGAAATTGAACTTGTGGAAAGGAGGTGTTCCCTGGACCTATCTTGTCACATTGTACCTCCAATATTAGTTCCAGAGAAAATGGATTGCCCTACGTTTTTATCTGCTCTTATACATCTCCCGCAGGCTACTAATGGGTCAGTCTTAGATGGTAGCTTATCTATCAGCTTGGCTCCATCTTCTGCCAGCAGTTTAGCTCTTCGCCCCCGGTAACACGCAATAGGCAGCAGCGGGCCAGGCCGGCAAGCAAGGCCAAGACTGTAACGGGTAAAAGAAAGGCTAGTAATGCTCCCAAAGGTAGCCAGCAACAAGCTAAACAACCTAGGAAATTAATTTCCTTACCTGGGTTGGGTGGGCAGCAAGATAAGGTTCTACCTAAGGCTTCTGAAGGCAGAACCCCAGGTAGAAATGAGCAGTCTGTGAAAGAAGTAGTGGCCAACCAGGGATGCAATATGACCGAGTTCATGAGAATTATGGACGAACGCCTCAGGTCCCTCATCTTGCCATTAATTGCCAAACTCGAGCAAATAGATGGTAGAATAATTGCTATAGAAAAACATTTCCTAGACCATAAAAGCCCATCACCGGAGAGTGACTTAATAGCGGCTCACCCTTTGAACACAATTACAACTAGAGTAAACGACCTGGTGGATTCTATGATAACTTCTTTGCCTCAGGACACATCCTAAGTTGTAGCACCTACTACGACTTCTCCAGCTTTAGGACCCAGGGAGGTAGCAAAACAAGGGCTTCGGGGGCCTGTAGGGAGACTAAGCCCACTGGAACAGCCAACTAAAAAAAATGTTTTCACTGCACCTTCCCCCGGAGGCTTGCCCATATTCAGTAATCCTGGCAAATGTTCCGAAAGCCCAGGATGGTTGCGAAGAACATTGGACCACACTAAAAAACAAAGCCCTTCATTTCCTTTCCGCTAAAACCGCGCTGGGCGATCACCTGCACAATAATTTTAAGATGGTGAGAAGGGTACCATGGGTGGGTAAATCCAAGAAAAGTAAGGAGGGTGATTGTGTTGTGGTGAGTTTTAGATCCCCTAGATTGGTTAATGACATTTTGAGGCAGGCGGGATCAGCTAATATTCACCACGACTATGTAAATGTCGTTCCACTGCTGTTCTTTTACCCCCCCTCATAAATTTGGCGCTATTGGTGAGGGTCAGTCTAGCCTGGAAACAGTTCCCCATATTGACTCAATCACAACAAGCAATAGATATGAGGTCCTGAACTCGCTGGACACTAACGACTGACTTGAGGATGATAATATCAGGGCTCGGGGAAGGGTGTGTCCAGGTGATGCAAATAGAGGGTGTTTACCAGTGGAAACTGGGCTGCAAAGTCCATTGGTACAGCTAACAACCCCCATTGGGGGTAGGGGCGCAGACATAATAGAGACCAGGACCAGAGCTACTGAACATCTTATAGGGGATAGTGGGTTGGATTCTGGCCATGCCGAAACCTTGGAATGTATTCGGACTATTGGGGGAAGAGAGGAAGCTCAGGAAGTAGTAAGAGTTATCTCTTGGAATATAGCGGATTTGGCATCCAAATTCAATAACACTGAGTGGTGCCACTATATTAGTAGCTATCAGATAATTAGCCTCCAGGAGACATGGGTGGTCGACAATAGCACCTTTCACATCCAGGGGTATAAATGTTTTTTTGTCCCGGCACAAAAATCCAGATGGGGTAGAGCCATGGGAGGACTATCCATATATGTAGACTTGGACCTCCAGGGCACATGGTCTAACACAGACTGGTGCTCGTATGCCATTCAAGCCGTACGATTTAAGGGCAAGGGGTTAAGGTTGACCATGTTTAACGTTTACAACAATGGGGTGGGTGGAGACTATAAAACACTTGTAGGGGAATTGGACGACAGATTCAGCCAAGAAACCACAGCTAGGAAGGGGGCACATGCACCTGCTATATTCGTCATGGGAGACTTTAATTGCCACCTATGCCCGGCCCTAGTTCCAATAGACGCGGAAAGGTCTCATTGCCCCATGGATAACGGGCCGCACTTTGACCATACGCCAGAAGGTCTGGCCTTTAGTAAACTCCTACACAACCATGATTTAGAGCATACGATTAATATGATGGTCGTGCAGAGGGATGGCAGTCTACCACCGACATTTAAGGGCAGAGGGTGCTCCTCATTCACCGATTATATCCTAGCCTCTAGAGTTTAAAAAAACAGAATCACTAGTGTAGGGATAGAATGGAGCTCTTTTAGTGATCATAATCCCCTAGTATTGGAGTTGCTCTATTTGGCTCGGCCCAGAAGGAAACAGCCTGGTATAATTATTGAGAAGGTAACGGACCAGGGTAGACGACTGAGGTGGTCTAAAATAGAGGGGGAAACATTCTATAAAAACTAGATGGATATTGGGAAATCCGTTTTTGAGGATTGCTTAGATGTGCTGTTGGCAGGCAATAAACCTTGCACCAAATCCACTTACATGATAGGAAGTCACATTATAGAAAAGGTTAAAACATTTTCCTACTTAGGCTTACTATTCAATGGGTCTTTACAATTTGATTCCCTGGTAGAGGAGCGTTGTTGTAAAATGATTGCCACCAATGGCAGTATCACAAGCTATGGGAGGAGGGTAGGTAGATGGTGTTCCGAACAGGTGATGAACCTTTATGGTTTTATGTGCTGCTCCAAAGTCACCTATGGGGCGCAGGTATGGGGCTTTGCCTACATCTCGCAACTTCAGCGGGAAGAAAATAAATATTTAAGATCCATCTTGAAAGTTCCACAAAGTACTGCTGGTGTAATAGTCCATAGGGAATTAGGGAGGCCATACCTCGAAGACTTGGTGAAGCTTGGACCCATAGTGGCTTGGTTGAAAATTTGGACTAATCCCGTGGCATCCCTGAGTAGGGAAAATCTAAGTGATTGCCTAGGAAGAGAGAAATGTATGAGAATCCCATGGCTCAACTATGTAAAGGCCACCTTAGAAGCCCTGGGCTATAAGAATCTCTTTGTCGATCCGGTAGCAATTGTACCTCAGCATAAAGTGATCATAAAGAGAGCTTTTTTAGCCCAGAAAATAACACAGAGAGCTGAGGCCGAAGGGTCAAAAAAGACTGTGAGGGCCCATAGTCTTGTTAAGAGCACAGAGGGAATGGAGCCATACTTATACCTTATGTATAATGCCCAGGATAGGTTTTTTTTTTAAAGTGTCATTTTAGGCTCGATAATAAACCTTATTTATTAGCATTACCAGTAGGGTTTTTAACTAAAATTGAGTAGAAGAGAACCTGCGGTTGCGACAATAGGTCTCCACAGGGTTCCCTTCATTTTGTACTGTTGTGTCCTTTTTATTCAATGCCTAGGCGTAGATTCTTGGTAAATATTTTAAAACAAGCTAAAATGAATTATGCTCGAGAGGCCTTAATTTATTTACAACAAGCAACTGACCAGTTGATATTGTGCTGCATTATGAATTTGATTAAAGTGGCAGTCCGACTAAGGGTAACCAGAGGGGGGGAATGATTGTCAAGACCTCTATTGTACTCTTTTAGAACTCAGTTTGTCTTTTCTTCTTTTTAAAGAATTAGATTGTACTACAAGCAGGATTCTGATAATGATTTAATTGGATTTTAATTAGTTGTATACTAGCAGCCCGTCCTGACCTTGTCCGGGAGCAATCAGGCTTCCCAGACCCCCGCCTGCCCCGACCCCCGCCTGCCCCGACATTGTCCCCCGGATGTCACAAAGACCCAGTGTTGAGGCGCTCTGCATAAATCTCCATGGCAGATGCTGTAAGTCCCCGTCCCCCACCTGCCCCGACCCCCGCCTGCCCCGACATTGTCCCCTGGAGCCTTTTCTCAGCCGATGTAAATTGTACCCTTCTGTTTTGTTGTAACTCCCCGTCCCCCGCCTGCCCCGACCCCCGCCTGGCCCGACATTGTCCCCCGGAGCCTTACCTCAGCCGATCTAATTTCTATCCTTCTGTTTTGGTGTAAGTCCCCGTCCCCCGCCTGCCCAGACCCCCACCTGCCGGACATTGTCCCCCGGAGCCTTACCTCAGCCGCCTGAGGAAATATAAATTTTATGGTCAAGAAATGTTCCCTAACGTGTACCCCACCGTCTCCATGTACAAACTTAAAGTGCATGTAACTTCCCTCCTGTGCCAGCTATGAAGACGCAAATACATTTGTGTCCAACGTTAACATGTCCTCTTTCAGATCCACCCTGAACGGGTTGAATACTCCGTTTCTAATTATGCCGTGCCAACGTCTTTATGTAGTGTACTTTACACGTTTTCCAGCCCAGGCGAAGTAGGCCCTGAATTCTGCCATCGAGCCTTTTCCTGCCTTCTGACACTGAATGCCTCAGCCTGGGCCTGCCTCTGTACCCGTGACCTTTACCTTACTCCCTGCGCGGCTAACGGCGCTTAGCTCAGCCTGTTGTCTGCCAAGACTGTATTCAACCTTCGAATTATCTGCTCCGCTCCTCAGAAATACATTCCTGCCTACTAGTTCAAGTAAACATCCTTCCAGCTGCAGAGCAAAGGGCCCGGCCTCACTGTCTCCGTGCAAGTAATTCATAGCTCCTGTTACCATGGTAGGCCCATGCCCCTCGCATCTCATGCAGACACGTAGACGCTTATACACGCACTCACAGTCAGTATAGAATAGCCTCTGCCCAAGAGACCTTTCCCTCTAGATAATATGGTTCCCAAACATCAGATATCAGATATGATATAGGTACAAGTTGATCTGACATGCCAGACTTCTGTCTCTTTCCGCTAGTGTAAATGTCAAGTCCCCTGCACCCTCCAGCTCCACGTCAATCACACGTCATGCAGCTGCGCGCGCACCCAGACCTCAGATTTCTGCTGACATTGCAAGATTCTGCTATGTACCCGCCTACTTGTGACACTTTCAAGTGACGTTTCTAGCACACACCCCCATGTTCACGCCTAGTTCACGCCTTCTGATTACGTATTGCTAACACGTGCGTGCTTTTATCTTGTTTCTCTCAGCTGATTACGCCTACTGTATTGGTATCCATTATATGATTTAAGTATAAAAGTTATGTCTTGTCAATAAAGTATGCTCTATCCCTTCCTGAACCCCAGTGGTGTCAGGAACATGATATCCGGTTCAAGAACCATTCCTTTTTAAGGAATAAAACCCCTAAGAACTCTAACACCACGGACTCTGCGTCTTTCTTTCCGATTGAGTTATTTTATTTTTAGTACTTACCTGCATAGAAATTAAGACGGTAATTAAATATTTACCACATTATTTTGGCGCCCGAATAGGGACCCCTCCCCCACCTCACGCGCCGGTTGGTGCGTTGCAACCTTTGCCCCCTGCCATAAGTCAAGACGGACAATTACGCGTACCCGCAGGATTTCCTGTATCTCCCTCAGGCCTACGGAGGTGACGGAAACTGCGATCAGCACCCAAACGAGGCGGTGAGGAGTGCGGAGGATCCCGACCAGAGCCTAGCCGAAAGAAGCAAGGTCCGAGGTGTCAAGAGGCCCACCAGTTCCGAAGTATTCACGTATCGAGCCGAGTCGAGTCCAGTCCGGTCCAGTCCAGTTGAGTTTTCCGAGGCCTTCTGTTCCGTGCTTCCCGGTGAGTACCATTGCTGGGGACGCATCTAGACGGGTGCATTATTATGTATCCGGTAAAGACGGGTTTGGGTACACAAACACGGTCTGCACTGTTTTAGACAGTGTATCTGTGCTGTTTAGCAGTACATCAGGTATTCAAGTTCTTGCGCTGTTCTCCACAGTGTATCTGTGCTGTTTAGCAGTACATCAGGTATTCAAGTGTAGTCATATGTGTTCAATATGTTTTTCATGTGATTAATGTCGTGGTATGAGTGATCGTTTGATGTACATTACTGTGTTTTTGTGTAACGAGCTGTGTTCAGAGTAAGTAACAAGTATCGAGTATCCAGTACCAAGTAACAAGATGCCGTTTTTCAATAAATTAAGACAGATAGGAACTAGGAAGGGGATACTAGAGGAAGAAATTCCTATTCCCCCTAGGGACACTCCTGGAAATTTTATGTATCATAAGCATGGCTTAGATGCCATACTGTATCTAGATTTATGGGCCGATTATACCAAGCACCTAGACGAGAGACACAGATGGCCCGTTACAGGAACATGGGATGCCGAGTGCATCATGAAGGTAGAAGAAGCGTTATGGAAAAAGAAAGCCAGACAATCTCAGAAAGACGCCATAGAATTTTGGCGTAAAGAATCACATAAACGTGCCGAAAAAGCACTCCGTAAAGAAGACAGACATAGAGAAGAGTCGGATAAAGTCCGAGAAAACGAATTAGTTAATGAAGGGATCCGAGTAAAAGCAGAACAAGTGGACCGCATGCGAAACAATCTTGTAAATGGCATGTACTTTGTGGCCGAGGGTTTGCCTGAAGCCACTTCAGAAATACCGAAAGATCTGCCGCCACCATTGGTTCCGACTAAAGTAAGTCACAGGACCACCAAAGACATATTCCTTGCTTCCTATCTAGACGATGTAGCACCCGCTTACACCAATCCACGTGCCCACGTACCGCCTACTGACGGTGACGGAGGTGGCAACGCACTCCAAGATAATGTCCCGCCATTATCGCAACAAAGCTCACCCGTTCAACAGTCTGCTCCGCCTGCTCCTCCACCTCCACCACTTCCCACACCTAAGATTAATATTCCAAATCCGCTTGCGCCTGATTCTAGTAAGAGACAAGTTCAGGTACAGATACCGACTCCACAGACATACAATTTTCAAGCTTCCGCTACAGGAGGTGCGACAGGAGGTCTCCAGACTCCGCCACCAACACACAGATTGAACGTTAGGGACATAATGAAGCAACGTACACCCCAAACACCACGTTTGGACATGCTTAAAGAACCCCTTCCAATTTGCAGATACGATCCAGTACCAGGTAAAGACGATAGAATGTTGTTAGCATCACTACGCATACGAAAAGTTGCAGACTACCTAGTGTTATTTCCAGGAATGACTGAGCACCTAGATAGAATATATCATTTTATCCAGACTGGGGAGAATCCTGAAAGTATTAAAGAGGCCCTGGCTCACCAGAAAGTAGACATTCAAGGTTGTATATTACGTTTTTTCATAAATTGCTTAATAAGGGAACGAGACAGGCCTGGAGTAGACCAGGAAGAGATGGAAGCACTAAACAAGTGGGGTCAAAATATAGCCGAGGGAAAACATGACAAACTGAATTGTATAGCAAGTATGTACAAGAAAATCAGAAAAGCAGTAATAGAAATACACGAAAAAGAACAAGAAAAAGAAAAAGAAAGTGACAGGAATGACTCCTCCGAGGAGGACGGACCTGAAGAACCAGACACGACTAAAGAAATGATAGCGTATGTAGGTAAGGGAAATTACCTTAGGAAAGGCATTCGCCCAGAAAGCAAGAGAGTTTTCCTCTCTGGTATATCAAAACCGAATTCTCCTGAATATCTGTTTCAAGGTACCGATAAAATTCTTCAAGAACAGATGGGGTACCATGTACTCAATTCTATGGATGAACAAGAACTAGCCCGGTCAGCAGTACTATGGGCTGACAATCCTAACACATACAATGATGATACAGTAGCACAGACATTTCTGAACCTTTCCCCAGACGAGCAGAAATTAGCTGGTGTATACATGATTCAGCATCTCATCACTTTATACAGACAACAACATTCTGATCCAGGTCCCTTACCGGATACTTTAGAAGCGCTACTTATGAATAGATGGAGAGGCCTAAGTACCAGATTAATTCAAATAATTCTAGAACAACGCCGCAGATATAACACTTTCTTAGGCCCACAATATGTTTCAGCTCCGCCCCCAGAAAGAAAAATGTGTCATTTTGACAGGCAGAATCCCTTATGAGAAGTACACCCAGTTATGAATGCCAATAATACCTTGGAACGTGTGTTTGTGTACACACCTTTAACAAAGTTGGAATTGTTAGAAATGAAGAAACTAGTACCCTGTCATGATAAAGACCCTGCAGGTTTTCACCGAGAACTTAAAGACATGTTACTCATGGGAGATTACACGTATACGGATATTATGAAATTGTTAAAGGTACTGCTGCCCACCGGCATTTACGAGAAACTCAAGGAAAAAGAATGGGAGGTGGGAGATAAAAAGATTATCTGGACTGAAATAGAAGACGAGGAAAAAGGCCGTACCCCAGGGCTAGGCCTTGGGGACAAAGCTAAAGCATTACCAGGTTTAATAGTACAGGTTTTGCCAAGATTATTGACAACTAAAAAGGAAGACTGGGACGCAATCTCAGCCTGTAAATAGAAACACGATGAAGATACTAGTGACTTCTATTCGAGATTCGAGAAATGTTTCATTATTAATAGTGGCCTGAAACCAGGTAGCGAGTCATACCCACATCTTTTTGTAACAAAATCAGTCGAGAATTCCCTGACACAAGTTAAGAACCGTGTATATAAAGTTGAAAGTACATGGCAAGCAAATACGCCATCCCAGATGTTACAAATGTTACAATACCACCAGAATAGAATTAGAGAAGAACAGGATCACGAACAGAGACGTATGAAAGACACGAAAATGAAAATGTTAGTGGCACAGTCGGTCCCAGCCGACGGTCAGAGAAAGGGTGCGACCCAGACAGGTAATTCAGCAGTTCCCGTTAAAGGGACATGCAACTATTGCAAACAGCCAGGTCACTATGTACATGAATGTTCAGTCCTGAAACACAATATAGCAACAGGTAAAACTAAAGAAAGACCGCGTCAGCCTAGACAAGACCAGGTCCAGCAACAGGCTTCACAGAATACACAGCCTATGCATGCTCCACCACATACAGTACAGACCGCAGCGGTATCACAGCCACCGCCACAGCCCATTGCCGCGACGCAGCAAGTTTCACGGCAGATGAACCAGTATGCCCAATCTGAATATCCCGATTATCAGCGATACACATGAAACAGCCTAGAGAGGGAGGTTGGCTTGCCTCTTATTGAAATTCCTGTAGATCAAGAGGGTCCTTATGTACACAGTCAAGTATTGGGAAAAGACCGAAAGTTTTTAATTGACACAGGGGCAAGCCGCACAACAATCAGCCATGATGAAGTCCCAGGGGCACCCCTCTCAGGCTCACAGAATGTTTCCCTTGGTTTTTCAGGACAGCCTATTGTAAATGAAGTATCGAAACCAGTCCCCCTAGCAGTAGGTCCATTATCACGCGTTACAGACCTGTTACTAACGAGATCATGTCCAGAAAACTTGCTAGGTATCAAAACGCTGAAGGCTCTAGGAGCAGTGATATGTTGTTCTCCGGAAGGAGTTAGACTTTTTCTACGTGACTTTAAGGGTCACTATGTATTACGAGAGTTAGATGTCAGATTGAAAAATGTACCGAAACACCTGTGGGCACAAGGCCCAACCTATGTAGGTTGTATGCACATTACACCATACCGTGTTACACTCAAACCAGGAGTTGTTTTACCACGAATCAGACAATACAAGTTACCACCCGATGCTGTAGTGGCTTTACTGGAAATCATTGAAGAGCTCATTGCCCAAGGAGTGGTCGTAGAAACCGACTCCAATATCTGTAATTCTCCTATCATTCCGATTCTTAAACGTACTGATCCCAATGCACCGCCAGTATATCGGCTGGTGATTGATTTACGAGAACTGAATAAATGCATTGTTCCACAGTATCCTGTGGTTCCCGACATCTCATCCTTATTGACTGCTATTGATTCAGAAGCAACGTTCTTTACTGTAATTGATCTCAAGAACGCCTTCTTCAGTGTACCCATTGATCCAGAAAGCCAATATCTCTTCGGATTCAGTTTAAATGGACGAAGTTTCAAATTTTCACGCGCACCTCAAGGATTTACAGAAAGCCCCAGCATCTATAGCCAAGCACTGAAAAGACAACTTGATTGTATCCAAATGCCAGTTAACACTGCCTTACTACAGTACGTCGATGATCTGCTGATCACCGCACGAAGTGAACCCGAATGTGAACAAGCATCACTGATAGTTTTACATTTTCTGGCCGACAAGGGACACAAGGTGTCTCCTTCGAAGCTACAATTCTGTGTTCAGCAAGTTGTGTACCTGGGTCACTTGCTGTCCAAAGTGGGGAGACAGCTCACTCCTGATCGCATCCAGTTAATTGTAAACATGCCACAACCCCAGACACAAAAGGAAGTGCGGGCCTTTATAGGCCTCACCTCGTACTGCAGACAATGGATTCCTCAATATGCATTTCTAGCTAAACCACTCATTCAGTTGACAACACAGGAGGCAGCGACTTTGACTGCCCTCCCTTGGAAACAGGAACATACATAGGCCTTTGAGGAATTAAAGAAAGCTTTATGTCAAGCACCAGTTTTAGCGACACCATGTTACAGCAAACCTTTTACACTTTTTGTTACAGAACGTGATGGTACAGCGTTGTCTGTCCTCGCTCAAGATCAAGCAGGTTCACATAAGCCTTGTGCTTATTTTTCAAGTACATTGGATTCAGTAGCCCAGGCACTCCCTGCGTGCTTAAAATCAGTTGCAGCGACAGCCCTAGCAATCAGACAGAGCGACTCAATAGTATTAGGACATCCATTGACAGTACAAGTTCCACATTCTGTAGAGGTCCTTCTAAACCGAACACAGACTCAACACCTGACTATAGCACGACTGACAGGTTATGAATTAACGTTATTCCAGCCACACATAGAAATCAGACGCTGTAACATTCTAAATCCTGCAACATTGTTACCTTCGATTACGACAGATTCAGCCCAGCATGATTGTATAGAGATCATTAATGCAGTAACAAAGCCCCGACGAGACTTAACAGACGTTCCATTGATTAATCCGGACCTGACACTTTACGTGGACGGTTCATGTATGAGAACAAGCACAGGAGAATTAGTGGCCGCGTATGCAGTGACCACTGAAACTGAAGTCAAAGAAACACATCGTATTGATACACTGTCCGCTCAAGCAGCAGAGCTTATCGCTCTGACCCGAGCCTGTATACTAGCCAAGAACAGAAATGTTAACATATACACAGATTCACGTTATGCTTTCGGAGTCGTACACGACTTCGGAGTGTTATGGCAAGAACGAGGTTTCTTGACCTCTCACGGTGCCAAGATTCAACACGGTCCCCTTATTCAAGCACTGTTAGAAGCAATACATTTGCCTTCAGGCATATCCATCATGAAGTGTAAAGCACATACTAAAGTTACAGACTCTATTTCCCAGGGTAACGACCTGGCAGACCAAACAGCAAAACATACAGCATTGACTCACACTCAGACAACGGATGTAACAAAGATCATAGTGCCGACACACTGTATGACAGTTAGGGATCCCACACTAGATGTAATCGATATTCAGACACGTGCTACTCCAGATGAAATCAAGAAATGGACTGAACTAGGAGGGATCCAGACAGATCAGGGATGGATGACGAAGGGAAAATCTACATGGTTTCTCCCCGACTCTATGGTTCAAGTCATAATAAATACAGCACATAGTCCAGCACACCTAGGAGAAAAAGCTATGTTAGACAGTTTACAGAATCTCTGGTACAACAAACATTTACGAGCAGCCGCAAAACAGAAAGTGCGTACTTGCATGATCTGTTGTCAGTTCAATCCAGGTAAAAGCGTCCCTGTAGAGCAAGGTGGATTTCATCCTCCCGACCACCCTTTTGAAGTCCTCCAGATGGATTATATCCAGATGGACCGTTGTCGAGGATTCAAGTACGTCCTCGTAGTTGTTTGTGCACTTTCCCGTTGGACCGAAGCATATCCAGTCCCAGATTACACTGCCCCGACCACTGCTAAGCAGCTGGTTCGTGAATTCTTCCCACGGTACGGCTTGCCTCGTATCGTGTACTCAGATAACGGACAGCCATTCTCATCCGAGCTCATGAAGCAGGTTTCACTTCTGTTAGGATACCAGTGGAAATTCCATTGCGTCCGACATCCCGAGGCAGCTGGCCTTGTAGAAAGGCATAACCAGACACTGAAAACACGTCTTGCGAAAATATGTAAAGAGAAAGGGGTCGACTGGATAGTCGCCCTGCCAGTTGCACTGTTCTATATGAGAATGGTCCCCCATTCGAGATCAGGACTATCCCCGTATGAGGTGGTCTTTGGCCGACCACCAAATATGTGGGGGACGCCCATGCCTAAGAAAATAACCGATGTTGACTGTAATATGCTGACAGATTACCTTGCCTCCTTGATGTCTGCACTCCAATCATGTCGTTCACAGGTTGCCGCAGCCTTTCCCGACAACACTGATGTGAAGCCACACGATGTCCGTCCTGGTGATACAGTCTTAATACGAAATTTCGACAGGAGGAGTCCGCTGGAGCCTCGCTGGCAGGATCCGAAGCTCGTCCTTCTGACCACGAGGACTGCAATTAAAGTTGAGGGCCGAAAGGGGTGGATCCATACGAGTCATATTAAAAAATGTAATGAACTGTTGCCAGAGACTGACTCTTCCACCCCCTCAAAGGACTGCCCCGATTCTAGTGACTTTAAAGTTTGCAAGAGAGAGAAAACTCCGCAAGAGGAGTATAAATTAAAATTGCGGTCTAGCAAGTCAGACAGTTTAATTGTTTAAGTCCTCCCCTAGGTGAATCGGTTAAATTAGTTTCTGACATGTATCCCCTAGACCGAGACAGAGAGAGAGAGAGACAACTCAAGAAACGTGCATATTGTAAATCACTTCGTAGTCACTGTATAGTGACATTATTGGTTATGTTTTTTCTAAGCCTTTTGATTATTGCTGCCAGTATATTGTTGCATGTATATTACCCTATCTTCAAGCATACTCAATCTGCTTACAATGTCACTGCCGAACATTCTTTTAGCGAATTACTCCCACATGAGCTATCTTACAGACTTGCGCTGCGTAACAACACATTCATTAGTATGTTACATCACTCCCATCAGACTAATAATGCTACAAACTGTTGGATATGTGGCCGACTCCCTCCCTATCAGAAATACAAGGGAGTTCTGCCTCTCTTTCCATACCCGTTCACTCACAATGGCTCATGTGGAGCATGGTTTAGATTAATTAATTCTTTAGATTCTGATATTGCTGTTTTCAAAGGAAATTGGGTTTGGGGAAACCTGAACTTAGTTCTGCTTAACGCCTGTTATCCTGACAAGAAGGGACTTCCCACTAGGACAGGAACTGATCTAGAAAATGAAGTATATGGGTTAGGTAATTATACAATTAACCTCATGATTCTTACTGTTGAATCCGAAGCTGCACCAGTTCTCCCTGCTATGTCAGTATTACCAGTCACAGGTGACTTATGTGTCAGAAAGAAGGGTTCAGTACACTTAGGTCATAGTAAATGCACTACTGTGGTCGAATTCAGTGATCAAGGCAGGTCTACATTTAGAGCTACTCGCCATTCCTACTTTGTTTGTGACCATACCGCATACATACGTTTGCCTCCAGATTGGGATGGTACCTGTTACATTGCATTCCTTCTGCCACCTGTTTTCCTAGCCCCTCCTGATTATCACAGAAATACAAATCTAGTAACTACTAGACTCCGAAGAGATCTCCCGATTGTCGACTATACTGAAACGACATGGGAGCAATACACAGACTTCAATAAAGGTTTCTTCCCCTACTTAGGTACTGTTTTTAATAGTAAACTGATACGAAAATTAACTAGAACCCTCGAAGCAGTAGTGAATGAAACTACTTCCGCTCTAGGCAACTTAACAGAGGAGCAATCTGCCATGCGGGTTGTTGTTCTTCAAAATCGTCTCGTTATTGACGTCATCCTAGCAGATAGGGGCGGAGCCTGTAAGGTCATCGGGTCAAGTTGCTGTGTTTTCATTCCAGAAAACGCGCCAACAGTATATAAAGCTATCACACGTCTTCATAAAATTGCAAGTTTGATACATCAGAATCCAGGCACCTGGACTTGGTCCGGTTGGTTCTGGACAACGTTGACCGCTTGGGGATGGAAGATCCTATCCTTCCTAGGCATTGCCCTTGTCATAGTATTCAGTTGCTGCCTTTGCCTACAATGTGGGCCAGCGATTTGTGGTCTATGCGCCACATCATGTATTCCGCATCCAAGTTCCTACTCAAAACGCGAAAAGAAGAAAGAAGAGCAAATGATGTTACATGAACAGACTGATCGGTTCATGAGGATTGATATATCATGAAGGGTCCGTAGGGAACAAGGAGGGAATGAGGAAATATAAATTTTATGGTCAAGAAATGTTCCCTAACGTGTACCCCACCGTCTCCATGTACAAACTTAAAGTGCATGTAACTTCCCTCCTGTGCCAGCTATGAAGACGCAAATACATTTGCGTCCAACGTTAACATGTCCTCTTTCAGATCCACCCTGAACGGGTTGAATACTCCGTTTCTAAGTATGCCGTGCCAACGTCTTTATGTAGTGTACTTTACACGTTTTCCAGCCCAGGCGAAGTAGGCCCTGAATTCTGCCATCGAGCCTTTTCCTGCCTTCTGACACTGAATGCCTCAGCCTGGGCCTGCCTCTGTACCCGTGACCTTTACCTTACTCCCTGCGCGGCTAACGGCGCTTAGCTCAGCCTGTTGTCTGCCAAGACTGTATTCAACCTTCGAATTATCTGCTCCGCTCCTCAGAAATACATTCCTGCCTACTAGTTCAAGTAAACATCCTTCCAGCTGCAGAACAAAGGGCCCGGCCTCACTGTCTCCGTGCAAGTAATTCATAGCTCCTGTTACCATGGTAGGCCCATGCCCCTCGCATCTCATGCAGACACGTAGACGCTTATACACGCACTCACAGTCAGTATAGAATAGCCTCTGCCCAAGAGACCTTTCCCTCTAGATAATATGGTTCCCAAACATCAGATATCAGATATGATATAGGTACAAGTTGATCTGACATGCCAGACTTCTGTCTCTTTCCGCTAGTGTAAATGTCAAGTCCCCTGCACCCTCCAGCTCCACGTCAATCACACGTCATGCAGCTGCGCGCGCACCCAGACCTCAGATTTCTGCTGACATTGCAAGATTCTGCTATGTACCCGCCTACTTGTGACACTTTCATGTGACGTTTCTAGCACACACCCCCATGTTCACGCCTAGTTCACGCCTTCTGATTACGTATTGCTAACACGTGCGTGCTTTTATCTTGTTTCTCTCAGCTGATTACGCCTACTGTATTGGTATCCATTATATGATTTAAGTATAAAAGTTATGTCTTGTCAATAAAGTATGCTCTATCCCTTCCTGAACCCCAGTGGTGTCAGGAACATGATATCCGGTTCAAGAACCATTCCTTTTTAAGGAATAAAACCCCTAAGAACTCTAACACCACGGACTCTGCGTCTTTCTTTCCAATTGAGTTATTTTATTTTTAGTACTTACCTGCATAGAAATTAAGACGGTAATTAAATATTTACCACATGCCGCTCCTCAGTTCACCGCTCCTCCTTCTGTTTTGGTGTAAGTCCCCGTCCCCAGCCTGTCCTGACCCCCGCCTGCCCGACATTGTCCCCGGGACCCTTACCTCAGCCGCCGCTTCTCAGTTCACCGCTCCTCACCGCTGGTCACCGCTCCTCCCGCCGGTCCGCTGCTCCTCACCTCCTCCCTTGCGCCATGTCCGCCGCTCGTCACCGCTCCTCCCCCGTGCAATGTCCGCCGCTCCTCCTCGCGCTCCAGGACGCCGCTCCTCCTCGCGCTCCTGACGGCAGCACGCAGGTCGCGGCCGGCGCTACTTCGAGGGGACTACTTTTTTTATAATGTACATTTTTTAAATATAACGTATTTTTTACCTTTATATAGCCTATGTCCATCTGCACACCCTGAGGATTACAACGATGTATCGGGTGTGTGGATTGGCACTGTGGTTCCCGAGTTTACCCGCCTCAAAGCCTCAAAGTTCTTCCTTTATAATAATAGTATAGATATATGTGCTTTTATGGTGATTTTTTAATCATCGAATAAAGAATTCTTGACTTAAGTGCCATTCTGTATCATGGCTGCCAAATTACATTAGAAACATTTGAATATTCTCTTCAATGTCTGTTGCAGTCTGTAGACAGTGCTGTTCAAGTCCAAGTTGCATTTTACCCAATTTTAGCACTAACTTGCCTTTCGGAGATGGTGCTAACTGAGTTCACTCTTTGCAGTTCTACCTGGTGATAAGTATAGAGGTTAGGGGCAGAAAAGCGTCACTAGGTTTGGTGTCACCCAGTGCGGGTAACTTATGGTGTCACTCCCAACTCGTCCATGCTAGGATTACAAGTTATAATTTTCACTTAATTCATAAAATACATTCAGAATGCCCCTTTATTTTGGCTTACATCATGCATGGACAAGCCCATAATGAGATATTTGCAAAGCTCTCATAATACATATGTATTATGATACACCACATGCAGGAAAAGAACACCACTGAGCAATCAACAGAGTTCATGTTATGCACATCAGGATCTGTCGTACACGCTGCATAGTTTAGTACTTACACAGCAACATTATTCACAAGGCGCTAGGTGTTTCAGATTCCAAAGCACGCACCTTTGCAGGGTTATCGGGAGCGACCTCTGACCCTGTTTCCCAGGCAGGTCGCTCCCCTCTCCGCCACGCAGCCCCCAGTGTGACCTGCATTCTCGCTACCGCTCGCACCAGCCCTCTGCTTGGTATTGTTACTGCTGTTTCTGCGCCTCTCCCCGCCTCTCTCTCTTCCGTGCCCTGACTGCCTGTGCCTTTTTGCCTTTTGTATCCTGAGTGCCTGTGTCCTTTTTACTTTTATATCCCGAGTGCCTGTGTCCCCCCTTGCATCTTGTGCCCTGACTTTTGCCCCCCCTTTACTTCTGTACCCTTGTTTGCGCCTCGTTACGCTCCTTGCCACTTGCTCCCGCCGCCGCTTCCCGGTTGCCCCGCCCCCTTGCATCCCATTGGCCGCCCGCTCCCACCTCCCAGCTGCTCCTCCCTCCCTCTCCCCCTCATATGGAGGCCGCGCAGCGGTAGAGAGAGCGGCCTCTGTCCCTGTCTCCGAGGCAGGTCGCTCCCCTCTCGGCCACGCAGCCCCCAGTGTGACCTGCATTCTCGCTACCGCTCGCACCAGCCCTCTGCTTGGTATTGTTACTGCCGTCTCTGTGCCTCTCCCACCCCCTCTCTCTTCTGTGCCCTGACTGCCTGTGCCTTTTTGCCTTTTGTATCCTGAGTGCCTGTGTCCTTTTTTACTTTTGTATCCCGAGTGCCTGTGTCCCCCCTTGCATCTTGTGCCCTGACTTTTGCCCCCCCTTTACTTCTGTACCCTTGTTTGCGCCTCGTTACTCTCCTCGCCACTCGCTCCCGCCGCCGCTTCCCGGTTGCCCCACCCACTTGCATCCTATTGGCCGCCCCGCTCCCACCTCCCAGCTGCTCCTCACTCCCTCTCCCCCTCATATGGAGGCCGCGCGCAGCGGGTGCGCCAAAGGCGCGCCAAAGGCAAGCCCGTCTGCGCTCTCCGCGCCTGGACGGCGCCCAGCGCCAGAACCCCTGGCCCCCGCAGTCGCCAGCCCACCCGCCGGACCTACAACACCGCCACTCTTATCGCACTCAACACCGGCCGATCCCCGGCTGCTACCGAGCCACCCCAAGACGCACCCACGGACCATTCACCTGCCAATCCTGCAAGTTCACCTGCATCCGGACCTGTACCGCACCCGCCAAGCGGAGCACCAGCGGCAACCACCTGAAGTGCATCCTGCTCAACACCCGCTCCGTCCACAGACACGCCGTGGAACTCTGGAACCTGCTCGACACCACATCCCCAGACGTCGCCTTCCCCACAGAAACCTGGATGAACGCCTCCTCAGCACCCGACATCGCCATCGCCATCCCGGACGGATACAAGATCAGCCGGAGGGACCGCGTCAACCAAACAGGAGGAGGCAATGCCATCGTCCACAAAAACACCATCCGCATCACGACCAACTCCGACGATACCCTCACAGCCGCCGAAATTCTTCACTTCCAGATACACACCGACCCCAAGACCACACTCAGAGGCACCCTCATCTACAGACCCCCCGGACCCCGCACTCAATTCAGCGAAGACATCGCAGACTTCATCAGCCCGCACGCCCTCCCCTCCGCTGACTACATCCTCCTAGGGGACCTCAACTTCCACCTGGAGAACAACAACGACAACAACACCACCACCCTGCTGGACAACCTCGCCAACCTCGGACTCAAGCAACTGGTGAACTCCCCACCCACTACTCCGGACACACGCTGGACCCAGTCTTCTCCTCCAGCAAGTACATCTCCTTCAGCCACACCACTGGACTCCACTGGACAGACCACAGCTGCGTCCACTTCAGCTTCAGAAAAACTACGACTCACCACCACCCGCAACAGGCTCCCCGCAGGAGCTGGAACAAGATCACCACCGACCAGCTCACCACATCACTGAGCCAGAACCCTCCCGTCAGCTCAACGGACCCCAACCAAGCAGCCAACAACCTCACACAATGGATCCCCAACTGCGCTGACGACCTCGCACCTCTGAAAAACCATCCCAGCAGGTCCGGCAGCAAGAAAGCCTCCTGGTTCAACGACGACCTCAAGAACTCCAAGAAAAACTGCCGTACCTTCGAGAAAACGTGGCGAAAAAACCCGACCACTGACAACTTGACAGCCCTCAAGCACGCCTCCCACAAACACCACCAGCTGATCCACACCACCAAGAGGACAGCATTCAAAGAACGACTAGACAACAATGCACACAACAGCAAGGAACTCTTCAGCATCGTCAAAGAGCTCTCCAACCCCAGCACCGGAAACAACGACATCACTCCCTCACAAGACCTTTGCGACTCACTCGCCTCGTTCTTTCACCGCAAGATTGCCGAGATACACAACAGCTTCGGCGCACATACAACGCACCCAACCACCGAACCTACGCCCCCCACCACCACCTTCCACGCCTGGACCCCGGTCAGCACCGAAGACACCATCCACACGATGAACACCATCCACTGCGGATCACCAACCGACCCCTGCCCCCACCACGTCTTCAACAAGGCCAACTCCGTCATCGCACCCCAACTCCGGGACATCATCAACTGCTCCTTCGAAACCGCCACCTTCCCAGAAAGCTGGAAGCATGCCAAACTCAGCGCCCTCCTGAAGAAACCATCAGCAGACCCCTCCGACCTCAAGAACTACCGCCCCATCTCGCTCCTCCCTTTTCCTGCCAAAGTCATGGGGAAGACCATCTACAGACAGCTGGCCGCCTTCCTCAAGACAAACGGATCCCTCGACCACTCGCAGTCCGGCTTCCGAGCCAACCAGAGCACCGAGACTGCCCTCATCGCAGCCACTGACGACATCCGAGCCCTGGGGAAATAGCGGTCCTCATCCTCCTGGACCTCTCCGCAGCGTTCGATACTGTCTGCCACCGCACCCTAGTGCAGCGCCTCAGCAACTTCGGAATCCAAGAGAGGGCACTAGACTGGATCATCTCGTTCCTCGCCGGAAGAACCCAGAGAGTCCGCCTCCCCCCGTTCAGATCCGAGGCCACCGAAGTCATCTGCGGCGTATCACAAGGATCATCACTCAGCCCCACCCTCTTCAACGTCTACATAAGCCCCCTCGCAGCCATCGCACGCCAACACAACCTCAACATCATCTCCTACGCCGACGACACCCAGCTGATCCTCTCCCTCACCAACGACCCAGCCACCACCAGAACCAACCTACACGAAGGGATGAAAGACGTAGCCAAGTGGATGATGAACAGCCGACTGAAACTGAACTCCGACAAGACGGAAGTCCTCATCCTTGGATCATCACCCTCTGCCTGGGACGACTCCTGGTGGCCCACCGCCCTGGGCAGCGCACCCAAACCCACGGACCACGCACGCAACCTGGGCTTCAACCTGGACTCCTCCCTCTCGATGACCAGACAAGTCAACGCCGTCTCAGCATCATGTTTCAACATCCTACGCATGCTCCGAAAGATCTTCCGATGGATCCCCACCGAAACCAGAAAGACGGTCACCCAGGCTCTCGTCACCAGCCGACTGGACTACGGAAACACCCTCTACGCCGGAACCACAACCAAACTACAGAAAAGACTCTGACGCATCCAGAACGCCTCCGCACGACTCATCCTTGACATCCCCGACACAGCCACATCTCCGGACACCTGAGAGACCCGCACTGGCTACCCGTCAGCAAGAGAATCACGTTCCGACTCCTCACCCACGCACACAAGGCCCTCCACGACCTGGGCCCCAGGTACCTCAACAACCGCCTGACCTTCTACACTCCCACCCGCCAACTACGATCGACCAGCCACACCCTCGCCGCCGTTCCACGCATCCGAAGAGCCACCAAGGGAGGAAGATCCTTCTCCTACCTGGCAGCCAAGACTTGGAACTCTCTCCCCATCCGCCTCCGCCTGACCCAAGACCACCTCTCCTTCAGGAAGCAACTCAAGACATGGCTGTTTGAGCAGTAGCGGACCCCCCCTTCCCCCCCCCCGCCCCCCAGCGCCTTGAGACCCTCCGGGTGAGTAGCCCGCTATACAAATGCCTTGATTGATTGATTGATTGATCGTATTGCACCTCAACGCTGATACTTCATGCCCTAATATCCCACCCCTGTGCCATCAAGAGAGCTCTAAAAAAAGTCACAACTGGGATATTGAGGTGGTTCTCGCAATGAACCCCATCCTGATTCGCATCATGAATGAGCATGCCGGAAGTGGGGCGCTACACACACCGCTCAGACACATGCATTTTCACATATGCATCTTTACGTTGTTAGCTATCCAAAGAGTTCTTACAAAGTCACCCATAGCTTGCAATATGGATGCCTGCTTTCTACGAACACATCTGCAGAGCCCTCATTCATTCTTAGTGCACTTTCCTCTTGCTGCTCTGAGAGTGACAAGGGTCTTTGGGCGACCTATACTCTACTCCTGTATACTGTACCTTGTATATAAAACTCTTTCTCAATAAAATTCACTTGAAATAAAACAAAAACCACAAAAAAGTGCCTCAGGCCGGTTCGCAGCTCACCTATGTTCGAGGCTGCGCTGTGTGCTGCACTCTGTGCGCTGAGGCATTAACAGTACCTACCAATTAACACCAACGTCGTAGCCTAATTAGACAATATTCTTCGCTGGTGGCCGGGTAAGGTTCGACAGACAATAATATTATTTTGCATTTTTGTGTCACGTGACACCAAAATGCAAAATAATATTACTGTCTGTCGAACCTTACCCGGCCACCGGCCAAGATTATTGTCGACACGGACCACGGGGTGTCACCCCATGTGATGGTGACACCCGGTGCGGTACGCACCCCCCTAGTGACGCCACTGAAACTAACACTCCAGCTGTATCCACGTTTTATCAAATGTTATTCTTTGCAGGTTTATGATCAGAAAATATTTAAACTGCCTGTAAAAAGAACGACTAAAGCTGATCCCCAGATAATGAAAAAAACAGAATTGCATGTTTGTCTTGGGTTTCAGTCCTACAAAATTATATAGTATGAGGATTTGAATTAGAAAAAAACAAAAAGAAACAGAAAAGACTTTGCCCTGGGGTGGAGGCAGGCTCCTCCTCTTTTTAAAGAGTTCATCATATATGTTATAGATTCGTTCATATACTAGATTTGGATTCATAGAAACAAAACGAGTTTTGCTTGTTTGTACCAATGGGAATGTAGTGTCATGGCTCACATGTTGCAGACCTACTCAATAGAGGAAGGTGCACTTAGGAAAAAGCAACTGTAAACTAGGGTTCTGTGTCAATGCTTTGCCAGTACTGGGATAGTTGAGGTACAGCGCTTTAATTATTACTATTTTTGGGGCCCCCGAGCTAGTGCACTATGGTTTGCAGTGGGTCAGGTGTGAGGTGTAGAAAACCTTGTGGGTCCCATTGCTAGAGTAACAATGGCTGTCGCAGTCTAAGACTGAGGTGCCTTGGTAGAGATGTGTGTGGGCCCCAGTACTGAGGCATACACAGGACAGGGCGGTGCAAGTCCGGATTGAGGGGTGCTGCCAGTGTTTGAAAAACACAGTGGGCTCCCCATTATTTTTAACTCAGCCCTGATTGGCTTATACAACTGTTTATGGTTTTGTGGCTGAACAGCAGTTCAAGGATTATTGCAAGTTAGAAATGAGGACCCGTATAATGATTTACAAATACTTTGCATGGGGTTTGTGTTTCTTTTTTAATGCAGACTCTACACAAAATCTACTAGTGTGAGTTACAATCCAATGTACTTCATGATTTGCTTTGGATTGTGACCCAAAGGAATACAACTCAGTGCAATGCGATGCCTTTTGTTGCTCTGTGTCAAGGGGTCATTCTATGGATGGTGCACAGGGGTTCTCCTGCAACCACCCACAGGTTTTGACACAAACTCCTATCTGCAAAGAATTGTAGACAGGGATTTCTGCCAAACTCTTGCACCTCCCTGCGGAAGGTGTAATGACTGAGGAGAAATGTTTTCAGTTTTTCAAGATATTTTCCTCTATGCATGTGTGCTGCATTCCACGTGCATGCCTTAAAGTACAGTTTTTGAACAGTTAAGGACCCCTTCCTGCACAAAACTATGCTCACCACAATGCAGACAATCTTGCACTATGGTGCAAGGGTACTGTTTTGGCACATGGTTGCCAAAGGTGAACCACCACAGGCGGAGAGACGAACTGCACCACTTCTTAGGAGATATAGCGAAATTCTGGTCGCCCCCATTCATGCAATGCAGCACACCAACTTTACTTACTGTGCTGCATTGTGTGAACTCTGTGTAAATCTGACCCGAGGTGTGTTTACAGAGCAATACATCAGAAATTGAATTCAGAAACCAAACACAAACAATTGTGAAATATCATTATATGAATCCAAGTACAATATATTGCATTCTATTTAAACGCTTCTGAATTATCGACAGGGGCCTTAAAGTCTGCTTGGGCCCTTAGCATTGGATATGGATAAACTTGGTTGAAAACCCTTAAATCTTCAAAAAATACACTTCAGAGTTGTCTCTTTAGCCACTATGGATGAAATGGAACACCTTTTGGGTTTTCAGTTTCAACTTGGAGTTGCCCTGAATCAAGATGGCAGACTGAGCTGTGGGGTATGAAGCAATCAGAAGGATGCACATTAAAGTCCCAGAGCTTTCCAGAGGGAAAGCATTGGAAATAAGCAGGATGCTTGCTAAGTAAAAGCACATGTAGAGGAAGAGGAGGCCACTCATGGTCTTGACAGCTCTGGACAGAGCCTCCAGCTGAGGTTGGCTGACATGGCAGGTGTTGTAGTTCATGCGACGCGCATGTCTATGAAGGGACAGAAGGATGAGTGTGATGGAGAGGACACCAAAGACGAAAGGAAGGCCGGCCGCAAAGATTCCGTGAGCCAGAGCATAGGGAAGGTTCCAAACTACCTGCAAGCCAGTGACCTCTGTCCAATTGTCAGTTACATTTGAAGGTAAGACTGCAGAAATATTCCAGAAAGCAGGCAGATTGAAGGCCAAGGCCCCAAATGTTGATACAAACAGCATCCAGTACACCAACATGGAAAGTCTCACTCTTAGCCAAGAGAGCAGAGGATGGTTGAGAGGGACAATCTTCACACAGTAGAAGACACAGAGAGAAGCGGTGAGCCAAGAACCAACAGTGATCAATGAAAAAAAAAGGAAGACAAACACCTGGAACCTGTCTGTGACATTGTAGAGACTCTCCCTAAAATAATTGATTATATTTTCTGCTGCATGTATGAAGAGAGAACTAATATTATTCAGTGCTACAGTCACCAGAATCTGATCGATGCAACTTAGCTTCCTGCCCTGCAGCAGGTCTGTGACATTTACAGCCACAATGAAAGCATTGGAGAGACTCCCGACAAGAACGTTGAGTCCAAGGAAGAGGAGGTAGGCTAGGTCCTTCGCGGACAGCATGCTGGTGCTTGAGGGGCTCGTCGCTGATGCTAGTGCTGTGTACGTAGAAAGCCTTCTTGGTCAGTGTCGAACTCCTGACAGATGCTGATATAATGCTGGTCTGCTGGGGTTTTGCATGGATGTAAATCTGAGAGGAAGGTCTCAGCGTTTTTCTGGGCAATGCAAATGTATTTTCCAGGGAATGAGAACAGAGCTAGGAACATGCTAAAGTGCTCCTATTTCAGCATGCTGTCGAGGTACCTTTGCCAGGTAAAACGTTTTCACAAACAGTTGATGGAGCTTGGACCTACTGGCAAATTAGGCTGCTGGGAGCCTTTTGCTCTGGACGTGCAGGAATCTGGATTGGCACTAGTGAAATCCATTCAGCCCAAAGCAATTCAATCATCATTTCTGATCAAATCTAAATCACAAAAAAACGTAAAAATAAAAAGGGTATATACTGAGAACTAGATTTGATAGAAACACATGTCCTCATGTCGAATCTCGGTTGGGAACAATTTGTTCATAGTCTAATCAACATAAAGTCTACCTATGGCATATTTTGCATACGGGTCTGAAAGTTCTAATACCAGCAAAGTGCAGTATCAGCAAAGTAGAAACACATAAGCCACATTAGTTTAGCACCCGTGTGCCTTGCAAGATTAGGCTCATGTGGATGCTGATATGCTTTTATGGGTCTCTTCTCAGCTTACCGCTGTTCCCCTGACTCTTGCCTGGGTGACAGGGTTGGGGCTTTGGCTGGGCCCAGTGCACTAGGCTGATAGAATTCCCCTTGTCTGGGTAGGCCTGGGAGTTTTGGGTTCTGGTCCCACTTTGGAGACTGACCCACACTTTCATGGTGGTTTCCTCAGATTTGATCATTAACCCACAGCACTTCCACATGCAAGGTTGTGCGCTGGACATATCACAGGATGCTTGAGGCCCAGTGGCGTAACTAGACATGAGGGGGCAGATATACAAGCCCCTTGCGTCACTTTTGCACCACTCTTGCATCACTTTTAGTGATGCAGCAGCAGCAGCATAAGAATGCGGCCCATTTACAACGTGACGCATCTAGGGAGATGCATCACGGTGTAAAGCCCTGCGTCACATTATACCTGAGTCTGGTATAATGTATACAGGGTGGGCGTTCCAGCGCAAAAAAAGCCTCATAGAAGTGCGCCACTTCTAGGATGCAACTGCGTCAAATTCTTATGCCTGCTTGGAGCAGGCGAAAGGAGTGATGCAGTGCAATAAGGATAGGCCTCCCCCTGCATTGCTGGAGTTGCGTCGTATTTGCGACACAACTCCAGCAATGTGTGACTTTTGTGTCAACAGATGCGTCAGTATTTCTGACGCATCTGTCAATCCTAGCGCCATGGTGCACCGTATTGTAAATACGGCGCATCCATAGTGGGCAAAGGGTTTCTAATGGTGGCGCAGTGAAAGTGACGCAGCTATACAGATGCGCCACTTTTTGTAAATCTGCCCCTGTGCCTTTATGGGTCTCTTTTCAGTTTGCCGCTGTTCCCCTGACTCTTGTCAGGATGAAAGAGCGGGGCTGTGGCTGAACCCAGTCCATTAGGCTGACAGGTTTTCCCGGGGTCTGGTTAGGCCTATGAGTTTGGAACTATGGTCCCACTTTTGGAGACTGAAAACACGTTAATTGTGGTTTCCTCAGGTCTGACATGTCAGGTTGAGCCCTGAACAGAATACAGGACTATTCCAGACCCTGGTGTTCTGAAGGCCCCATGAAGAACATGGCCTAAAGAAGTGACTGAACATGGACATGAATAAGACTAACTGCTTGTCCCGCAATGGCTGGTGGGCTAAAGTAGTCCAATAATCAAATTTGGAAGGTTACAAACTGCGGAAACTTATCTAAGCTGGGGATGGACCCAAGTGTAGGTATTAAGAACTAATTGGATTCAATCTACTTGTGTCTCCTAGCATTATTTGGATTTGTATCAGTCACTCCAGAAGAACAGAATCTACGTAAAGCTCTGAAAGGGCAGTCTGCTCTCTTGATCTGCCTCCTGGCCACAGATGAAGACATCTGAGTTGCTGCTACAGAGACACCAAGTCCTATGAAAGGTGCACTGTCACACAGCTTGCTCTTCTGAGGATGGAACCCAGGATAGGATGCCTCTCTGAGAGACAAACTTCAAAGTGCCCTGTGCCCCCTCAACATTGACACTAATAGATCTCCAGATTCCCCATTTGTTTGTGCACCCCGGCATGCCATGTTCTGGGACCCACTTGGTGGCTTGCTACAATAATGGACAAATAGCACTCAACATTTACCTGCTGCTGCAAGGAAAGGCCTAGAAGGAACCCTTCACTTAAATGTTGTTCATATAATTATCTACCAGCCA
Organism: Lissotriton vulgaris; assembly: GCF_964263255.1. Lineage (NCBI taxonomy): Eukaryota > Metazoa > Chordata > Amphibia > Caudata > Salamandridae > Lissotriton > Lissotriton vulgaris. The sequence goes on from NC_141695.1 coordinate 1,207,353,922, forward strand.
TACGTTGTTAAATTCCCCTGCTCAGCCTTGTCATGGAGCTCATCAGTGAAGGGTAAAGTACCTGGTTCAGTAGCAATATTCTACCTTCCCCCTGAATTAATCAATTCCAACTTAGCCAGTATGTTTCCTGTGAAAGAGACCCATATCCATGAATCAAATATAAATATTTGAGTGAATGAAAAATTTCCTAGCTATCGTAATGGAAAGTTTCAATTCTATTAAGGACTCGGAAGTGAGGATTAGGCAATTTGTTCTTCCATTTTATTGCCAGCAGCCATTTAACACATTAACATTTCATTAACAAAAAATATGGTATGGGCTCGTTTGCGGGATTTATCTGGGGGAGCATCAGTGGCCGCTTTTGAGATTTAGGGGCAGAAGGCCCCGGGAGCTCTTTCCTCTGGGGGAGGGGTGGAAGGCACCTTTGAGTCAGCTCAAGGAGCCGCCTCTCAAGGGGGGCACTGCCTCGGAAACTGCCCTCACTATAGTCCACCGCATCACAGCAATCATCTGTGATGGAGAAATACTGGACATCATCCTCTTCATAGTGGCCTTACTCCTCCATAAGTAGTTAGCAACAAACAATTGAGGAGCATAAAACAAGAGTGGGGCAACCCACCAGGTAAGAGTGGTCAGGCAACACTGGAATCACCCCAGATAATGTAGGGACCTTGAAAGATAGGGGTACAATTGGGCTAAAAAAAACCTGGGAGAGAACAGGCCCTTAAGCAAGTGGGGAAGGAGAAACCCCAGGCGCAAAAACAAACTCACCGCAGACTGTCACCCTCAAGATCTGCACGGGTCTATTTACCAGCCTGGGCAAGTCAGCACATAATCAGCAGCTCACGAGCTGCCCTCCTACCCCACAGAGTGTCAGGCTCCAGGCCGGCCGGGACAGAGACCACAAGAACGGAGATGGAGGCGCTCTGCAGCAGGCCGTAACTGGTGCGTCCTCCGCCAGTGTCTCTGGTGAAAGCTAATCACTGGGAGGCGCGCCCTCTAGCGGCCGGCGCGCCCTCTAGCGGCCGGCGTACCGCCCCACCTCCCAGTTCTGTTACCACAAAAGTGCGGAGGCCGCGAAGGGACGACGAAGCGTTCTTGCTGTAGCTTATTAATGAGCCGGGCTATGACTCATGCAAACATTATAATATTGTACAATTAAGTTGTAAAATGAAGATGAAGTCGATTTAGTTAAGCAGAGTGGGTTTAATAAAAACCTCATCCATAAACAGCCACAGGTAACTGACAAGTACAGAATCATGCAAGCAGGTACATTCTGAGAACTAAGAATGCAAAGGAAGATGACACCTCTTAAAGGGGAAGAAAGGGATAACAGGGGAAGGAGAGAACATCACACATCTCCCTTCTTTTACAAATAAGAGAAACAAGCCAAGTTAAGCAGGATTAGCGAAAGGAAAATAAGCTAAACATAATCTTTTAAGTGGTACGGTGCACTATGAATTCTTTGACTTCTTGCAGAAGGAGTGGATAACCTGTCTGATGAAGAATTGGAAGGAAGAAAGAAATTATTGCACAAACCAGCATCACTATGAGAAGAGTCAACAAATAAATTAGGATTAACAACTACAACACGACTCTTGTTCCAGATTCTTCCATCTTCAGTTTTTACAGCATTCCTGAAAACTTTGATTACAGCTCTAACATCAGTATATTTGGACCACGGTTTGCGTCCAACCGGAGTCTTTATTTTCACCAGATCACCAACTTTGATCTCTTGAGAATTTACACTTTTCTTTTTGTCAAAATAAGACTTACGTGCATCCTGCTTGAACAGTTCTCTTGCCCTCCATTCGCCTATGTCATTATCAACCAGACCTTTGTTTAAACACATCCACCCAGGACACAACAAGGTATTAGGAATCCTCCCTTTGAACAGCTCAAAAGATGATCTCCCAGTAGAGGAATGGGGGACAAAACGATAGGTATTTATCCTGTCCTGGAGAGTGGATTTCCAATTTAAACCAGAAGCACGGGCAAGTTGAATTGACTCCTTCAGCGTTTTATTGACCCTCTCTACAGCACCATTAGTCTCTGGGTGATATAGAGAACACTTCTTATGGGTAACACCCCACTTCTTAAGAAAATCAACAAAAACAGAGGAACAGAACTGAGGGCCATTGTCAGACAGGATACTATTTGGAAAACCTTCCTTACAAAACAGTGGTTTCAAGAACTTAATAATGGAATGAGAGGTAATTTCTCTGACAGTAGAAACTTCAATCCACCTTGAGTAGAGATCTATCAATACAATGAGGTAAGGAGTATCAGAGATACCAGATAAAGGACCCAAAATGTCAATCGCAACCTCATCCCAAGGATGACCAGGTGAGGCCCTCTTAACCATGGGCATTTGTTTAGTTTTCAGGATCTTATCGCTAGAACAACACTCAGGACATTCTCTAACCATTCTTTCAATTTCAAGATCCATACCTGGCCACCAAAATTGCATACGAAGAAACTCTTTGGTTTTTACAATACCCAAATGACCACAATGGGCATGAATTAACAACTTTCTTCTAAGAGAAGAGGGAGGAACAAGTTTAGTACCTCGAGTCAACAGACCATTATTTACAGAGAGTTCATCTGAGACTAAAGACCAAGGTTTAGACAGACGAGATTTACTCATCAAAGAAAGAATTACCTGAGAAATTTCTTCATCTTTCCCCAACTCTAACCTCCATTCAGTTTCATCAATTGCGCCATCAGTAATTTCACACACATTAGTACAATCATCGGGTTCACAAAAATCATCCTGATCAGCATTCTCACCGTCAACCAATCTAGACAAACAATCAGCCGACCTGTTAGCAATCCCAGGAATATATTCTACTTCAAACTCAAATTCCTGCAGAGAAACAATCCATTTCCTGATTCTTGAGGAAATAGCATCAAGACCTTTCGTTGAAAAGACTTCTCTCAAAGGCTTATGATCAGATAATACACACACTTTCGTTCCCCAAACGAGATTCTTGAACTTTCTTAAGGCCCAGAAAATAGCAAGAGATTCCTTCTCTATTACAGAGTAATTATACTCTGATCCTCTTAGGCAACGAGAAGAACAACAAATAAGACAATCCTTTCCATTTTTCTTCTGGACTAAAACGGCACCCAGGCCTTTATCACTAGCGTCTGTAAACATGATAGTGGGTAGTCCAGGAACAAACGCATGAAGAGAAGGAGCCTTATTCAACTCTTTCTTGATACACTCAAATTCAGCCTTACATTCACAAGACCAGTCAAACACAACATTTTTTGCAGTTAATTTTCTCAAATTATGGGTTTTATCAGCGAAATTGGGGATGAAATTTCCATAAAATTCCACCATGCCTAGGAATGAGAGAAGTTCTTCTTTACAAGTTGGATCTTTAACTTTGTCTATAGAATCAACAAGCTCTTTTTTTTAAAAGACACCATTACCAGTGATACAATGACCTAAATAGTTAACTTCTTGAACCCTAAATTTGCATTTAGATCTTTTTAAGGTCATCCCAGCACCATCCAATCTTTTCAGTACATCAGTCACACGACCGTCATGCTCAAGAACACTACTTCCATAGATTAACAAATCATCCTGATAGCACTTAACACCTGACAACCCTCTTAAGATCTTGTACATGATATGTTGGAAGACAGAGGCAGCAGAGACGAGGCCAAAAGGCATCCTCTTAAATTTAAACGTACCCATAGGTGTAATAAAGGCAGTCAGGTCTTGTGAATAAGTATCTAGCTCTACCTGATGGTATGCAGAAGCTAAATCGAGAGTGGTAAAATACTTTGCACCTTCTAAAGTGCTGACTATCTCATCTATATTAGGAAGGGGAAACCTGTCAACAACCACTTCCTTATTTAGTGCCCTTAGGTCAATGCAAAGACGAATTTCACCAGTAGGTTTCTTTGCGATAACTACGGGAGCAAGCCACTCTGTTGCCTCCACGGGTTCAATAATATTATTTTTTACAAGTTTGTCAAGTTCATCCTGAACTCTCGCTTGTTCCACTAAAGGAATCCTCCTTACTTTAGCCACAACAGGAAGAGCATTGACTTTTAATTGAATATGATGTTTGTAACCACGCAAACACCCTAATTCCTCTTTAAAAACATCAGGAAATTGTTTTGCTAAAGATAAAGACAAACTTTCATCACTCTTGATGTCACGTACTGGGTTAGTTACTTCATGAATTTGGACTTGAGGAGAGGCATTAGGATCAAGTGTCACTCCAAGATAGCGTTGATGCAACCAGCCTAAAAGTGCATCACCTTTTTTTGACACGTAGACTTTACCAACAGTGATCCTTGAACCAAGTTCTATCTCAGCCATGAAGTAACCCACCATCACAATAGGTTTCTCACTATACCCTAACGGAAAGATATCACATTTGAGCAGTTTTACTTTGCCCTTAAATAGTTCATTATACAACTTCTCATCAATTATGGTTATTTTTGAGCAGGAATCAAACTTTAAATTTATCATTGAGCCTTCTACACTAACTAAATGAGAGGGGTGATCTGATCTGTCATCCTTAACCTCAAAACAAATAGATCTTACATGAGGTTGAGACCATCTTCTTCTTGAGTTGTCACTATTGTATGTTTTGCTCCTGCACAATTTTGCAAAATGACCCTTCTTATTACATAAATTACATGTTACCTTTAACGCAGGACACATAGGTGAATTAGCTAAATTATTATTTTGACCACACCTAAAACAAGAAAATTTGTTACTTGAGGAAGGAAAAGAAGGATTAGTTGGCCTAACATGTTTCTCATCACTAATGACATTTTCTACTTTCTTTAATTGATAGACAGTCTCATCAACTTTTACTTCATCCTTAGACTCAGGAGTAGCTGGCTTTTCTTTCTCTTTTTTTAGTTCTCCGACACATCTTGTCATATGCTCTACTTGTTTTGCAATAGTTCAAACTTCTTCTAAAGGAGGCTCATCCTTCAGCCACAGTTCTTTTCTTATATCGTCATGTGCGCATCTCAAAACTAACTGATCACGTATGCGTTCATCAAGTGTCTGTCCAAAGTTGCATGACGAAGCAAGTTTTCTCAAAGAAGATACGTATTCTTCTACTGTTTCATCTTTTTTTTGTTCACGCAAACCAAAATGGTACCTTTCCATGATGGTGCTAAGTCTAGGTAAATAATGCCTATCAAGTTGGAGAATGGCTATTTCGTATTCATTTAAGTTTCTTTGTTCTGCAGCTGATAAGTCTGGTAAATGTTCAAGAACATCCTGTCCTTCACCTCCTAGACAATGAAGAAGAAGTGAGTGTTTTCTTTCAGCACTCAAGTTGGTTCCGCAGACTCTAGCATAATTTGCGAATATTTTTTTCCATTTTTTCCATTTTACGTTAGGCTCCCCTGGACTTGTAAGGAAGAATGCAGGTTGTGTTACGTTTTTCATTTTTTTTTTTAAGGAAATGAGTGATTTTTTTTTAAAATAAGTTTATATCCTGTTATTAAGGTTAATTTTCCTTAATTATGAGTAATTTAATTATTTATTGAACAACTTCTTCCTTTGTGCCAAAATATTATAGTATAATAAAGAAGAAATCCAATGCCAATTGTTCAAAGATTCCAAGTATTTTACTTTGTGCAGGACAATAGGAGAAAGAAGGCAGTAAGTTTGAATGTTCCACTTTCCAATGCTTGTTTGACAGAATGGAACGTGTTATAACAAAGGACAATCTACTGGAATGCAGCGTAGTCCTCTTGAGGCGCAGCGTTAGTTAGAAACAATGTTCGTTCTATTGGAACGCATTTCTCCTTAAGCGCAGCATGTGGAACAATGTTCATTCTATCGGAACGCAGCTCTCCTTAAGCGTTGTCAGATCGTAAGCGCGTAGGACGTTCTATTGGAACGCAGCGTGGCTATCCTGAAGCGTAGCGTGTGCGTTGGCTTTTTTTTTAGATCGTCAGTGCGTGATGCGTTCTTCCACTTAGCTGGAACGCATACGTTTGAAACGCATGCCGACGTCAGAAATTGAAGAGCGAAGCGCGAGCATCAAACGTTTTTTTTTTATATTACGCGCAAAATCTTCTAGTTTTAATTCTTCCAGTCCCCTATATTATAAACAAAACCTCCCGCTCTCCTCACCATCGTGACACTTTTAAAGCTGCCGCTGGGAAGTCTTCGCTTCTCTTGTAATATTGAAAATCAGCCGCTGGAGGAGAAGGCAGGTCAGGAACCTTGATGTGTTGTTATGTTGAGGTCGTTTCGTTTCCGATCGTCGCCAGTATAATATTGTACAATTAAGTTGTAAAATGAAGATGAAGTCGATTTAGTTAAGCAGAGTGGGTTTAATAAAAACCTCATCCATAAACAGCCACAGGTAACTGACAAGTACAGAATCATGCAAGCAGGTACATTCTGAGAACTAAGAATGCAAAGGAAGATGACACCTCTTAAAGGGGAAGAAAGGGATAACAGGGGAAGGAGAGAACATCACAAACATCTGTGGGGAATTGATCACGCAAAGTTCAAAGAATGAAAAACGAGCATAATACACTGAAAACAGTAATGAATACAGTGAAAAGAAAAGAGAGGAGCGAACTCCGCACTCAACTAAAGGCTGCAGCAGCGAAGAAGGAGGGATTCTGAGGAGGGAAAAACCGGGTTATCGGCGAGGCTGACCCTTGATTGGTGGATTTATTTATTTATGCATTTTTATATAGCGCAGACTTTACCCGAAGGTGTCAGAGCGCTTCACAATAGGAACAAAACTGATACATGAGGAGAACATTACAAGTGAACAAATTACAAAACCAAACATTAGGTTACATGAGGCAAAAATGACAATTGTGAGCAAACAAAATACAAGAGGTAGCAAGTGGTGCATTACAGGAGGAAAAAGTGACATGTGTGCAGGTTACAAAAGCGTACAAAGTACAAGTAGAGGTATAATACTGCAGTAAATGGCAGACACTCAAGCACAAGAACAAACATTACGTAGGCAATGGTGGCACTTGTGCAAGTATCTAAAGCAAACACAATGTAAGAGGTAGCAAACAGTGTGTTACAAGAGAAAAGTGACATGCGCATGTTACAAACGAGTACCAAACACAGGCAGAAGGATAATACTGCAAAAACTGGCAGAACACACTGGGAAGGCACTTCCACAGTCATGGAGAAAAGGATTCTCTATAATGGAGGGTCTTCCTTCAGATAATAGAGAGGGTGTGAATTACATTTGGAAGTGTCTTTGAAGGAGGAGAACTTTGAGGTCAGTTCTGAAGGCCTGGGAGGTGGTGGTGGTCCGGAGCTGAGGCGGAAGTGAGTTCCAGATTCTCACTGCGTTGCCTGAAAAGGATTGGGCCATCGATCTTTCCTTCTTGAAAGTGGGAGGTTTAAGCAGAAAATGTTCTGCATTACGTGATGGTCTAGAGCCTCCAGAGAGTGCTATGGACTGATATTTTATGTTCCCTATAGTTATGGGAAATAATGTTTTTTCTGTTAATGAAATGTTAATGTGTTAAACGGCTGCTGGCAATAAAATGGAAGAATTGCCTAATCCTCGCCCCGGGTCCTGACGTAGAATTTGTTCACCAGCAAAATACTGAACTTTGCCAGAGATGCAGACTACTTTAAGTGGTATTCCTTTTAACAAAGGGAGCACACATTCCCATGTCCAGATATCAACAGACAGTCAGTGGGGAGGGGGGGGGGCTGATAACTAATTCTTGGGTTAAAGCCTGTTCACCTGTACCCAGTCCGCGAGTGTGTCTACTAGACATAACTGGTAAGTCTGTAATGATAGCCATGGTTGAAATTCCTCACTTACCCCAGGGCTTGGGAGTTGCCTGATTGTACTATGGTGTTCATGAGGGTTTGGCATTCTCTAGCCTTGTTGTCCCATAGCAAATTGGTAGTGCTAAGAAGGTGAGTTGTTAAGTTAGACCTCATGGACTACAATAGCTGTTAGTCACATGCCAGTTCATGTCCTTTTGCTCCTCACTGCTCTCTCCTCCTGTTGTGTACCTGGGTTAGATACAGAAATGTCTAATGCAAAAAAGAGTTCTTTATGCTCACATCTTGGAATCAGCAGGGCCTGATTGGACATTCAGCCATCGGGATATGTAACAATGGATTGGGAGGCCAGTTTCAGCTCCCGCTGGCCCTGGTGGCTGCCGGCCTGCTCTGAAATCATTTAAACCGTGTCGTCAGGTGAAGCTTGAAGAATATAGAAGCATTAGGAAAGCCAAAAGGTTTTGCTAATGCAAAACCTATTGGCGTTGACAATGTTTTGCAAGACATGTTGCACAGCAGAACGGACTGCTATGCAATATGGCTTAAAGTAAATAAAAACAAAGCCAGTGTTGACAGTGTCATAGTGTATTTTTGTGGGTGTAGTGTAGTGGATGCTAGACCCACATACTTGTAAAATAATGCACACGCACACAGTGACTTTGGTACTGGTAACTGACCACGAGCAAGTGCACCCAGGCCCTTTTATTAACAGGGTCACTTCACTCGTGACGCCTATGATGGATGGGTGTTGGGTGCATGTGTGTCCACTCCCACGAGGGATTGGCTGACTAACTAGTGTCTGCTGGGACACTAGAACGTGTCCAGCACAACACTACATACCTCCCAAACTTTATTCAAAATAAAACAAAGTCCAACTTCTGGAAACAAACTATTCACATAGGACACCATAAGTCTCTCAGTCCTAAGAGGCAGTCTGCAGGACAATAGTCGATAAGTGCAGCTGGGAGCACCCTAGCATCTCGACACACATCCATAATTTAACCAGAGTCTACTAGGCATGAATGATGCATTGATGGAGTCCGGATTCCTTGGCAGCCTGTCTGTCAGATCAATGTCCTCTCGCTGGATGAGTTTGTGTGCTCTGGCGGTCATGCTGTTGGTTTCTGTCAACAAAACGATGTGCATCAGGAGTGTTGGTGGAGTCCTGCTGCACAGTCTTTGCTTGAGGTTTCTGGGCACTACGATGATCAAATTGGCCGCGGCTGGAACGGCGATGATGCTAAGGACGTCATCTTCTGAGGCCACGGTGCCTCGGGGTACCTTGTTGGTGGAGTCGCTTCTCAACTAACTCTCGTGCGAGGATCCCTGGGTACAGGAATGTTCTGGAGTTGTGCTGGACTGCTGCAATACTGTGTGAACTGTGCAGGGCTGCTTGTGGGCCGCCTGGGGGCCGCCGCATGAACACTGACAGGATCCGACGATGTTGTTCGGGCAGCAGCCTGATTGTGTGACTTAATAGTCAGTTGGCTTGCCAACAGGACACAGGGGCACATGGACTGTCAGATTGCCCTTGGACACTCGGTCTCTCATTTTGATGGGGGTGCCTCAGGCTCTTGGTTCTTCTGCAGGTGCAAGGCTCCACCCAAGTGACAATGTTGCTCCTTGGTTGGATGAGGTGATGCACATGGCAATAGTGTGTGGTTGTCATTGAACTTGGACGGCAGGTGGGGGCAACTTACTGGGAGAGAGGACGTCTGGAGGGAAATCACAGCCCATGTCTTCGTCTTGCTAAGGGTTTTCTTCACCTGTGGCATCTGCGGTCAGGAGCAGGGATGCCGTCCGACTTGGACTGCTGACGCTTAGGACTGGGCGGTTGCACTGGGAAACATTTGAGAGAGAAGCGGTTTGCGCTAGCTGCGGCTTACATTTGGTTCTCCCATTGACTGTCTCCAGGTACGTCGGTCCGCCTTGGTGGCTGTCTGGTGTCTCTGGGTGCACTCCTGTCTGGTGGCAGTATGAGTCCTCGTTCTACTCCTCTTGTTGGTCTTTTCTGTGCATCTGTGTTAGTCCGGTTCTTCATGGTGACAGGATTGTCACCCTTCTTTGAGATTCTTCCTCCGGGTGCAGTAGCTAGCACCTTCTTCTAAACAGGCCAACAGGGCCTATCAACTTCCATGGTCTCTGGGCCATGCAGGCGAGACTTCCATTCACTCTTCCATCTTCTTCCTCCTGGGGGCTGGGTGGTGTCCAGCCACTCCTTTTGTGTGTTCCCTCTTCAGGGATTTCCACTGGGCTCTTCTACCAGGATGGCAGGTCACCTTCTTCACTCGAGGACTTTGTGCTTGTGCCTCGAGCTTGCGTCACTGTGGCACCTGCTCTTGACTATGTTCAGGCATACTTGGCGGGGTCGGTCACTTGCTCCTTGCTTGCTGTGTGACGTGTCACCTGTCGTTGGAGCACATGTTGCGGTGGCAGCTTGCCACGTGGAGTGTGCAACTCTCCTCCTGCTTGTCTCGAGCCACTGGCGACTGCCCTGAGGCAGTGTGAGGGAGGACACTCTTCGCTGTCTTTGGTCAACTGCGGGACTTCGCTGGAGCAGTGGAGATGTGGAGGCTCTCTTCGCTGCCTTCGGCATTGCTTCTTCTCTGTGGAGAGGTCTCACTCTCCTGGGCGCCTGCCCGTGTTCTGAAGTTTCTGGGTGCATGTGTTGTACACCTCAGACACCGTCCTCTTGGTCCTTCTTCAGGGCGCCCTCTTCTGGCACTTGGAGTGCTTGCTCTTCTTTCTTGTGATGGTGGCTGTTCACCACCAGGGGTGTGTGTAACGGTTTCCTTGCTTGCGGTGGTGTCAGCCAGCCACTGAGGGCGCATGTGTGACCCACAAGTTCTGTTTGCACCTTTTGCTGGCTTACTGCCTTGGGGCTTTGCTGCTTGATGCTTTACGTCCTTGGCTCCAACTGGGCTCCAGGCAGTTCTCTGGGCAGGGGCAGCTTTGGATACTTGAATGCTCTCTACTTGGGTTTAGTGTCACTGGCTGTTGTGCCTCACAGCCTCCTGCTGCATTGCCTTGCAGGAACACCACTAACTATTCATGATATGTGGTTGCACTGGCATCACCTGCCCGCTAGGTGGCACTGCACCATCCTCTACTCTCTGTTCGTGGGTGTGCAGTCTTTCCCTTATTGAGGGACAGGGCAATGGCACTGTGGGACCATCGGTGCTGGAGGCAATAGGGGTCTGCTCTTGCTGTATGTGGGCATGTAGCACTTAAAGTGCTGTTCAGCTGGGCAGGCTCTCTCACCGACAGTCTCCGCTGCCTGCTGGGAAAGATGGCCTTTTACAGTGCTGGGGCGGGCTCAGTCACGCCACACTGCGGGTACTTCCAGCACAGGCAGGCATCACGCTGTGCAGCAGGGCAGCTTTACATTTGCGCAACCAATGGCCCTGAATTTAGTATGGGGCATATTTACAAGCCTATTTTCGCCGCTTTAGCGGCCGATTTCGGCCAAAAAGCGGCGAAATAAACATCTCTCTATTTTCAAGGACACGCTAACGCGTGTTTCCTTGATGCATTACCCGTTTTTTCTCCATTTTGCATGTCAGCGATTATTATCACTAATGACATGCAAAATGGGCGTTCCTCACAATGTCGGCATGATTTAGGTGGCAGACAGATCTTCGCACTATAAACAATGCGGACCCAGCGATGTAAAGAACCATGCTAACTGCGGTTATCGCATGAATTGTACGTCTGCTTTTTCTTCCACTTAGCTATGCTGATAATGGGAGGTGGATCGCCATGTTACGACCACACACCTCTATCAGCAAGCATCTCCATTATCATCGCTGGATTTCAGGTGATGTGTCTGTTTCTCACAGTCAGTTTCGAGGCAGTGGCTGACTAACTAGTGTCTGCTGAGACACTAGAACGTGTCAGGCATGACACTACAGTGGGGTGGGGAAAGCGACTCGAGGGAACAGGAGGAGAGCCGGAAACGGTCGACTACAGAGATAGGCACTCTTCAAGAGCGCATGTACAAAAGTTTAAAAAAGTGCCTCCAGCTAGTAGAAGGACACTGCCCGCAGACAGGAAGCTTTTTAAGGTCCATGCTCCACAGCACACACTGGGATAGGCTAGAGAGGAGCAGGAGGTGAAAATCAGAAGCAAGCTAACAAGAGTGACATGAAAGCCAAACAATCGTAAGTAATGTGTGGAGTCTTAGCCCGGTTTTTTAGGGCTCGCCTGCCAATGCGCTTACGCATTGAGCTGGCGAGACATATAGGGGCTAATCGAGAGCTTAACTAAACTGGCGATTTGATGCAGTGCACGTGAGCGCGTGCACAATGCCACCAGCCTCCCTCCCACAAGCTTCCCCCAGGCCGTGTCTGCATTTCTCCTCCCCTAATTATTCATGTGCTTCAGACCCGCCACAGCAATGCCGAGAGAGCTTCACACTTCAAAGGTTCCCTCCCACCTTTGAAGTGTGAAGCTCTCTCGGCATTCAAGCGTGAATTTTCCCCAGCGCACATTGCCGAGGGCTTGTTTGTGCCTTTCTGCCCTCTATTAGACTCGTTTTTTCCTTGTTCTAGACAGCCAGTTGCTTGCCTGTATGTTTGCACATTTGTGATGTGTGCGTGAGCGCAACTGTTTTCAGACCCCGTCCGTCTATACTTAAGCTGTGAATAGCTCCCCGTGTGAGCTTGCCTGTCTCTCTTGTCTCTACCCACACACAGTGCCGCTGCTTGTCTTGCCTTTCTGTCTGTGATTCTGCACCTTTGGGCCTGTTTCTCTGCTGCTTTACGTTTGTGCACTTAGTTTTAGCTTTTTGCTGCTTGTTTTGTTTAACAACATGGCACATCCACAACAATGGCGCTTGCCGCCCACAGCCCACTCTGGTCCCGGGCGCCGTGCGTTATTTAGGTCTCAGGCCCGCATTTAAAATAACATTGGATTTCAGGACTACTTTGTTTGTTCCAGCACTTAAGCGGAGCAGCTATTAAGAAAAGCGCTTGTATTATGCGAACCCAGCTCTCAACAATACTGAGCCCTCCACTACCCCTTTTCCCCCACCGCCTCTGCAGGCTTTAATAACAGTAAACAATGTATATGGCCTAGTAGTGTGAATCACTAGGACTCTGGTACGCACAACAAACAAATTAATTTTTCATTTATACCATTGAATTTATTTTTAAATCAATGCTTCAACAATGCCAATGAATTGCATTCACATGTTATTTTTCATACATTTTCTTTTTGTAAGGTCAAAAGCACAGTTCATTACAAATAATGTGTTTTGAAAACAACAGCCAACGTTTTACCACCAACACAAGTTTTAAAAAGAAAAAGAAAAAACCCAATGCATTTCGGGGCTTGTATTGCCCCTTCGTCGGGGGTCTAAAGGAAAAAACAAACAAACAAGGAGACCATTACTCAACTATATTTTCAAGGTTAGACTTTTATCCTACACGAATTCTTTAGGTATTGCTTACCAAAATAACTTGGGCTGGAGTGCAGCCTGTAGAGAGTGTTTTTTATCTATTTAATAGATTTCTGCAAAAAGACCCAGTGCGTTCCTGAACTTATACCAAACGAGTGTTACCTGTGCAGTGATCGGTATCGCATCTATGAAAGAAAAAACGGAGTATTTCAAGGATTTTGTAAACTCCATATGCATCTAGCTTATATGCATTTGCAGATGCGTGGATGCGTGGATAATAGAAAGCTCACCTGTTTTCAATAAGGGTATCGCGGACGTGACAGAAACCTAAATAAAGTAAATGACTGCCATCAGTGTAATGTTAACTTTAATATGTGATCAAAAAAGCGGTAAACGAGTGAAATTGAGCCCTTTACCTGCGAGTCTAGTAAAGGGTAGATCGATCTCGCCACTATTCCCGGTCACGAAGCTGTAACAATAAAGAAGCGAAGGCTGTAAACACTGCCTTTTCCTCCTTTGTAAAATATATCAGCATTATCAACGTATCGCTAACTAAGCGGGTCGATAAAAAAGCAGCTAGACACTTGTCTTTCATCTCTGTCTATTAGTGGATAGTTAAAATAGACATAGGACTATCGCGTTCACTGAGGTTTCTTGGTGGCAAAGAGAATGGCGATTAACCTTACGGCCGCGGAACATTGAATTTCAGAACGGTAAGCCTACCATGGCGATACGTTGATGATGCTGATATATTTTACAAAGGAGGAAAAGGCAGTGTTTACAGCCTTCGCTTCTTTATTGTTACAGCTTCGTGACCGGGAATAGTGGCGAGATCGGTCTACCCTTTACTAGACTTTTAAATGTTAACAAGACCAAACCACAGAATGGAGGGGGAGAGGGGCACTGAAGAATCTGCAGTTAGAGCACCAGAAAGAGTGTTACTGGAAGTTAGTAGGCTGTACGTCTGTTGAATACCTATAACTACAGATTTGTCACCTTTACAGGCCGCCCGAGCCCAGTGTACCAGTTTGTCCAGAAAGATGGCGGTATAAGGCAGTTGCACTTAAAGTGCCTGCAGTTCACTCAGGCAACTAGCTGGTGCAATGAGAGAGACATTTTTCTTGAGCACGATACTCAGCAAGCAACTACGTAGACTCGAATGGGAAGTGGAGCTGTTGCAGGAATGGCCTCATGACCTGGATGATGCCGCGACTTGGCCTCTCGAATGGGACCTGTGTAATGTCTGCAGATTCTTTTTGCTTGGTGACCTACAGCTTAATGCTCGGTCTCTGATCTTCTTCGGGTGCATTAGGGTGCCTACCTTTTGACACAACTTGATGTCATGATCGGAGCTCAGACATCAAAAACACACCTCTTGGGGCTCTGTAACCGACATGTGTTTGTGGCAGTCTCAGCATGACTTGAATCCAGTTGTTTTCAATGGGGATATCATTCTTTAGCACACTGCATTTAAACATTTCTAAACATCTGGAAGATCAACAAAATTAGGAGTGGAGCTCCAGATCTGCGTTGGAAGGTGCAGAACAAGTAGGCTGATACGAGCATGCAGGGGGGGCTTCTGTAGGTGGCTTCGCTCCATCAATTTCAAGGTGGTACAAAGCCAGGCCGGATGCCACTTATCGGTGCGTGGGAGCACAGGTGTAAAATTCTCTATATTTTGAGGCCCATTAGGATGGCGGATGGATTGCCCCCGCCAGGCTAGCGGTAGCCGTCCGCCCGCCATCCACACCTAAATTGCCCCCTGCCATATTAGGATGGCGGGGAGACCGCGGCGGACGGAAAGACAGGCCGCCTTAAGGTGACTGGGGCGGAAAAGGTTTAATATGGTGGGGGTGTTTATTAGACACCGCCAGCCATATTAGCATGGCCCAAAACAGATGCCAGGCATGCAGTCTTCACTTCGGGGGCCCTCTGCGGGCCCCCAGAGTGAAGGACAGGTGGGGGGTGCACACGGGGGGTACTGTGGTACCCCCTTGCATTTGCATTAACAAAGCGGCAGGCACCGCAAGGTGCCTGCCCCTTTGTTAATGCAAATGCATATATGCATTCTTAGTATTGTGGCGGGCGGTCCCAAACTCCGAAAGGATCCGCCCGCCATCCTAATGACCCCCTAAGTTTAGTGTCTGGGGGATAGTAAAAAGGCGAAAACTCTGTGATAAGAAGTATCCATAAGAATGCTGTGTGTTTATATGTGCATTTACAAGTGTGTGTGCAGCGAGCGTATGAGTGTCAGTTGGCTTGTATGTCTAAATTTGTATGCACATTCCAGTATAACCAGGGCTTTAGCGTGGCAGGTCCTATCTGTGCCAAGGCCCAGCAGTAATTAAAAACTGACTTTGAAACAGGTCCTTACAGGCTGTTATAGTGATGTCCTTAATTTTGCATGCAAAAATACTGATCGCTTTCTCAAAAACCATTGACAATCCTTCAGCTAATCCACGACTGCGATGCAGTGCTGTTTGCATTTGGCATGTTTTAATTTAGCGTACTTTCTCTAAGAGTATTTTCTTTTGTATACATGGTTTTCTTTCATGCATCGCATGTCTTGCACAGGGCAAACTATGAACGGAATCACTTCTGGATGAGTTCAATTTGTGAGTGGGTGTTCATGGCGGGGCACAATTGAGCTTGAAGTCAGTTAGAGTTTCTCACTGTGTCTCTCAGTGGGTCAAGAAGGTGTTCAGACTACATGCTCATACAATGTTTGATGTCTCTGCATAAAGTACAGAATGATAGCCACATATGTACCAAGTGTTAATTACTATGTAAAGGAAAGTGCATTAAGAAGGTATAGGCAGTAGATGTAAAATATTTACATTGCCGAAGCAAAATACATTGCTATGTTTGTATGTGAGGGAAGAGTGGATTACAGCTGAGAAGTGCGTGTGTGTGTGTGTGTGAGAGAGAGAGAGAGAGAGAAAGAGAGAGAGAGAGAGCGCGAGGGGGGCATGGTGAAGTTGATATAATACAAAGAAGGTCATGTAGAAGGACAGAATGAAAATACGGTTATGAATTGGAGGGGTATGATGCATGAAAAATGCAACTATTACACTTCAGAAAGATGTTGGGAGAAAAAGGGTGTATTAAACAGAGTGAGAAGCTGCAAATAAAGAGGTGTGAGCGGGAGTATGGTTGTGATTGAGATACTGCACAGAACCCCCCCCCCCACATACTTTTATAATATTTAATTCACAGTCTTATATTTTTAAAACTTAAACTGTTTCAATTGTAATTACTCACAACATTATCATTGTTTTTACTCACTTATCTGATATTGCTAACAAGCAATGACAAAGCCAATAAGTCTGGCTTATTTTAGGCGTATGTTCATTGCTGTGTGATATGTCAGAATGCAATGACAGAACATTCAGAATGGCACCAAAACATTGGTTAAGTTGCATGCTGTGTGAACCACACTTGTTCCTATGGTTTAACCCCACCTTTATTCTCATAGGCCACACCTATTGAAAGGGTTTCTAGTCATGCCTTTTGGCCACACCCTTAGAGACCTCCCACTCTTTTCATAGGACTTAAGGAACTGGGTATAACTCTGTCAGAACAGTTGCATATGGTCTTTCAAAAATAGATATGTGATTTCACATGCTTGAAAAAGTTTTGTGATGCAATAAAGAACTAGCAAAGAACAACTATAAAAGAGGGTCTATAGGGGAAACAAAATTAAAGACCTACGAAGTATCCTATCCCCCCAATCTAACTATTCACAAAAACACAAGGGATACTGGAGGTCTAAAGAAAAAGTGGGTTAAAATTACCTAGTGTGATGCCAAGGCAGCGTACTTTATTAGGGGGGTCATCACAGAGGTAATATTAAAAGCAACAGTATGTGGATAGTATTAAACAAATATTACTATCAATCAGATGGATCTGATTGATAGTAATATTTTCTTTCGTTTACACTTTTTTTCACTGCAACTTTTCCCATCTAGCTATGTTATACATACATCTTTTCCGTCACTGGAGGATCTGTTTCTAGGGCTCCTCACAATATCATCAGGTGAGAGACCCAACAGATACCAGTTCTTGTACAAAAAGTCCCAGATGACGAGTTTCCGCCAAGTGGTGGGCTGATGGGAGTATTTCTGTCTTTTTCTCACACACAATATTTTTTCTGCCTTCAGACACCTGCTCATACATTCACCACTTTGGATTTGGCATACAATATTGAGCCCACTGTAGACCTCGAGTATCCCTTGTGTTTTTGTAAATGCAATTAAGAACAACTTAACACCATTCTCATTCATAAGTTTTAGACTGTATCGAAACACTACACATATCAACTCCAAAAAAACACGAAAAAGAAAGCCCTGTTGTAAGTGTCCTGACTTAGAATCATAACAGCACTTTGGCACTTTACCATGGTACCCAGAGGAAGTAGCTTGTTAGTTCTTACGCTTTCTGAAAATCATTCTGTTGCCAAATTAGCGGCATAAGAAATTTGTGAAAGCATGTGGATGGTTTTGGGGCTGCAGCTAAAGTCTGCCCAATAAGGCGTCACGCTATCACAATGATGAAGATGACAGTGGTATTCAGACAGAATATCGAGTTGGAAATGTCGACTTACACAAATATCGAATTGGAGATATTGTGACAGAAATATCTACAGTAAGAATATCGTAGTCAAGAATATCGAATTTACAGTAAGAAATATCGTTTTCAAAAATATAGAAGTCCTTAATATCATTTGCAAAAATATAGTTGTTTGAAATATCGATTTTTTTAATTAGTGTTATATATTTTAGTTTATATTTAAAATTATATTATGTATGTTTTTTTGTAAGTATTGTTTGTTTTTTAATATATGTGTTAAATTTTTAGTAGTCATCAATTTTATTTTAATTACATTTTGTTTTTTTTTGTTCCGTAGCGGTTTGTGGGCTTATAAGGGAATAGGGTGGGTAGTAATTTAATTATTATAAATGAATGATCATTTTTTTATTTATTGATATTTATTTATTTGATATTTTATAGAGTTCGTTTTGGGAAGTAATTTATTTTGAATTAATTATTAATTGGTTGTTAATTAATGTTAATAAATTCATTGGTAATTAAGTATGGTAATTGTGTAAAAAAGTTTAGGTTTGGGTTGTGGGGTTTATAGGGGTAAAGAATAGGAAGTCATTTATTTTGGATTAATAAAATATTAGTTGTTTATTTAAGTTAATTGACTGAAAATTAATTATGGAAATTTTGTAATGAATTTTATATGCGGGTTCTGGGTTTATAGGGGTAAAGGGTGGGACGCAATTTATGTTTAATTAATACTTAGTTGATCATTAATATTCAATTATTGATATTTAATTAGGGTAATTGTTTGTATTTTTTGTGTGTGGATTTTACTTTTATAGGAGTAAAGGGTGAGTGAGGAGTAAATTAACTTTTCTTACTTTATAATTAGTTGTTAAATACTATTAGCTTTGTAAAAATTAAAAATGAGTTTTAATTGTGTAATTAATTTTTTTACAGTTTGATTTTAGCTGTGGGTTGTGGGGATTATAGTGGTAAAGTGTGGGGAGTTAATTCATTTTTATGAGTTTTAATTTGTTTTTTGATTAACAATATTTCTTTAATTTGTAATTAATTATGTTAATTATGGAAGTACTTTTTTTTAGATGTGGGTTGTGAATTGTGTGGTGCTATCGGGTAGGAAATAAAAAAAGTTAATTTATGTAATCATTCATGTTTTTGTTTCTAATTAATTTCTAATTATAAATATTTGTTTAGTTAAAAATGATTTCTTTTTTATTTATTTTTAATATGTGCAGCTATTTGTCATACATATTTAACATTATAAAATTGTTTTTATATCAAATATATTTGTATTTTACTTTTTTACATATTTATATATGTTTTTATTCATTTTGTTTTTTAAATATTTTTGTTGTTTATATTTTGTTTGTTTTTAATTTTAAACTGACTGGAGTGGGTATATTAATTGTTACTCCTCCACAATCCAACTGTTTCCCTACGGTTGCACTGATTCAAGTGGGAATAGTAAATTGAATCCCTCCACTATCCAACACTTTCACTACTGTTGCACTCACTTTAGTGGCAATAGTAATTTTTACCCTTCCGCTAGCAAACAATTTGGAGTGGGAATAGTCATTTTTACCCCTCAGCTATACAACACTTTCTCTATTGCTACAAATTTTGGAGTAGGAATAGTAATTTTTACCCTTCCGCAATCCATCAGTTTCCCCACTGTTGCACTAACTGGGGTGCAAATAGTAATTTTTACCCCTCTGCTATCCAGAACTTTCCCTATTGTTGCACTCACTGGAGTGGGAATAGTCATTTTTACGCTGCCGCTATCTAACACTTTCCCCACTGTTGCCCTGACTCTAGTGGGAATAGTAAATTGCCTGCCTCCACTATCCAACACTTTCCCTACTGGTGCACTCATTGGAGGGGGAATAGTAATTTTTACCCATCCACTATGCAACACTTTTCCCACTGTTGCACACATTGGAGTGGGAATAGTAACTTTTACCCCTCCACTATCCAACACTTCCCTACTGTTGCACTGACTGGAGTGGAAAATTTAGGTTTAAAGATTTTTAAATAGATAAAGGCCAGATGTAGGTAATCCCAGATTACCGATTCTTAAATACCGAATCATACCGATTCTTTATTTAGGAACTGGCAATCGGGATTTAGGTAAATTTACCGATTTCATTACCAAAAAAAATGCTTTTTAAAGAGTTTTCATTATTTACCACCAACTTCTAGTTGGTGGTAAATAACGAATTCTTAAACCCCTGTAGCACTGATTGCAATGCTACCTACATGTCAAAATACAAAATCTGTAATTTTACCGATTCAGTATTTTACAGAATCGGTAAAATTACAGATTCGGTATTTTAACATGCCCCTACATCTCCATCTTCAAATACCAGTCGGTAACGGCCGAAATCGGCCGTTACCGACCGGTATTTGCCTTCCTACATCTGGCTCTTAATGTTTTAATTTATAATCAAATGTTTTTGAATTAGATTTTATTTTATTGGTATCTATATATATATATGTTTTTTGTTTATATTATGAAATAAATAAAAACAAATAGTTTATTTGTCTTTAATATATATATATATATATATATATATATATATATATATATATATATATATATATGCGACAGAGAAGGAGAGAACTCTGGGTAGTTCTCAGTTTAGGTGGAAAGCAGCTCCTGTTAAAGCACACTCAACACCAGCGACACTCTAGATCTGCTCACCTCAAATGTCTTTTTTTCTATGAAAGTCTTTAAGCATTGGATTAGCAAAGTGCCATCCACGCCGAGATAGAAAAGGACAAAGTCTTTTTCCATTTCTACAGCAAAGTCTTTAAGCGTAGGACTAGCACATTGCTGTCCTTGCAGAGCTGCAAAATTACAAAAGCCATTTATCACTCCAGGCACAGTATTACAGCTTTGAATTGGTAAAATACCAACTCAAGCCAACCTGAAATAAATAAAAGCAACCCCAGACACGTGTTTTGCTGTCATTACAGCTCTTCAGAGAGGTTTAGCTTTGTCCAGACACAAGGGAGCACCCAGTATAAGTCAAAACAATACCCTTGCAGGCATAGAGTGACTGCACACGTCTGCTGCTCCTTGAGGCATAACATCAATTGAGCACGTTTTCTTATTCGTTATTATGGCTAGTGCTTTTGTATCGGGGACCCATAGATTATATACAAACTGCTCTTGAATTTCACAGGTTCTTAGGCTCAGTGCCTTTTGCTGCCATCATATTGTAAAGCTTGTTTCTCCTTTTCATTCCCAATATGACTCAACTTGATTCATTTATTCAATTGATGTTATGCCTCAAGGAGCAGCAGACGTGTGCAGTCACTGAGACTGTTACCAAGAGCAGCAAGGGTGAACTCATAATGAGAAACAGAGTAAAACTGAATACAACCTGCGTAATAACAAGAATTGAAACTGTGGTGAGCAAAGGAAAATTGCATCATGCCATCCCAACATGCCATTTGTATTAACAAGTATAAATGACTCTACCTTATGGCACAAACATGCTAATGGATTAACAATATATATATTTTTTCGTATATCACTTTTGCGAAAAAAGAAAAAAAGTATTTTTTTTATATATTCACAATGGGGTTGTATGTTTAAAAACTACCTGGGCCAGAAAGCATCATAACATGCACAATGGTGATCAGGTATAAAATGTAAAAATAGTCAAGGGACTAATATTTTTGTACAGTGATCAAGCCCAGCAGGGTGAAACGCTTTGGTGAAGGAGGAAAATGGCTCAGCTAAAGGTTGAATAAATCGTTATTCTGCCCAAACTGGGAGAGTACTGCGTGTTATTTGACATTTGGTGAAAGATTTTATACAAGGCTTGTCCAGCCCTGTCACGCGCACCAGCTGTGAAAAGAGCGCCCTTTGTAGTGGACATCATTGGTGAAAAAAAATAAACAAATATATATATATATATATATATATATATATATATATATAGCTCCAAACTCACCTTTTACTTCAAATCCAAAACTCGAACAGACAAGCGTAGACCCAGGTTTTTGTTTGTGCATTATTTTATTTTGCCAATGCCGCCATTATATATATATAGATATTTTCCACAACTATATTTTTTACATCGATTTTTTTTCTCTACATATTTTTGTACTTACCTGTTTAAGTATGAGGAGTCGATATTTGTGCATTCTATATTTTTCCTTCTATATTTTTTACATCTATATTATTTACATCGATATTCTGTCAGTGAACCGGCATTGCCCCAAAGGCCGTACCTGTGCTATGCAGTGATCTGAAACTTGATTGTGATGGGTCCAGCAGATTATTTTCTTCTTGATGTGCAAACAGATGCAGATTTGCAGCGTTTTCTATGATTTTAAATGGCGTTGGCAGAAAAGAAATGGGCCTGGGGTTTGTAAGTAGAGTTGGAGTGGAGGTGGGTTTTTCAAAAGTGGCACAATCATGGCCATCTTCCAGGGCACAGTTTCTGTGAATAGATTGAGCACAGCAGCAAGAATAGGACCTATCTGGTTAGTTGCCAACTGCATAATGTGAGGTAAACAGGAAAGAAGGAGACTGAATTGCTGGTCTGTAGAATACTCAGGACTTGGCATTGAGAGAAAGGTGTAAATTCAGACATAAATATTCCCCAACGGGGAGAAGATCTTGCTGAAAAATGATGGGAAACCAGAAGACCTGGAAGTGAGAAAGTCTGAATAGATTTTCTCAATTTTTCTTTTAAAAATGTAGCCAGGATGTCTCAGAGCTATTGTAATAGGGAAGTAATTACTTTACTCACAACAGGCTTTAAGAGATTTTGCACTAGGAAGAATAGGTCTTGAGTAGAACTTTTTTAATATTCAATTTTGGATAAATAACAGGCAGCCTTGGCTGTTTTAATTAGGACTTCGTAGTGCCTAATTGCAGTTCTATATTTAGATTTGGGTTTACTGTCACAAGATTTCCTTTAGATCTACTTCAAATGTTTGCAGTGACGTTTGGCTGCATGGAGGTTGTCCAAGTGCCAAGGGGCAGAAGTAGCCTGTCATTTACATTAAACCAGGCGCATATGGGCAAAGAATCCAGGGCAGATGTTTCCTACACAATGAAACCGGAAGAGAAAATTGATGTTATCCTGAGTGGACAGAACTCTATCACCATGTGCCTCTCTTTGGCTCATGTGTTTCATTTTAGTTCAAGTGTGACATTTTCTGAGAGTTTGTGGATGTATTAGGCCTTTGGCTGCATGATGGGATGCAGATTTTAGATGGAACTGTGGTGTTGGGCCTCAGGCCCACATGACGAGGAATGACAGACACAGACAGCTGGATAAATAGTGTAGTAAACTGGCCACAAGCATGTGGCCCTTTTATTGGCGGGGCCACATCACTCGTGACACCCATGATGGATGGGTGTGGGGGTGCAAGTGTGTCCAGCCCTCGAGGGAGTGGCTGGGAGTACAGCTTCCTGCTGAACACTAGAACATGTCCTGCAGGACACTACATTCCTCCCCAACTTTATTGAAGAACAAACAAAACGTTAGTCCAACCTGTGGGGACAAATCAAACAGTTAACTAGATACCACAGGGTCCATCAGTCTTCTGAGTCAGGTGGCAGGAAGACGTCAGACATGAGCTGTTGGCTTTGCTTGCAGCAGGGCAATCTCGGTAGGCACCCATAGTTTACCCTGAGGGGTTCAGGACATGACCGCCGCTTGGAGATGTCCGCTGATCGTCTGTGGTGAGTTCTAACAGTTCCTTATAGTGGGTAGCATCATGAACGTGGATGGAGTCCCAGCTGAGAGTTCATGAAGGCGTTGTCTGATCAATTGTCTATGTGGAACCTTTTGGCTGCAACCGATGTCTCTTTTCATTCTCCCGCCTGGGGAGACCCGTTGTTGGGGTTACTGCGTGCCTGCAGAAGGGCTGCGCTGGGGCTACTGGTGTGCCAACTGGAGTCTGCTGCAGGATTACCGAGGAGCTGTTACTTAGTCGCATGCACAACCCCCTAGGGTGGATGTGGCTGCCACAGTTTAGGGGTATGCTAGGTTCACAGGTAGCCTCTGGTTCCTTTTGTCGGCTGTGTAAGACTCCAGTCCATCGGAACTCTGGGAGTGGTGAGGGCTGGCGTGATGGCGGTTGCCAGCCATATGGTGAGTCGGTATGACAGGTGGTGGTGACTTGCTAAGAGAGTCGATTGTCAGGAGGGACTTAGCAGCCATGTGTCTTCACCTTGCTGAGATCGACTTCCAGTGGCGACTTGACACGTAGAGTGTGAGGATCCTCTCTTGCCTGGCTTGGGGCCACTGCCAACTCCATCTTGAGGCAGTGTGAGGAAAGACACTCAGTGCTGATCTTCACCCATGGCATTTGTGGTCAGGAGCAGGGGTGCTGTTTGTCTTAGACTGCCGACACTCTTGGATGGGCGGTCACCTGGGGAAGCGTTCGGATGAGATGTGGTTTGTGCTTGTTGCGGCTTATGTTCGGTTCTCCCGTCAAGCTGTATCCAGGGACGTCGGTCCGCTTTGGTGGCTGTCTAGTGTGTCAGGGTGTGCTCTTGGCTTGCTCTGTGAGTCCTCGGTCTTCTCCCTTTGTTGGTCTGTTCAGAACCCCTGTGTTCATCTGTTTTTTGGCGTGACAGGGCTGTCACTCTCCTCTTTCTTCGAGGCTGTTGCGCTTGGACCTCGAGGTGGCGCTGTCGTGGCGCTGGCTTCTGCCTTCGCTACAGAGTACTTGTCCGGACTGGTCACTTCATGTGACGTGCTCCTTGCCTGCTGGGCAACGTGACATCCGGTCATGTGTTGCTGGTTGGGGGGAAACATATTGCTGTGGTGGCCTGCCACGTGGAGTGTGCGACTCCTCTCTTGCCTAGCTTGGGTCACGCCGACTCCATCTTGAGGTAGTGTGAGGGAGGACACTCTGTTGTTTTCGGCCCACTGCGGGGTTTCGCTGAGGCGGTGGAGATGTGAATGCTCTCCTTCCTGCATCCAGCAGTGCTTCTGTGTGAAGATGTCTACCTCCCGAGTGCCTGCCTGTGCTGTCAGACTCACTGTTGCGGCCTTCTGCACGCCTCTGACTTAGCGTGCTCTGTCTTCTTCTTGGGCGCTCTCTTCTCTGGCGGTGGCATGGGACAGCCACTGGTTGTGTGCGTTCTTCACCAGTCTTTCTTGTGTTGTCAGGGTGGAAGGGTATCTCGTGACGTTGCTGTCTGTTCGGCTTGCTGCATTGGGGCCTTGCTGACTGATGGGCACCCCTCATCCATTTGCCGGCCCCGAAAGTCTTTCCGAGAGCTGTGGGCCTCTGCTGATGGAGGCGCCGGTGCTGGGCTGTGTGCTGCTGTGGCGCGGTGTCCCCACTTAGTAGGTGGGTGGCGCTGCAGCTGCAGTGGCTTTGCTGATGCCCCCAGGAGTTCAGGCAGGCACGGTACAGGAGGGTGCCAAGGATGCAGACTGAGGGACACACAGGGCCAGTGAGGAAAGACGGCTCCTTTTATTGTTGTGTCTGCGGCTGGGCTGCGTTGTGCTGAGCGTCTTTTCTTTAATCCTGTGCAACCTCCTCGCCGTTGCTCCGTGCAGACTACTATTCAGATTGCGGTGAAACTCACTAACCTCATGGAGGCAATACAGCTATCTGGGATTGGCAGTCTCTTAGACCCTGCAAGGGGTGCGGGGGTTGAAGATGCCGGTACAGGGAAACTGAGTTCCTTACAAGGGCTGGATGTCTTCTGCCTTGGGGCCTGCTCCTTTCCGCCGCACCTCGTAGTTCACTTGAGGCCAGGGGTGACAGGGCTGCTGGCAGTCTCGTGCGGTGGAGACCTACCAGTGGCAGTAAGCTCTACCGGGCATAGCAGGGGCCTGATATGGTTGTGTGCAGTCTTTGCCACCTCTCGCTTAGGGGTCAGTGCTGCCTCCTTCTTTTCTTTGCCGCAGGGAGGACGCCAGTCGGGTCCTACTGGGAGGCTGTGGTGGGGCGCACAGCAGGCACCACCAGTACTTCCCTGCATACGTGGGCACAGGGGTTACTCGCATTCACAAAGGGTTAAATTCGGAGTTGTCAACAAACATATTGGGTATAAGGAAGGAAAATCCTTCCCAGTGTTGTCAAACAGTGGGTCCGAATTAACAAGACTAAGACAAATACTATTGTCTTTTCCCATTTTTCTCCATTTCCACATTAGGTGGTTTTATTGTACATTGTATGTGTTTTTAACTATAATTGCAAATGGATTCATATGTTTTTTATTGAAATAAAATGTATATTTTTACATAAATATTGTTTTTTCCTTCTGGTGAGTGTTCCCTGAGTAAAATGTTGATATTTGAGTGAGTGATGCAGACTGAGTGAGATAGGTCTCTGAATTCTTTTTGGATCTGAGATAACTTGATCTCCCACAGGGAAAACATTTTTCTTTAGAGTTCAGGGTGCCGGTGCGGGCTTCATTGCCACTGGGGCAGGCACAGTCTCGGCTTGCGGGGCAGTGCTGGCAGGGACTGTGGCTGATTAGTGATAATGGTAGGAGCCCCGTCACTCATGAAGGCATCTCAGGAGCGTGCCTTGAGAGTTTACCTTGGGAGGGAGGGCGAGGGGTGAGAGAAAAGTAGACCAAAAATTGTTTGTGTGTGTGTAAAAGGCCGCTTTATTAGGAAACAGGTGCACATTACAAAATACAAACCTCGGCAAACGCCTTACAAAACTAAACCTCGCTAAATAAATAAATAACTAACCCAACGGGCCCCCAACCCCCACCCCTAACATATTTGGGCCCTCCCCACAATACATCAATACACATTATAACATCATTATACATTACGTCATAATAAAGCATTACATCATCAATCAACATTACGTCATATATATAAAACATACGTCACCAATAAACTTTATTCATCAAACCACAACTGAATTAACATTTGTCATGTCCTCCGTAATCATCGATCCTGCCTGACCCTGCACTCCTGCAGAATACCCCTTTTCAAAACTGAACGGTCAAACCATGACCAACCTGCCCCGGCCCCAGTCCAAGAAAATTCTAACGAAATTCCAACCAACAATCTACCTGAAACCGAACTGATACACCACGACCCCGCCACCCAGAAAGGTAGGCAAGTGGGGGGGGGGGTGAACACACGGCGCCTTCCTTTCTGCCCCCCAACCGCGTAGCGAACGGAAAGATAATTGGAATCAACGCTGCATGGCCAAAGCCCGTGCTAACACCTCACGAAGCTCTAAAAGATAGAGGTCCATACCCACACGTGACAAATGTACTCCGTCATCCCGGAAAAACTCTACGGACTCAAATTTAATGTCCCTGTGCGATATCCTGCTAAAACCGTGGCCCCTGCAGCAACGAGACACCTCCGAATTCACCTTCTTCCTCGCCCGATCTACAGCCCTGGGGTTCACAGCCCCTCTCCATGTCCTACGCGGTATCAACTCCGTCCAAAACACATGGCACCCAGACCAGAGTTCCTTAATAAGGCCTAAATCCCGTTTCATAGCACGCAGTAAGACAACCCCTTTCGTGGCACAAAGATCATTTTCACCCAAATGAATTACCAAAATATCCGGGCATAAACCGCCCACCATGTTACTGTTTAAGCAAGGGATTAACTCTCTCCAGAGCATCCCACCTTTACCCTTCCATACAATATTAAACATGCGATCATTAAAGCCAAGTTGTTCTCCAAAGTAGCTCCGTGCCGCCTGGACTCTGGCCCATTTAACGAAGGAATGCCCAACTATCCAGACCGTTACCACTGGCGATCGAGGTCCAGCAACGGATCCTGAAAGAGAAAAAACAATTAGAACACATGGCTAGGCTGAGAACGCCTGCGCTTCTTCTGCCGGGCTCCGCACATAGCGCCGGAAACAATTAGAAGACCAGCGCCCCAACCTCATAATATCCCTCTCCGACCAACCTCTGTGAAATGCTTCCGTGGCTGCACCTATACGAAAAGAATGAGTACCATATAAACTACTATCAAGCCCAATGTGTTGCAGGGCTTTACGTAACACCATCCGTAACTGATAAGATGTGACAGGTGAACCATTGATGTGTTGGAATACGAGGGCTTCATCCCCGCCCCCACACAAGGAACGCCAGCGCCGCGCCAGCAATAAAGGGCAAGTGAGCTTTGGGTCGCGCGCTTGTAACCAAACCCCCTTCCCTTTACCCGTTTGATCAGTTTTGGAGCCGGATAACCAGACATGAACACCTTCATCATAACAAAAAACATCTCTCCAATGTAAACCACCCTTATGCTTGGTCCCCAACAACTCCGAGACCCTAAAAGCTCCAAAAAACATAAACACCATAAGCATGGAAAAGACACAACCCTCAAAATCATCTGAACATACCAAAGGTAAGACTGTGATTAACCTAGCCAGTATTTGCCAGGATAATGGAGCCCTAGATCGAACAACATGCCCCTGTTCCCTGGCCCATCCCTCAAGCATCCTCCTGCCTATTTCCCCTGCTGACGGGGTGTAACCCCATAACAACTGTCCCATAAAAGCAATACCCGCCAGTTTCCCCGCTATAGTCACTTTAGTGAGGCCCTTATCCATGAGGTCCAGTATAAAATTAACGACATCCTCCGACCGCTGCGACAGATCCTCCCGTCTGACAGCTCCAGAGTCCAAGAATTCCCTCCAGGCCAAGGAATAAGCAGTACGTGTGGACACAGATAAAGAACCTACCACCAATTGTACGACCCTACTTCGCCTACACGCCACAGATGAGTCGGCATCAGAGTTGGGGATCTGTCTGCATCCCTCGCCAGTCCACGGAATCTCCCCCACTGTGAACGAGACAAAGCATCCGCAATGTCAATGTCCACGCCAGGAATGTGTAAAGCACGAAAATGAATGTCGTGTTTCAAACAACCCAGAACGAAAACTCTCATCAGTTTCAACACCTGTTCGTCTCTGGCAGACTGTCGGTTCACTATCTCCACAACAGCCATGTTATCCACACGAAACAAAACCTTCTTGTGTGCCAATTCCTCCCCCCACAGTGTCAAGGACACCAAAAGAGGGAACAATTCCAAGAAAGTAATGCTGCGACCACCGTTCAACCATTCATCCGGCCAACGTTCCGCACACCATCTGCCATTCCAGAAAAGGCCAAAACCTTCACTGCCAGCCGCGTCAGAAAACATCTGTACGTCCCACTGGAAATCAACATTTCTGACCAAGGGAACACCATTGAAAGAGGTCAAAAAGAACTTCCACATTCTCAAATCCTCCTTTACACCAGCAGACAAGCGCACACGATGATGAGGCAAGTGATGTCCTGCTAAAGCCCTACCTAGTCTCCTACAAAAAGTCCTACCTGCTCTCACCACCCTACAAGCAAAATTCAAATGACCCAAAAGCACTTGAATCTCCTTCACCAAAACTTTCTTTTTGGCCAACATTGTCTCTAGCAGTTGCACCATGTTGCTCCTTTTATCCTCAGGCAAGCGAGCAGACATGCGTACAGAATCAATTTCGATACCCAAGAAGGAAAGGACCGTACTGGGGCCCACTGTCTTTTCCGGAGCTAAAGGAACTCCGAGATCCTCCATGAGCCCATGGAATGTGTCCAGAGCTGTCTGGCACTCCGCGGAGCCCGGGGATCCAACAAAGAAAAAGTCGTCAAGGTAATGTGTCACCAGGGAATGACCAGTCCGATTTGAAAAATACCACTGTAAGAAAGTGCTAAAACATTCAAACAGCGCACATGATATTGAGCAGCCCATAGGTAGAGCTTTGTCCACATACCAGTTACCACCGAATTGTATACCAAGAAGGCACCAATCCTCAGGGTGGACAGGCAAGAGGCGAAAGGCAGATTTGATGTCACACTTGGCCATCTCAGCGGCTGCGCCCGCGGTCACAACTAGTGACATGGCCACGTCAACCGAAGAGTAGGAGACCGACACAATCTCTGGGTCAATAAAATCGTTAACTGAGGATCCTTCCGGCCATGATAAATGTTGAATGAGTCTGAACTGACCTGCCTCTTTCTTGGGAACGACACCAACTGGAGAAACAATCAAATTGAGTAACGGCCAATCTGTGAACGGGCCAGCCATCCTACCCTCTTGGACCTCCTTAGTAAGTTTGTCTAGGACAACTGCGGCGTGTTCCGACGCCGATTTCAAATTGGCAGACCATCTCCGTTCACGGGATCCTAGGTAACCCAGTCGGAAACCAAACTGAAAACCGTCTAATAACTTCATTTTTGCAGACTCATCGTCATAACCTTGCAAGGCAATCCGTAACTTGTCCAATTTAACCGGAGTACGAGCCTTTGGCTCCAGAACCCTTAGCACCTCTGGCTCCCCGACCCCTTGAGGTGGAATTACCCGATCCTGACTGTTTCCCCTGTTGGCTGCCCGAAGGCTCGTTGTCCCAACACTTGGATAACGGGTGTTTCCTCCCGCAACCTGAACACTCATGCCTGAATTTACAGTACTCTCTAATACAGGAACCCCTATTGAATTCCCAACAGAAACCCGATCCTGATTGAGTGTTAGAGTTGGACCCCACCCCTCCCCGGGTGGGCTTCCCCTGAAAGGGCCGATACACTAGCGGTAAACCACTGGCCGTGAACACAGTCTTTCCCCCAGCTGATGACCCCATTGTGTGTTGCCATAAATCATTATCGAGCTCACCCCACTTCGCCTCAGGGTCCCACGCCATCCTGGCCCTAAATTCCTCGTCGTATTGAGACCAGGCAAAACCACCCCCGGTGATCTGAGCTTTACGAATCACATCCATGTACTTGAACAGGGAAACGCTGCGCTCAGGGAACTTTTCACAATACACACTGGCATAAATCAAAAACGCAGCTGTCCAATTTTCAATATTTAAAGGCACCTTAGGGCGTTTAGCCAACTCGAATTCTTCCTCTTTAGAGCCCTCCTTAGACCGGACTTCTCGATGGAGAAGCTTAAGGAGCTCCACATACTCACCGTTCCAAATTCTTTCCTTAGTACTAAGCATCAAGTGAGCTCCCAGAGGCTTCGTCACCCCCATGTATGGCAATTTTTTGATTTTCAACTCTTTGCTAGCCACTGGCTCTTTAACAGTGCTGGAAGCACCAGCTATAACACCACTGTCCATTTTGTCTGTAACTTTGCTGGAGGCACCAGCTATAACACCACTGTCCACTTTGTCTGTAACATTGCTGGAAGCACCAGCTATAACACCACTGTCCACCTTGTCTGTAACATTGCTGGAAGCACCAGCTATAACACCACTGTCCCCTTGTTGTGTAACTTTGCTGGAAGCACCAGCTATAACACCACTGTCCCCTTGTTGCGTAACTTTGCTGGAAGCACCAGCTATAACACCACTGTCCCCTTGTTGTGTAACTTTGCTGGAAGCACCAGCTATACCACTGTCCCCTTTATTTGATATAAACAGTTCGTCGGTACCCACTGCCGTGTCTTTGACATAACGACCTTTAACCAAGCGGCCATCCGTAATGACCACATCAAGTTCACCACCGGTACCCACAGACACCATAACAGGTTTGGCCTGTGGGGCCGTTTGCTCACCTTGTAACAGAGATACGGCTCTCGATGGCTCCGCCCGTGGCGCCGAGGTCTCCGAGGTGCCCTACCCGATGGGCCGCGCTCTCTTCTCCCCTGCAGTTGCCTCTGGACCACTGGAGCCTGTAAAACACTATGAGAGGAATGAAAGGGCACCCCCCCCTCAAGATCCCGCAGTTCACCTTCCTCGGGACTCTCCTCGTCATAGTCCAATACCACCGAGTCCACACTAGTATGCATCACATCACCCCGGGTCTTACCTAACCCGGTATCAACCACTGTACATTTAAAAGATTTTGAAACTCCAGGTGGGGGAGCAGACTGTACACGCCTGTACCTCCCTGGGCGCTGACTCTGTTGCTCCATAGCCGCCGGCAAGGCCTGCCACCTATACCTGCTACTCGTTGGGGCCAGCGGGATCACGCCAGACCCTCGTGTGCTGGCCGCGTCGGGTTCCCTCGGTGGAACAGAGAGGGCCGCGCTAGGCACTCTCCTCACTTCCCCTTGGCGAAAATGGACTGGACTGCGCCCTGCCAAGTCTGGAACACCGCGCCTAACCTCGTCCTGAAAAGAAAAAGTTTGGACTGGTGTGCTAGGGTTCCTACCATCCACAGACCAACCATACACATTCTCCCTCATAGTAGAATCAACAGCCCCCTTCCGACCTCTCTCCAAAGAACGGCCTCGCGCGTCATGCCGCAAAGGAACCACCTGAATCGGAGACCCACCTATCACCTCGTCGTCGTCACTATAATCCAAATTATCAGGTGCCGAAAAAGAAGCGCGACTAACAGCTCTAGGGACTGGGTCCTGGCCTGTTGAATCCCTCTGAAAAGTACGGTGTGCAAGGCCCGCCGCGCCAAAATGTTCCCAGCCTGGAGAACCACACATGAAATACGGACCCCCAGAGGCCCCAGATAAGTGCGGAGCTGTACTCCTGGGTCCTTGCATAGGCCCGCCACTCACCTGACCAAAACCTCTATCCGGGCAGGGGCGTAACACAAGCCCCCGCAGACCACGCATTGCGGGGGGGCCCCCGCGCTCCTGGGGGCCCCCGCCGGGGCCCTCCTCACGTCACTCACTCAGCAGAGCAGTACAAATGACAATACAATACGCTCTTAAATGGTGCGCAGCGCTGCCGGCCGGGGCCCCTGCGAGTATTTGAGATGGTGCAGGCAGGACTGGGTGCGGGCAGCGGGCAGGGCCCCGGCCGGCCGCCGGGGCCCCCCCCCCTGGGAGACTGGCTGGAGTGGGTGCCGTGGAGTCTTGTAAATGGTGCGGCCGGCCGGGGCCACCCCCTCTACTAGTGACAGTCAGTCAGTCAGTCTAGTCAGTGTCAGTGACACTGTTCGAAATCATGGTGCGTGTGGTGCGAGGCCCCGGCCGGCCGGGCCCGAGTCTTCGATGGCCTGGGCTGCTGGGCAGGGGGCCGGGGCCCCGGCTGGCGGGGCCCCGGCCCGAGAGCAAGTCCGAAATGGTGGGGGGGCCCCCTGGCCCTGCCGTGGCCCCCCCGTCACGGCGTCACCTGACCCTGTGAGTGAGTGTCGGACTGGACGGAATCACGGAAAGTGAAAGAATGAAAGGCCTGTCCCGCGGCCCGCCGCCATTTCATAGAATCAGGCGGGCTTAGCCTAAGATAACTGTTATCTTAGTCTAAGCCCGCCTGATTCTATGAAATGGCGGCGGGCCGCGGGACAGGCCTTTCATTCTTTCACTTTCTGTTCCGCAATTCCGCCGCCGCGTATGCGCGTGGGGGTGTGGGCACTAGGGCTGGCTGCTGCTGAGTGGTGGTGAGCAATGGGGCAGCCCCCAGGGCACGCACAAACATCATGCGCCGCAGCGCCAGCCAGCCGGGCCAATAAGCAGCAGCACTCAGGTGCGTGTGGGGCGTGTGCGTGGCATCAGGGGCGCCCGGGAGCGGCGGCGCGTATAGCCATAGCTATAATTTAAAGTGAACAGCAGAAGACAACGAACCGAACCAATCTGCCTAATCCGACCTTCTAAGACAAAGAAAGCAGCCGCCAGGCAGCCCGCCCACGCTCAGCCTGTGACTGTCCGATTTCCAGTTCCATTCCGAACTTGAAGTAAGTAGTTTTGCTATGACCCGTCACCCGGGCGGTCCCGGCTTCAAGGAGGAGGTGCATGGCCATGAACTAGGTTGGTTTAAATTAGAACATTGTTTTTTCCTCAATCCTCAGTGTGTAGTTATTCATGGTTACCGGGCCACACGATGTGAACGAGAAAGAAATGAAACACAAAGACACACATGGCGTCATCAAGGAAAGTTCGACTACTTCGATCGCTTCCTTAGCACACATGCTGTTCCTCATTTGTTTTGCTCACTGTAACAGAGAGGCTTTTTTCACAAAAGCTAAATACATATTAAACCAGGGCAGTTTGCTTTTCATTTTCTTGCCTTCAAACTTCTCAGTTTCGATTACCGGAATGATGATTTTAAATGTGCTTTTGATTTAACAAAACACTATTCGATGGTGTTACTGTAAATGGTGATATATAGAAGAAACACGCCTAGACATCAAATAGCACCCATGGTTATTAAGATTATATAGGCAATTTTTTTTCAAATGTTGATGTTGCAAAAAGGGCAGATGGGTGGTTGCTTCACATGAGTGTCTGTTGTATTGATATTTTAAAGCTATGCCAACCTTAAGCCTTGAGAAAGCATTGAGCCTCCATTCCATGATAGGGTAAATCACATGTTAGTTGGGAAAAAGGCACATCACGAACCTCTATGGAAAAACGTACGTTAACAAAGAAACTTGAAAAAACGAATGAAATGGGCAATAAATAAACACTTTTAACTGATTAACGCTATATGACATAGAAACATGAATAAAATGAAAATGAGCAGTTCTAATGAGTGAATAATGCTTCCTGCCTACAAACAGATCTTTATGGCCCTCTTACAGGGAATGTTGAGTGTGGATTCCTTTCAGTTGCCCCTACACAGATTGTCATTCAAGACCGGCTTACAATCACATACTTCTTCCACTCCTTTGTTACTCTCATAACAAGCATTTGCAGTGCAATAGGTCGCACATTTTAAAAACTTTGACCTATTGGTATTGTAAATGACAATGCCTTTTATTATTGCAGGTTTTTTAAACACATAAATAAAAGGCATTGCCATTTACAATGCCAATAGCTCAAAATCTCCCAATTGCGATACCTATTGCAGTGCAAATGCTTGTTTCCTATTCAACTAATATGTTTGCCTGTTCCATTTTTTAATTTGGGTGGGGGGGTACTGTTATTTCTAAACTCCAGGGGAGTACCCCAATATGGGCTACCTGGCATTTGCTCTTTCTTGTGGACTGTTCCGTGCCCAGTTTCTTCATGTGGATTGTTCGAGATCTTAATTGCTTAAAGGCCTTGCATAGGAGGACCAGGATTCGCCTAGCATGACTGCAGATCGCTAAAGCTTATCAATTAAATGAGTGCTAGGCCCCACCTTCTGCCTAAAAATTGCTACGTTCTTCTGTAAGTAAATTTCGATCTTGCAGTTGCATATGGCTAGAGAGTGACACAGTGTGGTCCTATGGTGTTATAGTCGGAGATATCCTTTGTTTTCCCACAACAGCTGTACGAGGGACTGTTTAACAAGCCCTCTGACTATAACTTAGACTTGGTCTTCGACTGCGACAGAGCGGTGGTGGGTACAATATGATGAGTTCTATTAACCCAGCTCCGGTGGCAGTTCGAAAACCCTAGATGCGCCAGCCAACAAAGAAGTTATGAGCTGGGAGCTGGGGCCGGCCAGCAGACCCTATAGAGGCATTTCATTAAATGTTGGAGGTGTCAATTCAAAATGTACCAGATTTTTGGGTGGTCGGGCAAAGTGGTGGGCGGTGGGTCAGGGGGCCCCCTCCATGTACTTTGCAGGGGGGCCCCCTCAGGTTTCGTTACGCCACTGTATCCGGGCCTAACAAAGTGCCCTGGAATCTAACCCCCGCTGCATTCAAGGCCCCAGGAGCCGGAAAACCACCCATACCCATTCCAGCCGTGCCAAAAACCGCATGACCTACACCAAAAGCAGTCTGACGATTCTGTAATCCCGATTGAAAAGGCCCACCACTCAGAAATGGAACACCCCCACCTTCCGATCGAAAACCTTCACCCTGCTCCAAACCAGTAATCGCACCACCAAACGAAACATTTACGCCCATTTGGGCCCATTCACCCTCACCCCGAGAGCCACCGCCCCCGGAAACCACTTCGCCAGACGCCGAGCCCGGGGTAGAAAACAATAAAGGACTCCCCACATTACCTCCAAACTCACCCGCTCCCGCGTCGGCCACATGAGCCACAACCTGCACACCAGATGATAAAACAGTACTGGGCCCCAATAATCCTCCCTCCTGACCCTCCCCAGCGCGAACATTGAGAGGAATACGACCTAAAGGAGTTAACAACCGTTGACCAGCTTCAGGGGCGAACTGAGTTTCACTAACAACCAAAATGTCCTCCTGGGCCCCCATGGCAACCTGGTCCCGGTCGGAGTCCTGTAACACAAATTGCACCGAACTCCTATGACCTCCGCGCACAGGGGCACCATCCGCAGACTGTCCCCCCCGCTCAAAAAGCGGATCCGAGGCGGAGCGTTTCTTGCTGCCTCCCCGTCCACTCCTGCCCCCTTTTTTCGACCCCTGCCCCCGACCCGCCATTAACGGAAAATCCCCAGTTCCAGAAGCAACCTGCAGTTGAAGAGACGGGGCTTGTGAAGGGACACCCTTCCCCCCACTCAACATACCCGGGGCCTCCGGAGCCTCCGAAGCACCGGGCTCCCCCCGAGTCGACCGTTGCGGGGCCGGCTTCCTAGACCGGGAGCGGCCCCTCTCGCTTACCTGACTCGGCCGTCTCCTCTTCGGCGACGAACATGCCATTACTGCGGCCACTACACCGGCGGAGGCCTGGCGTTGGGGCCTAGCCTGTCCACCTCCCGCAAGCAAATCCAATCGACCGGCATCAGCCAATAAGCGCATCGCCTCAAGAACTCGTGCGTCTTCCATTACTAAGCTCGAAGTAATATCGCTACAGGCAAAGAATGAAAAAGAAACGCACACACACAAGATACTCTCACAAAAAGTTAAAGCACCTAGCCACCAGGTCACCAAACCTAAAATGGTAGCGGATAGCGGGAAAGGTGGAATTTATACTTGGGCTGGCTGGTCCTACTAGACCAGCCCAAAACTAGAACATTCTGGCAACTTCTGGAAATAACCCCTCGCAGCCCTCCCAAACCGCCCGGGGGAGGAGACCTCCCTTCGGTCGGCTCCCTCCCCCAAGCCCCCCTTGCAGACTGCGGCAGGGCGGCTCGTCTCCCTTAAAGTTCACCTCGCAGGAGCTGCCACTTCCCATGCAGGCCACCGTAGCCTTCCTGGCGCTGTGGACTGCGCATGGCTCTGCAGGCGCTATGGACACAGCTGATTCTCCTAGGGCTCGCAGCCTGCTGGCTTATGCTCTGCTCACCTGCAGGCACTGCAGCCGTTGAACGCTTGGTGTAGGCTCTGCGCCCACGAGGGCACCGGGCGAGCTCCTAGAGTAGGATCCTTGTCGTTTTCAGCGATGGTCAGCAGCAGGGGCTCCTCACACACTGTGTGTACTGCAAAACCTTTTTAGGTTTTGCCTCGCCGAAGATGCGCTCTGCGCATCTTTTCGGCGCAGGCGAAAACCTGATGAGTTGAATAGTGTGGCTTGGTTCGGCCCTCGTCGTTGATTGGCTGGCTCCGTAAACGGAGCCTTGCCATTGGACGAGGGGCCTGTCCGTCAATGCCGGACCAGACACGGGGGCGTTCCCGACATTCTTTGGCTTTTGCCGACGTCACGGGACGCCGGGAACGCCCCCGTGTCTGGTCTGGCATTGCCGGCACTACTGCGTCTCTTCTCCTCCGTCGCCGGCCTCCAGTCTCCTCCTCCCCGATTGCATTGCCCCGTGACTGGCCGGCCGGCCAATCCTAGCGCGGCCGGCCGGAAGTGCCCGCCCCCCGCAGCCCGGGGAAGAAGGAGAGCAAGACGGCAAGCACTATGGCGGCGCCCGCGGGGCTCCCGTGGCCTGGAGGGAACCCCGGGAGATACAGGTAAGTGTTTTTTTTCCTTATTTGTAATACTGATAAAAAATGTTAACATATTTAGAGGCACTGTATATACCATGTGTAACTACTACCTAACACATCTGAAAGCTAAAAGGCTGAATCTACCGGGCCTGGCATCAAAACTGCAACATGCAGGCTTCACACAAATTCCAGCAGAGAGTATGACGTACATACCAAGATGTCTTCCCAATTGGTATGTTTGATAGATTTGGTACCAGAAAACTGCCAGAGTGAAATCATGGTTCTAGCCCTGGGCTTTCATTTAACACAGTGCATTCTGGCAGATGTAGTCCCATCGGCCCGAAATAACGTGATATTCATGGGGACATGGCGGCTCCAGGCAAGCACGACCATGGATGGTTGGGCACCGGTAATATTGTGGGGGGAAAATAAAGTAATTTACCATATGTACCCAAAAGCATGGACATTCTTACCGACTTCAGAGAACATCAGCGTTCAGCACTTCCACCCAACCCCCTCCCCCCTGCCACGCCCCCTCACTCTTTGACTGGATTAGTAAGGGTTAATGGAAGGCACATGCTTTAGTCCAGATGCGGCTTGTACGCCCTGGTCTAAAACATGCATGCTAACTTCGATCATATTATCAAAACGCGTTTCAGTTTTTCTACAGCGTCTGCATGTCGCTGAACTGCAGCTTCAATACCCAAAGTCCTCGAATGCGCCTGGAAGCTCACGTGTGGCTGATAGGAGCACCGATTGTAAGGCAAACAGCGTGGAACCGAATATACACAGTAAGCTCTCATGTTAAAAATTAAAATGTTCCCGCCTCGAATAAAGCAAGCTCATTGGGCACAAAAAGATTGGCGCAGGTTTTGTGTGTGAGCATAGAAGGGAGCGCTTATACATCACAGAACTTCAGGGCGCTAGAAGACCACAATAGTAGACACGGATATGTGGGAAGGTAATAGACGCAACCTCGCTGGGTCAGAGATCGCAACATCTCGGCGCACGGTCTGTGGTCAGCATAGCCCATTGTGTGCCTACGGACGCATCTCACTGCTGGACTTAACCCCCTCCCTCCCGTTAGAGTCAGCAGTCTACAACACAACGCACAGAGGGAGAGACGGTGGTAGAGTCCAGGGTATGACAAATTTAGCAATCCTCGTCCTCTTCATCACTCGATATAGCTGCCACCATGCTGCTTTAGTTTTCCCCTACACGTGTCACATAGGTCTTATGAGGGAGAATCCGATTTTGCTCATCTCACTGACGTGCCGTTACTCTGGAACAGCAGGTCTTTCAAATTGTTCAACTTGGTTACGCCCCTTCCCTTTTTGTCCAGCCCTCCACATGTATCACCAGTAGGTGATCAGACATTGGTAGAGCATGCCAGCATTCTAATCAGAAACGTTTGGGTGCTGTTTGCCAGTTGTGCGATCAAATTTGACCCAAGGCAGCACGGGGCGCAAGATGCTACTATCAATACTTCTTTAGGGGCCAGGTGGGAGAAGTGAGCTGTGAGGAGTGAAGCCAATACTGGTTCTCAAGACTAGTTCAAATCCTTTCTGCCATGGATTCTCAAGATCAAATGGTGTCCTTGACCTTGCAGGACATGCACTTTAACGTGTTGATTCTGCAGTCCCATTCTCCCTCCAGTTTGTTGTGGGGTTGGAGTACTTAAGTTTACTGTCTTACCCTTCTGTCCTCCCAGGTATTTACAAAAGTGCAATTAGTTGTTGTGGGTCAATTTTTCCATACCTCGTTAACTGGCTGTTAAAGGCTGTCCTATGCCACTTGAAAGCAACAGTTTCATTGCTGTCCACCCTAGGATCTGCTGTCTTCAACCTGTATGGAGGAGTACCTTTATAGGGACCATCCTGGACATGGTGCCTTTGAAGGCTTTTCCATCTTCGCAATAAGTCGGGGAACATTTCTAGCTCATGCCTTGCTTCCGACTCAGATTGTCCTGAGGCTTCTTGGTCTTGTGCATAATCCTGGAGCATCGTACTCGCTGGCACATGTGGGCTCCGCAGTGGAACCTTCAACTTCAATGAACCCAACACTGTGGATGCCTCTTGGACAACAACCACATATCAGACATTGCAGCCCTTCTATTGTGGGTGACAGATGCTAGCCTGACCTGCGGCATACCATTCTTCCTGTCCTATCCAGAGCTCACGTATTAATGAACACATCTTCTGAGGGCCGGTGAAGTAACCTGGATGGCGTGGAGAACAGAGATTTCTTATGTAGCACCATCAACATACAACACCCTGCCTGTAAGTAAAGGCTCTGAGGCTGTGTTTTGTGGCTGCTCAGCGGCATATACCACTGTTATCCATGACAAATTGGTGCTTCAGACTTGAGCGTCATTTCTCGCATTCTTCTCTCCCCCACATCTCATTATGGAAGAGGAGAGGCTTCACCATTTGGAGCCTAAATGAGGCCTTAGTTATAACAAAGACACGACTGAGAAGCACCTAGAGGACAATCAACTTTCTGTGCAGGATGCCTGCTGGAAACAAAGGTTCCACACCATTATTTCCCGCCCCCCGCCCTGCTCTGCTGGGCCCTGCTGCTGCTCTGCGCCCGAAGAGCTCCGCGCTGGTGGACTTCTCAGGTAAGACCCTCTCTGCTTCCCAGCCTGTCGTCACCCAGCCTGCCCTCTCCCAGCCTGCCCTCTCCCAGCCTGCCCTCTCCCGGCCTGCCCTCTCCCGGCCTGCCCTCTCCCGGCCTGCCCTCTCCCGGCCTGCCCTCTCCCGGCCTGCCCTCTCCCGGCCTGCCCTCTCCCGGCCTGCCCTCTCCCGGCCTGCCCTCTCCCGGCCTTCCCACTCCCGGCCTGCCCACTCCCGGCCTGCCCACTCCCAGCCAGCCCTCTCCCAGCCTGTCCCCTCCCTGCCCTCTCCCAGCCTGCCCTGTCCCAGCCTGTCCCCGCGCTGGCAGACTTCTCAGGTAACACCCTCTCTGCTTCCCAGCCTGTCCTCTCCCAGCCTGTCGTCACCCAGCCTGCCCTCTCCCAGCCTGCCCACTCCCAGCCTGCCCACTCCCAGCCTGCCCACTCCCAGCCTGCCCACTCCCAGCCTGCCCACTCCCAGCCTGCCCTCTCGCAGCCTGTCCTCTCGCAGCCTGCCCTCTCGCAGCCTGCCCTCTCGCAGCCTGTCCTCTCGCAGCCTGCCCTCTCGCAGCCTGCCCTCTCGCAGCCTGTCCTCTCGCAGCCTGTCCTCTCGCAGCCTGTCCTCTCGCAGCCTGTCCTCTCGCAGCCTGTCCTCTCGCAGCCTGTCCTCTCGCAGCCTGTCCTCTCGCAGCCTGTCCTCTCGCAGCCTGTCCTCTCGCAGCCTGTCCTCTCCCAGCCTGTCCTCTCCCAGCCTGTCCCCTCCCTGCCCTCTCCCAGCCTGTCCCCTCCCTGCCCTCTCCCAGCCTGTCCTCTCCCTGCCTGTTGTCGTGTCCCGGTGGCAGCAGGCAGCAGGCAAGAGCGTGCACTGCGTCCCCGAAGTAACAGCCCTAAAGCAAGCAAGAAGTACGCCCCCCCTCCCACCAATCCCTGTTAGTTAGTGGAAACTGTCCAAACT
This sequence comes from Lissotriton vulgaris, assembly GCF_964263255.1. Lineage (NCBI taxonomy): Eukaryota > Metazoa > Chordata > Amphibia > Caudata > Salamandridae > Lissotriton > Lissotriton vulgaris. The sequence goes on from NC_141695.1 coordinate 1,207,394,814, forward strand.
GGGGTGCAGACAGCCCCTCTCACCTTTCGGCCTGGTACCACTGCACCAGCCGCACTACTTCCCTACTGACCGTTCTCCACTTCAGCCCCGTCTAAATTACAATTCCTGCTTGTGACCCTTTTGCCTGCTTGTGCTTGTTTTCGTGACCCTGTTGCCTGCTTGTGCCTCCGTGTGCCCCTGTTGCCTGCTTGTGCCTCCGTGTGCCCCTGCTGCCTGCTTGTGCCTCCGTGTGCCCCTGTTGCCTGCTTGTGCCTCCATTTTCGTGCCCCTGTTGCCTGCTTGTGCCTCAGTTTTCGTGCCCCTGTTGCCTGCTTGTGCCTCCGTGTGCCCCTGTTGCCTGCTTGTGCCTCCGTGTGCCCCTGTTGCCTGCTTGTGCCTCAGTTTTCGTGCCCCTGTTGCCTGCTTGTGCCTCAGTTTTCGTGCCCCTGTTGCCTGCTTGTGCCTCCGTGTGCCCCTGTTGCCTGCTTGTGCCTCCGTGTGCTCCTGTTGCCTGCTTGTGCCTCCGTGTGCTCCTGTTGCCTGCTTGTGCCCCTGTTGCCTGCTTGTACCTCTGTGTGCCCCTGTTGCCTGCTTGTGCCTCCGTGTTCCCCTGTTGCCTGCTTGTGCCTCCGTTTTCGTGCCCCTGTTGCCTGCTTGTGCTTCCGTGTGCCCCTGTTGCCTGCTTGTGCCTCCGTGTGCCCCTGTTGCCTGCTTGTGCCTCCGTGTGCCCCTGTTGCCTGCTTGTGCTGTGTGGGTGTGTGTGGAAGGCTCTGTGTGGGTGTGTGGGGGGCTTTGTGTGGCTGTGTGTGTGGGGGGCTCTGTGTGGCTGTGTGTGTGGGGGGCTCTGTGTGGCTGTGTGTGTGGGGGGCTCTGTGTGGCTGTGTGTGTGGGGGGCTCTGTGTGGGTGTGTGTGTGGGGGCTCTGTGTGTGTTTGTGTGTGTCATTTGCGAGAGATAAAGCTAGTGGCATTGTAAATTACAATGCCATTTATTTATGTTAAAAAAAACATAAATAAAAATAATGTCAAGAGCAATGCCAATAGCTCTAACTTTAACAAAGGCAAAACCATTGCATTGTAAATGCTTGTTTCCTTTTCCCCGTAGTCAGAAAACTTTCCACTGGCAGCAGGGTGTGCCCAAGACAGGGGCTAGACTGTCCCTCTTGCAGGTGAGTGAAGGGGCATCCAGCGCACGCATTCGGGTGGACCCGCTCGTCGCTGAGGAATGACAGACACAGACACCTGGATATGTAGTGTAGTAAACTGGCCCGAGCACGTGCCTCGGGACCTTTTATTGGCGGGGCCATGTCACTCTTGACACCCGTGATGGATGGGTGTGGGGTTGCAAGTGTGTCCAGCCCTCGAGGGAGTGGCTGGGAATACAGATTCCTGCTGAACACTAGAACGTTTCCTGCAGGACACTACAGGAACTACTCCGTCATCAGACCGAGGCAGCAAGAGCTTCTTTTCTACGTAATAAGTTTATGATTGTGGAAAATGGGATCAAGGGATTGTCCGGCAGCGTGGGACCCTTTTCCTCGATTGAATGGAACCTAGGCAGTCAAGGCTTCAAGTAAAATGAACGTATCCGGGTTAGAGATGTCAACATGGTGGCAGTTTAAATCCCCTAGTATCATGAAGTCGGAGGCAATTGTTACAGAAAATTCCAGGAAAGAGGAAGCAGCATTAACTAAATTCGTTCTAGGTGCCGGGGGTGTTATATAAGAGCCGTGTGTGGGAGGTGAAATGGCAGAATCTTGAAGTAAGTATAAGCCCCTTTGCGTGAAGAAACAGTGTGATTCCAGAAGGGGTGCTTAGCCCTGGTAGATTTTTGAAGAGGTGATATAATAATAATAATAAGGGAAGCTTGTAAAGCGCTTGGTTACGCTCGTGAGCGTGTCCCCGCGCTACATCTGGAAAAAAGACAAGAATCCCTCTGCCAAATTCTCTAAAAGCTTGTGTGCATATCAAACAGACATGATCTTCAGCAATGATGGGCACTAGGGCAGGACTAGAAAAATAGTTAAAGGGGCCTGCTACACTCATACACCATCTGTGCTCTTCAACTTCTCTCTTCCTCTGAGGGAAGAAAATGAGGGGAGCAAAGAAGAGGAGATAGAAAAAAAGACTGAATTAAGAACGATTGGGAAGAAGGAAAGACCACTCGAAAGAAGGAGGGAGCTGGAAAATGCAGCAGTGAAGAGGAAGTAATAGAAATGTAGCTACAGAAAGGAGGACAGAGATCGAGCAAGTGATGAGAGGAGGGATCAGTGGAAATGCAAGGGCCTGCGACTGACAGAAGAGAGAGGGTAAATTATCTTGTCAAAGCCTTTGACATGCCAATGGCCCTGCACTTGACCTGTAACCTTCATTTTTGTTGTGCTGCAAACCTCCAGGAATGTTCTCACCTGCCCTTGCTGCCATGGCTGCCTGCAGTCTGCCCTTCCAGCACAAAGGAAGAGAGGCAGTTTGTTGATTGATGTGCATCCTGCACCTCCTCAGCCCCGACTCTACCTTTTTTGACTCATTGACACTGCACAATTTGGCCGCTCAAAGGCTAATGTTTCTTGAAATGTTTATTTTGAGCAGTTGAATCTTGCCACAGAAGATAAGAACAATTAGAAGCAGACATAGTCTGACGTGTTGGTCTGTCCTAATATTTACACAAATAACAATTTGAATACCACTTTTTTGTCATTTCTTTTATAGCGCTACTCAATCCAATCCAGGGTGTCGGAGTTCTTTACATCACACATACACACTGGCAATAAAGCATATGTGTGAAAATCTATTTACATGATGTGTTACATAAAACAGGGTTACAAGGTTTGGGAGTCACATGTCCTTTACTTCATAGTTCACTGTGCGGTATTAGAAGGATTACAATTTATGAACTGCAAGTAACTAAAGGATGTCTGTGTTCAAAGAAAGAAATAACCCACTTACCAATGCATATGAAATAAAAACATCTGTGTCACGTGATGTGCTTTGTAAGAGACAGGTTAACCCTCTGTGCTACTTTGATTCAAAACCGGGACTTGACAAAACACCTGTCTCTCCTGCAAATTCATTACCCTCCAGAGTTTTCTTACCATTATTGTTATTCCCTCAGATTTACTGGGCACATAAATATCTTTGCAGCAGGTGCCTTAACCCCATAACATATTTTAAAATGTAGATGTTGCAAGCAATTAAGCAGAACAGATATACAGCCACTTTTCTCCTTGCTGCCAATTTCTTTCTGGAAGTGTTTTAATAAATGCATAAATTGAGGCTTAGATCTTGCAATGGGGTTGCATCACCTTTTTGGCACAACTCTGACGCAATTGTTTTAAAAAAAATATTGTAGTGTGCTTAAATGCAATCATGACATACCTGCTTAACATATGTTAGGTCTTAATGATGTCATTTTTTGTAATATCACTTTTTTTCTGTGAGGTCATGTGTTGTGATGTCACGTGCTGTGATGTCACTTATGGACTGCCTAACTTGGTTAGTGCCCCTCTTCTTTTTTTAGGACTTGCAACCTTGTGAGAGAAGTATAATGGAGAACATGTGTTGGTGGTTGTAGTAGGATGGCTTAGAATATGGTGCACACTTTCAGGAGTGATGCACCTTTTACTAATCCAGACAAACCTCATGGTGATTTTTGGTGGTCTTTGATAGCCATAGAAAACTCTCAAAGGTAGCTGTGGAGGGCAGCCTCAAGGCTTATCTTAAAGGAGAGTAAAGCAGCTTATTTTACCACATTTAATTGTCAGTGTAGATTAGATAGAAAAGGACCTCACAGTGTTTATAAAAATAAGTCTATTTATTATGCAACTCAATCACTAAAACATTGGTAGATCTACCCGGAGATATCACTAATACACACTAGAATACTTTAAAATAATCAGGTAAGTAGCACAAATATACACTAGTCTCCAGGGGGCGACCAAACCATACACTAAGAAAGTAAAATGCGAACTGCAAAGGAGAACGGGACTTGGACCAGAAGACTCAGAGGAGCTGGGGACACAATGAACCACCCCAGGTAAGTACCTAGGAGCCCCATGGAGGCTGTGTGTAGAGTGGGAGTCAATGGAGAAGTCGCCATTGCCGTTTTAAAGAAGGACCGCCATTTTCGGGAGATGCCTGGCTCCCTTTTATCGTTGCTGTGTTCTGGGTTGAGTGCCCAGTTTTAATTGTTTTACATGTTCACTTTCTCCCTGTTCTTTTACAGTTTGTATCAATTTACCTGCGGGGGAGCCTGTCAAGTGGGATTTGGGGTTGCTGGGCCCCAGTTTGACTTCATTTGCCCTGTTTCTTTTATTCAGCGTGCTAGGTTTTGCCTCGGATCTGCAACCATAGCCACGTCGCCTGGATGATGTGCTATTTAGAGGGCTGAGATGTGCGTCAGTGCAGCGGCCTCTAACCACTGCTTTTTTACTTTCCTTGTAATCAGCACCCAGTGCTACCATTTTTGAAGGTGCCTGGCTCCCTTTTATTGTTCCTGTGTCCATGGTTGAGTGCCCTGTTTTAATAGTTTTATTTGTTCACTTTCTCCCTGTTTTTTTAGTTTGTATTAATTTACCAGTAGATCTTACCTGCAGGGGAGCATGTCAGGTGGGATTTGAGGTTGCTGGACACCAGTTGGATTTCAATTGCCCTGCCCCTTTTACTCAGCATATGAGTTTTTGCCTCGGAACGGCAACCACAACCACTCACACTTGATGGCGGGCCATTAAGGGGACCAAGGAGCCCATCTACGCAGCAAGTGCGCCGCCTGTGCACTAAAGGCAAACCCGTCTGCACCCATCTGTGGTTGGACTGCGCCGTGCGCCAGAACCCCTAGCCGTTTTTCACCCCATAGGTACTCTAAGACAGAGCTCTCAGCATTAAATCGCTCAGGTGAGCCCTCAACTTGCACTAAGTTTGATTGCAATGCAACAACTGAGCTTCAGAAGGGCACAGGTTGTATCTACACCCTCCCACAGTGAGGGGAGAAATGGAAGCAAAACCAAATTCTCAGCCACCCCCAATTCATGAATAACACAGAGGAGGGGGTTATTTCCTGCCTTCAACTAAACACTAGGGGGCATATTATCAAGAATACGTTAAAATTATTGCCGCTTTAGCGGCAGGAAACTGACGCTAAAGCAGCGATAGTGGGCTTGATAATATGCCCTTATGAATTCCCATAGAAGCCTGGGTTCACACCAGAACCTGGGCTTCTGTGGGAATTCACAAGGGCATATTATCAAGCACATTATCGGCGCTTTAGCGGCAGGTTCCTGCCGCTAAAGCGGCAATAACTTTAACGCCCTTCTTAATAATAAGGCCCTGGATCATTAAATAGGCACAATATTGAGTTTGTGGACTTAATGGAGACTTACTCCCCCAATATAACCTTCATTACAGAAATGTGGTTGGATGAATACTTCGACCCTGACCTAACCGTGGCAATTCCTGAAAGTTATACATTTCACAGGCTTGCCAGAGTGGGTAAGATGGGTGGAGGGATTGCAATAATATATAGGACCCTAGGCAAGTCTTCATTTATCCCAATAACCTTAGGCCAGGGAGTAGCTTTACTGTGTTCTTTTAAGTTTGGCAACAAAGCTGATGTTAACGGCCTTTTAATATACTGTCTCCACGGACCCTAGGAACACATTATTGTAGAGGCAACAGAACGTCTTAGAATTGTAAAGTTTGAGGATTCCATATATGATTCCAAGAGATCTGAACTTCCATTTAGAACAGGAGGCCAATAGGGGCTTCGAGCTGTTGATTGACTGCAGTAGTAGTTTTGGTATGAAACAAATTATCAATGTACCCACTCATAATGCCACCCACACATTGGATGGAATTTTTACAGATGACTTAGGGCTTAAGCTGGAGAGTGTGCTGCCACTGACCTTGACTGACCATAAGGCGTTAATGTTTAACTTGAAAATCGCAGTGTGAATGCCCTAACCTAGCGGTATAGGTGCTCCAGTGCGTTCTCAGCGGACAGTTGAGGCAATGCAGCTTGCAAACGCCCTCAGCGTCACTAATTCCAATTTGACAACAGACATGAACTCAGCCACCTCCATCCCTATGGGTTGGATTCATTCTGCTGTGAAACTACTAGCACCAGCAAAATCTGTAAAGAGTGTTAGAAATATGCCCCAACCCCATGGTATACCCTTGAGCTGAGGAATCTGAAACATAAATGTAGAGCAGCTGAACGAACCTGGAGGAAAGAGTACAACCAAGAGGAGAAAAACAAATATATCCTCTTGTGCAAAGATTATCAAGAACTAACCTTGTCAGTACAAACTCAATACCTTTCAAATAAAATCAGGGCAGCAAAGAACTCCTCAGCAGAGATGTTTAAAACGGTGGTAAATTACCCAACTGTGATCATGGTAATAGCTTTATCATTTTTGCATTGACTTGGTAGTCTTCTTTAAAGAGAAAATCAACTGCGTCTTTAAACAATTTGCAGCATCAACGGGTGCAAGTGTAGCACAGATCCTCCAATGGTCTCATGTCCAGGTGGTTGGTGTCCGGCGAGAGCAGCAACAAGCCTTGGTAGCTGCACCTGGCGCAGAAAGTGAAAAGATGCAAGCATAGGGGCCAGCAAAGTCCAAGGGACTTACCAAGTTTAGGAGAGTCAGAGCAAGCCAAAGCTAGCAGGGAGTCCCCTGAAGCAAAGGAAGACCCTCAAGAGTACCCAGAGTTCGAAGGCACAGGAGCCGCAAGACAACCTCAACAGGTAACCAAAGATGGAGGCCCACATGCAGAGGGTGAATGAGGAAGCTCATCTTCGACGGACAAGGTGCTGAAGGCTGGAGCTTCTTGTAGCCTGAAGATCTCTGGAATGCAGAGCCAATAAGCCTTGGCAATGGCAAGTCAAAGCAGTTCACAGGGGCTCAGTCCCAGCCGATCCGACAATGGTTACTGTCCTCAAAATTGCAGAAACGGCCGGTCAGGTTTCTGGGAGCTGCAGAACCACCGCTTGTGATCCTGGGCCTCAGAGTTGTGAAGCCCGTAGGACAATAGGAGCAGCAGATTGATCAGCTTCATTGTGGTGTCTGCAGATGAAGGGAGTGACTTCTTTACACCAAGGGATATTACTTCAGATGTCATTGATGCCCACAGGCTTTCTGGAGAACCTGGATGAAGCACAGATACAGACAACGCAGAAGACTTCAAGAACAGCAAGTCCAGGAGCAGCAGGAGACTTCCTTGATGCAGTCTCGGTTGTAGTCGAAGTCTAAGTGTCCAGATAATCGAAGAGTGTCATCTTGGTTTCAGAGGATGAGTCTTGTTCCACGTTGAATCTGAGGACCCACCCACATGGGGGCCCTGAAGTAGCCTAGGAAAGGGTTCAGATGACTCAGGGATCTTTCCCAGAGGAGGGGCTGGACAGAGGGGAGGGTATTCCCCCTGTCCATTGTCCACTTTCTAGCCAGAGTGGGAACTAAGGGTTCCTGAACTGGCTCACACCAGAGTATGCAAGGAGGACACCAAGTGTGCCCTTCAAAGCAGCCTGATGGCCTAGAAAACACCCCCACTCCAGTCCAATACACTACGTCCTGTCTGAGTGGTGCTCACACCTCCTGTGACAGGAAACCTATTGTACTACCTTCCCTTGCTTGAGCTCAGTAGCAGGAGGGAAGAATCATGCCTATTGTCGGCAGCAGCACTTGCTTACTGGCAGACCCTAAAAGGCTATTACCAGGAGTACATGGGGGTCCCCTAAGGAGCCCCCCAGTACATGGGATCATATTCCAGCACAGGAATGGGTGGTAGGTTCTGATTCCAACATGTTTGATACCAAACATGACCAGGTTTTGTGCAGCCATTATATAGTTTAAAATCTCGTAATGCCTGATGTCCACTATATACATTAAAATGGCTGACCACACTTACACAGCCTGGAGAATTTACTTTGGGGTTTGTAGGGATGTCCTACTTATGCAGGGGCACCCTCACACTTGTAACCAGCACCCTGCCCTAAGGACTGAAGGGCCCACCTTAGGGGTGACTTGTAAGTTTTATGTGCAGTGACCTCAGATATACGGAAACCTATATCTGTTGTGAGGGATGCAAGCACCATCTCACACAGGCTGCAATGGCAGGCCTGTAGTCAGAGTTTAAGTGAACTCCCATGGGTGGCACAATATATATACTGCAGCCCATGGAAGACTCCTTATGTACCTATGCCCTTGATACCTTAGTACCATACACTAGGGACGCATAAGGGTACACCAATAGCCAACTGTGATGTATCAAATTACTACCAGAGCCAATTTAGGGTTGAGAGGACAGTTTCTGGAGTTCTAATTAGCAGGATCCCAGCAGACTACAGTCAAAACACACTGACACCAGGCACAAAGTTGGGATAACCATGAAAGCAGATCCTCCCCCTCCAATGTAAGGACATGAGACTTACCTTGCCCAGTTAAGACTTCATTTTCTAAGGGGAAATATCTGGAAAGTTCATCTGCGTTGGCATGGTTACTCCCAGGTCTATGTTTCACAGAAACGCCCATCCCCTGTAGGGAACTGGACCACCTCAAGTGTTTGGGGCATTCACCCTTCATTTGTGTAAGCCATAGAGGGGTTTGGGGTCTGCCTGTACAATGAACTGAGTGCCAAACAGGTATGGCCTCAACTTCTTCAAGGTCTAGACCCCAGCAAAGGCATCCCTCTCATTAGCTGATCAACTCTTCTCCCTGTGGGTTAACCTTCTGCTTCTGAAAGCTACTGGTCGATCCTAGCCCTCTGCATTAAGCTGTGACAATAGTGCTCCTATCCCTATTTCAGAAGCTTCTGTCTGGACAATGAATGGTTTGGAGTAGTCAAGACTTTGCTCAATATTTTGGCTCGAATAATCCTAGCACGAGGAATATTTGTTAGTTTTGAGCATTTCTATAGTTTGAGCATTGCCACACAACTCATTCTACATATCTAACTATACCTATCTTTTGTGAGCATCTCATATGTAACTCTCACAGCAGACTTTTTTCCATTGGTAAGTGTTTCTCTCTTCCACACAAACACTGCAAATCTGATTTTTGGGAGCATCCCACACAAGGCTAATTCTTCTTGCAAATTTATCTCACAGGGCTTCCTATTTTTCTGTGCAAGATAATGCGATTTGAGTGCACTCTACACTCATATCATCCATCTGCAATCACGCTTCTCATAGATTAGACAACAAAAGTTTCTGTATTGTGTTGTATACTATGCAATGCATTAAGGGTTTCTCCAACTCCAGCCACAGGAATGGAGGTGATAAATCTACAGTGTTTGAGGAACTATTTTGGCTCTCCTCCTTGTGCCCTGCTAAACCAGGGGTTTTCAATATGTATCCGACTGACTTAAATATTCAAACAGAAACACAGAATCCTATTCCATACTATTAAACCTGCCAGCTTTAGGGTGGTCTTCCCCCAATCATTATTGTTTTTGCCTACTTACCTCCTCTTTCTGCAGATTCTTGGTGTTGACCATAGGACTCTGAGCACTTTACCACTGCTGACCAGTGCTAAAGTGCATGTGCTTCTCCCCTAAACATGGTAACATTGGTGCATGCACAATTGGCCTTTTTAGGTCTCGCCTACACAGTGCGCATGCGCTTCATAGACCTGTAGCCATCGCCACAGCTTTGGGGGCAAAAATGTGCATGCAACGTGTGCACATCTTGGTGATTTCCTTGCGGGAGCGTGCAGCGCCATATGGTGGCGCCATATGGTCGCATGCTCCCGCAAGGGAATCGCCAGGCCCCCTCCCCCTGCTTCCGCGCGAGGCGCACGCTATTTTTTAATGCAGATGATCACTTTCACGGCAGCGCGGCCAATGCTTGTTTAATAGAGTGATCATTTCCATTGAAAGGACTAGTAAAAAGCACTGCAGCACACTTCACAGATTCAATGATGCTACCAACAGAAAAAGAAAACATAATATTTATGGGGATTTGACTCACCAGAAAGGTGATATTGTGAAGTCCTTTTAAAACCGTGCTGCAGACAATTTGTGATTCACATTTCTGGGGTTTGACATACTGCTCAGATGTCTTAGGGTAGGTGTTGGCAGTGTGACTTAAGGCGCACTGTTTCGGATCATGCTAAGTTATGGGGAATAACCTATAGTAAAACACTTTCTTGATTTACTATTGCAGTTTCCGATCCGGAACAGAGGGCTAAGCCAGCACAGTGAGGCATTAATGCTACTTCCTCACCTTCCTGCCTTCCTGCTCTGGCCTTCTGTTCTCTAAATGGAAAGTCAACACTCCCTCATACTTTGTGTTTTGAGGTGGCCTTAGGGTGGCGTATAGTGCTATAGATAATAGAAGTCCACAACATGAGAGCCAACGAGCAAGGTGAACTAGATAAAAACAGGTAATTGCAATGTGGCATCATCAGCCTCTTCTAGCCCCTGTAAACACGTGTCACTAACTTGTGTGACCGGCACTGCAGGGCTCTGAACTGCAACCATGGCCCACTTTACACCTCGAGCACCTAGAACCACGTTCTTTTCCACAGAAGGACTGCTCCGTGGCAGGCAAGAGTTCTTTATGGCCTCAACACACATGAGGCTGCTGGTGCCATGTGCCAGGGAGTGCCGAGGGTCTGCTCACATTTACGGACTACTTTGGGGGACGGCATGTCCCATGGCAGCTGTGTTCGTCAATTATCCACATATCAGAGTGTGCCCCATGACTTGTGTCTCTGGCTCTGTGCTATAATGCCCCCTCCCCTGTAAAGTTTTCCTCACCAGCAGCTCGTGCACACATTGGTACTGAGACAGAACATGAGTATGTTTTGGCACCTGCTTGTGCATAATCTGTGTTTATTCTGCGCAGCAGCCCCCCACCGCCTTCCACCAGATTGTGCTGCAGCTCATAACAAGCCGAGGGATTTCATATCTTTTGGCTGGCAATCAGAATGCAGTAGCAGGCTCTTAACCCCCCTAGTAACAGATTTGTTTGCGTTTCGCTCCCTGCTCACCTTCCCAAAGGCAGATGCTCTGGCACAAATGTGCGTGAAACTGAACTGCTTCTGAGTTGCCAGAATCAATGGAGTCAGCTCCTCTGGGGGTAAAGAAAAGATGTCAGGCTTCGAGGCGGCTTCATATGAACACGGCTACGGCGGCCGCTCACTCAAAATTGTATCAGATTAAAACAAGCATTGGCATAGCCAATAGGTCTCACCTTTGGGACCTTATAAGTGTTTAGCCATGCAACAGTTGATGTTGTTGCAACAAAGATATTGTGCTGCATACCTAAATACTTATAAGGCCCCAAAAGCGAGATCTATTGGCTATACCAATGCTTGTTAATTTACTTGTCAGTACCTTGTACAGTGGTATACCATAATCCCAGGGCCTTTAAATTAAATGCTACTAGTGGGTCTCCAGCGCTGTTTGTGCCACCCACACAAGTGGGCCTTTAAACATGTCTCAGGCCTGCCACTGCAGAGCCGGTGTATGCAGTTTTACTGCCATGTCCCCTTGGTATTAAAATCCCATTGCCAAGCCTTAAATGTTGCTTTTATTACATGTAGGTCACCCCTAAGTTAGGCTCTAGGTAGCCCATAGGGTAGGATGCTATGTTACTAAAAGGTAGGACATGTACTTTTAAGTTTTGCATGTCCTTGTAGTGAAAAACACCTACATTCGTTTTTCACTCCTTTGAGGCCTACTCCTGTCATAGATTAACATTGGGAATTCCTTATAATAACAAGCTGTAATTCCTGGTTAGAGAGGTGTAGCTGTGTCAAGTTCTATAACTTTGGAAACGCAATGATAAATCCTCTTGACTGGGAAGGTTGGATTTCACATTAAAATTTTAGATATGACAAATTTAGAAAGTGGACATTTCTGTGCTCTTACAGATCTGTGTGCCGGCAGCCTGTCTCCAATACACTCGAATATTATTCCAATTGCGTTTTGAGGTTTAGAAATTTCTCGAAGAGCATTCAGTTTATTCTTCCTTATCTTTGTCCTACCTTTATATGCTTGGTGCATGAAGGTGTAAGATCACAAAACTGTTTTTTCACACCTGGTCTAATTACTTTGTGAATGTAAATAATAATTAAAACATATTTGCAAACTGTGACTACATGCCTGCCGTCTATCAATTTTTCACTACAAAACTATGCAATTGTATTCCTTTAACAGAGCGTATGGCTCTCAGACTATGGGTGATATGGTTAAGGTCACTGGAAAGTCCAAAAGGTTGTCCTTGTACCCCCAGAAATGTAGTGTCTCCTACGCTCCTGGCCAGGTCCTTTGTTTCTGTGAAGCATGCATGAGCAGACAGCAGCAGACAGACTTTACCTAATTCATCCTTGGCAGAACTGGAGCAGGAGTTAGGACAAAACCTCTGAGACAGAGCCAGCAGGCAGCACCTGCAGAGCTGCATCTGTGCACAGAATTTCGGAATATGGTGATGCACCAGCTTGCTGCCTAATCATTCCACCTCACCCCAATCCACGTGACCATAGCGCTCAAAGTAGTACCATGCTGGAGTTTTGATTGTGAATGAGCAATAAAAAAGCCTTTACATTTTGTTTTTATCTTGTCACATTTGTTGTGCTTTTAAAGGCAGAGGTCACACGCAAGGCTGTTTCTTCTGTCAAATTACTGCGTATTCTTTTTTTGGGGGATAATCAAGTTTATTGATTTTCAAAACAAACTACAAATTTACATTGGCAGCAAAATCAAGCACATTGTCTGGATAGTATACAATCGCAAGGAAGATGACAGAGACCTGTAAATCATTCTTCAGCATAGAGTCTTGCACGAGGTTATCACGATTCATAAAAACACAGACACCCCTCGGGACAATAGATTGAACCATTTACCCCAAATCTTTTTGAATAGTTCAGGGCAGCCCGGACTTCAAAGAGGGGTTCCTCTTGGGTTCCGCACCAGTCTACCCTCCGTGTCCACTTCCGTATAGTAGGGGGCTTGGTCTGAGACCAGAGTGTTGCAATGTCATGTTTCGCAACTGCCACTGCAGTCCCAAGGAAGCACTTGTCGGCCCGAGAGCCATCCAGGCCATCAAACACACCTAGAATCGGACGTAAGGGGTCATGGGGAGCCATCCATCCTAGGGTCTGTGTAAGTTCCAGTTCCACACCCACCCAAAATGGTGCAAGGACAGAGCATTGCTAGATTGTGTGATAAAAGTCAGCTGGGGCGTGATTGCATCGTGTACAGGTCGGGGAGGGCCGCAGCCGGGCTCCATATAGATGTGCAGAGGTTAGGTATGTCATGTGTAAATAGTAGAGTTGTATTAGACACCGTTTGGAGGAGGTCATCAAGGTCTTGGGGGCCATAAGAGCGTCCCTCAAGTCCGCATCCTCTAAGGGGCCAGCAACCCTCCCAGCGGGCAAGCATTGGATCTAGGTTTGCAGGCCATTGTTCACTAGGGAGCGATAAATCTGCTCCCCCCCTTTAACTAGGTTTTCCACTTCACATCACTTGGGCCTCGAGAGGACTAAATTCAGGGAGGGAGGAGGGAGATGGAATGTGCACCCTGGGGGCATGCCTAAGCTGTAGGTATTTGTAAAATTGGGAGGAATCAAGGGAGTAGCGCTGCTGCAAGTCTGCAAAGGTTCTGATGAGGTCACCAACCCAGATGTCCCCAAGAAGCAAAATACCAATGTGATCCCACCGACGGAAGTCCCGGAGAGTGGAGACCTCCCGCAGCCAAGTACCATGCCACAGGGGAGTCTGTCGGGTAAGTGTCCCATGCCATTTGTGTGGCACAGAGCAGTGTGCCAAGGCAGTAGGACCGTCCTAGTGATGGGGGGGAGGACTTGTGGTATGGGGGCCCCATACAAGTAGGCTTGGAGCTGTGGAAAGTCCATTGATCGAAGCTCAACCTGGTACGCCGGATCGGACCAGCCACCCACGAACCAGTCATGAACCACAATGAGTCTCGTGGGCAGATGGTAAAGGTGAGGATTGGTCACACCCATGCCCCCATCATAAGGAGGTATGTGGCAGTGTGCCGGGGACATTTGCGGTCTCCTGCCCCTTCATAAAAACCGGGTGAGGAAACCATCAATCTCACGGAACCAGCTCCCCGGGAGGTGAAAGGTTATATTTTGTAGAATATATAAAAAACGGGGGAAAACCATCATTTTTAAAAGGGTACTTCTGCCAAGGGTATTAAGAGGAAGGGATTGCTATCGCCTGAGGTCTGCCTTGGCCTTAGTAACCAGGAGCATAATATTGAGGGCCCATTCAAGTTCTGAGAGCAGGGTGACCCAGACCTCCAGATATTTGAAGAACTGCCTACGCAGAGGAATGGTCGTCTGCCAATCGAAGCAGGCACGGGACAGGTGAAGGGGAACCAGAGTGGATTTCGCCGGGTTGAGCCAAAGGCCAGAGACCCATTCAAAGGCGGAAAGGGCGTCCAAGCAACATGGGTCGGAGTTCTCGGGGTGCGCCAGAAATAGGCGGGCGTCTTTGACGTAGAGGGTGACCATATCGACCTGATAAGTGTCCCAAGCCCAACCCTGGATGCGGGGATCTTGGTGTATGAGAGAGGCCAGGGGCTCCATGGCTAGTGCAAATAAAAGCGGCAAGACCGGACACCCCTGTCGAGTGCCCCTCTGGATGGGGAATGCCTCTGAGAACACGCCATTAATTAGGACCCTTGCTTTAGGACTGGAATATAAAACACTGATGGGGCGCCGAAATGGAAGGCCGAAACTCAACACCTCCAGCACGTCCTCCAGATATCTCCAGTCAACAGTATCAAATGGTTTTTCAAAATCAATGAAAAGCAGTTCCAAGTATGGAGTGAGTTGATGGAGGTGTGCGAGGGCAAGGTGGAGACGGCGTATGCAATGCTGGGTACCCCGAGCAGGCATGAAGCCACATTGGTCTGGGTGGACTAGGTCGTGCAAGAGGGGACGGTGACGCTGGGCCATGGCAGTGGCAAAGATTTTCACCTCAGTGTTGATGAGGGAAATAGGGTGATAGTCAGCACAGGCAAGGAATGGTGGTTATGTCTTCGGAAGAACCACAATAGTGACCACATCAGTCTCTGAGGGAAAAGACCCCATGTCCACCACATGTTGGAACAGATCCACTGAGTGTGGAACCAATAAGTCACGGTAGGTCGCGTAGTATTCTTGAGGATATCCATCTGGCCCTGGCTTCTTACCTCAATGCAATAGTGAAATGGTCATGTGTATCCCCTCCGGGTTTAAGGGGGAGGTCCAGAGTCTCAGAGACCGCCTGGGTAATGCGGGGCAGTTGGGTCCTTGTCTCTGACAAGAATGCAGCCAGACCACATAAAGGTTATCTTAGTACCCGCAAATGCTTGGGTGACAGCCTGAGAGGTGAAATGGTGAGCGCCGGCCGCATCGTGGACCTCAGGATTATGTGGTTGGCTTTGGGGTATGAGACTAGGTTATGGAGTGATTTGTCATTTTTGTCACCCCAGCCATATACGCGTGCCACTGAGGAGCGCCATAGCTTTTTAGCGGATTCCAGAGAGATCTGACAGATCTACTCACGGAGCATTGCGAGCTGTCGGGTGGAGTCATCGCTTTCGGCAGAAGCCTGGGCTGTTTCCAACTGTGCAACGCAGGCCTCGAGCTGCACAAGGGGGGCGGTCTGAGCTGTGCGTTTCACGTGGACCAAGCCTCTAGCCACGCCTCGTATAGTAGCCTTGCCAGCCTCCCACAATGTACCCGGTGAGGGGACCGATCCTTCATTGATCAACAAGTATTGCTGCAGTTCCTGCCTGAGGGTTTCGATGAATTCCGCATCCTGCAGAAACCAAGCATTCATCCGCCAAGTCGTACGGGCTCCACCGGGTGAGCTTCCAAGATGGAGGTAGACAGGGTAGTGGTCTGAGATACCACGGGGCAGGATAGCAACCCTGGACACCAACTAACAGTCGATGACCGGCAACAGGAGCAGATCAATACAGGAGTGAGTACGATGGGCCACTGAAGTATGAGTATATTGTTCTCCGCGGGGGTTCCACACCCTCCAAGCATCGCAGAGAACCAGGCCCGAGGACTAATCAGAAAGGCGCTTTGCAGAGGCAAGGTGGGACACAGAGGGAGCACCTGTCGTGTTACGAGGAGGTTGCATAACAGCATTAAATTCGCCCCCATTGACCGTCAGACCCTGAAGGAAGGTAGGGACTTCTAGCATAAGGCATCAAAGGGCAGAGGGAATTGTGGCAGGGTGAATGTATACACACAAGAGATTAAGAAGATGACCCTCAATCCTGCTGGTCAAGGTCACATAGCGGCCCTGGGCATCAGTCTCGGCTTGTATCAAAGTAAAGGGGAGGCCCCTGCGAACCAGTATGGCCACTTCCCGGGAGCCCCGTGTGAAACCAGAATGCCAGACCCTGTCAAACCCATAACAGGCAAGGAAGGTGCAATGAGTTCCCATAAGGTGTGTTTCCTGTAGAAAGAGGATGTTGGGCGCCTGGTGTTGGGAACAGCGTAGAACTGCGGTTCACTTTATATGGTCTAGTAGGCCATTGACAATCCATGACAAAATGTGGAGGGGTCTATTAGGGGTGGATGTCATCAGAGTGGGTAGTGTGTGTGGAACAGTGCGGGTATACCCGGGTCCCAAGGGAAGTAGCATCCCATAGCCGGTGCGTGGGAATAGAGATTGTGTGTTCTGATAGGTCTCATTCCGTCGTTGGTGACGTGTGTGCATAAAAAGCTGCCATGAAAAACAAGAAGCATTGGCCCGAAGGTGGCCTAAAACAATAAACTATTGGGAGACAACGGTCTTCCCATCCCCCCGCCCCCCAACACCCCCACCCTACACTTCTGAAATTGAAGCATCTGTCTCCCTGAAAAGTAAAACAACAAAACAGAAATACAAATAAGTCTGAGTGCTAAGCTAAGACGGTTACCGGAGCATGAGCGTGGCAGAGCTGGACCCCTCCATGTAGAGGGATATGATAACATTAACAGCTTTAAGAACAATGAAATAACAGAATTACGGACTCTAAGCTGGTGGACCGCAGGGTCAGACTCTGTCATCCTCCCCTGATCCTCGAAGTGCAGGCTCCTTGAAAACTCAGAGTCAGATATGGCAGGGTGCAGTGTCTCAGAGGGGTCTGGGATCTGGCTTAGATCAATCAAGGAACCAGTCAGGCTGTAGGTCCCAATCAGCTGAGGTGTTTCAGAGGTAATGAGCAATTGGGACACTGCATCCAGTGATCGGGAGGCCCCGCCATGCCGGTCACCCTTTATGCAGGACCCTGAACAACGTTGCTGTGGCTTGGAAAGGGTCGGATGAGGTTGTGTAGGCTGCCATCAAATAGGGGGGAGGCAGGATGGGTCCGGAGAGGACGCTCCTCCATGAGCTAACTCCAGGCTGCCGGTGGGTATTTGAAAAAGAGTGTCTTGTCTTGAAATACAACTCAGAGTCAGGCTGGAAAGAGGAGACCATAGCGAAGACCCAGGTTACGGAGATTCTGTTTGACATCGTCATAAGTTAGTTGTTGGGCCAGTACTTCCTTGGTATAGTCCGGGAAAAGCATGATATTATTATTATAAAGCCCTCAACCTTGTATCCTCGCCGCTCTAAGGATAATGTCTCTGTCCTGGAAGTTTAGAACCCTCAAGATGTAGTGCCTGAGCGAAGCCCCCGGCGGAAGCCGAGGAGCCAGGGAGCGATGGGCACACTAGACTGCGAACCATGGGGAGAGGGACTCCTTGGGCATCTAGGATCTCACCCAGGTCTCCACAAATGTGTCTGTTCGACCCTGTCCAGCCCCCTCGGGAAATCCTATGAGGTGCAGGTTGTTCCTCCTTGACCTATTTTTGGCGTCTTCGGCCTGACGGTGGAGTTCCGAGGTGGGCCACTTGGGTCTTGAGTTGGCTTAACTGCCTATTCTTTTAACATGGATTTTGGTGTTTAACTTTTCTTTTCTTTCTCTCCAAACGGAGAGGATTTTGTAAAGTGAACTATTTGACAATTTTGCTGGAGTACAGAATAACAAGGAGTGTGAAAGGAAATGCTGTACACTGGCAATTTTATTCTAGCACACAAAATTTAAATGCCTGCAAATGAACTGTACAAATGTTTCAAAATATATCAGCCATTAGGAAGGAGCACGAGGCAATTCTGAGGAAAATTGAGAAAAAGGTTCTGATTTATAGTTTGGCAGACAGGTTGCTCCATTACAAATGTGACAGATATCTGTCCGCCATATTACAAGTGCATTATAACCTATGGCACTTGTAATACAGCAGAAAAACTTATTCTTCAAACTATAAATCAACCTCAAAGATTTTAAGAGGATTAAAACATATCAAGAGCCTTTTCTTGGTGATGGCAGGTAATAAATGTTTTCTGAACCCCTATGTGCATTATATTGTTTTATCAGTAAATCTGCAAGTCTGTGACAATTCATAGGCCATTTCAATGGAAAATGCGTTGTCTATAAACAAGAGTGTGCTACCACAACGTGCTTTAGTAATATATTTATGACAGTGTGCTCCAAAATGCACTATGAGCGACCACTACACCTATATCACTCTCCTTCTGAATGGACGTGACTCATTTGCAACACTTGTGCCTTGTGTGACATTTGGATTTTTTACAATCCCTGTGACTTCAGTGGCGCAACATTGATGGCAGCAGCCCCACTGTGAACATTGTTTCAGCACCACTTCTCTTTTCTGCAGCAAGCCCGGTTCACACTTTAAAAAGAAGATATGTATGGCATTACTGGTGTCATCAAAACTGATGGCAGCTGTAAGTGCAGTGCGGGTCTGAAGTTAAATATATTTCCTAAAGATGGCAACTGTGTGACCTCTCGGTTCACAAATGTCAGTGTCATCAGGGAAGTAGGGAGGGCTTCTAATAAATGTCACTGAATGCTCTTCACCAGTACTTTAGATTTTAACTCTGCTATCATCGTCTTTATTTGAACCCGCACCCCTCATTACCCTGTTGACAATGCCATTAGTAAACCAAGAGGCAAGCCCATTATCATGTGTGGTGGAATACCTGTCCTAAGTATTCTCAAAAACCTGAGTTCAATCCCCAGCTTTGCACTAATTGGTTCTGCCATTCTTCCACTTGTTAGCAGTTTGGTATAAGTGAGTAACAGCAATTATTTTGTTGTAAATAATTTGAATTGGTCATTAAAAATGCTACATATTCGACCATCATTCTTTGTGCACTGGAGAGAAGCCATTGATTGGATGTGAGCATAATCTGAACATTGTTATGGCCCACTAACTCACACCGCCTTCGGCCTCTGCTCTGGCGCTCCCAACCGTTCCCTACTATGAACACCCTCCTACATCTAGAACCCACCCCGGACACCTAAATGCAACTCATCTCACATGTATCATTATGGAGGGACGGATTGAAATAAGGCTTAGGATGAGGTGTTTGTTTGGGAAAGGAGGAAGTTTATTGGATAACTAAATTTAAATAGAAGAGTGGGCTTTTCCACCACTAGAACAATACCCTCTCCCGCCGCCCCCCTGTAGACGGGGAGGGAAACAACAATTTGGACCACGTCATCCAAGCTCAAGGCGGGTTCTGTAAACACACTCAGGACCCAAGGTGTTCATTAGGCAGGTTAGACAAAATTGATGGCAGTTTCCTGAGTTGTTTTGAAGTGGATTCAAAACCCACTAAATGGCGCCAAAAACTTTTTGATGGATGTGGCTGCTCTAAAATGAAGTTCAATTGGCTAGTATGCTATTCTATGCCATGGCAGCTTTTTGGTTCCCTGAAATGATATATTTCCGTTGTAATATGCCATTTCATGTTGACATAGTGATGCCCTTATGCATGTTCTCCAATCACTTTTATCAGCTGCTAAACCCACATGCAAAAAAACAATTGTGATAAACTTGAATGCTATGAAACCGAACCTGGTAAACCCACTTCCACTGGATCTGTGAAATATAACAAGTGATTTTCTGGATCCCGCAAACAATTTCACAAACCAGTAATGGGTTTAATTTTACCGCACTCAAATACTTTTTGAATTGTATTCAGTTTCTAAGATGAGCTGTCCACTCCCAGCCTGATTCAGTTGGTAGTGCAGCACAGAGGGCAACTGTGAGCAGGGCAGTGAAAGAGTAAGTGAATAAGTTAATATTGATCAAAACACACAAACGGGGCACCGTGTTGCAGGATCCTTTTGAGGCATGGCTGCTCTGAGGTACAATCTTTGTCCGCAGCCTGTCTGCAGTCTTCCACAAGAGAGCAGAATGCTGAGGGATGTGAGCCTGGTCCAGTCTGTCTAGAGACGCCTGGGCAGTCTGCAGTGTGAGACTCAATCTGATCTGTATAAGATGCAACAGAGTCTCAGCCACAAACTCACGTGTGAAGCGCATCTCTCAAATCAGGGGTGCAGCTATCAGTGGTGCAGGTGGTGCATTGCACCGGGGCCCAGACGTCAGTGAGGCATAGCACTCTCGGCACAGGCTACAACCATTGCAGAAGCTGCCCGATGCCTGGGATACAGGATGGGGGATTAGAACCTTTTTTTTTTATTTTTTTATCCTTTAATATAGCATTCAGTAAAAATACAAGTATGGGCCTACAACCGCGGGGGCCGGCCGCTAATAAAATTAAAATCTCTAATATCACCGTACAACACTCATAAGCCGCCAATCTCGAGGTCCGGCAGCGATTCAGGATAAAGCTTGTATTTAGAATGCACAGCTGGGTTCCAGGATGAGACAAAGGTTTCATTTTATATTTTATACGAGGAGATCAGGTGCTATACAATCAAACAGAATGCGGGGGACAGGGTAAAAAACAGGATATGCATGAAGTAACCACTATAATGGAGAATTGGCGCCAGAGCATATAGATCTGTACGAAAGAAAACACAATATACACTCCATATTGCTCCGGCAGTCAGAGCCTGCCCACCCAGGAATCAGGATATCATAAGAGCATAAGCACGAAATACGAGCACACAATAAGAATCCAGTTGATTCGTAGCTATACTGATCCTTAAAAGGAGAGAGGAAGAAAGAAAGAAAGGCCATAGAAAATAAAAAGAGCAAAATAAAAAAAAAACTCCAACCCCCCACCCTGCACCCCTGCAAATGGCTATAGCCTGACCCCACTAGCAGCGTGCCTGTCGCCCCTAATAACTAAAACCCCAAAGGTAGGAGAAAGAACGGAGGAGGGCATATCCATGTGGGCTCCCGGCCCCTTTAGACCCCCTGCCTGAAACAGCCACCCCCTATCACTAAAAACAAGTTTAAGACAACAATATAGATGAAATTAGAGGGTACCGTGAGACACCGCCCAGCCTCTCAGAGCAAACAATTACAGGTCCAACATTTATGAACGCCATGCCAACCATTCCCGACCCAGTCGATCTCAACCTTGGCCCTTCCGAACAAGAACACGAACCCCTCCCAGCGAGACCCAAAGGCACACAAAGAAGCAATAAAGAGGCAGAGAGTCATCAGAAAGCAGTCCATGGCTACCGGCAGGCAGTGAGTCCACAGGAACTGTAGACGCAGACAAACTCTCCCTCCTAGTTGAACAGTCCCAATGTGTCTTGCACAGGAGTCGCAGCGTCACCAGGAAAAGAGAAGATGACCACAACAGAAATAGAAAGTCACAAACAAAAGTCTCCGGGGGGGGGAACGCCTGACGTTATCTCCAAAGCCGGTGGTGGTGGAAGGTTCAGCAATACCATGACATCCTCGGGAACACAATCTCGCAGGGCACCATCCGATAGATCCAACGCTTGTTTCCTCACGGGGTTCTCGCACGGAATCAAAATGGCCGCGGTATGAATGGCTGTAGATTCCTGTTCCAACGATAGGGCCGGGCCCGGTTCGACCCGGAGCATCGCAGATAAGCGCGTGTCCTATTTGCTCAACAAAGTATCCATATGTAAGCGAAATGCCCAAAGTTCAGCCAGTATTGACCTCAGTGATTGCTCATGCACCGCTCGGTTCATAGTTTCATGCCCGACATCAGTCACAATCACCTCCCCGGGTGAATCTGGCATCCTCGGGGGGGATAGACAGGACCACGAATGTGCAAATGCGAGGGGTGACCAGCCTTCGTCCGCCGCCACGGTCAACCCGGTGAAGGCCGCAGGCCACAGACCCCGAACCACCGAACCCCGGGGAGCGTGAACCGGGGCCGCGGGACGGGGGCCCCCACCCGCAGCCGACAGCAAGTCGACTCACCCCTCGGTCGATGCTGAGCGATGGAAACGATCGCTGCCAATTTCGGGCTGAATTAAAGCCTCCACTCCGGTCGACCGGACCCAGCCCGATCCTCCTGGCCGATGCTGTTGCACTACAGCCCGGCTGTGAAAGTACTCCAGGCCCCGGCTTCACCGCTGGAGTAGGCCGCAAACTTCAACTCGATGGAACTTCGTCAAACAAGCCGATAAAAGTATCCGGATTTCACCATCGGAGTGCGGAACAGTTCATGCACACAGAGACTAGGCGTAAAATCAGGATAGCGTGGCGGGTTACGGAGGTCGGCGGACTAGAACCTTTCTTGACATTGAAGATTGCCATTTACACTTCCTATAAGAGTTCTTCATCACAGATTTGTCTGCATTAAAATAAATATAGTTAGAAGTTGATGAGGCAGCACAATTTTGGAAAGATGATGGTCAAGTTGAGAGACAAGTGAGTTGGTTATTGAGAGGTGACTGTGAGTCGGAAAGATAAGGGGTTGTGGAGAAATTAGTTGACCATTGAAAGATGGGACAGGGACACAAAATGCAACATTTGTGGAGAAAGATGAGAAGACATGTAGGGGCTATAAAGCAATGTGACAGCGAAGAGATGTGGGATTTCCAGACATGTTGCATTTCCACAGAGATGTGGTAGTGAAAATCATACAGGATGTTAAGAGACGTGACAGTGAAAAGATGCGTGGAATATGGAAACATGAGTGTGGACTATGGAGAGAAGCTGGGGTTGTCGAGGAATATGGCAGCGAAGAAATGCAGGCCCCAATGTTGAGAGATGGCACACGGAAAAGATGCAGTTGCTAAGGATAGATGGAAAGTGAAGAAGCTGTAGAGAGATGTGACAGTGTAGTGATGCAGGGGCTGCTGTCAAGAAATGGAGCAATGAAGAGGTGAAGGGGTTGTGCAAACATGAAACATGGAAGAGATGCACGGGCTGAGGAAAGAGGAGCCCCTGAAGAGATACAGTGTGGAGAGATGTGATTGTGGTGAGATGCAGGTACTGCTGTCTAGAACATCCGCAGTGAAAACATACAGGGGCTGAGGAGGGATGTGTTAGTGAAGAGGAGCAGGTGTTGTGGAGTGATGGGTTAATGAAGAAATGCAGTGGTTGTGGAGAGATGGGGCAGTGAAGAGAACCTGGAGCTGTGGAGAAATGGTCTCATGGTGGGACATGTTTATGCGGGTTGTGCATTTCACATTCCTGGTAAATCATTTAAATTAAATCAAGTTATTCATTAGACTCTTACTCAAAATAAGGAGGCATAAAAAAAATATTTGTTAAGACAAACCATAAACTTGTTCCACAGTACAATGATGATCCTGCAGTGCTCTCACTGCTGTTCAACTTTGTTTATCATCTGACTCCCACCTCACCCTATCAGTGCATCAGTCTTTCATGTGCAAAGCTTAGGACGGAGGGGGCCGCCCATAGATCAAGTCATAAGAGGTATCTATGCTCCGGTGGTTAGTCCATCACCTGCAAAGTCCACCAAGTTCAGAGACTGCCTCAGTTTTATGCCCCTTCCAGAATTAGTCCTCTTTTTACAGTGCCCGGATACCAGCCCTGCCCCAGGCTGCATATCTCAGCTAGGAAGTAGCCATATGTGGTGATGTAGAGGATGGCACTGGACTTAGCAGTGATACAACTATAATCCTAACATTGAATCACCAGTTCATGTGGCATCTCCAATAAGGGACAACTAGCTCATGTGTTGCCCTTTTACAGGTGATGCTAAAGGGTGGAGGGAGGTTAATTTAAAGAGAGAGTAGCAGACCTCTTCCATTAACACACCACAAGCTCAAATGCAATGCAGGAAAGACTGAGCTACCTTTCGTTTGAATTAAGGACTGTGAGACTTGGCAGTCCTTTTGGCGGGTTGATGCTACTCCTCCAGGTCCCCAGGCTAGCGCAATAAAGTAATTAAAGTCGATGACTGCCTTTCTTTTGTACCTCAGGTCAATGTGGCGATGGGGACCTGTTTTGGGATACTGCGTATGCTAAGAAAGTTTCTTCACTTTCTATCTTTCGTAGCCAAAAAACAGGTAGTACAGGCCCTAATAACATAGAGGCTTGACTACCACAATGTATTGAAGCTGGGAATTCAGACCTACATCATCAATAAATTACAGGTGGACCAAAACACAGCAGCCCGTACCCTTTTGGGTCTACAGTTGAGAACACATATCTCTCCACATTTGGGGCATTGCACTGGCTTCCTGTTAAGAAGAGGATTCTTTTTAGGACCTTGGTACTGGTACATAAGACCCTCCATCAGTCTGGCGCAGGGTATCTCAGAGCAAGGATTATTCCCTATGCTCCGTCTAGATGCCTTCATGCAGCCTACATTTATTTGGCCAAAATCCCCCCGGATCCAGCGCTCCAGAGCTGGAGAGAGGTCCTTTTCCTTCTTAGGACCATCAGCATGGAACAAACTACCTCTGGAGTTACGGGCCATTTCGGGAACTGACAAGTTTCAGAAGAAATTAAAAACATGGCTGTTTAGTCAGGATCAATGGATCGGTCTTTTTAGTCAGTGAATGTTTGAGGTGCAGAGTGCCAGGACACTCCTTGGAGTGACAGAGTGCCATACAAGTGCCCTTTACATTACAATACACGGGAGGAGCTCAACTGTAGACACCTGTGCCATATCAATGAATCAAGAAGCCTCAACTAAAAAGAGGTGATTTACGTAGATTAAAAAAATGCACTCTCGTGAAAGAAAGTCCTCCTGAATTTAATAGGAAGCTGTCTTCATAGTGCCAAGATACGTGTTCTGTAAATTAAAACACGTTTTCCCCTCAGCATTCAAAAGAGGTGTTGTATTGTTTAACAAGAGGGGATCTGCACATTCCAACAAGGTATAATTCAGTTAAATGAAAGTTCCTTTCTCTGGACCCAACTGCCTGTGCTTGGGCTTCTCTTATTGGCACCACATACATATTGCAAGATGCATTAAATCAACCTCCCTCTGAAGGGCATAGACATACAGAGCTAGCATCTTTTGTTGTGCTACTGGCAACCACTGTGTAGAGATACCCTCTTGTGTGCTTCCTGTGGTCAGGGGCACCGGAATCATAAGTGCTGTAGGATGGTAGCACTAGGTCTGTGTGCGAGTCGCCCACAGTCAGTGTGACACCTTCAACCAGTCACATTATCCAACCCAAAAGTCCATTCTTGCGATGCTCAAAAATAAAACACATGTCCCACAATGCATTTTTCTCTGCTGGTGGCTAAAACCCAGCGCCGGTTAAAGGGTTATCATAAAAAGCGACGTGGAAGAGTTACTTTGAAGAGTTAAAGAGCTGAAACGATTTTCTCGCTCTCTTTTTTGATTTAGATCGATTAGATAGAGCTCTAGCGGTGCCCAGTGCTTGAAAAGCACATGTTCCCCTGTATCCAACTCGTTGTATGCAGCTGTTTGTGTTTTTTTTGCTGAATAGCAGGACAGGAACTACTGTAAGTTAGAAGAGTTGTCTTTACGGAGTAATACATCGGGATTGAGAGTGAGAAAAGAAACCTGGACAATTGCGAAACAGACCTCTTTGTGTGAATTCAAGTACAATGTAATGCATTCTGCCCAAGCGCTTCAGAATTGTGGCTTGGGGCCATGGCAATGGATAAGGACAGCCCCTTGGTAATACACCTACGCTTGAAGCTTCAAAATGCTGCAGCACGATTGGCTCTTTAGCCACTCTGGATGCAATGGAACATCTTTAGGATTTTACTTTTCAACTTGGAGTTGCCCTGAATCAATACGGCTGACTGAGCTGTGGGGTATGAAGCAATCAGAAGGATGCACATTGATTCCTCCATACTTGCCAGGGGAAAAACGTTCGCAATTAACAGGATGTTTGCCAGGTAGAAGCAGAGGAAGAGGAAGAGGAGGGCACTCATCGTCTTGACAGCTCTCGACAGAGCCTCCAGCTGAGGTTGGCTGATGTTGTGGTTCATGCGACGCGCATGTCTATGAAGGGACAAAAGGATGAGTGTGATGGAGAGGACACCAAAGGAGAAAGGAAGGCCGGCCGCAAAGATTCCCTGAGCCACGGTGTAGGGAAGGTTCCAAACTACCTGCAACCGAGTGGCCTCTGTCCCATTGGCAGTTGCATTTGAAGAGAAAGCTACAGAAGACTGCCAGACCAGAGGCAGATTGAGGGCCAAGGCCCCAACTGTTGATACAAACAGCATCCAGTACACAAAAATGGAAAGTCTCAGTCGAAACCAGGAGAGCAGAGGATGGTTGAGAGGAACGATCTTCACACAGTAGAAGACACACAGAGAAGCAGTGAGCCAAGAACGAGTGGTGTTCACCAAAGAAAAAAGGAATAAAAGCACCTGGAACATGTCTGTGACATAGTAGAGACTCTCCCAAAGGTAATATTCCAAGTTGTCAACTGCAGAGATGAACAGAGAGCACAGATTATTCAGTGCCACAGTCACAATGATCTGATCAATGTAGTTTAGCTTCCTGCCCTGCAGCAGGTCTGTGACATTTACAGCCACAATGAATACATTGGAGAGACTCCCGACAAGAACGTTGAGTCCAAGGAAGAGGAGGTAGGCTAGGTCCTTCGCGGACAGCATGCTGGTGCTTGAGGGGCTCGTCGCAGATGACAGTGCGGTATGCGCAGAAAGCACTCTTGTTTAGTGGTGAAATCCCCACAGATGCTGATATCCTGCTGGCCTTTCTTTGAGTTTTGCATTGATGTAAATCTGAGAGGAAGGTATCTGGCTTTTTTCTGGTCCATGCAAATGTCTTTTCTGGGATATGAAAACAGAACTAAGAATATGCTAAAGTGATCCTCTTTGAACATGCTGTCGAGATATCTTTGTAAGGTAAACAACTCACACGAACAGAGGTGGTTGAGCTTGAATTTACCTCAAGTTACGGTGTCACAAGCTTGTCGACTCTGGAGTGTAGGAATCTGGTGCAGTCACAGGCTCTAAATGACACAGTATTCTCTGCAGAGCTGTGAGAAGCAATAGTGAGGGATTTATTCCCCATAGGTCAACAGCGCTGAATTTGCGCTACTTGTTTGCAGTACTACATAGAATTGCTCCGGAAGTGCCAGCTGCTGCAGTCCTGCTGGACACTGAAAAGGTGTTTGATTCCTTGGAGTGGCCTTTCATCCTGGCAGTGATGGGAAAATTGGGTATCCCCAAGGGCTTCATTGATCTTACCGCTTTACTGTACACTGCTCCCTCCACTAGACTTCGTTTAAATGCCACGAAGTCCCCCTAGATACTTCGAAATCAATAAGGGCTCAGTCAGTACCTGGGCTACTCTAAGGGAGGCCTTCAAAGCCTTTATCAAGATGGGTATGCATCTCCAAACACTCTGGGGTACTGAAGGCTTTTAGAGGCACCATTTCTCGCATAGAACAACAACTAAGTGCGCTTGACAATAAACAACTTGAGAGTCCTAACCCATCCAGACTTAGCCACAGACGTCTGCTATTGACTGAATTCAGGTAAGCAGCAGAGCGTGAAACTAACTTCTGTGGAAAATATGCCACTCCAAGGCGCTATGGTTAGGACCACAGACCGGGGCGAACACTAGCATAACTTTGAAGCCTTCGGCCGGGAAAGCCTAAATCACATCCATCCCGTCTGAGACTGGCCAGATACACACTGACACCCCTGAGATTAGAGATGAGTTCCTAAAGTACTACTCAGACTTGTGTTACACACAAACCACACACAATGACGACAATCGCAGGACATACCTTGATGAGATAGCAATGGTGTGGTTAGAAAAATGCATGCAGCAGTTCCTGGCCGAGCCTTTTCCCAAAGAATAAGGACATACTAGCTCCATGTGTCCTTGAGGTGTACAATGAAGCCCTAGAAAATAAGCTGTTGTCTCCAACGTTATGTGAAGCCGTAATTGTCCTTCTTCCGTAGCCTGGAAAGGATCCAGTGATCTGTGGTTCATATCGACCATTATCACTCTTGTATTTGGACTATAAAATCTTTGCCAAAATGATTGCACTTAGACTTGCGCTGCTGCTTGATTGTATCATATCCCCGGCCCAATCGGGATTTATTCCCCATAGGTCAACAGCGCTGAATTTGCGCTACTTGTTTGCAGTACTACAAAGAATTGCTCCGGGAGTGCCAGCTGCTGCGGTCCTGCTGGACACTGAAAAGGTTTTTGATTCCTTGGAGTGGCCTTTCATCCTGGCAGTGATGGGAAAATTGGGTATCCCCAAGGGCTTCATTGATCTTACCGCTTTACTGTACACTGCTCCCTCCACTAGACTTCGTTTAAATGCCACAAAGTCCCCCTAGTTTGCTTTCACACGTGGAACTAGACAGGGGTGTCCTCTGTCCCCGCTGCTTTCTATATTGGCCCTTGACCCTCTGGTTAGGCATTTTCAGGAAAAGTCACCTACATAGAGGCATCCAGTTCAACACAGGCCCACTTCTAGTCTCACTGTCCTCGACAGAAGCGGCCGCTCCCCCCCCACCTCCCTCCTCCATTGGCGATTGGTATTGTAACATTCTCCGCACTGCTGGGCATTGTGATTTTCGATCTTTTGCTTACATTAGGTCTACGAGCATTTTGTATTGCATTCTGGTCATCGCGCACCGCTTTGCTGGGCATTGCATATTTAAATTGGAGCAAGCACATTTTGTACTGCATTCTGGTCATCGCGCACCGCTTTGCTGGGCATTGTTTATTTAAAGTGGATTACTCGCATTGTAAAGTGCATTCTTTTCATCGCGCACCGCACTGCTGGGCTTTGTGTTTGTTTTAACTTTACCACGTGTTTAAAGAGGTACTTTCTGCTGTTCATAACTACCTCGTACTGCTGGGCATCTCCCCTAACAATTTCACTGTCGCTGGGTGCATTCCTAATTGTAGCGCCTTCTCTGCTACACAGTGCTTCCTGCCACCACTGCCTACATTCATCCCCATAGCGCTCCATTTTAATCAGGTTTGGGCCCCAACCTCGCACGGCATCGCTGCATTTATTGTTGTTTTTGCTGCCATTTTGTGTGTGCTCCTAGACCCTCCCTCCACCTGGATCCCGCCTTCCAGCTGACCCTCCCACGCTCCGCCCCCACCACTATCCATTTAAGGCAGATGTCCCAACGTGCAGCGTCCATGCGCTGCGGCCGCGCCGAAGGTGTGCCAAAGGCAAGCCTGTCTACGCCTGTCCGCGCCAATACCGCGCCCAGCGCCAGACCCCCTGTTCCTCGCCCCACCCACCCCTCCCGCATTACTTACTACTCCACCACCCTCCTAGCACTAAACCCCGGGCGACTCCCCACCTGCGCCCGAGCAGCACCTGGACACACCCATGGACCCTTCGCAGGCAACTCTTGCAAGTATGACAGCACCAAGGCCCACGCCACACCCACTACCACCAAACAGAGATCCGACACCAACCACCTAAAATGCTTCCTGCTCAACACCCGTTCGGTCCACAGACACGCCATCGACCTTTGGAATCTACTAGACACCATCTCTCCAGACGTCGCCTTCCTGACAGAAACCTGGATGAACGCCTCCTCAGCTCCAGACATCACCATAGCCATCCCGGACGGCTACAAGATAATCCGAAAAGACCGCACAATCCAAAAAGGAGGAGGCATCGCCATCGTCCATAAGAACACCATCCGTGTCTCAACCAGCTCATACGACAACCTCGCTAGTGCCGAACACCTTCACTTCCAGATCCACACCGACCCCAAGACCACACTCAGAGGCACCCTCCTATACAGGCCACCAGGACCCCGCACACAATTCAGTGAAGACATCACTGACTTCATCACCCCTCACGTCCTCCCCTCCGAGGACTACATTCTACTGGGAGACCTCAATTTCCATCTAGAAAAGAACAACGACAACAACTCCATTACCCTTCTGGACAATCTCGCCAACCTCGGACTCAAACAACTTGTAAACACCCCCACCCACAACGCAGGACACACACTCGACCCTATCTTCACCTCTAGCAAACACATCTCCTTCAGTCACACTTCAGTTCTCCATTGGACAGACCACAGCTGCGTCCACTTTGTCTACAAAAAGACCACAACCCATAGTCATCCTCAACCTTCTCTGCGAAGAAACTGGAACAAAATCACCATCAACCAGATCTCCTCAGCACTTCTTCAAAACCCCCCTGCCCTCTCATCGAACGCCAACCAAGCAGCCATTAAACTCACTCAATGGCTAACCAACAGCGCCGACACCCTAGCACCTTTGAAAAAACGTCAAATTAAACTAGGCAGCAAAAACGTCCCCTGGTTCAACGATGATCTTAAGAAATCCAAGAAACTCTGCCGCTCCCTTGAGAAAGCCTGGAAAAAAGACCCAAACACCAGCACCAGGAACGCCTTTAAAAACGCCACCCGCATACACCACCAACTGATCCGGACTGCCAAGAAAGCTGCATTCAAAGACCGACTAGACAACAACGCTCACAACAGCAAGGAACTATTCAACATAGTCAAAGAATTTACCAACCCCACTGCCAACTCCAACGACATCACTCCCTCTCAAACCCTCTGCGACTCCCTAGCTTCGTTCTTCCACGACAAAATCGCAGACATCCACAACAGCTTCGACAACCAACCCGGAGCCCAACCCACTCAAACCCTCTGCCATACCCTCACCCCCCCTGAACATTCTTACTGACTGGAACCCAATCTCCACCGAGGAAACCATTCGCCTGATGAACTCCATCCACTCAGGATCCCCCACAGACCCATGTCCTCACCACATCTTCAACAAAGCAGACTCCATCATAGCACCCTATCTCCGAGACGTCATCAACTGCTCCCTCAAATCCGCCACCTTCCCGGAAAGCTGGAAACACGCCGAACTCAGCGCCCTTCTGAAAAAACCCACAGCTGATCCCACCGAACTCAAAAACTACCGCCCCATTTCGCTCCTACCATTCCCGGCCAAAGTCATCGAGAAAGCAGTCAACAACCAGCTCTCCACCTTCCTCGAAACAAACAACTCCCTCGACTCTTCACAGTCCGGCTTCCGATCCAAACACAGCACTGAAACCGCCCTCATCGCAGCAACAGACGACATCGAACACTACTGGACAATGGAGACACAGCCGCCCTCATCCTCCTTGACCTCTCCGCAGCCTTCGACACAGTCTGCCACAGCACCCTTCTACAACGCCTCAACAACATCGGAATCCAAGGAAAAGCACTGGATTGGATCACCTCATTCCTTGCCGGAAGAACCAGAGAGTTCGCCTCCCACCGTTCAAGTCAGAGGCCACCGAAGTCATCTGTGGCGTACCACAAGGATCTTCACTCAGCCCCACCCTCTTCAACGTATACATGAGCCCCCTCTCGGCCATCGCACGCCAACACAACCTCAACATCATCTCCTACGCTGATGACACTCAACTAATCCTCTCCCTCACCAAAGACCCAAACACCGCCAAAACCAACCTACATAAAGGAATGAAAGAAGTAGCCAAATGGATGAAGCTCAGCCGTCTCAAACTGAACTCAGAATAACAGAAGTCCTCATCTTAGGTAATTCTCCCTCCGCCTGGGACGACTGTTGGTGGCCAGCTGCCCTAGGAAAAGCACCCATCCCAACTGACCACGCACGGAACCTGGGCGTCATCCTGGACTCCTCACTTTCGATGACCAGACAAGTCAACGCAGTTTCATCATCTTGCTTCAACATCCTCTGTATGCTCAAAAAAACATTTCGCTGGATCCCCACCGAAACCAGAAAGACGGTCACTCACGCACTGTCAGTCAAAATACTCTTTATTCGATTTTTGTTAAAATCATAAAAGGCACAATGCATATACAAGTACAATTTTTTTTAAAAGCATCACTTGATCTCATTACAAAAGTTTTCTACTTAATGACTTCATTTCATCAGATTGTTACACAAAAGTACCAAAATTTACAAATCTATTTACAAATATTAAAAATGTTTCCTTTAAAAAACAAATTTATGTTAAAACAGGTCTATCTGGGGTAATCTTTTCTTCCTAGATCTAAATGCAGCGGTTAGATAGCAAGCAACACTAAACATGGTGTGAGTATCTACTAACATTTGGAGGGAGATTAAGGCTGGCCTTATTTGAGTAAAACCCGCCGCTTTCAAGACTGGGAATAGGTATTTTTTCCTTTCACTGCTATAAAAGCCACAAAAAAATATAAAGTGGAGGGTGTCTTGAACTGAAAATTGGTCACATCCACATGGCGGACCATCTTCAGGTTTTGACCACACCGGGAAATTTCCTAGGGAGTAATGGATTAAGTTCATCCTGAATTTAGTAAGTAGGAGTCTATGAAGAGAATTAGTCACAACTTTTAGATATGGTTCCAAGGTGGGCGAAGTCGTTAAAACAATATGTGCCCTCACCATGGGTTTCCTCAATTCCAACTCTTCTCTATCCATACGAGTCCTCTCCAGAAACATCTGCTTAATCCATCTGACATCCTCCCTACTGATGTTGGTTGGGTCGTTAAAAAGTTCCGGTCTCCCCAGCATGAATAATGTAGATTTAATATATTTTAGCCAGGGAATTCTCATGGCGTTATCCCTTGCAATGACGTCCTTAAGGATGGCGTGGTTTAGCGTTAGCTCGGGGTTCAACCATGTTTTGGCCCAGAAAAGGAGGGGGGCTAATTTTAATTTATCAGAGATATATGGTAAACCTATTTCCTCATGGATAGAGAAGGTGGGTGTGGAATCAGGGACAGATAAAATGTTCCTAATGATACCATTTTCTACCCTCTGTATTTTTGCCATGTCTGCGTAACCCCAAATCGCAGACCCATACATGGCGATTGGTACGCACTTACTGTTGTATATTTTAATCACCGTCTCCATTGGTTTGGCTCCCAGTCTTTTTGTAAAGGCCAGCAGGGCTGATGAGGATCGTGCTAAACTAAGGCTCTTTGCTTTAATCTGGGGGACCCAGGACCCTCTTTGATCAAAAAGGACTCCCAGGTAAGGAAAAACTGGTACCCTAGAAAGAATCTCCCCTTTACAAATAAAAGATTTTTTCTGCAACATATTTACTCTGCGACCGATAATCATAGTGTGGGACTTGGAAACATTGATTTTCAAGTCTAGATTCTCCATAAAGGAGCCAAAGCGGTCCAGAAGAATCTGTAGGCTAATCCCTGTTCGTGCTATTAGGACGGCATCATCCGCGTATAGGAGGGCTGGGATCTGGGCTCCTCCTACACGGGGTACATCAGCCAGTCCTGTTTCTAGGTATTTCCCCAGACCATTTATATAAATGGTAAAAAGAAGGGGGGCCAGGATGCAACCCTGGCGCACCCCCTTTTCAGATTTAAAACTTTCCGTGCACCTGCCATCCCTGGTAACTCTTATTTTTGCGTTGAGATCTTGGTGTAACCTTGCCATAAATGCCACCAAGGGTTCCTCTATGCCTAGCTCTAGTAGAATAGTCCATAACTTACTCCTGTTCACCAGGTCGAAGGCCGAGGAGAGGTCCATAAAGGCCAAATAAACTGACCCCTCCCCGGCCACCGTGTACCTGGAGACTAGAAGGTGGAGATTGGAGCATTGTTCCAACGTCCCCCTATTCTCACGAAAGCCGTATTGAATGTTCGAGAGTCCCCCGTTCAGTTCTAAATTTTCCCTTAGTTGAACCAAAAGGACTCTACCTAAGATTTTAAAAGTGGAGTCGATAAGGGAGATTGGGCGATAACACCCGGGGTCCTCCCGATTTCCCTTCTTGAAGATGGGAACTATTATGGATGTTGCCCAAGTTTGAGGTAGGGATCCTTCGGTAGCTGCTCTAAATACTCTGGTCAGTACTTTGCTCCAGAGTACTGGGCAATATTTAAAAAAGTCTGCCGGGACACCATCAGGGCCTGGTGCCTTGTTTTTTGTGGTATGCATAATGGCTTTAAGGACCTCCTCTTCCGTAAACACCACTGTGGCTGCACAGTGGACCACCTCAGTAATACTTGGGCAGTTTGATGGTTCACCCCCATAAATATTGCTAAAATGCTGTACCCATCTCTCATCGGGAATTACACAATCTGTATTCAGATTGTTCTCCCCTGAAAAAAAGGAGTGATTAATGATTTCCCAGAACTGTTTACTATTTTTTAGAACGTCTACATTAAGTAGATCATTCCATGCATTGTTTTTAATTTCATTTTTCGTTGCCCTCACATTGGCTTTATAGGCCCGTCTCAGGTGAGAAATTAATTCTTTATCCCTATCCTTGGCCTTAAGGGCCAGTTTCAATTCTCTATGTGCCCTTGAGCATTTGCTATCAAACCATTTGTGGGCCTTTGTGGGGTACTTGGATTTGGGTTTTGTAAGATCCCTGGCGGTTTGTGCACAAATACAATTAAAAGCAGTGACAACCTGAAGGTTCGAGGCAGTTTGATCTAGACAAGTTTCTATCGGTCCCTCAATTTTAGGAAGTAAGGTTTCCATAAACCTTTCCTCCATGGCCATACCCCATCTGAGCCGTCTGCCCTGATCACTGGGCACCGCCATGGCGCAGACCCGGGGTTGGTCCACCTGTCTGCGCCATAAGTCACTCCAGTGTATTTCAGTTGACAGAGGGTTATGATCGCTATGGGGTGAGACAGTAACTTTATAGTCTCTTGTCTTTGAAATTAAGCCTACAGACATGAATATGTAGTCAATTATCGACCCCTTAGTTGTACCTTTAAAGGTGGGGACCTTCTCATTAGTAGCAGTTTTGTATGATTCATATATATTAAAATTGGCACACAATAAGTCAAGTGACTCCCCCATTTTGGTGTGTTCAAAGTGAGGAATGCAGACTCCGGCAGGGGGATCTGCATCTAATGGTTGACAGGGCAATTGACATTTGTGGCTATTAAAATCACCCATTAAAAAAATTTCGAAAGGAGTATGTGAATTTTGACTGTATTTGTTTATCAAGTTCACCAAGCAATGCAAGTGTTCAAATTCATTTGGTCCACCCCAGGCGTTATAAAAATTAATTACTAGTATAATACAGCTCGGGGAGACTATCCATTCTATTGCTAGGATGTTTGGGGAACCTGAATTCAATAGATTAAAAGATCCTGCTAAATCTAAAGAAAAAAATGTGATAAGCCCCCCTTTTGCTCTCCCCGCGTTACTCGAACTAGCAGGTATTATGAAACTTAGGAAGCCATCTAGGGAAAAGGAAAGTGAAGTGTCCCACGTTTCTTGCAGAGCTATAACCTTATGTTTAGAAATATATTGAATCCATGAAGGGTCCGATCTTTTAGCTCTTATTCCTGCAACATTCCAAGTCATGAATGTGCATGGTAGGGAAGTTACCCTCTCAGGCTTGGCTATTATAGGTGATGTTAAGGGTGTAGGTAGTCAATCGTTTATATTCAAATCACTTAAGGGATTAAAGCGATTAACCAGGTCCATAATAGGGCAGTGTTAGGGTATGTAGATGAATTTCGACTCGCTTTCCTAGTTACAGTTTGCCACCCATTAGCTGCTGGGACCATATTGGGGGGGGCCATCCTATGTGAGTTGAAGTGGGGCTGTGGGGGATAAAAGAAACCTAATGGGACCGCCCTGAGACTGTCGTTTTCCTTAATGTCTGATCCATCCCAGAACAGGGTAATCGGGCAATGGTCATTATTAAAGTTTATCACCACACAGTCACCTTTCACATTTTTAGCCCGTTTTCCCACCCATCCTACCCTTCTCGCAGCTATGATGCTTGAGGATTTGTTTGAATCACCGCTACTTAGATCATCGCACCATTTTTTTACTTTTCCTATAAGTGCGGGAGTTGACTCCTCCTCGCCTTGCCTTAACGGGGGGACCCCTAGGAAAACAGCTACATAGGGTACTACCGCAGGGGGCAGATTTAGATGAATTTTGCTTCCCAAGTAACTAGTTTCCCCTGATGTTGAGGGGACCTCCTGTCGGGTGATAGGTATGGGTGGTTGGGGGACCTGTAGGCCTACAGTATGTGATTCCATGGGCTCGGGAGTGGCCTCAAGAAGTGGTAAAGGTAAAGGTAACTGCTGTGCGCTGTGACATTCTACAACCTTTTTATCACCAAAAGACAAGCTATCAAGTTTATTTGCTATATCATCTATCAAGACACATTTTTTAGCAAGCCTTCGAGACATGTGTTCATAGTATCTACTATGTCCTTTGCAATTCCCACTAAAAGGGGTTCAATCCGTTCCTCAAAAAGAGCCTCAAGAAGGTCCTTCAGGGACTCCTCCATCCCATGACTGACTCGAGGAGGGACCTCCCTCTTCTTACGTTTTTTCGAGGACGATTTTGAATTTCCCAATGGGTCCGGAATCACAGTGGGAAGCAAAGTTTGGGATGCACAAGCTTGTGGTAAAGTGGAAACAGTAGCAGTTGTGGGTTTCGTTATAATGACATCAGGCTCTAAAGGAATGGCTTGTGCTTCGGGTAATATAGATGAGGAAGGGGACTTAGCTAATATACCCAGTTCTTGCTGTGCTGTGGCGATTTCTTTAGTTAAAGCCCCCACCGCAGAAGTAAGGTAGGACAAGATGGAGTCTGATTGTTTTGCCACTTTAGCCTTTTTCCCACCATCATCTGCGGTAGCTCCGCTTTTCCGCTTACCCATATTAGCAGGAAATGTACGGTGGGTGGCCCAGCCCTGCCTGGTCTTGCCGTGGACTGCCGTAGACTGTCCCGCCCTTGTCCCGGGCTTCTCCCGGCGCAGCCCGCGCGCGTCCCGCGGGACGGCGGTTACCACTTGTTAATGTACTCCTGGTGGTGAAGGGAGGGGCTGCCTCGACACTCCGAGCCCCGCTGGTGCCTGGGGCGAGTAGTCCTTGCCTGCAATCAGCCCCCTGCAGCCTTTGGTTAGTGATGAAGCGTGTCCCGCGAAGCGGGACTCGCGGAAAGCTTTTGATGCCCTGGTAGTGGAGGGAGGGGCTGCCTCGACACTCCGAGCCCCGCTGGTGCCTGGGGCGAGTAGTCCCTGCCTGCAATCAGCCCCCTGCAGCCTTTGGTTAGTGATGAAGCGTGTCCCGCGAAGCGGGACTCGCGGAAAGCTTTTGATGCCCTGGTAGTGGAGGGAGGGGCTGCCTCGACACTCCGAGCCCCGCTGGTGCCTGGGGCGAGTAGTCCTTGCCTGCAATCAGCCCCCTGCAGCCTTTGGTTAGTGATGAAGCGTGTCCCCTCACGCACTGGTTACAAGCCGCCTGGACTACGGAAACACCCTATACGCCGGTACCACCGCAAAACTTCAGAAAAAACTCCAACGCATCCAAAACGCATCAGCCAGACTCATACTAGACATACCGCGTAAAGACCACATTTCCGGTCACCTAAAAGATCTCCACTGGCTCCCTATCAATAAGAGGATAACGTTCCGCCTCCTCACCCACGCACACAAAGCACTTTACGAACTTGGACCAGAATGCCTCAACACGCGTCTATCCTTCTACTCCCCATCCCGCCAGCTACGTTCTTCCAACCAAGCCCTCGCTGATATTCCTCGCATCAACAAATCCACCATGGGGGGAAGATCCTTCTCCTACCTAGCAGCTAAAACATGGAACTCCCTTCCCATTCACCTCCGCCTCACTCAAAACCACCTATCCTTCAGAAAACAGATTAAAACTTGGATTTTCGACAAATAATCCCCCACCCTTCCCCAAGCGCCTTTAGACCCTCTGGGTATGTTGTGCGCTATATAAATTCTCTGACTTGACTTGACTTGACTCTATGCGGACGATATTGTATTATATGTCCGCCACCCTAGGTCAACCTTGATGCACTCATCAGAGAGATTATACGGTTCGGTAGCTTCTCTGAACTGGGTATAAATTGGAGTAAGTCCGAGATTTTCCCTCTAATGACTGGCCCATCCAGGTGTAATTGTGAATTTGCGCTGACATGGCGCCTTGAGTCAGTCAGGTATCTAGGAATCCAGATTCACAGGGACATGGAAGAGATTATACTGAAGAATTATGGGCCACTTCTACCTAATCTAGAAATGCAGATTGAACGTTAGTTTTCACTTCTGCTATCGCTGGCAGGTAGAATCACATTAATGAAGATGATTGTGTTTCCAAGGTTCTTGTACCTATTTCGTAATACCCCAATCCAATCTCAATTAGGTTTTTTGACAGCCTCAGGACACACCTCATTAGACTGGCATGGGGCGGTAAGAGAACTAGAGCCTGTTGGTAAACTATGACCTTAGCATATGAAAGGGGAGGATTTGGGGCACCTGATTTTAGGCTTTATTATATAGTTGCACAGTGCAGCTGCGCACACTCATGGTATCATCCAGATGCTTTTATTCCTTATAGCAAACCAGAGGCTGATCTGGCACTCCCGACCCCCTGCATGCTCTCCTGCCTCAGGGGTTCCCACAGGAACTTGTGGCATTCAAACTGTGTCTACAATCAACTGGGCTTGGCTCGCGTGTTGCATGTCATGGGAGGATCTGCCCTCTTCTCCTAGGAAATACGTATAGCTCATAATCCATGACTTCCGATCACCGAGGAGAAGTTAGTCCAGCGCACATTGACATCTTATTCCATGACTAAGTTTAGTGACCTGTTTACGGACGTGCATGTATTTACCAGTACTGAGGTGGGAAAGTTTTCTGACGCATCTTTAATAGACCAATTTGTGTTTAATAGAGTCTCCTGGGCACTCCGTGCCCAAGTGCCGGAATATCCACTTGCGGAAAGTGACAATTTTCAAAAGAGATACAGCATTAACACAATACAGTAATCTATGTAACAAAAATATCATATATTGTGAAGTCTTCAGACGTGGTTTTGGTGCTAGTTTATTCAATGTTCATGGAGATTGTTGCCAAATATCACAAACTCCGAACCAATGGCATCATAAATTCAACTTAAAAGTCCCAATGCATTTCGGGCTTCACAAAACGCCCTTCATCAGGGAAATCTACAAGATAATATTTACAAACCATTACTGTGGGCATTTAGATAAACAGCGAAATTTCATGAGCTCACAATTAGGGCTAGGAAAACTATATCGAGTATCAAGCAGTAACATCACGGAGTGAGTGTCAGACATTCACATCTCATGGTGCATAGATGCCAAACCACCATAGAAAGAAACGTCAGGAAGGGAATTGAGAAAGACCTCGGGAAAAGAACACATGGAGGGTTTCTAGGTTATCCTGCAACCCAGCTAGTTGTGCAAGCGTACTACGACGTGAGGTCACTCAAGCAGTCTACAGATAGTGCAGCCCAAATTAGTAGGGAATGAGGGGAAATACTTAGGAGAGGCTCATACCACTTCGAGGTAATGTAACTCAGCATGAGTACTAGGAGTTCGCCTCGGGTTGGGTGAAATGGAATGAATACCGGATCGCGCTGGGAGCGCGCCGTCTGCACAATTTAAACAGGCTGCAGTTTGGAGAAGAATGAGTAAAAACAGAATGAGAATGAGAGCATAAGGATTATGATTTAAAGGGAGGCTCTATATTAGCCCTGAGAATAAAAACACTAAGTTGAGCGTTCTAGTAAGCAAATTCCTATCTGTGAATACTTAAGAAGTGTACCAGCATGTGCGACTCACCAGAAGTAGGTGAAGCTCGAGGAATCAACTTGATAGAGCGCGCAGGTCGCCCGACTCTTTATTTCACCAATTTGTATGCACTTGGGCCCATTAACGTGTTCAGTACTGTACTCTTGTGAATCGGGTGAGCTTACACATCACTATCAGTAATTCTTGTGTTTTCTTTACTATTAATTCCAGTTGTACCAGACTTACCAATCCTTGTCACAGGTACCTATGTTTCCTGATGAATCAGGAGCTAGCAGGGATAGGAGATAAGGCTAACCAGAAATACCTTATACATTTGAATAACGATTTATACTTTTGTAATAACCACAGACACCTGAAGGGTTTTCAAGACTTTATATAGTAAAAGCTTAGATTTCATATGCCATGAGAATAAAGTTTATACAGATTAGAATATCAATAACTAGAATCAGGACTAAAATGTAACTATGAATGAGAGTGAGCACCATTGAGTGCGAGCAATCTACAGGTATAGGGTAACAGGGAACATGCTATTCAGTTTGTAGGCTTATACTAAGGCAGGTAAAAATGGGAAAACATACTATTTAGTAGAGTGCTAGTAATGTTACAAGCACCGTTCCCTCTAAGGCGCGCGCGCGCACGCGCATCACTCCTGACCTCACCGCGCACCACCTCGCGTGGAGCGCGCACACGGTCAGGACATCGTGCCGCCGGCCACTTTGATAGAAGAGAGCGGCGCAAATACGGCGAGCGATCGTGCAGCGTGCGGCGTGCAGGTAAGGAGGTGGGGGGAGGGCTTGTGGCGCTTGAGGCTATGAGGGAGGGCGGGGCAGACTCTGGCCTTTTGTTTAAGTATTGTTGTTAATCAGAGCCCCTTCACGGGCTCCGATTAACAGTAATACTTAAACAAAAGGCCAGAGTCTTCCCCGCACTTTCCTAACAAAAGAGTAGACAGTTTCCAAACACAGCGTGTGTTTGGAAACTGCCTACGCTTTTGTTAGGAAAGCGCGGGGCAGACTCTGGCCTTGTGTTTAAGTATTGCTGTTAATCGGAACCCGTGAAGGGGCTCTGATGAACAGCAATACTTAAACAAAAGGCCACAGCATAGCTGCCAAGGTTTCAAATTGCTATGTGTGACATTTTCATAATTTCATTGTAATTTCGAGTGCCATTTCAACAACTGAGAGTGACACTTTATCGGAAGCAAAAATCAAGCATGAAACATATGGAGAAAGATATAATTATCAAAAATGAGACCCATTTCAGCAACAAGAAACTCTAAGAAGTGCAGTAACAGGGAGGGGCCTCCCTGTGAAGAGCGCGCTGCTCTGCCAAACAATGCTGCCCGTGCTGAGTGGCGCCCTGAGTAAAAGCAACCATGAAAACTAAAAAAAACGTAAGCAAAATCTCACGGTATGTGTAGAGATGAAATCCAGTGTGGAAACCAGCACATTTACACCATGTGCCAATGTTGGCAACTTAGGTTCCATTATAACATGATCTTGTTGTGTGACAGCCAGCCTTGCAGCGCTAATAATTGCTACATTAATGGAATCCTACCTAACCTACATACATACTGATTATAACACAGGGGTTTTATGCTACTAGTATCTGAGTGTTGTAGTACATAACAGTTGCAAGCATTGATGCACCACCAGAGCACGACGTGCGGACATGATTTTCATTTACATAACAATAAGTGACACTGAGTGAGTGACCGGCGTCCCGCGCGCAGCGCTGCGGGGGGCTGAGTGACTTACTTTAAGTGACCTGCTGCTGCCCAGCCCTGCCAGTGCTATCTCAATAAGGCAGAGCAGCTGCTGCTGTCCACTCGAGTCGGTCGGGACACACTCCTCGCCTCGACCGGAAGGGCACCAAAAACGAGTGGGGCAGAGGGCAGCAGGGCACCAATAACGAGTGGGAAAGAGGGCAGAAGAGCACCAAAAGCGAGTGGGGCAGAGAGGAGAAAGGCACCAAAAACGAGTGGGACAGAGGGCAGGAGGGCACCAAAAACGAGTTGCATTTGGTGCCGCAGACACGCGAGGTTCGGTTCCTGGCGCACATAGCCATGGTTGCAGCGCACAGAGTCCCTCCACTGCCGCACACAGAGGAAAGAAATTAGAGGGAACATCGGTTACAAGTGATTTAAAAAGACCTTATTCTGTCTACTATTTAAAGCATAGATTATAACCAAGGGTAAAATAGTAAGTAAACAGTTCAATAATATCCTACAGGTAAGGGGGAAAAATGGAACATAACTATTAAAACAATTTGCATGTAAAATCTTTTGCAAAAGACAGGGAAAATAACATAGTCAATGATGCTTTATTTAAAGGAGAAGAGGAAAGAGAATAGATGGATGGACACCCACAGATAGATATTTACCTAGGACGGGAATGAGGACTAACCCTGGCCACGGGTCAGTTTGGGAAAAGGCGAGGACAAGGACCCTCAAGGACTTAGGATGCCAGTAGGCAAGCAGGTACAGCTCATGGACAGTCAGGACAGGATACCCCTCAGGATTTGGATCAGGACTGGGCTCATCAAAGGGCACGACCAACACCTGCAGCTTCGGATGCAACGCCTGCGCTACTCCCTCTCTGCACGGAATCCGCCAATAACCCCGATTGGGTTTTTGAATCTCCCAGCAAAGTGCTTCTCCAGCACTTAAGACTATACCACCCCAGTGAGTTTGTGGAAATTACGGACAGAGTGCTCCGCAGCTCTCTGTATCAATCACCTATAGAGTACGTAGGGTCGGTGACAGGTCAGCTATTCGGACAAGTCGGACAATTTCTCTAGCTAAAACTAGACTAGTTATACTGTTTTCGGGTCGGTGGACCACCCACAAATGTTGCAAATGACAGGATCCCCAAATTTGGATTGGACAAGAGAGGTGGTTAGGTCATTGTCACCACCTAGAATTTGGTGTTCCCACAATTAATATTTATTTTTCAGTACCCACCCCTTGCATTCCAGTTCACATGGCATAAGAGTGCCGAAACAATAGGGCACACAAAACATTATCACAAAAAAGTAACATTTTAGGTACAAGTCAAAGTCTTCTCCTGGGGCAGAGGTTACTTTCCCAGGAGCATCCGAGCTTCGGAAGCCAGCTGGCTTAATTCCTCTCCTGCGCAATTCATTTTCTCCCTCATCACGTGGTCAGGGTGACATTGGCTTCAAAGATGGAGTGGCGCTCAGCTCACAGGCCCCCAAAGTGTGTTACATGAAAAGTAAGAGAAAACAAATTAGAAACACAGAAAAAATGAATACACTGTATACCATGATTAGCTTCACTGCACCCCTTACTTAATAATATCTAGAGCGTTAGGAGTTATGCAGAAATAGACAGCTGAGCAAAAGCGGCGGTAGCAAGCAGAGAGCGTGTTAAGAAC
Source organism: Lissotriton vulgaris (assembly GCF_964263255.1). Taxonomy (NCBI): domain Eukaryota; kingdom Metazoa; phylum Chordata; class Amphibia; order Caudata; family Salamandridae; genus Lissotriton; species Lissotriton vulgaris. The sequence continues at coordinate 1,207,437,885 of NC_141695.1, forward strand.
AAAGAGGCCATGTTTGCAACAATGCGCATGAGCGAAAAAATCCCTCCAGAACTACGAGTGCGTCACATCACATGGGTATGACCGACGCATGCGCAGACTTAAATCCCGCATAGCAGCGACCAATCAGTGTGCAAGCTTGGTTAGGATTAGAAAACACATAAGCAAGCGTCTCTGGGACACCTGCGTGTAATGTGAAAGTGCAACATTAATAACAAAACAGGTTGGTTAATAACGTTATTGATTAAGTGAGGTTCTTGAATGCAAGCAAGTCGCATTACGTGCGAATCCTTGCTCCATCAATCCCCTCTTTGATGATATTTACTATCATCACTATTAATGGAAACAGATGCCAACTTTTTCTTTCAAATCTCACTCATTTCAATCTCCACACACTTGTTGTTATGCCTCTTCTCTGCATCCTTATTAGGATGGGAATTCTTGGCTTTCTTGTAAATCTGGTTTCTCAGCTCTTCTAATTCCAATTCATCAACATTCCTTTTCCCTCCTCTCTTATTCACAGTATACTTTTTTCTGCATTTTTGGCATTTGCAGCAAATTATTATTATCAACACAATGAAACTTATTCCAGCTATTGGCATTAGTATTTTACTTACAAGATTTTTACCTATGTTAGAAAACCAACTACCTACAGAGGAGAGACCATCTGTTAGTCTCTTCCAGGCACTATCAACCTCCAGTGGTTTGAGTTCCTTTTCCAAATTAGTAATGTTTCTCACATATTTCTTAATTTCAACACTCTTATCAGGAATGTAAGTGCAACAATGTTGCGCTTTCAACATTCTACAGACTCCGCCCTCTTTTGCCAATAAGGTATCAAGAGCAAGTCTATTTTGTAAACCATCGATCTGATCGCAACCAATTCAGTATTGACCAGCAGGAATCCAGCAGCAGTGTCAGTTGATAACCGATCCACTACTGTAGACAATTTGCAAATTCGGTGAGTATTCAGAACCACTCCCACTCCAGGTATCAGTGCACTAAATATATCACCTATAATTTCTCTTACACTTTCTCGTCTACTACGCACTAAACCATTAGTATTTTCATTGCTTCCAGCGGCGTTGTTCACATGGTATATTTCCGGGAAGACCATGCCAAAATAGCAGCTTCCATACCAGTGATCCAGCAATTTGAAATAAGCCTTGTTTCCACATATATAATAAATTCCAGGAAACACAGGTTCTGACCCATTTTTGAATCCCCACCCTCCAATTACCTTGTAATTATGTTCGCATTCACTGGAACCGATGAATACATTGTTATAATAACTTGTCTTTTCTCTATGAAGACAGAGTTTCCCTTTCCGTTCGGAGTCCAGCAACAGTGCAGGATTAGCTTCACCATTTGATGTGCTTTCCATGTTTTCAGCCCATTTAGGGGTTTTCTGTCTTTTATCATTTGCCTTTCTCTGGAAACTCTCCCTTCTCTTTTCTGCCATTTTCAAAAACATTTTAATTATTTCTGTGTGCTTCATTTAAATCTATGCGTATAACAAGAGGGAGAGAGAGGACTAAGTAGCTAGTCCGAGTCCCCTAGGGTTTATATGTGATTAAACAAAAAGGACTAGCTTAAGTTGACCAAAGTGTTACAGTACTCAAATTAGTTCTGCCACAGGCACCTTGTTGGTGTATTCATGAAGCCCTCACCCACCAACCTAGTTAGTGGCATGCTTCATCATCGGGCCCACCCAGTGACACCTAGTATGTCCCGGGTGTGCTACGACGCCTGATTACAGCGGAGCTGGTATATTGCTGAGAGTGCAGTGAGGTTGGGTGAGTTGTGATTTAAAACGACTTGGTGGTGGTCCCAGTACCCGAGGGTAAATTAAATTTTAATAACTGGGCCGTCACCAGCGGTTAAAAGTAAGGCTGCAGGACGTTTTTCTATATGTGAGAGGGGGATTCCCTTCTCATGCATACGCTTTGGGTTATTAGCCAAGGCTTCCTGGAGGGAAGCGGTAAGGGGATGACCAGTCTTTCTGGTCAGTGCCTGCCTTGTACCTGTTGTCCCGCCGTCATCCCCCTCTCACATATAGAAAAACGCCTTAGTGTGTGTATCACATAGTCTGTACCACGACACTAGTCTGTTTTATTTCACCACACCTTTTTAAAAATCGGTCCTGAGGAAAGCCAGAATATTCTAAGGCACTGGCTGAAACATGTCGACCATCTGAAGGACGCAGGGGGCAGTAACTCACCACCCTTACGCGTCCTGTAGCCTTACTTTTAACCGCTGGTGACGGCCCAGTTATTAAAATTTAATTTACCCTCGGGTACTGGGACCACCAACAAGCCGTTTTAAATCACAACTCACCCAACCTCACTGCACTCTCAGCAATATACCAGCTCCGCTGTAATCAGGCGTCGTAGCACACCCGGGACATACTAGGTGTCACTGGGTGGGCCCGATGATGAAGCATGCCACCAACTAGGTTGGTGGGTGAGGGCTTCATGATACACCAACAAGGTGCCCGTGACAGAACTAATTTGAGTACTGTAACACTTTGGTCAACTTAAGCTAGTCCTTTTTGTTTAATCTCATTTAAATCTATGTCACCTATAGTCAGAAAATATTCTCGAATATAACGAGTCACATCACTTTTAGTATGTACAATATTCAGGTTTCCCCGAATAGGAAGTTCAGAAAAAACTTACGTCAGAGTTTGAATAGTAATACTGTAAGGTGCTTCTGTAAAATAAGCTGGCTAATATACTACAGGAAATTCCATAGGTTAGGGGTAGATGGTGATAGGTCACACCTTCAGCTACAGAAGTGGGTAGCTTCATGCAGACATAACAGTCTTCTATTTCCATTGCTTCTATATAGTGTACTAAAAAATTTGGAAATACATTTAAATGTGTTTTGTTCTTGATTCTGTGATAATGTAGTCCTCCCTCATCTGATGCATCTATGTCCATTTTTGTCTGTCTAAGGCTAAGAGTCTTCGCATGTCTTTCTACACTTTGTGGTGTTTCTTCAGTTTGTACAACTTCTGTGTCTGGCGTCACTTGTTTAGTAGGGTACAGGTTAGTGTCTTTACTTATCATAAATGGAATGGTAATTGAATGGTAATTGTTAGTCCTATCCACAATATCAGTACTATAGCTACACTACACAAACATACTTTGCAGCATGTTTTACAACAGTTTCCTCTAGGTCTTCCATTCACATTTGAATCAGACATTTTGGCTCAAAAGAAGCTTTCCAACCCTTCTTTGTATCTTCTACACAAGAGGCTTACGTAGTTTCACTTTCAGGTTGGGTCTTCCTCTTCGGAACCCTGATCAGCAATCGATTCTTTGTCGCTTTGGTCGCTTATCTCGAGATCTTCAAATTCTTCCAACACCAGGTAAGTCCATTCAGGACTTCGATAATTTTTGTTTTGCCTTTTTATCCTAGTACTTCTTCTGTTTGTCGGGGCTCCTGTTTTCTCCTTTTCACTGGCAGCCCTTTTTCGGTCTTCTAATTTCTCATCTACTGTTTTCAATCTTAGTTTCAGTCTTTTTATAAATCTGGGTTCACTTTTCTTTTTCTTAAGTCTTTTAGCTGCCACTGTAGTTTGGCTCTCCTCACGAGCCCTTTTATTCTCGTTCAGTTGTGGCACTGTTATTTCGACGGTATCTTTTTCCCTTCCTGTCTGACTAGTTCCAGGTCTTTCTTCAGTTTCTTCCGCCTGGTTTCTAAGCTGGCGTTGTTCAGGTGTACTTTGGATTTGACTTTGACTTTCAACTGTTTCAGACTCTGTCTCCTGAACACGTTCTTCTATTTCTATCTGTTCCTGTTCATGCACTTCGACCCCTTGATTTTCTTCCGCATGAACTTCAGCCCTAATTACTATCTGTCCCTTTCCAGTTTCTGGAGTCTTTGGAGGAGTGTCGATGACTTGTTCTGACCCTGCTTGACCTATTTCCTTATCAGGTATGATGTTATTCTCTATAACCTGATTTTCTCCGTCTATTCCTGTCTCGTCCTCACTATCCCACTCTCTATCTAGGTAGGAGTATTTCCTGGTTCTTATTGGATCAAGAATCAGATCGTGTGCTGGGAACCATTCGTCTTGACTGGTGCTCGGTTGTTCGATATCAGCTAGTTCCGGACCCTCATCTGGAGACCCCTCAGCTGCACAACCTTCGGCCTCAGTCGCTTCTTCTCCGGTCACCCGCTTGGTATGACTGGCATGGATCCACTTGGGCATGCCTGCACACTTTACTGCAGTTGTGGTGACAAGGATCACTTGTCTGCGTTTTCCCCACTTTGGTGCAAGGCAGCTCTTCCGGGTGTGTTTCTTTAACACAACCCAATCACCGGGTTTCAGATTATGAACTGGAGTTGTTGGCCAGGCGACGGCGTCCTCCCCAATTTGGTGAGAGATAGAACGCACTTGGTTACCCAGCTGCTTGCAGTATTCTAGTACCAAATCATCAGAAATACTTAGCAGTTTGTGTCCTGGTACCCATGCCTGTCGCATCACTCTCCCCATTAGTATCTCATGGGGACTCAGGCCTGTCTTTCGGTCTGGAATGCTTCTCAATCCCATCAGGACAAGGGGTAAAGCGTCTATCCAGTTCAATCCTGTAGAGTTACACATTTTTCCCAATCTTGACTTTATAGTGCCATTCACCTGTTCAACTACTCCAGAAGCCTCTGGACGATATGCAAAGTGCAGTTTTGGGGTAATTTTGAATGCTTTATAAAGTTCATCTAATATTTCATTGGCAAAATGCCCACCTCTGTCTGATTTAATCGTGTCTGGAAAACCGTACCTAGGTATCAGTTCCCTTAGTAACAATTTGGCTACAGTAATAGCATTATTTTTCTTTGCTGGGTAGGCCTCCACCCATCTTGAGAATAGGCAGACTATAACCAAAACGTACCTATATCCTTTGCACATGGGTATTTGAATGAAGTCAGCCTGCAGTCTGATAAAGGGACCTTCTGCCTTTCCAATTGTACTTTGTAACACTACTGTTCTTTTCCCAGGGTTAAACTGCCGACAAGTTAAACACCTCTGACAAAGTGCATCTGCAATGTTCCTGAACTTCGAATTGTGCCATACTTCTTGGAAAACACGGACCATCGCATCCCTTCCTATGTGCGAGTCCCCGTGTATCAGTCTGGCCATTGGAGCAACCATACTGTCTGGTAACACAGGCGTACCATCACCACAAGCAATGACACCATCCCTATCCCTCGGTTGACATACATCTTTCTCCCATCTTTCCTTTTCTTCTGGTTCTGCTGCCTTTTGCAACTCTTTCAGTTCCTTCCAAGTAGATACATTCTCAAACACCATAAGTTGGCAGCTGTTTCCGCTTACCCACAATATGATTTTTAGTGACATTTTGTATCGTGCACAATATTGGGCTATTTGGTCAGCATATCGATTTCCACCTGTCACATCGTCATTGCCAGATTTGTGAGCAGCTCACTTGACCACTGCCAACTCTTTGGGTAACTGGATTGCTTCCAGTAAGTTCTGTACCACTTTTCCATTTCTGATAGGGGTACCTGAGGAAGTCATGAATTCTCTTTGCAGCCACAACTGGCCGAAGTCATGCACAACCCCGTAACCATATTGGCTATCAGTGTATATGGTTACTCTTTTGTTTTCCCCTTGTTTACAAGCTCTTGCCAATGCAATTAATTCAGCTACTTGTGCAGATTTTACTTCACTTAAGTAGGATGCTTCTAGGGTCGTTTCTAGAGTGACTACCGCATAGGCAGCACTCAGACCTCCACCCTCATGTCTTAAACAGGAGCCATCCACAAACATCACAAGATCTTCTACTGGTAAGGCTGTTTCTTTTATATCAGGACGTGGTTTAGTGCTAAATTCAGTTAGGTCAATGCAATTATGCTCAATTTCACCCTCAACTTCTGCACTTTGGGTGTTTGGTAACAAGGTTGCTGGATTTAGTATATTACATCGGGAAATTATCACATTTTCTGCACCTATAAGAATTCTCTCATACTGAGTCAGCCGACTGGGTGTGAGATACTGAGTCTTGGTTCTGGTCAACAGAATCACAACTGAATGTGGAACATATACAGTCACAGAATGTCCCAAAACAATGCTTTCACTTTGTTCTAGACTAGTGCAAGTTGCAGCTACTGCTTTCAGGCATCCAGGCAATCCAGCAGCCACTGGATCTAAAGTAGCCGAAAAATAGGCCACCGGACGTCTGGTCAGACCATGTTATTGTGTTAGGACTGAGAGTGCACAATTTTCTCGTGTGTCACGAAACAGGTCAAAGTTTTTAGAATAGTCAGGCATTCCCAATGCAGGAGCTGAACACAGACAATTTCGTAATTTTATCCAGGCTGTCATACTTTCATCATCCCATTCAACTGGATCTTTTACTCCTTTCTTGGTCATTTTTATTAATGGTTTTGCTAGAACAGCAAATCCCACAATCCACTGTCTACAGTAGCCTACCACTCCTAAGAACATTCTGACTTCTTTCTGGGTAACTCCATGTCTCGGATTATTCTAATCCTTTCTGAAGTGACTCTCTGGATACCTTTTTCTATCTGGTGCCCCAGATATTTCACTGAGTTTTTACAGAACTGCAATTTGTCAGGTGATACTTTATGTCCTCCCTTGCCTAGATGATTCAATAATGCAATGGTATCAGTAACACAGTCGTTCCGACTTTTAAACGCCACTAGGAGGTCGTCTATATACTGAACCAAAACTGATTCTCTAGGCAAGATTAGTGATTCGAGGCATCTTTTTAAAATCTGGTTGAAAATCGAAGGACTTTCTGTGTACCCCTGGGGGACACGATTCCAGACGTAGACATGACTGTCGAATTCAAATGAGAAAAGAAATTTGCTGTCTGGATGCAATGGGATGAAAAAGAATGCGTGACATAAGTCAATAACGGTAAACCATTCCGCATTCCATGGAATTTGGTACAAGATCACTGCAGGGTTTGGCACAATAGGACAGCAAGGTACAACAATCTGGTTTACCTTTCGCAGGTCCTGCACTACCCTGTACTTTCCACTAGGCTTTTTAATTCCAATTATGGGTGAATTACAAGGACTGCTCTTGACTTCCTGTATAATGTTAGCTTCTAACAATCTTTTTACTTCAATAGCAACTCCGGTTTTCACTTCTGCATTCATTTTATACTGTTTGATATTTGGGTGTACTGCATTTGTCTTAATGGCTATTTTAACTGGGTCTACATTTGCCATTAATCCCACATCTCTCCCAGTGAAATCCCACACATCTGGTATCACTTTCTGTTGGAGTTCTTCAGGTAAGTCCTGTATTGTCAGTGTCTTTATTTCTGAGTCAGGCCTTAGTAACATTTATTTGTAAAGTCCATCCTCATCTGGGGTCTGAATTTCAACCCCTTTTGGTGTGCAAAAGATGGTGCAGTTCATTTTGCACAGCAAATCACGTCCTAGCAAATTCACAGGACTAGAGTCACAGATGACAAATCTGTGCATCTCTTTAAAGTTCCCTATAGAAATCTCCATTGGTTCAGTTACTGGAGTACTGATTATTTGATTTGACACGCCCACTACTTGGATGGCTTCTCCCGAGAGGGGTAGGTTTGGAACGTCTACTGTTCTCACAGTAGAACGGGTAGCACCAGTGTCCAACAGAAAGGTGACGTCATTTTCTTTAACCTTTCCTTCAATGTATGGCCCTGTCTGGTCTACCGGTAAGGAGGCGCCAAGCACGCATGCCTCATCCTCCCCCCTCAGACCCCGTCAGTATGGTTCGTCACAGAGGAATGTATCATTCAACAGGAATTGCGAAGTTGCTGCATTTCTCTCATCTCTTCATTCCCACACCTCGACCCCCTCATTCTGCTGAGCTTGGTTCTTATAGTTAGGTCTAGAAGCTCGAGGCAACTGATTCTGTTTTACCTGTTGCTGGTTCTTTTGTGGCCCCTCTTTCTGCACCTGTGGATTTAAACCATTTATGGAGACATTACCAGCCTGCAAATGTGGACACTCGTCTCTCCAGTGCCCTATCTGACCGCACCCGTGACAGGGAAACTTCTTTTTGGCCTCCTCTCGACTCATTTTTACTCGGGGCTTCCCCCCTCCCCCAGAAGTTGTATTCAGAGAATTATTATTCACTTTACTTAACTGTTTCTCTTGTTGTTCAGCCAATTTCACTTGTGCCCACATCACTTTCTCCTTAAGGGCTTTTCTTTTGTTCTCCATCTCATCCTCACAGTACTTGGCGTACTTGAGGACCTCATCTATGGGTTTTCCCTGCCAACAGATTTTATTATCCCTGATCCACTGGGATATTTCAGGCCTCAACCCCAACACGAATCGGTAAATGAAATGGGTCATATCCTTCATTTCAATGTTATCGATTCCACTGTAGGTTTTGAAAACCTGTAGCAGTCGTTCATAGTAGGAGTGCACTGTTTCATCACGATTTTGGGTAGTTCTATCTATTCGGGTCCAATCAGTTTCTTTTGCTGGCACTTTCTCTTTTTGGTATTGTATTACTTTATCATATTTTCTCATTACCTCTGGCGAGGGAGCTCCGGTTCTGGAGTCTCTCTCATATTCTTCACTGGGCCAATCAACTGCAATTTTGCATTCTGTCCACAAGTCTACAGGAACTACAATGTCAAAGAATCCATCCAGGTCCTTCAGGAGACATTTTTGGAGGATCACTGAAATAATATCGACTGACAAAATATCGACTTGCCAAAATATCGTGGACAAAATATCGACAGTCAAAATATCGAGTTTGTATCTACAAACAGGTAAGTACAAAAATATCGAGTACAAAATATCGTTAACAAAAATATAGATGTAAAAAATATCGACTTTATTAAAAACAGTGTTAAATTAAATTAATATTAAATTTTAATTACTAAAATATACTTAAAACGACTTAAATTAAATTATAATAATAAAATAATAAATGAAAATAATAAAAATAATTTTTTAAAATCTTATTTGTTGACCCTGAACCCTAAAAATACCCCTTTACCCAAAAACCCAAAACTGACCCTGAACCCTAAAAATACCCCTTTACCCAAAAACCCAAAACTGACCCTGAACCCTAAAAATACCCCTTTACCCATGACCTGAAAACTGACCCTGAACCCTAAAAATACCCCTTTACCCATGACCTGAAAACTGACCCTGAACCCTAAAAATACCCCTTTACCCATGACCTGAAAACTGACCCTGAACCCTAAAAATACCCCTTTACCCATGACCTGAAAACTGACCCTGAACCCTAAAAATACCCCTTTACCCATGAACTGAAAACTGACCCTGAACCCTAAAAATACCCCTTTACCCATGAACTGAAAACTGACCCTGAACCCTAAAAATACCCCTTTACCCATGAACTGAAAACTGACCCTGAACCCTAAAAATACCCCTTTACCCATGAACTGAAAACTGACCCTGAACCCTAAAAATGCTCCTTTACCCAAAATTTATCAATATTATTTAATTACCAATTAATTATTAATTAACAATAACAATAAAGTAAATATATTAGAACATTAGGTGTAATTATTTTAATAATTAATATTATTTTATCAAAATTAATTACTTAAAAATAACACAAAATTATATATATAAAAAATGTACTCTAATTAATGTAATTAACTAATTACAATTAATTAATTAACAATTATTTACTAATACAAAATATATTCAAAATTATATTAATTAATTAACTAATTAATATTAATTAATTATCAATTAATTATTAATTAAAAATATTAACAAACATATATTAATTAATTAATTATTATTAAATTACTTCCCACCCTATTCCCCTATAAACCCACAACCCGCTACAGAATTACATTACGCAATTATTATCAAAACAAAATTCATGTAATAAAATATTTAATAACATTAATACACACTATTCACACATATTATTACATAAAAATACACTATAAAATATTATATATTATTAAAAAATCGATATTTTTGCTATCTATATTTTATACAGTCGATATTACTTCACTTACCTGAAAAACGATATTTTTGTAGTCGATATTATGTCCAGTCGATATTTTGTCCAGTCTATATTTAAAACTCGATATTATGTCCAGTCGATATTTTGGAGTCGATATTTTGTCTCTATACCATTTTTGGACCTTCACGAATCGCTCAACCTGCCTATACCATTCTACAGGTTTCTCTCTTAATTTTGGGAAATCATTGGTAAAGGACACAATATCCTGTCGGGACCATGGGACATGTACATATTTCCCACCTGTTACTTCTCTCATGGGATACAGATTTTCTGCCTTGTCAACTTCCTTTAGGACATATTCAGAAGTCTTTGGTCTGGCCTTGCTGTCTTCTTTTTTCTTTGCCCACCTGGCTTTCCACTTGTCTAGATCTCCCCATTTCTGTACTATGTTCAGCAATTCCTTTATCTGTATCTTCTTCCCTGACACATTCATATTTTCTAAATCTTTGTCGAAAAATTCTGCTCTGTAGGGTTTCTGTAGTACCTTGGATCGACTAACATCTATTCCCATATTTGCTGCTGTGTCCATTAATTTTTCATGGAACACTCTGGTGTTCCGGGTAAGGCTTTTGCATAGGAACAACAACTCTTCTTCATCAAGGGTATTTAACCTGTCTAATCCCACATTCCCAGCCGTCAGTTCCTCCAGCTCTATTCTTAGCTTGTATATATCTAATGGTTTCGGCTGAGGAGTTTCTTTTTCCATTTCTCGGGACCATCGTTCTATTTCTTCCGGAGTCACTACTGTGGCATTCCGGGTACCTGAAGCTGTTTCTATCAGGACTTCCTTTGCCCTAGTCTGATTTCCCGACCGTGGTACACTGGTTCCGGGTTCTCTTATGGGCAGATCCATCAGGGAGATCACAGACTCACATTCACTTGCCTGATCATCAACTATGAGCGGCTCCTTTCTCGGTGGTGCTACAATCGGCGTAATAACGGGAGTTCTTGGACTAGCCTGTCTATCCCCATAAAGAGGAACAACTGGACCAATAGTGACTGGAATTGTCAAAGCTTCAGGACTGGGATTTATCTGAGCTATAATCTGAATAAGTTCATTTCGCTGTTTTATCAATGCTTCCTTTTCTCGTTCATGTAAAACCCTTTCCATAGAGGTGTCATGCATTACTTGGGGTACTAAAGGAGGGTATATACTCGGGGCAGTTGGGATTGCCAAACCTGGTTTCTCACCATCGAATGGTCTATAATTCGGGATCGCTGTGCCAGGCCTACAAAATCCATCGTTATCACTAGGCCTACTACCGGTACCAGCTATATCTGTCTCACTGGCCCTTCTACTTCTAGGATGTCTGAAAAATGGGTTTTTCAAGCTCAGGGGCCCAGACTCTTCAGCATAGGGTGGTGGATTTTTCATTAATAAATCCTCCTGGTACTCATCTTCTGAATCCCCCATAGCCATTAAGTGTCGGGTTTTTTTCTGTCCTCTTTCCTCCTACTAGTTCTTTTGCTCCAAATACTGGAAATAGTCCCTCGACCATCATATTCTGTCTCCACTGTTTCATCTTTTTCTCCTTTGTTTCCCGCTGCAATTTTGGATACCATTTGCTCACCCCCTTATCCATTCAGGGTCTGTCTCAAGTTAAACAGGATTCTACTATTAAAGGTACCATCGAGAGGAAACGCTAGGATTCCGTCTTCTTCGGTATACTTTACCCAATTCTCTACCAATACACAGGTATAATACCCTTTGTCAAACATCATAAATGATGCGGGAGTATTAGGTGGTGGAATGATTACACCCCCTCTAGTTCTGATAGGTTTGTCTTTCTTGAAATATTTCTTGATTTTGTCAGCAAATGACATTTTTCTCCTATTTCCGTACATATTGTAAGGTCTACCTCTGAGCATCTGTTCCTTATGAAACCCTAGATTTTTCGGATCAGGTAAAAATTCGGGATACCACATACACCTCTCCAAGCTATCCTCAAGCTCCGAGTGCGTAATTCTGTTTATAACCGTGCTTCCACTGCTAGCGCGTCTTTCAATTCTCAGCAACCAATCAACACAGAGGTTGCAAATACTCTCAACCAATGGGTGCGCGGCCTTTTCGCGAGACGCGGTCTCACGCTTCGGCACTCACCCCTCCTTTACAATACCAGCTTCGTTACACTCCCGCTGTTTCAACCAATACCAGCGCGGCACGGAGTGACGTCCGTGCGGCTTTGCGACCGACTCCCTCTTTCACAAGGTAACGGAAATTTTGAATTTTTCTTAAAGTGCAAGTGCTCAATTTAGTTAACAACGTATAACTTTCGCCACTGTGCTCGAGTGTCTCAAAAAGAAAAAAGGTTTTTCTTTCACTGCAAGTAAACCACTTCTGCCTACTTTTCATTCACTACGGGTAGACCCTTCTGCCTACCTTATCACACAAGCATTAGAGAACCTGCTACTTCTTCGACTCATCCACTCTTTCCGGGATATATACTAAGTCAAAAGTATGCACTTGGGCCCATTAACGTGTTCAGTACTGTACTCTTGTGAATCGGGTGAGCTTACACATCACTATCAGTAATTCTTGTGTTTTCTTTACTATTATTTCCAGTTGTACCAGACTCACCAATCCTTGTCACAGGTACCTATGTTTCCTGATGAATCAGGAGCTAGCAGGGGTAGGAGATAAGGCTAACCAGAAATACCTTATACATTTGAATAACGATTTATACTTTTGTAATAACCACAGACACCTGAAGGGTTTTCAAGACTTTATATAGTAAAAGCTTAGATTTCATATGCCATGAGAATAAAGTTTATACAGATTAGAATATCAATAACTAGAATCAGGACTAAAATGTAACTATGAATGAGAGTGAGCACCATTGAGTGAGAGCAATCTACAGGAATAGGGTAACAGGGAACATGCTATTCAGTTTGCAGGCTTATACTAAGGCAGGTAAAAATGGGAAAACATACTATTTAGTAGAGTGCTAGTAATTTTACAAGTGATTTAAACAGACCCTATTCTGACTACTATTTAAAGCATAGATTATAACCAAGGGTAAAATAGTAAGTAAACAGTTCAATAATATCCTACAGGTAAGGGGGAAAATGGAACATAACTAATAAAACAATTTTCATGTAAAATTTTTTGGAAAAGACAGGGAAAATAACATAGGCAATGATGCTTTATTTAAAGGAGGAGAGGAAAGAGAATAGAAGGACGGACACCCACAGATAGATATTTACCTAAGACGGAATGAGGACTAACCCTGGCCACGGGTCAGTTTGGGAAAAGGCGAGGACAAGGACCCTCAAGGACTTAGGATGCCAGTAGGCAAGCAGGTACAGCTCATGGACAGTCAGGACAGGATACCCCTCAGGATTTGGATCAGGACTGGGCTCATCAAAGGACATCTTCGGATGCAACGCCTGCGCTACTCCCTCTCTGCACGAAATCCACCAATAACCCCGATTGGGTTTTCGAATCTCCCAGCAAAGTGCTTCGCCAGCACTTAAGACTATTCCACCCCAGTGAGTTTGTGGAAATTACAGACAGTGCTCCGCAGCTCTCTGTATCAATCACCTATAGAGTACGTAGGGTCGGTGACAGGTCAGCTATTCAGACAAGTCGGACAATTTCTCTAGCTAAAACTAGACTAGTTATACTGTTTTCGGGTCGGTGGACCACCCACAAATGTTGCAAATTACAGGATCCCCAAATTTGGATTGGACAAGAGAGGTGGTTAGGTCATTGTCACCACCTAGAATTTGGTGTTCCCACAATTAATATTTATTTTTCAGTACCCACCCCTTGCATTCCAGTTCCCATGGCATAAGAGTGCCGAAACAATAGGGCAAACAAAACATTATCACAAAAAAGTAACATTTTAGGTACAAGTCGAAGTCTTCTCCTGGGGCAGAGGTTACTTTCCCAGGAGCATCTGAGCTTCGGAAGCCAGCTGGCTTAATTCCACTCCTGCGCAATTCCTTTTCTCCCTTATCACGTGGTCAGGGTGACATTGGCTTCAAAGATGGAGTGGCGCTCAGCTCACAGGCCCCCAAAGTGTGTTACATGAAAAGTAAGCGAAAACAAATTAGAAACACAGAAAAAATGAATACACTGTACACCATGATTAGCTTCACTGCACCCCTTACTTAATAATATCTAGAGCGTTAGGAGTTATGCAAAAATAGACAGCTGAGCAAAACCGGCGGTAGCAAGCAGAGAGCGTGTTAAGATCGGCGTATGTACGAAGAAAAAAGTCAGTGACAACGGACTGTAAACGGTCGGTCGGGAATGGCGGCCATCTTGAAGTGGGGAAAATTAAGTGAGCTTGAGGAAAGACAGAAAGAGTGCGAAATGTGTAAGAAGCAACCAGCATTAGAGTGCTGTACAGCATTAATGTTAAGAGGCACCGATTTACTTGTGTGAGATGCATGATGTTGAAGAGTTAACAAATGTGGTAGTCACTACTTGTTCTATCCAGCACTCAAAAAACATTAGTGGTGGAGAAACCTGTGTGGAGCCTGCCACAGTGATAGATCAGGCAGCCACCAGGGCCTCAGCCCTGAACCGTGAAGATCTTTTAAAAAAAAGCAGCAGGTCTAAAACATCCCCAAGAGAAGTTTAGTTTTCCACATTTTCTACCCAATCTAAATTGTTAAAATCTATCATACTAAACAGATTGTCTATTTTACAATCTGAACCAGATTTTAAAGGGACGTTTGCTGCACCTCCCATGTTTGCGTACAAGATCTCAAAATCTCAAAGAAATCTTGAATAAATCCCAAACTAAACCACAAGTTGCGTATAGAAGTTTGATTAAGTGAATGAACTGTTCTAATTGTAACAATGCAATTACTGGCAAATTGCTACACCACCCCAGGTCTGGTAAACCCATTTCTCTGAAGCATAATGCCACATGCAATAGCCACCATGTCATTTACTACATATTAGAACATTGGAATGTTGGGATCTCCATTGAAAACAATGGAGTGCTCTGGGCTTATAATGGCTGGTATAAGCCTGGAGCTCCAACATTCCAATGTTTCTTTGTTCACAGCTCTGGATGTGAACAAAGGCTTCAGGGAGCCTGAGGGGATTAAAATCCCCTCACGCTTCCAAAAGGCTTTGTTTTTTTTGTTAGAACATTCTGTCCTCTAGTGACAGAATGTTCCAATACCCTTATAGCCCTTCGCAGATGGTCTATACCGCTATTAAAGTCCCTCTCCCTTGTTAAAGGCCCGAGCCGAAGGCGAGGGCCTTTAACGCTGGAGAGGGCCTTTAATAGCCGGTATAGCCCTCTACGGTGGGCTATAAGGCTATAAAATGTCCTTGCAACCTATTCTTTGTAGGTAAAACTGAACGAACTCTGCGCACACGCATCACTGAGCACAAGAGCCGCATAAGAACTAACACAGCCAGTTCCCCAATTGCCCAAGATTGACACACTTGTAAGCACAATATCGCTCAAGTAAGATTTGGTGTACTCGAAGTGATGGAACACAATCCAGAGCGCAACTTGTCAAAGCTTCTCTCACAAGGTGAATCATACTGGATTTGTTACATGCAATCCTTGACCCCAACAGGGCTTAATGACAAATTCAAGCTAGCATGCTTCTTATAATGACAAATACAGTAATTCACGTACTGCTTCTGTGAACATGTCATCACGCAACAGCCATTTTACTAAGGTTCGTTGCACCAATTACATTGATGTACGCACAATGTATGACTGCTTTTTAACACTGATTATGCTCCTGTTTTTTGCCATTGTAAACTTTATTTGTCATCTGTATTTAATGACATTGTTACTCCACCACTAATGTTTTTTGAATGCTGGATAGAACAAGTAGTGACTACCACATTTGTTAACTCTTCAACATCATGCAACTCACACAAGTAAATCGGTGCCTCTTAACATTAATGCTGTACAGCACTCTAATGCTGGTTGCTTCTTACACATTTCGCACTCTTTCTGTCTTTCCTCAAGCTTACTTAACTTTCCCCACTTCCAGATGGCCGCCATTCCAGGCCGACCGTTTACAGTCCGTTTTCACAGACTTTTTTCTTCGTACATACGCCGATCAGAGGCGTGAGCTAGTAGCGTTACTATCTCCTGGCTCGCTTCTTGAGACCTTGACGGTTAGTTGATTCCTCGAGCTTCACCTACTTCTGGTGAGTCGCACATGCTGGTACACTTCTTAAGAATTCACAGATAGGAATTTGCTTACTAGAACGCTCAACTTAGTGTTTTTATTCTCAGGGCTCAGTGAGTCGTCAGATTTTCCTTGTTACGTCGAGGTTCCATCATTACCATTGGCGGGTGGGTCCCCTAATATAGAGCCTCCCTTTAAACCATAATTCTTATGCTCTCATTCTCATTCTATTTTTACTCATTCTTCTCCAAACTGCAGCCTGTTTAAATTGTGCAGACAGCGCGCTCCCAGCGGGATCCGGCATTCGTTCCATTTCACCCAACCTGAGGCGAACTCCTAGCACTCATGCAGAGTTACATTACCTCGAAGGGGTAAGAGCCTCTCCTTAGTCTTTCCCCTCATTCCCTACTAATTTGGGCTGCACTATCTGTAGACTGCTTGAGTGACCTCACTTCTTAGTACGCTTGCACAACTAGCTGGGTTGCAGGATAACCTAGAAACACTCCATGTGTTCTTTTCCCGAGGTCTTTCTCACTTCCCTTCCTGACGTTTCTTTCTATGGTGGTTTGGCATCTATGCACCATGAGATGTGAATGACACTCACTCCGTGATGTTACTGCTTGATACTCGATATAGTTTTCCTAGCCCTAATTGTGAGCTTATGAAATTTCGCTGTTTATCTAAACGCCCACAGTAATGGTTTGTAAATATTATCTTGTAGATTTCCCTGATGAAGGGCGTTTTGTGAAGCCCGAAATGCATTGGGACTTTTAAGTTAAATTTATGATGCCATTGGTTCAGATTTTGTGGTATTTGGCAACATTCTCCATGAACATTGAATAAACTAGCATCAAAACCACGCCTGAAGACTGCACAATATATGTTATTTTTGTTACATAGATTACTGTATTGTGTTAATGCTGTATCTCTTTTGGAAATTGTCACTTTCCACAAGTTAAATTTGTTCGAAAAAAAACTTTAACACTCTCTTGAGTGAGTTTGAGCAGTGCACTAGGTTTCTCCAGGTAGTGACCTTGATACTTCTTCACTTTAAGGACAAAGGCTTTGCAGGGCCTTTTACCTGGTGCACGCTAATAGGATTATTGTTATAGTATAATCATAAAACTGTTTTAGTTAGTTGACTGAGTGCATCCCTGGCTGCATCTCTCTAATTGGAATATCCACTTGAGCACGAGTCTTTTCCTCCTCAAACACTTTTAATTGCTAGCACAAACGTGGACCAATTAATTTCAAAGCTTTATAAGGCTTGCGTGGCCCTTGCCCCTTGTCACAATGCTAAGATTCGGGAAGCATTGGAGCGGGATTTAGGACACCCAATTCAAGATGACCATTAGACTTTTTGTTGCACACAGTCGGGAGAGGTGTCCCTGAACAGCAGGCACAAATGAATACATTCCAAGTACTTATGGAGGGCTTATATGACACCTGCGAAGCTCCACTCCATAGACCACAATTGCCTTCACAGTTACCTAAAATGTTGGAGTCCTCTGGCCAATTTTACCCACCTGACGTGGAACTGTCCTAAGATTGGGTACTTTTGGAGAGCTATTTTTGGGCTAATTTCCCAGGTGACATGCTTGGAGATAGATCCCGCTCCTGAGGTTGCTCTCATGGGTTATATTTATAACATGCTGAAGAACCTTCGCAAGTTTACCACTCTTGCTCTCTTGTTAGCTAAGTGGGAAATTGCACTCAAATGGGGCAGCAGAGTCACCCCTACGGTTAACACTTGGTTATCTAGTCTCACTTTCTGCAACATAAATAGTGAAATTTATGCTATGATGCAGCCCCTACCTCCGGGCCAAAAGACATTTGGGGTCGGCTTGAAGAATACCTGCTTTGCATAGACACACCTTCTCCCACACCACAACCTGCTGGTATAGTACCGACCGGGGTTGACTGACTAAGACACATCAAATAGAATGCTAAATAGACACCCATAAACACATTGTAGATGAAGAAATAATGTATAAGACATGGCTTGATGTGAGGTACAAGGTCATGGGAGAATTAGCGGTGTATGTTTCAGGTACTACCTGTCTCGAATCCTTGAATATATACGTGCACGATGTCATTGCGCAAATATGTTTTGTGCTGTTAGATTCAATATTGCAGTGAATTATCATATAATATTCTGTATATGTCAGAAAATGGATGATTAAAGGTTTTAAAAAACTCTGGAGCAGTCCATTCAGATCAAAGTAATTCATCATCAACATATCTCTTATTTTGGATGAAATTCTTATCACACCAAAATAAACATAAAATTCAAAGTGTAACATGCCGAGATCTAGCTTTGATATAATCACATGTACTCACACCGAATCTCTCTTGAGAACATTTTTGTTTAAAATCTCACAAACTTGAAGCCTTCCCATGTTTACATGCAGTTTTAAAGGATGTATGATAGAACCACGACAGCGTTAAAAAGTAATGTGTCAACTTTATTTACCATGAATATGCTTTTTCCATGAATGCCTTTATATATATATATATATATATATATATATATATATATATATATATATATATATATATATATATATATATATATCAATCAACAAGGTTGCCCCAGAGAAGACACCACACACGAGGGGTTTGGTACACACTGATGTCAGCGGTAGCAGAGGTAGCAGCAGTGCTCAGTGCCTTCCAATTAAGCTGCCAAACGCGTTTCGAGCACCCCTGTGCTCTTGATCACTGGCTGAATGAAAAAGGAAAGGGCAGTTTTTTCGGCAAAGATTATTTATTTAAATTCAAGTCCCGCCCCAATGAGCGTCATCACAATGGCCTTCTGGGCTTTGTATTTCTTGAATGTCTTTAGGACTTGTGGCCGATATATAATCCCACGTCGGTTCCCTTCCTTGTTCAAAGTTATTTTTACTTACATCAATTAGAACATCGAAAGTCTGTAAAACCAAGTGGTGTTAAAAGCATTCCAGCATCACTGCTCCCCAGCCAATATGTACTGCTGACCAAGGCGCCCTCCGTTCCTGATGGCACTCGTGATTCAAGTGCCCGGGAACTGCAACAGCAGCAGAGCATCTTCGCGGCTGGACGGGCCGCTATAAATCAATCAACAAGGTTGCCCCAGAGAAGACACCACACACGGGGGGTTTGGTACACACTGATGTCAGCGGTAGCAGAGGTAGCAGCAGTGCTCAGTGCCTTCCAATTAAGCTGCCAAACGCGTTTCGAGCACCCCTGTGCTCTTGATCACTGGCTGAATGAAAAAGGAAAGGGCAGTTTTTTCGGCAAAGATTATTTATTTAAATTCAAGTCCCGCCCCAATGAGCGTCATCACAATGGCCTTCTGGGCTTTGTATTTCTTGAATGTCTTTAGGACTTGTGGCCGATATATAATCCCACGTCTGTTCCCTTCCTTGTTCAAAGTTATTTTTACTTACATCAATTAGAACATCGAAAGTCTGTAAAACCAAGTGGTGTTAAAAGCATTCCAGCATCACTGCTCCCCAGCCAATATGTACTGCTGACCAAGGCGCCCTCCGTTCCTGATGGCACTCGTGAATTCAAGTGCCCGGGAACTGCAACAGCAGCAGAGCATCTTCGCGGCTGGACGGGCCGCTATAAATCAATCAACAAGGTTGCCCCAGAGAAGACACCACACACGGGGGGTTTGGTACACACTGATGTCAGCGGTAGCAGAGGTAGCAGCAGTGCTCAGTGCCTTCCAATTAAGCTGCCAAACGCGTTTCGAGCACCCCTGTGCTCTTGATCACTGGCTGAATGAAAAAGGAAAGGGCAGTTTTCTCGGCAAAGATTATTTATTTAAATTCAAGTCCCGCCCCAATGAGCGTCATCACAATGGCCTTCTGGGCTTTGTATTTCTTGAATGTCTTTAAGACTTGTGGCCGATATATAATCCCACGTCGGTTCCCTTCCTTGTTCAAAGTTATTTTTACTTACATCAATTAGAACATCGAAAGTCTGTAAAACCAAGTGGTGTTAAAAGCATTCCAGCATCACTGCTCCCCAGCCAATATGTACTGCTGACCAAGGCGCCCTCCGTTCCTGATGGCACTCGTGAATTCAAGTGCCCGGGAACTGCAACAGCAGCAGAGCATCTTCGCGGCTGGACGGGCCGCTATAAATCAATCAACAAGGTTGCCCCAGAGAAGACACCACACACGGGGGGTTTGGTACACACTGATGTCAGCGGTAGCAGAGGTAGCAGCAGTGCTCAGTGCCTTCCAATTAAGCTGCCAAACGCGTTTCGAGCACCCCTGTGCTCTTGATCACTGGCTGAATGAAAAAGGAAAGGGCAGTTTTCTCGGCAAAGATTATTTATTTAAATTCAAGTCCCGCCCCAATGAGCGTCATCACAATGGCCTTCTGGGCTTTGTATTTCTTGAATGTCTTTAGGACTTGTGGCCGATATATAATCCCACGTTGGTTCCCTTCCTTGTTCAAAGTTATTTTTACTTACATCAATTAGAACATCGAAAGTCTGTAAAACCAAGTGGTGTTAAAAAAGCATTCCAGCATCACTGCCCCCCAGCCAATATGTACTGCTGACCAAGGCGCCCTCCGTTCCTGATGGCACTCGTGAATTCAAGTGCCCGGGAACTGCAACAGCAGCAGAGCATCTTCGCGGCTGGACGGGCCGCTATAAATCAATCAACAAGGTTGCCCCAGAGAAGACACCACACACGGGGGGTTTGGTACACACTGATGTCAGCGGTAGCAGAGGTAGCAGCAGTGCTCAGTGCCTTCCAATTAAGCTGCCAAACGCGTTTCGAGCATCCCTGTGCTCTTGATCACTGGCTGAATGAAAAAGGAAAGGGCAGTTTTCTCGGCAAAGATTATTTATTTAAATTCAAGTCCCGCCCCAATGAGCGTCATCACAATGGCCTTCTGGGCTTTGTATTTCTTGAATGTCTTTAGGACTTGTGGCCGATATATAATCCCACGTCGGTTCCCTTCCTTGTTCAAAGTTATTTTTACTTACATCAATTAGAACATCGAAAGTCTGTAAAACCAAGTGGTGTTAAAAGCATTCCAGCATCACTGCTCCCCAGCCAATATGTACTGCTGACCAAGGCGCCCTCCGTTCCTGATGGCACTCGTGAATTCAAGTGCCCGGGAACTGCAACAGCAGCAGAGCATCTTCGCGGCTGGACGGGCCGCTATAAATCAATCAACAAGGTTGCCCCAGAGAAGACACCACACACGGGGGGTTTGGTACACACTGATGTCAGCGGTAGCAGAGGTAGCAGCAGTGCTCAGTGCCTTCCAATTAAGCTGCCAAACGTTTCGAGCACCCCTGTGCTCTTGATCACTGGCTGAATGAAAAAGGAAAGGGCAGTTTTCTCGGCAAAGATTATTTATTTAAATTCAAGTCCCGCCCCAATGAGCGTCATCACAATGGCCTTCTGGGCTTTGTATTTCTTGAATGTCTTTAGGACTTGTGGCCGATATATAATCCCACGTCGGTTCCCTTCCTTGTTCAAAGTTATTTTTACTTACATCAATTAGAACATCGAAAGTCTGTAAAACCAAGTGGTGTTAAAAGCATTCCAGCATCACTGCTCCCCAGCCAATATGTACTGCTGACCAAGGCGCCCTCCGTTCCTGATGGCACTCGTGAATTCAAGTGCCCGGGAACTGCAACAGCAGCAGAGCATCTTCGCGGCTGGACGGGCCGCTATAAATCAATCAACAAGGTTGCCCCAGAGAAGACACCACACACGGGGGGTTTGGTACACACTGATGTCAGCGGTAGCTGAGGTAGCAGCAGTGCTCAGTGCCTTCCAATTAAGCTGCCAAATGCGTTTCGAGCACCCCTGTGCTCTTGATCACTGGCTGAATGAAAAAGGAAAGGGCAGTTTTCTCGGCAAAGATTATTTATTTAAATTCAAGTCCCGCCCCAATGAGCGTCATCACAATGGCCTTCTGGGCTTTGTATTTCTTGAATGTCTTTAGGACTTGTGGCAGCTTAATTGGAAGGCACTGAGCACTGCTGCTACCTCTGCTACTGCTGACATCAGTGTGTACCAAACCCCCCGTGTGTGGTGTCTTCTCTGGGGCAACCTTGTTGATTGATATATATATATATATATATATATATATATATATATATATATATATATATATATATATATATATATATATATATATATATATATTATATATATATTATATATATATATAAATACTGTTTTTTTCAGTGAATATATGTATATATATATATATATATATATATATATATATATATATATATATATATATATATATATATATATATATATATATATTCACTGAAAAAACCATAGGTTTCACACCGGTTATAGTTAGGTATTAGCATTTAAAAAACCTTTGAAATTCACTGAAAAAAACACAGGTTTCACACCAGTTATAGTTAGGAATTAGCATTTAAAAAACCTATTAAATTCACTGAAAAAACCATAGGTTTGACACCAGTTATAGTTAGCTGGAAATTTTACTGACATAAAACCATTGAAATTCCCACGTTATAGTTAGTTGGACTCACTATAACCTGCGCGTCTGCAATGCACTGCTGATGACGTCACATATTACATCACTCATGACATGGTCAGTGACATCACTCATGACATCACTGATGACACCATCCAGTGAATGTGTGTCTTTCTGAAAAATAAATATGTTTTATATATGTATATGTAAAAGTGGATGGAAGAATAAATGTTTAAATAAGTGTCTAAATTGATGTTTTTTTTTAATTGATTGGTTAACTGGCTTATTAAGTGTATCTTAGTGAATACATATATTAGTGAGAAATGTTTAAATATTTAAATATATGTATTAGTGATTCACTTTGTGTATAAGTGGCTGCATGGGTTTGTGAGTAGCTACATGTGTGTGTATAGGGGTTATTAGATGTTGTTTTTAGTATCAGTATGAGTGTCTGTATAATTTGGTGGGGGTATGACTTAGCACATAGATGCATGAATGATTGACTCTCTGTTTGTATGTGTTTTGAACACAACATATGTGCAGGACTGTATGGGTGGATGAGTGTGTATATGTTTGTGTTATTAAGTGAATGACTGTCTCACTAGTGTCTTTATCAGTAACTACATATGCTTTAATCTAGTATATGTGAATATTGATGTATATAAGTGAGTATATGTGAGAATAAGAGATTGTAAGAGTTCCTGTTTAAATAAGTATGTGTTTCTATAGGTGATTGTTTAAGAGAGTAAGTATGTGTAAGTTTCCTTAGAAGTAAGGTGGTAGTGTGTGAATAGCTGTATATGCAAATAAATGGATGTTCAAAAGTTTATTTGCATGTGTGAGTATGTGTGTGAGTAACTTTTGGATGACTGTCGGTGTGTACCAGGATGTATAGGTGTATTACTACATATGATGAGTGAGTATATTAATGAGTGACTTTATAGAACAGTTGGTGAATGAGTGGATTTGTATATAGATGGTGGAATTATTGAATTGGTTGTTGTAACTGGTATGGGTATCTCCTTTTTTTTTAAATGTTATTTTCTATTTTTGAATATGTGTTTCAAGGGTTACATTACACTGAAAGGAGGTCTGTCACTCTGTCACAAGGATGGTGTCATCAGTGATGTCATGAGTGATGTCACTGACCATGTCATGAGTGATGTAATATGTGATGTCATCAGCAGTGCATTGCAGGCGCGCAAGTTATAGTGAGTCCAACTAACTATAACGTGGGAATTTCAATGGTTTTATGTCAGTAAGATTTCCAGCTAACTATAACTGGTGTCAAATCTATGGTTTTTTCAGTGAATTTAATAGGTTTTTTAAATGCTGATTCCTAACTATAACTGGTGTGAAACCTGTGTTTTTTTCAGTGAATTTCAAAGGTTTTTTGAATGGTAATACCTAACTATAACTGGTGTGAAACCTATGGTTTTTTCAGTGAATTTCATAGGTTTTTTAAATGCTAATTCCTAACTATAACTGATGTGAAACCTATGGTTTTTTCAGTGAATTTCATAGGTTATTTAATAGCAAATTTCTATAGCTATGAAATATAATATTTTTTTAATGAATCCTATATTGTATATTTATGTAATACTATTTTTTATATGTATAGTCTTCATTTTTTTTTTTTTGCCCTGGAGCGCTCCCGGTGCGCGTCCCGGTGAGCGCACCAGTAAGCGCAGTCTTGCGGCGCGCCCCGGGGCGCGTACAGGTGAGCGTCCCGTTAGCGCTATTGCTGCGAATGAAAACATCATTGTGACGTATCGCGTAGCCGCGTCCGCGTCATACGCACGGCGTAAGCGCACCCGGAAGCACCCACGCGCATACGAACGCGCTACGTAAGTGCCGCCGGGTCCGCACCGGGGCGCGTAGCGTAAGCGCGTCGGGTCATGTGACCTGAAAATAACACTTTTCATTGGTTCAGAACAGTTTTGGTTTCCAAATGATGAAAGCCCGGCTCATGTGACCTGAAAATAACACTTTTCATTGGTTCAGAACAGTTTTGTTTTCCAAATGATGAAAGCCCCCACCTTTTTTCCTCATTCTCACTTTATTCTTTGAGTGAGGAAGACCTGCTTCTATTGATAGAAATATGGCTACAGTAGCAGCAGCAGCTGGAGCATCTGCACCACCACCACCACCACCACCACCACAAGGACCACCACAACATCACATTGGTGGTGAAGAAGAAGAGGAGGAGGAGGAGGAGAGAAGGCAGTTCCTGCCTGAAGACAATACCCCATATAAACCTAAGGAGCACTTTATATGGGAGTTTTTTCAAATCCCAAGGGGTGCAAAAAAAGTTAATGCTGCAAAGGTGACCTGTCTCATCTGTGGCGCTGAACTTTCCAGGGGTAACCCTGCAAAAAAATATTCATTTGGGAATCACACAATGCATCACCACATGCAACGAAAGCACCCTAATAACTATTCTGCAGCAGAGGTCAGAGAACTGACCAGAAACCCTCCCCAATCTTCTCCGAGCACCTCTAAACAACCCACTCCATCGGGTCCTGAAACTAGAGAGATGGTCCCATGCATCCAACGCCAGTTTGGAGAATACAAGATTACTTGTATATTTTGTGGGACTACTATTTCTTATGGGGAGCAGAGCATCAAACTCATAAACCGTGCTGGAGACAACCACCGGTGCTGAAAGAAGCCTTAATTTTTTCCTGTTTTTTTTTGCTCCAGTTGAGCTGTTTACAATTCCCTGTTTTTGTTTATCCCCATAAAAAATACAAAAAAATATAAAACTGTTCATAAAAGCCAAAAAAAGGACAAAATGTTAAAAAAGCAATAAAAAAATATAAAACAACAAAAAGAAGAAAAAAAACAGTTATTTTTAGAACTACCTCCAATTTATAAAAAAAGGCTACATTTTTTAAAAACTCTGTAATTCTTTTTCCCCATGGTACGCTCCCCGTTGCGCGTACTGGGCGCTCCCCCCGCACAAATCGAAAAAAAAACCTAGGGGGTCAGGGGGGGTCTATCCTGCCCCCTTTTGGTCATTTCCCTCTTTGTTTTTGCCACCTCTTGTGTCTCGATCCTACCGAGACACAAGATGGCGGCCGCTCCGGACTGTTTGGAATGTTTACAGACACCCGAGAGCCAATCAGCTTTCCGCTCGCGAACTCGCGTAGCGCGCTGGTGCGCGCCCCGTGCGGTTACCGGGGCGCGCTTATAGATATATATATTTTTTTGAACCTAAATTACTCAAAATCCACTGGAGCACATAGCTTGAGACATAGCAAAGGCACATCGGGCTACCAGTCCCTACAATTTTTCCAAGTTTGGTGGAAATCCATTCAGCCGTTCGGGCTAAAAGTGAGGTCGACCGCCCTATGGAAATTAACATGGGGAAAACACGTTTTGGGACCCCTTTTTTTCTCGGCCCCTGCTTGACGAATCTCCCCCAAACTTTAAGGGAAGGACCGGAGCGCCGCCAGGCAAATTTGAGGAAAATATTAGACAGATTCCTCAACCGGCGCCAAAGTTATTCACAATAGAATGTTGCGATTTCCCTATTCAAAATAATCCTAACTATAACTACCTACTGGCGACCGCCAGTAGGTAATATATATGAAATCTTTTTTAAAACAGCTACTTTTTTTTAAAACTGTCATTCTTTTTTCCCCATGGTACGCTCCCCAGTACGCTCCCCGGTGCGCGGACCGGGCGCTCCCCCCGCGAAAAACGATTTTTTTTTTTTTGCCCAGCGGGGCTCTTTTATGGCCCCCACATCAAACCTAGGGGGTCAGGGGAGGTCTACCCTGCCCCCTTTTGGTAATTTCCCCCATTGTTTTTGCCACCTCTTGTGTCTCGATCCTACCGAGACAAAAGATGGCGGCCGCTCCGGACTGTTTGGAATGTTTACAGACACCCGAGAGCCAATCATCTTTCCGCGCGCAAGTCGCGTAGCGCGCCCGGAGGCTCCCCGGTGCACGTACCGGAGCGCGGCCATAGATATATATATTTTTTTTAACCTAAATTACTCAAAATCCACTGGAGCACATATCTTGAGACATAGCAAAGGCACATCGGGCTACCAGTCCCTACAATTTTGCCAAGTTTTGTGGAAATCCATTCAGCCGTTCGGGCTAAAAGTGAGGTCGACCGCCCTATTGAAATTAACATGGGGAAAACACGTTTTGGGACCCCCCTTTTATCTCGGCCCCCGCTTGACAAATCCCCCCCAATCTTTCAGGGAAGAACCGGGGCGCCACGTGGCAAATTTGAGGAAATGTACAGGCAGATTCCTCAACCGGCACCAAAGTTATTCACAATAGAATGTTGAGATTTTCTATTGAAAATATTCCTAATATAACTACCTACTGGCGACCGCCAGTAGGTCATATATATATATATATATATATATATATATATATATATATATATATATATATATATATATATATTCACTGAAAAAACCATAGGTTATAGACCATATATAGTTAGGAATTCGCATTTACAAAACCTTGAAAATTCACTGAAAAAACCATAGGTTATAGACCATATATAGTTAGGGATTAGCATTTACAAAACCTTATTTTACTCACACAAAACCATTGAAATTCGCATATATAGTTAGTTGCACTAACTATATATCGCGCACCCGCAATCGACTGCTGATGATGTCACATATTACATCATTCATGACATGGTCAGTGACATCACTGATGACATCACTGATGACATCATCCAGTGACTGTATGTTTCTGTAAAGTTAAAATATGTCTTACATATTGAAGAATGAGTGGATGTATAAGTGTCTGGATGAAGGATTTAGTAGGTGCATGACTGACTGTATGAGAGAGTGATTAAATGTGTCTCACTGAGTGCATGGGTTAGTGACTAAACTGTCTTAATTTGTGCATCATTATATCTGTTGTTCTGTAAACTGCTGCATGTGTTGATCAGTAGCTATATGATTAACTATATGGGTTATTGATTGGTTGCCCAAGTATTTGTATGGGAGAATGAGTGTGTGTGTGGGTGGCTGGGAGGTGTGTGACTCTGTGCATAGATGTGTGAACAGTTGATTCACTAGATATATGGGTTCAAAACTGCATGTGGAAACAGCTGTATGGGTGGTTGACTGTGTGCATGAGTGTATTGGTGAGTGAATGGATATCTCAGTGCTACATGTCAAAGTAAGTACATATGTAAAACACAGTACATGTGAGAGTTGACATATATAAATTACTGTGTATAAGAGCCAGTGAATGTGTGAGTGGCTGCATGAATCATTGAAAACTTGTATCAGTGATTGTATAAGAGAGTAAATATGTGTTAGAATATGTTTGAATAAGTAAGGTGTGTATAACTGTATAGTTGAGGAAATGGAGGTGTGATTGATTCTTTGCATGACTGACTAGGTGTATGAGTAACTCCATGGATGAGTGACAATCTGTGAGTGTCTGTTTACACTGAGTGTATCTAAGGTTATATTAGAGTCTGAAGAGGTTCACCGTATTATCACATGAATGATGTCATCAGTGATGTTGTCAGTGATGCCATTTGAGTTGTCATCAGTGATGTCATCAGTGATGTCACTGACCATGTCATGAATGATGTAATATGTGACATCATCAGCAGTGGATTGCGGGTGCGCGATATATAGTTAGTGCAACTAACTATATATGCGAATTTCAATGGTTTTGTGTGAGTAAAATAAGGTTTTGTAAATGCTAATCCCTAACTATATATGGTCTATAACCTATGGTTTTTTCAGTGAATTTTCAAGGTTTTGTAAATGCTAATTCCTAACTATATATGGTCTATAACCTATGATTTTTTCAGTGAATTTCAATGGTTTTTAATAGCAAATATCAAAAGCTGTAAAATGTATTCTTCTTTTAAAGGAAAAATATCTTTTTAATATAATTTTTTTATGCATCTGCCAAACCCTGACCTCTTAATATTGCACTGTGGTGGAAATGATTTTGGGACTATGACTGGGGTTGGTCTGGAAATGCTTTTAAAGGACACCTTTCTTCAATTGATGACACTTTTTCCCCAAACTGCCTTGGTATATTCCAATATATGCCAAAGACAGAAATGGAACTGGTCCAACCAATTTTGTCCACAATTTGAGAAAGCACGGAAACATGTGAATAAATATGTTTCTGCTTACATGAGAGACTTTAGAATGGGTTTAATATACAACAATAACTTGCGTTACAACATGCAAGACATCTACAGAGGAGATGGTGTGCACTTCTCCGATGAGGGGAATAGAATATTCCTCCTGAATTTAAAACTGTGCATTGGAACCTACTTGTAGGTACCTAAATTAGCCACAGAACCCAATAGCTCTTTTCAGAGCTAACCTACCTCTGATCATTCAAAACGTTTATCTTTTTCTAACTTTTTTCACTATTTTTCACCAAAGTACGCTCCCCGGTTCGCTTACCGGTGCGCGTACCGGGCGCTCCCCACGCGATTGTTTTTTTTTTTTGCCTATATGAGTGTCCTAAGCCCCCCTCAGAAAACCTAGAGGGTCAGGAAGTGTCTACCGTGCCCCCTTCTACCCATTCCGAACATTGTTTCCCCTCCATCTTGTGTCTCAATTCTACCGATACACAAAATGGAGGACTCCCGTAACGCTGCCGGTACGCGTACCAGGGTGTGCACCGGTGAGCGCTCGCTAAAAAAAGGTGGGAAAGTAATTTACAGAAAAACCACTGGAGACACTTTCATCAAATATAGAATAGGCCCTACTACATAGCAGTCCCTACCATTTACCCAAATTTGATGGAATTCCATTGAGAAAATTATGCTGTAGGCCTGACTAAATATCCTGAGGTAAATTGCATGACAAAAACACATATGAAGTGTTAGAATTGACAACCAATTAAAATGTTACTTTCATTTTCTACTATTATTTCAAGACATTTGATTGGTTATGTACCTGAATATATATGAAGAAAGAGAGAGAAACACAGCCATTTTGACTACTACTTCCTGAAGTACATTTCAAGAGCATTTTCACTGACAACTTTAACTTCTTTTTCAAAGGTAAGATATAATTTCAAAAATTTGAAAGGAGAACTATGTTATGGACTTTAAATTAATTTAGGAAAACGTTTTCAGATAGTTTCATACTGTCCCTCTATAAGAGTTAGTCATTGAGAAAGACTTTGGGGCATATTACCAACAACTAGCGATAATTTTTGTCTCTAACTTGTTTAGAGACAAAAATTATCGCCGCACATCGGCGATTTTTATCGCAGATAAACCTTGCTATTAACAAGGTTTATCGCAAATGCGATAAAAAACGGCCGAAATGCATGAATATCGCTGAAAAGTCAGCGATATTCATGCATTATCGAGCAAATGCTCTTAGCCATGTTATCCACCTCCCATTGGATAACATGGCTAAGAACTGCTCAGGGCAGGTGTTAGCTTTTGGAGATATTCCCGCTTAGCGCGAATATCTCCAAAAGTTGGTAATAGGAGATAGCGATGTTAGCGACTGTTTTCAGTCTCTAACATCTTGGCACGCCCACTTTGCATCTCATTAGTGATAAATATCACTGACATGCAAAGTGGGGCCCAAGATGGTCGCTATCTCCTACTAGCTGTCGCTAACTGGTGTTAGCGACAGCTTGGTAATAGGGAGATAATTTTATCTCCGCTTTCTTGGCTTTTAAAGCCAAAAAAGCGGAGATAAACCCCCTTGATAATATGCCCCTTAATTATTTAAATTATTGATTGAGTTAGGCTTCTGTGGTATAATTATGAATTTACTTAGGCTTCATCACAGGCACTTTTTAATAGTTCTACTTCCTGCCTGAAACCATGCACTGCCCAAAGATAACTTTACTGTTAAAAACTCACAAGTACCTGTCTGAACTTAAACCCAACAGTGCCCTATCTCCACTGATATATTTATTTTTTATGCAATTTACAGCAAGAAAATGGAAGCACAGCAAAAAGAAAATACAATTTCATTTCAAATTAAGATTGAAAACAATCCTAACGAAGAAAAAGAAGAAGTAGACTTTATGGATGAAACAGTAGACCAAGAATTAATCAAATGTGCTGAAGAATGTGATTCTTGGAATGAAAAGGAGGACATACCTGATGATTTAATGTTACAAATTCTCTCAGATTTTGAAAAATCAGAACAATAAATTTAAATTTTAAAAGTTAAAATTGTTTGAGACATTATTGTTTTTAATATGAAAATTATGAAATAGTACCCAAAAAGATAAAATATAAAGTGAGACTTAAAATATACTGTGCAACTTTTTTGTGTTACATAGTAAGTTTGCTCATAGTTACTTCCTTTCTCCCACTATATTATCTCCAATGTGTATTTAACATCTCTTTATCATCTCCTGCCTCCATGTTCTTTCTGCTTTCCTGACAGACTATGCTATGAATTCCATATACCACAATAACTTCTGAAACAACATGCAAGATATCTACAAAGGAGATGGTGTATATTTATTTTTAGACTCTGCATTGGTACCTACATGTTGGTACTTAAATAAAAAAAAATACAACAAAAAAAACAATCAATAAACATACAATATCTGAAAATTGTTTCATTATTTTTTCCTTATATTACGCTCCCCGGACCGCTTCCCGGTGCGCGTACCGGGCGCTCCCCCCGCAAAAAAAAAACGATAATAATTTTTTTTTTTTTTGCCCCGCGGGGCCCTTTTAAAGCCCCCTCATCAAACCTAGGGGGTCAGTCAGGATGTACTCTGCCCCCTATGCTCATTTCCCCCTTTGTTTTTGCCACCTCTTGTGTCTCGATCCTACCGAGACACAAGATGGCGGCCGCTCCAGACTGTTTAGAATGTTCACAGTCACCGGGGAGCCAATCCGATTCTCCTCGCGAAGTTCCGTTACGCGTCAGGTACGCGAACCGGGGCGATAACCGGGACGCTGTCACAGATATATATATTTGTTTAACGTTAATTTCTCAAAATCCACTGGAGCACATATCTTGAGACCTAGCAAAGGCACATCGGGCTACCAGTCCCTACAATTTTGTCAAGTTTCATAGAAATCCATTCAGCCGTTCGAGCTAAAAGTGAGTCCAACCGCCCTATGGAAAACTCAATGTTAAAAACACGTTTTGGGACCCCTCTTTTTTCTCGGCCCCCACTTCACGAAACCCCCTAAACTTTCAGCGGACGCTCAGAAACAAAATGTGCCATTTTCCTGAAAATTTCAGCCAATTCCGTCCTTCAACGTCAAAGTTATTCAACATAGAATTTTCAGAAATCCCTATTCAAAAAAATCCTAACTATATATACCTACTGGCGACCGCCAGTAGGTAATATATATATATATATATTTTTCACAAAATGAACCACCACTTCAGAGAGCACACAATTTTCAAACACAATTGCGCACAATGGTTCCTACTGCCTCAGGTTAATTTTCATGTGCCTTACGCGTTTCGGAGCATTGTCCTCCTTGATCACAGGCTGTTCTCGGCAGGTACAGAAATGAAAGCGGCACCATTTTGAAACGTTTTTTTTATTCTTTACGTCAGTGATTTGCATACCTTTGCATGATGGTACTTAGAGTCCATATATCAACTGTAGTAGTCTGGGGTGCCTCTTTCTTAGTGAATTTACCTTTGTAGGTTCCGTACTCAGTCCGAGTTTTTAATTAACTGTGCAAAACCCTCCAGTGGGCCCCAGGACACGATGAGCCATCACGGGTGCAGTTTGAAGATTCCAAGAGGAAACTCGGCAAGGTTTCAGAGTTTCCATGGTCCTCATTTAGGTGGTGCTTCTCTACGACAAGGAACTGCCGCCAATTAATTTTCACAAAATGAACCACCACTTCAGAGAGCACACAATTTTCAAACACAATTGCGCACGATGGTTCCTACTGCCTCAGGTTAATTTTCATGTGCCTTACGCGTTTCGGAGCATTGTCCTCCTTGATCACAGGCTGTTCTCGGCAGGTACAGAAATGAAAGCGGCACCAAAAAAAAAAAAAAATGTATATATATATATATATATACATTACCTACTGGCGATAGCCAGTAGGTATATATAGTTAGAATTTTTTCTCTATGGGACTTTTGAAAATTCTATGTCTAATAACTTTGGCGTTTGTGGACGGAATCGGCTGAAATTTTCAGGAAAATGGCACATTTTGATTCTGAGCAGCCCCTGAAAATTTAGGGGGGTTTCGTCAAGGGGGGGCTGAGAAAAAAGGGGGGTCCCAAAACACTTTTTTCCCATTCATTTTTCCATAGGGCGGTTGGACTCACTTTTAGCTCGAACGGCTGAATGGATTTGCACGAAACTTGGCAAAATTGTAGGGACTGTTAGCCCGATGTGCCTTTGCTAGGTCTCAATATATGTGCTCCAGTAGTTTTTGAGAAATTAACGTTCAAACCAAGATATATATCTGTAACAGCGCTCTGGGCAGCGATCCGGTCCGCTTACTTTTCGCTTATCGGAACTTTGCGCGCAGAAAGCTGATTGGCTCTCCGGTGTCTGTCAACATTCTAAACAGTCCGGAGCGGACGCCATCTTGTCTCTCGGTAGGATCGAGAGAGAAGAAGAGGTGGAAAACGAAAGGGGAATTTAATGAAAGGGGGCAAGGTATCCCCCTCTTGACCCCCTAGGAATGTTGTTGGGGTTATTAAAGGGTCCCGTGGGGAAAATAAAAAAAAAATGATTTTTCACGGTAGAAGCGCGGCCGCGAACTGGTAGCGAAACGGGAATTCGCCATTTTGTGCTTCGTTAATTAAATTACTAGTTATAAGTGGGTGCGGGAGACGTATCCTAATCCCCTATGTTTCCTGAGGGTGGCTGAGGAGGCTGATATATGTTGATACATCTCTTCCAGCGGCTGTGCGTGAGCTTTTTTTTTTTTTGTGCTGCGTGACAGTCCGGAGCGGCCGCCATCTTGTCTCTCGGTAGGATCGAGAGAGAAGAAAAGGTGAAAAACTAAGGGGGAATTTAATGAAAGGGGGCAAGGTATCCCCCTCTTGACCCCCTAGGAATGTTGTTGGGGTTATTAAAGGGTCCCGTGGGGAAAATAAAAAAAAAATGATTTTTCACGGTAGAAGCGCTTCACGGGCCGCGAACTGGGCCGCAAACTGGTAGCGAAACGGGAATTCGCCATTTTGTGCTTCGTTAATTAAAGTACTAGGTATAAGGGGGTGCGGGAGACGTATCCTAATCCCCTATGTTTCCTGAGGGTGGCTGAGGAGGCTGATATATGTTGATACATCTCTTCCAGCGGCTGCGCCATCTTGCCTTTTTTCGAATGCCACAATTTTGTCGTGCACGGCAGCCATTTTAGATGCCAGGCTGGTCCCAGGCTATCACCTAACCCTGCGGATGTAGTTTATGGCCCCAGCTGTAGAGAATTCAGACATGCCAATCCTCCCGATTCAGGCGTGTGAGTACTGATTTCAGTGCTAGTCTCCCGCCTCCCGATTTCTGCAAGCAAAAACCCGGGGGCATATTACGAACAACTAGCGATAATTTTTGTCTCTAACTTGTTTAGAGACAAAAATTATCGCCGCACATCGGCGATTTTTATCGCAGATAAACCTTGCTATTATCGCAGAAAAGTCAGCGATATTCATGTATTATCGAGCAAATGCTCTTAGCCATGTTATCCACCTCCCATTGGATAACATGGCTAAGAACTGCTCAGGGCAGGTGTTAGATTTTGGAGATATTCGCGCTTAGCGGGAATATCTACAAAAGTTGGTAATAGAAGGTAGCGATGTTAGGGACTGTTTCCAGTCGCTAACATCTTGGCACGCCACTTTGCATGTCATTAGTGATAAGTATCACTGACATGCAAAGCGGGGCCCAAGATGGTCGCTATCTCCTTTTAGCTGTCACTAACTGGTGTTAGCGACAGCTTGGTAATAGGGAAATAATTTTATCTCCGCTTTCATGGCTTTTAAAGCCAAAAAAGCGGAGATAAACCCCCTTGATAATATGCCCCACGATTCTTTGGGGGTTTCAGCTGACAGGGCTTGGTATTGTGTTACATGGTAATTTTTCCAGGAAACGTCAGAGGGTCGATGCAGGGGTTCTAGAAGAGGTGATAAACCATTTAAGCCTCATGAACAAGCGCATGGTCTTTTAAAGATTTGTGAAGTACTCGGGGCGGCGGTGTGTGTGTGCCCTCTTTCAGGAGCGGGCGGGGGGGCACTGCCAGCAACTTGCCAGGTCAGGTAGTGTTCAACACGTGCATCACCCTTTCTCTGCCTGCTATTGCGCTCCATGCTTCGGAAAGGTAAGAAAAAGAACGTGCATTTGAGTTTGAAATGTCCAATCCTGCAGCAGCACACTTCCAAAGCCCACACATGACAATAACCCGATTCAAGGCCCCATTCACCCGTTTTTAAAAAAATAGATAACACTCCAACAAAGTAAGGTTATAAAACTTTATTAACTATTAACTTTAACGAACGGAACAAAAACTAAAAACATTTAAACATTTCTCAACACAAAAAGCAACAATGGTTAGAAGCTGTCTTTTGTGCGAATAGTCCCAAGGCAGCACAACGTGCAGAGTTCTGGACGGCACCCAGGTGATGTCGCCTGGGTGCCGCACTGGTTTAGGGATCCTACAATGCAGCACAGAAAAACAGCGTGGGGCGTCCCGGGTGGTGCGAGGGGAGGCCTCGTCAGTAGCGGTCTGTGTCCAGTGTCACATGGCTGACACAACATGTACGACAGGCACCCAGGTGATGTCCAGTAAACTGCCGCACTGGTTTTGGTATCCTACAATGCTACTCCGAAAATTGGCGTGCGGCGGCCCGGGGGGGGCGTGGGGGAGGCGGCGTGAACGGGCCTCCCCAGGTGGCGGCCATCTAGCTGAGTTGCGCCCGCTCTTGCGGCTACAGCGTCTCGCTCACCATGTTGTTGAGTTGCTCCCACTCTTGCAGTGCAGCGATAGGCGGCTGCCACACGGCTCTTAAAATGGCGGACGGCTCCTCGGTTTTGGGCCTGGTCCACTGAAATGGCCCTGGGACACTTTGGAACTCGGACGCTTGCCTGCTAGGGCTTGGGCTCCATTCTCGAAAAGCGTCCCCTCAGCCGTGAAGATTGTACAAAAGTCTTGGGGGCCCCCGACTCCCGCAGGCTTCCGGTGGGGAGCGGCTGCCATGATTGCTCGCGGAATGACCACGACGGAGCCACGAGATGGTGGTGCTCTCATGCTGACGCCAGCTTCAGTCTGAATGATCCAGAAACAAGGTGGGGCTTTCATCGTTTGGGAAAAAAAAATGTTCTAAACCAATGAAAAGTGTTATTTTTAGGTCATATGACCAAGCCTTCCATCTTTAGGAAACCAAAAGTAAAATGAACCAATGAAAAGTTTTATAAAGAAGTCACATGACCTGTTATGCGGCATAGGGCTACAAAAACCGTAGAAAATCCGTTGGCACGTGAGGCGGCGTCAGTAGCGGACCGATGTGCGAATAGGCCGAAGGCAGCACAACGCGCTGAGATCCGGATGGCACCGAGGTGGTGTCAAGCAAATTGCCGTACTGGTGTGGCCATCCTATAATGCTGTGCCGAAAGTCGGCGTGGGGTGCCCCGTTGGCTTATGAGGTGATGTCAGTAGTGGACCGATGTGTGAATAGGTCGGAACCAGCACAAGGCGCCAAGATCCGAATGGCAAGTCCTGGATATTGAGTGCCATAGTTGAGAGTTCTGAGCTGTGCTTGTAAGACTATCTGAAGCTTATTTGCACCTGCTGCAGTTTCACTGTTGCCCAAGGTGGTGTCCAGCAAATTGCTGCAGTGGTGTGGCCATCCTACAATGCTGCGCCGAAAGACGGCGTGTCCAGCTGAGTTCCGGTCACTCTTGCGGTACAGTGAGTCGAACGCGCCGAGATCCGGATGGCACCGAGGTTGTGTCCAGCAAGTTGCCGCACTGGTGTGGCCATCCTACAATGCTGCGCCGAAAGACGGCGTGACCAGCTGAGTTCCGGTCACTCTTGCGGTACAGTGACTCGAACGCTCCGAGATCCGGATGGCACCGAGGTGGTGTCCAGCAAGTTGCCGCACTGGTGTGGCCATCCTACAATGCTGCGCCGAAAGTCAGTGTGGGGTGCCCCGTTGGCTTATGAGGTGATGTCAGTAGTGGACCGATGTGTGAATAGGTCGGAAGCAGCACAAGGCGCCCTGCACTGTTGAGCTTTTTTCAATGCCTGTTTTTTGTTGTTTCCCCTCCATCAAAAACAAAAAAAAATATATAAAACTGTGCAAAAATACAAAAAAATGTTTAGAAAAGCAGTGCTTGTAAGACTGTCTGAAGCTCCTTTGCACCTGCTGCAGCTTCACTATTGCCCTGGTGTGGACAAAGATCGCCCATGACTTAGGCTGATTGAGAGTTTGTAGAAAAATGGCTTCAGATTTTCCACATATTACTCTTCAACATTCTTCCTAAATGTAACAATGTGAGACTCACTAGGAGAACGGCTGTTTATCTTTCCTTTCAAAATGCTGCCAACAATATTTTCTGAATGGAAAACACCATCTTGTAGCATAAAGGGCCGAAAGGGGTTCTGGTCTGGCCGATTGTTGGTGAAGACATTTTGACTATATCTTGGACCTGCCCGGCCTCGCCCAAAATGGCGCCGGTATAAATGGGACTCGTAACTCCTTGCCCGCAAATGTATATCTAGAAAATGTTATTGTAAGTGGCCCTGTCTTATTTTAATTACAAAATGTACGTCCACCGATTCCGCAACTGTTAGACACCTTAGTTCTTGCAACCTAATGGCCCGCTCGTTACGTTCCTCTACAGTGTAAATGTCTCCTCATCATATACGATTTCAGTTTGCTCCGTGGCCGGCCCACGTGGTTATAGGCCCGTATTTGTATACTGATATTTTCACAATAAAGGTTTTTAAAACAAAACACGGTAGTAGTATTTACATTGGTAAAGTTTTTACTTTTAGTCACTGTTTTCGAATCAGTAAAAGGCAAGTGAAATAAAGCAGTCCAATTACATGACGGATAAAAGGTATAATATGTAGGAACGCAGTAAAGATAAATGGTCAAGGGCAGTTGTGTTTTTCATTTCTGCAACATAAAGTGATCGATAAGAATCTGATAATCAGGCGTATCGGCGACTAAGACAGCAGGCCGAGTCTCTCTTACTCAACGGCTCCGTCATGGAACGAAGAAATGCCCTTTTTCTCGAAAAAGGAATATATTTTACTTGCAGGACAGTTGTAAATTTTCCGGGAAAGTACATTAGCCTGGAATATTATAACATATGTTTGAAAAAAAAAAAATGTTCGAAAAAAATAAAAAGCGTAATTTTTAGGTCATATGACCAAGCTTTTCATCATTAAATTAACAAAAGTAAAATGAACCAATGAAAAGTTTTATTAACAAGTCACATGACCTGTTATGCTTACGTTACGCGCTGCGCGCCGCGCCTCGGATCACTTCCGGGTGCGCTAACGCGGCGTGTCATAAAACGCATTACGTGACAACGTAGGTCAAGAATATAGTCTAAATGTCTCCACCAACCAGCGTTCAGAACACAACCCCTTTCAGCAGTCCAAAAAGTTCTGTTAAATGACAACAGAGGGGACAGGCAACAAGAACCATCAGTCAAAGAGGGGAGGGCAAATTCTTCTCTTCCGGGTCATGTTGGGGCGCTACCGGAACTGATCGAATTGGTAGTCTATAGTGTTTCTGGATGTTTCAGACTAAAGCTGGCGTCAGCATGAGACCACTACCATCTCGTAGCTCCGTCGTGGCCATTCCACGAGCAATCATGGCAGCCGCTCCCCACCAGAAGCCTGCGGGAGTCGGAGGCCCCCAAGACTTTTGTACAATCTTCACGGCTGAGGGGACGCTTTTCGAGAATGGGACCCAAGCCCTATCAGGGAAGCGTCCGAGTTCCAAGGTGTCCCAGGGCCATTTTCGTGGACCAGGCCCAAAACCGAAGAGCCGGCCGCCATTTTGAGAGTCCTGTGGCAGCCGCCTATCGCTGCACCGCAAGAGCGGGAGCAACTTAACTACATGGTGAGCGAGACGCTGTAGTCGCAAGAGCGGGCGGTAAACAGCTGAATGGCGGAAGAGGCACAGTGTAGCAAAAGCGGGCGGAATGGCAACTAAAACGGTAAAGGGGCGCCCCACTACAGCGTGTCTTCAGGTCAAACGGATTGTGGGACAAAGTCCAGAATAGAAGAGTCATCAAAAGGCAAAAAGTTCCGCCGGACCCCGGGAGCCGACCGCCTATGTCGGGGGCGATCTCAGGCTACACCAGTGCTATAAGACTTGGGGAGGGGGTCGGAGCCAAGCGTCTTCTCCGAGTCCGTGTCATCACACCGCCCCTCGGGGGCCTCCGTCAAGCGGTTTAGGGAGGTACCATATAACATTGTTTTCAAATGCAGTCAGGTCCACAAACGACCCTCACTTACTTTGGAATAGTGAAGCTGCAGTAGGTGGAAATAAGCTTCAGACAGTCTTACAAGCACTGCTTTTGTAAACATTTTTTGTTTTTTTTGTATTTTTGCACAGTTTTATATATTTTTTTTGTTTTTGATGGAGGGGAAACAACAAAGCACAGGCATTGAAAAAGGCTCAAACTCAGAACTCTGAACTATGGCACCCAATATCCAGGACTTTCCATCCGGATCTTGGCGCCTTGTGCTGCTTCCGACCTATTCACACATCGGTCCACTACTGACATCATCTTATAAACCAACGTTATGTAAATAGTTATTTAATAAAATGTTTTACCCTGTTTCTTTGCTGGTGTGTTGTCTATATTTTTAATATTTGCATAGGGTTTGTCGTTATTTTGGGCGGGGTGGGTGACGGAGCCGAGCTGTCTTGCAGCCCTCATGGTGTGGAGCTCAGTTCATCTCACTATTTTCGTATTTCTCATGAAGGGTTGTTTATAATATTTCTATTTTAGCGAGGTCAAAAAGAGATCTAATTAGTGGCCTACTGATTTTGCTCGATTAGTTTTATTTTTTTATACGATTTTTCACGATCTGCAAAGACTAAACAGAGTATTGCGACTTTGTGCTTGTTTGTAAATAGAGAATGAACCAAAGAGAATCAATTGAAAAACAGTAAATGCTTGGATAATAATCAATCAAATGGAGAGACAAGCAGGCAGGACGGATTACAACGGGGGTAAAGGCCTGCGTTAACTACTCTTCACTATCTGCAAAGAGAGAGTACTACTAAGAGAAAAGAGGGGAGGGGGGCAGCGTTCAAAGCACATCAGCGTGCATAAATACGAAAATGTTTTTATCTATCACGTACTTTACATTTTAAAGCTTTTCATATTTGCTATTAAAAAACCAATGAAATTCACAGAAAAAACCATAGGTTATAGTGGATATATAGTTAGGAATTTGCATTTACAAAACCTTGAAAATTCAATGAAAAAACCATAGGTTATAATCCATATATAGTTAGGAATTAGCATTTACAAAACCTTATTTTACTCGCATAAAACCATTGAAATTCCATATATAGTTAGAAGCGCTAACTATATATCGCGCACCCGCAATCCACTGCTGATGATGTCACATATTACATCATTCATGACATGGTCAGTGACATCACTGATGACATCACTGATGACATCTCAAATGACATCACTGATGACATCACTGATGACAACTCAAATGACATCACTGATGACATCTCAAATGACATCACTGATGACAACTCAAATGACATCACTGATGACATCTCATTTGTCATCACTGATCACATCACTCATGTGATAATACAATGAACCTCTTCAGACTCTAATATAACCTTACATACACTCAGTATAAACAGACACTCACAGACTGTCACTTATCCATGGAGTTACTCACACACCTAGTCAGTCATGCAAAGAATCAATCACACCTCCATTTCCTCAACTATACAGTTATACACATCTTACTTATTCAAACATATAATAACACATATTTACTCTCTTATATAATCCCTGATACAAGCTCACAGTGATCGATACAGCCACTCACACATTCACTGGCTCTTATGTTCAGTTATTTATATATGTCAACTCTCACATGTATTGTGTTTTACATACGTACTTACTTGCACATGTAGCAATGAGAAATCCATTCACTCACCAACACACCCATGCACAGTCAACCGCCCATATAGCTGTTTCCACATGCACTCTTGAACTCATACTCCTAGTGAATCAACTGCTTACACATCTATGCACAGAGTCACGCACCTCCCAGCCACCCACACACACACTCAGCCTCCCATTCAAATACTTGGGCAACCAATCAATAACCCATATAGCCACTCTTATAGCTACTGATCAACACATGCAGCAGCTTACACAACAACAAACATACTGATGCACAAATTAAGACAGTTTAGTCACTAACCCATGCACTCAGTGAGACACATTTAATCACTCTTTCATACAGTCAGTCATGCACCTACTAAATTCTTCATCCAGACACTTATACATCCACTCATTCTTCAATATGTAAAACATATTTAAACTTTACAGACACATACAATCACTGGATGTTGTGATCAGTGATGTCATCAGTGATGTCATTTGAGATGTCATCAGTGATGTCATCAGTGATGTCACTGACCATGTCATGAATGATGTAATATGTGACATCATCAGCAGTGGATTGCGGGTGCGCGATATATAGTTAGCGCTTCTAACTATATATGGAATTTCAATGGTTTTATGCGAGTAAAATAAGGTTTTGTAAATGCTAATTCCTAACTATATATGGACTATAACCTATGGTTTTTTCATTGAATATATATATATATATATATATACATATATATATATATATATATATCCAACAATCCGTCACTCGTTACCAAGCTCTGGGGTTGCACCAGCCAGGATACAAAGCACACGGACATGGACCAGTTAGGTGATTTCCTTATTTATTATCTAGTGCAGGTAGTCTCATGACGTTTCGGCTCCAAGAGCCTTGTTCACATGACAATGTTCTCAATTATGGTTGGCCCTTATAAAGTGTCAGTGATAGGTTCATTGTCGTCACATGAGAGGTCTTTGCATGGACATAAACAAAATACTTCGTTTACAGGGTAATTGCGATGTATGGCAATGTTGTTTAGATGCTATTTATAAATTACAGTAAAATGCGGAATTTAGCAACAATTAATTCGAATAGTGCATTGAAAATGGACTGTCAACATTGACAACATTATGGTTAAAACGAGGGGTCACAGCCAAATACCTTATATTGTAAAGACTATAAAAATTCAATATTTCAATATTTCTGGGTACAGCATTATTAATTATAGTGCCATATTAATCAATGTCAATTGCTGTGTATTAGATCAACAAATATATAAAGTGCAAGTGCAAGATTCTTAATGTGCTAATAACGCCTTTAGTGCAATTGTTTGTGCAAAACTATGCATTAGTGCAAATCAATCTATCCTCGTTAGGATACGAACACTAATAAGATCAAAATAGATAACAGTAAATTGTATAAAAATCTTCAATCAATGCACATCTTCGAATGGTTTCGCACAATTAAATTGATCAATAAAAAGACACCATAAAATATTGAATCAAGATTTGATAATACCAGAAACAGTAGTCATAGTAAAATACTTATGTTTAAAAGCAACCTAAAACACTTTCAACCACAATGTTGTCTACCACCCTTTAAAAGCCTAGCAGAAATTCATATTATGTACATGCATTGTGATACAAGTGATATAAGTGTCTTTTAAAAAAGTAGACTGAATTGACTGATCGTGAATTAAGACCCGTACAGTCAATCCAGTTCCTGA
The DNA here is from genome assembly GCF_964263255.1 of Lissotriton vulgaris. Taxonomy (NCBI): domain Eukaryota; kingdom Metazoa; phylum Chordata; class Amphibia; order Caudata; family Salamandridae; genus Lissotriton; species Lissotriton vulgaris. The sequence goes on from NC_141695.1 coordinate 1,207,480,274, forward strand.
AGTGCCCTAAAGTGATAATGATCAATGTAACTAAAAAGTAGCAGTACAATCAGTTCTTCATATCAGGGTTCCCAAAGTGTCTCTACCTCCCTTATCCTCATATAGTCCCTCCCAGCAGGGTGGTACTTGTTAATGAGGCGTATAGATGGGAAGCCTAATATTGTTCACCTTGATTCACAAAGCTCTTACGGTAAACATGTATATAAATCCTCGGTAACATTGAGGCCCCCAGGACTCTTGGTGTTAAGTAACAAGATACATTTAGTTTCCAGTTTCCTTAATTTGGCTTCTCTGTCCCCTCCTCTTCTATTGGCATTGACTGAGTCAATCACCCAATATTTCAGGGTAGCATTATTGCTTTGATGGTATTTCCTGAAATGCCGAGCCACTGGATAAGTGTTATCGCCATTGGTGATTGCACGTAAATGTTGAAGGATACGTTTGTGGACAGCATGTTTGGTGCTGCCCACGTATCTTAGTAGACAGGGGCATTGTAGGATATAGACCGCAAATTCGGTCTTGCAGGTCAATACCTGCTTAATGGGGTGTTGTGTGTCAGTAAACCCATCCCTGTAGATTTTAGTGTTTACCCCGTGGAGGCAGGCTTTACAGGTTTTGCACCGGTAAAAGCCCTTGTGTTCCTGCCACCAAGAGGATTTGACGTAGGGTTCTGGATTAGTTTCCACCAAATGGTCTCGTAAGGAGGGTCCCCTACTAAACGTTAAGGACACTTTTTTAGGGAGAGTAGTACCTATAATGGTATCATTAGTTACCAGGGACCAATGTTTATTCATGATCCTATATATCTGCTGATGTTGTCTGCTATATCCTGTAATAATACGAAAATTAGTACTTTCCTCTTTCTTATTACCAGCTGTCTCCATTGTAGTTATTATTGGTTGACCGGTTTTGTTGGTCAATAGCTCCTCCCTAGATAGTATCATAGATTTTTCTTTGGCTTCGTGAATCAACTGACTAGAGTATCCTCTTTCAAGAAAACGTATCTTGCTTTCCTCCTGAGCCCTCTCCAGGTCAATTGGGTTGCTGCACACTCGTCGTAATCGCAGCATCTCCCCATAGGGGCTGCTGGATACCAAGTGTGCAGGGTGTGCACTCGCAGCATGCAATATGCTGTTTCCAGCAGTGGGTTTTCGAAAGATTTTGGACTCAAGATGTCCGTTATTGATATACAATTCAGTGTCCAAGAATGTTACAGTTTCCTGACTTAGGGTAGCGGTAAATCTCAAGTTGAGGTCATTCATATTCATATCATCAATGAATTTTAACGCTTCTTCTTTGCTACCCCTCCAAATAGCCAACAAATCGTCGATAAAACGATACCAAGCGACTAAATTATCTTGGATGTTGTGTCAGTATTCGTGGCCTAGGACCAGCTCCTCCCAAGCTCCCATGTGCAAAATGCAAAACTAGGGAAGAAGCTGGCCACCATTGCCACTCCCTGTAGTTGGCGATAAAGTTGTTGATTAAACAAAAAAACATTGTTATCAAGGCAGAATTGTAACATGTTGAGAAGCATTACATTATGATCCTTGAATTCCGGACCCCTCTTTGACAAATAGTGATCAACTGCGCTTATGCCATCGCTATGCGTAATACTGGTGTACAAGGAACATACATCCAATGCTATAAGCCAATCACCATGAACCCATTCCACGTCTCTTATTTTTGTCAAAAAGTCCCCAGTGTATAAGACATGGCTTGATGTGAGGTACAAGGTCATGGGAGAATTAGCGGTGTATGCTTCAGGTACTACCTGTCTCGAATCCTTGAATATATACGTGCACGATGTCATTGCGCAAATATGTTGTCAGGCTCTGCTTTCTGGCCTCTTCGGGGCTGTGTTGCTAGGCCTATAACCTCCCCATCTGAACTGCCTCAGTGTCTGAAGTAGAATACACAGACTACTAAGGGTGTCCAACCAGGGAGGGAAAGGAAGGGGACAGCAGGGAGGGAGACCTGAAACGACAAAGAACAACTGGTGTAGGGAAAACCCACCCACTCAGGTACTTCTAGCCCTCCCACTTCTCTCTCACTCTCTTTACCTCACCGGTAGGGACAACAAACAAACCCTCCCGCTCGTACCTGTAAAGTAAAATACGTGAATGGTTCTGTAGTAGACTCTCAAGGAGGAGGTACCAGGCACTCCACCCAGCTGCAAGGATGACAAAGCACAAACACGTTTTCAGGAAAAGACCCTAACTCGAAGGGCTATTCTTATACTGGTATATCTGCTACACCTACCAAATGTGCACAATATATAATCCTCAATGGGGGAGTTAATTCCTTCTGACTATACCCCGCTTGGAGTCGCCTACATAGGCAAAACATAAGAAAAAAGTGAAGTAAAACGGAAAGCAATATCAATGTAAAGACAACAGAAATGGAAAGGGATATTGCAAAGACCTGGTGTTAAGATCACACCAGACACTGGTAAACAGCCACGTCCGTGGTTGTTAAGTTTTGGTCACCAGAGGGGTACACAATGTCTCGTACTGGTATGTTTGTTTTCTCCCACACTCTGAGAGACTCCTTAGCAATCCCCTCGGTTGTCAAGTTCGCTGCAAGGTTCTGGCGAGGACAGCCCCTCACTCGATAAACAAAGGTGTCCGGGTAATCCTTCCCCTCAGCCGAGAGGACAAAGCCCGTAAAGAAACAATAGTTAGCGCCCTTGCGCTGTGTTATCCAAAAGTCAAAACACCTAGAAGCCGGGTAATGATCACACACCCAGCCCTGTTGCTTCCCCTCCGTCGAGAGGAAAACCAAAGTACAATGAGAGTTACGCGTCCCTGCGTGAACTCCGACTTCGTGATGAAGTGCCGACAAAGTATAACAGATGCGGAAAGAATCCGATTTCTTACCGCCTCCTCGGTTTCTCACCAACCGTTCTACAGAATGCATCCAGAATTATCGGCAACAGCTTCTTCCTCAAGGCTCATTTGATGACTCGTCACGCACGTCCTGTGCGTACCTTGTGTGACGGCCCCTCGGCATGATGGGAGTTGTAGTTTGTTGTTATTCCGGTGTCGGGGAATCACGGATTATGAGTCTTCAAACACCCTGCCTGGCGGATCATGACATATGTTTTGTGCTGTTAGATTCAATATTGCAGTGAATTATTATATAATATTCTGTATATGTCAGAAAATGGATGATTAAAGGTTTTAAAAAACTCTGGAGCAGTCCATTCAGATCAAAGCAATTCATCATCAACATATCTCTTATTTTGGATAAAATTCTTATCACACCAAAATAAACATAAAATTCAAAGTGTAACATGCCGAGATCTAGCTTTGATATAATCACATTTACTCACACCGAATCTCTCTTAGGAACATTTTTGTTTATAGTCTCACAAACATGAAGCCTTCCCATGTTTACATGCGGTTTTAAAGGATGTATGATAGAACCACGACTAATGTGTCAACTTTTTTTTCCCATGAATATGCTTTACCCATGAATGCCTTTACATATATATATATATATTCACTGAAAAAACCATAGGTTATAGACCATATATAGTTAGGGATTAGCATTTACAAAACCTTAATTTACTCGCACAAAACCATTGAAATTCGCATATATAGTTAGTTGCACTAACTATATATCGCGCACCTGCAATCCACTGCTGATGATGTCACATATTACTTCATTCATGACATGGTCAGTGACATCACTGATGACATCACTGATGACATCTCAAATGACATCACTGATGACAACCCCCAGTGACTGTATGTTTCTGTAAAGTTAAAATATGTCTTACATATTGAAGAATGAGTGAATGTATAAGTGTCTGGATGAAGGATTTAGTAGGTGCATGACTGACTGTATGAGTGAGTGATTTAATGTGTCTCACTGAGTGCATGGGTTAGTGACTAAACTGTCTTAATTTGTGCATCATTATGTCTGTTGTTCTGTTAACTGTTGCATGTGTTGATCAGTAGCTATATGAGTAACTATATGGGTTATTGATTGGTTGCCCAAGTATTTGTATGGGAGACTGAGTGTGTGTGTGGGTGGCTGGGAGGTGTGTGACTCTGTGCATAGATGTGTGAGTAGTTAATTCACTATATGTATGAGTTCAAAAGTGCATGTGGAAACAGCTGTATGGGCGGTTGACTGTCTGCATTAGTGTATTGGTGAGTGAATGGATTTCTCAGTGCTACATGTCAAAGTAAGTACATATGTAAAACACAGTACATGTGAGAGTTGACATATGTAAATAAATGTGCATAAGAGCCAGTGAATGTGTGAGCGGCTGTATGGATCATTGTGAACATGTATCAGGGAGTGTATAAGAGAGTAAATAAGTGTTAGTATATGTTTAAATAAGTAAGGTGTGTATAACTGTATAGTTAAGGAAATGGAGGTGTGATTGATTCTTTGCATGACTGAATAGGTGTGTGAGTAACTCCATGGATAAGTGACAGTCTGTGAGTGTCTGTTTACACTGATTGTATCTAAGGTTATATTAGAGTCTGAAGATGTTCATTGTATTATCACATGAATGATATCATCAGTGATGTGATCAGTAATGTCAAATGAGATGTCATCAGTGATGTCATCAGTGATGTCATTTGAGATGTCATCAGTGATGTCATTTGAGATGTCATCAGTGATGTCATCAGTGATGTCACTGACCATGTCATGAATGATGTAATATGTGACATCATCAGCAGTGGATTGCGGGTGCGCGATATATAGTTAGTGCAACTAACTATATATGCGAATTTCAATGGTTTTGTGCGAGTAAATTAAGGTTTTGTAAATGCTAATCCCTAACTATATATGGTCTATAACCTATGGTTTTTTCAGTGAATTTTCAAGGTTTTGTAAATGCTAATTCCTAACTATATATGATCTATAACCTATGGTTTTTTCAGTGAATTTCATTGGTTTTTTAAAAGCTAATATCTGTAGCTGTAAAATGTATTTTTCTTTAAATCCAAAAATATATTTTATATGTTTATGATTAATTTTTTTTAAATATTTTTTTTTTCGCTCCCGGTTCGCGAACCGGGAAGCTTTCCGTTAGCTCAATTTGATGCCGCGACCCGGTCCGCTACCGGTAAACGTTCCGTTTGCGTAACTGCCACGTTAGAAATCAACATCGTGACGCGTCGCGGAAGCGCGACATATCACGTTGCCGCATAATGCGTCTTATGACGCGCCGCGTTAGCGCACCCGGAAGTGCTCCGGACCGCGAACAGAGGCGCGAAACGGAGCTTTCCGGAAGCGATCCGGAGCGCAGTGCGCAGCGCGTAACGTAAGCGGAACAGGTCATGTGACTTGTTAATAAAACTTTTCATTGGTTCATTTCACTTTTGGTTTCCTAATGATGTAAGACTAGGTCATGTGACCTAAAAATAACACTTTTCATTGGTTTAGAACTATTTTTTTTCCAAAAGGATGAAAGCCCCCACCTTTTTTCTCACTCTGACTTTCAACTTTGAGAAAGGAAGACCTATTTTGCACAGTGGAAAATGGCTTCACTAGTAGCTTCAGCTGGTGGACCCCCACCACCACCACCACCACCTCCTCATAGGAAGAGAGGACCACCTCCACAGTTCCTTGCAAACCCAGAGGAGGAAGAGGATCAAGAAGAGGAAGAGGAAGAACAGGCACCACAATTTTTAGAAGAGTTGCCCCGGGTATCTCATTATAAAAATAGTTTTATTTGGCAGTTTTTTTCATTTCCAGGAGGAGAGAAAAAAGAGAATGCACGCTATGTGACGTGCCTAATATGCAAGCAGAACTTATCTAGAGGCACAGAAAAGAAGTATAGTTATGGGAACCATACTATGCACCGTCACATGCAGAGGTGGCATCCTCTAAATTATAGCCGGGCAGAGATGCGTGACCTGCAAGACAACCCTCCAACTTCTGTGGCCAGGACATCAGCAGATATATCTCTGTCAGGGCCAGAGGCACGAGAAACAGTGGCAAACATCCAGGAAAATTTTGTGCATATGAAGATTGTTTGTTTATATTGCGGCACCTTATTTTCATGTGGCAATATGAGTATTAAGTTAGTTAATTTAGCATTTGAAAAACACCAATGCTCTAAACGCCCCAAGAAATAATTTTTTTTTTTGCTCCTGTTGAGCCCTTTTCAATGCCTGTTTTTTGTTCTTTCCCTTTCAAAAAAACAAAAAAAAACATAAAATTGTTCAAAAATACAAAAAAAACAAATAATGTTCGAAAAAGAAAAAAAAAATATAAAACAACAAAAACATTAAAAAAAAGTTCTTTTCAGAACTACCTCCCCTTTATACAAAAATTGCTAGATAGTGTAACACTGGCGAGCTGTATTTTTTTTTAGTTCGCTTTCCGGTTCGCTCGCCGGTACGCGAACCGGGAGCTAACCCCCAATTTTTTTTTTTTTTAAAAAAGGAGTAAGTGCAAGGGAAGTAAACAGACAGTAATATTAAAAGAAAGACAGCTATAGGGACTAAACCAGAGATGCTGTTTAATAGATTTATTTACCGAAGAATAGATGGAAGAGGATATAATTGTGGAAAACAAAATAGATAAGGAAGTGAAACAATCAAGCATCGAAAATGCAATAGGTCTCACAATAGAAGAGTTTGTCCCTTTGGTTTTGCAAATGGATGAGTGGCGTTGCGTGGATGAGTGGTGTTGCGTGGATGATTGGCGTTGCGTGGATGAGTGGCGTTGCGTGGATTAGTGGCGTTGCGTGGATGAGTTGCGTGTGTGAGTGGCGTTGTGTGTGTGAGTGGCGTTGTGTGTGTGAGTGGCGTTGTGTGTGTGAGTGGCGTTGCTTGTGTGAGTGGCGTTGCGTGTGGCGTTACTGTGAGGAGGGGGGGAGGAGAAATGCACACGGCGGACAGGGGAGGAGACGGAGCGGGGAGAGCAGAATGAGGGTGTAAAGCAGCCGGGGCCTTTGAAGTGAAGCTAATCTTCACTTCAAAGGTGTGGGAGGAGTGCGGCTGAGGGAACAGACGGCGATTTGGTAATGTGCACACTCATTTTAGGTCAATGCACTTGCGCATTGACCTAAAAGTCACGGGCACAGCTCCAAATTGCCACATTTAGTTAAACTTTGTTTAAAGCTCTATAGTCTGAAGCCCTATAGTAGGTGAATGTGATAGAAATGTAACGAAAAGAGTAGAAAACATTTACCTTATAATTGTTGTTAACTTATTCACTTTTTTTTTCATACTTTCAATCTGTGAAAGAGAGAACAAACATTTGAAAAATATTAAAACATGTATTTAAAAATTAGAAAAGACAAGGGAAAAGGTTGAAGGACAAACAGTTTTTCAACAACTTTGACATTTACAGAAACCTCTGCTTCTCCAGACCCCCTACACAGTCCTAAAGATATATATTTTAAACTAACAGTATCTTGATGCTGATGAAGTGAGGCCTATTTTGGAACATGGTGCATCTTTTGCACTGCTGATGTCTCACAACAGTGATGCAATGGCAGCGCAAAAGAGATGTAAAGCCATCATAAAATTGTCCCTAACATTTTAAATGATGGTTTCAGGATGCAAATAAGATGTGTCCTATCCAGAGGTTTGTTTGAGGTGAGGCCTACTCAGGTTTCAAAATAAAACAGTACCCAGAAGTGCAGCACTGTATGCATTAACTTTGACACTTACAGAAGCCTCAGTTTCTCCATGTCTACCTCACATTTCTAAATGTATATCATAAGTACAAAAAGTAGAGAATTAATTATACATGTTAAATGGTTTATTTTTGCTGTTCTCAGAATGTATAAAATTTCACTAAAATCAGTGACTTGAATGTATTCATCATGTAACAGCGGGGAAAAAAAAAACACAATCAAAATGATTGTGTTTAAAAAACCCATACAACATAAGAAATCAGAATTCAAAACTCCTTAAAATTAACTTACTTTCCATGACGTCGAAGGATGTCCTATGAACAGCTTACACTCTGTTGTGCTGTTAATATTTTCAGCCCGCCACTTTCTGAAAGAAAACCTCTATCGTTTTGAAAAATATGTTACATACGATAAACGACTTCTCACATTCTACCACATGTTTCCACAAAGCCAAATCATGTTAGAGCCATTTACAACTCTTGGAATTCTTGTAAGCAAATCCCGTCATTTTCTATTTTCGCAACTTTCAGAAAGAAAACGTTTAAGATTACTTTCACAATCCTGGACTACTAATATCTTACCCTTGTTGCTCACTCATGTTCTATATTTCCTATGACACTGATACTGCTTACTATGAAGCAGACTTACTTGCATCAGGTTTATATTTTTGAATTTTTAAAATGACATTATAATCAAAAGTTTGGAAAAATAATCTAGACAGCATTGCAGACTTACATTCCCTCTACTCCATGAACCTCTTGAAATTCCTCAGAACAAATTCCGAGATACATCCCTAAAATTTTGGTTTTAAAAACACCAGGTAAGAATTTTTAAGGTCAAAAGGCAATTTCTTTTTGAAAGTTAAAACAGAATTGTTGCAGAATGACCAGCCGTTTCTGGACTTTAAATAAGTTGTGTAATGTCCTGATGTTGTTGTAGGACCGTCATGATATATAATTGCTGCAGTTACAAAAGTCCTTCCTGATATTGACAACTGCGAAGCAACAACATTTTTAATTAAACTTGTCAATTTTGTTCCATCAGGCCTACATCGTTGGAACATTAAAATGACATACAGGCCATATCTTCGTATAAATAATGTTGACATCATTTCAGATTTACATTGGCTACACTCCATGTTGTGATCAGCTGCTTTTACTAGCTTATTAAAGGACACTGATTTACTGTCTGGCAAAGTTAAATATATAAATCTTTCTGAGTCTACACTAGTAGTACTTGATAGCCTACAGTTCTCGCAGTCATGCTGCCATTGATAAGAAAGGCCAAATAGATAATCTACATCTACACCCTCATCTTGCAATACATCAAGCATATACATTAAAAACTCCTGACAATCCTGCTGAATATTTTCAGAGAATTCTGTTTGACCTGAACATTCGTCTAACAGAAAACTAACTTCAGACACACTTTCTACTCTGGTTCTATCAGCACTACATTTCTCTAACACAGAATTCAACAAACAGCATAAACTTTGTTCCGAATTGATCACAATCTGTTCTTTGAAAGTCTCTAGTGAAAAGAGAACATTAACCACTACATTAGCATAGCAGTTGACACCAGAACTGTTTTCAAATTTACAACCAACAACATCTTCAACAGAATCCATTTTCTTTCTGCTTATAATCTCAGGTTCATCTACTTTTCGTCTTTTTGCTATAACCTCCCTACTATTGGTCACATTTCTTCATTTCGGGCCTACCACACGTTTCTCAAACAAAGGATATTGACGCAAATGTGGTGCATACTCTCTTCTTAACCTATTGTATTCCTTAACACAATCTAGATCCGCACAAATGTTTGTGACATCACAGTCAATCAAGTACAATCCCGATAAAGTTCTAACTCGTGACAATGCCACATATGCCATACCCTCCTTGAACACAGAACTGCCAATATTCACCAAAGCACTATCTACACTTAAACCTTGCGATTTATGGATTGTTACCGCATATGCCAAGCAAACAGGAAACTGCTTACGCCGCACATATAAGTCTTTTACAAGCAAAAATCTAGCAGAAGAACGACCAATTAGCTCTACTTCCTCAATGCCATCAAATTTAATTTTTAAAAATTCAATTCCATCTCTATTTCTGTATTTCTCAAAATCAACAACATTACCCATTGATCCATTTACCAGACCTCTTTCAACATGTAAATTCCTTCTCAAAATGATTCGGCAATTTAAGCACACATTCAAAGTCTTTTCAAAACCCGCAGTTTTAGATATAGTCTTCTCTAATGAATCCAATTTAGATTTCAAATTCTCAGACAAAATAATTGTTGCTCCCATATGCTCTATTTTGTCAATAGCTTCAAGTTTCACAATCTCTTGTTTTTCTAAATTCAACATTTTGTTGTTGAAGATGGCTCATTCTGCAAGAGTTGGCATCAAACATATTCCAGATTTCTTCTCAGTAATTTTCTTAAAAATATTCTCAGGCACAATGTCTTGTTCTGGATATAAATTTGACAGTAATCGTGAATGTAAAGCTTCTTTCGCATGCTCGGTCACTTTTCCAATTCTAACATCTTGTAAAATATTCTTGTAATCTTCATCCTTCGCCTGACGCATATTTTCATGCAGTTCAGCATAATTGAAGTTTAACCATATATTGACGTTGCCAATGCTCCCTAGGCACTTCCTGGTATCTTCATGCATGAGTATTTTGAACACAGGTTGTCCTTTCACTGGTGTTAGCTGCAGAAGATCTCCGAAAACAATGATGTGTTTGCCACCAAATAACACATCATACTCTGTTTTAAGAACTTCTTGCATTCTCAAATGCACAAAGGCAAGCATGAGATTTGAAACCATGCTTACTTCGTCAATGATAGGAAGTTTCATTTTCCTCAAGACTCTTGAAACTTCACAACAAGCATCTCCAGATAACTTGTGGTATTGTAATTTGTTGTCATGCTCCACTGGCAACATCAGTAGACAATGCAAAGTAATTCCTTTAATGTTTTGTGCTGCCAGTCCAGTTGGAGCGGTGACAACACAAGACAGCGATGACTCAGTCCTTTCCTGCAAATAACAAGAAATTGCTTTAATGAGGAAACTTTTTCCAGTTCCCGCTTCTCCACTCACGTACAATCGGACAGGCATCAACGACGTACATGAGCACTCTTTCTTCTCATGACTTAATCCATGCTCAATTTGCTTGGTAACTTCGTCATATATTTTCCTCTGCTCAACGTTGAGTTGTCTTTCCAAGTCTTCTAAGTTAACCGCATCCTCCTGAGCATGTGCCATGGCTCTTTCTACTTCATTCATAGCAGTGGCGGCTTCATTTTCGATAACAGGTCCTCCTAGTGGATCCTGACTCAATGAAACAGTACTCTGACTGTCCTGAGAACTGTCTCTAGCAATCTCGGCTGCAATCGTTGCTTCCTGCTCGATTTCCAAAGTCAACATTTCTAGATATTTGGGAAAAGCAGAACATTCTATGGTCTCCTTGGCGGCATTGAAAGAGTCTTCGTAACAAAGAAAATCGCCAAGCAGTTCTTCTTCTGCACGCCAAGGCTTGAAAAGTTGCAAGAGTGCTAAATAGAAAAACTCTTTTTTTTCTGGAGATTCGCCACTCAATTTTCGATGGTTTACCAAGTGGCATTTTCTTTGCTTGACCAGACATCCCTCACTTCCAATTACAGCATACACTCCTTTCTCAATATCTTCTTTGATGTTCCTCTTGAATATGTAATTTCGTAGAACCTCATATAGACAAACATTCTCGAGGTGACTGCTTCGATTTGGATAATATGTATCCAACATGTTGGTCTTCAAAATGTCGGTACTGTTTGGCTCCTTTTCTGCCAAATACTCAATTTCCCGGACAGGTTTTAGAACTCGATTTTGCATTGCAGCAAGACCAAGACTCGCCCAAACGATACTCCTGGATTTGGCATAGAGACTTGCTGAAGACAACCGGTCAGAACATTCGTAAGCTCCGATTTCTCGATGCGACAACATCTTCAGACTGAAACTGTACAACTTCTTGCTGAGGCTCTTTTCATGGGAAATATCCTCCCACATATCCTTCAATTCTCTCTTTTCTTTTTTGGTGATGTAAGATGTCACATACCGAGCCACAGCCATACAGTTGTCAGCCACAAACTGTATATCCATGTTAGCATTCCACATGGACAAAATCACTGGGTTGTAGTCGTTGATGTACTTGGACTCTTCGTTTCTTTTCAAATTGTATGTGTTTTTGGGTGATTTCCTCGTCACATTATGTCGCAGCGAAGACATCAAACTGTTTACTCTTCCTTTAGAAATCACCGGTCGTGGAAAGTTGAAACGACATTTGGTGTAGAACTTGTCCTTGTTTCTGAATTTACGACGACAGTACTTTCCACAACGATGGCTTTGGAAACGTAGAACTTGTTCTCTTAGGCTTTTCTTCTCCTTTGCGTTTGGAACAGCACACGTAGAATACTGTTCTATGAAACTCATCAATAAGTCATCCGGATCTGTTCCAAATTTAGGTGCATCCTTGATCCACAGCAGCATATGCATATGAGGAGCACCTCTTGCTTGGTACTCCTTTCTCCAGAAGAAATCCAACACCTCTCCAAGAGGTGGATTCTTCTTATTCATGATGAAAGACATCATAGCTTCAAATCTATGATTGAAGTACCTGCATACATTCACTGGATCCAAAGAGCACAGTTCTCCGGGTGTCTTGAATTCAATATTTTCAATGTTTCCATTTGCCTCTCGTAGAAATTCAAGTAAGTCTTCCCAGCTATACTCGGCACAGCTGAGAGTGAGGAACCATGTCGGAGTTCCTAAGTTCCTCAGCATACATTTTAAATCACCATGACGACGGTACCAGTACTCATTAGTACCACGCTGACACGCCATGAGATTAATTAGGTGAGAATCCAAAATACTGTCTTGGACATTGACTTTATCCATAAAGTCCCTTGCCGAGATGTTTCGCATCTGTATACCACTTTTCAAGATGTGGTTCACTGCATATGACAGTCCTGACAGATCGCTTTCAAACAGGAGATGAAACAAATAGGGAATGCATTGTCGAAACCTAGCATCTTCTGCATACAATCGTAAAGTCCGGTATTCTGAAGCAGGAATTTGAACAGGTCGCTCATCATATCGTCCTCCTCGACCAGTGGGAAATAGCTGTGGGAAACACCGAGCTTTCAAACTTTCCTCCCAAACACTAATGGGACTCCCTTTGGCTTGTTTCATTTGAAACAACTCAATAGCATTCCCCATAACTTCCTTGGAATGCAAAGGATGAACACTATAATGTTCATATATTTCTTCCTTTTTAGAGGCTTCTACTTTTTCAATTTGACCAGGACACAAATCGCTATCCTCTTCCTCACTTACTTCCTCTTCTGAAACATATACATTCTTATAGTACTTATTATTTTTTTTAAATACAATGTTGCCTTTTTGACTTTCCTAACATCCACTAAATCTTGCCATATTTTCTTACTCTTTGTCGGAACACCATTAACTATGATGACTAGAGGTTCCTCTTCCACTTTCTCTATTCCAATTGTGTTAATGTTTTTGTTCAAATCTAGAGGCAAATAAACAACTCTTCCCTTTAATCCTCTCTGTAAATCTGATGGAGGCAACTTCCCTGTCTTTGGCTCCATTCTTACAATAGCCTGAAAGGGATGGATACTTTGAATCAAAATAGATTCATAAGTATTTAAATCCTTCAATTCAGAAGGAATCTCAACCAATTCCAGATTATTATGAACCGCCCTAGCAGGCATCTGGTTTTGGTTTAATTTGTTACAACAATAAGTACACACACGTTGATCCGATCCCAAATCAAAACAATTTTCTACCATCAAGTATGTTGCGAAATCCTTCCATTCACTATTATTTTCCCTTTCACTTTCTGCATATAAATCCACTAACTTAGTCTGATTCTTATAATAAGTGCGTCGACAACACACACAAGTGAAATTAGGCCTCTCACTTGATTTCACCTGAAACGTGGCAATTTCCTTCTGAAAATTATCTGTACTGGAAACCTGTACATTATCTTCAACATTACCCTCTTCTTCTGGGTCAATTTGAACATTCTCCTCTTTACTTCCAAAGTAACAAAACTCAATTTCTTCACAAATATTCTTCACATCTATTTCAGAACCATGGAAAAGAGCAGCACATAATTGTTTAAGCATAATTGCTGGACTCTTAGCATAATACAACATTCTAACTAATTTCCTCACTTTATTATGATGCACTGCTAGCATCCTAAAATGATGAAAAACACTCTGGCATACTCTCCTGGAAAGACAAGCCAGTGAATGACCATGCAAACCTGTCACTTCTCTCACTCTGCAAGGATCTAATTCTTGCAACAACTTCATTTTCTGCTTCAAACTTTTCTTATTAAATGTCCGTACAAAATCACAAAGCAAATCGATTGAATCCTGTCGCACACTGCAAATACTACTACAGTTCCAGGTGTACACAGGACCCTTAGGACGTCTTCCTAAAACCTCATTACCTAACACCTCTTCTGTCTCTGTTGTCACAAGTTTTTCTTTTTCAACTGGACATCCATCTTTCACTTCATAAGCTCGACCACTGGTGTCAACTGCATGCACCAAATCATTATCCTGGAAATAACTCTCCTCATTAAAAAATGCCTCAGAACTTGAACTATGCATCCAGTCTCCTGAGAAAACATCACAAAAATTACTACGATTAATTATTCTCTTCCATCTACTATTTGTTTTGAAATCATAAATTACCTTGTTTACCTTCCTAATTCTGTTGATTATCAAAATAAATAACTTTCGTTTAATTTCAAATGCCTGATCAATAACTTTCTCAACTTTTTTTTTCTCTTATAAAAAACCACTTTCTGTTGACCTTTGTTAATATTTTTTAACAAATTGCCAATTATCCTGTTGCAGAACATTCGTTTACGAATGTCCCTAAACTGTTCTTTCCTTCTGCTATCATGCACAGAGTTATCTCTTGCTCTAGCAGTAACATTTTTGATTGGCCCTTCCTTTCCGTTTAAATTGCTTCTCTTTTTCTGGACTGAAACATTTTCTGTAGAAATACTTTTTTTACTACAAATTTTTCTTATGAATGATTTTGTGGTCTTACCCGGTGCTTTCTTGGTGACTTGACAAGTTTTTTTTGTAGAGGACTGCTGCAGTAATTGATGGACCTGCTGTCTTTGACGTCTTGTAGCCTTTCTAATTCGATTCTTAGTTGGCATTTTCAAATTTTGAAATAATCTGCAGTTGAATCTGTGCTAAATTATAATAAAAAATGTTATTAATCACTATTACCAAACAGTAAATCAATAACAGTCATCAAAAACTTAACACCCTGCTTGTTATTTTAACATAGAATAATTTTTAGTGTATTGGCAAATTTAGAAATCATAAATAGTAGCAAAGAAATTAAATGCTTCTACATTTTACCTGTGTTGATTTATATGTGAATCTGAACTAATTTTACGAGTATATTTGATTATTTTAATAAAGACACTACACACAAACTATTTTTGAACTTTTGCTTAATTTTAAATGAAACGGTTTACATTTTTACTACATAGGCTCAAGCAGATCAGCTTCCCACCCTATATCATACAATTCTGACAAATCAGCATTCTCATCATATTCTTCATCATCCTCAGGATTTAAATGATCTAAGGGATCTACTTCCACTGACGTTTCAATGACAAGTTCAACGATAAGATCGAGATCAACCGATTGCTCATTATCACTCATGCTTGATGTTGTCGTTATCTTTAAAAAAAGAGAACAACAATGAGATGTTGCAGACTAAGACACAAATCTCAGAGACTAGAATAGTAAAATTGTTTAACAAGAGTATCATTTTGCAGCTATTATTTAGCCATGTCCAGCGATGCTGAAGAGGTGAGGCCTATGTCTAAGTCTTCAGTAAACAGGACTCATCTCTTCTTAACCTAGGATAAGCCTCACCGACTCTGTGTCCCCTGCACATACTTAAATGTATAGGGACAGATTTATGTTAACTGGCACATCCCCAGGGATGCACCAGTTAACGTGCACCACTGCTCTGCTACCCATGGTGTGCCGCATTTACAATGTGGAGCACCATTGAATAAAAACAGCACACATGCGTCACGCATCGGTACCGCAAAAGCAACACATTGCACAAGTCACGTCGTAAACACGACATGTCTACTGCAATGCACAGGAGGAAGCCACACATTGCATAGTGCTTCACTCCTTATGCCTGTTTCAAACAGCCATAGGGATTTGATTCAGGAATGCTATAAAGCTGACTCAGTGAAATCTTCTAAATTTCACTGTGTTAGTTTTACAGGACTTTCATGCAAATGAATGCCCACCCTGCAACAAAACACCTATATGAAACCTGACGCAGGTTTCATGTGGCACAGGACTTTACAGCATGACACATCCGTCTAGATGCATCAAGTTGTAAATTTGTCGCCACATAGCAAATCTTTTGCACCGCCGCTGCAGAGTATAGAGGAGATAATACATGTGAAGGCCTACCAATGAAGTAAGTCATGTCCACTTCACTCTTGAACAAAGGCCAGACCTCTTTTGTGTCCGTGGACAGACCTAAACTTCATCTGCACAATGTTATTCATAAACTTAGGAAACACAGGCGATGTAATTGATAAATGTGGAGTTTCTTTTCCTCAATTCACAATTACATCACCTGTGTTTCCTCAGTGACTTAAAATGCCCTAAGACACATGAAAGGGGTTTTTTGATTGCCATTGCACCATTTTTGGATCACTTTTAACATGGCTATGTAAGTCAAATAAGCAAAATCTAAATTTGCCAAGCACAGATGGAAGCATATTTACAAGGAACTTGCACCACGGGGAAAGGTCTTAAATTAAAATGGGAAAAATAACATCAGAGACACTCAAATGCCTTATAAATATGCCCCAAACAACCTATGAAGCTCTAGCAGTACATATCCAGAAATGTAATTGATTTGAAAAAAACGTTTTTAAACACAACATATAAATCAATTATATACCTACATTCAAGAGGAAATGACTTAAAATGTCCTTAAGACACATGAAAGGGGTTTTTTGATTGCCCTTGCACCATTTTTGGGTCACTTTTAACATGGCTATGTAAGTCAAATAATCAAAATCTAAATTTGCCAAGCACAGATGGAAGCATATTTACAAGGAACTTGCACCACAGGGAAAGGTCTTAAATTAAAATGGGAAAAATAACATCAGAGACACTCAAATGCCTTATAAATATGCCCCAAACAACCTATGAAGCTCTAGCAGTACATATCCAGAAATGTAATTGATTTGAAAAAAACGTTTTTAAACACAACATATAAATCAATTGTATACCTACATTCAAGAGGAAATGACTTAAAATGTCCTTAAGACACATGAAAGGGGTTTTTTGATTGCCCTTGCACCATTTTTGGGTCACTTTTAACATGGCTATGTAAGTCAAATAATCAAAATCTAAATTTGCCAAGCACAGATGGGAACATATTTACAAGGAACAAGCCCCACGGAGAAAGCTCTTAAATAAAATGGGAAAAATAACATGAGAGACACTCAAATGCCTTATAAATATGCCCCAAACAACCTATGAAGCTCTAGCAGTACATATCCAGAAATGTAATTGATTTCAAAATACGTTTTTAAACACAACATATAAATCAATTGTATACCTACATTCAAGAGGAAATGACTTAAAATGTCCTTAAGACACATGAAAGTGTTTTTTGATTGCCCTTGCACCATTTTTGGATCACTTTTAACATGGCTATGTAACTCAAAGAATCAAAATCTAAATTTGCCAAGCACAGGTGGGAGCATATTTACAAGGAACAAGCCCCATGGAGAAAGCTCTTAAATTAAAATGGGAAATATACCATCAGAGATACTCAAATGCCTTATAAAGAAACAGACACCATTATTTCCTTGTGATAAATTTTAAAAGCATTCCTTTTCCTCCAAAACGATTTTCAAGTAATAATTTGAAAACACTGCACAGCTCCTATGTACAAAAACACCCTGTCAGTACTAATACTTCACATTATCTCCAATTACAATTTCTCAAAGAAACAAAATCTATTTGTAAAACACTTGAGACAAAGCAACATTTTAAAAACACAGATTTCTTCATAATTTTCTCCTTAAAGCATACTATTCTCTATCTAAATTAAATAAATCTTTTCTCACCTTAGCAAATACTTTATGAGTTTCAAAACAGTCTCAGAAATACACCAAATTGTCTTCAGCAGAACAAAGAGTATGCACTCCAGAGGCTGCAGCTATAGAAAGCACAGAAATGCTGACATTCATCACACATATCTCTCATGTCAGCCAATCAAAACTCTTCCCTCACTTTTTTCAAATCAAAACCCTTCCCCCCTCTGCCCTCTCTGCCTTTTTTGCATAGCAACCACCTCCTGAAAGACCTCTGATGTTTGCAAGTTCACACAACAATGTTTCAATTGAACTCTGAACTCTCAGTGCACCTGCGTATCCAGTGCAATCTTTCATTAAATGATTTTTCTTGACCATTCAAATTACATCTTTCAAAGAACACATCCATGCACCCTAACTTTCTGTTTTCAGAAATGGAAATCCACCAATCACTGCTAGTGAATCATTTGCACTGAAACTCCACAGTTTGTTTTCTTTACAAACTCCTACTGTTTTATCTGCCATTTCATTACCACACTTCATCTGACTGCAGCAGAACCTTCTCTCACCATGTTTTCTGTCTGCATTGTTGGACATAGTTACATCTACTGGGCTCAAAGGTATGCTGAGAACAGAAATGTACCTAACCTCAATTTACAAGATGTGGAAATTAAGTGGTTTGGCCACAGAGGATTAAAATGTCACCAATTGATACCATTGGTGAAAACCTTTATGCATTTGCCAAAACCTGACCTGTTAATAGTGCACTGGGGTGGAAATTATTTGGGCACTTTGACTGGGGTAGGTCTAGAAATGCTTTTAAAGGACACCTTTGAGCAATTAATGGCACTTTTTCCTCAAACTGCCTTGGTATATTCAAATATATGCCAAAGACAGAAATGGAGGTGGTCGAACCAATTTTGTCCACAAATTGAGAAGTCGAGGAAGCATGTAAACAAATCTGTTTCAGCTTACATGAGAGACCATGGAATGGGCTCCATGTACAACAATAACTTGCGTTTTTGCATGCAAGATATCTACAGAGGAGATGGAGTTCAGTTCTCAGATGAGGGCAACAGAATTTTCATTTTGAATTTAAGACTGTGCATTGGTACCTACTTATAAGTACCTAAATGTACCATAAACCCAAAAGCTCTTCTCAGAGCTACCCTACATCTAATCACTCACAATTATTATTTTTCTCTAACTTTTTTCACTAATTTTCAACAAACTACGCTCCCCGGAGTGCTACCCGGTACGCAAACCGAAAGCTAACCGCGCGAACTTTCTTTAAAAAATGTTTTCCCCCGCACATATGGGCCTCCTCAGCCACCCTCAGAAAACCTAGGGGGTCAAGATACGTCTACCGTGCCCCCTTCTACCCATTCTGAACATTATTTGCCCTCCATCTTGTATCTTAATTCGACTGAAACACAAAATGGTGGACTCCCGTAACGCTGCTGGTTCGCGTACCGGGGCGCTTTCCGGAAAGCGCTCCATTAAAAAAGGTGGGAAAGTAATTTACAAAAAAACGACTGGAAACACTTTCACCAAATATAGATTAGCTCATACTACATACCAATCCCTACCATTTTCATAAATTTATTTGGAAATCCATTTAGCCATTTAGCCTGTAGACCTCTCTAAATACCCTGAGGTAAATTACTTCACAAAACACATCTGAAGTGTTGGAATTGACAACCAATGAAAATGTTACTTTCATTTTCAATTTTTTTTTACCTGACATTTGATTGGTTATGTACCTGAATATATATAAAGGAAGAGAAGGAAACACAGCCATTTTGACTACTACTTCCTGGTGTACATTTCAATAGGATTTTCACTAATAACTTCAACTTCTTTTTAAAGGTAAGATGTTATTTTATAAATTTGAAAGGAGAACTATGTTATGCACTTTAAAATAATTTGGGAAAACATTTTCAGATAGTTATATACTGTCCCTCTGTAACAGTTACACATTGAGAAAGGCTTGTTTATTATAATTATGGATTGATTTAGGTTTCTATGATATAATTATGAATTTACTTAGGCTTCTTCACAGGCACTTTTTAATAGTACTACTTCACGCCTGAAACCATACAGTGCCCAAAGATAACTTCTCTGTTATAAACTCACAAGTACCTCTCTGAACTTAAACCCAACAGTGCCCTATCTCTACTGATATATTTATTTTTTATGCAAATTTCAGCACAAAAATGGAAGGAGAAAAGAACGTTTCCTTTGAAATTGCCCTAGAGATGAACAATGAGGAAATCATTGAACACATTGACTTGGAATTCATGGACGAATCACGAGACCAAGAACTTCTACAATGTGTAGAATCTGTGTATTTGTTACTTCATTATGAGGACGATGTGGGAAGTTATGTTCGCTCAACAAGAGGACATTTCGGACAGTCATATGTTAGACAGTCTATTAAATTTTGGAAAAGAATCAGAAAAATAAATTTATATTTAAAAATCAAAAAATGTTCGAGTCTTTAATCATTTTTATATGTAATTCATAAACTAGTACCAAATTGATTATAATGTAAAGTCAGACTTATAGTATACTGTGCAACTTTTTTATGTTACACAATAATTTTGCTCATAGTTACTTCCTTTCTCCAACTATATTATCTCCAATATGTATTTAAAATTGGAAGCACAACAAAAAATACTGTGCAACTGTTTTATGTTACATAGTAAATAAAAAAAATCAACAAAACAAACAATCAATTAACATACAATATTTGAAAAGTCTATCATTCTTTTTTCCTCATAGTACGCTCCCCGGGACTATTTTTTTGCCCCGCGGGGCCCTTTTATAACCTCCACATCAAACCTAGGGGGTCAGGGAGGATCTACTATGCCCCCTTATGGCCATTTCCCCCTTTGTTTTGGCCTCCTCTTGTCTCTCGATCCTACCAAGAGACAAGATGGCGGCCGCTCCGGACCGTTTAGAATGTTGACAGACACCAAAGAGCCAATCAGCTTCGCTTCGCGAAGTTCCGTTTCGCGTCAAGTACGCGAACCGGAGCGCTGCCCGGAGCGCTGTTACAGATATATATCTTTTTTTGAACGTTAATTTCTCAAAATCCACTGGAGCACATATATTGTGACCTAGCAAAGGCACATCGGGCTAACAGTCCCTACAATTTTGCCAAGTTTCATGCAAATCCATTCAGCCGTTCGGGCTAAAAGTGAGGCCAACCGCCCTATGGAAATTAACATGGGAAAAATGCGTTTTGGGACCCCCCTTTTTTCTCGGCCCCCCCTTGACAAAACCCCCCCAAAGTTTCAGGGGCTACTCAGAAACAAAATGTGCCATTTTCCTGAAAATTTCAGCCGATTCCGTCCACAAACGCCAAAGTCATTAGACATAGAATTTTCAAAAGTCCCATAGAGAAAAAATCCTAACTATATATACCTACTGGCGACCGCCAGTAGGTAATATATATATATATATATATATATATATATATATATATATATATATATATCCAACCAACAACCTTCTCTAGTCAGGAAAAAGAAATCCGGGCCACTTGTAAGTGCAAAGCGAGATTTATTCAATGGCTTTCTCGACGCGTTTCGCAGTAAGTTCTGCTTTTTCACGAGACCGAAACCAACCAAGAAGTGCAAGTTATATACAATCACATGGTACAGTCACATGGTATTAGATTCATACACATGGAAAACAGACTACCCTTAACTTTGTGGGCTGTGTCCTATGTAAACAAATACTCGTTGTGCGGTGGAGTGGACATAAATTGGTCAAGAATATCTAATAATGGTGCACAGTGCAGTTTATCAGATTAAATTAAATTAAATTAACTCCTCGTGTGGCCCCAGGATTGGTAAGATGGATTCTTGGCACCCAACCATCTAAGGATTGTCTTGTGGTGCCGTTACTGTGATTGCGCCCAAGTGGGCGAGGCCACTTCATAAGGAAGGTCGCCGTTCAGTAATATTTACCAAACGTGGCTAATATTCAGACAATAATTGTGTCTAGGGTACTAAGTGCAGCCCATGTGGGCACATAATTAGACCAAGAAAAAGGGGGTTCAATCAATAACCTTTGCACCTTGAATTAATTCATACTGTCCGTGGCTAATATTCAGACATTGAATATGTCTAGGGTACTAAGTGCAGCCCATGTGGGCACATAATTAGTCCAAGAAAAAAGGGGTTCAATCGATAACCTTGGCACCTTGAATTAATTAATTCATACTGTCCATCTCAGAGATTGCGCCCCAGTGGGCGAAGCCAAATCATTCTGAAGTTCACAGTGAAGTCCATTCATACATTCCATGCTCATCCGAGGTTTGTACTTTTGGATAGATTCCCAGGCAATTCTGTAAACCAAAAAAGTGAGAGACATGCGATGAGTGACTGTACTAAACGTCATAAAGTAATAACACAAAATAAGTTAAAAAACGGCAGATATATACACAGAGAAACTAGCATGTCAACCTAAGTGAACACTCAATTCCTCATGTAAATTGTGGCCATTGGGTTGGGTTGTCCTGTACTTGATGATCAGTCTAGATTCAAGTCTTCTCATCTCTTTTATGCGATCTCCCCCCCGTTCTCTTGAAGGGACTGTTTCCAGGACACAGAATGATAGCAAGTTGGCATTGCTTTTGTGGTGCGTGGCGAAATGCCTAGCAATGGGATACTGCTTGTCCCCATTGGTTATGGCCCGCATATGTTCAAGCACTCTTTTCTTGGCCTGATGTTTCGAGCTGCCAATGTAATGCAAATGGCAGGGGCATTTCAGTGCATATATCACATGGTCTGTTAAACATGTCACATGCTTGGTGATTTTAAACTTATTGGTATCTTTTGACAGTTGTATTTCCTTTATGTTTTTACTGTTGCGATAGGCTTTACACCTGCCGCAAATGTAAAAGCCTTGTACCGGGTTTCTCTGTTTGATCGTCTTGGGTAAGAGAGTCGAACAGAGAAGATCTTTCAAGGATTTAGGTCTTCTGAATGTAAGTTGGGGATGCTCAGAGATTCCTGGTGCTAGATCTTTGTCCAGTTTTAAAATGTTCCAGTATTTGCTGAGAGCTTTCCTTACCCCCTTGGAGTCACAGTTGTAGTCAGTAATGAATCTACTGATTACACCTTTGTCGGACTGACTCTCTGGTATATTGGGGCTGAGGAGGCTTGTCCTATCTCTCTCTTTCACTTTAGCCAGAGCCCTGGCTATGCATTTGCGACCATACCCTCGTTCTGTAAACCTTTCACTCATGAGGGTTACCTCCTTGTTGTAGTCTAATTCATCAGAGCAATTTTGTTTAGCTCTGAGAAATTCTCCTACTGGGATGGAGTTAATAAGATTGGTCGGGTGACAACTTGAGGCGTGTAGAAGGCTGTTCCCAGCCGTACTTTTACGGAACAGGGTTGTGGCAAGAGTGTTCTTCTTGCATTCAACCCTTACGTCAAGGAATTCAATAGTTATGGGATCTGTGTTACAGGTGAAACTCAGGTTAAAGTCGTTACAGTTCAATTCCGTGACGAAGTCCACCGCCTCTTGCTGGCTACCCTTCCATATAACGAAAATATCGTCTATGTAGCGTAGCCAGCAAGCAACTTTAGTGAGGAATGCCGGGGACTGGTAGACCACCTTCTCCTCCCAGAGTCCTAGGTACAGACAGGCAAAGCTCGGCGCAAAACAAGTCCCCATCGCCGTGCCAAGCAGCTGATGGTACACTGTTTCATTAAATAAGAAGAAGTTCTTGGTCAGGCAAGTAAGTGCCATTTCAAGAATCATCTCCGTGTGGAGAAGATAGGAAATAGACCGTGTCTTGAGGAAATGTCTACATGCCTCAATCCCTTGCTGATGGGGAATACAGGTGTAAAGGCTATTTACATCGAGTGTCATAAACAACCATTCAGGGCCCCAGGGCATGTTATTTATGTTATTTGCACTTCTTGTTTGGTTTCGGTCTCGTGAAAAAGCAGAACTTACTGCGAAACGCGTCGAGAAAGCCATTGAATAAATCTCGCTTTGCACTTACAAGTGGCCCGGATTTCTTTTTCCTGACTGGAGAAGGTTGTTGGTTGGATGTCATTGGGATTCGCTATCCCATTCGAGGCCCGCCTTTGGCAAGTGGCAAGGTTCTACAGCGACTCTGTTGGTTGGATATATATATATATATATATATATATATATATAAATATATATATATATATATATATATATATATATATATATATATTTATATATTCAGCCAAACAGTTTACCACCATACAAAATCAGGCACCGACTCTGTGGGATGAAGTTATATATATATATATATATATATATATATATATATATATATATATATATATATATATATATATATATATATATATATATAATTTTGTGCAAATTGCCAAGAGCAATTCGGAAACGCCACTCGACAGCGCTGCATTTCCATCTCTGCCTGCTTCTACCCCTACAGATGATTGATAGTGCCGACGCGTTTCAAGGTGTGACCCTCTTCCTCATGGGCTTGCACAAAAACGGCTCTTGACTCACAAATCATTTCCTTTTCCGGCTTAATTTATTCAAACCCCCAGGCGTGCATTAACTCCCACGTCATTCTGCTGCATATTGGGATTTGAAGTCCGTGAAAAAAGTCAAAAGCACGTTTTCCAATTAGTGCTTTGATTTTTTACCTTAGTAGGTTCTGTAGAATCTCAGCAGGTTTCCTTGGCGAAGCGGCGCTGTGCCCAGGGAGTCCTAAGCAGTGTTAAGACTTCGGCCTCGTCCACGGAGATGACACTCCCCTCCCGTGGATGATGGTGCAGTTCCCACGACCAGACTGCCGTAAAGTTATTTTTGTGCAAATTGCCAAGAGCAATTTGGAAACGCCACTCGACAGCGCTGCATTTCCATCTCTGCCTGCTTCTACCCCCACAGATGATTGATAGTGCCGACGCGTTTCAAGGTGTGACCCTCTTCCTCATGGGCTTGCACAAAAACGGCTCTTGACTCACAAATCATTTCCTTTTCCGGATTAATTTATTCAAACCCCCAGGCGTGCATGAACTCCCACGTCATTCTGCTGCATATTGGGATTTGAAGTCCGTGAAAAAAGTCAAAAGCACGTTTTCCAATTAGTGCTTTGTTATTTTACCTTAGTAGGTTCTGTAGAATGTCAGCAGGTTTCCTTGGCGAAGCGGCGCTGTGCCCAGGGAGTCCTAAGCAGTGTTAAGACTTTGGCCTCGTCCACGGAGATGACACTCCCCTCCCGTGGATGATGGTGCAGTTCCCACGACCAGGCTGCCGTAAAGTTATTTTTGTGCAAATTGCCAAGAGCAATTTGGAAACGCCACTCGACAGCGCTGCATTTCCATCTCTGCCTGCTTCTACCCCCACAGATGATTGATAGTGCCGACGCGTTTCAAGGTGTGACCCTCTTCCTCATGGGCTTGCACAAAAACGGCTCTTGACTCACAAATCATTTCCTTTTCCGGCTTAATTTATTCAAACCCCCAGGCGTGCATTCACTCCCACATCATTCTGCTGCATATTGGGATTTGAAGTCCGTGAAAAAAGTCAAAAGCACGTTTTCCAATAAGTGCTTTGATTTTTTACCTTAGTAGGTTCTGTAGAATGTCAGCAGGTTTCCTTGGCGAAGCGGCGCTGTGCCCAGGGAGTCCTAAGCAGTGTTAAGACTTCGGCCTCGTCCACGGAGATGACACTCCCCTCCCGTGGATGATGGTGCAGTTCCCACGACCAGGCTGCCGTAAGGTTATTTCTGTGCAAATTGCCAAGAGCAATTCGGAAACGCCACTCGACAGCGCTGCATTTCCATCTCTGCCTGCTTCTACCCCCACAGATGATTTATAGTGCCGACGCGTTTCAAGGTGTGACCCTCTTCCTCATGGGCTTGCACAAAAACGGCTCTTGACTCACAAATCATTTCCTTTTCCGGCTTAATTTATTCAAACCCCCAGGCGTGCATTAACTCCCACGTCATTCTGCTGCATATTGGGATTTGAAGTCCGTGAAAAAAGTCAAAAGCACGTTTTCCAATTAGTGCTTTGATTTTTTACCTTAGTAGGTTCTGTAGAATGTCTGCAGGTTTCCTTGGCGAAGCGGCGCTGTGCCCAGGGAGTCCTAAGCAGTGTTAAGACTTCGGCCTCGTCCACGGAGATGACACTCCCCTCCCGTGGATGATGGTGCAGTTCCCACGACCAGGCTGCCGTAAAGGTATTTTTGTGCAAATTGCCAAGAGCAATTCGGAAACGCCACTCGACAGCGCTGCATTTCCATCTCTGCCTGCTTCTACCCCCACAGATGATTGATAGTGCCGACACGTTTCAAGGTGTGACCCTCTTCCTCATGGGCTTGCACAAAAACGGCTCTTGACTCACAAATCATTTCCTTTTCCGGATTAATTTATTCAAACCCCCAGGCGTGCATTAACTCCCACGTCATTCTGCTGCATATTGGGATTTGAAGTCCGTGAAAAAAGTCAAAAGCACGTTTTCCAATTAGTGCTTTGATATTTTACCTTAGTAGGTTCTGTAGAATGTCAGCAGGTTTCCTTGGCGAAGCGGCGCTGTGCCCAGGGAGTCCTAAGCAGTGTTAAGACTTTGGCCTCGTCCACGGAGATGACACTCCCCTCCCGTGGATGATGGTGCAGTTCCCACGACCAGGCTGCCGTAAAGTTATTTTTGTGCAAATTGCCAAGAGCAATTTGGAAACGCCACTCGACAGCGCTGCATTTCCATCTCTGCCTGCTTCTACCCCCACAGATGATTGATAGTGCCGACGCGTTTCAAGGTGTGACCCTCTTCCTCATGGGCTTGCACAAAAACGGCTCTTGACTCACAAATCATTTCCTTTTCCGGCTTAATTTATTCAAACCCCCAGGCGTGCATTCACTCCCACGTCATTCTGCTGCATATTGGGATTTGAAGTCCGTGAAAAAAGTCAAAAGCACGTTTTCCAATAAGTGCTTTGATTTTTTACCTTAGTAGGTTCTGTAGAATGTCAGCAGGTTTCCTTGGCGAAGCGGCGCTGTGCCCAGGGAGTCCTAAGCAGTGTTAAGACTTCGGCCTCGTCCACGGAGATGACACTCCCCTCCCGTGGATGATGGTGCAGTTCCCACGACCAGGCTGCCGTAAGGTTATTTCTGTGCAAATTGCCAAGAGCAATTCGGAAACGCCACTCGACAGCGCTGCATTTCCATCTCTGCCTGCTTCTACCCCCACAGATGATTTATAGTGCCGACGCGTTTCAAGGTGTGACCCTCTTCCTCATGGGCTTGCACAAAAACGGCTCTTGACTCACAAATCATTTCCTTTTCCGGCTTAATTTATTCAAACCCCCAGGCGTGCATTAACTCCCACGTCATTCTGCTGCATATTGGGATTTGAAGTCCGTGAAAAAAGTCAAAAGCACGTTTTCCAATTAGTGCTTTGATTTTTTACCTTAGTAGGTTCTGTAGAATGTCTGCAGGTTTCCTTGGCGAAGCGGCGCTGTGCCCAGGGAGTCCTAAGCAGTGTTAAGACTTCGGCCTCGTCCACGGAGATGACACTCCCCTCCCGTGGATGATGGTGCAGTTCCCACGACCAGGCTGCCGTAAAGTTATTTTTGTGCAAATTGCCAAGAGCAATTCGGAAACGCCACTCGACAGCGCTGCATTTCCATCTCTGCCTGCTTCTACCCCCACAGATGATTGATAGTGCCGACGCGTTTCAAGGTGTGAGGGGTAGAAGCAGGCAGAGACTTTTTTCACGGACTTCAAATCCCAATATGCAGCAGAATGACGTGGGAGTTAATGCACGCCTGGGGGTTTGAATAAATTAAGCCGGAAAAGGAAATGATTTGTGAGTCAAGAGCCGTTTTTGTGCAAGCCCATGAGGAAGAGGGTCACACCTTGAAACGCGTCGGCACTATCAATCATCTGTGGGGGTAGAAGCAGGCAGAGATGGAAATGCAGCGCTGTCGAGTGGCGTTTCCGAATTGCTCTTGGCAATTTGCACAAAAAAAAAAAAAAGATATATATATATATATATATATATATATATATTACAAAGAGTCCGGTCGGGGTAGAGGCCGTCAAACAGGGCGGTCCGAGTTCAGGGTACCGGTTACCCTGCTATATACTGCACGTGATCAAGGCATAAGCTGAAACGCGTTGCTGTGCAGCCAAATAAGGCTTGTTGCTGCAACAATCCAAGGTGTCTGTAAAAACTTCTTGAATCGAAAAGCTTGAGGAGAGTTTATATTTATATATATATCTGTAGATATATATAACTTTTCACATCCTCCGAAGACGTCGGGACACTTTCGCAGCGGTGCACCTCAGGGTCAGAGGTTACCCTGTACTACAAACACTTGCTCACCAAGCGCAAACATGCACGAGTGCACTCCTTCCAAATGAATAACGGCAGTCCCAGATCCAGTTGGAAATGGATTTATTTAATCAGCATAGGAGCCAAGAAAAATACCCTACGCGTTTCAGCGGCAAAACCGCCCTGCTCACGGGTAATAGGAAGTGGAACAGATCGTGCATGTATACAAAGTACGTGAAACGTGACAATGAAAACAAAAAGTGGACTTCCGTTCCCAAACTCGTGTCGGCCATCTTATAGTGGTTTCATTGAATCGCTTTAACATTATATAGTCATTGTGACAAGTAAAGAAATATATCAAATGCAGCTTGATTTATAAAAAATGTATGTCGCCCACAATGACTAATAAGAGTAAATGTGCCGGTCTCCACCCTTAACACACATATCATTGTTCAACTAAGAGATGTGTAAATTTCATTTTCTGATCACGACGATAATGAGGCTCCACAATAGACAGTACATGATAATAATTCCTCATGAATAGACATAAGGTGTAAATACAATTCACAGTGCTTATGTTTCTGTATTTCAATAAGGTGAGTGTGATGGGATTTCATATAGTAGTCCGAGTAATACAATCACCTAGTAGGTATAATGACTACTGACTACACATCAAAAAAATATGAATAATAGTTTATTCTACTGTATAAATACAATAGCCTAATACAAGTTTACATATTGGCACTTATCAATCACGAGAGAAAAATTCACAACATCTGTTGCAATGATAAAACCATGTGTGAAATAAAGCCCCAGTGGGCAACCAATCCATCATCTCTCTTTGGACCACAGAGTTTATCCAGAATATGACATCACCTGTACAGAAAGACAAACAACAATAGGGACCATTAGATTCAAGAAGAGGATCTATAGGCCAAATGCGAGTTAGGGACATAAAGGTATTATAAATTTCAGTGAATTAAAAAGATTTAAAAATATTACAGAATTATAATACAGGATATTACTGAGAGACATATATGTATGTAGGTTGTGGGTCCAGCTAGGACTATAGCATAGAACAAAATTCAAAAATTGGAGAGATTCAAGATTAACATCAAACATCAGTGAGGTTCTATACACATACTCCATTATTAACAAAGGATCCAAATGAGAATCTAGTCACCTAGGTGCCAAGACAGCTCCTCTTCAGAGTTGAGCCCCCCCTGGAATCCTGGTGTCCAAATCCAGAATATATCTGGACTCGAGTTGTCGCAATTTGCGAATCCTGTCACCAACTGCATCATAGAGGCCGATTTCAATCTAGAAGGTGCATGTATGAATGAACGGTTTTTAGAGAGGGGTTATAATCCCCAGGTGATTAAAGATGCATTCCTCAAGGCACGCAATTTTACTTATGCTGAAGCATGATTGACGGTTTACCTGACTAATTTAAAGTGTCTCACTAAATATATTGGATAGTGAAACTACTTCTCCAGTTCGTTACTAGTTATTTGAAAGTCTATATTAGTTATTGATTCGTTAACTGAGTATTTGTATGGGAGAGTGAATGTGTGTGTTGTTCAGTGGGAGGTGTGTGACTGCCCAAAGATGTGTGAATAGTTGATTTAGTAGGTATATGACTTTAAGACTACATATTATAACAGTTGTTTGGGTGAGTGAATATCTTTATGGGTGTGGTGATGAGCAAATATCTCTCTCAATGGTACATGTTCAACAAAGTAGAAAAATAAAAGGCAATGTATGTGTCAGTTGTTGTTTATAATTAAGTATACATAAGACTCAGTGATTGTATGTGTGACTGTATGGATAACTGTATACTTGTAATAGTGATTTTATAACACACTAAGGGCCAGATGTAGGTAACCAAATACCGGTCGGTAACGGCCGAAAATACTGAATTTCGGCCGTTACCGACCGGTATTTGGTATTTGAGATGTAGGGGACAGAAAATAGTCCAAATCGGTAAATTTACCGATTCGGTAAATTTACAGAAACAGTAAAGTTTCCGAATCGGTAAATTTACCGAATCGGTAAATATACCGAATCGGAAAAGTTTCCGAATCGGTAATTTTACGGAATATGTAATGTTACCGATTCGGTAAATAAGAAATGGTAAAATTTAAGTTTGAGATGTAGGTAACCTTTTAAATACCGAATTTGTATGAAATTCGGTATTTAAGAGTCGGTATTTACCATGGATTGATATCAGGTGGTAACCAGGTGCAGGCCATAAAAAAGTGCCCAACATGCAACAGTTTGACCAGAATGGCGCCATTCTATGTGATTGCGAGGCGCCTACGGATCCAGGCAGAAGGAGAGAGGGAATGGAGAAGAGAGGAGCAGGTTCACAGGCAGAGGATCACCATATTCCAACCGACTGAGGCAGAGATCCTACAAAGGTACAGGCTAGACCCCCAAACCACCCTGGAGCTAATCAGGGACTTCCACCCACTGTTGGAGCACCCAACCCCAAGGGCCCATGCCATCCCACCCCATGTGCAGGTGCTCTGTAGCCTACACCTCCTTGCCTCTGGGAGCTACCAGAGTGTCATTGCATCGATAGTTGGGGTGTCCCAGAGCTGCCTGTCCCGGTTTTTCAGAAAATTTCTTAACGTCATGTTGCAGAGAATGCATTTTTACATCAGCTTCCCTGCAACGCACGCTGAACTGGTCAGGACCAAGACTGACTTTTATCAGATGGCGCATTTTCCCAATGTCATTGGCTGCATTGATGGTACCCACATCCCAATATGCCCACCTGCTGCCACAGAGTACATTTATAGAAAGAGGAAATCCACACACACCATAAATGTACAGGTAATCTGTGATTCCAAATGTATCATCACGGACATAGTTGCCAAGTTTCCCACGACTCCTACATCTTTCAGAACAGTGGCATCTACTCACGGCTGATAGCGGGGGAATTTGGCGAAGGCTACTTGCTAGGTAATACACTGTGTGAATCTCCCTTGATACATAAATTTAGCTGTATGTGGATATGTGCATGTGAGTAATGTATTTCTATTCTTACAAATAGGAGACAGTGCATATGCCCTTCGGTCCTTCATCCTCACACCCTACCTCAACCCTTCAACACCCAGCCAGAGGAGGTACAACAGGGCACACAAATCCATCCGGAACATTGTGGAGCGCACCTTTGGACTGTGGAAGAGCAGGTTTCGGTGCCTGCACAAGAGTGGAGGGGCACGCCAGTACACACCAGTGACCTGCTACAAAATGTTTGCAGCCTGTGCAATGTTGCACAACCTTGCAGTTAAGAAGGGCACTGAAGTGGAATTATGAGATTTCGAGGACCATAATGATGACCAAGCTCTGCCTGACCCACACACAGCTGGACATGCAACACCAACAGATGGCAGACACAGACAGGAAGAGATCACTGGCAACTTTTTTTAAGTAAGTAAAGAGACACAGACAGGTGGAGTATGCACCCAACGTAGTTTAATTTTGTCACTACGCAGGTATCTAAGCCACAAATGTGCAACACAAACTTTGAACCTTCCAAATTGTATGTCCAGGGTCACTTCCCCATAATATTAACTGTTCATTTGCGTCCACGCTTAGTACTCCCAGATGTATGTGGCTCACTGTGTTCGCTGGGCGTTTGGGTTGTAGCCTCACCTTGTCGCCTGCTGCTCCTCCTTGTCTCTACACCAAGGGGGCTTGCCATGCTGCTCCTACTTATGCTCCCTTCACTCTCTGGCACATCAATCGCAGCAGTTTGTGCTGTTTGAGCATTTATTAGCACCTCAAGAGCACCGGTCATCCTGGCTATGCACCTTGTCACCTCATTGCTGTTTTGCGTCAAACCCTCCTGACTGTTTATGCTTCGCCTGCATAGCAGGGATGTGGCTGTGGCCAGGCAGTGAATTGCTTTGTTGTGTTGATGTGCATGCTGCTTCTCCCTGCGCCTTGATGCTATTTCTGTATCCAGTTTGGTGCACAGTAGCTGCACCGATTGTGTCATTTCATGTATCCCTGTAGCCATGTTCTTGTTCACTTCCACCAGTTCCCTGATACCCTTTCCTATCTCTTCCATATTGCTATTCAGGTTGCGCATTTGGCGTTGACAGGACATGATGGCCTTTCCCTGCATCCTCCGGATCTTCACCATGCTCCCCTCTAGGCCTTGGAACACACTGGACCCCTCCCCACGTGCACCTACACTTCTTTCTTGGACTCTGCGGCATCTTGTGCTACTACGGACAACCTCTGCACTGGACTGCAGTGTGGCAGAGATATCATCTCCAGGCAAGGTGTGTGTGTCTTCCACCTCCATTTCACCGGCAGATGTCTCCATTTCTATCAGTGGGGCAACAACATGCCTCCTGCTTGGTTGTGCTGCAGGTGTTTCAACATGCAGTGATGCTGGCATATCTGTTGAAGACATTAACAGAGGGGACTGTGAACGTCATGGGGATGCCTGCAAATCTTGAGTGATTTCAGGGTCTTGAGAAGCTGGCTACTCGGTACACCTGTGTCCTGTGATGCACTGGGACCTGGCTCCTGACTTTCATCCCTCTCGGGTGCCGTGCCTTCAATCTCCTGTGACCGCCTTCTGGATGTGTGACCTGTGGACATATGAGCGTATATCAGCTAAGCGCAAATGTCTCAGCCACTACAATTAAATCTTTTCAAATTGCACAATGTAAATGTTGCCTGCCCTTCATTATGTCTGCAATCATTTGCCTAACTTGGTGGTTGCTGTGTTGTATGGCATGGTCTTTCATTAACTGACTACATGTACCATGATGCATTGCTACTGTATAGTGCTGGCACACCGGGACTGGGGTCACTTGGCTTCAAGGGGTGAGGGAAGGATGAGGGTGTGAGGGGGATTTCTGTGCATGCATCTTACCTTTTCTGCTTGCAGCTTTGGCTGTCCACTTCTCCCAGTCCGCAGACGCTTTCTGGCTCTAAGGTTGAGGCCACCATCTCCTCCAGGTCAGTGAGGGGGGGTGCTGTGTTCTTTCCTCCGCCAGTTTTCGATGCCTGCTTGTGGTGGTCTGTCAATTTCTTTTTTGTGAGGCTCCTCATGTCATAGAACCTCTTTTTCAAGTCCTCTGTGTCTCTGGTGGTGACTCCCACAGCATTAACTTTGTCCAGTATATCCAGCCAAATCTTCCTTTTGGCAGATTCAGCCACAGTGAGGGACTGCCTGCCAAACAGTTTGTGGTGCACCTTCACCACCTCCTCCACAAGGACCTGTAGCTCCATGCTGCTGAATTTCAGCTTTCTCTTCCTCGCTGGCTGCTCTGTGTCTTTGCTGGTTGCCATTTTACAGGTTTTAAACTGCACAAACTCTTTCTGCTGCTGCTCCCAATCTCTCTGCTCCAACTGCCTCTCCAGAAGCTTCAAATTAGTTGCAGCTGCCTGTGTAGCCACTTCCTGGTAGGGAGGGGGAGGGTGGTAGCACCTGATTGGCTGTTTTCTTAAGTTTCACTTTTGCTTGCTTTCCTATTCGGAATTTACCGAAATCGGTAAATACCGATTTGGTAAATTCCGAAAGTCCGATTCCGAATTTTACCGAATCGGTAAAAAATACCGAATTTTTACCTACATCTCATTTACCGATTCATGAATACCGAATCGGTAAAATTCGGTATTTAAGAATCGGTAAATGAGATTTACCTACATCTGGCCCTAAGCATAAGTTACTATCTATATGAATAGATAAAGTGGTGTTTGTATAAGTGTATAGCTAAGTAAATGTAAGTATGATCCATTGTTTGCATAAGTCAATAGGATGACTTCATAAGTGAATAGGATGTGTGCTGGTGTGTAATGTCGATATAGGTGTATAAGTGTATTTGATAGTGTACTATTGATCTTTGACTGCATGAATGAATCTGTAGGTAAGTGATTAGATGTGTGTATAGATCTAGGAATCACTGCATGGGTTTTTAGAAACTTAGATGCAAATATGGTACTCTGTATTTTACAGTGAGTGATGAAAGGTTATACTAGTGTATGATGAGGTGTATCTGATTGTCACGTGTATGATGTCATCAGTGATTTCATTTGAGATGTCATCAGTGATGTCACTGACCATGTCATGAATAATGTAATATGTGACATCATCAGCAGTGGATTGTGGGCGCGCAAGATATAGTTAGTACAACTAACTATATCGGAGGAATTTCAATGGTTCTGTACGAATGAAATGTCCAGCTAACTATAACACCCCTAAAACCTATGTTTTTTTCAGTGAATTTCTAAGGTTTTTTAAATGCTAATTCCTAACTATATCAGGCCTGAAACCTATGGTTTTTTCAGTGAATTTCAAAGGTTTTTTAAATGCTAATTTCTAACTATACCAGGCCTGAAACCTATGGTTTTTTCAGTGAATATCGAAGGTTTTGTAAATGACAATTTTTAAATGTATTAATTGTATATTTTTTTAAACTAT
Source organism: Lissotriton vulgaris (assembly GCF_964263255.1). Lineage (NCBI taxonomy): Eukaryota > Metazoa > Chordata > Amphibia > Caudata > Salamandridae > Lissotriton > Lissotriton vulgaris. Next base: position 1,207,514,837 of record NC_141695.1, read on the forward strand.
TTATTTTTAGATATTTAATTTTTTTAAATTACATTGTAATTACATTATACATTACATTACAAAATATACTTTCTCAGAATGAATTACTTTAGTTTGAATACTTTGCAAATAGGCAATAGACTTTTAAGTACAGTAGTTACATGAGCAACACAATTTCAAACACAATGCAATATTGACCTCAATGTGTTTTTCTAGTTAAATGCAATTAGTTACTTTATGGATTACTTTTCTAACCACAGGTCTGGATCCTAGATTCAGCCCTTGGATTCAGCCCGTGGAGAAGTGTGGCTCACTGGTTAGAGAAGGCAGACCCAGACGCTGAGATCAGACCCAGGACCAGGGTTCAATTCCCGACGCTGCAGGGTCTTGAGCCGAAAATGTCCACGGACTCAGTAATTCTCGCTCCGGTGCCTACTCGAATCACAGGTTCACACTCTGCAACTCTGGGCAATAGCTTGCTTAATCTCCACCTCGGCACCCCGCGGCGGGATGCCTGGCTTTCACCTTGGGGATGCCCAGTAGGGGTTATCTCACAGGGAAAAACCAGGACGGGTTCCCAATGCAAAGCGCTTTGAGACCTGGCGGTGATATTGCGCTATATAAAAACCCATCCATCCATCCATATCTCCTGTAAACGGTTGAGTAAAAGTGTTTTAGTTACAGTAGTGATTTTTAAGGAATTTTTTTGTATTTTAAAAGTTGACAGAAATGTTTTCACATAGAATCACCAATGTTATCCTATGGGAGGAAATTCACTTAGCAGGTAAGTAGTGTTATCATTACTTTTTCTTACTCAGTGGTGGATCCTGGATCCAGCACTGGTGCATCTCCTGTAAACAGTTGAAAGAATGCGTTTAGGTCATACAGGCGATTTTTAAGGAATATTTTTAGTTTGTGAAAATAGACACTTAGAAACTTTTCTGGTGAAAAACAGACAATAGATTCCTATGGAAGGAAATACAAGTTAATGTAAGTATGGTTAGAATTACTTTTCAGGATGAGTGGTGGTCTGAAAGATGCAGCAGTGAGGTCTCTACTAATAACAGGTGAGTAAATCGGAATTCGTAGTTCGGCTGATTTTAGAGGAATTTTTTTAAGTTCCAAAACTCCACACTTAGAAGAATTTCCAAGTAAAACCACTCACTGTTACCCTATGGAAGGAAATTCACTTAGCAGGTAAGTAGTGTTATCATTACTTTTTCTTACTCAGTGGTGGATCCTGGATGCAGTACTGGTGCATCTCCTGTAAACAGTTGAAAGGATGAGTTCAAGTCATATAGGCGATTTTTAAGGAATATTTTTAGTTTGTGAAAATAGACACTTAGAAACTTTTCTGGTGAAAACCAGACAATGGATTCCTATGGAAGGAAATACAAGTTAATGTAAGTATGGTTAGAATTACTTTTCAGGATGAGTGGTGGTCTGAAAGATGCAGCAGTGAGGTCTCTACTAATAACAGGTGAGTAAATCGGAATTCGTAGTTCGGCTGATTTTAGAGGAATTTTTTTAAGTTCCAAAACTCCACACTTAGAAGAATTTCCAAGTAAAACCACTCACTGTTACCCTATGGAAGGAAATTCACTTAGCAGGTAATAGTGTTATCATTACTTTTTCTTACTCAGTGGTGGATCCTGGATGCAGTACTGGTGCATCTCCTGTAAACAGTTGAAAGGATGAGTTCAAGTCATATAGGCGATTTTTAAGGAATATTTTTAGTTTGTGAAAATAGACACTTAGAAACTTTTCTGGTGAAAACCAGACAATGGATTCCTATGGAAGGAAATACAAGTTAATGTAAGTATGGTTAGAATTACTTTTCAGGATGAGTGGTGGTCTGAAAGATGCAGCAGTGAGGTCTCTACTAATAACAGGTGAGTAAATCGGAATTCGTAGTTCGGCTGATTTTAGAGGAATTTTTTTAAGTTCCAAAACTCCACACTTCGAAGAATTTCCAAGTAAAACCACTCACTGTTACCCTATGGAAGGAAATTCACTTAGCAGGTAAGTAGTGTTATCATTACTTTTTCTTACTAAGTGGTGGATCCTGGATGCAGTACTGGTGCATCTCCTGTAAACAGTTGAAAGGATGAGTTCAAGTCATATAGGCGATTTTTAAGGAATATTTTTAGTTTGTGAAAATAGACACTTAGAAACTTTTCTGGTGAAAACCAGACAATGGATTCCTATGGAAGGAAATACAAGTTATTGGTAAGTACGGTTAGAATTACTTTTCAGGGTCAGTGATGGGCCAAAAGATGCAGCACTGGGTTCTCTCCAGATAACAGGTGACTAAATCGGAATTCATTGTTCGGATGATTTTAGGTGAATATTTTAAAGTTCCAAAACTCCACACTTAGAAGAATTTCCAAGTGAAACCAGTCAATGTTAGCCTATGTAAGGAAATTCAAGTTGCTGGTAAGTATGGTTAGAATTAATTTTGAAGATCAGTACTGGGCTCAAAGATGCAGCACTGAGGTCTTTCCTGATAACAGGTGAGTAAATTGGAATTTGTACTACATCCAGTAAGCGCCACAGAGCTGTGTAGCAGAGAGATGTAAAAAAGGGCACGGCATGCACCACCTCTCTGCAACGCAGCTCAGTGGCGCTTCCTGGAAGCACCTGGTGGACTACTTGGCCCCCATTGTCCTTCAGGTTTGTAGTTGAATTTGTTCCCCAACTTAAAACGCGCCACAGGGCGTCTTTGCACACATCACGTCAGGCTCCGTCCCCTCCCTTCACCACTGTCTAAACGCGCCCTGTCACCATTCTAAGTTGAGAGATTAAGTCCCCTTAAATCCAAAGGATCCCTAGGGTCAAACTAGCCCACTAGGTACCTCCAGTAAGCACCACAGAGCTTCATTGCAGAGAGGTATAAAAAGGGGCGTGGCCTCTGAACACCTGTCTGCAACACAGCTCCCTGGCTCATACTGGAGATTCCTGTTGGGATATTTGGCCCTCAGATACCCTCATTATTGAAAGAGAATTTCCCCAACTTAAAACGCACTACGGGGCGCGTTTGCACACTGATGAAGGAAGGGGGCGTGGTCTGAGGTGATATGTCTGCAAACACGCCCTGTGCCCACCCCCGGGACAGTGCTGTTTGCAATGACAGGGCGGGAGCCTTGTGGCTCCCGCCCTGTCATTCCAAACTGCTTCGCTTCATTGAAGCAAGAGCAGGGAAACCTGCTCTTGCTTCAATGAAGCAAAACAGAACTGCTTTTCCACACGGGGAGCAGTGGAAAAGCAATGGCGGCTCCTGCAGGACGTGGGGAGCCGGCTGGACCGTGGGGGCATTGGGGCTCCCCCCCACGGTCCCCAAAGGATAGGGCCTGCCCAGGGAAGGGGTTCCCGGGGCCGAATTGGCCACGGGAGGGTTGCCCATGCGGCCCCCTTTCCGTTCATATATATTTTTTTTTAAAAAGGGGTCAGGCCCTGGGGGATGGGGTCTCCAGCGCCCCAAAAAAGGAAAAAGAAGGGGGGCCACACAGCCACCTTCTAAAAAAAATTATTTTTAAAACACACAATCATGCCGGAGGCCCCGCCCCCTTCCAGCATTTTATAGTTAGAAATTAGCATTTAAAAAACATTTGAAATTCACTAAAAAAAACATAGGTTTCAGACACGTCATAGTTAGAAATTAGCATTTAAAAAACCTTAGGAATTCACTGACAAAAACATAGGTTTCAGGGGCATTATAGTTAGTTGGACATTTCACTCGTACAAAACCAGAGAAATTCCCCTGTTATAGTTAGTTCAGCTAACTATAACTCGCGCCCTCGCAATGCATTGCTGATGACGTCACATATTACATCACTCATGACATGACTGATGACATCTCAAATGTGCATTGTGGGGGCAAAACTTATAGTTAGCTGAACTAACTATAACGGGGCAATTTCTCTGGTTTTGTACGGGTAAAATGTCCAAATAACTATAACGCCCCTGAAATCTATCTTTTATTCAGTGAAAAAAAAAATATATATATATATATACTCCCAACTCCCCATCTCTCCTCTCCTCAGAGGCCAGGACCCAAGGAGAGAAGCGCCACAGCTTCGGCTGAGTAGCACTTTCTTTATTACAAAATAATTAATGTACAGAATAATGGTAGACCAACGTGTTTTGGCTGTCGTAGGAGAGAAGGATCTGCTTCTTATAGTTACCCCCACTTTTTGCTGATGTTTCACTGTTTTCGACTTATACTGGCTAGGATCCAGCTAACCAGGTCCCCAGCCTAGCTGCTTTCTTCTCTAAATTATTTTCATGTACTTTAGGTACACTCCAGATTTGATTTTGGGTACCATTATAAGTTCCTAGTATATGGTGTACTATATACCCATTGCTTAGGTACCCCGAGGCCTCTCAGGGGCTGCAGCATGTATTATGCCACCCCTGGGAGACCTTTCAAAATGACATACCAGGTCTGCTTCAGCAGCCTGTGTAAGGTGGTGCATGCACACCTTACTTAGATATAGGTTCACTATATTTAACCATACCACTGCACATACAAACCTATCAGTCACCCCTATGGCAGACCTTATAAATCCTGAAGGCAGGGTGCTGGGCTTTATGTGAGAGGGTGCCACTGCATGAGCAGAGCCCCTCTGAAGCCTTCAGAACCTCTATTCAGGAGGTTGTTTGGGATGCAGCCAATCATATACTCTTAAGTGCATTATAACCTTGCGGTAAATGCTAACTTTAAGACGGCTGCATGGAAACATGTTGTGTTTGGTGTCAAACACCTTGGAATCATACCTCCCTGCTGATGACTGCTGGGGGAGGTATGATTCCACCCTACCCGAGGGAGAATTATGACAACACTGGTACACCCGGTACCAGCTTCACAAACCCTGGCATCACAAAATGAATGCTGCTTGCCACAGACATGTGTCTGCCTTCCTGCTTCTGGACAAAACTCCAGCAGAGGACAGCTGGACAATAGGTTTCCTGTCACAGGGAAATGTGACCACCTCCTAGACAGGCTTTAGTGTATTGAGGCTGGGTGGGTGCACTCTGAGAGTGCTTTGATGTCTGAACTGGGGGCACATTTGGCCTCCCTGTGCATAGTCCAGATCAAACCAGTTGTAGGGGCTATCAGCCCCTGCTCTGGCATGAAACTGTACAAAGAACATGTAGCCACCCCTCTGTCCTGACCCTCCCATAGGTGGGTCCCCAGAGTTTTTCCCACCACTTCCTTGGGTATAAAGTAGGAACCCCTGGCTACAGGCTTTAGATGTATCTGGAAGAAACTCTGCTACAGAAACCCAGTACTTCAACTATCTACACTACATTGGCTGACCGAAGAATCTCCCTTGGAGTAAAGGAGTTACGCCCCTGCAAGGCAGGCACCTGAAATGCATCAGACCGGTTTGCATCTACGCAGCTCCTGATTTGGCAACACTGTAGGTGGGTTCCCAAGCTTCCCGAGGCTGACTAGTGCTCTCAACAAACCTGAGACCGGCAGCCCTCGTGGGGACCGTGCAACCCGTACCCCTGGACACCATGCACATTTGCAGCAGCATATGCTTTTTGGCAAAACCTGAGGCTGTGCTTTGGGCTACTCGTAGTCCAGACCTTGAGCAGTGATGCCACTGAAGATTACTGGCCTACACTCCACGAGTGTTCAGTGGGCTAGTATTTTGTGATTCCTCTTGAAGTCCCCTTGTGATCCCTGATCCGTCGACCTGTGGGTCCCTGAGAAGGGAACTTTAACTTTCAGTGGGCTTTCCTGGTTACTCCAGATGTGCCCTGACTCTCCATTGCCTGGGGAGTCCACAGGACCATTCTGGTCCACACCAAAGCATCTTTTCTCTGACCGCATGGGTTACAGTTGCCAAGACTTGTTGGTCTCCAATCTGGACACTGACCCCAAGCACTTGACATCCTTCATGGGACAGCTCACCTGCGGACTTCGTTTGTCGTCGACATCTCTTGGTCCCCGTGGCTGCAGAGTCAAGCTTCACCGCTTCTCACCTGAAAAACCCAACATCAGTGGGCATTCGTCTACCAAGCCCCTGGTCATTGGCAAGTGACCCAGACTCTGTATCCCCTGCTTTCAGGTTCTTCTCAGCTCCGATCCAGGCTTGGATCACACCAGACACTTTTCCTCTTCAGGGCAGCAGCGCTTTGCAGCATCACACCATTGAAAACTACGAAGATTCCAGACACCATTTGACACCTATGCACCAGGCTTCCCTGGGTTAGGTAACATGAGTACTCCGGTGCTCACATGGGTGCTGGCCTTAGAACCTTCTAAGTTTGAAAGAGTTTGCTCAAAGTCCTGCCCTAAGTGTCCTTTATCTTTAAAATTCCGACCGCGACTTCCCATAGGATTGCACGGAGCTCACTGCTGTGTTCTCACACTGGACACGTCCCCCGTGGGTCCCCTGTCACTATCTTGGGTAGTTCCTTCGGGTCCTAGTGATTCTACATGCTCTAGCACTGTGTCTAGTCAAGTTGTGTTTGTTATACCACTTACTTAATATATGGTTTGGTTGTCCCCTGGAGCCCACTGTTTATTGTGCTATTTACTGTTGTTCCAGTGTATTCATATTGTGTGTCTTGTTCTCTAATCTCATAAAGGGGTTAGTAGAGAATGTTTAGTAATAAATACATATATTTTATATTTACCTTGTGTGGTTCTCCTTTCCCAACTTCTCACCGCTGTAGCCTTTCTAGCCTGTTGCCCTGTGCACCAATATGAGGCCTTGTATGTTATTATAGAAGTAGCAAAATTGTACTCTTTTAAACCACGTGCAAGAGTGGTTTAACTGAGGTATTGCAAGTGCTTCCCGTGGCTTAACAAAGAGATCGATTTCAGAACAGGCTCAACACCTTAATTAAAAGCAATCACTTGTATTCATAAAACGAAGGTCCGGGAGAGTCCTTAGTGCTGCACTCTTACCCCTAGATGCATCATTGTAACATTTTGCGATTTCTTAATTGCGAAAATTAAAGAATCGCAATTAAGAAATCGCAAAATGCTATGCATCAAAAAATCGCAAATTATTTTGCGATTCAGTAATTTTCCTTAATTGCGATTCACAATTTGCGAATCGCAATTAAGGAAAACCCTTCCCATTGATTCCTATGGGCCAAAAGGCCCATAGGAATCAATGGGAAGGCATTCACATTTTGCGAATTTCAAATTGCGATTCGCAAAATGTGAATGCAATTTCAAGGGTGCAGGGGGGGTTCAAAGAACCCCTCCCTGCACCCCTGAAATTGAACTGTAAGTTCAATTTACACACACACATGACCCAAGGACATGTGTGTGTGTAAATTAAAACTTTCAAATATGCAACTAGTGCATGTTTGAAAGTGTTCTATAAATTAGCATGAAGTTCAACTTCATGCTAATTTACCCCTTCCAAATTGCGAATTCGCAATTCTAAAGTAATCATGCATTGCATTTAAGAAATCGCAAAATTGCGATTTCTTAAATGCAATCGCAATTTCAGAAATCGCAACAAAATTACGATTTCTAAAATTGCGAAAATACCAAAATGCTTGATGCATCCCAAAAACGGGATTTGCATTCGCAAACGGCCGAATTTTGCGATTCGCACCATTTGCGAATGCAAAAACCCTTGATGCATCTAGGCAGTAGTGAAGTGCTGAGCTCAGCTGCAGGTAGACTTCCACAAAGGGCCACATGGGGCAGGATTTGGCAATTGTAATTCCCCCCACCCCCGGGGGGCAGGTGTGCATGTCAGATAGGCTGACCATCAAGGTTGCAATAAAAGTGTGTACGTACTTGATGAAGGACCAATGATAAAGCATTTTCAAATCCTCCGCTTGCGCTACAGGCTTTGAATTAGCATTAATCAGCATAGCATTCTTCTATAGGGGCTTTCGCAGCATCTCTTTACATACCGCAGCTAGCCCATTGCCCTTTCCCCAAACCCGAACCGTGAAAGCACTTGATTATTTCATGATTGCCCTTTCACAGTACCCTTAGAGAGCCCATGGGGTTTTTGCAAACTTAAGTGAACATTGGTCTTCAAATTGTATTATTTTACCCCATTTATTTTCACACGTTTTTACGAGGAAGCCACCTTTGTCCCCCTCACTCCCTATGTCTCGATTCTTCTTTTGAGAAAGTCAAAATGTCTTGCTTCATTCATTCTCTGCACTTTGACTTTGGGCTGTGTACATTCAGCCAGCGGGTGGGGCCAGAGTTGGAGGAGTGATTTCTACTATGGGATGACCCTGTGTGCCTCAGACCCTGGGCTCTATTTCCTGTATCTCAAAAAAAGTGTTCTATCTGATTAATTTTATACACAAGAAGAAACCTATCCATCTGTTCTTCCTGTAACACACACGAGAATAACAAATCCAAAGTAGCAATGTACCTAAAAATATACTGTAAATCCATTGTTGACATTGTGTATGCATTCTTTTTATCTATGTATCATACCTTGGTTCGCGCACTGCACGATCACTTTTGCACTAATTAAGGAGTACGTTTTTCAAGTTTATTTTAAGCAGTAATAATATATTTCTGCATAAAGTGCCACTGCTGATTTTTTACTCTTGTGCGTGTTATATGAAAAAAGATGGATATGATTTATTCTTGTATTCAAAAAGAATCCGGCAGAACCATTTTTTGTAATACATGGTTGGAGGAAGGTGGAACCATGGAGGACTTTGGCAGCGCCAGTGTAGAAATGAGTAACAACTTTCTTATAAAAAAATGTGGGCACCTACACCTACTTATTTATTTATTTATTTTATTTTATTTATTTATTTATTACAGATTAAGTACTGTTTAAATATGACCGATTTCAACAAAACAAGTCTTTCATATGTAGTTTCTCAAATCAAAGGAACAAACTGCCTTGGAGACGGAGAAAATGTACCTTGGTCTACCACTACCGCTGTAGACAGTGATCAAATATATACTGACAGAATCAGGGGTCACACAGCAGTAGTAGCTGGGATGCAAAGACCCACATGCTCTGGCAGTTGACACAAAACGTTTGGGATCTGGTATCACTCGGTGAAGCTCTCTGGTCACACAGGATTCACTTTTTAGCTATCTGGTTGGCTAATGGGGGCCTCATTTATTTTGGTGCCCTGGGCAATTTTCTGCCCCAGGCTGACACTGACAAACCTCGTTGATTTTTCCAACATGCCTTCCATGGACCTTTCTGGCTCTTCTTCAGCCCGCACACCTTTCCTCTGTGACCTTTTAAGAGGTAATCAGATATTATTCATGCTCTTAGGCTCCCCCTACATTTCTTGTAGGGCCAGATTTTCCACATTACTTGTGTTTAACATGCTTTAATGTAAGGTTAGGAAGGACTTTTTCCTATGCCATTAAACCTTCAATTATAAACTAAAGTATTATATGTTTTGTTAAAATTATTGCATTCTCTATATATTATAGTCAAGGATAGACCGACTAATAGGGCAATCAGATAGTGCTCTATGGGCTGGCCTGAGTCGATGTGTGTGGCTAATTTTGGGGCTGTTTATGGGACAGTTTTATGGTCTGCTGGGACGGTTTTTGCTCTCGATATCACAGATATTAAAACAAAGATTGCTTGTAGCAGGCTGCAAGCTCAAATCCATCCAGTCTTCGTATCTCGCAAATCACTCGTATATCGCATCTTTACAGGTGCGAAACTGCTTCCATTTGTAGACATGGGCACTTTTTTAGCTTTCTAATTCACTAATGGAGGCTACTTTTAAGTTGCTGCCCGGCCCATTTTCTGTCCCAGTCCGACCCGGAGTATATTTGTTTTCTATCATTCTTGTTAGCTGCACATGAGCATTACACCCGAGCCACCCCTCAGCAGTAAGTGCTCCCCTTTGCTACCCTCTGGGATTGTAAGCCTAAACAAGTCCTGGCACTCAGTGAGCTCATGGCAGTATCTGTTAGAGGAAAAGAGGCCCGTGTTGACTTGCCACTAGGCTCCTCAGACCCCGGTGTACGAGTCTGACTTGTGCAGTCACTTCATACTGTCCTTCTTCATCTAATTATCATCTCCTGCATCAGCTGCTGCACAACGCGGCTGTTACTGCGGAGAGTGCTGCTCGCCCACACAGAGGGCTCTAGCCTACGTACACCACTCGGGGCAAAGGGAGTGAGTTCCTGGGAGAGGGGATTCACAAGGCTACGGGGCCGAGGGCGGCGGTGCCCTTGCCATTTGTTGCTCTGTTTGCTGGTGATTCCGTCTTCCAGTTTTAGCAGAAGTAAATCTGGTTCCTTAGTATATGCAGTGCTTTGATGATATTAACCCTGCCGAAGGCATATTGTTCCGGGAGCTGGCTCATCTGCCCAGTGCCACTTATAACCCCACAGCTCAGGCCTCTGTGAAAGTGCCTGTATTTATGGTAGTGAGGTAAGCTCAGTTTCTTAATCCACGCGTGGGAGGGAAACCCTGGACCGAGTCTGTTGAGGGGTACAATTCCTCGCCCCGTTAGCAAGAGATGATTACCATTCCCCATGCAGTCTGATTCTTGTCTTCTCCTGTCATTACTCCTCATTCATTTTGAGTTTTTTAGTCGCTGTTTAGGTTGTTTTATTGATGTGTGACACTTTGTCACAGTTGAGGTGCATCACAAGGTCAGTGCTGTGAAATGCCGTGGGTTGTGGGCAATTTGGTTTGCAGAAGTGTCAGCAAGTTTTATCAAAGAGTCTTGTTTTCGTATGTCAAATGCCTTCTGCCGTTCCCCATGCGGTGCCACCCTGGCCCAGCTAAAGCTTTGCTTACTAGCGAGAAGAGAAAGAACCCACACTCCTTAAGAAATGTTCATGTGCCCTTTTGTTCTCCCTTGTGTTTTCGTCTGCTGCCTTCTCACAACCTACATTAGCTGTACCGAACACACACCTGTTCTTCTTTCAATCCATCAACTGCCACCTATTTGCTTAATGATTACGTCAGCAGAAGCTGTGAATGCAAATGAGTGGCGCGCGCAGGGGGCGGGGCCTCTACCTGTGGCTTTGATTATCAGGTGCTGCTCGTTAAGGCCCCCTGTTCCTGTCCCAGGCTTTAGTGTAAAGGTAAGTTGTGCGCTCATCAGTGTAGAGATTGAGGATGGATTTAGACTGGTAGAGTTTATGTACAATCTAACGAACTGTATACGACCAACAACTTGAGGCATATGATGAGTTTCTCGTTTAAAAGCACTCTTTTAAAAGCAGTGCAGGTGTCTGTGCCCCAGAGTGTAGCCACACAGGGTATACTGGAAACTTTTAAGCTCGCACACATGGTATTATGTCATTTCTTTCCCAGTTCTGGTGACAATGTCACGTGAACCCTCTCACCTCCTGTGCCTCACTTCCTGAACACCGGTGACAGTGGCAGATTCGTACTGGGCTAATTAAGGAGCCTGCGAGGAAATCTTGTTTAGGGGGTTGTCAGTCAAATTAGGGCACCCAGGTCTTTACTGCTCATCGGAGCTCCTGGTGGTTATGAAGGTTCTGGTTCTTGCTGGGAGAGAGGCCAGACCTTGGCTGTGTGTGCCTCACAGGAGGACCTGCCGACCCTGGGAATGGTTAGGTAGCACCACTCTTGATCGGAGATCATCTTGCTCCATGGATTGCTGATTGTGCGATGCAGAAGCCTTGAAGGACATAAGCCTGGCTGCTGACTGGGAGCCAGTGAAGAGATTAGTCTGTGCACACAACATTCAGGATTACAGTCCTTTAGCATAACGTATTCATCCTTATAGTTTCTAATAATTATGTTCTAACTATAGAAAAGTGCTAGACCAACCACCTGGTTTAAACTTGTGATACTTGTTTTTAGACCTCACGTGTTCGGGAAAAATATAGAAGAAACACCATATTTTAGAACTGTTGGACGTGGCCCTTCTTAGGGGAATTTACCCCAAAATGATTAGCTTCTTCCTCTTAGTCTTTGCCGACTCTCTACGCATGACCTTAGGAATCTTGGCATCTTTCCCCTGTATTGCAGAGGGAAGATTTGCCTGCACTAGGCAGGGGGTGTGTATGCAATAGGTTTAGGTGCCATGCCTCCATGCACCTTGTAAATAAGTACACCACATATCCGGGGCAGGTACGTCACTGGCTGATAGTGGAGCTAGCCCCTACCTGGATAGAATGTCAACCATATATCGGGCCTGCCATCACAGGCCTGTGGGGAGCCCTTGCACTTCTGCAGAGGTTGGCATTATTAACGCCTCAGCCATCCCTGAGTGAATCGTCCCATACCATGAGGACACCCCCACCCTAGGGAAGCCCTAAAGGGTGCAGGGGGGTGGTAGGTTGAAGGCGGGGTGGGTACACATGGATGTTCCCTGCCCAAGTTGCATCAGGACTCTGAGTAGGTCCTCACTGAAGTTAATATGGAAGTCAATCACCTTCCTACACAGGTTAGTAAGAGGCGCTGACACTGTGTTCAGAAACATGGGGCTGTCTGCCAACGCAGACCTGGTAGTGCACACTTGCCCCAGTGGGATGTAAACAGTGCGTGCCAGCCCTTATGCTATTTTCAAATACATGTCCAGCCTGACATACAGGCTTGAGGAAGTGCCTTGGCACCTATGACATTTTAAATAGGTGACCAGCCTGCTCCCGTGGGCTGGTTAGTGCATACCTGCATCCCCGGTGTTCTAACACCTGAGCCAGGCTTGCCATTGCAGGCTTATGTCCGCCAGCTGCACCCATGGTGCTAGCGGCAAGGTGCTCGGTCGGCTGTCGCAGGTGGGGTGTGTGTCTTCTCACCCGTAAGGGGTCAAATCATGCCCGGTGGGCACAGGCACCGTGATATGCATGCAGCCACACCTAAGGTGCTGGTGCCTGGGTAATTCCATGTGTCTTGCCTATCATTGCAGGCCAGAGTGTGCGTACTGGCATCTATAATGAGTGAACTCATGAGAAGTCTCCCACTGCATGCCGCTGTGTGTATGCACCCGCACCTTTGGTGCCTGTGATTGAGTGTGCAACCTGTCATGGCAGGTCTGTGGTATTGGGTTCCCAAGGCCTACATGCTCCGCAGAAATACCCACTTACACCAAAAGAACTGTTGGCACGGAAACTGAAAAGTACAAAAGACAAGTTTATTAAGACCCCATGGGGTGGTGGTACATTCCTACAGCACCCTTCGGCAATGCAAGAAGTATCACACCGAACGTTGGTGTGAGTCCTTCTTTTATACACTTTACAGGTAATAAAAAGTTAGGCGGTACAAGATTACAGAGTTTATGTACATATATGGTCATTTTTGGAGCACAGCCAACTCATGGGAGGGGTTACAACTCCACTGGTCAGTTTGGCGGAACATTCCTGAGGGGTGACTGGTCAGTTAGGACTGCGCATGTACAGGCTTGACCGTTACTAAAAATAGCCTGTTGCTGGGCAAACTCGAGTGGTCAGCGGCACGGACAAAGGACTAAAGGGCATGCTGACCACGAGGCCGCTCATTCCCTAAAATGGCCGCCGTAACATACAAAATGGCGTTTTTCGAATAAGGCCAAGTTAAGGGAAATAACGTGTAGCAAAGCTAAGCGCTAACCCGGCCATTGTCAAATTACAACAGACGACCCTTTTAGCGTTTAGCTGAAGCTACCTCATAGTGGACGTAGTCGGGATACTCATCTTCGATATCAATTAACATTATTTGAGCTACTTCCTTATGAAGCATCAATCCATTTTGGGCAAAAGCTCGTCTAGATGGAATACAAGCTGATAAACACATAGAACATAAGGAAGGGCCACATTGTATACATAAACATAAAAGAATAGCATTCCAACTATAATACATAAAATCGTCAGCAGCTTCCAGCCCCAAGTGCTAAGCATTGACCAGAACCACCCCGAGAGCGTCCATGTACCATTGTCCGGGTGTATTTCAGCAACGATTTTGTGAAGCTTGGATATTGCATCATAAACAGATGGCAAATTATCTGGCACGTAAACGCAGCAGCTACTTCCGATGATTCTACATGCCCCCCCTCGATCAGCTAGAACCACATCAAGAACCATGCGATTCTGGAGCGTAACAATTCTAGAAATTTGAAGTTCTTCCGTTATATTCCCTAGTGCAATAGCAGTGTCATTAGCTACAGCCTCGACGACACGAGTCAGTCGTCGTATTTTCCGACTGTTCAAAGCAGCCCCCACAAAAGAAAACAATCCCAAATTAAAGTCTACATATTGTTGTAAAGCAGTATCGGTCTGGTCAATATCGTCCAAGACCACAGTACGTTTAACTCGATTTAACACAAAATCGTGGTAAAGCACATACAGCCTGATTCATGTAGCTAAATTGCACTCGCAAAGGGCCAGATTCTCAGAATCTGGCCCTTTGCGAGCGCAATTTTTGCATTTGGTATTCATGATACCAAATGCAAAAATCGCTATTTAAGAATTCGCATATTTGCGTGGAATGGCATTTAAGGAATCTCTAATAGAGATTCCTTAAATGCTATTCATGACACACAACAAAATAGCGATTTTGGACTTTTGGGGCCGCTATTTACCGACAGGTCAGACCTGTCGGTAAATAGCATAAACTCAGAAAAATGCTTTTAAAAGCATTTTTCAAAGTTGCATGTAGCACACACACATGTCCTTTGGACATGTGTGTGCGCAACACCTGTCCAAAAGTGCATTTTAGGGGTGCTACAGGGCGTCCTTTGGACACCCCTGTCACCCTTAAAATCGCTATCTCAGTTGCGAGTAGCAAATTGCTACTCGCAAATCCCCAATCATTCCAATGGGCCTCTTGGCCCATAGGAATGAATGGGGAGTATTTGCGAGTAGCAAATTGCTACTCGCAAATAAAGAACATGTAGGAATCGCTATTTAAGTAGCAATTCCTACATGAATGCCGTTTTGCGTGTCCTCAATAGCGAATCGCTATGATTCGCTATTAGGGACACGCAAAACGGCCCGTACATGAATCAGGCTGTAAGTCATTGTGATACATTGGTGGGGCAATGAATACAGGGGGCAATACAAAAGATACATAGCATGTACCTAACCATCCTAAAGGGAGCTGATGATAGCCTTTAGTACCACGGATAAAGTATGTATTTCGGGATGCCACAAATGATATGCCATTCGGACTGTCAAATGTAAGTGTGGTGTTACATTCACTTTTTCCAACCGGGATTGTACCTTTATTACGTATACAGAGATCGGCCTTGGTATTTATAACATTAATGACATGTGAACTAGACATATTAATGTTTCTTTGATTGCTGTAAATTCGGGGTGCAGACACATTATCGGGGCGGTACTCTTCCCATTCAAATCGAGTACCCTCAGCTCGTGGATAACCATCCCGGTCATGATAACATATCTTGTTCAAACGGAAAAGCACCCCCCCTTTTGTTGGCCATCGTAGAGTGAATAAAAGAGTATACCAGGCATTACAGGAGCCGTTGTGGGAAAACGGGAGTGGGATGAGCGGGGTGCCCCCTTTCTTCTGATGGCCAGGCAACATCCCACACACCCAGCAATTAGAAGTGTTCGTCATGTTATGAGTATGATGCAAGATTTGAATGAAGCTATTGTTCAAGTAAGTCTGTCGGTGCCGTTCTTCATGGTAGGGTAAGGTGAAGTGAAAATGTTCAGATGGAGCCGGGGTAGTCAGCAGCAAATGTTCTCGTACAGGCACCACAAGTTCTACTACCCAGGTTATCACTGCTATCACCACAATTGTCAGTACGAACAAGATAGCACCAAGAATTCTCTTGTCTCGTGATGCAGAGGACGCCATAGTTCAAAGAGTTCACAATGTCTCAGATGTATATACCTAGAAAAATAAAAATATGGTGCTGAGCTCCGAGGTAGCCGTTGTTTTCTTCTCCGGGGTCAAGACCGGTGTCGCTACTCTTGGCAGAACTGATCCCCCCCCCTTGAGATTCCTGGCTTCCGTTTCACAAACCCCAGAGCGGTAACCAACCAGTCTCGCACCAAAAAAAAAATCTTCTTCCTATCTTGGCCGCAGATCGTAGCGCTGTCGTCCAGAAACAGTGTGGTCCGGGAATGCTCCCTCAGATTCGGCCGATGTCACAGCTGGGCTCTTTTCTTTATCCAAGATCTCTTTGTAGTCGGACAACACAGTAGGATTCACCAGGTCCGGAGAGACGCGGTGGCAGTGAGTTGAATGCACCCACCGCTTTCTGTTGGTCACTCGCACAGCCGTTCGAGTCGCCAAGAGGACCTGCTCGGGGCCACGCCACCTCGGTTCCAAGCTGTTCGCCCTCTCAAACGATTTCACCATCACATAGTCCCCAGGACGGAGACTATGGGCCTCTCCAATGGAATTATCAGGGAGCGCTTCTCGAACCTGTTGATGACTAGAAAGCAAATCATTTGTTAATCGTGCCAAATAATCGTTCGTCATTATACAAGGCACATCATGTAACAATCGCGGCTTAGGAACTCCCCATATATTCATAGGCCTTCCAAACACCACTTCATACGGTGTGGGGCCAGTTCGAGAGTGGGGCACTGATCTAAGAGAGAGTAATGCTAGCGGTAGGGCATCCGGCCACTTCAATGACGTGGATGCCACAATCTTAGCCAGTTTTAGTTTCAACGTGGCATTGTACCGCTCGACAAGACCTGCTGACTGAGGGTGAAACACAGCATGAAACTTCTGCTGGATCCCCAGTCCCTTTAGCACATACTCCACAATTTTCCCAACAAAATGAGGACCATTATCACTCCACAAAAATTTGCAAACTCCAAAGCGAGGGAAGTACTCTTTGAGCAAAACCTTAGCGGTTGTCAAAGCTGTATTATCTTTCGTGGGGAAGGCCTCGACCCATTTGCTAAAAGCACACACCACCACTAAGACATACTTAAGGTTATTGCAACGCTCAAGCTGGATGTAATCCATTTGAAGTACCTCGAATGGTGCAGATGGTGGAACGAAACCTCCTTTCGGAGTATACGTCCCTTTTGCAGGATTGTGTTGTAAACATATCAAACAGGTCTGCACTACTCTCTTAGCAGTATTGGCAATCTCAGGATGCTCCCAAACTCGTGTTAACAGTCGAGTAATTGCAAGAGCCCCCACATGTGCCAACCCATGTGTCATCTGGACCATCGCCTGCAAGTAAGCTGCAGGCAATTTCCATCTCTCCATGTCTTTACTCCTCCAACAACCCTCGTCATCCAGTACCCCTTCTGCTGCCCATGTTACAAGTTCTGCTTCAGTCGCTGATTTTTGGGTGTCTAGTATCTCTGCTCTAGCATCATGCCATCGCTCGGCCTGCGACTTTGCTACATACATGGGGGAGTCATTTCAAAACATAGCTGTTTGTCTTGCTATACTGTCTGCAAAGGCATTGCCTTGTCCCACTTTGTCAGTGACCTTTTTATGCGCACTGCATTTAATTATCGCTACTTTCTTTGGGCAAAGCAACGCGTTTAGGAGATCACGCACTAGTTCTCCGTGCATAATGTGCACTCAATGAGAAGTCAAAAACCCACGCTCTCTCCAGAGTAAGCCGAAATCATGCGCTACTCCGAAGGCGTACCGGCTGTCTGTGTAGATATTCACACATAGGCCAGCACTCAGTTCGCAGGCTCTTGTCAAGGCTATCAGCTCCGCTGCTTGGGCTGATTTCTGGGGTATTCGTGCTGTTTCTACCACTGTCTTAAGCGTCGTGATCGCATATGCTGCAGAAGTTGTGCCATCTGACAGCCTCAAACACGATCCATCAACCCACAGTTCCCCATCCACATCTGGAAGTGGCATATCCTGTAAGTCGACACGACCCTTTGTTTGTTCCTCAGTCAGGAAAACACAATCATGATGTTTTTCTTCCTGGCCCTCCTTGACCGGATAAGGCAATAAAGTGGCAGGGTTCAGGGTGGCACATCTTTTCAATGTGATATGTGGTGTCAGAAGTGTGAGCTCATATCCTGTTAAACGTGCGCTCGTGAGATACTGTGTTTTCGTTTGATTTAACAGGGCATCTACTGCATGGGGAACTAACACCAACAATTCGTGCGATAAAACTATTCCCTCACTCTGCCGTATAGCTACCGCTGTCGCTGCAACTGCTCGAAAACACCCAGGTAACCCCCGTGCTACAGGATCAAGAATAGCTGAGAAGTTCGCGCATGGCCTCTGCTTGTCTCCGTGTGCTTGCACTAACACTGATAACGCGCACCCATCTTTCTCGTGCACATACAATGTGAAAATCTTTGTGTAATCTGGTGTACCTAACACGGGTGCAGAGCAAAGGGCCTGTCTCAATTGTTCAAAAGCATTCTGACATTCATCTGTCCATTCAAGGGGCATTGGTGTAGTTTTGGACAGTAACGCTAACAAAGGTTTTATAATGTGCGAAAACCCCATGATCCACTGTCTACAAAAGGACGTTAATCCTATGAAAGCGCGTACATCTCTCTGAGTGCGGGAAACTGGCGTATCTAAAATTGCTTGAATTCGATCTGATGTTAATGCACGCCCCTCCTTAGACAAAAGATGACAGAGGTAGGTCACCTTGGGTCTACAGTATTGTAGCTTTTTCTTAGAGACTTTATGGTTGTTCTGAGCCAAAAGGGACAGCAAAGCAAGTGTACTCTCCTCACATTGGCATAAGTGTCTGCAGCCAACAGGAGGTCGTCAACATACTGTATAAGGGCTACTCCGGATTGCAGTTCAAAAGAATCAAGCTGTCGTTTTAAAGCCTGGCTATAGATGCTTGGGCTCTCTGTGTAACCTTGAGGAACACGACAAAATCTATACGATTTACTATTTAACGTAAAGCCAAATAAGTATCTGCTGTCGGGATGGATGGGAATAGAAAAGAATGCATTTTTAAGGTCAATGACAGAAAATGTCGTCGCTGTTGGAGGGACCAATGTAAGCAATGTCGTGATATCAGACACCACTGGGTATTGGGGGATGACAATTTTGTTAATTTCTCTCAAATCAATAATAAATCGATAGACTTTGTCGTCAGTGTCTTTCTTAAGAATCAGGAGAATAGGACTATTACAGACATTGTAAGGAACTTCCTCCACTACTCCTGCAACTATCAAATCCTGAACGATGTGCGTCAGGGCAATTTCACCTTCCCTAGAAATCTTATACTGTGGTACATGTGGCAAAGATACTCCCTCCTTGACAGTAATTCGAATAGGTGGAATAAGCATCTGTCCCACATCCGTATCTGAGATCGCCCATAACGTGTGTGGGAGAGAGGCCAGCGCTTCAATTTCCTGTATTGTACAAAATCTGTCTGAATCTGGGTAATTGTCATTCAAAATAACCCGCACTCCTTCAGGAGTGCAGCGTATCGTTGCTCGAAAATATTTGAGCAAATCAATGCCCATAATGTTATCTGCAGTGTGAGGTGACAACAAAAATGGACAAAAGCTGAAAAATTTGTCAATGCAAAGTGCAAGAGGTTGTGATAATGGGCTTGGAGAGGGTGTGCCATCGAACCCTATACATGTAATCGTTTCACCAGACAGGGGAGCCCTTGGAACCAAGTTTTTGGACAAAGCACTACAAGTAGCTCCTGTGTCAACTAAAAACTGATCAGTAGAACCCAAAATGCCCGCTGATACATATGGACCTCTTTGATCTACTGGCACTTCAACTGATTCCGTACCCCATCCTACGCAGTCCTATGCATGTACATAATCCTGATGCTCCACATTCTCACCCTCCGAGATCTGATATTGATTTCGTCTATCAAAAGCATTCCGTTCATCCTGACCACGGCCCCCCGTTTCAAAACTACCACGATCACTTGCGCCACCTCTCGCTCCTGAATAATTATTCCTCGACCTTCCACCTCCTCGACCACGCTGACTACGCTGCTCACGAAGTACCGGACAATCTTCAGCCCAATGCCCAAACTCTTTACAATATGCACATTGGTCCTCCGCTATGTCAGTACGACCGTACGACGCATTACTCCCTCCTCGCCTACCTCTATCACTCCCTCTAGATTGCGCACGCGAACCTGCGCCAACATCACCTTCGTTTTCAATTCCTTCGTTTTCTTATCTGCACTTTCTTTAGCCTCTAATTCCTGCCGCTCATAATACTGAGCCATAGTTAACAAAGACGCAGGGGTCGCC
This sequence comes from Lissotriton vulgaris, assembly GCF_964263255.1. Classification (NCBI taxonomy): domain Eukaryota; kingdom Metazoa; phylum Chordata; class Amphibia; order Caudata; family Salamandridae; genus Lissotriton; species Lissotriton vulgaris. The sequence goes on from NC_141695.1 coordinate 1,207,534,872, forward strand.
GTGGTCCAGGAACTTTCACTCGTTTTTAACCGTTTTGCAATCTCCGGTAGGAGATTAGCCACGTACTTATCAACAAACAGATGCCTACCCGTATCATCTGTTAATGATTAACCACTGTAATCATGAAACGCTTCTTCGAAACGTGTAAAAAAATCTGATACCGATTCATCTAACTTTTGTTTGCACGAAGCTAACATAGTCCAATCGATCTTTTTAGAAGGAACAAGCGTTTTTAGTTTAGTTAAAAACGCCGCTGGGGGGTCTAAAATCAAATCACATGGTTTACATGCAGGCTCCCTGTCTAAATCAGCCTGGTTTCTTTCTTTCCAAGTTCCCCCAAGCATCGCTTGATCATTAGTTTTACGAATCGACCTCCACATATCAGGCGGAAGAATTAACCCAAAAAAGAGATCTATATCAACAAGAGTCATAACACAAGAGGAGATGGACCCCTCCACCCCTTCATAGAATGCGGCTGGATTTTTACGAAGATCGGGTAAGGAGTTTTTTAGTGCCATAACATCTGCTCTATTCCAAGGCGTATACACCCAATTATATATAAAGTACCCTTTCGCATCCTTCGACGTTTTATCATCATCTGTACCATCTCCCTTAGGGGTAACATACAAAGGCGCAGCTTCACGCATAGGCATAACATGCACTTTAGAATTCTTATCTGAACCCCGGAGAGAACACTCCTTAAACTGTTCTGTTGACCCCGGCACGGACTCCTTATCCTTTTTCTTTTCTTCCCACAATCTGGACGTCTCATCCCGTAGCTGGATCAGTTGTTTGAAAAAGGTATCGACATCTGCAAGAACAAATAAACCTTTATCCAAATTCTCACGATGTACCGACACAGCCTTAGGTTCTAAAGTCTCTGAATATTTACGAAATCGAGTAACAACTTCATCGGCAAAAGTATTCAAAAAACACATCAATTCTCGTTCTGTCCATTTACCCCTTTCGGCAACAACATCTGACACAGTTATATGATTTAAATTCAGTTTTCTAGCACAACTACGCAGTTCCGCGGATCTCTCTGCAGATAACCTGACACTTGACTTATCCGCCTTATCCGATTTATCCCGTTCTTCATCACCAGAATCTTCAATCGGAGCCGTAGGAGGAACGTACGGAGGCGGAGATCGATCTAATAACGAAAAATCATCAATTTCATTATTAAGGACAGGATAAAGCGGTCGTCGAATAGGAAATTGCCCGGTCGTTTGCAAATTACGTTCCCGTGCCTCCCTCTCTTTCTTTTCCTGCGCCTCCTTTTCCTCAAGCTGTAAAGCTTTATCTCGAGCAGCCTTGTGCTGCTCTTTGTCCGCCACGGCAACTTCACGCTTCATACGTTCACGCACCGCTTTCTCCCACATTTGCACACAATCAAACATATCCTGTCTAGACCTGCGCTGAAACAAACATTGCTCCACAAACTGAACCTTTCGCAAATCAAACGACCCATGTAGTGGCCATTGCAACTCGGGATCAGTTCTAGTGTATTTATGTCATAATTTACTGTACAATATAGGGGGAAGGCCGAATTTGACATACATCTCACGGTTTGGAGTTCCTTCTGGGGGAGCCGGCTGAGATTCCGCTAACCTAATTGTGGTACCATTTCCAAGACAGCACATCCCTCGGAGTGTGCTTAAAACAGGCATGTTCAAAAAGTACCACGAAAGCGTGACACCATAAAAAATGGCACTTACAGTACTTCACACAAATGTGCCGCTCGGAGTACAAACAAAATTAGAGAAACATCTCTACATGCCTGCCTATGTGGAGTGCACTACACATATATTCAAAGTTCACAAAGTCAAAATGTTAGCTAACTCAAATCGTAGTCACAATCATAGAACTTCAGTAAGCGTCCGTAGACTACCTTACCGATCACAAATCTTACCCAATCTCAAATATCCAGATTCCAACTGCCAAGGTCTTTAATCGAATCAGCCAAACGGGCACTGTACAGCAACGCAGACGATCAGGATCTCAGTCGGGGACCAGCGCCACCTGGAAGGTCAGATCAGAAGGAAAGGAAGAAAACACCGTGGGTGCCAAGACTCGGGTCACTCAGTGGCAGCGTACGCGTCCATGGCGAGTTTCCAATCCTTCGTCACGACCTCTCCTTCGGGCATCCGAGTCGCCGATGAGTCCCTTCGTGGTCGCAAATTTGTGGTATTGGGTTCCCAAGGCCTACATGCTCCGCAGAAATACCCACTTACACCAAAAGAACTGTTGGCACAGAAACTGAAAAGTACAAAAGACAAGTTTATTAAGACCCCATGGGGTGGTGGTACATTCCTACAGCACCCATCGGCAATGCAAGAAGTATCACACCGAACGTTGGTGTGAATCCTTCTTTTATACACTTTACAGGTAATAAAAAGTTAGGCGGTACAAGATTACAGAGTTTATGTACATATATGGTCATTTTTGGAGCACAGCCAACTCATGGGAGGGGTTACAACTCCACTGGTCAGTTTGGCGGAACATTCCTGAGGGGTGACTGATCAGTTAGGACTGCGCATGTACAGGCTTGACCGTTACTAAAAATAGCCTGTTGCTGGGCAAACTCGAGTGGTCAGCGGCACGGACAAAGGACTAAAGGGCATGCTGACCACGAGGCCGCTCATTCCCTAAAATGGCCGCCGTAACATACAAAATGGCGTTTTTTGAATAAGGCCAAGTTAAGGGAAATAACGTGTAGCAAAGCTAAGCGCTAACCCGGCCATTGTCAAATTACGACAGGTCCTGTGTGAGCACAGACCCTGTATTAGTTAAACCTGTGTCCAGTCTACAGTTGCAGACTGGTGTGTGCACTTGCACCCCGGTGCTGGGGACTATATACCCTACCTGCCATTGCTGGTAAGTGTGCACATTAGTGCATGTTGGCCCAATGTGAGAAAAATACCTCTGTGTGTTTTCACTACTTATGAGGCTTGCTCTTCCCTTAAGTTAGCATGTGGAAGTGGTTGATACTACTTCAGGCTGCACTAGTGGATTGCATTGGAGCTGCCTCAGGATATTTCCTATCAATGGATTCACTGTGCCAAACTCCTTCCAGTGGTAAAGGTGATGTAGGCAGAACTCACCTAGAAATGGCACTTATAGAATATGGGCATTTCTATGCTCTAAGAGTCTTGTGTGTTGTGGTGCCTGGCTCCAGGGGTCATGGAACACATCTGTGCATTCCCCAGCAACAGCCATAAACCATGGGCATCCAATTGGAATGAGAGACCTCTGCAAATTGAAAGTCGGATCGAAAAGATAGGAGAGAGAGGTTTTGACACTTGGCCTCTAGGGGCCGGATGATGGTCCCACTAAAGATTAAAATCTACATTCCACTGCCCATGGCAGATAGGCCTACAATTTAGGGGAGATATCTGTGGTTCGAAGGGAAACCCCTAAACCACCCCTAACTTCAAAGACACACAATAGTATAACTACAGGAATCCATCCTTCAGAATGGGGTGAGATACGCTTGTGGGGATGCAGGATCAGAGAACCCGGACTGCGTGATTCACACTGCCAGATGACTCTGATGTGCACATGGAGGATTACTGCCATTGAAGGGGACAGTGTGCCTTTTCTTCATAGTGGTTGGCCTGCACTGAAGACCTGCTGAAGTGTGGCACACTGAAGTGTGCTCCCTGAGGGCCCGCCGGCAGGCCTCCTGTTCTCTCGGGGATCTCCCGGACATCAAAGATCTCCCACAAGGGACCTACACAATCTACCCGACATCTGGAGAGAGCTGCCCTCTCAAGTGCACACTTTAGCTGCTAAATCCCAACAGGTGGACTGGGTGTGAGCATGGAACTAAGACTTGTGCCGGAAGACTGGATTGTCCAGTGGGAAGCTCCAGAAATCGTGCCTGCATCTAAGGTGTGTGGTTCCTATATCACAGGAACCCTGACACTCATAAGAGTCTTGTTGGTGTTGAGCGGATTCACCGGTTCCGGGATCCAAAGTGAACCGCTTCATCGTTCGCGCTGCATCTTTCTCGTGCGACACGCTGATTGAATGCTCATTGTGTGTGGTGTCCTATGGACAGGTTGCGACCCTCGAAGGTGGGGGTGTATCTATAGTAGTGCCTCATTCTACCTCATGTGGCTTTGCTGAACCTGAGCCTGTGTGTGTGACCCAGCTGGTCTGATGTGTAGCAGTGCAGAGTGAATGTGTGACAGTGGGAGTGATAGTGTGTGAACCACCTGTGATTCACCACACTGGCCGGCTGTGCCACGTGATACTTTGATTTCATGTCAAAAGCACAATACATTGACAGTGGGTTTACCCAATTGGCTCGGCCCGCTGTGCTGCTAAAAGTGTTCTCATTCATCTATGTACATATTTATTATATCGTTGTGACCCAAGGTGAACCCTATAACTGTGTGGGACTGTATAATCAGAATTGCTAGCGTGGGCCTGGGGTGGACAGCGTGTAGCACAGCATAGGGTTCTCTTTCTGTTGGGTGGGTAGAATAGGAATGGTCCCCAATGTGCATACTATTGATATCATAACAATTTGAGTTAGCCTAGTACTACTAATATTAATTCCAAATGTATTTTATGCCCAAAAGTACCTGCTATTCATGTTATAATGATTGCTTGTGTCTGTTGAATACAAACGTTTTTACATAGATCCTGTCTGAAGTCTCTTTTGTGAAGTTCAGTCTATTTATGCCTGCCTGCTGTGCCTTTGCTTTTAACATTGCCTCTGAATTAGGCCTGACTGCTCAGTGCCAAGCTACCCATGGGTGAGCACAGGTTATACTGCAATTGTAATCACCAAACCTTGATGGGAGCAGGACGTTCTGCCTTGCTGGGGGCATTTCTTCAGCCAACCAGAATGTGCAGGTTCCAACAAGAACCCCCAAAACATTTTGGGGCCTTCTATGGTCACTCAGAGCACCATGGGCTCAGCCGCACACTCTCTTGCATTGGTCCAGCATGCATCAAATTATTGTCAGCTTAGTGCTCCAGTTCATGCGGACTCAGCTAAGGCTTGGATTACGAGTCAGGTGGAGCAGAATTATCACATGGTTTCAAGCATTTATTTCGCATTGTTGGATTACATTTTTTCTGCATGTGATGATTTGTGTCTGCAGAAATATAAATAGGATGTGTTTTTTCCGAATGTAACAAAACACCTGAATTAACATTCAGAAAAATCACTTGTAGAAAATAGTAAATTAGTATTAAAAGTCCATAGTAGGCATTTTGACACAAGGAATCGGACCATAGCAGATGCAATTCCAGGATAAGGTGTAAAAATACACTTCCTGATATAACCAAAAACATAATCATGCAATATAATGATAATTGAAAATAACCTTAATACATAGTTTTGTCATTTTTAGTAGTTAATAAAAAGTTGTATACAGAAACATATTTTATTATGAAGGATAACAATCTGGTTAATATCAACTTCAACTTCAACTTCAAATAATCTTTATTTCGGTCATAGACCATAAAAGATGCAAGATACCCAATACACTCATTAAAAAGCATCATGACAAATAATAATACATCCGTTAGTTACAAAAGATACACAAATTACATTTCTCACAGGTTAAAAAGATAGAAGTAAGCTAAAAAGGTGTATAAAAATATATACAAGTTAAAAATAAGGTAAATATCAAAAGGCGTTCCCCTCCCGGAGACTTCTGTTTGTGACTTTCCTTTCACTTTGTGGTCGTCTTCTCCTTTCTTGGTGACTCTACGACTCCTGTACAGGATACATTGGGACTGTTCATCCAGGAGGGAGAGTTGTTCAGCGTCTAAAGTTCCCGTGGACCCACTGCCTGCGAGTCGCCATGGATTGATTTTTGATGACCCTTTTCTCCTTTATTACCTCTTTGTGTGCCTTTGGGTCTCATTGGAGGGGGTTTGTGTTCTTGTTCGGAAGGGCCAAGGTTAATATTGACTAGGTCGGGAAGGGTTGGAGTGGCTTTCACAAGTGTTCGACCTGTAACTGTTTGCTCTAAGAGGCTGGGCGGTGTTTTCCGGTACCTTCTACTTTCTTCTATAGTGTTGTCATAAGTGTTCTTTTAGTGATAGGGGGTGGCTGTATCTGGCGGGGGGTCTAAAGGGGCTGGAAGCCCAAATGTATGTGCCCTCCTCCATTCTTTTTCCTACCTTTAGGGTTTTAGTTATTAGGGGCGACAGGCACGCTGCTAGTGGGGTTAGGCTGTAGCCATCTGCAGGGGTGCAGGGTGGGGGGCTGGACGGTTTTTTTTTATTTTGCCTTTTTTATTTTCTATGGCCTTTCTTTTCCTTCTCTTTCTTTCTTAAGGATCAGTATAGCTACGAATCATTTGGACTTTTATTGTATGCTTGTATCTAGTGCTCATGCTTTTATGATATCCGATTTCCGGGTGGGCAGGGTCCGAGAATTGGCGCAACATGGAATGTATATTGTGTGTTCATTTGCATTGATCTGTATGCTTTGGCGCCGATTCTCCATCACAGTGGTTATGATATGTATATCCTGTTTCTTACCCTGTCCCCCGCATTCTCTGGTTTGATTGTATGGCACCTGATCCTCTCTTATATAATATAAAACGAAACCTCTGACTCATTCTGGAACTTAGTTGTGCATTCTTATACAAGTTTTGTCCTGAATCGCTGCGGAACCTCTGGGTTGTCGGCTGATGAGCTGTGTAGTACTGTAATATCGGTTGTTTTCATTTATCTAGCGGCCGGCCCCCGCGGTTGTAGGCCCATGCTTGTATTTTATTGAATGCTACAATAAAGGTTTGAAAAATAAATAAATAAATAAATAAGGTAAAATCAGAACATAGATATCACATGGCCAATGAAGTTAAACAGATAATTGACCACACAATTGGTTCTTAATGTTTGACCAGCGTCTCTGCCACATGGCATATAAATAGCGAGAAACAGAAAATACATCTGGTTGGGAGGTGTCACATTTTAGAATCCTGAGTGCCTGATGGTACTGATTGAGCCCAAAATTTCTGCATAATTTAGTAAGCCACCGCTGTGTAAGATTTTTATAGGATGGACAGAAAAAATGACATGGGGCACAGACTCCTCCTTTGCCCCACACGCTGGGCACTCCAGTGGGATGTTATCAGTCCATTTATGCGAAAAAGCCATGAGGGGTAATGTTCCATTGAGGAAATATAAATTTTATGGTCAAGTAATGTTCCCTAACGTGTACCCCACCGTCTCCATGTGCCAGCTTAAAGTGCATGTAACTTCTCTCCTGTGCCAGCTATGAAGACGCAAATACATTTGCGTCCAACGTTAACATGTCCTCTTTCAGATCCACCCTGAATGGGTTGAATATTCCGTTTCTAAGTATGCTATGCCAACGTCTTTTTGTGGTGTACTTTACACGTTTTTCAGCTCTGGCGAAGTAGGCCCTGAATTCTGCCATCGAGCCTTTTTCCTGCTTTCTGACTCCGAAAGCCTCAGCCCAGGCTGTCTCTGTACCCATGACCTCTGCCTTACTCCCTGCGCGGCTCACGCCGCCTAGCTCAGCCTGTTGCCTGCCAAGACTGTATTCAACCTTCGAATTATCTGTTCCGCTCCTCGAAAATGCATTCCTGCCTACTAGTTTAAGTAAACATTCCCCCAGCTGCAGAGCAAAGGGCCCGGCCTCACTGTCTCCGTGCAAGTAATTCATAGCCTCTGTTACCATGGTAGGCCCATGCCCCTCGCATTCTCATGTAGACACTTAGGCGCTTATACACGCACTCACAGTCAGTATAGAATAGCTTCTGCCCCAGAGACCTTTTCCTTCTAGATAATATGGTTCCCAAACATCAGATATCAGATATGATAGAGGTACGAGTTGATCTGACATGCCAGACTTCTGTCTCTTTCCGCCAGTGTAAATGTCAAGTCCCCTGCACCCTCCAGTTTCACGTCAATCACACGTCATGCAGCTGCGCGCGCATCCAGGCCTCAGATTTCTGCTGACATTACAAGATTCTGCTTTGTTGCCACCCACTTGTGACACCTACCTGTGACGTTTCTAGCACACACCTCTATGTTCACGCCTAGTTCACGCCTTCTAATTACGTATCACTACCACGTGTGTGTTTTATCTTGTTTCTCTCAGCTGTTACGCCTACTGTATTGGTCTCTATAATGTGACTTAAGTATATAAGCTATGTATTGTCAATAAAATATTGCTCTATCCCTTCCTACACCCCAGTGGTGGTAGGAACATGATATCCGGTCTGACCATTCCTTTTTAAGGAATAAAACCCCTAAGAACTCTAACACCACGGACTCTGCCTCTTTCTTTCCGATTGAGTTATTATTGATTAAGTACTTACCTGCATAGAAATTAGGACGGTAAATCAAATATTTACCACACCATGCCTAAATTGGACATAGAGTTTCCTTGATTGGCTAGGAATTATCTCGTCCAAAAAGGGCTCAAATGTGTACTCATCTTTATGTCTTAAAAATTCTAGGGTTAGGGATCCCAGCGCAGAGCTGGTGACAACATCCTCCAGTTGTTTATTATGATGGAGTCTCACCAAGACAGCACAGGACACCTTCAGACATGCTACCTCAGGCCTAGTCCAGAGATCTGGAAGACCCAGTCTCTTACTCTCCTTTCTTATATGATCGAACCATTGGATTTTTTCTGTCCCAGGGAGTCTCATAAGTTCCTTTACTTCTTCCTTAAAGTACCTCAGTTCAGGGGTTACCCATAGTCTACGCCAGTAGGCTAGAGGGCAAAGACCAATTACCTCATCTATGGGTATGATATCTAGGTCCATTCTTAGGGGGATGAGTGGAGTACTCACTGGGAGCGACAATAAAGATCTTAGAAAACAATTTTCCACTTTGAGAACATCTTCAGTTCGGGAGTGCCCCCACAGTTCTGCCCCGTACAAGAGTGTGCTTTATAAATCTCCAAGACTGGAGCAACAGGTTTACTTGTCGATTCCCGGTGCAGTTTAAGAACACCCCCTGTCAACTGCACCAACCTACGTTTGGCCTTTACAATCTGAGGGCCCCACTCCATAGTGTCCCTAAGGGTAATACCCAGATAATCAAATACACTGACCCTATCTAAAGTCTAAAGCAGTGCCATTTAGAGAGGGATTGGAGCCGGGTGATCTTTGGTGGATTACAGATCATGTACTTTGTTTTAGAGATGTTAATCTCCAATCCCCTCTTTTGGCAGATGATGGCAAAGTTATCTAGTGCCCTCTGTATTCCCATCGGGGATTTAGACAGCAGGAGGGTGTCGTCGGCAAACATAAGTGCCACTACCTGCTCACCACGTAACTTGGGTGCATCAATATCCTTAACCCCTTTGAGGTGAGCGATTAAGGCATTAACAAAGAGACAAAAAAGGGTGGGCGCCAAAACGCATCCCTGCCTCACTCCTCTGTTAACCACAAACCTAGGATTCAGGGCACCCCTTTTGCCACTTCTGACCTGCGCAAAGTTGTTAGAATGGAGTCTCTTAAGGATATTAAGGAGGTAAGTTGGAATCCCCATGTCCGCCAAGACTTCCCACAAAACTTCCCGGGGTACCAGGTCGAATGCCGTCTTACGGTCAACGAAAATTAAGTAGAGGCTGCCACCCTCTACTTTGACCGTTTTCCAGTATAGCAGTTGTAATCTTAAAAGTTGGTCAACGGTCGATGTCTTTTCCCTAAATCCGGCTTGATAGGGGGTCAATATCTCCGACTCCTCCATCCAAGTCTGGAGGCGATTATGAATAATCCGTGCAAACAGTTTTTGACTCACATTGATCAAGCTGATCGGGCGGTAGTTTGCAGGGATTAATGGACAACCCTTTTTAAATACTGACACAATATCCACCCCCAACCAGGTTTCAGGTATAGGGCAGCCCTGTAGTATAGCATTAAACACCAAAGAGAAATATGCAGTCCAAATCTTGGGCTGGTCTTTGTAGAAATCCCCAGGAATTGTATCAATGCCGGGAGCTTTCCTGATGGGGGCCTTCTAATCGCACCCTCCACCTCAAGCAGTGTAATCTTTATGTCTAGGGCTGGATTAGAGATAGAAAGTGCAGGGTCACCTTCTGATTTATCTTGTGGGGCCTTACGGGTATTCTGAGGTGTTCCCTGGCTCATACAGGAGCCTGCTTCTATCGAGTATAGTGCCCCAAAGTGCTCTATCCATCTCTCGGGCGCTATACTCTGCTCATCTGCAATGTATCCATAAATTCTACCCGTTTCTACAACTGCCCAAAACTCCTGCATGTCCTATTGCCCAGGGCACTTTTTATACTATCCCATCTGCTGTTTTCCCACTGTAAATGTATTGTATTGGCATTTATATAGCGCACTACTTACCCGTAGGGTCCCAAGGCGCTTCGACCGCTGCGAAACCCTTCCTGGCTTCCCTGAGAGATGGTCCCTTAATGGGTATCTCCAGGGTGAGACCAGGCATCCCCAGCGGTCTGGTGGGGCCGTTAGTGAAGATTAGGCAAGCTAATGCCCAGAGTTGCCGAGTGTGATCGCTGATCAGAGTGGGCACCGAGGCGAGAGAATTATCGAGTCCGCTGACCCTGGTCCAGAAACCTGCCGCGCCGGGAATCGAACCCTGGTCCCGGGCCGTCCTCTGCTCTCGGGTCTGCCGCCTCTAACCAGTGAGCCACACTACTTCACTGCTGCTTAGCCTCAGCAATGGCCTACTTATATTCCTGCCTCCTCAATTTGACTAAACTCCTAGATGGGGCTTTAATTGACTCAATCAAAAGGGACTTCACCATTTTACAATCATCGTTAAACCATGACTGAATCTTCTGTTTTGTCCTGTGGCTAGTCGCTACCGGATTAAGTAAGTCAGCCAATGCTGTCACCAGCCCCAAATGCAATATATCAATTTTATTTATCACCTCTTCTTGTCCAGACTCAATACAGCCACTAATCTCCATAAATGTCTTACAGACCACTAAATATAAGGCACTCATTTTCTGTAATGATTGTTTCACCACTGGCCATTTAAGCCTTCTCCTGTCGTTTGAGAGTTTCAATTCACGATTCTGTCTTGGTCTACTCCCATCAGAGACACCAGTATCTGGTAGTCTCAAATTTAGAACCAGAGCATTATGGTCACTGTCGTGTCGGGGTAAGATCTCAAAATCAGTGAACATAGGCCATGACCTTGCCTCGACCAAAATGTAATCTATCCGGGATGTTTGGCCAATGCGATTAAACGTGGCCATTCCCTCGCGATCGGACTGGGTACGACCATTGCATGCTCTCATAGAGTGGGCCATAGTTATCGCATTCAGTTGAACAGCCAGTGATGACCAGGCCTTAATTGGAGTGATTTGGAGCTCAGGAATTGACCATTGCTCGTCTTCTTCTGTATTGTTAAAATTTCCAATGGTGGAATGGGCTCTTATTGGCAATTAAAATCGCCAGCAATAATCAATTGGTTTTTACTAAGAACAGTGGAAATAAAAGTATCTAGCAGAGCCAGTGTTGTAGACTCTTTCCCTAAGCTAACTCAACGAAAATATACATTAATAAAAGTCACCATGAAATTCGATGGAAACTTAAGTGTAACACATTGGAGGTCAATAGTTGGTGTGGGTACTTGTGTCACGATACAGCCCAGGTGTGATACTACCAATATAGTTAAGCCCCCAAAGGGTCTACCCCTTTCCCCCATCAATGCCACTTGGTTGAATGAAGCAAACCCCAGTCTCACAGTCTCCTCCCTAGCCCATGTCTCCTGAAATAGACACATATCTTATAAGACCCCCAATCAGGGCAGGCAATTTTTTTTTATATAGGCATGCCACATTCCAGGATAATACTTTCATTTTGTCCAACTCCGAAAATTCCCCCCCAGAGGATTCAAGGGGGTAGGCACTAGGAAAGTAGAAACAGCCATATGGGAGCCACCAGATTCATTTAACCCTGTGCAGGGGGAGATGTCCTGTTTACAAAACTCCATACCCTCCCCCATATGGGCTATGATCTCTTTCTGAACTTGGATTTGTTCTAGCAAAGGCTCGGGCGTCCACGTTCCCAATTTGTGGTTGATAGAAACTTCTGAGCCTTTTAGTCAATCTATGTCCTCAAAAAGGGCATACCTATTTGCCACCGGAATATTAAATAAGGACTGGACGTTTGTGGGCATCATATAGGAGTCCACACCCCATCTGCTGGGGTCCCAGGGAGGCTGGGCTTCACCATCACTTTGGGAGGGGAGATTAAAAAAATCCAAGGAAAGTGTTCTGACGGAAGTTTGTTGGCCCAAAGTGCAAGAGGGATGGATTAACAATTTGCGGACCGCTTCAGGGTACTTAAAGTTAATAATCACACAGTCCCCCGGGATTGTTTTTATTAAAGGACCTACCCAGTCCACCCTACGCACCATCAGGATATCACCAGCCCTAGGGGAATTGCTTGTGCCTGATCAGCCAAAACAGATTCTTATTTCTAAGATCAAGTTGAGACTCTTTTTGGCCGTGTTTAAGTTCAGGAATGCCTACCAAGATAACTACATAGGGTACAGCCGCTGGGGGTAAGTTGATAATTGGGAGGCACAGTTTATGTGTTTCCCTATTCGGAGCCCCATCTCTGCTACCCTCCTTAGTTGTATTTCCCATTTCCCCGGAGTGAGTTGGATGTATCTCTATGGTCTGCTTTAGTTTTGGGTCATCCTTCCTGACTTTGGCACGGGTCTCATTCAGGGCTTGCCCAGACAGTTGAGGAGTATTCTTGTCTGCTCTTTGTTTGCTGGAAGCTACCTCTTTAGTGTTTACTCGGACTGGGGCCTGGGTAGTTAGTGGGCAAGGTTGAATTTGTTGGGACTCAGTAGAATTGTGATGGATCTCTGCCCTTACCAGGTGTCTAGATGACACATTTATATTAGCATTATGTTGATTATTAACCTGAGTTTTGCCCACAGTAGCCATTACATTTTGGCCATGGGCAAGAAGTGGAGCAATTTCTTCCTTCACAATGGATCTACATTGTGTAAGAAGATCCGCTAATAGTGCTTGCGCCCAAGATGGATAGGGTTGAGATGCTGGAGAAATATCATTACTGCCCGTGAGGTTCTCTGATCTAGGACCACTTGAAATACCTTCCAGATTACCCTCCCCTGCCTTTTTGCCCTTGGACCCTCTAGCTTTACCCTGTTTTCTCTTCTTATCTTTCTTGGTTGTTTTAAATAATTTGGCAGTAGCCTCCCCACGAGCTTCTGCGTTAGGTGGAGACATTAGCACAGAGTCACACAGGGGGGGACACTCAAATACAGATGACACAGATGTAAATAGTCCATTCGCTGAGGTCGGAGTTACCAAGGGTAAAAGGTCGGGAGTAATAGATAAGTGTCTTTCCATAAGTTCAATTTCTGTAGTAACTACCCCAAACGCCTTTTGTAACATTAAATCAATTGCTGTAGGCAAAGTTACTGAAGAAGTGTCTGGGTTGGTGCGGGGCCCTTTACAGTGCATGTACGCTTTCTTTGGATACGAGCAGGAACATTATTTGTAGGCATCATAAAACACTTTTACCTTAGTCTCAGATGCAGAAGCCAAGAGGGATGGCCCAGCCCAGCCACCTCCAGCCACTGACGGCCTCAGATGGCCCGCCCTTGTCCCGGGCGTCGCGGGAGCCCTGGTGCGATTTAAAGCGCCACCTGGTACTTCGTGCTGACGCTACTGTGGAGCGCCGCTGGGAGACTGGGAAATGGAGTCTGTGGCGCCCGGCTCTTCCCCCAGTCAGCGGTGTTGGCGGTGGCAGTATTGGTGCAGTCCCCCTCGGACTGTTAGAGCAGGTATGCGGGGAAAATGGTGCACACGTTGACAATTGCAGGGCTAGGAGAAATATAATAACGCAGAAACTGGACCCCCGAAGCACTGCAGCTCTCTGCTCTGAGGGTCAGAGTGGTCAGGGTCAGGGGGCAAGGACAGGTTCAGGTTCAGGCTCAGAGCACAGAACACGCAGGGCAGGCTGCAAGGCAGCTAGGCAGCAAGGCAGGCAGGGCAGCAGGCTGGGTAATGGTAGTAAGCAGGCGCAACACCCATTGGGCTCACCGGGCTTCAGCCCCCCCCGTCGTCTTCTTCAGCCCGGGCTAATTTGACACGCACTGAAATGACTTCGCATCGGAGCTGAGAATGTCATTTTTATGATGCTTTCTGAGAGGCCCAGCAGCCCGAGCCAGCCAGCCTCTGAACAGTTTCAGTGAACCCCTTGCCCCCACCTCTTGTTTTCCTTTACTGGCGCCGAGGTGATATCCTTGCCTGAAGGCAGGGATTTCACCTAAGCACTTGATGTGTTCAGCATGGGGTGGGAGTGGGAAGATGCACACAGCAGGGGGAATGGGACGGCCAGTGCAGGTGACGCTTTTCCTTTGTAAAGGAATTTCTGCTGGGGTCATAGCCCAGGGTGTGCTTTCTGTGCACTTGTATGGATGTGTATTCCATACAAGTGCACAGACAGCAAACCCTGGGCTATGACGCCAGCAGGAATTAATTTACAAAAGAAAAGCTTCACCTTCACTGGACATCCCTTTCCCCCTGCTGTCTGTGCACTTGTAGGGAATTCACATCCAGGGCTCTGCTCACTAGATAAATGGTGTACAGGGCCATTTCTCTTTTTGCATCCAAGCAGAAGCAGAGGAGGCCCTGGCAAGGAGAAACCAGGAAACATTTGACCCACACCTGTCCACACTGTGAGATTTTCGGGAGGGGCTAGATGCCAGGACGCAGTGCTGCTGATCAGCCCAACTCAACTGAATAGTATCAGAAGAGCAGCAAGCCGTTTTTATGTAAGTTTCAGTAACTTTAATGCATTCCTCAGCACAGCCTTACCTACTGCCTGCATATCTAGGTTATTCTAAGTGAATGTTGTTTTTGACTTACATGGAAACGTCAAAGAGGAGAGTTCCCTCCGAATATGCAAATGGAGTGTAAGTTTGTAGTGTTCATTTTTTGGGGTGCTAGTGGGTAACTTTAGGGTTCAGGGTGAGTGTGGGTTTTAGGGTGCCATGGAGTAATTTTAGGGTTCAGGGTGGGTTACGGATTGGGGTGCCAGGGGGTAATTTTAGGGTTCTGAGTGGGTATGGGTTTTAGGGTCCGGGCCTCAGGGCAATACCGAGTAGGTGGAAATACGGCAAGCCTCTCAGCTATAAGTATGACTGAGAGTGAAGATATGCCTAACCCTGTGAGCTCATGAAGCGTGTTGCACCTTAAAACAATAAACTCCACCTGACGAATAGCAGGAGTCCTAAGGACGGGTAGAACCGTGAGTTATTCTGAGGAGAGTAAAAATTCTTTATCTTCCCTCATTTCTATTTCCTAACGGTGTGGGCAGGCCTTAGCGTGCCTGGACCCCGTAGGATTTTCTTCCTTTTTATAATTTGGTCCTGAAGAAAGCTGAGCTGACTATAGCACTACCAGCAGAAACATGTTGACCAGTCACTTTTTTAGGTCCCTGGATAAAAATTAAAAAGTCCAGTGACTTCACAGTTCTTAAAGTGAACAACTGGCCCCTAATAAAGTTTGTTGAGGCACAGTTGTGATCTTTTAAATACACACCTTTGCACTGATCACTTCCTTCACACACACCAGCTCCGCTGCACTTGCAGGCGTGGTAGCACACAGGTGGGGATAGTCGGCCCCCCCTGTGACCGAACCCCATGATGAAGCATGTCACCTCTAGGGTGAGTGAGGGTTCTTTTAGAAAATAAATAATTTTCAATTCCCTCTCATATTATTTAATGACCATTCACATTTAGGTAGATTTCACCTTGTGTTCACTGTGATATAGGGTTTTCACTCGTGTTCCACTGGCGCTCTTTTGTTGATGATAGATATCTAAATAAGGGGTGGGAGAGTAGCCGTTATTCCCTTCCTCTCTTGTTGTATATACATATGGGTTTTAGGGTGCCAGAGGTAATTTTAGGGTCAGGGTAGTAATGGGTTTTGGTGTGCCAGGGGGTAATTTTAGGGTTCAGGACGGGTATGGGTTTTGGGGGCCAGGAGGGTAATTTAGGGGTTCAGGGTGGGTGTGGGTTTTGGGGTGCCAGGGGTAATTTTGCGCTTCAGGGTGGGTATGGGTTTTGGGGAACCAGGGGTAATTTTAGGGTTCAGGGTGGGTATGGGTTTTGGGGTGCCAGGGGGTAATTTTAGGGTTCAGCATGGGTATGGGTGTTGGTGTGCCAGGGGTAATTTTAGGGTGCAGGGTGGTTAAGGGTTTTGGGGTGCTATGGAGTTAATTGTAGGGTTCAGGGTGGGTATGGGTTTTAGGATGTGAGGGGGAATTGTAGGGTTCAGGGTGGGTGTGGGTTTTCGGATGTCAGGGGGGCAATTTTAGGGATCAGGGTGGGTAGGGGTTTTGGGGTGCCAGGGGGTAATTTTAGGGTTTAGGGTGGTAATGGGTTTTGGGGTGCCATGGGGTTCATTTTAGGGTTCAGTGCGGGTATGGGTTTTAGGATGTGAGGAGGGGATATTTTAGGGTTCAGGGTGGGTATGGGTTTTGGGGTGCCAGGGGAGAATTTAATGTTCAGCATGGGTATGGGTTTTGGGGTAGCAGTAGCTAGTGAATTGGACACACACACTGGACACCGTTAAAAATTGTCCACCCAAGGTTCCACTCCTTGTTAAATATATGGGTTTTGGGGTGCCAGGGGTAATTTTAAGGTTCAGGGTGGGTATGGGTTTTGGGGGGCAAGGGTGTAATTTTAAGGATCAGCGCAGGTATGAGTTTTGGGGCTCCAGGGTTTGATTTTAGGGTTCAGAGTGGTAATGGGTTTTGGGGTGCCAGGGGGTAATTTTAGGGTTCAGGGTGGGTATGGGTTGTGGGGTGCTAGGGGGGGTAATTTTGGGGTTCAGGGTGGTAATGGATTTGAGGGGGCAAGGGTGTAATTTTAGGGATCAGTGCGGGTATGGGTTTTGCGGTGCCAGAGGTAATTTTAGGGTTCAGGGTGGGTATGGGTTTTGGGGGGTAAGGGTGTAATTTTAGGGATCAGTGCGGGTATGGGGTTTGGGGTTCTAGGGGGATGATTTTAGGGTTCAGGGTGGTAATGGGTTTTGGGGTGCGAGGGGGTAATTTTAGGGTTGCATGTTTTCTCCGCTTGACCTGAGCATTAATCGATCCTGATTATCTGCCATTTTAGCCCTGCCCCATTGATCAACATTAGCCACGCCCCTTCATTTGCCATGTTAGCCTCCCCCCGAAATTAAGACCTAGTTGCGCCCCTGGTAGCAAGAGGTTGGAGGATGGGCCAGAGTTGCTACAGAGGGAAGGAATCTCGCTGCTAAAGCAACTGAGTCCTCTCTTGTTGCTGTGTGCCGTTTGCTGATTACCTCTGCTTCTCTGCCTCCACTTCTCTCCCGCTTCTCTCCCGTAACTCACTGCAGACCACGGACCGTCCCGTTCTCCCGCTGCCCTTTGCGAATGCTTGTACACTCGCCTGTGCACCGGTGCCCACTCCCCGCCGCCGCCCTCTTTACCGGTGAAGAGCGGGGGAAAGAGCTTCCGTTTCGGCATCTTGTTTCGTATATTAGTCAATCTCACAGTGAGTTATCCCTCGCTTGGTGAGTACCTTGAGGATGCTGCTGGTATGCACACCTCCCCACCTGTATATTGCCACGTATTGCGTACCTTCGTTGACTTTGTCGCACCATACGCAGTTCCTCTCCTAGATGTATACTCCTCCGAGTTTTCACCTTACACCGAGAAACCACCGATGCCTCTTGCCGTCACCGCTGATAGTACGCTGCTTCTTTGGGCTTACAGGGGGCTCCATCCCTTCCTGCCCCGGGGGTCCCCGCCAAACCACACCACGAGCCCGCTATGCAGCTGGCAGGTAGCCTGGGACGTGACTTGCCTGATAGAGAGCTGCTTGTAGGAAGGGGATCCACGAGCTGCAGTTAATATCAGTAGATAATACTGATGATTTTAAAATGTATCTTATAAGGATAATTTTGGGGACGCACAGAGAGCACTGAAGCACTTTCCTACCTTCAGCGGCATTTCCTTGGACTCCAGCCACTACTCCGGCTACTACTCGCCGCACCCGCTCCGCGGGTGCCGCTTCGACCCTTGGACATTGGGTTGCACCGAGGTGCTACAGAGGCTTGCCGGGTGAGTGTGGTCAGCGGGGCTGCGAGCGTGCAGGGGACTCCATTGCCCAGGAGTCCCTGCGAGACCGTCTTCCAACTTCCGGTCCGCTCTCCCCGCTGCCGCCCCCCGCCTCTCTGAGCACTGAAAAAGCCCTTCCGCCTTGCCTTCGTGGGACGCACAGAGAGCACTGAAGCACTTTCCTACCTTCAGCGGCATTTCCTTGGACTCCAGCCACTACTCCGGCTACTACTCGCCGCACCCGCTCCGCGGGTGCCGCTTCGACCCTTGGACATTGGGTTGCACCGAGGTGCTACAGAGGCTTGCCGGGTGAGTGTGGTCAGCGGGGCTGCGAGCGTGCAGGGGACTCCATTGCCCAGGAGTCCCTGCGAGACCGTCTTCCAACTTCCGGTCCGCTCTCCCCGCTGCCGCACCCCCTTGTTCGATCCGGCCAACTACTTATCTGCCCAGCATTCCCGCAGCGCGGGGACGCAGCGCCGGGGCTAAGACCGGGCAAAGAGCGGGCCGTTTGAGGCCGTTCGAGGTCTGAGCGGTCTGGTCTGGGCCCCTTCTCTTTCCTCCTTGCTTTGCTTCCTGGGTATTGAGCTTGCCTATTTTTGTCGTCTGGGTTGTTAGCCTTAGGCAGCCCTCATGTGTACTCGTGTTACACGTAATAGGGCAGCTAAGGGAGGGGTGGCACCTAATGGGCCTATGGACGATTTTATCACGAAGACAAGCAAGGCGATTGATCACGAAATTAACAAACTGCAAACTAGAGTATCCCTTGACTTGGAAGCGGCTAGGAAGCTTTCACTCGAATTTGCTTCCCATAAAAAATCTTCCCTTGGCCATATAGCTACTGCTGTTTCCCCCAATCACACTCCTATAGAGGAGGGTGCTATAGCGCTGGTTGTTGTTCATGATATACCCACTCTACCTACCCCTTCTCCACTCCTAGGTCTACCCGCATTGACTGACGTTTCGCCCTTTGCAGAGGGTAGCCCCCCTGCTCCTTCCATTTCCTCTCCACAATCCCCTGACGTATCCTTGGCCTCCACTTCATATGGCGGCCTTGATAATATCTTAGAGAATCCTAATAAGAGAAAACGCTCCCCTAGTCTAAACTCCCCACGGAAAAAAATACTAGTACAGGGGGCCAACACGCCCACCATTGATAAAACTATAGACGATGCTAGTTCGGTCACGTCCCTTTCCTCCCCATTGATCACCCGTGCCGATAATAGCGTGGGGCAAGTCCCTGTAGATCCTGGAAGCACGCTATTACCTGAGAGAATAGATCCGGGCTGGACTAACCAAGAAGGGAGGGAGAGGGAATTTATAGGAGTGGTATGGGAGTCCCTAAAAAATCTTCTATCCCCCCTGGATTTAAGGCTTTCTCGTATAGAGAATAATCTCCTCGAGATGGAGAAAAGTATCATCGCCTTGGCCACTCTTGGCCTGAGAGGCCTCGAACGCCAGGGGTTGATTGATAGTAACATGACTCCTCAGGACCCTATTCTACCCCCTGCATCTATCCCTGGTCTGCCCCCTAATCCCACTGTCTCCCGTCCGACTCACCCCATCCCCAAACCCCGCACCAGGAGTTGTATTGCCGCAAATCCGCCCCTTCAGGCCAGGGCTACCACTTCAAACGCATCGAGAGCCCAGAACTCAGCTAGCTCTAGCTCCCGCCCCGACCAGGCCCTCCGGAATGACATTACACCATCATCGAGAGCCCAGAACGTAGCTAGTTCTAGCTCTCGCCCTGTACAGGCCTTTCGGAATAATAATCCACCAGCACCAAGAGCCCAGAGCTCAGTTGGCACTGGTTCTCGCCCTGCTAAGGCCCCCCGGAACAAACCCCCTACCCATCCTGTGGGGGGCTCTCAAACCAGGAGTAATTTTCGAGGAGGCTATATCGACCTTCCTCCTGAAGCAAATGATTATATGGTGGTCCTAACGGGTGTCCCGGAACTGGAGAATGGCCAGTATGAGGACCAGCACTCCTTACGCAATAAAGTTATGCACTGGCTCAACACCTATAGACCTATCCCCAATGGCAGGAGGAGCAGAGTTTTAACAACACGAAGAGTCCCATGGGTGGGCACCACGAGGAAAATTACCCCCGGTGACTGTATAGTCGTAACTTTCGATGATGTGCACACGGCCAAACATATTTAGTCTCCTGGGAACCAAGACTGGGGTTCTTCCATTGCTCCTAGGCCCTTGTCATTTTTCTATCCCCCCGTGCAGTATGTCCGCAGGGGGGCCATTGGCCTACAGTTCCCCAACAGTCTAGCTGGGGATATCCTCCCGTGGTGTTCAACCCAAACAGTGGCTGGTTCGGAACTGTGGACCCAAATAGGTTTGGCAGCCTGGAGGATGTTGACTGACTCCTAACGCCCCCACCAATAGTACTACTTAGAAATCCCAATAGCATTATATCAGAGACAGGGAGACCGACTTTGGCGACTATTGTGGGTGTGACTAGTACTTCTCCTCTGTCCCAGCCCTCAACCCAGACCCCTTCTTTACAGGACTCGGTGTACCCCTTCTTAGCTGCTTGTTCCCCTACTATCCCTTTAGCTTTAAAACTGACCCCATCCGATGCTTTGCTACCTCCAGCCCCTCTGCAATCTCCCAGGGCCAATGACATCCATGCCATATCTCAAGTTCCCGAGCCCCAGTTGGGCAAAACCCTGGCAGGTGCTTCCCAGCTTAAAATTCTGAGCTGGAACGTGGCAGGGCTTGCCCGGAATTTTGATAAACCTGATTGGATCTCCTTTATGGAGCCTTTTGGGATCTGCCTCCTACAAGAAACTTGGTGCCTGGAGCCAGTGCATAGGGTTGGCTTCACCACCTACATAGTGCCGGCTTCCAGGCCCAAAGGCAGCAAAGGCCGTCCTTCTGGCGGCCTTCTTATTTGGCTTAGTATTTCGTTGGGGCTCACAGTAAAACACATAAATTCTCCATCCCCAGATCTCCTGAGACTCACTATTCAATGTCCGGGAGGTAAAACTCTGGAGCTTTTTAACTTGTATTTAAGGGGGGCTAGGGCGGGGAACTCTAGCCCTTTGTCCACGACTGGTGTTGAAGAGGAGCTAACTGGCTGTAACATCGATTCTTTCATAATTCTGGCTGGGGATCTCAATTGTTGCTTCGAGCCTCTGGCCAGTGATGACATCTTGGACACATGGGAAGACGATGTCAAGAGAGGCATTCCCCTGCTTACCCTTGACCCTATCAAGAAATGGTCACAGAATGCCATTGACATTAATGCACTTTGCCTTGAACACGCCCTTAGAGCTACCAATGGTCGCTGCAAGTCAGATACTGGGGGTGCGCATACTTTTAATAGGACTGGACATACCTCCAGAATCGACTATGTGCTGTTAAATTGTAATCTGTGGGAATATGTTGTTGATATGGTTGTTCATCAAACTACGGACAGTGATCACAATCCTTTGGTCCTCTTGCTTGCTCTCCTGTGGGACCTAGGGGCCACAGCACCATCCCGGCTAACCGGGAAAACATCCCACGAAGTTATTCCATCTAATTGTGGGAGGCGACTGAAGTGGGCTAAGGTCGCTTCTGATGCTAAAAGAATGGCCCAAGCTAAGACCATCTTAAAAGAAGCTAAGTGTATTGTCGACACGCTGGACTCCGACACTCCTATCCTCGTGCCTTTTGTAGAAACCATTGCATCTCTTAGCAATCTTTTCATGGTTCCTGAGGGGAGGGGAGGGTCCAAGCGGAAAAAAGAAACTAGGGGTAGAGACCAATGGTATTCCCAGGACTGCCGTCTAGCAAAAAGCGAGTTAATCTTGGCGGTTAGTGCCAAAGACCCTGCCTTGATTGCAGTAGCCAGGAAAAAGTACAAGAAGACCCAGGCCGTGGCAAAGGCCACGCACGAAACCAATTTTTGGAGTGACTTAATGGAGGCTGGCTCCAGAAAGGACTCAAGGGCTTTCTGGGCCTTGATTAGAGGCAGGGACAGGCCTGTTGATTCCCTGTTAACGTGTAATATTACAGGGGAAGTTTGGTTAGTCCACTTCTCCAAACTCTACTCCAACTCCAATCCCTTGGGGGTCTTGGGTCCAAGCAGGGTATTTGGCCATATAGTGTCAGCTAATAGCTCTCTTCCTGGCCCCACTTTTTCTTCTAGGGAAGTGGACAGAGCAATTAGGTCTATAGTCCCCAACAAGGCGGCAGGCCCAGATGGAGTCCCCGGTGACTTGCTTCGCAACAATGCTGAGGTCTGGAGCCCACTTATTGCTAAACTCCTGAATGAGGCAATGGCGGGTGGCGATTTCCCGGATTCCTGGAGGGGCGCGGAAGTCGTCCCCATCTTTAAAAAGGGCTGTAGGGATGATCCTGCCAATTACCGACCCATAAGCCTGCTTGATTCCACCCAGAAGGCAGCAGGGAAGGTGGTCCTGGGCAGGATCCTGCAGTGGGCTGAGGAAATGCAGGTTCTATCTGACTTTCAGGCCGGTTTCAGATCTGGAACCGGCACGATTGAACAGACATTCCGTTTCCTAATGCTCTATTGGAAAGTGGTTACATTGGGCAAGGGCAGTCTGTATCTCGCCTTTATCGATTTACGGACTGCCTTTGACCTCGTTCCACGCAACCATCTGTGGGCTGTACTTGAGGGCATGGGTATGCCCGCATACTTGCTGTCCCTAACCATGAAATTCCACGAAAACAACTTCGCCCAAATTAGATTGGGTCAGCAGGGCCAAAAAACACCTCGGATACCTGTTGACAGGGGCGTCCGCCAGGGGTGTGTGCTAGCTCCCACTCTGTTTTCCTTATATCTAAACGGAGTGGTTGAGCATCTTCTCCAACTACCAGCAGATGCCCCCTCCCTGGCGGGCAGAAAGATACCAACGCTCCTGTTCGCAGATGATACCCTGCTGATTTCAAAATCCCCGAAGGGTCTCCAAACCCTGCTAACAAGGTTCCAGGGCTTTTGTGACACAAGGGGCTTGGCTATTAACATCACCAAAACCAAGTTCCTTGTGCTGAATCCCCCCAGGAAAACAGTCCACCCTCCATCTATAGATGCTGTACCCCTAGAAAGGGTCAGGGAATTCGATTATCTAGGAATCAGGCTTTGCGATTCCATGAGTTGGAAGGCGCACCGTCATAAAATCATCTTGACACATAGGAGGGTCACAGGCGCCCTCCTAAAAGAACACCGCGCCGCACCCCTTAAACCAATCGGGGTGATACTTGACATCTATAAGGCAAAGGCTGTGAGTGCGGCATTGTATGGGGCCGAGTTGTGGGGCACCCAGAAATTTGACACTCTATCTCATCTGGAGAATAAGTTCCACAAAGACTTAATGCGGCTCCCCTACAGCACTCCCACCCTACCCCTATTATTAGATACAGGAACACGAGCCATAGACGATCAGGCTAAGTTACGCCCCCTCCTCTTGTGGGCCCGCATATGGAATGTTCCTGAACTCTCAAGCTATGCGGATGCGCTAAATGAACTTCTCTCAACCCCTGGCTGGAATAAGATTGGCTGGCTCCTTGGAGTAAAACGCCTTTTGTGCGTTCTAGGCCTGGAGGACGCTTGGGCTAGTAGATCATCACCCCCTAAACAGCTGCTGAAGAAAATATTTTGGGCATGGGTGGATAGCGAGAGAGTGTCCCATCCAAATTTGTGCCGATCAGCAGAAGAGTTCTTGACCATCAAATGCCGTCCCTTCAGAGAACCCTACCTTGATGTGATTCTGAACACAATAGACAGGGCGCTGTATTTTAAATTCAGGGTAGGGGTTTTGCCCGTAGGCACAAGGACAGCCAAATGGAAACCACCATTGCAAACCATAGCAACTTGCCCTTTCTGCCCAACCAGGGACGAATCCATTCCCCATTTATTGTTCGAGTGCCCAGCCTATGCTGCTCCTCGTCGCAGATGGCTGAAACCGCTCTGCGTGAGGCTGGGCACTCGGTCACATTTAGAGGCCTTACAGCTTTTAAGAGCAGATTCCCATCCACTGCTTGCATGTGGCCTGGCCAAATTCCTGGGGTGGGCTTGGAGGATAAGAACTGTGAGGAGAATGGTCCTCCAGTAAGGATCCCAACCGGTATTCCAGTAGTCTGGCCCTCCCCTGTACGTGTCCCCTTCTCATTATACATATCTAAAGCTGCTAACTATGTATTTGCACTAATGTTTTTAGAATAACTGTTGTAACTAAGTGGCATATTTTAAAGCACCTTTTTTGTGATTTTGTCAGCTTGTCGTATAACTATTTTTTGCTTGCATTTATTTTCTCTGTAATGCTTTTATGAAATGAAATATTTCGAAATAAAGCTATACAACAACAACGATAAGATTAATCACTACCCTGCTTATTGTGATACACACCTTTCTCAATCACCATTCATCCATTATTTTTTATATAAATCTTTTTATTCAAAGATTAACACGAAAAACAAAAATCAATACAAATAAATAAAAAAAAACAGTATATCACATTGATCTTGCATTCTTAAGAAGCTCAGTACACAATACAAATATACATATAGGCGTTGGGAGGCATTACAAAAACATATACCATAATTCCATAGTCAAAGCATTTAAACCTCATCATCGTCCAAAGCTAGGGAGGGAGGAAGGACAACCAGAGTACACAACAGACCTCTACTTTCGTTCCATGGGCCCCATATTTTGGCCCATTTTTGTGGACACCCTCTATTTTCACATTCATCCATTATTATATAAAACCTAAATACTTAACACAAATATATGCGAACATGTATATTATTTTTACATTTATGGTTTTTTATATAGAAAATCACATACAATTAATTAAAATATACTGTATTTCTCAGGATGACATTGTAAGATACTGTATTTCTCAGAATGACATTGGTGTGTATACTTTCATGGACATCTCCTTTGATCTTCTTTATCAAAACAATTCATACATCAAAAAAATACAAGTTTAAAATCTCTTTAAAACCAATAAATGACATCTATGTGATGTACACATTAAAAACAATACAAAATATCAGAACAATTTAAGCAAATGAAAAAAAAGCAAACAGTAATTTATCGCAAGGTTGTCGACGTGGCGTTTCAGTAGATCAAGTTCAATAAAACCACCTTCTTCAGGACTTAAATTTTTGACAACAACCATCTAAAAAATATATATAAAATGTAATTAATATTCTCATATACACTTAACATGATCGCATATATAGAGTTAAGTTTATTTTCACTCAAACCACATCAGCAATACATACTCCCTATACTCATAAACACCACACATAATGCTCCTTTGTTTACATACTGGGATTGAGGGTACTAACAATATCCCCTTTATTGGTCTATTATGTGGTTTCTGATACAAATAGACCTATGGGACAATCTCTCCCCACCTCCTATCGCATATACGATTTGGTGCTCATCCTGCATTACACAACATGCTGCCTGACTAGCATTTAAGGGCCTCTTTGTGAGTTTCCTGCTATTGCATCTGAACGTATCAGACAACAAGCGCAAGCCAAAAACAAACAAGACTTATTGGTTTTCTGAGTGTTTGTTAGCAGTTTGATATAAATGAGAAACAACAATGACTTTGTTGTAAATAATTAGAATTGGTAAATACATATGCTACAAATGTGACCATCACTCTGTGTGTACTGGAGAGAGGCCAGGAATGAGCATGTAATCGGTCACAAAGATGAGATCTATTGCCTTTGCAAATGCTTAGTGTTTTTTTTTGCTGGGGCACTGATGGTTCTTGGATGGTATCACTATAGCAGATCTAAAAGGCCCTAAGGGGAGACTTACTAATAGGATGTGTGGAAAGGGGTGCTGAATAGCTGCTAAAAGGGATGGCTAGAACCTGCAGCCGCTGCAGCTTTAGGTAAGAGCGGTGGAGCGGTGAGGCCTGGTGAGGGGGACTTGGAGAGACGACCATGAGGGAAAATGTATTATTTATTTAATTTTCCCTCGTCGTCAGCTTTTGAAATCCCCCCTCACCTGGTCCCATCGCCCCACCGCTCTTACCTGCAACGGCCGCAGCTGCTAGAGAGTGCAGCAGTGTGCTGGCCATGTGCCAAAACTGGTTCTGTTGCAGGTCACATGTCTGTGTTTCAAGTGACCACAAAATGACCAACTGTCCTTAGTCAGACAATGTAGTCAACTTTTGGCAACTAGTGCAATGCGACAAATAACCCTTTTAATTGCTCTTTGTTTCTCAAGGTCTATTTCATGTTGTCTTTGGGCAGAATGTGAATGGAGCGGCACCTTGCTGATCTGCTCCTATCAGGGAGTCAATTTGGGGTCTGCTGCAGGACCCCCATCAGTGTCAAGGCTCTCATGTCTGTGCTTGGAAAGTAAACACAAGGTTTTAAGTCACCTTCTGTGAGGTTTGTGGCCTTCAAGAAATCTTTTCTCTGGTGTAGGCACTGGTTTTATGTAATCCATGTCTCATTAGCTGGGGGCTCTATTTTAACCTCCTCTTCTGCCAGTAGATGCAATCCAGGCTCACTAAATATATATATATTTGTAAACACAGACAGGTCCCAAGGTATTGATTAGGCAGGTCAGAGGAAATGGATGGCAGTTTCTTGTGTTGGTTTGAAAACGACGAAAAAAACACAAAATGGCTCTCAGAAACTCTTTGAATTGCAGCTGCTTGACAAATACAGTTTTTGATGGGTGTGGCGGCTCTTAAATTAAGTCCAATCAGTTAGTGTGCTAATCTTTACCATAGAAGTCATTTGTCACCAATACATTATATATTTCCTGTTTGAATATTTCCTTTCCTGTCAACAGTGTTTCCGCACATGTATATAATTAGTTTTATCGGCCTGTGAAACTGCATACAAAATATCACTTGTGATAAAATTGGGTGCCGTAAAACCGAGCCTGGCAAACCCACTTCCGCTGGACCTGAAAAACAAGGTAGTTTCTGGATCCCATAGACACTAACAATAGCCAGTAACAGTAAATGTGTGTCTAATTTTAGCACACCCGATTACTGCATGGCTTGTGATCAGTTTCTAAAAGGAGCTGTCCTCTCCAAGCCTGATTCAGTTGGTAAGTGCAGCACAGGGAGCAACTGAGAGCAGGGCAGTGCCAGTGAGGGTAGGTGAAAAAGTTCATGTCCATCAAAACACAAGAATGTGGCACCAGGTTGCAGGATCCTTTTGATGCATAGCTGCTCTGAGGTAGGATCTTTGTCCGCAGCCTGTTTTCAGTCTACCACAAGAGAGCAGAATGCTGAGGGATGTGAGCCTGGTCCAGTCTACAGTGTGAGACTCATTCTGATCTGTATATCAGCCACAGTCTCTCATGAGAAACTCATATCAGGGCATAGCTATCAGTGGTGCAGCGGGTGCATTGCACCGGGCCCAGGGGTCAGCGGGGCTAATCCTGTGCTGCATAGGCTGCAATCATTGCAGAAGCTGACGAAGGCCTGGTCGACAGGGGGTTGGCACCCCAAAAAGCTAGTACTTGTTTAAAGCAGGCGTTAAAAATGAGAAATGCTTTCTTGTCTCCAAACTTTTCCCATTTTGCACGTCGTCTGGGCACAATGCACACAACGCAGTGCAGCAACTTTAGATGCCGCTCTGCGTTGTGTGACCTTCATGGACATTGTGCTGTCTTCATTGTGGAATGGCTCAAGTATGACTTTCTTGTGCCAGAATCTGCATCTCCAGAGCAAGAGAGAACAAGAGCTCCCCCTGCAACATTAGAGGTCAGAGGATGAGAACATTGACTGCTAGACACAACCACCCAGCAGACGTGGTGGGTACAACAGCAGTGAATTAACTAACAAGAGCAGAGCCCAGGTGCACAATAGCAGTATCGAACAAGATAGGTGGAATCACTTGGGGCAGCAACAGATATACATGGTTCTGAATGGAGTCAACCTAAGTGCGAAGATGGCGACCCAAGGAGCCAAACACAGAAACCCCTATTATCTGTCTCAGCCCTGTCAGGAGTCCTCAATTATTTGGAAGTCCTAGCACTACGGTGCCCAGGATGCTGCCAGTTTCCAGGTAATGAGCCGCTCGTTAATGCTGCTTTACAAACAGTTACATACGGAAAATGGGTGTTTTGTGGCCAGAGGAAGCTGTCTGGGGGGTTAGGACCTTCCCTGAGATCAGGAATTGCCCTTTACACTTCCTGAAAAGAGTTTCTCGCCACAGATTTATCTGCATTAAATTAAATGTCCAAACTCTGGAGCCCTTCATGACACCTTTTCCCGCAGAGATGCAATCGTTGTTGAAAGATGCTTTGGAGAGAAGGTAGGACTGGGAAAAGACACTGAGGTTGCGGAGAGTTGCTGCAGCTATAAATGAATGTGAATAGAAAGATGAACAAGTTGAGAACGGTTATAGAAGTGACTGGGTCACAAAATGCAACATTTGTGGAGAAAGATGAGAAGACACGTAGGGGCTATGAAGCAATGTGACGATGAAGCGATGTGGGATTTCCACAGAGAGGTGGCAGTGAAAAAAAACGTACAGGATGTAGAGAGATGCGACAGTAAAAGGATACAGCGACGATGACGAAATGAGTGCAGATTATGGAGAGAAGATGTTGTTGTGGAGGAATATGGCAGTGAAGAGATGTGGGCCTCAGTCTTGAAAGATGACACTGAAGAGACTCAGTAGCTGTGGAGAGATGGGTCAGTGAACTGTACCGGGAGGCCACGGTACAGTTCCTAACTACCAAAGCACATCAAGTGGCCCAACGCGTCAACCATCCTTGAAGCTAAAACATGTGAAGCCGAAAGGAAACACAAAGGGAAATAGGGTATTTCCAGTGATCTGGGCCCCCCTTACAAATTTGACTGAATAGGGGGCGTATTTACTGCACGTGGATAACACCATAATCCCCGATTGGGGTATTTAGAACATGTGGTAAATACTTCATATTACGACTTTTTAACTTGCAAATGAGTCATAACATGCAGAACTGGTATTTAATAACCTGTAATATGTATGTTTTTTCTTTTATACGGGCATCTCCTGCTCCTGATACATTTTGTAACATTTGACCTGCGGAATGGATCAAGGGAAAACTGGGTGGATGTGATAATCATATCACAACTGCAAAGCCCAATTTATGTCCTTGCATAGGTAATAACAGAGCCAATGCCTTCATAGCGGGCCCTTTCCAGGTGTTTCAGCAACAACTCAGCAGCAGGCCTTTTTTAGATTTCCAGCGTAGAAGTCCTGCTTCACCATGGCAGACCTTTTATAACAAGCGTGCTATCTCAAATCTAGGCCAGTCCAGGTGAGTCAAATCGCATAAAAACAGAGCTTTCAGGATAAAGCAATTAAATTATCACAGCTGCAGAGTGTTTTGAGATTCTAATTGTTGTAACTCAAAAGGGGCAGGGGCATTCTATGCTAAAACATTAGTGTTGCTGATAAACTGAGGTATGAAAGTTAACTCACAATGTGGGCTCCCGAGGGTGACATCAGCAGGATGTCCACCCCCGGGCAGCTTCGGGCAGTGGTAGAATCCAGCCCTCTTTTAGGTGCAGTCATTGGTTGGGATTTAGTGGGGGCAGAGCTTAGGTGTTTGTTTGGGTTTAGGCGCCTCTTTTACGCCGCCGTTGCGTCACTTTTGTGACGCAGTGGCGGAGCAAAAGATGCGCCATGGTGCGGGATATTTACAACGTGGCGCATCTGGGAGATGCGTCACGGTGTAAAGCCCTGCGTCAGAAGGAGGCGTTCTGGCGCAGGGGGGGGGGGGGTGTTCCGGCACAGGAACGCCACCTAAAAGTGGCTGAGTGAAATCTACAAGATTTCACTCAGTCACTTTGGGGCCCATGCTGCGTCAAAACCCTGCGCCTGCTCCAAGCAGGTGTAAGGATTGACGCAGCATTGTAAGAAGAGACCCCCCTAGAGCATTGCTGGATAGCGTCGTGCTTGCGACGCAACTCCAGCAATGCAGCACTTTTACGGCACAGATGCGTCACGCATCTGTGCCGTTTTTGCCCCATGGCGCGCCGCATTGTAAATGTGGCGCATCCATGGTGGCGGAGGCATGGCGCATAATAAGTGGCGCATCCCTCCTGATATGCAGGGGTGCGCCACTTATTTTAAATCTGCCTCCAGGTGTTTAAAGCGCATCATTTTTGACGCTGTGGTTCTGAGGCAGGGGGTAAACAATTTAGCTTGTTTTGCTTGAGGCCTAGTTAGTGGTAGGAAAGTGTAGTTATGGCAGATAAAGCAGCTGCAGTGAAAGAGGTGTTAAAAGTGTTATGTGAAGCCGGCAGGTAAAACTTACTTCAACCCTGCATTCTATCACAAGCTTTGGTCAGTAGGGAATGGCCAAAACGCGCTGCTGCCAGCGGAGTCTCAGCCGCAGTCCTAGTGTGTTAATTGCCTCAGAAGAATACAAAGTGGTAAGTGCTTGTCTTCAAGGAGAAGGAGAACGCTAGCAGGACCAGAGCAGAGGTTGTGTTTACCTCACTACACCAGGAACCAGCTTCTTCTGGTAGGTGTGGGAGGGGCTGTGCATGCAGCTGTGCGCTTGTTGAGCAATGCCCTGCAAGTGAAAGGTGGGCCCTGAGCATGATATGTCTGCCCTGCCCTTAAGCCAGGAAGAAGTGGCTTGTGATCAGCAGGGGGCAAATATTAATTTAATCTTGCCTTCCAGCGAGAATAATAAGTTTAAAGTGGCCATTTTCAGAAATAGCTGGAAAGAGGTGCCACATGAAGGGCTGGTGCTTTGTGTTGATTGGTCTCTGCTGGCAATAAAATGCTCTATTAAAGGGGACCTGTTGGTGAATGCAGACCAGTCATCTGCGATAGAAACTGCTCAAGGAGCGGGAGGGAAAGAGGTAGGCTATACAAGAGAGAAAAATGAAGAAAACAAGTTTCATAAACAGGGTGAGAATGTTTTTCAAGGCTGTAAGGAGTCAGGTATTGAGTTTTCAGGCAATGTTAAGGGACATAAGAAAGCCTTGCACTCTGGTAAATGGATTTGGGCACTGGGAGAGGCGTTTGTAGAACAAGATGGAGCAAGTCATGGAGTAGACAGGACTAGAGTCTCTGCAGGTTTTGGCGCCTTGCAGAGCATCAGAGGGGGACTACTGCAGGGACATACCAGATGCATTGAAGATTTGCCGGCTTGGTCTAGAACGTCCTGGGTGCACCGGCCCACAAAGAGGGAAAGGTTTGGTGTAACCATCCAGACAAAAGGAGATTGCTATTCCAAACTCCAACAAAGTGGATTGAAAGCATTTTGATGGGGGTCTGGGGGATGGTGAATGTCCAGGTGCGAGTTTTGTGCATGTGGATGATCAAAAGTAATGTAATTTGGATTATGAGGATGAGGTTGAAGAATTAGAAGAGGGGAATATACCTTGTTGGTGTACTTATAAAGAATTGAAAAGAGCTGAGGGGGGTGTTCTAATAATTCTCAAAAAAGTGTTACAGGAAGGGGATGCTGGAGTGAAGTCACTGGACAGATGTCGGGGTGCGAAGCGAGCACAAGAAAGAGGCAGTAGAAAGCAGCCCTCTCCAGAGCCATCCAGCATATTGAGACCAGGTGAGAGTCAGTGGTGGATTAATTGGGGGACTAATAAAGAACATTGCAAGAAAGTCAAGTTATCGGGGCTTGGTGTAGTGGAGAAAAGCGTAGGCATCAAATCAATTAATGAGGAGTCAGTGTCTGCAGGTAAGAAAAATCAAGGGAATAATGTAAAAGATGACGCAAAAGAAAAAGGGGTCATGGATGGGAAATCACAGTCGCTTTTCAACAAGGATGGAAAATCTAAAGAGAAGGGGGGGAAAAGTAAAAGTAATGGCTTAGAACGTTTGTCTTACATGGGGTTATCTATGCCATTGGGGGCTCATTTGAGCAATGCAACTAAAGAGAAATTGTGGAGGGGTGAATTTGTGGACATGAACAAACTACTGCATAGAGAGACACAGTCTAAAGAAGGGTCTAGAGAAGAAACCTGGGAATTAGCAAAGAGAACAAAGGTTCCCACAACAATTGACACATGGACATTGGCATTTTTACTATTTGCCAGTGTATATTGTGAAAAGTTCCCTGAGCAAACAGTATCTATAGTCAAGTATATTGATACCATTCGTTAGGCCCACATGGAACTTGGGGGTTTTGCATGGTTACATTATGATGATGAGTTTTGGGCTTGAATGGTCCTCATTCTCAATAAACCTTGGGGGGGAAGTGGACAATGAATTATGGGTGCAATGGATGTATCCATAAAGACCTCCCCCACCATACACACAGCAAGTGGTTTAGCAGTTCCTCACTAGCCCTTTCTCGGCAGGCCCACCTCGGGCTGGGAACATGGATTAGAGGACAAAATCGCTATTCCGGTGCCTGCTGGAGTTTTAACAGGGGTTATTTTCCACGGAACCCCTGTAAATACAAACATGAGTGTTCAAAATGGGGGACAAATATATCATTCTTCAATGTTTTTGGGACCAGACAACCTTTGGAGTTAGGGGTCAAGGCAGAGATAGAGGTAGATCTTTTCAACCTGTATACAAGGGCTTTTACTTCAATTAATTTTGTAAATTTGAGTTACTGGTTTAAATTTTACCCGTAACACGAAAGATGTGACAAGGTTGGAATGGGGTTTTAAAGAAGGTCTTCGACTTGGCTATCAAGATCCTAGGACACGCAGGTTTGCTGACAATTCAACCAAAGAGCATACTAATATTGTGTTCTGCAGAAACTAGGCAAGGAAGTGGCAGAAGGAAGGATGGCAGGTCCTTTTAATTACTAGCCTTTACCTGACCTAATGATTTCCCCACTAGGGTTAGTAATTAAAAATGCAGTGGGGGAGTTTTGCATGGTTCATCATCTGTCATGGCCTCATGGCTTGTCAGTGAATGACTTTATAGCAAGAGATGATACTGCTGTACAGTTTGAGTCAGTGGATGCAGCCATTACATTGATCAGTGAGGTGGGATAAGGTGCCGAGTTGGCTAAATATGATATCAAGTCAGCCTTTAGTTTGCTACCAGTTCATCCTTTAGACTTCTCTTTGTTAGGTATTCAGTTTGACAATCAATTGTATGTAGATAAAGTTCTGCTGATAGGCTGCACCATTTCCTTGCAGCTGTTTGAAGCACATAGGACATTTCTGCAGTGACACTTTCCTTACAGAACAGACTTTTTGTTTGTAGGCACAGCAGGTACCCAATTATGGCACATAAGTTAGGAGAATTTCAGCAGCGATAAGGGTAGATTTTGATGTATGGCTGATGTTTTGAAAACGTTCAGTGGTGTTACCATGTGGTTTTTGGATTTGGATTTTCTTTGAATGATGCAAATTTTCTCAGATGCAGCGGGCTCTAATTGTGTTCGTTTATTCTGGGATGGTGCTCCGAGCAATGGTCTGAAAAATGGGTCAAGGAACGGAGGAGCATTGCCTTTTTTTCCCATGTTTGTGGCCTTGTCTGTGTGAGATTCAAAATTGCCCAACAAAACCTTCATCTTTAACTTTGACAATAAGACTGCTGTGGATTTAGTCAATAGACAAAATGCCAAAGATAAACATCTTTTAAAGCCGTTGCAGAGTTTTATGCTGAGTTGCTTGATGTACAATATTGTTTTTAGAGCCGAACATGTCCCAAGTGCGAATAATAACATTGTAGATGCATTGTCTCGTTCGCAGTGGCAAAAATTACAAAGTTTGGCACCCGGAGCAGATGTGCAGAAAGCACAGGTGCCACAAGAGGTATGGGTGCTAGCAGAGTGAGAATGCTTGAGTTGGTGGAGATATCCCTAGCAGTGAGTACTAGGACAGCTTATAGAAGAGCTTGTGGAGAATTTCTGAGGATGGGTGCCTTCCGTAGGTCTCAAAATGAACAAGGATTATGGTTGCTTAGAGAGTACGTGCTCCGTTTCATTATGTATAATATTGAGAAGAATGTTTCAGCTACCACAATTGCTGGTAAGTTAGCTAGTTTGATCTTTTATGGCAAATTCTTCTGGGGCTATGAGCCTTCAGATGGCAAGATGGGGACGCATATGTTACATGGTTGTGCAAAAGAAAAGAAAAGAAGTCAGTTTATTAGGGATCCGGTTTCAATGAAAATCTTGTTTTGTATGGTTACGAATCTTCCTTTCATATGCTTCTCTGTTTTTGAACATTTGATATTTAGGTTATGCATGTGTTGGTTATTTTCTGGGGCATTTAGGATATTGGAATTGTTAGGTAGGGGCCAGTTAGGCGGGCTCAAAGTTCAAGATGTATCTGCCTCAAGAGAAACAATTAGTAATTTTTAGAATGCTCTGAGACGGATCAGACAGCGAAAGGCACAAAAGTAACACTTAATAAAACGAACAGCATACTATATTCAATGATCTCTTGGCAGGATTTCCGGGCAGCAGGGGGAGCAAAGAACAGACTTGTTTTCAAACACTAAAACGGTGCACGGCTCCTAGCCTCAGAGGTGCTTGGGGTGATCAGGAAAATTCTTTGCCACATTGTAGAAGATCCTTTCTGTTTTGGTACTCATTCTTTCAGAATTGGTGCTGCTTCTGCAGCAGTGAGATTGGGTTTTTCCCTCAATGATGTTGAAAGATTAGGACAGTGGCTCTCTGATTGTTGCTTACGATACATTAGGGACATTGAGGATGCTTAGACCTTATGTGCTTGTTAATTCTATTTTCTCTTTCAGGCTGCGTGGTGGGTCCTTCAACAGCTTTCTTTTCTATTTGGATAATCGGACACTTTCTTATTAACTGGGCGGTGAAGCAAGTGGAAAAGCAGCCTTTTGGAAGAAAAGTGGAATTCCGCAGCTCGAGATTGATTGGTGGGTGTGGGGGGTATGAAATGGGGACAGCTGTTGCCGTGGTTATCTAATTTGGTTTCATTTAAAATGTGCCCAGATGTTTTACTTTTACATTTGGGTGAAAATGACTTAGTTCAGTTATCTGGTTGTCAGAAGTGTACCTGAATTCCTGCGGTTCTCCGTGGGAGCAGACGACTTGAAGGGAGGTCCCAGCTGAATAGTTCCCAACTCCCTCACCTCCCTGAGCCCGGATCTCTCCGAGACCAGGAACGAAAGAGAAAGGGGAAGTGGATAGACAAACAAGAGAGACATCCACACAGGTGTCTTCTGGTTCTTCAGCACAGCAAGTTACACCTAAAACATTAAGGACAACATTAATACCGTTCCTATAACTACTGGCCTATTCTAGCGCTAAACTCCCTCGGGACTGGTCTCCTACCTTGTGCTTGTGTGGAATTAGCTGCTCTCTTAGATTGTCCAGTATTACTCTCAAATGCTGAAGATATTTTAGTACAACAGTTCGGTGTCTGGGGCTACTCCTCTGGTTGATGAAGAAGATAAGGTGGTACACAGCAGTATTAATTATATGCATACAATTGAATACCCCTATCTATTGGAGCACATGAACGCTCTCTCGAGTGTTGATTGAGGAGATGAGAAAACCCTCGACTAGCAATTCTTCCAAAAGTAGACTTTTCTTAGGTTGACAAAGTTCCAGAACAGTGCAGGTGTTACCAACACCAGTAACAAGTTTCTCAGGAATACTCAGTAATAGCTTGGAGCGATGCGCAAATAAAGTCTTTGCAATAGTCTCTCAAGATGACATTACAGTCTTTAACTCTCAAATCGAAACACAAAGGAAACCTCCTACTTGTGGTTCAGACGAGGTACTGGATTCTCTCCGCAAAGCCGACCCTCCGGATTCCGCTCAACAACCTGTAGCAGGAAGATCTTCTGACTGGAATAACAGGATACCGGATAGAACTCAGCTCCAGAATCAGAAGTGACGGGAATTGGGAATAGGCGCAGGAGCACCTCAGAATACAAAATCCATCACTGAATTCAATGAGAATGAAGGTCTCAAAAGACGGAAATGGAGGGGGTAAGGGTTGGTCAAAACCCCGCACTAATGGTAGGGTCAAAACTCAGAATATTACGGGAATTGGACGAGCTTCAGAAAGAAGCGACCGTCCATCAGAAAATGACAGTTGAAGTGCGCAGTACTGAAAGAGCGAGCGCACGAAATGGCCGACAGTCAGCTGGAAGCTAGAACGCTGACCGCGGTAACATAACGGCTCACCCGGAACCAACCAACCTATACTGCCCTCAGTTGAGCTACTCGCTGACGCCAACTCCACAAGGATAGAGTAGGTAACGGACCAGAAAGCATAGGATATCGTGGTCTCCTAGACTGATTTTGACTTGCTGCAGTTCGGAACCTGACACTAGTTTGGTTTCGATGAAAGATATGAAGAAGGATTTAGAAATTGTGGTTCAATCCAGTCAATCGGGAAATGCATTGTTTTTGCAGCATTAATAGTATAGGTTGGTTCAAACATACTGACATAATGAAAGAAGATTTTTAGTTTTTTAGAAAGGACGAAGTTCACCTGCCATCCTTGGGTAAAGAGCTGTATTTACCCAACATTAGGGAAAAGTTAACCTTAACCTTGGCTATTCAGAAGAGGTGTTAAAATGTTTTAGGCTGTTCTGGAGACCCTAGCTGTTGCCACATCAGACCTAGCTGTTCTGGCAACAGACCTAAGTTATTCCACCAGTTTTTGCACTACTGGTGAGGTGTTCTGGGGGTGTTTTTGTTGGCTGATATTGGGGGGGGGGCAGTAAAAATGCTTTTGCAGGGTTTTTTTCATGGTGGCGAAATTGAGGAGCTTGACAGGACGAAAGGGTTGGGGGTATTGCAGAGTACGTTCGGGTAGAGGCAACACAGGGGAGTGATGGCTGAGGCATGAGGGAAGGTCGGTGGATGAAAGAAAGGGGATAGTGAGGATTTTTTGTTGTAAGATTGGTTTGGGGTTTTTATTGTTGGGAAGGCTTACATGCTAGGGGGGTTAGGATAGGTTGTTGTATTAGTGAGGTGATGAATTATAATTATAAAATTTTGAACTGCATACCTGTCCTAATAAGGCGGACGTTTACTCTCACTGGGCCTGGTTTATGCCATCTCGCCTGATTACTATCCTGTCACCGTAGACCCAACCAACATTTGAATGGATGTTGCACGTATCCATCAATCTCAATATTTCTATATGTAGAAACTGGCAGGTTTTGCATAGAAATGCATCCTATTGTCACTCATAACCTATTTTTAAAGTTTGGATCAACTCTGTGCCTTAAAGTGCAACTGGGCACATTTTGATCAGTTCCTATGTTCCCCCAGAGAATGACCACTTCCTTTAAAGAATAAACATTGTGCAGTCAAATAACAAATGAAACAAATAAAACGGGTATTTGTAAATGCAACGTCCACCTAAAAAAGGCATCTTGAATTAAATGAAGCCTGACAAAACCTGGTGGTTGTGGTACATAGAACATATGAAGGCGAGGTGTGTGTTACAACAAACACAGGAAGCCTGGTGGTTCTGGTACATAGAACATATGAAGATGAGGTGTGTGTTACAACAAACACAGGAAGGCCTGGTGGTTGTGGTACATAGAACATATGAAGGCAAGGATGTGTGTTACATCAAATATAGTAAGCTGTCTTACAGTGACCCTGTCCTAATGTAATTCTCTAGCATCAAAACTGGAATGCATGAGGGAATGTGCTATTGCAGTCGTGAAAGACAGCAGTGGCAGGGCTCATGCACAGTGTGTGTACCAAAACCATGCCTTCACAAGTTTATTGTAACACAGGAACCCATGCCTTCCCACGTTTTGTAACAGAACCCCAATGCCCTGTCAAGGTATCAAAAACAGAGCCCTAGTGCCTTCCTAGAGCCAGGACCAGAGACTAGCCACAACAGCTTATCCGGATACCTTTCTACCCGTGGTCTCGGTGACAAAGGCCCCACCCAGTCCCAAAGTCTAAGCAACAGTGGCCACCCATTCCTTCCCATAGTCTCTGCAACCGAACCCCTAACCCCAATACTCCCCGTGGAGTCAATGAGAGAGACCCCGCCCCATTCTTGCAATGGCTTCCTAACAAGGCCGTCCCACTGATCTCCCGTGTCCATTGAGCACAGCTCCCGCGTCTGCCCTGTACTCTGTCAGGACACCGTCTCCTGCCTTGTCGCCTCTGTAACTAGCCCTGAGAGAGCGGCTTCCTGGGGTACAGAACATGTCATCCGTCAGCCTCTGGCAGCACAGTTCTCAGCCTTACAACCGTCAGGGGAAAACGGGTAGCTAACACCACCCTACCCTGCACAGGAATGCAAGACGGGTATGGAAAACTAAATGAATATGTATTAGTTTCTACTCAATATTGCCATCAGAGAGACTTGGGTGTGGGCAGGTTTGTGGCATTATTCCTGCACACACAGCTGTGTGTGTGTAGTGCAGACTCAATGGCTAGATTGCTGCTTCCATTGTTTACGTAGCTCGCATTGATTGACAGTGTTCTTGGGGCTCTCTGACATAAGTGCACAAGATGCAAGCATGTCGAGCCGCGAGGCCGCTCTACAGGGTGAATGAAGGGGTGCTAGATGTCCCCACATACAGCATCTCTGATAAACGATAAGTCCATTCACAAACATGTGACAGTGTCCTCCTCCTTTTCATTCATAACGGGGCCTTCCTGACACCAGGGCCAGAGTGCGCAACGGGGACAAACCACAGCCTGCCCAAGCCCCAAGGGCAGAAAGTGCTTCGAGGCGGAGGCACGCGGGCTGCGCAGAGCTTTCTAGCTTCCCTTTGCCCACCACTGAGTGCTCCCACAGCAGACGTCGATTCTCTACTGCTATCCACTCACACCTTCCCGCCACTTGCAGTGTCCTCCTCGTGCAGCTCTGGGGAGTGAAGGGTTAATGCTTATCTACGGGACGCTGGTACACCTCATCCACAGCAGTGACTCATCTGCCCATCACCGGCAAACCCCTCCAGGCCCACACTCCCCACCCTTTTGCCATTTCGGTTTCCAGAGTAGGTAGGCAGAGACACGGCCACATCAAATTAAAAACGCAAATTAAGCATACGATTGTAGTCAGCTCTTTGATGCCGCGTTTACATAAGACTTCACTTTATAAACTGAAAATCACTGTTTTTAAAAAGGATGGTAAAACGAAACTAGTGGTGCATGCCAAAGAGGAGCGGGGGGAGTTAGCGGGGCAGCAAGGCGAACGTGCTCTGCTGCGAATGCTAGCCACCGTCGGGAATGGGCGTTACAAAGGCGGGACATGCGCCCGCCGTTGCCCAATCGCATGCCTTTTTTTTAAAAAAAAGACACAGACACAAGCGTGTGGTCCGCTTTCAAAACCCCAGACAAAAGGGCTCTCGCTCTGCGCGAGCAGTGCTACGCACTGCAATGCAGGCACGAGCCCTAATGAATTATATTAAAACTAGCTTACCCGTCGCGCTTTGCTGCGATCTCAGAAGAAAAGAAATTCAAATTAACTCGTTATGATAACATTCAATTTACATTGTGTCATTTTTAATGAAACTTATTCATTTTAATATGGAAAACATTTCAAAGTGTTTTAATTCTATTTATTTATTCGAGTGCTTGTGGATACACGATATTTTTTGTTTTTCCGTCTGGTGCGTACACAAATAAATCAGAAGGTTTTCTGACGCGTGAGCTGGCCACATACAGTTGTCCATGTGAGAAGCATGGATTCTCCAAATCTAGTCCACACACTTGCAGTGATTGTCCTTGTGCTTTGTTGATGGTCATTGCAAAAGCGAGTCGCACTGGAAACTGTAAACATTTGAATTCAAATGGCATATCTGTTGGGATCATTGGAATACCCTTGAATTTCCCGTTCAAAATTGTAGCTTCGATGACATTGTTTGTCATCTTTTTCACCAAAAGCCTTGTACCGTTGCAAAGTCATAGTTGCAAATTCAGTAATCAAAAGATTATGAGGGCCCTGGGGGCCGATCTTTAAAACTATTTTATGCCAGAAACCTTTGCGGCAGTGTACTCAACAACTTCCCAAAGTTTCATGGCGATCGGATGAATGGTGTTGTAATGCATAAAGGACAAACAGACAGACAGACATACATTCATTTATATATATATATAGGAGCTGTAGCATGGATGGGTCAGAGGGCAGGACGGAAGGCTGGTTCAGGTACATTGATGACCTGTTTATTGTCTGGCGGGGCACATCTGAGACAGCACAGGCCTATATCAACCTACTCAATGAAAATGATTACAATCTACACTTTTCAGGGACAGTGAGTCCGGTGGCAGCGGACTATCTTGACCTAAAGGTGTTCCCCGACAACAACCAAATTCACACAGCTCTATACAGAAAAACTACTGCTGGCAATTCCACACTTTTTGCCAGCAGCAGCCATCCCCTGCAACTTATCAAGAGCATCCCCTACGGAGAGCTACTCCGACTTCGGAGAAACTGCTCGAGACTAGAAGATTTTGAGGTGGCAGCGGCGGAATGTGTGAGTAGGTTTGTTGCCAGGAGATATGGAGAAGTTTTATTGAGCAATACCCTGAAAAGAGTAAGGGCAATTCCAAGAGACTCCCTGCTCACACCGAGATCCAACACAAGGAAGGATCCGAAAGCCTTATTGGCTGACAGCGGGAAGTTTAGACTAATAACTCCCTTCTCCGCTGGAGCGGGCGATCTTAGGGCCATGCTTCGCAGAAACTGGCACATTCTCCAGACTGATAATGTGCTCAGGGAGGATTTACCAACTCACCCACTCATTACCTTTAGCAAAGCCAGATCTCTTGGGGACCATCTAGTGACCAGCCATTTAGACAAACCTCCACCTAAGAGCAATACCCTCAAAACCATGAGTGGGTTCTACCCGTGCAGCAAATGCAAGGCCTGTGCAGGGAGCAGAAGGGTCTTGTCCGTTCTGGTTCCTGACACAGGTAAGAAATTGCAGATCAAGCAATTTATTACATGTAGCACGCCCCTAGCGGTTTATTGTCTGACCTGCCCATGTGGTCTCCGCTACATCGGGAGTACCATTAATATGCTGAAACTACGGATCTTGGAACATCTTAGAGCGATTGACAAAGCAGATCCATCTGACCCAGTCGCCCGGCATTTTGCCAAGAAACATAATAAAGACCGCAGTCAGCTACAATATTTCGGCCTTGATACCATCAAAAACAGTGCCAGGGGAGGAGATCGTCTACGACGATTACAGAGGCTAGAGTCACGATATATTATAGATTTGTCTACCAAATGGCCCAGAGGTATGAATAGTGGGGAAGAAATGGTATTCCATTTAGGCAAATGATGTGGACGTTTTCTGTAGGTTCCACTCTATGTGATAACTTTCTGTAAATTGGATCTTTTATGGATTACTGTATGAACTGTATACTTCCTATGCGCTAGGACCATCTGTTGGAACAAACAGTCTGATGAATTTTGAGTATATTTGTTGGTCTCATAGACACTATGTACATAAGGGATTATTTATGGTTCAATGTATTTCCCTATAATGAATTCTAGGTTCAAAGGGCTCTTTGATTCCTAATAGGGTAATACTATGAAGGATAGCACGTATGATTTAGATAGGCACTGATTCCTTGTTGGTTCTTTCTTTAGTTTATCTATGCTTACACAGACATTTTTTTCTTGATTTTTGGGCATATACCCTGTTTTGTGTAAAGGTTGTACTCACCATATAATTTTTCTGGCTTGGGTGAGCTGTAAATTATCAGAGGACATTTACCGATCCATGGCTGTATACTTCATGCAATCTTAGCATAGTGATGAATG
Source organism: Lissotriton vulgaris (assembly GCF_964263255.1). Classification (NCBI taxonomy): domain Eukaryota; kingdom Metazoa; phylum Chordata; class Amphibia; order Caudata; family Salamandridae; genus Lissotriton; species Lissotriton vulgaris. Next base: position 1,207,576,588 of record NC_141695.1, read on the forward strand.
TTACCTCCCACTAGAGCGCTTGTACCTATCTGTAGGTTGTACCATGTTACACTGCATGTGTTTTAGTTTTGTATTATGGTTTATATTTACCATTACAAAATGGAGCTCGCTGTGGTGGAGAGGGATATAGTCCTCTGTCTATGCTCACCATTGTGATGTCACCTTCACACGAATTAGATGTTGACTGATATATGTACCTTGTTGTGCGTGTGGACACACACACTGAAGAAGGCAAATCGCCGAAACGCGTCTGTGGTGTAGCCTATAGTTAATAAGCTACTCTGTGACGAGGAACCTCCCGAGTGCTGTTTTCATTCCTGGAGACCCGGCCGGGGATTGATGAGCGTAATATATATATATATATGGACACTCTTCATATTGATGACAATATGAAGAGTGTCCATGAGCTTCTTCTTTTAAACCTGGAATTTTATCTCTTTCCATTATCACTTTTTATACCTCCCTTTCTTTGGTTGCACTAATATCACTTTATAATTGGGATTGCGTATTTGCAATACTAGGTCGTCCAATCCTCCTAGGATTCATCAGGGGCTAAGGATAGTTTCACTATCCATCTTTAACTAGTTCAGCACTAGCACTTCAAATGATTTATGTTCATATATAATGCAACGTGACATTATTGCATTATATTTCAGCCAGACAGCTTGATTACGAATTCACAGCTAGATACACTAATACTGTAGTAATCTCCGTGGAGGCAAAATATATTGCCATTTGCACATTTATTTTAGCATAATATCTATGTATTCATGCAACACAAATAGTATTAAATGACTTTTTGTATAGGGTATTTTAAACAATTTTAACATATTTATATGTTATTTATTTTGTGCATTGGTGTCACGAATTGAATATATATTTTAGTTGTATTGATTTATTAACATCATGCTGCTAGCTTATTTTGCACAATCCAAACACATTTATGCGGTTATAAATGTTCGTTGTCATTTGAACAAATTGAAAACTTTTTTTATGTGCTCAGTAAAATGTGCTGCTAAGTGTGTAAAAGGCCGTTTTTGCAAAGCTACCAATTTTGTGCACATGTAAAACACCTCACATTAGAAGTCTATTTTCTATGTTTACCACTAGAGCACGTGGTGTTATCATGAAAGAAAAAAATGAGTGTGTGCCCTATTTAAAGTGAACACTACTGCATGTCCGCTATGTGATCAAGGGCAGTTCCTGCCCGAAACGCGTCATGCCTACCTGAACTGCGAAATGGATAATAAACGTTTGCTGTGAACACTCTGCAAGCCGTGTGGTGGTCCGTATTTTCTGTGGTTTCAGCCTGGGAAGCAGAAATTGACCCATTATATATATATATATATAGATATATATATATGAAATGAAATGAAAAATTCCATTTATATAGCGCTGACTACCCGGAGGCCTCGTAGCGTAGATATATATATATATATGAACGTAAATTCGTCAAACTGGAGCAGCCGCCCCAGTACACAGCTAGACAATGACGAAGGAACAGACCCAGATTCAGTGCTCAATTGAAGTCTTTATTCTCCAGCAAGCCTGCCGCCGCCATTATATATATATATAGAGAGATGAGAAAGGCAGGCACAAATGTTCACATGCGGCGCCAACTGATGATACTCTCCTGCCATCTAGTGGTGAGAACATAAAAAGGCGGTTACATAGCGGATCAACAACAATATGAACTGCCCCACCAAACAGGAAACTGCTTTCCTAGACTTCGACTTCATAAGAAAGGGGTTTGGACAACAGTTTAGCCATTCCTAAGCTTCGGTAAGCAGAAACTCAAGCAATATCCAGCAAATGAAGATGTTTAGTATTGGGAGAATTCAGTTCTTCGCTCTCTTTATGGCTGCAGTGGCCACCTTTCCGGAGAAAAATAGTTTTTTAAGAGTATACAAAGGCACGGACATGATACCTAAATAAAATTCATACAAAGTCAATACTGGTCATGCTAGAAGGGCGGCGGTCCTTGCCTGCTTTCATCCTAATGACCCTGGCTTGAACTGCAGCTTTGTAAAATTTCTGAAGGCAGTTGAAAAGAAGATGCCAAAAAAACCTAATCCATAACTGCCCCAGTTCAACTGATTTGACATCACTTTGCTGACTGTTTTACCGACTTCATGAGCTCATGAGGACATTGAGCAATACCTTACAAATATTAAGTCCAAATACAAGCACATCTGTCACAAGGAAATGTGAACATTTTAAATTTTGAGTCTTTTAAAACTGTAGTTTTATCTTCTCTGTTCTTAACTCATTTTTATATTGCAATGGTTTTAAGTAACTATGCTAAATAAAGATGACTTACTTACTTACTTAAAAAATACTGGTCATGCCGGTAGAAAAGTGGCCAGGTGGGGGAGCTGAGCAGTGTTTGTTTTAGTTTTAAACTGTTTGGTGCGTGCATGCATGTATGTATGTATTCATGAATGTTAGGTGAAGAGTGTTGTGAATGAATCTGTGTGCGTGTGTGTGTGTGTGTGAGTGAATATATTGGTTTAAGTGTTATGTGTATGTGTACATGAGTGTGTGTTCCATCTGCCTCCCTCCCTCCAAAACTTACCGCCCCCTACTGGTCCCCAGCACACACACATACAGATAAAAGCAAGAAGTCTACAGTTAGGGCAGATGCATAGTAAACAGGTGATCCATGAACCCTTTATTGGATACAACGTAGGAGTGAGTGGTGGTGGTAGCATCCCTCGAGGGGAACTGATTTAGGAACTATTGTGACTTGGACAGCTACAGCCAACCCGACACACTGACTGGGTGATGAACTGTTGAGCCTCCATGTCATGTTTTAGTGTGAGGAGAGTGATTGCAATGGAGCACTGATGCACTGGATAATGTGATCCTAGCTCTGATCTTGCAATAACCATCAAAAACTCAGGTAAACTGGCCGACTAAACGTTTGACTGATTGACTCGAAAACAATCCATGAAAGGACAGAACGCCATTGCCATTTATTGCACTCATGCATGTGGAAAAGAGACAAATAAACAATATGCAGCTATTGCTGACCACTCCAGAAATAGTATCTAAGAGCGATGACAATCCATTGACAAAAAAAGAAAACGGAAGTCTACACTGAGGTGTAAATCACAAATAGTGAGTCTCACAACAGTGCAGGTTTAGCCTTAGTTGCAAGAGTAGATTTGCACATAAGTAAATTTACACATGTAAATATACCTTTGTGAATAGCTCTTTCAAAGGACATTAGAAAGTGGGGTACAATTTGACAAAAGTGTTCTGAAACCTACAGAAAAAAACAAACATGCATTTGGTATATGAGTGCTTTAGAGTTCACACAACAAATTCTAGCACACTGTGCAAAGGACATCAAGATTTGAGAAACATACTTCTCAAGGAACAGACCTTAAGGAGACATGCATATATCATGGATGTGAGAACTTGGCTTCTTGGTTGAGTGGGGTGTTAACGCTGCTCAGGCAACAGCCACAATACCTGTTAGCGTGAACGACTAAAGTCATTAAATTAACCTGTGCTTAACCCTCGGGTAGCATGGCACAAAATTGTCAGGCCTACGTTATAAGCAATGTGTAAAGTATTTATGCGCACATAAACAGTAATAAAGTAAAACAAGCATTTGCAATGCAACAGGGCTTGCATTATTAAAGTTTGAGGGATTAGTATTGTAAATGACAAATTTATTATTTATGTTTTTGTTTTGAAAATTTGGAAATTAATAACTTTGTCATTTACAATGCTAATAGTGTTAACTTGTGGAAATGTGACACCTATAGCATTTGTAATGCAATGTGTTGTCTTTAATATTCAAATTAGCAATGTTTTTTTCTTCAATATTTAATAGTTAAATTAAAGATATTGTAATATATAATGGCAATAGCTTAAACTTTTGCAAATAATTTTGTGGAAGATTATGTTTATTGTTTTTATAGTGATGAAAATACAAGAACAGAAGTGAAAGATGAAATTTTTTTGGTGACATATTTAATAAATTTTGAAAAATTGAGAGAACATATTTGAATCAGTTGTTGTTGAATTGTTGCACATATTGATGCTTTGTTGGCTCAGAATGATGTTGTGGGTGTGCCGAGTGATGCTGTGGCGTTCAGGGATGCTCTGGTAGCGCATATTGATGTTGTGGTGCCCCTGAGTGATGCTGTAGTGATGCTGTAGTGGTGCTGAGGGGTGCTGTGGTGGTGCTGAGTGGTGCTGGGGTGGAAGTGTGCACTTCCGGCTGGTGGTGTGTGCCTGGTGGAAGCGTGCAGTGACGGCTGGTGGTGTGTGTGCCTGGTGAAAGCGTGCACTGACGCCGGTGGTGTGTGCCTGGTGAAAGCGTGCACCGACGGCTGGTGGTGTGTGTGTGACTGGTGAAAGCGTGCACTGATGTGGTTGTATGTGTGGTTGTATGTTGTATGGCAGGCGTGAAACTTAAAGTACGGCCGGGCGGCCGTAAAAAAATAATGAAGGGAGGAGAAGCCTTTGATGTGGTGTCACGGCCTGGCAGCCGTGAAAAAATGCAATTAGGAGAGGGGAGAGTGGTGAGGAGAGTAGTGTTGAGAGGGGAGAGTGGTGGTGAGAGGGGAGAGTGGTGAGAGGGGAGGAGACAGTCAGGCCTGGAGAGAGTGAGGATAGGGGTGAGTGAGGAGATGGGAGAGTGAGGAGTGAGGAGAGGGGAGAGTGAGGAGAGGGGAGAGTGAGGAGAGGGGAGAGTGAGGAGAGGAGAGAGTGAGGAGATGAGAGAGTGAGGAGTGGTGAGAGTGAGGAGAGGTGAGAGTGAGGAGAGGTGAGATGGAGAGGAGAGAGGGGAGTGAGGAGAGAGGGGAATGAGGAGAGAGGGGAATGAGGAGAGAGGGGAGTGGGGAGAGAGGCGAGTGGGGAGAGAGGGGAAAGAGAGGGAGGGGAGATAGGGATTGGAGAGTGAGGAGAGAGGAGAGTGAGGAGAGGGGAGAGGGAGGGGAAAGGGGAGTGAGGGGGAGAGAGGGGAGAGTGGTGAGAGGAGATAGTGGTGGGAGGAGAGTGGTGAGAGGGGAGAGTGGTATATGAGCACCTGATATCTAAAAAGTAAATAAATAAAAATTCAGACAATGGTCCTGTGAAAAATTGCCATATGAGGTTTGTGGCATAATAATTTTTACAATATAGTATAGACTGGTAGGAGGCAAGCCTTAATGATAAAAGAATACAGAAAGATTTGAATGGTTCGGGGGTTCGAGATGAACATATCAACAACAAAAAATCTACAACCTGACTAAAATAGGAATATTCGTATACAATTTGTGCAAATAGAAAGGACTGTGCCCTATGCACTTTTGCTAACAGGGAGTTGGACGTTTTGGGGCAGATTCACGATGGCACGCAAAAATACGTAAAAGAGTGCTCGTGTAGTACTCCTTCTCCTAAAATGCTTTTGTGAGTCAGTTACAATTTATCCAAAGGACAAGATCAGTGTAACATACGACATCTGGCGTCATCTATTTCCGTAATGGGACTGTATTACTTGAAGGGATTATTTGAAAGAGATATTCTCTGGGTGGCAAGACGAATACCATAAAAGAACCTCATGATAATTATAACAAATGGAAGAAAGACATTACGGATTTTTTTAAACTCTTCAAGGAAGAAATTATGTATATAAAGATACATTGGTTTCAGATTTTGTTTACCCAATTCTCAATAATCTGGGATTTTTTTAGTCTGTGAAAGATTAAATATGTTATACTAAAATTAAGTAGTTCCAGTTAGTGCACAAGGATCTGGGGAATGTATGCAACCAGAAAAGAGCTAATCAAAATAACTCCCAAGGCACGGGAACTAAAGTGAAGAACAACATGTATTTATTTGTAACAACCCTAATTAGCCGTGTTCAGAAAGAACCTGAAAACTCTCCTATTTTAAGCACTCATCAGCAGCCTGCAGAAAAATCTAAGCCAAGTCGGCCGCATCACACTCTTCCAACCTTGAGCCTCAGATATTTAGAGAAGTTTTCTGCTCCGGGATGTAATGTGTTTTGGTTTTACAGTAAAAGACTTCTGCTGAAAGCTAAGAAATAAATCAAGTCAAAAAAGTTAAGACACATGCAGCAGTCACCTTCGTTCCATTACTCAAATTCTCTTCGTCAGCGGTGTGTCTTCGAGCCGGGTAAACACAATCCTTCTGCCCAGGCGTTTTGAGCTGCCCAGCAGAGAGCGTAAAATGCACAGCTGGAGGACGAATGAGAAAATGAGGAGCAGAGATAGAGATGTGAAAAGCAGTGCGTGAGGGATGCCGGGTGGGCGAATTCCGTAGGATAAGAGGCTGCTGTGCACGAGGATATTCAGCAGTGACTCCCGCCCGCATAGAACAGCGAGGCGTGGCTATCGGAAAGGCATGCACCATAGAAAGGACACAAAATAAACACAGTTGAACAAATGACTAACTATAACAAACACGCATCTCTCACACAAAACTGATATTCTAAGCATTGTTTGCACACCCAGTGATGAGTTTCTTATAAAACAAAGGTGAGCGAGGCACTTACACTTTTCAATCGTTAAATGGGACACATGGCTCGTCCATAGGAAATTATACTGCCGGTGAGAATCAAAGCAGGGCCTGTAAATGTGACATGTAAGACAAGTGCAACATGTAGGCTGGCCAAAGAGGGTGGACACAGATCGCATATCAGTGCAGGACAGAAAGGCAAAAAAAGGTCGTAGAGCCCGCAACCTAACACCGTGTTGAATACACGACATGTTCAAGAGAAGATCAAAAATACACGACATGGTCAAGAGAAGATCAAAATATTATCTAGAAATAGGAAATGCGAGCATCTTTTTAAATAATGATTCCATAAACTCAAAAATCACAGAAAAACGGGAATGAAACTAGTTACTGGGTGATGATCTGTTACATCTCTGTTAGGAAGCGATGGAAGGGGGTCTTTGCATCACAACGACGCACTGATGAAAGCCTAAACAAGTGACAAGATATTGTGCTAAGTGGGCTAGGCATGCTAGCCAGTAACAATACAAAATGAAAAGGTCAACCAGGTGAAGAAACTGTAATATTTGGAGGAAAAAGCAATAATGCCCTGTGCTCACTTCAGCAAACCTTCCTTGACTGAAGTAGAAATAAACAGGCGTGCATTTACGTGCCCTGACATCAAGCCCGCGAACAAAGAAAGCAGTCTTCTCAAAACAAGACCTCTTCTGAAAACGTAGCCCACACACTCGTGCCCAGCAGGTTCATAATTTGCAGACTCTATAATAAGCGCTATGACAGCACCAGGATGATTCTTGAAATGTGAAAACAAAAAAGAGATCAAGAGTACAAAAAACGCGGGGCTTATGTGAACAAAAGGGACATTTTTAAAACTGAATGCACTCAAGCAGTGAAGCAAAGGGGTGAAAACGAACGCATCTGTTCACAGATTAGTGTGAATCCAATTAATCGAGGGGCAGAGGAAGCGTTTGATGTGTCCTTGCAGCCATGGAGAAATGCTGAAGGGAGGCACGGCCTGTGGCAGGGGGAAGGATCAGGCAAGCTCATGAAGTGAATAATTAGGGGAGGAGAACTGGCAGGCTGATAGGCAGAAGGCTCAGGCAAGCTCGTGCACGAGGCGGCGTGCACTTCCCAAAATCCTCTGAGAGCCCTTGGCCTTAAGAAATGGTTTGACTGCATTAGGGCTCTTTTCCTATTCCTGCGGAATAGGAAAGGACGAGCCCTAAACAGCACACAAGAAAGATCCGACACAAATTAAAAAACTGGAGTACATTTTTATAAATTATTTGACGCCAAAACAACAAAAATCCAATCAGTAGAAATGGAATTATATATTTTTTAAAGTTTAAGGTAAAAACTAGCACTGAAAGTTCAAAGTGCCAACCATGGACATCTGGTAGCGTGAGATTGGGTCAAAGTCGAACAATATGGCTGACTGCAATGGAACGTGGATTGGATACAAGAAGTGGATTCGGCCTGGATGATGATTACCTTCGTACTAAGTAGAAATTACAGCAAAAATGTCTTGAGATGGTAAAGAACAGCAGGGCAGAGCTGCAGGCGGTGTCTGCAGAGAAGGCGTCATCAGGGAGCCGCAGGATGAAGTTATGGTAAAGATATCTATCTCAGCCTTAGTCTCTTTTTTGGAAGTCAAAAATCTCCAGCTGTACGAGGCAGGATGCTGCAGCCGACAAGGGCTCAAAAAGACCTGATACCCGTTATGCAAAGGAATAACTGCTGCTGTGGAGAAGAACATAGCAGGAGCTGCTGCAAAGTCAGGCTAAATAAGATGCACCGTGGGCAGATTGACGAGCAGGCTGATCCCGGTCTCCTCTCAGTTTGCCGAGCACTTTTTAACCAAAAAAGTTTCAAGTCTCAAGGTTTGGATTTTGACTATCTGGGCAGTTTAAGTACCACTTGTAAGCATCCAGGACTGGGGAGAAAGTATTTGGAGGGTCAGAATTCACTCAGCATGGGACTAGGTGTGGGTGTAAGATAGAGGGAGCCTTTTCTGTCTGAGAGGCACTGAACAGGAGCCACCCAACTGACCCTTTGAGTTACTCTGGTAGTCCTGGGTTCAAGAGATGGAATGGGGTTCAAGCAGCAATGCAGGCCTTAAGGTTTAAGGCAGGCTTCAGGCAACAAAACAGTCCTGCTGGGTGCAGCAAAACTGTCATCTGTAGTACATATCGGCCACAGTAGCAGGGAGTCCTCTGAGAGTTCTTCCACAATTCAAAGGTGAACTGAAGAGTGGGTCTCAAGGTCCTATTTTTATACATGACGTCTCTTGAAGTATGACAAGTTTCTTGATAGTTCGCTTTTAAGTGGTTGGAGTTTCCTGCCTTCATTCTCTTGGCTCTAGTCTTTCTGCATAAACAATGAGGTAGTGTGAAGTCCTTTGAGGGAAGGGGGGCACAGCATATTGACTTGTAAGTGGGACTGTGCCCAGCTCCACCCTCCATCCCCCCAGTGATGGCCTATCCAGGCACACCTAACCTCTCTTTTGTGTAGCTGTCGAGAGGAGTAAAAACAGTCCAACTGCCAACTATACCTTGTCAAGTAACCCAGAAACAGACTGCAGCACATAATAGCTAGGGCAGGAAAATGTCAACTGTATCAAAGTGGCATTTTCTAAATTGTGACGTAAAATCTGACTTTACCATTAAAGAGGATCAGAAGGATTAAAGAGATTAAAAGGTAGCATTTATTAAAAGTAATATGACAACCTAAGATTAGCCTATAGAAGAAATAGGCCTCACAGTAGAGAAAAATGAATTAAGGAGTTTTTCACTACAGGACATGTACAACGTAAAAGTAGATGTCCAACCTTTCAATTACAATGCACCGCTCTCTTTGCTACACAGGACCTACCTTAGGGGTGACTTTTATGCATTAAAAGGGGAGTTTAAGGTTTGGCAAGGGGTTCATATTGCCAAGTCGAACAGGCAGCTTAAAACTGCTTACAGTTCAAAAAATTGGGTTTACCCAAAGGTAGTCCTGGACCTGGGCACTTAGTGGTACAAAAAACAATGGTCCTAGAAACCTATTTATAAAAGCAGTTTTATATTCAACAAGCAATTTAATGTACTTTAGAGTTTCTGGTGAAAGATCAAATTGAATTCAATCGACAGTGGGGGATGGAGGTTGCTCCAAGAGGGAATGTGCATAAAATAGAGGCGCTTAGTGTTTGTCAGTGAAAAGGAAGGCAATTCAGTGACATTAAATTGCTTGTTGAATACAGGTTTTAGTTTGTTGCGTTCTGTTAATTCAATGTATAAATATTTGACTTAGACTTAAGGAGCTTGTCTCAAATATATCCCTATTGGCTCCTATTTTCATCAACAAACTATAAAAAATTAGGTTATCTGATTAACCGCTTTTATAAATAAGGTTCTAGGACCATTGTTTTTTGTAAAACTGCTTACAGGCTGCAATGGCAGACCCGGGACATGTTTTAAAGGGCTACTTGGGTAGTTGGCACAATAAGCGCTGCAGGCCCGCTAGCAGTATTTAATTTACAGGCCCTGGATATAAGGTATACCACTTTACTAGGGACTTCTAAGTAAATTAGAGATGCCAATCAGGTGTAAGCTAAATGCTGCACAAAGGATTAATTGGATGCAGGATAACCAGGCATGTAGTTTAGAAGAGAATAAATTGGCACCACTGAACCTTTATCATACTCAAAACAGTTTCAGTTGAGAGCTGTAATCAGTGTTCAAACAGAGTAAGCAGGTTCGAAGGAAAATAAAAAGTAATTATAAAATATTAGAGGTTGAACTAACCTTTCAAATGTTGATGATCAGCTTCAGGGGGTTTTGAAAAGGAAACAGATTTTTCTCTATAAATGCGTGAAAGAATTAACATATCAACATAATCATGGGCCAGATGTGCAACCATTTTTATTGGCTGCAAATGGACAATCGGGCCATTTGCAACTGCGAAAAAGGGTTGTGGGATATACAAACCCTGTTTTGTGAGTCGGTAACCTATTATCCGACTCACAAAATAGGGTTTGTGAGTCGCTATTAGGTAGGGGCGTGCCAAGGGTGTCCCTCCCTAACAGTGAGTCACAGGGAGATATACGATTGCTTTGTGACTGCAAATCACAGTTACCACCAATTTCAAATTAGTGGTAATGAGGTAATTGAAATTTTTATGGTCAGGTATGTCCCCTAACGTGTACCCCAACGTCTCCATGTACGAGTTTAAAGTGCATGTAACTTCCCTCCGCGACCAAATCTGAAGACGCAAATACATTTGCGTTCAACGTTAACATGTCCTCTATCAGATCCACCATGAATGGATCGATAATTCAGTTTCTAAATATGCCTTGCCAACGTCTTTACATGGTGCACTTTCACGTTATTCCTGGCTCTGCCGAGCTAGGCCCTGGATTCTGCCTTCGAACCACTTCCGTCTCTGCCTCTGAAAGCTGCAGCATGGAGATGCATCCCTGACCTCTGCCTTACTTCCTGCCAAGCGAAGCGGTGCCTGGCTCGGCCTGGCCTGCCTGCCAAAACAGTATTTTGCCTTCAAGTTATCAGCGTAGCCAGTTCAGCCTCCTCGAAAACACATTCCTGTCTAGAGAAATAGGTAAACAGTTTCCCGGCTGCAGAGCAAAGGGCCAAGCCTTCCTGTCTCCTTCATGTAATTCATTGCTCCCGTTACCATGGTAGGCCAATGGCCCCGCGCATTGCACTTAGACACATATGCATTCAGTATAGAATAGCCTCTGCCCGAGAGACCTTTTACTTCAGATTATACATTCCCCAAACACGAGATATCAGATATGTTATAGGAACAGGTCGATCTGACATGCCAGACTTCTGTCTCCTCTACCAGTGCTAAAAGTCAGACCCCCAGCTTTCCCTAGTCCCACGTCAATCACACGTCATACTAACAGCGTGCGCACCCAAGTGAAAAGTTTCAGCTGACTCTGCAGAATCCTCTACGCACCCACCCACTTATGACACCTTTCTGTGACGTTTTCAGCACACACCTCCGTGTACGCCCTTGTACACGCCTTTCTGCTACGCACATGTGTTCTTATCATATTCTTTTCACTTGTCACGCCTACTGTATCCATCGCCATTGTACAGTTTTACTATATATGCCATGTACTGTTAATGAATCGTTGACATCTTTTGCCATCATTTTGCCCCTCCTGAACCCTTGTATTTGATGGATCTGATTTCCATGGCTCGAGCCATCCCGATTAAAGCTCGTATGACTCAGATACCACGGACTCTGCCTCTCATTTGATTGAGCTATTCTTTTGCCTGTCAGTAATTCTATGGAAAAATAGTACGGTAAATTATATTTACCACAGTAAGCCAGTCGCAAACAGGAAGGCATCCCCAGAGACCCTCTCCCTTTTGTGTTTGTTAGCAAAAATATTTTTTAAGAGCAGGCAGTGGTCCCACAGACCACTGCCTCCCCTTAAAAAATCAAAAGAAAACTTTGAATTTTTTTCTGCTAAACACATCCTGTTTTTCTTTAAGGAACAGGGGCTGCATTTGAAAAAAACGTTGCTTTATTTAAAAAGCTAACATAGACATGTTGGTCCACTGTCCCCAGCAGGCCGCCATCCCTGTGATTGTAACCCATTCGAAATGGATTGCAAATTGCAACCTGCCTCATGAATAATAATGAGGCAGGTTTTTGCGACCCCCATTGAAAATTGTTGAATGTGTCTAAGACACATTAGTACATTCTGTTTTGTGAGTCACAAATTGCGAGTTGCATAAAATCGCAAGTGGTGACCTGCAAAACTGAAAGGCCGGACATCTGGTCCTAAAATACAGCCCTAATAAGACTTCAATTTTTCGAACTAAAGAAGAAATCTCTATGGACTTTAAAAGAAAGTTAAGAATGTACCAGCATATTGTATTATTTATTTCTGAGGCTTAGAAAATTATAGTACAGTAATTCCAAATAGCCTGGTAACATAGGTGGAATAAACACCTTTGCGGTCAAAAGAAGCAGAATATCAGGGAATGTTTTTATCACATTTATGGGTAGCTCTCTGTCAAATATACACCTCTGCTACATCTCCAGATGTATCCTCCTTTAGTGGACAACAGTTTGATTTTTCAGATGTGCTGATAGAAGAAGTTTGAGCAGTGATTCAACGCTATGGGCCTCATTAGGATGGAGGAATTTCCGCATCCTCCGGGCCGGCGGAAGCCACCGCCGGCCCGGAGGATGCGGAAAATCCTCTGCGGACCCACCAAAGACCCACCGCCACATTAGGATGGCTGGTGGGTCCTGGTTTCCGTCCGCAGCTTTTCCGGCGCGGTTGGCTTACAACCACAGCGAAAAGCACTAATATGGTGACAGTGTCTCTCAGACACCGTCAGCCAGATTAGGATGGGCTCTGAAACATGCTTTTCCGCGGCGGCTTTTCCGCCGTGGAAAAGCATGTGTAACTGCACTGCGGGGGCCCGTTGCGGGCCCCCTAGGTGAAGTGGGGGGTGCACACGGGGGGTACCTATGGTACCCCTCTGTATTTGTATGCAGAAAGCGGCAGGCATCGCGCGGTGCCTGCCACTTTCTACATACAAATGCAATGCGTGCATTTTTAACATTGCTGCTGGTGCAGCTTGAAGCCACACCCACCGCAATGTTAAAAATAGAGGATGTGACCACCAGGGTGGCGGTCACATCCTAATTGCACAGGAGGGAACTCCACAGCCCATGCGGAGGTTCCCTCCTACTCTATGGTGGCGGACGGACTCAGGTCCGTCCGCCATCATAATGTGCCCCTATATCTGGAGAACCTTGGTTCTATCATGCTGCTAAAGGTGAGTTGTGATGACCTGCTTCCAGTCATTACAAACTTCATATTTTTTGTTGTTGTCTCGATGGGTCCCAGATTCTGAAAAATGTGTCTTGGTAGCACCTTTCCATAGATCTTCTCAAGAGTGGTACTGTTTGTCTAAATTCAACCATTCTGTCCTACCTTAAGATTCTAAACAAGTGGTGGCAGCTCAACTGCAGACCTGTATGGAAGCAAACAATATGAATTAAGACAAGCAAACAGGTTTGAGACTAGTAAAGAGTCTTGGCACATCTACATGTTCAATCTACCTTCCTGAGATTCTGAATGAGGGCTCTGCTGGTACCACTGACCAAATTCCCATTACAGTAGGATCACAGTATCTATACTTCTTTTTAATGCACTTGGGACTGCTTCAGTGGATAGCTATGTAAAGTCTTTGGTGTGCTACCTTTTGTTACCTTCACTATACTTTTTTTGTAGATATTACGTCAGATTAACTTGTGATCCTTATTTACTTAACATAGCATGCTATTTCACAAAAGACTGTCCTCTGGTGTTGAAGGGGATTGAGAAAAATAACTTAATCTAGTCAGTTGCTTAATCACACCACATGTGTGATGTGAAGCCTGGGTTCAAATCCCAGATTTCTTGCATGACTGATTTGTGTGATCTAAGTTAAATGTACTTACTTCATATGTTTAAATTACTTGTGTAAGGATTTTTCTCTTGGAATAAAACAACTAGTATAATCAGCCGAAAAACCTAGGGTGACCATACAAAAAGAATGCACTGAGGCCTGATAACGAGACCTATGTGCCAGTGACCTGACCCAAAAAAGGGTATGTTACTTTGGCTATACCAAATTGGCATAGGTTAACTTACCTGTAATTCCCTAGTGTTAGATTTGGGGGTCTCTAGGTGGCAATGGTTGTCGTATTTGTCCAAATAGGGACCCTTGTTGTCTAGTCAGGGTAAGGGGCTACACCCCTGCTCATGCCCTTGGTAGCTTGGCACGAGCAGACAGGCTTATCTCAGAGGCAGTGTGTAAAACATTTGTGAACACATACAATAATATAGTGAAAACACTACAGATGGACACCACACAGGTTTAGAAAAATAATTATTCTTTACATAGACCTAAAACAAGACCAACAACAAAAATCCACAATACTGTATTCCAAAATAAGACTTTAAAATTGTAGAAATAGCTTAGTTCACTTTAGGTTGTAAATGCAACACTTTACTCTCAAAGTACCTGGGATGCGTAACGCAAAACAAACAAATGGGTCGCAGGGAAGGTGATGCGCAGTTCCTTAACCCTTTCGATGCTGATGACGAGCTCAGCTCGTCATCACCCACGGGTGTCGTGTGCTGATGACGAGCTGAGCTCGTCATGAATAAATGGTGTCAAGGATTTTCCAGCACACAGCGGGAAAACGCCTAGCAGCCAAGAGGTTAAACTCAGGGGAGTGGATGCGTCGTTTCCTTACTGCTATGCAGGGGAGTTGTGGCTCGCTTCCTTACTGTGTGAGAAGTTGACGCACCGTTTTTTTACTGTGATCCAATGCGATGACGCTTCGGTGCGATGTGACAAAATGGCGTCTTGGTTGTGGTGCGACAACGTAGATGCAATGCGTGCATGCCTGACGGCCGTGTGGCAACTCGGTGAACTTCTGAGCCGTGCCAGGCCCTGCGACATGCTTCTCCGGTGATGCGACAGCTTTCTCTGTGGCGGCGTACACCTCTCCAGTGATGCAATGTACTTTGGGGATGCGATGGTGACAGTGGTAGCGGCGGCAAGCTTACTCGGTGATTTGACGGCAACTGCTGCGGTGACACACTTCTTCTTCATTGAGTCATGCTTCCAGCTCCTAGCAACAGGCAGTCTCTTGGAAGGCTCAGCACAACAGCAGGCAGTTCAATTCCCAGAAAGGGAATTCAGGGGGGAGCTGGGGGTGAAGTCTTGTATCCCTGATGCTTCAGGCATCAGGCAAGCATAGTTCAAGCCCTTGGAAAATCTTCTCCAAGATAATGAAAGCACACTCAGTCCTTTTTTTCCTTTCTTGGGCAATGAAGGAACCACTGCAGGCCAACCCCCAAACACACGGCACAGGGGTAGTCTCCTCTTTCAGCTTCCTGGTTCTTCTCCTAGGCAAAGGTTCTTCTTGATTCCCAGAAGTTATCTAAAGTTCTGGGGTCTGGGTCCCCCTTTTTATACACACAAATCCTTTGTCTCTGAAGGCAGAGAGTGTCTGTACCTAGTCCAAACCTGGTCTGGGTGCATTCTGCCAGTGTACAACTTCTTCCTTTGTCAGTGTGGGCCAGGGTCATCAGATGCACCACAGGCGGTGGAGCCAGCATTTTGGAAGGCAGGCACAGGCCTATTCAGGCCCAGGTGCTACTCCTCCAACCACTCCCAATGCAGATAGATCTATTAAGCCTAGTGCAGACTCACCCTGTCTCCTGGAGCCACCCCAGCCCCTGTCACTCACAAACCAGACATGAATACACAACCTAGCAGAGGCACGCTTGGATGGTTAAGCAAGAAAATACCTACTTTCTAAAAGTGGTATTTTCAAACACAGAATGTTAAAACCAACTTCACTAAAATATGTACTTTATCATTCTGAGTTCAGGCATACTAAACTCGAATTTCTACCTAGTTCCCTAAGTCAGTTAGGATTATAGGATGTTATAATCAAACTTCCCATTCTGGCCTATGGGAACAGGTAGCCTTGCTATAGTGAAAAAACAAATTGGCTGTAATTCACTATCAGGACATGCCACACACATCAGGGCATGTCCTACCTTTTACATACAATACACCCTGCCCATGGGCCTACTTTAGGGGTGTTTGATATGTAGAAAAGGGAAGGCTTGGGGATTGGCAAGTGGGTGCATTTACTAAGTCAACATGGCAGCACTAGGCTGCACGCAGGCTCTGCAATGGCAGGCCTGATCCACAGGTTACAAGCTGCGCCGGTGGGTGGCACAATCAGTGCTGCAAGCCCACCAGCAGCATTTGATTTAAAAAGCCATGGGCACACACAGTGCACTATACTAGGGTCTGACAAGTAAACCAAATAAGCCAATCATGGAGTCACTAATCCATTACATCAGTTTAACATAGGGAGCACTTGCACTGTGGCACTGAATAGCAGTGGCACAGTGCCCAAAGCATCCAGTCCAGCAAAACGTATAACAAAACACAGGAGGCAACAGCAAAAAATGGTGCCAGGTCTAACACCTAGTATATGGTGCAATGGATCTGTAGTTAGAATGTCGACCCAAAGATCGTAGCACTGGTTGTGCCCCCCTGGGTCTGATAGGATAAAATGTGTCTCCCAGTCTGCCATTGCAGACTAGAAGAGCAGTTTTGAACTGCCAGGTGGACTCTGACATTTAAAACATGGCAAAGTAAAAAATCTCCCGCTCAAACGTGTAAGTCACCCCAATGGAAGACCTACCAAGTCTTAAGGCAGGGTGCAGCATTTTTCACAGGCAGAAAATATATTTAGCATATTCTGACAATAATAATGTGTCACTTTAACTGTGGAAAGACTTGGTCGCCCCCTTGGCAAGTGACGGGTTACACGCTGACCCCTCAGCTGTGCTAACTTCTGAACAGTACAGCCTAAGTTGATACTCCAAGATATAAAAACACTTGTTACATTAAGCTCTACTGGGTTCTCAAGTCAAAATTAATGTAACAAGTTACAGTGTGCAACTTTTACAAAGTTGACACTTTGTTGCATTTAATCTTCTGTGCCCTTAATGGTTACACATGGAGCTTGAACTCGACACAGCTTCCTGCCCTCCTAGGAAGTCTTGCTAATTACTCCCAGAAAAGAAGCCAATAGGTGCCTGCACTGTCAGTTAGAATACGTTTATTCGGTTCAGTAGACCATAAAAGTTTAACATACATACATAAAACTTTAAGAGGAATTTCAAGTCCGGTTTATACAATATTTGAGTAAAATAACTTAAACCTCAAACTAGTCCCACATGCTCAATGCCCTGGACTGCAGACATTAATACCCATTATCAAATTCTGTGATATCAGTAATATGATACAAAAGTTTAAAACGAATTAAAAAAAATCAATTTACCTATTGTGACTCATTACATTTTCTTATTGACAATGCCATTTTGATATAGTTAGAAACAACAGTACAAATAGAAGCGGAAGACAGAGAGTGTAAAAAATTAAAACCATCCATGGAGGTACTGGGGCGGATTTCTCTTAAGCGTGGGTTTAAGATTCGTGCCTTCAGTTCGTTGTAAAGTGTGGAAAACAGCATAAAGTGCAAAGTGTTCTGCACTGCCAAACTGTCACATGGATATACGGTTTATCGCTCCAACCTGACTGTTTGGGGAAAGCCACTAGAAAGTGCAAGTTGCATAGATGAAGTCTGGTCATATAAAAACAAGTCTGTGCATTAATAGTAAAAGATAGATAAAATTGTTGTTGAGTGGGAGACAGGACTAAGTGGCATTGCGTTCCCATGTACCGCAGAGCATATTTACCGCAGCGTAATGTGCATCTTTTTTTTTTTATAAATCTTTTTATTATTTAAAAACAAGGAAAAAGGAATAGACATATCCGGTGCCATACATTCATACATAATATTAGGGTGCACAGGTACAATGACAGGATAGACGTGAAGCAACAGAAGAATCTCTGAAACGCCTGCGCTAGTGAGTAAGAAGCAGGATTTGTGGCATTACAATCGACAAGCAATTTAAGCGCAGGCCCTCAGAGCCCGCCCACCCATAAAATCAGAATAGTAGAAAAAGCATGGCAACCAGACACTGGAATCTAAACAAAATCAGGATATTCAGGATATTTCGCTAATATTACTAATAAGGGAGAGACAAAAGAGAGGATTGAAGAAAAGAAAACCATAAGCATGAAAACAGAAAGAAAACAATAAACCCATCCGCCCACCCTGCACCCCTGCATATGGCTATCGCCTAACCCCAACTAGCAGTGTGCCTGTCCCCCCAACTAACTAGGTTCTAAAAATAGAAAAGAGAAAACATGGGGGAGGGCATTTCCGTATGGTCTCCCGGTCCCCTTCCCCCTGCCAGAGACAGGCATCCCCCATGATGAAAAAACAATTTTCCCTGTAATCTCAGAAAAAGTGAATTAGGGGGAGCCGTGATACACCGCCCAGCCTCTGGTGAAACCACCAGTTACGAATCCCACATTGATTAAAGCCATAGTAACAACCCCGGTAAATCGATCCTAGCCTTGGCCCTTCCGAACCATCATGCGAACCCCTCCCGGTAGGACCACTACTTCTACAGGAGAATCAAAGTGCCAAAAGAATCTGAAAAAAGTCAGTCCAAAACAAATCAAAGTCAGTAATTCCTCAAGAACTCCATCAGCACAGAAACGCTCCCTCATGGACGGATAGTCCCAATGTTGTTTTCCCCACCATCGTACGTTCACCAAAGAGGGAAAGGATGAAACAGAAGTCCAAGAACAATCACCAACAGGAGTCTCTGGGAAGGGAACTCCAATCGATTCTCCCAAAGTCAGCAATGATGATAGGTGTAGTAATACGTTCGAAACACCAGGTTCATGATTCTCCAGAGTACCAACCGAGGGCTTCGGCACCTCTTGTCGCAAGGTGTCCTCGCCCAGAATCAAAATGGTTGTCATGTAAATCGTAGCTGGCAGCAGTTCCGGCAGTGGAGCAGGGTCCGGTTCCACACACTCCTTCCCAGTTAAGCCCGTAATCATTCTGTGAATCAGGGCATTCATATGTGAATGAAATGCCCCGATGGCTGCCAATAGTGTCTTCAGCGACGGCTCACGCTCCGTCCGGTCCATTTCTCCTCGCTCAGTACAGATCATATTCACTTCCCCCAGAGAGCCCGGTTTCTCCGGGGGAACAGATAGGAGCGGAACGGACGGCATCGGAGGGTGACTGATCGGTTTCTGCGGCAGCAAACTGCACTCCGGTGCCGCGAGCGGAGACCCCGACTCACCAAACCCCGGCGGCTGCAAACCGGGTCCGCGGGACAGGGACCCCCACCCACAGCCACTGTCGTGCCACATCACTCCTCCCTCGATGTTAGTCAATCAGAATGATCGCCGTCAAAATCGGGCAAAAAGGCCTCCACTGCGGTAGACCGGACCCTGCTTGATTCTCACGGCCGATGTTGTTCAACTACAACCCAGCTGGGTCAAAATTCGAGGCCCAGGCTCTCCTGCTGGACTAGGCTGCAAACACAACTCCGTCAACCAAGCCGATTAAGTTTTCGGGATTGCACTATCGGAGTGTGCATCGATTCATCTACACGGAGGTCGGGCGTAAAAAACAGGATTTTCGACAGGATCATCTGGCAGGATACGGAGGTCGGCGGCGCCGGGAGCCTAAGCAGTCATCTTGTTTGCTAGCGTAGCTCCTCCTCCAATGTGCTTCTTTTATATTAGCTTTCATATTTGTGTGGATACAAGCAAGGTTGTCATAGTAGTGCCCCAGACCAATCACAATGCATTTTTCTTAACAAATCAAAACCTTGGAATCACCAAGGCATCCAAATTTTAGCCCAGAGAAGCAATGGGGCAATATTAATTCAGTCCTCAATGCAATCCAGCCCTACCTCAGAGTGACAAAAAACTGTGGGGGCACTATGTGGGGACATCAATAGTTTTTTCATGAATTTATTTTCAAAGATTTATAAATGGCTGCATTTATGATGTCCTCACACTCCTGCCCTGTAAGATGCCACAGTTAAACATTTGGACTAAGGAGAAAGGATTAAAAACAAATCCCTAGGAACCAAAAATGGACTAGCAATTTCACAATATCTCTAACATCCATCAAAGGAGGTCGCAATCAGCACTCCCCTCACAGCAATCACAGAAAGAGGACTTATTCCACTGAAACAGAAAAAGGACATTCAAGGGACTCAGGAATTAAAGGAAGGTTATTAGGCCCCACTTCTCTATTAAAAACTGATCTATGACCAAAATAAGCAATTTAATAAATAAGTTAATTAAAAAATCGGGGAAGAATAACATGCCCACTTTAAATAATGATATAAAGAATTAATCATTTATTTTAAAGTAAATAAATCAATGAATTCAGCATTTGTAGAATAATTGTAGTAATAAACATTTGAATAATTATGAATAACACTACTCACCAGTAATAAAACAATCTGATCAATGGTGATTGGATCAATAGGAGTGCCACACCAAAGATACTAAGATAATATGACTATAGGAAATAATCTGTCATTAGAATAGGTAAGACGTGTTCCCCCAGCAGCAACAAGACACTCACTGAATGCAGATCACCGGAGCTGCAAACCAGCTGAATTAAGGTGAGCAGAGCAGCAGCAGGGAGCTGAGGGAAACGGAGGTGTGACCAAGAAGGTGTCAACTCAGAGCAGCACACTGCAAAGACTGGCGCTGGGGGCAAGTCTGTGGCCTGATGGCTGATGTGGTGTAGCAAAAACAGGGGCAATGCACAAGAAGACCATTGCAAGGTAAATAATAGCAAGAAGAAAGTATGCGCACACCACCGCAACAAAACAGGACGCACACATGTCCTAAGGGAGGGAGCCATCGGCTAACACGCTAGAAAGATGCACACAGTGAGGTCGGTAACCCCAGCAGAGTAATAAACCACCGAGGAGAAGGAGAATGTCTTTATGCCCCCCAAAAAGACTACCAATATAGTGTCCAGTTAATTTGTTCCAACGGAGAAAAAAGACACGAGTGCATGACTGGACACAGAAGGAGAAATGGCACTCACAAAGGAAGACTTGGGACAAGACCTGGCCAAGTGTGGACATTTGACACACCAATTTTCTAATAACGGCCACCATGTGTGGCCCATTTCCAAAGCACTCCTCCCCTTGTCGGGGAGGGATCCAGCATTTGTGCCCTGCAGTCTCAGAGACCCCTCTGAGAGAGTCCACAGGGACAAGGGAGTCTCACACAGCGGAGGCCTGGGTTTTTATCCCATTTCCGCTGGGAGCACAGCACCGTAAATCGTGACCGGATTGCTCATTGGAACTTTGGAACTATGCCCCCCTTGGCGGAAACTATAACCTTTCTGAATATACTGCGGTGCCCAAGCAATCTTTGACCGATAGAGCTGTCCCACCCAGCTATAGAGGAATCGGGCACTGTTTTTCCTTGTCTCCCCATTGTGCCTCCTACACCCTTCCCTCCTCTTCCCTCCATTTTATCCGTCTACCTCCCCTATTCCTTCCTTCTCTCCCCGAATCTTCCCTCCCCTTGCCTATTTTTTTTCTTCATGTTTATGCTATGCTTTTGTACTCATGTAATTCCTGTTACTACCCTCAAGTAACTGATGTAACTTTGTAAACATGTTCTGAAACAATGTTTCTTCCTCATGTAAAGCGCTCTGATACCTCTGGGTCTAGCCAGCGCTATATAAAACTCAATAAATAAATAAATAAACATATAGCTTTATATATGGTGATCAACTCTGTTACCGGCTTGTGGCCTAATTTACAGGTGAAGCGGAATAGGCCCTCCACTACCAGGCTAGTTTGCTGTGCCCTTGCTGTGATGAGAGAGTCCCAATTCAATTTATTTTTAAATACTTTCCCCAAATATGTAAAATTAGCCACCTTATCAATGGAAGAGGAAGTGGCCTTACGATTAGAGTGCTCAACTTCGAAACTGGGGAACCGGGTTCGAGCTTTGGCAACAACGCTCACCATCCTCTGATTCTGGGAAAATCACCTAATCTCCCAGTGCCTAACAAAAATGAATGTGTCCATCTGTAACGAATCTGTTGCTCACGTAAAGCAATCTGATAACCGATGACTCAGGTCTAGTTTGCGCTATATAAAACTCTAAAAAAACAAAAAACAAAAAATGGTCTTACCCTTTACAGTAAAAGTTCTTTTTTTGGTTAGTTTGGGGTCACACTCCATGATATATGACAGTAAAATTAACTTTTAGGTCCAGTGCTGACATAAAATCTGTCAAAAGCATTCAATGATTTTTGGAGACTATTAGCTCGTCCGCGTATGGCAACAAAGAGACTGGGTTGCCTGCTATTCTGGGAAAGTCAAGAGCCTTCTCTATTAAAAATGCCTCAAGGCCATTTGTGTGCAAAAAAAAAAAGAAATGGAGCTAAGATGCACCACTGCCGAACACCTTCTGTGGAAACAATGGGCTTAGTCTTCTCCCCCCTGGGGCCATATCATATGACAACCGTGGTGGACGCATGCAGCCTACGCAGGAGGGAAATATGGGGTTCTTCAACATCCATTTTCCCCAACTGTCTCCACAATTTCTCCCGATTGACAGTGTCAAAGGCACTGAGTAAGTCCATGAAGGCCAGGTGTAAAGACCCCCTCCTGGACTTCATGTACTTACCCATGATCAGAGACAAATTGAGGCACTGTTCATTTGTACCCATCCCCCTCCTAAAGCCATATTGCGTTTGAGACATAGTCCCTGAGTTACTGCCCATGTCTCAAGGCGTGCAAGATTAACCCTCCTAAACACCTTTGCGGTGGCATCAATTAAGGAGATTGGTCTGTAGCATGCAGTGTCGCGTTCTAATCTAGGACCCTGATCGATACTGTGACCTTATGCCCCTATACGGCTATAAATTCATTTATTCCCTATATTGGCATAACCGATCAAATGCAATGTTCAGAAACTCGTCTCTGGCCTCACACGAACAGAGCCACATTTCAGAATCGCTTCCTCTGCAAATTCCTTTGCAGCTCATTACTGCAATGACATAGCAGAAGTTACTATCTAAGATTCCTAGATTAACACTCCGAGTTCTTCAACAAGATAAAAACTCAGCAACCTGGGAAAGCCCCGTTTGCTATGTTTTGATTAGTAATAGAACTCTAATGAGCACTGATAGACGATCACTTCCTAGTGACATCTTTATTGACGTCTTATGTCCAAAAACTTACGTCAAACAAGGCACCTTTCAGGTATAAATATTACCAACGTTGCCTTAAGCAAATGCTGCTGTCATGCTGAAGCTATCGCTGTCAAGCTAATGCTGACACTATCGCTACTGCTAACGAGCGAACGATGAGTAGATGCAAGCTGCCCGCGAATGCTGCCCCTCCTCTTCCTCGACGCGCTGAGAGGGACGCTGTCTTTTCTCTTGCCGAGAAAATCCAGCTCCGCCGTTTCCAGCGTACTCTAGCGAGTGACTGGGATATCGAGTTCCCTGAAGGAGATACCAGACCTCCAACATTCTATTCCAGAGGTATGGTGTTGACTAAACCCTTAGAGAGAATTCTTGAAGCAAACCTTGGCAAAACCAACTTAACTTAAAGCTACTTACTTATTCCCCTCCCAAGTATTAGGCTTAGGTCAGGTACACTGGGGTAGGCGTAGTTAGAAGCACCAGTTGAGTATTTTAGCCTAATGTATATATGAATGTATATATGTTTTATTCATTTTAAACCATTGTATGGCTAAGAAACCATATCAATGCTTTTACAGTATTATTTTGCAATACTCATCTTACTGTACGTACTTTTTATAATAACAAGTCTTGCAATTGTGGCAATTCATTTCTCTTGTACGAGAAGAAAGACTGTTCAATAAATAATACCTTTTATTGACAACGCCCATCTCTCTATTCTCTACATATTGTGAAAGTAATCTGCACAACAACTGACTGAGTAAAATAACTGTCTATTGTTTCACACGACTCTAGAGATTGACTCTTATCTGAGGAGCAAAGTTGTCATGTTTGCACGGTTGTTGGAAAACTGAATCCCTTCTTGTCTGTATCAGGGAAGCTGATCACTTCCTATTCAGTCAAGAAAGTTTCCAGTGACCTCTGAGCTAGTTGGTAACACACCCAATTAAGTTGAGCATAGTCAGTGGAGGCCTGGAAGATCCGCACTTCTACGTCGATACTACTGTTTTTGTTATTCCAATGCGCAGGGCCTATTGGGAAAATAGGAACTACACTACATGGCGCCCAAACGTTTGGTAAGGCGATAAACTAACGCAAGACGTTAGAGCAACTCAGTTGTGCATTTTTCACAGACCCCTTTCTCCCGTAAATACTCCAATAGACGTCTGGAGTGGGTGAAAGGTTAAAATCCGCCCGACCTTAGTAGGAAGAGATTCCTATGTAAAGCTCTGGTTTATTCAACCTTGAAGGATACAGTGTTCCAAAATATTGTGCACCTAATCTTTGTCTCCTTGGAGACCTGCTCTGCAAAACCTGCATTTATAAAATGCCAGTAGAAAACAACGGAACTGATGCCGCAGCAGATGCGACTCAGCAGGGTCCCGACGGGACTACTGAACCGGGTGCAATAATCATCCCGGCACATTTAAGAAAATCTATAACGTTAAAACTTATAGAAAATGGACTGACCACACAAGGTGGCACAGTCGTCTTCGTGATAGAGGCACACGAATATCGGCAGACAGAGGTATTCTATTCATGGATAAAATTTCCAGCAGCAAACGCTGCAACACACGAGTTCCACTACTATGTAGTAGGAATTCCACCGGATGAATACGCTCCTTTTGAGGAGATTGAAATCCCATTAAAATACCAAGAACATTTACTTTGGTTTAAAGGCACCCTAAAACATAATGATCATATTACCAGGCTCGGTCCACTAGGTAGACCAGGAGCAACGTGGCCGGTTCTAGCCAGCTACACACCACATCCAGACATTGAACAAATGTCAAGTGAAGAACTCTTAGTTAACATAATAGAATTAACAAAGGCTTATAGAGAGTTAGTAAAATTATTTATTAAAAATAATTCAAACACTCCTAAAAAGAGCTGGGATGGAAATAAACAATCCACTCCAAAGGAAAAGGTTTTCCAGTCCACAGGAAGGTCTCCTCGACGGAGGGAAAGAACTCCGACTCGAGAACACCAGTCTCCCCAGAGGGAGCCCTCTGAGAAAAGATACAACCTTAGAAACAGGGATAATTTGAAAAAACCTGATAGACATCAAAGTATTGATACACGTCCCTCTCGATCTTTTTCGCAGAAATCGGAAAGAAGAGGACGGTCAGACCCAGGAGAGCACACCAAGTCCAAAGACAAGGAACCTGCTCAGAGTAAAAAATCTCAATTTCCAAAAAAGAAGGTAGCCAGTATTAAAGTAATCGAACATGCCGAGAATACTGAGGACACAGTTGAAAAACGGGGAGTGGGCACAGACAATGCTAGACAGTGCAGCAGAAATCAGTATAGCCCGCAAGATCTTGATGAGTCATCTGGAGACAGTGGACACGAATGAATACATTCAGGTTGAAACTGCCGACACCAGACTTAGCGAGCCCCATAAGATATACGAAATAACACTTCGTATAGAGGGTGATAAGACTAGGAAAATAAGGGGTCTATTTTGGGATAAACTCTCAAAAGGCCATGATATTCTGTTAGCTGAAAAATATTGGCCCCCAGAGTTTGTCAGGGAGTGCCCTTGTGGTGAAGAAATGATTATAAGGGTAATCAGAAGGGGGAGGAGGAATATATGTCCATTTATTTCCCCAGGTAGTATCAAGGTTAATCAAGTGGAAAAATGGACACTTGTGACAATTCTAGACCATTGGTTAGAAAAACTATGGTATCCTCAAATGACCCAATGTGTACAGGTTTTGCGGTATATATCGTTCATCCGCCCCTACATTGTGGTTTGTCGGCAGTTATCATTGGATACCATAGAAAGTGTGGGTGCCTGCCTCATCCAGAGGCTCCTCTGGTCTAGGTTGCAGTGTCCAGAGATGAAAAAAGAGAGAAAACTAGTGCAAAGAAAGGTCAAAAACTGTTAAAAATAAGGTCAACACCAGTAAAGATTTTAATGGAATGGTGGAGATCTTAAATAAAAACAAGTGGGTACTTGTCCTAGATCGAGTTATGGGATCTAGAAGTGCAAATTTACAAGAATGTCGACATGTTTCAGCCCCCTTCGGCTCAACGGAGTCTATGGGGCTTCCGTCAGGACAGAAGGACAGACAAACATAGATAATCTACTCACACTTTTTTGTGTGGAGTTCAATGGAAGTAGTGAGGGTCAACTTTAGCCACTCAAGTCTTAATAACCTGAAAAAGACAATACACACAAACATGTTGTGCAGGGGTGATATACATTCTCACAATATTGCTGGAGTGAAGGTAGGCACAGTAGTAAGCATTTGTCTCAACTACCACATTAATGCATGTTAGCAAAAAATTTCACGTTAATTCTAAACAATGGAGCATCCCCTGGTAGGGTAGAGGAGTGAGGGAGAGGCAAAAGTGAGTAAGAAGGCTGCAAGGTTATGTATACAGCATCATGTATAAAATAAGCAGTATTTTGTGTGAAATATTCATGCAAAAAGGACCCAGGGGGTACCAGTCATTCGTACTGAATCTCGGAAAATTAACTACGTAACAACTTTAAACCAGTCCCAATATCTATTGAGGGCGGACGAGTGAATCGAGATAAATGGTGATTCAAAAAAAGGTTTTGCGCTTGTGGAGGGAAACGCGGAGTGACTGACCCCAACGCGATAATTAGATGTAGCGCAAACACATTTACAGTCTAGTTTCGGACTTACCCCCGAATGTAGAGTCTTAAGTAGTCATCGGGGAGGCCCAGAGCTGTGGGGAAGAGGTAGAAAAGGTCAGAATCACCTTACCTCACGGGAAGAGAAAGCTTCCCTGAGTGATACGTTCCGCCATTACCCGCGTGTGTGGGATCCTGCGCCGCTTGTGCTGACTCTGCCCCCGGATGTCGAACTGATGTCCGGGGGAGTGTTTATGACGGGGTTTTTTTGAAAGCCCAACTTTATTTAGATGTGACACGGAGACCTGAACAGTAGGATATTCAATTGTGTAAACACACGTTATGCTCGTTAGTAAAACATTTTTTGTTGAAGCAACACGGTGAGGGTATTATGTTGGTTATGGTCTGTTTAGCAATGTAGATGTCATGGAGTGCGAGGGCTACCAGACATATTTGGATTGGGACAAATACAGTTACCTCATTGTAAAAAGTATACATTCAAACTGTTTTAAATTTGTGTATGTAAGTTGTAATTGGCAATTTTTAAAGTACTTTTCACGGGGTGCGAGGGGTATTAAACTTAGTTGAAATACAGTAACCTCATTGTATCTGAATGATGGTAAACAGTGTACGTTCAATGGACCGCAAACTGGTGCCAGGGGACGTTGTCATTCATGCCTGTGATATTGGTTTTCAAACGGTCCACCCACCTTTGTTCTTTTTCATGCAGAATTCTTTCTGCGTTGGGGGTTTTTTCCGTCAGCATCTCGATGACAGTCCATCTGATGTCATCACAAGAGTGTCCCTTCTCTAAAAAATGGGCACACAGTTTGGTTGTAGTTTTCTTCAAGCGAATATTGCTCCGATGTTCCCCTATTCTGATCTTTACTTTGCGGCACGTCATACCTATGTATAGTTTTTTGCATGGACAGTTGACCATGTAAATAACACAGGAAGAATTACAGTTCGTGTGTTGCTTTTGGGTCCAATTTAGAGTCTCTGACAATTGTAACTGTTTAGAATGGGTGGTAAATTGGCAGGCTGTACAATTTCCACAGGGGTAGTGACCACTGACCGGGGACATGGAAATGTTTCTGATAGTTTCTTGATTATGTATTTGTCGTGGCCGTGTATGAACCAATGTATCTCGCAGGTTTTTAGTTCTTCTATTGGCAAAACGTGGTTTTGGCCAATTAAATTTCCCAGTATTGAGGATTTTCCAATTCTTATTTACCAGTTTTTGGACCTCATAGGTAGATGGGCAGAACGTAGTTACACAGGTCATAAGATCCGGTATGGGGTCTTTAGGGTAGGTTTGTATGAGGCATTCCCTGGGTTGATGGTTCGCACGTTTCATGCATTTCTGGATGGTACTCTGCGTATAGTCTCTTTGTTTTAATTTGGTGCACTGATCTTTCGCTTGGGCTTTATAGTCATCTGTCCTAGTACAGTTCCGTTTCAAACGTAAAAATTGACTATAAGGTAAATTGTCCCTCAGTGGTTTTGGATGGTGACTCTTATAAGATAGTAGACTGTTTTTCGCAGTTGGTTTGGTGAAAGTTTTAGTTTTCAGGTGATTGTCTTCTGCAAAAATTGTAAGATCAAGGAAGTCAATGGACGTATTGTTGGCCATGTGTGTAAATTTAAGCCAAGGGTCCCTTTCATTTAGCCACCTCAGAAAAAGGTCCAGGTCAAGTTTGATGTCCCAAATGAGGAGGATGTCGTCAATATATCTCTTCCAGTATAGGATACTGGAAGAGTACGGGTGTGCCTCATTTAGTACATATTGTTGTTCAAAATGGCTGACGTACAGTCCAGCCACCGAAGGGGCGAAGGCACTGCCCATCGAAGTTCCATGCTTTTGTAAATACAGCATTCCGTTGTATTCAAAAAAAATTTTTTTTCTTTGAGTGCTACTTGACAACACTGTAAGATAAAATGTCTAGGAGTGTGGTAGTTCCAATCTTCACGGTAGAGGACATCTTCCAGCATTTGCAGGGTATCGTCTTGAGGCAGGCTAGTGTACAGTGACTCCACGTCAAGACCTACCAGAAGCATGGTGTTTTGGTCGAAAGGTATATCCTTGATTTGTACTAGCAGGTCACGTGTATCTTTAAGATAGGTAGGTGTCTTCTGCACTAATGGTTTAAGGAACTCATCTGCGAATTTGGACAGGGGTTCAAGCAATGATCCTATGCCAGCCACAATGGGGCGTCCTGGTGGAGGTGATTTATTTTTATGAGTTTTGGGTAAGGAATAAAAGAAAGGGATTTTGGGTTCCTTAGTGCACAGATAATCAGCTTCCTTCCCTGTTATCCACCTGTTGGTTTCAGCTTCATGGACCATTATGTTAATTGTGTTCTGAAGTCTTTCTGTGGGATCCTCATCGATTTTCTTGTAGTACTTTGTGTCTGATAGGAGGGAGAGGCATTGTAAGTTGTAACCCTCTTTGCTGAGGATCACAATCCCTCACCCCTTGTCCGCTGGTTTGAAGACAATATCCGCATTAGATTCAAGAGTTTTTAAAGCCTGTCGTTCTCTATTACTCAAGTTTTGAAAATGTTGTTTCTTTTTGGTTGTCATTTCATCTATGCCCTTTAATAATGCCTGTTCAAAAGTGTGGATTTCTGATGGTATACTTCCTGCTGGAGGGTTGAAGGTAGATTTCTTTCTGAGATTGGTGTCTCCTTCAGATGGCGGAGAAGGTTTGTCTGCAAAAAATGCCTTAAGTTTCAAGGTGAAAAAAATGCATCCCTACACTAAAGAGGACTACAATTCCAACGATCAAAGCTCGGATAATGAATCCTTAGGGAGAGCCTCTTCAAACAACTCGGTGAGCAGCTCTGAGGAACACACGCCAAGAAGAGGTTGGTTCAATAATCGATCTCAAATATTTAGGAGGGGAAATCGATGGCAAAGACCCTTCTACCCAAACATGAACATGCCTCATTTTCAAGCCTACATGCCACCATACGGGGGATGGATGACACCATACAATTATGGCATGCAACAAATGCCTCAACTGGGCAATGAACAACACCCAGGACAACAAGGACAACAACAACAACAACAGCCGCCTTTTTTAGGCAGGGGCCAAAACCAATTCAGAGGAAGAAAGAAAACCATAGTCTGGCAAGATCAGCAGAGGAACGTCCAAACGAGAAGCATGTTGTCTGCCCAACCGAGCACGAGCAAAACAAACACTCGCTAATAATCAACATTGCCAATATTGACTTAACAGAAGACCAAAAGAATGTCCTGGAAAAAGGGCTTGGATTTGTCCCCACACCACCAATAGACAATTTCAAGCTAAAGTGTGAATTAGCTGAATTTTGTCGCACCTTGAAACTTAAGGCATTTTTTGCAGACAAACCTTCTCCGCCATCTGAAGGAGACACCAATCTCAGAAAGAAATCTACCTTCAACCCTCCAGCAGGAAGTATACCATCAGAAATCCACACTTTTGAACAGGCATTATTAAAGGGCATAGATGAAATGACAACCAAAAAGAAACAACATTTTCAAAACTTGAGTAATAGAGAACGACAGGCTTTAAAAACTCTTGAATCTAATGCGGATATTGTCTTCAAACCAGCGGACAAGGGGGGAGGGATTGTGATCCTCAGCAAAGAGGGTTACAACTTACAATGCCTCTCCCTCCTATCAGACACAAAGTACTACAAGAAAATCGATGAGGATCCCACAGAAAGACTTCAGAACACAATTAACATAATGGTCCATGAAGCTGAAACCAACAGGTGGATAACAGGGAAGGAAGCTGATTATCTGTGCACTAAGGAACCCAAAATCCCTTTCTTTTATTCCTTACCCAAAACTCATAAAAATAAATCACCTCCACCAGGACGCCCCATTGTGGCTGGCATAGGATCATTGCTTGAACCCCTGTCCAAATTTGCAGATGAGTTCCTTAAACCATTAGTGCAGAAGACACCTACCTATCTTAAAGATACACGTGACCTGCTAGTACAAATCAAGGATATACCTTTCGACCAAAACACCATGCTTCTGGTAGGTCTTGACGTGGAGTCACTGTACACTAGCCTGCCTCAAGACGATACCCTGCAAATGCTGGAAGATGTCCTCTACAGTGAAGATTGGAACTACCACACTCCTAGACATTTTATCTTACAGTGTTGTTAACTAGCACTCAAAGAATTTTTTTTTGAATACAACGAAATGCTGTATTTACAAAAGCATGGAACTTCGATGGGCAGTGCCTTCGCCCCTTCGGTGGCTGGACTGTACGTCAGCCATTTTGAACAACAATATGTACTAAATGAGGCAAACCCGTACTCTTCCAGTATCCTATACTGGAAGAGATATATTGACGACATCCTCCTCATTTGGGACATCAAACTTGACCTGGACCTTTTTCTGAGGTGGCTAAATGAAAGGGACCCTTGGCTTAAATTTACACACATGGCCAACAATACGTCCATTGACTTCCTTGATCTTACAATTTTTGCAGAAGACAATCACCTGAAAACTAAAACTTTCACCAAACCAACTGCGAAAAACAGTCTACTATCTTATAAGAGTCACCATCCAAAACCACTGAGGGACAATTTACCTTATAGTCAATTTTTACATTTGAAACGGAACTGTACTAAGACAGATGACTATAAAGCCCAAGCGAAAGATCTGTGCACCAAATTAAAACAAAGAGACTATACGCAGAGTACCATCCAGAAATGCATGAAACGTGCGAACCATCAACCCAGGGAATGCCTCCTACAAACCTACCCTAAAGAACCCATACCGGATCTTATGACCTGTGTAACTACGTTCTGCCCATCTACCTATGAGGTCCAAAAACTGGTAAATAAGAATTGGAAAATCCTCAATACTGGGAAATTTAATTGGCCAAAACCACGTTTTGCCAATAGAAGAACTAAAAACCTGCGAGATACATTGGTTCATACACGGCCACGACAAATACATAATCAAGAAACTATCAGAAACATTTCCATGTCCCCGGTCAGTGGTCACTACCCCTGTGGAAATTGTACAGCCTGCCAATTTACCACCCATTCTAAACAGTTACAATTGTCAGAGACTCTAAATTGGACCCAAAAGCAACACACGAACTGTAATTCTTCCTGTGTTATTTACATGGTCAACTGTCCATGCAAAAATCTATACATAGGTATGACGTGCCGCAAAGTAAAGATCAGAATAGGGGAACATCGGAGCAATATTCGCTTGAAGAAAACTACAACCAAACTGTGTGCCCATTTTTTAGAGAAGGGACACTCTTGTGATGACATCAGATGGACTGTCATCGAGATGCTGACGGAAAAAACCCCCAACGCAGAAAGAATTCTGCATGAAAAAGAACAAAGGTGGGTGGACCGTTTGAAAACCAATATCACAGGCATGAATGACAACGTCCCCTGGCACCAGTTTGCGGTCCATTGAACGTACACTGTTTACCATCATTCAGATACAATGAGGTTACTGTATTTCAACTAAGTTTAATACCCCTCGCACCCCGTGAAAAGTACTTTAAAAATTGCCAATTACAACTTACATACACAAATTTAAAACAGTTTGAATGTATACTTTTTACAATGAGGTAACTGTATTTGTCCCAATCCAAATATGTCTGGTAGCCCTCGCACTCCATGACATCTACATTGCTAAACAGACCATAACCAACATAATACCCTCACCGTGTTGCTTCAACAAAAAATTTTTTACTAACGAGCATAACGTGTGTTTACACAATTGAATATCCTACTGTTCAGGTCTCCGTGTCACATCTAAATAAAGTTGGGCTTTCAAAAAAACCCCGTCATAAACACTCCCCCGGACATCAGTTCGACATCCGGGGGCAGAGTCAGCACAAGCGGCGCAGGATCCCACACACGCGGGTAATGGCGGAACGTATCACTCAGGGAAGCTTTCTCTTCCCGTGAGGTAAGGTGATTCTGACCTTTTCTACCTCTTCCCCACAGCTCTGGGCCTCCCCGATGACTACTTAGGACTCTACATTCGGGGGTAAGTCCGAAACTAGACTGTAAATGTGTTTGCGCTACATCTAATTATCGTGTTTGGGGTCAGTCACTCCGCGTTTCCCTCCACAAGCGCAAAACCTTTTTTTGAATCACCATTTATCTCGATTCACTCGTCCGCCCTCAATAGACATTGGGACTGGTTTAAAGTTGTTACGTAGTTCATTTTCCGAGATTCAGTACGAATGACTGGTACCCCCTGGGTCCTTTTTGCATGAATATTTCACACAAAATACTGCTTATTTTATACATGATGCTGTATACATAACCTTGCAGCCTTCTTTCTCACTTTTGCCTCTCCCTCACTCCTCTACCCTACCAGGGGATGCTCCATTGTTTAGAATTAACGTGAAATTTTTTGCTAACATGCATTAATGTGGTAGTTGAGACAAATGCTTACTACTGTGCCTACCTTCACTCCAGCAATATTGTGAGAATGTATATCACCCCTGCACAACATGTTTGTGTGTATTGTCTTTTTCAGGTTATTAAGACTTGAGTGGCTAAAGTTGACCCTCACTACTTCCATTGAACTCCACACAAAAAAAGTGTGAGTAGATTATCTATGTTTGTCTGTCCTTCTGTCCTGACGAAAGCCCCATAGACTCCGTTGAGCCGAAGGGGGCTGAAACATGTCGACATTCTTGTAAATTTGCACTTCTAGATCCCATAACTCGATCTAGGACAAGTACCCACTTGTTTTTATTTAAGATCTCCACCATTCCATTAAAATCTTTACTGATGTTGACCTTATTTTTAACAGTTTTTGACCTTTCTTTGCACTAGTTTTCTCTCTTTTTTCATCTCTGGACACTGCAACCTAGACCAGAGGAGCCTCTGGATGAGGCAGGCACCCACACTTTCTATGGTATCCAATGATAACTGCCGACAAACCACAATGTAGGGGCGGATGAACGATATATACCGCAAAACCTTTACACATTGGGTCTTTTGAGGATACCATAGTTTTTCTAACCAATGGTCTAGAATTGTCACAAGTGTCCATTTTTCCACTTGATTAACCTTGATACTACCTGGGGAAATAAATGGACATATATTCCTCCTCCCCCTTCTGATTACCCTTGTATTAAGCAGCGGACAGGTGCGGGAACTTTCTCAAAACAGTGAATATCACATTGTTTCTTTCTTTCTTCACTTTGGAGCACAACCATGGAGGGCAATGTTGGACTGAGCTTTGGCGAGAGCGACATAGAAGAAATCCTAGCAGGTCAATCCCTTCTTCAGAACAAAGATCTTACTGAAGCACTGGAACAAACAGATAACTGGGACACACTCTCCGAAAAAAAGAGAGAACAAATACGGACTGCGATTCACGGCATTATTATGACCGAATACCTCCGACAAAAAACAGCTCCAAGAGGCCTTTGGGTCAGCAATGCCCCACGCATCTTCCTACATGACTTGGCCTTTCGTAAGGACTGGTCTTCCATCTCCTGGAAATGTACCCTTGATTATCTGGTGCTGATCATCAAGACAGCAAAAAGACTCTCAGAAGCATTACTAGTGGAAATCCAAACTCTTGAAAATGATTTAAAAAAAGGAATAAACCCACTAACCTATAAAAAGAAATTAGATGAACTCACCAAGGAAATGGAAGAGACACAAGAATTCATTATGTAGAGCAAATTACTGAAACTGAGCAAGGACCTGAAGAAGTTCAGTCAAGAAAAAATGCATCCCTACACTAAAGAGGACTACAATTCCAACGATCAAAGCTCGGATAATGAATCCTTAGGGAGAGCCTCTTCAAACAACTCGGTGAGCATCTCTGAGGAACACACGCCAAGAAGAGGTGGATTCAATAATCGATCTCAAAGATTTAGGAGGGGAAATCGATGGCAAAGACCCTTCTACCCAAACATGAACATGCCTCATTTTCAAGCCTACATGCCACCATACGGGGGATGGATGACACCATACAATTATGGCATGCAACAAATGCCTCAACTGGGCAATGAACAACACCCAGGACAACAAGGACAACAACAACAACAACAACAGCCGCCTTTTTTAGGCAGGGGCCAAAACCAATTCAGAGGAAGAAAGAAAACCATATTCTGGCAAGATCAGCAGAGGAACGTCCAAACGAGAAGCATGTCGTCTGCCCAACCGAGCACGAGCAAAACAAACACTCGCTAATAATCAACATTGCCAATATTGACTTAACAGAAGACCAAAAGAATGTCCTGGAAAAAGGGCTTGGATTTGTCCCCACACCACCAATAGACAATTTCAAGCTAAAGTGTGAATTAGCTGAATTTTGTCGCACCTTGAAACTTAAGGCATTTTTTGCAGACAAACCTTCTCCGCCATCTGAAGGAGACACCAATCTCAGAAAGAAATCTACCTTCAACCCTCCAGCAGGAAGTATACCATCAGAAATCCACACTTTTGAACAGGCATTATTAAAGGGCATAGATGAAATGACAACCAAAAAGAAACAACATTTTCAAAACTTGAGTAATAGAGAACGACAGGCTTTAAAAACTCTTGAATCTAATGCGGATATTGTCTTCAAACCAGCGGACAAGGGGGGAGGGATTGTGATCCTCAGCAAAGAGGGTTACAACTTACAATGCCTCTCCCTCCTATCAGACACAAAGTACTACAAGAAAATCTATGAGGATCCCACAGAAAGACTCCAGAACACAATTAACATAATGGTCCATGAAGCTGAAACCAACAGGTGGATAACAGGGAAGGAAGCTGATTATCTGTGCACTAAGGAACCCAAAATCCCTTTCTTTTATTCCTTACCCAAAACTCATAACAATAAATCACCTCCACCAGGACGCCCCATTGTGGCTGGCATAGGATCATTGCTTGAACCCCTGTCCAAATTCGCAGATGAGTTCCTTAAACCATTAGTGCAGAAGACACCTACCTATCTTAAAGATACACGTGACCTGCTAGTACAAATCAAGGATATACCTTTCGACCAAAACACCATGCTTCTGGTAGGTCTTGACGTGGAGTCACTGTACACTAGCCTGCCTCAAGACGATACCCTGCAAATGCTGGAAGATGTCCTCTACAGTGAAGATTGGAACTACCACACTCCTAGACATTTTATCTTACAGTGTTGTCAACTAGCACTCAAAGAATTTTTTTTTTAATACAACGGAATGCTGTATTTACAAAAGCATGGAACTTCGATGGGCAGTGCCTTCGCCCCTTCGGTGGCTGGACTGTACGTCAGCCATTTTGAACAACAATATGTACTAAATGAGGCAAACCCGTACTCTTCCAGTATCCTATACTGGAAGAGATATATTGACGACATCCTCCTCATTTGGGACATCAAACTTGACCTGGACCTTTTTCTGAGGTGGCTAAATGAAAGGGACCCTTGTCTTAAATTTACACACATGGCCAACAATACGTCCATTGACTTCCTTGATCTTACAATTTTTGCAGAAGACAATCACCTGAAAACTAAAACTTTCACCAAACCAACTGCGAAAAACAGTCTACTATCTTATAAGAGTCACCATCCAAAACCACTGAGGGACAATTTACCTTATAGTCAATTTTTACGTTTGAAACGGAACTGTACTAAGACAGATGACTATAAAGCCCAAGCGAAAGATCTGTGCACCAAATTAAAACAAAGAGACTATACGCAGAGTACCATCCAGAAATGCATGAAACGTGCGAACCATCAACCCAGGGAATGCCTCCTACAAACCTACCCTAAAGACCCCATACCGGATCTTATGAACTGTGTAACTACGTTCTGCCCATCTACCTATGAGGTCCAAAAACTGGTAAATAAGAATTGGAAAATCCTCAATACTGGGAAATTTAATTGGCCAAAATCACGTTTTGCCAATAGAAGAACTAAAAACCTGCGAGATACATTGGTTCATACACGGCCACGACAAATACATAATCAAGAAACTATCAGAAACATTTCCATGTCCCCGGTCAGTGGTCACTACCCCTGTGGAAATTGTACAGCCTGCCAATTTACCACCCATTCTAAACAGTTACAATTATCAGAGACTCTAAATTGGACCCAAAAGCAACACACGAACTGTAATTCTTCCTGTGTTATTTACATGGTCAACTGTCCATGCAAAAAACTATACATAGGTATGACGTGCCGCAAAGTAAAGATCAGAATAGGGGAACATCGGAGCAATATTCGCTTGACGAAAACTACAACCAAACTGTGTGCCCATTTTTTAGAGAAGGGACACTCTTGTGATGACATCAGATGGACTGTCATCGAGATGCTGACGGAAAAAACCCCCAACGCAGAAAGAATTCTGCATGAAAAAGAACAAAGGTGGGTGGACCGTTTGAAAACCAATATCACAGGCATGAATGACAACGTCCCCTGGCACCAGTTTGCGGTCCGTTGAACGTACACTGTTTACCATCATTCAGATACAATGAGGTTACTGTATTTCAACTAAGTTTAATACCCCTCGCACCCCGTGAAAAGTACTTTAAAAATTGCCAATTACAACTTACATACACAAATTTAAAACAGTTTGAATGTATACTTTTTACAATGAGGTAACTGTATTTGTCCCAATCCAAATATGTCTGGTAGCCCTCGCACTCCATGACATCTACATTGCTAAACAGACCATAACCAACATAATACCCTCACCGTGTTGCTTCAACAAAAATTTTTTTACTAACGAACATAACGTGTGTTTACACAATTGAATATCCTACTGTTCAGGTCTCCGTGTCACATCTAAATAAAGTTGGGCTTTCAAAAAAACCCCGTCATAAACACTCCCCCGGACATCAGTTCGACATCCGGGGGCAGAGTCAGCACAAGCGGCGCAGGATCCCACACACGCGGGTAATGGCGGAACGTATCACTCAGGGAAGCTTTCTCTTCCCGTGAGGTAAGGTGATTCTGACCTTTTCTACCTCTTCCCCACAGCTCTGGGCCTCCCAGATGACTACTTAAGACTCTACATTCGGGGGTAAGTCCGAAACTAGACTGTAAATGTGTTTGCGCTACATCTAATTATCGCGTTGGGGTCAGTCACTCCGCGTTTCCCTCCACAAGCGCAAAACCTTTTTTTGAATCACCATTTATCTCGATTCACTCATCCGCCCTCAATAGACATTGGGACTGGTTTAAAGTTGTTACATAGTTCATTTTCCGAGATTCAGTACGAATGACTGGTACCCCCTGGGTCCTTTTTGCATGAATATTTCACACAAAATACTGCTTATTTTATACATGATGCTGTATACATAACCTTGCAGCCTTCTTACTCACTTTTGCCTCTCCCTCACTCCTCTACCCTACCAGGGGATGCTCCATTGTTTAGAATTAACGTGAAATTTTTTGCTAACATGCATTAATGTGGTAGTTGAGACAAATGCTTACTACTGTGCCTATCTTCACTCCAGCAATATTGTGAGAATGTATATCACCCCTGCACAACATGTTTGTGTGTATTGTCTTTTTCAGGTTATTAAGACTTGAGTGGCTAAAGTTGACCCTCACTACTTCCATTGAACTCCACACAAAAAAAGTGTGAGTAGATTATCTATGTTTGTCTGTCCTTCTGTCCTGACGAAAGCCCCATAGACTCCGTTGAGCCGAAGGGGGCTGAAACATGTCGACATTCTTGTAAATTTGCACTTCTAGATCCCATAACTCGATCTAGGACAAGTACCCACTTGTTTTTATTTAAGATCTCCACCATTCCATTAAAATCTTTACTGGTGTTGACCTTATTTTTAACAGTTTTTGACCTTTCTTTGCACTAGTTTTCTCTCTTTTTTCATCTCTGGACACTGCAACCTAGACCAGAGGAGCCTCTGGATGAGGCAGGCACCCACACTTTCTATGGTATCCAATGATAACTGCCGACAAACCACAATGTAGGGGCGGATGAACGATATATACCGCAAAACCTGTACACATTGGGTCTTTTGAAGATACCATAGTTTTTCTAACCAATGGTCTAGAATTGTCACAAGTGTCCATTTTTCCACTTGATTAACCTTGAAGAAATGATTATGTCTGCCTTCTAGAATCATATTCCGATTCACAAATAATATACTTATGCAAGGAAATGGGCAGTAGCCCAGGCACCGGCATTATATAAAAATCATGTAGGATGGGATGAGGACTCTCCTCCTCACAAAATCCAATTAAAAAGTGAACCAACTGCACAAAGGCAGTATCCCATTAAGCAAGAAGCTAAAAAACAAGTCAGGGAGATTTTAGATCAACTTGAATACCAGGGGGTGATTGAAACATGGACCTCTCAAATGAACAATCCTTTGTTTCCTGTCTCCAAGCCAGACAATTCATATTGTCTAGTTTTGGACTACAGACACCTTAATGCATGTTGCAAAACTTTTGCAGTACAAAATTCGCTTAGTGCTGCACTAATGAATAACATAGTTAGGAAAAAATATAAAACAACATTAGACATATCTGATGGTTTCTTTTGTCAAAACATTGCACCAGAAAGCAGATACTTGACCGCTTTCTCAATAATGGGGTCTCAGAAAAATTTCTGTAGGCTCCCACAGGGGTTCAAGAACAGCCCAGGACTATTCTCAGCTAGAGTAACAGAGTTACTACAAATGTATGATGATGAGGCATTATCTTACGTAGATGATATCTATCTCACAGACAACGACTTGGATACTCACTTGAAAAGAGTGAACACCATTATACTTGGGTTCGCAGCAGAGGGTTACAAATTCAACTTTAAAAAGTCTCGAATTGCCCATCTGACAGTATTATTTTTAGGATACAAATTATCAAGTGAAGGGAAAAGCCTAGCGGACAACTTTTTAGAGAAGTGCGCTGTACTCCAAGCTCCAAAAACGCTGAAGAATTTACAATCGATTCTAGGCTTTCTGAATTTCGGTAGAACTTACATTCTTAATTACACAGAGAGGGTTAAACCTCTCTACGAACTAATCAAACCTGATTTTAAACAAATCACCTGGACTCAAAAACACACAGAAATTTTGAGATCACTGCAAACAGACATGTTAGCAAAAACAAAATTAGATACACGTGACAACACACGCAATCTTGTAATCCGGGTCATCCCAGGAAGATGCAGATTCACGTACTTGACCTCTAATGAGGGAGAAAAAGTACTAATTTCAATTAAATCTCACTTGTACACACAAGCAGAAAAAACATTCAGTCCCACAGAAAATACTGTGAAAGCAGTGCAGACTGCATTAGCAAATGAACGAGAACTAGCACACGGCAAAAGGATTAATATCCTCACAGCGGAATCCGCCTTCGAGGCGCTGTTCAGCCCAGTAAACCTGCTTACAGTGTCACTGGATCCAAAATGGATACAGTGTGTAGATTCTCTTGGAGCGGAAGATGTGAAATACTATTTCGCCCCGCAATTCAAAAAACTAAATAATTTAGAATATGAAGAAGAATATCCTCTGCCAATCGAACTTCTGCCTCTCTCACAGTACGTCTGTATAATCTATACAGATAGATTTGTACAGCATTTCAACGTAGAGAGCAAATCCTACGATGCAGCCGACGCGATTGTTAAAGGTCGTTGGCTGAGCGGTAAATTCAGACCGAAAATAACAAAAACTGAATCAGTAAAGTACTGTTCGGCTCAGAGAGCTGAAATCAGATCTTTAAAGATGGCGCTCGAAAATGCAGAACGTGAATTCCCTACACTAATCGTGTGTGATTCTCATTTATGCGTCAACTCTTACAATAATAAGTTGCAGAGCTGGATTGATAACGATTACAAAGATGACACAGGTGCCACAATAAAGCATAAATTGTTCTGGAACCAGGTAGCTCTTTTACAGAAAGAACTACAAAAGACTCACGTGATACATGCACAGAGTCTTCAACGTGATGGCGTTCACGTTGCAGGGAATTCATTGGCTAACACAGCCACAGCGGAAGCAACTAAACCGGCTTCCGTAGCCACAAAAAAGCGTGCAGAAAAACACATAGAAGGGGAAACCATGCTGGCAGTAAAAACGTCCGTAAAAGGCGACTGTGCAGCACTACCCGTGAACTATCCACTCAATTATGCATACGTAATTGATGCAAACTCCGTTCCTTTTGCTCGAATCCCTGGAGTGGGGGATAGGGTAATTCCAAACATGAACCGGAGAAAGTTATTAATAGCAGACGCACACATGGGTGAAGGTCCAAGGCATAATGCAATGAGGGAATCTCTGACTGAATTACAATCAGTATACTGGTGACCGGGAATGAGCGTTTAACATCAAATATATGTAAAGAATTGTCCCGACTGCAACAGGGATCGCAGTAGTGAACTACGCTACTGGCTACCAATCAGAAACAGCGTAACGCTGTCTACATGCCATCATGCGTCCTATTAATAATTAAGGCTAAATCAACTTAAAAAAGGTGGCCTCCAGCGCTCGGCTGACGCCAGAAAGGTTATAAAAGATCTGCAAGTCTTTATCGGCACATACGCAATTGCCATGTTCCATTCTGACCAGGGTCCTGCTTTTAGCTCTCGAGCTTATGAGGAGGCCATGGCCAGCATGGGAGTTGGGTTGCGGTACACCCCGAAGGGAACAGTGTGGTAGAAAGAAAAAACCGGGACATAAAGCAATCTATAACAGCGAAGGTATTAGGTTCGGGTGCTGGGTGGGTTAAACATTTAATAAGTGTCCAGATCAGTCTTAACAATTTGCCAAGAAATTCTCTAAAAGGTTTCAGCCCATACGAACTATTGTTCGGAACTAGAATGAGAATTCAGGACTTAGATAGTCAGGTATCAGTGGTACAAGATAAGAAAACAGACTTTGACATCAAAGATCGTTTGGCTGTTTTACAGGACTTGAATGAAACAAGAAAATCCTTAAGCAACATAAAGTTAAAGCAACAGCCAGCTACCACTGACGAGGCACCCCCAGCAACAGCCCCAGCAAGGCCTGTCTGGATTCCAAAGATTGGGGATCTAGTCAGAGAAAAAATAGCGGTGAAGAAGGAATTTGGGCCTTCTTACAGAAAAGCAGTACCTGTCTTAGCTATCAACGGAACAAGATCAGTAGTACTACCGCCCCTTGCTGGTAAAAAGGAGAACAGAGTTGTATCAATCGACCTGGTAAAATCACAAGCATGTGGCCTATAATCAACAGTAGGCCCAGTGGACTCCCAAGAAACAACAGAATACCCAAACTTGCAACAATCCAAGAGGTTCAAACTGAAAGACTAATCACATTCGATCAGCCTGCAGTGCACAGAGAGGGACTATGCAATAATGCCATGGAACTCGTGCCTCTTGAAACACAGATTGAAACAGTTCGTCAAGAAACACCAGTCTACAATGATGTGGCATCTGAATGTGCTACCGAAAGACAAATTGAAAGAACAATTCCAACAATTGACAGAACTGCCTCTGGTTATTTCATCAACTTCGATAACTTTTCGGAGGATCAAAGCAACCCCGAAGTGATGCCAGAAATAAAAAAGACTTTTAAAGAAAAAGCAACGGAACTCTTTCATCAACTGAAGGAAATTTACCTTATTTCCCCATGGTTAGAGTTCTGGTTCGGTCTCGGTATATTTTTCCTCCTGCTTTGGCTCATCACAGTACTTTGTTTGGGAAAATTCATTGAGGGAAAATATAGTACAATGGACACAGCAAGTCAGACCATCAACTTAGTCCTCAAACCACACAGATCATCCCACGTGAAGAAAAGAGAACTGTCAACAGTAAATGTCACAGCCATTCCAATACCCGGTGGGGTAGTATGGGAGAAAACAGACTATGAAATCTATGGTCCGGTCGAGATCCTGAAGTATCCTCATCAATTCAAGGTTTCCTTAAGTGACTTTGTAAAACCTAGTACATTCTCTGATGATTGGGACTTTGAAAGTATTGACAATATGATGTCTGATTTAGTAATGTCAGCTAGATTCACAAATCATGATTATTTACAAGGTTCGTCTAGTTATGAACAGATGTTCTGCTTCACACATTATGGTGATCATTACTTGCATAAGTCTGCACAGCCTAGAAATGTTTTTAAGTATAATCAATGGGAACATTGTGCTACACCACCAAAAAGTAGTTCTAAAACATTCTATGTGAAATTTCAGTACTTCTCAGGGTTTAACACCAGTGATGCAGAAACGTTTTATTATAAACTGTTAGATAAAACAGGATTGAAATCAATGCTGACAAATACTAAATTGATATACTCAATAGCATTTTATGAAAAAATGATGACATTTGGTTTTGATTATTGGAAAAATAACATTGAAACAAAAACCATCTGGGGTACAAAAGAGTGGCAGGTACAAGGCCTAGAAGCACTGTTTCGAGCCTGCATGATCCCAGAACAAATGATGTTTTTAAATGAAACAATTCATCAAACAACCTG
This sequence comes from Lissotriton vulgaris, assembly GCF_964263255.1. Lineage (NCBI taxonomy): Eukaryota > Metazoa > Chordata > Amphibia > Caudata > Salamandridae > Lissotriton > Lissotriton vulgaris. Next base: position 1,207,619,776 of record NC_141695.1, read on the forward strand.
TCTTGGACTAGCTAAGATCAAAGACCTTAACAAACCGTCTATTCCAAAGCCAATACCTAAGAATACAACAACAGATATTGAGATAGATGTATCTAAAATTTTACATTTAAACAGAACACATCCTGATTGGAAAAAGTGGTTAATCTGGCCTACTGACACAAACAACTGTCAAGATAGATTCCTGAACAAAACACAGGGGTTAAAAATGACCAGACAAGACCCTAGATACTCCCAGAGACAACATCCAGGGATAGTTACAACATACAGTGTAGGGAAACTCTGCCTCGAATGGCTAGGATCATCCACACTGGCTGAAATTAGGCAACACTTGTCTTTACTTAACCCCTTCCCTGCTGGCCCGTTTCCACCGCTGTGCGGTAAACAAAAGAACAGGGGCGGGCCATGACGAACCCCAGCCGTCATCAGCACACGAGCACCGTAGTGCATGACGGCTGGGGTTCGTCATCAGCATGGAAGGGGTTAAAGAGGGTGCTGATTTGCGCGATTTCATTCTGGGGCCACGCAAACAGCGTCAAAAGCGTTTCATAGCGACCAGTATCTATGCGGCATACAATGAGGCTTGGAAAGTCACACAAATTGAAACAGCAGAAAAAATACAAGAAATTGATCGTATTAATTTGGAAAAATCACTTTCTGTAGTGGACAATGGGTTAATGACTCTGTCCTCCAGAATATATTCGTTGGACAATATTGTATCCTCTGCCTTTGATATAATAGACAGAGACTTGCTCATGTTACAGCATGGCCAGTCGCAATTACGTTCTATTGTACAATTAGGCTGGACGTTGCAAAATCTTCGTTCAGGCTATGTGCCTTGGCGTTTAATCAACACAACGTCATTGTTTTCCATTTTTAACCTTACTGATAAACAAATCAGCTTGGCACAGAAAGGAGCAGACTATACAATCCTGAGCATCGAAAAACTTGAGAGATTACCATTGACAATGTCAGAAAGTCCTGTCATTGAATGGATAATACACAGGATTATCACAATTCCGATAACAACTTTCCGATTTAAAAATTGCCTAGAATACATACCTACTGGCCAGTATGAACGACTGGGTAAAGGGTACATTAAATCAACATGGAAATTACCATACACACATACATGCTACAGTGACAGCAACAAAAATGTATTTCTTAGTGGTGAAAACTATAAACGTTCACTAAGCGGTATACTTTTGTGCCAGGGTATTAATTTACACGGAGCCTGTGAAGGTAATTCTAACAACCTTTCATGCCACCAACATGTCACACCTGCAACGCAGATAGAGCCTTTCTTTTAAGCATGGGCGAATTTTGCGGATCTCGCGTTCGCGAATTTTGCGGATTTGCGAATTCGCAATCCGCAAAATCCGCGAATTCCCGCGAATTTGCGGATTTTTTTTTTTTTGTGTTCGCCCGTGTTTCTGCCAGTTCGCGAGGGTTTTTACAATTTCGCAATTTGCGAACTTACCTGTCGGGTCGCAAGTTTCGCGAACTTGTTGTTTCTACGTGTCCAGCCTGTTTGGGACACTCTTCTTCATCACTGCCACTCTCTGTCACCACTGCCACTCTCTGACTACTCATGCCACCCTCTGGCCCACCCATGCCACCCTCTGGTTGTCCAGTGTACATTATTTTCGGCAAAGCAAAGCACACCTTCCCTGCCTCAAGTGACCTGAATTAATTTGGGGCTGATTAATGTGTCACAGAATATTTTTTTAGCTGGCACCTGCTTCCTTAGTGCGCCCTGATTAGTGATCTTTTGCACTTGCTAAGTGCTTTCATTGTTGCAAAATTAGTTACAACACCTGCCCTGCCCCAACTGACAATAATGAATTAGGGGCTGATTAATGGATTTTAACTTCCAGCCTGGCTCCTGCTTGTCTCCCTTAGCTGTAATTCAGGACCTTTGTGGCATATGTGTAACTATTCTGAGGTTCAGAGCAGGGTCACATAATAGTTGCAACTGGCAACTGAACTCTGGAGGGGCCCCTCAGGAAGCACTACAGGAAATGGCTACTAATGATGAGCCTGAACTTTTGAACCTGGCAAGTAGTTTCAGTTTTGCTAAGGTCGTATTTCTGCAATTTAGCACTTATTCGCGGGGCGCGAAGTTGTACTGGGAAGCCGCGAACTCACGCGAACAGTGCGAGCAGTGCGAGCAAAATCCGCTGCTCGCGGATTTGCGGATTTTGCGGGAGATTCGCAAATCTCGCGGATTGCGGATTTCCCGAAAATCCGCAAAATCCGCGAGCGAAACGGATTTTCCGCCCATACCTACTTTCTTTATGCAACTCGCAAATGGGAGTTACATTCTAATAACGGATCACAGCTGTTGTGGCCTTTTGCCAGGAAAAGCGTATCTCGTAAGCGTAACTTCCATGGTCAAATGCTGTATGCAAGCATTGTTTCCGAGTGGCCCTGGAGACATAGAGACTCCCATCTGGCCTCGTTTGAATTTCTCTTCTATACGAATTGATACTTTAAGCAAAATGAAGTCTGTGCTTTTGCAGACAACAGTGCCCATCACGTCATCAAAAGAGACGTATGATCTCCTAGTTGCAAGGACAGCTACAGAGATACATGACCTTTTATCAACAAATTGCCCCGTGCATTTCGTAGAAATGCTTAGCCAACTCCTTAACATGTCTAGTGCCATAGGCATCCCAGGCATATTTAAGACGATTTTTACGGGACTGCTAACACCATTTCAAGCAATTCTGGGAATCGTTCCCAATTTTGTCCATTCAGTCTTTGGCGACATACCCCTATTTTTGGGACTTGTAGCAGGGATTTTATTTCTGACCCTCCTGCTCCGATATGGCAAGCCACAGCTCTGACAAGACTCCTATGGGAATTAAAGAAACAATCCTAGCAGTGCGCTACTGGGACAGAATAACTAGAGTCCTTGGATTGGCCAGGCTGAGAGATCTAAACATGACCTGGTTCCTTTTATTCAGACCTATATGGCAATCCTGCATCTTACCTGTGCTACGATGTATGCTATGCGGAGATGAGTGCGTGTTGGACACCTGTCTTGCACTTCCATCAGCAGTACCAATGGATATCGATACATTGCTCAGTCCGATAACGGCTCACGCATTGTGTTGTCCCCAGCGGCTACCAATCCTGATGACGGCATTTGTTGAGACTCCTGTACTACGACTAGGTGGTAACAGTGGAGCGAGTGACAAAAGCAACATCAACCAGGTACGACCTTCTGTGAGCATTGCTGATCCAGCCTTTGATGACAGCAATCATTCTCACATCTCCCAAGTTACAGCACTATCGAATTTGGTCGAACTGTCACCTGATTTTGTAGACCAATTCTTTGAGAGCCTGTCTGATATGATGTTCTCACCCGAGCAGAAACAATAACTTTAGAGAAGCATTCCGACACACAGCGTTCCCATGAACTCTGAATTCGGCCTTCAGTTTTGATCAACAAAAACTGCAAAAAGCGTTGGAACTCTATTCCCCCGTTCACAAGAAAATATTTTTTTGGATTGAACTATTTTTCATAATATTTTCCCCTTTTTCTGGCACAATATTTCTTTGCTTAAAGTAGACCTATTCATAGAGAACAGAAGCTCCGACTTCTATTTAGGTAAATCTAGAGACATAATAACTTTCAACCAGCCTCTAGCACATTTTACTGAAATGCATTTATATGTGATGAAATTATCTCGCCCTTCTTTTCTGTATTCAGAGATATTTCATGTGTAATTCTTTTTTGCAAAATCGTTCATTGATTGCATATGCTATAATTTGAATGGTTTCAATGCTTCAAAGACGTACAGTACCTATATTTTCACGTATTACAAATATGCCTTTTTCAAATGCATATATGTATTTTGGGGTGGGCAATGTCACACATGCATCTTATTGCTCTAGGTTTAGTAATTTGATGGACATAAATTCGTGGAGTGGGTGTCGCGTTCTAATCTAGGACCCTGATTGATACTGTGACCTTATGCCCCTATACGGCTATAAATCCATTTATTCCCTATATTGGCATAACCGATCAAATGCAATATTCAAAAACTCGTCTCTGGCCTCACACGAACAGAGACACATTTCAGAATCGCTTCCTCTGCAACTTCCTTTGCAGCTCATTAGTGCAATGACATAGCAGAAGTTACTATCTAAGATTCCTAGATTAACACTCCGAGTTCTTCAACAAGATAAAAACTCAGCAACCTGGGAAAGCCCCGCTTGCTATGTTTTGATTAGTAATAGAACTCTAATGAGCACTGATAGACGATCACTTCCTAGTGACATCTTTATTGACGTCCTATGTCCAAAAACTTACGTCAAACAAGGCACCTTTCAGGTATAAATATTACCAACGTTGCCTTAAGCAAATGCTGCTGTCATGCTGAAGCTATCGCTGTCAAGATAATGCTGACACTATCGCTACTGCTATCGCTGCTAACGAGCGAACGATGGTGTGGTGAACATAGGAGCTGAACAGCGTCCCCCTGCAAGAGCCCAGCAGATGCAAGCTGCCCGCGGACGCTGCTCCTCCTCTTCCTCGACTCGCTGAGAGAGACGCTGTCTCTTCTCTTGCCGAGAAAATCCAGCTCCGGCGTTTCCAGCCTACTCTTGTGAGTGACTGGGATATCGAGTTCCCTGAAGGAGATACCAGACCTCCAGCATTCTGTTACAGAGGTATGGTGTTGACTAAACCCTTAGAGAGAATTCTTGAAGCAAACCTTGGCAAAACCAACTTAACTTAAAGCTACTTACTTACTCCCCTCCCAAGTATTAGGCTTAGGTCAGGTACACTGGGGTAGGCGTAGTTAGAAGCACCAGTTGAGTGTTTTAGCCTAATGTATATATGAATGTATATATGTTTTATTCATTTTAAACCATTGCATGGCTAAGAAACCATATCAATGCTTTTACAGTATTATTTCGCAATACTCATCTTACTGTACGTACTTTTTATAATAACAAGTCTTGCAATTGTGGCAATTCATTTCTCTTGTACGAGAAGAAAGACTGTTCAATAAATAATACCTTTTATTGACAACGCCCGTCTCTCTTTTCTCTACATATTGTGAAAGTAATCTACACAACAACTGACTGAGTAAAATAACTGTCTATTGTTTCACACGACTCTAGAGATTGACTCTTATCTGAGGAGCAAAGTTGTCATGTTTGCACGGTTGTTGGAAAACTGAATCCCTTCTTGTGTCTATACCAGGGAAGCTGATCACTTCCTATTCAGTCAAGAAAGTTTCCAGTGACCTCTGAGCTAGTTGGTAACAAACCCAATTAAGTTTAGCATAGTCAGTGGAGGCCTGGAAGATCCGCACTTCTACGTCGATACTACTGTTTATGTTATTCCAATGCGCAGGGCCTATTGGGAAAATAGGAACTACACTACATCAGGGTTGATCTTGTTATCCTTTTTATATTTACTGGTACCACTATGGCCTCCTTACAGGATTTTGGGATGGGACCGGTTATTGCTGCCTTGAAGACGCTAGGCAGCAGGGGAGCCCAAAGGTGAGGATTTTATTTATTTATTTTAGTGTTTTATAGAGCGCAAACCAGACCCATGAGGGTATCAGAGCGCTTTACAGGATTTACAGGTGGTACAGACAGTCTTAGGACGGGCGTATACAATTGGGTTGGGAACAAGTATATGCATTCTACAAGGAAATAAATAATGGACAGTAACATGTCCCGGATACAGGTGGGATAAAAACAGATAGATACATTATATGAGAGAGCAGCTGTCTCAATTCCTGGGTGGGATACCCAAAAGTGCTGGGTAGGTAACATCCGGAAGAGCCATGGGTAATGCCGAATAGAAGGAGAAACAAAATTGTTGAGGTGATTGAAATGCAAGTGTTAAGCAAGGAATTAACCCATAAGGAAAGATTTGGCCTCTTTTTTAAAATATGCCAAATATGGAAGTCTTCTGATGGTAGGAGGGAGTGAGTTCCATATGCTTGGGGTAGCCCCAGAGAATGCCCGATTGTAAGTTATTGTTTTCACAGGCATGCTGGTTGAAGCAAAAGGTCTCTGCAGGATCGTGAGTTTCTGGATCCTCCGGATATCATGAGTTTCTGGGTGAGAAAAGCTGGGGTCTTGGAGTATAGTGCCTTGTGAATGATGCAAGCCAGCTTAAGTTGGTTTGGGCTTCAGGAGGAAGCTAGTTGGGAGCTTTGAGGTGGGGAGAGATACGGTCCAATTTTTTTGACCCAGTTAGGAGTCTGGCTTCAGCGTTGAGGCAGGCATTTAATGAGGCCAAAGAGTTCTTGGGTGGACCTGCGAGGGTAGAGCACCCATATTCTAGTCTGGAGATGACTTGTACTGTGTTGCCATTTTTAGGTTGGTGGTGTCAAGGAAGGGTTTCAGGTTTCTTTTTAGCTCAGGTGAAATCTTGCAGTTTTGGCCATGAAGTTGATATGGCCATGCATATTCCAATTGCAGTCTAGGGTTATTCCCAGGGATTCAGCAGAGTTCACAATGGTCGGAGGGCAATTTAACGCTGTGATAGCCTTGATCCATTCCTGAATGTCTGAATTGGTTCTGGGTGGGGAGATAAGGAGAAATTCTGTTTTATTTGCAATAAGTTTGAGCTGGTTAGAGGTGAGCCAGTGCACCGTCCGCTTCAAGGCTTCATTTAGGAAGTGAATGTCCTCAGGGGAAGAGATTTTAATGTAGATCTGTGTGTTGTTGGCATACATGTGATGGGCGATGTTGGAGGTGCGTAGCACCTCTGTGAGCGGTTACAGGTAAAGATTGAAGAGGGTAGGGGACAAGGTTGTTCCTTGGGAACTCCAACTGTGATCGGAGGGGGAGCGGATAAGTTGCCGTTGATAAGGATTCTCTGTGAGCGATTCTGGAGGAAAGAACTAAACCATTCAAGAACGGTGCCATCCAATCCCATCCGGAGTTTGAGGCGGTCCAGGAGGGTTTCATGGTTGACCATATCGAATGCCGAGGATAGGTCTAGGAGGATAAAGAGACATGTTTTGCCTTGGTCAAGGGCTTGGAGGGCATCATCCACGATGTGAAGGAGGGTGGTTTCCGTGCTGTGTCCAGGTCTGAACCCGGATTGGAAGCCATCAAGTAGGTGGAAGTTGATAATGTGTTGGCTCAACTGCTGTTGCACAAATTTCTCCAGAACTTTCGCTAACAGTGGAATGCTCAATATTGGTCTATAGTTGTCAGGGGAAGCAGAATCCAGCATGGGTTTCTTTAAGATGAAGACAACTTGTCTGTCTTAGAGAGAGTCAGGTACCTATCCCTGTAGTAGGGATGCATTAATTATTGCAGTCCAGGAAGGGATGATTGCCTGAGAGACGGCGGCTAGACAGTTAGAAGGGAGATGATTGTTGTAGTGATTGTTTGGGTTTAAGGAAGATAGAATTTTAGAGACAGAGTGTTCGTCATAAATTTTAAATTAGGACCAATGCGCTAGGTTTTTGGGTGAAGTGTGGGAGGGCAGTGCAGAGAGAAGAGGTAAAGCAGGCATAGTTTTGGAGTGCATTGCGGAATTGAGTTCATTTCCTAGTGCAGTGATTTTGTCACAGAAGAAGGAGGAAAATTCCTCGTAAGAAATTAGAGATTATGGGGTTTCTTTGGAGGTTTTAGCCAGCTTGTTAGATTGATGTTTGACCAGGTCGAATAGCTTGTGAGGTCTATTCTTGGCGTTCTCCAGTTCTTTTTGAAGAATTTCTTTTTTGCGTTGAGGATTTTCCTATTGTAGGCGTTTCTGGACCGACGGAGCAGATTTAGATGGGCCGCTGACGGGTGCTGATTCCAGTTACGTTCTGACTGCTGGAGGGATCTCTCTCTCCATGTTGAGGGAACGGTTGAACCAGGGATTCCTGTCTTTGATCTGGGTTTGTTTTAGTTTTAGCGGAGCAAGGTAATCGAGAATGTTGGATATCGCTGTAGAATAATGATAGGTGCAGTTGTTGACCGTAGAAAGATGGGGAGAGGTGGTAGGACCGACTCGCAGCGGGCAGCCAGTTTCCCATGGTCAAGGTTCTTGGTGTCTCTAACCCACCGTTTGGGAATCACAGGTTGTGGTGTCCAAATCTTATGGGTGCCAAATAGAAGGAAACTGATAGAGTGGTGGTTGGACCAATCACATTGGTCTATAGAGAGAAGAGTGACCGCTGAATCCTTGGCGATTATCCAGTCCAGTGTGGTCCCCTTCAAGTGAGTTGGGAGTGAGCAGGCTTGGGTAAGGGCTTGGTCAGCCAAGAAGACTCTGATGGCATTGACCTGAGGTCTTTGGTGTCGTTCCAGTGCAAGTGGAATTCGCCAAGGAAAATGTCATTAGAGTTAGGGGAGGCCTTGACTGTGATGATTTCCATGAGGAGCTCGGTAAAGGTGTCATTCGTGCCTGGGGGTAGTAAAAGATGTGCAGTCTGCACAGTTGGGTGGGGGTATTGGATATGGAAAGTGCAAGTATTCGCAGGAGTCTGTAGGATTAGTCAGAAGTTCAGTAACAAGGAGGGTGGGGCTGTAGATGCAGACAATGCCTCCCCCTTTTTTATGGGATTGCCTGTCCAGCCTTACCATGATGTATTTTGGCAGGACTAAGAGGTCCAGGCAGGGCGATGAGGATTAATTGAGCCAAGATTCAGTCAAGACCTCTAAGTCTGATTTTTGGCTCAGGATGAGTTTGGCAACGTTGGAGGCATGCTTTACTGCTGAGGGGCAGTTAATTAGGAGGCTGGATAGTGGGAGTTCAGAGTTAGTGTCTAGAGTAGGGGCAGAGATGGGTACTAGCGCTAGGTTGCTGTTGATTGCTCCTCTGCCACAAGGGTAGCTTATCTGTTGGGGTTGGATGCAGCCTTGAGCATAGGGTGTTCGTCACCCAGATCTGGGGATATGGGCTAATCAGGGCCGAATCGTAGCTATTGAGGCGGTCTGTGACTTCTTCCTCCGTGAGGTCTAGAGGGCTAGGCGTTGTGGGGGGCGGTTTGTAGGTAAGGAGGAGGGCCAGGGTTTCTTCATCAGAGAGGGGGCAAGGCTGCTTGCGAGGGCGCAGGTGTCTTAGGGATAGCGGTAAAGGGTGAGTGGGAGGTTCGGTGGAAGAGGGGGAGTAGAGTTCTGCGAGAGTTGTGGATGCTAAGGGTTGGTTCAGTAGCTCTGCGGTGGAGAGTATCCAAGTCCCAGAAGGAGGGATGCTCTTGCGGGCAGGGGCTGGAGAAGTGGGAGGAGGGGTAGGAGCGATTCTGAATGGATGTGCTTGTAGCCTAGTAGTGAGGCTGAGTTGCTAGTGTCATGCGCCCTTGCTGGAGTTTTGGTATCCCTATGAGAGAGGAGATTTTACGGCAAGAGGTTAAAGGTATGGGAACGCCTCTGTTGGCACGGGCTGGTAGCATGGTCGAGGGGCTGGGTTGGCTTGAGGAGAGAGTCCAAGGAGCAGTTTCCGAAACCGTAAGAAAGGGAACAAATTGCGGGCTAGAGTCGATGGGCCTAGGAGGAGTTTCAGACACCATGAGAGAGGATTGCTTTTAAACAGCTCTAATGGGACTGATGGAACAAGGTTTCGTACGTAAAGAAACTTGCTTGGATTCAACCCTCTCAAATAATGTAACCAATATGTTTTGTGAATACTAATAAGTGCACCACACAGCATTTATTTAATCTAGGGGAAGCTTTTAATGTGCTTTACTAAGAAATAACCTGAGTGACTTAAAAACGGCTGCTGAAAACATGGGAACTCTTCTGCGCATGCGTCTACTGCATCTACGTAGTATGACGTCTTTTGCTTTGGTGGGAAATATTTGCAGCTGCGCAGTAGTATTAAATATGGCCGCTTGGAACCTCACATGGTAATGCACATGGCTTTTGCTTAAACTAAACCTTGCATGTCATCCTAATTGCTAATGCAATAGTTTAAATCAACTAGAGGGATTAGAGTAGGAATAGATGGTATACAGTGCATTCATTTATTTTGTATTCTAACATGTTTCTCTTTGACTTTATTATTAGTTCGTACTTGGGCCTGGAGGGTGACTGAAAGCTCCATCTTGTCGTGGGGGACGCAGGCGCTTTGGACATCATGAATTCTATGAAATTACATTAGAAGACTGCCGAAAGTATAGTGACCAGAAGATGCTCATGGGAACAGCACCTCTTGACCCGAAGAGGGGAAGCAGAAAACAAAAAATTATATACTATGTAGTAAACCCAATGTGAAATGCCGGTGGGAAATAAAAGCATGGGAAACCAAGTAAGGGGAGGGAACATATAACAATGAACTTAAGAAAATTGACATTACACAGTATGGTGTGATGACCTCTCCCCATCCCATTGACCACTCGAATGAAGAGAATACACAAATTTTGAAACTTTGGGGGGTAGTACATACATCAAGAGTAGTATAACTAATGTAGGCTCAGCCAGTTAGATTGTCATCAACTTGTCAGACTTATCACCAACCTGTCACCGACCCATCATTTCTGCAGAAGATGCCGGAGGCCACGGAGGTCAGAGACGCTGTTCGAGCACTCTGACAGAAGAATCGAGAAAGGAGAGACGGAGAGTAAGAAGAGTCAGAGAGATCGCTGAGGGAGAATAATCTATCCATTCAGAAGGGAATTGTGGAGAGTAGCATCAGAGATGGGTGTAACACTGGCGTTGCACTTAGAAGAGGTTACCTGTCCTGGACTGGTGGCTCCTGACTACTTGGGAGCCCCTTTTTTCAGCCCTTGGCCAGGGGTTGGTCCTCACACCATTCTAGGTAAATATAATTCTTTGTGGTATGTCCTTGTACCGTTTTCCTTGTCCACCCTTTCCAGGTACCAACGTCATAAGTATTTACTAAGTCTTTGATGATTTTCTCTTTGAACATTTCTTTTCATAAGTTGGTGGTTGACATGTATTGGTATTTGATTCACATAATTATTGCATAGATGAAGGTTTTAAAACTCTCCCGAGTCTGTGGTCATTCAATATAAAGATAAATGTCATTTATTCCTATTATGCTAACAACCTGAGCTATCGACCTGAGGAAAATAAAGAGTCAAGGTATTAAGGTTTGGTAAGAATTGGTATACAGGTAAAGGTACACTTCGAGGCAAATTCAAATCCTGAACGAGAGTGTATGGTTGCCAGCTTATTGTATGAATGTTTATGGGCCCAGGTGAGTATGGTGTTTTAGAAATAAACCCAAACTGGTAATCCTGCTCCATCAGCATTTCTTGGTAGCAGAGCTAAGATTAGGTTTTAGTTAAGTTAGGTAGTTAGTTGTGTATTGGAATATTGATTTATGTATTAACCAAGACCTGTTTGTATTGTTTTATGTTGTCTAGAATTCCACTGGGATATTGAATAGTGGGTGGTAAATGGAAGCCACACTACAGTGAGGTTACTGGCCTTGATGAAGAAGGTATAGAAAGTTAGGTAGAACTTGAAGCACTGGTTAGGGATTATGTTTGGTATAAAAGTGAGAGTGATTGGTAGCAAAGGAGTTCGCCGGTGAAACTTTAGTCTTTATCCCCTAGAAAGGGTAATACTGAATGAGTAGCAGGTTCTTTAATGCTTGAGTTAAGAGTAAGCAGAAAAGGTTTTACTCATAGTGTGTGAAGGGTAAACGGAAGGTTTTACTTGCAGCTAAAGAAATTGACTTTCATTTGAATTTAGACAATCAGGCACAGTAGTGAATTTTTCTATGTTGCTAATTAATTAAATATGTAAGTAAAATTGAAAGAAATTAAGTTTTGCATTACCTTACAAAGGAGGGGTCAGTTGCGGATGTTGCAATGACATCACTGGAAGCTGTGCTGGGATTGGTTGAGCCAGCGGGTGTGTAACCGAGGTTAAATTGTAAAGGAGGAGCGAAACTGACATCACAGTAAATCGGCGCAAGCATTGGTTAAACAAATTCAGTAAGCCTAACGCTTATTGGTCATTAAAATAAAAGACAATATGTTATTGGAGAAGCATTTGAGTAAAGGTAAACAATTAATAAATCATCAAAATATAAGTTTTGGTGTTAATAGACAGAGGGGATTGCATGTGGAAACACGATTCAACTATAATAGTGACTCGTCCAGATAGATAGGATTTGCTCATCAGCAATATATTAGAGGAAATTTGCATAAAATGTATGGAGAAAAAAGAAAAATACAATTCATGCAGAAAATTAAGAATTATTTTAAGAAGGATAAACCCATTAAAACTAGAGAAGGAATTATTATTCCTCCCCCGAAAACACCTGCATCATGCATGATGATAGAAAGAGGCTACCAACCATGTGTGTGGTTAGAAAATTGGATAGAATACACAAAAGATGATGGAGTATTAGGACTCACTGAGTAGGGAACATATAATGGGATAATTTTACACAACTTGCAAACTCGCATGAATGAGTTAGAACCAAGACCTAGATTAACCCAGTATGAAGCCTTAGTAGAATGGAAAACTAAGGCATTTGAGAGTGACAGATTACAAAGTGACCAGAACTTGAGCAGATTTTTTCCAAAGTTTCCAAGTGAGACTCAAGACAAACAGATGAAACAATGGAGACAGGCAATGATAGTAGAAGGATTATATCCTGTGATGACCGTAGAAGAATCAATAGGAAGCAAAAGTACAGAGAAAACAAAACATGTTATGACTGGTAGTGGAGATTCAGAAGATGATTATTTTGAAGATATCTTAATGAAAAATCCTCCACCCTATTAGGAAGAATTAAATTGAATCACCCCTAGTGCTCCAATTTTGAAAACACTTTTGGTTCTGCAGGAAGTACATGAGAATACACTGGAAAGGTTACTTCAAGAAAAAGAAAGAGAAGCAATACATAAAAATAGAAGTGAGTTAATTCAGAAAATAACCCAGTTAAACGCAAATCCTGAAGCACTAACAATACCAGTGACTATAGGTCCAGTAGTTCCTCTATATGGAAATAAGAAAAAACTGTTCTAAAACTCCTGTTCAGACTACAACGATCACCAAACACAGAAAAGAAAATATAATAGTAGATGATCAGGTAAGTGAGTGTGAATTGATAATTTCTTTAATGGATTTGCTGATTAGAGAGCCAGTAAGTGATTAATTCAGAAAAGTCACACCTGGATGTTCAAAAGAGGTACAAATTGAAACACCTACAGGGACGAAAAATGCTACTGAGATATCGAAAAACCAAAAGCACAACCGTAAGTATTGGATATATTTAAATTACGAGTAGAATTGGAAGAAGTGATATCTGGAAATGTAGGGATAGAAAGATTGAATACTCTCAGTGAAGAAGAGTTGCTATTTATATGCAGAAGCATCACCCGAAATACAAAAATATTTCATGTAATACTAATGAATTTGGCTTCAGAAATGGGAATTGACATAGGTAAATCTAAAGTATTGCAGAAACCATATAGAGCAACATTTTCTGACAAAGATTTAGGAAACATGAATATATCAGGAAGAAAATTACAGATAAAAGAATTATTGACATTGTTGCAAAACTGGGGAGATATTCATAGATGGAAGGTTAGGTGGATGAAGAAAAAGGAAGAAGAACAAGCAACTCGAATGACATCTGAGTATTTAATGAAAGAAACAGAAAAGGTTGTAAGGTTGTGCCCAATGAGAGAAGTTCCAGGAGGGGGTTATGTACATGTTCCAAGGACCGGACAAGATATTTTATCATTTACAAATGATGTTCCATATCTTAGAGAAAAACCAGTAAAATGGTACAGGCAAGTTAAAAGGTTTGTGAAAGTTTCAAAAGTTTTGTTGAAAGATCTAGATGGTTTACTTGACATTGTTGTACCTGCTGATGTATCTGCAGAATGTAAAATTACAGTAGATTGGCCTAATGAGGCGTATCTAGGAGATGCAAAGACAGGCACCCTGTCAGATGATGTAATGGAAAAATATCATCAAGTAATTACTTTTTTGAAAAGGAAAATTCTTTCCAAAGAGACTGATTGGATAAAAATAGACAGAACCACACAAGAAAAAAGATGAGACAGTACATGCATATTACGAACGCCTTTAACAGGTGTTCAAGCAGTACAGTGGGTTTGAAAACATTGAGAATAAAGACATGACTCATTTTGTGTATCGTTTTGTGTCTGGGTTAAGGTTAGAAATATCACAGATGATTAAACAGCACATGTTGTGCTGGCAAGCAAAGCCAATAGTAAAAATCCTAAAGTATGCAAAGTATTATGGAGATGAAATCGACAATAGAGGAAAGAAATAAGAAGAAAAGGTAATGTGGGCTCAATTTAAGTTAGCAGAGCAACAAGAACTACAACTAAGTAATCAGTCAGAAAATCAAGGAAAGGGTCAAGGTGAAAATAGTGGGGGCAAACCAAGAGGGAGAATAAGCAAAGAAGAGGCTAAGAAAAAGTTTCCCTGTCACAGGTGCGCAAAATTGGGGCATTGGAAAAACTAGTGTGAACGTATACAGAATAATAATGACCAAACTCAAAATTTAAATCCACAGATGCAGAACGCGGTGGTAATGAGGCAACCACAGCAGGTTATACAGAGTCAATTGCCACCTTCCCCAATGCCAGATTTTTTTGATTCAAGCCAAGCACAGTGTGGACACCGGATTCCAGGAGTGAAGTGGTAAGAAACATTCTGTAACACCACTGTTTCTTTTGCAGGATTCATTTTTTGAGGCAGACTCACAATGACGGTGCCTGAGAGGGGTGAAGAGGAATACGTTCTTGGCGCGTCCTTGCCGGTAGATCAGTCAGGTCCATTTATAGGTGGTAAAGTTGAGGGAAATGACATCACCTTCTTATTGGATACTGGTGCTATCCGTTCTACTATAAGAACAGCAGACATCCCAAACCTACCCCTCACGGGAGAAGCAATCCAAGTAGTGGGCGCTTTGAATAAAAAATTAGGACCCCAATCACTAAACCAATGGAGGTATGAATTGGCAAATTCCAGGAAATGCACAAGTTCGTGGTTTGCGACTCAAGCCCTGTGAATCTACTAGGAAGATATTTAATGCACAATATTTTGCACACCAGATGATGTTGCCATTCAAACTCCTGATGAAGATGGAGTATACAAAATCATGTTAGCTAAACAGGGAAGTGAATGACCTGTTTTCTATGATGACACCAGACAAATTACCAGACGAGGTCCAAAATACAATAAATCATGATGTGTGGGATTTTACCAGAAAGGAAGTAGGATTAATGACAAATGTAGACCCAGTAAAAGTAACTGTAAAAGAAGGTGCAGTTTATCCAAATACTCGACAATACAAAATGAGCCCCAAAATTAAAGCTGGTATTGCAGCAGAAATTGAATGACTTTTCGAGCAAGGCATATTAAAAGAAATAATGAGTAGTCCTTGTAATTCACCAATAATTGGTATAAAGAAACCTACCGGAAGCTATAGGGTGATCCAAGATTTGAGGGAAATTAATAGAATTGTTGTACCATGTTGTCCGATAGTACCGAATCCAGCAGTAGTTTTATATCAGATTTCATGGCATGCAGGATGGTTCACTGTCATTGATTTATGCCATGCCTTTTTCTCCATTCCATTGCATCCTGATAGCTAGTTTTTATTTTCTTTCAAATTTGACGAGCATGTTTATGTTTGGAATCATGTTCCTCAAGGGTATACTGAAAGTCCTTCGATTTTTAATCAGATTCTAAAAAAAATTCTTGAATCTCTGATGTTGCCCAGACAAGTAGTCATGGTGCAATACATTGACGACTTATTAGTCACATCCAAAACTCGAAATGATTGTATCATTGATTCCATTGCATTATTGATTCATCTGGCTGAAGGTGGACATAAAGTGTTGCCAGAGAAATTACAATTTTGTACAACTTCGGTCAATTATTTGGGACATCAAATAGAAAGAGTAGTCAGAAGAGTGACTTCAGAAAGAATAAAAATAATAAGAAATATGCAGTTACCACAGACCCAGAAAGAAATAAGGATGTTTCTTGGAGTCGTAAGTTATTGCAGGCAGTGTATTGTGGGATTTGCAGTACTAGCCAAAACTTTGATACAAATGACCAAGAAACAAGCAAAAGATCCAGTAGAGTGGGATGATGAAAGCATAACAGCTTTTATAAAACTACGAAGCTGTCTGTGTGAAGCACCTGCTCTAGGTATGTCAGATTATTCCATAGAATTCACGTTATTCTGTGAGGAGAGAGATAATTGTGCACTTTCAGTCCTAACACAAAGACATGATCTAATGCGACGTCCGGTTGCATATTTTTCTGCTACATTGGAACCAGTGGCACCTGCATTGCCAGGGTGTCTGAAAGCTGTAGCTGCAACGTGTATGAGCCTAGAACAAAATTAATCCATTGTAATGGGACACCCTGTAGTGGTGTAAGTCCCACTTGCAGTTGTAATTCTGTTAACACGAACATCGGACTTAGTTCGTTACTCCTAGTTGGCTGATTAAATATGAGCGAGTCATATTAGGGGCTGAGAATGTAACGATAGTCAGATGTACTGTCTTGAACCCCGCAACTCTGTTGCCAGATCCATATTTTGTAAGTACCAAACCTCGTCCAGACATACAGGAAGAACCCTTAAAGAATGCAGAACATGAGCTGTTTGTAGATGGCTCATGTATGCGTCATGCGGAAGGAGGATTGAGTGCTGCTTATGCAGTGTGCACATTGGCTGGAATAGTCGAAGCATCCTATTTACCAGGAGTCAAGTCTGCACAAATCGCCAATTTGGTAGCTTTACTTGAAGCTTGCAAAATTGGGAAAAATTGGAGAGTGACCATATACACTGACAGTCAGTATGGTTACGGGGTAGTGCATGATTTTGGCCAGCTCTGGATGCAAAGGAATTTCATGACTTCTTAAGGAACTCCTATTAAAAATTGAAATTTTGTGAAAGAATTAATTGAAGGAATTCAATTGCCAAAAGAAGTGGCCATGGTCAAGTGTGCTGCTCACCAATCAGGAAATGATAAAGTGACTGCTGGTATTCATTATGTTGACCAACTTGCCTAACATTGCACTAAATACAAAATAGCAGTCAACAAGAAAATTGATGCATGTGGAATCAGCCACCAACTTATGCTACCTAGGGGCGTAGGAACATGGGGAGAAGTAAGAGACTTACAAGATGAAGCAGAGATATAAGAAAAGGAAGAATGGGAGAAAATAGGTTGTAAAAGAAGAACTGACGATGGGGTGTGGATTTATCTAGATGGAAGACCTGTGCTACCTGACTGTATGCTTGCACCAATGGCTAGAATGTATCATGGAGACACACACATAGGCAGAGATGCTATAATTAGACTCTTTCGACAAGATTGGTTTAATGCAAGGTTCAGGAATATCGCAGAGAGTCTTTGCTAGAGATGCTTAGTTTGTCAACAAATGAACCCTGACAGGAAAACTGTAGTCTGCACGGGGAAAATTGGGAAGGCTGTGGGTCCCTTTATAAGACTTCAGATTGATTTAATTTAGTTACCTGCCTGTCAGGGATTAAAATATGTACTTTTCATTGTTTGTTTATTTTCAAAGTGAGTGGAAGCATACACGACCAGACGAAATGACAGCTTGACAGTGGCCAAACTTTTACTGAGAGAACTCACTCCTCGGTTCGGTTTTCCAGTAACTGTTGAATCAGAAAGAGGGTCTCATTTAATAATGAAATAATTTGATTGATTTGTGAAGCATTCAAAATTGAACAACAGCTACACTGTGCATATCGTCCAGAGGCTTCTGGAGTGTGAGTACAACTGAAAGGCACAATCAAGCCAAGACGGGGAAAGGTGTGTGGACCCCCCCCACTGGAGTGGCCTGATGCTTTACCTTTTGCCCTGATGGGACTCAGAAGTATCCCAGACAAAAATACAGGCTTGAGTCCCCATGAAATAATCACGGGAAGCGTAAGGAGGCAAGCATGCATACCAATATCTATTAGCTGTTGAATATATCTGATGATTTGGTTCTGGAGTATTGGAAAGAGTTGACTGACCAAGTGCATTCTATCTCTCACCAGGTTGATAATCGTGCCTAGCATCGAGGTGGGAAAAACCACAGGCTATATTGGTTACGACAACAGCTGTAAAATGTGAAGACTTGCCTGATTGGATTCATGCAAGCCATACAAAGACAGTACCAGCACCTGACGAGGTAGATCCACAAGAAGCTCAAGCAGTTGAGGCAGCTGATGGTTGTACAGCTGAGGGATCACTGCCAATAGATCCTGAAGTAGCTGATCAAGATCAACCTAGCACTAGTCAGGACGACTGGATCCCAGTGGTGGACATACGTGAAATCATTGTGAGAACAAGAAGTCAAACTTGATTAGAAAGATAAGACGAGCGTGAGGACGAGACAGGAATAGAAGAAGGAACTCAGATTACAGAAAATAAAACTAATTTCAAATCTGAGGAGGACCAGATAAGGAAAGAGCAATGTACTCAGACAGAAGTAAATGAAAACAACATCCTTGAGTCTGAGAAGGGACAGATAGGCATTAGAGAAAACGCTTAGGCAGAAGAGAATCAAGAAACTATAAGACCTGAGCAGGACCAGCTAGGTGTAGAAAACAAAGTTCAGGAAGAAGAAGAAAAACAAAGCCAAATCAAAGAAACTCCTGAACAGGGTTAGAATAGAGAAGAAGAACCCATCCAGCCCGAAACAGCTAAGGTAATAAGCCCTGGACAAGGGCATATAGAGAGGAATACAGAAGACGGAAACAATAAAGTCGTGCCACAGATTAATGAAAACAAGAGACCACTTGAAGAAACTGAAAGCACAGTGCAAGCTAAAAGACTCAGGAAAGGTGATACTTGGGCTAGTATTATCAAGAGACTGAAATACGCCTAAAGACAATAAGAGAAGAACCCGACCAAAGAAAATGAAGTAACAAGCCAATCTGGACCATCCACTGAAAAGCCAAGCAAGATTGCAAAGACTGAATAATAAATTCAAGGGTCCTGAATGGACATAGGTAATTCTTGAAGATTTTGAGAATTTGGAGAAAAGTGGAGATAGTGATGAAGAATTAAATGCTGATCGCATAGACGAAGAAGTGAGACCAACTTGAAGAGAGGAAATTCCCTAGGTTGGAATCTGTAAAAAGAGTGGAGAAATCCTCTTAGTCTAGTCTAAAATGCCTGATAATAGAGCTGCTGAAAAACCAAAATGAAACTGTGTAAAAAGGTGCAGTAGAATGTGTATATGTAGCCTATTTTTGGTATGGTTAGGACTGACAATAGCTATTCCCTACCTAATGACCGAAAGTAAACAGGATGACACTAGTGCACATGGAAAGATAGTTAACATTAAACAAGACAGAATAGAATAAGAAGCACCAGATGAGACAGATTTACATGACAGATTGAATAAAAATGAAAAAGATTTAAATGTTTTTGCTAACCTGTTAGTACATTATGTAGAAATCATGGAAGTTAGTGACTGTTACGTGTGCATGAAATTACCAACATCAGTAGCAGAAGGAGTAACATATCATCATTTACCTCTGACATATGGTATTTCATGTAGTATTTTAGCTAATTTATTTTATAGAACTGGAAAGTTACAATATTATTATTCTAATGTAGATGTGATTTTTTCTGAAATTCCCCTGCGTAGAAACATGAATCCTGTCCTTAGCAGTAGAGATCCACAATTCATGGGTGAATATTTTCTAACAATGAAGACAGTAGCTATAGCTGAAGCACATAAACACAATCTAACCTGTAAGTTACATGAAGAAGAAAATATATTTTTGAATTTAGTAGAGAAAAGGAGACAGGATTTCCATAGGAGGGCTTCTGAACCGAAACCTCAGATACCTAAGTGGGCTGAAAGAGAAGACTTTATTGCAACTGGCAAGACTCATGCTGCTATGTTACTGGACCTTGAAAAGAAAGGGAACATCTGTCTCCATAGGTTAAAAATACAGTATAAAAATACATTTATTGGTTTCAGTGAATGTGAGCACAATTTTCTGATAATGGGGGATGGGGACTAAAAGGGGAAACAGATCCAGTATTTCCTGGAGTTTATTATGTATGTGGAAACAAAGCTTACTTTAAGCTGCCTGACCACTGGTATGAGAGTTGCTTTTTCAGAATACTTATCCCAAAGGTGTATCATGTAAAAAGAATCACTGAAAGCAATGAAGAAGTTAACGACTAACACACAAGAAAAGGGCTTGTTTTTTAGAAATTGTAGGAGATATAGTCACTGCATTGATACCTTCAGTGTGAGTGATTCTGAATACACAAAGAATTTGCAAATTACCGACAGTGGTGGATCTCTTATCGACTCACACTGCTGGAGGATTTTTATTGATCAATACCGAATTGGTTGCGGTAAGATCTATGGTTTTTCAAAATCGACTTGCTCTTGACATATTTTTGGCAGAGGGAGGAGTCTGTAAAATGTTGAAGGCGCAACATTGTTGCACCTACATACCTGACAAAAGTATTGAAATTGGGAGGTATGTCAAAAATATTACGAATTTGGAAGAAGAATTAAAACCACTGGAAGTGTATGGAAGAAACTAACAAATAGTATTTCTTCTATAGGTAGCTGGTTTTCTAATGTAGGAAAAAGTATTATAAGTCAAATACTGATGCCAATAATGGGAATAACACTATTAGTTTTAACAATAATGATTTGGTGCAAATGCTGCAGAAAAGGGAAATGGTATGGAGTGAAAGGAAAGGGAAGGAAAAGGAAATATGATGAAGTTTAACTTGAAGAAATAAAGGGAGACATCTATAGAAGAATGAAAAGTTTTCAGAAGAAGAAGGGAAAGGGAAATTCGAGAGTAATAGAAGAAATAGAAATGGGAAATTGAAAGTTGGCATCTGGTTTGGTAATTAATGATGGCATAAGATGCCATCAAAGAGGGGATTGATGGAGCAAGGTTTCGTACGTAAAGAAACTAGCTTGGATTCAACCCTCTGGAATAATGGAATAATGTAAGCAATATGTTTTGTGAATACTAATAAGTGTACCGCACAACATTTATTTAATCTAGGGAAAGCTTTTAATGTGCTTTACTGACAAATAACCTGAGTGACTTAAAAATGGCTGCCGAAAACACGGGAACACTTCTGCACATGCGTCTACTGCATCTACGTAGTATGACGTCTTTTGCTTTGGTGGGAAATCTTTGCAGCTGCGCAGTAGTATTAAATATGGCTGCTTGGAACCTCACATGGTAATGCACATGGTTTTGCTTAAACTAAACCTTGCATGTCTTCCTAATTGCTAATGCAATAGTTTAAATAAACTAATGGGATTAGAGTAGGAATAAGTGGCATACAGTGCATTCATTTATTTTCGTATTTGAACATGTTTCTCTTTGACTTCGTTATTAGGTCGTTTTTGGACCTCGAGGGTCATTGAAAGACTGCCAAAAGTACAGTGACCAGAAGATGTTCATGGGAACAGCACCTCTTGACCCGTAGAGGGGAAGCAGAAAACTAAAAATTATATACAATGTAGTAAACCCAATGTGAAATGCGGGTGGGAAATAAAAGCATGGGAAACCAAGTAAGGGGAGGGAATGTAGAACAATGAACTTAAAAAAATTGACATTACATAGTATGGTGTGATGACCTTTTTCCATCCCATTGACCAATCGAATGAAGGGAATACACAAATATTGAAACATTTGGGGAATGGTACATACACAGACAGTAGTATAACTATGGTAGGCTCAGCCAGTTAGATTGTCACCGACTTTTCAAACTTTTCACCGACCTGCCACCGACCCATCATTGCTGCAGAAGACGCCGGAGGCCATGGAGGTCAGAGACGCTGTTCGAGCACTCCGACAGAAGAATCGAGGAAGGAGAGATGGAGGTAAGGAAGACTTAGAGATATCCCTGAAGGAGAAGAATCTATCCATTCAGAAGGGAATTGGGGAGAGTAGCATCAGAGAGGGGTGTAACGCTGGCGTTGCACTTAGAAGAGGCTACCTGTCCTGTCCTGCACCTGTCCTGGACTGTTGGCTCTTGACTACTCAGGAGCCCCTTTGTCCAGCCCTTGGCCAGGGGTCGGTCCTCACACCATTCTAGGTAAATATAATTCCATGTGGTATGTCCTTGTACCGTTTTTCTTTTCCACCCTTCCCAGGTACCAACATCATAAGTATTTACTAAGTCTTTAATGATTTTTTCTTTGAACAGTTCTTTTCATAGTTTGGTGGTTTACATATATTGGCATTTGACTCACAAAATTATTGCATAGATAAAGGTTTTAAAACTCTCCCAAGTCTGTGGTCATTCAATATAAAGGTAAATGTAATTTATTCCTATTATGCTAACAACCTGATCTATTGACCTGAGGAAAATAAAATAAAGAGCCACGGTATTAAGGATTGGTGTACAGGTAAAGGTACATTTTGAGGTAAATTCAAGTCCTGATCGACAGCGTATGGTTGCCAGCTTATTGTATAAATGTTTATGGGCCAAGTGAGTTATGGTGATTTAGAAATAAACTCAAGCTGGTAATCCCGCTCCATCAGGACCACATCAGGGCCCGGGGTTTTCAAACAGATGCCCTTCACCAGGGCATCCTCAACCTCACTCACCTTAAGGGAAGAACTACGTTGGTAAGCCAAGATCGGATCTAATGGCACATCTTCTCTTAACTCCTGTGGTTAAATACATTTTGGGTTAAATATAGCTGAGAAATGGAATTCCCAAACTACCCCAGTATCAATGAATCCATACACCTAGCATCTGCTGAAAATAGGCGGCGGTTTATAACCTCCCAAAAGCTTTTGGTGTCTTAAAGTGCACTGGCTCTCTCAAGATCTTCCCAGGCTAGCCTCCTCAGTTCTTTACTTTGATTGATGGTATTTATATAAGCCTGTTTCACACTTTTAATTTGGATTTTATCGTGTGGGATTGCATGCAGTGTCCTCACTGGAGAGAGGTGTGATCTCCCTCCTGCAGAACATCACGCAGGCAGTGACCCAAAAGGCGAGCTTCAAAGCTGAAGTCGACTATGAAGAACAAATGGGGAACTCTTGGGAGAGAGCAAACCCATTTTTTAGGCAGAGACTTGTTGTCAACCAATGTAGCCACACCTCCGGGTTCGGCTCGGGAGTTCTGGGCACGGGGAGAGAGGTTCGGCTATGTTGGCAGTGGGCAGAAAGGTACATCTTGGAATAGCCAAATACCACCCTTCCCAGGAAGTGGTCATCAGGAGGGGAGTAACCTAGTAGCTCATTGATTACTGGCAGCGTATCTATGTTAAGGGCTCTTTTTGAACATAAATAAGGCACCCCTGCCACCCAGATCTCAGATATCGTCTGCAATGGAAAAAGGACTGAAGAAGGATTGCCCTGTTGCAACGTGGAACCAGCAAAGAGAGGCTGCACTGGTGTGACTGTACCTGCTGAACCTCACATATAGCAAAGGAGAGGGACTGAGCCAGCTCTGTTCTGCTTGTGGAGAAGTCATCTCCTGAGCCCAGCGAAAGACAGGAGACTTTAAGGGTCAGGAGGCTGTTCACAGCACACATCCACAGCAACTGGTAAGCCTGCTAGGGCAAGTTGATAGTTAAGAACTTTTAGATCACCACCAACCACCACCATGCAGCATCAGAGACCGGGACCCAATGCTCATAGTTGCACCACGTTCACTGAGTCCAGGAGAGGCATTGAAGTGCAGCTTGGTCACTAAGAAGGGGAGGATTGGGCTGGGACCATAATACCAGGTGACTGGTAGGCACTAGCAACTGGATTTCTACCAGCACTGAGAGGACTGTGTTGGATGTCAACCCTGTGACCAGGATCGCATCACCCCCTTTGTGGACCAAGAAGTAGTCGTAGGAAGACCCCCGAAGACCCCCATGCCAACGCATACACAGCATCCTTGAGCATCTTCAGCATCTTTCATCCCTTGCATCAGGACCACTTCCATAGGAAACCACTCCAATGGATAAAAGCGCCTGGAAATGACTATGGGTTGCTTCTGCCTATGAGGTAACTGTTTCTTAGGACCTTGCTCATCCCTCTGACCGGCTCCCTACTGGAGTTGGTGGCGTAAAGTAATCCTAAATGACCACAATACAACTAGCCCAATGCTTTAGTGAAAACATTTCAAGTACATTAAATTTGCCAATGTTTATTTACAGTTGAGTGAAATGCTTGAATGTACTGTAACTTTTAAATTTGATATCTCCGGAACCCTCTGGTAGATCTTTTTCATTGTGTGTCCTAAAATGCATAAAAACAGTCTATTTCAAGTAAATTTGTGTTGGTTTTATTAAGTGTCTTGTTGATTTAATCTTCAATTGTTTTGCTGCTGTTTAAATGCTTTACATGTATTCCTTTGTGTAAGCTTTGCAGCGCAGAGTCACAGCTACCCATGTTTGAGCTGAAGGTTTGACAAATGAAACCTACAGATCGTAAAGGGTTTGCTAATTGTATTACACGTTGAGGTCAAGCAACCACACCATTTAATACACAATAAAGAGCGCTTTCAAGTAATTCGGTTCAAGATGAACAAAAAACATACCTGTATATGTTTTTATTAGCCTGTAATGTTCTACCATCCATAATAATGATATCGGCAATGATGTAAGGGAAGCGCCACTTGAATTTTGCGGCAGGAGAGCACCAAATTATTCAGTATGGTTGACCAAGTTACGTGCAAATTGAAGGCCGATAGTGCGGCATACAGCAGCACATTTTTTTTTATAGTATTACTTCATTATTCATTTTTTTTACACACGGTAATACTGTTTGGGCAAGAAATAGGCAATTGAAAGATGACCAGTTAACTTTTGCGAAAAGTCTTAAACTGTATGCAAACATGTTGTCACATATTTAGCAAAGTTTGATCTGTTTGAGCCCCAAACAGTGTGTTTTTGTTAAAATCTGCAAACTGTGCACCAGATTGTGGATTATGGGGCAAATGTGGCAAGTTCTGAACAATGCAAAAAAAAAAAAAGCTGCCACCACAGATCTTTTGACTGGGGGAATGTGTGACATTGATCCACATTCGGTCCATCACTTGTTGTTTTTGCAATTGCCGCCCTAAGTGCGCTGGGGATGCCCAGACGTGGGTCCCAGGCACTCCACACCACTTGGAGTCAAGCTAGCCGGGCTGATGAGAGGTGTTACCTCGAAACCGGTCCGGTCCTCGGATGCTTGATTCCGTTCTGGGAAGGACATGGCTTTAGTAGTTCGGACTGGACTGTTCCCATGGGGCAACAGGGTCAGAGCTGATTTGCATATCGCCATTGTCTAACCCAGGGTGGTGTGGAGTGCAAAAAAACGATGGATTTGGGCCCAGATCTTTTGACTGGGGGAATGTGTGACATTGATCCACATTCGGTCCATCACTTGTTGTTTTTGCAATTGCCACCACAGAATGGCATAATTCCTGTGGTCCGGTGTAAGGGACACCAGACAATTGTTTCACTTTGTTCACTCACGTTGTTGTCAGGTGGGAGGGTAATTGTTTTAAAGTTCAAATAAATTACAATCCAATGTCTTGATCTAATGTACTAAACTGAAACAGTATCATATGTTTGAGAAACACTCCATACATTTTAAAATCTTTAGCTTGTTCTTACATTTGTTTTGTTGTGTTATTTACATTCCAAATATTTTTGAAGATTTTGCAAGTTCTTTGGCATTGAGCGATGAGCCAGATCAAAAGTTCAGCCTTGGCTCTGCTGTAGAACCATTTTAAGACTTGGACGGAGTAGGCAATTGCCCAGGGGGCAACCATTCAAGGGGTGCTGCCCCTGCTTGCCCACCACTAGCACAACCAACAGACCATTGAACCTTCAGATAATACCAGGGTGGGTGGGTGCTGCCTGTTCAACCACTTTACAGAGCCTCTTCTGTGTCTAGACTCTCTACTGAGACTACCCTCCAGTTAAGCAATAATTTCCAATACCTAATGGTGGGTCCATCTTGTCCAATTTTAGGGGTTGTCCCACCTGCTCGTCTCTGCCTTGTTTCTCCAGTTCTTTGCAACCACCATTTAAATCAGTTGCTGTGGATCTCCTATCTGATCTCAGTTTCATACTTTAATTCTCTTTGTCCGGTAGTTCGGGCTCCCAGTTCTGAGATGAATATTGAGTCCTGGACACACAGTAGTTCTGTGAGACTACAGACAAGTCGTGGGTACCTCACGTCCTGACATTAGGTTTGAGACTGTCGCTCACACCAACTGATCTGTCCATTAATTTCTTTTAAGGTTTAACATGCAAGGTCATAATGTGCCTCTTGAATGTAGCATACCTAGTGGCAATCACATACAGAGCACTATGACTAGTGCCAAGGGCGCTACGCCCATAGGGCTCAAAGGGCTTCAGTCCCCCCCCCCCTGTTTTGTGTGTCAGCCCGGGCTGAGACAGCTTCCCGGACTCACACACAGACAGTTTTTGAGTTTATCTCAGCCGCACCCCAGTACTTTATAGGTTTTTAAAAGACTATTTACGTGTTAACGAGGCTTTGTTATTTTTTCACCCCTTCATCTCCACTCTGCCTAAGAATTAGCCCCCCGAAATTTTTAGTACACCCCCCCCCCCCCCCCCCACCCGAAATGTGGCTCTAGTTGCGCCTCTGACTAGTGCTGTAAAGAAAATAGTAAATAAATGCACCGACAAAGAAATGGAGTTTGGCCTCTCCTCGGTTGTGTCCATAAAATACACATTTGTCCTGAATTGTTGTCCCTCTGTCCGTTGTCTTGAATTTTTACAGTCCTCTACAGAATTTTCGTCCATGTCAGCAAACTGAAAAGACTCCTGCACGAACTTCCAGTAGAAGCCGAAGTTTTTTTTTAGGTGCTGCTGGGGGTTTCCTGTGTTAATATCGTCACAGTTAATGACATCGACATTATGCGCAAAAGATTATTTTCGAGATAATTCATGACAAGATGCATAAATTAATTGGATCTCAATCCGATGCTATTTTTATTTTAGACTCTAGGTGGCAGTATTGCGCCATCTTCAAGCAATTATTTTTCAGCGTTAACTAATACCTGTATGTATGTATTTAACAGAAAGATCCCCAATCATTTCCTTTAAATCCTCTATGTTTATTAATTGAATGTATGTATTTTTGCCCGCTTTAATTAGGAACTATGGCCTACTTACTGCTCTCACCTGGTATTCCGTCCACTATTGATTGACTTCTTGATCATATTTATTTATTTTCCGTCCCGATATTTTCACATTCGTTATTTTTATTTGATTGAATTACCACCAGGGCCCACTTCTTTTTTTACGACTTGTGCCCTGATTACCACGGTATATTTGTTTCTCAATGCAACTGAGCCAAACAAACACGTCAGTGCTGCTGCTAGCATCGAAAATAAGTCCTGTAGAGTTACATACTTCCAGAACTCTACATTGAAAGTTTATCTACCAACAAAAACGTTACATTTCCGCTGTAAGCCTAAATTGTATGGGGCAGATTTACAAGCCTTGCGCCACTTTTGCGTCACTTTTCCCATGTTAAAAATGACGCAAAAGTGGCGCAAGGGGCTTGTCAATCTGCCCCATAGTTTCTAAGACACGTTGGTCTCGAACCTGAGGAACACATGTTATTTTCTAAATCAGCCTAATCTCAAATGCCAGGCACTCATTTTAGCAGAAGACCATACAGGCTGAATTACTCGTCTGTAAACTGATAAATAGTGGGGCCAGCTTTATCATAGTATTGCGTTGCCCTTGTGTCGCACATAATGCCGCAAGAGCAACACAATACTAAAGTCAGAGTTCCCAATCAACGCAAGTGCACCTTGCATGGCCTCATGTTGCTTGGTAAATCTGAAGTAACTTGAGGCAGCTCAAGTAACTGCCTTACATTACTATGCCCTGGGAAGGGTTCCATGGGTGGATGCGCAAATCGGTACAAAAGGGGGTGGTAAAGTGAGCAAGGGACTCACGTCTGAGCATACCCTGCCACACTTATGGTGGCCAAAAGCAGTACAAAAGGGGGTGGTAATGGACGGAGCATCTGAATCAATCAAACACTCACACCCAGTCAAAAGATCTGGGTTTAATCCATCACCGTTCTTTAGCCCACTCTGCCACCCCAGTTCAGACATGGCTATATGCAAATCAGTCTGACCCTGTGCCTCATGGGAACAGTCCAGCCCGAACTGCCAAGCCATGTCTTCCCTGGACCGGAAACAAGCTTCCGAGGACCGGTTTCTGGCATTCCAGCCGTCTTCAGCCCAGCTTGCTTGAATCCAGTGGCAAAGTGAGCAAGGGACTCACGTCTGAGCATGCCCTGCCACACTTATGGTGGCCAAAATCGGTACAAAAGGGGGTGGTGATGGAAGGAGCATCTGAATCAATCAAACACTCACACCCAGTCAAAATATCTGGGTTTAATCCATCACCGTTCTTTAGCCCACTCTGCCACCCAAGTTCAGACATGGCTATATGCAAATCAGTCTGACCCTGTGCCTCATGGGAACACTCCAGCCCGAACTGCCAAGCCATGTCTTCCCTGGACCGGAAACACGCTTCTGAGGGCCGGTTTCTGGCATTTCAGCCGTCTTCAGCCCGGATCGCTTGAATCCAGTGGCAAAGTGAGCAAGGGCTGAAGACAGCTGGAATGCCAGAAACCGGTCCTCGGAAGCTTCTTTCCGGTCCAGGGAAGACATGGCTTGGCAGTTCGGGCTGGACTGTTCCCATGAGGCACAGGGTTAGACTGATTTGCAAAAGGGCATGTCTGAACTGGGGTGGCAGAGTGGGCTAAAGAACGGTGATGGATTAAACCCAGATCTTTTGACTGGGTGTGAGTGTTTGATTGATTCAGATGCTCCATTCATCAACACCCCCTTTTGTACCGCTTTTGGCCGCCATAAGTGTGGCAGGGTATGCTCAGACGTGAGTCCCGTGCTCACTTTGCCACTGGATTTAAGCAAGCCGGGCTGAAGACGGCTGGAATGCCAGAAACCGGTCCTCGGAAGATTCTTTCCGGTCCAGGGAAGACATGGCTTGGCAGTTCGGGCTGGACTGTTCCCATGAGGCACAGGGTCAGACTGATTTGCATATGGCCATGTCTGAACTGGGGTGGCAGAGTGGGCTAAAGAACGGTGATGGATTAAACCCAGATCTTTTGACTGGGTGTGAGTGTTTGATTGATTCAGATTCTCCGTCCATCACCACCCCCTTTTTTACTGCTTTTGGCCGCCATAAGTGTGGCAGGGTATGCTCAGACGTGAGTCCCTTGCTCACTTTGCCACTGGATTCAAGCAAGCCAGGCTGAATACGGCTGGAATGCCAGAAACCGGTCCTCGGAAGCTTGTTTCCGGTCCAGGGAAGACATGGCTTGGCAGTTCGGGCTGGACTGTTCCAATGAGGCACAGGGTCAGACTGATTTGCATATGGCCATGTCTGAACTGGGGTGGCAGAGTGGGCTAAAGAACGGTGATGGATTAAACCCAGATCTTTTGACTGGGTGTGAGTGTTTGATTGATTCAGATGCTCCGTCCATCACCACCCCCTTTTGTACCGCTTTTGACCACCATAAGTGTGGCAGGGTATGCTCAGACGTCAGTCTCTTGCTCACTTTACCACTGGATTCAAGCAAGCCGGGCTGAAGACGGCTGGAATGCCAGAAACCGGTCCTCGGAAGCTTGTTTCCGGTCCAGGGAAGACATGGCTTGGCAGTTCGGGCTGGACTGTTCCCATGAGGCACAGGGTCAGACTGATTTGCATATGGCCATGTCTGAACTGGGGTGGCAGAGTGGGCTAAAGAACGGTGATGGATTAAACCCAGATCTTTTGACTGGGTGTGAGTGTTTGATTGATTCAGATGCTCCGTCCATCACCACCCCCTTTTGTACCGCTTTTGGCCGCCATAAGTGTGGCAGGGTATGCTCAGACGTGAGTCCCTTGCTCACTTTACCACTGGATTCAAGCAAGCCGGGCTGAAGACGGCTGGAATGCCAGAAACCGGTCCTCGGAAGCTTGTTTCCGGTCCAGGGAAGACATGGCTTGGCAGTTCGGGCTGGACTGTTCTCATGAGGCACAGGGTCAGACTGATTTGCATCTGGCCATGTCTGAACTGGGGTGGCAGAGTGGGCTAAAGATTGGTGATGGATTAAACCTAGATCTTTAGACTGGGTGTGAGTGTTTGATTGATTCAGATGCTCCGTCCATCACCACCCCCTTTTGTACCGTGGATACGCAAATCCACCCATGGATTCTGGAGCATTCCCACGTTTACCAAGACTGGTAAACCTGGGAATATGTCAAAATGCTACGCCTTCCCAATGAAGGTGCAGCAGACAGAACTATCTTTATTTCTTTTCGTTGTTTCCTCTTTCTAAGTGTTCTGCAATCTGCAGCAAACTTAGAAAGAGTAAAAAGCCTCAGAGGATTCCGTTTTTACAGGAAGATGTCCCTTCCTGCACAAAAACAATCCTGCCTGGAATAAAGACACATTTGCATCATGGCACGAGGGTGTCTGCATTGGCGCTAGGCAGCAGACTGTGCACCAGCGTAGGCGGAGAGTAAGAATGTGTCATATATTGGAAAACATGGCACACTCCTGCCCTCTCCCTTTCATGCAGCGCAGCAAATTGTTTTTGCTGCATTGCTTTGCGTTGAGTGAAATATTGATAAATCGTGCTGTTATGATTTTTTTTTGCCCATCTATTAAACTTGCTATTGTACTAGGATACCCCTCATGTAGCTTTCCTGGCACATTTAGAGCGCGAGAAATGAAGAGGAGGGCATCTGTCCACAATTTCTGATTTGAGAATGATTCAGGCCTTCAAAGCCATACATACTTTTGAGCATGTGTCTTACTCTCAGCCAACCTTAGCTCCTGGTCAGCCAAGCCTCCTGCACTGGAAATCTTTCCCAGCTGAAATGCAATCTCTACTTGACCTTTGATCCTGCTCTCATGGCTCACTCCCTGCCAGTTAAAAGGTCTTTTTTTCAATTACATTATTTTCAACTTGTCACTAAACCTGCCATTGTAAGTATGTTTACATGAGGTAAATGTTTGTACTGTCATGTTCATGTAATCATCCACCACCCAACAATAAGCAACACATGCATGTTCTTCGGTTGGTGCGTCGACTCGTTTCTACCAATGATATCGTGAAACTCTGCAGCACTGTGCTGGGGCTATTCATACTTCCTGTGAGCGCCACTCTTCTCTGTATCTGCTCAAGTCAGAAGAGCCGTGGTACAGCGTAGGGCCCTGACGGGCTGGGAAGGGCCACACTAGACATGGCTGAGGGCTGGTTGGTGTTAGTATACAGCATAGCCATCGAAAAATGTCACCCTCTCTTCCTGCCATACAGCTGAGTTTGTGCTCCTGCCAGGTAAGGGGAAAACAAAGTAAATATTTTGCCATGGATCTGACATCCGATCCTGCGGCAGCACACTTGCACGGCTGGTTCCTCAGATATGATATTGGTGAGGCAGACTCGAATCACATGTCTCAGCTCTAAACACTGTGTGAATCCCAGCAAATTCCCTGGGACAAACACATGTGTATCCAGCAGTATTACTATCTCCGCTTATGCATGTGCTATGTAAAACTGCCAAATTTAAATGTTTATGTCTCATACATGCCAACAGACCCTATTCTATTGGGAGAGTCTCGAATTTTAAAGTCAAAATTGGCTTAATTTTTGTTGTCGCCCGGGTGAAATTGACTCTGCCTCTACTCTTTTGTAACATGCACACGCCACTTTTCTCTTGTAACACACTGTTTGCTACCTCTCACATTTTGTTTGCTTTAGATACTTGCACAAGTGCCACCATTGCCTACGTAACGTTTGTTCTTGTGCTTGAGTGTCTGCCACAGATTGCAGTATTATACCTCTACTTGTACTTTGTTTTCTTTTGTAACCTGCACACATGTCACTTTTTCTTCCAGTAATGCACCGTTTGCTACCTCATGTATTTTGTTTGCTCCCATTTGCCACTTTTGCCTCATGTATCTTAACGTTTGCTTTTGTAATTTGCTCACTTGTAATTTTCTCCTCATGTATCATTACAGTTCCTATTGTGAAGCGCTCTGACGCCTTCGGGTAAAGTCCGCGCTATATAAAAACGCATTAAAAAAATATAAGTCAATTTGGAAGATACATTACCCCAATAATGTTTTCAGTTTCCCTGTTTCTACTTCTGAAATGTTGGCATGAATGCATGAGGAAGTCAGTTAGCTCGGACAACACGCCCATCCACAGGCAGACATGGGGCCTTATTTATGAAGGACTTGCGCCGCCGGTGCGTCACTTTTAAAATGGGGAAAAAGTGACGCACCGGCGGCGCAAGTCCTTCATAAATAAGGCCCATGGTGCATGAACACACCTGGAAACTATGAGAAAATCTGTTGTTGGTCGAGTTAACCCTGCTCAATCAAAAGCCACAAAACCTGTCAGGGTGAATCATTAAAGCCACTAAATGAATCTGTGCTTAACCCTATGTGTAGCTTGGCACAAAAGTAGTAAGACCCATGCATTTTTAAAGTTTAAAGTAAAATCTAGTGCCTAAAAGATAAAAGTGGCAACCGTGGACATTTAGTTGCACGAGCCGGGTCAAAGTTGTAAAATATGGCTAACCACAATGGAGCACGGGTTGGATACAAGAAGTAGATTGGGCCCAGTCAGGCCTTATCTTCAGACTTTTTGTGGTAAAATGTCTCAGAAGGTAGAGTTCAGTGGGACAAGGCTACAGGCGGTGCCCATGGAAGAAGCGTCGTCATTGGTGAGCTGCTGGACAAAGTCACAGTGAAGATTTGTACGTTCAAACTTAGGGGCTTGTTTATGAGAACCCTGCGTCACTTTCTCACCAAGTAAAGTGGTACATGCATGATGCAGGGCTCTCAATACAATTTATGAAGCCATGCAGAGCCACCCTGCGTGGCTTTGAGTGGGCGTATAAATCTTGATTAAGGCAATGCAGTGCAAATTGCTGCATTGCCTTACTCTGCGCCGAAGAGGGGTTCTATCGGCTTTGTAGTGGATTTTCCCGTGCAACACTCATGGATTTTAATGCTGCCCCAGATTCACAAAATCATGTAAACCTGGGGAAGTACCTTATTCATACACCTACTGATGGGAGGCATATTGAGGAAAAATGTATTTATGTCTCCTCGTTTTTTCCCCTTTCTATGTGTTCTGCAACCTTCAGCACACATAGAATGAATAAAACGCCTATTTTATGGGCAGGAACATGTCCCTTCCTGCGCAAAAACAATCCTGCATGCAAAGGAGGCACCCTTGCACCATGCTGTAATGGTGCCTACATTGATGCTAGGCTACCTAAAGAGTACTAGTGCCAGAAGAAAGGACAGGAATGCATCATATTGGGAAATATAGTGCATTCCTACCCTTTCACTTTAGCGAAGGGCAGCACGGAAAGGTACCCTGCAGCATTGTTCGATGAAGGCCTTAGTCTCTTTTTGGGAAGTTGAAAATCTCTGAAGCTGCAGCCTGTAGACGACGAGGACTCCACAAGTCCAGGTACCCGTTTACAGAGGAGTCACTAAACAGGATTTGCTGCTGCAAAGAGAAATATAGTGGAAGCTGCTGTGAAGTCACGCCGATCAGTAATGCACCTTGGACGGATCAAAAAGCAGGCAGGTTCCTGTCTGCTCTTGGTTCTCATAGCAGTTTTTGGGCTAATGTTTTGATTGTGGCTGTTTGTGTAAATTTAACTTCACCACTAAGGGTTCAGGACTGGAGGGGAACCACTTGAGGGGTAGGACTCACTTAGGGGCTCATTAGGATGGCAGACGGAGGCGCATCCACTGTGCTGGCGGTGGCAGTATATGTCCTTTTCCACTCTCCAGCGGCGATCCAAGTGCTGCCATACTATGATGGGCAAACATAGCCAATTTTTCTGTCCGCTGCGGAGTTACCTGAACTGCCAGAAATTTGGCGGTGGAGGGGGAGGAAGTCAATAGAGACACACTGCAGTGCGGAATGATGTTCCGTCCACCGTACAAATCACGATGCCGCAAATAGCCTATCACACCGCCGAGACGGCGGAAGCACGACAGCGGAGAGCAAAACCCAACTCCTAGTCCCCTTTACCCGGTCCTTACCGATATGAATCCAGCTCTTCAAGCTTTTCCGCTGCGGAACCTCATCCACTTCCAGTAAATAATACACTGTCATGGACAATGTCGTAGGTACGCAAATACACAACTCCGCACACAACCACAACACAAAACTCCTGTGCTGACACATGGTTCCTGGCTACAGCAGCCACTGGTGGGGACAGGAACATATCGCCCAGTGTACCCACGCATGTTCTACCTGTCAGAAACTCACCCCTCCACATCCGGGTCACCCATCAACCGTAAAACCACTGTAATGTTCTGGGAAAGTCACCACAGCGGTGAAGACATGGGAAAACCTGCACACAATGTAGTAGGCAGGGCCTGGGCTAGGCATGGGCAGTCTGGCGAGATTCGCAGGGCTCCACCTTTCCCCTTCCCACACTACGCATCACACACCCATTTGGGCACATGCTGTTTGCTCCTCCTATGCCCCCTGCACAATTAATCAGCCAGGTGTAGCCAGACCTCGCACCTCACACATCAAAGGATGAGGTAGACTGGGAAGGTGAGGGTGAAGAGGAACACCCTGCACAGAAGCTCAGGGGCTGGACAACCCCCCTCCTCACACCTACCTTTCACTCATGTGAAGCAAACTGAATATAATTACAAAATGAATACTCACACAGCATATGAACATCCACTGAACTATCCACACTGCTTGTCAAGTCACTCACAAACACCCCACACTGACACACAGCTACATACTCATATTATAGGTCAACAGTACTGGAGGACAATAAATGGGGGCGGCCGAAAGTGAAGTGAACAGGGCTGGAAAACCATGGAACAAGCCACAAATGTGTACATCACATGCAAGCGAAGGAACATATCACACCACCCTTAGGCCATCAAATCAGACATGGGTGGCACAGTGAGTGAAATTAAACCAAAGTGACCTCTGTGCAACAACTCAGGGATACATTAACACAAGCCATGCATAGGCACAGAAATGACAGGAATTGTCTGAAGTCATACAGTGACCAGCCACACATCTATTTCAACTTACTTGACATGTGTATGTCACCAGCACAACACACATGGCTCATTGTCACACTCCCTGACTGTAAAACACAAGTAGGACCTTCGCACATACCCCTCCTCTACCCACCTCACACCCGCAACACTCAACACCTGTGAGAAACACATATAATGGTTAAATTGATGTCCTGTGAGTGCACTGACAACCAATCACACTCCCTGTGGTGCATCCACAAATATCAGACTCACACTCAGGGAATGCCTGCAACCAATGCTGACACAAAAACAATAGCTAAACACAAAGCTCACAAATAACATCCACAGAAGCCCAACAAGTCCAGACATGTGCAGCCAAACAGTGGAAAGGCAATGTGTCCCTAGACAGAACAGGAGTACACAACATTGTCACTCAGGACCAATGCACAGACACCATACCCCAACACAAACAAGAATTGCATCATCGAAAAACAATCATGAACACTAACTGGGATCAATGGGACAATCAGCTAACACAGACAGAGACACCACACCAGTCATCAAGTGAACATGGTGTCTTAGCGTACCACAAGTTTGCACATGCACAATCCTGACAAGTGGCAGGTCAAAATTAGGAGAAAAGACCACCATTGTGTACTCAAAACAAGCTCATGAACAAGAATCCACCTTGCTGCATGTGACAGACACACAAGTAATACACACATCTAAATATATCACAAAGCACAAACTACTCACACACAATGCCACGCAAATAGAACATCACACACACATAGCATCTGTCAGTAGAAAGAGCTAACAGGCCAAACACTGCATACATCCACAACAAAAAATGACAGATGCACATACCAATCCATCACATTGCAAACTCAGCTGGACATCAGGGGGATGCACACCAGGCAAGTACAAGGCAACATACACTGACAGCACTGCATGCCTACCAAGCAGTGTGTGTACACCAGCCAAATCAGTAGCACACATATCTGAGTGCCACACCATGAACTCCCACAATACACATTATCACAGCACACAGAGAACATCGCACTCAGGAAGGGTAGCAGTACCTCAGCAAACACACATACAGATTACCCATCACCAATAGATACACAACTCAGAGAAGCCCAGATGCAAACAACATGACTAGAGGACTGTGCTGCTCAAACATGTACACTGCACATGGGCAACCATGACTGCAAAATAGTAAAAGAAAATAACACATAACCAATTGTGAAATTGTCCTGAGTGGCACATTGGTCCTGTACACAGAGCAGCCTCACACAGCATAGTGTTACAATATGAAGTGGCGGGGAGGCTCACACACTGGCAAGCCATGGGGTGGAAGACATGAGATTGAAGTGGTGTGTACTTCAGTAGTGGACAGGTGAGGAGTGTACAGCACACAAACACATAGCGGAATTACTCACAATGTGTAGGCATCTGAAGCAAAACACTGAGTGCTCCCACACTCCTGTGGGTGACACTTTCCCCATTCACTGCGAGTATGACTCCACATACCACATACCATACTAGATCCAAAATGGGTCAAGTGACAGCAATGCATGAGAAAACTCGCAAATGATGTCAGTGTGGCTGAGCAGGTCTACACAGTCAACACAAACAGTAACAAGACACATGGCTAATCAACAAATTACAACACAGACTTGGTATTCACACACTCTGCATACTCGCAACTGGCAGCAACAACAAGTAGGTGTCCCCCAGGAGTGCAAGGACACACCAACACACTGCACAGTGCCCAACCTACAACTCCTATATGTGCCCACAATCTGAAGCACATGGCAGACAATTGAAACAAACAAGCACTCATTACCTAGATCATATATGTGTGCATTTGGCATTGCAGGGGCACACACACATCAACACTACTGACA
Organism: Lissotriton vulgaris; assembly: GCF_964263255.1. Taxonomy (NCBI): domain Eukaryota; kingdom Metazoa; phylum Chordata; class Amphibia; order Caudata; family Salamandridae; genus Lissotriton; species Lissotriton vulgaris. The sequence continues at coordinate 1,207,656,646 of NC_141695.1, forward strand.
ATGACAGCCCATTCACATTGTATGACCACTCAAGTTCACATATTCAAATGTACCCTTGTGACTAGGAAGACAGGCCTACACAAGATGACCACACATCAATACTGCTGTTCACATCAAGAAAGATCACACAGATATGGACCCAGGCCAGACCGCAAGTAATTCCGTGGATATAACTCACCTCTGTTCTGGTATTGCATCCTAACATGACATGTGTACAATTTAGCAAACCTGACCATAGATTGATTAGGATAAGAGTAGATCATCATAAGCAACCATCGTTGCACCGTCAAGCCTCAATGTCAAGAAGAATTAACATGCCTGTCACCTCTGGCAAACTCTGAAAAAGTAAAACAAGCAATTGGCAATGTTAAAATGGCATACAGAGCATGTGTCACATAAAACCATACCCGTACATAAAACATTTTATTTAGCAAGGACATTGACAAAGCAGACAACAGGAGTAACTGTCTTTATATACATAATACACAGATAGGCATTACAAGTAGAAAACAGCTAGGCCATTAGTCAGTACAAAATCAAAGTATGTACATGTGTCCATAATAATAATAATAAAAAAAAAAATAATAATAATAATAATAATAATAATAATAATAATAATAATAATAATAAACTTTATTCGGTTCTCACAATAGGACACCATAAAAGTTACAAGCTCACTTTAAAAATACATGGTACACATTGTAATAAATATACAATCCCAAACATACAGTACAGTAATTCCAATATGTGTTCAGTAATTAAAATGTAGGAGAAACCTTGCATTGAGTCCATTATATAAATAAAAACATTTAATTGGTAAAAATGCATCATCCAGTTCCTTTAGAATTACAAGCAATTTCTGTACCTTAACGAGCAATTCAGGAATACAGCCACAAATGGGATACAATCGGGTTTTAACAATTGCAAGTAATAGAGAGCGGGGCGTGCCTGTATAAAATTGAACTTTTTTAAAAGGTATTTTAAAAAAAGCCTCCTAGGCGTTTCATAAAATTTACAGAAAAACATAAAGTGCAGCAAATCCTGTGGAGACATGTTGTCGCAACCACATGGTGCTAGCACTTTACCTTTATAATACCCCCTAGGAACAGCTAATAAAAGATGAAAATAATCCATTCTGAACCTGATAAATAAAAATCGCTTGTAAGCAGATAGCGGCAACAATAGGCATGTGTGCATAAGAAACTGCACAAAGAATGGGCATTTAAAGTGACAAACAGCAAGGCCATTGGCCAGTCCAAATTCAAAGTATGTACATGTGTGCATGAGAAACTGCATAGGGAATGGGCATCCAAAGTGACAAACAGCAAGGCCATTGGCCAGTCCATAGTTCAAAGCATGTACATGTGTGCATGAGAAACTGCACAGAGAATGGGCATCCAAAGTGACAAACAGCAAGGCTATTGGCCAGTCCATAGTTCAAAGTATGTACAGGTGTGCATGAGAAACTGGACAGGAAATGGGCATCCAAAGTGACAATAACAGTAAACAGGTGGATTGAGGGTCCTAGGGAATGTTTAACGACCACGCAGTTACTACCCCCTAAACATGATATATACTACAAAAAGAATAACTGTGGGTCTGCGGTACATCTACGTGTGTCGAGATGACTCAAAGTGTACTCTAAGTGTGCTAGTAGAGCACACAACAGGATATCACACTGTGTGGGAAGATATCCACCAGTTACTCTCCCTTTGCCGCCCTTTCATCATTTGAACCACTTCCCAAAGTGGAGGATCTTTGTTGTTGCCACCTATTTTGATGTTAAATGGGAATGGCTAGTTTTGTAAGGTAAGGGGCAAAAGGGGACTAGTGTTAGTAACTGAAAGCAGTGCACGAGAAAGTTGTGAAAAAGAAAAAGTGCTCTATGATGAAATTGGATAGTGAACGCAAAAATATTTTTTATTCTGGTGCCGTCCACTTCCAAAGTTTAAAACAATTCAGTGCAAAATAGCCAGTAGGTTGACCTAATACCTACTGGCCATTAGGTCAACCTACTGGCTTACCTGTACCCTTACCTTACAAAACTAGCCATTCCCATTTAACATCAAAAGAGGTGGCAACAACAAAGATCCTCCACTTTGGGAAGTGGTTCAACTGATGAAAGGGCGGCAAAGGGAGAGTAACTGATGAATATCTTCCCACACAGTGTGATATCCTGTTGTGTGCTCTACTAACACACTTAGAGTACACTTTGAGTCAACTCGACACACATAGATGTACCGCAGACCCACAGTTATTCTTTTTGTAGTATACATCCAAAGTGACAAACAGCAAGGCCAATGGCCAGTCCAAATTCAAAGTAAGTACATGTGTGCATGAGAAACTACACAGGGAATGGGCATCCAAAGTGACAAACAGCAAGACCATTGGCCAGTCCATAGTTCAAAGTATGTACATGTGTGCATGACAAACTGTATAGGGAATGGGTAACACCATACACTGCCATGGAAATCACCACAGCTCTGGGTATACAAATTGGCAGTCCAGGCACCACTGTGGGAGAGATGGCTTTGGGAGGGGGACTTTGCCTCCGATTTGACTGTCAGTTGAAATTGGAGGGGGCTGATTTTCGGGGCCAGTTGGAGAACTGGACCTGGGAGAGAGAGGATCAATTGAGGTAGAGGCATCAGTGGCTGTGGGAGCTTGAGGGCTGCTTGGAACAGGTGGCATGGTGGCACGGGGAGGCGGAGACATGCTTCAATGAGACACAGTGTGTGAGGGTGGATGTGGAGGGCTGAGTCTCCACTTCTTGGGGATTCGATAGGCAAGAACTGTCTTGGTAGGAGTGGAAAGTGGGGCGGGCACAACAGCCTCACTCTCCACCAAAGGTGTATCAGGTGCAGGTGGCTCTCCCTGTGGGGATTTTCTGGATCTGGTGGTACTCTTGGAGTGGCCTTGCCTTTTCCCCTCCATCTCCTGTTGTCCAGGTGAACCCCCCACATTGTGCTCCTGTCCAAGCTTCACAGGGAAGTGGTTGGAAGTTGAGGTTGTTGGTGAATCTGCCTTAGAGAGCTGTTTGTGCTGACTTTTTGCAGGCACCAGCTTCACAGCAAGCAACCTGTTTGTTTGTCTTTGGGAGCGGGTGTGGGGATGGGAGTGTTCTTGGATGCGGGTGATTTGAATGAATGTGAGCTTGAGGCCTGCTTCTTGGCCTGATGCCCCTGAGTGTCACATGAAGGGCTTTTGCCTTTGTGCTCCTGTGTGCCTTTTTTTTGTTTTGGGGATGGTGTCTGTGCTCTGTGCCGCTTGGAGTGCTGCTGTTGTGTGCTGCGTGTGGAGTACTTGGCGCCTGAGGGCTGTGGTGTGTGGTCACTCTCGTCAGGTGGTGACACTGGCAGGGTGGTTGCTGAAGGGATTGGAGCTGGACTTTTGAGCATGTGACAGCTGAATGACTGTCTTCACTGTGGAGGACAAAGATTGGACAGTTGTGTGTAGCCCACCCACGTCAGAATGAATGCCCTCCATGAAGGAAACTACCTGTGCCAGCTTCTTGTCTTGATCCTGGAAGGCATTCAGGAGAGTAGTCTGACCCACAAAGAGCTGGCACAAAAGGTCCACCACCTCCACACTGAGGGCAGCAGTGGAGACAGGGGCAGCGGTGCCTGGGGGGTAGGACACTCTACCCTTCGTAATGCTGCGGGCACAACAGCACTAGTGGTGGTAGCCGGGAGGGTGGGCACTGGACGATGTGTGGTGGAAGAAGTTTTCACACTCTCTGTGCCTGCCAACATCGAGGAGTCACCACTGGAAAAAGATGATGTTGAGGTTGGTGTTTCTGGGCGTGATTCTTTCAGGGCACCCCTGTCCCCCTCCGAGGCACTGGTCACATCAGTGTCAGTGAGCTCATGTGTAGCAGTTGTGCCAGAAGCTTCACTACTGGTGTCCATCCCCTGTCCTTTCATGCCCTCAGTAGATGCTGCAATAAACAGAGACGTAGGTTAATTATAGTGCCATACTCACAAACATATGCAAGCAAAGCACAAAACTAGAATATGATACCCCATGTTGCACACCACCCTGTGAAGTCTGCATGTGCAACCTTAATGCAAAACTCAGAAGATGCATGTAAACATGCATAGTTGACAATAATTACTCATGTGACATTTACACAGCCAAATAGCAGGCCCGTGCCTACTTGTAACCTAACATACTGATCTCTGTAAGCATACCTACGTGCTTGTAGGTGAGATAGATATACATCTCAAGATGTTATCTCAGTCCTATATGGAGTCACTTTAAGGGGACAACACAGATACTGACTCCAAAATGTCCTTTTACGATGGCCATGAGCTACTGATATCCACCATGTTGTGCTTTGAAGCACAACAACTGTTGCACATTGGTTACCAATAGGATGTACAGAGTTCCCCAAAAGAAGGGTAATAGGTTAAGGGAATGACTCTCTCCCTGAAAGTTGTTTAGTAGTGTAACAGGGAATACAGGTAATCCCTTAACGGAACTAAGGATGCCTCACACAACTAAAAGACTGGACGACGGTTGCCATCCTACCTGATAATTGTATTGTATCATCATTGGCCTCCTGCTCCAGCGACAGGCTGGCGGTGCAATGCCTGACGGGTAGCACAGAGTGCTACTCTTTGGTGGAGTTCTTTTGTTCCTGGCCAATAGATGCGTGTGTGTGAGGGGCCTAAAAGGTGAAGGGTTGAGCGTGAGTGGAAGGTTAAAAGAGGTCAGTAGAGTCCACTTCAGATTACTTTATTCATGTGGCTCACTGCCTAATTAAAATTGGTGAAGGGAGGGGTACCGAAGCACAAGGTTTAGGTGATTTGGCTTCGTTCAACCCTCGCCTATGGTGTGGTCAACATGTTTCATGCCTCTAAGGCAATTCTTCAGGACCTTAATATGCTCATCAACTAGAAAGAAAATTCAAACAATTTGAAAGAAATTTCACATACAACCTGCGTGGTGGATATACCAAGGCAGGAAGGAGTCCTACGTGGGTTCCCGCCCCCTAATCCCTGGTAGATGGTCCCCACAGACTGTCCTTGTGGGGCCTGAGCTGTTAGGTAGTTACCTGGTCAGCTCGAGGCACTAGGCTTGTAAGCACCTACCCCTACCACTGCGGCGAGATCGCAGGACAGCCGGTTGCACATTGGTGTCAGATGTATAGTTCTCACAGCTGCACTCAACACAGAGGCCACTTAGAAGCCATTACATCACACTAGAAACATCAAAGAGCTCCTTACTGGCTCAGGTTTGGGATACATGCAGTCACTCACACCCAAAGTCACCCTTCGCAGAATACTCACCCCCAACTTGCTGCTGATGGACCCTCAAATGTCCATCCAGCTCTGGCTGTGTCACTGCCAAGATGTGGGCCATTAGTGGTTTCATGCTCCTGTGCACCAACCTTCCAGTCCAAGGCAGCATCCCCAGAGTAATCTCTGTGATGTTTTTTCTCAGCCAGCAGATGTTATCCCATCTCTTGTGACAGTGTGTGTGCCATTGGTTGGAGACACCCATAGCCCACACCTTGCGTGCAATGGCCCTCCATAAGGCCATAGGCTGGCGGACTTTAAGCTGCAGGCATGAGAGACAAGAAGAGGAAATTTCAGTGACACTGTGTTATGTACCACTGTGTCTCAGTACTGGAGCATGCAAAAATATAGCACACCAATACAGAAATGTTGAGCAGAAACCATACAGCATGACACGTAGTACATTTGCATCAGATAATCGCAGAGAAATGTATGCAGGTATGACAATGGACACAGTACATGGCCATCTCATACACATGCAGAATGCCAGCACAGAAAGCAATGTGAAGAAGGCCCTCATCTGTGATGCAGTATGTGAGTGAGCAAGACATACAATACATTGGAAATGATGTGTCGGACAGACTCACTGTGTCCAATATTACACACCCCTCAATGTCCTAGGTCTCTGAATTGCTCACTGTGTCATGGAGGTCACATTTAGGGACATGATCTTACATTCTCTCACCCTTCTCACAAGGTCTGTCATGTGCAATCCTCAGGCCTAAGATAGCTCATTGAGAAATAGGGTGGCAGACAACACATATGTTTTGCTCTATCCATTTACTGATGAGTCCTTGTTAAATTGGGCAGTATCTGTGCAGGCCAGGGGGACTCACACTGAGGTTAAATGTGGGCCATCAGAACATTCACATGCATGGACAATATTAGAGGGCAAACAGTGCCTACACATGCGAGTCAGTACACATAATGAAAACAATAGAAGGATGATATTTCCGAATTACATTAATCTGATGTGTCATAGGTGAATTTCCACCAAGAGTGTTACCCTCAGACATTACATTCTTGTGCATAACAACTCAGACTGAGTATAGGATGCCTTTGTCTAAGGAAAAAATATCCAAAGGAGGAAAGATATGAGGGAAAACAGGTGGGAGGCGCAACAATGTTGTGGACGAAAACCCTCACTCACCCGAGGGTGACATGCTTCATCATTGGGTTTCTCCAACACAAGGGGATCGCAAGGTACCCCATGTGGGCTATAACTTCCCATAGAGGGAAGGAGCGGGAGTGTAAAGCACGTACTATTGTCAATACCTCAAGGGGGCAATGGGGGCAGAGTGCAAAGATAAAGGAAATGTGAAATAGTGCATTAAAAACTATCTCAGTAGGGGCAACAACTTTATTCTTCTATCCTACGGGATAGTAGATAAAAACAGGTGATGTAGGGTTGAAAACAAATACCCTAGTAATTGGTCAACATGTTTCTGTCTTGATGACATTCTAGTTCTAAGCATTCGTTAGGACCAGTATATAGCAATCACTCTGCTTGCATACATGTGTAAAGTGACAAAAATAAATAAATAAATGCTGTGATACTTAGGCCTCAATTCTTGACACTCGATCGCGGAATCAATCAATACAATTGGTCAGAAGGCATTAAGATCAAAGTTTTTAGACCAACTCAATGGTCTACAAAGTCTCTCTCCATTGCGATTCCTCTCAGATATCGCGTTGGCATTCCCAGTAGACTCTGGCGGTGCAAAGTGAATCAATGAGTTGTCAGTAATGGTAAATGAGACAATAGAGTAGTCAACACATTGATGTGGTGACACAGTCTAACAGACACCTGCCATCAACATGGCAGTGTGGGGGTAAGGATACTCAACAAAGTCAAGGTGAACAGAAGTGCCATCATGGCTGGCTCTTTGACTTGCGTTTGGTTGGTGCATTGCCACCTGATCCTCCAGTGGTGTTTCTAGGACGGTCCCTTTTGGTTTTTCCATGGGGGGCACTGCTGCAAGCTCAGCGGTGTCTGAGGAGTCATCCTGTTGCAGCTCACCCCTCTCTGAGGCCGCAGCTGAGGTAGTGGGAGTATCATCCTGGGGGCCACTGGAGGGAGGTTGAGCTGTCCTTTGGGCCACATGACTGTCCCTCAGAACACCCACAAGATGGCCCATGAGGTCCACGATTTGGCCCATATGTGTGTCCATTGACTTCAGCAGGAGGCGGAGCTCACACACTTCTTCCAAAACCTGGCCCATGTGTCCATGGGTTTGTTCGTATGCCCCAAGGACTCTGGTAATGTTGGCCAGGGCTTTGGTCTCAGTGTCCTCTCAATTTTGTCCCCCAGTTGCCCTCCCACCTGCCCTGCTGTCTCGGTCCTGTGGCGTTGCCACTCAATGCACATGCAGACTCTCCCTGCCCTCCTCTGATTGTGGGATGGTGTGGGTATCCACTGAGGCAGTGTTGCAGGCAGCACTGCTGGTGGTGGTGTTGGTGGATGAGGCTGCACAGGTCATTGCAGCAAGGGTCAGCGCGGTTGTTGTTGCTGAAGTGGTGGTGGTGGGGACAGTGGAAGCCTGGGACATGGTGCACCCTGGCAGTCCAGATGGACCAGGTTCAGGCTCCACATCCAGGAAACGTATGGAGTCTGCACCTGAGAGTCCATGTTTTGAGGGTGGAGACTGGCTCTGCAGGTCGGTGTTGTCTTCTGCAGCAGTCAATTGTTGATCTCCTGTTGAACAGAGGTGAAATGGTCATTAAAGTGCACCCCACAAGCTTAGTGTTAGACATTTGGATGTTACATGTGATTAAGCCTGGGCGTAGTTCGCGTAGCCGCACTCCGCGAGCTACGCGAAGATGCACTTGCACTCCGCGAACTACGCATAGCTCCGCGAGCATGCGTAGTAGCTTGCTTGACCCGTTCGCGAGCCATTTTTCGTCTTCGGGAGCGCCGTGGAACTCTGGAACCTGCTCGATACCACATCTCCAGACGTCGCCTTCCTCACAGAAACATGGATGAACGCCTCCTCAGCGCCTGACATCGCCGTCGCCATCCCGAACGGATACAAGATCACCCGGAGAGACCGCGTCAAGGAGACAGGAGGAGGCATCGCCATCGTCCACAAGAACACCATCCGCATCACGACCAACTTAGACGACACCCTCACAGCCGCTTAACATCTTCACTTCCAGATACACACCGACCCCAAGACCACACTCAGAGGCACCCTCATCTACAGACCCCCAGGACCTCGCACACAATTCAGCGAAGACATCGCAGACTTCATCAGCCCGCACGCCCTCGCCTCCGCTGACTACATCCTCCTAGGGGACCTCAACTTCCACCTGGAGAACAACAACGACAACACCACCACCACCCTGCTGGACAACCTCGCCAACCTCGGACTCATGCAACTGGTGAACACCCCCACCCACTACGCCGGACACACGCTTGACCCAGTCTTCTCCTCCAGCAAATACATCTCCTTCAGCCACTCCACCGGACTCCACTGGACAGACCACAGCTGCGTCCACTTCAGCTTCAGAAAGACCACGACTCACCACCACCCGCAACAGGTTCCCCGCAGGAACTGGAACAAGATCACCACCGACCAGCTCACCACTTCACTGAGCCAGAACCCTCCCACCAGCTCAACGGACCCCAACCAAGCAGCCAACAACCTCACACAGTGGATCACCAATTGCGCTCGCCCAACCAGCCTCGACCACTCGCAGTCTGGCTTCCGCGCCAACCACAGCACCGAGACCGCCCTCATCGCAGCCACTGACGACATCCGAGCCCTGCTCGACAACTGGGAAACAGCGGCCCTCATCCTCCTGGACCTCTCTGCAGCATTCGATACGGTCTGCCACCGCACCCTAGTGCAGCGCCTCAGCAACATCGGAATCCAAGAGAAGGCACTGGAGTGGATCATCTCGTTCCTCACCGGAAGAACCCAGAGAGTCCGCCTCCCCCCATACAGATCCAAGGCCACCGAAGTCATACGCGGATCATCACTCAGCCCCACCCTCTTCAACGTCTACATGAGCCCCCTCACAGCCATCGTATGCCAACACAACCTCAACATCATCTCCTACGCCGACGACACCCAGCTGATCCTCTCCCTCACCAACGACCCAGGAACCGCCAGAACCAACCTACACGAAGGGATGAAAGACGTAGTCGAGTGGATGAGGAACAGCCGACTGAAACTGAACTCAGAAGACAAGACAGAAGTCCTCATCCTTGGATCATCACCCTCCGCCTGGGACGACTCCTGGTGGCCCCCTGCCCTGGGCAGCACACCCAAACCAACGGACCACGCACACACCCTGGGCTTCATCCTGGACTCCTCCCTCTCGATGACCAGACAAGTCAACGCCGTCTCATCATCATGCTTCAACATCCTACCCATGCTCCGAAAGATCTTCCGATGGCTCGCCACCGAAACCAGGAAGACGGTCACACAGGCACTCGTCACCAGCCGATTGGACTACGGAAACACCCTCTATACTGGAACCACAGCCAAACTCCAGAAAAGACTCTAACACATCCAGAACGCCTCCGCACGACTCATCTTGGACATCCCCCGACACATCTCCGGACACCTGAGAGACCTTCACTGGCTCCCCATCAGCAAGAGAATCACGTTCCAACTCCTCACCCACGCACACAAGGCCCTCCACGACCTGGGCCCCAGGTACCTCAACAACCGCCTGACCTTCTACACTCCCACCCGCCAGCTACGATCGACCAGCCACGCCCTCGCCGACATGCCACGCATCCGAAGATCCACCATTGGAGGAAGATCCTTCTCCTACCTGGCAGCCAAGACTTGGAACTCCCTCCCCATCCACCTCCGCCTGACCCAAGACCACCTCTGCTTCAGGAAGCAACTCAAGGCATGGCTGTTCGAGCAGTAGCGGACCCCCCTCCCCCAAGCGCCTTGAGACCCTCTGGGTGAGTAGCGCGCTATACAAATATCCTGATTGATTGATTGATTGATTGCCTGCATGCTCGGGATGTGTAGCGCGCAAAGTTACCCATGAGGTTTGTCCCGCCCGCGTCCCCTTATTTCCGGTCACTACTAACATGTTCGCGAGTTATTCTGTGCCAGATTGCAGTTTCTGCGTGTTCGGCAACTCGATCTTACCGACAAGCATCCTCGCGCACGCGAAAATGCTATTGAGCGCGCGAGAACTACGCTACGCAGCAGTTTGCGGAGTATTCGACAACTTCGCGTTCTCCGCGGAGCGCGGAGTTGCCGAAACTCCGCTAACTCCGCGAACGGAGCGTAGTTCTTCGCCCAGGGTTACATGTGATAGGCCACACAGTTTACATTGATATCACTTTGTATGGCTGCAAGGTACTGAGTATCATGACATGATGTAGAGGTACATATATTACTTGTCCATGGCGTGACATGTCAATAGATATTATGTTCCACGTACAGATTGTGTGAATACAAGGACATGTCATCATCTAACAACTAGCAACAAATCTTTATGTGATGCATCTTTTTTGTTTGCTCTGCATGGAAGACTTTACATCTGAGCAAGAACTAGCCACTGTCATCTTATGCATACCTTTGTCATATCATGTACTTTACTTTCTTTTACCAACTGACCATGCATATTTTGTGTTCATATTGGCCTTTATGCTCTGCCACCATGGCACTTACACATAGCATTCAGTGATGTGCATGATTGTGCCCTGAGTTTCTTCAACATGTGAATTGGTGAATCAAACTTTAATTTCTGTGACAGCTACATATGCTTAGCTGTCTGCACACTGGAAGTGTCTATTGGATCTATGCCAAGTTGGTCATATGGCTCCATGCCTTTTGAGAGGAATGGCAGGGTGCATGCCTACCTACCTGTTCTGTGACACAGTTGAGGGGAATTGCTGCCACATGGTTCTGGGTTGGGGGGTGTACCATCATGCTGAGCTTTGGGATAAGGTGGCCTGTTGGGAGTTATAGTGCTGGCTTCCCACCCACAAACACCCCTCACTTTTAAGATGGCTAACTACCTGTAAGTTTGATGTGAGCAAACACCCCACTCTGTTAAGATGGCTACCTACCTGTACGTTTGATGTGAGCAATACAATGGCTGCCACATGGTTGTGGGTGGGGGGAGAGCTCCATCCTGCTGAGCTGTGGGACAAGGGGGGATGGTGGCAGTTGTAGTGCTGGCTTTGTAGGAGAGTAGGGTCTGCTATCCTATGGTCACCCCAAATTTTTGCTTTTTGCTTCACTGGTTTCTGACTTAATGTGGCTGTGGGCCTGCCAATCAGACCCACAGCCTGCTGTTCTCTCTCTAAATTAATGCCAATGCACTTTAGGTGCATTACGAATTGGAACTGGTTCACCTTATGAGCCCCTGTATTAGTGCACCCTAGGTGCCCAGGGCATAGGTGTATCCAAGGCCTACCAGGGTCTGCAGCATGTATTATGCCACCCCTGGCCTGGCCTCCATATTTGACACAACTGGCTGATCACTCAGCTGGGGTAAGTCGGTGTAACCACCTCTTACTTAGGTACCGTATGTCTGTGCCTAACCCTAAACTGGACACATATGTTCCTATCAGCCACTCCTATGGAAGGCCTCATCAATCCTGGAGGCAGAGTGCTTGGAAATATGTGAGATGGTGCTCTAGCATGAGCTGAGCCTGTCTGCAGCTGTCGGGAACCACTCCCTAAGCTGTTCCGGGATATTGCCATACCATATACTCTTAAGTGCATTATAATCCTCGCGGTTATTTGCTATCTTTGGTTTGGCTTTATCAAAACATGTCGAGTAAGGTGTCATACAAATTGGAATACTATCCCCTCGCCAATTCTGGCGACGGGGATAGCATTCCACCCTTCTAGAGGGACACGACATGTGTGTAGCCTTAACCCCGGTTAAAGTTAAACAGAGCCTCAGCATCACAAAATGGATGCTGCCACCACAGACACGAGTCTGGCCTCCTGCTGCTGACCGAAACTCGGCAGATGGTGGCCTGGACAAAGGGTTTCCTGCCTGGGGAGGTGCGAGCACCACCCCAGACAGGGTTTTGTGTATTGGGTAGGACAGGGCTGAATAGAATCAGACATGCCCGGGGCACACAAGGTGTCCCCGTGCATAGGCCAGTCCAAACCGGTTCTGGGGCCTTCCAGCCCCAGTCCTGGCGAGGAGCTGGACAAAGGAAAGGGGGTGTAGCCGCCCCCCTTCCTGGTTCCTCCCAGAGGAGGGACCTAGTAGGTGATCCACCCCTCAGATTGGGAATAAGAGCGGGAGCAGTGCCATTGCACAGCAGATCTTCCTGAAATCAACTTTAAACAAGAAGAAGACTGGACTTCGACATTCTGCTGCACAGAAGACTGAAGAGAATCTCCCTTGTGGCCTAGGAGTGGCCACCCTGTGAACACAGGTACCAACCAGCAACTCGACGTCTGCTTTGCCGCCGCCTCCCGCCGGAGACCGAGCCCAGAGCCCGACAAGAACCAGACTCCCAGACCTCTCAGAGCCCGATCCACAGTCCCTGCAAAGAAGGGACCCGTGGAGGCACCGAGTGACGTGGGACTGGACCTCTTGAAAGACACTCGAAAAGCTGACCGCGCAGCTTCTGAGGCATCCTCGACGTTGTGCTTTGGGGACTGAGAACCCCCACCACCGAGCAGCCGTTGCACCGAAGATCAGCCCTCCAGCATCTCCACGATCTGCGTGGGGCCCTTTTGCATTGTGCCACTCGACGCGCCATCCCGGCCACTAGCCACGTGGTCAGCGGCCATCTTGGCGACGAAACCGAAGATTTACACAGCAGGTCTGGTTGCTCCAGACCTACCCAAGCTCCTGTGAAAAGGAGCACCCGCTCTGACCTTGCTGGTCTGAGTGTTAAGCATCTTTCAACTTCTGCCTGGCTTGCCTTTGCCAAGGCCTGTTTGCTCCGATCGCGGTGCCGACACCGCCAACAGCGAAAAGGCTGCGTGGGACCGCTCGTGACCGACTCCTGGACGTCCTCAACCCCGGGTATCCACGTGGCTGCAGAAAGAAGCTACCTGACAACGCCTGTTTGCACCCGACATCGCCTGGTTCCAATCTGGTTCCACGGTAGTCACTGGCTAGTGACTTTGAACACTGTCCCCTCTGCTTTCAGGTCTTCACATCTTCAGATCCACCCTTGGATCCACCGTAACACTTCTCATCGAGCCGCCTGCAGCATCTTCAGCTCCAAGCACCATCGACCAGCGTGACGAAACCCGACACGACTTCGACCCTGTGCACCCGCTTCCTGTGGGTGAGGTAACTCAGCTCCGCCGGTGCTCCTGCACTGGTACACATCCCAAGGGCCTGTGTTTTAAGTTTCAGCTCCGTAGGTCACTCGGAAGGTTCCTAACTTTCTAACTTTGTACTTTTTACGCACCATAGACTTTACATTGGAAAGTGCGTGCACTTTGAACACTGCACCCGAGTCCCGTGGGCCTTTCCCGACTTAGTCATTGCCAGTCTCGAATAGCTCCAGCAATTCCCAAGGCCCTAGGCCTCTTCACTTTCCTCTTGGTATCCCTTATACCACTTTCTTAGTATATGGTTTAGGTGGCCCCTAGGGCTCATCCATATTGTGCAACTTTTGTGTATTTTAAACTGTCTTGTGATTTAACGCTTGTGCTTCTGTGCTCATAAAGAGTCCAGGGGATTTTATAGTTAATAAATCAATATATATTTTCAATATATATCTGTGTGGTGTCCCTTTCATTTGGTATTCAAGGGGGTTGTGTATGGTATAACAGCTGGCTTCACATGCCTTTCAGAGTTTAGCCTAAGACTGCTTTGTCCACGTTACCACTAGGATAACTGGTCTACAAGGTTGAATTACAACCATCATCATAAGGGTTGCTTGGCATGGTACAAAGTGATCACTAAGAATTAGTGAGCATTATATACCAGGCCAACTTCTCACATTGGTGAGCAGCGGATTGGGATCTGAGCTTGCTGTTGTTTTACCATTACAATCTTTGAGATTATCATTTGAAAGATCATACAGGTACCTGCTAGGTACATATAAAACAAGACTAGTATACTTAAGTTCTACTGAACTTAGTTGTTGTAGAGCAAAGGGAGTAGCACACCCTAGCTACAACTACTAGATAGGTTTAGTAGGTAAACACCAGTGTAGGTAGATTGCAACACATCCACCCACACTAGAGCAATGTCTGGAGCAGAGGGGTCCAGTGGACTTACTCCTGTTGAGAGTGACCCTCCAAGGGCACCATCCAAATTTGCTATTTTTTCCTTTAAGGAATTAAGACAGCTTTGTGTCTTAAGGGGTCTGAAGACAGGGCCTTCCCCTACTACAGACCACCTAAGAGAGCTCTTAGACCAGTCTGAGACTCTAAAGCCCTCTAAAGCAAACCCCACAGGGGATGCTGAAGGAGGCCATCCTTCAGAGGATGACACTGTAGACCCCCCTGCCCCTATCATCCTGGTAGATGAGGAAGCCTCCACCACTGGAGCTCCTCAGGTAGATGAAGAGGAAGAGGAAGAGGAGGAGGTGGAAAGCAGTGAGTCAGATGATGACAGAGATAGTCAGGTGCTGGTCAGTAGACTGAACCAGGCTAACTTAAGTCAACTTGGGAATGAATCAGGTAACAACCCATTCAGACCCCCAGGTGGACTTAACCAGGGGCATAGGAGGAGGAGGAGTCACTCAGGTGAATCCAATACCTCCCATGTCTCTAGAGGCTCTCATGGTCACTCCAGGAAGGAGATGACTAGCCCTCAGAGAAGGGAACATGAGGCCAAGATGAGAGAGGCTGAGCTTAGGATCCAGAGGCAAGAGTTAGAGGTTGCCCTGGCTAAGGAGAAACTTGCTAGAGCAAGACAGCCTAGAGAGAGTGGGGTAATAGAACCCACTGGTGGCAGCAATATCCACAAGGATAAAGACAGGTCTTTTGATAATAGAAACCTGAGTAAGATTGTGCCCCCCTACAAAGCTGGGGATGATATCCACAAATGGATGACTGCACTTGAGAGAGCCTGCAGAGTACAGCAGATCCCTCAGGAGCAGTGGGCAGCAATCTTGTGGCTCTCCTTTGAAGGTAGAGGCCGAGACAGACTCCTCACAGTTAGTGATGGGGATTCTAGAAACTACCTGGTCCTGAAGAGTGCTCTGATTGATGGGTTAGGCTTAACCACTGAACAGTACAGGTTAATGTTCAGAGATACCCAGAAGACACAGACTCAGGACTGGTCTGAATTTGTTGAGTGTGCCACTAAGGCTCTGGAGGGATGGTTGCTGGGAAGCAAGGTTACAGACTATGAAGGATTGTATAATTTGCTGATGAGAGAACAAATTTTAAATAATTGTCAGAACCAGCAGTTGCATCAACATTTGGTTGACTCAGATTTGACCTCTCCCCAAGAATTGGGAAAGAGGGCAGATAAATGGGTAAGAACCAGAGTTAAGCAAAAGAACCAGAACCAGAACCAGGGTGGTGACCAGAAGAAAACAGACCAGAAGGGTGGGGAGCAGAAAGCTAAAGACCAGAAGTCTTCAACAGGGCCCCAAACTGAGACAGAGGGTGGGTCCCAAACTTCCAAGAAGAAGAAGAAAGAAGGTCAGAAGAAACCCTGGTGTAAAACTTGTAAGAACACCTCTCACTGGACAAGTGAGTGTAAAAAGGGTGGAGCCCCCAGCACTGCAGCCCCTAAGGCACCTGCACCCACTAGTACAGTTAGCAGTGCTGGTCCTCAAGCCAAGGGATTAGTGGGTATCACTTTGGGAACTGAAGGAGATTCTGACCTAGTCAGAACCCTTACACAGGCTGTTCTGGTTTGTGAAGGGGACATAGATTTGACCCCTGACATAAGTCCCAGTAACTTGGGCAAATACAGACAGACGCCTTTGATCAACAATAAAGTGGCTCAAGCTTACAGGGACACATGTGCCAGTGTCACTATGGTGACACCTAACTTTGTGGACCCTGGACAATACATGCCAGGCGATGATTACCTGGTGACCAATGCCAGCAATGTCACTACTACACATAGTGTGGCACTTGTTAACTTTTCCTGGGGAGGGGTAACTGGCCTAAAGAAAGTTGTGGTTAGTGCTGATCTCCCAGTAGAATGTTTGTTGGGCAATGACCTGGAGAACTCTCTATGGTCAGAAGTTGAGTACAGGACTCATGCAGAGATGTTAGGGATATCATCACATGTCCTTGCTGTGACCAGGTCACAGGCCAAAAAGTGCCTCTCTGAACCTCAGGTCTTGGATCCTGGAACAATGGACCAAGTACCTTCCAAGAAGAAGAACAGGAGGGTTAAGGCTGCGTCTTCCCAACTGCCTACAAGTGAGGATCAGGCTTCACAGGAAACTGATCTTGAGACCCCTGAAGGAACTGTCTCTGAAGAACTTGAACCTGATCAGGTTGAGTTTCTGGGGACAGGGGGACCTTCTAGGGCAGACTTGGGGCAGGCTCAGTTAACCTGTCCTTCTCTTGAACCCCTCAGACAGCAGGCTGCTGCTGAGGCTGCTGGGAATGCTCAAGGTGCCCATAAAGTATATTGGGATGATGGACTCCTTTATTCAGAGGCTAGAGACCCCAAGCCTGGTGCTACCAGGAGGTTGGTTATACCTCTGCAATTTAGGGGCTTCCTACTCACCTTGGCCCATGATATTCCTTTAGCAGGACACCTAGGCCAGAACAAGACTTGGGACAGGCTTGTCCCTCACTTTCACTGGCCTCACATGTCTGAAGACACCAAGGAGTTTTGTCGCTCCTGTGAAACCTGCCAAGCCAGTGGTAAAGCAGGTGGAACAACAAAGGCCCCCCTGATACCACTACCTGTGGTGGGGGTTCCCTTTGAAAGAGTGGGGATTGATATTGTTGGTCCAATGGATCCCCCTACAGCATCTGGGCACAGATTTATACTGGTGGTAGTGGATCATGCCACCAGGTACCCAGAGGCAATTCCCCTTAGGACCACAACAGCTCCTGTTGTGGCCAGGGCCTTACTTGGAGTTTTCTCCAGAGTGGGGTTTCCTAAGGAGGTAATATCAGATAGAGGTGCCAACTTCATGTCTGGATATTTGACAGCTATGTGGAAGGAATGTGGTGTCAACTACAAGTTCACCACTCCTTATCACCCACAATGCAATGGGCTTGTTGAGAGATTTAACAAGACCCTAAAGGGCATGATTAAAGGATTACCTGAAAAGCTCAGGCGAAGATGGGACATCCTTCTGCCCTGCCTTTTGTTCGCTTACAGAGAGGTCCCTCAAAAGGGGGTTGGCTTCAGCCCCTTTGAATTGTTGTTTGGGCACCCTGTAAGAGGACCCCTGTGTCTAGTGAAGGAAGGATGGGAGTTACCTCTCAAAAAGCCTAAACAGGACATAGTGGACTATGTACTTGGTCTCCGCTCCAGGATGGCAGAGTACATGGAAAAGGCATCTAAAAACCTTGAGGCTAGCCAAGAATTACAAAAAGCTTGGCATGACCAAAAGGCTGTCCTTGTTGAATTTCAGCCTGGACAGAAGGTATGGGTGTTGGAGCCAGTGGCCCCAGCAGCACTCCAAGACAAATGGTCTGGACCCCATACAATTCTGGAAAAGAAGGGAGAGGTTACCTACTTGGTGGACCTAGGAACTCCCAGGAGCCCCCACAGGGTGCTCCATGTAAACAGATTGAAGGCATATGTCAGCAGGGCAGACATGGGCTTGCTCATGGCTACAGATGAGGGACAGGAGGAAGAGAGTGACCCTCTCCCAGACCTGCTCACTCAGAACCCTGAGGATGGCTCAGTTGATGGTGTGGCCTTAGGTGGCAGCCTCACTGAACATCAGCAACATGACTGCAGACAAGTTCTACAGGCATACAGGCATATGTTCTCATTGACACCCAGTCAGACTAACTGGTGTACACATGTGGTGGACACTGGTGACAGTCTTCCTGTAAAGAGCAAAATTTACAGGCAACCTGACCACGTCAGGGACTGTATAAAGACTGAGGTGCAAAAGATGCTGGAATTAGGTGTCATTGAGCCTTCAGAGAGCCCCTGGGCTAGCCCAGTGGTTCTGGTCCCCAAACCTTACACCAAAGATGGCAAGAGAGAGATGAGGTTCTGTGTGGATTACAGAGGACTCAATGCTGTCACCAGGACAGACGCACACCCTATTCCAAGGGCGGATGAGCTCATTGACAAGTTGGCTTCTGCCAAATATTTGAGCACATTTGACTTGACAGCTGGCTACTGGCAAATCAGGTTAGCTGAGGAGTCTAAAGCCAAGACAGCATTTTCTACCCCTAGTGGGCATTATCAGTTTGTGGTGATGCCCTTTGGTTTGAAAAATGCACCTGCCACCTTCCAAAGGTTGGTGAATCAAGTCCTCACTGGGTTGGATGACTTTTGTGCAGCTTATCTGGACGATATTGCTGTCTTTAGCTCCACCTGGGAGGATCACCTGGTCCACCTGAAGGAAGTGCTTGAGGCTCTGCAGAAGGCAGGCCTCACTATCAAGGCAACAAAGTGCCAGATAGGGCAGAGTAAGGTTGTATACCTGGGCCACCTTGTAGGTGGAGGCCAAGTTCAACCACTGGAGAGTAAGATCCAGACCATCAAGGACTGGTCCCCTCCAACTACCCAGACTCAGGTCAGAGCTTTCTTGGGCCTGACTGGGTACTACAGGAAGTTTGTTAAGAACTATGGGTCCATTGTGACTCCTCTTAATGATCTGACATCCAAGAAGATGCCCAAAAAGGTTCAGTGGACAGAAATCTGTCAAAAGGCATTTGATGACCCGAAGAAGGCCATGTGCTCTGCACCTATCCTGAAGAGTCCTGACTACTCAAGAGAGTTCATTGTCCAAACAGATGCTTCTGAGTTGGGAGTTGGGGCAGTGCTTTCACAGCTTAATGTAGATGGCCAGGACCAGCCCATTGCTTTCATTAGCAGAAGGCTGACCCCCAGAGAGAAACGTTGGTCAGCTATAGAGAGGGAGGCCTTTGCTGTGGTGTGGGCCCTGAAGAAGTTGAGACCATACTTATTTGGCACTCACTTCAAGATTCAGACCGACCATAAGCCCCTCCTATGGCTTAATCAGATGAAGGGTGAAAACCCCAAACTACTCAGGTGGTCCATTTCCCTACAGGGGATGGACTTTACAGTGGAGCACCGCCCAGGGACTGACCATGGCAACGCAGATGGTCTCTCCAGGTACTTCCACTTAGAACATGAAGACACAACTGGTCAAGGTTAGTCTAATGTCCCTGCGTTTGGGGGGGGGTTATGTAGGAGAGTAGGGTCTGCTATCCTATGGTCACCCCAAATTTTTGCTTTTTGCTTCACTGGTTTCTGACTTAATGTGGCTGTGGGCCTGCCAATCAGACCCACAGCCTGCTGTTCTCTCTCTAAATTAATGCCAATGCACTTTAGGTGCATTACGAATTGGAACTGGTTCACCTTATGAGCCCCTGTATTAGTGCACCCTAGGTGCCCAGGGCATAGGTGTATCCAAGGCCTACCAGGGTCTGCAGCATGTATTATGCCACCCCTGGCCTGGCCTCCATATTTGACACAACTGGCTGATCACTCAGCTGGGGTAAGTCGGTGTAACCACCTCTTACTTAGGTACCGTATGTCTGTGCCTAACCCTAAACTGGACACATATGTTCCTATCAGCCACTCCTATGGAAGGCCTCATCAATCCTGGAGGCAGAGTGCTTGGAAATATGTGAGATGGTGCTCTAGCATGAGCTGAGCCTGTCTGCAGCTGTCGGGAACCACTCCCTAAGCTGTTCCGGGATATTGCCATACCATATACTCTTAAGTGCATTATAATCCTCGCGGTTATTTGCTATCTTTGGTTTGGCTTTATCAAAACATGTCGAGTAAGGTGTCATACGAATTGGAATACTATCCCCTCGCCAATTCTGGCGACGGGGATAGCATTCCACCCTTCTAGAGGGACACGACATGTGTGTAGCCTTAACCCCGGTTAAAGTTAAACAGAGCCTCAGCATCACAAAATGGATGCTGCCACCACAGACACGAGTCTGGCCTCCTGCTGCTGACCGAAACTCGGCAGATGGTGGCCTGGACAAAGGGTTTCCTGCCTGGGGAGGTGCGAGCACCACCCCAGACAGGGTTTTGTGTATTGGGTAGGACAGGGCTGAATAGAATCAGACATGCCCGGGGCACACAAGGTGTCCCCGTGCATAGGCCAGTCCAAACCGGTTCTGGGGCCTTCCAGCCCCAGTCCTGGCGAGGAGCTGGACAAAGGAAAGGGGGTGTAGCCGCCCCCCTTCCTGGTTCCTCCCAGAGGAGGGACCTAGTAGGTGATCCACCCCTCAGATTGGGAATAAGAGCGGGAGCAGTGCCATTGCACAGCAGATCATCCTGAAATCAACTTTAAACAAGAAGAAGACTGGACTTCGACATTCTGCTGCACAGAAGACTGAAGAGAATCTCCCTTGTGGCCTAGGAGTGGCCACCCTGTGAACACAGGTACCAACCAGCAACTCGACGTCTGCTTTGCCGCCGCCTCCCGCCGGAGACCGAGCCCAGAGCCTGACAAGAACCAGACTCCCAGACCTCTCAGAGCCCGATCCACAGTCCCTGCAAAGAAGGGACCCGTGGAGGCACCGAGTGACGTGGGACCGGAACTCTTGAAAGACACTCGAAAAGCTGACCGCGCAGCTTCTGAGGCATCCTCGACGTTGTGCTTTGGGGACTGAGAACCCCCACCACCGAGCAGCCCTTGCACCGAAGATCAGCCCTCCAGCATCTCCACGATCTGCGTGGGGCCCTTTTGCATTGTGCCACTCGATGCGCCATCCCGGCCACTAGCCACGTGGTCAGCGGCCATCTTGGCGACGAAACCGAAGATTTACACAGCAGGTCTGGTTGCTCCAGACCTACCCAAGCTCCTGTGAAAAGGAGCACCCGCTCTGACCTTGCTGGTCTGAGTGTTAAGCATCTTTCAACTTCTGCCTGGCTTGCCTTTGCCAAGGCCTGTTTGCTCCGATCGCGGTGTCGACACCGCCAACAGCGAGAAGCCTGCGTGGGACAGCTCGTGACCGACTCCTGGACATCCTCGACCCCGGGTATCCACGTGGCTGCAGAAAGAAGCTACCCGACCACGCCTGTTTGCACCCGACATCGCCTGGTTCCAATCTGGTTCCACGGTAGTCACTGGCTAGTGACTTTGAACACTGTCCCCTCTGCTTTCAGGTCTTCACATCTTCAGATCCACCCTTGGATCCACTGGAACACTTCTCATCGAGCCGCCTGCAGCATCTTCAGCTCCAAGCACCATCGACCAGCGTGACGAAACCCGACACGACTTCGACCCTGTGCACCCGCTTCCTGTGGGTGAGGTAACTCAGCTCTGCCGGTGCTCCTGCACTGGTACACATCCCAAGGGCCTGTGTTTTAAGTTTCAGCTCCGTAGGTCACTCGGAAGGTTCCTAACTTTCTAACTTTGTACTTTTTACGCACCATAGACTTTACATTGGAAAGTGCGTGCACTTTGAACACTGCACCCGAGTCCCGTGGGCCTTTCCCGACTTAGTCATTGCCAGTCTCGAATAGCTCCAGCGATTCCCAAGGCCCTAGGCCTCTTCACTTTCCTCTTGGTATCCCTTATACCACTTTCTTAGTATATGGTTTAGGTGGCCCCTAGGGCTCATCCATATTGTGCAACTTTTGTGTATTTTAAACTGTCTTGTGATTTAACGCTTGTGCTTCTGTGCTCATAAAGAGTCCAGGGGATTTTATAGTTAATAAATCAATATATATTTTCAATATATATCTGTGTGGTGTCCCTTTCATTTGGTATTCAAGGGGGTTGTGTATGGTATAACAGCTGGCTTCACATGCCTTTCAGAGTTTAGCCTAAGACTGCTTTGTCCACGTTACCACTAGGATAACTGGTCTACAAGGTTGAATTACAACCATCATCATAAGGGTTGCTTGGCATGGTACAAAGTGATCACTAAGAATTAGTGAGCATTATATACCAGGCCAACTTCTCACAGGCTTCCCACCCACAAACAGCCCTCCCTGTGAAGATGGCTACCTACCTGTAAGTTTGATAAGAGCAAACACCCCTCCCTGTCAAGATGGCTACCTACCTGTAAGTTTGATGTAATGTAAAATTTTATTTATATCGCGCAGCAATCGCTCCAATGGAGCATCTAGGTGCTACCTCCAGCAAATTACCAAATGACAAAGTGACTCAGAGTTGGACCAAAAACAAAGGCATGTGACAATAGAATGGTACCACATGGTTGTTAGTGTGGGATGGAGTGTTCCATCCTGCTGAGCTTTGGGACAAGCTGGCCTGGTGGGAGTTGTAGTACAGTCTTCTCACCCTCAAACATCCCTCCCTGTTAAGATAGCTACCTACCTGTAAGTTTGTGGAGAGCAATGAAAAGGCTGACACATGGATGGAGGTGTGAGGTAGAGTATTACATCCTGCTTTGGGACTAGGCTGCCTGGTGGGACTTGTAGTGCTGGCTGTCTGTACACATGCCTCCATGAAAATATTACTAGCTACCTCAGATGGAGTAAATGTTGGACCTGTGAGACATGTGTTGGGGAGAGTGTGGTGCACATGAGTGCATTTGGGCCTTGGGGGTGTCTCTTTGTAGTTGTGCAAGACAGTACATAGCAGTGTAATGGGACACATTTGTTGGTAATAACCAGCCTCCACTCCCCCGGCTATTCCTGTGAGACTCTCTGGATGCAGTATGGCAAACACCTTCTCCTCCCATTCGGCGAATATTCGTAGTGGAATGGGAGGGCCACCGCCAGTCATCTGAGCCAGCTTACAGTTCTTGTTGTTCTGGTCTTTCACCTTGGTCTTGAGGTCATTCCACCTCTTCCTGATCTCCTTCTGATCTCCTTCTGGGAGCGCAGGATGGTCCCTACTGCATTGACCTTGTTGACTGACCATGCCCACCTTTGATGTTTGGTGGGTAATGGTGTCTGTTGGACCAGGTTTCCAAACACATGTGGTTCTACTCTGATTACCTCATCTACCATCACTGACAACTCATTGTCAGTGAATTTGGGCATTATCTTCTGTGCCATGATGTGTGATGTGCAAATGGGTTAAATGTGCAGGTGTGAAGGTTGTGGTGTTGATATGGGTGGTGTGTGTCTGGTTGTGATGGTGTGATGTGTGCAGATTTGCATCTCCTTTGTGCTGTGGGGTTGGGACCTTCAGTTGTAGAGTAGTACAAAGGATTCTGGTCAGGGAAGGGGCTGGTTTTATACTCAGCTATGTGGGTGGGTCAAATGGAGTGTTCCTGTCAGATGTGCTGCGTGGGTTGACCTGGGATTTATATTTTTAGTTGCCATGGGATATGTCATTGGGGTGTTTTAGGTGTTCTTTGAGGCTGAGCCAGATTAATGGCCACAATTGGCAGCCTCGTTGTGTGTTTGCTTTCAACCATCATTACTCTTCGGAGTAACTGCAGCAGTCAGAATACAATAGCCCTTCCGCCGGCTCTCCCATTCATCTATAGTTGCAATCGCGGCTGTTGGAAACAGCTGATCATTCCGCCATCACCGCACTTGGATCCTAATTTCATGTGCAGTCAATCCGCTGGCTGTGCGGCGGTTTTGGGTCTTCCCACAGCAAATTCGATCACCGCAAACAGATTTTCACCTGCTCCACACACTTCCGGCGGACTTTCATGGAATATGCCCACCACAGTCGGATTGCTCTGGCGGTTCATCTGACAGTTCATCCTAATCTGACCTCTGGTTTTCCAGCGGTACATGTGGACGGTTAATTTCCGCTACCACGGCGGTCAAAATGGTTTTCTGACCGTCATTCTAATCAACCCCTAAGTCTGGGTCCCGGTGTGTGTTCAGGATGGCTGAAGCCTTTTCTGTCCCTGAGGCTCTGTTTAGGAGGGCAACCCACTAGCCCTTGTAGTCACTCTGGTAGTCCTGTGTTCAACAAGAACAATAGGGGGCAAATAGCAAAACAGGTCTCTGATGGTTCAAGGCAGGATTCAGGCAGCAGATCAGTCCTTCAAGTCCTTCCAGGTATGGAAAGCAGTCTTCTGAAATATACAGCTGACCACAGCTGCAGGCAGTCCCCTGAGAGTACTTCTTCATGTCCAGAATGTGAACTAAAGAGTGGGTCTGAAGGTCCTATGTTTAGACCTAGGGCCTTCTCTGAAGTTTCCAACAAATTTGCCTTGAAGTGCTTGAAGTTTCCTGTCTCCCCTGGCACCAGGCTGGCTATCTGAACAATGCATTTGTGACAATGTCTTTGTGTAAAGGCAGGGCACAGCCTATTCAGTTCCAGTGGGGCTGTGCCCAGCTCCACCTCCCACCCTGATAGTGGTGGCCCAACCCCACACACTTAGTCCCCCTATTGTGTGGCTGTCTAGGACGAATAAACAGAGTCCAACTGCACCCAGTTATGTGACCCCGGAATAGGCACCAAATAGTTATGTCATTAAAACGCTTACTTTCTAAGACTGGCATTTTCAAAATACTAACTTAAAGTCCGACTTTACCAAAGGATTTTAAATTACAGTTTTGCAGATACCCACCATGAAAACTTCCCCTGTTCCCAATCAAAAATTAGCACTTATTTATTTAATAATGCAACCCAATGTTATCCTGTGGGAGAGGTAGGCCTCACAATAGTGAAAAATGAATTTAGGGGTTTTTCACAACCAGTATATGTAAAACCTGAAAGTACAAGGCCAACTTTTTAATTACAATACATCCTGCCCTATGGCTACCTAGAACCTATCTTAGGGGTGAGGTATATGTAATAAAAGGGGAATTCACAGCCTGGCAAGGATTATTTTTTATGCCAAGCCAAATTAACAGTTTAAAATTGTATTCAGGCTTCAATGACAGCCATGGGATAAGCCATAAGGGGCTGCTTAAGCAGGTGGCACAAAAAGTGCTGCCGGACCAGTAGCATTTAATTTACAGGTTTGGCTTTGCAGTTCAGGATGGAGTGTTCCCATGAGGTGCAGGGTCAAGACTGATTTGCATGTGGCTGGGTGCAAACTCAGTTGACATGGTGAGCAAAAGAACAATGGGAGAGGAGATGGCCTAACAGCTAGGGCAGTCAACCTCAAATCTGGGGAACTGGGTTCGAGTCAATGACGCTGAAACATCCTGGGATTCTGGGCAAATTATTTAATCTCCCCATGCCTAACTAAAATGAATGTGTGTCCTCATGTAATGTAACTGGAGTTATGTAAAGCGCTCTGATACCCGATTCGGGCCAAGTTCGCGCTATATAAAACTCTGAAGTGCTACTTTGAGGTATTGCCAGTTGTTAGATTGCAAGCATGCTCCCATCACGTTTCGTGTGTTTCATATACTGCCCTAAGTGGCATGGGTGTGTCCAGACTTGGGTCCCGTGCTCACTGTGGCACTGGAACCAAGCTGTACCCGGCTGATGAGCCCATAATTAGAGCAAAACAGGTCTTGGGTTGCATGTGTTCCAGTTAAGGGAGGACCTGGTTTGGCAGTTCAGGTTGGACTGTTTGCATGAGGAGCCGGGTCAATACTGATTTGCATATGACTGAGCCCAAACTAAGGTGGCATTATGAGCAGCAGAATGATGAGTTAGAATGCTACCCTGAGCTATTGCTAGTGTTAGACTTATTGCAAGCAGCCTCCAATCACCTTTTGTGCATTTCATGTATTGCCCTAAGTGGCATGGGTATGCCCAGACATGGGTCCGTGCTCACTGCGTCCCTTGAACCAATCTGTATCCGGCTGAGGAATCCATAACTAGGGCAAAACCAGTCCAGCGTTGCTTGTGTTCTGGTTCAGGGAGGACCTGGCTAGGCAGTTTGAGATGGACATTTCCCATGAGATGCAGGGTCAAGACTGATTTGCATATGGCTGGGCCCAAACTGAGGTGGCACGGTGAGCAAGAGGACAATGGGTTGGAATGCTACCCAGAGCTATTGCCAGCGGTTAGACGTATTGCCAGCATCCACTATTCACCTTTTGTGTGTTTCACCCTTGTTTCTGCACCATCTGTTTGGCTCCAAGTTCGGAGGATAATTTCAGTATTTGTTAAGTGCAACTGTTACCTTGCAGGTATGCTGGTGCTGAGCGTAGAGTGAGTCGGGCCGGGAGTGCTGTCTAGATCTTAGGGAAACAACCAGGTTTGAACACGTCTTCTAAACGGGAGAAGTTCTCTAATTTGTCTAATTTCCCAGGGAAGTTTGTTCCACAATCTGGCTGCTGCCACTCCAAAGCATCTACCTCCTGACCTGACTTTCTTAAAGATTGGCACCTTCACCAGTCTGGCCGAGGACGAGCGAAGCAATCTCGATGGAGTGTACCAGTCAAATTTGTTCCGCAGAATCAATGGTCCACCCCCATGAAGTGCTTTAAAAACGAGACAGAGCGATTTGAAGTGCACTCTCTGTCTCACCGGGAGCCAATGGAGTTTGACTAGGGCCGCAGAGGCAGAGGACCTTCTAGACAGACCTAACACCAGCTTTGCAGCCGCTGATTGGATCTTTTGTAACATATCCAGGAGAAAGTTGGGGGAGTCTAGAAGGAGGGCATTACAGTAGTCAAGCCTACTGAGAATTGTGCACCTCGCCACAGTGGCACACGCCTGGCAAGGTAAAAGAGGAAATATTTTGCGGAGGGACCTGATGATAGTGAAACAGGTGGCTGTAGTTTTTGTAACCTGGGCTTCCAGGGAAAGCTTGTAGTCAAATATAATACCCAGGTTACAAGCATTTTTTATTGGCTGCACAGTGTTAGAAAAACCAGGAGGCCAAAAGTTATCAGGAAGAGGGCGGGGGATATTATTCGCAATACACACAATCACCTCAGTCTGGCCTGCGTTGAATTGAAGGGAGTTGACCCGAAGCCATTGAGCCGTATCCTGCAGGCAGTCATGGAAGGCCTCTACAGACGTTGAACGATCATCTGAATATCATCGGCGTAATTCACTGTGTCTATGTCGTAAGATTTTATGACCGCAATCAGAGGTTTTAAGTAAATATTAAAAAGAATGGGGCTAATTGCCGATCCTTGAGGCACACCAAACTGCACACTAGAAAAATCGGATTGACAGGGAGGGAGGGATACTGCCTGCTGTCTATCGTGCAGGAAGGAGTGAAACCAGCGTAAATCACAGCCTCTCACTCCAGCCTCGGTAAGTCTCTCCAGCAGAGTCCCATGATTTACCGTATCAAAGGCGGCAGACAGGTCAAGCAGAATCAGTGCAACAGCCTGACCCCTGTCTGTTCGCCTTCGAAGCTCATCCATGACGGTCACCAGGGCCGTCTCCGTCCCATGTGCCGGCCGGAAGCCGAACTGGGCCTCTTAAGCCAATTGTGTTGTTCAAGGTGCTCGGAGAGTGCAAGGGGTAGGGCCAGAAGGTTGCAAGGGGGAGGACCAGAAGGGTGCAGGGGGGAGGGTAGGAGGGTGCAAGGGGGTTGGTGAAGAACATACAAATGTGGACACCCCTATCAACAATGCTGCGTACGCACATGCCCAGTTGCAGTCATCTCATATGGCCCAGGTAAACGCCCATGCACCATGCTCAATGTACATGGTGTGTGAATGTACTGATAAGATAGCTGACACTGTGCCCTGGTGTAGGCAGCAATTGGCCCTCCTGTGACCAGTGCAAACACGAACACCAGGACAACAAGGTCAGAAATCTTGCACAGGAACTCAAAACCACTGTCATGGCAGCATGCTCCATGGGGAGACAGCCACACCACGAGTGACGCCCAGTTGCAAATCAGACTCAAACTACCAGCACGGCCTGTCACACACACCCCTTACCTAAACATAGCTACCTGGGACAGGCAATGGAGTGGCCCACTGGCACAATTGTCATGTAGCACAACAAATACAGATCTGATGAAGAATCCAAGCAAAAAAATGCACAATGCGGATTCACAAGTCCCTTGCGCTTATATCACATCGATGTAGCTTCATCTTTGTGAGGCAACGGATGCACAAAATGTGCGCCATAGTTCTGGGTATTGACAAGGTGAGGCATCTGGGAGAAGTGCCACGTTCTAAAGCCCTGCGCCTGAAGTCGGTGTACTGGTTGTGTTGTGGTGGGGGACGGCTACCCGTCACGGCACAGCAACACCTCCCAAAAGTGGCTGAGTGAAATCTTAAACATTTCACTCAGTCACTTTTATGCACATGCTGCCTCAAAACCCTGTGTATGCTTGAAGCAGACGTAAGGATTGACACAGCATTGTGCAGATAGGGCCACACAGAGCATTGTTGTATCTGCGAAGCGCCAGCGACACAACTCCAGAAATGTGCCACTTCTATGGCACAGATGCGGGACGCAGCTGTCATGTTTTCCCACCATGGTAATCCACAGTGTAAATGTGTTGCATCCATGCCGGCATAGCTGTGGTGCTCAATGACAGCCAAATCCCTGATGATATGCCTGGCTGTGCCACTCATTGTAAATAGACCCTCACATATCAATGACTCCTGAGCACAGATCTATCTGACCCTACTAAATACCCATCCACAACTGTACATTGAGACAAATCATAAGCAGGTGGAACAGTCACAAAGACAATGTATATGAAAATTGGATGTTTCTTTGAATGGCATTAACATCATTTGACTTTCACACCCACAGGGCAACGTGCGGAACCTACCCCCAACCGGGGGGAGATGGATCACAGTCCCAGGCTCCGCAGGATCCTGATGCCACCAACAGCAATGCCTCTCACCACTCCATGGATGACCCCGACCAACCTGGCACCTCTGGATCCCAAACCTGTGCAGCAGCTGGATCCAGGACATCTGGGCCAACCACCACACCCATTCCTGCCACATCCCAGCAGACAGCTCAGAGCCCTGCCCACAATCCACAACTGAGCCAGTCTGAAAATGAGGGACAAGGTTTGCCGGGCACCCAGGAGGTGGCAGACAACACCACTACTGTCATGGGTTACGTCGACCCGATGTGCCCACAACAGCAGGCCAGGCTCGTGTGGGCAGGGGTGGTGGGAGTGGCACAAGGTGGAGGCGAGAACCTGACCAGCAAGGTCTAGTATATCAGAACTCAGAAACATCATGGAGGTATACCAGCGGGACACCAGGGAGTTCAGCCAGGGAGTGGGGGCCCTTATCGAATTAAAAAACCAGCAGGCCGAGCAACACGCCAGTCAACGACGAAACCAAGGACAGATGGAGGCAAGACTGGCTGAGCTCTTGGCACTGCAGAGGGACATAAGCAATTCACGCCGTTGGATTGCTGACAACATGCAGCACCCTCCCTGTGTCACCAAGCCTTAAACATCGAGGCAAAGACTGCCAACAGGCACAGGGAGGGAGGAGGAGGTGAAATTGTCCGACGGAGCTTCCCAGGCATCATCGAGGCCTGCAAATGAGGGTCCCCCAAGGAAGGTCGGTCGTCCACCGAGAAGACGTTGAGAGGCAGTGGGCCATGCACATCTCCCAGGTCACCTGGTCTGGCATCCTGCCTATGTGTGCAACAGCATCACCTTATTGACTGTCTGACTCTCCCACATGGACTTGCTGGTCGCAGTGTCACCAATGATGCCAAGCACTGTGGTCTGGACTCTGTTGACTCAAACTGCATGGCATCACATCTCCCTCTGTGAACTTTGGATTCCCAGCATTTTTGTACAGCACCTACCACCTACTCACATTTCACGCACAAGATGGATAAATACATATTACAAACACAATACGTATAGATGTTGAAGCATTTTTCCCAGAGTGAACGACATAAGTGTGGGGATATGTCAAAGTATGCCAGAGTGTGGAACAAACTCAAGCCATCCATACACTGGGATCTGCGTCTGTTTGAGGACACACACAGGTCACAATGTATCATCAACTACATACATCGAGGGCAAGAGTCATCCGTGATGGTTACTATGTGCTCAGGGGGGGGGGGTTGGCTTGCCATACTGCTCTGACAGACAGTTACCGAAGACTCTTATGAAGGGGTAGAGGTCATGGGTAATGTGTAGGCGTCCAAGGAGGTTGTACCAGGTCTGTTTGTTGAGGTGGGAGAACTATCACCTGCATGCACTTGTACTGTGGATGTGATAAATGTTGCCCAGGGCAAGGGTGGCTGGATGGACTTTGTGCAATGGGGTGTTGGATGGGAGATGCCCATATTTGTTTTTCGTGCTGTGGTTGTGGAGTGCCTACTGAGTGTGGCTGAGGAGTATGAAGGTGATCCTTCAGTTAACAGTGGGACTATTGTAGTTATCTCATGTGGACGGTCATGTGGCTGTGGCAGGGGATTTTGAGGATGAGGTGTATACATGCACCCTGGATGTGCACAAGTACTCCTGGAGTCTGGCTCTTCTTCCTGTGTAGAGTTTGTTGCCGTTGTTGATGTAGCTGGTGTTGTTGACCTGGGTGGCTGTCTTTCTTGACTAGGAGTGGATCCATCTGATGATAATTTACAGCATGTGGAGGGACTAGCAGCATGAGGTAGTGATGTGTTGACTTGGAGAACTGGATGCTAACGTTTATGTACCAATGCAGGATGGTGGTGTTTGTTCTCCAGCCAGGATTGGCTCTACCCCTGACCCTTGTATTCTCTGTAAGTGCGGGCCTGCATGCTGATGTAGTACTCCAATGACTGAGGAGCAATCAATAAAGTAGTGTCCCAGCTCAGTGGTCTCAGATTTTGACACAATTAATGGGGAAGCCTCTCTGCTCGTTTAGCACATGTGTTAATTCACTTCCCCTACTGACCCCTTGCCCGCCAAACAATACAACATCCTTGCTACGATTCACATACACCATTTAAACACCATTTGGAACCTTTAGCTCACATTGGTCTCTAATCCGGATGCGTGGGGACACACGTTCCTCCTGCCCATCTCAAGTAAAGGCAACGCAGATCATGAATCTCCTTCCAATCATACACCGAACTCCATTTATCTGTTCTGGCCAAGAATCCAGTGAAATTTTCATGCAAGCAACTGATGCCCCTTGTTGAAGATAATAGCCTCCCTCACGACTCGCAATCCAGCTTCCTTCCCGGCTATAGTACGCAGTTGGCCCGCATAGAAATGGCAGACTCAATACGCTGGGAGGTCGACGGAGGTTCCAATGCAGCTTTGGTGCTGTTAGACATGTCTACATCTTTTTACACCGTCGACCATCCCATACTTCTGAACCGCATGAAAACCATAGGTGTGGGCGCCTCAGTGCTGAACTGGATATTGTCCAAACTATCCGACCACACACAGCAGATCTGCACCTAACCATTCTTCTCCCCAATAAAACCACTGAAATGCGGCGTGCCACAGGGCTCTGCTCTGAGCCCGCTGAATTGTAATATTTACTTAACCCTGCTGGCTGAATCGATTGCCATGTCTGCAGAAAAAATAATATCATATGCTGATGATCTTCAGATTCTAATCCCCTATAATTCTGTCTGAGCAGCAATTTTTACCCTCTCAAAAATTGTCTTAAAATTGCAGCCTGGAAGGACCACATTTTATCGAACCTAATCCATATAACACCTAGGTCCTATATTCCTAAACAAACCTTCTGCCCTCTCTTCTCAACTTTGGTGGCCAGAGTAACTGGCCATTGCTCCGGCACACAAGGACTTGGTCAGGGATCTGTGAGTCAGATGCGACAATCAGCTATCCCTTCCCACACAGGTACAAGAGGCGGGTGCCGCTTCTGTAGGCAACATTTAAAGCATCTACAGATCTATTAGCTATCTGCACAATGTACCACAGAAAACAGTGGTTCAGGCACTTATCACCTCCCATTTTGACTACGCAAAATGCTCATCCATGTGTCTCACATTAGGCTTGCTACGTATACTGCAGACGCTCAAAAATACATCTGACCGCCATGTGGGGTGCCGCATTGCTGATAGGAGAGGAGACCTTGTTGTATGTATCCTGAGGATGCTGTGGGAGGAGAGGAGAAGCTGTTATAAGCCCACATCTCGCCGCACCCGCTTCGAGGGTGCAGCTTCGCGGGTGCAGCTTCGTTGCTGGAACCGGGAGAGTGTTCCTACCTGGGCTTCCGTTGCTGCCTGTGTCTTGAGGGTGAGCGGGACAAGAAGGAGATCTTGCGCTGAACGCTAGCAGGGACTCGAAGTTCCAGGAGTCCCTGCTTGACCCACAACACCTGGTCCCGCGTTCGGCTGCCAGCCCCTCCCACAGGTCGCTGCACGCATTAATTCTCCCTGCAGCACCCGCCATGCGGATGCCGCATTTCTAATAGGAGAGGAGCCCTTGTTGTATGTATCCTGAGGACGCTGTGGGATGAGAGGAGAAGCTGTTTTAAGCCCACATCATGTAGCACCCGCTTCGCGGGTGCCGCTTCGCGGGTGCCGCTTCGTTGCTGGAACCAGGAGAGTGTTCCTACCTGGGCTTCCGTTGTTGCCTGTGTCTTGAGGGTGAGCAGGACAAGAAGGAGATCTTGCGCTGAACGCTAGTAGTGACTTGAAGTACCAGGAGTCCCTGCTTGACCCACAACACCTGGTCCCATGTTCGGCTGCCAGACCCGCCCACAGGTCGCTGCACGTGACATATAACTGATCCAGGCACCCGCTGCGTGGGAGTGTCCCGGGAGAAGCCTGGGACAAGGGCGGGGCCACCCAAGGCCGTCACAGGCCGGAGAAGGTCGGGCTGGGCCACCCCTCTAATGTGCCCCATAAACAGGAAAGAACAAGCGAGGGTGATCGGGACTGACATCATTGACTGTCAAATTATACTTCTGTGT
This sequence comes from Lissotriton vulgaris, assembly GCF_964263255.1. Taxonomy (NCBI): domain Eukaryota; kingdom Metazoa; phylum Chordata; class Amphibia; order Caudata; family Salamandridae; genus Lissotriton; species Lissotriton vulgaris. The sequence continues at coordinate 1,207,689,639 of NC_141695.1, forward strand.
TCCGGGGTTCATCCTGCCCCACCTGAGTAAGTTTTTCCCTTTCATAAACTGACTAACATGGCCCATTTACCTGGGAAGGGGAGGAAGATGGCATCAAACCCAATAGGGGGCAGTGTCACAGGGACTCTAGACAATTTCATCACTAGAGCAGCTGTCGTGTTAGAGCACGAAATAACCCTCACAGAGAAGCGGCTATCCCTGGAAGTTCTGGGTTCAAAGCGGTCTTCTTTGGGCCATATTAAGAACACCGTAACACCAGAACAATCAGATACCCGGAGAACCAGTGGGACTAGCCCAAGAAACCCAAGTAAAGGTCCAGAGGGGTGTAACACCATTACCTCCCTGAAAATCTCATCAGGCAGCAGCTCATTATCAGAGGATTTCCAGCCTATTGTAATAACTGCTAAGAAGGCTCAGTGTTAAATTCAATAAAATAAAGATGATGGGTCCTGGTTGTAATGTTCATGTAGTATATTTATTCTTGGAATTAGATAGTCAGGTACAGAATTCAAGTAGGAATGTAATATGGTAAGAAACCCCACCGGGAGCAGATAACATCCTGCGCAGCCTCCAGGTAACTGATAAATCCCTTGAACAGCAACAGGTAGAATCATGGATGACATCCCAGAGACATGACATGGATAAGCAGACACTAAAACTAAGGAGGGACAAAGAGAGAGGAAGAGCAGGATATAACACACCTCCCTCCTTTAATTGAAAAAAATGAATAAGATGAAACAGAAGATGGCAGAAGCAGAAAGGCAGAAGAAAGAAAGAACATAAATACACCAGAAATAAACACCCTCTTCAACATGATGGAAAGAAAAGGTAATATCAAAGGGGCGCAGGTACAAAGGTTGTACAAGCACCGTAAGCTAACAAAAGAATGTAAGCTTAAATTAATTAAAAACTGAACATCTCAATACAAATGAGAAAAGGTACAGTATGGCTCAGTACCGTAGATAGAAAATGAAATATCAACTCCTCAAATTCAAATATTTTTGATTCCTCTAAAATAAAGCACAATAAAAATGACCCCAACTCCTCAAAGTAAATACATGAACTCCTCTAAACATAGAGCACAGTAAAAGTGGTTCATGACAAAACGGCTCTTCACAGAAAATGCACGACTTCTCTATTAATAGAATAAAACTGGGCCCCTGCGGCTCCTCACAGTAAGTAACAGAATATCACCAATAGAAATGAGCCATGTGGCTCCTGACAGTAAATAGATGAACTCCTCTAACCATAGAGCACTATAAGTGATTCATCTGAAATGACAATGAAATTGAGCCCCTATGGCTTCTAATAGCAAGCACATGAACACCTCTACAATAGAGCACTATGAAGTGGTTCATAACAGAAATAAAGTCAAAACTTGAGCATCAACCTAGCTCATCATCACTAATAATGAAAACAAACTGGAGCACCTCAAGATAGTTGAGCACATAAATGCACCTCAAGATAGTTGAGCACATAAATGACCCCAATACGCATAACGCCTACAAAACATCACCAAAATGAAAGCAAATGAGCACCTCAACAAAGGTTGAGCAAAAACGTGGCTCCAGTAAAGTAGGCAATAATAGAATAAATTATTTCAAAACGCATCACTTGCAAATCCACACAGAAAAGAACATGGAACAGCATACATACATAACCTAGAAACAGAATTCTAAGCATTGAGCATATAAATCAATATTTAACACACCACAGTACTCAGAAGAAATGCACTCACAGGTAAATTACAGCGCAAACTACACATTGAATAAATGAGCAAATATGCAAAATTGTTCACAACATCTTAAACATAACAAATCAAAATAATAAAAGTAGTCACCGTTGTCATTTGAATGAAGGGAGACACAAACAGCTCTGTAGAAATCTCCATGGGAACATGTAAAGAAAATCAAACAGTACCTTGTTGGAGAATACCCTTTTTTCCCCAAGGAAAATGAATAAATAAGTAAATAAATAAATCATGAAACAGCAAACACTGGTGAGCGATCTCTCACCCGGGTAGTAGATCCAAACGTAGTGTAATGTCAAAAGTTAATGGTGTACAAATCAAGTTCCAATTCTCGAAGTCAGGAATGTAGACAGACTCCCAAATGGTGTAGAGCCAAGCGCTGGCATGTGAATTCCAGACGAATGTGCACAAATATCGAAGATTGGAAGTTAAAGAAGAAACGCCGTAATGCTGCATGACAGAGAAGTTGACAGAAGCACACACCAGAAGTACACGTAGTACTGCTGCAGAGTATGTGCAGGACGTGGATGGCAAGAAGGCAAACTGCAATGACGGTGCCAACCACAACATGGCGGTACATTTCTTGACTCCAAGCTGGGTGGCTCAAGGCACGCAGAAGCATGCAGGCGTCGATAGGCAGCTGAACAAGCGTCATGGAGGAACGAGGAGAGAAAGACGTAACAGAAGCACTCTGCCTCCACGCGACGCTAGAAGTAAGGTGAGTGTGCCCTGGAGCTTGAGCCACATCTTTATTTTTAAATTTTGAAAAAGACAGTTGGCAAGAAATAGGCGTCAGGGCTCAGCGTAGGCCACACGGCAAGCCAAATAACAAAGTAGAATAGCCGTCTCGTCACTCAAACTGCCAGTGCACAACCTCCAAGGTACTGAAACATGGAGTTCACACAGATTGATGCAGGCAGACTTTAATTTTAATTGCAGGTTGTAACGGTCCCAGTAAGTAGCGCTTTTGTAAACAGAAGACCTTTAAACAGCAGGTTGGCACAAGTTGCGCAGGCAATAAACTGAAGTCACAAAGTGAGCTGACAATCTTTTAAACAGCAGATTCCAGAAATAGCACAGGCACACTTTCCTTTAAACAGGAGGTTGCAGAAGTAGCACAGGCACACCTAGGACAGACAGAAGCAGCAACGTTACTCACGTAAAACGCTGACTCACTAGATGAAAACAGGGAGACCTTTAAGTTTGCTCTAGTGCCAGATGATTTAGTTGTAGTATTACTTCAGCAAAGGTTATTCCAATGCTCTGGGTTCAGGCTGTCAGTTGGATTCAGACACCGGTGGGGTACCAAGAAGCAGGAAAGAAAATTTTAAACGTTTCTCTTCTTGTCTTTGGTTGCAATGATGTCCTTTTTAAATTCAATTAAGTCCTTTTTCTTTTAAATGGGTCCTTTTTTACCTCGTCACCAGTGTTAAATTCAATAAAATAAAGATGATGGGTCCTGGTTGTAATGTTCATTTAGTATATTTATTCTTGGAATTAGATAGTCAGGTACAGAATTCAAGTAGGAATGTAATATGGTAAGAAACCCCACCGGGAGCAGATAACTTCCTGCGCAGCCTCCAGGTAACTGATAAATCCCTTGAACAGCAACAGGTAGAATCATGGATGACATCACAGAGACATTACATAGATAAGCAGACACTAACACTAAGGAGGGACAAAGAGAGAGGAAGGTTAACAAAAAAGTGGTTCTGTTGGGTAGTGACAATAATTGCTTTAAAGGAGGCTGAAGACAGCTCAGAAACACAAAACAAGCAAAACTCTCTGAAGGCAAAGTTTTTATATATTAAAAACAAGGATAAACAATATACTGGAATTACTTCATTCCGCTACATTACTAATAGATACTTCAAATTCGTGAATAGTGACTGTGGTGATCAAAGTGACTAGTGCAATGCATATAGTGACACTTATATACAAAACATGTATTTACAATAAAACCACAAGGGGGGGGGGAAGGAAAACAAATGGTTAATGTCCAAGTTCCTGGAGCTATCTTGGCCAAATAAGAGCGTCGAAGTTTCGAACCTAGTTGCGCCCCAGTAGGAGCATTTTTCACGGACAGCTCGTTTGGCGCTTATTCCGGCTCGCTGAGATTTATTGCGGATAACACTGCATCGAGGGTTGACCAACTGGCTACCCTCTGAAATCATTCACCAATTGACCGATCCCCTTCCCCCCCTGTCTTGATAAAGACCCGCCGCGACCACCAACTGGGGCGCAACTAGGGTCGAAACGTCGACGCTCTTATTTGGCCAAGATAGCTCCAGGAACTTGGACATTAACCATTTGTTTTCCTTGGAATATTTACTTTCACAATACTGGCCTTACAACGACAGAATACGAGAAATAGGGAAAACAATTGATATATATAGATCACAATGGAGCTCTATATAGTTCAAGATTCCTTGACCAGCCGGCCAAAGAATATTTATTGGTTCAATAGATTTGTAATCTCAAAAATACAAATAACCCAAGAAATAAGGGTTAAATTGGGGCACAGTCCTGTGCCTTGCAAGGAGGAAAAGGTGGGAAAGTAAAGGTAAGTGAAGAAAATTTATCAGGCAAACAGTGTGAGCTTGCAGGTCACTGGTATAAGTTATACATTTAGCAGTGTATCCTGGAGTCATTCATACAACCAATAGTATCCGGGAAGTACATGTATGAACTACTCTAAGGTCGACGTTTCGATCCCCAGCTCGGGTATCACGGGATCATCATCAGGACAAGTGAAAAATAATTTTGCCTGAACACAGTTATATAACACACCGAGTTGATGGCTTGAGATAGAATTGGCTTCAGATGAGAGAGTTGTAATCACGTTATTCTTAATGGGTAAAACGTTCCATAGGATGTGGTTATGAATTCTGTTTGGGAGCTTGAATTGATGAAGCCCAATCTTTAAGGTTTGCACGGTGGTGTAACACCGGAATAACTGGTCTTGTAATTGATCACTCTGGGACATCTGGTCCTATGGCAGTATTTTACATAGTCTTTTGATGGCTACAGGGGATTTGCAGAAGTCCGTTTCTGAAAAATGAGACTGCAATGTGGTATGTTTAATTCTTTGGGGGACCGATTGCCTCCTGGGCAGGATCGCCGTCCTGCAGCGTCTTGAATTAGCGCTGAGTCAGGAAGTGCGGCCAGACGAATAACTGGTCCGCGGTGGTGGAGAGCAATTCTCCGAGGCGTCGGTCACTCGAGCTGCTCACAGGAACTGTGAGTCCTGATGAGTCCTGTGTGTCCTGATGATGATCCCGTGATACCCGAGCTGGGGATCGAAACGTCGACCTTAGAGTAGTTCATACATGTACTTCCCGGATACTATTGGTTGTATGAATGACTCCAGGATACACTGCTAAATGTATAACTTATACCAGTGACCTGCAAGCTCACACTGTTTGCCTGATAAATTTTCTTCACTTACCTTTACTTTCCCACCTTTTCCTTCTTGCAAGGCACAGGACTGTGCCCCAATTTAACCCTTATTTCTTGGGTTATTTGTATTTTTGAGATTACAAATCTATTGAACCAATAAATATTCTTTGGCCGGCTGGTCAAGGAATCTTGAACTATATAGAGCTCCATTGTGATCTATATATATCAATTGTTTTCCCTATTTCTCGTATGCTCAGGACCACTTGTTGTTTTGATGAATACTTGCTACCCATGGTCCCGAGCGATTTAATGGGTTCCCCTTGTCCCTTCCTGATGAATTACAACGACAGAAAGCACTTCGTTTTTCCCTCCCCCTTCCCCCCCCTTGTGGTTTTATTGTAAATACATGTTTTGTATATAAGTGTGACTATATGCATTGCACTAGTCACTTTGATCACCACAGTCACTATTCACGAATTTGAAGTATCTATTAGTAATGTAGCGGAATGAAGTAATTCCAGTATATTGTTTATCCTTGTTTTTAATATATAAAAACTTTGCCTTCAGAGAGTTTTGCTTGTTTTGTGTTTCTAAGCTGTCTTCAGCCTCCTTTAAAGCAATTATTGTCACTACCCAGCAGAACCACTTTTTTGTTAATCGCATATACCCAGGTTCTGAAGGACACAGGGTTACCCCTTTTTGTTAAAAGAGAGAGGAAGAGCAGGATATAACACTCAGGTTGTCGATGCCCCGATATTAACAGCTTTATGCCCTAAACAAATGGGTAAAAGAAAAAGGGGAGGGGGTCGACAATCAGGTAGACAATCGAAAGTACCCAAGACAACAAATAAAATGGTAAAACCACTCCACTCCAAAGATATTATAACAGCTAATGCACCCACTACTTGAATGAATGTACCATCAAAATCCACAGCCAGCGTTATTTCTCAGCCTCTTACACATGCCAGACCTGTACCTAGTGACGTTGTAGGTATCATACCACAAGTGGAACAGTTGTTAAAGTCATTTCTGCTCCCACTTATTGAGAGACTGAAGATAATTAACGAGAAAATGGGAAAATTACAACAGGCTGCTTCAGAAAACACTCATGTGCCGGAGAGTCTATCAGCCAGCCTGCATACGGGGGGCTCTTCCATAAACCCAAGTAAACAGACTATAAACCCATCACCAATGTCTTGTCGGACCCCAATCACTGTAATTAACGAGCAGAGGAACACAACAAATAAGGAGTATGGAACTGAGGGAGGAAGACTCAATACACCTGGGGACACAGGTAAAACAGGTGCTGTAGGGGAAAATAGCAAACATCGCAAACATAACACTCTTTTATCCACACAGGCTGAGGGGAAAAGAAATACGGTCAAACCCACCAGAAATATGGATAACCTTCCCGTTATTGACATACCCCCACAATCAACCCTGCTGATGTTAGTATTGGGTAACGTACCACCACTCTCTGAGGGAGTCAAAGAGGAATCAGCCAAAAATAAGGTTCTCCATTGGCTGTCTTGTAACATCACAGAAGGACACACGGTAGGGCATAACGTCATCATGGTCCGTCGTGTGTCATGGCTAGGCAGTTCGAGAAAATCTAGAAATGGCGACTGCATTGTGATTAACTTCAATAGCCCAGTACTCGTAGAAAAGATACTAAGGGAAGTAGAGCAAGGTGGGGAGTTTAGGGGCCCGGGTATAGAGATACTACCCCTAGGTTTCTTCTATGGGATACCGACCCGAGTCTGACTCGATACCCAGAATGGGGGACACTACGATAGGACACCCTACCACAGAGGACAACAGGGAATGGGCCCACTACTGTCGAGGCCATTAAGGGAACCTTATTGGGGTGGACATGGGTTTCCCCCGCCCATAGAGGGAATAAACAGATATGCAGCACTTTCCGGCCTTAACGACTGTGATTGACTGTGTGGGAAAAACGTAACCCCTATCCTCCCCAACAGTATCATCTCACCCAAAACTAGTCTCCCCTTAGTTGACAGTTTAGTGTCTGAGTCCGCACCTGTGGGAGTTAAATTAGATAAACTTGCCCCCATCCCAGTTGATGGGTGTCGGGAAAAAAATCCCCCTGAAATAATATTGTCTGATCCTCCTCGGGTGGTCACCTTGGGTATCAAGGAGAACTATCAAGTTCACAACGTACTTTCATGGAACATCGTAGGGTTGGCAATAAAGGTTACTGACCCCATGTGGGTGCAGTTCGTCAGCAAATTCTCATTAATATGTCTCCAAGAGACATGGCTCGCCAACTGCAATATCGCACTGGAGGGGTATAGAGCCTTCTTTGTTCCAGCGATTAGCACAACTAGTGGTAGAGCCAGGGGTGGTTTGGCAATTTTTCATTGTTGGCCCTAAGATGCAGTATCAGGGCTATTTCTGTAGACGATAGAAACATTCAGGCCATCTCCTTAGGTCATAAAGATAGCTCCCTCCATGTGATAAACTTCTATAACGCTATTCATAAAGACGAGTGTTGTGGGATTGCTGAGCTGAATAATCTTGTCAAACAGGGCCGTAGTTCACAAATGAAGAACCTGCTCATTGCAGGAGACTTTAATGTCCATCCTTGTGCTGACCCCAAGTCTAATACCATGGGGACAGTCAGTAACCAAGCCGTTCCACCGCTGGTTATTGATAAGGTTCCGTTTTAACTTGATTCATTTTATATTGGGGAACTATCACGGCTGGAATAAACCGGAGGATGCAGCACTTTGTGAATGTGACCACACCTCAATCCAAGATACCTCCCATTTTGTATTGTTTTGTGACCTATACTCCAATTGTAGGAAAAAGTTTATTCTGCCACTTTTACGAGGAAGGGTTTTTTACAGGTGAAACCAGCCTTATTGTATTTGCAACTACTGGACACCCCATGGGCTATTTATAACATGACAAACTTTTTAGTAGCTGCTACTAGGAAGATGAAAATTAGATGCCCCGTATTGACTATTACATAAATGATCTTTGCATTTTTAGTGTATTTTTTAACATAATACATGATATATATTTGTATCTTGATAACCTCTTCTTTTAACATTGTTATCCATATTTATTTTTGTAATGTATTGTGATATTGATGAACCTTTATGATTTTAATTAATCGATTAAAGTGGTTTGAACTGGAGCAAGACCACTGACTCATTGTCAGTGAAATTGCTCTGCCACCCTCGCAGCTCCACCATTAAGTGAGGTGCCCCTGCCCCTGCACTCTTCAGTGTTGGTGATCGAGGCCCTCCTCCACCCCAGGTTTCCCTGCGCCTCATCCCTGGTGGTCCAGTGGACCTCTGTCTCCTTTCTTTCTTTCTGCTCCTTCACTCGTTTTTCTCCCCTTTCTATCTTTCACCTTTCTGCACCTCTGCTCTTTTGCGCCTTATTTCTGCCCATTCTCCCTTTCTCTCCCTCTGCTCCTTCACTCGTTTTCACTCGTTTTTTTCCCCTTTCTATCTTTCCCCTTTCTGCACCTCTGCTCTTTTGTGCCTTATTTCTGCCCATTTTTCTTTTCTCTCCCTCTGCTCCTTCACTCGTTTTCACTCGTTTTTTTACCCTTTCTATCTTTCACCTTTCTGCTATTTTCTGCATCTCTGCTCTTTTGTGCCTTATTTCTGCTTATTTTCCCTTTTTTCTTTATCCCTTCTTTCCTCCCTTTACCTTTCCCTGCCGCTGCTGCCCCCGCGGCCCCTCCCCCCCAGCACGACCGGCCCAATCCAGCTCCCCTTCCCTCCTCCCAGCTGTCCAGCCCTCCCCGACCCCTACTTAATGGCGGCCGCGGGCTGCGGGCGCACCGCTGGTGCACCGAAGGAGCGTCAAAGGCAAGCACGTCTGCGCCCATCTGCGACCCGTCCGCAACCAGCACCAGGAACCCTGGACCTCCGCCCCGCCAACGCTACGAACCAGCAGCACTCCACGCACTCAACCCAGGCTGCAACAACAACTGCAAGCTAGCATCACCAGCCGACACCCATGGACCCTTCAGCTGTCACCGCTGCCGGCACACCTGCAGCACCGCCAAGAACACGGATCCAGCACAACCCGCCCACAAGAACACAACCGAACCGAAGACCCTGCAATTCATCCTCCTCAACGTCAGATCCCTCCACAAACACGCAACAGAAATCTGGGACCTCCTCGACAGCACCACCCCAGACGTAGCATTCTTCACCGAAACCTGGACCAACACCACCTCGGGACCGGTCATCGCCATCGCCATCCCCCAAGGATACAAGATCTCCAGGAAGGACCGCCCCATCCACCCAGGAGGAGGAATCGACATTGTCCACAAATCCAGCCTCTGCCTGAGCACACTCCCTGACGAGTCCACAGAACTGATGGAACACCTTCACTTCAAGATACTGGCCAGCCCCACCGCCGCCCTCAGAGGAACCCTCCTCTACCGACCCCCTGGACCCCGCGGACCCTTCGCCAACTCCATCACGGACATTATCTCCCCGCAGGCCATCGCATCCACCAACTACACCCTGCTGGGAGACCTCAACTTCCACCTCGACAATCAACTGGACCCCAACACCACATCCTTCCTGGACAACCTCCACAACATTGGACTCCGCCAGATCGTGACCGAGCCCACGCACAAAGCAGGACACACCCTCGACCCCCTCTTCACTACAGGAAACTCCATCACCTTCAGCCACACCACCAAACTCCCATGGACCGACCATCGTTGCGTCCACTTCACCTTCAGAACACCCACCATCCACAGACACCAGCACCTGCTTCCGCAAAGAAACTGGACCAAAATCACCGATGACCAGCTCACCTCCTCACTCAACAACTCCACCCCAACCATCGCGGAAAACGACGACCCCAACACCGCAGCCCGAACCCTGCATAGATGGATCTCGGACAGCACCAACACCATAGCCCCCCTCAAGAAAAACAATACCCGTGCCAAGAAAGCCAGATGGTTTACCACCGAACTTCGAGAGTCCAGGCGCACATGCCGCCGCCTTGAAAAGGCCTGGAGAAACACCAAATCCACAGAAGCCCACAACAACTTCAGAGCCGCCACCAACGCCCACCATCAACTCATCAGAGAAACGAGGAAAAAAGAGATTGAAGACAGAATCTCCACCCACGCACACAACAGCAAGGAACTCTTCAGCATCATCAAGGAGTTCGCCCAACCCACCAGCGAGTCTACCGACATCCCTCCCTCACAAGACCTCTGCGACAAACTCAGCATCTTTTTCCACCACAAAATCAAGAGCATCTACGACAACTTCGACGAAGACAACCAACACACTGAACCCTCACCAACCACCCCCGACACCCGGAAACCAGCGATTGATGACTGGACAGCCCTCACCACCGAAGACACACTGAAGACAATAAAGTCAATCCACTCAGGGGCCCCCACGGACCCCTGCCCCCACCACATCTTCAACAGAGCCGCCAACACCATCGCACCCATGCTCCGCCAAACCATCAACCGCTCCCTGGCGACCGCCTCGTTCCCCGACGACTGGAAACACGCCGAGATCAACCCCCTCCTAAAGAAACCCTCAGCGGACCCCACCGACCTCAAAAACTACAGACCCATCTCCCTGCTCCCGTTCCCAGCGAAAGTCATCGAGAAAGCCATCAACAGCCAACTCGCCACATTCATTGAAGAACACAACATCCTCGACTCCTCCCAATCCGGTTTCAGAAAAAACCACAGTACGGAAACCGCCCTCCTCGCCGCAACAAACGACATCCGCACCTTACTGGACAAAGGAGAAACAGTAGCCCTCATCCTCCTCGACCTATCAGCGGCGTTCGACACAGTCTCCCACCGCACCCTAATACGCAGACTCTACGATGCAGGAATCCAGGACAAGGCCCTCGACTGGATCTGCTCCTTCCTCTCCGGCAGGACGCAGTGGGTCAGACTCCCCCCTTTCCTCTCGGACCCCACACCGATCACCTGCGGAGTCCCCCAGGGCTCCTCCCTCAGCCCGACGCTCTTCAACGTCTACATGGCTCCACTTGCCCCCATCGTCAGAACCTACGGACTCAACATCGTGTCATATGCAGACGACACCCAGCTCATCCTCTCCCTATCCAACGAGCCCAACACCGCCAGACGCAACTTTCGAGAAGACATGGAAGCCGTCGCCAAATGGATGAAAAACAGCTGCCTTCAACTAAACACCAACAAAACAGAAGTACTCATCATGGGCCCAAACCCTGACGCCTGGAGTGACAACCTGGTGGCCCACCGCCCTTGGAAACCCGCCAACCCCCACATCCCACGCACACAACCTGGGAATCATCCTGGACTCCGAGCTCAAAATGGACCGCCAGATCAACTCTGTCTCATCTTCCTGCTTCCACACCCTCCGCCTCCTTGGTAAGACCTTCAAATGGATCCCCCTCGAACACCGAAAGACAGTCACTCACGCCCTGGTCACCAACAGACTCGACTACGGCAACGCACTCTACGCCGGAATAAACAAAAACCTCATCCGCAAGCTACAGAACATCCAGAACGCCGCCGCAAGACTGGTCCTCAACCTGCCAAAACACTGCCACATCTCCCAGCACCTGCGCACACTCCACTGGCTCCCCGTCGAGGCGAGAATCACCTTTAAGATGCTCACCCACGCACACAAGGCCCTCCACGGCACCGGACCAGCATACCTGAACAGCCGACTCAAATTCCACGCACCCCAAAGGACCCTACGATCAGCCCAGCTTTCCTACGCCGTGGTCCCCCGCACCAGAAAGACCAGATCGGGAGGCCGCTCCTTCTCCTTCCTCGCGGCCAAGGCATGGAACGCCCTTCCGCTCCACCTCAGACAGACAACATAGCTCCCCATCTTCGCAAGAAACCTCAAAACCTGGCTCTTCGACAGACCCCCTCCTTGATGGAATGGAACCTACACCCCCCACCCCCCCACCCCTAGCGCCTTGAGACCCTTACGGGTGAGTAGTCGCGCTTTAACAAACTCCTGATTGATTGATTGAACCATGGGGAAACAGGGTTGCCCACTGATAACGGGTCTCCACTTTGAGCACACTAAACAGGGTAAAGCCCTTAATGACATGCTTGTTGAGCTAGATTTATCTTCTGCGCTGAGTTTTGCCTCATCACTTAGCAAACAAAGGGAACCCACGTTTAAAGGTAGAGGCTATGGTTCCTTTATAGATCACATCCTACTGTCTAGATCTATCTTACCTCTTCTTCAGGGTTTTTCCATAATCCCAAGTGCATACAGCGATCACAATCCTGTCTGTATGACTATAGGAGGGAGCATAATGAAGAAAAAGGGACAAGCACAAGGTAGTAACACATTACAACCAACTGATGGAGGGCGGTGGATCAAATGGAGCCAAGTAATCCCGTCTCTCTTTCACGACACACTCAAGGTTGCTTGTGAGACAGAATTTTCCTGTTGTCTTCACGATGAATCCACGGCTACAGGAATACTAAAATCCTTTGAAGGGATTGTAATTAAAGTGGGAGGCATGTTATCAGCCCAAGGGAGATCTAGTATGTCCAGTGAACCGAAATGGTTCTGTCATCTATGCTCAAAAGCTGCAAGAGAACTTAAGGCAGGTTTACAAATAACGCCTAGGGACAGATCCCTGATCAGTATACTACGGAAAAACTATAAAAATGCTCTGGCCAAACGCAAAGTGGAAAAGAAAGAAGTACTATTGTGGGAGCTCCTAGATCCTGTGACCCTATCCAGTAGCTCTAGATTTTGGAGTACCATTAACTGATCACCTTTTTTTGCGAATGGGGTCAAAGAAGTGGGCTCCAACATCACAGAGGAGGAATTGGTGTCCCACTTTGTCAACATATTCAAAAACACGTCCACACCGTTAGTCATATCCGACAAGATCCCAGGTAATGAAGCAGTGGTGTTCTCTACGAATGAAATTGAGGAGGGCATTAATAACCTTACAAACAAAAAGGCCCCAGGTCCGGACGGAATCCCTCCGGATCTTTTTAAATCCAACCCCTCTTTCTGGGCCCTGATCCTGACCGCAGTGGGTAATGCTGCGGCAAAGGAAGGATGCCCAGCATCCTGGGGAGTCTCAAAAATCGTACCAGTCTACAAGAAGGGAGATTGTAACTGTACCATGGATTACAGGCCAATCTCCCTGATTGACTCCGTCGTAAAGGTCATAGGGGGAGTCATATTAAAGAGATTGAGTACCTGGGCGGAGGAGAACAAGATCATCTCGGACATCCAGTATGGGTTCCTCCCATGCCACTCAACAATGGCTCAGTGCCTGAATCTCTACTTGATCTTACGAAAGTACACCATCGCTCGCCCCTGGACCATCTACATGGCCTTCATGGATCTTTCCTCAGCTTTTGACTGCGTCAACTTCGGAAAGTTGTGACAGTCCATGGAGGCCATGGGGGTGGAGCGAAATTTGGTGGACTTCTTGAGGGACCTCCATAGAGATACTAAGACTAACATCAGATACACTACAGACCTTAAGGTATCCAGGAATTTTAATACCGAAAGGGGGGTTGGGAAGGGGTGCATAATAGCCCCCTTCCTTTCTAATCTTTATATCAACAACCTAGAAGGAGCATTGTTAGACACAGGGGCTGATTACCCATGTGTGGGACGGCGAGGACTGCCCATCCTGCTATATGCAGATGACGCAGTCCTCCTGGTCCGCACCTTTAAAGGGTTACAAACCCTACTTGATGCATTCCATGGATTTATGACTAAGCAAGACCTGGCCATAAACAGCACAAAATCCTATGTGATGCAGGTAGGGCCGAGACTCAAAAGGCAGTACCCTTTTGTGGTGAACGGAGCCAGAGTGCCGAATTGCTTAACTTTCTCCTATCTGGGTGTCCTTTTAGATCACCAGCTCAATTGTGTTGCACTTTTAAATAAAAAAAGGGGTGAGGTCACCAGGGCAAATGCCACATTATTTGGATTTGCCGCTAAAATGGGTAACCGACCTGTGGCAGCTATGCTAAAAATCTATTGAGCAAAATGCTTAGCTATAGCTAGTTATGGGAGTGACTTATGGGGATACTCTGGCCTTGAAGGTCTTCAGGTGACAGAAAACAACTTTTTAAAACAACTACTGAGCGTACCGAAGGGGACAGTGAATCTGTCAGTACATGAAGAAACCGCTATGCCCTATATAAGTGACACCCTGGCCCTGCGTCCCCTGACTTTTCGGCTACAATGTTGGCTTAACAAGCATCTCGGCCTTACACATAACCTTCTGAGAGAGATTCTAAGCTTAGACCACATGATCAAAATCCCATGGAATAATTATTTAAAAACTTGTTTTAGCGAGTTGGGACGTTTGGACTTATTTATAAAACCTGAAGGTATTACTAGAAAGGATGTAGCACTCGTAAAACACTCCTTTACCTTAATTAAAACAATGGAAAGGGAGGAGAAAGAACTGCTGAAGCCTAGTGTATGTTTGCATTTGATGCTTAAAACCTCCCTAGACATGGAACCATATTTATCATGGCCGATATCAGCATACGAGCGATTTTTACTAACCAGGTTTAGAATGAATCTCTTTCATATTTTATTAGCAGTACCAAGGGGAAGTCACAAAGGGAAAGTGTTAGCATCCTGTGGCTGCGACAAGAAGTATCTTCAGGATCTGCTTCACTTTATGTTCCTTTGTAAATATTACGAAACGCCTACAACTTTTTACATAAAACCAATTTTTAAAAAGTTAAACTTTGTGCAATCACGTCCCTCCCTTATCTATTTGCAATTGTTAAAACCTGACTGTATCCCCTTTGTGGCCGGTTTTCTAAGATGTGCAATGATATATAGAAAATGTTTGGATTTTTAATTGGATATAGTGCTTTTATGGCTTTTTATCTATCTATTTTAAAATGGCCTTTTATGATGCCCTCCCCATCCTATTAACGTTGATATTAAATTACCACTATCGTTTTTATGAAGGGCAATGTATATTTTGTGTTTTTATCATGTGTTTTTATTGTATTTTGTAACTTGTAACTTTTATGGTTTCTTACAATGCAAACCGAATAAAGTACTTTGAATTTGAATTTGATGTATTAAATAAACAGTAATAGTTTGATGTGGAGTCTCAGTTTGACAACATATCTACCTGTATCTTCGACTAGTCCATTGGCTGGCCATTGCTACACAACAAGATTTTATGCGCTGACACGCGCCTTCAGGGCAGGACAAGGCTGTGGGCTGGTCTACCTAAGGAGGAGCCTTTGTCCCTATAGTAAATCACAAACTCTACGTTCCAATGTCAATCACTTGCTCATTGGTCCTTGGTTTGGCAAACAAAGATCAGGAGGTGAAACCTTACAGGTAGGAACCAGCCAATTGTGGACTAAGCCACCTCTTCTGCTGCCTATAATTCTGTTAGAGTGTGAATCTTGCCAAGCCCTTGAAACCTGGTCATTTTGCCTGCTTCATTACTTGCTGCCTCCATTTTGGTGCACTACAGCGCTGGAACACCCCGTTGTGTTAAATGTGTGCCCAATAATTGCATATTAATATAATTGTAGATGGTTTAGCAGAATTGTGTGTGTAGGCATGGAGATCTGTAGATGATAGTTACACTGAGGCTGGTCAGGGTGTTGTTGTGAAACCTTAAGTGCATATGTTTGACAATGCTGAGTGTGTCCTTGGTGTTGTATGTGACTCTGAGGGTGTACCTCATGAAGTATTGCTAATCATACTCCTGGATTGTTGGTGTGGGTCTCTGCTGGGGATCTAGTATCCGTCTGTGATGGCAATGTAGAAGTAGTGTGCTGATGTTGCGTACAAACAGGTTACTGTAATGAAGGCGATGTGTGTTGCTGTTGTGTTGATGATGTAACAGAGTCCAATGGGGTTCTGGTGGAAGTAGCGTGTGTGCAGTACGAGGCACATGACCTGGTTGTAGGGACATGCACTGTTATGTGGGGCAGCGCGGTGTTGGCAGTATAAGTTGCACACACAGCCTGCGAAGCTATCATGTTTGAGCTTAAGGGTGGCCTGATACCAGGTGGTTAATTGTCTGGTGTTCACCGTGTGGAGGGTGGCAGGAGCATGACTATGTTGTGTTACCTGCGTCATGGAATGACCAGAGGGTCTTGCACTGTGCACATTGCAGGCGGTGAGGGTCCTGCCTTTGGCACAGAGGTGGT
Organism: Lissotriton vulgaris; assembly: GCF_964263255.1. Taxonomy (NCBI): domain Eukaryota; kingdom Metazoa; phylum Chordata; class Amphibia; order Caudata; family Salamandridae; genus Lissotriton; species Lissotriton vulgaris. The sequence continues at coordinate 1,207,705,949 of NC_141695.1, forward strand.
GCAACAGTGGCACTGACAACCTGCGGCCTGCCTTAAGAATGGATGGATGGATGGATAAATGGAGGAGCATCTTGGAGGTGTGTGTGTTGCAGAATCAGGGCACTCGGTGTTGCGGTGTCACTGGGGAGGCAGCAGCACGAAGGAGTGAACACATTACGGCACAAGGGGTGAGACACCATGCAAAACAAGCACACAAAAACATGGATTTATGCAAGGCATCATGTAGCATGTGTATGGAAAGTAAGGTGTGTCTGGTTACTCATGGGTCACTGCACGAAAATGGGTAGACAATCACCAAATATGACGGGCACAGGATCTGGCACCAAATGGCCAAGCAGGACACTGGACATACAGCGTCAGCAGGTGTTCACTGCCCGTTGTGGTTATCAAGCTAAAACAATACATACACAACCATGTACGTCATGCACAATATGGACCATTAGCCATTACAACAGCATGCATGTTGCCACAGTACACATAACAACATATGCACAATCATTGTAAAATATGCCATAGATGACGCATGCAGACTGGCAAGAGATCTGCGGTGACTGTAATGAGGCACAATGTACTGTTGGGAACACATTTACTATACAAATGGATCACGTTTGTTTTGAGGCCATGCTACTTTAGCCAATGTACTTGGCTAGTAGCATTGCTCCGAAGAAAATAACAGTCATGCAATGATGTTACCTGTAATGCTGGTGAAACTATCTCCACATGACTGCCATGCACTGTCGGTACCTTTGATCCTCAGAGTAGTTTGATGATGAAAGGGGTCCATCTACAGATAGCCCCTTGGTCTGAGTATAAATGACAGACTCCAAAGGGTGATCAGGCGAGGGAAGGAGGGGATGGGAACAGCAGGGATTGAGATCTGAAACAAAGATAAACAAGCATAAGGATTCAACACTTCTTGTCAATGAATCACCAAATACCTCGTTACCTACACTGTAACAGTTACACCTGTGAAGTTTAACCACAGCCACTGTTTCCTATTTGGGATCACATATTCTGAAATGATACTAGATCTGAGGATGGAACACGGACACATAAAAGGTAGCAGAGTTTGTCACCTAACTGAAGGGTGTGTAACGCACACCAGGTTGCTTCAATGCAATTAGATCCATGCGGTCATCAAGTAAGTCACAGTGTATGAATGAGGCTCCAAATTACATTAAATTGAATGTGTAGCAGTGCTACTCACACAAAGCCAACAAACCGTAGTTAGCCCTGGGAATCCGTGAGGGTCATGAAGGTACATTACACATCACCCGCAGGAGCAGTAACAAGCTCATCCAAAGAGGAATTGAAATATCTAAACACAAGGAAGCCCTGCAAGAGACAGTCATTGCCCATTCAAACTGTGCCTTCCAATGCCAAAAATGAAAAGCATGTGGGAGAAAAATAAACAGGGAGTAATGAGGAACAAATCCACTAAACCACCCCTACCGTAACCAGGATATGCTGCAACACACAAGAGAATTCTGGGATTAATGTCACCCGACTGGTGTCACGTAAGTGTTTACATTTGCCACAGCACAATGTTGGGACGTCATCAGAGCAACATTCCTGGCATCATGGGAATAGAAAGTTAAGCTTAACTTACAGAGAAAGATTGCAAAGCAGTGTTCTCCACCCGCACTGATGTAGTGACGTGACAGTGACATGACATACTGACACACGGGTCGATGCATCCATACTAACAGACTCACAGGACAGTTGACTGAACATGTGGGACATACACTGGCCCACACCTTCACAACATGGTTGTTTTGAAATCAAACTGTACTGGCCCACAAGATTAAGGGGATGAGCCTGACACATCCTGCTGCACACAGAGAGGCTGCAATTCCACACAGAGCCTGTGGTTGTGATGTCCTACACAATGTCAACCAGTGTTTTCCAAAATGTGTCAAGGTTTACACACATTGATGCATTCACCAGAGTCAAAAATCCACAACAGATGACAGTCAAGAAGGGTGACTGACCTGTCATGGGAGTGGTTTACATGCAATTTTACCCATGGTCATGAGACATGTATGTATGGTTGTACAGCATGCACAAAAACAGTTCCCACACATTCCCAAACCATACTAACCTAAAACAGCCTGTTTGTATTTCTTACCCAAAATGACATTTGCACATGTCCGTGCATGGGACGCTGAGCCGGCACACGTTGAAATCATCATGAGGAATAGCAGGAGGACAAAGATGACATGAATAGACCACAGGCAGAGCAACCTGGGAATGACAGGCACACAAGGGGTCAGGTCCAAAATATTTCCCTGCAGACATGGTCATGTTAAAAACACTAACTACGTATTACACATCTACATTCCAAGATCACTCATTTCACATATGTGTGTGGCATTACCTCATCACTAGTGTGACGCATCACATCAAACATCGAAGTGACTTTGCATACAGTCAGCTTGTCACACAGTATGCAACACATGCCACTCTATGCCACAAGTTTACACACTAATTCCCAGTGACTCACCATTAAGAGAAGAAGTTGCGTATGAGCTGACTTCGGATATGATCCTCCTCCTCCTCATCACTTTCGTCTTGGCCAAGCCCTTCTTCCTCAACGGATGGATGTTCCAGCTCCTCAGGACCCGGGATGAGTGGCACGGCCTTCTCAACTGCCATGTTGTGCAGCATGCAGCAAACGATGAAGATGTGACACACCTTGACCGGGGCGTATGGGAGCGATCCGCCAGTCTTATCGGGGCACCAAAATCGGCTCTTCAGGAGTCCAAACGTCTGCTCTATCACTCGCCTGGCGGTCCATGTGCATTATTGTACCACTGGTCTGCAGCTCTTCTTGGATTGCGGAGTGGTGTCATGAGCCACGACATGTTGGGATAGCCTGCGTCTCCTACAAATATACATCATGTAAATAAGTGTGTAATGAGATGCCGTCAGAACAGAAAAATAAATCCAAGACATACAGGACAAACAGAGTTTACCCACCAACAAGACATCCCCGATCGTTGCGCAGCTGCAGCATCATCTGTGGTACCCTGCTACGTCTCATAATGAATGCATCATGGCACGATCTGGAAAACGTGCACAAACATGGGAAATTAGCATGTTAGCTAGACACACCACCAGGGCATTTATTGAGTGGTAATGTTTCTGTTGTAAAATAATGACATGCGGCACTGCAACGTCGAGTTGATTGGGGTCTTTATTTAAGTCAGGATGTAAGAAAACCCAACCACCAAGATCGGGACCAAACGGGCAACTGACAGCCGTTGGACCGAACACTGGAGATGTCACAGAGTCAGGCAGCGCGAGCTCAGCGCGCGACCTGTGCAGCAACACAAAGCACAGAGTGAATATAACACATCTCCTTTCCTTAAACAGATAATGAAAAGGATGCAACAGAACAAATTGGACAAAAACTAGTAGCAACCTTTTGCAATGAAGCCGGAGAAACACAAAGTAAAACAATGCAGCAATGAATACACTTCTTTCCCTTGAGAATGCAGGATCATGTAAAACAGGCCATTCAACCCCACATCCTCCCTTAAACAAACAAGATTACACATAATCTTTTAAATACGCAGGAGCAACCCTACGGCGAAGAGGTCTGCAAGGCCCATCAGCAACAACATTCTTAGAGATTTGCACAGAGGGAACCGGCTTTACCTTTTTCTGATAAAGTGCCACCCGGCGGAGGTTCCACGTTTGGCCATTCTGCAACTTAATATAGTTGCCAACTACCGACTTTACTTGGTAGGGCCCCCTAAATTTGTTGAACATCTTCTGGTTACCGCCAGGTTTCACTTTTACTAGGTCCCCTTCGGTTATTTTAGTAGAGACACATCTTCCCGGGACGCTACATCCCACCTTGTTTATTTTCTCATGCAGCCAGGTAGGAATTAGTTTCGTACCCGCTGCCCTCCCCCTCATGAGCTCAAAGGGTGTTACTGACATGTTGCTATGAACTGTTGTACGGTATGCCCACAGCATTTCCTTAATTTCCTTCTGTACTGAGCGGCCAGATGCTAAAGCAAGCTGCATGGTGCCCTTAACAAGTCTATTTATCCTCTCGCAAAGTCCATTTCCTTGTGGGTTGTAGAGCGAGGTACGTAAATGCTTCAAACCCAGGAATACAAAATAATCCTCCATAATGGCTGAGGTAAGCTGTGTGCCATTATCCGTTAAAACCACGGAGGGAATCCCTTCACGTCTAAATATCTCATCAAGTACCTTGACAGTGGACTCAGCAGTGATACTTTTCATGAAGGCAACCTCCACCCACCTAGAAGTTGCGTCCACCAAAACCAAGGCGAATTTCTCAGAATCTAACAGGTCATGGAAAGGACCTATAAAGTCAATACAGACTTTCTGCCACACACCATCGTCAGAGACAATTTTCCCCATGGCATCCTTACCCGCACCAACCTGTAACCTCTTTTCAGACTCCTTGCACGGCTGGCATTGCTCAACCCAACTCTTCACCTGCGCATCTACTCCCGGCCACCAGAAGTCAGCTTTGACACGTTTACCAGTAAGGGTTTGGCCAAGGTGGCCTTCATGCGCCAAGGCAATGATGCGGGATCTAAGGGATACCGGAGGTATATATTTTTCACCCCGCACAAGGATATACTCACCCTGTAAGGAAATCTCATCCTGTAATTGAACATAAGGCCTAAGAGCAGGTGAGACTGTACTTTGCCTAGACACCCCTTCCTTGCACATCTTGATTAGACCCTCCATGACGGGATCCTTCCCCATTTCCTCAATCCATTCTCCCCTAGATATGGAACTGGGTAAATCACTTTCTAAGTCATCTAAGAACGCGACCACATTCTCAGTCACCAGTTCTTTAGGCAGCTCTTTAGTGTCGGGTAATCTGGATAAGCAGTCCGCAACACTGTTGCACCAACCAGGTAAGTATTCCACATTACACGTGAACTCTTGGACACTAACAGCAAGTCTCGCTAACCTCCCTGAGCAATTTCTGATTCCCCCGGGGGCTAAAACCTTTAATAGAGGCTTGTGGTCTGTCCTGAGTGTGAACGTAATACCCCATAAATACACTCTGAAATACCGGGTTGCCCATGCAGCCGCCAATGCTTCACGCTCTATGACCGAGTAATTCCTCTCGGTCTCAGTCAAAGAGCGCGAAGCAAACGCAATAGTGTTTTGTTTACCATCCCCTTTTTGTGTTAGGACCGCACCAATCCCAACAGAGCTGGCGTCAACAGTGAGGATGGTGTGATATGACTGCACAAAACTTGAGAGAATGTTGGCATCCAATATGTTTTGTTTGATTAACAAAAAAGCCTTTCTCTGATCGGCACCCCAAGTGAAACCTTTCCCTTTTTGCATGATGATTCGTAATGGTTCTACCTTTTCTGCAAAGTTCTTCACGAACTTTGCATAGTACTCAACCATGCCCATAAAAGACCTAAGTTTGTCTTTGTCATCAGGTTCAGACACATTACATATTGCACTTACAAGGTCTTTTTTGGGTTGGATGCCACGACCAGACACGTGGTACCCCAGGTAATCCACTTCCTCAACTGCAAATACACATTTTCCCTTTCGTAAAGTTAACCCCGCCCCTGAAAGAGCAGCGAAAACTTTATCCAGAATGACATTATGATCATCAACGTTCAAACCATAAATTAATATATCGTCCTGGAAAAATACTACCCTTTCAATGTCTTTGAGAACATCTGTGATGATTCTTTGGAATGCACTTGCTGCCGAGCAGAGGCCAAAGGGAAGTCTTTTGAATTGATATGTGCCTTCCGGAGTGATGAATGATGTAAATTGCTTCGAGTCCGGGTGAAGCTTTATCTGGTGGTATGCGCTGCGGAGATCCAACTTTGAAAAAACTTTCCCTCCACCCAAGCTCAGGACAATTTCATTTATATTTGGAAGTGGAAAGCTATCCATAACCACGGCTTTATTGAGACTTCGCATGTCCACACAGAAGCGCAATGATTTGTCCGGTTTCTGTGTGATCACTACTGGACTCAACCACTGTGTGGCCTCCACAGGTTCAATTATGTCATCCTCCAACAACTGTTTGATGATCTTTCTGACCTCATCCCTTGCAGATAGGGGTATCTTCCTTGCAGTGTGTTTCACAGGTGCTACGCTCTTTCTGGTTTTAATAACATGTTGGTACCCAATGGCTTCCCCCAATTTCTCATTAAAGACATTTTCATGTTTTTTGAGAATGGTTTCTAAATTCTCATGAACTATATTGCACACATTTTCACTCTCTACACACATTACAGGTGGATCGGCTCTTGGGTTCACCCTTATATTAAGCTCATATTGGTGTAACCATCCCAAAATTGCAGGACCATGTGGGGATACATAAACCTTTCCCTGAGTGGCTCTCCCCATGAACTTAATATTGGCCTCAAAGAATCCAAGGACACCAATGCTCACTCCTTGATAACCTCTTAGAGTGACGTCAGATTTCACTAGAATCGATCCGGTGCAAGATAAATTATATAATTTCTTTGGGATGATCGTGTAAAGTGACCCTGTATCCACCATTAAATTGACAACAATCCCATTTAACTCAAAATCTGCTTTAGGCCGAGACATAACAATACCCTCGGTTAATTCCAGGCTGCCAGCAGACGTAATCATCATTACCTCTGCTTCATCATCAGTGGCCTCGCTTTCAATCACAGCAACCTTTTTTGAGCTAACTGTTCTACACATCCGTGCATAATGCCCTTTTTTCCCACATTTTAAACACTCCCTAGCCAAAGCCGTACAATTCTTTGAATCGGCTAAGTGAAATGGGCTTCCACATCTATTACAAGACCGTGTGGTCTGTTTAAACTTGCTAGTTGTTCCACTTTTATAAAAAGAGGTTGTGGGTTTCCCCCCTTTACTCGTTTGTCTTCCTTGTATTAAGCCTATGTTTTCTGCATCAGCTTGCAAACTTGCAACTTCTTGACTACTTGTGTGTCCCAGTTGTATTCTTTTGAGTTCCCTCATGCACCTATCGCTTTCTTCAGCAACTTTAGCAATAGTAACTGCTTCAGTGAGGGTGGGGTTTTTAGCTGCCCACAACTTTTCTTGCGTTTTCTTACTAAAACATTGCACAATTAATTGATCCCGAATCATTTCATCCTGTATGTTCCCAAACTGACATTTCACAGAAAGTTCCCTTAGCCTAGAAACAAATTCATCTATTGACTCATTTTCCCTTTGTGGGGCAGTGTAAAATTTGTGCCTGCGCATTACTACATTCTCCTGCTTAGCAAACCTAGTATATAGTCTAAAAAGAGCATCTTTGTAGACATCATCAATGTCAAGAGGTGGATTCGGTAAGTATTTAAACACCCTTTGTCCCTCCTTCCCTAATGCACCCAGTAATAAGGCCTTCTTCCTGATAGCAGAAAACTTAGTACCGTCCAAGGCTATGATGTAGTTCTCGAATGCCTCACACCAATCGTCCCATTCCATGGACGGTTCACCTGGGGCACTTAGAAAAGGGACAGGGGCTTGAATGGCATTGCTCACATTCATATTGAACGCTAAGGAGTAGTACTTGTAAGTACACCTAACACAAATTAGCAAGGTAATTTACACAGCACTTAACACAAATTAGCAAGGCAATTTACACAGCGAGGTTTGTATTTCCTTCCCACTTTATAGTGTGTGTATCACTGTTGTTTGCGCTGTAGGTGCGTGACACACTATGACGTTAAAGTGAGTGTATCACTGTGAATTATGCTCTTCTTCAATTTGAATAGTCTTTGATGATGAATATGTCTAGTTCCTTCGTGGATGCTTGACTCACGATTACAAACTTGTTTAAGAGTGTGTGTGTCACTGAAGGATACTGCCGGTATCTGACTCTGTTTGCGGGTATTTGTTTAAAAGTGCACTGCCTCTACTGCCGGTATTTGTTTACAATACACTGTCTCTATTTGCCGTTTTTTTTCTTTAAAAATGCACTGCCTCTGTATGTGCGTTTCCCTTTTAAATTTATTTCCTGGATAGTGGGGCTCACTGGTATTGCCTTCCTGTCTATAAGGGTGATTTCCCCTTTAAAATTGTGGCACCATGGGGGCGCTGTTGCCTGCGTTGACGGGCTGAATGCAGACAGTTAACGCTCCGTCACGCTTCAAGGAAGACAGCCACAGTTTTGGTTCCCCTCACGGTGAGTAAATGTTCACATACCTTTTCTAGAGGCTTACGTGTTCGTTTTAAATTTGATCCAGTCCCTCTGGTCTGTGAATGTTTCTTCTGGCTGGGTTTTCTTTTTTCCTCGTCCTCTTTCCCACTGGACTTCGACTTTCCTTCCTCGCGTTGCTCTCCGCCTTCAGCTGTCGCCAAAATGTTGTAAAATAATGACATGCGGCACTGCAACGTCGAGTTGATTGGGGTATTTATTTAAGTCAGGATGTAAGAAAACCCAACCACCAAGATCGGGACCAAACGGGCAACTGACAGCCGTTGGACCGAACACTGGAGATGTCACAGAGTCAGGCAGCGCGAGCTCAGCGCGCGACCTGTGCAGCAACACAAAGCACAGAGTGAATATAACAGTTTCCTGCTGTGGTAGGTTGTGGTAGGCCTGCTCCTGAGCCTGTGGTAGCACCAAAGCCAAATGGACCCAATGACATGTGGCATACCTCCCAGGGCATAGAATTCACCCTTGACATCTGTCAACTCTTCAGGAGTAGGGAATTTGATGAATTCATCAATGTGCACCAACATTGCAGCTAAAACATCACGTAGTACACGGCTGAACAGGGTTTGGGACATACCCCCCACATCAGCAATGGTAAATTGAAACGTACCTGTTGCAAAAAAATGTAGTGCTTCCATCACCTTCATCTTTGGTGTCAGTGCAGTTGGATACCTGTGTCGTGGTAGATGTGGTTCCAGCCTGTCCGTCAAGTCCTGAATCAACTCTCGAGTGAATCTGTAACGTTGGATGCAATCACGTTTCCTCATGGTCTCCAAGTCTTGAAAAGGCCTTGGTAGAGGCGGTGCCCTGCAGGACATATTTGAAAATAATGGAGAACAACTGTCAGCCAAATACAATACCAATGTACATAGCACGTGCAACACTGCAACTACACATCAAGTCAATATCGGGTCTGGCGTGTGTAATACATCCAGGACACATATGCCAGCTTGCTGGCACTCCAACCCAGATACACCAGTCTTTTGTGCAATGAACATTACAAGCACACAAAAGAACTGCTGGGCTGGTCTGAATAAACAGCCAAAGTTATCGCTGGAGTGACACACGTCAGCAGACCTGCATTAGAAGGTTTTCATCCCATCCAGACAGCTGACTGCAAGGCACAAGCCCAGGTCACATGGCATATGTATTGTACATATCCGACAAATTGCTAATAAGCTATGCATCTGACAATACAACACCACTGCTGTTGTCACGATGCAGACATGTATGCCCGGGGTTAAATGATGTATGATGCCATCAGACACAAAAACCGTGGAAATGCACATGTGGCATGGTGTGCGTACATGTTAAATAATTGCAAAAACAACACATACACATTATACATGCGCCAACAGCAGATGCAGTTAACAGAACACAAAGAGCTAGCTCAATCTTTAACCTGACACACACATGACATTGTCACATAAGGTCATGCTGAGCCTCAATTTGTGAAGTGAGTAAGTGCCCCAGTCACTGGCATAATGACCCAGGTGCCCAAAGTAATAACTGTGACATCCCAGTGTTGATGTGCAAAACAACATGTGCATGATGATACATATGGGACAATTGTAAAGGTGATGTGTACCACATAGTGCACCATCACACATGACATGGGTCAACAGGTCATCACACATCGATTGCGCAACAAGATCAGATGCCCTGTGCTATATCACTGCCTGACACACCTAGTGCCTGCTCCTGTAAGTATGCAATGACAGAAACTTGATAGACATCATTGTTTTAACCGTACCCCTACATCCCTGCCATGTGTGCGCTTTGTATCACTATTGTAATGGTGCAATACGTGAGCGTGTGAAATGCACCGTGTGAAATGCACAGTACCCCTGCATTCACTACAGCGTGTGAAACGCACCATGTAAAACGCACCGAACCCCGACATTCACTACAGCGTGTGAAATGCACTGTGTAAAACGCACTGTACCCCGACATTCACTACAACGCGTGAAACGCACCGTACCCCGACATTGCGTGCATGTGTGTGCCTCGTTTCACTATTGTAATGGTGCCATACGCGAGCGAACTGTACCCCAACATTGCGTGCGTGCGTGCGCCTCGTTTCACTATTGTAATGCTGCCATGCGCGAGCGAACCGTACCCCGACATTGCGTGTGTGTGTGCGCCTCATTTCACTATTGTAATGGTGCCAATGGTGAGCGTGTGACGCACTGTACAGGTACACTTCCGTTGTTATGGTACGTTGTTCTCACCGTATGCACTGTCGTCGGTTTCTGTGCACCAGGTCGTAGGCACACAGGACTGGGATGACACGGCCGATGGGGTTCATGGCGTGTCTGTCGTGTACCGGGGTGCGGGTCGGGCCGGATCTGCTTTTACGGAGGTTTTCAGCTCCTGTAGCAGTAGGAGCGTACGGAGTGTCGTCGACACGGATTGTACTAGCTTTAAAAAAGCATATAAATATAGTAACCTAAAATAGATTGTTTTTCTTTATATTTCATAGACACACCTTGACCAAAACTCTACCTAGAAAATGTATTCAGAAAAAATATTTCCTTCCAAAACAACAACAAAATCAATATTAGCGAAAATATAAAACAAAGAAAGTATCTACTGGCGACCGCCAGTTGGTAATTATAGTTAGGATTATTTTGTATAGGGAATTCGCAACATTCAATTCGGAATAACTTTGGCGCCAGTTGAGGAATCTGCCTGAAATTTTCCTCAAATTTGCCTCGCGAAGCTCCGCTCCTTCCTTGAACGTTTGGGGGGGATTCGTCAAGCGGGGGACGAGATAAAAGGGGGGTCCCAAAACGTGTTTTCCCCATGTTAATTTCCATAGGGCGGTCAAACTCACTTTTAGCCCGAACGGCTTAATGGATTTCCACCAAACTTGGCAAAATTGTAGGGACTGGTAGCCCGATGTGCCTTTGTTATGTCTCAAGATATGTGCTCCAGTGGATTTTGAGTAATTTAGGTTCAAAAAAATATATATATCTGTAAGCACGCCCCGGTACGCGCACGGGGCGCGATCCAGCGCGCTACGCGAGTTCGCGCGCGGAAAGCTGATTGGCTCTCGGGTGTCTGTCAACATTCCAAACAGTCCGGAGCAGCCGCCATCTTGTGTCTCGGTAGGATCGAGACCCAAGAGGTGGTAAAAACAAAGGGAGAAATGACCAAAAGGGGGCAGAGTAGACCCCCTGACCCCCTAGGTTTGATATGGGCGCCATAAAAGGGCCCCGCGGGGCAAAAAAAACCAAAAACATTTTTCTGATTTGCGCGGGGGGAGCGCACCGGGGAGCGTACCAGGGAGCGTACCATGGGGAAAAAAATGACAGAGTTCTAAAAAAATGTAGCTTTTTTTATAAATTGGAGGTAGTTCTAAAAAGAACAGTTTTTTTTTCTTTTTGTTGTATTATATTTTTTTATTGTTTTTTTGAACATTTTGTACTTTTTTTGGCTTTTATGAACAATTTTATATATTTTTTTATTTTTATGGGGAGAAACAAAAAACAGGGAATTGTAAACGGCTCAACTGGAGGAAAAAAAATCAGGAAAAAATTAAGGTTTTTTGGGGCAATTGACAGGAGACAGGAAACCATCCAATAATTTAAAAAAAAATGATTACTTGTATGATTGAAGTTATGCATATGCTATAATTCTTTTTATCTTTTTGTGTAAAATGATGTATCAATTTTATCGAATGTGACTCTAACTTGTATTACATTTATATTTTGGTAATGCAAACAATAGTGGAATGTAATTTTTCCTTTTGTGGTTTAGCCACTTCTTATGTGCTAGTTGTCTCCTAAAATTTGCCTGGGTATTTTACTCACATATGCTTTATGCTTTTCTCACCATAGGTAATTGTTTTACCACAAAATATACAAGTAATCTTGTATTGCCCAAATTAGGGTTGTATGTTTGGGACCATCTCCCTTGTCTTTGGACCCGATGGAGTGGGTTGCTTTCTTTTGGAGGTGCTGGGTAGAGATTGGGGAGGGTTTTCTGGCCAGTTCTTGGACCTCTGCCGCAGCATAGTTGTTAGGATGCCGGCGTTGCATGTGGCGAATCATGGTGTTATTGCCAAAAGAGTACTTCTTGTTAGGGTTCCCCCTTGAAAGTTCAGTGCCACAGATTAGGCAAGTAACCCTTGGCGCATTCACTTTTTTGAGGTCCTTTGGGATGGAAAAAAACTCCCAGATAATGTGCTGCTTTGGCCTATATGGGGTATTATCTTCTGGCAGGAACGTCCTCCTTCCCTACTCCTCCTCCTCCTCCTCCTCCTCCTCTTCTTCATCTCCACCACTGTGGTGTTGTGGTGGTCCTCTTGGTGATTGTGGTGGTGGTGGTGGCTGAGATGCTCCTGCTGCTGCTGCTACTGAAGCCAATTTTCAGTCCAAAAAGGTACAGAGAGGTCTTTCAACAGGTCCTCTTCACTCAAAGTACAAAGTGAGAATGAGGAAAAAAGGTGGGGCTTTCATCATCAGGAAAAATAAAACTGTCCTGAACCAATGAAAAGTGTTATTTTCAGGTCACATGACCAGGGCTTTCATCATTTGGACACCAAAACTGTCCTGAACCAATAAAAAGTGTTATTTTTAGGTCACATGACCCGACACGCTTACGCTATGCGCCCCGGGGCGCGCCCAGGGGCGTGTCGCGTAAGCGCGTCGGATGCTTACGTTGCGTATCACGCAGACATGGCTACGTGATACGTCACAATGATGTTTTCGTTCGCGGCAATAGTGCTAACGGGACGCTCACCGGTAAGCGCCCTGGGGCGCGCCGCAAGACATGAACAATATACATACAAAATAGTATTACATAAATATACAATATAGGATTCATTATAAAACATATTACATTTCATAGCTATAGAAATTTGCTATTAAAAAACCTTTGAAATTCACAGAAAAAACCATAGGTTTCACACCAGTTATAGTTAGGAATTAGCATTTAAAAAACCTATGAAATTCACTGAAAAAACCATAGGTTTCACACTAGTTATAGTTAGGAATTAGCATTTAAAAAACCTATTAAATTCACTGAAAAAACCATAGGTTTCACACCAGTTATAGTTAGCTGGAAATTTTACTGACATAAAACCATTCAAATTCCCACGTTATAGTTAGTTGGACTCACTATAACTTGCGCACCTGCAATGCACTGCTGATGGCATCACATATTACATCACTCATGACATGGTCAGTGACATCACTCATGACATCACTCCGCAAACCGGTAAACGTTCCGTTAGTGCAAGTACCGCGTTAGAAAGCCACATCGTGACGCGTCGCGTAATCGCAACGTATCGCGTTACTACGTAATGCCCCTTATGACGTGCTGCGTTAGCGCACCCGGAAGCGTTCTGGAACGCGAACCAAGGCGCGAAACGCAAAGCCCCGGAAACGATCCGAGGCGCGGCGCGGAACGCGTAACGTAAGCATAACAGGTCATGTGACTAGTTCATAAAACTTTTCATTGGTTCATTTTACTTTTAGTTTCCTAATGATGGAACGCTTGATCATATGACGTAAAATAAACACTTTTCATTGGTTTAGAACATTTTTTTTTCCCAAATGATGAAAGTCCCACCTTTTTTCCTCACTCCGACTTTCATTTTTATGAGAGAAAGACCTGTTTTTGCTTGCTTAGTCATGGCATTTGTAGTAGCTGCAGCTGGTGGATCCCCACCACCTCCACCACCACCAAAGAAGAGAGGACCAACTAGCCAGGTCATCTTCCAACAAGAGGAAGAAGAAGAGGAAGACGAGGAACAGGAGCAAGGGACAAGGGGGTTTTTGAAAGAAATGCCAAGGACGTCCCATGTTAAAGAAAATTTTATTTGGCAATATTTTTCTTTTCCTCCACGTGAAAAGAAAGTAAATGGCAGGTACGTTACCTGCCTCATCTGCCACGTTAAACTCTCCAGAGGGACCGAAGAAAAATATAGTTATGGTAATCATACCATGCATCGACACATGGAGAGGTGGCACCCTCTTAATTATAGTGCTGCACAACTTAGAGATTTGGTGGATAACCCCCGACCGGCCAATACATCCACCAATGAACTAGCAATAACTGAATCAGAGGCAAGGGAAACGGTCCCAAATCTCCAAAAGAACTTTGGGCAGATGAAATTGACATGTATAGCTTGTGGCAAATTAATTTCATGTGGAGAGAGGAGTATTACTCTAATAAATAGAGCATATGAACATCATCAATGTCCAAAATGTCCAAGAAAGTAAATTTTTTTTTTGTTGCTCCTGTTGAGCCCTTTGAAGTGAATCATTTTTGTTTCCCCTTCCTCCAAAAAAACACAAAAAAAATATAAAACATCAAAAATAATAAAAAAAAAGTTCTTTTCAGAACTACCTTCCCTTTTAAAAAAAATTGCTAGAATGTTTAGCACTCTAGCATCCTCTATTTCTTTTGATTCGCTTCCCGGTTAGCGTTCCGGTACGCGAACCGGGAGCGAACTAAAAATTTTTTTTTTTTAAAAAGACGAGTAAATAAACAGAGAGTAATGTGAAAAGAAAGACAAATAGAGGGAGTAACACACAGTTACTGTTGAAAGAGGGACTGATAAAAGAAGTGAAAAGAGTAGTATAAATAAGTAATAGAAAAAGAAATGAAGGAAGTAGCAAAGGCAGGAAACTAAGGGTTAAAGAAATGAAGCAGTGGAACTAATAAAAGTTAAATCTGATAGACATGTAACGTAAAGAGTACTAAACACTTACCTTATAATTGTCATTAACGTACTCAATTATCATTTTTATACTTTTAATCTGTGTAAGAAAGAACAAAAAAATTTAAATTAATACAAGGTAGTAAAAAAAGAGTGAGCATGAGACAAAATGAATACATATTATAAATCACAATTCAAAGTAGAAAATTAATTAAACATATTTAATGGTTTATTTTTGCTGTTATCAGAAAATATCAAATTTCACTGAAAACAGTGAGTTGAAGGTATTCATCATATAACAGCGGGGAAAAAAAACCACAATCAAAATGATTGTGTTTAAAAAACCCAAATAATATAACTAAGCAGAAATAAGAACTCCTCCAAAGTAACTTACTTTCTATGACGTCAAAGGATGTCCTATGAACAGCTTATACTCTGTTGTGCTGTTACTATTTTCTGCCCGCCACTTTCTGAAAGATAAAATCCATTGTTTTAAGAAAACTGAGACATACAAAGCAATTTAAAACAGCACACTAAGTTACAGCAACACCTAGAATCATTATAGTCCAATTACCTACCCTAAATTCTGACTTCAAAAATCAAGTCAAAAGGCAACATTGCTTCGTACTCAATTAGTAATGTTTGCTGAAAGACTAGCCTTTTTTATATTTCAAATAAGTTGTGTAATATCCAGATGTTGTCAAAGGACCATCATAATATATAATAGCTGCAGTTGCAAATGTTCTTCCTGAAATTGATGACTGTGTAGCCCAAAATTTTTTAATTAGACTTAACAACTTTTTTTCATCCAGTTTATGTAGTTCAAATTGTAAAATGACATTTCACCCATAAGTTTCCATAAAAAATATGGACAGCATTGCAGACTTACATTTCCTCTACTCCTTATTTTGATCTGCTGCTTGACTTAGCTTATAAAAACAAACAGTTTTCGCTCTGTACTACAATTATCCACAAGGCCATATAGAGTAGGAGCCATTAGAACCTCTGGAAATTCCTCTAAACAGATCCCAAGCTTCCTTTCCTAAAATTTTGGTTGTAAGAACACCAGGTAAGAATTTTGAAGGTGGAAAGGCAATCTTTTTTTGAAAGTTAAAACAGAATCATTGCAGAATGACCAATCGTTTCCAGATTTTAAATAAGCTGTATAATGTCCTGAATTAGTTGAAGGACCGTTATGATATATAATTGCAGTAGTTATAAAAGTCCTTCCTGATATTGACAACTGCGAAGCCACAAAATTATTATTTAAAGTTGTCAATTTAGTTCCATCAGGCCTACATCGTTGAAACATTAAAATGACATACTGGCCATAACTTCGTAAAATTAACGTGGACAGCATTCCAGACTTACATTGGTTACACTCCATGTTTTGATCGGCTGCCTTTACTAGCTTATTGAAGGATACTGATTTACTGTCAGGCAAAGTTAAATATATAAATCTTTCTGAGTCTACACTAGTAGTACTTGATAGCCTACAGTTCACCCAGTCATGCTGCCATAGATAAGAAAGGCCAAATAGATAATCTACATCTACACCCTCATCTTGCAATACATCAAGCATATACATTAAAAACTCCTGACAATCCTGCTGAATATTTTCAGAGAATTCTGTTTGACCTGAACATTCGTCTAACAGAAAACGAATTTCAGACACACTTTCTACTCTCGTTCTATCAGCACTACATTTCTCTAACACAGAATTCAACAAACAGCATAAACTTTGTTCCGAATTGATCACAATCTGTTCTTTTAAAGTCTCTAGTGAAAAGAGAACATTAACAACTACATTAGCATAGCAGTTGACACCAGAACTATTTTCAAATTTAAAACCAACAACATTTTCAACAGAATTCATTTTATTCCTGCTTACAATTTTTGGATCATCGACTTTTGCTGTTTTTGCTTCAACCTCCCTTCTATTACTGATATTTTTTCGTTTCCGGCCTACCACACGTTTCTCAAACAAAGGATATTGAGGCAAATGTGGAGCATACTCTCTTCTTAACCTATTGTATTCCTTAACACAATCTAGATCCGCACAAATGTTTGTGACATCACAGTCAATCAAATACAATCCCGATAAAGTTCTGACTTGTGACAATGCTACATAAGGCCTACCCTCTTTGAATACAGAACTGCCAATATTCACTAAAGCAGTGTCTACACTTAAACCTTGCGATTTATGAATTGTCACCGCATATGCCAAGCAAACAGGAAACTGCTTACGGCGAACATATAAGTCTTTTACAAGCAAAAACCTTGCTGTGCAACGACCAATTAGCTGTACTTCCTCAATGCCATCAAATTTAATTTTTAAAAATTCAATTCCATCTCTACTTCTGTATTTCTCAAAATCAACAACATTACCCATTGATCCATTTACCAGACCTCTTTCAACATGTAAATTCCTTCTCAAAATGATACGGCAATTTAAGCACACATTCAAAGTCTTTTCAAAACCCGCAGTTTTAGATATAGTCTTCTCTAATGAATCCAATTTAGATTTCAAATTCTCAGACAAAATAATTGTTGCTCCCATATGCTCTATTTTGTCAATAGCTTCCAGTTTCACAATCTCTTGTTTTTCTAAATTCAACATTTTGTTGTTGAAGATGGAACATTCTGCAAGAGTTGGCATCAAACATATTCCAGATTTCTTCACAGTAATTTTCAGAAAAATATCCTCTGGCAAAACGTCTTCTTCTGGATATAAATTTGACAGTAATCGTGCATGTAAAGCTTCTTTACCACGCTCAGTCACTTTCCCGATTCTAACATCTTGTAGAATATTCTTGTAATCTTCGTCCTTCGCCTGACGCATATTTTCACGCAGCTCAGCATAACTGAAGTTTAACCATATGTTAACGTTGCCAATGCTCCCTAGGCACTTCTTGGTATCTTCATGTGTAAGCAGTTTAAACACTGGTTGTCCTTTCACTGGTGTCAGCTGCAGAAGATCACCAAAAACAATGATGTGTTTGCCACCGAATAACACATCATACTCTGTTTTAAGAACTTCCTGCATTCTCAAATGCACAAAGGCAAGCATGACATTGGAAACCATGCTTACTTCGTCAATGATAAGAAGTTTCATCTTCTTCAACACTCTAGATACTTCACAACAAGCATCCCCAGATAATTTGTGATATTGTAATTTGTTATCATGCTCCACTGGCAGCATCAGTAACCGATGCAAAGTAATCCCTTAATGTTATGAGCTGCCAGTCCAGTTGGGGCGGTCACAACACAAGACAGCGATGACAGTCCTTTTCTGCAGATAACATGAAATTTCTTTAATAAGGAAACTTTTTCCAGTTCCTGCTTCTCCACTCACGTATAGTCGGACAGGCTTCAACGACGTACATGAGCACTCTTTCTTCTCATGACTTAATCCATGCTCAATTTGGTTGGTAACTTCGTCATATATTTTCCTCTGCTCAACGTTAAGTTGTCTTTCCAAATCTTCTAAGTTAACCGCATCCTTCTGAGCATGTGCCATGGCTCTTTCCACTTCAATCATGGCAGTGGCAGCTTCATTTTCGATAACTGGTTCTCCTAGTGGATCCTGACTCAATGAAACAGAACTCTGACTGTCCTGAGAACTGTCGCTAGCAATCTCGGCTGCAATTGTTGCTTCCTGCTCAATTTCTGCATTCAACATTTGTAGATATTTTGGAAAAACAGGACATTCTATGGACTCCTTGGCTGCATTGAAAGAGTCTTCGTAACAGAGGAAATCCCCAAGCAGTTCCTCTTCTGCACGCCAAGGTTTGAAAAGTTGCAAAAGAGCTAAATAGAAAAACTCTTTTCTTTCTGGAGATTCGCAACCCAATTTTCGATGATTTACCAATTTACATTTTTTTTGCTTGACCAGACATCCCTCACTTCCAATTACAGCATACACTCCTTTATCAATATCTTCTTTCATGTTCCTCTTGAAAACGTAATTTTGAAGAACATCTCCAGGTGACTGCTTCTATTTGGATAATATGTATCCAACATGTTGGTCTTCAAAATATCTGTACTGTTTGGTTCCTTCTCCGCCAAATACTCAATTTCCCGTACAGGTTTCAGAACTCGATTACGCGTTGCAGCAAGACCAAGACTCGCCCAAATGATACTCCTAGATTTGGCATAGAGACTTGCTGAAGATAACCGGTCAGAACATTCGTTAGCTCCGATTTCTCGATGTGACAACATCTTCAGACTGAAACTGTACAACTTCTTACTGAGGCTCTTTTCATGGGAAATATCCTCCCACATATCCTTCAGTTCTGTCTTTTCTTTTTTGGTGATGTAAGACGTCACATACCGAGCCACAGCCATACAATTGTCAGCCACAAACTGTATATCCATGTTAGCATTCCACATGGACAAAATCACTGGGTTGTAGTCGTTGATGTACTTGGACTCTTCGTTTCTTTTCAAATTGTATGTGTTTTTGGGTGATTTCCTTGTCACATTATGTCGCAGCGAAGACATCAAATTGTTAACTCTTCCTTTTGATATCACCGACCGTGGAAATGCAAAACGACATTTGGTGTAGTACTTGTCTTTGTTTCTGAATTTACGATGACAGTACTTTCCACAACGATGGCTTTGAAACCGTAAAACTTGTTCTCTTAGACTTTTATCTTCGTTTGTCTTTGGAACAGCACATGTAGCATACTGTTCTATGAAACTCATCACTAAGTCATCCGGATCTGTTCCAAATTTGGGTGCATCTTTGATCCATAGCAGCGTATGTATATGAGGTGCACCTCTTGCTTGATACTCCTTTCTCCAGAAGAAATCCAACACCTCTCCAAGAGGTGGATTTTTCTTGTTCGTGATGAAAGACATCATATCTTCAAATCTATAATTGAAGTACCTGCATACA
Organism: Lissotriton vulgaris; assembly: GCF_964263255.1. Taxonomy (NCBI): domain Eukaryota; kingdom Metazoa; phylum Chordata; class Amphibia; order Caudata; family Salamandridae; genus Lissotriton; species Lissotriton vulgaris. The sequence goes on from NC_141695.1 coordinate 1,207,725,713, forward strand.
TTCACAGGATCCAAAGAGCACAGTTCTCTGGGTGTCTTGAATTCAATATTTTCAATGTTTCCATTTGCCTCTCGTAGAAATTCAAGTAAGTCTTCCCAGCCATACTCAGCACAGCTGAGAGTGAGGAACCATGTGGGAGTTCCTAAGTTCCTCAGCATACATTTTAAGTCACCATGACGACGGTACCAGTACTCATTAGTACCACGCTGACATGCCATCAGATTAATCAGGTGAGAATCCAAAATACTGTCTTGCACATTGACTTTATCCATAAAGTCCCTTGCCGAGATATTTCGCAGTTGTACACCACTTTTCATGATGTGGTACACTGCATAAGACAATCCGGAGAGATCACTTTCAAACAGTAGATGAAATAAATAGGGAATGCATTGACGAAACCTAGGATCTTCTGCATACAATCGTAAAGTCCGGTATTCTGAAGCAGGAATTTGAACAGGTCGCTCATCATATCGTCCTCCTCGACCTGTGGGAAATAACTGTGGGAAACATCGAGCTTCCAAACTTTCCTCCCAAACACTAATGGGCCTCCCTTTGGCTTGTTTCATTTGAAACAACTCAATAGCATTCCCCATGACTTCCTTGAAATGCAAAGGATGAACACTATAATGTTCATATATTTCTTCCTTTTTAGAGGCTTCTACTTTCTCAATTTGTCCAGGACACAAATCGCTGTCCTCTTCTTCACTTACTTCCTCTTCTGCAACACATACATTCTTGTAGTACTCATTATTTTTTATCAAATACAATGTTGCCTTTTTGACTTTCCTAACATCCACTAAATCTTGCCAGATTTTCTTACTCTTTGTCGGAACACCATTAACTATGATAACCAGAGGTTCCTCTTCCACTTTCTCTACTCCAATTGTATTAATGTTTTTCTTCAAATCCAAAGGCAAATAAACAACCCTTCCCTTTAATCCTCTCTGTAAATCTGATGGAGGCAACTTCCCTGTCTTTGGCTCCATTCGTACAATAGCCTGGAAGGGATGGACACTTTGAATCAAAATACATTCATAAGTATTTAAATCCTTCAATTCAGAAGGAATGTCAACTAATTCCAGATTATTATAAACCGCTCTAGCAGGCATCTGGTTTTGGTTTAATTTGTTATAGCAATAAGTACACATACGTTGCTCTGCTCCCAAATCAAAACAATTTTCTACCATCAAGTATGTGACAAAATCCTTCCATTCACTATTGTTTTCCATATCACTTTTTCCATATAAATCCACTAACTTAGTCTGATTCTTATAATAAGTCCGTCGACAACACACACAAGTGAAATTAGGCCTCTCACATGTTTTCACCATGAACGTGGAAATTTCCTTGTGAAACTTATGTGTACTGAAAATCTGTACACTGTCTTCCATATTACCTTCTTCTAGTGGTTCAATATCAACATTGTTCTCTTTACCAGCAAAGTAACAGAACTCAATTTCCTGACAAATATTCTTCACATCTACATCAGAACCATGCAAAAGAGCTCTGCTTAATTTTGTAAGCATAATTGCAGGACTCTTAGCATAATACAACATTCTAACTAATTTCCTCACTTTATTATGATGCACTGCTAGCATCCTGAAATGATGAAAAACACTCTGGCACACTCTCCTAGAAAGACAAGCCAGTGAATGACCACGCAAACCTGTCACTTGTCTCACTCTGCAAGGATCTAATTCTTGCAACAACTTTATTTTTTGTTTTAAACTTTTCTTATTAAATGTCCATACAAATTCACAAAGCAAATTGATAGAATTCTGTCGCACACTGCAAATAGAACTACACTTCCAGGTGTACACTGGTCCCTTAGGACGTCTCCCTAAAACCTCATCACTTAACACCTCTTCTGCATCTGCAGACACAAGTATTTCTTTTTCAACCGGACGACCATCTTTTACCTCATATGCTCGACCACTGCTGTCAACTGCATGCACCAAATCATTGTCCTGAAAATAACTCTCCTCATTAAAAAATGCCTCACTATTTGAACTATGCATCCATTCTCCTAAGAAAACTTCACAAAAAATATTTCGATTAACTTCTCTCTTCCATCTTCTATTAGATTTGAAAACATAGATTACCTTGTTTAGTTTCCTAATTCTATTAATTACCAAAATAAATGACTTTCGCTTAATTTCGAAAGCCTGATCAATAATTTTCTCTACATTTTTCTTTTTCTTATAAAATGCCACTTTCTGTTGACCTTTCTTAAATTGTTTTAGCAAATTGACAATTACCATGTTGCGGAACATTCGCCTACGAATGTCCCTGAATGTATTTTCCCTTCTACTGCCATGCACAGAGTTATCTCCTGCTCTAGCAGAAACTTTTTTGACGGGCCTTTCCTTTCCATTTAAATTGGCTCTCTTTTTCTGGACTAAAACTTGTTCTGTAGTTATACTTTTGTTTCTACAAATGTTTCTAAGGAATGATTTCGTTCTCTTACCCGGAGCTTTTTTCGTGCGTTGAGGTGATTTTAATGTAGAGGTCTGCTGCAAGCATTTAGTAATCAGCTGTCTTTGACGTTTCGTAGCCTTTCGGATTCTATCCTTAGACGGCATTGTCTAATTTCCAAATAATCTGCAGTTGAATCTGTGGTAAAATATAATAAAAAATGTTATTAACCACTATTACCAAAAAGTATATCAATAACAGTAAGAATTAGATTCAGCAATGCTATAAAAATGATTCAATAAAATATTTTTAATTTTACTGTGATAGTGATAATATTACAGGGCTTTCATGCAAATGACTGCCCACCCTGCAACAAAAAGCCCACATGAAACTTTACGCACATTAAATTGTGTACTTACCTGCAATAATCCATATGCCAGTGTTTACGTCCCTCCACCCTGCCCCTCCCCCTCCCCGCCTGCCTGCCCCACCGTAACTCCCTCCACGACCCGCGGCTGCTATTTTGCAACATGGTGCATCTTGTAAATCTCTCCTGCATTATAAAAGTGACGCAACAGCAACACAAAAGAGGCGCACAACCATCATAAATCTTTCCCTAAAACTTTAAGGGACAGATGTAGGTCGGTCGGTATCGGCCGAAAAACTGTATTTTCGGCCGTTACAGACCAGTTTACAAAATTTGTTATGTAGGGGGCAATATATTACCGAATCGGTAAAATTACCAAATCGGTAATTTTACCGATTCGGTAAAATAAAACATCTATAAATATACCGATTTGAAGCCACCCATATGTAGGTGGGACTCTTCAGAGTGCCAGGAGCCTTTACGAATCGGTATTTTACCATCAAAAACAATTTTACCGATTCTGTAAATGTAGATTTACCTACATGTGGCCTTGGATTTATGCCCCTACATACCGATTGGCCATTTACCGGTCGGAAACGGCCGAAGTCGGCCGTAACCGGTCGGTAAATGGCCTGAAACGACCACCTACATCGGGCCCTAAGTGTGCATGCATTTGATTTCAAAAAAAGTTTTTAAACCTTTTATGTAAAACAATTATACACCTACATTCATGGGGAACTGACTTAAAATGCCCTAATACACATGAAAACGTTTTTTTAAGGTACTTGCACCTTTTTTTCAATAACTTTTAACATGGCGATGTAACTCAAACAATCAATCATTCCTATGGGCTTTGAAGCCCATAGGAATGATTAGGCATTACCGATTCGGTATTTACCGAATCGGTAATTAAAGAATTCACAAGGGTGCAGGGGGTGTCACTTTGACACCCTCTGGCACCCCCAAAACAGGCACAGGTGCCATGTGGCAGGCATACCTGCCCTAAGGGCAGGTCTGCCTGTCACATGACATAGGTGTGCATGCACACATGTGCATGCACACCGGAATCGGTATTTTACCATGAAGTTGGATTTCATGCTAAAATACCGATTCGTTAAGGCCTTCGGGACTCAGAAGAGTACCACCTACATATGAAATTTACAGAATCTGTAAAATTACCGATTCGGTATTTTACCGAATTGGTAATTTTACCGATTCTGTAAATGTAGATTTACCTACATGTGGCCTTGGATTTAGGCCCCTACATACCGATTGGCCATTTACCGGTCGGAAACGCCCAAAATCGGCCGTAACCGGTCGGTAAATGGCCTGAAATGACCACCTACATCGGGCATGCATTTGATTTCACAAAAAAGTTTTTAAACATTTTATGTAAAACAATTATACACCTACATTCATGGGGAACTGACTTAAAATGCCCTAATACACATGAAAACGTTTTTTTAAGGTACTTGCGCCTTTTTTTCAATAACTTTTAACATGGCTATGTAACTCAAACAATCAAAATAAAAATTTTTCAGGCACACATGGGGGCGTATTTACAAGGGCCTTGCACCACGGGGAAAGTGACTTCAAATGACTAGACACACATGGGGACGTATTTACAAGGCCTTTGAACCCGGGGGAAGTGACTTGAAATTGCTAAGCACACATAGGAGAGTATTTACAATGCCCGTGCAACACTTATGCATCATTTTTTACATATACACCGTAACAATAACAACACAAATGCATCATACATCTGTTCCGCAAAACCGACGCATTGCAGGAGTCACATCACAAGTAAATAATTTCTCATAATTTTTTAAAGCATGCCTTTTCCTTAAAAACGATTTTATGATCATAATTTGAAAACACAGCACAGCTCCTATGTACATACACACCTTGTCAGTACTAATACTTTACATTATCTACAATTACAATTGGTAAAAGAATGCAAAATCGCCTTTGAAAGCATAATGCAAACACTTGACGCAAAACATCATTTTAAATACACAGCTGACTTTCTTATTTACGCAAAAAAGCATACTAGTCTTTATCTAAAATATAGAAACGATAACTCACCTTTACAAATTCTTTTTGAAATTCAAAACAGTCTCAGAAACACACCAATTATTCTTTAGCAGAATTAAAGGTATGCACTCCAGAGGCTGGAACCAACAAAGGCACTGAAACGCTGATATTCATCACACATATCTCTCATGTCAGCCAATCAAAACTCTTCCCTCACTATTTTCAAATCAACACCCTTCCCCCCTCTGCCCTTTCTACCTTTTTTCCATAGCAACTACCGCCTGCCAGACCTCTCATGTTTACAAGTTCACACAACAATGTTTCAAATGAACTCTGAACTCTCAGTACACCTGCTAATCCACTGCAATGTTTCATAACAACATTTTTAAATAACCATTCAAATTACATCTTTCAAAGAACACATCCATGCACCCTAACTTTCTGTTTTCAGCAATGGAAATACACCAATCACTGCTAATGAATCATTTGCACTTAAACTCCACAGTTTTTTTTCATTACAAACTTCACTATTTCAACTGCCATTTCATTCCCACACTTCATCTGACGGCAGCAAAAACTCCTCTAGCCATGTTTTCAGTCTGGATTCTTGGACATAGCTACATCCACTGGGCTCACAGGTATGCTGATAACAGAAATTTACACAACCTCAATTTACAAAATGTGGAAATCAAATGGATTGGCCGAAGAGGATTGAAATGTCACCAATTGATACCATTGTGAAAACCTTTTTACATTTGCCAAACCCTGACCTCATAATAGTGCACTGTGGAGGAAACGATTTGGGCACTTTGACTGGGGTAGGTCTGGAAATGCTCCTAAAAGACACCTTTGAGCAATTGATGACACTTTTTCCTCAAACTGCCTTGGTATATTCCAATATATGCCAAAGACAAAAATGGAGGTGGTCCAATCAATTTTGTCCACAAATTGAGAAATCGAGGAAGCATGTAAATAAGTCTGTTTCAGCTTACATGAGAGACCATGGAATGGGCTGCATCTACAACAAAACTTGCGTTACTATATGCAAGATATCTACAGAGGAGATGGCGTGCATTTCTCAGATGAGGGGAACAGAGTTTTCATACTAAATTTAAGAATGTGTATTGGTTCCTACTTATAAGTATCTAGAACTTACACAGAACCCAAAAGCTCTTTTCAGAGCTACCTTAACTTTATTTACTCTTTTGAAATTTCAAATGTACCTTTTTTCACTAATTTTCACTTATATTCGCTTCCCGGTTCGCTACCCAGTTCGCGTACCGGCAGCTAACCACGCGAAAAATTCAAATTTTTTTCTCGACATATATGAGCCTCCTCAGCCACCCTCAGAAAACTTAGGGGGTCAGGATACGTCTAAAGTACCCCCTTCTACCCATTCTGAACATTATTTACCCTCCATCTTGTATCTCAATTCTACCGAAACACAAAATGGAGGACTCCCGTAACGCTGCAAGTTTGCGTACCGGGACACGCACTAACAAGCACTCGCTCAAAAAAGGTGGGAAAGTAATTTACAGAAAAACCACTGGAGACACTTTCACCAATTAAACATTAGCTCATACTACATACCAATCCCTACCATTTTCACAAATTTCTTTGGAATACCATTTAGCCATTTAGCATGTAGAACTCTCTAAAATCCCTGAGGTAATTTACTTCACAAAACATATCGGAAGTGTTGGAAATGACAACCAATTAAAATATTACTTTCAATTTCTACTATTATATCATGACATTTGATTGGTTATGTACCTGAATATATATAAACAAAGAGAGAGAAACACAGCCATTTTGACTACTACTTCTTGAAGTGCATATCCACTAAAATTCAACTGATAACTTCAAGTTGTATTTAAAAGGTAAGATATTATTTTAAAAACTGAAGTATGTTCTGTACTGTAAGCTAATTAGAAAAACATTTTCTGACAGTTATATTCTATCACTCTGTAATACTTATAGAATAAAATAGACTTCTCTGTTTTAGTTATGGATGGAGTTAGACTTGTCTAGTATAATTCAGAATTGACTAAGAGTTTATTTGATAATTTTCTTCATATTTCTACTTCCAATTTGATACCATACACTGCCCAACAAAAAAATCACTGTTTAAATAACCAAACTGCCTGTCTGTACTGAAACCCAACAGTGCCCTATCTGTACTGATATATTTTTTAAAAATTCATTTTTCAGAATACAAAATGGAAGGACAACAGGAAAATAACTTGAAAATTGAAGCAGGAACAAAAAACGAGACGGAAATTGACCATGAATTCTATGACGATTCACTGAACAATGAACTTCTGCAATGTGTGGAAGCAGTAGATTTTCTACTGGAAAATGAAAAAAAAATTATAATGATTTTTTAGAATTTCTTTTAAATTTTGAGAAACAATCAGAATAATAAATTTTTATTTCATAATTCAAAAATTGTTTGACACATTATTCATTTTTATATGTATATTGTAAACTAGTAGCAAATTGATTATAACGTGAAGTCAGACTTTAAATATACTGTTCAACTTTTTTGTGTTACATACTAACTTTGCTCATAGTTACTTCCTTTCTTCCACTATATAATCTCCAATGTGTATTTAACATCTCTTTATCATCTCCTGCCTCCATGTTGTTTCGGCTTTCCTGACAGACTATGGTATGAATTCCATATACCACAATAACTTCTATAACAACATGCAAGATATCTACAAAGGAGACGGCGTTTATTGATTTGTAGACTCTGCATTGGTATCTACATGTTGCTACGTAAATAAAAAAAAACAAAAAAAAACAACAAAACTAACAATCAATAAACATACAATAAGTTAAAAGTCAATCATTCTTGTTTCCTTATAGTACGCTCCCCAGACCGCTTTCCGGTACGCGTACTGGGCGCACCCCACGAAAAAAAAACGTTTTTTTTTTGTTTTTTTTTTGCCCGGCGGGGCCCTTTTAAAGCCTCCACATCAAACCTAGGGGTCAGGGAGGATCTACTATGCCCCCTTATGGTCATTTGCCCCTTCGCTTTGGACTCCTCTTGTCTCTCGATCCTACCGAGAGACAAGATGGCGGCCGCTACGGACTGTTTAGAATGTTGACAGACACCGGATAGCCAATCAGCTTCGCTTCGCAAAGCTCCGTTACGCGAAAAGTACGCGCACTGGAGCGCTATCCGGGACGCTGTCACAGATATATCTGTTTTTTAAAACGTTAATTTCTCAAAATCCACTGGAGCACATATATTGAGACCCAGCAAAGGCACATCGGGCTAACAGTCCCTATAATTTTGCCAAGTTTCGTGTAAATCCATTCAGCCGTTCGAGCTAAAAGTGAGGCCAAACGCCCTATAGAAAAATGAATGGGAAAAACGCGTTTTGGGACCCCCCTTTTTTCTCGGCCCCCCTTGACGAACCCCCCCCCAAATTTTCAGGGGCTGATCAGAAACAAAATGTGCAATTTTCCTGAAAATTTCAGCCGATTCCGTCCACAAACGCCAAAGTTATTAGACATAGAATTTTCAAAACTTCCATAGAGAAAAAATCCTAACTATATATACCTACTGGCGACCGCCAGTAGGTAATATACATATATATATATATATATATATATATATATATATATATATATATATATATATATATATATATATATATATATATATATATATATATATATATTAAACACACGCAGGTAAGCCAAAACGGAGTCAAGCCCAAGGAAAGCTGAATGACACTTGTAGTTTATTTCACCTCTTGCAAGCAGACAAGTGAACAGGAAAAGTCTTCAAAAAAAGTTCATGTAAGCAGCCAGACGCGTTTCAGGATAACTACTTCCTTTCTTCAGTGGCTTTCTGCAGAGGAATGACAAGCACTGATTCAATGCGCACATTTTCAAGTTCCAATCACCTGTCCAAGTGGGCGTGGCTCTTTGCAAAGCCATCTGGGCATTGTAGTGCAGTACGGGTTTTCCCCTCGTGGGGTGGCTTGAAATCCCCTCAGAATTCGGCTTGAAATAATCAAGTGGAGAGAAGCATTTTCCCATCTCCTGTCTGCCCAGCTTTGCTGTGGTGAAATCTGTGTTGCAGCGCAGCGACACCCTGTAATGGCGCCACACTCACCTTCCTCCCGATATTGCAGGTAATAAGTCCAAAACCTGCACAGGCACGCCTTCTGGCACTGGGCTGTCCTCCACAGCCAGGCAACGGCCGTCTATTCATTAAACACACGCAGGTAAGCCAAAACGGAGTCAAGCCCAAGGAAAGCTGAATGACACTTGTAGTTTATTTCACCTCTTGCAAGCAGACAAGTGAACAGGAAAAGTCTTCAAAAAAAGTTCATGTAAGCAGCCAGACGCGTTTCAGGATAACTATATATATATATTACCTACGTAGGTAGTTATAGATAGGACCTAGTTTCCATAGGAAATCCTCAACATTCTATTTAGATTAACTTTGGCCCCGGTGGATGAATCTTTGCGAATTTCTCAAAGAAGATGGCTCGGTCCGCTGCGCTCCTTCCCTAAAAGTTTGGGGGGGATTCGTCAAGTGGGGGCTGAGATAAAAGGGGGTCCCAAAACGTGTTTTCTCCATGTTATTTTCCATAGGACGTTTAGACACGGCTACAGCTCGAACGGCTGAATGGATTTATAAGTAATTTGGCAAAAAGGTAGAGCCCGGGTCGCAGATTACGCTTTTGTTTGAATGGTGTAAATCCGTTCAGTTGTTGCTGTGAAAATTAAAGTTGAACTCAATTATATATCTATAAGCGCGCTCGGGTGCGCGCAAGCGGAATTTTTGTTTTGTTGTGTGACGTCTGTGAACGTTCGATTCAAAGGAAATCAGGAAGTGTTGACCACCATTTTGTTAGTGCGAGTGAATATATTGTACATTTCAAAGCGTTGGAACATAGAAAGGGGACAAGGTAGAGATTGTCTGGCCGCGTAGGTTTTCTCAGGGGGTGCAGTAAGGCCCTTGAACGCAAAAATATATATATATTTTTTAAATAAAAGTTGCGGGGTGCGCGCACTCGGTCGCGCACACCTATTTACAAGAGTGTGAAAATGAAGATAAATCAGAAGTTTGAGTGTTTAGATATAAGGTGGCTCTGAAAAGAGCCCTTGTGTTAATTGAGTTTTTTCTGCATTTATAAGTAAGTACAGATGCAGAGTCTCATGTTACAGAGGAAGATTCTGTTTCCCTCATCCGTGAAATGAACACCATCTCTCCTATAGATGCCTTGCATGTTGTAACGCAAGTTGTTGTGATAAATAGAACCCATGCTATAATCTCTGAGGAAAGCAGAAACAGATTTATTTACATGTTTCCTTGCTTTCTCAATTTGTGGACAATGTTGATTGGACCAATTCCATTTCTGTTTTTGGCATATATTGGAATATACCAAGGCAGTTCGAGGAAAAAGTGTCATCAATTGCCAAAAGGTGTCTTTTAGAAGCATTTCCAGACCTACCCCAGTCAATGTGCCTAGATCGTTCCCACCACAGTGCACAATTATAAGGTCAGGTTCTGGGAGATGCATAAAAGTTTTCACCAATGGTATCAATTGGTGACATCTCAATCCTCTCTGGCCAATCCACGTTATCTGCACATTTGGTAAATCAAGGCTGGAAATTCGTCTGTTTGCTGCATATTTTCCACTCCAGTGAATATAGCTGTGTCCTAAAAGCCAAACCTTCATTTTCAAGGCAGATGCACTAGTACTCCGATGGGTTCTAGAAGTGGAATGGCAGTTAGAAGCTGAAAGTCAGGATAAAAAAATGGATGAGGCTTGGTGTGGTTGAAAAACTAAAAATGATTGGTTGATTGTAATACCTCAAGATTGAAGACTACGTTGCATGGTAATGTTTATGTAAAACGAAAAGTACTATTGGGTGTCAAAAAAATGGCATGTAACAGAGCAGTGGATAGGCAGGTGTTTTTGGAGGGAAATCAGCATTCTTGGTTTGATGTAGAACGTTGAGATATGAACTTTTGACCTGTGCCTTCAGCCAGGTGCAGAATGAGGTGTTACCATGGAAACAGCCAGAGAAGGCAGTGGGTGATGGGTGACTTTTATGTGACATTGAAAATATTGTAAGGGACAACCAACTGAAATGTTAATTTGATTTTAAAATTTCGCGGGAACAAATATGATTGGTTGAAGAGACATATATGAGTCTGTATTGACAGGATACCTGTGCCATTGAATTTTGGTTTCAGTGATAGAAGCATTATTCAGAGTTCCGCAAACGAATATCTGTTTTGTGACTGTCACTGTTCTACATCGTACAAAGCATTGGTAAAGGTAAGTCTTTAACTGTTTGTTTTGTCATGTACCGTAAAATGTGGTTTAGTCACTATAATTGGTTCATTTTCCTCACAGTCTCTGAGTAACCTCATTTTTGACTGTGACAATGTCTTGTATTTTTAAAACTATTTTTCCATTTTGTTTCATCACTCTTTAACGACATTATTTGTTTGCAATTATTAGTTTAAAATTTTGAATAATAAATTTCAATAAGCTGAATAGTCTTCAGTCATGTTGCTATGTAATCTTTTACTGTTAGTTTTTTTAATTCACTGTCAGTCAGAGACGAAACTGGAACGAAATTTGGGGGGGGGGGCAAATTAAAAAAATTTGTTAGGTGTACATGAATGTTTAATTAGTAGGCAGAGTAAAGCTGCAGGGGCTTTTAGAAGGGGTAAAACAACTGCAAGGCCTAATTAACATTCAAATGGATGTTTACAGAGATGTGAAACGTTCAGGTGCGGCTGTGTGTGTATCTGGAATATATATGTTACCTTGGGCTGCCAGACCAGACGGGAGGGGGGTGGGGGCCTGAAGTCCTGTGAATTTAATGGGGGTTGCGCGCCTTTTCTTCACATTCTTTCAAGTGTAAATTATAGTTTTGTATATAATTTTGGTGAACAGCAAAAAATGGAATATAAAATATGTTTAATATAGACAGTAATTATTTGTGTGATTTTGAAGCGTTTACATATAATGAGAGAAGTTGGTTTTGAGATGAAAAAATTGTAGTAGCAGAGACACAGATAATGCAGATAGAGAGAGAAATGGTACATTACATGTGATACCGTCGTCAAAAAGTGCTAATGCTTAAGGTATTCCTAAACTTTCTGTCAGACGACAAAATTACAGTGTGGTTTGTGGCCGCGGGCTGCACTGGTGGGTGTGGGGTGAGAGGGGGAGGTGGCCGAGTAAAATAAAATGAAAATTTGTGATCATGAGGTTGTACACAGGTTCGTGCAGTACACATGTGAAACCGTCGTCAAAAAGTGCTAATGCTTAAGGTATTCATAAACTTTCTGTCAGACGACAGAATGACAGTGTGGTTTGTGGCCGCGGGCTGCACTGGTGGGGGTGGGGTGAGAGGGGGAGGGGGCGGAGTAAAAAAAAATGAAAAGTTGTGACCATGAGGTTGTACACAGGTTCGTGTAGTACATGTCTTCATACATTGAGGTAGCAGACCGAGTATACATAGATCTCTCTCCCTCCTGCCGTTTGACTCCATCTTTATCTCCCTCCTGATTTGTGTGTGTGTCTGTCTTCAGTCCGGGCTGAGAAAGTTTGCTCTGCAGGCACACTCAGATAGTCGCATCAAAGTACTTGGCAGGTTTTCAAAAAACTATTTATATAATTGAGATACTTTTTTGAAGTGCTAGTGAATGTCTACTTTCACAATTACCGCTCGGTTGGTTCCACAGAGCAGAGGGTATGTCGTATTTGACTTCTTAGTGCCTCTGCATCTGCACTCTGTTCTCTGGTGGCTGGCGGAGAAGTGTTTGTTATAGTGGAGATGAAAGGGTGATAAGGAGTGAAATACGAGATAGCGTCTGGTCTGTAGAAGCGGGGGAGCAGTGATTAACACTGTGAGTGAAGCGGAACTGCGGCGGTGCTTGGTAACAGTAATAAATTATTTTCCTACCAGAGGTACGACTGTTTGCATGGTCCGTGACCCGCTAAGAAAGGCTTGACGGGCCGTCATAGGCCTGCGGGTTCTAGTATGAGTAACTCAGGTCGACAAAAGAAAATATGAACTTAGTACAGCTGAGGTTACGTGGAACACATGAATACTCTTTCAGTATACAATTATTTCAGTTCAGAATATGGATTAAAAGAGAGAACGTGTATATTTGAAATGTTTATTCAGAAATGCACTGATTTCAAGGCAAGTTTCTTATCTAATACGAATACAGATATTGTAAGAAACAAAGTAATCGGCATAGCCACTAGTCCATAGAATACAAACGGTATAGTTGATGTAAAATGAATACGGTTTAGCAAAATTTATTCTACACCGTTATGAGGAAGTACATTACATTTTATTAAATCTAAGAAGGTGTCTTGCCTTTAAGTTTAGCAACGATACATGAAAATGCTAGTGGTTAGATATCAGCTCATTAACAATCAGTTCTCTGCATGTGAAGTACTATCAACTTTGTGTTATGCTATTGTGTAAGGGAAAAAAAACGCGCCAAAAGCGACAAGTTGGCTGGAAGTGCATGTATGTTATCTGTTGGAACGTTCGAAAATCAGTGTTGAGAAGAACTACTGTATTGACATATCTTTTGAAGGTTTCAGTACTCCATCTGAAATACAGCTCGAAAAGTAATACAAATATTAGTGTAAGAACATATTTTTCTCGTATGAATTAAAAATATTTCAGTACATGGAAAACTAAAGCAGCAGAGGTGTGTGAGGCGCAAATAAGCAGCTGAAAGGGGAAATGGCGTTTAAACTCATAAAAAACTCATGCTAACTTTACACATTAATCAGGGCACATGTAGCATATATTACCCTGCTTTGCTCCGAGTACGTTTGAAATAAGATAAGATAAGATATGCAACTAAATTGTTGAAATTAGAGTTCAATAAAAAGTTAAGTTCGAAATCGAGTAGCTGAGGAAAAAAAATTTAGTCCACATAAAACACGAAAATCTGACCAGCAGGAAATTGTAATAAAAAAGAATGATGCATCGCGAACACTCGACTACAATGACCAGAGTCCTTAGGGGCAACTTTCACCGGTGTGTGAGTAGTGTGCGACCCCACCCCCTTTTTTTAGGAAATTGTAATGTCCACTGTTAGTAAAGCCAGTAGGTCTGTTGATATAAAAAAAAAGTCCAAGAAAACGTGAAAAAGATAGGGAGGGAAAACAAAATGTAGACGTCAATGGCTTGCATAAGAGTCATCCAACAACTGAGTAGGCGAAATAAGCAGCTACCGCTTCTAAAAGGAAGTCACTGTTATCATCTGAAAACATGTCAGCCATCCAATTGAAAAGAGGAAAAGAACATACATGGTCTTGAATTACCGGAGCCTCTAGTACAATCAGAGGGCAACTCATTGTCTTTTCTATGTAGCTGTGTGCCAAGAAATCTTGCGCCGCTCCGAATATATTCCAATGACCCAGAACTCCATGTATCGCTGCAAAGGCCATAATCCCTCCGTCGGAACAAAGCTGTTCATGATCAATTAACGGATTCATGAGATGATTGTAATTCACTTCAGGAGACACCAAGTTGCAGAGACATAAGTCCAGGGCCCATATGAAATCACAGCTCAGGCAATGAAATACAGGCTGCACACAGGTGAAATAGGAAAATCGAAATGATAATCGATATGATGCACTCAAAGTCGCGAGTGGCAGGATGCCATAGTACTCAAGCATCCTCTGGAGAAACAGTTCTAAGTGCTCCTGCTCGTTTGCGAAGACAGGAGGGACATCCATTTTGTAATAAACAAAATAGGAACACAAAAGTCGCAGCCACTGGTAGTAGAACAGGAAGTCCAGAAAAATAGGTCGCCGACTATGGAGTGAAGAGTAGCAGAATGACTTCAAATAATTTCTGGTAAAGAAGTCACTAAACCATTGCTTAGTAGTTATAAAAAAAAATAGGCCTGCCTTGAAGTGGAGGATGCGTTAAAGATTATGGGAGTCACCTCAGCAAATTGTAAAGGAAGGTCACTATTTTATAAGGAATGCACTTCTCTGTGAATATTAGCTAAGTGAAACAGATATGTTTGTGAACAGATGGTAGGGTAACTTGTTTTTGTGACAATAAGGCTGTTATTCATGTCTTGTGATTCAACTTTGAATTCAAGGCCGGAATTCGCGGCCAGATGGAAACATCAAGGTTCCCATGCGGGGGTGGATAAACTACATTCTTACAGGGAAGCATATGCAGAGTGACTATTACCGAGTAAGCTTTGCCGTTTAAAAACTCATAATAATTCTCATTACATGAAAAAAAATAACCACTGTTGAAGAATAAGGAAAAAGTCGGCATTATAGCAGGCACTGGTGTATCTTTGAAAAGACATGCAACATTACAGCGCTTCTAGTTAAATAAGTCATGTAATTGAAAGTGCCTGGATGTGAACGACTAATTACATGTTTCAGTACACTCATCTCTATACAGATATAGGGGCAGATTAACATGCTCCGTGCGGCACTTTTGCTTCACTTGTCCCATGTTAAAAGTGACGCTAAAGTGGCGTAAGGGGATTGTAAATCTGCCCAACATTTTTTTGCCGTCTCCAAGGCATTTGTAAGTGAAAGGGAGCGACTTGGTTTTATGACTGTAGGAGGTACTGAGCCGCTGGTATCTATTTATGTGAAGAAATTTATAGAATTTGAACACTGAAAAAACGCGAAAGGTAGACTAATTAATTTGTGCATTAGCCATGTTGCAGTTGCGGCTTCGGATACTAAAAAGGGAAAAGTGTCTAGGCGTTGAATGTGGAACATTGAAAAAAACGTGTGTCATGGAAAGCAAACGTGGTTTGAAAATGAAATGTAAAGGTTTAAAGAGAGAGGAGAAAATTAAGATAGTTTCAGGGCTTTAAGTTGGCAGGGTCTGTTCGGGTCTCAGCACAGGCAGTTTCTTAAAGGTAGGCTTGCTGTCTATCGGGCTGCACTTTTGAGGCCTGGCGTAGGCAGACTTTTTAGTTAACTTGTGCAGCTATTAATCTGTGTCAAAGGTATTAGTACTTAGTTGCTGTAGGTATGATGTTACGTGTTGTACCATACCTACATGTAAAAATATGGAGGGCAAAATTTACAGTGTGGTTTGTGGCCGAGAGCTGCAATGGTGGGTGAGAGTTCAGAGGGGAAAGGGTTGGGGCTAAAGGGAAACAAAGAGTTGTGAGTTAAGATTATGCGGAAGTTCCTGTAACAGATACGTTCTTGCACTAAGTTAGTGGAGTCAGTATACATATATCTGTGTTGCTGTTTTCGTTTTCTCAACATACTGTTTTTGTGCTGCTTACTTCATATATTTTAGTGTGTCTGGCTCGCCTTCTGTATCTCTGTCTACTGTGCAGTTTTTCTCCATGTTGCCTATCCTCTGATTTTTACCGTTCCTGTCTCTCATACATTTTCTCTCTATGCAGTTGTTGTTCTCCCTCACATGGGGCTTTATTTATGAAGGCCTTGCGCCGGTGGTGCGTCACTTTTAACATGGGAAAAAGTGACGCATCTGTGGCGCAAGGCTTTTATAAATGAGACCCTTTGTGTCCTATTCTTTTTGTTTCTCTTGCTCTCTCTGTCTTTGTTGTGCTTTTCACTATATTCATTCATTTCTGTCAGTCTTTTCTTTTCTGGCCTGAAAGCACTCTTACCTTCACTGTCCCTTGTGATATCTCTCTCTTTCTCGTGCTCATTTTGTATCTTTCTCTGTGTCCTGTTCTCAGTCTTCCTCCTACATTGTCTGTATGGTGGTGTATATAACTTTCCCTCTTATTCACTCTTCTTCTCTCCATCTTTCTCTCTCTTCTGCTTTGTTTGTCCATCTCTGTGTTCATTCTGCTCTCTCTCACCCTATTGTAGTGTTTGCCTGCTGTCCTCTCTGTCCCTGTGCCTCCTGTCTTTTGTCTTCTTTGTGCTCAGTCTGTTATTTCTACTCTGTGACTCCCTCTGCATGGTCATCTTTTTCTTTATTGTACCTTCCCTTTCTTTCTTGACTTTTCAGTGCTGCTGTTATTTTTCTGTCTCTCCATTTGTGCTTTGAATGCTGGTCTGTCTCTGTATGTTCCTCTTCCTGCTACTGTCTCTCTCTCTCCTGTAGTCTGTATCTCTCCTGTCCTGTATCTATTTTCTACTCTATATTTAATATTTTATTTATTATTTAGTTATGTCATGTGTTCAAAAAACAATTATTGAACTTAGTTATGCATTAGGATATCTAATGGTAGAGAATCTTAGGTAATTTTTCTGTCAGGCTTGTTGTTTGCTACAATGGCTCTATGTTGTGTAATAAATATGTCTGTAATATGTTAATTAAATTTCATTATTTCTCTTTTTTATAGTGTTTGGTGCTGAACAGCAACAACCTGCCTTCTACGTTACAGAGTTTTCAGGAATCATATTCTTTTTTTCAGGTGAGTTGGTATTTTTGAAAGGCAATTTTTTTGGGTGCACATTAAAATAATAAGCAAGATTTTTTTAAATATTTGCAAAGTTTCGGTTTGGAGCATGATTTTATCTTCTATTTTTGCCATGTCTGTATCTGCTTGTACTAGATATGTATTTTGAGATATTTTTCCACTGACAGTTGATATTATCTTTTTATGGGCCTGGTGCATGTGTTCTTTTCGATGCAGTTCTGGTTCATCTATCATTTCACTATAATTCTTTGCGGTTTCCATGGAATAATTCTTGCTAAGTGTTCATTATTTTTCAAACTCATGCTGTATTATCTTTGGCTGTCTTTTTTCTTCATTTACAGAGGTGTATTATGATATGGCTCTTGGTGTGATGGGCATATTTTCTGCATATCTGTGACTGTACTATCTGTGTGCACTGTTTTACATACATTTGCAGAGCTTTATTATGATGTGGTTCCTCATGGTTAGCATGAAATTGTGTACATGCTATGAAATTCACATGCTGAGTATGCTGTTGAAACATAAAAGCAACTGTCTCTGTGGGAAGTAGTAATCTGTTAAGTGAATGTTATGGTTTGTACAATGTGAGCCTCCCCTTAAGACTGTATATAGTTTGAATAGCAGTTTGTAGTGGTGAACTCAGAAAATGGATCCCTAAAAAATATTTATAAAGTTTGTCAATAGTTGTGATATCCAGAAAATCTAAAAACAAATTTTACAGTAAGATGTCTTTTTACAGCAGTAATTATTTAATGAAAAAAAGGAACAGTGTTAATGTCTAGGCTCATAGTGTCAATTTGTTTTCAAAACAAGAGGAAGGTGCTATCTTAATATATGTAGTTAATGAGTTAGAAAGTATAAAAATGTATGTAGTTTAAAAATTAGTAAAGGTACTTTTAAGTTATATATTTATGAAAAAGATATAATTTAGTCTTTATACTTTTTAAAAGGATACAGAAGAAAGAAAAAAAATTAGAGATGGAGAATTATTCTGAAAAAAAGCAAATAAATGTTGAAATCGTAAATGATCTGCTAGAGGAGTTACTAGAAGGAGTGTTTGAGGACAAAAATAACTTTGAAAATGAGGACTTTATGGATATAACATTGGACAGTGCTTATTTTGAGATGGTGGAAGGGGAAGAGGAGAGTTTGGAGGATGAGGGTCATGAATCAGAAGAAGTACCCAATGAAATTATGCTTCAAGTTCTCTTAGATTATGAACTTTTAAATAAATAAAATTATTTTGGATAGTAAAGCATTCTTGAAGACAGTTTTCTTGTACTATTCATCGTTGATCTGCTTTATGAGAGTGACAATACATGTTCTCATGAAGTGTATAACAGATTATAGTAAAAAAAATAAAAGCACTAGGATCACCAACAGTTCTTGAAAAACAGTGTACTGTTTGTATGCTTTAAAAATTAGAATCAAAAAATACGTCTATAATGTTAACACAGCTATGGACTGTCATAAATTTAGAACCAACATTAACTACAGGATTTCTTACTCTGTTCAGAGACTGTTTCTTTGTCTTTATTCTACTTAGAAAATGAATCTGTGGTTTTAACTTGTATGTTATTTGCTAGTAGCCAACTATAATATTTGTTATGTTTGTGTTTTACAGATTGTCATTTTTATCAGAAACATAAATTAGTATGCCGACCAGAAATGAAAAAAGAAAGCTGTATAAACGGACATACCATTTGAAGAGGAAAGAATTACAAGAATTATCAAAACAACAAAGGACGGATAAAAAGAAGAGTGCTCCTGGTAAGAAAAGCAAAGATTTTTTAAGAAGATTATCTCAAAGGAAAAGTGTAAATGATAATCTTCAAAAGGAAAAACAGTTATCAGTATCTAGAAGGAGAAATGCTACAAAAAATCAAAATGTTTCTCGAATCAGCAGAGAGGAAAATATATACAGTAAAACACGTACGAATCAGTTTACGGAAATCAGGAAGCGTATGTTTTATAACAGAGTAGTTTCGAATTTATTAAATAAAAAAGGAGAAAGTTTGTAAAAGAAGATCTGCTTTTTATAAGAAGAAAGAACATATAGAGGATGTTGTTCAGCGCGCGTTTGAGACAAAAAGAAAATTATTTATTTTAGTAATTAATAGAATAAATACACTAAATAAGGCAATCAGAGTTTTAAAAGCTAAAAGTAAATGGAAGAGACACATAAATAGAAGTAATTTTTTTAAAGTGTTTTCTGGGAAGTGGATGCATACTTCAACTTCTGAGCCATTTTTTAATGAAGAGAGTTACTTTCAAAGTAACGATTTGTTGCATGCAGTTGACACCAGTGGTCGAGCATATGAGGTGAAGGATGGTTGTGCAATTGAGAAAGAGAAAATTGTGGTTAGAAATGCAGAAGAGGTGATAGCTCGAGAGGTTTTAGAGGGACGTCCTAATGTTCCTGTTTACAGTTGGCATTGTAGTAGCATTTGCAGTGTACAACAGGATTCAATTGATTTCTTTCGCAATTTCTTACGTAAGTACACTAAGGAAAGTCTTAAAAAAATTGTAATGTTGCAAGAATTAGATCATTGCAGAGTGCGAGAAAAAATAGGTCTGCAAGGCCATTCCCTGGCTTGTCTTTCTAAAAAAATATGCCAGAGTGTGTTTCATCACTTCAGGATGTTAGCAGTACATCATACGAAAATGAGAAAATTAGTGAGAAAGTTGTATTATGCAAAAAGTCCAGCACTTAAACTTAAACAGTTAAATAGTGCTCTTTTGCATGGATGTGAATTAGATGTTAAGAAGATTTGTGCAGAAATTGAGGTAAGTTATTTTGGTCCAGATGAAGACAATGCAGAAACTGATATAGTTATAGAAGGAAATGTGTTAGAAAATTTTGGAAATTTTAATATTGAAAATTTTGAACAGGAAATAACAAAGTTTAAGGTCATTGCAGGTGAGAAACCAAATTTTCCTTGTGTGTGTTGTCAACGCATTCATTACAAAAGTCAAACTAGGTTAGTTGATTTATATTTAAAAAGTGAAGATGAAAGTACTAGTCAATGGAAAGATTTTGCAACTTATTTGTTGGTAGAAAACTATTTTGATTTGGGTTTTGAGCAACGTATTTGTAAGTATTGTTATAATAAATTAAATGAAAATAGAATGCCTCCTAGAGCTGTACATAATAATTTTGAGTTGATAAATATTCCATCGGAACTGATGGATTTAAATACTTATGAGACTATTCTGATTCAATGTGTACATCCTTTTCAGGCTATTGTTCGTATGGAGCCTAATACTGGCAAATTAAATCCTTCTGATTCACAAAGAGGATTAAAGGGTAGAGTTGTATATTTGGCACTTGATTTAAAAAATAAATATGGAAACAATTGGTGTTGAAAATGTAGAAGAGGAACCTCTAGTTATTCTAGTTAATGGTGTACCTACACAGAGTAAGAAAATCTGGCAAGATTTAGTGGATGTTACAAAAAGTCGAAAAGGCAACGTTGTATTTAGTCAAAAACAATAAATACTATAAAAATGTATACGTAGAAGAAGAAGAATTAAGTGAAGAAGAGGACAATGATTTGTCTATTGGACAAATTGAAAAAGTTGACTTATCCAGAAGTGAAGAAATTTATGAGCATTACAGTGCTCATCCACTGCATTCCAAAGAAGCAATAGGGAATGCTATTGAATTATTTCAGATGAAAAAAGCAAAAGGAAATCCTATTAGTGTATGGGAAGAAAGTTTGTAAGGTCATTGTTTCCCACAGTTATTCCCTACAGGTGAAGGTACACGATATGATGATCGACCTATGCAGATTCCTGCATCTGAGTACCGGACAACAAGATTATATGCAGAAGATCCGAGGTTTCGCCAATGCATTCCATATTTGTTTCATCTTCTGTTTGAGAGTGATTTATCTGGTCTTTCTTATGCAGTAAACCATATCTTAAAAAGTGGAGTGCATCTGTAAAATGTTTCAGCAAAGGAATTTATGGATAAAGTGCAACAGAAAGATAGTGTTTTGGATTCACACCTAATTAATTTAATGGCTTGTCAGCGTGGTACTAATGAGTATTGGTACCGTTGTCATGGAGATTTGAAGTGCATGCTTAGAAACTTAGGAGCACCTACATGGTTTTTAACTCTAAGCTGTGCAGAGTATGCTTGGGAAGATTTACTGGAATTTCTTCGGGAGGCGAATGCAAACATGGAAAATATAAACTACAAGACACCTGGAGAACTGTGTTCATTGGATCCGGTTAATGTTTGCAGATATTTTAATCATAGATTTGAAGCTATGATGTCTTTTATTACAAACAAGAAAAATCCACCTCTTGGTGAAGTACTGGATTTCTTTTGGAGAAAAGAATATCAAGCAAGAGGTGGTCCTCATATTCATATGCTGTTATGGATCAAGGATGCTCCTAAATTTGGAACAGACTCGGATGAGACTGTACTGTCTTTTATTGAACAATATGCCACTTGTGACATACCTAATAGTACAACTGATAAGGACTTAAGAGGAAAAGTGTTACGCTTTCAAAGTCATCATTGTGGAAAATATTGTCGGCGAAAATTCAAATCAAAGACTAAATTCTACACCAAATGTCGTTTTGGATTTGCACGACCGGTACTTTCAAAAGGAAGAGTCAACAATTTGATGTCATCTTTGCGACATAACATCACAAGAAGGTCACCTAAAAATACGTACAATTTAAGAAGAGGTGAAGAATCCAAATATATAAATGACTATAACCCAGTCATTTTGTCCATGTGGAATGCTAACATGGACATACAATATGTTGCAGACAACTCTATTGCTGTGGCTCGATATGTAACGTCTTACATCACGAAATCTGAAAAGACGGAACTGAAGGAGATGTGGGAAGACATTTCTCATGATAAGAGCCTAAGCAAGAAATTGTATACGTACAATTTGAAGATGTTGTCTCATCGAGAAATTGGAGCATATGAATGTTGTGATCGCTTATCATCAGCAAGGCTTCATGCAAAATCAAGAACTATCCTGTGGGTGAGTTTGGGTCTTGCAGAAACACGAAACCGTGTTCTGAAACCTGTGCAAGAAATTGAATATTTAGCACAGAAAGAACTAAACAGTACAGACATTCTGAAAACAAATATGTTGGATACATACTATCCAAATAGAAGTACTCTGCTTGAAAACATTTGTCTGTATGAAATACTTCAAAACTACAGTTTTAAAAGGAATATTACAGAGAATATTGATAAAGGTGTACACGCTGTAATTGGACATGAAGGATGTCTGGTGAAACAAAGAAAAGGACACTTGATTAATCATCGAAAACTGAGTTGCGAAACACCTGACAAAAGAGAATTTTACTATTTAGCTCTTTTGCAACTCTTTAAACCATGGCGTACAGAAGAGGAACTACTTGGTGACTTTGATAGTTATGAAGATTCATTTAACGCATCTAAAAGTAGTATCGAATGTCCTGTTTTCAGTAATTATCTCCAAATGTTGAATGACGAAATAGAGCAAGAAGCAACAATTGCAGCGAAGATTGCTAGAGACAGTTCTCAAGGTAGTCAAAGTTCGGCTTCATTAAGTCAAGATGCACTGGGACAACCAATTATCCAAAATGAAGCAGCCACTGCCATGGATGAGGTGGAAAGAGCAATGCAGCAAGGTCAAGAGGAAGTAATAAACTTAAAAGAATTGAAGAAGCAATTTAATCTTGAGCAAAGACAGATATATGATGAAGTGACAGAGCACATTGAGCATGGCTTTTGTCATGAGAAAAAAGAATGCTCATGTATGTCATTTGAACCTATTCGACTATATGTAAGTGGAGAAGCTGGAACTGGTAAAAGTTTCATAATTAAAGGAATTACTACATATCTACAGCAAAGAACTCAGTCAACACTGTCTTGTGTTGTTACTGCTCCAACTGGATTGGCAGCACATAATATTAAAGGTATTACTTTACATCGTTTACTGATGCTGCCAGTTGAACATGAAAATAAATTACAATATCACAAGCTATCTGGAGAAGCTTGTTTTGAAGTTTCTAGAGTCCTTAAAAAAGATGAAACTTCTCATTATTGATGAGGTAAGCATGGTATCCAATTTAATGCTTGCTTTTGTGCATTTAAGAATGCAACAGATACTTAAGACAGAGTATGATGTGTTATTTGGAGGTAAACATGTCATCGTTTTTGGAGATCTACTGCAGCTAACTCCTGTGAAAGGACAACCTGTATTTGAAACTGTTACGCATGAAGAGACCAGAAAGTGCCTGGGCAGTATTGGAAATGTTAATATATGGTCACATTTCAAATATACTGAACTGATTCAAAATATGCGACAGGCAAAGGATACTAAATATGGAAATATTCTTCAAGATATAAGGATTGGAATACTAACTGAAGATGCAAAAGAAACTTCACGAACACGATTACTTTCCAAGCTGTTTCCTAATGAAGATAATGTACCTGAGAAAATATATAGTAAAGAGGTAGCAGATAGGTCAGTCATATGATTGATTCCAACTCTCAAAGAATGTCGGTTTTCAATGAAAAAATGTTGAAGTTAGAGAATCAAGAAATTAAGAAACTGGAAGCTAAAGATAGAATAGAGCATGAAGGTAGTACTATTGTTTTGTCTGAAAAGTTGAAGTTAAAACTGGATTCTCTTCAGAAATCTATATCTAAAACTGCTGGCTTAGAAAAAAATCTGTATGTATGTTTAAATTGTCGGATTATTTTATGAAGACATTTACATGTAGAAAGAGGTTTGGTAAATGGAGCAATGGGTAATGTTGTTGGTTTTGTCAATTACTCAAATAGAGATGAGATTGAATTTTTAAGAATCAAATTTGATGGAATTGAGAAAGTTCAACAATTCAGTCGCTGTTCAACTCGTTTTTTGCTTGTGAAAGACTTATATGTCCGTCGGAAGCAATTTCCAATTTGTTTGGCATATGCAGTGACTATTCACAAATCTCAAAGTTTAAGTGTAGATTGTGCTTTGGTAAATATTGAAAGCACTGACTTCAAAGAGGGTATGGCGTATGTTGCTTTATCTCGAGTTAGAACTTTATGTGGACTTTATCTAATTGATTTTGATGAGACAAAGATTAGTGCAGATCTAAATTGTGTGAAGGAGTATAATAGGTTAAGAAGAGAATATGCTCCAAGTTTACCTCAATATCCTTTAATTGAAAAGTGTATGGTTGGTCAGAAAAGGAGAAATGAGGAAAAATGTACCAAAGTAGTAGAGAAACGAAGAAAAAAAGATGTAGCTGTCATGGGTAGCAGTAAGAAAAAGGTTAGTATTGGAAAGGGGCGACCATTCGGTCCCCCCGAACGTATGGTGGAGTACCACGATCCCCCCGGGAAGCCATCTTGGGCGGGAGGCGAGTCTCGGCTGGTATGCCCGAAGCGGCGTAGCCGGGGCGCGCCTTTTCCCGCCCAGGAGTGGGTTGTCCTAGACACTGACGCGACTGGCCACGCCCTCGGAGGCAGGCGGGGGCGGGTTTACGCCCGCCCTGAAGACGGATAAAAGGAGCAACAAGCCAAGAAAGCATCCTCTTGTTCCTGTGCTCTGAAGCTGCACCTCCCCGCTGCACGTGAGCTCGAGACGGAACGAAGAGCCAATTTTGAGCGTTGTAATCTTTCTTTTTTGTCTTACAGATATCCCGTCTGAGAATGCCCAAGAAAGTCGGAAAGCGGGTCAGTACCGATCAGATGCTCCGCATGCTCATGAAGGAGGTAGCCGATTTGAAGAAGCAGATGGCGGCTAAAAACGGGGAGGGAGGACCGAAACGGCCTTTGCCGGGAGTAGTCCCCGGTGGGAGAGGCAAGAGGTCCAGAAGGGGGGCGCTTGGGGGGGAAACCCCGGTTCCCGATACCCCACTTGAGGAGCCGACCCCGGTGCCGAAGGAGGGGAATCCGATCCCCGTGGTGGTCACCCCCGTGACCGGGGAAGATATGCCTCCCGAGTTAGCGGCACAACTGGCAGCGTGGTTGGGAAAAGATAGCGAGGGCACCACGGCTGACGACGCCCGGGCAGTAATGAGACAACTGCGGGAATCTAGGGAGGCTGTGAAGGGACCATCTTCTGTTGCAGCTTCTGGTTCAGGTAAGCGGCCATTGTCGATCGCGGGGGAAGGGTCTGTACCTTCACGAAGGGAGAAGGTGGCTCAGCATGTTCCACTGGAAATTAAGGAAAAGATTTGGGCGAATATGTATGTTAATATATTCTCTTTGCTTACCGACCATTATGAGATGGAACATGTTAAGAGCCAAAAGGAGCTCATGCATCCGAGTGTTTGGCGCGCAAAAATGGCCGCTTTTAAGGTTGACGAAAACATTGGTACTTGGGGCAGAGCGTGGGGCATTTTTACTTCCATCATGGGCGAGCGCAGGCCCGAGTTGCTGACCGAGTTGCCTATTTATCAATCACGTATCATGGAGTATTCCGTAGCGTATGGGGGCAATCAGTGGTTCTGCTATGACAATATTTTTAGAAAAGCTAAGGAACACGACCCAGTTCTGACTTGGGATTGTTACGACTCCGTGTCATGGCAAAAAATGGAGAGTACAGGAATGTTAAAAGTACCATTGTCAGGGAGTAGCGGGGGTGAATCTTCCCGCCAGTACTCTGGGACACCCTTTCGGACGGGTGCAGGTAACGAGTACCACTCGAAGCCGAGTGGCAACGCAGGTAAAAGGGGGATTTGTTGGAATTTTAACAGAGGTAAATGTACGAGGCCCCAGGGGTCATGCAAGTTCAGACATGAATGTGGGGGGTGTGGGCAGCCATCCCATCCCGAGTCCATGTGCAGAGCCAAAGCGGGTGATAACGGTGGTAAGGGGAGCGCCAAACAGGTCTGAAATAGTCCGAGGGGCGCCTTTACCTACCCCGATTGATACCATGGCAATGATTCCTTGGCTCAGTGAATACCCGGATCATGCTTCCGCTGGGGTGTTGCGAAACGGGTTTACATATGGTTTCCGTATCCCAGTGGGGGATTTTCAGGGTGTAGCAAACTGTAAGAATCAACTATCGGTCTTGCAGCATACGGCTGTGGTACAGGTAAAGATTGGGAAGGAGGTGACTCGAGGTCGTGTCGCCGGTCCATTTGATTTGCCACCGGTTGCTAATTTTGTTTGTTCCCCTCTAGGGGTGGTCCCCAAGAAGGACCCGGGTGAGTTTCGGCTGATACATAACTTGTCAGCCCCACGTGGTTTTTCCGTGAATGATGCGATAGACCCGGAAGTGGGTTCGGTGCGGTACGCATCTTTCGATGAGGCCGTCGCCATGTTGAATCGCCTGGGGCCCGGGGCGCTGATGGCAAAGTCAGACATCGAGTCAGCGTTCCGGTTGCTCCCGGTACACCCAGACGATCAGCGTCTCCTTGGTTTCAGGTTTCAGGGTCGCTATTACATGGACAGATGTATGCCAATGGGATGTTCCATATCTTGTGCCTATTTTGAAAAGTTCAGTTGTTTTCTGCAATGGGTCTTCACAAAGAAGACGGGTTTTCGACATGTTATGCATTATCTCGATGATTTTCTGTTCCTGGGGGCAGCCGGGGATCCAGAATGTGGACAGGCTTTAAATGAATTTTGTGTCTTAATCAACCAATTTGGTGTGCCATTGGCGCCAGGTAAGACCGTGGGTCCCTCGACTTCCCTCAAGTTTCTGGGGATCGAGCTCGACTCGGCAGTGGGTTGTTTTTGATTACCAAAAGAAAAGGTTTTAAAATTCAGGGCATCCCTGGAAACATGTATTGGTGAGATTAAGGTAAAACTGCATCAATTGCAACAAGTGGTGGGCCAGTTGAATTTTGCCCTGAAAGTAATGCCGATGGCCCGCCCCTTTTCCCCGCTCGATTGCACAAGCCATGGTCGGCCTGAAGGAGGGTCATCACCGCACGAGGCTCTCGGCAGAGGTTCGCCAGGACATGCGCATTTGGTTGGCATTTCTGGCGGATTTCAATGGTCGAATTGTTTGGAACAAACCGGCGGTGTCCTCTGAGGAGCTGGGGCTGTGGACAGACTCGGCGGGGAGTGTAGGTTTTGGTGCCATATTCGGCACACAATGGTCGGCCCAAAAATGGCCGTCATGGTGGCATGAGTGCGGATTGACGAAGAACATTGCTTTTCTCGAGCTTTTCCCTATTTTGGTGGCCTTGAAAACTTGGCCTGAGGGGTTCAGGGATCAGTCTGTGGTGTTTTGGTCTGACAACATGACCGTGGTTGAAAGTATCAATAGTCAGGCAGCACGTTGCAAATGGATGCTGAGACTGCTTAAAGAAATTGTGTTATTGTGCATGCAGTTGAATGTGCTCTTCAGGGCGAGACATGTCCCGGGGGTACTGAACCAAGCGGCTGATGCGCTTTCTCGTTTCCGTATGCAGGCTTTTTTGGGTTTTCTGCCCACAGCGGACCCAGTGGCAGCACCCTTTCCCGAAGCTCTCTGGTCTCTCGGTGCCCCGAACTACAAAACCTCGTGGGAGAGAGTTTAGCACCCAGGACAAGGAAGGCATACGAAGGGGTGTTCCGTTCCTATTGGTCCTTTTTGGGTTTGGCTAGGGGGGAGCTTTGGGGCCAGGAGGAGCTTGTCGTAAAATTTTTGCTGTCTTTACATCAGGCAGGCAAATCAGTAGCTACGGCCCAGAGGCATCGGGCCGCCATTTCCTTTATGGCAAGGGCTCATGGGATCCAGGACCCGACAGCGTCTTTCGTGGTGCAGAAAGCGCTACGTGGGTGGCAACGCCTTGAGGGTCGCAGAGTAGATGAGAGGCACCCGATAGGTCTGGACAGGTTGGCCCTGTTATTATCCGTACTCCCTGCAACTTGTTCATCACAGTATGAAACGGTGTTATTCCGAGCCGCTTTTGCGCTAGCATTCCATGGGGCTATGCGGGTGAGCGAACTAGTGGCGAGGAACAAGCAGGATACGATGGGGGGACTGTGCCGAGAGCACATTCAGGTCAAGGGGGAGACGATGACTGTCTCGTTTGTCAGGTCCAAGACCGATCAGGGTGCGAAGGGGGACTGCATAATCATACAAAGGATTCCCGGGTCGTCCATGTGCCCTGTGGTTTGCGTAGTGGAATATTTAGCGCAAAGGGTGGCATCATGGGGGGGGACCTTGTTGAGACACGCTGACGCCACCCCACTGACGAGGTTTCAGTTCCAGCGGGTGCTTGCGATGTCGATTTCGGCCGCGGGCTTGAACCCCGGCGAGTTTGGGACCCATTCCTTTCGGATAGGGGCTGCTACAGAGGCTACAGCCAGGGGTCTGAGTGTAGAAGAAGTAAAACGTGTGGGGCGTTGGTCCTCGAACTGTTATAAAAGGTATGTGCGGTTGCACATGTTGTGAAGCTGTAATGATGTACTCACGCTTCTTGTTTTGTTTGGTTTTCAGTTGCGCAAGCCTACGAGGCGGGGCGGACTGTGCAGTCGACCCGACACCTGGGGACCAGCGGTCTGACATCACCGGCTGTGAAAAGGAGGTGTGGGTCGTGGGCCACTCATACGTGAGGCGTGCCGCGGACGTATTCAAAGCAGGTGACATGATTCACGTGGCTGGGGAATACGGGTACAGTGTGTCCTTCTACGGAAAGGGCGGGCTCTGTATTGACCAGTTTCAATCCTTTTTTGAGGGTTTGTTAGGGCGGACAAGGTCACCGCCGTCTATAATCATAGTCCATCTTGGGGGCAACGATTTGGTGGCCACTGGTAGACGACTTCTTCTTGAGGCAATGCTTTCCACAGTAAGTTGGTTGGCAAGAAGAGTTCCAGGGTGCACAATTGCATGGTCCCATATGATCCCACGAAAAGTGTGGCGGGGGGCTATTTCTGTTTCTGCTCTGAATCATTCAGTAAGGAAAATAAATAACAAAGTGAGTAGATTGTTTCGTTCAAGTACACTGCATTCTGTTTCGCATGGTTGTATCAAAGGGGACAGTATGTATTTGGGGGATGGTGTTCATTTGTCCCGGGTGGGGAATGAGTTACTCATAGGAGACCTCATAGCTTGGCTAAAGAGTTTAAAACATGACCTTTAGGCAGGAGTGGTGTGGGGGGTCCGGATAGCCGGTCAACTATCCGGCCTGTGGCGGTAAGGTCATGATCGGTGAGCAGTAATTGGAAGATCCCTATGGGGGGGCGTCACCCATTACGGATGGGAGCGCTCGGGGGAGGTGGCCATTGGCCCCTCAACGGGGAGGCGGTCCCGTCTAAGGATAGGCCGCCGCCGGAAGGAAAGGAAAGGTGGTCAAGGCCCCTTCCTGGATAGGAGGGGCTACGGGCCCTCCTGGGGAATTTCCCGGGGCCAGGACATCTGCGACGGCAGATGGGTAAGTTGTGTGGGGTTCGGGAGGGGGTTTACGCTACCTCTTAGACACCTCACACGAGTCCTCGGACGACCGTTAAATGGCGTCGAGTTCATTGGGGCCCCCGTCAAGTCCAAGGGAAATTGGTAGATGCACTTGAGGTACGCCTCTGTGCGGTTGGTCCCCTCACAAGTGAGGGTGGTATTTCTGGTTTAGGGATCTGACACCGGTTACGACCTTGCCGTTGGCCCTCAACGTTAGGATGTACAATTTCAAGTCAAATGTTTGTAGGATGTTAGTTCGGCTAGGAGAACCTTTGTATTAGAGATCTGTTAAGGTTAGCCAAACATCGTAATATGGAAATGAAATTGTACATAATATGAAACTGTTATTTTAATGTTTTGATTTTGTTTCATATTTTAATAAATACGGCCGGGAGGGTCACTCCCTCCCGCCTTCCAAAAGTTCAGAACCGTTTCCGGTTTCCCATCCTTGGGGATTGTGTTGAGAGGGGGTGGCGGGTATCTCAGCCATATGGAAAGGGGCGACCATTCGGTCCCCCCGAACGTATGGTGGAGTACCACGATCCCCCCGGGAAGCCATCTTGGGCGGGAGGCGAGTCTCGGCTGGTATGCCCGAAGCGGCGTAGCCGGGGCGCGCCTTTTCCCGCCCAGGAGTGGGTTGTCCTAGACACTGACGCGACTGGCCACGCCCTCGGAGGCAGGCGGGGGCGGGTTTACGCCCGCCCTGAAGACGGATAAAAGGAGCAACAAGCCAAGAAAGCATCCTCTTGTTCCTGTGCTCTGAAGCTGCACCTCCCCGCTGCACGTGAGCTCGAGACGGAACGAAGAGCCAATTTTGACCCACCCACCAGCCCCTGAGGACAGCTAGTTGTTTTGAATAAAGTTTTGATGTGGTAACTCTATTTTCTTGCAGGTTGTGATGATTGTCGTGAAATTTTTTGAATATGCAATAAAGATGGTCATTTTCAGTATGTTGTGCAAATAAAGTATTTTGCACTAGTGTTGATCAGTAATCATGCTTGTAATAAGTTATACTTGTTTTGTAATTTAGGAATTTAGGTAGATTTGTCGTATTTATTGTCGGGCGGTAAGGTCATGATCGGTGAGCAGTAATTGGAAGATCCCTATGGGGGGGTGTCACCCATTACGGATGGGAGCGCTCGGGGGAGGTGGCCATTGGCCCCTCAACGGGGAGGCGGTCCCGTCTAAGGATAGGCCGCCGCCGGAAGGAAAGGAAAGGTGGTCAAGGCCCCTTCCTGGATAGGAGGGGCTACGGGCCCTCCTGGGGAATTTCCCGGGGCCAGGACATCTGCGACGGCAGATGGGTAAGTTGTGTGGAGTTCGGGAGGGGGTTTACGCTACCTCTTAGACACCTCACACGAGTCCTCGGACGACCGTTAA
This sequence comes from Lissotriton vulgaris, assembly GCF_964263255.1. Taxonomy (NCBI): domain Eukaryota; kingdom Metazoa; phylum Chordata; class Amphibia; order Caudata; family Salamandridae; genus Lissotriton; species Lissotriton vulgaris. The sequence continues at coordinate 1,207,756,677 of NC_141695.1, forward strand.
ATGGCGTCGAGTTCATTGGGGCCCCCGTCAAGTCCAAGGGAAATTGGTAGATGCACTTGAGGTACGCCTCTGTGCGGTTGGTCCCCTCACAAGTGAGGGTGGTATTTCTGGTTTAGGGATCTGACACCGGTTACGACCTTGCCGTTGGCCCTTAACGTTAGGATGTACAATTTCAAGTCAAATGTTTGTAGGATGTTAGTTCGGCTAGGAGAACCTTTGTATTAGAGATCTGTTAAGGTTAGCCAAACATCGTAATATGGAAATGAAATTGTACATAATATGAAACTGTTATTTTAATGTTTTGATTTTGTTTCATATTTTAATAAATACGGCCGGGAGGGTCACTCCCTCCCGCCTTCCAAAAGTTCAGAACCGTTTCCGGTTTCCCATCCTTGGGGATTGTGTTGAGAGGGGGTGGCGGGTATCTCAGCCATATGAACAGATTGTTGGATTTAAGTTTGGAAACTGGTCTGGTGTCAACTGCTATGCAAATGTAGTAGTTAATGTTGTTTTTTTTCTAAAACAATTTCAGCAACAGGTTGTACAAAATCGGGAGCAAACATTTTGTTGTTCGTTAATTCTGTATTTGAAAAATGTAGCAGTGATAATAGTGAAGTAGCAAGTGTTTCAGAACTAAGGAATGTTTTAGACATATGTGCAGGACTAAATCAATTTTCTCAGAATATTCAGCAAGATTGTCAGGAATTTATTATGTATATGCTTACAGTTTTGGAAGATGAAGGTGTAGATATTTATAGTCTTTTTGGCCTTTCTTATAAATGGGAACATAAGTGTGATAATTGTTCATTTTCAAGTACTACTGATATACACACTGAAAGATTTATATATTTAACATTACCAGACTGTAAAGAAGTGTCCTTTAATAAAGTAGTTGAACATGGTCTGCTCTCAATGTAACTCTGAAATGTTATCAACATTATTTATCCACAGAAATGGACAATATGTAATTGTAATATTTCAACGATGCAGAGCTGATGGGAGTAAATTGTCAACTTTAATAAAAAAAATTGTGGCTTCTCAAGTATCTATTTCTAGAAGAACATTTGTAACTGTAGCCATTATTTTTCATGAAGGGCCTTCAACATCATCAGGACATTACACAGCTTATTTGAAGTCTCCAACAGGCTGGACACTGCAATGATAGTCAATTGACTTTTAAGAAACGTTTGCCTTTTGACCTAACTAATTCTTATCTGCTATTTTTGCAACCCAAATTTCAATAAAATTACTTGGTGTAAGAAGATTAACACTGTAAAGATATGAAACTCTGTTGTTTAGAAATATCATGTGACTGAGGGTGTGCAAATCTAGAAATGAAATTTATATTTGGCATGGTGATAGTATCAGGTACAAGTTTACTTAATGTTTGATGGTACAGATCACGTTAGAATTTTTATTTGAAAGGTTGAGAAAAAAATGGATAACACTAAGATTAAGTAATTTGAGAAAATAACTACTTAACTCATACTATTTGGCCACGCAGAAACATATGAGACAACAAAATGTGTACTTGAGATAAATGTTTTCAGAACATATTTCAACGGAAGTTTGTTGAGAGGTATTTAAAAAATAACGAGTTAACTCATACTATTTGGCCACGCGGAAAGGTATGAGAGAAGAAAATGTGTACTTAAGATAAATGTTTTTAGAACATATTTGGACGGAAGTTTGTTGAGAGGTATTTAAAAAATGACGAGTTAACTCATACTATTTGGCCATGCGGAAAGGTATGAGAGAAGAAAATGTGTACTTAAGATAAATGTTTTAAGAACATACTTGCACGGAGCTTTGTTGAGACGTATTTAAAAATAAGTGCTATGGTTTAATTAGTTTGTAACTGAGGAAGATGTACTGTGCTTACTCAAGAAATTGCGAATTAGAGAAAAACATTTAAGACATGTTTTTTTCAGGTATTTATATTATGTATAGAGATCTTGTACGGGTTTTTTAAACAAAAATCATTTGAATTGTGTTTTTTTTTCCCGCTGTTACATGATGATTACTATTGAAATCACTGTTTATAGTAAAAATCAATATATTCTGAGTACAGCAAAAATAAACCATGTAATATGTTGTTTAAGTTATTTTGTTACATTGGATTTAGAAATATGTATTATAACACATTTTTTCATTGTCTTCCACAGATATTACATTTAAAAGGTAAGTACAACTAATAACATCCAAGAGTTTCCTTTGCCTCTCTCTTATCCTTATTCTTTTCATCACCTTCCTTTGTCAGTACTGTTCAGTCATGCTTATCCCGTTTAACTCATCCACATTTTGCGTTGTTTAATTTTCTCTCCTGTTTCTCTAACATCTTTTCTGTCACTATTTTATTCAGTCTATCTATCTCTTCAGTTTGATTCTTCCGTTGTCTCATGGTGACTCACCTTTATTGACCTTATATCAACTTTGTTTCTAGAATCTTAATTCGTTTGTCTTAGCGTACCTTTAATTTTATTCCCTTAGTCTGCTTTCATTAATTATGCTCAATTCTTAAACTTAAATCTAAAGTAAAATTGGAGTACAGGGCAGTTATAAAGCACTACAAGAGGGAGATAAAACTTGCTCAAGCCAAGTTTTATGAAAATAAAATTAATATGGCAGCTAATTCACCGAGGGAAATTTTTAAGATCGCTAAATCTCTGATATCTCTTCCTGTTGAGAGACCTATATCAGAGGGGGCGCAGGCCCGCTGTGAGGATCTTGCCACTTTCTTCTCACAGAAGATTCAGGCCATATATTCCCAATTAGCAGCAAATGATGGGGGCACTAATCCACTGCCCACCTCAGACTCAGATTTGCCCCCTTCCTGCTCCTTGGCTACCTTTCCACTCCTGGACCCTAATACCTTAGACTCTCTTACTCAGAAGGTTACCTCTGGATCCCCAAATGACCCGGCTCCACCCCAGACCTTAGTCAAAGCAATGGATACCATCCGCCCCTGTTTGATGGAGGCTCTTAATACCTCCATTACCTCCAACTCTGTACCAGCCGCCTGGAAGTGTGCAATGGTAAGGGCCTTGTTAAAAAAACCGAATTTGGACCCTAACAATCTATCCAATTTTCGCCCTATCTCGCTGCTTCCATGGATGAGTAAGCTGCTGGAGAGGCATATCAACAAAGCCTTAGGGGAATATCTGGAATCCAACAAATTGCTTCAGGTCTCCCAAACAGGGTTTCGCCCACAACATGGCACTGAGACCGCTCTTTTAGCGGTCACGGAAGCAGCGAGAGCCATAATGGACCAAGGTGGTAAAACAGCCATCATACTCTTGGACCTCAGTGCCGCATTCGACACTGTGAACCATGCCACATTATTACATCGTTTGAGTGGCTTGGGAGTGTCGGGTGCGGCCCTGTTGTGGCTGACCTCCTTTTTGGAGGAACGCTTCTTCCAGGTATTTGAGGGCGAGGTGACATCATCAAAACATCTTCTCAGTTGTGGGGTTCCTCAGGGCTCCTCCCTGAGCCCCACGCTGTTTAATGTTTATATGCAGCCTCTGGAGAAGATCGTTCTCCCTTTTGGTGTGCGGATTGTCACCTACGCTGACGACACTCAACTCGTGGTCTCTTTGGACCACGAGGGGGGTTCGTCGAACACTTTGGGTCCATGTCTGGAAGCTGTAGCTGGGTGGATGCAACTTTCCCACCTCAAGCTTAATGGGGAGAAGACCGAGATCATGGTGCTTGGCAACTCCTCCCCTACCTCCTTCCTGGATGATTGGCCTCTGTGTCTCGGTACTCCCCCCCCTCCTAAAGAGCAGATAAAGAGCCTGGGAGTCTGGTTGGACAGAGCGCTAGACTTCTCGACCCAAGCTACTATCACTGCCTCGGTATGCATAGGGCTAATGAAAATGCTCCGGAAAGTGCTCCCTCTGCTCCCATTCCAGGCGAGGAGGGTCATGGTCCAGGCCCTGATTCTCTCCCGCCTGGATTACGGAAACGTTTTATATCTTGGGGCCCCGGCATCAGTGACAAAAAAACTTCAGGTCACTCAAAATTGCGCTGCCCGCTTACTGTTTAATATCCCCCGCTGGCAGTCAGCGAGAAATGCCCTAAAGGAGCTTCACTGGCTTCCAGTGGCCTCAAGATCACTATTCAAGGCCATGTGCATCCTGCACAAATCCCTCCATCAAACTGGCCCGGCAGTACTGTACCCTCTAGTACCGCCGTATGTACCTCTTAGAACCCTACGTTCAGCTTCACTACACCTGGCAACAAAAGTAAAAATCAAGAGAGCTCGATGGGGCGGCCGCTCCTTCACCTATTCAGCGGCGAAGGCATGGAACTCCCTACCCCTGTCCCTCAGGAAAAACAGCAACCTGATGTCATTTAGGAGAGAACTGAAAACCCATCTGTTCTCAAAAGCGCATTAATCTTTCCCTGCAGTCGCACACAGAATTCAGTCCCTAGCGCTGCGAGGCCTTCGGGTAGTTATGCGCTATACAAATGGAATTTTCAATTCAATTCAATTCAGGGCCTCATTTATGAAAGCCTTGCGCCACCGATGTGCCACTTTTTCCCATGTTAAAAGTGACGCAAGGGCGGCGCAAGGCCTTCATAACTAAGGCCCATAGTTTACTTCCCTTACCCTACTTCATTTCTATTTATTTGTCTCTTACAGTCCTTGTGTATTTCTACTCCGTTCATCTCCTGTTTCTCACCCTTTTTTACTCTGTTTCTCCTACTGTTTTTCCTTTATTTATCTATCTCCTTAAGATATTCCTGTACTCTTACTGTGTTTCTTTAAGAGACTGTTTATTTTGTGTACTATCACTGATCAACTCTTATTTTCTCTCTCACTTTTCTTTCGTTTAGACACTCATTCCTTCAGTGATATTATCTCTTTCAATTAATTACCTTACTCATTGATTTATATACTACACATTCTGTCTCTGTCTCTTACTCTCCCTCAGTCTTTTTTTCTTTCACTTTCTGTTTCATTCACTCCTACTTTTTTTTGTTTTATGAAATGTACATTATAACCTTATTTTTACTTTTCTTCCACAGATACGATGTTTTTTAAAGAATGTACTTTTACTTTGTTACTATTTCTTAGGTAAGTATAAAAAATAAAGAAACTTTTCCATCACTGTGTTATTTCTTTGTCTATCCTGGTCATACCAGTGTCATGTTTTATGTGAGCACTTCCACACAGGATTGGGTGCACTGTCATAAGGAGCGCCTTAAAAGTGATTTTATGAAATCAGCGACATTTCACACAGTGAGTTCAACAACGCTGATATATGAAAACATTGGAGGTAAATGATGTTAAATGTTAAATGGTGTTGTTTCCAGGGCTTTAAGAGGTGTTAAAAAAATCGGGGGGTCTCTTCAAAGAGAGTGTTGGTTGTAATTCAGAGGGCAGTTTAAAACACATAGGCTAAAAATCTGCGCTTAGCATAGTGTTTCACCCGACTGGTGTTATGTTGTTTCTGTCATTCTATGCAGATATATAATATAGCAAGTATTTTCTCACAAAAAAGAAGCCATGACTATTGGCTTTGTGAATGATTGCTAATTTCTTAAAATAAAAAAGCAGCAACCATGGCATTGTTGAATATAGTATTGTAAATACTTATGTTCAAGAATGATGAGAGAGTAAAAGAAGGTTAACCTGATCTTTTAAACTTATTTCACAGGCTTCTTTAAAGAAAGTGTTCTATATCATTGTAGCCTGGGCGTTTCACTTTTTTATACCTAACACAAACCCTTCTGTACGCTGTAGCAGGAGGAGCGCTACATACTTGAACATCCTTCAGTGCCCCATTTTCCTTCAGTAAGTGGCAATGAGACTGATACAGAACTTCAATGGGCGGGAGGGGCTGCTCCTGTGCTCCTGGAGGAGTGCGAAGCCGCTCCAGCAGTGGGAGTGAGGCCTCTCAGAGGGGAGCAGCGCAGCTCCTTCTGATGGCCACAATTGCAGATAACAGGGTATGGATGTCCGTGGAATTTATGGACGGTTAGTCACTGTAGAGTGTGCGCGGCGCCCCTGGCACCTCATTACGGCGCACAGGGGAGCCACGGTGCACAGTTTGAGAATCAGAGACTTAGGAGATAAACCTTCATAATAGCAAGGCTCGTAAGTGATAAAAATCGCCGCTGCTCGGCGTTCTAAATATCGACGCTATCAGCGGAATTTTCTGCGGTGTTAGTGCTTTAATATCAATGGGAACACATATGTGATAGTAAATCCTGTAACAGCCGGCGGTACTTAACATTACAATGTGTGCCTTGTAATTAGGTGACGGGGTAGATTTAGTTTTATTTTCCACACCCTCATGTTAACGCTGCCGAATGCTTGATTAGAGCAGGCTTTAACAGTCCTACGATAAACAAGTTTATTCCACCTCTTTTTCTCGCAACGCCTCTTTTCGTGATAGGGTGTTTTCCCCTCCAACCACATTTTGCATGTGCTTTGACCTACGCCCACTTTGCATTGCATTAACTTACTGTGCGCAACATATGCAAAGTGGTCTTACGACAGGCGATATAATGCCGTTTTCCACAAAGGTGCTGGAGAATATTTTCAAGGATAGGTAATACATTAATGCCGCTTTTATCGGCAGAAAAGTGCAGATATAGCGTTGATAACGGCCTTGATAATATGCTCTATGAATTGCAATCGAACCTAATGTTAGATATAAAGACAACTAACGTAGGTTTCGGTTGCAATTCATAGAACATACTATGAAGGCTATTATCGTCGTTTTATCGGCAGTGTCCTGTCGATGAAACCGGTGATAATGTATTACGTCTCTTTCATAATATGCCCCAAATATTGTCGCTTTTTTGCATAATTGTCCCGAAAAAAAGCGTCGATACTTCAGCTTGTGAATAGAGCTCTTTTTGGTACAATGAGTTAGTTCTGAAAAGAACTTTTTTTTTTTTTGTTAACAAGTGTTATATTGTTTTTGACTTTTAAAACTGGAACCGAAATTTTGAAGTTTAAAACTGAAACTGGATCAAAATGAAATGAGAAAAATCATCTTCTGTCGGAGCATTGATGTTCATTAATTCTTCTCTCAATCATAGTGAGGCTCTGCTCTCCGTACACAATAATTTCTCCACACAAGTTGCATTTCATATGCAACTTTGACAAATATGGTCTCAAGTCCATCTCTGCACTGGATGGAAATACAGGTCGTCCACCAGAAGATGTGCTGGCCACAGCTGATGGTAGTTGTGTTGCCAGAGCTCTTGTCGATGCCTGTGCAAATTTCTCAGGATGCACTTGCCTCACATGCCTCATCATCGTATGTATTGAAAATGAATACTTTTTGGAAGGATTTCCTCTTGAAAGAACTGCGTCACAAATTGTGCAAGTGACTTTGGGCGCATTCACTTTTTTTGGTTCCTTAGGAAAAGAAAAAAATTGCCAGATGAAAGATTCATTTCTTTTTGTTAAAGGTAGCCGATAATTTTCTTCAGATTCTGACGATGAATTCTGTGCGGCAGCCATTTCATCAAAGTCTTCGGAAAGATGTAAAACGTTCTTCTCTCTTGAGAGTAAAGAAGATAGTGAGGGAAGTGGGTGGGATCCGTGAAAATTCCAGAACAGAAACTACTAACAACCAATTGGAAGTGTTCTTTTCGAGTCACATGACTTGACATGCCCGCATTAGGACGTGTACGCGATGACATTTCCCTGGTTACGTACGTCATTTGGAAGTATCGGTCTAATTCACTGAAGTTTCAAAACGTAAAAAGTAGGAAAGCTAAACACAGCCTGATCTTGTACATCTTCTCAGAAGATGCAAGTTCAAAATTGTAAAAGTATAAAACTTTTTATGTTTTTGCCCAGGGGTGCGCGCACCCGGTCGCGCACGAAAGTTGAAAAAGGCGTTGTGTTCGATTTAGTCAAAAGTTTCAAAACGTTAAAAAGAAGGCAAGGTACAGTCTCCTTGACCTATTATAACTTCTCTGGGGGGGTCTATGAAGAAATTAGATGGGTCAAAACTGCAATGTTTTCCAGAAATATATAGCGCGGTGCGCGCACACGGTCGCGCATGAAAGTTTACAAAGGCGATCTGTTTCAAATACTGACAAATTTCAAAACGTTCATAAAAAAGGCAAGGTACACACTCCCTAATCCACTAGAGCTTTAAAAGGAGTCCCTAAACAACTCTGCAAATCAACAAAACTGTTTTTTTCCGATAAAAACATTTACTGAAATTCAGTGATAAAAGTATAAGTTGTAATCACAATATAATTAATAATTAGCATTTTAAAAACCTATGAAATTCACTGAAAAAACCATTGCTTTTAAACCTGTTATAGTTAGGAAGTAGCATTCAAAAAACCTATGAAATTCACTGAAAAAACCATAGGTTTTAAACACGTTATAGTTAGGAAGTAGCATTTACAAAACCTATGAAATTCACTGAATAAACCATAGGTTTGACACATGTTATAGTTAGCTGGACATTTCACTCATATAAAACCAATGAAATTCCCCCGTTATAGTTACTTCAGCTAACTATAACTCACGCGCCCACAATGCACTGCTGATGACTTCACATATTACATCACTCATCACATGGTCAGTGACATCACTCATGACATCACTGATAACATCTAACATCTAACATATGCTGCCTACAACATATAGGAATAGTATGTCACTGATTCTTGCATGTATGCAATATGTAAAATCTGCTAATGTAGCATTTTAACACTTAGACACTGAGACACTCTTACTAATAATAAAGAAACAATTACATACATAGACATAATGTATCAGTCATATAGCTACTCATCAACACATTCAGCCACTAAAACAGAAACTGATAGACTGACACAGATATGTATATACTTAAACATTACTCAGTAACCCATGTACTCATTAAGATATACTTAATCAGTCAGTTATACAATCTATTTTTCACCAAAAAAGCAACCGTTTATACACTTATATACTAAATTGTTGTTCAACCAACCTTCAGATCTACATATATAAAATATATGTAATTTTCAAAACTAACCCATTTAATAGATGATGTCATGAGTGATGTGATATGTGAAGTCATCAGCAGTGCATTGCGGGCGCGCGAGTTATAGTTAGCTGAAGTAACTATAACGGGGGAATTTCATTGGTTTTATATGAGTGAAATGTCCAGCTAACTATAACATGTGTCAAACCTATGGTTTTTTCAATGAATTTGTAAGGTTTTTTAAATGCTAATTCCTAACTGTAACGTGTGTGAAACCTATGTTTTTTTCAGTGAATTTGCAAGGTTTTTTAAATGCTAATTCTTAACTATAATGTGTGTGAAACCTATGGTTTTTTCAGTGGATTTCAAAGGTTTTGTAAATGAAAATTTTAAAATGTATTAATTATTATATTTCTTTCTAATTTCTTATATTTTTAATATAAATATTTATATTTATTTTATATTTTATTTTATATTTCATATTTTTTTGTAAAATAATAACAAAACTAAATTAAAAAATATATTTTTATTAATTATATATTTTTTTCAATATATTAAAATTAAATTCTATATAATTCCTTTTTCATTGTTTTTTTTGGGGGATAATCGCACCGTACGCGTACGGTGAACGCACCGCCCTTTTTACGGTAAATCGTACTCAGCACATACGCACGCACACGTCAAAAATACGTTTTGCCGTTACACGGCGCATCAGCGCTTCCGCATGACGTTCTAGTTTTTATTATTTTTTAATAAGCGTATATTACTTTCAAAAGCAATTACGAAAGCGCGGCGGTATGTCGTACGTACTCGCATCGTAAGCGCACAGTAAACACAAAGTAAGAGCTCCGTAAGCGCACCGTAAGAGTACGCAGAGCCATGTGACTTTAAAAGAAGAGATTTCATTGGTTCATAACACTTCCCACTCCAACTGATGAAAGACCCCTCCCATTTTGATCATTCTACTTGGAATCTCTCAGAAGCAGCATCTATTCTGGGGAGCTGTAGTACTTTAGAAGCAGAATCTCTAAAATGGCTGGTCTTCCTCAAACTCTATCTGACCATTCCTCTGATGATGATTTTGTGATTGAGCCTCCTCAGAAAAAGAAGAAAGAAGCCTTCATCTGGAAGTTTTTTACTTTTCCTGAGGGTCAGAAGAAGGTGAATGCACCAAAAGTAACGTGCAAGATATGTGACGTTACACTATCCAGAGGTGACCCATCTAAAAAGTATTCATTCACTACTGTAAGCATGGATCGCCACGTACATAACTTGCATCCTAACAACAATGCAAGGGTGGAAACTCGAAGCTTGCAAGACAATCCTCCACCTGCAGTGGCTAGCACCTCAACTGCACCACCACCACCTCCAAGCAGTCCGCATCCCATCATTGTTCCACAGTTGTCAGAGCTCACTTTTCATTGCAAATACTGCAAAGAGTTGCTTTGTTATGGTGAGCAATCTGTTGACCTCATTGAAAAGAGGCAAGAGGAGCACCGTTGCCCTAAAAAATATATTTTTTAAACTTTTTTGTTCCTGTTCTACAGTTTTTTTGTTTAAAAAATTCATTTTTTTTGGTTTAAAAAAAAATCAAAAAACTCGTTGAAAAAATAGAAAAAATACAAAACTAAAAAGACAAAAAAACAGTTCTTTTCAGAACTACCTTCACTGGTCAAAGAAAGAGCTATATTTCCATGTTAGTGTGTAAAAGTTTGTCAGAATGAATGTGTAGTGCATAAATGAATGAAAGAATACATTAGTAGTGTATGGTGAATGTGAAAGTGCAGAACTATAAGGAAGTGCTACAGCATAAATCTATAAGGTGTTTACCTATAGTATACTGTAGTACCGTCGAAGCACTTGAATGTAACATATGAACATAAATATGTCAAAAGTCAAAAAAGTCAAAAGTCAAAAATTTTTATTTTGTTTCGGTACTCTTTTGAGGACCACAAAATTGTTTTAAAAATATACATTTAGTTTTACATACAAATTAATACATAAATATGTTACAAGTCTATGCTTCAATTTGTACTACTGGTGAAACTGCATGGATAAACTTGTATGTATTAGGGGTGGATTTACAACCCCCTTGTGCCTCTTTTACACAGCCATTGCATCACTTTTGTGACACAGCAGTGGTGCAAAAGATGTGCCATGGTGTGTGGTAATTCCAATGTGACGCATTTGGAAGGTGCATCACATTGTAAAACCCTGCACCAGAAGCAGGCTTTCCTGCGCAGGAGGGGGGGGGGGGTGTTCTGGCGCAGGAACGCCTCCTAAAAGTGACTACGTGAAATCTATAAGATTTAATTCAGTCACTTTTGGGCTTATACTGCGTCAAAACCCTGCACCTGCTTGAAGCAGGTGTAAGGCTTGCCACAGCATTATGAGCATAGGGCACAAAGAGCATTGCTGGAGCTGCATTGTGCTTCCAATGCAAGTCAAGCAATGCGCCATCTTCTCAGCACAGATACATCACATATCTGTGCCATTTTTGCCCCATAGTGCACCACATTGTAAATATGGTGCATCCATGGTCGTGATGTCACAGTGCACAATAACTGGCATATATATCTGGGGATGTACCAATTATTGTACATCTACTAATTACTATTTTAATGTAGTGAATCCCTTACTGCACACTGATCAATGAGTCACTAGAAAACTATACCAAGAGAAACAGAGGGTTGGGTGAAAGTGTAAAGATAGAGACTGCGGAATTCAACAATTATAAGGCAAATTTGCAGGTGCATGGAACAGTGTATGCATAGTCTATAGGGGTTTGAAGCACTCCATGCCCTAAGGCCCACTTTGCACCATGAGTACTTGGCTACTGACATAGGCCTCATTTATGAGATTTTGCTGTAGGGAAGTGCAGCAGGCCTTCCTGCTGCGTTTCCCTATGGCAAAAGAAAAGGCAGGAATGCGCCAAATCTATAAGATACAGTGCATTCCTGTCCTTTTCCCTTGCACTGGCGCACAATGGTCTGACTGCACCAATGCAGGCACCTTTGCACAATGGTGCAAGGGTGCCTGCGTTGCAAGGATGAATATTTTTGTACAGGTAGAAAAACCTTTCTGTACAAAAATAATCACAAGAGACTTTTCCGTTTTCTACCTGTGCTGCAGAAGTATACATAGAAAAAGAAAAAACAAGGAGAAATAAAACTATTTTTCCCCGTTGCGCCTTCCTTATGCCTCCCCTGGGGAGGCATAAGCTTTTGGCACTGCCTCAGATTTACGTTTTCTTGTAAATGTGGGGCAGTGTCAAAAGGCCATGGGTGTTGCTGGGAATGCCCCCATAAACACCCATTGCATGCCCCTTTAACGCAGAACACTGTGTTAAAGGGGCAGATATTTATCAGGCAGCAGTACGCCAAAAAAAGTGCCTTAGTGCTGCCTGATAAATATCACGCAGACAGCTGCGCCACAGAACATCACACAAAGTGACGTTCCAATGGCGCAAGGAGCCTCATAAATGAGGCCCTGAATGATTACAATTCTGCAAGGAGAGTGTCTAGCTGAATGTATAGTAGCTTTACTTTTAGGACAGTGTATAGATAAGCACATAGTGCTGTATGGTTCACTATAATACTGAAACAGTAGTGTGAAACTGTTTGGTGAAACTCTAACGATACAGACTGGGGAATTGAAAGTATAAAAGGCAAGTTAGCCGGTGTATAGAACAGTGGATACATAGTCTATAGGGATTTGAAGCAGTCCATGCCCTAAGGCCTACTTGGGTGCTAACCTACTTGGGAACCGACTGAATGCTTACACTTCTGCAAGGAAATTGTCTAGCTGAATATATAGCACCTTCACTTTTAGAACAGTGCAAACATAAGAACATACTGCTGTATGACTCACTACAATACTAAAATAGCAGTACCAGAATGTTTGCAGGAAGTGTCAGGATACAAACTAGGCAATTCAAAGTTTAAAAACCAAGTTTGCAGATGTTTAGAAAAGTGCACTTAATATATATAGGTGTTTGAAGCAGTCCATACCCTTAGGTCTACCTTGCTGCATGACTACTATGACACTATGAGGAAAGACAAGTGAGAATAAGGAAAGAGGTGAAATATCAGAAGAGAGGGGATAATATAAGCAGAGAGAGGTAGACTGTGGGGAGAGGCGGGAGAGATTATAGAGAAAGAGGCAAGTATAATTCCTTAATGTACACAAACACTCAGTGTGATTCTAGACAAAATATTTAAAACTATGCATATTTCCAAAACACATTTACTACACTAAAACTTTTAAGTGACTGAACACATTCCACTTATATAACTACTGCATTTCATTGGACAGCCCTAACTCATTTTGCAAATACATTTCCAATTGACTGCATTATTTTCTGCCAACATTACATCCAAAAAATGTGACACAATAGAACAAGAAAGAGGCCCAAGGGGCTTGTAAATCTGCCCAAGAGTGTATGCAGCAGTCTATATACATTGACTGGGGAATTGTTAAGAGGGAGGTACGAGGGGAGAGGGAGGATTAAGAGGTCAGAGGAGGGAGCATAAAAAGAAGGGGGAGCATTAGGAGACAGAGCAGACAATGAGGACAGGGTGGGACTAAGAGGACAGAAGGGAGTATGAGAACAAGCAGCACTATAAGGAAAGACAAGTGAGAATAAGGAAAGAGGGGACACATCAAAAGAGAGGGGACGTTATAGCAGAGAGAGGTAGACTGTGAGGAGAGAGAGGAGAGATTATTGAAAAAGGGGCAACTATTATTCCTTAATGTACACAGACACTCAGTTGTGAATCTAGACAAAATATGTAAAACCATTCATTTTACCAAAACACATTTACTACACTAAAACGTTTAAGTGACTGAACACATTCCACGTGTATAACTACTACATTTCGGTGGACAGCCCTAACTCATTTTGTAAATACATTTCCAATTTGCTGCATTAATTTTTTGCCAACTTTACATCCAAAAATGTGACACAATAGAAGAAGAAAGAGGCCTAAAGGGCTTTTAAATGTGCCCAAGAGTGTATGCAGCAGTCTATGTATACTGACTGGGAAATTGTTAAGAGGGAGGTATGAGAAGAGAGGGAGGATTAAGAGGTCAGAGGAGGGAGCATAAAAAGAAGGGGGAGCATTAGCAGACAGAGCAGACAATGAGGACAGAGGGGGACTAAGAGGACAGGAGGGACTGTGAGAACAAGCAGCACTATAAGGAAAGACAAGTGAGAATAAGGAAACAGAGGAAACAGCAGAACAGAGGAGACAGTATAAGCAGAGAGAGGTAGACTGTAAGGAGAGAGAGGAGAGATTATTGAAAAAGGGGCAACTATAATTCCTTAATGTACACAGACACTCAGTGTGATTCCAGACAAAATATTTAAAAGCGTATATTTCACTAAAACACATTTACTACACTAAAACGCTTGAGTGACTGAACACATTCTATGTGTATAACTACTACATTTTCAGTGGACAGCCCGGACTCATTTTGCAAATACATTTCCAATTTGCTGAATTATTTTTTGCCAACATTACATCCAAAAATGTGACACAATATAACACGAAAGAAGCCCAAGGGGCTTGTAAATCTACCAAAGAGTGTATGCAGCAGTCTATGTATACTGACTACAAAATTGTACATTTAGAACACAAGCCTAATTCTAAAAAAACAACACTATTAACTACTCTATAGGTAAAAAAGTGACTGCACACATTCTACATTTTTTAGTACTGCACTTTATTGCACAACGATGACGCACTAAACACATTAACTTACCAAATGATTTTATCACAATATTTATCCAAATGCAGACAAACTCAGAATATGATTCTACAAATTTTACAAGGATAAACACATTACTCTTACTAAAAATAAAATTCACCACATACATTCCCTTACAAGTTATCAACTCACCTCTAAAACTGTTTGGTAGATTAAGAAAAAAGCCACTTACACAGCAGATAGTCTTATACAGAATCTCTCTGCTTTAGTGCTTGTAGCAGAACCAAAAAATGGCACATTTTCCCTCTCAATTTACATATATATACACGTTAATAACAAAGCAAATTCCATCACACAATAATTCAAAACAAAACACACATTTCTATTGGTTCAACATTTCAAACCTTTCCAACTGACATAACTTTTCACCCTACCCCCAACAGATCATGCAAAAGTGAACTGTAAACAGAGGTCAAAAGTTCAGCACTCTATAAAACACTGCTCCTCAACAAGTTTAAACTATGCATAAGTACTTACTTATAAGTACCAATAAAGATAAAAGTTCTCATTAGAACCAGCCAACACAAAAACACATAAACTTGATAGATATCTGTAAAATATATTTTTTTTATTGATTTTTTTCTTGCTTAGGTACGTTTACGGGATGACTTACATACTTTGCACTGTACATCCTACGTACATTTATGGTACGTGTACGGTAAATCTATCGTAAACAAAAAATAGCCTCTATGTCTAATTATTATAATATCCGGTGACCCATCCCCCGGGGCTAAAATATAACGTTGGGGACCGTGGGGGGTGCCCCAATGCCCCCACGGTCCCAGCCCGCTCCCCGCGTCCTTCGGGAGCCGGCGTTACTTTTTGTCAGAGAGAGCAGCTAACATGCAGCTCTCTCGGACAAAAAGCAATCTGCTTTCCTATTTAAAAGAGAGAGCAGGTTTCCTGCTCTCTCTTTCAAAGAGGAAAGCAATTTGCTATGGTAGTGTGGGAGCCGCGAGGCTCCCGCCCTACCATAGCAAACAGCAGTGTCCGAGGGTCACCACAAGGCTCCAGGAGGGGGGACAAACGGCCCCCCTCCCAACATTGAAAACCCCAGGGGTGGTGGTCCCCGTGGCTGGGGGGTCCATCACGAACCCCCCTATATTCAATAATAGAGCCCTATAGAGGTGGCGGTCCCTGGGGGGAGTGGGGGGCTTGAGCCCCCCTACACTGGATTATTATCACACAATTATGCACAGCGCGGTGCCTGCCATGTTATGCATGGAACTTCTGGGGGGTACCATAGGTACCCCCCATGTGCACCCCCCACCCCCCAGAGTCCCTGGGGGCCCGCAACAGGCCCCCAATGTCTAACACCACATGCCTTGCCACGGAAATGCATGTCCCCGCCTGCATAGTAATATGGATGGAGGTGTCTGACAGACACCGCTACCATATTAATCCCTTTTCCCGCCGGTCAACTCCTTGACCGGGCGGAAAAGCGGCATGGCTAAATGAGATCTTCCCACCTTGTTTAGACATGTTGGTGCCCCCAGGTTTCAACATTATCAATAAAAATAGAAAAGACCAACGCGGAGGAGGTGTAGCCATCATCCATAAAGATGACATTGACATCACTGTCATGGACCCATGCGAATATAGCTCCTTTGAGTGCCTATCTGTCTCCATCAAGATTAGGGCTCCCATTTTTATGGTATTTATTTTTTGGCCATTTCCATCTGTATTTATCCATATTTATTTTTTGGCCATTTTATCTGTATTTATCCATATTTATTTTGTGTTTGCGTATAAATAATGTTGTAAAACTGTACATTTCCATATCTATTTAACTGATAGATGCGCACTCATACTTTGATGTCTGTCGTGTTTTAGCTATTTAAGCTGCCAAATATTACACAATACATACACTGGTAGATATTAGCACTATACCATAAATATATGTTAGGATATTCCGTTATTTAAAGACGTTTCATCCTGTTTTTTAATTTCCCATGCTGTACATCTGCTCAGCTGCTGGCTTATAATTCATGAAAGAAAGCATGTCACTTAAAAGATGCACAATTTTCTGTATTTATCCACATTTAAAGATAGATGCATACAGAAAACACATTGTTTTCTGTCTGTATTTATCTGTAAAAATCCGTAAAAACTGAAAACCGGTAGCCTTAAGCAAGATTGAGGACAACAGGCCTTTAGTTGGTCACCTTCTCTATCACCCACCTGGCAACACCCCTACTTTTGGTGAACACCTATCCGACCTGATTGCCCACTGCGCACTCAAAAACACTAACCACATAATCCTGGGTGATCTCAATTTACGTGGAACGAGGCCAACAACACACTAATTCAATCGCTCAATACTCTCCTTTGGGACAATAACCTTTCCCAACACTGTTCTGAAGAAACCCACAACAAAGGAGCAACTTTGGATGCCATCATTGCTCACCAAGACACAATTAAGATCGACAACATCATCCCAGTGGATTGGTCAGATCATCACATGATCTTATTCCACATCAACCAAAGAGTCCTAGCCCTGCCTCCTGTTCAAGACCCCCCAAATGGTCCAGAAATCTCTCCCAGATCCCCTTGGACGTCATGGAAGATAGGTTAAAGTTGCTCCTACCCAGAGACAAAATGCTATCCACAAATTTCCTCACCTCGCTCTATACCAAGAATATGGTAATCCTTCTTGACCAACTAGCTCCGTTGAAACTTAGAAAAAATCAAGCCATTTCGTCCAGATCTTGGTTCAACTCTGATACTAATGAAGAAAGGAGACAACTAAGAGCTGCAGAAAGACGATGGAGGAGCTCGCCCACTACCTTCCATTGTGACAAACTCAGAATTATCCGGAAGAAATACAACAATCACATCAAGAACAAAAAATCTATGTTTTTCCGCTCTGCTCTAGATAGCGCAAAACACAGACCCAAGGAGCTCTTCAGTATTATTAGACAGCAAACTTCCAAACCGTATGCTTCCCTGGGGCAGGCCTCCAAAGAACTTTGCGACAACTTTGACAACTTCTTCAATGATAAGATCTCCATGATTGAGCGCTCTCTGGTTACAAACTGCTCGCCCCCTTCCCATAGCAGCCCGCGTGGGGTGCTCGGTAGCGCTCCCCCTCCCATCACTAAACCCTGGTCACTCTTCCAGCCCATTCTAGAAGAAGAGATAGTCAAACTTAGCTCCACCTCTAAACCTTCATCTCACACCCTTCCTGCTCAACTCACCAAAAAACTGAGGGGCATATTATCAAGGGGGTTTATCTCCGCTTTTTTGGCTCTAAAAGCCAAGAAAGCGGAGATAAAATTATCTCCCTATTACCAAGCTGTCGCTAACACCAGTTAGTGACAGCTAATAGGAGATAGCGACCATCTTGGGCCTTGCTTTGCATGTCAGTGATATTTATCACTAATGACATGCAAAGTGGGCGTGCCAAGATGTTAGCGACTGGAAACAGTCCCTAACATCGCTATCTCCTATTACCAACTTTTGGAGATATTCGCGCTAAGCGCGAATATCTCCAAAAGCTAACACCTGCCCTGAGCAGTTCTTAGCCATGTTATCCAATGGGAGGTGGATAACATGGCTAAGAGCATTTGCTCGATAATGCATGAATATCGCTGACTTTTCAGCGATATTCATGCATTTCGGCCGTTTTTTATCGCATTTGCGATAAACCTTGTTAATAGCAAGGTTTATCTGCGATAAAAATCGCCGATGTGCGGCGATAATTTTTGTCTCTAAACAAGTTAGAGACAAAAATTATCGCTAGTTGTTGGTAATATGCCCCTGAAACCCTCCCTAGCCCCACTGTGGTGCAGGATTATTAACAGCTCACTAAAAACCAGAATCGTCCCAGACTGTCTGAAAGTGGGACAGGCCACCCCATTGGTAAAAAACCATGCCTGGACATAAATGACTTAAACAACTTCAGCCCCGTCTATAACCTTCCTCTCCTTTCCAAAATCCTAGAAAGATGTGTACTCCAACAACTAACACAGCACTTGGACAATACCAACCTCCTCAACTCATATCAGTCAGGATTCAGGAAAGGGTGCAGCAGGGAAACCGCAATCCTCAACGTATTTGATTACATACACAAATCACTGGACTCAGACCAATGCTGTGTCCTTATTCTCCTCTTCCTATCGGCAGCATTCGACACAATTGATCACAATCTTCTCCTCAAAGCCCTCGAAGAAAGGGCTTGTCTAGACGATGTGATCCTCAACTGGTTCTCCTCCTTCCTGCACAACCGCTCCCAAAGAATCAAAATCAGAAGCTTTGAATCCGACCTTCACCCAGTTAGGAGGGGAGTGCCCCAAGGATCAGTGCTCTCCTCCCAACTCTTCAACATGTACATGGAACCCCTCTCCACCCTACTCAGAAAAGCTAACATCCCCTTCCACCTCTACGCTGATGATACCCAAATCTACTTGGAAATCTCCTCTTCTAAAGATATTCATAGACTCAATGAAACACTAAAAGAAGTGCAACGCTGGCTGTCAAGCAACCACCTAAAGTTGAACCCGGACAAAACCAAACTACTCCTCACCAAACATATCAAGATCTCGGTGAAGAGCGCTTTCCTTAACCGGAAGCTACTAAACAAAATAAAACCTTTCATTCCATTCAAAGATCTCAAACAAGCCACCTTGGCATTGGTGCTGTCAAGACTTGACTATGAAAATGCAATCCTTTCTGGAATAGCCAAAACACATCTTGCTCCTCTGAAAGCAACCCTCAATTCATCTGCCAGAATGGTCACTGTAATAAAGAAATTAGACCACATCTCCCTGGCACTAAAAGAACTCAAGAGGCTACCAATAGAAATGCGGGTGAACTTTAGAACAGCCTGCCTCACCCACAAAGCTCTTCACATAGGTAAACCCGAATATCTGGCGTCCAAACTTAAAAAAGCAGGTCAGAACAGGAACCTCAGAAGCTCTAATACCCTACTGCAGATCGAGCTAAAAGCTCGAAATCAAAAAAACGCGGATAGGTCCTTTGCCGGAAATGCGCCCAAAATATGGAACTCTATCCCCCCCACATCAAAACTATTCCTTCCTTCCCTAAATTCCAAAGTCAGCTCAAACTCCTTTTCCTCGACCGCTCCTTATCTAACAGATAGGAGCAGCTCGGAGTGTCTAAAGTAATATTGTGCCTCCCCCGGATGCGGAATGCCAAGACCTGGCAATGGAACTCATCATCATTCTCCTTACTACAATTCGTATCCTGAATGTCTCACTTTACTGTATTGTGTTTTGCTATCTTTTGCACTGCTCTGTAATTGTGTGAAACGCTCCGATACCTACCGGTCAGGCTGGCGCTATATGAAACATCCTAAATAAAAATAAAAAAATAAAAAAAATATTGCAATACAAGGTTGCTATTATCATTCCAATCAAAATACATGGAGACATCTCCAAAACTCTACCCTAAGCATAGAGTATGCCACAAACAGCAACTTTGCTTACTATAAAAAAACTCATAGCCTTGGTCCATGTACCAACAAAAGAAGTAGCAAACCACTATAATATACTTATCGAAAGTCATTTCTACCAAGCCAGTGAAGCAAAACTAACACCCTTGCTTGACTACTTTGAAGACACCTGGGTAGGAGGACTACAAAGATCAGGGCACCAAGGACAACCCAAATTCCCTGGTGGAATGTCCATGAAAGCACCCTAGCACAAAAATCTAAAAGAAATAATGCAGTAAAAGGATGGCATAATGCCTTCCAAACCACAATAGGAAAAATACAACCAACTTTAAACAAACAAATAGAAGCCATCAGAAAAGAACAAAGTTACCAAGTACTAAGGCTAGAACAATCTCTCACTAAAATAGTAAACAAACAAAAACAATGTACGAACACCTACAGTACAAAATTAGACGGTACCCAAACACAATAGGACTAGAATATCTAGACACAATAGCCAAATCTATATTTTAAAAATAAGAGAATAGCAAACACCACACAGCATTTAAAAATTAAAAAACTATGAGACAACATATTTCTACTCTTTTTTAAATTATTAATTATAATTATGTCATTTAAAAATTAAAGACGTACATTAAAATATATGAGATAATATAACTATTAAAATAAAATAGAAGCACGCAAACACATTTTAACAAAAAACATTTTCCACTCATAATTATTAAAAATAATTTACAGTTTTGTAGCAGTAGATGGTCCTCAAAAACAAACAAATCCATAATATTTTTAACGAAATACGAATCTGTGAAAAAAGGAATGCCCCCAAAAAGATATCAAAATACGACTGTAGAAAAAAGGCTGCAGGCATGCAATCCTCTCAGTAACGAAACCCTCAAAAACCTAAAAATTAGTTAAAAAAAGAAAACGCTCCAACAGACCCAAAAAATAAGAGGAATTGTAAAAAAGCAATTTGTTTCGTAGAAAAAGAATACATTTTCCTTTTTTTTTGCATGTCTTCAGCACCATAGCTTATTGGAACCTGGGACGTGAAAGTAAAAAGGTTCCGTCGTGAAAAAAGTGCAAATCTTGAACGGTACTCACAGTTCTGGACACCAAACAAAAATACAATTAAGTGCACTTGACAGGTGTAAAAGTTATACACCATAGACCTCGGGAGGGGGGTGGAGATGCATTTGGCACACCGCCCACGGGACCAGGCACCCGTTTGAAACCTGCATCAGCCTTCTGAAACCGGGTCTCCAGAACTGTGAGTACCGTTCAAGATTTGCACTATTTTCACGACAGTACTTTTTTACTTACACGTCCCTTGGTAGGGTGGGCCTTAGCGCGTCCATACTGCCGGGGTATAGCACATTAAAGGTCCTGACGAATGCCAGGTAAATCTACACCAACATTGGCAGAAACATGTTGACGGACACATATATGTAAAGGCGACTAACCATTTACTACATCGGTTAAGTTTCCCGACACATATCCTTTTTAAACATGTCTTATTGATCAGTCATTAAACTATTTTTGATACAATAAGGCATTTTTATTCTCACCACCCACACTTATTTTAAGTCACCTTCACATCCACTTAGCCACTCACCACTTCACATCACCTGCTCTGCAGTAAATCTGGCGTTGAAGCACACTGGGGTGGCATTCAGCCACACCCAGTGGGGCCCGATGATGAAGCATGTCACCGACCAGGTCGGTGAGTGAGGGCTTTCTAAAAATACCAAGTCGGTGTTTTTTCCTATACTACCTGTGCTCTTAATCCTGCCATTTCTATATGAGCTTCGAACACTCTTTTGTTGTTGAGATTGTTTATCAGTGGGGAATAAGAGTGTTCACTCTCCCTACCTCTCTTTTTGTTGATACATATCCCAACTTCAAACCAACTAAACTTGGGAAAGTGTTGGTTAATAAAACATTTAAATTCACTATTCCAGCCCCAAAATAACTAAAATCAGTAAAAGTGCTAGGTAATTTAAAATAAAACAAAAAGCTCAAAAACAATTAACAACATTCTGAGAAAATACCAGAGTTATCTTGATATTTTTATTGTTGCCTGAAAACTGCTGGATATAAAAGGAACTCTGTTGAGGGTGCTTTTAAACCCATAAAAATGTTCAAAACACAGTGCTCTCCAGCTTAGAGATCTGTGTGGTGGGGAGGCATGTGGGTCGCATTGACACCATCAACCTAATTTAACATTTTAAATAGTGTCACAGACATACACTTGGTCAGCACTTACCACCATTGGTAGTAGCTGTGCTGTCTGTTGACGCTGGAAAACGCTGGGACAGGAAAAAAAAGTATACCAGGCCAGGGCTGTCGGTTACAACTGGAATCTTCTAATGATTGGCTCAGATGGTAGCTGGACCCGGGCTTGACAGTGGGCCTCTGGGCCTGGCTGTCTGCACCAACTTTGAGCATCACCAGGTCCGAAGAGGAGAAGCTCTGTGAGGGATAGCCGGAGGGATGAGTGGGTGGAATGAGCAGAGGCAAGACATAATCATTTCTACCAGGGCCATCATTGGTAATGCTTTTGCGTGCTATTATAGATTGATTGGCCAGTGAGCAAACACACACCTAGGGCTGGATGGTGGTTACATGATGCTATATCTTTTCTTTTTTTTTTAAAGAACATACTTGAGCACATGTGTGGAGTGCTGGCAGACCACTAGGAAGATTGAAAAGAAAGTGAGAGGATTTACTTTCAGGAGGATTATGTTACTGGAGGCCGGAAACCAAGAAGTATAATCAGCCCCCCAGTTCCAACCAATTAACTTCTCAAAACAAAATCTTCTCTGATATTAGTATAAACTGTCGTTCTCTCCCAAAACACAAACTCAATGTCTTCGATTTGCTAATAAATGATCAACCTGACGCAATCTTCCTCACAGAAACCTTACATCACGAGAGCTCACAGTCCTGACATTGCCGCAGCGCTGTCCATTAACTACACAGTAGTCAGGAAAGACCGCAGTACAAAAAAGGGAGAAGGGATAGCTATTGTCTTTAAGAAAGACTATAAATGTGATTTTGAACATCTCCCTTTCCCCAATTGTGAGGCAGCCTTTTTCAAGCTGACTCTCTCCCCTAAATTCACCTTCTCGGGTATACTTGTCTATTGTCCCCCTAACACCACCTTGTCCTGGACCTCGACATTTGCTGAACTCATAGCTCCTTTGGCTATGAAAACAGCTATTTCTCCCTTTTGGGAGACGTAAACCTCCATTTAGAAAACACAGCATGTAAAAATAGCTCTAATTTTTTTTCCAACTTGGCCTCCATGAATATCCATTTACTAAATTCTGGGCCTCCACACTATGCAGGTCATTTTTTAGATCTCATTTTTTCTAACCTTGCAGAAATCACTTTCCTTCCGACTCTTGCAACAAGCTGGTCTGAAAATTATTTTATTAAGTTTAACCAAACACTTTCTGTATACTCTATATCCACTTTTACTACACCAGAAACGTAAATCAGAAATTGGAAAAAAATAGATATCTCTGCTCTTAATAAATTTCTGGATGCCCATAAACCCTGTTCCTTGCAACAAGCAAACCCCCTGTCATCCTTAGTGCAAAAATGGCTCTTAGATGCCATCAACACCTGTCTACCTCCCTCTAATAAAAGAACAAACATTTATCGGCCACCCGCACCTTGCTTCAACGAGTCACTGAAATCCGAAAAAGCTAACTGCAAAGTAATGGAACGTAAGTGGAGAAAGAACTATACTCCTGAATCCAAAAAAGACTATAAAAACACCTTAAAAAATATCATAAACTCTGCAAAATAGCTCGAGCAGACTAAGGGGGTCATTAGGATGGGCAAAGTCCGCCCGCCATCCTACCGGGAAATGGGACCGCCCGCCATAAGGGTGGGGGTCCCATGGGGCCATTAGGATGCGGCAGGCGCATCCTGCATTCCTGACATTGTGGCAGATGGTGCACTCAGCACCGCCCGCCACAATGCCAGGAAGGCTTGTTGTGCACTTCCATGCACAACATGGCAGGTACCGCGGGGTGCCTGCCATGTTGTGCATGGAACTGAAGGGTGTACCATAGGTACTCCCCATGTGCACTCCCTACCCCCCAGAGTCCCTGGGGGCCCGCAACGGGCCCCCGCAAGCGATTCCCACATGCCTTTCCCGCCACGGAAAGGCATGTTTCCACCCCCATTGTAATATGGCTGGCGGTGTCTAACAGACAACGCCACCATATTAAACTCTTTTCCGCCCGGTCGACTTGTTGACCAGGAGGAAAAACGGTGGATGATCTTTCCGTCTCCTGCGGTCCCCCTGCTATAGTAATATGACGGGGGGAAATGGGTATTGGGTGGGGATGGATCTCAGGTGGATTGCCACCACCATGCGGGCGGTGGCTATCCGCCTGAGATCCTAATGGGCCCATATGTCTCCACCTCCATCTCGGATGTTCTAAACTGGCCCAAGACTCTCTTCAACACAGTTAAGGAACTCGCTGGCTCCAAAACCCAAGTGTTGCCTCCTGCACTAAATACACAGAAATGTGAGGCTCTGGCTTCTTTCTTTATTGAAAAAGTAGAAAAGATATATCAAGACATTGTGATGGCGCAGGCGGGTAATACCTCTTCCATTCCTTTTCCACATCCCTCTCTTGAAATAAATTACTCACCCCCTCAACAGGCAGAGCCACCTGACATTCTTGACCGCCTCCTTGAGACCTGGCCTATGCTGAACACAGATAGTTTAGTTAAACTTCTCAATAACACGAAATCAGGATCTCCAAAAGACCCACTGCCCATTTCAGTATTAAAGCAGCTGGATTCATCTTCGCTATCCGTGATAACTGATCTCCTCCATGCCTCCCTGCAGGAAGCCTTTGTTCCATCAGAATGGAAACATGCTATGATCCATCCCCTTCTCAAAAAGGCAAATGCTGATCCCGATATATCCTGCAATTACCGTCCTATATCACTATTACCTGCTTTTTCAAAGATTCTGGAAAGGCATTTTCATGTACATTTATCTCAGTTTGTGACAGCCCACAGACTTCTTCATCCCTCTCAGTCAGGCTTCAGAGCAGGCTTTTCCACCGAGACCACCTTATTAGGGGTAACTAAAAGTATACGTCACCACCTTGATAAGGGAGACACCGTGGCTCTTATCTTATTAGACCTGAGCGCAGCCTTTGACACAGGGTCTTATGCCGTACTAATCAAAACTCTCAAGTCATTGGGCATCAGTGGTTCGCTCTGGACTGGATATTGCCTTCCTTTCCAACTGCACCTTCCGCATTTTTTCCATGCACAGCCTGCTCAGGAGTCCATTCCTTTGCTCATGGAGTGCCGCAGGGCTCCATTCTCAGCCCCCTGCTTTTTATTCTTTATGTAAGACCTCTGGCGGACATAGCCGAGAAATCAGGACTATCCATATTCTCATACGTGATGATTCTCAAATAATTTTTTCTTTTTCCTCACTGTCCGTTGCACCACTCATCAGGATAGAATTAGTTACACCAGAGACCAGCTACTTCTCCTGGGTAAGAGAGATGATGGGAAAGCTCAAGGTAATAACATTTTGCACTGCGGGATGATTAACTGTAGATCACTGATGAAACACCATCATGAGGTATATACTATGATAGAAAATATGAGTCTGGATGCTCTTTTCCTAACGGAAACATGGACTACCTCAGAGCCAATGGTGCAGCTGGGTTTTGCATGCCCAGATGGTTACAAAATATTCCATAAGCCAAGGACTACTGGTAGAGATGGGGGGTTGGGATAATATATAAGGAAAAATGGAATTTTGTACCCCTACAAATAGATGAGATTCTTGGGATTGAACGACTGGGTTTCTCATTACAGGAGGCTAAAGGCAGCTTACTTACAGGGGTGCTCTGTTATAGACCCCCGAGGGCGGACACCCAATTTCAGGACCTTTTTAGCTCCTTCATTGACTTGAGTATTACTCATGCACATTTAATTGTATTGGTAGACTTCAATCTTTGGGACAACGGAAGTCTAGACAACCACTTGAGGGACCTAAGACAAACTTGTGAGAACCTTGGCCTGTGTCAAATGGTAACCCAATCAACGCATCTAGGAGGCCATACTCTAGATCTCTTGTTCGCAAAGCAAGCTAAGACTGAGGTAATGGATGTTCTGCCCCAAAATTGGACAGACCATTCGTTAATCCACTTTGCTATCACGCTCTCTAGCCTAGAGGCCAGTAGCAATTTCCCATTGAACTTCCGCAAGGGAAGAGAATGGGCCAAGCTGATAAAAGATAAGACTCTACTGCCTCTCCAGGGCCGGATGTCCTTTACCCCCTCATCTTCTATAGGTGAAAACTATCTGACCCACTGCAAGATCATGGCGGATTCCCTTGACACAGTGGTGCCAATAAAGTGCTTAAAAAACAGGAGGAAAACTTCTGCCCCCTGATCTAACAACGAATTAAAACAGTTACGGGTAACATGCAAAAAGGCAGAGAGGAAATGGAGGAGGGCATATTTGGATTTTGATAGGAAAGCCTTGAAACTAGTACAGACCCATTATAAGGAATCTATTGTTAAGGTCAAAGCTGATTTTTATGCCAGCTATATTTTGCAAGCCCCTAACAGTACCAAAGCACTTTTTGATATCGTCCAGAACGTATCTAGTCCAGTAGGTGCCAGGAATAAAGTAATAGCTTCACAGAAGCTATGTGATGATATCGCTGATTTTTTTGAAGAGAAAATAACTACAATTGTTGAGAATTTGCAATCTGACGATGTGGTTGGCTCAGCTGAGAAATCTGCCTCTGACTCTCAAACAGCCACCATACTGGATATTTTCCACTCTCCTACAGAGGACTCTTTTAACCAGCTGGCTCAAAGTGTGACCTCAGGTTCCCCGTTGGACCCTTTCCCGCATAAAATCTGGAAAACCCTGGGGGAAGAAACTCTACCATGGCTATGGAAGATCTGCTGCCAGCCATTGGAGGAAGGGGTGGTACCAGAGGCTTGGAAGCAAGCTATCATAACTCCACTTCTTAAAAAAACCTCCCTGGACCCCTCTGACCTAGCGAGTTTTCGACCTATATCCTGTCTGCCCTACCCAGTTAAAATCCTTGAAAAGATAGTTAGTGAAAGTCTATCTTGCTATCTAGAGGATAATTTACTCCTGGACAGGGATCAGTTTGGCTTCCGCCCAGGACATGGGACTGAGACCACACTGGTAACGGCAATGGATAACCTACGAATGCGTGCTGACAACGGGGTCTCATCTGTCAATTGGATATGTCAGCCGCATTTGATACGGTTAATCGTGCAGTGTTGGTTGAGAGACTGGAAGACATAGGGGTAAAAGGTCAGGCTTTAAAATGGCTACGCTCATACCTTTCAGGAAGACAGCAGGCGGTATCCTTATCTCCATTTACCTCTGCTATGTCCCCAGTACTCCATAGGGTACCACAGGGCTCAGCAATAAGCCTGATTCTTTTTAATATTTATCTACGTCCTCTACTTCCCATCATTAAATCTTTTGGGATAGATCTCATCAACTATGCAGATGACACTCAATTGATACTCTCACTAGAGGGGAAAAGAGCGATATCCATTGATACCCTCCAGAAGTGTATGTGTCAAACTGCAGGTTGGCTCAAGAGAAATACCTTACAATTTAATGAGGGAAAAACTGAGATACTATACTGCCCTGCCACGAGAATGTCATGCCACTTACCGTTAGAGTTCAAGCTCACTCTTGAGGGTGACGCTTTGGCCTCGGCTGAAGTGGTGCGCAATCTGGGATTTATGGTAGACGAAAACCTCCAAATGGATACACAGGCCAATAAAACTGCCAGTACCTGCCTCTCCCCGCTCCGTACATTACGGAAAATCCTTCCCCTATTCCCAGAAGACACTCGCCCCCTTATAGTGAGGAGTATAATACTGAGTAGATTGGACTACTGCAACTCCCTGTACTTGGAAGCACCACAATATATTGTACAGGGGTTGCAGAGAGTTCAATCGATGGCAGCAAAATTGGCCCTAAATAGACAACGCAGATCCTCCACGACGCTGGCCCTAAGAGATCTTCATTGGTTGCTCATCAGGGAGAGAATTCACTTTAAATCCCTCTGCATTGTATATAAGGCAGTACATGGTCAGGGCCCAGTTCCTCTACAGGAAACATTCACCTGGTATAATCCTAGTAGGCAGCTCCGGTCTTCTCACTCCAGCTTAATAACTACCACCAGATTCAAGAGGTCTCGGAAAGGTGGTAGAGCCTTTGGTGTGATGGCCTCCCATATATGGAACGAACTGCCACTAATGCTTAGACAGGCTAGCTCGTTGATTGGCTTTAGGAAGAGCCTGAAAACCTGGCTCCTCCCAAGCAATGGGCTTTAAAACATATCTTTAAACAGCTGACTCTGATTTCTCCTTTTTCAGGCTTCTCTCTGTTCCAAGCGCCAGGATACCCGTAGAGTAACAGTTTTGCGCTATGTAAGTCTCTAATACAATACAATACAATAATACGAAAATTAAAATTGGCCTAAACAAAATAGCATCATGGATGCAACACAATTTCCTCAAGTTAAAAGGTGAAAAAACGGAGGTATCGTTATTGGGCAAAAGCAAAGATGTCTGGGTCCACCAACACTGGCTGTGTGAAATGAGCAATCTTCCCTCTCCTTCCCCCAAAGTCCGGAATCTGGGCATCACGACTGATGATTCACTCAATATGTTCTCCCAAACAGTTAGAGTTGCAGCAATTTGCTTCGCCATTCTCAAATGGTTAAAAAAACATCTGTTGGATGCTACCAGAGTCTACCCAGAAAACCGTGGTCAATGCTTTAATAGCATTAAGGCTTGACTACGGAAATGTACTGTATCTAGGTTCTAACAAAACTGTAGTCCACAGACTACAGATGGTACAAAATTCAGCGGTCAGACTCTTTTGCGGAGACCCGAAGGCCACTTTCATTTCCACCCATTAACGTAATCTACACTGGCTCAGGGTGGAAAACTGGCTAAAATTCTAGGCACTGAGCTATATGTACAAAATCAAAACTGGTCGTGCCCCTTGTTATCTTCAATCCCTGGTCAGTCCCTATTTTCCCTCCTGAAACCTTCGCTCCACCACTCAAGGGAGCTTTATCGTCCCTAAGTTCAAATTAGCTCGGATGGGCGGAAGGTTTTTTTCTTATCTTTGTCCCTCACTATGAAACACATTGCCCACAGCTCTTCACAACAAGACTGATTACGTTCAATTTCACAATTGTTTAAAAACATGGCTTTGTGTTAGATAATCTGCCTCTCCTGTCCTTTTATCTAAGCCCTGGATTTACTCCCTGGGCAGGGAAACCCTTTTTAGGCAGCTGTAGCGCATTACAAATTAGTGCAGCAAAAACAGTCGCCAGTAAAAAAAAACCTGTCTGTGGGAACAAAATCAAGCCCCATTCTTCTAGCCTCCCAGGGAAACACCTAATGCCAGTCTGGCCTTGGTTCCAAGGATGGATCATATGCGTTCCCATGCATTTACTACTGCAATTTGACACATTCCCAGGTAAAGCTACTGAACATGGGTATGCGTCAAAATGCTACACTTTATCCAGTGAAATGTAGTGAGAAGAAATATCTTTATTTCTCCTTGTTATTTCCTCTTTTAATTCTGCAACACACAAAGGAAAAGGAAAATGCTTCTAAGGATTGTTTTTGTGCAGAAAGGTGTCCTTCCTGGCCAAACAAATCCTGGCCATAAAGCCACCCGCTGACTTCACACTTTGCAGCTTATCACAGCTTATGCAGTTTACCCAAGAATGACAGCCCGCTATCTACAGCAATGCCTTGCACTCAAGTACGTATTTATGTACAGCACACACCAAGCCAATATGTTGTACAGGATCAGAGGTGTGATATAGTCAACGATAGATGGAGAGGTAGTTGTTTCTGCGAGAAGTGTACTGTTACAAGGACCTGACATGCCTTTTATTCCACCGGGCATTTTCCCAGTGGGCTGGAGCCTTTGGAGGCCAGTTTTGAAAGCTTGGGACTACGTAGGTTCCAGATGTTAATTACATCAGGCATAAGGAGGCTTTAAGAGATAGACAGAGAGAAGGAGGGGATAGTTAGAGAGAACAATATCAGAAAGGGAGAGAAAGAGAGCGAGAGAATGAGAGGAATGAAAGAGAGCGATTTTGTGAGGAGACATAGCGAAGTGGGGTAGGTTTGAAATATTTTTCCAGGAATCCTTTTGGTGCTCCAGTTGTACCCTAACTGTTACAAATGGTGATGTAGTATTCTTTAAAGAGGTGATTCTTCAACTCTTTTCTAAATAAGAGCAGATTTGAGGTGGTGCTGATGGAAACTCGCACATTTTCCCAAAAAACAATTGCATATAAGAAGAAGATATGTTGCCAAGGTTTATCTTTTTTGCACTTCGTCTTCAGTCAAATGCTACACTAGATGTTGGTTATGGAAGAGCCATCAGAGAAGCTAAGCTTGTCAACCAGGTAGGCATGGGAAACATCCTTTACAACAAAACCGTTACAACGCGGTACCGTCACAACGCAGGATTTACAGCGAAAGTCGTTACAACGGCTTTCGCTAGAGGGCGTTCTAGGATAGGGGATAGTTTAATTTACTATCCAACACCTTCCCTACTATCCACGGGGACTGGAGTTGGAATAGTAAATTAAACTATTCACTATCCATCGCCCCCCAACGCAAGTCGTTGTAATGACTTGCGTTGTTAAACCTGCGTCGTAAAGGTACACGTTGTAACGGCACGCGTTGTACCGTCATACATCCGGTAGGCATAGTACCAGTTGTAATTGCTTTGTAAAAGATGCAGCTAGTTTTGAGGATGGTATAGGTGCATTAGAAGAACCAGTAGATGTCCATGCTTGGGGTGATGTGGTCATATTTCCTCAAGCTTCTTATGACATTTGCTGTGGCTTGTATATGGAGCACTTATTAAGCAATTACCCATTCATAATGAAGACACATGTGATGAGAAATCGGCATATCAAACTGCACAGAACTTAAAAATTCACAGAAAACACTCACCATGAAGAAAACAAAAGCAGACAGACACACTGTTTGCTCCTCTAATAGCTTGGGCATCAGCAGAGACAGGCCAGAATTGGATGATGCATGGGATGTAAATCTGTTCATGGACAGCATGATTGTGCCTAGTGTGTCATGGGTCCTAGTGCAAGGAAGGAGTTGGGCACTCTGTATGCTGTTTGAATTGTAAAATACAACAATACCTGGGGGTCCATATTAGGATGTCGGGCGGTGGCACCACTGTGGTCCTGGCGGTGCGGAAAAATGCATTTTACCGCCCGCGAGCAGCGGGAAACACATCCCCCATATTAGTATTGCCAAACATAGGCCAATTCCCATCCACCGTGCACCGCCATCAAAGTGCGCCCACTACCCCAGCGGAGTGAGCCAATGGAGACTTGCGGAATGACGTCTGCCCCGCTCCACAAAATAGGATCGCCCAAACAAGCAGACGCACCGCAGTAGAGATGCCACACAATCAGAGACGGCGGGAGCTCGACAGCGGAGCGCGAAACCAGAGTCCTGGTCCCCTCCACCCAGTCACGACCACCATGGACCCAGCTTTACACGTGTTCCTGGTGCTGTACCTGCTACTTCACTATCAACTCTTGGCCCGCCACAGGTACGCAACTACACAAATACAACACACAGGCTGACGCAGGGCAAAAATCCACAACAGATACCGTGCTGGGGCAGTAACACATCCACAAGGATACCCACACATGACCCGCCTGCCACCAAGTCAACCCTCTGCATCCTGGTCACACATCTACCACAAACTTGCAGCCATGTCCCGGTCACGTCACCAAAGCGGTCAATCCAAGGGAATACATGCGCAGAATGCAGAAGGCAGGGCCAGTCCAAGGCATAGGCAGGGCACTAAGACCTCAGGGACACACCTCCCCACACCACACATCAGCACACCTCATGAAGGCACAGGCCATGTGCCCATCCTGTGCACAACAACAACCAGCTGAATCCACACTCTGCACCACACAAGAAATAACCAGGGAGACAGACACTGCAGGAGTGACAGGACAGGAACACACAACACACAACACAGTGCCAGGGGAACACACACCACAACACCACCAAACACATGGAAACAAACATGAGTACAAGCACCAAATGAACACCTACAAGGAAAAAAACGTACACATGGACACACAGCCTGCACAGTCACACATACATAATACACACTGACACACAGACACCCAAAATGCCAACAGCAATTGAGCACAACAAATCAGCAAGCCAAAGTGGGATGTACACAAATGGAAGGCCATGGAGACACACAACAAGCATGTGCACATCACATGCAAGACAATGAACACAGAATCCCCCCTCAGACCAGGATGTATGGTGTTACAACGCATACAGTCACAACGCATACCATTACAACAAAACTTTTACAACGCATGCAATTACAATGCAGATGCTATTAAAATGCATGCCATTACAACATAAGTATGGGTAAGTATTTTATTTTATTTTAATTAATGAGAATGTAATAGTAGTTTAAATGTTGGATAGTGTAGGGGTTAAAATTACTATTCTAACTCCAGGGGGGTATAAAAGTAGGGTGAGTGTTGGATAGTGTCGGGGTTAAAATTACTATTCTAACTCCAGGGGGTGTAATAGTAGGGTAAGTGTTGGATAGTGTAGGGGTTAAAATTAAATTAAATACTTACCCATACTTACGTTGTAATGGCATGCGTTGTAATAGCATCTGCATTGTAATGGCGTGCGTTGTAATCAGTGGCGGTTCGTCCATTGGGGCGTTGGGGCGTTGCCCCACTAGCCATGGACGACCCCGCACTGTCTGCCACACATAGGCTTTTTAAAAAATGCATCTCAGTCACTCATCTCTGATTAATCATCTGAGCGCACTGCGCGGCGTTACCTGCCGGGAAAAGCCCGACAGAATCGGGCATTGTATAGGAAAGTGGGCCGTGAGCCATGCGGGGTGGGGCTGCGGGAGAGAGTGACAGGCAGAGCAGTCGGAGACTCCAGAATAGACAGCGCAAAAATGCGCATGTGGAATCCAGGAGTAGCACAAATTTAGACGTGCCCGCGCATACGCATACTGGGTTAGACCCCCCCCCCCTCTATAGCACTCGAGATACAGTTTGCCAGGCAGGGACCAGGGGGCCCCGGTCGCCTAATGGGCAGATAGTATCCTGCTCGTAGCCAATCCTGGTGCAGTGTTGCTGGTAACGCTGCGCCAGGATTGGCTGCTGCAGCAGGATGGTGCCGCGCGTGGGTGTTGGCTGCTCTTCAGAGGGGCCGCACTGTATGGCTATTCCAGTCATGTCGAGGTGATTGGCCATTTCCACAGTGTGCCTGCGGCCTGCCTGCCTACTACGGTCGGTCGGATCCGGACCGCCTGGTGCAGAGTTTGGCGCTGCCACCACCACCACGTAGGTTTTTCCTGTGCCGCCAGCGCACTGATAATGGAGCCATGGGGACGACACGCAGTTTAATCTGTGTCATGTGCCTTGATCTGCTGTCTGGGGTCTGCTCGTGCGGTGCTAGTCAATCTGTTGTGGTCTAACGTCCAAAATTAAATACATAATTGATTGAGATGAGAGACAGACTCATGTGCCCTGATCTGCTGTCCGGGGTTTGCTCGTGCGGTGCTAGTCAGGCTGGCATTCCTCAGACAATCTAAAGCCTACGTGAAAGCTTGTTATAAAGTTGGCCTGAGCCCATTTGACCATAAGGATGTTAATATATCTATTCCACTAGAGTGGTAAACCCATGCCATTACCAGACTTGCAAACTGCAATCAGGAGCACTTTTGAAAAGCCTATGATAATTGTGCCGATAATAAAAGGTCAGCCACTCGCATTGTTAAAGCATTTAAATGGCTTTCAGCCATCCTCGTTCTGCGGCCCTGCACATGAAATGTGGAAGAGATAAGCATGTGCCAATCACCAATTATTAGCCAATGTCCAGGAAGCACTTCCGGAAGCCACTTTCTTTACTACTGCTGCAGTCTGCACCACAGCTTAAAACCTCTATGCCTAATTCACATTATTCAAGAGTAAAAAATAAACACAATAACTCCATAATACTCTGATAAAAGAATTCAGTATACAGCGCCTGAAAGCAGTGGGTGCACAGAATCACAGACACGGCGTCCGTGTTGTCTCAAAATCGTACGCAGATAGACATGTTTAACAAATGTTGATGTCGTCACAAACTAAGGTGAATGACGGACATTGTCTGTTCAGATGTTTTGAAGGCGATGTTTTTTATATGTGTGCACATTTCAAGGTGCCAAGTTTCTATCATGCTTTGGCATGCATTCCTTTTTCTTGGAAACTCATGGTTCCATCGCTAAATGTTAGAGGGAAATCGGCAAAGATTGCTTGTCATTGAGCTTGACTTCTTGAAGCAGTTCTTGCTGCTGATTTGAAATCTGAAATAGGATTATAATTGAAACTAGCAGCATAACCAAAGCTACAAGAGTAATGCTAATATGCTATTTCATATGTATGTTTTTAATCAATAATGCTATTTAGAGCCAAACTTTTTAGCACTTAATAATAATATAGCAGGCAGGTCTAAAAGTCTAACCAGGTAGGCATGGCAATACCACATCATATGAGTAGTCGTATTGCATGTCCAATTGTATGAAGAGTTGGCTTCGAAGAGTCATATCTGGAAACGGGGACGCCAGAGATAACCACAACCAACTGAGCCGTGAAGCGCAACACCGCCCGCAAAGTCATGTGAAAAAACTAATTATCCTCCGGCCCGGGCATATCTGTAGGAAGACGTGTTCCGATTCCGAATATTATCATAATGATAATATTCATAAGAGGAACACGTCTTCCTGACATATGCCCGGGCCGGAGGATACTTAGTTTTTTCACATGACAGACCCCGGTGACCCGCGCCCGCCGCTTAGGCTACTACTAGTACTACACAACTCTTAAGGAGTCATCTTTCACCCATTCCTTTCACCGCACAAATGTCCCACGTCGACCACATCCACGCGCACACACACACACCTCATTCTAACACCAAGATAGATCTCACGCAAAATTGCCACACAGCCAGTTCATAAATAAGGACTGCTTTTGTCACAGTCTCAAACAGATTGCTTCCTTCCTTTCATGCGGCCCTCGAGGGGACGCTCTATCGACTACTTAACCAATTTGTCGGACTGATGAAACAGGATCTGAATATAGGGCGAAAGACGAAACCTTCTGCATGGAGAGCTGAACAGCTCCCAGACATACGGCAATTGAACTTGGGGATTTCAGGGTTCTCTTTTTGAAAGCACAGGATTGATTTCACAGCTCAGATTGGGCTGAGCAAAAACATCCAAGAAATAAAAAGAATGCTATCTGGGTATTAATTAAACTGGTGTCAATTACTGTTGCAATGCCCACATTTCAAGTGTTTGGACTGTTGTTTATAAAAGGACCCCTTTCTCACGGTAACTGCTTTAGCCAAGGACAGATTGGGACAGAAAATAGGGCCTGGCACCTTAGTAAAATCAGTAAATCAGATCGCTAATATGTGGCCCATATTTGCAACGCAGAGTCGTTTTGAACTTATACAGAAAAGCTTTTCAAGGTGTGTAGGGTTCATTCATTTACTCTTGCTACATGCGATTATCGTGGTAGTATCAAGGAAAGCATTCCATAATGGGTCACCAAGCTATAAACAGGCCCACATCAGAGGTGGGTGAGCCAGGGAAAGCTCGAACCAGATGCCTGGCTCTGGCTCAGGTCGGATTCCTCTTGGCCCCTAGAGCCTAAACGAGCCTGGCCGTTTCCCACTCAAGAAGTCCACAACATTTGCGCCCTGCCATTTGATTGCAAACCGTTATACTGTCCCTCTTCGGGTTTCTGGACAGGCATACAATACACCTGCCACTCACCATCAGCTGAGGCAATGCACTGCATAGAGATTGAACTGTGTGTTGATCAGTGACTTCTGATGTGAGCAGCTGAGCTCCAATTAAAAATGCTAATCCTCCTGCACTGATGATGAATGGGGACCATCCACCTGGTTTAATGGCAGCTGCTGTTTCGCCTCACAGTGCCACTATGTTTTTTAAATGAGTTTAATGCTATTGCAATGGTTTCTATAGCCCCAGTTTTTGACTGAAAACCAAGGTCGGAGTTTGTTGAACATGAATATAGGGAAGACAAGAGGCATAGCATATTCAGTTTCATTATGTGTCTCACAGTGCCTTTCTACCTGAGAACATTGCTGAATTTGGATAGATGAGAAACCATTCATCAATGACATGATTCGCCCTTGTTTCTTTCTCGCGACTTTGCACACTCCTCTTTCGCGTATGATCCCGGGCGTTCACACCAATTTCACACATAAACTTAACTCACCTAAAACGGACATCTTTTAGCCGCTCACGCCTCTTTCACACATCTTCACACTGCACTCATACTTTTTACATACACCACTTTCAAATGCACACGACCGCCGCCCATTATTACACGTAGCTAATACCTCTTTAAAAAATCCACATACTTTAAAGGCAAACATGTTTCATGCGCTACGAACAGTTTTTTTCATAATCTGTACTAAGTCGAGTCTTGCTATGTGGTAACAATTACAAATGGCCAGGATGGGACAGGCTCACAGCGCACGTCACTACCTAAAGGTACCAGCTGATGTTTATTGCACACTGCTCCGTGACAATGGCGGAAAACTGGTGGCTTCTGGTCTGACTCTCCATCGTGGTAAAAGAATTTTCTAATTTTCAGACATTAGACTTCTAAATTTACCAGCTCTCACCATCACTTTTATTATTTGTAATAAGCCTCATTTGAGCACGCGTAGCCATGTGGTGCTGTTGAGTTCCACAGGCAAAACCACTGCTCTATTGGCTCAGGTGCGTGCTAGTTAGGGCATGGTTTGAAGGGCCGCCCAAATTTGAGTCACGGATGAGGCTGCGGCTGCCTTTCATCCTTTCAAGGTCGATGGCGTGAGTACCTGTGGCGTGTGTTACCGACGTCCCTGTCGACAGTTCATTTTTTAGGGTGTGCATGCCATACATACGGCGCAGTGTATACATGTTATTTTGCTTATCCCAAGGAACGCATAAGCCATGGTGAAAATGAATACAGGGCGTAACATTGACTGAATCTGGTGAAAATAATTCTCACTCTATGGCCTAACATACTAACAATAATGGCCTTCTGTAGCAGTCACCCCAGTGCAAAGGGCCGCTGGATGAATTTTGGGTCTTAAACTAGTACAAGCAAGGTCCTAAATTTGCTCTGACATTTCTAATTTGCAATAGCAAACTATTGCTGCCATGATTTGTGCCACAGTTCTCCGCATTATTTGACTTTTCTTGCCGGACAAATTTTTCACCCTTCCATTGTGGCATAATTCCAGTGGCTCGGTACGCCTTCCATTTGCGATGGAGCGGACAGTGCACTCCAAGAAATCCTCAGCAGCCAGCTGATAAGTAGACTGACGGCAACTGGTATAAGTAATTGCATAATGCGTAGCACTCAAAATCCACATAAACATGACGCATCCATTCCTGACACCCAATTACCCCTTAAAATAGTAGCATCTATGTATCATAATGTCCTATTAAAAAGATTCAGATGTTCCGTCCATCACCACCCCCTTTTGTACCGCTTTTGGCCGCCATAAGTGTGGCAG
The DNA here is from genome assembly GCF_964263255.1 of Lissotriton vulgaris. Taxonomy (NCBI): domain Eukaryota; kingdom Metazoa; phylum Chordata; class Amphibia; order Caudata; family Salamandridae; genus Lissotriton; species Lissotriton vulgaris. The sequence continues at coordinate 1,207,794,527 of NC_141695.1, forward strand.
GGTATGCTCAGATGGGAGTTCCTTGCTCACTTTGCCACTGGATTCAAGCAAGCTGGGCTGAAGAAGGCTGGAATGCCAGAAACCGGTCCTCGGAAGCTTGTTTCCGGTCCAGGGAAGACACAGCTAGGCAGTTCGTTCTGGACTGTTCCCATGAGGCACAGGGTCAGACTGATTTGCATATAGCCATGTCTGAACTGGGGTGGCAGAGTGGGCTAAAGAACGGTGATGGATTAAACCCAGATCTTTTTACTGGGTGTGAGTGTTTGATTGATTCAGATGCTCCGTCCATCACCACCCACTTTTGTACCGCTATTAAAAAGAGCAGCATTGTGCCTTATTCTTCCGGATGTACTTTTTAAATAGCGCATATTCTGCACTATGTGTCCGGAAACTCGGCTAAATATTAGTGTATTCTTCCAATACCCTCTAAAATTGTGTAGGTTCAAAATTAGCTGTGTGCGTCATGTTAAATACCACAGATGCAATGAGTTGTTTTTTATCTGGCCTGTCTGTGAAATACATTCCATAAAGCATTATTTAGCCAAATGGATGGCTGAACAGCAGGTTATGCCCTAGTGATCAGGGTGTTCTGTTAATCAGCTCAAATTCATCCCTGATATTTGTGGCGCTATGTTAAATAACTGATTCTGCCTGATTTATCCGCATAATAGTGTGCTTTAATTTATCACACTTCTGTCTTTTTACACTGTAAATACCTTGTTTTACTACCCAATGTAACAGTATTCAATTCAAGGCGTCCTGTTGGCCTGAACATGTCCATGAAGCTAAACCAGCAGTGTCAGGGGGACGGACGTATTTTTTTTAAAGAAATTCTGCAGCCACTCAGGGAGAAATAGCATGTAATGTACTCAATGCCTGTGTACCAGAAGGCCAAAGATGCCAGGTCTTTGCTGTCTTTAATTCATGAACTTAATATGGAAAAGACATTTACAGAGACAGTAGCTTTACTAAAAATAGTAATTACCACTCCTATGACAACCTCAGAGGCAGAACAATCTTTTTCCGCCTTAAAGAGGATTAAGACATTCCTGAGGAACCCCATGCTTCAGGAAAGACTCAATGCGTTGGCAATGCTCTCTATAGAGAGCAAGCTTGTTCAAAATATTGCTGACTTCAACGTTCAAGTAATTGAAAAATTTGCTGTGCTTAAAGACAGACGTGCTGAATTTAGATACAAAAAGTAAATATGTTGAATGGTGATCGTTTGTGACCTCTTTAGTTGGTTCTTTTGTTGTTTGCAGTTTAAATCAAAAAAGTTGTTTGTTTTGTTGTTTGCAGTTTAAATAAAAACAATCTGTGAGGTTCTAAGCATTGTATCTTGAAGTCTGTTATAAAGCTCGGTGGTTATACTGAATAAGCAGCTACCTATGTTATATGACAGCTCTTTAATAATGTAATACTTGCACTTTCACAATTGCTTTATTAACCTTCCTGCTTTCTCAAATTTGCTTGAAAATGAACCATTTTCCCACTATTTTTCCAAAATTTTCTCGGGGGAAATTCCCCTCGAACCCTCCTTAGGGGGTTTGGGCTCGCTCGCTACGCTCGCTCGCTACGGTGCCGTATGATTATCAGTTTCCACCTACCACTTTCAAATGTCACCAGCCGCCACTGTCCACTCCCCCCGTGAAGTGAGAGAGAATGACTGTGCAGGCCTGGACTGGAGTCTGAGGAAGCATTCGGGACTCGGAATCTGAAGTAAATCGGATAAACACCTTGTTACCTACCTGCTTTTTTGTGTAAGCGGCACCTGATCTTACCTATAATATGTGTTTTTTTAATGTAAGCGGCAGCGCGTTGTCAGCCGTCTGCAGTGTTGCTGAAGTTCTGCCCTGGGCATGGCTGCAGGCTCGAGGCTGCATGTAGGCCACGACCAAGTGTGTGCTGCCTCACAGAGCTTGAGGCTGCCTTGCCCAACATGCCCGGGTTGCATGCTGCTATCTTCCGCCAACGTTTTCATTTCAGCCAACAGCACCAACTAAGCACGTTACTATAGGGTGCTTTTACAAACTTGTAATTTTGACCAGGAAGCAGTAAATTGTTAACATGAAATTAAACACAATTCACGCATTACTTGTGTGAACCAACGCACACATATTTGTGCAGTTCTCTGCATTGCTTTGCTAAAGAGTCCAATCAAAGGAGATTATTATGCACACCTGAAAGCACGGCTTCAGAGTTAAGACTCTTGGGGGTGGTTCTGGTTCCCTTTAACAGTAGCATTAGTAACAATATAAAGTGAAACTCTGAAAGGAAACCTAAAGTTTTCTAAGTATGTGCATTCATACTTTGCCTTCCCTGAACACTACTTCCAAGAATAACTGCAACATTTAAATCATTAAAGTGCTGAATCTATTATGGGAAGTGTGTCATCCAACATTTGGTTTACGTTCATTTTAACAGAACAAAACTGAAAACTTTTTTATTCCAACATGGTATCTATGTTAGTGTGCATTTCCACTTGAACTCAACTGTCTTACCCGGAATTACGATGACAGTTGACGTATGTTTATATATTATTTTCTTCATGTGGTATTGTGAAGTTTGTGTTTTAAAACCCTGCCCCTCAGTCCACACCCATGGCTCTTCATCTTTCGTTCCAGAAATAGGTGTAAGTTACATTTTGCGAGTACCTATTGCTTTAGGTATTTTAGGGCTGTAGATTACTAATTGGACGAATAAAACTGTCTTGTATACTCTTCCTTGTGCACATAGTTTAGTCTTGCTCTAGCTGGTTGTAACCTATGTGAGCTTCAGCCTCACTCGCCTGATGCTTGCCCAATGCTGAGTGTCAGTGACTACTGTCCAATCAGGTTACAAGGCCACTTTCATTTCTGGTGCTATACAGCAATTGTAAGATCCTCTTAAGAGTTTCCTGTTGCTCAAATAGGTGTAATTTCTGATAATTAAATGTTTCCCTGGTCTTCTTTACTTGCTTTTGCTTGCGAGAAAGTGTCACTCATAGTCGTTAAAATGTCACTCATAATTACACTAAAATTATGAAAATGTCACACATGGCAATCTGAAACCTTGGCAGCTATACCTGACCTACATATCCAACTGTGAAACAATTTAAACTTAATATTGAATTTGGAAAGTAGACTGGAGGTTTAAAATACTGAGGGGAATTTGACAAAAGAAGACATTGAACTTGTATATTACCATAATGGCAACTGAGCTGACTAAGGGAGGGTTCAAATCTCTGCAACGACGGTCAGCATCCTGTGATTCTGGGCAAATCACTTAAACTCCCTGTGTCTTACAACAATGAATGCGTCCATCTGTAAAAGAAACTGGTGCACATGTAAAGCACTCTGATACCTGATATTTTCGGGTCTAGTTTGCGCTATATAAAACTGTATTCAAATAAGGAGAATAAAAAACAACAGACCGTTAAGTCTGTGAAAAAATATTATTTATTACACCATTAACATCACCTTGTACTACAATTTCAGTACTAAATCATGGAATAACAAGTTTCAAATTTAGGAGTTATGCATGCACACTAATACTTTTGGAAAAGAAGGAACTTTGCAAAGCATGACAACCATTAGAAATAATTTGTTACAGAAGGTTTTCAGTTATAAGGTTTCATTTCATTCCAAATTGTACATTGCCATTAAATGTGATGTTACAGTGAGAAAAAAACATCTTTAATAAGTTTTTCCTTATTGTGATCTGCTCTGCTCCCTGGCATCTTCAAAGAAGGATTGCCTTCTATTTCTGCACAAGTTTCAGGCCCATTTATGTTTTTGACAGATATTATTTTCTTGGTATTGTCACCTGCATTTGCTAGTACAGTGGACCATATATTTCGATCTTCAGATGAAGCTTTCCAGTAACTCTGTAGACTGGTTTCGCTTTTGTGGCCAGTGACTGCCATAATCTGTCGTGCTTCTAGACCATTATCTGCAAGCAATTGCACAGCTGTAGCGCGCAGACAATGGTTTGTGTAAATGCGACTTAAACTTGCTTTTCTGCTGATTTCTTTCATAAGTCCTCCAATTGTGTTTTTTCCTAGTGGCTTTTTGAAATACCAAACAGTGGCACATGCAGCATCCTCCACAGTAAGTTTCATTGGTTGAACATAGAAGTATGTGGAATTTCTGGGCAATTTTGAAATATAAAATTTCAACGATTTCACAGGACACATATCATTGTCTGGCTGGACATAGATGCGAACTCTGTTTTGGTATCTTAATTTCTCATCTATTTCTTTGTGTTTTTTTGTTTGTTCGTTAAAAGTTAAGGTTGCATTCTCTTGGTTGTTTTCATCTATTTGGAAGGTGAAAGCATTTTTAGGCAACTCCCGTAATCCTTCCCTGCACGTCTTGCAAGGTGTAGTTGGGTATCAAAAAAAACTTTGTACTGCAATGAAATAGGTTCATCACATTTCAAGATACCACAGTGTTTTATCAATGACAAGTCCTGTGCTGAGATAAATTCTTTTCTTATACTGATATCTCTGCCTTCTCTACGTTGTTTTTTTAAAATTGCTACTAACACATTGTTAGCGGGTGCAAATACAGCATCATGCATGATATTAACAGCTCTGCTAAAAGGAGGATTATTAATTTGTCTATTTAGTACAGCCCTTGCTGATATAAGGCTTTGATTACTGTAACATTCCCCCTTAGCATTTCCTACCTCTGCATAAAAATGTCTCAGAAGGCTACAGAGTTCAGGCAGTGGTTTCATCTCAAAGTCCGGCTGATACCCATTTTCTACTAACCAGTCTCTGAATATTTGAGTCGTCCATTTTGTTGCTGTTCTAGTGCTGGTTTCAGCCCTCTGCTCTTCAAGTATATCCAGTTCATGTGCAGCATAGTTTTGGTGACGTTTCCCAGTCTTCTCCATTTGAACTCCAGCAAATTTATTTACCCATTCATCAATGGAAAGGTGTCCAAATAAATTGAAATATATTTGTTGAGGCTTTTCACAAAACTGTACACATCTTTGAGGATTTGCCATTGCTACTGCTCTGCTCTTCACCTTGGCTTGACTGTTGAGCTAACTGTGATTTTAAACAATAGAATGGATTGCTCTTGGCAGCTTGTGGAGTTTAGAACACTCAGATAGGAGGGCCTTTACCAGTGAATACAGATCTCTGGAGCTGCATTGTCTTCAATGGAGCTCCCAACATTCCAATGCTCTAATATAGCCTTATAGCCCGCCGTAGAGGGCTATATCGGCTATTAAAGGCCCTCTCCAGCGTTAAAGGCCCGAGCCGAAGGCGAGGGTCTTTAACAAGGGAGAGGGACTTTAATAGCGGTATAGCCCATCTACGAAGGGCTATAAGGCTATTAGAACATTCTGTCACTAGAGGACAGAATGTTCTAACAAAAAAAACAAAGCCTTTTGGGAGCGTGAGGGGATTGGAATCCCCTCAGGTTCCCTGAAGCCTTTGTTCACAGCCAGAGCTGTGAACAAAGAAACATTGGAATGTTGGAGCTCCGGGCTTATACCAGCCATTATAAGCCCGGAGCACTCCATTGTTTTCAATGGAGCTCCCAACATTCCAATGCTCTAATAATGTTTACTTGGTTAATTAAAAGAAGCATGGGGCTACAATTCAACTTATTGTCTTGTGTCCTTATATGGTCAATTTTCAATATAAGATATTTAAGATTGTTTTGCACTTGTCTTGAAGTATAGATATAAACAATGGGTTGAAACGCTACCAGAGCAATTGCCAGTTGTTGGACTATTTCAAAGTATTCACCCTCGTGGTAATTTGCCCCCCTAATTGCGAATTCGCAATTTTAAAATTAATCATGCATTGCTTTTAAGGTATCGCAAATTTGCGATTCCTTAAGAGCAATCGCATTTTTGGAATTCGCTAAAAATAGCGATTTATTTCAAAAATGCTTAATGCATAGAAAAAAGGTATTTAGGAATCGCAAACGGCCGATTTTACCGAATCGCACCGTTTGCGATTCCTAATTAGCTTGATGCATGTGCCCCTTAGTCTTAACAATGTATCAACACTTGGCCCATCTAATGAAATAAAAGCATGAGCTTAACAAAGAACAGAAGTAAAATAAATATAAAGAATGGGAAAAGATCCAAGAGTTTGAACTGGATACAGTCAGGCCAATAAAACTCAACATGCTAAAGAAAACACAAAAACAAAAAGCCAAGTCCATACTCCAGATTGACATTATGAGGGACACATGAAGGGTAATGTCACTTCATATCACAGGCCTCACTTCTACAATACAAATGACATTGCTGTTGTAATGCGCCACCACATCAAAATTAAAAACATAATTCAACATAAGAGCTGCCACCACATCACAAATATAGACAGGTGCAACTCGGTAGAAAACTGTGCTCGCAAATAGGGTTGGCGTTTTTCAGACGTGATTTTAAAGAATAATTTTGGGAGTGGGAGAAGCTGAAATATTTACTGCTCTGCCTCTACAACGTGCTACATGACCTGTGGTTAGGATTACCCGGTGGCTACCTGTCACCGTTACACCAACCAGTACTTAGAAAGGCTGCAAAAAGTAACTGATATTGAGTGCAATAATTATTTTTGTGCACGACTACAACTACCAGAATGCATTGATTTATTAAATTAAACCTATAACTTGTAATGTAGTCATGGGGTAACATGGTAACCTCACCTAGGATTGAGATCCGTCATTATTGTTAATGGACAGCACTGCAAACTTTAAGCAAAAATGTGAGAAATTTACAGACTGCGTCTTATTTATTACCAATAAACAGAATTTGACACAACTCGGCCAAATGTTCATATAAGACAGAAGGTCAGTTGAAATGTCTTTTAAAAACGTAACACTGCAACATTAGACACACGACTAACAATAGTAGTGAGCGAAGTAAGTGTGACCACAGCACTGCAACTACTGGTGTCCGACAGGCAGCAGGGGAACAGATAAGTAAAGGTCACACCTGTCATAGAAAGAGGAACCGTCAGACAGCTCTTGGTTACAAAATACAAAAGAGAGAACTAATAAAGACCCGGCAGAACATGTGCCGCCCGTCACAAGCAATCCGTGTTGCTGGCAGCAGGCACCATGGTCTGGTGATTCTGCTGCAGCCTCTAGGCCTGCAGAGCCATGAAAAGGTGCCAAAGGAAACAAGCATTGGAAATGCAATTGGTCTCGGATTTATTTGAGTTTGAGCTAATGGCATTGTAAATGGCAATGTCTTTTCGCCATGTGTTATGGAGTGTATGCATGTGGTGTGTAGTGGAATTATGTGAGTTGGATTTGAATTGTAGCAATGGTGGCATGCTGCGCTTTAGATTAATATGTTTAAAAGTAAAGTGTGCCATACTGTGATTGCTACAATAGTTAATTGTGGATGCGTTAACAATTGGTGGTGTACTGATAGCTGGTGGTGTGTGTGCCTGTAGAAATTGTGCACGGATGGCTGGTGGTGTGTGTGCCTGGTTGAAGTGTGCACTTACAACTGGTGGTGTGTGTGCCTGGAGTAAGTGTGCACAGAAGGCTGGTGGTATGTGTGCCTGGTGAAAGCGTGCACAGACGGCTGGTGGTGGGTGTGCCTGGTGAAAGCGTGCAATGACTGCTGGTGTGGTATGTGCCTGGTGAAAGCGTGCACTGATGGCTGGTGTTGTGTGTGCCTGTTGAAAGTGTGCACCGACGGCTGGTGGTGTGTGTGTGTGCCTGGTGAAAGTGTGGTGGTGAGTCTGTGGTGGTGAGTGTGTGGTGGTGAGTGTGTGTGTGTGGTGTTGTGTGGGTGATGGTGTGTGTGTGTGGTGTTGTGTGGTGTTGTGTGTGTGTGTGGTGTTATGTGTGTGGTGTTATGTATGTAGTGTTATGTGTGTGGTGTTGTGTGTGTGTGGTGTTGTGTATGTGTGTGGTTTTTTTGTGTGGTGTGTGTGTGTGGTGTGTGTGTGGTGTGTGTGTGTGGTTTGTGTGTGTGGTGTGTGTATGTGGTCTTATGTATGTAGTGTTATGTGTGTGGTGTTGTGTGTGTGTAGTGTTGTGTGTGTGGTGTTGTGTGTGGTGTGTGTGTGTGGTGTGTGTGTTGTGTGTGTGGTGTATGTCTGTGTGGTGTTGTGTGATCCTCTGTGAGACACTGGGGTCTGTCGTCTGGATTGGAAGCTTTGGTCAGATGAAGGAGCATGGAAATGTGGCACTCCTGTGAAAGAGCTGGCAGGTGATTGGGGTCTCCCTTAGGAGACCAAGACTCTGAAAGCAGTGCCCCTGTCTTTACCACCACCACACCAGTGTGCCTCAAGTAACATGTGCCAGGTCTTCTAGGTGCCTAGAACAACGTCCCAGTGAAAGCACTGGACTTCACTGGCACCAAAGCACGTCATGTGTGCTCACCCTGCACACTCACACACTGCTCACCCTACACACTCACACACTGCTCACCCTACACACTCACACGCTGCTGGCCCTGGACACTCACACAATGCTCACCCTGCATTCTCACACACTGCTCACCCTGCACACTCACACACTGCTCACCCTACACACTCACACACTGCTCACCCTGCACACTCACACAACGTTCACCCTGCACACACACACACACACACTGCTCACCCTGCACACTCACATACTGCTCACCCGGCACACTCACACACTGCTTACCCTGCACACTCACACACTACTGGTCCTGGACACTCACATAATGCTCACACTGCATACTCACACACTGCTCACCCTGCACACTCACACACTGCTTACCCTACACACTCACACACTGCTCACCATGCACACTCACACAACGTTCACCCTGCACACTCACACAACATTCACCCTGCACACTCAAACTGCTCATCCTGCACACTCACACACTGCTCATCCTGCACACTCACACACTGCTCACCCTACACACTCACACACTGCTCACCCTACACACGCACACACTGCTCAACCTGGACACTGACACACTGCTCACCCTACACACTGACACACTGCTCACCCTGCACACTCACACACTGCTCACCCTGCACACTCACACACTGCTCACCCTACTCACTCCTGCCTGTGTTGCCTGTTTCTATGTACTGTGTATATATCAGGCCGAGAGAGAACGTAACTTGGCCTGGCACAGGCTCGGCGGTGGGAGCTGTTACTTTGAGTCAGCCCACCCACCGTTCCCCAGTTCATATCCAAAAATCGCAGTGCCTAGAAACCTGGTGATCGCAATATAAAGGCGCTATAGTTTTTTTTTGTTATGCCTGTTATGTTAAGGGACCCACTTTGAGTCCAGCCTATCCCCCGTTCCCCATTTCCTATCCAAAAACAGTAGCGCCTAGAAACCTGGTGATCGCAATATATGGCGCTATAGGGTTTACTTGTTTTGTTTTTCTTGTCGTTTGCAATCCTTACTCTGTAGAACCAAAAACAGAAACTTCACCTATATACCGCGCTTGCACACAGGTACTCGACAAACCGCCTACCTATGAGCCAGGCGAATACCCAGACCCAGTGCAGCATCTTCTCTCGCTGCTTGTGACACCTGAACACAACCACCAACTCTCCAAGTAATCCGGGCTCGCGCGCTCCACGTGGCTCCTAATGCAGGCTCGTGCTTAGTGGAAGGAAGGAAGAAATCCAGATGTATTCACGCCGGACATCATCAGAAGATCAGCCCCCTCCGGCACCGAGAACGACCCCCAGCATCCATGCCTGGGCCCATGAAGGAGGCAGTCGGGTGGCAGGCAGCGGAGCTAGGGGAGTGGAGACCGGGGAAGCACCTGAGGTGCAGATAATGGCAGATGATGGGCGGATGGGGTATAGAGGCGCGGGCAGGTAAGGTACAGAGATCGATGCAGGTAATGTAAAGAGGTAATTGCAGTTGAGGTATGCAGGAGGAGGCACGGTGTTATAATGCGGCGGGAGCAGTTGAGGTACAGGGCGGAGGTGATGGGGAGGGATAGAAGCGGGGCAGATGTTCTACAGATGTGGATGCATGTGAGGTATAAAGGTTTAAGGCTGGACCTGTCTGGACCCAGGTAGGTGAGGCGGGAAGGCAGGAGGATTATAGTAAAGAAGTTTAGATGGACAAGAGAGGTATGGAGATGAGGTCTGACTGAGGTAGCTGCAGGTGTGTAACAGGTAGGGACGACAGGTGAGGTATGGAGTTGAGGTACGAAGTCAGGTGGGTGGGAATGCTGGAAGTGTGGAGAGGCTGCCGGGCGCTGAGGTTGGGGGGCCGTGGGGCAGGCTTGTTCTGCCTCCTGCAGCCTCAGAAATGTGCTGAGCTGCGGAGCTGTTCCTCGCTTTGAAGCTGTTCCTCGGTCTGAGGCAACTCGGAGGCTGGAGCTGGAAGCAGGTGGAGTCTCAACGCTGCTTCCCAGCCCAGGGGAGCGCCGGAGCCGCTCATTCACTGCGAGACAAACAGGGGGCACCAGAAGTCCTCCCACCCTGATGGGGTGCAGCCGGGGGCTCCGGCGTCCCTTTGTGAGCGTTCAACATGTTTTATTGGAGTTTCTAAGCAAAATAAATCACACTGATGTGAATGGCCCGTAAAGAAACATGGTTCATTGGACTAAACATTGCAAAATCACACTGTCACTCAAAGGAAACTATCTGAAAGGAGCGGGGACTAAGCCCCACAACACCCCCTGCCCTGCAGCCTGTTTTGTTTCAGCGCAGACTCGGTGGCGGGGCAGAGCCTGCCAGCGGGGCTGGGGGGCGTGGGAGTGGGCTACATGGGAGCATATGTTTTGAATTAGCGTGGCTGTCAAGCCACGATAATTCAAAAGATATGCCTCTAAAGAGCGTAACAGACACCAATAGGCCATAGGAGGAGCTACACGACCGCCTATGGCCTATTGCATGTTCTGTTAAAATGCAGCATGCACACAAAAGACAATGAAAATGGACCTTGGAAATAACACGCACGAGCTGCGTGGAATTTCCAGGTCCATTTTCAAAACGCCGGGAAAAGGACTCTCGCTGCGCGACACTGCTGCACAGTGTACGCTAGGCCCGGGCACCAAAAAAACATGCACTCTCCTAGAAGGCATTGATCACTGCACCACAGGACGCAATGGTCCATGGAGCCGCCATGGTGAACAGGCTGCAGCCGGATGCCTTGAGAGCACTCTGACTCCTGATCCCCACCCCCTTCCCTAGAAGGCCACTTGCCATTACCTGTGACTGCTGCAGTGAGCGGGATGTTGAGGGTGTTGTGTCGCACTACTTCTGCCATAGTGAGACGGAGCCCTTTGCTATGTCTGGTGGCGGCTGCTACAACTGAGAACCAGTGCCCGAGTGTCCATCGAACGAAAGTATATGCCGAAGGGCAAAAGAGGGGAGGGCAGGGCGGCACTCCCACTGGGGCACGAGAGCAGCGGAGCACTGACCGCTGCTGTGCAACTCAGGAGGAGGGTGGACAACAGCACACCCAGACCCGCCACCGCTCTGCTGTACTCACACACTGACTAGGTGGAGAGGTCAGGACAAAGGAGGTGAGAGCAGGGGCTGGGTGGATATTTTGCTGTCTGGACGCAGTTATTGGGAGAGAGATGTACACGCAGATGGCAGACAGGATCTGAATGGGGCAAATGCGAGATAAGGAAACAAGCATTGGCAATGCAATAGGACTCGCATTTACACAAGACCTATTGCATTGAAAATGGGAGTGCGGGTGGGCGCGAGAAGGCACGAGCATGACTGGGAGTAAATGGGAGAGGGGCGTGGGGCTCCAAGAAGTCACGGACTGCGGTAGGGGGGTAGGGAGGGACGGGAAGAAAGTAGCCTGTGCAGTAAAGGGGCCAGTAGCCATGGAAGGATACAAATGACTGACCTGGCTGTCATGGGGAGGTACTAACAAGCTTGAAACCAAGGTAGACTTTATAACCTAAGCCAATGAAGATGATGGGCCGGAGAGTGGGCGGAGCTTCCAAGAAGATACTGTAGTGTATACTGCATGCCTCACAAAGCCATGGAATGATACAAATGACTGACATGGCTGTCATGGGATCGCCAGGAGTTGCACTTGGGACCCCTGGCTTGTCTCTTGCTACCATTGGTGTTGTATTTGGGATTCCTGACCTGAGATTTCAAAGGCAGCATTGCTTAAATTTGCAGTACGTGAAAAGGCAGCTGCTCCAAGCTGCATTTGACTGGGACTGTACATTTGCAACTGTTTTAATTATTCCGGTCAAAGTGGGTTTTGTTTGACAACACTCCGTTTTAGTTTTCCAAATCTCTGGCTCCCCCAGGCACAACTTTGTTTGCCCTGCATTTGACTGGATTGCACTGCATTCGGTAAAGGAATTGCAAGGACATGCGGATGAAGGATCTAGCAATGACGCTCACTGGGCAGTTAACACAGTGGTGCACAGAGGGGAGGAATGGCTACCCTACATTCACAATCAGACCCCTAGAACAGGAGTCCTGAACAAAGTCATACAAAGCCCTTTGGCACACACTATGCACAATTATATATTAGAGTTTTCACGATTTTATGTTCATCAGAAATACACTCTTGGGTAATTCCAACTCCACACGAAAGTTTGATGTTCCAAATCTTGGACTCCAGAGATAATTTATTGCAGATCATTTTCACTGTTCAACCATCATATTTTTTTCCAGTAGTCAAACAACAGATTCTTCCCAGTAGCCAACACCTGTTTCCTCAAATGTATCAACGCCATCAGGGCTTTGTGTCTCTCTGTAATCAGTATAAAGCACAGCTGTGCTATATAGGGTAGGTCAATAAAGCAAACACATCCTTTTCTCTGGACTCCAGCTGTTCTTTGGGCCAGCAGCTGACCTACCAAAGCTACGAGAATCTTGCAGACAGATGCTGTAAGCGCTTTCAGTTGTTTTCCCATTTGTCCCAGCGTGCTTTTATATTTCACAGTTGCCACACGGCCAGCACTTTACCAGCATTTTAGCAGCATGGCCAGAATTCTAAGAACAAAGGGGCATATTATCAAGAAAGAGGTTTACATTATCGCCGCTTTTATCGGCAGGAAACTGCCGATAAAGCTGCGAAAATGGGCTTGATAATATGCTCTATGAATTCCAATCGAAGCCCATGTTAGATGTAAAGACATGTAACATGGGCTTCGATTGGAATTCCATAGAGCATATTATCAAGCCCATTATCGCCGCTTTATCAGCAGTTTCCTGCCGATAAAAGCGCCGATAATGTAACGCCCTTTCTTGATAATATGCCCCAAAGTTGATAAAGCAGTTGAAGGAAGAAAAATAAAACGATAATAATGCAACATTTGTATCATTTTATTTTTCCTACTGCAGGGGCTCAGTTGGGGCGGTGCTGGGCTCCGTGACTCCAGAGCACTGCAGGGGGAGGAGTAGTAAGTGCACTCCGTAAGTGCGCATGATGCTTTGGCTGGCCCTCTCTGGCCGGCCAAAGCGTAATACACACTGTGCATGTTCTCCACTAGACGGTTTGCGAGGAGCTTGGCCAGAATTTTGGGCTCTGCATTTGGAAGGGAAATCGGCCTATATGAGGCGCAGTTGGTTTTGGGTTCACCCTCCTTATGTATAGTGACCAGCGTGACCACCCTCTGATCTATTGGCAGTGTCCCTAGCTCCTTGCTCTCTTCAAACATGGCTTTCAGGTACGGGGCTAATTTGTCTGGTTTAAGTTTGTACAGTTTAATGAGTATGCCATCGGGGCTAAAGGCCTTCCCGGGGCACAGTGTTCTAACGGCCTGTGCTATTTCGTTATTTGTCAATGGGCTGTCTAAGAAGTGACCTTCTTCCTCCGATAAGGTGGTGGGTGCTATATCACACAGCAGACCATGTGAGTCATCCTCCGTGTGTGGTGTACTGGCCGTGTATATCGTCCTGAAGTGAGTCGCAAATTGATGTGCAATGTCCTGTGGGTTGGTTATAAGTTTGCTATCTGTATTTATTAGCTCCAGTACCAGTCGACTCGCCATTTCCTTTTTATCAAGCCAGGCGATTACTTTCCCCACTCTGTCTCCCAGGTCGTATATTCTGCCAAACTTTTCCTTCCCAATACTTTTGGCCCTGTCAGTCGCTGGAGCTTTGTATTCGTCTTGTTTAAGGTGCAGTGAGTGGAGTTTTTCATGTGTAACCTCTGTTTCTAATTCTTCTTTCAGTCTGCTGATTCCTGCCTCGGCTTCTACCACCTCTTTCTGCATGTACTTCTTCCTCCCATCAATCAGTGACAGTGCCTGTCCTCGTATTACTGTTTAAATGCCTCCCACAGTCCTAGATGTGTGTAGTGCTTTACGGACTCCAGGATCTTGGAGATACTACAGATTGATGGGGGCAATCATCCCCACCTTTGCCTGGCTGAGGATTATTTGCACCCATATAGGGGAGTGGTCGGAGATCCCTTTAGCGAAATGCCTGATGCCGCGGATGTGAGCAGCTTGTGAAGTGGGAACTTGGACATAGTGAATGCAGGAAAGGCTACGATGGGCCCCGGAGTGGAAAGTGTGTTGTATTCTTTCTGGGTTGTATGTCCTCCACCCATCCACCAGCACTAGCGCCTCAAGGAAGTCATGTAGCCATCTATTAGTTGATCCAAGCGCACGTGGTGGGTGTCGGTCTAATGTGCCCGAGGCCATTGAGTTGAAGTCCCTGCAATCATCAGGAGACCTTCCGGTAATGAAAGTAAGAGAGTACCCAGTTCTCTAAATGTGGTGCTCAGGAGGCCTGGTGGCACGTAGACCAACATAAGTGTTAGCGTGTGTCCTTCCCATAAACCTGTGACTCATATGTATCTACCGCGGTCATCTGCCCAGGTGGAGCTCACAGCATGGGGAAAGGAGTTTCTTACCATAATTCCTACTCCTCATGAGCTGGTTGTGAATCCCGCATGCGCCACCAATTTGTAACCCCCACCTATTTAATGCCTTACAGGAGTTTCTCACCAAGTGTGGTCTTGAAGCATAATAACGTCAGGGGCATGTTGTTTAATATATTGCAGGATGATACTGCGTTTGACTTTATCTCTAAGCCCATTGAAATTCCAGCGTAATATTTTAGCACTTTTGTCCCATTGTGTACTCATTAAGTCCAAAATAAGTCATAGGTTCCTCTGTATAGATGTCAGTATAATTTGTCGATGTAACACTCATAATGTTAAAAAATTGTGGACCCACGCCCCGCTCACTCCCCCCTCCCTGTGGCTCTCTGAAAAAGAAAATACAAACAACAATAGAAAAACCCGATAAACTGTCCCTTCCCTCCTTGCTACCCTGCTGTCTAGGTTTGAAACTACCCACAACCCCAATTAGCAGAGCACCTGTCGCCCAAATAACTCATAGGTTGCTACAGGGGCTGTAGTGCGGCACCACCCTAGGTTCCCCGGGGCCTAACTCTAGCCCTAACTAGGAAAGAGGCATTATAATACATTATTGGTCTCGCCATGCCCATACTCCTTGGTAGACACTACCCCTTTGTCAAAGAGCAAGTAGTATACATTACTGAGTGCTACTATGAGTCTCTGGGTCTGCTGTCAAATGTGAGGAGTTCATTCTCCGTTGGTCACTATGGCCATGGGGCTAGTGGATCTCGATCTCCAGGATTTCAGGCGTCTGTTGTCCGGCTCTGTCTGACCATCTAGGGAGCTCGGTGGACTCACTCAGGAATCTCTCAAGCTATCCTCGATTGCTGATCTCGTCTTCCGTGCAGTCCCTCCATCGAGCCACGCTTGCACATCCAATGGGGTTGTGAAGAACCAGGATTTACCATCTGCTATATTCTTAAGTTTTGCTGGAAAAAACATCATATATTTGATGCCTTTGTCTCTGAGCGCTCGTTTCACTCGATCTACAATCTTGCTGTACCTTGCGGGTAAAGTCCGGAGATCTCCTTGTAGGCGGGCCACCTGTAGTATTGCATCGCGGTCTCTGTAGTTGAGGATTTTGGCTATAATTGTCCTGGGAGGTACCCCAGGTTTTGGCGGGGGGATCGGGGCTCTATGTGACTTCTCCAAAGTGAAAAAGGCGGAGAGTCATTTTGGCTTGAGATGGTTCAGTATTAGATCCTGAAGGAAGAGGTCAACGCTTGTCCCTTCTACCCCCTCTGGTTACCCAACTACTCAAATATTGTTGCGGAGGTCCCACCCTTCCTGATCCTCCATCTTAAGAGTCACCTGACGATGCTGATGAACAAGTTGTTGGGCAGTTTCTTCCAGTTTCCGGGTTTTTCTTTGTAGCTCTGTGACTTTGTCTTCTATCTTTGTCATGCATTCCGACGTCTTGTTCATGTCCGCCCTGAGCAAGTTCATTTCAAAAGAGACTTTGTCTATTTTCATTTGTAGCCCCATCATCTGGCAGTGTCTGTTGCAGGACTGTGTATTTGTCGAATTTGTTAGATTTCACAGAGTAGCCTACCTTGGGTTTATTTTGCTGGGATGCCGGTCAACCGTACCATCAGCGCAATCTGGTTTCTTGATTCTAGGTAGGTCTCGCACTGTTCCAACTTGTAAGGTTCGGAGATCAGTGTGGATGGGTGGCTGATTTGCAGTTTCGTTGGTTGTGAATCAGTAACGGTCTCTTAGCTCCCCCTACAATGCAGCCACAGAGGGTATCTGTATCTCTTTCATGGCTGATAAGGTCCAGCGGCGTCCAAGAACCTGCCACGAGTGTAATGTCTCACCCTCTCAGTGCCCCAGAAGCTTCTAATGGGCTGCTAGTAAGGTTTGGTCATGCATGGATCCTCCCACCTGGCAGTTGTGTTGTACCAGCTCAACCCCAGTGAGCCTCACTTGTGTCTCCTCTTCATGTGGCGCAGCTCGCCAAGCTTTGGAGTGCGTCACTCAGTCTCCTACACCCATGGCCAGGCCTCAAGACGAATGTAGCCCCATAGGCAGTCCGGGTCGCGTCCAGTCGTGGACCCCACCTCGTGAGGAATGTAGCTGTGTCCCTGGCCTGGTGCCCACAGATGTTGATGACTTAGGGATCCTGGGTCAAAGCAGCGCCACTTGCACCCAGTGGGAGGTCCACTGCATCAACAGCGCGCTGCCTAGGAGAGATGCCTCTGATCACTCTCAATGTCTCTGGTTGGGCCATGCTGTGGATGGAGCACCGGAGGGCGGCCCCCAGGAAGATAGGCTGCTGCTCACAGACTGAGGAGTTCTGTATAATCGGTACACAGACAAAATATCGAGTTTTAAATTTCGATATACAATTATATCGAAGTTTAAATATCGATGGGACATAATATAGAAGGTAAGTAATAACGACAGTCTAAATATCGATATTAGTATGATATTAGTAATATTGAAGTTTTAAATATCGATATCAATAATATCGAAATAAATAATTTCGATGTTACTAATATCAATTTTTAAATAAATTTTGTGTATATTATATTGCATTTATTATGTTTTATTATTTATTTTTAATGTAATTTAATTAATATTGTCTTTTAGTACTGAAGCGGGTTGTGGGTTTATAGGGGAATAGGGTGGGAAGTAATTTAATTATGTTAAATTAATTATTAGTTAGTAGGAATTATTAATTAATTAATTGAGAATTAATTTTTGATTAATTTTAATTAATTGATTAATTGATAAATATGTTCTGTAGCGGGTTATGGGTTTATAGGGGAATAGGGTGGGAAGTAATTTAATAATAATTAATTAATTATTATATGTTTGTAAATATTTTTAATTATTAATTAATTGGTAATTAATTAATTTTAATTAGTTAATTAATTAATATAATTTTGTACATATTTTTAATTATTAATTAGTTGGTAATTAATTAATATTATTTAGTTAATTACATTAATTAGAGTAATTTTTTATATATAATTTTTTGTTATTCTTAATTAATTAATTGGGAAAAAATAATATTAATTATTAAATTAAATTAATTACATCTAATGTGCTAATATATTTACTTTATTGTTATTGTTAATTAATAATTAATTGGTAATTAAATAATATTAAATAATTTTGGGTAAAGGAGTATTTTTAGGGTTCAGGGTCAGTTTTCAGTTCTTGGGTAAAGGAGTATTTTTAGGGTTCAGGGTCAGTTTTCAGTTTTTGGGTAAAGGGGTATTTCAGTTTTCAGTTTTTGGGTAAAGGGGTATTTTTAGGGTTCAGGGTCAGTTTTCAGTTCTTGGGTAAAGGGGTATTTTTAGGGTTCAGGGTCAGTTTTCAGTTTTGGGTAAAGGGGTATTTTTAGGGTTCAGGGTCAGTTTTCAGTTTTTGGGTAAAGGGGTATTTTTAGGGTTCAGGGTCAGTTTTCAGTTCTTGAGTAAAGGGGTATTTTTTGGGTTCAGGGTCAGTTTTCAGTTTTTGGGTAAAGGGGTATTTTTAGGGTTCAGGGTCAGTTTTGGGTTTTTGGGGTACAGGGATATTTTTAGGGTTCAGGGTCAGTTTTGGGTTTTTGGGGTACAGGCGAACAGGGTAAAAATAAAATACATTTAAATTAAATCAATTAAATGAAATTAAAAAAAATAAAATTACATTAAATTATTAAGTGTTTAATTTATTTTAAATGTATATGTATTAGTTTTAATTTTTTAATTATGTTTTAATATTTTTATTTAATATATGTAAAATTATATGTATTTTAAAATTATTTTTACATTATTATTAATACATTTAAAAAACAATATTTTTAATTTCGATATTTTTGTACTACGATATTAATTTTTCCATATTTTTGTACTTACCTTTATGAAGATATGACTCCGATATTTTTGATTTCGATATTTTTGTGCCGATATTTGTGTATGTAGATATTCTGTCTGTCGATATTATGTCAGACATTCGTATAATCACTACAGGCATGCCGCTCACCACCCAACACAGCCGGCTCTCGCCACAGGCCTCCACCTCAAGGGCGCGCTCTGGGTAATTATCTGCTCAACCCTGGGATATCTTGGCGGCCTCCACCCAGGGGGTTACTATGGGCTTGTACACACACACAAAGCGGGGGAGATAGGGGAACTCCTTACCCCCGTTCCTATGCCAGCACCAGAGCTCAATGCAGAGTCCCTTTAGGAGGAAATAGGCCAGGCAGGAAGAGGGTGCCGGTAGTTGGCGATCAGCGCTGGGCGCGCTCGGGACACAGCCGGGGCGGATGGTTGTCTCCACAGCCTCGCTTCTCCTCACCTACACTCTGTAGGTTTACGATGATCGCCCAGTCCGCAGGAGATTCATGGTATTGTCATTTGCTGTGGGTCTCTGACGGCAGTAATTACTCAGTCGGGCATGGCAATCATGCAAGAGCGCCCACCTCTGTCAGGCCTCCGCCTGCACACCGCCCATGACTAGGCTGCCGGGGGATCGCGATTGATTAAGGACAGGGGCACCAAAGTTCCTCACACCATTTGATGCGGTGTGTGTTCCACCAGCCGTGCGGTCATGTCAGCCTCGCCAGGAATGGAGGATGGACAAATATTTCAGAGCTTTTACTGCGGCCGCAGTGGAGCTCCCTTTCTAAGCTGCCATCTTAGCCGGCGCCAGGCCACGCCCCTCCCTATTCCCCTTCCCCCTCGTATTTGATCTATCCCTAACCTACTCCAGTTCAGGAACACATTAAAAACGTTTTAACTAGTATATCCTTTAGGGCTCATGATTGTTCACCCACAGTGCTAGGGCCTTGACACCTTTGGGTAGTTGTTCACGCTCTACAAATCACTGTAACATAAACCCTTAATTCTTTCTGCACAGAAACATCAAGATCCGTCTCTCACTGCTGTGTTTAACGGGTCATGTTGTTTAGGTACAGAGTTTTTGTGGCACAATTGAAAAAGCAGGGCTCTCCCAATAAAACCAGGAGGTTTATCCACCCTATTTGTAGCAGACAATATTATTGTAGTTGAATAGGGTGGGCAGATTTAGAAAAATAAAACCAGGGCATTCCACAAACAAAAAAAGTGGGACTACAATTTTGCATGGACAATGGGGATGAAAATGACAGTTGTGATGGGTCACCAATATGGAAACACAATGAGGCCCAAAAGTGAATGAAAACTGAACTTTTACAGACGATATAATAATCTGTGTTAACTAAATTGCTTTCTGCTAGGGGGTCCTCACTATCTCTGCACTGAAGTGAAAGCTTGCTTGCCTCTGTATTTAGTGGACCTTTTCTAGCATCCGGGACATGTGGTAAATGTAAAGAAATTGGCCAGGAGAGCTTGTAAGAACCCTGGTGACCTTATAGGTGAACCCTTGAAAGCTGAGCATCACCAGATTCTATGGCAAGTCATTCCAAGAGCTGAAAGAACAATGTCAAATTTAAAAAAGAGAAACTCTCCCATACAGAACATTTAGTAAACCTGAAAGGTCGTGTTAGTAGAATTAAAGCCAGGCGCAGAGAGTGTGCACAATAAACAGTATGGAGCCACTGGAAGTCAAGCATTGGCAAAGCTAATAAACCTAACATTCACAATAAGAGTATTTTATAGTTTCTTTGTTAATGGGTCCAGATGGAGGAGCAAGGTATTAGGAGGGTGAAGCAAATCTTAAGATGGTCAGGGTAGGAGGGAAACATAAATGTGTAAGGATGGATGGAAGGAGATGTGTGGAGATGGATGGGTAAGTCTGAATAGTTAGGATTGTTGGATAATAATGGATGGTCCTCGAATGGATGGATGGGTTGGTTAGGATGGATGAGGATTAGGGTGATAAATGGATACGGCTATGGATCAATTATGGTTGGTGAGGATGGTTGTCTGGGTGAGTGGATTGATTAGACACTTCGTATAGTTTACTATATGAGTGAGAATGTATTGACGGAGGTAAGATTAAGATGGCTGGATGAAGAAGGATGGAAGAGTGAATGGGTGAGAATAAATGGGTGGTGATGGGTGAGCCAGAATGGATGGATAAATGGGCTGGTGAGAAGGAGTGTGCTGATAAATACGTGGACAATGCTGGGTCTCTGCTTGGGTAGGGGAGGATGGGTGCTTGTATGGCTTCTGTATGTTTGGTTGTGGGCTTATGCTTTCAGCACCATGTTGACGTGTGTGTCCTTGTGGGTGTTTGAGGGGGGACCTTATCCAGAAGGGACTTTGGGTGCCTGTTGGGGGGTGGATGGATGCTAGTTCTTTATTGAGAGCTCAGGACCTGCTACGTAGCACAATAAGATTTGGTGGAACATGCACACTGTGGTATATAGAGCTGCTGCCCAGACAGGGGTGAATGGGCACAGGTGCCCTGGTGGTGGGAAGCAGACAAGGAGGAATTGGTACGGGTAAACGTGTTGCTGGAGGCTACCTTAATGGGGCACCTGGCAGAGAAGGAGTGACCAATTCTTGGGAGAACAATACTGGAACCAGATGAGGAGGAGTAGCATTGTGTGCTTGATGGAGGAGGTTGGACAATGGTGATTTGTAAAAGGGAAATAAGAGGTATATGGACTCTGAAGAAACAAGCTGGGCATTTAATAGGACATTTGCAGGGAGTATAGTCAGTGAGGATTTGGAGGTGAGAGAATGTGTCCTGACAGGGCCGGCTTTAGCCGGCTTTAGCTCTGGTGATTACCTGTGAGGCAATCTTTGCTGCCACCCCCCATGACTTCCTTCCCCATGGATCTCCTCACTACCACCCTTCGTCGGTACACCTCATCTCTTCCTAGCCCACTCTCACAATTATTTAATTTCCTTTATAGTGTTACGCATCCCAATGTAGGGTGTCAGAGAGCTTTACATCAAACACATATTATACAAAGACAATGATCCTTACAATTCTGTAAATCAATGCAGAATAAATGTTACATAAAACAATCGGGCCTACAAGGTGTAGGATTTACATGCCACCCATATTGGTAGGCATTATATGTTAAGAGTGCTTGTTCTGGCAAAACACAACTGCAGTATTTAAAACATAACACGGTGATTGAGGTTGCCTATACTAATACGAATTTTTCCTTTTACGCGACTTTCAAATAACTACAGATTGATACAAAACAAGCAATAACCTGAACATATGCCTTGCAGTTTGCATGCAGCTCACTGTGCCCTTTTAAATGGACTGTAACTTATGACCTGCACATAGCAAATGAATCTTAGTGAAAAAGGCAGTAACTCACTGAGCTATCTACATATAAACATAATTTTTGATCTGCACGTTACACGTTGTGCTTTTCAATAGGCACATTTACCTGGTGTGCTACTTAATGGTGTTTCAGATCTGTGACTACACAAAACCCTGATTTCTCCAACCAGTAAACACTTTGTTATTTCCAGACAGAAAGATGTGGAAGCTGCCATGTTGTTGAGTCTAGTGTATCAGTTCAGCAGAAACTATGCAAATCAACACAGGTGCTTGAAATGAATAGATACAATTGCAAATCCATCTACAGAAAGTAAAACGGGATCATAACCCGGCGGTGACCTCTGTCATAAGTACCTCTAAAGTTGTGTGAAGAGCTGGAGAGGGCATGTGGCACGGGTACAAGGGTGCTCAGAACTGCACTGAGTGTTTTGCATGGTATGAAAAACAAAAAAACAGGAACATAGAATTCCAAATTTGCATTTGTCACTCAGCAGTGTGCTGTCAAATAGCGCAGGTCTTGGCACTACCTCTGCACGTTGAACCCAGGTGGGTGATGCTTAGTCACCAATGTTATTCCAAGCCTCTATGCTGGGATATGCAGCCTATGTAGAGATAATTGGGCATGCAAAAGCATTGATGAGTTTCCCACAATTTGCACGAATTGCATTACGAACCTTTAAGAAGGATCCACCAAAGGTCAGCATGCAAAGGGATGGCTGCGCCTTGGACTGCACGATCTTACAAGTTACTCCTGATTGACAGTTGTAGACTGGAGATGGTGTTAGCTTGTTCTTCTCAGTTTAACACCTCTCTTCCTCCGTCATCAACCCGCAGGGCCGCTTCCGCGGTTTGTGGGGCTCTTGACAGACTGAAAATATGGGAGGCCCTTCTAATTTGCATGCAACGTGATATGCAAAATAATGCCATTCATTAATTGTTAATCCCCTGGCATTGTTGAAGTGACTTTGCAACAAGAAACTTTCTTGATGCAGCTATCAATAAAACAATTAAATATAAATAATAATCCTGATAAAATAAGTACATCTATTTTAAAACTGTATGAAGTGAAAAAACATTTTACAAACTGGGTGGAAAAGCTTAGATCAGGTTTCTATAACACGTATATCTTTATTCCAACGTTAAAACGAGTTTTCCGGGTTAGTACGAAATAATGTATTTTGTGGCCTTTATATACTGCAAACCTAACAGAAAGACATTGGAGGGCCGTGGTGGGGCAAAGGCAAATAGACAGTCAATATGTGTTAGGAGCAAGAGCTGGTTTCTGCACTGTTACTGCATCATGGCGTAATGTTCTTCAGGGATGTGAGTATTTAGCTACAATCTAAATAGGAACTAGGGTGCCTATTAGGATGGCGGACGGACCCGCGTTTTCTATTTCACACATGTTATTGTTAACTGAACATTTCACTCATACAAAACCTTTGAAATTCTCCCGTTATAAGTGGTTCAGCTAACTATAACTCACGCCCCCGCAATGCACTGCTGATGACGTCACATACTGCATCACTCATGACATGGTCAGCGACATCATTCATGACATATCAAATGACATCGCTGATGACATCGCTGATGACATTCAGTGAATGTGTGTTTTTCAGAAATTTAAATATGTTTTATATATGTATATCTCAAGGTCGATGGAAGAATACATGGGTATATAATTGTCTAAATGGATGATTGTTTTGTAAAATTGATTGTATAACTGACTGATTAATTGTATCTTAGTGAATACATGGGTTAGTGAGTAATGTTTAAATATGTAAATATCTGTATCAGTCTCACACATTTTTTGAATAAGTGGCTGCATGGGTTGGTGAGTAGCTACATGAGTGTCCATATAGGTTATTAGTTTGTTTTTTGAGTATCAGTATGAGTGTCTGAGTGTCTATATGGTTCGGTGGGAGATATTACTTAGTGCATAGATGCATGAATGAGTGACTCACTGTTTGTATGTGCATTAAAGACAGCATGTGTGCAGTACTGTATGGGTGGATGAGTGTGTGTATAGGTGTGTTAGTGAGTGAAAGACTGTCTCAATAGTGTCTTTATGAGTAAGCACATATGTTTTAAACTAGTATATATGAGTATTGATGTATATAAGTGAGTATATATGAGAGTGGGAGATTGGAAGAGTTCCTGTACAAATAAGTATGTGTTTCTATAAGTGATTCTTTAAGAGAGTATGTGTACGTTTCTATAGAAATAAGTGTGGTGGTGTGTGTAGAGCTATATATATGCAAGCAAATGGATGTTTGAAAGTTTATTTGCATGTGTGAGTATGTGTGTGAGTAACTCTATGTATGAGTGTAGGTGTGTAACAGGATGTATAAGTGTATGAGTACATTAGATGATTGAGTATATGTATGAGGAACTATATAGAACTGTTGGTGACTGATGTGTATGTAGATTTTGGAATTATTGAATGGGTTGTTGTAACTGGTATTGGTATCTCCATTGTTTTGAAAATTTCAGTTTCTATTTTTCAAAGTGTTTTTTTGAAAGGTTATATTACAGTGAGAGGAGGTCTGACACTCTTTCACAAGGATGATGTCATCAGTGATGTCATTTGAGATTTCATGAGTGATGTCATGAGTGATGTCACTGACCATGTCATGAGTGATGTAGTATGTGACGTCATCAGCAGTGCATTGCGGGCGCGCGAGTTATAGTTAGCTGAACTAACTATAACGGGGGAATTTCAAAGGTTTTATATGAGTGAAATGTCCAGCTAACTATAAAATGTGTGAAACCTATGGTTTTTTCATTGAATTTGCAAGGTTTTTTAAATTCTAATTCCGTGTGTGAAACCTATGTTTTTTCAGTGAATATATATATATATATATATATATATATATATATATATATATATATATATATATATATATATATAACCTACTGGCGGTCGCCAGTAGGTAGTTATAGTTAGGATTTTTTTCAATGCAAAATCTCAAAATTCTATTTGGAATAACTTTGGCACTGGTTGACGAACCTGCCTGAAAATTTCCTCACATTTGCCTCGTCGAGCTCCGGTCCTTCCCTGAAAGTTTGGGGGGGATTCGTCAAGCGGGGTCCGAGATAAAAGGGGGGTCCCAAAACGTGTTTTCCCCATGTTAATTTCTATAGGGCGGTCGAACTCACTTTTAGCCCGAACGGCTGAATGGATTTCCACCAAACTTGGCAAAATTGTAGGGACTGGTAGCCCAATGTGCCTTTGCTATGTCTCAAGATATTTGCTCCAGTGGATTTTGAGTAATTTAGGTTAAAAAAAATATATATATCTATGGCAGCGCCCCGGTACGCGCACCGGGGAGCGCAACGGGCGTGCTACGAGACTTGCGCACGGAAAGCTGATTGGCTCTCGGGTGTCTGTAAACATTCGAAACAGTCCGGAGCGGCCGCCATCTTGTGTCTCGGTAGAATCGAGACACAAGAGGTGGCAAAAACAAAGGGGGAAATGACCATAAGAGGGCAGAGTAGATCCCCCCTGACCCCCTAGGTTTGATATGGGGGCCATAAAAGGGCCCCGCGGGACAAAAATAATTTTAAAAAAAATTGATTTTCGCGCGGGGCGGGGAGGGGGGGGGGGTTAGGGGGGGGAGGGCACCCGGTATGCGCACCGGGCAGCACACCGGGGAGCGTACCATGGGGAAAAAAGAATGACAGAGTTTTTAAAAAATGTAGCCTTTTTTTATAATTTGGAGGTAGTTCTAAAAAGAACTGTTTTTCAGAACAAAAACAAAACTGCTCAACAGGAGCAAAAAAAAGGGGAAAAATCAAGGCTGGGGAAGGGAGCGGTGTTCTTGCCTCTTTCGTGCAATGAGCTTGATGCTCTGCTCACCATAGCAAAGCAGTGCATCGCATTGCTTGCACTTTATAGTAATGTCACTAAAAACAGGTTGAATGTTCAGAATCATCTCCAATTCTGCTGCACGTCCTCTCCCTGATGTTGTGGGTCCTCCTGAAGATGTAGAGGCACCATCGTTTATTACGTGCCAGATCTCGGACACTCTCCCGGGCATAGTTCTCGGGGTGCCTGCGTTGGACGTGGCGAATCATTGTCGAATTGCCAAAACTATACTTCCTTTTTGGGTCTCCTCGGGAAAGCACAGTATGGCAGATTTGGCATTCTACTTTGGGAGCATTCACCTTTTTAAATCCTTCAGGTATTGAACAAAATTTCCAAATAAAATGCTCCTCGATCTAGGCTGAGGAGGCTCTTCCTGAATGAAGCCATCTGAGTCCTCACTTCTGCTGGATGGTCTAGCTGCCATTCTTTGCACAAAATGGTAGGACAGAAAAAACCAGGTCTTGCTGTCTCCAAAGTGAAAGAAGTAATGAAGGAAATGGGTGGGGTTTTCATTAGTTGTAAAAAAAACTGATAACAACCAATGAAAAGAGTTATTTTAAGGACACATGACCAGGGCTTTCATCATTTTGAAACCAAAACTGTCCTGAACCAATAAAAAGTGTTATTATTAGGTCACATGACCCGACGCGCTTACGCTATGCGCCCCGGGGTGCGGCCCGGGGCGCACCCACGGGCACGCCGCGTAAGCGCGCCGCATGTTTACGTTGCATGATTGTATTCGCTCGAGGGCTTCCAGGTGCGCTTACGCCGTGCGTATCACGCAGACGCGACTACGCGATACGTCCCGATGATGTTTTCGTTCGCGGCAATAGCGCTAACGGGACGCTCACCGGTGCGCGCCCCGGGCGCGCCGAAAAAGTGCGCTTTCCGGGGCTTACCGGGGCGCGCACGGGAGCGCTCCAGAGCAAAAACAAAAAAAAAAAGAAAAGAAATATTACATTTCATAGCTATAGACATTTGCTATTAAAAAACTTTGAAGTTCACTGAAAAAAACATAGGTTTGGGGCCTTATATATAGTTAGGAATTAGCATTTCAAAAACCTATGAAATTCACTGAAAAAACCATAGGTTTCAAACCAGTTATAGTTAGGAATTAGCATTTAAACAACCTATGAAATTCACTGAAAAAAACAGAGGTTTCAGACCAGTTATAGTTAGGAATTAGCATTTAAAAAACCTATTAAAATTCACTGAGCTATAGTTAGCTGGAAATTTTACTGACATAAAACCATTGAAATTCCACATTATAGTTAGTTGGACTCACTATAACTTGCGCGTGTAATGCACTGCTGATGACATCACATATTACATCACTCATGACATGGTCAGTGACATCACTCATGACATCACTGATGACACCATCCAGTGAATGTGTGTCTTTCTGAAATATCAATATGTTTTATATATGTATTTGTAAAGGTCGATGGACGAATAACTGTTTAAATAAGTGTGTAAATGGATGTTTATTTTTAATAAGATATTGATTAGGTAACTGGCTTATAAAGTGTATCTTAGTGAATACATATATTAGCGAGTAATTTTAAAATATTTTAAATATATGTATCAGTGTTTCACTTTGTGTATAAGTGGCTGCATGGGTTGGTGACTGACTCACTGTTTGCATGTGTTTTTAAGACAGCGTATGTGCAGGACAGTATGGGTGGATGAGTGTGAATATGTGTGTGCTAGTGAGTGAATGCCTGTCTCACTAGTGTCTTTATCAGTAACTACATATATTTAAATCTAGTATATGTGAGTATTGATGTATATAAGTGAGTATATGTGAGAGTGAGAGATTGAAAGAGTTCTTGTTTTAATAAGTATGTGTTTCTATAAGTGATTGTTTAAGAGAGTAAGTATGTGTAAATTTCCTTAGAAGTAAGGTGGTAGTGTGTGTGTATAGCTGTATATGCAAAAAAATGGATGTTCAATAGTTTATTTGCATGTGTGAGTATGTGTGTGAGCAACTTTTGGAAGACTGTCGGTGTGTTAACGGATGTATAGGTGTATCACTACAAATGATGAGTGAGTATATGTATGAATGACTATATTGAACTGTTGGTGAATGAGTGAATGTGTATATAAATGGTGGAATTACTGAATTGGTTGTTGTAACTGGTATAGGTATCTCCACTTTTTTGAAAATGTTAGTTTCTATTTTTGAATATGTGTTTCAAGGGTTACTTTACAGTGAAAGGAGGTCTGTCACTCTGTCACAAGGATGGTGTCATCAGTGATGTCATGAGTGATGTCACTGACCATGTCATGAGTAATGTAATATGTGATGTCATCAGCAGTGCATTACACCCGCAAGTTATAGTGAGTCCAACTAACTATAACGTCGAATTTCAATGGTTTTATGTCAGTAAAATTTCCAGCTAACTATAACTGGTGTGAAATTTATGTTTTTTTCAGTGAATATATATATATAGTCACTGAAAAAACCATAGGTTATAGACCATATATAGTTAGGAATTAGCATTTACAAAACCTTGAAAATTCACTATAAAAACCATAGGTTATAGACCATAAATAGTTAGGGATTAGCATTTACAAAACCTTATTTTACTCACACAAAACCATTGAAATTCGCATATATAGTTAGTTGCACTAACTATAGATCGCGCACCCGCAATCCACTGCTGATGATGTCACATATTATATCATTCATGACATTGTCAGTGACATCACTGATGACATCACTGATGACATCATCCAGTGACTGTATGTTTCTGTAAAGTTAAAATATGTCTTACATATTGAAGAATGAGTGAATGTATAAGTCTCTGGATGAAGGATTTAGTAGGTGCATGACTGACTGTATGAGAGAGTGATTAAACGTGTCTCACTGAGTGCATGGGTTAGTGACTAAACTGTCTTAATTTGTGCATCATTATATCTGTTGTTCTATAAACTGCTGCATTTGTTGATCAGTAGCTATATGAGTAACTATATGGGTTATTGATTGGTGTCCCAAGTATTTGTATGGGAGAGTGAGTGTGTGTGTGGGGGTGGCTGGGAGGTGTGTGACTCTGTGCATACATGTGTGAACAGTTGATTCACTAGATGTATGGGTTCAAAACTGCATGTGGAAACAGCTGTATGGGTGGTTGACTGTGTACATGAGTGTATTGGTGAGTGAATGGATATCTCAGTGCTATATTTCAAAGTAAGTACATATGTAAAACACAGTACATGTGAGAGTTGACATATATAAATTACTGTGTATAAGAGCCAGTGAATGTGTGAGTGGCTGCATGGATTATTGAAAACGTGTATCAGTGATTGTATAAGAGAGTAAATATGTGTTAGAATATGTTTCAATAAGTAAGGTGTGTATAACTGTATAGTTGAGGAAATGGAGGTGTGATTGATTCGTTGCATGACTGACTAGGTGTATGAGTAACTCCATGGATGAGTGACAATCTGTGAGTGTCTGTTTACACTGAGTGTATCTAAGGTTATATTAGAGTCTGAAGAGGTTAATCGTATTATCACATGAATGATGTCATCAGTAATGTTGTCAGTGATGTCATTTGAGTTGTCAACAGTGATGTCACTGACCATGTCATGAATGATGTAATATGTGACATCATCAGCAGTGGATTGCGGGTGCGCGATATATAGTTAGTGCAACTAACTATATATGCGAATTTCAATGGTTTTGTGTGAGTAAAATAAGGTTTTGTAAATGCTAATCCCTAACTATATATGGTCTATAACCTATGGTTTTTTCAGTGAATTTTCAAGGTTTTGTAAATGCTAATTCCTAACTATATATGGTCTATAACCTATGGTTTTTTCAGTGGATTTAAATGTTTTTTTAATAGCAAATATCAAAAGCTGTAAAATGTATTCTTCTTTTAAAGGAAAAATATATTTTATATGTTTTTAATATAATTTTTTTATGTATATATATATTCAATGAAAAAACCATAGGTTATACTCCATATATAGTTAGGAATTAGCATTTACAAAACCTTATTTTACTCGCATAAAACCATTGAAATTCCATATATAGTTAGATGCGCTAACTATATATCGCGCACCCGCAATCCACTGCTGATGATGTCACATATTACATCATTCATGACATGGTCAGTGACATCACTGATGACATCACTGATGACATCTCATTTGACATTACTGATGACATCTCAAATGACATCACTGATGACATCACTGATGACATCTCATTTGACATTACTGATCACATCACTGATGATATCATTCATGTGATAATACGATGAACCTCTTCAGACTCTAATATAACCTTAGATACAATCAGTGTAAACAGACACTCACAGACTGTCACTCATCCATGGAGTTACTCACACACCTAGTCAGTCATGCAAAGAATCAATCACACCTCCATTTCCTCAACTATACAGTTATACAAACTTTACTTATTCAAACATATACTAACACATATTTACTCTCTTATACAATCCCTGATACAAGTTCACAATGATCCATACAGCCACTCACACATTCACTGGCTCTTATGCACAGTTATTTATATATGTCAACTCTCACATGTACTGTGTTTTACATATGTACTTACTTTGACATGTAGCACTGAGATATCCATTCACTCACCAATACACTCATGCACACAGTCAACCGCCCATACAGCTGTTTCCACATGCACTTTTGAAACCATACATCTAGTGAATCAACTGCTCACACATCTATGCACAGAGTCATACACCTCCCAGCCACCCACACACACACTCAGTCTCCCATACAAATACTTGGGCAACCAATCAATAACCCATATAGTTACTCATATAGCTACTTATCCACACATGCAACAGTTTACAGAACAACAGACATAATGATGCACAAATTAAGACAGTTTAGTCACTAACCCATGCACTCAGTGAGACACATTTAATCACTCACTCATACAGTCACTCATGCACCTACTAAATCCTTCATCTAGACACTTATACATCCACTCATTCTTCAATATGTAAGACATATTTTAACTTTACAGAAACATACAGTCACTGGATGTTGTCATCAGTGATGTCATCAGTGATGTCACTGACCATGTCATGAATGATGTAATATGTGACATCATCAGCAGTGGATTGCGGGTGCGCGATATATAGTTAGCACATCTAACTATATATGGAATTTCAATGGTTTTATGCGAGTAAAATAAGGTTTTGTAAATGCTAATTCCTAACTATATATGGAGTATAACCTATGGTTTTTTCATTGAATTTCAATGGTTTTTTAAAAGCTAATATCTGTAGCTGTACAATGTATTGTTCTTTAAATTTTGAAATATATTTTTCATGTTCTTTAGACAATTTTTTTAAAACATTTTTTTTTGTTCCGCTCCCAGTCCGCGAACCGGTCTGCTTCCCGTTAGCTCAATTTAAAGCCGCGGCTTAGTACGCGAACCGGTCAACGTTCCTTTAGCGTAACTGTTACGTTTGCATGACGTTTTGCGTTATCGCGTAATACGTCGTTGGACGCGCCAAGTTAGCGGACCCGGAAGTGGACCGGAAAGCGGAGCAAAGCGCGAAACGTAAACACAGCAGGTCATGTGACTCGAAAATAACACTTTTCATTGGTTCATTTCACTTTTGGTTTCCTAATGATGTAATACTTGGTCATATGATATAAAATTAACACTTTTCATTGGTTTAGAATTTTTCCTTCTCCCAAATGATGAAAACCCCTCCTTCTTTCCTCACTCTGACTTTCATCTTGGTGAGAGAAAGACCTTTTTTGATTCATCAGCAATGGCTTCAATGGTTGCTTCTGCCAGTGTGCCCCCACCACCTCCTCCACCTCCTCATGGGAAGAAAAGACTACCTGCTTCACTAATTATAGAAGAGGAGGAAAATCAAGAAGAGGAAGAACAGCAAGAAAATGACGAGTTTTTGCCAGAGGAGCCCAGAAGATATAATAGAAAAGAAAATTATATCTGGCAATTTTTTAAAT
Organism: Lissotriton vulgaris; assembly: GCF_964263255.1. Classification (NCBI taxonomy): domain Eukaryota; kingdom Metazoa; phylum Chordata; class Amphibia; order Caudata; family Salamandridae; genus Lissotriton; species Lissotriton vulgaris. The sequence goes on from NC_141695.1 coordinate 1,207,826,331, forward strand.
TTCCTGCTGACCAAAAGAAAGTAAATGCCAGATACGTCTTTTGTCGCATTTGCGGCGATCGTCTTTCAAGGGGCACAGACAAAAAGTACAGTTTTGGCAATCATACAATGCACAGGCACATGAGTCGATGGCACCCTAACAATTACAGCAATGCACAACTTCGCGACCAACAACAAAATCCGCCAGAAATGGCAAGAAGATCTGTTGTTCAGGAGGTATCGGGACCGGAGGCGAGGGAGGTGATCCCGAACATCCAAATCAACATGGGAGAAGTGAAGCAAGTCTGTGTGTGGTGCAACCAGACACTTTGCTACCGCGAAAGTAGCATTACCCTGATAATGAGAGCCATCACCAATCATGTGTGCCCAAAACGCCCCAAAAAGTAAATTCTTTTTTTTTTTGTTGCTCCTGTTGAGCCGTCTTCGATGAATCATTTTTGTTTCCCCCCTCCCCCCCAAAAATAAAAAAAAATACAAAATGTTCAGAAAAAAACAAAAAAATATAAAAAATGTTCAGAAAACTAATAAAAAAAATTTAAAACAACAAAAACAAAAAAAAACAGTTCTTTTCAGAACTACCTCCCCATTATTAAAAAAATTGGTAGAATTCTTTGAACTCTGCCAAGCTCTATTTCTATTAGTTCGCTACCAGTTCGCACTCCGGTACGCGTACTTTGAGCGTACCAAAAAATTTTTTTTAAAAAAAGGAACAGTAAGTATAAGGAAAGGAAACAGACAGTTATGTTACAAAAAAAGACAGCTATAGGGAGTAAAGAAAAGATACTGTTACCCGCAATTCACTTCTGATCATGTCATATATTACATAATTTTTTACATGGTCAGTGAGATCATCAGCAGTGGATTGCGAGTAACAGTTTTTTCTGTTTACTTCCTATAGTTGTCTTTCTTGTAACATAAATGTCTTTTCCTATCCTTATACTTACTGTTCTTGTTTTTAAAATTTTTGGAGATCATTCAGAAACAGTAACATTAATAGAGACAGAATTAGTGAATAATAATGAAGAAGTATGAGAAGAGAGGGACTGAGAAAAATACTGGAAGGAATAGAAAAATTAAGTAATAGAGAAAGGAAGGAGAGAAGTAGCAAACACAGGAAAGTAAAGATTAAAGAAATGAAGCAGTAGAACTAATAGATGTTAAATGTGATAGATTAAATGATTGAGTGAGGGTGACGATAAGGTGTGTCCTCTCTAAAAGTTTGTTTAAGGTGAACCGTACTCTGGGTTGCATATCAAATTTATGCTTGTTGAAGAATACAGACGAGATAATAGATGTGAAGACCTACCATTGCAGTAAAACATGCCCATTTATTACATCAATCATAACATAGTCAGTAACATCATCAGTAGTGGAATGTAGGTTAAAAAAGTAGAAAACATTTACCTTATAATTCATGTTAACTTTTCAAGCAAATTTTTCATACATTCAATCTGTAAAAGAGAGAACAAACATTTCCAAAAATATTAAAACATGTATTTATAAATTAGAAAAAAGAAGGGAAAAGGTTCAAGAAGAAACAGTTTTTAAACAACTTTGACATTTACAGAAACCTCTACTTCCCTACGACCCCTACACAATCCTAAAGATATTTATTTTAAAAAAACAGTATCTTCATGCTGATGAAATGAGGCCTATTTTGAAACATGATGCTTCTTTTGCATTGCTTATGTCTCACAATAGTGATGCAATAACAGCGCAAAAAAGATGTAAAGCCATCATAAAATTGTGTCAAACATTTTAAATGATTGTTTTAGGATGCAAATAAGATGTGTGCTTTCAAGAGCTTTCTTTGAGGTGAGGCCTATTTCTTTTTTTTAAAAAAAAACAATACCTAGAAGTACAGCACTGTAAGCATTAAAATTGACACTTACAGAAGACTCTGCTTCTCCATATCTACCTCACATTTCTAAATATATATCATAATTTCAAAAAGCATAACATTAATTATACATGTTAAATGGTTTATTTTTGCTGTTCTCAGAATGTATCAAATTTCACTTAAATCAGTGACTTGAAGGTATTCATCATGTAACAGCGGAAAAAAAAAACACAATCAAAATGATTGTGTTTAAAAAACCCATACAACCTTCGAAATCTGATTTCAAAACTCCTTAAAATTAACTTACTTTCAATGACGTCGAACGATCTCCTATGAACAGCATCCACTCTGTTGTGCTACAAATATTTTCAGCCCGCCACTTTCTGAAAGAAAACCTCCATCGATACGTGAAATATGTTACATAGAAAAAAAGACTTCTCTCATTATATCACATGTTTCCACTAGGCCAAATCATGTTGCCGCGATTCGCAAGTCTTGTTATTCTTCCAATCAAATCCCGACATTTTCTATTTTCGCAACTTTCAAAAATAAAATATTTGAGATTATTTTCACAATCCTGGACTACTAATAACTTACTCTTCTTTGTCACTCATGTTCTCCTTTTCCTATGACACTGATACTGCTTACTATGAAGCAGACTTACTTGCATTAGGTTTATATAGTTGGATTTTTAATCTAGACAGCATTGCAGACTTACATTCCCTCTACTTAAAATTTTGGTTTTAAAAACACCAGGTAAGAATTTTTAAGGTCAAACGGCAATTTTTTTTTGAACGTTACAACGGAATCATTACAGAATGACCAGCCGTTTCCAGACTTTAAGTAAGCTGTATAATGTCCTGATGTTGTTGATGGACCATCGTGATAGATAATTGCTACAGTAACAAAAGTCCTCCCTGATATTGACAGCTGAGAAGCCACAACATTTTTTATTAAAGTTGACAATTTTGATCCATCAGGCCTACAACGTTGGATCATTAAAATGACATACTGGCCATATCTACGTATAAATAATGTTGACATCATATCACATTTACATTGGCTACACTCCATGTTGTGATCCGCTGCATTTACTAGCTTATTAAAGGAGACTGATTTACTGTCTGGCAAAGTTAAATATATAAATCTTTCTGAGTCTACACTAGTAGTACTTGATACCATACAGTTCTCGCAGTCATGCTGCCATTGATAAGAAAGCCCAAACAGGTGATCTACATCTACACCCTCAACTTGCAATATATCAAGCATATACATTAAAAACTCCTGACAATCTTGCTGATTATTTTCAGAGAAGTCTGTTTGACCTGAACATTCATCTAACAGATAACGAACTTCAGACACACTTTCTACTTTTGTTCGATCAGTGCTACATTTCTCGAAAACAGAATTCAACAAACAGCATAAAATTTGTTCAGAATTCAACAGAATCTGTTCTTTTAAACTCTCTAGTGAAAAGAGAACATTAACCACTACATTTGCATAGCAGTTGACACCAGAACTGTTTTCAAATTGAAAACCGACAACATCTTCAACAGAATCCACTTTCTTTCTGCTAACAATTTTCGGTTCATTGACTTTTAGTCTTTTTGCAACAACCTCCCTACTATTACTGCTATTTCTACGTTTGCGGCCTACCACACGTTTCTCAAACAAAGGATATTGAGGCAAATGTGGCGCATACTCTCTTCTTAACCTATTGTATTCCTTAACACAATCTAGATCCGCACAAATGTTTGTGACATCACAGTCAATCAAGTACAATCCCGATAAAGTTCTAACTCGTGACAATGCCACATATGCCATACCCTCCTTGAACACAGAACTGCCAATATTCACCAATGCACAGTCTACACTTAAACCTTGCGATTTATGGATTGTCACCGCATATGCCAAGCAAACAGGAAACTGTTTACGGCGAACATATAAATCTTTAACAAGCAAAAACCTAGCAGAACAACGACCAATTTGCTGTACTTCCTCAATGCCATCAAATTTAATTTTTAAAAATTCTATTCCATCTCTATTTCTGTATTTCTCAAAATCAACAACATTACCCATTGATCCATTTACCAGACCTCTTTCTACATGTAAATTCCTTCTCAAAATAATTCGGCAATTTAAACACACATTCAAAGTCTTTTCAAAACCCGCTGTTTTAGATATAGTCTTCTCTAATGAATCCAATTTTGATTTCAAATTGTCTGACAAAATAATTGTTGATCCCATATGCTCTAATTTGTCGATAGCTTCAAGTTTCACAATCTCTTGCTTTTCTAAATTCAACATTTTGTTGTTAAAGATGGCACATTCTGCAAGAGTTGGCATGAGACATATCCCGGATTTCTTCTCAGTAATTTTCCGAAAAATATTCTCAGGCACAATCTCTTGTTTGGGATATAATTTTGACAGTAATCGTGCATTTAAAGCTTCTTTCCCATGCTCGGTCACTTTTCCAATTCTAATATCTTGTAGAATATTCTTGTAATCTTCATCCTTTGCCTGACGCATATTTTGATGCAGTTCTGCATAATTGAAGTTTAACCATATATTGACGTTGCCAATGCTCCCTAGGCACTTCCTGGTATCTTCATGCGTGAGTATTTTGAACACAGGTTGACCTTTTACTGGTGTCAGCTGCAGAAGATCTCCGAAAACAATGATGTGTTTCCCACCAAATAACACATCATATTCAGTTTTAAGTACTTCTTGCATTCTCAAATGCACAAAGGCAAGCATGACATTGGAAACCATGCTTACTTCGTCAATGATAAGTAGTTTCATTTTCCTCAAGACTCTTGAAACTTCACAGCAAGCATCTCCAGATAACTTGTTGTATTGTAATTTGTTGTCATGCTCCACCGGCAGCATCAATAGACGATGCAAAGTAATACCTTTAATATTATGTGCTGCCAGTCCAGTAGGAGCGGTGACAACACAAGACAGCGATGACTCAGTCCTTTCCTGCAAATAACAAGAGATTGCTTTAATGAGGAAACTTTTTCCAGTTCCCGCTTCTCCACTCACGTACAGTCGGACAGGCTTCAACGACGTACACGAGCACTCTTTCTTCTCATGACTTAATCCGTGCTCAATTTCCTTGGTAACTTCATCATATATTTTCCTCTGCTCAACGTTGAGTTGTTTTTCCAAGTCTTGTAAGTTAACTGAATCCTCCTGAGCATGTGCCATGGCTCTTTCTACTTCATTCATAGCAGTGGCAGCTTCATTTTCGATAATAGGTCCTCCAAGTGGATCTTGACTCAATGAAACAGAACTCTGACTGTCCTGAGAACTGTCTCTGGCAATCTCGGCTGCAATCGTTGCTTCCTGCTCAATTTCCAAAGTTAGCATTTCTTGATATTTAGAAAAAGCAGGACATTCTATGGACTCCTTGGCTGCATTGAAAGAGTCTTCGTAACAGAGGAAATCTCCAAGCAGTTCCTCTTCTGCACGCCAAGGCTTGAAAAGTTGCAAAAGTGCTAAATAGAAAAACTCCTTTTTTTCTGGAGATTCGCCACTTAATTTTCGATGGTTTACTAATTGGCATTTTCTTTGCTTGACCAGGCATCCCTCACTTCCAATTACAGCATACACTCCTTTCTCAATATCTTCTTTGATGTTCCTCTTGAATATATAATTTTGGAGAACCTCATATAGACAAACATTCTCAAGGTGACTGCTTCGATTTGGATAATATGTATCCAACATGTTGGTCTTCAAAATGTCGGTACTGTTTGGTTCCTTTTCTGCCAAATACTCAATTTCCCGAACAGGTTTTAGAACTCGATTTCGCGTTGCAGCAAGACCAAGACTCGCCCAAACGAGACTCCTGGATTTGGCATAGAGACTTGCTGAAGACAATCGATCAGAACATTCGTAAGCTCCGATTTCTCGATGCGACAACATCTTCAGACTGAAACTGTACAACTTCTTGCTGAGGCTCTTTTCATGGGAAATGTCCTCCCACATATCCTTCAGTTCGGTCTTTTCTTTTTTGGTGATGTAAGATGTCACATACCGAGCCACAGCCATACAGTTGTCAGCCACAAACTGTATATCCATGTTGGCATTCCACATGGACAAAATCACTGGGTTGTAGTCATTGATGTACTTGGACTCTTCGTTCCTTTTCAAATTGTATGTATTCTTGGGTGATTTCCTCGTCACATTATGTCGCAGCGAAGACATCAAACTGTTCACTCTTCCTTTAGAAATCACCGGTCGTGGAAAGTTGAAACGACATTTGGTGTAGAACTTGTCCTTGTTTCTGAATTTACGACGACAGTACTTTCCACAACGATGGCTTTGGAAACGTAGAACTTGTTCTCTTAGACTTTTCTTCTCCGTTGCGTTTGGAACAGCACACGTAGAATACTGTTCGATGAAATTCATCACTAAGTCATCCGGATCTGTTCCAAATTTAGGTGCATCCTTGATCCACAGCAACATATGTATATGAGGGGCACCTCTTGCTTGGTACTCCTTTCTCCAGAAGAAATCCAACACCTCTCCAAGAGGTGGATTCTTTTTATTTGTGATGAAAGACATCATAGCTTCAAATCTATGATTGAAGTACCTGCATACATTCACAGGATCCAAATAACACAATTCTCCAGGTGTCTTGAATTCAATGTTTTCAATATTTCCATTTGCCTCTCGTAGAAATTCAAGTAAGTCATCCCAGCCATACTCGGCACAGCTCAGAGTGAGGAACCATGTCGGAGTTCCTAAGTTCCTCAGCATACATTTTAAGTCACCATGACGACGGTACCAGTACTCATTAGTACCACGCTGACACGCCATGAGATTAATTAAGTGAGAATCCAAAATACTGTCTTGGACATTGACTTTATGCATAAAGTCACTTGCCGAGATGTTTCGCATCTGTATACCACTTTTTAAGATGTGGTTCACTGCATATGACAGTCCAGACAGATCGCTTTCAAACAGGAGATGAAACAAATAGGGAATGCATTGCCGAAACCTAGGATCTTCTGCATACAATCGTAAAGTCCGGTATTCAGACGCAGGAATTTCACGAGGTCGCTCATCATATCTTCCTCCTTGACCTGTGGGAAATAGCTGTGGGAAACACCGAGCTTCCAAACTTTCCTCCCAAACACTAATGGGACTCCCTTTGGCTTGTTTCATTTGAAACAACTCAATAGCATTCCCCATCACTTCCTTCGAATGCAAAGGATGAACACTATAATGTTCATATATTTCTTCACTTTTAGAGGCCTCTACTTTCTCAATTTGGCCAGCACACAAATCGCTATCCTCTTCATCACTTACTTCCTCTTCTGCAACATATACATTCTTATAGTACTTATTATTTTTCTTCAAATACACTGTTGCCTTTTTGACTTTCCTAACATCCACTAAATCTTGCCATATTTTCTTATTCTTTGTCGGAACCCCATTAACCAAGATAACCAGAGGTTCCTCTTCCACTTTTTCTATTCCAATTGTGTTAATGTTTTTGTTCAAATCTAGAGGCAAATAAACAACTCTTCCCTTTAATCCTCTCTGTAAATCTGCTGGAGGCAATTTCCCTGTCTTTGGCTCCATTCTTACAATAGCCTGAAAGGGATGGATACTTTGAATCAAAATAGATTCATAAGTATTTAAATCCTTCAATTCAGAAGGAATCTCAACCAATTCCAGATTATTATGAACTGCCCTAGCAGGCATCTGGTTTTGGTTTAATTTATTACAACAATAAGTACACACACGTTGATCCGATCCCAAATCAAAATAATTTTCTACCATCAAGTATGTGGCTAAATCCTTCCATTCACTATTATTTTCCCTTTCACTTTTTGCATATAAATCCACTACCTTAGTCTGATTCTTATAATAAGTGCGTCGACAACATACACAAGTGAAATTAGGCCTCTCACTTGATTTCATCTGAAACGTGGCAATTTCCTTCTGAAAATTATCTGTACTGGAAACCTGTACATTATCTTCCACATTACCCTCTACTTCAGGGTCAATTTGAACATTCTCATCTTTACTACCAAAGTAACAAAACTCAATTTCTTCACAAAGATTCTTCACATCTATTTCAGAACCATGCAAAAGAGCAGCACATAACTGTTTAAGCATAATTGCTGGACTCTTAGCATAATACAACATTCTCACTAATTTTCTCACTTTATTATGATGCACTGCTAGCATCCTGAAATGATGAAAAACACTCTGGCATACTCTCCTGGAAAGACAAGCCAGTGAATGACCACGCAAACCTGTCATTTGTCTCACTCTGCAAGGATCTAAATCTTGCAACAACTTCATTTTCTGCTTCAAACTTTTCTTATTAAATGTCCGTATAAAATCACATAGCAAATTGATGGAAACCTGTCGCACACTGCAAATAGAACTACACTTCCAAATGTACACAGGACCCTTAGGACGTCTTCCTAAAACCTCATCACTTAGCGCCTCTTCTGTCTCTGTTGTCACAAGTTGTTCTTTTTCAACTGGACAACCATCCTTCACTTCATAAGCTCGACCACTGATGTCAACTGCATGCACCAAATCATTATCCTGAAAATAACTCTCCTCATTAAAAAATGCCTCAGAACTTGAACTATGCATCCATTCTCCAGAAAAAACTTCACAAAAGTTAGTACGATTTACTACTCTCTTCCATCTACTTTTTGTTTTGAAATCAGAAATTACCTTGCTTAGTTTCCTAATTCTATTGATTACCAAAATAAACAACTTTCGCTTGATTTCAAAAGCATGATCAATAATTTTCTCTACATTTTTCTTCCTCCTATAAAATGCCGCTTTCTGTTGGCCTTTCTTTTTAATATTTTTCAATAAATTAACTAATATCCTATTACGGAACATTCGTTGTCGAATGTCCCTAAACTGTTGTTTCCTTCTACTATCATGCACAGAGTTATCTCTTCCTCTACCAGTAACATTTGTGATGGGTCTCTCCTTTCCATTTAAATTACTTCTCTTTTTGTTAAGAGACACATTTTTTTGAGCAAAATTTTTTTTACTACAAATATTTCTTAAGAATGATTTCATGCTCTTACCCGGACCTTTCTTGGTGTTTTGACAAGTATTTGGGGAAGAGGACTGCTGCAATAAAACATCATCCTGCTGTCTTTGACGTTTTCTAGCCTTTCGTATTCGACTTCTGGAAGGCATTTTCCAAACTATGAAAGAATCTGCAGTTGAATCTGTGAAAAAATATAATATAAAATCTTATTAACCACTATTACCAAACAGTAAATAAATAACAGTCATCTAAAACTTAATGCCGTACTAATTATTTAACATAGCAAATATTTTCCACCAGCACTGCATCACAAAAATGACACTCAATGGTACAAAACAGGCATACAACACTCATAAATCACTCCCTAATATTTTAAATCATTAATTCAGGATGACGATAAGATGTAGCCTATCTAAAGGTTTGTTTAGGCCCAGATCTTTGGACTGGGGTGAATGTGTGTCATTGATCCACATTCAGTCCATCACCTGTTTTGTTTATTTGAGGTGAGGCCAACACATGGTTGCAGATAAGATTTTCACTGAAAAAAAACCAAGGTAAAAAAACATGTGAAGGCCTACCAATGAAGTAAATCATTAAATGAAAACCAATACATTTCTAGAAATATGCACTACTAGTGCTTCATAAGATGTTTTGGATCATATTTATAAGTTATTTGAGTATCTAGTATGCTATTTTACATTCTTCATGGTGCAAATTTATTGTAAATACGCTCCCACCTGCGGTTGGCAAATTTAGATTTTGATTATGGGAGTTAGATAGGCATGTTAATAATTTCCCAAAAATGGTATATAACCCCAAACAACCTTTGAAGCAAATGCTCTTAGCCATGTTATCCACCTCCCATTGGATAACATGGCTAAGAAGTGCTTGCAAATGTGATAAAAAAAGGCCTGCAATGCATGAATAACGCAGAAAAATCAGCGATATTCATGCATTTTCCAACAAATGCTCTTAGCCATGTTATCCACTTCCTATTAAATAACATGGCTAAGAACTGCTCAGGGCACCATGAGGAACGCTTTCCATTTAAAAAGGGAAAAATAACATCAAAGACACTAAAATGCCTTCTAAATATGAACCCAAACAACCTATGAAGCAATGTGAAAAAAAACTGCCGCAATGCATGAATATAGCAGAAAAATCAGCGATATTCATGCATTTCCCAGCAAATGCTCTTAGCCATGTTATCCACTTCCAATTAAATAACATGGCTAAGAACTGCTCAGGGCCCCATGAGGAACGCTTTCCATTTAAAAAGGGAAAAATAACATCAAAGACACTAAAATGCCTTCTAAATATGAACCCAAACAACCTATGAAGCAATGTGAAAAAAACGGCCACAATGCATGAATATAGCAGAAAAATCAGCGATATTCATGCATTTTCCAGCAAATGCTCTTAGCCATGTGATCCACTTCCTATTAAATAACATGGCTAAGAACTGCTCAGGGCCCCATGAGGAACGCTTTCCATTTAAAAAGGGAAAAATAACATCAAAGACACTAAAATGCCTTCTAAATATGAACCCAAACAACCTATGAAGCAATGTGAAAAAAAACGGCCACAATGCATGAATATAGCAAAAAAATCAGCGATATTCATGCATTTCCCAGCAAATGCTCTTAGCCATGTTATCCACTTCCTATTAAATAACATGGCTAAGAACTGCTCAGGGCCCCATGATGAACGCTTTCCATTTAAAAAGAGAAAAATAACATCAAAGACACTAAAATGCCTTCTAAATATGAACCCAAACAACCTATGAAGCAATGTGAAAAAAAACGGCCACAATGCATGAATATAGCAGAAAAATCAACGATATTCATGCATTTCCCAGCAAATGCTCTTAGCCATGTTATCCACTTCCTATTAAATAACATGGCTAAGAACTGCTCAGGGCCCCATGAGGAACGCTTTCCATTTAAAAAGGGAAAAATAACTTCAAAGACACTAAAATGCCTTCTAAATATGACCCCAAACAACCTATGAAGCTCTAACAGTACATATCCTGAAATTTAATTCATTTCAAAATTCGTTTTTAAACACAGCATATAAATCAATTGTATACCTGCATTCATGAAGAAATGACTAAAAATGTCCTTGAGACACATGAAAGTGTTTTCTGGAATGCCCTAGCACCATTTTTGGGACACTATTAACATGGCTAGGTAACTCCCATAATCAAAATCTAAATTTGCCAAGCACAAGTGGGAGCGTATTTACAAGACACTTGTCCCATGAGGAACACTTTACATTTTAAAAGGCGAACACAACATCTTAGACACTCAAATACCTTATAAATATGGCCCAAAACAACCTATGAAGCTCTAGCAGTACATATCTAGAAATGTAATTGATTTCTTAAATCGTTTTTAAAAGCAACATATCTGTTTCAGCTTACATAACAGACCATGAAATGGCCTCCATGTATTACAATATCTTGTGTAACTGCATGCCAGAATGTTACACCAAATATGCAATTATAATTTCTCTTTGAAACTAATTCTATTAGTATATCACTAGAGACAAAACCACATTTTAAAAACACAGCTTTCTTCATCATTTTCTCCTTAAATCATACTATTCTCTATCTAAATTAAATAAATCTTTTCTCACCTTAGCAAATATTTTTTGAGTTTTGAAAACAGTCTCAGAAATACACCAAATTGTCTTCAGCAGAAGAAAAAGGATGCACTCCAAAGGCTGCAGCTATTGAAAGCACAGAAATACAGATATTCTTTTCACATATCTCTCATATTAGCCAATCATACCTCTTCCCTCACTTTTTTCAAATCAAAACCCTTCCCCCCTCTGCCCTGTCTGCCTTGTATCCATAGCAACCACCTCCTGGAAGACCTCTCATGTTTGCAAATTCACACAACAATGTTTCAATTGAACTCTGAACTCTCAGTGCACCTGCGTATCCAGTGCAATCTTTCATTAAATGTTTCTTCCTTGACCATTCAAATTACATCTTTCAAAGAACACATCCATGCACCCTAACTTTCTGTTTTCAGAAATGTAAATGCACCAATCACTGCTAATGAATCATTAGCATTGTAAATCCACAGTTTTTTTTCTTTAGAAACTCCTACTGTTTCAACTGCCCTTTCATTACCACACTTCATCTGACTGCAGAACAACCTTCAGCCACCATGTTTAACGTCTGGATTGTTGGACATAGTTACATCCACTGGGCTCAAAGGTATGCTGAGAGCAGAAATTTACCTAACCTCAATTTACAAGATGTGGAAATTAAGTGGTTGGGCCAAAGAGGATTAAAATGTCACCAATTGATACCATTGGTGAAAACCTTTATGCATTTGCCAAAACCTGACCTGTTAATAGTGCACTGTGGAGGTAATGATTTGGGCACTTTGACAGGGGTAGGTCTGGAAATGCTTTTAAAGGACACCTTTGAGCAATTAATGGCACTTTTTCCTCAAACTGCCTTGGTATATTCCAATATATGCCAAAGACAGAAATGGAGGTGGTCCAACCAATTTTGTCCACAAATTGAGAAAGCGAGGAAGCATGTAAACAAATCTGTGTCAGCTTTCATGAGAGACCATGGAATGGGCTCTCTGTACAACAATAACTTGCGTTACTACATGCAAGATATCTACAGAGGAGATGGAGTTCACTTCTCAGATGAGGGCAACAGAATTTTCATTCTGAATTTAAGACTGTGCATTGGTACCTACTTATAAGTACCTAAATGTACCATAAACCCAAAAGCTCTTCTCAGAGCTACCCTTCATCTGATCACACACTTTTATTATTTTTTTTCTAACTTTTTTCTGTAATTTTCAACAAACTACGCTTAAAGAGCGCTATCCGGTACGCGAACTGGAAGCTAACCGCGCAAAATTTCAAAAAAAAGTTTTTTCTTCGCAAATATAGTCCTCCTCAGCCACCCTCAGAAAACGTAGGGGGGCAAAATACTTGTACCATGCCCCCTTCTACCCATTCAGAACATTATTTACCCTCCATTTTATTCCTTGATTCGACCGTAACACAAAATGGTGGACTCCCGTTACGCTCCAAATACGCGGACCGGACCGCTATCCGGGAAGCGATCCAAAAAAAAGGCGGGAAAATAATTTACAGAAAAACGACTAGAGACACTCTCACCAAATATAAATTAGCTCATACTACATAACAATCCCTTTCATTCTCACAAATTTGATTGAAATTTCATTTAGCCATTTAGCCTTTAGACCTCTCCAAATACCGTGAGGTAAATTACTTCACAAAACACATCTGAACTGTTGGAATTGACAACCAATGAAAATGTTACTTTCATTTTCTACTTTTATTACCTGACATTTGATTGGTTATATACTTGAATATATATAAAGGAAGAGAAGAAAACACAGCCATTTTGACTACTACTTCTTGTTGTACAACACCTTTTAATAGCTTCCAAAAACTTCAACTTCTTTGTGAAGGTAAGATATAATTTTTAAAAACGAAATATATTGTGCACTATAACTTAATATAATAGAATTTTTCTGCTACGTATACACTATCCCTCTGTAGTAGTAATGTATTTAGATAGACTTCTCTGTTATAGTTATGAATGGAGTTAGGCTTGTCTTGGTTAAATCACATACACTTTTTTATAGTCCTATTTCCACTCTGATACTATACACTGCCAAAAGATAAATTCACTGATAAAAAATGACTATCTAAAATTAATCCCAACAGTGCCCTATCTCTACTAATATATATTTTCTTATTCAAAATTTCAGGCAAAATGGAAGGCGAACAACAAATTTCATTTTCGATTGAACTGAAGGAGAGCAGCCAAGACAAACTTGATGACTTTATGGATGACAGTAGAGACCACGAACTTCTACAATGTGTTGAAGCAGTAGACAACTTGCTTGAAAATGAAAAACAATTACACCCTATAATAAATTATGACATTTCTGACAATGAAATGTTAGAAAATTTAATAAAGTATGAAAAACAATGAAAATAACAAAAATAACTTTAAAAATAAAGACAACAAAAAAAAAAAGAAAAAAAACCAAACAATTAACATACAGTCTTTGAAAAGTGTATCATTCTATTATCCTTATAGTACGCTGCCCAGAACGCTTTCCGGTTCGCGTACTAGACGCTCATCGCGAAAAAAAAAAATATATATATTTTTTTGGACCCTGCTGGGCCCTTTTAAAAACACCACATAAAACCTAGGGGGTCAGGGAGGATCTACTATGCCCCCTTATGGAAATTTCCCTCTTTGTTTTGGCCTCCTCTTGTCTCTCGATCCTACCGAGAGAGAAGATGGCGGCTGCACCGGACTGTTTAGAATGTTGTCAGACACCGAAGAGCCAATCAGCTTTCCGTGCGCAAAGTTCCGATAAGCGAAAAGTACGCGAACCGGAGCGCTGTTACAGATATATATCTTGATTTAAACGTTAATTTCTCAAAATCCACTGAAGCACATATATTGAGACCTAGCAAAGGCACATCGGGCTAACAGTCCCTACAATTTTGCCAAGTTTCGTGCAAATCCATTCAGCCGTTCGGGCTAAAAGTGAGTCCAACCGCCCTATGGAAATTAACATGGGAAAAACGCGTTTTGGGACCCCCCTTTTTTCTCGGCCCCCCCTTGATGAAACCCCCCCAAATTTTCAAGGGCTGCTCAGAAACAAAATGTGCCATTTTCCTGAAAATTTCAGCCAATTCCGTCCACAAACGCCAAAGTTATTAGACATAGAATTTTCAGAAATCCCATAGGGAAAAAATCCTAACTATATATACCTACTGGCGACCGCCAGTAGGTAATATATATATATATATATATTTATTTTTTTTGTTTTGCTACCGGTCCGCGCACCGGGTAGCTTCCCGTTAGCTCAATTTGGTTCCGCGACCTGGTCTGCGAACCGGTAAACGTTCCGTTAGCACAACTGCCGCGCAAGAAAACAACATTGTGACGCGTCGCGTAAACGCGACGTATCGCGTTGCCGCGTAATGCGTCTTATAACGCGCCGCGTTAGCGCACCCGGATGCGTTCTGGAACGCGAACCGAGGCGCGAAGCGCAGCTCCCCGGAAGCGCTCCGGGTGCGTAGCGGGACGCGTAACGTAAGCATAACAGGTCATGTGACTTGTTCATAAAACTTTTCATTGGTTCATTTTACTTTTGGTTTCCTAATGATGTAAGGCTAGGTCATGTGACCTGAAAATAACACTTTTCATTGGTTTATTACATTTTTTTTCACAAATGATGAAAACCCCACCATTTATCCTCACTCTGACTTTCATTTTTTTGAGAGAAAGACCTACTTTCAAAATTTGGAAAAATGGCAAGTGTTGTAGCTGCAGCTGCTGGAGGTACTCCACCACCACCACCACCACCAAAAAAGGATGGACCACCTCCTCAGGTCCTCCTTAATCAAGAGGAGGAAGAAGAGGAAGAAGAGCAAGAGGAGCAAGTGAGCAGGCTGTTTTTACCGGAAGTACCAAGGAGGTCCTATGTGAAAGTAAATTACATCTGGCAATTCTTCACATATCCCCAAGGACAAAAAAAAGTAAATGCCCGGTATGTCACATGTTTGATCTGTGACAAAGAACTATCCTGAGGAACAGATAAAAAATACAGCTATGGGAATTATACCATGCATCGCCACATGGAGAGGTGGCACCCTATTAATTACAGTGCTGCACAGTTACGTGACCTACAGGAAAACCCCCCCCCTGTGGCGAGTACATCAGCTGAACAGGCAGTGATGGGACCAGAGGCGAGGGAGACAGTCCCAAACATACAGATGAACTTTGGTGATATGAAGCATACCTGTATTTTTTGCGGCAAATTGATTTCCTATGGGGAGAAAAGTATAACTCTCATCAACACAGCTTATGAAAATCATAAATGTCCAAAACGGCCCAGAAAATAAATTATCTTTTTTTTTTGTTGCTCCTGTTGTGCCCTTTTTAATGACTGATTTTCGTTCCCCCCCCCAAAAAAAACAAAAAAAATATAAAACCGTTCATAAAATACAAAAAAAGTAAAAAAATGTTCATAAAAATAATTATTTTTTTAAAACAACAAAAAAAGTTCTTTTCAGAACTACCTCCCATTTATAAAAAATTGCTAGAATGTTTAGCACTCTGGCAACCTCTTTTTCTTTTTATTCGCTTCCCGGTTCGCGCGCCAGTATGCGAACCGGAAGCGAAACAAAAAAAAAAAAAAAGGAAGAGTGAGTATAAGGGAAGGAAACAGAGAGAAAAGGAATGAGGGAAGTAGCAAAGGCAGGAAAGTGAGGGTTAAAGAAATGAAGCAGTGGAACTAATAAAAGTTAAATGTGATAGAGATGTAACGGAAAGAGTACTAAACACTTATTTATAATTGTCGTTAACTTAGTCAATTGTTATTTTTATACTTTCAATCTGTGAAAGAAAGAACAAAAATTTTAAAATTGATAGAAGGTAGTAAAAGATGAGTGAGCATGAGACAAGATGAGTACATATTAAAAATCACAATTCAAAGTACAGAATTAATTATACATATTAAAAGGTTTATTTTTGCTGTTCTCAGAATATATCAAATTTCACTAAAAACAGTGAGTTGAAGGTATTCATCATATAACAGCGGGGAAAAAAAATACAATCAACATGATTGTGTTTAAAAAACCCATATAATATAACCAATCAGAAATCAGAACTCCTCAAAAGTAACTTACTTTCCATGACGTCAAAGGATGTCCTATGAACAGCTTATACTCTGTTGTGCTGTTATTATTTTCTGCCCGCCACTTTCTGAAAGATAAGCTCCATCATTTTTAACAAAAATGTGACATACAAAGCAATTTAAAACAGCACACTAAATTATATCAACACCTAGAATCATTATAGTCCAGTTACCTACCCTAAATTCTCACTTCTGAAAACAAGTCAAAAGGCAACATTGCTTCATAGACAAATGGCAATCATTGCCGAAAGACCAGCCTTTTTTACATTTCAAATAAGCTGTGTAATATCCTGATGTTGTCAAAGGACCATCATGTCATATAATAGCAGCAGTTACAAGTGTTCTTCCTGAAATCGATGACTGTGTACCCAAAACATTTTTAATTAGTCTTGACAACTTATTTACATCCGGTTTATATAGTTGGAATTGCAAAATGACATTTCACCCATAAGTTTCTATAAATAATGTGGACAGTATTGCAGACTTACATTACCTCTACTCCTTGTTTGGATCTGCTGCTTGAATTAGCTTATTAAAACAAACAGTTTTCGCTCTGTACTACACTTTTCACAAGGCTATATAGTGTAGGAGCCATTAGAACCTCTTGAAATTCCTCAGAACAAATCCCGAGATTCCTTCCCTAAAATTTTGGTTGTAAGAACACCAGGTAAGAATTTTTAAGGTGAAAAGGCAATCTTTTTTTGAAAGTTAAAACAGAATCATTGCAGAATGACCAGCCGTTTCCAGACTTCAAATAAGTTGTGTAATGTCCTGATGTTGTTGAAGGACCCTCATGATATATAATTGCTGCAGTTAGAAAAGTCCTTCCTGATATTAACAACTGAGAAGCCACAACATTTTTAATTAAAGTTGTCAATTTTGTTCCATCAGGCCTAAATCGTTGGAACATTAAAATGACATACTGGCCATATCTTCGTATAAATAATGTGGACAGCATTGCAGACTTACATTGGCTACACTCCATGTTTTGATCGGCTGCTTTTACTAGCTTATTAAAGGATACCGGTTTACTGTCTGGCAAAGTTAAATATATAAATCTTTCTGAGTCTACACTAGTAGTACTTGATAACGTACAATTCTCGCAGTCATGCTGCCATTGATAAGAAAGGCCAAACAGATGATCTACATCTACACCTTCATCTTGCAATACATTAGGCATATACATTAAAAACTTCTGACAATCTTGCTGAATATTTTGAGAGAATTGTGTTTGACCTGAACATTTGTCTAACAGATTTCGAATTTCAGACACACTTTCTACTCTTGTTCTATCAGTGCTACATTTCTCTAACACAGAATTCAACAAACAGCAAAAACTTTGATCCGAATTGATCACAATCTGTTCTTTTAAAGTTTCTACAGAAAAGACAACATTAACCACTACATTAGCATAGCAGTTGACACCAGAACTATTTTCAAATTGAAAACCAACAACATCTTCAACAGAATTCATTTTCTTTCTGCTTACAATTTTGGGTTCATTGACTTTTGGTCTTTTTGCTACAACCTCCCTACTATTACTGATATTTCTTCGTTTCCGGCCTACCACACGTTTCTCAAACAAAGGATATTGAGGCAAATGGGGTGCATACTCTCTTCTTAACCTATTGTATTCCTTAACACAATCTAGATCCGCACAAATGTTTGTGACATCACACTCAATCAAGACCAATCCCGATAAAATTCTGACTCGTGACAATGCTACATAAGCCATACCCTCTTTGAACACAGAACTACCAATATTCACCAAAGCACTGTCTACACTTAAACCTTGTGATTTATGGATTGTCACCGCATATGCCAAGCAAACAGGAAATTGCTTACGGCGAACATATAAGTCCTTTACAAGAAAAAACCTAGCTGTGCAACGACCAATTAGCTGTACTTACTCAATGCCATCAAATTTAATTTTAAAAAATTCAATTCCATCTCTATTTCTGTATTTCTCAAAATCAACAACATTACCCATTGATCCATTTACCAGACCTCTTTCAACATGTAAATTCCTTCTCAAAATGATACGGCAATTTAAGCACACATTAAGAGTCTTTTCAAAACCGGCAGTTTTAGATATAGTCTTCTCTAATGAATCCAATTTAGATTTCAAATTCTCAGACAAAATAATTGTTGCTCCCATAGGCTCTATTCTGTCATTAGCTTCCAGTTTCACAATCTCTTGGTTTTCTAAATTCAACATTTTGTTGTTGAAGATGGAACATTCTGCAAGAGTTGGCATCAAACATATTCCAGATTTCTTCTCAGTAATTTTCTGAAAAATATTCTCTGGCAGAACGCCTTCTTCTGGATACAAATTTGACAGTAATCGTGCATGTAAAGCTTCTTTCCCACGCTCAGTCACTTTCCCGATTCTAGCATCTTGTAGAATATTCTTGTAATCTTCATCCTTCGCCTGACGCATATTTTCACGCAGCTCAGCATAATTGAAGTTTAACCATATGTTAACGTTGCCAATGCTCCCTAGGCACTTCCTGGTATCTTCATGCGTAAGCAGTTTAAACACTGGTTGTCCTTTCACTGGTGTCAGCTGCAGAAGATCACCGAAAACAATGATGTGTTTGCCACCAAATAACACATCATACTCTGTTTTAAGAACTTCCTGCATTCTCAAATGCACAAAGACAAGCATGACATTGGAAACCATGCTTACTTCGTCAATGATAAGAAGTTTCATCTTCTTTAGGACTCTAGATACTTCACAACAAGCATCTCTCGATAACTTGTGGTATTGTAATTTGTTATCATGCTCCACTGGCAGCATCAGTAGTCGATGCAAAGTAATACCTTTAATGTTATGTGCTGCCAGTCCAGTTGGAGCGGTGACAACACAAGACAGCGATGACTCAGTTCTTTTCTGCAGATAACATGAAATTGCTTTAATGAGGAAACTTTTTCCAGTTCCTGCTTCTCCACTCACGTACAGTCGAACAGGCTTCAACGAAGTACATGAGCACTCTTTCTTCTCATGACTTTATCCATGATCAATTTGGCTGGTAACTTCGTCATATATTTTCCTCTGCTCAACGTTGAGTTGTCTTTCCAAATCTTCTAAGTTAACCGCATCCTCCTGAGCATGTGCCATGGCTCTTTCCACTTCAATCATGGCAGTGGCAGCTTCATTTTCGATAACTGGTCCTCCTAGTGGATCCGGACTCAATGAAACAGAACTCTGACTGTCCTGAGAACTGTCTCTAGCAATCTCGGCTGCAATTGTTGCTTCCTGCTCGATTTCTGCATTCAACATTTCTAGATATTTTGGAAAAACAGGACATTCTATGGACTCCTTGGCTGCATTGAAAGAGTCTTCGTAACAGAGGAAATCTCCAAGCAGTTCCTCTTCTGCACGCCAAGGCTTGAAAAGTTGCAAAAGAGCTAAATAGAAAAACTCTTTTCTTTCTGGAGATTCGCAATCCAATTTTCGATGATTTACCAATAGACATTTTCTTTGCTTGACCAGACATCCCTCACTTCCAATTACAGCATACACTCCTTTATCAATATCTTCTTTGATGTTCCTCTTGAAAATGTAATTTTGTAGAACCTCATACAGACAAACATTCTCCAGGTGACTGCTTCTGTTTGGATAATATGTATCCAACATGTTGGTCTTCAAAATATCTGTACTGCTTGGCTCCTTCTCGGCCAAATACTCAATTTCCCGTACAGGCTTCAGAACTCGATTACGCGTTGCAGCAAGACCAAGACTTGCCCAAATGATACTCCTAGATTTGGCATAAAGACTTGCTGAAGATAACCGGTCAGAACATTTGTAAGCTCTGATTTCTTGATGCGACAACATCTTCAGACTGAAACTGTACAACTTCTTACTGAGGCTCTTTCCATAGGAAATGTCCTCCCACATATCCTTGAGTTCTGTCTTTTCTTTTTTTGTGATGTAAGACGTCACATACCGAGCCACAGCCATACAGTTGTCAGCCACAAACTGTATATCCATGTTAGCATTCCACATGGACAAAATCACTGGGTTGTAGTCGTTGATGTTCTTGGCCTCTTCATTCCTTTTCAAATTGTATGTATTTTTGGGTGATTTCCTCGTCACATTATGTCGCAGCAAAGACATCAAATTGTTCACTCTTCCTTTAGATATCACCGATCGTGGAAATCCAAAACAACATTTTGTATAGTACTTGTTCTTGTTTCTGAATTTACGACGACAGTACTTTCCACAACGATGGCTTTGAAACCGTAAAACTTGTTCTCTTAGACTTTTGTCTTCCTTTGTCTTTGGAACAGCACATGTAGAATACTGTTCTATGAAATTCATCACTAAGTCATCCGGATCTGTTCCAAATTTGGGTGCATCTTTGATCCATAGCAGCATATGTATATGAGGAGCACCTCTTGCTTGATACTCCTTTCTCCAGAAGAAATCCAACACCTCTCCAAGAGGTGGATTTTTCTTGTTCGTGATGAAAGACATCATAGCTTCAAATCTATGATTGAAGTACCTGCATACATTCACTGGATCCAAAGAGCACAGTTCTCCGGGTGTCTTGAATTCAATATTTTCAATGTTTCCATTTGCCTCTCGTAGAAATTCAAGTAAGTCTTCCCAGCCATACTCAGCACAGCTGAGAGTGAGGAACCATTTGCGAGTTCCTAAGTTCCTCAGCATACATTTTAAGTCACCATAACGACGGTACCAATACTCATTAGTACGACGCTGACATGCCATCAGATTAATCAGATGAGAATCCAAAATACTGTCTTGCACATTCACTTTATCCATAAAGTCCCTTGCTGAGATATTTCGCAGTTCTACACCACTTTTCAGGATGTGGTTCACTGCGTAAGACAGTCCAGACAGATCACTTTCAAACAGTAGATGAAACAAATAGGGAATGCATTGACGAAACCTAGGATCTTCTGCATACAATCGTAAAGTCCGGTACTCAGAAGCAGGAATTTGATCAGGTCGCTCATCATATCATCCTCCTCGACCTGTGGGAAATAACTGTGGAAAACACGAGCTTCCAAACTTTCCTCCCAAACACTAATGGGACTCCCTTTGGCTTGTTTCATTTGAAACAACTCAATAGCATTCCCCATGACTTCCTTGAAATGCAAAGGATGAACACTATAATGTTCATATATTTCTTCATTTTTAGAGGCTTCTACTTTCTCAATTTGTCCAGCACACAATTCGCTGTCTTCTTCTTCACTTACTTCCTCTTCTGCAACACATACATTCTTGTAGTACTCATTGTCTTTTTATCAAATACAATGTTGCCTTTTTGACTTTCCTAACATCCACTAAATCTTGCCAGATTTTCTTACTCTTTGTCAGAACCCCATTAACTAGGATAACCAGAGGTTCCTCTTCCACTTTCTCTACTCTAATTGTATTAATGTTTTTCTTCAAATCTAAAGGCAAATAAACAACTCTTCCCTTTACTCCTCTCTGTAAATCTGATGGAGGCAATTTCCCTGTCTTTGGCTCCATTCGTACAATAGCCTGAAATGGATGCACACTTTGAATCAAAATAGATTCATAAGTATTTAAATCCTTCAATTCAGAAGGAATGTTAACGAATTCCAGATTATTATGAACCGCTCTAGCAGGCATCCGATTTTGGTTTAATTTATTAAAACAATAAGTACACATACGTTGGTCCGATCCCAAATCAAAACAATTTTCTACCATCAAGTATGTGGCAAAATCCTTCCATTCACTATTGTTTTCCATTTCACTTTTTGCATATAAATCCACTAACTTAGTCTGATTCTTATAATAAGTCTGTCGACAACACACACAAGTGAAATTAGGCCTCTCACTTGATTTCACCTGAAAGATGGAAATTTCCTTGTGAAACTTATCTATATTAGAAATCTGTACACTCTCCTCCACATTACCTTCTTCTACTGGGTCAATTTCAACATTGTTCTCTTTACTAGCAAAGTAACAGAACTCAATTTCTTCACAAATATTCTTCACATGTAGTTCTGAACCATGCAAAAGAGCACTGCTCAATTGTTTAAGCATAATTGCTGGACTCTTAGCATAATACAACATTCTCACTAATTTCCTCACTTTATTATGATGCACTGCTAGCATCCTGAAATGATGAAAAACTCTCTGGCATACTCTTCTGGAAAGACAAGCCAGTGAATGCCCATGCAAACCTGTTACTTCTCTCACTCTGCAAGGATCTAATTCTTGCAACAACTTCATTTTTTGTTTTAAACTTTTCTTATTAAATGTACGAACAAAATCACAAAGCAAATTGATGGAATCCTGTCGCACACTACAAATACTACTATACTTCCAGGTGTACACTAGACCCTTAGGATGTCTTCCTAAAACCTCATCACCTAACACCTCTTCTGCATCTGCAGACACAAGTTTTTCTTTTTCAACCGGACAACCACCTTTCACCTCATATGCTCGACCACTGGTGTCAACTGCATGCACCAAATCATTGTCCTGGAAGTAACTCTCCTCATTGAAAAATGCCTCACAACTTGAACTATGCATCCATTCTCCTGAGAAAACTTCACAAAAATTACTACGATTACCTACTCTCTTCTATCTACTATTTGATTTGAAATCATAAATTACCTTGTTTAGTTTCGTAATTCTATTAATTACCAAAATATATAACTTTCGCTTAATTTCGAAAGCCTGATCAATAATTTTCTCTACATTTTTCTTTTTCTTATAAAATGCCACTTTCTGTTGGCCTTTCTTAATATTTTTTAACAAATTGACAATTATCCTGTTGCGGAACATTCGCCTACAAATGTCCCTGAATTGATTTTCCCTTCTACTGCCATGCACAGAGTTATCTCCTGCTCTAGCAGAAACTTTTTTGACGGGCCTTTCCTTTTCCTTTAAATTGTCTCTCTTCTTCTGCACTAAAACATGTTCTATAGTGGTATTTTTTTGTCTGCAAATTCTTTTTAAAAATGATTTCATTTTCTTACCCGGAGCTTTTTTGGCGACTTGAAACGGTTTTATAGTAGAGGACTGCTGCAAATCTTTACCAAGGTGGAGTGTAAGTCGCTTTGCTTCTTTTTGTTTCCTCTGCCTTGAGGGCATTTTTAAATTTATCAAAAGATCTTCAGTTAAATCTGTGGAAAAATGTTTAAAAATTTTTTATTAACCACTATTACCAAACAGTTAACCAATAACTAGTTGTCAATTCTACCTACAGTAATTTAACAACATAGACAAATTTAAAAATCTCAAATAGTAGCAATGGAATGGAATGCTTCTACATATGACCTGTGCTCTTTTATATGTTAATCTCAACTAATTTTGAGACTCTATTTCACAGTTATATTAAAAACACTTCACACAGGGTGTTTTTAAAAACTTTTATATAATTTTAAATCAACATCTACAGATTGTTCCTCATCTAGAGATTGTTCCACATCTAGAGATTGCACCACATCAGACATTGTTGATGTTATTGTTATTGACTTAAAATTGCCAAGCACACATGAAGGCATATTTACAAGGCCCTTGCACCAGGGGGACGTGACTTAACATTGCCAAGCACACATGGGGGCATATTTACAAGGCCCTTGCACCAGGGGGAAGTGACTTAAAATTGCCAAGCACACATGGGGCGTATTTACAAGGCCCTTGCACCAGGGGAAAGTGACTTAAAATTGCCAAGCAGACTTGAGGGCGTATTTACAACGCTCTTGCACCAGGGGGAAGTGAGTTAAAATTGCCAAGCACACACGAGGGCGTATTTACAATGCCCTTGCACCAGGAGAAAGTGACTTCAAATGGCCAAGCACACATGAGGGCGTATTTACAAGGCCCTTGCACCAGGGGGAAGTGACTTAAAATTGCCAAGCACACATGAGGGCGTATTTACAAGGCCCTTGCACCAGCATAAGGTGTGGCCTATCCAGAGGTATGCTGGATTGTCTGGCAGCCATGGTAAAACCAAGAAATATCCAGGAGCAAAAAGGCCGGTCTTGCAGTCACAAAAGTTTGTTTGAGGTGAGGCCTACTCAGGGTTGCAGATGAAATTTAGGCTTGTTGAAGAGTACAGAGGAGATAATACTTGTGCAGGCCTACAGATGAAGTGAGTCATGTCCACTGCACTCTTGAACAAAGGCTAGACCTCCTCTGTCTCCCTGGACAGGCCTAAACCTCATCTGCACAATGTGATTAGTAATGTTAGGAAACACAGGTGATGTAATTGAAAAACGTGCAAATATTTTTGCACATTTCACAATCACATTACCTGTGTTTCCTCAGCTTAGGTATCTCATTAAGCAGATATAGTCTAGCATATCCAAGAGTACGCAGAAGGTGAGGACTGTATGCAGCAGTGCAATGTACATAATTCTCCTCCTTTGACAATTACAGAAGCCTCAGCATAACCATGCCCCCTAAACAGTCCTAAATATATATCATTATTATCATAGTGACTATGAAACTCTAGCAGTACATATTGTGAAACCTAAATGACTTCAAGAAACGAGTTTTTAAACCGACAAACAAGCAAATTATTCTCCCATATTCATGTTGGGAAGTGAAATATTTATTTAAAAAAGCAGACCCCATGTTGTCCTTCTCATAAATTTGAAAAGTATTTTTTTTTAAAAACGTTTTTCTGGTCATAATTTGAAAACACAGCACAGCTCCTATGTACAAGCACACCCTAGCTGGCTTCCTTATTTTCTCCAAAAAGCATACTAATCTCTTTCTAAATTAAAGGAATCTTTTCTCACCTTAGCACGATTTTTAAACACATCATGTAAGCAAATTAGTCTCCCAGATTCATGGGAGAAGTAACTTAAAATTGTCTAGCACACATAGGGGCGTATTTACAAGGCACATGCACCAGGGGAAAATGACTTAAATTTGCAAAGCACTCATGAGGGTGTATTTACAAGGACCTTGCACCACCTTTAAAGTCACTTTTAAAATGGGGAAAATGACGTGAATGTGCCTCATAAGCCTTGTAAATATACCCCCATGTTGACTATGTAACTCTTGCAGAACATATTGTGAAACCTAAATGACTTCAAGATACGAGTTTTTAAACCAACAAACAAGCAAATTATTCTCCCATATTCATGATGGGAAGTGAAATATTTATTTAAAAAAACAGACCTCATGTTGTCCTTCTCATAATTGTGAAAAGCATTTCTTTTTAAAAAAAAAAAACGATTTTCTGGTCATAATTTGAAAACACAGCACAGCTCCTATGTACAAGCACACCCTGTCAGTACTAATACTTCACATTATCTATAATTATAATTTGTCAAATAAGCAAAATCTTTTTGGAAAAAATAATGAAAACACTTGACACAAAACAACATTTTAAATGCACAGCTGGCTTCCTTATTTTCTCCATAAACTATACTAGTCTCTATCTAAATTAAATGAATTTTTTCTCACCTTAGCAAATGCTTTTTGAATTTCAAAACAGTCTCAGACACACACCAATTTTTCTTTAGCAGAGCAAAGGGTATGCACTCCAGAGGCTGCAACCAAAAAAGGCACAGACATGCTGTTTTTCATCACACATATCTCTCATGTCACCCAATCAAAACTCTTCCCTCACTTTTTTCAAATCAACAGCCTTTCTGCCCTTTTTCCATAGCAACTACCTCCTGAAAGACCTCCCATGTTTACAAGTTCACACAACAATGTTTCAAATGAACTCTGAACTCTCAGTACACCTGCTAATCCACTGCAATGTTTCTTAAAATCATTTTTTCTTAACCATTCAAATTACATCTTTCAAAGAACACATCCATTCACCCTAACTTTCTGTTTTCAGAAATGGAAATCCACCAATCACTGCTAGTGAATCATTAGCAGTGAAACTCCACAGTTTTTTTTCTTTACAAACTCCTACTGTTTCAACTGCCATTTCATTCCCACACTTCATCTGACTGCAGCAGAACCTCCTCTCACCATGTTTTCTGTCTGGATTCTTGGACATAGCTACATCCACTGGGCACACAGGTATGCTGATAACAGAAATTTACACAACCTCAATTTACAAAATGTGGAAATCAAATGGATTGGCCAAAGAGGATTGAGATGTCACCAGTTCATACCTTTGGTGACAACCTTTTTACATTTGCCAAACCCTGACCTCATAATAGTGCACTGTGGAGGAAATGATTTGGGCACTTTGACTGGGATAGGTCTGGAAATGCTTTTAAAGGACACCTTTGAGCAATTGATGTCACTTTTTCCTCAAACTGCCTTGGTATATTCCAATAGATGCCAAAGACAGAAATGGAGGTGGTCCAATCAATTTTGTCCACAAATTGAGAAAGCGAGGAAGCATGTAAATAAGTCTGTTTCAGCTTACATGAGAGACCATGGAATGGGCTCCATCTACAACAATAACTTGCATTACTACATGCAAGATATCTACAGAGGAGATGGTGTGCACTTCTCAGATGAGGGAAACAGAGTTTTCATACAAAATTTAAGACTGTGTATTGGTACCTACTGATAAGTACCTAGAACTTACACAGAACCCAAAAGCTCTTTTCAGAGCTACCTTAACTATAATTACTGTTTTAAAATTTCGAATGTACCTTTTTTCACTAATTTTCACTTATGCTCGCTTTCCGGTTCGCTACCCGGTTCGCGTACCGGCAGCTAACCGCGTGAAAATTATTATTTTTTTTCCGACATATATGAGCCTCATCAGCCACCCTCAGAAAACCTAGGGGGTCAGGATACGTCTCCCGTGCCCCCTTATACCCATTTCCCACATTGTTTTTCCTCCATCTTGTGATTAAATTCGACCGAAACACAAAATGGCGAACTCCCATTACGCTACCGGTGAGCTACCCGGTTCGCGTACCGGGTAGCGCTTCTACCGCGAAAAATCGAAAATTTTAATTTTTTTATTTTTTGCCCCACGGGACCCTTTAATAGCCCCCACATCATTCCTAGGAGGTCAGAAGGGGTCTACCTTGCCCCCTTTCATTAATTTCCCCCTTTGTTTTTCTCCACCTCTTGTCTCTCGATCCTACCGAGAGACAAAATGGCGGCCGGTCCGGACTGTTTAGAATGTTGACAGACACCGGAGAGCCAATCAGCTTCGCTTCACGAAGTTCCGTTACGCGTCAGGTACGTGAACCGGGGCGCTAACCGGAGCGCTGTCACAGATATATCTGTTTTTTAAAACGTTAATTTCTAAAAATCCACTGGAGCACATATATTAAGACATAGCAAAGGCACGTCGGGCAAACCATATCTACAATTTTGCCATGTTTCGTGTAAATCCATTCAACCGTTCGAGCTAAAAGTGATTCCAACCGCCCTATGGAAAAATGAATGGGAAAAACGCGTTTTGGGACCCCCCTTTTTTCTCGGCCCCCCCTTGACGAAACCCCCCCAAATTTTCAGGGGCTGCTCAGAAACAAAATGTGCCATTTTCCTGAAAATTTCAGCCAATTCCGTCCACAAACGCCAAAGCTATTCGACATAGAATTTTCAGAAATCTCATAGGAAAAAAATCCTAACTACATATACCTACTGGCGACTGCCAGTAGGTAATATATCCGTCTATATATAGATACATATATATATATATTGAATGGTGGCAAGTAAGATTGATTGTTAGAACATTTCAAATAGATTGTAATGTATTATCACTTTTTTATTCTTAATGTATTTTCGTTTTTAAAATATAGTTACATTTAATTTGAAATAAAACGATACAAGGGTGATGAAATGCTTGGACTGGATGGGTTTTAAGACAGGCAATCTAAATCCTTATATTTCCTCATGCAAGAGACATATGGCTCCCTGACTTGCTTGCTAATTCAAGCTCCATATCCTATTTCTCTGTTGGAACAAACTATATTGCAAACACATATTGAAAGAAGAGCAAGTTATCCTGTTCTTAGATTAATTTTTAGTCCGTAAGTAAGACATTTGCATGGCCCAAAACGAATGACAGATGACTCCCCTCAGATTTACATCAATGCAAAAGTGAGTAAAGGGTGATTTTAGCAGCGATTGAGTTCTCCATTGAACACGAGAGCATGTTAAACAAACAGCCAAATCATCCGTCAAGAGCAAGCATGCTGTCCACGGAGATCCTAGCCTGCCTCCTGTACTTTGGCCTCAACTGTTTTGTTGGAGGTCTTACCATCTCCTTCATTGTGGCCATAAACATCAAAGAGCTGGTGCAGGGCAAGAAGCTAAATAACATCAATCAGATCCTGGTGTCGATTGCACTGAATAATATTACTTTTTTGTTTGCCTGTCTGGTGGACACTGCGATGTATTATTTTTGATAGAGCCTCTACTATGCCACAAACAGCTTCCGGTTATTCATGTTATTTTTCTCCTAGTTTACCACCATTTCTTCTTGGCTCTCTGGTTGTCGCTGTGTTTTCTACTGCATGAAGATCCTCCCTCTTAACTATGCTCTGGTCTCTTGGTTAAGAATGAGACTTTCTAGTTTGGTGTACGGGATGCTCTTTGTAGCAACAATGGCCTCCTTGGTCCTCTGTCTGCCTGCATTCTGGGAGATGTCTACAGCCTTTCATGAAAATATAACTGCCAATGGGACAGGGGCTAATGGGGGTGCAATCAGTTTGGAATTTTCCATACTCTTTGGCTGTTAGCATCCTTGGGTTCTGCCTTCCTTTCCTCTTTGGTGTCCTCTCAATTATACTCATTATTGTGTTTTTGTACAGACATACACATCACATGAACCAAAACAGATGCCAAGTCAGTCAACCTCGACTGGAGGCTCTGTCCAGAGAGGTCAAGACTATGATCAACCTTCTCCTCCTATATTTCTTGTCCTACTCGGACAACACCTTCTTGATATTCACTGTGTTTTCAAATAAAGGCTGCTGGAATATAGTGTTATACACTCGGATGGTTTCATACCCCACAGCTCAGTCTACCATTTTGATTCATGGCAACTGGAAGTTGACGCAAGAAGGAAAAAAGATGTTCTGTTGTTCCTGCAGTGGCTGGAGAAACAGTTCTACTGCAGTATTTCTTGAGAATCTAGGCTCACATGAATCAAAAAGGATTTCTCTTTATTAAGTCCTGAGAACCCCTTGGGGTCCTGGGGTCCTGGTCACATTTTATGTCCTACGCGTTTAGGTGAAATAAAGTGCAATGTGCCTAAATTTAAATAATGGGATCTATTTTTCATCTTTTCTAGTTATGGTGATACATACACAGTGGCATCTAACCATGAAACACTTTTTTCCAAGAGCAGCTTTCTCTTCTGGTCAAGTCGGTAATACTTCTGAAATTGAATCTCAGTTAGTATGTTCTACATGCAGTAATTGGGGGTGTAAATTTTGCAATGGGTAATTCAATCTAATAGCCATGCACAAACGTGCATCCAGGAGGAATCCTAAGTCACAGTCTAGTACCTAGTTTCAGCTTCAAGAGACCTGGGAACTGAGACCATGGCCTCAACCTAACCATGTCAGACGTGGTGGCACAGTCTAGAAATGCCTGCTTGCTTCTTGGCATAACAAGCGGCAGTCTCAGGAAGATGCAGTAAATGCTGAAGATAGATGCATCAGGAAGTCCTTGGCACGACATAGGGAAACAGTTAATCAACAAATGCATAATGCTGTTCAGGCTCACAACCCTCAGACAGTTCTCAGCGCTCCATGAACTGTGTCTCTTGTACCAACAGCAGCAGCAGGGAAACGCATGAGCTTCAGGAGTGCCTCTTGAGTGAGAAAAGTCGACTGCAATTGGCAATAATTGCAACCTCCTATTATTGTCTAGCTTGGTGCTTACAATTTGCTAACTAAAGCTCTTGCTTAAGAGGACAGGTTCCCCTCTCTTGGTCAGTCCACCTTCCGAGGCTTTCAGTGTCAGTAGCACAAACTTTCTTCCTCAGTCCTTCGGTTATTACCCTTACTATTAGGGCGAAGACAGGATCCTATATCTAGGCCTCACCTTCTTCTACAATGGTGTGCAGATCTCCAATGAGCTTAAAAGTGTATTTTCTTTTTTAGCTTTCCCATCCTGATAGCAACTGGTTTCAGGTGAATTGTCTTCCTGATTTTGTTTTATTTCAAATCAGTCAATCCTTCCTTCTCTGCACAAATAACAAGGCGAGGTGTGTGTGTAAGAGGAATGTAGGCTGGCCTTGCACAGTGATAATTTCTTTCTGTATCTGTGTTCAAGCTAGTTTACAGACTGGACTGTTGGATCTGTTTTTTTTCTCAGCCAATAAACAACAAAATGTATCTCTTTTCAATCCCCTAGATTGGGTATTTGAAGCCAGACAGTTGCATTTGATTGTGCAAAACAGTCTAGGCGGAGGGAGTACTTGAGAAGAGCAGCATAATGGGAAAATGCAGGGAGGTAAGATACACCACTCTCGGACCACTACCAGCCCTTTGGAGGAGCTAATCAACCTAGGAACTTTGGGGCATATTATCAAGAAAGGGCCTTACATTATCGCCGCTTTTATCGGCAGGAAACTGCCGATAAAGCGGTGATAATGGGCTTGATAATATGCTTTATGAATTCCATTTGAAGCCCATGTTAGATGTGAAAACATGTAACATGGGCTTCGATTGGAATTCCATAGAGCATATTATCAAGCCCATTATCGCCGCTTTATCAGCAGTTTCCTGCCGATAAAAGAGGCGATAATGTAACGGTCTTTCTTGATAATATGCCCCATTATTACTATGAGTGGTAGGCAACAACGATACACTACTTCTTCCCTTCAGAGACGCTCATACAAACTACATATTTAATGAGTGTCTTTAGCAGGGGGCAGTCTGTAGTCATCCACTGGAATGCAGAATAAATGGTTCATAGCTCACTATTGGAATCAGCAGTCACACAGTATTAGTCGTACTATAGCCTGGGTATGGGGACAGGGACCACCCACATCAATAACACCCATTTTGATTGACATCAAATCCCTAATAAAGTCAAGCACTTTTGTCAAGCAACATGCCACAACCAGATAGAGCCAGGGGCGTGACAAATACCCTTGCAATGCAGGGGCCCCTCAACCCTTCAAGGGGGCCCATCATTTTGCATTACACCACTGGGTAGAGATCATGCAAAGAAACTTGTCACACAACTAACTCTCCTTCACAAGAAAATGTACTGTGTCTGCAAGAACGTCTGCAAGAACGTCCAAATAGAGCAGATTATCACACAGACCCAGCAATTGTAACTCGCATTTTTAGGTTAGATTTAATTTGCTTGAAAATAATAGTTAATACAGGCATGCTTCAGTTAACTTAACTTGGCCGCACCATGCAGCATTGATGAAATGCTTCACAGAAGTGCACAATTATTTTAGGTGTACAAGCATCTCACATGCATGTGTATTTCTCTCTTTCTGAAAATCAACAAAAATACAACTTCAGCATGGTTTCTGTGTTAAACAAATGTATAATAATTTCTCTTTTATCCCGAGGGAAGGGGAAAGGATGTGCTTCTATTACAAGCTGAAGGGCACTTAGCCGAGCTCTGCTGGTAGTTCAACAATCTATTGTATTCCTGTGTTTCACAATATACGATTTCCTCTACCAAATAACTTTTTCAGAGCTTTTACCAATACGATGCTTTAGGAAGTTAGGAGTTTCTACTAGTGTTGTGCCAACTGATAGATAAATGGATTGTAATGAATCAAACATTTTGAATCCAACCCTTCTGTGTAATGTTATGTTATGCTATCGACGTGTGTGCACATTTGTACACATTATACTTTTAGCTCAAACGCAGTGAGCAGTGATCTTTTATGTGGCTTTTGGAGACAGACCTAAGGTCAGCTTGCTTTACTAATTCGCTTGATTTATTAACTAACCACTTTTACTTTCTGTATTGATACTACAGTTTCGAATAAATCCACAGTTATTAACTTGGAAATTTTGTCATGTGCAGGTTTTATTAATAGCCTTGGGCTATGTCTATAAGAGACACAGACAATACCATTCCTGCATAACAACCCTTTAATTTCTTAATTACAGCTTCACATTGCTGAGACAGATACAAATTTAAGAGTTAACAATTGGACAATCAACTAGAGAGATAGGAGCACTCAGTATACAGTCCCCATTGTCTATTTTGGCATCCACAGATTCATGGCAGAGCTATTTTCAAACAACCCAATTGACAGGTCTCAAAAGAGGATTGTTTTGAGAATTGTCATTACAAGGTGCTATGGATTCACAGCTATGTGTGCATCCTTTGTAATGGAAAGAAATGTTGGGAAATTTATGGGGAGTACACCTGAACGGCTGGAAGAATTATCCAGCAGGATGGTGGCAGAACTGCACAACAGCCCTTAAAAATGAGAGATACTTTTTTGTGTCTTTTGGGTCTGCCGACAGACACAACTGCCAATTTGTGAGCCCAGTAACCTTTGAGTACATGTGGATTAAATGGGTACAAGAATAAACAGAGAAAAGTGAAAAGGTGACTGGGGCTGTGTACATTCACCTTGAAAAAGATACATGAGTAAGTGAGCATCGGGCTTCAATTGGCCTACAAACATAAAATAGAGAAGTTGTACCAGTTGTATCCTATTTATGAGGCACAGATCCCAAGGAACAACAATAGCTTGTATATCTGAGGCAACAGCCTAGTAGCCTGATTTGTGTGATTAAATATTGTGCAGAGATGGTTCTGGATCTATGGGGCTGGGACAGAGCATGATCTCAAGCCATGTCCTGCATCTAACAATTGTTGCACATTGTTTAGGAGACTCAACCCTGGTGCCTAAGAACGTGTTGCTCCTAGAAACAGCTGTATACAATTCTAGAGGGTTCTGGGGCTTTGGGGTTTGTTACAAGGCATGTTCTCAGAACTTACTTCTAGAGCCCACTTGTTTTCCAAATTTACTGTGGAGTGTTGTGTGTTAGAAATGGTGGAACACTTTTTTCTCCTGATGAACACCATAAACCTGTGACTTGAGCATTCAAGTGTAGTGAAGTGATTGCAGGTTTAGAATGTTGAGTTCGTATTTACACACTGATTAATAAAGACATGTAAAACTACCCTCCGGGTGTGGCATAGTTATTAGCGAGTACCTGGACTGGGGAGGATGCTACAACTTGCAATGACATAGGGGATAAGTATCCTGTAGATCAACAGTACTCTCCCAGAGTGTTGCTGTGGTCCAGAAAACTGTTTGTGTATGCCACGTGTGCCTCGGTCGAAGTGCAGAATCAACATTGGTGTATTTGAAGTCACAGCGCAACTACAGCCAGTGTGAAGCATTTGACGAAAACTGAAGCTTCACTGAGAAGTCTACATATCGGTGGCTGAAAACTAGATGATAAGGCCACAAGTAGAGGTACTGCAATACTATGCAACTTAATGTAAAATATCATATGGAATGACAATGCTAAGGGCAGGTTTTAGAAAGCGCAGCATTTAGCAACAGCAAGGTGCAAGATATAAACAGTGCTCAGATGCGCTGCAGGGTAGAGATCAACAGGGTCTCAACCACTACGAGGAGATGCTTCAATTCAAAGCCATTGAAATACAAAGACTCTCTACTTACTGGAACCGATCAAAGAGGGTCATCATACTACCGTGCTGGGTGGAGTGCCCCCAGAAGAAGCGTCAGGGTTGTGCTTAAGGAGCTGTCCATACCTAAAGCGGAGAATCTCCAATACTGCCAGGTTGGGCTTAGAACAACTCCTTAGGTCTCTGGAGATTGAAAGCAGAGAGTGGTACTCAGAACAGTGAAAGATCTTGTTTCCATGAAGACCAAAAAATAGGCCACATGTCCTGTGATTCCTAAAGATGATCCAGAGGCCAGCATGTCTCAAGGCCTCAGAGATGATTGCATAAACAAGATCACCATCATCATTCAATACTACCAAAAAGCAAAACATTGGCGACCGATGCACTGCTTGGATAGAGACATTTGAAGATTTCATTGATGCATATTAAAGAAGTTGTTAAAGAAGATCATCAAATATCTTGAGAAACTACATACACTCAGATTAAAGCTGTTTTGAATCTCAAATTCAATCCTGTACTAATTGTAAATTACAAAAGGTACATTTTCAGTCAATAACAAAACAATGGTGAAATCATCAATGAATTTGTTGAGAGACTTGATATGCTCATCAAACACTGTAAGTTAATTGATTTTCAAGATGAGTACGCGATTTGTCTCAGAGTTATCAATGCCTGTGAGAATCTGTTGTTGTAGTTTTTCAATTTTAACCCCAGAATCACACTAATTCAGAATATGTCTGTAGGCCTAGGCCTGTCCTTAACTTACAAGAGGTTTTAGACTTGTCCTGGATCTGGAGGGATGCACCAAGTGAGCACTGCATGGTGACAGCTGAACTACTGTCCCTGTAATGGTTTCCCGTGTGTAGATCAGGGGTGGCACCATGTGTTTTCTATTGATTATAGTCTGACTAGGCCTTTTTACCTCTGCTGTGTGAGTAGAGCCAAGATACCATGCACTGGAGTGTGCGTTTTTGCCAGTGAAGTGTTGGTCAGTACAAAAGTGTATGAATGAACCAGAGTAGCAAAGGGAAGTTGGTTTGATTTTAGAAGCCCTTGGCCAGTTCATGTGCACAAGATGGAGGTGAGGTTGCTTTCCCACAAAGTAGAAGAGCATTGTTTACATTTCTCAGAATGAAGGGAGGGAGTCCAGACACTGAAGTGGGGAATAAGAAGACACAATTCCCCTTAGAAAAATCTGATTCTGTCCTTTCTGATGTAAAGGACTGCTGATGGGTATTGTTGGGACTGCCATTTGATGGATAGTAGGAGTGAAGTGTGGAACTGCAGTGTCTGGTGTGAGGGTGTAAGGGTCCTAAGTGTATTGTCTCCCTAGCCTCTCTACCCACCAATGAACACACCACACACAGAGCGTAGTATTATACATCTTTATTCTGCTGCGAGTAACTGTGAACTCAACATTCTAAAACAAACTTCTATATCATTGCGCTCTGACTCATTCATTATAGCTCTAAAGAGTTTGTTAGGAGTCAAAAGGGTTATGCTCTAATTTTGCAAGACATTGCATCTCCCCCTCTGTTATTATATTCCTGAGTTAGGCCCATATAGCGAAGCAGCTCATTCCTTATATTGTCCTAGAAAATAAAATTTCAGTGGTGAACTTCTGCACACATTTGCATGCACAACAAGGTTGGATTAGTTTCTCTGGAATTACTTTGTTTACACATCCAGTTCGCACAACATTATCACTTTGCCTTGAACATCATGTACTAGGCCTCTGTACGCACTAGGTATAAAAGTTGTCCTATCTTCATCCATGGGCAACAGCGCTATCTACATATCCATAAAATCACTAATCTAATGCGCACATCGCGAAGGATGCTTGTTATTATAAACACTAGGCCTCCCAATAGATTGGTAGAGGAGGCCTTTCTGCTGACACTGAAGGTCCTTGCATGCTGAGAAATCACCACACAACGTCTGCATCGTAGGAGTATGTTAGATTGCCATTTTGCACTTATGCCTGCATATAGTCATTGCTTTAGCACCATGGTAGAAATATATCTACTGTTCACTCTCTTGGTGCTTGTAATCTCCTTTATTTGCTTCTGTCTCCTAATCATTGCAGTGCCTGTAATAATGTTAGTTCAATAAGTATATTGAAAATGTCCCACTGTGTATTCTGTATACTTCTTTGAGAGAAAATAAGCACAAGTGATTCAGTGAAATAAGCACAAGTGATTCAGTGAAAGATTCTTAACTTTTTCCATGATCCCTGAGTGATTAGGGTTGTCATGTTCAGTGTTGCCAGAGTCCATTCGCTCCCTGGTAAGGATAGGGGGGCTTGTGGTGGCACTGTTAGCTAGCTGGTCTATAGGCCAACATATCCTCCAGGGGTGTCCAGGCCAGTCTAGGAACCAAGCCCTTAATTTATGTTGTCCAAACAATGCGCAGATCCCGTGCATTTGTAGGAACTAGATGAAATGGCACCACCAATGTTGGTTTCGTTCTTATTTAAGGGTCAAATATGAGTAGTTCAGTTATGCTTTCTCTGAAACCCCTACTCACATTGAACCAGAGATGTCTGTAGTGGGAAAGGGAATCCGCCTCAGCTTCTTTCAACACACTAGCTGAACCAACTGTAGCAACACGCTTCAAAGTTTTTAGAAGATTTGTGAAGCCGAGCCAAAGTTATGGGCAAAACAATAAATACATTTCCTATGGAAATGAGGTCCTAACTATAACTACCTACTGGTATATATCTCAAATGTATTCTCCTGCACCCTCCAAGCGGCGAAGAAGGAGAGACGGACCACTTGAGTCTTCAGGCAAGATGTTTATTTAAAGACCATTTTTCTCTCAGAAAATCATGCGTTTCGGGCTCGGAAGCCCTGGTTCACATTCAGACCAAAGTCATGCTATTTTTAATGCTGCATAGTGCACGCCCACTTCCACATACTCTGAGTCACATGATCATGGCCAACGAAAACAGACTATATTGTTGTTTACGAGCATAACATCAAGTTTAAATTTTATAAAAGTGTAAACCTTATTTCATATATGACTCAAAACCTATTAAAACGTACATTAATTCATTGTGTTTCAAAATGCCAATGATTCTATAAATATATACTTCTGTATAAATACATTGGTAGAAAATTATTACAGGTTAAATCCTTAGAACCAATAACAATATGAAATGCACCATTTATGGAGACATTTTCTACTTTCTTACATCACAAAATACTGTTATGTGGAGAACCCACTAAAGTGCAAAAAGTGCATAGCAGCAATCAACTAACTGTGCAAAACCGTGCTAATGTGCTTATATCATCAGAATAAAGTGCATCCGTATGATTGAAATAAATATTACTAACAATAAAATGCCATTTAAGGTAATATTGCTAAAACCATATAAATATTATTCATAAAAAATCCATCATACTGTATAAAGGTGCAAATATATTATACAAAAACATGTTCTCAATTCAAGGCATGTGAGGTATTCGGAACCATCCACTGACATGTAATATTTACAACTAGTCATATATCCACTATATATCCACTAAGGTGCAGAAAAAAGGGGGAGAGAGAAAATATATACATGTAAATATGGTATCATTCTCTACGCTAGCACAATTCTGCGGTGTCTGTCAACATATTGTGCTATCTACTCCCAATGGAGAAAAGGAAAAACAAA
Organism: Lissotriton vulgaris; assembly: GCF_964263255.1. Lineage (NCBI taxonomy): Eukaryota > Metazoa > Chordata > Amphibia > Caudata > Salamandridae > Lissotriton > Lissotriton vulgaris. The sequence continues at coordinate 1,207,864,091 of NC_141695.1, forward strand.
GGTAAACATATGAAACTAGAGAAAATTATACATATCTTCTGTTTTATTCAACCAGTTCGGCCATTTACTGTCAAATTCAAGAATCATTCTAGTTTCCAGCTGCCTAAGTTGGTGTTCCCTGTTGCCCCCATGTTGTGGTTTGGAAATAGATCCTACCACAAAGTATTTGAGGCAAGTAACATCATTGTTATGTGATCTTTTAAAGTGATGCGATACTCGGTACCCGGGGTCACTTTGAAGAATGGCACGTAGATGCTGCAAAATCCTTACATGCACCTGCAGCTTTGTACTACCAATGTAGTTAAGGCCACAGGTGCACGTCAGGACATATACGGCAAATTTGGTCCTGCAATTGAAACTCCCCATAATAGCTGTTTCTCTACTACTGAAGGGGGTGCGATAGTGTGTCATGTTAATGCCGAATTTGCAAGCTCTGCAGGTGGAGCATTTTCGAAAGCCCTGAGCAGGTTTAACCTTTTTTTTTCTAATCTCAGGGCTATTTTGTCCAGGATTGCTCCAATACACTTAGCTCTCCTAAAGGTGATCAAGGGAGTAGTAGGCAATCGTGTGTGTAGCACCACTTCAGTGCGTACAATTGGCCAGTTCTTTTTTACTATTGATCTGATTTTTCTTTCCTCGCTGCTGTAGGTTGTAATCAGTCTAGGGACATCTTTGTATGCTGCATCACCACCAGTGGTTAAATCCACAAGTGGAGCATGATTTTCAATGGCACTGCTCTTAAACAGACTCATTATTGGTCGTACACTAGCTTTAGTCATAGATTCAATCAGCAAAGTGTCAGAATATATATATATTGAATGATGGCAAGGGAGATTGTTAGAAAATTTCAAATAGATTGTAATGTGTTATCACTTTTTTATTCTTAATGTATATTCTGTTTTACATTATAGTGATATTTTATCTGAAATAAAACAATACAATGGCGATTAAATGATGAAATGACTGGACTGGATGGATTTTAAGACAGGCAATCTAAATCCTTATATGTCCTCATGCAAGAGACATATGGCTCCCTGACTTGCCTGCCAATGCAAGCTCCATATCCTATTTCTCTGTTGGAACAAATTATATTGCAAAACACATGTTGAAAGAAGAGCCAATTAGCCTGTGCTTTTTTTCATTTTCAATCCCTAAGTAAGGCATTTGCATGGCCCAAAAAAACAGTGACAGATAACTCCCCTAAAATTTACATCAATGCAAAAGCGAGTAAAGGGTGATTTTAGCTGCTATGCAGTTCTCCATTGAACAAGAGAGCTTGTTACACAAACAGCCCAAGCATCCGTTAAGAGCAAGCATGCTGTCCATGGAGAGCCTAGCCTGCCTCTTCTACTTTGTCCTCAACATTTTGTTCGGCGGTTTTACCAATTCCTTCATTGTGGCCGTAAACATCACAGAGCTGGTGCAGGACAAAAAGCTAAAGAACATCAATCAGATCCTGGTGACAATGGCACTGAATAATATTGCTTTTTTGTGTGCCTCTCTGGTGGACACTGCAATGTATTATTTTTGCCGGAGCCTCTACTACGCCACCAACAGCTTCCGGGTATTCATGATTTTATTCGCCTTGTTCCCCACCGTTTCTTCTTGGCTCTCTGGTTGTCTCTGTGTTTTCTACTGCGTGAAGATACTCCCTATTAACTATGCTCTGCTCCCTTGGTTAAGAATGAGACTTCCTAGTTTGGTGTACGGGATGCTCTTTGTGTCAACAATGGGTCCCTTGGTCCTCTCTCTGCCTGCATACTGGGAGACGTCTGCAGCCTTTCTTGAAAATATAACTACCAATGGGACAGAGGCTAATGGGTTGCTAGCAGTTTGGAGTGTTCCATACTCTGCGTCTCTATGTATCCTTGGGTTCTGCCTTCCTTTACTCTTTGGTGTCCTCTCAATTACACTCATTCTTGTGTTTCTGTACAGACATACACATCACATGAGTCAAAACACATGCCACGTCAGTCAACCTCAACTGGAAGCTCTGTCCAGAGCTGTCAAGACTATGATCAGCCTTCTCCTCCTATATGTCTTGTCCTACTTGGTCAACACCTTCTTGATATTTAACATTTTTTTTAATAATGTCTCCTGGAATATAGTGTTACATGCTCTGCTGGTTTCATTTCCCTTAGCTCAGTCTATCGTTTTGATTCGGGGCAACTGGAAGTTGAAGCAAGAAGGACAAAAGATGTTCCGTTGTTTCTGCAGTGGCTAGAGAAACAGTTCTACTGCAGTATTTCTTGAGGATTTAGGCTCAGATGAATCAAAAAGGATTTCTCCTTATTCAGTCCTGGGAACCCCTCGAGACCCTGGGGTCCTAGTCACATTTTATGTCATAAGCTGTCATGTCCTGTAGGCTAGTCCTGTCATGTATACCTCTATTTTCATACATTGTCCTATCCAGACGACAATAGTGACCTTTTACCTAGTAGCTTGCTCCTGTCTCTTTGACACAAGGCTCTTAGTATTCTATCATAATCCCTGTACCTGACGTACATAAACATATCCCCAGGCATGGCAGAATTATTCTGTATAAGCGTCACCACCTTTTGTTTTCATACTTGGCCAACAGTCAGCTGTGCATGATCACATTTGTTTGGAAAAACATTGGTAATTGTTTTCAAAACATTTATGATTGTTCTCAAAGCATTTATGGTTGTTTTAAAAACATTTCACTTCTAGAAGAAACCCTGAAGGGACCACTCTTGTAAATAAGACCCTCATGTCTCACTACAAATTAGAGTAGAATTCCTTCCAAGCTGAGATGGGGACCTGCATGCTGAATCTTTGACACGCAGTGGTCTGACATCCCTTGCGAGGTGTCATCCTCGGAACATAGACGGGGTCCTTCATTCTCTACCATAAGGGGAGGGGGTTGAAGCTTCCCTAGGAGATTATTGGCTACATGCACATATGCACATATACATGCTACACCTACATTAGGCTAGGTACATTTAGGCAAAGTACATAGGGCACGCATTCTAGGAGTATGCAAATGCTACTGTTTATCTGAACTTTATATATTCATCTTTTAGCACTATGGTAGAAATGTATCTACTGTTTACCATATTAGCACTTGCAATTTGTTTTGTATGCTTATGTCTCCTGATTTTTGCTGCAAATATGTTTTACACAAGACTGTTCCTGGACCAATAAATACTTATTGAAAATTTCCCAATCGCCATCTTGTGTGCTTTCTGAGAAGAAGCAAGCACAAGTGACAGAGCTAAAGTACTGTACTGTTTTCCACGATCCCTGAGGAATCAGGGTTGTCATGTTTAGAGGTTGCTAGAAACTGCCAACACCACTGTAAGATACAGGGGGGTTGTATTGGTACTGTAGAGCTGACTGGCCTAATGGCTAACATAACTTGTAGGAGTATCCAGATTCGGTGTGGATACCAAGCCCTCAGTTTAGGTCATTCAAAACATGCAGGTCCTAGGGGGATTCCTAGGAACTACACGACATGGGGCCGCCAATGTTAGTTTGGTTCTTATATTAACAGTGAAAATCTGAGTAGTTCAGTCGTGTTTTCTCAGGAAGCCCTACTGACACTTTTCAGAGACGTCTCAAGTGGGAAGGGAGATCTGCCTAAGCTGAGCAGATATACCCTGTGTATTAGCTGAAGGTTCAAACAAGCTTGTAAGTATAAAAAGTTCTCACATTGTACGAAACCCTACATTTAAAAAATAAAAAAAATCTTCTACCTTTTGAGAATGACTAAGTCCATGAGCAGTGGTTAAAGGAATGAGGAGTACAAATATGCTAACACTCTCAACATTACAAAGACCTGTAGAAATGCAGTGACTATTAAATTGTTAGAACTCAGCATACCAACAACAGGTGGCTGTGTTACCTTCATGATTGAGGCACATTTGTTGTTCCCATCAGAGGTATTCTATTCTTGGGTCCAATTCCCACCTGCAGGTCCGGTGACTAAATTGTTTTACACATACATTGTAGTTGAACCACCGGAAGAATATATTCAATACGAAGACATTGAAGTCCAGTCAACTTACCAGCAACATAAAAACTGGTTTAAAGGCGCCCTCCCACACATAGCATCTGTTGCAAGACTCGGTCCATACAAGGAGAGACCTGGCCGGTCTTAGTGACATACACTCTACATCCAGAGGTTGATACTATATCAGTGGGAGAAGTCCGTACAATATATAAAGACATAGTCAGGCTATACAAGCACATTGTTCAGTTTGTCATGCGAATATTAACAGTCCAACCTCTGAGAAATGCTCAAGATGATCCACATCATACCACACCTACAATTAACCCACAGACACTGAAGTCAGTAATAGGGACAATTACATCTAAACTGGAGCTGATTCCGTTCTGGATAGCACTTAAAATTGCACAGCTGGAAGCAGGATTACCCTTTACTGGTCCGCAGGAAAAACACTGAATGCTAACCATTTGCTTGCCAATGGGGATGGTTTCCTCATCGAGGATTGTACCACATGGAGAACAATCTTTACTGTCATATACAATAGAATAAATGGTACCCCTTCAACTGCAGTAGTTCCAGAGGTATTGAAACAGATACAGAATGAATACGGGGCAGGACCTGCGTTGGACTTGGGAATTAAACTAATGGGAAATTTTGACTGAGAGTCTGCAATTATGCTGGACAACATAAAAGGGGCGGCAGCAGCAGTGGCCATACACCACTGCCTGAGAGTAGTAGATCCTATAAATAAGAAGCAACAGTTACAGGAAATTACCGAAAAAACCTATGCTACATTAGGTAGAGATAGTTTGGGAGCCATTCCAGGGAAGTCACAAATGGCGAGTAGTCCCGACAAGGACCACTCGAAGCAAGCACCATTTTCTTCTGAAAAAAAAATGGGAAAACGACCAACATAAAAATAAAAATACAGAAAATAATTCACGATCAAGGGGTGGGTCCCCCCGCAGGCAGTCGTCTGAGGAGAAGGACGGGCGATACAACAAAAAACAAAAGATAGGCCAAGAGAGAAAAGGGAAACACATAATAATTCCGATTACATTATCAAACAGGAAAATCGGCCTAAAGCAAAACCTCAATTCAAAAAGAAGAAAGTAGCTGGCTTAAAAATTAGACATGCCCAAGTTACTGAGGACTCAGCTTCAGAACAGGGAATGGGCTCTGACGATGCTAGACAGCGCGGCAGAAGTAACAATAGCTCGCCAGAACCTGAAGGATTTTCTGATGACAGCAGTATTGAATGAACATATCACAATGAAAACACCTGATACCATAGTGAGTGTCCAGCATAAACTATATTAAATTACACTCCAAAAAGTGGGGACATCTCAAGAAAAATTAAGGGTCTCTTTTGGGAGAACTTAACATATGGATATGACATATTGCTAGCAGAAAAAGATTGGTCATCTGAATATGTGATGGATTTCCCAAGAGGGGAAAGTGTCATTTAGCCTGCTTTCTCTGACCTTTTGCCAGTATTTTTAAAACATTCATACGTGCAGGAGTGGGCGCAAGCACTAGCACCGACATTATACCGTAACTATGTAGGGTGGGACGTGGAGTCTACTCACCACGACATCCCATTAAATACTACCCCAAATCCACAGTACCCTTTAAAATGAAAAAGGACGAGTAGAAGAAATCTTAGACCAGTTGGAATACCAAGGTCTGATTGAAACTTGCACTTTCCCAATGAACAATCCTTTGTTTCCCGTAATGAAACCTGACAATTTATATCATCTAGTTTTAGATTACCAACATTTGAACATATGCACGCAAATATTTGCAGTTCAAAATGGACATAGTGCCGATTAATGAATAACATTGTGCAGAAGAAATATAAAACAGCATTAGATATCTCGAATGGATTCTTCTGCCATAATACAGCTCCAGTAAGCAGATATTTGGCAGCATTTTCTGCCCCCCGCACTCAGGAAAATTTTTGTTGTTTGCCTCAAGGGTATAAGAACAGCCTGGGACTATTCTCTGCAAGAGTGTCAGAATTATTACAAACATATTATGAGGAGGCCGTGTCCTAAGTGGATAACATCTATCTGACGGATGATGAATTACTTGAACACTTGTGCAGGGTGAACAACATAAATGTACGATTCGCCAATTTGGGCTACAAATTCAATTTTAAGAAATCTAAAATTGCTTATCTCAATGTCCTATTTTTGGAATACGAGCTGTCAAGTGAAGGCAAGAGTCTGGCAGCCAACTTTTTAGAAAAGTGTTCTCTGGTCCAACCTCCAAAGACTCTCAAAGGTTTGCAATCAGTATTAGGATTTCCAAATTTTGGTAGAACATACATTCTAGATTACGCAGAAAGAGTAAAACCTTCCTACGATGTAATCAAACCTGATTTCACAGCACATCAGTGGACACAGCAATACACAGATACACTCCGTTCAGTTCAGGCTGATATGATAGCACCGAAACATTTTTACACACATGTGAATACTACCAACTTGGTGATCCGGGTGGTTCTGGGTTTATCAGGATATACCTACGTCACTTTCAATGAAGGTGAGACAGTCCCACTTGCACATAAATCTCATTTATACACAAATGCTGAAATGCGATTTGCGGCAACGGAAAAAATACTGACAGCAGTACAGACTGCTGTAGTGAGAGAAAGAGCACTAGCCCAAGGGAAATGCATTATAGTTGAAACCCCAGTACCGACTTTAGAAGTGGTTACCAAGGCAAACATTCAAAATGCAAAACCACTACATCTGCGATGGATTCAATTGGATAATTCTCTCACTGCAACAGATGTAGATTATAAATGGGATCCTACCCTGAAAACACAAGCATTCCTGCAGTACGAAGTAGAATGCCCTCTCCCAAATGAAATCTTGCCTCTAGAAAAATATGAATACATAATTTACACTGATGGTTCTGTTTAGCCTCCCATTGGAAGAAAACAATAGTATAGCTCTGCGTATGCTATAGTAAAGGGTAAGTTCCATCCCAGAAATACAACTACACAATCTCTAGGAGACTGTAAAGCACAGCTGGCAGAGCTGAAAGCCTGAATTTTAGCACTACAATAAACAGATCGGGAATACACCACACTGATAGTGTTCGATTCGTTTTACTGCGTGCAGTCCTATAATGAATGTCTTCATTACTGGGGCCAGAATGGGTTCAGAGATTCCAAGGGTTTCACAATGTGGCCGATTCTCAACAGTAGGCCACGTGGGGTCCTGAGTAGCCACAGATCTCCTCTCACTACTATACAGGAATTTCAGATGGAAAGACTAAGAACGTTTCAAGATTCCTCTGTGCAAGATGCTGGAGAAGCAAATAACGGAGTACAAATCACACCAGTTGAAACTGAACAACATCCAAAGGCATCTGAAATGCATATTGCAATTTTGGTCAATAATGAAATCTACATCAACGTGCCTTCACAAGAAGCGACTGCCATTTCTACAAACACTGCTGATCTCCCAAAGATAGATCGAACTGCGTCTAGATACTTCATCAACTTCAATGACTTTTCTTCAGATCCAAGTGAACCTGAGCAAATGCCAAACATTTCAAAAAAAGAAAGACATCGACAATTCTATCTCCGGCTGAAAAAGTCTTATCTTGTATCCCTTAGCTGCATCTTTGGTATGCATTAGGGGTACTGTTCCTGTTAATTTGGATTGGTATAGTAACTGTCTTTTTCCTTCTACTGAATGGACGTTACCTTCCACAGCGCTCTGCAGTACATCCTGTGAACATGGTCTTGTAACCACATACCTCATCACACCATGAACTGAAAGACTTCTCCCTAGTGAACATCACAGCAGTTCCAGTACCGCATGGTATAGTTTGTGATAGAGTTTCATATTAAGTATTTGGTCCTACTGAACTTTTAAAAATCCCACAAGTGTTTAAAATTTAAATGAATGCCTTCTTTTCAGGGTTCAATACATCAGACCCAATGTTATACTACTATACTGTAAGCTCGTACATAAACTAGTACAGAGGAATGCAACTGTGAAGAAAAGTATTCTGACTAACACCAAGCTCATATATTCAACACCTTTTATCTCCCAACTGTCTATACAAGGTTTTGACTATTTGAGGGACACAATAGACTCAAATCAATCTAAGGGACAAACGAATGGCAGGTTCAGGGAACAGAGGCTTTATTAGAGCTTGACCCATACCATTACAAATAATCTTTCTGAACAGAACAGTGCAACAGACTACCTGCTACGGGTTTGCAAAAATTAAAGACCTGAAAACACTACGCATCCCCTCGCCCATACGTATTGAAGATACATCAAATGATACACTGATTAGTGAGCAGGTACTGGGTACAATTATACAGAATGGTACACACAATTCTTCAGCCCCCAATTGGAAGGAATGGTTGGTTTGGCCTATTGACACAAATAGGTGTCAATCAAGATTCAAGTGTACTACAGAGGGTTTAGTATCAATAGGCCAGACCCACCCTATGTACACACAGATGACCCTGGGGTATTGACTAAGTATAGTGTTGGGAAGTTGTGCCTAGAATGGCTAAAAACCTCAACACTAGTACAGTTGAAACAACACTTGTCCCTTCTATCAGAAAACATGGATCTTAGGGATTTCTTGCTAAGTCCCAAGAAACAGAGTAAGAAAAGTTTCTTATATGCCATTTACAATGAACTGTGGAAAGTCTCTCAACAAGATGCTGCTGAGAAATTACGTGAAATTGATAGGATTATCCTAGAAAAGGTCCTGGCTGTGGTAGACAATGATATGACCACAGAAACCCGATATAATCTGTCTCCAAGAGACTTGGATAACCGAGAATTGGTCCACTGAAGACTATATAGTGCTAAGCCGGCCGGCGCTCCATGTAAACAGAGGTCATGCTAAAGGAGGTATTGCAATCTTGTTAAGTACAAGCCTCAGTTGGTCCTATAATGAATTTCCTCATGCTTCTAACTTAATTCAGGCGGTTAATTTAGATTATAAGGTCGGCCAGGTTCTGTTGGACTCGTTGTTGATAATAAATGTATACTTACCTCCAGATGCATCCTCTTCACATTTATTAAAATATCTTTTTTCCTTTATCTCCTCTATCTTGGAATCTGAAGACTGTAGGTCCACAATACTAGTGGGAGATCTGAATTCCAAAGTCTCTACGCATAGTCTAAGGGTATTTTCTAACATCAAAAAATATTGAGCCCTAAATATTCCCTCCGCTCAATTCCCGAATAATAGCAGGACAGACAAAAGAGGAGTCGTACCTCTAGAAGGTCTGAGAAGCTTAGATCTTGTAATTGCTAATGGGAGGTTGGGGAAAGATATTCCAGCGAACTATACCCATAAGGCTCCTACAGGGAGATCAATTCTTGATTATCTAATCGTCTCCACAGATTTTTTTCACCAACTTACAAATATGGAAGTATTGGGAAATGTTTTTAGTGATCACATGTTGATTTGCTTTAAAATTGACTTTGTTTGTGATGAGGTAGGCTCCTGGAATTTTAAAGGTACTTCAGTAGGGTTTAATGTAACAAATGGTAGAAGCCACTGGAACACCCAAGCGACCACTAAATTAAAAGCGCACCAATCATTACTAATAAGAGATCAGCAGTTCTTAAAATCAGTTGTGTGATCGTATTCAACCTGATCTTCTTGAAGTCTTTTCCCATAATATTGGCATTTTGGCTAAATTTGGCAAACCTACTCACGTTCCTGCTCAACGGAGACCATACTTTAATCCACTGCTAACTTTAAATGGGGAAATAAACAAATTAGTGAGGGCTCAGTTCCTGTACTTTTCACATGACCGAAGAAATTTAATAAACCTGCTAAAGATAAAAAGACAGAGGAAAAAACGCTCCCTATGGCAAATAAAGGAAGATGGTGTATGGACACAGTTAAAAGAGGCAGCTTAAAAAAATAACTCAAAAGGTACTGGGAAATAATCGCCGATTGCTGCAGCACTAGGGTGAAATCTCTTCCCATACCCATAAAAGAAGAAGATTGGAAACTTTATCTGCGCGAACTGTATTCTGGGAATCTCAATTCTTGCAGTTCTGTTATTGGGGCTCTGGATCAGCCGTTAATTTCAGTACCCAACTATGTCCACTCTATCGATGAAGTGGTCGGGCTATTAAAAAAATGAGATTCTCAGGAGCAATGGGCCCTGATGACATTCTCATGACACTAATCAACAAGCATTGGAAATGCAATAGGGCTCGCATTAGGAAAGTTTGAGCTATTGGTGTTATAAATGAATTATTTTTATTTATGTTTTTTTTTTAAATAGCTAAATTAATAGCTTTATCATTTACAATGCCAATAGTTATAACTTTCGCAAATGTGACACCTATAGCATTTGCAATGCAACATGTTTTGTATTTATGTGACTTAGATGCATTGATATTACAAATAACAATGGCTTTTAATTTTTTAAAATAATTAATACTTAAATAATTTATTTAATTTGTAATGGCAATAGCTTAAACTTTTGTAAATAACATTTGTGAAGATTATGTTCAGTGTTTTTTATTGTGACGAAAATCCAAGAACAGAAGTGAAATATTAACATCTTTTTGTGATTTGTAATAAAGCGTCAAAGCTTGAAAAATTGAAAGAACATATTTGAACCCGTGATGCTGTGGTTGCGCTGAGTGGTGTGTGCATCGGTATAGCTGTTTGGTGGGTGCATTGGTGGAGCTTAGTTGGAGCATCGGTGGAGCTGTATGGTGGGTGCCACGGCGGAGCTGTGTGGTGGGTGCCACGGCTGAGCTGTGTGGTGGGTGCATTGGTGGAGCTGTGTGGTGGGTGCATTGGTGGAGGTTAGTTGGAGCATCGACAGAGCTGTGTGGTGGGTGCCTCGGCGGAGCTGTGTGGTGGGTGCCTCGGCGGAGCTGTGTGGTGGGTGCCTCGGTGGAGCTGTGTGTTGGGTGCATCGGCGGAGCTGTGTGGTGGGTGCATCGGCGGAGCTGTGTGGTGGGTGCATCGGTGGAGCTGTGTCGGTGGAGCTGTGTGGTGGCTGCATCGCTGGAGCTGTGTGATGGGTGCATCGCTGGAGCTGTGTAGCTGGAGCTGTGTGGTTGGTGTATCGGTCGGTGGAGCTGTGTGCATCAGTGGAGCTGTGTGGTGGGTGCATCGGTGGAGCTGTGTAGGTGGAGCTGAGTGGTGGGTGCATCGGTGGAGCTGTGTCGGTGGAGCTGTGTGGTGGGTGCATCAGTGGAGTCGGGTGGAGGGTGAATCGGTGGAGCTGTGTAGGTGGAGCTGTGTGGTGGGTGCATCACTGGAGCTGTGTTGGTGGACCTGTGTGGTGGGTGCATCATTGGAGCTGTGTGGTGGGTGCATCGGTGGAGCTGTGTAGTTGGAGCTGTATGATGGGTGTATCGGTTGAGCTGTGTGGTGGGTGCATCGGTGGAGCTGTGTAGGTGGAGCTGTGGGGTGGGTGCATCGGTGGAGCTGTGTGCTGGGTGCATCGGTGGAGCTGTGTGGTGGGTGCATTGGTGGAGCTGTGTGGTGGGTGCATCGGTGGAGCTGTGTGGTGGGTGCATCGGTGGAGCTGTGTGGTGGGAGCATGTGTGGTGGGGGCATGTGTGGTGGGTGCATCGGTGGAGGTGTGTGGTGGGTGCATCGGTAGAGCTGTGTGGTGGGTGCATCGGTGGAGCTGTGTGGTGGGTGCCTCGGTAGAGCTGTGTGGTGGGTGCCTCGGTAGAGCTGTGTGGTGGGTGCCTCGGTGGAGCTGTGTGGTGGGTGCCTCGGTGGAGCTGTGTGGTGGTTGCATCGGTGGAGCTGTGTGGTGGTTGCATCGGTGGAGCTGTGTGGTGGTTGCATCGGTGGAGCTGTGTGGTGGTTGCATCGGTAGAGCTGTGTGGTGGTTGCATCAGTGGAGCTGTGGGGTGGTTGCATCAGCGGAGCTGTGTAGGTAGATCTGTGTGGTGGGTGCATCGGTGGAGCTGTGTCGGTGTAGCTGTGTGGTGGGTGCATCGGTGGAGTTGGGTGGTGGGTGCATCGGTGGAGCTGTGTAGGTTGAGCTGTGTGGTGGGTGTGTCGGTGGAGCTGTGTGGTGGGTGCATCAGTGGAGCTGTGTGGTGGGTGCCTCGGTGGAGCTGTTTTGGTGAAGCTGTGTGGTGGGTGCATCAGTGGATCTGTGTCGGTGGAGATGTGTGGTGGGTGCATCGGTGGAGTTGGGTGGTGGGTGCATCGGTGGAGCTGTGTCGGAGGAGCTGTGTGGTGGCTGCATCGGTGGAGCTGTGTGGTGGTTGCATCAGTGGAGCTGGGTGGTGGTTGCATCGGTGGAGCTGTGTGGTGGTTGCGACGGTGGAGCTGTCTGGTGGGTGCAATGGTGGAGCTGTGTGGTGGGTGCATCGGTGGAGCTGTGTGGTGGGTGCATCAGTGGAGCTGTGTGGTGGGTGCATCGGTGGAGCTGTGTGGTGGGGGCATGTGTGGTGGGGGCATGTGTGGTGGGTGCATCGATGGAGGTGTGTGGTGGGTGCATCGGTAGAGCTGTGTGGTGGGTGCATCGGTGGAGCTGTGTGGTGGGTGCATCGGTGGAGCTGTGTGGTGGGTGCCTCGGTAGAGCTGTGTGGTGGGTGCCTCGGTGGAGCTGTGCGGTGGGTGCCTCGGTGGAGCTGTGTGGTGGGTGCCTTGGTGGAGCTGTGTGGTGGTTGCATCGGTGGAGCTGTGTGGTGGTTGCATCGGTGGAGCTGTGTGGTGGTTGCATCGGTGGAGCTGTGTGGTGGTTGCATCGGTGGAGCTGTGTGGTGGTTGCATCAGTGGAGCTGTGTAGGTAGATCTGTGTGGTGGGTGCATTGGTGGAGCTGTGTCAGTGGAGCTGTGTGGTGGGTGCATCGGTGGAGTTGGGTGGTGGGTGCATCGGTTGAGCTGTGTAGGTTGAGCTGTGTGGTGGGTGCATCAGTTGAGCTGTGTGGTGGGTGCCTCGGTGGAGCTGTGTAGGTGAAGCTGTGTGGTGGGTGCATCGGGGGAGCTGTGTCGGTGGAGCTGTGTGGTGGGTGCATCGGCGGAGTTGGGTGGTGGGTGCATCGGTGGAGCTGTGTTGGAGTAGCTGTGTGGTGGCTTTATCGGTGGAGCTGTGTGGTGGTTGCATCAGTGGAGCTGTGTGGTGGTTGCATCGGTGGAGCTGTGTGGTGGTTGCATCAGTGGAGCTGTGTGGTGGGTGCATCGGTGGAGCTGTTTGGTGGTTGCATCGGTGGAGCTGTGTGGTGGGTGCATCGGTCGAGCTGTGTGGTGGGTGCATCGGTGGAGCTGTGTAGGTGGAGTTGGGTGGTGGGTGCATCGGTGGAGCTGTGTCGGTGGAGCTGTGTGGTGGGTGCATCAGTGGAGCTGTGTGGTGGGTGCCTCGGTGGAGCTGTGTGGTGGGTGCCTTGGTGGAGCTGTGTAGGTGAAGCTGTGTGGTGGGAGCCTTAACGGAAATTACAAGTCTCAAAACAAAAAAATTCTATCATTTAACGATGCTGGATAAATTATGACAAGTGCTTGCTACTGTTCCAACAGATACATGCAGAATAATATGTAGGACGTTATTCTGGAAGGAAAACTAAATCACAGAAAAGAAAAGAGTACGAACCGTAAATGAGAGAGGTTTGTTTGTTAACATCTGCATTGGGAGAAGGTTTTGTTAAACCTGTCGGTGTTTAATTAATACCGAAGCTACACTATATTTTAAGGAATGACGAATTTTAAAGGCCTGCTTAGAAAATGATAAGTAGCAGGGCAAAATAAATCGCAACAATGTGTGCAGAAAGGAAAGAAAATATATATGAATGTTGTCTGGGCACCCAACAGCACATGGCAACATAACTGCGCCTTGGCTAGCTACTACACAGTGCACTCAGTACTTAAACCAAAACTTCGAAAAGCCCTCTTAAGAAGCATGGTATTCGTGGTCCTAAGTTATTGAGGCACATTTTTGGGGGAGATGTGTTCCCAAAAGACAGCACACTGATTCACTCAAAAAATGGTTTTACTGACAGAGCGGCATTTATCTTTACAGAAAAGGATACAGCATGCATTCCATGTTTGTTTTCAAGCAGAGCATAAACAGTTGTTGCAGCAAGGGACGGGAAGATTAGGAGACAAAACTGAAAGTACGGCCGGCAGGCCGTGAATATTTAGGGGGTGACAAATGCGCTGGGAGGGCTGCCTTTGATGTGGTAATGTGAGGCATGCAGGCAGGCGGCTGGTGGCATTGTGCACGCGCTTTTTAGGGCTTGCGCTTGCGCAGTGACCTAAAAAGCACATGCACTCAAAGGAATCGCCAGTGGAATCGCCAGTGGTGGTTAAACACTGGATAAGCCCCTATAGAGCTTCCAGCTGTGCGCATGCGCACAGCAGGCGAGCCCTAAAAAAAGGAACCTCTTTTGTGGGCTACCTATTTAGCTCCATTATTTATTTTTTGTTATTCTGATTCCTCCATCTTGGTCAGGAAGTATTTTAATTCCTCTATATAAAAAGGGTCTTAGATCGCATCCAGGTAATTACTGACAAATAGCTTTACTGGATGCAATGGGGCAAATATTCGCACGTAGAATTCTCGATCACCTTACGGGATGGGTGGTAGAGAAGAAAGTACTCCCCATTGAGCAAGCAGGCTTTAGGAAAAACCATTCTACGCTAGATAATATTTGTATGTTGAAATTAATAGAGGAAAAATACACCATCTATCGTAATTCAAATGTATTTATGGCTTTCATTGTTTTTTCAACAGCCTTCGATAAGGTAGATCGACCTCTACTACGGAGAAAACGGCAAAATATGGGTTTGCCTCCCCCTCTTCTATCCTTGATCATAGCACTCCACTCGCAAACCTGGTGCAAGATATTAATGGGTGGAAATCAAGGATTATCAAATGTAATCCCTACTGAAAACGGTCTCAAACAGGGCTGCTTGTTAGCACCACTGCTATTCTCCTTATATATAGCAGATTTACTTGATTGCTTTGCTCAAGATGATGGAAATGCCCCGAAGATCAGTACCCGTCCTTTTGCATGTCTACTATATGCAGACGATATAGTAGTAATGAACTTAACCTCTACTGGGTTGAATAGAAAGTCGGCCTCCTTACAAAAATATACTGTGGCCCACTTTTTGAAAATAAACGTATCCAAAAGTAAAATTTTATTTTTGAAAAGTTCTAAAAGTAGAGAATCATATAATTTTAATTGGCAAATCGGTCCTGAAAGACTGGACGTAGTAGATTCATACCTCTATTTAGGGAAACTTTTAACAAGCAGCTTGAAAAATAATCCTCACATTTCACACTGCTCTAGTAAAGCTACTTCGCATGCCAACGGCTTGCACATTTTTGACAGCGCTATGGGTAGGAGACATTTCGTACATTTATTGACGGTTTTTAAGGCAAAAATCCCCTCAACCCTGCTTTATGCGATAGAATCAATCCCTGTTAAGGACTGGAGTTTTTGGGACAAGGTTGAAGGCCAGATACTACGAAAAATATGTCATTTTAACACCTTAGTTCCAACGGCAGCAATCAGATCGGAATTCGGCTTGATAAGCTCCTATACTCAAGGCTTATCCAGGGTTCTACGTTGGGGTTATCAGCTAAAACATAGTGACCCTGATTCACTAAGAGGTGTCTTATGCCATGAAATCTCTGACGTTAAGGCAGGTAACTACTCCTTTTACCGTGATTTCTCTTTGGCATTAAAAGTCTTTAGTATACAAGATGAATCAGTGCTTACCCTTCCATCATTAGGATTAAGTCTCTCCTAAAATCTATGAGTGGCAGAATTAGTTTTGATAAGGACATTCAATCCTGTAACTCTAAGGAAAGATTAAAACTAATAATTAGGACAAACTCTCCGAGAATTGCACACATTTTTTTATTTTGGACCTTAGAACACAGCATTCGTCGCTTACTTATTTTAGGTCGCATGAATCTTCTACCCTTAAATGACCTTACAGCAAACTGGTCTCAAAATCCGAATAATGGGAACATTTGTAATTTGTGTATGTTGAGCAATCAGACTGTGGACCATGTTTTGTTTGTATGTCCAGCATTGGCATTGAGCCGTTATCGTTGGCTCCGTCCGATATTTTTACCAAACTCCATTAAAAATGTAGCATCAGCTCGAGATTATCTCTTTTGTCCTAAAAACGAAGCAGTGTGCGTAAAATTATTTAATTATTTTCAGGAATTCATGTATATATTTTAACCTTGTAATGATATTTTTATAAGATTGTGTATAAAATGTAGCACCAACCCGAGATTATGAATTTTGGACAGAAAACGAAGCAGGGGGACTAAAACTTTTTAATGTCTCTTGCCTTTTTAGTACACTTTTCAAATGGGTGGTTATTCCCTTAGCCAGCCTTTTAGTTAGCTCTCCATTTGTAGTAGCCTTTGGTTTTATTAATTTGTATTTTGCACATTGATAGGCAGCTATTAACTGCTATTTTCTCATAGTTAGGGTTAGGTTGCTTTATGCTTCCCACTATGTTCTGTTGTTCATTCTGAAAACTTATATGCAGTGGGATTCAGGAGGTTTTTCTCTTGTGAGCTGGTTGCTACTGAATTGCTTTTTGCACAGGTCTGATTATGCCCATGTTTTATTCTGTCTCTAATTTGAAATTGATTCTCTAGTTGAAATTGAACTTTTGTTTTTTTATTAGATGAACTGTCAGCTTATATAACGTCCAATATATCACCCTAGGAGTTATAGTGTGGAAAATCTCAAGTACTGTATGATCAGGTTTTCTGATAATATTGTTTGTTTCTTCTTATCGAAATGTAGATAATCGAAGGCAGGCTCTTGATAATTTTTATGATGGTTTGTGATGATGCTTGTTATGTGTTTCTGTTTTATTTGTAATTCTACAAATGCATTTTATGTGGACCTCCTAGGAGTTCCAAATCTTTAATAAATATATTGAATTGAATTGAGTGGCCATTATCACAAAGCAAGCACAAAGGTTCAGTTTGTCGTGTAATGGACCCTGATGTTAATTCTGTTCAGTCGATTGCTCGTACTGGTTCTGGCTTATATACACAAGGAATCAACCTATCTGCCAACGAGATGTCAATAAAATTTCCAGTAGCTCCAGAATCAAGTAATACAGACACTGTTACTCTATTTGAAACCAACAAACAAGCAGTGATGGTAAAATGCCTTGGAGCCCTTTCCACAGCCCCTGTCACCTCATAGGAAGTATGGGAACTTTCAACAAACAGGGGTCCCCCTGTATGTTCGATGCACGCCACCTCCGTCCTTACTGGAGCACTAGATGGTTTCACAGTACAATCTTGTGCATAATGGCCTCTTTGTCCACAATACAAGCATAAATTACCCTCTCTCCTTCTCCTTCTTTCCTCATTGGACAATGGTTCTCTTACCCCACCAATCCCCATAGGTTCGAAAGCAGCTTTATGTTCCACAGGATGTCTAATGACTGGTTTAACAAACCCTCCTCTAGACGACTGGAAACAATTCCGTTCACCGCGTCTCTCCGATAGCCTATGGTTTAATTTAACCACTAGATCTATAAAGGCTGCGCAATCATCGGGAGGTTCTACCACTTGAGGCACTATGTCTTTTAAATCTTCACACAACCCTTGGTAAAACAAGGAGGTCCTTTTTGCTATTGGCCACTGAATTTCAGACAAAAGCCAATTGAAAGTAGAAATTTAGGACAATAAATCTTCCCGTCCCTGCCGTAATTTTAACAATTCAGCATCGCTAGCCTGCATAAACGCATGCTTAGCAAACAGTCCACTCATTTGTTCTTTAAAAGCAGGATAGTTATAAAGCACACAATCATCATTGTCTACTAAGGGAACTGCCCACAAGGCCGCTGTACCAGCCAAATACGATATAATAAAGGCAACCTTTGCAGAATCGTCAGGGAAGGCAGTAGGTCTGCACATAAAATGTAAATGGCACTGGTTCATAAATGTGCTGTACTTCTCACTATACCCCGAAAACCTTTCTGGGGCTGCCAAAGGCACAGGAACCGGAGTCGTAACTGCGACTGCAAAAGGGACCCCAACACTAGCACCCGGCCCAGCCCCTCTCTCCTACTGGAATGTTGCAGGCTGCACAACGGGACCCTGACCCCTAACTTGGGACAGATCTCTGGCTTTAACAATACTTAATTCCTGTCTTAACCCCAGATTCTCTTGTCTTAGGTCCTGTACCTGTAATTGTAGGGACATAATAGCTCTCAACAAATCCTGCAAAGTGGGAACACCAGTGGCCCCACCTGTTGGATTCAATTGCTCATCCATACTCGTCCGGGCAGTGTATATATTTTCGTGGGCTTGGTTTTCTGTCGGGTTTCACCACCTCACTGTGCCCAATACACTGCAGGAACAAGGATGAGCATGCAAGTCTAAGGAATATCCCTGGACTGACTCTAAGAGAACAAATTATGTGAAAGTACCACTATGATCACATTAGATTATTTAATGTACCCTTGGGAAACAGGCCAAGAACTAAAATATAACGTGTACAATCTTTATTAAAAAATAATCAGATTATTTCCAGTTAAAATTTCAGAAGACACAAATATTCTGAAAAAATACAGAGTAAAAACATTTAGTACATTAAAATAAAATAGATTTTACAGATAAAAAATATATTATCAACTCAGTTCATAAGAAAACGACCTACAGTAAATACACTTCACATTGCAATCATAAACAATTAAAGAAAATACAAAGCATACAAAACACCCCTTATTTTCTGATGGTTTGAATGATATTTCTACCAATTGTTGGGATTCAGCCTTAAGCAATTCATATGTTGGTTCAAAAGTTCATAAATATAACATATAACTGGTAACTTCTAGGCTTTACTTGGATTCTCTATTTCTTTGTGCGTCGACGCGTTTCGGTGTTGGTACCGTTGATAAGGTCACACCTTCTTCAGGACACATTAGAACGGGGACCCTTGGTTTCATATGTAAGGAATCCTTCGGTATATTAGAAAGATATCCATCAGTAAAAGACACTATCTCTATTTACCAAACATAACTTCACAAGCCTTGGTAGACATTCCGGGTTTACTCGTGGCATTCAAGATATAAGAACCATTATATCTCGCTTAATACTGTAGCTAATATTGTGCAGTTGCCCGGTCCCCCATTGAAATTCAATTGGGCCTTCTAGCATAATATTATACAGACTGTATTCATGATTTATACATCCATCTATCCCCATGTTTCATGATGTATCTTACTTTAAGGGTGTTCTCATCCCCTTGTAAGTCCCCAGGGCCTCCATTATATTTTAGCTATTGGCCTTCTGAGCAGTAGACTACCTCGAGGTTACACAGTGGGATGTCTGTACATAAGTACCCACCTAAAAGAATGATGTCGCCGTGGTCTTATATTACTTTTTCACCCGATGTCATCTATTCAATCACCAACTTGTTCTGCTCGATTTACAGTTTAGTTTCTTGATTCTACAGGGATTATAACAGTAACCCAGTTAGTTTTTTCTTTTTGAGTATTCCTTAGTTAGGATTTCATCTATTATTTTCCACCAACCTTTCTCGTTCTTGTCCGGGTTATCGTGGATTAACCGGGTCCTATATCACCCGAGTCCCTGGATAGGAGAACTGGCTGCCCTTCGTTATTGTATCATTCCCATACATCTAATGGAAAATTGGCACCCATTAGGATCACATCATCTATCTCTCATGCCTTCCTTTCCTTTATTATTCGGATTAACCAAGTAACATTTTTCTTACCTATATTTAACGTCTGGGTGTTTACTTTATCACTCTCGACCTCCAATGTTCAATAATGCTTTATTTTAAAAATATGCAGGAATCTATCAGTGAAAAAATATACATACAATCTCTCAGTATTTAGGTTGGAGAGATATAGTCATGTCCGTACCTCCCCTCAAATTCTAATTTATATCCTTATCGTTTGTTTAGAAGAATGTTGGTATATGTAAGGATTCCACTCGATTTCGATATTATGTGGTACAATCATCGGCGGATTTTTTTTAACTGGATATGTTCTACGAAAGAAGTTGCATATTTTTATTTTAATTTTATACCTCTTCTAGAGTTATATATATCTAGTTTAGGTTACCCAATCATTTTACTCAGTAACCCTCTCCTCATCTCTGGGGACCGGTGTTTTAAAAAAAAGTTATGAACAAACCCAGTAACCCGTTGTTTGTTGGGTATTGTTGCCCCTCTTCGCTATAACACCAATTACTATCGTCTCTACCCATATTTTTCACTTTGAACCACAAATTTCTGGTGTCTTTCTTCACTATATTTGCAGGATAGCATTTCCTGCTCCTTTTTAAGAAAAACGACTCATGTTCAATCTATCGTATTTTTATTTTTACCCACGGGACCCCTCATGATCACGACCTTGCGAAATGTTGTTCTCTGCTCTACGATCTATTCCCTTAACCATAACAGCTACCAGGATAGCCTCACCACATTAGAGCAAGCATATCCCTTCCGTACCTTTCAGTCCGCCGATTTCGTCGTGGCTTCGTATCGTCTCCCGTTTTTCTGCTAATACACCGCTTCTCCCGGTTGGCGTCTTTATAAGCCTCGGGGACTTATTCTGGTCAGGTGTGGGGTGTTATTTCCTTGCGTTCGCAGCTACGCTACACTCTAGCGCATGCGCCCTTCTACCTATCGGGCTGATACTAACGTGGCCATCTTGGAAAGGGACAACCGTTGCCGTGTTCGATGGAATACGGGTCCTATTTACCCTTACACAGTTTAGTTCATAGAAAGTCTATTGAGCATCCACACCACTTTATATAAGCTCGCATCTTGTCAAACGTGGGGACATTTCATACCCGATATTCTACCTTTTGTTTATCGTATACATTGCATCTTGGCGCATGCGTATTTTTAGCAGGCTAAGTAGTCTTGGCCACTACCATCTTGGAAAGTAGAGATCCGTCCCGATTAGGTGGATTTTAGGTTTGGATTTTACCTTCTAGGGTGGATACCTACGGTTTTAAGAGATCTAGTCGAATAATTATCTACAGGAAAATTATTTTTAATTGTTATTATCTATTCATTAGGCCTCTTCTTAATGATATGAAATAATCCATTGGTGTTTTTATTTCATAAGTTTTCATTTTTATGAGGACTAGGGTGCAACTTTTACAGTACTTAAGCGATTAGCTATTTTTAATCATAAGAGTACTAAATCAGAGTGTCCCAATCCTCCCTAGTATTGAGTCCACATTTGATGGTATTGAACTTAATCATATACCATTGTTCTCGTTGTTTCCTTCTCTTTCCACTGTTTCCCTTCCTAGTCTGTTCTCTTATTTTTTCTACTATTATCCATCTTATGTCTTTGTCACCGTGATTCTTCTCTCTCCAGTGGCTAACCAATGGGGCATTTTCCTTGTTCAATCTGATTGCTGACTTATGTTCCCCTATTCTAACTCTCAGCTCTCTCCCTGTCTCACCTATGTGTCCTTGGTTACAGGGACACAGGATCAAATATATCAAATTTTTGCTCCTGCAGTTATTTAATGTATTATCCCTGTGTTTTACGGAGTTTACACAAATCTCCTTTGTGACCAAACATTGATCACAAACGCTGCAGGATCCACATTTGTAGTTTCCTACAGCTTTCTCTCCTGTAATAGTGCATTGGGATTCTATAATATCCTCCCTATATGTATGTACCAGGGTGGAGCGTAGGTTTTTATTTTTTCTGTAGGCATATAGAGACCTGGGAAGTGTAGTTTGCGCTCCATCATTCAAGATCTTCCAATTATGGTTGATCACGTTTTTTATCTGATTTGCAATGCCTGAGAACTGACTCACCATGACAATTTGGTCAAGGGTTGACTTCTTATCCTTGTTCTCTAGAAGGCTGTCCCTATCATAGTAGCGGGTCCGCTTCAATGGATGATTAATCAATTTTTTGGGATAGCCTCTTTCTTTGAATTTACGTTCAGTTTCCTCTGCATGTTTATAAAAATCATCTATTGAGGTACAATTCCTCCTCAAACGAAGAAACTCTCCGAAGGGTATATTATCTCGTTGGTTTTAGGATGAAAGCTTTTATAATGCAAAACCTTATTTCGGTCTGTCTCCTTTTTAAACAATTCAACCTCCAGGTGGCTACTCACATTTTTTATGGTAAAATCTAGAAAGACAAGTCAACCTTTTGGTTGCTATAGGAGGCTGTGAATTTTAAATTATTGTCACAGACGTTGATCCACATTAAAAATTCCTTTAAAACCTCTTCTGTCCCAGACCAGATGAAAAAAATGTCATCTATAAATCTCACCCAATTACGGATGTTTTCGTAAAAAGGGCTTACCTCATTGTAGATGTGTTTCTCTTCAAACACACTGACATAAATACAAGCTAGACTAGGGGCACAAGTTGCGCCCATGCTAGTCCCTTTGCTCCGGATATACATTTCTTTTTTAAAAAGAAAGATGTTATTTAGGAGTACCATGGACACACATTGGACTATAAACTCCTTGCTAGCACCTATTATTTCTGTATCTTCTAAAAGTCTCCCTATTACCTCTATGGTATCTTGTTGAGGTATGTTCGTGTAGAGTGACTCTACGTTGAGAGTCACCATATATTCCCTGTCTCCCACAAACCTGAGCCCCTCTACCTTTATGATCATATCTGAGGTATCCTTGATATAGGATTTTTGTTGTTGTACCAGGGGCTTCAGGAACTTGTCGGCATATTTACTCAGGGGCTCCAGTAGAGAATCTATAGAAGCTACTATTGGTCTAAGGGGGGGGGGGGGTTTCTAGACTCTTATGGACTTAAGGTAGTCCATAAAAAGCCGGTGTTTTAGGACTGTCATTTTGAAGAAATTTAAACTCTTCTTCCGTGATTTCACCTTTATTTTTAGCTGTTTCTAGCATGGCGTCCACCTCCCTTTTGAGAATGTCTAGACTTCTTTGGGATATCCTAGTATAATTTTTTTTTTTTGGACAGAAGGGACATTACTTCATGATCGTAATCTTTAGTATCCAAGACTACAACCCCCCTCCTTGTTTGCGGGTTTAATAGTTATTTGGGTATCTTGAGCAAGGGAATTTAGTGCATCTCTCTGGCATTTGGAGATATTATGGGTTTGGAAATGTTTTTTCTCTAATAATTTTCCAATTTCCAATTTAACCATGCTTTCAAAAATGTCGATGTTTTTATCCACCATCCATAGACTTGGGGTGAATGTTGATTTGGCCCTAGTCCCGAGTCAGTAGGGGGATCCCTCTACGGCCTATTCTCGAAGAATCTTCGAAGTCTTATTTTTCTAAAAAATGATCTTA
Organism: Lissotriton vulgaris; assembly: GCF_964263255.1. Lineage (NCBI taxonomy): Eukaryota > Metazoa > Chordata > Amphibia > Caudata > Salamandridae > Lissotriton > Lissotriton vulgaris. The sequence continues at coordinate 1,207,887,340 of NC_141695.1, forward strand.
GATCTTTTTCAAGCTGGAATTTATTGATGCCTGCTGTGGGGACAAAACTAAATCCCATCTTGAGTACCTGTTCTTCTATATTAGTTAGCTTCCTGTTCGAGAGATTTATAATGGGTGTGGTCTCTACCTCCAGTACACTTTGTTTCTTGTTCTTTTGTACTCCTGAGGGGCCTGGTTGTTCTGATACTCCTGTTCCTGATCTCTCAACGCTGACTTCAGTGTGTATTGGCCTCTTCCCCTGTTTGAGAATCCCCTTGAGGGTCTCTGGAGCGATGACCTAAAAAATCATCAAACTCTCAGTTCGGATGGGAATATCCTCCCTCCTCTCTTTGTGGTGTTTCTTCTTCACCCCCACTAATCTCAGATGACCCGGAGAAGTTCATGCGTTTCGGTCTTCTAGGTTGGAACCTCACTCTCGGCGTCCTCCCCCAGGTTTGCTCAGATTGTTCCGTATAGTAATCTTTCTTAATAAAGGGATAGATACCCTCCTGACTGAACCTATTTATGTCTTTTCTTAATTTCTGGGTCTTTCTATTTGTTAGGTATTCACAATAACCGTTCATGTCTTGATTTATTTCCTCTATTTTTTTCTTTGCATCATCTAATACATTTGTATCCATTAGGGTTTTTTCTAGTTCTTCTATTTCCCTTTTCTCTATGAGAATGGTGCTTTGTGCTGTCTCTAATAGGATGAGCCCAGTCCCCTACCCACACCCAAGTAACGCACACTGAAAGTACACAATGTGCTAATCACGTGGGCACAGTGAGAGGGTGGGAGAAAAGGAAAGAACAAGACACAATGGATTTGACGGATTGGTCCGCCTTGAAAATTAGGACACCACAGGAGAACTGCACCTAGGAAAGGAGCACAATATTAGTACTAAATACAAGGAAAGCATGGGACACATTGATTTATAAAGCTAACCTGTTTCCATGACCATGTATCACCCAAAAAGCACACAAATGACCTCCTTACCAGTCCTTAGATATTTGTAATCCAGAATGGCGTGCGTCAGCTTTCAAAACTTCATCCACTGCGGTGCCAAATCAGTATAGGATAATAGGAACATAAAAAACCCATCTCAATCCGTATTATATCAAAACATCAGGGGGAAAAAGTCATTATTATTAATGACGGGAAAAAAAACAGCATAAGCAAAAACAAGCTATGCTCCTGAAAGTGGCCACTTCGGGGCGGAAGAACAAACTAACGCCACCAAACAAACCGGGCTCGTGATTACGCCCGAATCCACACACAACGATGTGGACTGAATAGACAAGATCCAGGAAGTAGCTAACAAAGACTACACGCAGCCGCGTGTAGCACAACGGGAGTCAGACGCGCAGAGGGAACAAATGTTGCGGCAAGGTGGAGGTTCACAATACCTCAGGGAAAAAGTCCAAATCTCCTCACGAGAAAAGCAAGAGGGAAGGGGAATCTGGAAAAGAGACTACGATGCTCATGATCCCGTGAGAACCGGGGGACTACACAAGACCTCGCACTGGAACAACAGGCAACCAGGATGAAACTCTGACAAGAATAGAAACCAAGCAAGGATTGGATGACACAAACCTGCTTTTAAGGTACTACAGGACACAGGTAAGTCATGTGACTAGCAAAACATGGTCAAGGAAAGAGATCAGGACTAACCTACTTCCTAACAGTATGGCCGTAGGCTCCAGGAGCACTGATTTTGGGGCTCTTAGACTACTACCCTCACTTTCAGTACTAGCAAGCCACTCTGACCCCCCTAAAGGGAAAAAAAATAAACAAAGCCTACAGCACCTGGTATTCCAAGGCGGTCTCCCATCCAGGTACTAACCAGGCCCAACCCTGCTTAACTTATGAGATAAGTCAAGATCAGGTGATTTCAGGCTGGTATGGTCGTAGGCTTCAGGACCACTGTTTTTAGGGCTCTTAGCTTTCTTCACTCAACTAAAGTATTAACAAGCCACTCTGACTCCCTTATAGCGAAAGAAAAAAAGAGCCTTAAGCACCTGGTATTCCCAGGGGGTCTCCCATCCAGGTACTTACAAGGTCGTACCCAGCTAAACTTCTGAGATCAGACGAGATCAGGTGCTTTCAGGCTGGTATGGCCATAGGCTCTAGGAGCACTAATTTTGGGGATATTAGCTTTCTTTACTCAACTTCAGTACTCGAAAGCCACTCTGACTCCCCTAAAGCGAAAGAAAATAAATAAATAGCCTACAGCACATGGTATTGCCAGGCGATCTCCCATTCAAGTACTAACAAGCCCGACGCTGCTTAACTTCTGAGATCAGACAAGAACAGGTGCTTTCAGGCAGTATGTCCATAGGCTTTAGGAACACTGATTTTGGGGCTCTTAGCTTTCTTCACTCAACTTCAGTCCTAGCAAGCCACACTGACTCACCTAAAGCGAAAGAAAAAAATGCCTACAGCACCTGGTATTTCCAGGAGGTCTCCCATCCAGGTACTAACCAGGCACAACTCTGCTTAACTTCTGAGATCAGACGAGATAAGGTGCTTTCAGCATGGTATGGCTGTAGGCTCTAGGAACACTGATTTTGGGGCTCAACTTTCTTCACTCAACTTCAGTAATAGCAAGCCACTCTGACTCACCTAAAGCGAATGAGAAAAAAGCCGCCTGCACCTGGTATTCCCAGCCGGACTACCATCCAGGTACTAACCAGGCCCAAACCTGCTTAACTTCTGAGATCAAGTGCTCAGACTTGTCCTCACTTCTGTAAAAAGGAGCACCCGCTCTGACCTTGCTGGTCCGAGTGAGAAGCTTGCATCGATTCCTGCGTGGCTTGCATTATCCAAGGCCTGTTTGCTCTGATCAAGAAGCCAACATGGCCATCAGCTAGAGCCTTCGTGGGACAGCTCGTGACCAACGCCTGGACATCCTCGACCTCTTCGTGTCCACGTGGCTGCAGAGACAATCTTCACCTCATCGCCTGTTTGCACCCGACATCACCTGGTTCCATCCTGGTTCCACGGCAGTCACTGGCTAGTGACTTTGAACATTGTCCCCTCTGCTTTCAGGTCTTCACCACTTCAGATCCACCTTTGGATCCACCGGAACTCTTCACATCGAGCCGCCTGCAGCATCTTCAGCTCCAAGCACCATCGACCTGCATGACGAAACCCGAAACTACTTCGCACCTGTGCACCCGCTTCCTGTGGGTGAGGTAACTCAGTAACTCCGGTCTTCCCACACTGGTACACACCTCTAGTGTCTGTGTCTAAAGTTTCATTCTTCTAGGTCCCTCGGGAGGTTCCTTAATAACTACTTTGTAACTTTTACGCACCATTGACTTAACATTGGTAGGTGCGTGCACTTTCCGCACTGCACCTGAGTCCCGCGGGCCTTTCCCGACTTCTTCACTGGTAGTCCCGAACAGCTCCAGCAATTCCCCAGGCCCTATGCCTACTTCCTTTCAGCTAGGTGGTTCTTATACCACTTTTTTAGTATATGGTGTAGGTGGCCCCTATGGCTCATCCATATTGTGCAACTTTTGTATATTTAAACTGTGTTTTGTTTTAAAGCTTATGCTTCTGTGCTCATAAAGAGTATAGGGGATATTTGTAGTAAATGAATATATATATATATATATATATATATATATATATTCAATATATATCTGTGGTGTCCTTTCATTTGGTATTCAAGGAGTTGTATATGGTAAAACAGCTTGCTTCACATGCCTTTACAGAGTTTAGCCTAAAGACTGCTTTGTCCATGCTACCCCTAGGATAGCTGGTCTATTAAGGTTGACTTACAACCAATCACCATAAGGGTTGTTTGGCATGGTACAAGCTGATCACTAGAACTAGTGAGCATCATATACCAGGCCAACTTCTCACACTAGCAAGTCACTCTAACTCACCTAAATGGAAAGAATAAAAAGCCTACAGCACCTGGTATTCCCAGGTGGTCTCCCATCCAATTACTAACCAGGCCCTACCCTGCTTAACTTCTGAGATAAGATGAGATCTGGTGCTTTCAGGATGGTCTGGCGGTAGGCTCTAGGAGCACTGATTTTGGGGCTCTTCGCTTTCTTCACTCAACTTCAGTACTAACAAGGCACTCTGACACCCCTAAAGCGAAAGAAAAAAAGGAGCCTAAAGCATCTGGTTTTCCCAGGCAGTCTCCCATCCAGATACGAACCAGGCCCGACAAGCCTTAACGTTAGAGATCAGACAAGATCAGATGTTTTCAGGCTGGTATGGCCTTAAGTTCCAGTAGCACTGATTTTGTGGCTCTTACGTTTTTTCACTCAACTTCAGTACTAGCAAGCCACTCTAACTCCCCTAAAGCGAAAGAAAATAAAAAAGCCTACAGCATCTGGTATTCCTAGGAGGTCTCCCATGCAGGTACTATCTAGGCCTGAGCCTGCTTAACTTATGAGATCAGACGAGACCAGGGGATTTTAGGCTGGTATGGCAGTAGGCTCTAGGAGCAGTGATTATGCAGCTCTTAGCCTACTTCACTCAACTTTAGTACTTTCAAGCCACTCTGACTTCTCTAAAACGAAAGAAAAAAAAAGCCTACAGCACCTGGTATTCCCAGGCGATCTCACATCCAGGTATAACCCAGGCCCGACCCTGCTTAACTTCTGAGATTAGATGCTTTCAGGCTGCTATGGCTGTAGGCTCTAGGCGCAGTGATTTTGGGGCTCTTCGCTTTCTTCCCTCAACTTCAGTACTTGCAAGGCACTCTTACTCCCCTAAAGCGAAAGAAAAAATAATGCCTACAAAACTTAGAATTCCAAGGCTGTGTCCCATCCAGGTACGAACCAGGCCCGAACCTTTTTAACTTCTGAGATCAGACGAGATCAGGTGCTTTCAGGCTGGTATGGCCATAGGCTCTAGGAGCACTGATTGTGGGGCTCTTAGCTTTCTTCACTCAACTTCAGTACTAGCAAGCCACTCTGACACCCCTAAAGTGAACAAAAAAAAACCTACAGCACCTGGAATTCCGAGGCAGTCTCCTATCCAGGTACTAACAAAGCCCGACACTGCTTTACTTCAGAGATCAGAAGAGATCAGGTGCTTTCAGGCTGGTATGGCTGTAGGCTCTAGAAACACTGATTTTGGGGCTCTTAGCCTACTTCACTCAACTTTAGTACTACCAACCCATTCTGACTCCCCTATAGCAAAAGAAAAAAACAAAAAACGTACTGCACTTTGTATCCCCAGGCTGTCTCCCTTCCAGGTACTAACCAGCCCCAACCCTGCTTAACATTGAGAACAGATGCTTTCTGTTTGGTATGGCTGTAGGTTCTAGAGGCACTGATTTTGGGGCTCTTAGCTTCCTTTATTCATCTTCGGAACTAGCAACCCACTCTGACTCCCCTATAGCAAAAGAAAAAAACAAAAAACTTACTGCACCTGGCATCCCCAGGCTGTCTTTCATCCAGGTACTAACCATCTTAACTTCTGAGAACAGGTGCTTTCTGGCTGGTATGGCTGTAGGTTCTTGAGACACTGATTTTGGGGCTCTTAGCTTCCTTTACTCATTTTCAGTACTAGCAAGCCACTATGACTCACCTAAAGTGAAAGAAAAAAAAAAAGCCTTCCGCACATAGTAGTCCCAGGTGGTCTCTCAGCCAGGTACTAACCAGGCCCGACCCTGCTTAATTTCTGAGATCAGAAGAGATCAGGTACTTTCAGGGTGGTAGGGCCATAGGCTCTAGGAGCACTGATTTTGGGGCTCTTAGCCTACTTCCCTCACCTTCAGTACTAGCAAGCCACTGTGACCCCCCTAAAGCGAAAGAAAAAAAAACAAAGCCTACATCACCTGGTATTCAAAGGCGGTCTCCCATCCAGGTACTAACCAGGTCCGACCCTGCTAAACTTCTAAGATCAGACGAGATCAGGTGCTTTCAGGCTGGTATGGCCATAGGCTCTAGGAGCACTGATTTTGGGGCTCTTAGCTTACTTCACTCAACTTCAGTTTTAGCAAACCACTCTGACTCACCTAAATCGAAAGAAACAAAAAATAAAAAGCCTACAGCACCTGGTATTTCCAGGCGATCTCCCATCCAGGTACTAACCAGGTCCGACCCTGCCTAACTTCTGAGATCAAACCAGATCAGGTGCTTTCAGGCTGGTATGGCTGTAGGTTCTAGGAGCACTTATTTTGGGGCTATTAGCATTCTTTACTCAACTTCAGTATTAGCAAACCACTCTGACTCCCCTAAAGCAAAAGAAAAAAAAAGCCTACAGAACCTGGTATTGCCAAGCGGTCTCCCATCCAGGTACTAACAAGGCCTGACCTTCCTTACTTTCTGAGATCAAACGAGATAAGGTGCTTTCAGTCTGATACAACCGTAGGCTCTAGGAGCACTGATTTTGGAGCTTCTAGGTTTCTACAAGCAACTTCAGTACTAGCAAGCCACTCTGACTCACCTACAGTGAAATAAATTTTTTTTTAAAGCCAACATCACCTGGTATTCCCAGGCGGTCTCCCATCCAGGTACTAACCAGGCCCGACCCTGCTTAACTTCTGTGAGCAGACGAGATGAGGTGCTTTCAGGCTGTTATGGCCGTAGGCTCTAGATGTGCTGCTTTTGGGGCTCTTAGCCTACTTCACACAACTTCAGTATTAGCAAGCCACTCTGAGTCACCTAAAGTGAAAGAAAAAAACAAAAGCCTACAACACCTGGTATTCCATGGCGGTCTCCCATTCAGGTACTAACCAGAACTGACTCTGCTTAACTTCTGAGATCAGACGAGATCAGGTGCTTTCAGGCTGGTATTGCCATAGGGTCTAGGAGCACTGATCTTGGGCCTCTTGGCTTTCATCACTCAACATCAGTACTTACAAGTCACTCTGACTCACTTGAAGCGAAAGAAAAAAAAATCCGACAGCACCTGTTATTCCCAGGGGGTCTTCCATCCAGATACTAACCAGGCCCAACCCTGCTTAACTTCTGAGATCAGACGAGATCAGTTGCTTTCACCATGGTATGGCCATAGTATCTAGGAGCACTGATTTTAGGGCTCTTACGTTTCTTCACTAAACTTCAGTACTAGGAAGCCACTCTGACTCCCCTAAAGCGAAAGAAAAAAAAGCCTACAGCACCTGGTATTCCCACGCGGTCTCCCATCTAGGTTCTAACTAGGCCTGACCCTGCTTAACTTATGAGTTTAGACAAAGTCAGGTGCTTTCAGGCTGGTATGGCAGAAGGCTTTAGGAACACTGATTTTGGGGCTCTTAGCTTTCTTCATTCAACTTGAGTACTAGCAAGCCACTCTGACTCCCCTAAAGCAAAAGAAAAAGAAAGCCTACTGCATCTGGTATTCCCAGGCCGTCTCCCATCAAGTACTAACCAGGCATGACCCTGCTTAACTTCTGAGATCAGACGAGATCAGTTGCTTTCAAGCTGGTACAGCCGTAAGTTCCAGTAGCACTGATTTTGGGGCTCTTACGTTTTTTCACTCAACTTCAGTACTAGCAAGCCACTCTAACTCCCCTAAAGCAAAAGAAAGAAAAAAAGCCTACAGCACCTGGTATTCCAAGGTACTAACTAGGCCTGAGCCTGCTTAACTTATGAGATCAGACAAGACCAGGGGCTTTAAGGCTGGTGGTATACAACCTTTTGTAGCAATCAAAAAGTGGGGAGAAGGAAAATTCGTGATCCCACCAAGTTCCTTGGCTTTGAATACTGTTAATCAAGAGGGGGGAGGGGGGATCACTTGTCCTGTATAACCTGGGTACAGTTCGTACTAGAATGACCCTTGTTAAAAGACCCTCATACATGTGTATTCATGTTGGTATGGGCCGTGTATCTTGATTCTCCGCCTTCGTTTACACGTCTGTGCAGAATCACGGGGTCAGTTGGTATGCACCCTCCACCCGGAGGAGAACACCCTAGGTTAAAACAGTAGTGATCAGTGATTATTTGGTGAAGTGAAGGTGACTTAAAAACAATCCAATCTTGCCGGGGACGAAATAATTTTATTTGACCGGGATTGAACTGATGGTAGAGGATATGGTTGAATACGTTTAGAGAAATTATTAGGATTCACACATATTCAATCCTCCTGTGTACAAAAATGGTCGACATGTTTCAGCCTAATCGCCCAAGGGGTCGGTGCGGCTTTCTTCAGGACCAGGTGAGTTCGGTGTAGGGAGTGGCTTAGGCCTACTCTCTGATAGAGGTCAAAGTTGGACCTGTAAGTGAAGAAAAAGGTAGTATTGCTAGGGTGTGGGTCATAGGGATTAGTGCTAAATTATTATAAACATTAAAAGCTCCCAGCCATGACTTGTTCCCCAGTACTGAGTATGTGGTTTATGTCCCCCGAAGACAGGGAGTCTAATAGCGTAGTTTTAATTCTTGAATAACCAATCTATTCTTAATTTAGCACTAATCCCTATGACCCGCACCCTAGCAATACTACCTTTTTCTTCACTTACAGGTCCAACTTTGACCTCTATCAGAGAGTAGGCCTAAGCCACTCCCTACACCGAACTCACCTGGTCCTGAAGAAAGCCGCACCGACCCCTTGGGCGATTAGGCTGAAACATGTCGACCATTTTTGTACACAGGAGGATTGAATATGTGTGAATCCTAATAATTTCTCTAAACGTATTCAACCATATCCTCTACCATCAGTTCAATCCCGGTCAAATAAAATTATTTCGTCCCGGCAAGATTGGGTTGTTTTTAAGTCACCTTCACTTCACCAAATAATCACTGATCACTACTGTTTTAACCTAGGGTGTTCTCCTCCGGGTGGAGGGTGCATACCAACTGACCCCGTGATTCTGCACAGACGTGTAAACGAAGGCGGAGAATCAAGATACACCGCCCATACCAACATGAATACACGTGTATGAGGGTCTTTTAACAAGGGTCATTCTAGTACGAACTGTACCCAGGTTATACAGGACAAGTGATCCCCCCTCCCCCCTCTTGGTATACAACCTTTAGCACGCATTTTTTACAACGCACTACCATTACCAGGCATCTTTTACAACGCATGCCATTACAACGCATAGCGCTTTGGGGCGATCTGACATAGGGAATGGATAGTGAATAGGTTAATTTAGTATCCAATAACCTTCCCTAGTGTCCACGGGGACTGGTGTTGGAATAGTAAATTAAACTATTCACTATCCAGCACCCAAAGCACTATGCGTTATAAAGGTATCGCGTTGTAAAAAATGCGTGGTAATGGTATGCGTGGTAAAAGTGTGCATGCTAACGTCATACATCCAGGATGGTATGGCAGTAGTCTCTAGGAGCAGTGATTATGCGGCTCTTAGCCTACTTCACTCAACTTTAGTACTTTCAAGCCACTCTGACTTCTCTAAAACGAAAGAAAAAAAAAGCCTACAGCACCTGGTATTCCCAGGCGATCTCCCATCCGGGTACTACCCAGGCCCGACCCTGCTTAACTTCTGAGATAAGATGCTTTCAGAATGCTATGGCTGTAGACTCTAGGCGCGGTGATTTCTGGGCTCTTAGCTTTCTTCACTCAACTTCAGTACTTGCAAGGCACTCTTACCGCCCAAAAGCAAAAGAAAAAAAAATGCCTACAACACTTAGTATTCCAAGGCTGTGTCCCATCCAGGTACGAACCAGGCCCGACCCTTTTTAACTTCTGAGATCAGACGGGATCAGGTGCTTTCAGTCTGGTATGGGCATAGCCTCTAGGAGCACTGATTTTAGGGCTCTTACGTTTCTTCACTCAACTTCAGTACTAGCAAGCCACTCTGACTCCCCTAAAGTGAAAGAAAAATAGCCTACAGCACCTGGAATTCCGAGGCAGTCTCCCATCCAGGTACTAACCAGGCCCGACACTGCTTTACTTCTGAGATAAGAAGAGATCAGGTGCTTTCAGGCTGGTATGGCTGTAGGCTCTAGAAACACTGATTTTGGGGCTCTTAGCTTTCTTCAGTCAACTTCAGTACTAGCAAGCCACTCTGACTCCCCTAAAGTGAAAGAAAAAAAAAAGCCTCCAGAACCTGGTATTCCCTGGTGGCTCCCATCCAGGTACTAACCAGGCCTGACCCTGCTTAACTTCTGAGATCAGGTGCTTTCTTCCTGGGATTGCTGTAGGCTCTAGGAGCACTGATTTTGGGGGTCTTACCTTTCTTTACTCAACTTCAGTACTAGCACTGAGGCAAGATGGCGGCGGTGGCGTGGGCTGTGTAGGCAGCTCAGATCCTCTCTCCTGGTTCCCGGATCAATAATCGTTTATGAAGAGGAGGAGTGGAGTGGTTTACGGTTACTTAGCGAAACAGTAACCCGTTGAAAAAAGGAAGGAAATCGGCTACTCTAAAAATCTGCTTTTTGATGCTCTCGCTGCTTTAATCTTGCTACAGTGAAAGAGGCGACGAGAAGGCAGCGGCATAATCAAGGACGTGGTGGTGCTGTGAGAGAGTATGGATTAAGCGTGATCCGGAAAAGCAGCAGGAAGATTAGCGGCTGTAACGGCAGCTGCAGCATTCTGCGAGTAGATGGGTAGTCGGCGCTGGAAGGGGATACAGAAATGGATGTTGGGCAGTTTGTTAACAACCCGGCACAGAGCCCCATTTTGGCGACTCCCCGCTTTGCTGCTGGGGTATCGGTGTGGAGTAATCCGTGGTCGTGGAGGAGCCGCGTTGAAAAAGAGGATGCCACCGAAAGCTTTGGCGAAGGTAAATGAAGCCGCGAAGGTTACTACCCGTAGCGGGAAAACCAAGGATCAAGTCGCAGGAGAGCCCGCTGAAAAGTCAGGGGAGAAAACAGCTGGTGTCCCAGGCGAAATAGGTGAGAGCATTTCTGACACTCCTGGCTCCCCTAGTAGTGTTAAAGCGCACTTGAAAAAAGGAGGTGAAATTCGGGGGAAGAGTGTTGTGACTTCACGTGTACCCAAACAAGGAATTCAGACTCTCCCCGCTATGTTTGAGAGGCAGAATTTCCGTAATAGGGAATATCCGTTAGGATTGGCTGAAGTGGGTTGTGAAGTTGTCTTTCCGAGTGCTCATAGAGATCCAAAGGAAGTATTCATAAATTCAGGAGAAGTCCTTGATGTAAATTTAAATGAGGTGCATCGCTGTTCAGGACAGATGGGTGTTGACAATTGCATTGTGGGAAATGGAGTCTTAAAAACAGTTGATGAATTAACAAGGGGCAGCTTGGATATTTTAGTAACGGAAATAGACCTGCTTGTTCTAAGTGAGGGCGCACAATGGGGGACAGCGGTACATGAATCTGGCGAAAATTTTTATTCATTGTCTGAGGCATCTTCCGATGAGGGTTCGAATGCGGGTTATAGGGAAGGCAGCAGTCTTGACGAGTATTCAAGACAAAGTATGGCTTCCCCCAATTCTAGCACCACTACTATCAAGAGGCGGAAGGAAAAGGGGTTACCAGAAAGAACTTTAACCCCCAGTGAAATTATAAATGGAGCGCAAGTGTCAAACTCAGTCGGCCACGAAAAGGAGAAAGGGGAGAAAAATGGAAAAGATATATCAGACAATCTACCCCCACAGGAGATTACCTTGGCTACTATTTATGAAACAATGATGGGCCACAGAGCAGAGAACAAAGCGGAGAATACCAGAATGCAGGCTACATGTAGCCAGGTCAAGAACGCTGTTAGGCGTGCGATGAAAATAGGTGCAGAAACAGCTGACAGAGTTACTGAAGAGGAGGCCAGGATTTCAGCTTTAGAAGATCATGATGCTGCCCAAAAAGTGGAGTTAGAGTCCATTAAGGCTCATCGTGACGACTTGAGCTATAAATTGCCAGAACTTGAAAATCAGGCCCGTAGGATCAATTTATGCTTTTTGGGGGTTCCAGAGAAGAAGGAGGGCTCTGATGTACGTAAATTTGTCGCGACACTGTTGCAGGAAGCTTTTCCCGAATTGACATCCTCGGACTGGTCTAAGGAAATCCAAAGGGCTCATCGGTTTCCGTTTACAGTAAAGAAATCTCGTCAAGGGGAAGAGAATCTCCCTAGAGCAATTTTAGTTTGCTTCAATAATTTCTTGGCTCGAGAAGACATATATGCCCTGGCACGACCAGACAGGAAAGCATTTGCCAAGGACTGTAACTTTTTTGTCAGACCGGACTTCTGTCAGGCCACAGTTTCAAGGCGGTGGCACCTACATCAATTAATATCGGACTTTCAAAAAAAGGGGGCGGTGGTGTATTTACAGCATCCGGCCAAACTTAAAGTTATGTTTAAAGATCAAACTACATTTTTCTGGTCTGAAATCCAGGCTAAAGAGTATTTGGACACTCTGTAGGGGAAGGTGTTATGAGATATAAAGCAGGGAAAATTTGGGATAAGTGGGGGTTTGTCAGTTACATTGCGGAGATCTCCCTCGCTGAGTATATATATATATATATATATATTTTTTTTTTTCCAGGCTTCTGGTTTCTCTCTCCTAGGTTGTGATATAGGTTTGTTTTTGGTCTTCGGGGCCGGGGGGGGGGGCACGGCATTCCATATTTTGCAGGGACTTAAGGTCTTTGGGCCTCATATATTGGGTATGACGGGTGGGGGGGAAGGGTGGGAATGAGAGGAATGGATGGGTGGGTAAGGGGTTGGGCACGGGGTCTAGGTGGAGGGGGGAAAAGACAGCAACAGACAGGAATGGGTTTAAGCCGGAAGGTGATATGCAGATGAAAGTAAAATCAGATAAGAGCTATAAAAGACGTGCAAGAAACTATAAAATATTTATAGTCAAGAAGACTGGTGGCCTAATCTGGAAATTAACTTCAGGGAATAATAATGCTTATGGATAGGAAAATCAAGATCTGTACATTAAATATATATGGCCTCAATGACCCCAAGAAATGACAAGTCTTAGCTAAAATCATGCAGATATTACATATTGATATACTGTGTTTGCAGGAAACACATGTTGCATTGGCCAAGAAAGGGTATTTAAAAAATGTGGGTATGGAGCTGGTAGTCTGCTCTAAACAAACTGGTGTGAAAAGAGGGGTCGCCATACTTAAAAAAAGGGGAGTGGGTGAGTGTATAAAGGCTGCGGCAGACAAATGGGGACGCTGGGCTATATCCGAGCCTAAGGTTGGGCAAAGCAGGTTTACACTCTGCAATGTCTATGGGCCTAATTTGGACAATGCAGAACTCTTCAATTTCTTGAATTTAGAATTAGCACAGTGGACGTTGCCAGTATTATTGTGTGGTGACTTCAATATTAACATTGATGCAGGTGTGAATGTTAGATCTAATCATGTGTATACAGGAAGAAAGAGGCTGTTTTTTTCTGTAATACTGGGCTTGATTTTGGATCATGGCCTTTACGACGTATGGAAATCAAAAAACCCCCAGGATCCTGGCTTTACTTTTTTTTCTGCGGCTCACTCAAAATTTGTCCGATTCGATTATTTTTGTACCACTTCTGTATTATTAGGTAAAGCCAAAATTTAGATTCATCCTAAGCTGGTCTCAGACCATAATCCGATTATATTAGAGTTGGCTTTAGACTCGGAAGAAAAGGCAGAGTTTCAACAGTGGTCCTTCGATAGGAAATTGCATTTGGACAAGGAGTACTGTCAGTTCATGGCTAAAATAATTCAGGAATTTTTCGATATTAATAGAGGTACGGCTGCCCAGGAGGTAGTCTGGGACGCGTTTAAATCAGTAGTCCATGGGGAAAGCCTCAGTTTCTCTAAATTCAAACGCAAAAAGATCTGGCTTAAACATCGACAGGATTTTGACCAGGTTTTCGAGGCTGAGAAGAAGCTGGCAGAGACAATAAGGTCAGGGGGGGAAACAGACACACTTTACTCGGTCCAAAGGGATCTTACTATTAAATGGGCCAGTGCATATGCTAATATTGCCGATCAAATTGCCGAAAAGTATGTACAGCATAACGAAGCGGCGTATGAGTTTGGGGAGAAAACGGGTAGAGTGTTGGCAAAAAGGGCAAGGGGGAAAGCAGCTTATAATGATATCCCTAAAATCAAAGATTTGCAGGGGGTTATGCAAGAGACTAAGGAAGGTGTGTTAACTGCATTCCAAGGATTCTATCAATCATTATATAGCGATGAGACAGGGGGGGTGGAAGCGGGCAAATATTTAAAGGCTGTGATCTCAGTAACTTTGTCGGATATTCAAAGCACGATATTGTTGGTACCACCAGAGTGGGCAGAAGTTGAACTAGCAGTTTTAGGCTTGGCCCAGGGAAAGGCCATGGGCCCTGATAATATTCCATTGGAATTTTATCGGACATTCAGGGATATGATGAAAAAGGAATTGGTAGAAGTCTGTCAGCAAGCTTTTTTGGGGAAGGCTCCTCATTCATGGTCTACTGCCACGATTGTGGTGTTTAAAAAGAAAGGTAAAAAAGATACTGAAATGGGGTCTTATAGGCCAATTTCATTAATGAATTTGGATAGTAAAATGTATTCTAAACTTATTGCTAATAGGTTAAATGATTTGATGCCGGGTCTGGTTTCTTTAAGACAACACAGATTTATACAGCGTAGAGACACTACAGATCATATATGACGGATTATATCTTTGTTGGATTGGTCACAGGGTATGCAGTCTCCTGTTGGTGTGGCCCTGTTGGACGCTGAAAAAGTGTTTGGCAGGGTCTCATGGAGTTTTATGTGGTCAGTCCTGGCAAGGAAGGGGTTTCCGCTGGAATTCATCAGGGCAATTCAGACATTGTGTACTGACCCGTCTGCTGTTATTCTGGTTTCCGGGAAGACATCAGGGAAGATATTGATAGCAAGGGGGACGAGACAGGGTTGTCTCTGTTCCCCCTTGCTGTTTGCATTATATATTGATCCCTTCATTATTACCCTGGAGAGAAACATGGCAATTAAACTTGTACAGATAAATAACCAGGATTTTAAAGTTTGTGCGTATGCAGATGATCTTGCGGTTCGGACATCGGATATTAGCAACGCATTACCTAATATTATAGAGGCCGCTGAGGTGTTTGGCCGGCTTTCTGGCTATAAACTAAACATTGAAAAGACACAGCTTATCCATTCGGAGGCCGGCCGCCCAGAGAATATTAAGTTCGAAAAGGAGGCTATTTATTTAGGTATAAAGATTACAGCTAAAGTTGAAGATATCATTCCTGCAAACCTGGACCCTATCATAGCTTCCTCTAATAAAATATTAGAAAGAATAAATAACTTACATCTTTCACTTTTTGATGTAGCAATGTATTAAAAATGGTTATCTTTCCCAAGTTTTTTGTACTTATTTAGGGCTATCCCCTTTCTTATATCCACCTATTATTTTCCCAAATAGAGAGAATGTGCTCTAGATTTCTCTGGGGGTATCACCGGGCTCGGAGAGCACTTGAAAAATGTACGCTGCCCAGAGAAAGAGGAGGGTGGGGTATCCCAAATTTCCAACTTTATCATTGGATAGCGATATTACAGCATATGGGGGTGTTAACATTACCGAAAGATCCAACTGAGGATTATTCGGCCCCATCTATATATGAGATGCTTTTGGGTGTCGAGGCAAAACAATGCTTAAACCGCATTGTTGAGCTAAGTTATTACAAGAAAACTAAATTTAAGATCTTTTATACAGCCTATGTTATATGGAGGGTGTTAGACCTGTCTGCCCTTTGGGTAGTCCCTCCTATTTATTATTTATTTCTGTCCCCCTTTCTGCCCCTCATATCCCTTAATTTTTATGTCCACTGGATATTTTTGTGGTGTTGGCCTGGGGGATAGATGCTCTTTTGCCCTCATAGTTTTTTTACTTAAGGCCTAGGAGCCTTTCTGACTAAAAATTATACAGACCTACAAAATGGTGGGCAGCAACTGCCACAACTGCCACCCCTGAGTCTGGACGCATAGGGAAGAATAGGAGCCTCTAGAACCTTCTGGTCCCTTCTGGGCCTCTGAGGGTCAGCCTATATAAGGCCAGAGCCAGGGCGGCCATTTTAGAGCTGGTCGGAGAAAGGGTGAAGTGGGTCTGGTCAGGAGTAAGGCGGCTAGTGAGGAGGAGCACGCATCGAGAGGGGAGAGATTGACCCATAGGCGGACTTCCCTTACAGGCTGACGTGCCCCCTTGCCTGTTTACCAAGCCCTGTGCCCATGGAAAATGCGCTTGTCCCCAAGTCATAACCCTGTCTGCCTCGGAGTACCCAATACAGAGTGAGAAGTGAGCTGAAGGTGACTCTGGCATGTCACGACCTCGGTGAGAGAATTGGATCTCCCTGCCAAGTGGGGAAGAACCTCCTGACGGCATCGCAAGTTCGGGCCCCAACCCCTGCTGCGGTGCTGCGTTAAGTCGTGACTGCTGGCGCTAAAAGGAAGAAAAGCTTACTGCCCAGCCGCCAGCTCCGTGGCCAAATCGCCCTTCAGGAAGGCTCCAGTGGCGAGTGAGGGGACGTTGCAGCGCCGGAAAAGGACTGCCGCAGGAAGACCCCGAGGCAGGGTGAGGAGAGGTGAGCACCCCGGAAGAGGTCGGCTGGAGGCGGAGCACGGCGTGAGAGGTCGGCTGGAGGCGGAGCACGGCGTGAGAGGACGGCGGAAGGCGGAGACCTGTGGGTGGAGTCGCTGAGGTTATCCAGGCGCCGAAGTGAGACGCGTTGCTACGGAGCACCGTTTTTCAGCCGGTGAAGTGCCAGGGGCTGCCGAGTGTGCCCCGGAGGAACGCCTACTCTTCTGGCTGGGGAGAGGGTGAGGATCCCCCGTTCACGGAGGTAGAGGCGCTTACAAGCCGGGAAGGGTCAGGTGGAGTCCGTCCCCAGTAACTGCCAGGCCAAGTAAGCCGGGAAGGTGGGGGGAGCAGCAGGACTAGCCTGAAAGAAGCTGACTAGACGAGAGGATTGGGCAGCGCTACACTTGATAATCTGAGTAGCAACTCACTTGTACAGCTCAGCTAGGTGTCAGAAATTGTCATGCAGTAAGGTCTACCATGCAAGGGAGCTATATTACCCCAGCTGACGCCCTGTAGCTCTTGAAGGTAGAGAGGGAGAGCTCCAAGTGGGGAATCTTCAGGGCAAGGCTGCACTTGATTAAGGCATAGACTCTTGCTATGGTGGAGGGGATCTGAGTTAACATAAGCCAATGTGATTTCACTTGCCTAATCTATTCCAGCGTCAGTTATGTGCAACCTTCTTCTTTCATAACCAGGGGAAGGGCTCTCTGCCTGGTGGGGTTAGCTGGTAAAATTATTAACCTCGATTCTTCTGGGGTATAATTCCTGCCAACCTGCGGTTCTTGAAGTGAAATACATGGTGTTATGGTTTAATTGTGTGACAAGAGAATAATTTCAGGAGGAAGTATAAAAGTGTCATTGGAGAACTTTACTGTTGCACATTACCTATTGAAAGATGTAAATGTTTACCTGCTCTATGTAGAAAAGAAATGAGGTCGTGAAAACTTAATTACATGTGATTGTGGAAATTTGGAAAACGAAGAAACTAAGAGAACTTTTATAAAACAGCTCATATTTTTCCAAACTTGGTGTAGTGTCCTTATTTTTGAGTGGATGGATGTTCTGTTACTGATGGGTATGACGCAAACTTAGCACTTGATCCTTGGAGTTAGGCCTTCCCCCTTAGTGCCAAGCTACCTTATGTGACTTGGGATTCCCTAGGTCCAACAGAGGGCAATAAAAAAGAGATCTGGAATAGGCTCTAATTCAAATCTATATTCTCCTTTTCAAAATTGTTCTTTTCTTCCGGAGATATTTAATGACCGGGTGATGCTCAGGTGGCATAATTTGGGGATCCGTAAGCTTGGCGATCTGTTTCAGAGGAATTATTTTGTTTCTTTTAAGGAAGGAATATAAGCTACATAGCACTGACTTTTTCAAATACCTTCAGCTACGAAGCTTCTGTGAACAGAAAATATCAAAGAATATGATTGTATTAGGGAAAATTGAGATTATTGAAGAGATTAAGGATAGGTATAAAAAGGGGCCCTTATATAAGTTACTTTTGGAAAAGGTAGAATATGACCTAGTGGCTATTGAAGTAAAATGGCAAAATAAATTGAGTATTGAGCGAATTAATTTGGAGAGAAGTATGGAGATGGCTACTAATGTATTACTGAATGGATCACTGATAAGTCAACATTTCATGTCAGTTTTTGAACTATATTATACGCCAGGCAAACTGGCAAAATAGAATTCAGGTCGGGGGACTGAATGTAGTCGTTGTGGCCTATATGCAGCAGATGCTGCTCATTTTTATTTTTTTATTTTTTTTTAAGACGTTTATTAATGTTCAAAAGTGCAGTACACATAGCAAAGCCTACAACCCTGCGGGCCGGCTGCAAAAGAACGGTAAATCGTGAGTATGCTGGTCTGCACAGGAGGGCGTGTTGTTGCGCTCCCCGTGTCTCTGGCATGTTAGAGCACAGGCAGTATGGTCACATTACCTTTAATCAGTAAAAGAATAGTTCCATAAATGACGTCTTGTTTTTCAGTTTTTCTAGAACTAAACCATGAATTCAGCAAACTAAACAGTACAGTTCGTATCAGCATATCCCAATGTTCCTTTCGCGGCTGCGCCGCATCAAGGCTGTCCTGTTAGCACAGTGCTGTTAGGAGACCCCTCTGGTCAGTGTGGCGTATGTTGACGATGCTCCAGTACATTAGGGGGCCAGTGTTGTGCATGCGCGAGTGGTCTCGGACTTAAAGTGGGACAGCTCCTGAAGGCCGTGGTGCTTCGCCGGCCGCTGGCCTGGTTAGTGGCGCGTGTAGCAGTCAGGTGGATTAGCCTAGCTGTTGGTGTATCAGGCGGCGTCTGCGCCTGTGCTCGCTGCCTGGGGGCGCCGTTGGCGGCGTCCGTCCACCGTGTCGTGGGGGATGGAGAGGCCACCGCCGGTGAGCAGGGGGTCCGATACTACAAACGTGTGAACATGTATGGGGAAGGGGATGGGGGGGGTGGAGTGTACTTGCGGGGGCGGTGTCAACGACTCTGTGCTGGGGGCATGTCGCTGGGCGATGACTGCTGGTGAGCGCCTGTGTGGGTGGCCGGCCGTGTCTGAGGTCTGCGCGCTGGGTTATCTAAGTCTGGGATGGGGGGGTTGGCGGCACGGTGTGTGGTGGTTCCGTCAACGGAACTGTAGCCTCTGTGGCCTACTCCTGGTGGCGCTTACTCTATGTGAGCCCTCTGACAGCGCCGTCCCCCTGCAGGGACCCCAGGATGCCATCCCAGAGCTGCGCGATCGGGAACTGCCTCAGACCTGCTATTTCTTCCCGGTGAAGTGCCGTGCCTTCTGCCCTGGCCCAGTTTGTGAAGGATGTGAACTAATGTGCCGGGGTGGGTGGTTCCCGCCGCTTCCAATGCCTAGTGAGCAGCCGTTTGGCCGTGATGAGGCCCAGATCCCAGAACCGTGCCTGCGTTTTGTTTAGTTTGGTTCTTTTATATAACCCGAGAATGCACGCCTCCCACGTGTCAGGCAGTCCCGGACCCGTGCTGTGAATCAGGAGTGATATCACCTCCCCCCAGTACGTGGCCAGGGTTGGGCAGTGCCAAAGCATGTGCAGGATGTCTGCACCCAGCAGGTCACATCTGGGACAAACGGCAGTGTCTATCGCGAAGTATCTGTTAATTCTATCCGGTGTTAGATACGCCTGGTGCAGTATGTACAGCTGGATGATACGGAAGCGGGAGTTGCAGGGGACGTTCACAGGGCCGGCTAGGATCAGGTTCCACTCCTTATCTGTCCAATCCCTCCCTCGGTGTGCCGCCCATTTAGCCCTGATCTGTAGCGTGGGCTGTTGCGTGTGGATGAGAAGCGCCTGCGCTAACCAATGCGTGATGTGTGAGCCTCTGCCCATTACATGCAGATATTGGATCAGGTGGTGCATCGGTGGCTCGTCCTGGATGTCTCCCCAGGGATCAGTGTATGCCGGCAGTACCGACGCGTGGAATAGGAATTGCCCAGCCGGCAATCCCGTGCTTGCCGATAGTTCCGCAAACGGGAGCAGGGCCCCGTCAGCAGACAGGTCGCCCATGGTCTCTTCTCCGGCTGTGGTCCAGTGTTCCAGGTTGCGCGACGTTACCATCCCGTTCCTCCTGGGGGTGCCTAACAGGGGGAGGGCAGGAGCATATGGTCTGACATTTTTTGTCAGTTTCAGGCTGCGGATAAAGCATTTGCGGGCCACGGCCATATGCAAGGGTAGAGGACGGGGTCCCTTGGTCAATGGGTGAAACAGGGCACAAACTTGGGGGTGGGTCCACTGGTAGCCTGCGGAGGCCGTATCATCTAGATGCGTGCCGCTGAGCCAGTACGTTACCCATTGGAGCTGTGCAGCTAGGTAATACAGCTCCATGTTGGGGACAGCCAGTCCTCCCTCCACAGTCGGGGAGTACAACTTAGCCAGTGCCACCCGTGGGCGACCTGCGTTCCAGATCAAGCCGCGAAGCATTGATTCCAGGTCGCGGAATATCCATGTGGGGACATACGTAGGGATATTCGCGAAGTGATAGAGTAGCCTGGGGAGCGCTATCATTTTGGAAAGAGCTATCCAGCTGGGCACGTTCAGGGGCAGAGTTTTCCAGAAGGACATCTGGGCTCGCAAGGAGGAAATGGCACGCACCAGGTTGCCCTCCAGTATGTCCTGCGGGTCTCTGTAGATGTGTAGCCCAAGGTACTTAAACGTGGTTGGGTACCAAGCGAGCCGGGCCCCTCCAAGGTGCACTTCGCACTCCTCCTGGTCCCGGCCGAACGAGTATATTCCGGACTTGGCCCAGTTGACCCTGAGTCCCGAGACCTCCGCGAAGGCCTGGAAGATGTCCGACAGCTCGGCTGGTACCGCGGTGAGGTCCCGCACATAAAGCAGCAGGTCGTCTGCATAGAGTGAGACTGTGTGCGTCCCATCGGCCAGCGGGATCCCCCATTCCGCCCCTTTGTCTCGCAGTAGAGCCGCCGGGGGTTCAATAGCTAAAGAGAAGAGGAGGGGCGACAGGGGGCAGCCTTGTCTGGTGCCTCTGCGTACCCTGACCCTCTCTGACAGCAGTCCGCCTGTCCTCACTCGAACACTGGGTCTCTGGTAGAGTAGTCCGACCATGTCAGCGAAGGCATCGCCCACCTCAAATCTGTCTAACACTGCCCCCAGGTACAGCCATTCTACAGAATCGAAGGCCTTCTCTAAGTCTAAGACCAGACACCCCGATCTAGGCCAATGTGTCAGGGCCGCTTCCTGAATCCGGAAGAGGCGGCGCAGGTTACGAGAGGTGCTCCGCGCCGGCATGAAGCCGTTTTGGTCCTCATGCACCAGGGTTGGGACCTCTAGGGCCAGGCGGCGAGCCAGGAGGGAGGTGAAGACTTTATAGTCGGTATTCAGCATGGCTAACGGTCTATAGGATCCCATGTGTGTACCATCCCTGCCCGGCTTCAGTAGTGAGACTAGGTTTGCCTCATTGAGCGAGTCTGGGAGCGCTGATTCCTCCATAGCGGTATGGTACAATTTGAGCATCTCCGGGACCAGCGTGTCCGAACAGGCCTTAAAGAATTCGGCGGGTAGTCCATCTGGACCAGGGGACTTGCCGTTGGACAGTGCGAAAATGGCTTCGCGCACTTCTTCCGGGGAGAATGGTGCTCCTAGAGCGTCCTGCTGCGAGCCTGTGAGGGAGGGCAGCGGGATGTCTACCAGGTAATCTGCTATGTAGGCCGCGGAGACCCTCAGTTGCGATTTGTATAGGGCCTGGTAGTGTCCCACAAACGCTTGGTGTATCTTGTTTTGGGTGTACACTAGCTCTCCCTCAGCCGTGCGAATGGCGGATACTGGCTCCGTACGGTTCTCCTGCTTGACTAACCAGGCCAATAGCCTTCCGGGCTTGTCACTGTACTGGTGCACCCGCGCCGAGTGGGCCGCGAAGTTAACGTGCCGCAGCCGCTCCAATAGTGTTTCATGCTCCGCTCGGGCCGCCTGCAGCCGGTCTCCTGTGCCACCCATCGCCTCCTGTTCCCTGCAGAGTAAGTCCGCTTCCACCCTGCGCAAGTCCGCCTCCAACTTCCTCGGTATGCTTCCCTGAGTGCTCATGCAGTGCCCCCTTACCACCACCTTGAATGCGTCCCATTCTATTCTCGGGGAGGACGCTGTGTCTGTGTTGTCAGTGAAGTATTGTGCTACGCAGGCCTGCAGGGAGTCCCTAAAGGGGGCGTCCAGCAGTAGGGCAGGTTGCAGTCGCCATGTGGGGATTGGTGGGTGCGGGCGTTCCCAAGCCATGTGTAGGGTGTGGGGGTTGTGGTCCGAGTGTGTCCGGCCTAGGTATTGGGAGTCAGTGATGTGTGGCAACATTTCCGTTGATACCATGTACCTGTCAAGGCGGACGTGCAATGTGTGTGCCCCTGAGAAATAAGAGTACACCCTAGCGTCGGGGTTGTGCGCGCGCCATGCATCTTTCAGGTCCCACTGTGCCGCCCACTGTGTGGGTGCCTTCGTGGCCCCCTGGGATGTTGCCTCTGGCCTTGGCGGGACCAAACGGTCCAACACTGGGTCTAGTACCGTGTTGTAGTCACCTCCCAGTATCCATGGGACGCCGTGCCAGGGCGCCAATTTCTCTGATATGCACGCTAGGAAGGTGCCCTGGTCCGTGTTTGGAGCGTAAATGGATGCCAGGACCACTGGTTGCCCGTCCATACGACCCTTTACCAGGACATACCTCCCCTCCGTGTCTGTGTGAACTTCTGACATTACGAAGGGAGTACCCGGCTTTACCCACAACAGTGCCCCGCGGGCATATGAGGAGTAATCAGTGACATACAGTTGCCCCCTCCATCTTCGCCTCATCGCTGTCACCTCCGCCCCACACAGATGTGTTTCCTGCAGTAGTGCGACCTGCACATTTTGCCTTTTCAAGTAGGAGTATATTTGATATCTGCGCGCAGGTGTGTGCATACCTCTAATGTTCCAGGTACATAGCTTTATCGCAGACATTTTGGCAATACACAGTCCCCCCCAACATTCCTAGTAACGGCGGCCCCACCTAGAGCTTTCGCAGTGGTCCTCCCAGCACTCCTGTCTCCACCCCTCGTAGTACACTCAGCAATGTTCGGGAAGACATTAGGGCAGGGAAAAACAATGAATAACAACAACCAACAGCGGGCTATCCCCGCTAAAATACCAAAAGGGCAGTGGCGGAACAGGCCACCGTCCATTCTCTCAAGTGAGAGGAACATTTTTACTTGTCCTAGGGGCAGTGTGTGCTAAGCACAATCTCGGCAAGAAAGGTACACAGTCAGTTAGGGGAAGCAGGTCACTTCCCTGAGCCACTTGATACAGGGTGCCAGTGGCCGCCAACTATGGTCCGGTGCCCCAAGTTACTCGTCTTGCGTGTGGCCTCGCTTGCGTGAGTGTCTGCAGGTGAGGGGCAGAGTGCCACGTGGTGTGGGCTGCGCGCCCCCGCCCGAAGGAGCCCCCTCGTGCCCTGGCTCGCACATGGAGATGGCTAGGTTCGGGTGTATGTTGAGAGACAACCCCGTCATTGCCCACCCCGCTGACCACCAGTGCCACAAGGGCATTACTCACTGTTCCAGGTGTCCACTGTTCAATCAGCTGGCAGGGGGGGGGGGGGAGAAGCCCGCAGCAGTGGCGGGTGCCGGTCGCGCACCATCGTCCAGTCGACCACTGCCAGCCCCCCCTCGTTGCGGCAGGGCCAATGCAAATATCGCCTATAGAATCAGTGGATCATGTCAGAGGTTTGTGGCGTGACGATAGGCAGTTCCACCGAGATCTGTGAGTTCGGGATCCCATATATGGCCTCGTCGTCGTCGCTTGGTACCAGCTGTTGGCCGTCCTCCGGGGCTGTCTCTTGGGAAGGCGACTTGCTCATTTGAGAAACCTTCCGTAGTGCGTCGCGCTGTTCTTGGCGCATCTGGTCTAGTGGGGGAGAGTGGCGTGCCCCCTCCTCCGCGTGTTGGGACTGCTGGGTTCTGTGTCTGCGGCGGCGGCGCGGTCCTCGCGGCCTGGTCCTCGTCTCGTCCCCACGAGAGTGCTTGGGCGCCGTGTCCGTGCCCCCGTCCAGCCACTCACTGGCCTCCACAGGTGTGCTGAAGAAGTAGGTGTTGTCTCCCGCCACCACCCTCAGCTTGGCCGGGAATAGCAGGGAGTAATTGAGGCCCGCGGTGCGTAGTCTCCACTTCACTTCCATGAAGTCGTGCCTCTGGCGTTGCACCTGGATGGTATAGTCAGGGAAGAACATGATCGACGCATTGTCTATGCGTATCTCGGCCAGTCACCTTGTCTCCCGCAGGACCGTGTCTCTGTCCCTATAGTTCAGTATTCTGAAGAGCAGTGGCCTCGGGTTGGCGCCGGTGGTATAGGGCCTCGTCGGCACCCGGTGTGCGCGCTCCACAACGAAGTGGGGTGACGGCAAGCCTTCGGGCAACAGTGTCCGTAGCCATTCTTCCACATGTTGGGCTGGGCGGTTCCCCTCCCATTTTTCAGGAACCCCCACCAGTCTGATGTTATTGCGTCTCGCCCTCCCTTCCGCGTCCTCGGCCCTATATTCCAGGAACTCCACTCTGTTCAGGAGGTCCTGCACCTGCCTGTCCGTCTGGGTGACCTTGGGCTCGATCTCCTTTACTGCGCCTTCCAGGGTCTTGGTCCGGTCGGATAATTTCCTGTGGTCATCGCGCAGGAGGGTCAGGTCCACAGCGACTCCATCTATTTTGGACTCCAGGGAGGTTCTAGTTTGCTGAAGGGACTGTTCCATTCGTTCCACCGCTGCTAGCACGCTGTCAATCCTCGAGGCCAGTTGTTCGGCGGCCATTTTGTGTAGCGATTTGCCTGTCTTCCCCTTCGGCGGGGCCCCACCAGTCCCGGTGCGGGTCCGCACTCCCCCGGACATGTGCGGGTGGCGTCTGTCCGGCAGGGTCGTCGCCTGTGGTGGCCCGGTGATGGTGTCCCCGGATGCGCTGCACTCCTGGGTGGGGAACTCAGCGGATGCCAGCGATCCCCTCAGTCGAGGCCGTCGTTGTTGCCCCTGGGGTGGGGGAGGGGTTTTGCCAGGGGGTACCTAGCCCTATCGCCCCATGGCTGCGCCTCACCGGTCCGGGTGTTGCAGTGGCCGAGGGGGCGTGTGAGGTGCGTGTGCCCGTGTGGTCTGGGCAGGTCAGTCTGGGCCAGGTCCACTCTTTGCGCGTGCCCCACTGTCTCTCAGGCAGCCTTCACCTCTATGGGGGGGGCCCGCAGGTGCGCCCTCTGTGCGTCTTCAGTGCAGGGGGGGGATGGCTGTTCTATCCCCGGCAGCTGCGCAACTCCCCGGTCAGGGTTCCAGGCCCTTAGCATCGGCCTTGGGGGCTGCTGCCTCCTGCCGGCCTCTCAGTGTCCGTTGTGGCAGAGAGGGCTCCCCGGGCGGCGCCGGTTGCTGTGTGGTTCCTCGGGGAAGGGCCGTCTGCCGTTGGGCATCCGCTGTCTCCCGCGTCCCCCCCGGGTCGATCTCCGCCTCGCCGTGCCTCACCTCGGTCCGGGGCAGCGAGTGCGTGGGGGCCGTGACGTAGGCGGGGGGCGCCTGCTCTCCCCGTCGTCCGGGCCCGTCCTTGGTGTTCCGCAGCCGTTTGGGGCGTCCTCCGGGCCACCGGTGGACCCACCCGGCAAGGCAGTTGGGAGTTCGTGGGGTCCGGGCAGCGCGGTGCGGGTGGTCCGTCGGGCCTGTCTTCTAGGCCCAAGCCGCGGTCTCTCCTGGATGCTCCACTGGCCAAGGGGCGCCCGGTCCCGCAAGAGGGCTGTAGGCGAGGTCGGGGTCGGCCCCGTCGGTGCCCGGGAGTGAAAAGTTGCCTGGTGTGCCGTGGCGGGTTCCAGGGGGGTCCGCTCGAAGTTCTGGGCGGCCACGGTGAAAATTGCCGGATAATTGGCTCAGGGAAGGGGAGCCGGTAGCGGAGCTCTACCCAAGAGCGTCCGTCGCCATTGCGTGCTTAGCCACGCCCCCCGCAGCAGATGCTGCTCATATGTTATTTTTTTGCCCTAAGCTTTCCCGGTTTATTGCTGATGTCGAGTTTTATTTAACGAATAGTTTGGGTATCCGAGTACAATTAACGGCACCAATGGTTATCTTTGGATGTGAAGAGAGCACGGTTTATAAGGGCCCAGCTGCAGAAGAAGGTTTCATTTTTATATGTATGTCCGTTTACCGATCATGTATCAAGTCTCAATGGCTCGACGTGGAATCACCAAATTTTATCAAGTGGCAAACCAAAATATTGTCTATATATCATCTTGAGAATGCATTATATAAAATTAAGGGCATTAGGAAGAAAACTTTCGGGTATCAATTATGGTCTCCAATCACCAACTGGATAGGAAGTTAAGGAAAACTGCTGTATTCGTATTTTTATTATCTGTATTTTTATTATTCTCTTTAATTATTTTTTTTGGTTTGATAGTATGTTTATGAAGATTGTATCTGCCCAAAAGAGGTTTTATTTTGTTAGGCTACAAACTGTCTTAAAAAAATGAAGGTGTTTGCCTATTGATATATAAGTACTTTTGTTGTCTGTTTTCTGTCATAAAATTCAATAAAAAAAATACTTCAGTACTAGCAAGCCACTCTGACTCCCCTAAAGCGAAAAAAATAAAAAAAAAGGCTACAGCACCTGGTATTGCCAGGCGGTCTCCCATCCAGGTACTAACCAGGCTCAACCCTGCTTAACTTCTGAGATCAGACAAGATGAGGTGCTTTCAGGCTGGTTTGGCCGTAGGCTCTAGGAGAATTGATTTTGGGGCTCTTAGCTTTCTTCACTCACTTCAGTACTAGCAAGCCACTCTGACTCACCTAAAGTGAGTTGCCCAGATTCAGCTCGGTGGCAGGTATCCTTCGTTCCCTACATTGGCTCCCTGTAAGGAAGCGCATCCTTTTTAAGGTTCTGTGCCTTGCCTTTAAGATTCTGAGAGGTATAGGCCCGGAAATCTTATCTAGCTGTCTCTCCTTTTACGTTCCCACCCGTACCCTCCGCTCCCAGGGCTTGGCCCTTGCTGTGGTCCCCAAATTCAGGCTCAGTCGCATGGGAGGCCGCTCGTTCAGTGTAAAGGCCGCGGCAGCATGGAACTCCCTTCCTGTTGAAATCCCGTCTTATGGAGGATCTCTTGACTTTCCGGAGGGCTATAAAAACATTCCTGTTTTAGCTGCTTTTGTGTTTTTCACTCTCCTGTTGTGTTATGCTCTACCTTGTCTCTGCGCCGGGACGCTCCTTGGCTGGAGTATCTGTGCGCATAATAAATCAACATAACATAACATAACATAACATAACTCACCTAAATGGAAAGAATAAAAAGCCTACAGCACCTGGTATTCCCAGGCGGTCTCCCATCCAAGAACTAACCAGGCCCGACACTGCTTAACTTCTGAGATCTTACAAGATCAGGTGCTTTTAGGCTGGTATGGCTGTAGGCTCTCAGAGCACTGATTTTGGGGCTCTTAGCTTTCTTCACTCAACGTCAGTACTAGCAAGCCACTCTAACTCACCTAAAGCGAAAGAGAAAACAAAAAGCCTACAGCACCTGGTAGTCCAAGGCGGTCTCCCATCTAGGTACTAAACATTCCCGAACCTGCTTATCGTCTGAGATCAGACGAGATCAGGTGCTTTCAGGCAGGTACGGCCGTAGGCTCTAGGATCACTGATTTTGGGGCTCTTAGATTTCTTCACTCAACTTCAGTACTAGCAAGTCACTGACTCCCCTAAAGACTAAGAAAAAAATAAGCCTGCATTCACAGGCGGTCTCCCATCCAGGTATTAACCAGGCCTGACTCAGCTTAACTTCTGAGATCAGACAAGACCAGGTGCTCTCAGACTGGTATGGCCGTAGGCTCTAAGAGCACTGATTTATGGGGCTCTTAGCTTTCGTCATTCAACTTCAGTACTAGCAACCATCCCTGACTCCCCTAAAGCTAAAGAAAAAATTAAAAGCCTGCAGCACCTGGTATTTCCAGGCGGTCTCCCATCCAGGTATTAACCAGGCCTGACTCTGCTTAACTTCTGAGTTCAGATGAGACCAAGTGCTTTCAGGCTGGTATGGTTGTAGGCTCAAGGAGCACTGATTTTTGGGGCTCTTAGCTTTCTACACTCAACTTCAATACTAGCAATCCACTCTGACTCCCCTAAAGCGAAAGAAAAAAAAAAAAGACTACAGCACCTGGGATGCCCTTGTGGTCTCCCATACAGTTACAAAATAGGCTCGACCCTACTTAACTTCTGCAATCAGACCAGATCAGGTGTTGTCAGACTGGTATGGATATAGGCTCTAGGAAAACTGATTTTAGGGCTCTTAACTATCTTCACCCAACTTTAATACTAGCAAGGCACTCTGACTCCCCTAAAACGAAAGATTAAAAAAAAAAAGCCTACAGCACCTGGTATTCTCAGGCAGTCTCCCATCCAGGCACAACCCTGCTTAACTTCTGAGATCAGATGACATCAGGTGCTTTCAGGCTGGTATGGCCGTAGACACTAGGAGCACTGATTTTGGGGCTTTTAGCTTTTTTCACTCAACTTCAGTACTAGCAAGCCACTCTGACTCCCCTAAAGCGAAAGAAAAAAAAAAGGTTACAGCACCTGGAATTCCCAGGCAGTCTCCTATCCAGGTACCCAACAGTCCCGACCCTGCTTAACTTCTGAGTTAAGACGAGACCAAGTGCTTTCAGGCTGGTATGGTCTTAGGCTCAAGGAGCACTGATTTTTGGGGCTCTTAGCTTCAACACTTCAATACTAGCAATACACTCTGACTCCCCTAAAGCGAAAGGAAAAAAAAGCCTATAGTGCCTAGTATTCCCAGGCGGTCTCCAATCCAGGCACTAACCAGGCCCAACCCTGTTTAACTTCTGAGATTAGACGAGATCAGGAGCTCTCAGGCTGGTGTGGCCATAAGCTCTAGGAGCACAGATTATGGGGCTCTTAACTTTCTTCACTAAACTTCAGTACTAGCAAGCCACTCTAAATCCCCTAAAGCGAAAGAAAAAAACAAAAAGCCTACAGCACTTTGTATCCCCAGGCTGTCTCCCATCCAGGTACTAACCAGTCCCGACCCTGCTAAACCTATGAGATAAGCCAAGATCAGGTGCTTTAAGGCTGCTATGGCCGGAGGCTCAAGGAGCACTGATTTTGGGGCTCTTAGCCTACTTCACTCAACTTCAGTACTAGCAAGCCACTCTGACTCACCTAAAGCGAAAGAAAAAAAGCCTATAGCACCTGGTATTCCCAGGCAGTCTCTCATTCATGTACTAACAATGCCCTACCCTGCTTAACTTCTGAGATAAGGTGCTTTCAGGCTGGTATGGCCGTAGGCTCTAGAAGCACCGATTTGGGGCTCTTAGCTTTCTTTACTCAACTTCAGTACTAGCAAGCCACTCTAACTGCCCTAAAGCGAAAGAACAAAAAACCTACAGCACCTGGTATTGCCAGGCGGTCTCCCATCCAGGTCTGACCCTGCTTAACATTTCAGATCAGACGAGATGAGGTGCTTTCAGGCTGGTATGTCCTTAGGCTCCAGAAGCATTGGTTTTGGGGTTCTTAGCTTTCTTCACTCAACTTCAGTACTAGCAAGCCACTCTGACTCACCTAAAGCGAAAGAATAAAAAGCCTACAGCACCTGTTATTCCCAGGCAGGCTCCCATCCAGGTACTAACCAGCCCGACCCTGCCTAACTTCTGAGAACAGGTGCTTTCTGGCTGGCATGGCTGTCGGTTCTAGAGGCACTGATACTGAGGCTCTTAGCTTCCTTTACTCATCTTTAGTACTAGCAAGCCACTCTGACTCCCCTAAAGCAAAAGAATAAAAAAAAGCCTACAGCACCTGGTGTTCCCAGGCGATCTCCCATCCAGGTACTAACCAGGACAATCCCTGCTTAACTTCTGAGATCAGATGCTTTCAGTCTGCTTGGCTGTAGGCTGTAGGCTCAAGGCGCAGTGATTTTGGTGCTCTTAGCTTTCTTCACTCAACTTCAGTACTAGCAAGGCACTCTTACTCCCCTAAAGCGAAAGAAAATTTTTGCCTACAACACTTAGTATTCTAAGGCTGTCTCCCATCCAGGTACGAACCAGGCCCGACCCTTCTTGACTTCAGCGATCAGACGAGATCAGGTGCTTTCAGGCTGGTATGGCCATAGGCTCTAGGAGCACTGATTTTAGGGCTCTGACGTTTCTTCACTCAACTTCAGTGCTAGCAAGCCACTCTAACTCCCCTAAAGTGAAAGAAAAAAAAACCTACAGCACCTGGAATCTCGAGGCAGTCTCCCATCCAGGTTCTAACCAGGCCCGACCCTGCTTAACTTCTGAGATCAGACGAGACCAGGTGCTTTCAGGCTGGTGTTGCTGTAGGCTGCAGAAACATTGATTTTAGGGTTCTTAGCCTACTTCACTCAACTTCAGTACTACCAATTCACTCTGACTCCCCTATAGCGAAAGAAAAAAACAAAAAGCCTACTGCACTTTGTATCCCCATGCTGTCTTCCATCCAGGATCTAACCAGCCCCTGCTTAACTTCTGAGAACAGGTGCTTTCTGGCTGGCATGGCTGTAGGTTCTAGAGGCACTGATTTTGGGGCTCTTAGCTTCCTTTACTCATCTTCAGTATTAGCAAACCACTCTGACTCCCCTAAAGAAAAAGAAAAAAAAAACCTACTACACCAGTTATTCGCAGGCCATCTCAAATCCAGGTACTAACCAGGCACGACTCTGATTAACTTCTGAGATCAGAGGAGATCAGATGCTTTCAGGCTGGTATTGCTCTAGGTTCTAGGAACACTGATTTTTGGGCTCTTAGCCTACTTCACTCAACTTCAGTACTACCAAACCACTCCGACTCCCCTATAGCGAAAGAAAAAAACAGAAAGCCTACTGCACTTTGTATCC
The DNA here is from genome assembly GCF_964263255.1 of Lissotriton vulgaris. Lineage (NCBI taxonomy): Eukaryota > Metazoa > Chordata > Amphibia > Caudata > Salamandridae > Lissotriton > Lissotriton vulgaris. The sequence continues at coordinate 1,207,918,085 of NC_141695.1, forward strand.
CCAGGCTGTCTCCCATCCAGGTACTAACCAACCCCAACTCTGCTTAATTTCAGAGATCAGATGAGATCAGGTGCCTTCAGGGTGGTATGGCCGTAGGCTCTAGGAGCACTGATTTTGGGGCTCTTAGCTTTCTTCACTCAACTTCAGTACTAGCAAGCCACTCTGACGCCCCTATAGCGAAAGAAAAAAAAAGCCTAAAGCACCTGGTATCTCCAGGCGGTCTCCCATCCAGGTACTAACCAGGCCCAACGCTGCATAACTTTTGAGATAAGTCAAGATCAGGTGATTTCAGACTGGTATGGCCGGAGGCTCAAGGAGCACTGATTTTGGGGCTCTTAGCTTTGTTCACTCAACTTCAGTATTAGCAAGCCACTCCGACGCCCCTATAGCGAAAGAATTAAAAAAACCTAAAGCACCTGGTATTTCCAGGCGGTCTCCCATCCAGGTAATAACAAGGCACGACCCTGCTTAACTTCTGAGATCAGACGAGATCAGGTGCTTTCAGGCTGGTATGGCCATAGGCTCTAGGAGCACTGATTTTAGGGCTCTTACGTTTCTTCACTCAGTACTAGTAAGCCACTATGACTCACCTAAAGTGGAAAAAAAACCAACTTCCGCACATAGTATTCCCAGGCGGTCTCTCATCCAGGTTCTAACCAGGCCGGACCCTGCTTAATTTCTGAGATCAGATGAGATCAGGTGATTTCAGGGTGGTGTGTCGGGTTTCACCACCTCACTGCGCCCAATACACTGCAGGAACGATGATGAGCCCAATCCCCTACCCACACCCAAGTAACGCACACTGAAAGTACACAATGTGCTAATCACGTGGGCACAGGGAGAGGGTGGGAGAAAAGGAAAGAACAAGACACCATGGATTTGAAGGATTGGTCCGCCTTCAATAATAGGACACCACAGGAGTAACTGCGCCTAGGAAAGGAGCACAATATTAGTACTAAATACAAGGAAAGCATGGGACACACTAATTTATATAGCTATCCCCCCGTTTCTATGACCATGTATCACCCAAAAAAGCGCACACATGACCTCCTTACCGGTCCTTAGATATTTGTAATCCAGAATGGCGTGCGTCAGCTTCCAAAACTTCATCCACTGTGGTGCCAAATCAGTATAGGATAATATGAACGTAAAAATCCCATCCCAATCCTTATTATATCAAAACATCAGGGGGAAAATGTCATTATTATTAATGACGGAAAAATCCCCCAGCATAGGCAAAAGCAAGCTATGCTCCTGAAAGTGGCCACTTCGAGCGGAAGAACAAACTAACGCCACCAAACAAACCGGGCTCGTGATTACACAACGATGTGGTCTGAATAGACAAGATCCAGGAAGTAGCCATCAAAGACTACACGCAGCCACGTGTAGCACAACGGGAGTCAGACACGAAGAGGGAACAAATGTTGCGGCAAGGTGGAGGTTCACAATACCTCAGGGTAAAAGTCTAAATCTCCTCACGAGAACAGCAAGAGAGAAGGGGAATCTGGAAAAGAGACTACGATGCTCACGATCCCGTAAGAACCGGAGGACTACACAAGACCTCGCACTGGAACAACAGGCAACCAGGATGAAACTCCGACAAGTATGGAAACCAAGCAAGGATTGGAGGACACAAACCTGCTTTTAAGGGTCTACAGGACACAGGTAAGTCATGTGACTAGCAAAACATGGTCGAGGAAAGAGGACAGGACTAACCTACTTCCTAACAGTACCTCACCCCAAAGACCTCCCTACAGGACGAGGTTTTGTCGGATGGCGTACATGAAACAATCGCACCGACCTAGGGGCATGCACACCACTCGCTGGTTCCCATGTCCGGTCCTCAGGAGTGTATCCTTTCCAGTCCACTAAGTAGTATAATCAGTCTCTCCTACGCCTGGAGTCAAGTTTAGCATTTACCTCAAACTCCTCCTGTCCCTCAACCAAAAGAGGAGGAGGAGGTGGCAGTTTCTGTGAAGATCTTACATACCGTTTCAACAGGGATGTATGAAACACAGGATGCACCCTATAATCCTCTGGCAATTCCAGTTTCATTGCTACAGGATCAACCACTTTAACAATAGAAAAAAGGACCCACATAACGGGGCTGCAACTTTCGAGACCCCTGTATCCTAAGGTTCTTAGTAGCCAACCATACCTGATCTCCCACTACATAGGATGGAGCTGGCGCCCTGTGCTTGTCATCATGTAGTTTCATAGTATTCTTAGCCTCCTGTAACCTATCCCGAGCAGCATCCCAAATAACGCTCAAAGACTTGCACATATCGTCTATGGCTGGCACATGCCCCGTAGGTTGAATGGATATAGCTTTAGGGTGATAACCCATTAAACAAAAGAAAGGAGTCATACCTAAAGCGGAATGCAAACTGTTATTATAAGCAAATTCCGCAAGAGGGAGAGTGGTGACCCAATCACAAGATAGACAGGACACGAGGCATCTAAGGTACTGCTCCATAGTCTGATTAGTGCGCTCAGTCTGCCCATCAGACTGCGGATGGTAAGCTCAGGACATCCGTATCTCCATCTTCAACAAAGAGCATAGTTCCATCCAAAAAATGAGACACAAACTGAGCGCCTCTATTTGTGACTACGGCTGACGGCAACCCATGCATCCTCACCACTGAACCAATGAAAGTGGTTGCCATTTCCCTTGCTGTGAGAATCTTAGGTAATGGGATAAAATGTGCCATTTTTGTGAATAAATCCACCACCACCAAAATGGCAGTAAACCCAGACACAGAAGGAAGGTAAGTTACGAAATCCATACTTATAATATGCCATGGAGCTGGTGGAACTGCTAAAGGTTGCAATAGACCAGAAGGCTTAGAGTGCAATGGCTTACTAGTGGCACAAACAGGACAAGAAGCAATAAATCCCTGGACATCACGTGCCAAGGTGTCCCACCAAAACCATTGCAAACACAATTCTTTTGTTTTCTGTATTCCAGCATGTGCCACTAATGCAGAAGAATGACACCACTGCAGCACTGATTCCCGTAGTTCAGGGGGAATGAACAAACGACCTTCATGATATAACAAACCATCTTGAACTACAAAATGTGGTTTTGCTAGCCCCGGAACCAAGTCAACTTTTCTCAACCTGCTCTTCACAGATGTAAACTCATCTACGGAAGCCACCCCTATTATCCTTTCACCATCAATCATAGGTCTTATTTCCCTTTCAGGCCCAACTTCCTTTGGATCTACATGAATGCGAGATAATGCATCTGACTTGACCTGCTGAGCTGCGGGTCTATAAGTAATAACAAAATCATATTTGTTAAAAAATAGAACCCACCACATCTGTCGAAGGTTCAAAGCTCTGGCTGAACGAAAAACCACCATGTTCTTAGGGTCAGTATAAATCGTTACAGGATGCCTGGCTCCCCATAAATAATGTCTCCACTCTTCAAATGATAACTTAATGGCAAGCAACTCCCTTTCTGCTACCGTGTAATTGCGTTCAGCCAGCAACAAGGTCTTAGAAAAGAACGCAATTGGGTGCATGAATCCGGTCTCAAGATCTCTCTGTGACAGTACCACTCCTACCGCACATAGCAATGCATCTGTCTCAACGTAGAATGGCAGGGCAGGATCAGGATGCACTAACACAGGTGTAGACGTGAATTTACCTATCAATTGCTGAAAGGCGGCTTGTGTTTCAGATGACCAGACAAAAGGGACCCCGTTTTTCATTAATGATGTCATGGGTGCTACTACATCTGAAAAGTGTGAAACAAACCGCCTATAAAAATTGGCAAATCCCAATAGTACCTGTATATCTCTGACATTAGATGGTATCGGCCACGTAACAATAGATTCAATCGTTTTAGGATCCATCTGGATCCCGCCTGCAGAAACAATGAAGCCCAGGAACTCCACCCTAGGGGCATGGAACGAACATTTATCCAGTTTCACATACAACTGGTGGTCTTTTAGCTTTTGCAACACCTGTGTCACATGCGACTTATGTTCATCACTGGTTTCCGAGAATATTAAAATATCATCGTTATAAACGATAACTCTTATATCCAAATATTCTCTCAAAACTTCAATAATAAAAAACTGAAAGGCTGCCGGAGCATTACACAAACCAAAAGGCATAATGCAGTACTCAAACAAACCAAACTTAGTTTTAAAAGCCGTTTTCCATTCATCTCCAGTGCGTATTCTGATAAGATGGTATGCCCCTCTTAAATCCAACTTAGTGAATATAGTAGCCTTCTTTAGTTGATCTAACAACACCGGGATTAATGGGAGAGGATACTTATTCTTCACCGTAACCTTATTAAGGACCCTATAATCCACACACGCGCGCAAGGTACCCTCCTTTTTAGGAATAAAAAAGATGGCCGAGGACACTGGCGATGAAGATGGACGGATAAACCCCTTAGCTAATATATCATCCAGGTACTCCCTCAGATGCTGCTCCTCAGGCCCAGATAGTGCATAAATGCGACTACAAGGCAACGTAGCACCAGGTACAAGGTCAATTTTACAATCGAAAGAACTATGAGGAGGGAGGCCGTTAGCGTGACCTTCATCAAATATATCCTCAAAAGCAGTATAAGGGGAAGGTACAATCACAACCTCTCCAACTGCACAGGTCAATGGTGATGCCCAATCCGTGGCAACCTGATAACAACAATACAAACAATGCGCGGAATCAAGATTTACAGTACGCCTCACCCAATCTATCTTTGGATTGTGCATTTGTAGCCAAGGTACCCCTAAAACCACACCAAAAGAGGGAGTATCAATCAAATCAAAACAGATAGATTCACAAACTAGCAGGAGAGGCATTGACAAACCACACACTATCCACCTGAGGACGTCACAGAAAGTGAAGTCGCATATGTTCTGTGTCGCCGAATACATCGCTGAAAGTGAGGCCTTTCAACCTGAGGACTCTAGATTTATGTGATTGTGTGGCTACTCGTGGGCAGCCTACTTTCTAACTGTGGACATAGAGGCCGGAGGGGCAGCTTCAGCCCATGGACTGCGGGGCAGTGAAGCCCTCCGGAGCAGAGCAGAGCAGAAGGCGGGGCAGAAGGCGGTAAGCGGGAACGAGAGCTGCGGTACTTCTCCTTTCAATTCTGCAGCACGGACGTGGCAGGCTAACCGGGCCGTCCTGTTCCTGCTTGCAGCGTTGGGGTGCACCGCCACAGGTTCTACCTGGCTTCCTGGCTCTCCTTTTCTTTACAAATTGTTGAGCGGGTTCATACCCGCGAGAGTTTGAAGGGTACTAAGATTCTCTCAATGCTGTAGATCCATTTTTGAATTAACGGCAAGGAGTGACATCTTGTCCCTCCTAAGTTATGGGAGAGAAAGATACTTTATCTTTTTCCGAGAGCCATATTCAAAATTTGTTGGCCACTTCCCCCTTTTCTGATGTCACACTAAGTTCTTCAGCCCAACAGCAGAACGAAACAGATAAACTTACTAGACTTCGTAAAAAGCATATCCACACTGAACTTCACGGGCATTTTCTTCTGAAGCACCTAAGGGGTGGGACCATCCCATGGAGGCTTCAGGTCAAGAATGTCCCAGGGATTTTCACTGAAGATGCAGAGTATAAGAAAGGCTTTAGCTGCATTAATACTAAGTGCAGCAGGGACCTGATGGTCCATACTATTGAAACTGCCCAGAGACTATGTGCTAAGGAATTACAGGAAATTGAGGAACTAACTCAAGCGATCAGGGACAGCGAGGTGATAACATACTCCAAGGCTCTCTTAGAGAAGCTAGACAAAGAAATTCAGATCTTCAAAGACAATACCATCCACGGTAAATCAGCCCAGTACGAACGGGATTCCAAATCTTTCACGTTAGAAAGGGCTTACTCCTTTTTAAAAGACGATTACTATTCTCAAACGGATTCTCGTGGAGCACTTACTAACTTTCAAGGGAGGTCACGAAACAGGTTTAAGACTTTTTCAGAAACTTCATCTTCTGAATCATCAGGGTCAGACTCAAGAGGGAATAAAAAACAAACTCCTTTTTTAGACAAAGGCCAACAGCCAAAAGTCCGGTTCAAACCACAATGGGAGATGAGAACGCGGCGAAACTTTTACAAGTCGTAGGAGGCTCCTCCACTATAGTTAACCTTTCCACCAGAGCATTATCAAAAGATGAGGAATCGGTCCTCAATCTGGGTCTTAAATTTGTTCCTTCTAGGCAGATGGATTTTACCAAAATCAAGCTGGAAACAATAGAATTCTGCCGCAAGATTAGACTCAGAGCATTCTTTGCCAACCAACCACCCAATACCATCACTGAAACCACTGGACTCAGGAACAAATCTTCGTTTGTTCGTAGTCACAACATCCCCAAACAAATATATGCCTTTGAGCAAATCATGTTGTCATCCATAAACAAACTGGAAAATAAGAAAAAGTTTGTACAACGTAACATCACTAAGGGACAACAGGCTGCACTTAAGACTCTTAAAGAAGATTCTTCTGTGGTCATAAAACAGGCCGACAAAGGCGGTGCAGTTGTGATTTGGCCCAGGGAAAAATATTTGGCAGAAGGGTTCTCCCAAGTCAATAATCTAGAATGGTACAGAAAGTTGAAAGAAGACCCATTACAACAAATTCAGGCCTCAATTTCGAATATCGTCGAAATAGGAAAGGAGAGTGGGTTTCTAGGCCCCAAAGAGGGAGATTTTTTAATGAAAAAATTCCCAAGAACCCCAGTGGCATATTTTTTGCCCAAAATACATAAAGACCTGGCCAACCCCCCGGGACGTCCAATAGTCTCGGGTTGCGAATCATGTCTTGAGCCCCTATCTAAATACGTGGACTTTTTCCTTAAGCCATTTGTGACTAAAGTGAAAGCGTATTTGAGAGATACAACAGACTTTTTGACAAAAGTTGAAGGAACCTTGTTTGATCAAACCACCCAATTGATGGTGACCATGGACGTCACTTCACTTTATACGCAGATCCCACAGGATGAGGCGTTGGAAGTGATAGAACTCTACCTGGACTCTAGAGAAAGACCTCATAGAGTCCCCACGTCCTTTATCCTGAAATTAGCAGAAATCACATTAAAAAGGAATTACTTTCGTTTTAATGACAATTTTTTTATGCAAATCAAGGGCACCGCGACGGGGTGCCCTTATGCGCCTGAGATGGCCGTACTGTTTATGGCCGAGTACGAGAAAAAATACGTGGAAGAAAACAATCCCTTTCAACATCACATAATTCAGTGGTACAGATATATCGACGACGTGTGGCTCCTGTGGCAGGGGAGCCACACCGAATTGATTGACTTCCACAATTGGCTCAATGCTAGACATAAGGACATTAAGTTCTCTGTAGACTCAAGCAATTTGAAAATGACATTTTTGGATGTCGAAATATCAAATATGGACGGCAGACTGAGTTCGTCCTTACACAAGAAAGCAACAGATAAAAACGCCATCCTCCACTATAGGAGTTCACATCCAAGGAATTTAAGGGCAAATGTCTCATATGGACAACTTCTTCGCATTAGAAGAAATTGCTCAGAAATTAAACACTTTGATCAACATGGACAGATCTTCTGTGAGGAAATGTGCCAAAGGGGTTACCCCAGTAAGCTACTAAAACATTCATACAAAAGAGCACGTTATACCCCTAGAGAGTGTCTCTTTGAAACCAAAGCAAAACGAGACCTAGAGAATCTGGTGTGCGTCACTACCTTCTGCGCAGAAACACATAACATAAGACAAATGGTGCTCAAACATTGGCATCTCCTTGAAGAACTAGAAGTACCCTTTCCACGCCCGATTTTTGCGTACAAGAAAAATCAAAGCATTGGACAACAAATTGTCCGTGCAGACATAAGGCTAAACAAACCCAAAAGTGACTTGTTATCACAATGGGGTTTAAAACCCATTGGAGGCCACCACAGATGTGGGAATTGTGTGGCATGTGATTCCACCATTGAGGGTAATACCTTTCAACATGCAAACCTGAGCTGGCCACACACTGCCTTCTCGAACTGCAGGACTAAAAATGTTGTGTACGCCATTGTTTGTACCTGTCCAAAAGTGTATATAGGGAAAACGACCCAACAAGTGAATGCACGCATGACACAACATCGATCACGTCTCAAAAACAAAGTTCAGACTGCACCCCTAGTACAACACTTCATTGAGAAAAATCATGCGGATAATGATTTCCAGTGGACTGTCTTGTACAGTATGAACCAAATGAAACCCGGCATAAATATAGAACAAGTGTTGCTTAGAAAGGAGGCATATTTGATTTTAAAATTCAACAGCGCCCAAACAGGCTTGAATTCGCTGTCTGAGATTTCGAGGCTGTGAAGCACTTGGAATCTCAACAAACGACCCGTAAAACTACAGGTACCATAATGCTTGGTGGCGGCTTAATATAGTGGAAGAGCCAATCCGTGGCCACGGTATTGGTGGATGGTTCACAATGAGAAGAAACCCATAGCGAGAGGAAGGTGAGTGAAGAAAGGGGGGGACCGCTTTGTTCAAACCCACATTTTTAGCTCCCAACTAAAACCGTAATACCCCCTTGCAGGTGTACAGCACGATTTGAAACGCTGTCTCCAATACCGCTGAGGACGCTGAATCACGGTCCCACGAGGCGGAATTAAAACAACAGAGAGGTGCGAACACGCACCCTGCAAGAAAACAACGCAGGTACGTTAGGCTTTACTTCGAACATTTATGAGTAGAAAGTAAAAGCGAAGAATGGGCTTTAACAAGCGCTATTCTTCATACCTTACAGGATTTTGGAATCCCCGTGTGAATGCGGAGGACACTTCCAACAACTTCAAAATAAAAAGACCCCCTCACGCTGCCTACACCATTTTAGGTATGGATTTATTTGCTTTTCTGTCTGTTAAACAGACTGTCCTCTGATCGGTCAGCGATGTAAATAGTAAATATCCCTCATTTTGCACATTAGGTCCACAGTCACAGTAAAAGGACACAGGAAGTCATTAGCTTCGTTACATGTTTTGGACCCGCAGGACCGCGTTGCCAACAGTTTAAGGTAACAGGCTTTGTGACATCAGTTCTTTACAAAGGGGAGAATAAGTTATCCTTATTCCGATCTAGCGACTGAATGATCTTCTTTTGCATTCTCTATTCAGATTACCCCCAATGAAAGAGCCCTGATGAGAATCTGTTACTTATCTTCAGATTCGAAACGCGTCGGCAGGCACTCAAAGAAAGTGAACAGGAATTTATTGCTAATCGCATTATTAATTGCTTTGATCTTTTCCTTAAAATTGATATTTGATCTTTCTTATAACAATTTGGTTGCCTTTTCTTGTTTCATTTTGTGGTAATCACAAGTGCGAAATATTTCACAAAGAGTCAATATTTGTGAAAACGTAGCTTTTGAAAAAGAAGATTGTTTGAAAACTGTCTATATTTGTATATATGTTCGTTGTATAATAGTTGTATATATGTATAAATGTTATGTATAAATGTGGTTCACAAGTACCTTTCTCTTCCATGAAAATATAAAAAGAAACTTGGTAAAAAATTGAAACAGGTTTAAATAAAATACCTGCACAAGCAGAAGATAATTTCTTTGTTTGTGTTTTTCCCAAAAAAGTTTTACATAATCATTCACGTGGGGGTAGGCAAACTCTTCATTGTTCATATTCCTGGCTCTCCTTGGCACTTCCTGGCTCTCCCAGGCTCCGACGCTGTCACTGCCGCCTGCCGCCTGCCGCCTGCCTGTTGTGGCCCCTGACATCGCCACTGAAAAATCCCTGGTTTGCTGATTTCCTTCTAATTTCCCCCTAATCATCATCTATGGTATCCCTATTCCCCTGCAGCACCTTCCCTAACCTTATCCCTCACTTGATCGCCTTATTACTCTGGGTAGCCCTGAAGGTGTGTAAGCAGTTGACGCTGAAGTCTGTGCCGGGTTTTTGTGCTGTCCACCGACTGTGAGGGATTGAGGCTGTGAGGGATGATGCTGAAGGACGCCAGAGGTGCTGTCTCGCACCCAGTGACTTCCAGCTGTTAGCTTCCCGGCTCCCGACTCTGTCTGAGAAGTTGTGGGCCCGGGATTCACGGCAGTCTGCACACAGACAGCGTACAGAGACCGACGACCCTCAGATCAGGGACCGGCGTGTGGAGGAACTATTGAAAAACCTTAAAAACGTCATCACTTCTTCCCAGGGGTCTTACCAACAAGTAGTCCATTCAAAGGCAGAAAAGAAATCAACAGAGAATCTGAAATATGAAAAAGACATCTTTATTACAATTAATTGTGAGGCTACGTCGCCCAGTCACACCTAAAGCAACTGAATGAGGTAGTCTGCCTGAATGGTCTCCGCACAGACCTTTTATACAATTTATTATGCCCTAGGCACACATTCTTTCTTTGAAGTAAATTATTGTTGGTCACTCCCAGAACGTGCACACAAAGCACTGTATGATGACAAACCCACATTCAAGATAAGTCCAGGCCATAAACAATGTCCACATAATGCGTACATTCTCTAGCTGACAAGGCCGCATAAACCCAAAACATTAAGAACACAGCCCATGTCATATATAGCTCGTGGAGGCAGGAACAGGAACAGATGAAAGTAAGATACGCACGTTTGTGTGTAGTAAATCTTTACAATGTCCTGTGCTCTGATCTATAATCTTGATCATCTAAAGGCAGGAACTGGCTTGGCAAGGTTAGCCTCAAGCAACAGGGTCAGCTTTCGTCAGGTCATGCAGAAGTCAGCACAAACCCATGCTAAGGTTATGTCCTTAAATACTTGTTCTCCCATGGTGAGAGCCTACTGTAAGGGCAATGCACAAAATGGATGCTATTCACAAGATGGAACCCAAGGGTTCAAACAGAACCTTCAAATACACAGTGAATCCATTGGTGTAACATGATGAAAACACTCATGCATACCGCATTCATCATTTGCGGTTCGCTGATACCAAATTCATAACAGAATAATGATATTTTAAAACACAGGTTCAGAATTTTCAGAACCACAGACCATCCTTTTGCCCTTACATAGGCAATAACCTATACTCATGCTAATCTGAGTCCAGGTCTATATTCATCACTAACTGGTGTTGGTGTAAAAGCTGAACGAATGAATTATTGACAAACTCCAATCTTCTAGCAGACTAGTGTTCAGGCAGAGGGTGAAAAGAATGCGAGAAAACAGTAGGAGGAGGTATAGGCTGTGTAGTGGGTACAGATGTCACTTGAAAAGTGAAGCAAACATAACCTATTAAAAACATCATCACACTACACAACATAAAAAATGCATATTATTAAAAATCGTTTTTTTCGCCATCACAGTGCATATTCTCGTTTCAAAGTTCGTTGATCTGGCAGGTCTCTCCATCCTGGGAAACTCCATCCTCTAAGTTGCTGCCCGTGGTGGGAGATTGATTCTGCTAAGGAGTGCTTCTGTCAGTTTAGGTCAACTCCCCTAGACCAACCAGAAGTGTCGACCTAACCGTCTCCAGCTGCACTCCAAAGACTGTGGCAGCCGTGGCCCTAGCAGCAGAACCGGATGGCCGTTCGAAAATAAAAAATGAGCAAGTTTCCTGGATGAGAGAGCTGCACAATCAAAAAAGAAAAAGAATGTATTTGTCCATAGTCATAGTTCTTGGCCAACAAATCCGCTTCCATTGTCTTCTTCTGTTTAGTTGGAGTGCCCTCCTGGCAAAACACCCACAGCTCACTCGAAAGTCTCAATGTCTCAAAACAATGCACCAGTGTCTCTTCTTTGTGGCAGACACTACAAATGATGTGCTCTTCATTGATCATGGGCACAAAGCATCTCGTGCAGATCCAAGCACTACTGAGAAACAACCTTTCAAGATCAGCAGCATTTTCAGACTCCAACACTCATTATTTAGTGTCAGAGGACGCTCAAGCTGCTCTCCCATGGACGCCAAGAGCTCAAGGGACTGTACACTGACAGAGGTTTCCAGCACATAACAGGTGCAAAGCTCAAACACAAGCTTGCATTCTGTGGCAAACAAAGAACCAGCTCCTCTCTTTTTTTCTGCAACGCCTTCCGATGGAGCAAATGCCGGATGTCACTCTGATCATTGCTGTCCAGCCTCGCGACTTGCTGGTTGCAGAAATTGTAGAGCCAAGAAATCTGTCATTCATCTGTAGTGGTCACTGATGGGGAGTGGGCTTAGTCTCGATCACAGGTCTGCAGGGTATCACTCTTCCTTTGACTCTGGAAGATCCAGCAGAACCTAGTGATATAGGAAATGTAACACAATTGTTAGTTTCTCTCAAATCAAGCACAAAAACAGTTCATGGGTTTTAACAAGAGAACTGCAAGCAGGTGGCCTGCAATCTGCAAGGGAGTGGCAATACGCCATAGGAATCTAAATGGATGTCCTCACACAGTGGCATTGTCTAATGGGGTAAATACATATTTTCCTAAATTATTAAGCCTAGGTGTTCCTTATCTTAGAACATCTCAAATAGAGACATAACATAATACAGACTATCAAGAACATGAAGAAAAAAAGTCCCTTTAAAAAGTGTGCATTAAGTTCACTATGCAATACAAAGGCTAATGATCAAATGTGCAGACAAAGGACAAGCACTAGAAAGTCCTGGTATTTGCATGATTAGAACACATCTGATTCCACCAAAAATTAAAGCAGCAGGAAAAAGAGAACTGAAAAATTAAAATAGACATTGAAAATTCGTCATATTCAATAGGGTAAACTTAAGATATCTCCTATTGAGATGGAAAATGTGTCTTACTATAATATTGGGTCAGTTAACCAGCCTATCACTACCCCGACAGTCAGTCTGAAAAAAAACATTGAAGTAGGCCTAAAGAAAACTCTTGAAAACCAGTCTGGTCATACAAAAGGGAATTATACATAACATGGGGGGTCCCTGATACATCACTGTAGTCTAGAAATGTGCACAAAAACAATACACCCATAATAAATGGGCTGACTGGTGAAAAGAATATGGAGAAGGGGAAATGGAACACAACTAAAATCCCCAATAGGAAGAACAAGAGTTGGCTTGGGTGCCTCAGGCATGTGACACAGCACCAAGAGTATGGGGAATACACAAAAGACCAAAGTTACATAAATTGTAACTCTAGAGCTGGCAACTACACCATATACGGTAATCCTAACTAATGTTCCTGTTCTCTCTTCAGGGAGAGAAAAATGAAACCTGGTTTCCTTTCAAGGGACAAAGCCATATGCTATTTGGGAAACAGAACATGATTAAATAATGCAATATAGAAATTAGGCCACCTTGAGTCACAGATCTATAATTCTATCCTTAGGTCCAATCAAGGATGTATAAAAATGTAGGGCTGCCTATTCCTTTAAGGGAATGTGCAGTAAGTGACTAACATCAGGTGATACACTTTGAACCTGTATATCTTTTCTTTTTCTTCAATATCATTATAGCCAATTTTAGGCATGCACTGAAAAAAAGTGCTGCCTGTCTTCCTCACAGTATGAGAACCCATATCTGTGAAATTTATCATTATACCAAATTCGTCCAGCAGATGTGCAACGGTACATGTCGTCACAAGGATCCCTTCACAACACAGGGGAACTTGTAATAGTTACAACATAAAACAAAACATACACAAAATAAAAATGCACATGTCAAGCCATCAGATATACTTGCTGGTGGTGACACACAGCACCATGGCATATGTACTTTATGCACTGTAAACATGCAGCCAAAAACCCAATATTTGGGCCTGTACCCTCCCTTTGACAGTAGAACACAACGCAGTTAGAGTCCACTGTCAAATGTACTGTCTCTCTTCTAACATACAGGACCAACTAAAATATTTCACAATATCACTAAATACACAAATGAAAACATAAACATTTTTTTTTTCAAAGAAATTACGCAAAAAACACATCTCCTTTCAAACTAACCAAACTCACGTGTCTTGTCAGCCTTAGAACAATCCATGAATAATCTGTTGGCAGAAACAGAAAAATACATGGCACAACAAAAAAAATTCTAACATACACAAAAATACACTTCCATTACTCAACTGTTACTCTCTTGTCAGTTCACCTTGCAACATCAAGCCACCTTATTTTTACCGTTCTAAAATAAATATTTATACTGACACTCCATATATAGGGGGTCATTAGGATGGAGGATTTTCCGCATCCTCCGGGCCGGCGGAAGCCACCGCCGGCCCGGAGGATGCGGAAAATCCTCTGCGGACCCACCAGGACCCACCGCCACATTAGGATGGCTGGTGGGTCATGGTTTAGGTCCGCAGCTTTTCCGCCGCGGCTGGCTTACAACCGCGGCGGAAAAGCACTAAAATGGTGAAGGTGTCTCTTAGACACCTTCAGCCAGATTAGGATGTGCATGGAAACATGCTTTTCCGCGGCGGCTTTTCCGCCGTGGAAAAGCATGTGTAACTGCACTGCAGGGGCCCATTGCGGGCCCCCTAGGTGTAGTGGGGGGTGGGGGGTGCACATGGGGGGTACCTATGGTACCCCCCTGCATTTGCGTGCACAATGCAGAAGGCACCGCGCGGTGCCTGCCGCTTTGTGCACGCAAATGCTGTGCATGCATTTTTAACATTGCTGCGGGTGCAGCTTGAAGCTCCACCCGCAGCAATGTTAAAAATAGAGGATGTGACCGCCACCCTGGCGGTCACATCCTAATCTGCACAGAGGGAACGCCGCAGCCCATGCGGACGTTCCCTCATGCTCTGGGGTCGCGGACGGACTCAAGTCCGTCCGCGATCCTAATGACCCCCTAAATTGGCACCTATAATGTGTACTGAAAAATAATACCTGATGAGAAAATCGTTTTTTACTTAGGCCTGTAGCCTTCAAAATTTTGTAAAAGGGCTGCATCTTATTTTTTATCTAAGACTCAATGCAGCACTTCGTTTTCTGTCAAAATAAAACGCCGCTAGCAAACATTATTTTTCTTAACGTGGAGACACAAATGTATCAGTTCTGCAGAACATGGACTTCCAAAGAAACCCTGTTAGACCCGTCTGCTTCTGAGAGTCCCCTCACCACTATGATTTCTTTTGTTCCCCTGTACCTCCCAAAATTTGTCGCTTTTCTTTGTCTACCAGGACCTTTTGTGTGCTGTTTCATGGGGCTAGATGTTCCTTGACGCCCAGTTGTTCACAAGGTTTTTGGCACCTATTTACAAGACACCTAGTGAAACCTGTGACATTATAGACTGGGATTGGCAACCTGAATGAATGACCTCAAAATGGTGGCCATCCATTTCCCTCATGTGAGTGACTCCCTTTGGAGCCTCCATAAACCTTGACCTTTCAAGGTTTTGGCGCTCTTTTACTTGGCGCGCATTCCTGACAGGAATTACTTTATTTCCCTCAGGTACACAAAATGGCTGCTCTAGAACCCCAGTATGGTGGCTGTTTGAGACCCAAATACCCCAGAAGTGCCATGTAATTGGCCTAGCTCAAAGAAGGTTCTAGAACCTACTGGCACGAGCCAGCACCTCAGGGCACTGGCTATATAAGGTCCAGTCCCTGGCCGCCATTTTAGATGACCTGAAGACTAGATAGGATAATGATGTTCCAGATCTAGGTGAAGAAGGAGATTCCAGACTTGACACCAGATTGACACCTGCCCTGTTGACCCCTGAGGCAGCTGGTAGCGCGGGCAGTAGAGCAAGCAGGAGTCACTGGCGTGGATCCTGACTGGCGTTCCAGTCAGCTGTGTGTGCGGTGACCTCGCGCCTACAGCGCCTGCCCAGCGAGTGCCTCGTCACCCCCAAGAGACTGTGGCCAATTTTCGTGTGCCTCCCCGCCCCCCCCCCCCCGGTGGTGAATTACGACTGACTCGGGTCGCGAGGCGAGAGCAAGTTCGCCACGACCGCAAGCATCTTCTGTGCCCCTTGTGTGACAGGCGCCTCCAGCGAGGAGCTCGGACGTCTCCGAGCTCCACCGGCGTATAGTGCTTCCTGCGCAAACTGAGGTGAGGTGGTGCGCCGGGGCGGGGAAAGGCCGGCCTTAGTTGGGCGGGACTACTGTCTCTGCCCCTCCCCAGTGGATCGGCGGCTGTAGCTGTGGGCGGGAACCATCCCTGTTTGAGGAAGTCGGAGGGAGGTCCGTGGAGCCCCTGAGAACCCGTCGCTGGCGAGAGAAGTGCTGAACCCGACTGAATCGCTCTTCGATTGCAGCGATGTGAGGTGGGCCCGTTTCTTCAGGTGGGAAGCGCTGTTATAAAGGAACTGTGAACCAGCATTTATTTGACTGAGCGCAAAGATTGTGTGACCTCTTCGGCAGCCCCGTTCGGCAGTCTAAAGACTTGGAACTGGTGCCGCCTGAGTGCTAACGGTGACAGAAACCCCTAGGCGCGCTTAGACCCCCACCGGCAAACAGAGATCTCAGCCCGATGGCAGCCGAGTGTAAATGAAGTGTTCACTGTCTTTCCTTGCCTTTTAGATATACGCGCATAACCCCCGTGTGATTCTTAAAGAGTCCCAGCACTCCCTGTTGTGCCCAGAGAAGCCTGTGTACGTTAATGGTGAAAACGTCATAAACTGTAAGAGTAATCTTTCCAACCCGAAATGTATTTGCAAATGTAGTGTTCCTGAAGTATTTAATTGGTGGCAGCGATACCAGAATGAACCTGTAGATGTTCTTGTAACTGAACCAGTATTCGTTCTGCTATACAGAAAGTGATATTTATGCTATTTATTGAAGATATTTATTCTCGATATTTATTCTATTTATTGACAATATTTATTCCTGATATTCATTCCATTTATTGATGAACTGTACTCCTAAGCTTATTTATTGAATCTATTCCAAAATTGAAACCCAGCAAATTGTGACCCAAAAGAAATGTAAATGTGCTTTCCTAATTGATCCCCATTCACAACAGAGAATTTTTACATAAAGGAATCGTATTTTTCTACAACAGTGGTGTGGTGTCCTTCTTTTTGGTGGTTATACAAGGAGATATTATTGGGTCAAAGCCGGCTTAACACGACAGCCTTCACTTGCCTTGACACTTGAGCCAAGCTACCCCCTTTGTGCTGGGCTTGCCCATCGCAGGTCCAACATAAAATTGGTGCTCAGCGGGTGGGATCACGAGCTGTGCTTGTTTTGGACCCCCATAATAATTCTGTGTGCGCCACAGGTACACACCCGGAGTTTTCTCCCAGCGGCCCTCCAATTCAATATTTTGTTTTTTCCAAATTCTCTTCTGGAGGTGGGTGGAGGTGACCCTCAGAGTTCCTATCCTTGTAACCTACTTCGAGGTGGTTGTCCCCACTTTTCACTGACAAGATGGAATTCGATATGTCAGAGCTGGAGAATTACACCGTGGCGCAGCTCAAGGAGTTCTGTCAGGAAAGGGGAGTGTTCGTTAGGCGAGGAGTCAAAAGAGAGGAGCTCTGCATTAGTCTGCGAGCCTGGGTGGAAGCGCATCCGGAGGGTATGGTAGAGGAGGAGGAGTCAGACAGGGGTACTGTCGTTGAGAGAGCTGCGGAATGTCCCCTGGGGGTGGGTGAGATGATAATCAGCCCCAAGGTAACCTCACGGGAGGGCAGCAGTGCATCAACGGGAGGGTTGTCAGAGACCGAGTTAGCTGATAGAAGATAGGAAAGACAATTGAGGTGGGAGTTAGCTAAGCTGGAGATGGAAGGGAAGAGGATGGAACACGAGTTCAAGCTACGAGAACTCGACCTCAGAGCCAATAACATCACTCCGGAGGGTGTCGAGTCTAAGGAATTTACCAGGGAGCTCAGGCCTCACTTGCCCAAGGACGTGGTCGCTAGCTATACCGTTGGAGATGACATAGCTAAATGGCTGGCAGCCTATGAGGTCTCCTTAAGAGCCCATGGGAGCCACGAGAAGCATTGGGGTGGTGGATTGTATCGCTACATGCCTCCAACAGGTAGGGATGCCCTATTGGCCCTAGACCGGGAGGATCAGGTAGACTACCCCGCCATGAAGGTGGCGCTCATCAGGAAGTTTGGGTTGACCCCCGAGAAATACCGGCAAAGGTTTAGGGGCAGCCATAAACTGAGCTCACAGAATTAGGTTGACTTCCTGGATTACGCCAAGAAAGCCCTGGATGGGTGGGTCCAAGGTAGTGAGGTGGAAGACTATTGAGGGTTGTACAATCTCATACTCAAGGAACATGTTCTCGAGAAATGTCTTCCTGAGCTGAGGCAGCACCTGGTAGACAGCAAACGTACTTGCCCCCGTAAGCTTGCTGAGGAGGCGGACATTTGGGTAAGTACCCGAGTGTCCACGAAGGGGACGGGAGGAGATTCTCAGAAGTCCGGACAGGGCGCTCCCCAGAAGAAAGAGGGGGGAGATAATAAGAAACAGGAGTTCTCCAAAGGCCCCCAAAATAACTTTAAGGGGAAAAGTTTCTTCTCCAACTCTAAGGCTAGCCCGCAAAAGAACCCTAATCCTGGCCAGAGTCAGCAGCCAAGGGTTGTCCATTGCTTTGAGTGCGGTGGTATTGGACATTATAAGGGAGACGCGAAATGCCCAAAGAGACCACCCCCTCCCACTGGAGGAAAGGCCCCGGGAGTTGCTAGTGTAGCGCTCGGGGAGGAGATGCCCTTAGTTAAGGGGAGGGAGTGGGCGGGTGTCACCTTAGTGTCCCTGGGTGATCGGGAGATGGTTCCAAAGATCCAGGTGCCCCCAAATACTACCAAGTATGGGCAATGGGTCACCATCAATGGCCATAGAGGGGAAGCTCTGATAGATACAGGAGCCAGTATGACTATAGTTAGGAGTCATCTGGTGTCCTCAGAGCAGGTGATTCCAGGCGTACTTCATCCAGCCGCGATGGCTGACGGCAGAATGAGCCACTATCCCGTGGCTGAGGTTCCCTTTGAGTGGGGAGGGGTTGCAGGTTCACTTGGAGTTGCCGTAAGCCCCGCCGTGCCAGTCGATTGTCTGCTGGGTAATGATATGGAGCACAATGCTTGGAAGGAGGTGGAATACCGGACTCATTCTGAGATGCTGGGTACACCTGATTGGGCCTTTTGAGTACCAGGTCGGCGGCTGCTCGGGAGGAGAAGTCACATGGGTTGGAGCCTGGAACAATGGCCCACCCAGCTGCCGATGAGGGAGCATCTCGAGGACAGGAGGAGCCTGCCTCGATGTCCGTGTCCCATGAGACGGATAGGCCATCGGAGGAGATGGACCCGGAGTCCGCGGAGGAGGACATGGTTCCGTTGGAGGATCTGCCTATCCCCGCTGAGTGGCGAGTGGAGGGAGGACCATCCAGGGAGGAACTGAGCAAGGGACAGAGGAAATATCCCACCCTCGAGGGTCTGAGGCAACAGGCTAAAGCCCAGGCAGCAGGTAACGAGTCTGGGAACTATCGTGTTTACTGGGAGGATGGACTCCTCTACAGTGAGCCCAGGGCGCCAGTGCACGGACTGTCACGGGCCCTGGTAGTCCCACAGTGTTACCGAGCCTTCCTATTAGAGTTGGCTCACGAGATTCCCTTGGCAGGACACCTGGGACAGGACAAGACCTTTGCACGGCTTGTCCCCCACTTTTATTGGCCTCAAATGAGGGTGGCGTCCGATACATACTGTCGGTCGTGTGTGTCATGCCAAGCCAGTGGGAAAACAGGGATGAAGCTGAAGGCTCCCCTGGAACCACTTCCCGTCGTTGGCACCCCCTTTGAAAGGGTGGGCATCGACATTGCTGGGCCCTTAGATCCGCCGACAACCTCCGGTCACAGGTTCATCCTGGTACTGGTGAATCATGCCACAAGGTATCCGGAGGCAATACCTCTGAGAACCATTACTGCACCGGTAGTGGTGAAGGCCCTGATGGGGATCTTTACCCGAGTGGGATTCCCCAAGGAAGTTGTGTCTGACAGGTGGACCAACTTCATGTCAGCGTACATGCGGGCAATGTGGAAGGAGTGTGGGGTGACCTACAGGTTTACGACTCCTTATCACCCACAGGCCAATGGCCTTGTGGAAAGGTTCAACAAAACCTTGAAGGGTATGATCAGAAGTCTACCCGAAAGCCTGCAGAGGAAATGGGACGTCCTCCTACCCTGTTTGCTCTTTTCTTACAGGGAAGTGCGGCAGAAGTGAGTGGGCTTTAGCCCCTTTGAGCTTTTGTACGGGCACCCTGTACGTGGACCTCTCAGCCTGGTGAGGGACTCCTGGGAAAAGTCTCCTCGGAAAGTTCCCCAGGACGTGGTGAGCTACATGCTGGCCTTCCGGAGCCAAATGGCTAAGTTGTGGAAGCAAGCTTCTGACAACTTGGAAGCCAGCCAGTCTGTGATGAAAGCGTGGTATGACCACAATGCTCACCCAGTGGAGCTGGAGCCTGGTCAGAAGGTGTGGGTGATGGAGCCTGGAGAGCTGAGTGCCCTCCAGGACCGTTGGACAGGCCCCTATGAGGTGTTGGAGAAGATGGGCAAGGCTACCTACTTGGTGGATGTGAAGACCCCACGGCACCCACATCGGGTGTTACATGCCAACCGCCTCAAGCCCCACTACGAGAGGCCCGAAGTCATGTTGGTTATGGTGACTGATGGATCAGAGGAAGAGGACACAGAGCCTCTCCCTGACCTTTTTGCATCTCAAGAAAAGGATGGGTCGGTGGAGGGAGTGAAACTCTCGCCATCCCTGACTCCTGAGCAGCAGGAGGAATGTCGCCAGGTCTTGGGGTCATCCGCTCCTCTGTTCTCCCTTGTCCCGGGTAAGACCCACCTGTGTACCCATGATGTGGACACAGGAGACAGCCCACCTGTGAAGTCCAAGTCTTACCGGCTGTCTGACAAGGTGAAGGCCAGCATTTGAAGTGAAGTAGCTAAGATGCTGGAGCTAGGGGTCATTGAACCTTCAAGCAGCCCTTGGTCTAGCCCGGTGGTTTTGGTGCCCAAAGCCGCTCCACCTGGCGCCACACCAGAATTACGATTCTGCGTGGATTACCGAGGACTAAATTTGGTAACCAAAATGGATGCTCATCTGATACCACGGGCGGATGAACTGATTGACTGGTTGGGAGCTGCCCAATATCTCAGTACCATTGACCTCACTGCGGGGTACTGGCAGATTCCCATGACTGATGGAGCGAAGGAAAGGTCAGCCTTCTCCACACCTGATGGACACTACCAGTTCTGCGTCATGCCCTTCGGGCTCAAGAATGCTCCTGCCACTTTTCAGCGGTTGGTGAACACGATCCTCACCGGGATGGAGTCCTTCTCTGCTGCCTACTTAGATGACATAGCTGTCTTCAGTAGCGGTTGGGAGGATCACTTGCAGCACTTGCAGGCCGTTCTCCAGACCCTGGAAAGGGCTGGCTTGACGATCAAGGGCAGCAAATGTCAGATTGGACAGGGGTCGGTAGTGTACTTAGGTCACTTGTTGGGCAGGGGAAAGGTGCAGCCCCTTCAGGCGAAGATTGAGGCAATCATGGCCTGGAAACCCCCCAAGACCCAGACTGAGGTCCGAGCCTTCCTGGGCCTCACAGGTTATTACAGACGGTTTGTGAAGGGGTATGGCACTATCGTGGCACCCCTTACTGAACTCACGGCCAAGAAGCAACCCAGGAGAGTCATCTGGATGGAGGCTTGTCAGCGGGCCTTCGACACTCTGAAACAAGCATTGTGTAACGCTCCTATCTTGAAGGCTCCAGACTTCACGAAGGAATTCATTGTCCAGACAGATTCATCCGACATAGGCATTGGGGCGGTGTTAACGCAACTCAATGAAGAGGGTCTGGATCAACCCGTGGTCTTTCTGTCACGGAGACTGCTTCCCCGGGAACAGAGGTGGAGTACCATTGAATGGGAAGCCTTTGCGGTGGTCTGGGCACTGAAGAAGCTGCGACCATACTTGTTTGGTTCACACTTCCCTGTTCAGACAGACCACCGACCCCTTCGCTGGCTCATGCAGATGAAGGGGGAAAACCCCAAACTGTTGAGGTGGTCTATCTCCTTACAGGGAATGGACTTTCGGGTGGAACACCGGCCCGGAGTTGACCACGCCAATGCAGACGGTCTCTCCAGGTATTTCCGCCTTAGTGTTGAGAACTCCCAAGGGGTTGGGTAGCTCTCCCCACTTTCAGCTGGGGGGGGACGCGTGTTAGACCTGTCTGCTTCTGAGAGTCCCCTCACTACTATGATTTCTTTTGTTCCCCTGTACCTCCCAAAATTTGTCGCTTTTTCTTTGTCTACTAGGACCTTTTGTGTGCTGTTTCATGGGGCTAGATGTTCCTTGACGCCCAGTTGTTCAAGGTTTTTGGCAACTATCTACAAGACACCTAGTGAAACCTGTGACATTATAGACTGGGATTGGCAACCTGAATGAATGACCTCAAAATGGTGGTCATCCATTTCCCTCATGTGAGTGACTCCCTTTGGAGCCTCCATGAACCTTGACCTTTCAAGGTTTTGGCGCTCTTTTACTTGGCGCGCATTCCTGACAGAAATTACTTTATTTCCCTCAGGTACCCAAAAATGGCTGCTCTAGAACCCCAGTGTGGTGGCTGTTCAAGACCCAAATACCCCAGAAGTGCCATGTCATTGGCCTAGATCAAAGAAGGTTCTAGAACCTACTGGCACGAGCCAGCACCTCAGGGCACAGGCTATATAAGGTCCAGTCCCTGGCGGCCATTTTAGATGACCTGAAGACTAGATTGGATAATGATGTTCCAGATCTAGGTGAAGAAGGAAATTCCAGACTTGACACCAGATTGACACCTGCCCTGTTGACCCCTGAGGCAGCTGGTAGTGCGGGCAGTAGAGCAAGCAAGAGTCACTGGCGTGGATCCTGACTGGCGTTCTAGTCAGCTGTGTGTGCGGGGACCTCGCGCCTACAGCGCCTGCCCAGCGAGTGCCTCGTCACCCCCAAGAGACTGTGGCCAATTTTCGTGTGCCTCCCCGCCCCCCCTGGTGGTGAATTACGACTGACTCGGGTCGCGAGGCGAGAGCAAGTTCGCTGCGACCGCGAGCGTCTTCTGTGCCCCTTGTGTGACAGGCGCCTCCAGCGAGGAGCTCGGACGTCTCCGAGCTCCACCGGCGTAGAGTGCTTCCTGCGCAGACTGAGGTGAGGTGGTGCACCGGGGCGGGGGAAAGGCCGGCCTTCGTTCGGCGGGACTACTGTCTCTGCCCCTCCCCAGTGGATCGGCAGCTGTAGCTGTGGGCGGGAACCATCCCTGTTTGAGGAAGTCGGAGGGAGGTCCGTGGAGCCCCTGAGAACCCGTCGCTGGCGAGAGAAGTGCTGAACCCGACTGAATCGCTTTTCGATTGCAGCAATGTGAGGTGGGCCCGTTTCTTCAGGTGGGAAGCGCTGTTATAAAGGAACTGTGAACCGGCATTTATTTGACTGAGCGCGAAGATTGTGTGACCTCTTCGGCAGCCCCGTTCGGCAGTCTAAAGACTTGGAACTGGTGCCACGAAATCTAAAGGCTTTTGATCAGTTTACACTCGGGTGCACTGCCTGTTCATGCGCACAGCGGTTTCAAAATGATATTATTACAGGTGCAGATCGGCGAGTGGACAAACCTTAAACCACTCGGACTAAGTAGACAAACTTGCCACTTAACTAACTGAAAAAGGGGGTTGCCGATGCACTCAAACACAGTGATTAGATTGTTAGGTAACAATACAACAAAATTATAACAACGTAAATGGCAGAAGTAATCCAACAGAACTCCAATGAAGGGTAACTCGTGGAGTCTTTATTGCAGTATACAGCCAGCCGACACGTGTTTCATCGCACTCGCGATTCCTCAGGGCTAGATGGCTGTGTCAAAGTCAGAAGGTCGCTCAGCTGGGGATAATTCCGACCCAGCCGGGCCCTTGACCGAAAATGTATGAGTATGTACGATGACGAGTAGGGTTCGCAATTCTGTAAATGTCAGTACTGTAGCCATTTCTTTAAGGCTCGGAGGTCTCCGTATTTAATAGCTCCAATGTTGTAGGAAACATCGAACAGGGTACTGTTCTGTTGATCGGTTCGATCTTCGTTAAGATGCCGGGTATGGCTCTAAAACGACGGGATACCCCAGGCTGTGTGCAGCTCTGGAGAGACGTGTAGCGCTTTCTGACCTCCGAGCTGTGTTCCTGTTTGAATCGCTTTTCGATTGCAGCAATGTGAGGTGGGCCAGTTTCTTCAGGTGGGAAGCGCTGTTATAAAGGAACTGTGAACCGGCATTTATTTGACTGAGCGCGAAGATTGTGTGACCTCTTCGGCAGCCCCGTTCGGCAGTCTAAAGACTTGGAACGGGTGCCGCCTGAGTGCTAGCGGTGACAGAAACCCCTAGGCGCGCTTAGACCCCCACCAGCAAACAGAGATCTCAGCCCGGTGGCAGCCGAGTTTAAATGAAGTGTTCACTGTCTTTCCTTGCCTTTTAGATATACGCGCATAACCCCCGTGTGATTCTTAAAGAGTCCCAGCACTCCCTGTTGTGCCCAGAGAAGCCTGTGTACGTTAATGGTGAAAACGTCATAAACTGTAAGAGTAATCTTTCCAACCCGAAATGTATTTGAAAATGTAGTGTTCCTGAAGTATTTAATTGGTGGCAGCGATACCAGAATGAACCTGTAGATGTTCTTGTAACTGAACCAGTATTTGTTCTGCTATACAGAAAGTGATATTTATGCTATTTATTGAAGATATGTATTCTCGATATTTATTCTATTTATTGACAATATTTATTCCTGATATTCATTCCATTTATTGATGAACTGTACTCCTAAGCTTATTTATTGAATCTATTCCAAAATTGAAACCCAGCAAATTGTGACCCAAAAGAAATGTAAATGTGCTTTCCTAATTGATCCCCATTCACAACAGAGAATTTTTACAACAGTGGTGTGGTGTCCTTCTTTTTGGTGGTTGTACAAGGAGATATTATTGGGTCAAAGCCGGCTTAACACGACAGCCTTCACTTGCCTTGACACTTGAGCCAAGCTACCCCCTTTGTGCTGGGCTTGCCCATCGCAGGTCCAACAAACCCCTTTTTATTTTCCCTTGTAAATTACGTTTTTTCATTTTATTGATGTTTCCACGGAGAAACCAGAAACCTCACCTTTAGATGCCCGTTCAGCAAGGTCATTCTGCATTCCTCAGAGGCAAAGTCCTAATTAAAGCGTCACAAATGTCAACATGACAGCCTTCTCCATTGTTTACAGGAAAACTAAAAGATAACATCTCCCTAACCTGCAATAATTCACTCTATTTTGAAAAATAATTTCTCTTTTTTTTTTAGGCGCTACAATTATCTCTATTCCCAGATCATTAAACTACATTAACTGTCAATGTTTCTCAAAACCTAAAGACACACAGACCAGCTTTTTAGAGTAAATGCTTGTTGCAATCCTATGATACACACTTCATCAGTTTTAAATGAACAAACTTTCCGTAGGCCTAGCAGAAGCTAGCACCTTCAACCCTGATATTAAAACAAGCCTTTGTACTGGCACATTAACCCACTGAATCATAAGAAGGCACAACCTGCAAACATACATCAAAACCTAAATGTATGCATTTGCTTAAGCCTGAAACACTTTAAAAGATACTCTGAATGAAAGCAAAATGCAGTTTAAACAGTGCTTTTACTCAAAATCGACTTTCATATTTTGGGCATTAAAAAATGAATATCCTACAATTTTCTTGCATAATATGCATTACTAGACTGTCTATTACATAACCCATGAGTCAGGCATTTGAAAATAACAACTTATACTTTTTAAAAATGAGCTTGCTTGCGCCTATGCCAAGGGGAAATTCTACACACAAATGCTCGTCATTTTAGTGATGCAACATAGCTTAAATCAGATTTTAATGCTAGGAGGTCATAGTATGAGTGTTAAGCTTTATAAATATTAAAAAAACGATTTTTGTAGCACTTATTTTTAATAATTATTTTTCATAATTAATAGATTTTTTACCTTCTAATAAAACCAATTATTCCTCTCTGAGATTGTTCTACATATAAGAGCCCGCTGCATCCCTTCCCTATCATTTAGATGCATTAACTCACAAACCTAAGCGCATATGCCTAGCTTAAAACGCGTCACATTTCTGCGTCACATTTATTTAAAAGGACAGTTATGCAAAATTCCACCCGTGTTTAACTGGAAAAAATGCTGGCTGAATGAACATTCCTATCAAATATACTGCAGCTGAAATGTTTGCCTGTGCACATCTAATGCAGTGCATCTAAGGAAATTGCTGTAAATTTATTTATTTTGCAAAAATAGATAATTTTCTTTTTTTCTTTTTGGGGCCTTATTTATATCTATTGTACATGATCCAAACACACACAGATTGAGCTCATTGCAGACATAAACAGAAAGTGTTAAAACATTCAGGACACACAATACAGCGCTGTCAGGCATCTGTTTCATGAATTGTGCAAACGCCACTCACATACCGAAGTTACACTAATGAGAAAAGGCCACATAAACATTTAAACATACATAAAACCCACAAATCAACACTCAGGACGAAAACAGGACAGTCTAGACTATACTCAAAACCAAACCATTTGTAAATAGTAGCTGAAACCATATTTACAAGAAACACTTCTCAATAGTGTTCCAAAAGACTGCATAAACAGCTCAACAGACCACTGTATGTGCAGGAAACCAAAAATCATAAAATTACACGGAGCAAAGGATTCCTGTTTTGCATTATGTCATATTTTAGTTCCCTGGGGATACAAAGTCACCAAGGAAGAAATATGTTTGTATATCTAACCTATTTAGATATACAAACATTAGCCGGCTAATCTAAACGTATACAAAGTTGGCCAACACAAATCTCCAAATTTGCTAAGATCAGGCATCTTATAGCTCACTAACCTAGCTTCAAACGTCAAGGGGCTATCTCTATCGATACACTTGTAAATATACAAAACCCTTGATTATTGAAAATTGCAATGTTCAAATAATACTAAGGACCAAATAAACCAAGCAGAGAACCACAGAACAAAGGACTGGGAGCGACCCACTTATACTTCAACTAAAGCAGATGGAGAAAAAAAAATCCCTACTTAACTGCCTACACAAATTGCAATTCGCATATACAAACCTATACAAACCTATCAAAGCTATACCAAAGAAATAGTTGTCTAAATTCTAACTGCCAAGTTCTAACTGCACTAACAGTCTCTTTTTTTTTTTTTAAAGTTACGCCAAAAAGAAAGTTCCTCAGTCAGGAGTGACATCTTTTGGAGAGTTTAAGTCAGAAAAATCAAAAATATACTGGGCCGCAAAAGACAAAGAATCCCCCCGTACCTCTTTTAGTAGATTTCTGTCTTGCCTTCCCCAGTAGATTTCTGTCCTCTGACAAGTTTACTCCTCCAGGTAGTCACTTCTTGATGAGGCCCACCGTTGGGATGCCAACTGAGAAACCTAAAAAATCCTCATACTCCTACCCAGGGGTCTTACCAACAAGTAGTCCATTCAAAGGCAGAAAAGAAATCAACAGAGAATTTGAAATATGAAAAAGACCTCTTTATTACAATTAATTGTGAGGCTAGGTCGCCCAGTCACACCTAAAGCAACTGAATGAGGTAGTCTGCCTGAATGGTCTCCGCACAGACCTTTTATACAATTTATTATGCCCTAGGCACACATTCTTTCTTTGAAGTAAATTATTGTTGGTCACTCCCAGGACGTGCACACAAAGCACTGTATGATGACAAACCCACTTTCAAGATAAGTCCAGGCCATAAACAATGTCCACATAATGCGTACATTCTCTAGCTGACAAGGCCGGATAAACCCAAAACATTAAGAACACAGCCCATGTCATAAATAGCTCGTGGAGGCAGGAACAGGAACAGATGAAAGAAGATAGGCACGTTTGTGTGTAGTAAATCTTTACAATGTCCTGTGCTCTGATCTATAATCTTGATCAGCTAAAGGCAGGAACTGGCTTGGCAAGGTTAGCCTCAAGCAACAGGGTCAGCTTTCGTCAGGTCATGCAGTAGTCAGCACAAACCCATGCTAAGGATATGTCCTTAAATACTTGTTCTCCCATGGTGAGAGCCTACTGTAAGGGCAATGCACAAAATGGATGCTATTCACAAGATGGAACCCTAGGGTTCAAACAGAACCTTCAAATACACAGTGAATCCATTGGTGTAACATGATGAAAACACTCATGCATACCGCATTCGGCATTTGCGGTTCGCTGATACCAAATTCATAACAGAATAATGATATTTTAAAACACAGGTTCAGAATTTTCAGAACCACACTATCCCGGGTGCGGCGTTGAGTGCAAGGCTATAACGGTGTGCACGAACAAAGTAACATTGCTGTTGGGCCCACAGCGGCTGCGGCTGGCATTGTTTTGTTCTGTGAAGTGGAGCGGCCAGAGACCTGCGACCTGTGGCCCCCGTGGACGTCGCAGCTTTTTTCCTTGCACTATCCTGATTTTTGTCCCGGTGCATTCTGGGGCTTGTAGTTGTGTATTTCTCCACAGAGGTACATTGGATTCCCCTCCTGCCTTATCAAGTGAGTTTCCCCGCCAAGGAGGAGCCTGCTCAGGCATCAGTCGTGTAATCTGAGCGCTGCAGAGCAGAATTAAGCGGAGGGGTGCTTCCTGGATTCCTGGATCTGTGGGAGAAAGCCTTAACCTATTTTCTGCCCTGTGTCCCTACTTTTTCGTATGCTGGGTACACACGTTTGGTTTAAGCGCATAAGCGCAGCATATCTCTAGAGCAGTAGAGGATACAGGGTCCCACGTGCATGTAGGCATCTGGTCTGTTGTTCCTTGTGCTTGTACTGTTGAATCGCAAACACTTCAAATATTTTCTAAAGGCTCTCTAGACTTTGTTCATTCTCGCCATCCAGTTGGGGGTCGCTAATTAAGTAGGGCTAAAATAGTGCCTGGTGCACGGTGTAGCATAAGCGGGGCACCAGTACATCGGCGCTCTGGCGCATCAAGCTTTGGGAGTTATTCCCGAATAAAGCTATGACTGCTAAAAAATTACGCTCTGGTAGATTAGTATGCACAAGAGCTTGCACAAAAACCAGAGCTAACCCCTTAAGGAACAACTCGCTGCAAATACACTCTCTGAAGTGCTTTAATACCATCCCTTCCTTTTTTCCTAAAAAAGAAATACGTTTTAAATCTGCAGGAATGTCGGTGTTTCCCCAAAAAGAATATGCTGTTAAAATAGAGATCAATGTAAGTCCTGGAAATCCATTCCCAGTAGTATCCTGACCAGGAGTACCCTTCATTTCACCGTCTACATTCAGGGGATCATGGCATCCCGATCTTCAATGTTCAGAATCTGGGGGGCTGACACTCTACTGGCAAATCTAACTATTCACCCTTTTGTGAACGGGGTCTCTGACCTGGAAGGAGTTTTGCAACCAGGATTAAAAGTGGGAGAATATATAATGGAAGATTTCACTTTACCTGATATAAATCTAGACCAGCCATTAAAAAGGTTCTACGTTCATAACCAAGAATCATCTAAGTTTTTTACTCCCACCACTCTACCGTCTTCTAAGGATCAGCCCGTGAAACTGCAACTGTTCAGTAGTACACCTAGCGGAACAAGCTTATTAGACTCAAGGGATTCAATTACTCCTGATCTCTTCCGGGATTTTCTCCCTTCAATACATAATCTAGAATCACAAAGACCGATGTCGGAATCCCTGCTTTGTTTAGGAAGAGTTTTAGTTTCCATCTTAGCCCTAATGGAGAAATCAGTAAATAATTCTGATGTTATTTTAGACTCTGTTTTAGCCCTGACAAAGTATATTGCTTCTGAACATAATCTATTATCAGGAAAAGCCTGTGCATTTCCCCTTGGTGTACCTAACCTAGAGAAAGGATCTTCCATTCCCCTTCGTTTGAAGGTCGACTCTGACAAGTTTTATTGTACCCAAACAGACTCTTTTCCACATGTTAAAGGTTGAGACTTTGGCACTCAGGCTGGTGAACCTTTCTCTAGTAGAAACACCAAAATTAAAATGAAAGAAAACGGCGATATTTTTGATAACACACTCTCTTCTTCCTTACAGCAGCTTTCCAACTCCAAACCTTTAGCAACAGTTGCCGCATCATTGTTTTGCTCGCAAACTACGATGGAAAATATAAATACAAATATAACCCAAAAGGTCTTCCCTATTTTTCTCAAACCTGTTTTTAACCGCATGCGCGCTAGCGGGTTTTTCCGCTGTGCGCTGAAGATTGGAAATCTCCTCGTTACATGACAAGGCCAGCTTGTCATGCGCGTAGCGCAGGTAACGCCCATGACGAGCTGGCCTTGTCATTAGCGCGGAAAGGGTTAATTCCACAAAGCAGGTTATAGAGGAGGACTCTAAGGTTGGATGCTCTCCGAGTAAGGAAAAAGTTTCTAAGAACAAAAGTAGCACTGTCCATAAGACAAAAAAGAAGGGAAAAACGACGAAGGATAAAGAAAAAAGATACAAACAGTTACGCTTGGATCTCCAACTTACCCATACTACATCTCCAAAGCTGGATTTAAATGTCCCGAAGACAGAGGATGGATCAGAAGAGCGCAATCTATTGGGTTCTTGCCCTCCTTTTCTCAATTTATGTGTTCCGATTAATTCTATCAAATCAACCAAAGATGTGGTATCATCAGATACAAATGTTTCTCCTATGGTTCAGAGTACGTTGAACCCTAATGCTTCTTTGTTTGCTTCCTCTCTAGGTACCAATGTTATTTATAGCTCCAATAACATCATCTCTGATACACCCAGCTCTGATAATAACTTCCAGCCTGCCCCATATAGCCTGGATTTTTTTTTAATAATCCCAGTGGTGCAAGAGTTACATTCTCATCCAAAGCAATTTCACACCTGATTTTGGCACATAGCGATAAATTGCGCTGTTGTGGCATTGACGTTTTAATTCCTGAGGTGGAGCTATCTTTAAAAACAAGTGTCCCAGATTAAGCTGCCTAATATTGCCGTAGAATCCTCCGGACGAGGAACACCATTTACGGAGAAAGAAAGCACTTTGCAGGTCTTTCTTGGTAAAGATGGCAGTAGGGTTTCGTTCCATACCGAAAAAAATATTCAACAAGTGCTCCCCACAGATGAGGAGGATAAGAAATGGAGCTGGGTTGCAGGTGCTCTAAATGTAAATAGACCCTTAGGCCTAAAATGCAGTAATTCTTCCAAGGAAGGATATTAATGTGATATCCTGGAACACAGACGGTGTTAGCACAAATAAAAACAAACTTAATTTCTTGAAAGAGCAGAAACCCGATATAATCAGTCTCCAAGAGACTTGGATAACCGAGAATTGGTCCACTGAAGACTATATTGTGCTAAGCCGGCCGGCGCATGTAAACAGAGGTCATGCTAAAGGAGGTTTTGCAATCTTGTTAAGTACAAGCCTCAGTTGGTCCTATAATGAATTTCCTCATGCTTCTAACTTAATTCAGAACATACACAGAAAGTTCCCCCTTCTCACACTACATATAATATGATTTAGAACAAAGACCAAATAGAAAAATTCATTGAATCTGGTCTGGTACATTTATTTATACCTTTTACTTGTATTTTAATAGAAACTTAATTGCTCCTAGAGTTCTTGAAAGGCAGAACCAGGGATACACAATTCGATCTTATTCAGTTAGTAAAAAACATTTCAAACTCACAAGGAACATCATAACGACAATTAAAGAAAAAACATTCAAATTACATCCAAACGAACATGTACAAAAATACATTTCAAAAAATTCAACAAAAACATTAGGTTATTTCATTATTCACATTCCTATGTAGACAAAAGTTCTGACAAGAGCAAACAACGCTTTTTGTCTCCTAATCCAAATCAATAAATGAAATGATTGGCTCTTGTTTGTTTTGCCGACGCGTTTCAGGTTAGAGTAATTACTCCCCCAACCCTCATCAGGGCTCTTTTACTGATCTGTAAGGGATGTAGAAAAACAAGGTTTTAATGATAACCCTTTTTGGCCTCTTTTCTACCTGTCTCACCATCTGGACCACATAGTTTTTGTACCTGTATTTCCTTGTGAAGGGAACCATTGGTAACTTCTGTCAATAAATATGGACGCTTTTCATCAAGTAGCAGCTGGTGCACCTTATATTCTAAAAAGGTAATCACAAAATACTGCTGTGTGTAGGTTCTGTTTTAATAAACTAGTCTTAGACTAGATGAAGACCAATAGAATTAGAGAATTTCATACCTCTGTCTACGCAAACGGTGCTGTGTGGGGGGGCGGAGGAGTGTCTATGTTTCTTTGCCTTTTTCCTACATGAAAAAATGACGACATGGGGCTTTTAGTCCCATTTATCAGCGCACTTGGCATTTCTACCTTACACGCAGACACACCGTGTCTCCTACCTTGTTAGTGGATGAATCTCCTGTTATAGCGAGGCTGTGTCACCTATTTGCAAGACTTCATTGCTGCCGCCTAAAAGAAGCAATGCCATTCCATTATATTCGGGCATGAAGTACTATGGCTTGTTAAGGCAAAAAACTCGACCCATGTTCGTACCTGCCAAAGTTGGTTGAGGAATTGATTCCTCGCGCCCCCTTCTCGGGCCCCGTCTGGGGCGGAATGTTAAAGATCGGAAAAGAATTCCCGTTGTCACTCGTTCTTAACTGAACGCCGAGGTCAAACACGCTGTTAAAGCACAAGACGCGGTAGGTTAAACATTCGTGTCTTTATCAGTTTTAGAAATACAGCGAGCGGGTAACTAGCCACTTCCCTGTGTTACACGTTACCTGCATGGCAGTCTGTTCAACGTGACCTCCTGCGCGAAGCCGCTACTACAAACCGGTGCTGGCGCCGCCTGAGTTGGCCGCAAATAACAACCGGCAATTAACTTGGATCACCGACAAGACCCGGTTTTGTTTCTCGGTGCATTGTGGGGTCAGTAGTTTATACTAGGTTGTGTTTATTTACCAAGACCGTCGTTTTTAATGCGAGGCCGCTTCAGTTTTGGAGGGGCGGCGGGGGTGGGGGGGGGCGAACAACGAAAGATTTACCTAATTGATGGCATTCTGTGCAGGAATATTATTGTATTTAAGGTCATAGTTTTCTAGACGGCCATTTCTCTCATGTGGTTGCTAGAGATTCTCACAATGTCCCAAGACACCCACGACAGGTACTAGGGCACCAAAGCTCAAATTCTTGACAATTCAGACATGCTGTTCAGTCCGGTCATTATGCAATTAAATTTAAGAATCAAATATGCTTCCTTTTCCAACAATTTACTCTCAACATCACGAGGGCGCTGTACATTATTCAGTGAGAAAAGAACCGACCATTTAAAGTCATTCTCATTGTGGGACATTCCCACATAATGCTCCACCATTGGTGCAGTCAGTATTTTCCTTTTTATTCTCGACCTGTGCTGTCCTATTCGTAGGTTCACCTGCTGGTTTGTCTTGCCTATATAGATTTTACGACAAGGGCAAATTATCACATAGACTATGTTGTGAGTTTTACAATTCGATAAGCAAGAATGTCTCCATCGTACGCCTTGATGTTCAAACTCAGTTCCTTCAATTGTGTTGGCACATGAGACACAATTGCCACATTTATGATGGCCTTCTATGGGTTTCATGTCCCACAAAGCAAGAAGGTCACGTTTAGGTGGCGGCTTTAGCAGATCTGCTCTAACGAGTTGTTGCCCCAAGCTCTGGTTCTTTTTGTATGCGAAGATGGGGTGTGGGAAGGGACACTCTAAATCCTCCCAGAGGTGCCAATTTTTGAGCACAGCCTGTCTGAGTTTATGTGTGTCCGGCCCAAAGGTGGTCACACATACTACTCGATCTAACTCTTTCTTTTCTTTTGGTTCTAGTAAAACCTCACGTGGAGTGGATCTTGCTCTTTTATACGAATGCTTCAAGAGCTTCTTAGGATATCCTCTGTAAGTCATCTCGCTACAAAATGCCTGGGCATGATGGTCATAGTCCTGTATTTCTGTGCAATTTCTCCTAATGCACAACATTTGGCCATATGGCAAATTGGCCTTAAGGCTTCTGGGATGGTAGCTTTTATGGTGCAAGATGGTGTTCTTGTCTGTGGATTTTTTATATAGCGAAGTTTTTAATGCTCTATCAGCACAGGTCACCTCTACGTCCAGGAAGGTCATTCTCGTGGTGCTTTCCTCCATGGAGAACTTAATGTCTCCATGCCTAGTATTGATCCAGTCGTGAAACGCCAATAGTTCAGTCTGGCTCCCCTCCCACAGGAGCCAGACGTCATCTATACAGCGCCACCACTGAATTATACTTTTGATGTATGGATTGTTATTCTCCACAAACGTGTGTTAACTAACTTCGTGGTTAGTTAACACACGTTCAGATAGATTCACCACTACATTCGGTTTATCTATGACTTGTAGAACCGGCGCTGTACGATTACCAAGGTAGATCGCGAAATCGGTTCACCACTTTCTCTGAGACATCATCATCAGAATCATCAGATACAGACTCAAGAGGTAAGAATTCACGCAAACAGGTGTCTTTTTTAGAGAGGGACCAACAAGGAAAAACCAGATACAAAGCCTCATGGGAGATGCAAACCTGCAACCGGTTCTACAAGTCATAGATAAACCGAATGTAGTGGTAAATCTATCTGAACGTGTGTTAACTAACCACGAGGAGACACTACTAAATTTACGCCTAACATTTGTCCCTTGCAAACATACCGACTATACAAGACTAAAAATAGAGACTTTAGACTTCTGCAGGAAGTTGCGGCTTAAAGCCTTTTTCTTCAATCAACCGATCCCTGAAAACAACAAAACGACTCGGCTTAGAAATAAATCCAGATTTGTTCCACAACAAAATATCCCAAAACAGATTCAGTCTTTTGAACAAATCCTAATATCATCAATTAACAGAATGGAAAGAACTAAGAAATATTTGCCACCTAATATTAGTAAAGGACAATTGCAGGCAATACAAAGTCTCAAGGATGACCCCTCCTTGGTCATAAAACAGGCGGACAAGGGGGGAGCAGTTGTGATTTGGCCTCGCGACAAATATGTCGCTGAAGGCCTCAAACAAGTGAACAACACTACATGGTACCGGTCTCTAAAAGAAGACCCAAAAAGGCAAATCCAAGGGCAAATCATTGACATCTTGACGCTAGGAAAAGAAGAAGGCTTTTTGGGCAAGAAAGAATTCGATTTCTTAAATAAACAATTCCCGCGAATACCGGTTTTGTATCTCTTGCCAAAAATACACAAAAACCTAGCCGAACCACCAGGGCGCCCGATTGTTTCGGGCTGTGACTCCTGTTTGGAGCCAATATCCAAATATGTGGATTTCTTTCTAAAACCCTTCCTGAAAGAGGTCAAATCGTATCTCAAGGATACCACAGACTTTTTAACAAAAGTTGAAGGAACAATATTTGATCCTTTAAAGCAAAGAATGGTGACGATGGACGTAACGTCCTTATATACCCAGATTCCTCAGGAGGAAGCTCTTGAGGTAATTGAGTTATATTTGGAAAAAAGAGAAAGGCCCCAAAGGGTGCCGACCTCATTTATTCTGAAACTTGCAGAGATAGCTCTAGAAAAAAACTACTTTCTATTCAACGACCAGTTTTATATGCAGATCAAGGGCACCGCCATGGGGTGTCCTTATGCCCCAGAAATGGCGGTGCTTTACATGGCACAGTATGAGTCCATGTTTGTGGAGAATAACAATCCATACATCAAAAGTATAATTCAGTGGTGGCGCTATATAGATGACGTCTGGCTCCTGTGGGAGGGGAGCCAGACTGAACTATTGGCGTTTCACGACTGGATCAATACTAGGTATGGAGACATTAAGTTCTCCATGGAGGAAAGCACCACGAGAATGACCTTCCTGGACGTAGAGGTGACCTGTGCTGATGGAGCATTAAAAACTTCGCTATATAAAAAATCCACAGACAAGAACACCATCTTGCACCATAAAAGCTACCATCCCTGAAGCCTTAAGGCCAATTTGCCATATGGCCAAATGTTGCGCATTAGGAGAAATTGCACAGATATACAGGACTATGACCATCATGCCCAGGCATTTTGTAGCGAGATGACTTACAGAGGATATCCTAAGAAGCTCTTGAAGCATTTGTATAAAAGAGCAAGATGCACTCCACGTGAGGTTTTAATAGAACCAAAAGAAAAGAAAGAGTTAGATCGAGTAGTATGTGTGACCACCTTTGGGCCGGACACACATAAACTCAGACAGGCTGTGCTCAAAAATTGGCACCTCTTGGAGGATTTAGAGTGTCCCTTCCCACGCCCCATCTTTGCATACAAAAAGAACCAGAGCTTGGGGCGACAACTCGTTAGAGCAGATCTGCTAAAGCCGCCACCTAAATGTGACCTTCTTGCTTTGTGGGACATGAAACCCATAGAAGGCCATCATAAATGTGGCAATTGTGTCTCATGTGCCAACACAGTTGAAGGAACTGAGTTTGAACATCAAGGCGTACGATGGAGACATACTTGCTTTTCGAATTGTAAAACTCACAACGTAGTCTATGTGATAATTTGCCCTTGTCGTAAAATCTATATAGGCAAGACAAACCAGCAGGTGAACCTACGAATAGGACAGCACAGGTCGAGAATAAAAAGGAAAATACTGACTGCACCAATGGTGGAGCATTATGTGGAAATGTCCCACAATGAGAATTACTTTAAATGGTCGGTTCTTTTCTCACTGAATAATGTACAGCGCCCTCGTGATGTTGAGAGTAAATTGTTGGAAAAGGAAGCATATTTGATTCTTAAATTTAATGGCATAGTGACCAGGCTGAATAGCATGTCTGAATTGTCAAGACTTTGAGCTTTGGCGCCCTAGTACCTGTCGTGGGTGTCTTGGGACATTGTGAGAATCTCTAGCAACCACATGAGAGGAATGGCCGTCTAGAAAACTATGGGCTTAAATACATTAATATTCCTGCACAGAATGCCATCAATTAGGTAAAAGAGGCCAAAAAGGGTTATCATTAAAACCTTGTTTTTCTACATCCCTTACAGATCAGTAAAAGAGCCCTGATGAGGGTTGGGGGAGTAATTACTCTAACCTGAAACGCGTCGACAAAACAAACAAGAGCCAATCATTTCATTTATTGATTTGGATTAGGAGACAAAAAGCGTTGTTTGCTCTTGTCAGAACTTTTGTCTACACAGGAATGTGAATAATGAAATAACCTAATGTTTTTGTTGAATTTTTTGAAATGTATTTTTGTACATGTTCGTTTGGATGTAATTTGAATGTTTTTTCTTTAATTGTCGTTATGATGTTCTTTGTGAGTTTGAAATGTTTTTTACTAACTGAATAAGATCGAATTGTGTATCCCTGGTTCTGCCTTTCAAGAACTCTATGAGCAATTAAGTTTCTATTAAAATACAAGTAAAAGGTATAAATAAATGTACCAGACCAGATTCAATGAATTTTTCTATTTGGTCTTTGTTCTAAATCATATTATATGTAGTGTGAGAAGGGGCCACTTTCTGTGTATGTTCTGATTAAATGGTCCAGCCCTCCCTCAGCCCCATAGGACCTAACTTCTTTTGTGCTCTAACTTAATTCAGGCGGTTAAGTTAGATTATAAGGTCGGCCAGGTTCTGTTGGACTTGTTGTTGATAATAAATGTATACTTACCTCCAGATGCATCCTCTTCACATTTATTAAAAGATCTTTTTTCCTTTATCTACTCTATCTTGGAATCTGAAGACTGTAGGTCCACAATACAGTGGGAGATATGAATTCCAAAGTCTCTACGCATAGTCTAAGGGTATTTTCTAACATCGAAAAAATGAAGCCCTAAATATTCCCTACGCTTAATTCCCGAATAATAGCAGGACAGACAAAAGAGGAGTCGTACTTCTAGAAGATCTGAGAAGCTTGGATCTTGTAATTGCTAATGGGAGGCTGGGGAAAGATATTCCAGCGAACTATACCCATAAGGCTCCTACAGGAAGATCAATTCTAGATTATCTAATAGTCGCCTCAGATTTCTTTCACAAACTTACAAATATGGAAGTATTGGGAAATGTTTTTAGTGATCACATGTTGATTTGCTTTAAAATTGACTTTGTTTGTGATGAGGTAGGCTCCTGGAATTTTAAAGGTACTTCAGTAGGGTTTAATGTAACAAATGGTAGAAGCCACTGGAACACCCAAGCGAGCACTAAATTAAAAGCGCACCTATCATTACTAATAAGAGATCAGCAGATCTTAAAATCAGTTGAGTGTGATCATATTCAACCTGATCTTCTTGAAGTCTTTTCCCATAATATTGGCCTTTTGGCTAAATTTGGCAAACCTTTTCCCGTTCCTGCTCAACGGAGACCATACTTTAATCCACTGCTCACTTTAAATAGGGAAATAAACAAACTAGTGAGGGCTCAGTTCCTATACTTTTCACATGAGCGAAGAAATTTAATAAACCTGCTAAAGAGAAAAAGACAGAGGAAAAAACGCTCCCTAAGGCAAATAAAGGAAGATGGTGTATGGACACAGTTAAAAGAGGCAGCTTCAAAAAATAACTCAAAAAGGTACTGGGAAATAATCGCCGATTGCTGCGGCACTAGGGTGAAATCTCTTCCCATATCCATAAAAGAAGAAGATTGGAAACTTTATCTGCGGGAATTGTATTCTGGGAATCTTGATTCTTGCAGTTCTGTTAATGGGGCTCTGGATCAGCCGTTAATTTCAGTACTCAACTATATCCACTCTATTGATGAAGTGGTCGGGGCTATTAAAAAAATGAGATCCTCAGGAGCAATGGGCCCTGATGAAATTCTCATGACGCTAATCAAAAAGGAGCCTCTTTTGTAGGCTACCTATTTAGCTCCATTATTTAATTTTTGTTATTATAATGGGAAAATTACTCCATCTTGGTCAGGAAGTATTTTAATTCCTCTATATAAAAAGGGCCTTAGATCGCATCCAGGTAATT
Organism: Lissotriton vulgaris; assembly: GCF_964263255.1. Taxonomy (NCBI): domain Eukaryota; kingdom Metazoa; phylum Chordata; class Amphibia; order Caudata; family Salamandridae; genus Lissotriton; species Lissotriton vulgaris. Next base: position 1,207,956,970 of record NC_141695.1, read on the forward strand.
ACCGACAAATAGCTTTACTGTATGCAACGGGGAAAATATTCGCACGTAGAATTCTCGATCACCTTACGGAATGGGTGGTAGAGAAGAAAGTACTCCCCATTGAGCAAGCAGGCTTTAGGAAAAACCATTCTACGCTAGATAATATTTGAATGTTGAAATTAATAGAGGAAAAATACACCATCTATCGTAATTCAAATGTATTTATGGCTTTCATTGATTTTTCTACAGCCTTCGATAAGGTAGATCGACCTCTACTATGGAGAAAACTGCAAAAAATGGGTTTGCCTCCCCCTCTTCTATCCTTGATCATAGCACTCCACTTGCATACCTGGTGCAAGGTATTAATGGGTGGAAATCAAGGATTATCAAATGTAATCCCTACTGAAAACGGTCTCAAACAGGGCTGCTTGTTAGCACCACTGCTATTCTCCTTATATATAGCAGACTTACCCGATTGCTTTGCTCAAGATTATGGAAATGCCCCGAAGATCAGTACTCGTCCTTTTGCATGTCTACTATACGCAGACAATATAGTAGTAATGAACTTAACCCCTATTGGGTTGAATAGAAAGTTGGCCTCCTTACAAAAATATACTGTGGCCCACTTTTTGAAAATGAACGTATCCAAAAGTAAAATTTTTATGTTGAAAAGTTCTAAAAGTAGAAAATCATATAATTTTAATTGGCAAATCGGTCCTGAAAGACCGGAGGTAGTAGATTCATACCTCTATTTAGGGAAACTTTTAACAAGCAGCTTGAAAAATAATCCTCACATTTCACACTGCTCTAGTAAAGCTACTTCGCATGCCAACGGCTTGCGCATTTTTTACAGCTCTATGGGTAGGAGACATTTTGTACATTTATTGACGTTTTTAAGGCAAAAATCCCCCCAACCCTGATTTATGCGATAGAATCAATCCCTATTAAGGACTGGAGTTTTTTGGACAAGGTTGAAGGCCAGATACTATGAAAAATATGTCATTTTAACACCTTAGTTCCAACGGCAGCAATCAGATTGGAATTCGGCTTGATAAGCTCCTATACTCAAGGCTTATCCAGGGTTCTACGTTGGGGTTTTCAGCTAAAACATAGTGACACTGATTCACTAAGAGGTGTCTTATGCCATGAAATCTTTGACGTTAAGGCAGGTAACTACTCCTTTTACCGTGATTTCTCTTAGGCATTAAAAGTCTTTAGTACTAAAGAAGAATCAGTGCTTACCTTTACATCATTAGGATTTAAGTCTCTCCTAATAACTCTGAGTGGCAGAATTAGTTTTGATAGAGACATTCAATCCTGTAACCCTAAGGAAAGATTAAAACTAATAATTAGGAAAAACTCTCCGAGAATTGCACAAAAATATTTATTTTGGAACTTAGAACACAGCATTCGTCGCTTACTTATTTTAGGTCGCATGAATCTTCTGCCCTTAAATAACCTTACAGCAAACTGGTCTCAAAATCCGAATGATGGGAAAATTTGTAATTTGTGTATGCTGAGCAATCAGACTCTGGACCATATTTTGTTTGTATGTCCAGCATTGGCATTGAGCCGTTATCGTTGGCTCCGTCCGATGTTTTTACAAATCTCCATTAAAAATGTAGCATCAGCTCGAGATTATCTCTTTTGTCCTAAAAACGAAGCAGTGTGCGTAAAATTATTTAATTATTTTCAGGAATTCATGTTTATATTTTAACCTTGTAATTATATTTTTATAAGATTGTGTATAAAATGTAGCAACAACCCGAGATTATGAATTTTGGACAAAAAACGAAGCAGGGGGACTAAAACTTTTTAATTTCTCTTGCCTTTTTAGTACACTTTTCAAATGGGTGGTTATTCCCTTAGCCAGCCTTTTAGTTAGCTCTCCATTTGTAGTAGCCTTTAGTTTTATTAATTTGTATTTTGCACATTGATAGGCAGCTATTAACTGCTATTTTCTCATAATTAGGGTTAGGTTGCTTTATACTTCCCGCTATGTTTCATTCTAAAAACTTATTTGCAGTGGGATTCAGGAGGTTTTTCTCTTGTGAGCTGGTTGCTACTGAATTGCTTTTTGCACAGGTCTGATGATGCCCATGTTTTATTCTGTCTCTAATTTTAAATTGATTCTCTAGTTGAAATGGAACTTTTGTTTTTTTATTAAATGAACTGTCAGCCTATATAACGTCCAATTTATCATCCTAGGAGTTATAGTGTGGAAAATCTCAAGTATTGTATGATCGTATGATCAGGTTTTCTGATAATATTGTTTGTTTCTTCTTATCGAAATGTAGATAATCGAAGGCAGGCTCTTGATCATTTTTATGATGTTTTGTGATTATGCTTGTTATGTGTTTCTGTTTTATTTGTAATTCTACGAATGCATTTTATGTGGACCTCCTAGGAGTTTCAAATCTTTAATAAATATATTGAATTGAATTGAGTGACCATTATCACAAAGCAAGCACAAAGGTTCAGTTTGTCATGTAATGAACCCTGATGTTAATTCTGTTTTGTCGATTGCTCGTACTGGTTCTGGCTGTTCTTTATATACACAAGGAATCATCAACCTATCTGCCAACGAGATGTCAATAAAATTGCCAGTAGCTCCAGAATCAAGTAATACAGACACTGTTACTCTATTTGAAACCAACAAACAAGCAGTGATGGTAAAATGCCTTGGAGCCCTTTCCACAGCCCCTGTCACCTCATAAGAAGTATGGGAACTTTCAACAAACAGGGGTCCCCCTGTTTGTTCGATGCACGCCACCTCCTTCCTTACTGGAGCACTAGATGGTTTCACAGTACAATCTCGTGCATAATGGCCACTTTGTCCACAATACAAGCATAAATTACCCTCTCTCCTTCTCCTTCTTTCCTCATTGGACAATGGTTCTCTTACCCCACCAATCTCCATAGGTTCGAAAGCATCTTTATGTTCCACAGGATGTCTAACGACTGGTTTAACAAACCCTCCCCTAGACGACTGGAAACAATTCCGTTCACTCCGTCTCTCCAATAGCCTATGGGTTAATTTAATCACTAGATCTATAAAGGCTGCGCAATCATCGGGAGGTTCTACCACTTGAGACACTATGTCTTTTAAATCTTCACACAACTCTTGGTAATACAAGAAGGTACTTTTTGCCATTGGCCACTGAGTTTCAGATACAAGCCGATTGAAAGTAGAAATATAGGACAATAAATCTTCCCGCCCATGCCGTAATTTTAGCAATTCAGCATCGCTAGCCTGCATAAAAGCATGCTTAGCGAACAGTCCTCTCATTTGTTCTTTAAAAGCAGGTTAGTTAGAAAGCACACGATCATCATTGTCCACTAAGGGAACTGCCCACAAGGCCGCTGTACCAGCCAAAATTAAGATATAATAAAGGCAACCTTTGCAGAATCGTCAGGGATGGCAGTAGGTCTGCACATAAAATGTAAATGGCACTGATTCAAAAATGTGCTGTACTTCTCACTATCCCCCGAAAACCTTTCTGGGGCTGCCAAAGGCACAGGAACCGGAGTCGTAACTGTGACTGCAAAAGGGGCCCCAGCACTAGCACCCGGCCCAGCCCCTCTCTCCTACTGGAATGTTGCAGGCTGCACAACGGGACCCTGACCCCTAATCTGGGACAGATCTCTGGCTTTAACAATACTTAATTCCTGTCTTAACCCCAGATTCTCTTGTCTTAGGTTCTGTACCTGTAATTGTAGGGACGTAATAGCTCTCACCAAATCCTGCAGAGTGGGAACACCAGTAGCCCCACCTGTTGGATTCAATTGCTCATCCATACTCGTCCGGGCAGTGTATATATTTTCGTGGGCTTGGTTTTCTGTCGGGTTTCACCACCTCACTGCACCCAATACAACACTACAGGAACAAGGATGAGCCCAGTCCCCTACCCACACCCAAGTAACGCACACTGAAAGTACACAATGTGCTAATCACGTGGGCACATGGAGAGGGTGGGAGAAAAGGAAAGAACAAGACACCATGGATTTGACGGATTGGTCTGCCTTGAATAATAGGACACCACAGGAGTAACTGCACCTAGGAAAGCAGCACAATATTAGTACTAAATACAAGGAAAGCATGGGACACACTAATTTATATAGCTAACCTGTTTCTATGACCATGTATCACCCAAAAAAGCACACAAATGACCTCTTTACCGGTCCTTAGATATTTGTAATCCAGAATGGCGTGCGTCAGCTTCCAAAACTTCATCCACTGCGGTGCCAAATCAGTTTAGGATAATAGGAACGTTAACATCCCATCCCAATCCGTATTATATCAAAACATCAGGGGGAAAAAAGTCATTATTATTAAATGCGGGAAAAAAACCCAGCATGGGCAAAAACAAGCTATGCTCCTGAAAGTGGCCACTTCGGGGCGGAAGAACAAACTAACGCCACCAAACAAACCGGGCTCGTGATTACGCCCGAATCCGATGTGGACTGAATAGACAAGATCTAGGAAGTAGCTAACAAAGACTACACGCAGCCACGTGTAGCACAACGGGAGTCAGACGCGAAGAGGGAACAAATGTTGCGGCAAGGTGGAGGTTCACAATACCTCAGGGGAAAGTCCAAATCTCCTCCCGAGAAAAGCAAGAGTGAAGGGGAATCCGGAAAAGAGACTACGATGCTCACGATCCCATGAGAACTGGGGGACTACACAAGACCTCACACTGGAACAACAGGCAACCAGTATGAAACTCCGACAAAGATAGAAACCAAGCAAGGATTGGATGACACAAACCTGCTTTTAAGGGACTGCAGGACACAGGTAAGTCATATGACTAGCAAAACATGGTCAAGGAAAGAGATTAGGACTAACCTACTTCCTAACCTACTTCCTAACAGTATGGCTGTATGCTCTAGGAGCACTGATTTTGGGGCTCTTAGACTACTTCCCTCACCTTCAGTACTAGCAAGCCACTCTGACCCCCCTAAAGTGAAAGAAAAAATAAACAAAGCCTACAGCACCTGGTATTCCAAGGCGGTCTCCCATGCAGGTACTAACCAGGCCCAACCCTGCTTAACTTATGAGATAAGTCAAGATCAGGTGATTTCAGGCTGGTATGGCCGTAGGCTTGAGGACCACTGATTTTGGGGCTCTTAGCTTTCTTCACTCAGCTACAGTACTAGCAAGCCACTCTGACTCCCCTATAGCGAAAGAAAAAAAAAGAGCCTAAAGCACCTGGTACTCCCAGGTGGTCTCCCATCCAGGTACTAACAAGGCCCGACCCTGCTTAACTTCTGAGATGAGACAAGATCAGGTGCTTTCAGGCTGTTATGGGCATATGTTCTAGGAGCACTGATTTTGGGCGCTTTCTTCACTCAACTTCAGTACCAACAAGCCACTCTGACTCACCTAAAGTGAAAGAAAAAAAATAAAAAGCCTACTGCACCTGGTATTCCCAGGCAGTCTACCATTCAGGTACTAACCAGGTCCGACCCTGCTAAACTTCTGAGATCAGACGAGATCAGGTGCTTGCAGGCTAGTATGGCTGTAGGTTCTAGGAGCACTGATTTTGGGGCTATTAGCTTTCTTTACTGAACTTCAGTACTAGAAAGCCACTCTGAATCCTCTAAAGTGAAAGAAAAAAATAAATAGCCTACAGCACATTGTATTTCCAAGCGATCTCCCACCCAGGTTCAAACCAGCCCTGACGCTGCTTAACTTCTGCGATCAGACAAGAACAGGCGCTTTCAGGCTGGTATGTCAATAGGCTCTAGGAGCACTGATTTTGGGGATCTTAGATTTTTTTCCTCAACTTCAATACTAGAAAGCCATTCTGATTCCCCTAAAGCAAAAGAAAAAAAAGCCTAGAGCGCCTGGTATTGCCATGCGGTCTCCCATCCAGGTACTAACCAGCCCCAAGCCTGCTTAACTTCTGAGATCAGACAAGATCAGGTGCTTTCAGGCTGGTATGGCCAAAGGCTTTAGGAGCACTGATTTTGGGGCTCTTAGCTTTCTTCACTCTACTTTAGTCCTAGCAAGCCACTCTGACACCTAAAGCGAAAGAAAAAAGAATAAAAAGCCTACAGCACCTTGTATTCCCAGGCGGTCTCCTATCCAAGTACTAACCAGGCCCGACCCTGCTTAACTTCTGAGATCAGACACTTCCTGGCTGATATGGCCGTAGGCTCCAGGTGCACTGATTTTTGGGCTCTTAGTTTTTTTCACTCAACTTCATTACTAGCAAGCCAATCTGACTCACCTAAAGCGAAAGAAAAAAAGCCGCCTACAGCAACTGGTATTTCCAGGAGGTCTCCCATCCAGGTAATAACCAGGCACGACGCTGCTTAACTTCTGAGCCAAAACCAAAACAGGGTCTGGGCTCACTGGCAATAAGGACAAGCCTCACTATCAATACACTATAAACCAAAACATAACACCAGTATTGCCAACTTGATTATACTTGGACCACGGGTGATCACTCGAATCACTGACTGAAACAGTGACTCTCGGAGAACAGTTTTGTCCGAAATGAATCAAAAATGTTTTTATTTTTTATATATCACATATACCATATCAATGGGCAATTTTTGTTTTTTAGATATACATTTGGATAACTCCACAGTAATATGTCAAAACAACAAATGAGAAAACGAATACAAAAAGACACTTTTTAACAGATTGACACCTTGCATTCAACATTCATACGGGACAACAAACATATAAATAGACATATATACACAATTGAAAAGTTGTATTTACAGGATATATTTTGAAAAACAACGCATTGGAACACACAACTAAACCATTGTCATATGTTTGGGAATAGATCAACAATTCCTAATGCTGGATAGAGAAGGTCTACGCGTTTCGATGACCCCTTGTTGTGGGGAAATCTCGTCAGGACCAAAAAAGCCTGTGAATGGAGAAACAAGATTGGGTCAGCTAAGGGGACCGGACTCTACCTCTCAACGTATCAGAAAGAATAAGTGAAACTAATCCTACCTTAGAGTTGCTGGGGGCTCATTTGAGATTTAAACTGTAACAAAAACGGAACCTGTGTTAACCCATGGTTAAAGACGCAGAGAAACCGTCATGAAGCCATGCTTATTGTCAAGTTCAATACAGCTACCAATGGCCTTAACGAACTCTCTGAGATTTACCGTCTATAAATTCATACAATGAAAGATTCGAGTTACCGTCTCCTGCGCGGACTGTGAGCCCGACTACACAAGGTCACATGACAGACACAACGTCTCCATGACGACGAATACCAATGACTACAATTCCCACAATACCAGGATACATGAGAACACCTAAGGTCATTTGATAGAAACAACGTCTCCATGACGACGAATCAAAAAAAACTACAATCCCCACAAATCCTATGACCAGGAAGTGAGTTAAATACAAGGACACACGAGACAAGAAGCACCGAACTGGATGATGCCGGTACCTGCATTTACCTGACAGAGACCGATGAACGTGGACCCCCAGATATATTCATCATACAAAAAACCTTCAGGTAGATCCGAACAACTTTACGAAGCCGTGATTGATCAGTTATCCCGCCCACGTAGTCTCCACGAACAATAATGACAGTAGCATTCCCTTTCATTTCAGGAACTAATCCTACTAGGCGTTTCACCGTGCGGACCCGGGAAACAGCCCCGTCTCCACGCTCCAACCTGATGTAAGTAGTCCCCGGTTCACCGATAGCTGCTACCACCAGTCAAACCACTAGATCTCTTACCAGTCCTTCCATTTTTTAGATCTCCACTTCCACGTATGGATGAGAACAAAACCTTTTGAGAGCGCACATCGCGCAACACTATGTAAGTACTCACGAGTGAATGAGAAAGTTATGTAAATGCGATTGCGGTTTCTCTGCGTCTTTAACCATGGGTTAACACAGGTTCCGTTTTTGTTACAGTTTAAATCTCAAATGAGCCCCCAGCAACTCTAAGGTAGGATTAGTTTCACTTATTCTTTCTGATACGTTGAGAGGTAGAGTCCGGTCCCCTTAGCTGACCCAATCTTGTTTCTCCATTCACAGGCTTTTTTGGTCCTGACGAGATTTCCCCACAACAAGGGGTCATCGAAACGCGTAGACCTTCTCTATCCAGCATTAGGAATTGTTGATCTATTCCCAAACATATGACAATGGTTTAGTTGTGTGTTCCAATGCGTTGTTTTTCAAAATATATCCTGTAAATACAACTTTTCAATTGTGTATATATGTCTATTTATATGTTTGTTGTCCCGTATGAATGTTGAATGCAAGGTGTCAATCTGTTAAAAAGTGTCTTTTTGTATTCGTTTTCTCATTTGTTGTTTTGACATATTACTGTGGAGTTATCCAAATGTATATCTAAAAAACAAAAATTGCCCATTGATATGGTATATGTGATATATAAAAAATAAAAACATTTTTGATTCATTTCGGACAAAACTGTTCTCCGAGAGTCACTGTTTCAGTCAGTGATTCGAGTGATCACCCGTGGTCCAAGTATAATCAAGTTGGCAATACTGGTGTTAGATCAGACGAGATCAGGTGCTTTCAGGCTGGTATGGCCGTAGGCTCTAAGGACATTGATTTTGGGGCTCTTAGCTTTCTTCACTCATCTTCAGTACTAGCAAGCCACACTGACTCACCTAAAGAAAAGAAAAAAAAACCTACAGCACCCGGTATTTCCAGGCTGACTCCCATCCAGGTACTAACCAGGCCCGACCCTGCTTCACTTCTGATATCAGATGACTTTCGGTGCTTTCAGGTTGGTATGGCCGTAGGCTCCAGGAGCCCTCATTTTGGGGCTCTTAGCTTTCTTCACTCAACTTCAGTATTAGCAAGGCACTCTGACTCCCCTAAAGTGAAAGGAAAAAACAAACCTAAAGCACCTGCTATTCCCAGGCGGTCTCCCATCCAGGTATTAACCAGGCCCGACCCTGATAAACTTCTGAGATCAGACAAGATCAGTTGCTTTCAGGCTGTTATGGCCATAGGCTCTAGAAGCACTGATTTTGGGGCTCTTAGCTTTCTTCAGTCAACTTCAGTACTAGCAAGCCACTCTGACTCCTCTAAAGCGAAAGAAAATCAAAAAAAGCCCACAGCACCTGGTATTCCTAGGCAGTCCCCCATCCAGGTACTAACCAGGTCCGAATATGCTTAACTTCTGAGATCAGGCGAGATGAGGTGCTTTCTGGCTGGTTTGGCGGCAGGATCTAGGAGCATTGATTTTGGGGCTCTTAGCTTTCTTTACTTAACTGATTTACAGGGCTTCCTGGCATATCAAGACCATTGACTTGGACCCGGTCATTGGTGTTGATTTGCTCGGCCTATCTATAAATAGTCGCAACGGGGCTATGTTCACGGGAATCATCTGTTACAGACCGCCCGGGACTTTCAGTATCCAGCAACAGCAGTCATTGCTTACCACCTTTACTAATATGGCTGCCTCCCACAATAAACTGTTAGTCCTTGGAGATTTTAACCTGTGGTTGAATGGTTAGTTAGATACAGGGCTGCTTAACCTTCTCCACTCCTGTGAAAGTATCAGTCTCCATCAACATGTTATGGGAGCCACTCACAGGGCTGGACACCGGCTTGACCTGATGTTTTCGGTCTATCAGCTAGCACACATGATTGAAATTCTGCCCATGACTTGGACTGATCACTTCCTTCTTAAATTCTTTGTTAATAGCATTAAGGCCTGTACACAGGCACTAGATACTACCACTGAATTTATGTGCAGGGACTAGAGAGCTCTTGGGAGGTTGAGAACTACTGGAGCAGTATTTAAGGTTGAGGACAGTTTTTCTTTAGACTGTCAAGTCGATGAAAACTATGCTTCTATGTCTCTCAGAATTACGACGAGTGTAGACTCTCTTGCCCCGCTAAAAAAACGCAGGTACAAGGGCAGAGCTTCAGCTCCCTGGTTCACCGATTCTCTAAAGGCTTTAAAACTAGCCTGTAAACAGGCTGAAAGGAAATGGAGGCAAGGGTACACAAACGCTAGCAGATTGCTCTGGAAAGCTAAACTTGCCGAATATAAAGCCCTGATTCACAAAGCCAAAACAGACTACTTCTGCTCTACGATCTGTACTGCGGCTAATAGCTCTAAAAGCATTTTTCAGATTTTGAACGGTCTTACTAACCCTGAATGCACTAAAACGTTGACTCCCCCTAAGCAGACTCTCTGCGCCAACCTTGCTCTGTTTTTTAAAGAAAAAATTGACACCATTATTCAAAATCTCAACACCTCTCCCACTATGATTTGCTCCATTAGTCTAGGGGAAGGGGATGCAGGGGATGGAGAGGGGGAACCCTGGCTGGCCGTCTACTGATCTCTTTTCGGAGTTTCCTCCCCTTACGGAGGATGACCTAGGCAGACTGGCTCGGGGCATTTCATCAGGATCCCCTCTGGACCCTATCCCTCATAAAATTTGGAAAGACTATGGGGAGGAATTGTTTCCTACCCTTTGTAGGATTTGCAATCAATCACTGGCGAGTGGCACTGCTCCGGCATCCTGGAAACAGGCCCTTGTATCCTCGCTGTTAAAAAAAACCTCCCTTAACCCAGAATGGTTACAAAACTATAGACCAATCTCCTTGTTACCGTTCCCTGCAAAAATTACTGAGCGTTGGGTGAGCTCGCTCCTTTCTCAATATCTGCAGCAACATCAATTCCGGGATGAAATCCAATTTGGTTTTACCCAGCCCATGGGACCGAAACGGCTTTGCTCACTGCCATGGAGGATCTTCAAATGCGTGCAGACAGAGGTCAAGCAATGGCTCTGATTCTGCTTGACCTGTCTGCCGCATTTGATACGGTAAATCATATGATCCTCCTGGAAAGACTGAGTGAGGCCGGGGTAGGGGGTGTTGCCCTGCGTTGGTTTCGCTCCTTCCTACACAATAGGAAGCAGGCGGTGTCCCTCCCCCCTTTTCAATCTGCGTTCTCCCCGATGTCCCAGGGGGTGCCTCAGGGTTCGGCAGTTAGTCTGATTTTATTTAATGTGTACATGAAACCCCTGATCACGTTGATAAAATCTCATCAGATCAACGCTATTAACTACGCAAATGATACCCAAATCATCTTGTCGTGGGAGGGTGAGGAATCGATCCCGCTGGAGACATTTCATGACTGTATGTGAGATACGGCGAGCTGGTTACATAATAATTCACTGCAGTTCAACGCCAGCAAGACTGAGGTGTTGTTCTGGGCTGGAAGTCGGATTCCTCCTCCTTTTCCGGACAATTTCTGGCCTCCAGAAACTGTGAAAAAAACTCAACCGGTCACCACTGTTCGCAATCTGGGCGTCATGTTGGACAATAAATTGAGCATGGAAGCTCAGGTGGCAAAAACGGTGTCCACCTGCTTTGCCCTCTTTAGGCCTCTTCGAAAGATCCTACCTTTACTTCCCTTACAGGCCCGGGCTTTGGTAGTCAGATGCACAATTTTGAGCAGACTCGACTATTGTAATGCCCTCCTGCTTGAGTCACCGGGTATGCTGCTAGATAGACTTCAAAGATTGGAGTCTGCTGCCGCCAAGCTGGCTCCTGGCTGGCCTAGAAGATCCTCTGCATCTGCGGCGCTGGCTGAGCTTCACTGGCTCTCACTGAGGCAGAGAATATCCTTCAAATCCCTCTGCCTTGTCTTCAAGGCCCTGAATGGACTTGGGCCCAGCTCTCTGCAAGCCAAATTTGCCTGGTATACCCCTACCAGAGCACTCCACTCTGGTAACTGCATGTTTGGTGAAAGTACCCAGGTTTAAGAGGGTCAGGGCTGGGGACAGATCTTTCGGAGTTGCTGCTGCTAAACTCTGGAACAGTCTGCCCTTGGAGATCCGTCAAACCGAGGAACTTCTCCTCTTCAGGAAACATGTTAAAACTTGGCTGTTTCCGAAGGTCTAACCTGCTGGACTCCTTCCCCTGCTACATTCTTGTCTGCCACTTTGTGAAGCCTAAGCGCCAGGATACCTGTAAGGTGATAGCTGCGCTCTATAAATTCCCTAAATAATACAGCACCTGGTATTCCCAGGCAGTCTCCCATCCAATTACTAACCAGGCCCTACCCTGTTTAACTTCTGAGAGAAGATGAGATCAGGTGCTTTCAGGATGGCATGGCTGTAGGCTCTAGGAGCACTGATTTTGGGGCTCTTCGCTTTCTACACTCAACTTCAGTACTAACAAGGCACTCTGACACCCCGAAAGCGAAAGAAAAAAAGAGGCCTAAAGCACCTGGTATTCCCAGGCGGTCTCCCATCCAGATACTAAGCAGGCCTGACCCTGCTTAACTCCTGAGATCAGACGAGATGAGGTACTTTCAGCCTGGTATGGCTATATTCTCTAGGAGCACTGATTTTGGGGCTCTTAGTTTCTTCACCCAACTTCAGTACTAGCAAGTCACTCTGACTCAACTAAAGGGAAAGAAAAAAAAACCTACAGCATCAGGTATTCCCAGGCAGTCTCCCATCCAGGCACTAACCAGGCCAAACCCTGCTTAACTAAAGAGATCAGACGAGAGCAGGTGCTTTGAGCCTGGTATGGCTGTAGGCTCTAAGAGCACTGATTTTGGGGCTCTTAGCTTTCTTCACGCAACTTCAGTACTAGCAAGCCACTCTGATTCACCTAAAGAAAAGAAGAAAAAAAAGGCTACAGCACCTGGTACTCCTAGGCAGTCTCCAATCAAGGTACTAACCAGGCCCAACACCGCTTAACTAGTGAGATCAGATGAGATCAGGTGCTTTCAGGCTGGTATGGCCGAAGGCTCTAGGAGGACTGATTTTAGGGCTCTTAGCTTTCTTCACTCAACTTCAGTACTAGCAAGCCACTCTGACTCACCTAAAGCAAAAGAAAAAAAAGCCTACAGCACCTGGTATGCACAGGTGGTCTCCCATCCCAGTATTAACCAATCCCAACCCTACTTAACTTCTGAAATCAGAAAAGATGAGATGCTTTCTGGCTGTTATGGCCATAGGCTCTAGGAGCAATGATTATGGGGTTCTTAGCTTTCTTCAGTCAACTTCAGTACTAGCAAGCCACTCTGACTCACCTAAAGTGAAAGAAAAAAATAAAAAGCCTACAGCACCTTGTATTCCCAGGCGGTCTCCCATCCAGCTACTTACCAGGACCGACCCTGCTTAACTTCTGAGATCAGGTGCTTTCAGGCTGGTATGGCTGTCGGCCCAAGAAGCAGTGATTTTGGGGCTCTTAGCCTACTTCACTCAACTTCAGTACTAGCAAGCCACTCTGACTTCCCTAAAGCGAAAGAACAAAAAAAGCCTACAGCATCTGGTATTCCCAGGCGGTCTCCCATCCAGGTATCAACATGTCCCCACCCTTTTAACTTCTGAGATAAGACGATATTAGGTGCTTTCAGGCTTATAGTGCGGTAGGCTCTAGGAGCACTGATTTTAGGGCTCTTAGCTTTCTTCACTCAACTTCAGGACAAGCAAGCCACTCTGACTCACATAAAGCGAAAGCAAAAAAAAAATCCTACAGCACCTGGTATTCCCAGGTGGTCTCCCATCCAAGTACTAACCAGGCCTGACCCTGCTTAACTTCTGAGATCAGGTGCTTTCAGGCTGGTATGGCTGTAGGCGCTCAGAGCACTGATTTTGGGGCTCTTAGCTTTCTTTAGTACTAGCAAGCCACTCTGATTCCCCTAAAGCGGAAAACAGAAGCCTACAGCACCTGGAATTCCCAGGTGGTCTCCCATCCAGGTACTTACCAGGTCCGACTCTGATTAACTTCTGAGATCAGATGAGATCAGGTGCTTTCAGGCTGGTATGGCCGTAGGCTCTAGGATCACTGATTTTAGGGCTCTTAGCTTTCTTCACTCAACTTCAGTACTAGCAAGCCACTCTAAGTCACCTACAGTGAAAGAAAAAAAATTAAAAGCCATCATCACCTGGTATTCCCAGACGGTCTCTCATCCAGGTACTAACAAGGCCCGACCTTGCTTACCTTCTGAGATCAAACGAGATAAGGTGCTTTCAGCCTGGTATGGCTATATTCTCTAGGAGCACTGATTTTAGGGCTCTTAGCTTTCTTCACCCAACTTCAGTACTCTGACTCAACTAAAGGGAAAGAAAAAAAAGCCTACAGCATCAGGTATTCCCAGGCAGTCTCCCATCGAGGCCCTAACCAGGCCCAACCCTGCTTAACTAAAGAGATCAGACGAGAGCAGGTGCTTTGAGCCTGGTATGGCTGTAGGCTCTAGGAGCACTGATTTTGGGGCTCTTAGCTTTCTTCATGCAACTCCAGTACTAGCAAGCCACTCTGATTCACCTAAAGCAAAGAAGAAAAAAAAGGCTACAGCACCTGGTATTCCTAGGCAGTCTCCAATCAAGGTACTAACCAGGCCCAACACCGCTTAACTAGTGAGATCAGATGAGATCAGGTGCTTTTCAGGCTGGTATGGCCGAAGGCTCTAGGAGGACTGATTTTATGGCTCTTAGCTTTCTTCACTCAACTTCAGTACTAGCAACCACTCTGACTCACCTAAAGCAAAAGAAAAAAAAGCCTACTTTACCTGGTATGCACAGGTGGTCTCTCATCCCAGTATTAACCAATCCCAACGCTACTTAACTTCTGAAATCAGAAAAGATAAGATGCTTTCTGGCTGTTATGGCCATAGGCTCTAGGAGCAATGATTATGGGGTTCTTAGCTTTCTTCAGTCAACTTCAGTACTAGCAAGCCACTCTGACTCGCCTAAAGTGAAAGAAAAAAAATAAAAAGCCTACACCACCTTGTATTCCCAGGCGGTCTCCCATCCAGCTACTTACCAGGACCGACCCTGCTTAACTTCTGAGATCAGGTGCTTTCAGGCTGGTATGGCTGTCGGCCCAAGAAGCAGTGATTTTGGGGCTCTTAGCCTATTTCACTCAACTTCAGTACTAGCAAGCCACTCTGACTTCCCTAAAGCGAAAGAACAAAAAAAGCCTACACCACCTGGTATTCCCAGGACGTCTCCCATCCAGGTATTAACATGTCCCGAGCCTTTTAACTTCTGAGATAAGACGATATCAGGTGCTTTCAGGCTGATAGTGCGGTAGGCTCTAGGAGCACTGATTTTGGGGCTCTTAGCTTTCTTCACTCAACTTCAGGACAAGCAAGCCACTCTGACTCACATAAAGCGAAAGCAAAAAAAAAATCCTACAGCACCTGCTATTCCCAGGTGGTCTCCCATCCAAGTACTAACCAGGCCTGACCCTGCTTAACTTCTGAGATCAGGTGCTTTCATGCTGGTATGGCTGTAGGCGCTCGGAGCACTGATTTTGGGGCTCTTAGCTTTCTTCAGTACTAGCAAGCCACTCTGACTCCCCTAAAGTGGAAAACAAAAGCCTACAGCACCTGGAATTCCCATTAACTTCTGAGATCAGATGAGATCAGGTGCTTTCAGGCTGGTATGGCCGTAGGCTCTAGGATCACTGATTTTAGGGCTCTTAGCTTTCTTCACTCAACTTCAGTACTAGCAAGCCACTCTGAGTCACCTGCAGTGAAAAAAAAAAAAAAAAAGTCAACATCACCTGGTATTCCCAGGTGCTCTCCCATCCAGGTACTAACAAGGCCCGACCTTGCTTACCTTCTGAGATCAAACGAGATAAGGTGCTTTCAGGCTGGTATAGCCGTAGGCTCTAGGAGCACTGATTTTGGGGCTCTTAGCTTTCTACACGCAACTTCAGTACTAGCAAGCCACTCTGACTCACCTAAAGCAAAGGAAAAAAAAAAGCCTACAGCACCTAGTATCCCCAGGCAGTCTCCTATCCAGGTACTAACCTGACCCGACTCTGCTTAACTTCTGGGATCAAATGAGATGAGGTGCTTTCAGGCTGGTATGGTCGAAGGCTCTAGGAGCACTGATTTTAGGTTTCTTTGCTTTCTTCACTCAACTTCAGTACTAGAAGCCACTCTGACTCACCTACAGTGAAAGAAAAAAAAATTAAAAGCCAACATCACCTGGTACTCCCAGGCGGTCTCCCATCCAAGTACTAACCATGCCCGACTCTGATTAACTTCTGTTAGCAGACGAGATGAGGTGCTTTCAGGCTAGTATGGCCATAGGCTCTAGATGCACTGATTTTGGGGCTCTTAGCTTTCTTCATCCAACTTCTGTACTAGAAAGGCACTCTTACTCCCCTAAAGCGAAAGAAAAAAAAGAAAAAAAATCCTAGAGCACACGGTCTTTCCAGGCAGTCTCCCATCCAGGTACTAACCAGGCCCGACGCTGCTTAACTTCTGAGTTCAGACATGATAAGATGCTTCTAGGCTGGTATGGCCAAAGGCTCTAGGAGCACTGATTTTAGGGCTCTTAGCTTTCTTCACTCAACTTCAGTACTAGCAAGCCACTCTGAGTCACCTACAGTGAAAGAAAAAAAAAAGCAAAAGCCAACATCACCTGGTATTCCCAGGCAGTTTCCCATCCAGGTACTAACAAGGCCCGACCTTGCTTACCTTCTGAGATCAAACGAGATAAGGTGCTTTCAGGCTGGTATAGCTGCAGGCTCTAGGAGCACTGATTTTGGGGCTCTTAGCTTTCTACAAGCAACTTCAGTACAAGCAAGCCACTCTGACTCACCTACAGTGGAAGAAAAAAAAATTAAAAGCTAACATCACCTGGTATTCCCAGGCGGTCACCCATCCAGGTACTAATCAGGCCCGACTCTGCTTAACTTCTGTGAGCAGACGAGATGAGGTGCTTTCAGGCTGGTATGGTCGAAGGCTCTAGGAGCACTGATTTTAGGGCTCTTAGCTTTCTTTACTCAACTTCAGTACTAGCAAGCCACTTTGACTCACCTACAGTGAAAGAAAAAAAAATTAAAAGCTAACATCACCTGGTATTCCCAGGCGGTCTCCCATCCAGGTACTAACCAGGCCCGACTCTACTTAACTTCTGTGAGCAGACGAGATGAGGTGCTTTCAGGCTGGTATGGCCGTATGCCCTAGATGCACTGATTTTGGGGCTCTTAGCTTTCTTCATTCAACTTCAGTACTAGCAAGGCACTCTTACTCCCCTAAAGTGAAAGAATTTTTTTTAAAAAAAGCCTAGAGCACATGGTCTTTCAAGGCAGTCTCAAATCCAGGTACTAATCAGGCCCGACCCTGCATAACTTCTGAGATCAGACAAGATACGGTGCTTTCAGGCTGGTATGGCGGAAGGCTTTAGTAGCCCTGATTTTGGGGCTCTTAGCCTACTTCACTCAACTTCAGTACTAGCAAGCCACTTCCACTCCCCTAAAGCGAAAGAAAAATAAAATAAAAGCCTACAGCACCTGGTATTCCTAGGCAGTCTCCCATCCTGGTACTAACCAGGCCCAACACCGCTTAACTAGTGAGATCAGATGAGATCAGGTGCTTTCAGGCTGGTATGGCCGAAGGCTCTAGAGGACTGATTTTAGGGCTCTTAGCTTTCTTCACTCAACTTCAGTACTAGCAAGCCACTCTGACTCACCTAAAGCAAAAGAAAAAAAAGCCTACAGCACCTGGTATGCACAGGTGGTCTCCCATCCCAGTATTAACCAATCCCAACCCTACTTAACTTCTGAAATCAGAAAAGATGAGATGCTTTCTGGCTGTTATGGCCATAGGCTCTAGGAGCAATGATTATGGGGTTCTTAGCTTTCTTCAGTCAACTTCAGTACTAGCAAGCCACTCTGACTCACCTAAAGTGAAAGAAAAAAAATAAAAAGCCTACAGCACCTTGTATTCCCAGGCGGTCTCCCATCCAGCTACTTACCAGGACCGACCCTGCTTAACTTCTGAGATCAGGTGCTTTCAGGCTGGTATGGCTGTCGGCCCAAGAAGCAGTGATTTTGGGGCTCTTAGCCTACTTCACTCAACTTCAGTACTAGCAAGCCACTCTGACTTCCCTAAAGCGAAAGAACAAAAAAAGCCTACAGCATCTGGTATTCCCAGGCGGTCTCCCATCCAGGTATCAACATGTCCCGACCCTTTTAACTTCTGAGATAAGACGATATTAGGTGCTTTCAGGCTTATAGTGCGGTAGGCTCTAGGAGCACTGATTTTGGGGCTCTTAGCTTTCTTCACTTAACTTCAGGACAAGCAAGCCACTCTGACTCACATAAAGCGAAAGCAAAAAAAAAATCCTACAGCACCTGGTATTCCCAGGTGGTCTCCCATCCAAGTACTAACCAGGCCTGACCCTGCTTAACTTCTGAGATCAGGTGCTTTCAGGCTGGTATGGCTGTAGGCGCTCAGAGCACTGATTTTGGGGCTCTTAGCTTTCTTTAGTACTAGCAAGCCACTCTGATTCCCCTAAAGCGGAAAACAGAAGCCTACAGCACCTGGAATTCCCAGGTGGTCTCCCATCCAGGTACTTACCAGGTCCGACTCTGATTAACTTCTGAGATCAGATGAGATCAGGTGCTTTCAGGCTGGTATGGCCGTAGGTTCTAGGATCACTGATTTTAGGGCTCTTAGCTTTCTTCACTCAACTTCAGTACTAGCAAGCCACTCTAAGTCACCTACAGTGAAAGAAAAAAAAATTAAAAGCCATCATCACCTGGTATTCCCAGGCGGTCTCTCATCCAGGTACTAACAAGGCCCGACCTTGCTTACCTTCTGAGATCAAACGAGATAAGGTGCTTTCAGCCTGGTATGGCTATATTCTCTAGGAGCACTGATTTTAGGGCTCTTAGCTTTCTTCACCCAACTTCAGTACTCTGACTCAACTAAAGGGAAAGAAAAAAAAGCCTACAGCATCAGGTATTCCCAGGCAGTCTCCCATCGAGGCCCTAACCAGGCCCAACCCTGCTTAACTAAAGAGATCAGACGAGAGCAGGTGCTTTGAGCCTGGTATGGCTGTAGGCTCTAGGAGCACTGATTTTGGGGCTCTTAGCTTTCTTCATGCAACTCCAGTACTAGCAAGCCACTCTGATTCACCTAAAGCAAAGAAGAAAAAAAAAGGCTACAGCACCTGGTATTCCTAGGCAGTCTCCAATCAAGGTACTAACCAGGCCCAACACCGCTTAACTAGTGAGATCAGATGAGATCAGGTGCTTTTCAGGCTGGTATGGCCGAAGGCTCTAGGAGGACTGATTTTATGGCTCTTAGCTTTCTTCACTCAACTTCAGTACTAGCAACCACTCTGACTCACCTAAAGCAAAAGAAAAAAAAGCCTACAGTACCTGGTATGCACAGGTGGTCTCTCATCCCAGTATTAACCAATCCCAACGCTACTTAACTTCTGAAATCAGAAAAGATAAGATGCTTTCTGGCTGTTATGGCCATAGGCTCTAGGAGCAATGATTACGGGGTTCTTAGCTTTCTTCAGTCAACTTCAGTACTATCAAGCCACTCTGACTCACCTAAAGTGAAAGAAAAAAAATAAAACGCCTACACCACCTTGTATTCCCAGGTGTTCTCCCATCCAGCTACTTACCAGGACCGACCCTGCTTAACTTCTGAGATCAGGTGCTTTCAGGCTGGTATGGCTGTCGGCCCAAGAAGCAGTGATTTTGGGGCTCTTAGCCTACTTCACTCAACTTCAGTACTAGCAAGCCACTCTGACTTCCCTAAAGCGAAAGAACAAAAAAAGCCTACAGCACCTGGTATTCCCAGGACCTCTCCCATCCAGGTATTAACATGTCCCGACCCTTTTAACTTCTGAGATAAGACGATATCAGGTGCTTTCAGGCTGATAGTGCGGTAGGCTCCAGGAGCACTGATTTTGGGGCTCTTAGCTTTCTTCACTCAACTTCAGGACAAGCAAGCCACTCTGACTCACATAAAGCAAAAAAAAAATCCTACAGCACCTGCTATTCCCAGGTGGTCTCCCATCCAAGTACTAACCAGGCCTGACCCTGCTTAACTTCTGAGATCAGGTGCTTTCAGGCTGGTATGGCTGTAGGCGCTCGGAACACTGATTTTGGGGCTCTTAGCTTTCTTCAGTACTAGCAAGCCACTCTGACTCCCCTAAAGCGGAAAACAAAAGCCTACAGCACCTGGAATTCCCATTAACTTCTGAGATCAGATGAGATCAGGTGCTTTCAGGCTGGTATGGCCGTAGGCTCTAGGATCACTGATTTTAGGGCTCTTAGCTTTCTTCACTCAACTTCAGTACTAGCAAGCCACTCTGAGTCACCTGCAGTGAAAAAAAAAAAAATTTCAAAGTCAACATCACCTGGTATTCCCAGGCGCTCTCCCATCCAGGTACTAACAAGGCCCGACCTTGCTTACCTTCTGAGATCAAACGAGATAAGGTGCTTTCAGGCTGGTATAGCCGTAGGCTCTAGGAGCACTGATTTTGGGGCTCTTAGCTTTCTACACGCAACTTCAGTACTAGCAAGCCACTCTGACTCACCTAAAGCAAAGGAAAAAAAAGCCTACAGCACCTAGTATCCCCAGGCAGTCTCCTATCCAGGTACTAACCTGACCCGACTCTGCTTAATTTCTGGGATCAAATGAGATGAGGTGCTTTCAGGCTGGTATGGTTGAAGGCTCTAGGGGCACTGATTTTAGGTTTCTTTGCTTTCTTCACTCAACTTCAGTACTAGAAGCCACTCTGACTCACCTACAGTGAAAGAAAAAAAAAATTAAAAGCCAACATCACCTGGTACTCCCAGGCGGTCTCCCATCCAGGTACTAACCATGCCCGACTCTGATTAACTTCTGTTAGCAGACGAGATGAGGTGCTTTCAGGCTAGTATGGCCATAGGCTCTAGATGCACTGATTTTGGGACTCTTAGCTTTCTTCATCCAACTTCTGTACTAGAAAGGCACTCTTACTCCCCTAAAGCGAAAGAAAAAAAAGAAAAAAAATCCTAGAGCACATGGTCTTTCCAGGCAGTCTCCCATCCAGGTACTAACCAGGCCCGACGCTGCTTCTGAGTTCAGACATGATAAGATGCTTCTAGGCTGGTATGGCCAAAGGCTCTAGGAGCACTGATTTTAGGGCTCTTAGCTTTCTTCACTCAACTTCAGTACTAGCAAGCCACTCTGAGTCACCTACAGTGAAAGAAAAAAAAAAAGCAAAAGCCAACATCACCTGGTATTCCCAGGCAGTTTCCCATCCAGGTACTAACAAGGCCCGACCTTGCTTACCTTCTGAGATCAAACGAGATAAGGTGCTTTCAGGCTGGTATAGCTGCAGGCTCTAGGAGCACTGATTTTGGGGCTCCTAGCTTTCTACCTGCAACTTCAGTACAAGCAAGCCACTCTGACTCACCTACAGTGGAAGAAAAAAAAATTAAAAGCTAACATCACCTGGTATTCCCAGGCGGTCACCCATCCAGGTACTAATCAGGCCCGACTCTGCTTAACTTCTGTGAGCAGACGAGATGAGGTGCTTTCAGGCTGGTATGGTCGAAGGCTCTAGGAGCACTGATTTTAGGGCTCTTAGCTTTCTTTACTCAACTTCAGTACTAGCAAGCCACTTTGACTCACCTACAGTGAAAGAAAAAAAAATTAAAAGCTAACATCACCTGGTATTCCCAGGCGGTCTCCCATCCAGGTACTAACCAGGCCCGACTCTGCTTAACTTCTGTGAGCAGACGAGATGAGGTGCTTTCAGGCTGGTATGGCCGTATGCCCTAGATGCACTGATTTTGGGGCTCTTAGCTTTCTTCATTCAACTTCAGTACTAGCAAGGCACTCTTACTCCCCTAAAGTGAAAGAATTTTTTTTAAAAAAAGCCTAGAGCACATGGTCTTTCAAGGCAGTCTCAAATCCAGGTACTAATCAGGCCCGACCCTGCATAACTTCTGAGATCAGACAAGATACGGTGCTTTCAGGCTGGTATGGCGGAAGGCTTTAGTAGCCCTGATTTTGGGGCTCTTAGCCTACTTCACTCAACTTCAGTACTAGCAAGCCACTTCCACTCCCCTAAAGCGAAAGAAAAATAAAATAAAAGCCTACAGCACCTGGTATTCCTAGGCAGTCTCCCATCCTGGTACTAACCAGGTCCGAATCTGCTTAACTTCTGAGATCAGGCGAGATGAGGTGCTTTTTGGCTGGTTTGGCGGCAGGCTCCAGGAGCATTGATTTTGGGGCTCTTAGCATTCTTCACCCAACTTCAGTACTAGAAAGCCACTCTGACTCCCCTAAAGCGACAGAAAAAAAGCCTACAGCACCTGGTATTCCCAGGCTGTCTCCCATCCCAGTATTAACCAAACCCAACCCTACTTAACTTCTGAAATCAGACAAAATGAGGTGCTTTCAGGCTGTTATGGCCATAGGCTCTAGGAGCAATGATTTTGGGACTCTTAGCTTTCTTCACTCAACTTCAGTACTAGCAAGCCACTCTGACTCACCTAAAGCGAAAGAAAAAAAATAAAAAGCCTACAGCACCTGGTATTCATAGGGGGTATCGCATCCAGATACTTACCAGGCCCGACCCTGCTTAACTTCTGAGATTCCGTGCTTTCAGGCTGGTATTGCAGTGGGCTCTAGGAGCAGTGGTTTTGGGGCTCTTAGCTTTCTTCACTCAATTTCATGACTAGCAAGTCACTCCTACTCACCTAAATGGAAAGAATAAAAAGCCTACAGCACCTCGTATTCCCTGGCGGTCTCCAATCCAAGTACTAACAAGGCCCGACCCTGCTTAACTTCTGAGATCAGACAAGATGAGGTGCTTTCAGGCTGGTATGGCTTTAGGCTCTCAGAACACTGATTTTGGAGCTCTTAGCTTTCTACACTCAACTTCAGTACCAGCAAGCCACTCTGACTCCCCTAAAGTGGAAAAAAAACCTACAGCACCTGGAATTCCAAGGTGGTCTCCCATCCAGGTACTAACCAGTCCCAACCCTGCTTAACGTCTGAGATCAGAAGAGATCAGGTGCTTTTAGGCTGGTATGGCCATAGGCTCCAGGTGCACTGATTTTGGGGCTCTTAGCTTTCTTCACTCAACTTGAGTACTAGCAAGCCACTCTGACTCACCTAAACCGAAAAATAAAAGGCTCCGGAGGTGGTGACGTGTGTGTGGTAGGGCTCTGCCAGCACGGTTGCCTGCCTTTCTCACTAGCGGCGATATTGCTCTCTTAAAATTAGTTTTTAAACGTGAGTTACTACTTTTACTGTGTTTACTGTGTTTTTAACATTGCTGGAACTAGAGCAACCTCGCTCCTTCGTTCTACTCACTTGGCCAGGTTCGTCCGTGCGAGCGGACCCGCCATTTTGAAGGTAGCCCTCACTCGCGGTCTAGTGGTTGGGGAGCAGGCTCCATAAAATGACACTGTGGCGAGCGCGCAATTGATTTTATTGGCTCCCGAGGTGGTGACGTGTGTGTGATAGGGCTCTGCCAGCACGGTTGCCTGCCTTTCTCACTAGCGGCAATATTGCTCTCTTAAAATTGGTTTTTAAAAGTGAGTTACTACTTTTACCCTGTTTACTGTGTTTTTAACATTGCTGGAACTATGTAGTAAGTAAGCAGGGGCCGTGAAGTTGTCACGAAGCTTTAATGTAGGAAACAGGTGCTGCGCAGCAGCTCACAGCAAGGCAAGCAGGCAACTGTGACAAGCAATTTGAAAAGCATTCGGTAAAAGAACATAGGGGACAGAGGAAAGAACGGGGAGGGCAAAGATTCTAGAAAGACTAGAAAGGGAACATAAACAGGAACCAAGGAAGAACACTACATTATCCTCTCCTCTTAAAAAGGGAAAAGAAGGAAAGAGCAAAAGAGGCAAAAGAGGAGAAAGAATGAAAAGCAAAAGAAGGGGAAGGAAGAATCAACGGAACCTTACAGGAACAAAACGAGAACGAACACTCCTACGGGGTTGGAAGGGAACAGCAGAAGAAGAAGAAGAAGAAGAAGACGAAGAAGAAAGTAAAACTGGAGCATTTTGAGAAGAGGAATGATTGACAATACGTACACAAGGATGGAGAGGAACAACCGAAGTGGAAGGCAAAACAGATGTGGAGTGACTGACAACTGGTTCACCCACTTTGACAATCCTGGCAGCATTCCACCAGTTCTTCATATTGACCCTAACTGAATTACCACAAACTTTGTCAATAAAAAAAGGTTCAGAAAACTTGGGACTGCCTTTAGTTGAGTGAGTGGGTAATTTTACTCGGATACTCTCACCCACTTTGAAGGCTTGTGAAGATACTCTTTTCCTGGAGTCAAAATCATTTTTCTGCTTAGATTGAGCATGTGTCACATTAGCTCTAGCAACATCATCAACATTGTCAAGGGAGTTCAGTTTAACCCAACGTGACATCCATCCAGGACAAACCTTGGAACAGGGTTTCCTCCCGCGCAACAGCTCAAAGGGGGAAACCTTGGTGGAGGAGTGAGGGGTGGTGCGATAGAACCACAACATGGACCTAACAGCGTTTGGGACATGACAGTGTTGAGCAATAGCCCACTGAATGCAGTTGTTGAGAACCCTGTTCATGCGTTCAACGAGGCCGTTCGTTTGGGGGTGATAGAGGGCACTTCTCAAATGGTCAATCCCACTCTGGCAAACAAAAGAATTAAACTCCTGACTGATGAACTGAGAACCGTTGTCGCTAACAATGGACGAAGGAAAACCTTCCCGCAAAAACAAATCCTTGAGAAAATCAATCAATTCAATTCAATCTTTATTTCGTTGCATTGCAACATAAAAGATAACAATAAAATACAATTCATTATAAAAAAAATACAACAATATAACATCCATTATAAGGGCACTCTTCTACAGAAAATCAATCACATTTTTGGAATTAGCCTCACTGACAAAACGGACCTCAGGCCATTTCGAGTAATAATCAACAGCCACTATGGCAAACCTGGAAGAGGAAGGAAGTAAATGAAAAGGGCCTACTAGATCGATGCCTATTTTTTCCCACGGCCTGTCGGGAAAAGGAATAGGTTGAAGAGGAGGAGAACGTATTTTCAAACATTTCTCAGCGCTAGAACAGACAACACATTACTCAACAACCGTATCAATCTCTTGATCCATCTTGGGCCACCAGTAATGCTCTCTAACCCTCCTTTTGGTCAGAGTCTTGCCAAGCTGCCCCTCATGCGCTCCTTTAACGATTCTGATTCTGAGATCACTGGGGGGAATAAGTCTATCACCACGCATAAGAAGACCACCCTCAATAGAGAGTTCATCAGAAACTTTGACAAACGTTTGGAGAGAAAGGTGAACATTACTCTCTCTGGGCCAACCACCTCTAACATGTCTACAAACTTCATTGAGAAGGACGTCCTTGGACAAATGTTCCCTCCATTCAGCCTCACTAATGGAACGCATATCATCCATACCCACAAAGGCTACAAAACAATCCTCCTCATCATAATCCTCCTCTCCATCGGCATCACAGTCAGTGTCAACAGGATTCCTGGAGAAATAATCGGCTCTAGTGTTGCGGCTGCCTGGTATATAGCAAACCTCAAAGTCGTATTGGAGTAATTTAGTGGAGAGTCTGGCTATCCTGGGGGAGTGTTCTTTAATACGGTCACCAGTGAGGATAGAGACTAACGAACTGTGGTCCGTCCTCAAACGGAAATGTTTACCCCAGATGTAAGGATTGAATTTTCTGACTGCCCACCAACAAGCTAGGAGTTCCTTTTCAATTACGGCAAAATTGGACTCAGCTCCACGTAAAACTCTGGAAGCATAACCCAAAGTATGCTCAACACCACCAATTTCTTGAGTAAGGACGGCCCCCAAACCCAACCCACTGGCATCCACAGTGATGGTGCACATGGCGTTGGGATTGAAAGGCTTCAAAACCTTAGACCCAACCAATTCTTGTTTGATCCAAGAAAAAACCTCTTCACAATTGGAATCCCACAGAAAAGGAACCTCCCTCTTGAGCATGTTGGTCAAACGTTGGAACTTAGAGGCATAGTCGGGAATGAATCTAGCATAAAACTCGCAAAGTCCGATAAAGGACTTTAAGCCAACTTTGTCTTTAGGTGGGGGACTATCAACAATGGCTTTAATTAGACCTGGTCTAGGTTCCACACCATTCTCAGACAACACATGACCGAGATACTCTACCTTCCGTGCCCTAAAAACATATTTTTCCTTCTTGAGAACAACACCAGCGTTGCCCAAAGTCTTAAGTACTTCCCTCAAGATTATATCATGACTCTCACAGGTTTTACCATGGATAAGTACATCGTCCTGGAAAACGACAACACCACTGATGCCTTTCAAAATATTGGTCATGATCCTCTGGAAAACCGCCGCTGCAGAGGCTAACCCAAAGGGCATGCAGCAGTACTGAAAGGAACCTACCGGGGAAACGAAAGCCGTGAAATGTCTGGAGGAAGGGTGAAGGACAACTTGGTGGTACGCGGAAGCCAAGTCGAGTTTGCTGAACCACTTGGAACCATCAATAAGCGAAAGCATGTCAGGGATTTTAGGGAGGGGGAAAGAGTCTACCCAGATATTCTTGTTTAGACTGCGTAAGTCCACACAGACGCGAAGCTCCCCATTTTTCTTTTTTGCGACCACCAAGGGGGAAAGCCATAAGGAGGATTCGATGGGTTCAATAATCCCCTTGCTGCAGAGGCCAAACAACTCAGACTCAAGTTGTTCACTCACGCTGAACGGGACATTTCTGAGCTTGTGTTTAATGGGAAAGGAATTGTCCTTGACACGAATGGTGTGTGTAAACCCTTTAACCTCCCCCAACTTATTACTAAAAACAGAAGGAAAATCTTTGACTAAGGTGTTAACAAAATCATCTCCAAGAGTGGAGAGGTCATTGGGATGAGAGAGTTGGTCATCAATTTGTACAACGGAAATGGAGACAGGATCTTTGGTACCAGGACGGAAGACCATCTTAAACAGACCCTGATGGAACCAACCGAGGATATTTAGGCCTTTGATTGAGACGTAAACCTTGCCAAAAATTTTCCTTCCTCTGAATTCAATAGAATCCTCAAAGTAACCTTTGAGTTCGATTTTTCTTCCTTCATAGTTGAGAGGAGACCTGTCAGGAGGAAAAAGTTTGGGATCACCCCAAACTTCTCCAAATAATTCTTGAGTAAGCATTGTTATCCTGGAAAGTAGTGGTGCTGGGAGGGGGCAGTTTGTATTTAGTCTTCATTGACTTGCGTACTGCCTTCGACCTGGTCCCACGGGCACTACTTTGGAACGTCCTCGATGGTCTAGGCCTACCCCCCTACTTGCTGTCCCTGCTCAGGAAATTCCATGAGGACAATTTCGCCCAGATCAGATGGGGTGTCCAGGGAGAAAAAACATCTCGAATCCCAGTAGACAGGGGCGTCCGCCAGGGATGTGTGCTCGCCCCCACTCTGTTCTCTCTTTATGTCAATGGAGTGGTGGAGCACCTGCTACAACATCCTGCAGATGCACCTACCCTGGCGGGCATAAAAGTGCCCACGCTCCTGTTTGCGGACGACACCCTTCTGATATCTAAATCTCCAGCGGGCATCCAGAAATTGCTCACTTCCTTCAAATCCTTCTGCGACTCCAAGGGACTTGCAATAAACATAGGTAAGACAAAATTCCTTGTCCTCAACCCCCCCAAGAAATCCGTTATTCCTCCTGTCTTAGACTCTATCCCTCTGGAAAGAGTCAAAGAATTCGATTATTTAGGAATACGCCTCAGCGATACCATGACCTGGAAAGCTCACCACCAGAAGGTATTTCTGACTCACAAAAGGGCTACTGGAGCCTTGCTTAAAGAGCAGCGAGCCTCATCTTTAAAACCAATAGGGGCACTGATTGATATCTATAGAGCAAGGGTTGTGAGCGCAGCCCTGTATGGGGCTGAACTGTGGGGTTTACAGAGAGTTGATACCCTGGCCCATCTCGAAAACAACTTTCATAAAGATCTGATGAGGCTACCTCACAGTACCCCCACAATCCCTCTCTTGTTAGATACAGGCACACGCCCAATTTGTGAGCAAGCAAAATTGCGTCCCTTGCTACTCTGGTCTCGGATATGGAATGTCCCTGAACTCTGTAGCTATGCGGATGCCCTAAGAGATCTTTTGTCGCTCCCAGGCTGTAATAAGGTACCCTGGTTGAGGGAAGTCAAACTTCTGCTCTACGAGCTGGGTTTGGGAGATGCCTGGGTCAACAAAACCGCACCCCCCAAACAGTTACTTAAGAAGGTGTATTGGCTCTGGGTAGATAATAAGCGAATGACTAACCCCAACCATTGTAAATCTGTCGTCCAGTTTTTGCTAGTTAAGGAGTTACCTTATAGGGAACCCTATCTGGACCAAATTCATAACTCTGGAGACAGATCGCTGTATTTTAAGTTTAGGGTGGGTGTGCTCCCTTTAGGACTATTCACTTCCTCTTGGAACCCTCCGCATCAAACGCTCCCTTATTGCCCGTTTTGTGATACAAAGGTCGAATCTGTCGCCCATTTTTTGTTTGAGTGTGGAATTTATGCAGCGCCAAGATCGAAATGGCTGAAGCCCCTGTGTAAGACTTTGGGAACAAGGTCACATGTTGAAGCCCTACGCATATTGCGCTCAGATGCACGCCCGTTTTTTGCATGTTGCATGGCGAAATTCTTAGGTTGGGCTTGGCGCTTAAGAACTTCAAGGTTGTTGCTGCTCCAGTAAGTGTCCCTTGATAAAACTAAATTTCATGCTGGTGTATATATGGAAAAGGTTATTATTATCTGCACACTTGTTTTTAACGCTTTTATCCCTTGAATCTTAAAGCATTATACTGTATATTCTGTATTGTTTTTATTTGATGTTGTACTGCTTTTATGATACGTACTGTATCGAAATAAAGTTATTACTACTACTGTTATCCTGGCTCCTGAATCAACTAGTAAGCGAACAACCTTATCGCCAATATTAACGTCAATGTATGGATCAACACATTCCCACTCAGAATCATCAACACTGACACCCACAACAACCATGTCTCTTAATTCATCCTGAATGTTGGTGTCATCTTGGATGGAATCAGAAACATAGGCCACAGAAGTATTATAGTTATTGTTCCACTGCTTGTTGGGCTGGGGAAAGGAAGACCCTCTTTTTACGCTTTGACAAACCTTGGCGAAATGGCCCAACTTACCACATAATCTACAATTGATATTCCTTGCAGGACAAGGACGACCAGATTTAGAATGAGGAAGGTTCCCACATTTGAAACAAATATTTGTTTGCTT
This sequence comes from Lissotriton vulgaris, assembly GCF_964263255.1. NCBI lineage: Eukaryota > Metazoa > Chordata > Amphibia > Caudata > Salamandridae > Lissotriton > Lissotriton vulgaris. Next base: position 1,207,985,995 of record NC_141695.1, read on the forward strand.
GAAAAATTTGTTGTCAGTGCGACCAGGAGCATTAGACTTATTGTCAACCACTTTAACGGCACCCACAATAGTTTCTTCTTTACTCAAGGGTGTGGCGAGTTTAACATCTAGTTCTTTAACAGAAAGTTTGGAGAGTTCAATACTCTTTGCAACACGTACAATTTCCTCAAGGGAAGGGTTACCTAGGGAGAGCAGTTTTTGTTGGATACTCTTATCTAAACATTTACATATGTACTGATCCCTAATCATTTGATCCCTGAAATTTTCAAATTCACACTCCGCACTGAGTATTCTAAGTGCAGAGATGAAATCTTCAACTCTTTCCCCTTGTTTTTGTTCACGTTTGTAGAACTTATGTCTGACAACAACTAAACTGGGTTTAATATCAAAACGTAACTCAAGGAGTTTGCAAACAAGTGCTGCGCAGCAGCTCACAGCAAGGCAAGCAGGCAACTGTGACAAGCAATTTGAAAAGCATTCTGTAAAAGAACATAGGGGGCAGAGGAAAGAACGGGGAGGGCAAAGATTCTAGAAAGACTAGAAAGGGAACATAAACAGGAACCAAGGAAGAACACTACAAACTAGAGCAACCTCCCCCCTTCATTCTACTCACTTGGCCAGGTTCGTCCGTGCGAGCGGACCCGCCATTTTGAAGGTAGCTCTCACTCCCGGTCTAGTGGTTGGGGAGGAGGCTCCATAAAATGACACTGTGGCGAGGGCGCAATTGATTTCATTGGCTCCGGAGGTGGTGACGAGTGTGTGGTATGGCTCTGCCAGCACGGTGGCCTTCCTTTCTCACTAGCGGCGATATTGCTCTCTTAAAATTGGTCTTTAAAAGTGAATTACTACTTTTAATGTGTTTACTGTGTTTTTAACATTGCTGGAACTAGAGCAACCTCGCTCCTTCGTTCTACTCACTTGGCCAGGTTCGTCCGTGCGAGCGGACCCGCCATTTTGAAGGTAGCCCTCACTCGCGGTCTAGTGGTTGGGGAGCAGGCTCCATAAAATGACACTGTGGCGAGCGTGCAATTGATTTCATTGTCTCCCGAGGTGGTGACGTGTGTGTGGTAGGGCTCTGCCAGCACAGTTGCCTGCCTTTCTCACTAGCGGCGATATTGCTCTCTTAAAATTGGTTTTTAAAAGTGAGTTACTACTTTTACTGTGTTTACTGTGTTTTTAACATTGCTGGAACTAGAGCAACCTCGCTCTATCGTTCTACTCACTTGGCCAGGTTCGTCCGTGCGAGCGGACCCGCCATTTTGGAGGTAGCCCTCACTCGCAGTCTAGTGGTTGGGGAGCAGGCTCCATAAAATGACACTGTGGCGAACGCGCGCAGCAGGCGCGACGATGGCGCGCCAAAGGCAAACCCGTCTGCGCCCGTCCGCGCCAAAGTCGTGCCCAGTGCCAGTTATGCTGCTCCGCACACCCGCATAAGTACCCCTCTCTCGGGTACGGCCCCCCCAATACTCTCTCGAGAGACCCTGCTTAACCTGGGTGAGCAAGCGCATGAAGGACAATTCTCTTTCATGGAATCGGCTCTGCCTTTGAGTGACTTTGTGATTGGGGGTCTTCTATCCTGTGGGCTTCTCAATGTTAGATCTCTGCCTAAGCATGCAGAGGAAATCCAATTACTGGTGGAATCACATCCGTTAGACGCCCTATTTATCACTGAGACCTGGACTCACCTTGATTGTGAGGTTGAGCTGGGTTGGGCCTGCCCTCAGGATTACAAAATCCTTCACCTTCCCAGACCTAAAGGACGAGGTGGTGGGGTGGGGTGATTTACAGGGCTTCCTGGCATATCAAGACCATTGACTTGGACCCGGTCATTGGTGTTGATTTGCTCGGCCTATCTATAAATAGTCGCACCGGGGCTATGTTCACGGGAATCATCTGTTACAGACCGCCCGGGACTTTCAGTATCCAGCAACAGCAGTCATTGCTTACCACCTTTACTAATATGGCTGCCTCCCACAATAAACTGTTAGTCCTTGGAGATTTTAACCTGTGGTTGAATGGTTAGTTAGATACAGGGCTGCTTAACCTTCTCCACTCCTGTGAAAGTATCAGTCTCCATCAACATGTTATGGGAGCCACTCACAGGGCTGGACACCGGCTTGACCTGATGTTTTCGGTCCATCAGCTAGCACACATGAGTGAAATTCTGCCCATGACTTGGACTGATCACTTCCTTCTTAAATTCTTTGTTAATAGCATTAAGGCCTGTACACAGGCACAAGATACTACCACTGAATTTATGTGCAGGGACTGGAGAGCTCTTGGGAGGTTGAGAACTACTGGTGCAGTATTTAAGGTTGAGGACAGTTTTTCTTTAGACTGTCAAGTCGATGAAAACTATGCTTCGATGTCTCTCAGAATTACAACGAGTGTAGACTCTCTTGCCCCGCTAAAAAAATGCAGGTACAAGGGCAGAGCTTCAGCTCCCTGGTTCAACGATTCTCTAAAGGCTTTAAAACTAGCCTGTAAACAGGCTGAAAGGAAATAGAGGCAAGGGTACACAAACGCTAGCAGATTGCTCTGGAAAGCTAAACTTGCCGAATATAAATCCCTGATTCACAAAGCCAAAACAGACTACTTCTGCTCTACGATCTGTACTGCGGCTAATAGATCTAAAAGCATTTTTCAGATTTTGAACGGTCTTACTAACCCTGAATGCACTTAAACGTCGACTCCCCCTAAGCAGACTCTCTGCGCCAACCTTGCTCTGTTTTTTAAAGAAAAAATTGACACCATTATTCAAAATCTCAGCACCTCTCCCACTATGATTTGCTCCATTAGTCTAGGGGAAGGGGATGCAGGGGATGGAGAGAGGAACCCTGGCTGGCCGTCTAGTGATCTCTTTTCGGAGTTTCCTCCCCTTACGGAGGATGACCTAGGCAGACTGGCTCGGGGGATTTCATCAGGATCCCCTCTGTCCCCTATCCCTCATAAAATTTGGAATGACTATGGGGAGGAATTGTTTCCTACCCTTTGTAGGATTTGCAATCAATCACTGGCGAGTGGCACTGCTCCGGCATCCTGGAAACAGGCCCTTGTATCCTCGCTGTTAAAAAAACCCTCCCTTAACCCAGAATGGTTACAAAACTATAGACCAATCTCCTTGTTACCGTTCCCTGCAAAAATTACTGAACGTTGGGTGAGCTCGCTCCTTTCTCAACATCTGCAGCAACATCAATTCCTGGATGAAATCCAATTTGGTTTTAACCCAGCCCATGGGACCGAAACGGCTTTGCTCACTGCCATGGAGGATCTTCAAATGCGTGCAGACAGAGGTCAAGCAATGGCTCTGATTCTGCTTGACCTGTCTGCCGCATTTGATACGGTAAATCATGTGATCCTCCTGGAAAGATTGAGTGAGGCCGGGGTAGGGGGTGTTGCCCTGCGTTGGTTTCGCTCCTTCCTACACAATAGGAAGCAGGCGTTGTCCCTCCCCCCTTTTCAATCTGCGTTCTCCCCGATGTCCCAGGGGGTGCCTCAGGGTTCGGCAGTTAGTCCTATTTTATTTAACGTGTATATGAAACCCCTGATCAAGTTGATAAAATCTCATCAGATCAACGCTATTAACTACGCAAATGATACCCAAATCATCTTGTCGTGGGAGGGTGAGGAATCGATCCCGCTGGAGACATTTCATGACTGTATGTGAGATACGGCGAGCTGGTTACATAATAATTCACTGCAGTTCAACCCCAGCAAGACTGAGGTGTTGTTCTGTGCTGGAAGTCGGATTCCTCTTCCTTTTCCGGACAATTTCTGGCCTCCAGAAACTGTGACAAAAACTCAACCGGTCACCACTGTTCGCAATCTGGGCGTCATGTTGGACAATAAATTGAGCATGGAAGCTCAGGTGGCAAAAACGGTGTCCACCTGCTTTGCCCTCTTTAGGCCTCTCCGAAAGATCCTACCTTTACTTCCCTTACAGGCCCGGGCTTTGGTAGTCAGATGCACCATTTTGAGCAGACTCGACTATTGTAATGCCCTCCTGCTTGAGTCACCGGGTATGCTGCTAGATAGACTTCAAAGATTGCAGTCTGCTGCCGCCAAGCTGGCTCCTGGCTGGCCTTGAAGATCCTCTGCATCTGCGGCGCAGGCTGAGCTTCACTGGCTCCCGCTGAGGCAGAGAATATCCTTCAAATCCCTCTGCCTTGTCTTCAAGGTCCTGCATGGACTTGGGCCCAGCTCTCTGCAAGCCAAATTTGTCTGGTATACCCCTACCAGAGCACTCCACTCTGGTAACTGCATGTTTGGTGAAAGTACCCAGGTTTAAGAGGGTCAGGGCTGGGGGCAGATCTTTCGGAGTTGCTGCTGCTAAACTCTGGAACAGTCTGCCCTTGGAGATCCGTCAAACCTAGGAACTTCTCCTCTTCAGGAAACATGTTAAAACTTGGCTGTTTCCGAAGGTCTAACCTGCTGGACTCCTTCCTCTGCTACATTCTTGTCTGCCACTTTGTGAAGCCTAAGCGCCAGGATACTTGTAAGGTGATAGCTGCACTCTATAAATTCCCTAAATAATACAGCACCTGGTATTCCCAGGCAGTCTCCCATCCAATTACTAACCAGGCCCTACCCTGCTTAACTTCTGAGATAAGATGGGATCAGGTGCTTTCAGGATGGCATGGCTGTAGGCTCTAGGAGCACTGATTTTGGGGCTCTTCGCTTTCTACACTCAACTTCAGTACTAACAAGGCACTCCCTAAAGCGAAAGAAAAAAAGAAGTCTAAAGCACCTGGTATTCCCAGGCGGTCTCCCATCCAGATACTAAGCAGGCCTGACACTGCTTAACTCCTGAGATCAGACGAGATGAGGTACTTTCAGCCTGGTATGGCTATATTCTCTAGGAGCACTGATTTTGGGGCTCTTAGCTTTCTTCACCCAACTTCAGTACTAGCAAGTCACTCTGACTCAACTAAAGGGAAAGAAAAAAAAGCCTACAGCATCAGGTATTCCCAGGCAGTCTCCCATCCAGGCACTAACCAGGCCAAACCCTGCTTAACTAAAGAGATCAGACGAGAGCAGGTGCTTTGAGCCTGGTATGGCTGTAGGCTCCTGGAGCACTGATTTTGGGGCTCTTAGCTTTCTTCACGCAACTTCAGTACTAGCAAGCCATTCTGATTCACCTAAAGCAAAGAAGAAAAAAAAGGCTACAGCACCTGGTACTCCTAGGCAGTCTCCAATCAAGGTACTAACCAGGCCCAACACCGCTTAACTAGTGAGATCAGATGAGATCAGGTGCTTTCAGGCTGGTATGGCCGAAGGCTCTAGGAGGACTGATTTTAGGGCTCTTAGCTTTCTTCACTCAACTTCAGTACTAGCAAGCCACTCTGACTCACCTAAAGTAAAAGAAAATAATAAAAAGCCTACAGCACCTTGTATTCCCATGCGGTCTCCCATCCAGCTACTTACCAGGACCGACCCTGCTTAACTTCTGAGATCAGGTGCTTTCAGGCTGGTATGGCTGTCGGCCCAAGAAGCAGTGATTTTGGGGCTCTTAGCCTACTTCACTCAACTTCAGTACTAGCAAGCCACTCTGACTTCCCTAAAGCGAAAGAACAAAAAAAGCCTACAGCACCTGGTATTCCCAGGCCGTCTCCCATCCAGGTATTAACATGTCCCGACCCTTTTAACTTCTGAGATAAGACGATATCAGGTGCTTTCAGGCTGATAGTGCGGTAGGCTCTAGGAGCACTGATTTTGGGGCTCTTAGCTTTCTTCACTCAACTTCAGGACAAGCAAGCCACTCTGACTCACATAAAGCGAGAGCAAAAAAAAATCCTACAGCACCTGGTATTCCCAGGTGGTCTCCCATCCAAGTACTAACCAGGCCTGACCCTGCTTAACTTCTGAGATCAGGTGCTTTCAGGCTGGTATGGCTGTAGGCGCTCGGAGCACTGATTTTGGGGCTCTTAGCTTAGGCACAGACGAGAGAGGAGCCCAGATGACAGCTAGAGCAAAACTTCATACTAATCAGGTGCTATCAGTTTTTGTCATATTAGTGCTTTCTATTGTATGTCTAATCCTTTTCTTTCAGCGGTGTGTTAAAGTCCCTGTTAATCAAGAGACCCCACAGATAACCTTGTCCTCATACTGTATGTCTAATCCTTTTCTTTCAGCGGTGTGTTAAAGTTCCTGTTAGTTGTAGAGACCCCGCAGATTTGTGTATTGTTGTTGTAATAAAGATACCCCAGTTCTTAGTGAACCGACAGGTGCCTTGTATTCTTGTTCAATCAGGGTAACCTGGTCTTCTAGTCAGACATTGTTTGCATGAACGGATGTGAATCCCGGTCAGGTAAGAGGTGACTGAACAATGAGGGAGAGAGGGAACATTTGATGTCAAGAGCAGAAGGTACATATTTCAATTTGGAAAGCCGTTCTAACTCCTATTATTGTAGTAGCGAACCCTTAGTGAATAGTGAGAGAGACTTCCCAACATAGAGACAGAGAGCTGAAGGTATTCATAGGAAAGTGGTCGTCATTGGTAAGTGGCGTTAGTGAGAGCACTGATGGGGGTCAGTGTGTATACCCGCAAGATTGCGGCTTGAGTGAGCACTGAGGGTAGTCAGTGTGTAGATCCGCCGGATTGTGGATCATGTTGTAAGTGAGTGAGCACCGGGAGGACACGGTGTGTAGGTCCGCCGGATTGTGGACCGGATAAAACAGAGAGCACTGGGGCTGCAGCCCGGTGTGTAGATACGCCGGATTGCGTGTCGAGTGAGCACTGAGGGTAATCAGTGTGTAATGGTAGATAATCAGAACTGCCCCAGGGTAGATTAGTCTGGACCCATGTGGTCGCGAGACTATGAGGTATGAGTGTGGTGTAGGGCATGGATGTCCTTAGTAATCAGTGAGTATTCTTAGTAATCCCTATAGATTTAGTGGTGTTTCTGATGATATGAGCTTGTATATTGCGAGTTCCCCATCCTCAGGTAGGTACCCAGGTGCCTGGATAGATGGGTCCTGAGGAGGGAGTTGGTTACGTTCCGGCTGGGTTGGAGGGGCTCTCAGGAGCTGATCCCATCTGGTCTGAGAGCCCGGTCGTTACACAAGGCCCGACCTTGCTTACCTTCTGAGATCAAATGAGATAAGGTGCTTTCAGGCTGGTATAGCCGTAGGATCTAGGAGCACTGATTTTGGGGCTTTTAGCTTTCTACACGCAACTTCAGTACTAACAAGCCACTCTGACTCACCTAAAGCAAAGGAAAAAAAAAGCCTACAGCACCTGGTATCCCCAGGCAGTCTCCCATCCAGGTACTAACCAGGCCCGACTCTGCTTAACTTCTGGGATCAAATGAGATCAGGTGCTTTCAGGCTGGTATGGTCGAAGGCTTTAGGAGCACTGATTTTAGGGCTCTTAGCTTTCTTCGCTCAACTTCAGTATTAGCAAGGCACTCTTACTCCCCTAAAGCGAAAGAAAAAAAATAATTAAAAGCCTAGAGCACATGGTCTTCCCAGGCAGTCTCCCATCCAGGTACTAACCAGGCCCGATGCTGCTTAACTTCTGAGATCAGACAAGATAAGGTGCTTTTGGGCTGGTATGGCCATAGGCTCTAGGAGCACTGATTTTAGGGCTCTTAGCTTTCTTCACTCAACTTCAGTACTAGCAAGCCACTCTGACTCACCTAAAGCGAAAGAAAAAAAAGAAGCCTACAGCACCTGGTACTCCCAGGCGGTCTCCCATGCAGGTACTAACCAGGCCCGAATCTGCTTAACTTCTGAGATCAGATGAGAACAGGTGCTTTCAGGCTGGTATGGCCGAAGGCTCTAGGAGCACCTATTTTAGGGCTCTTAACTTTCTTCACTCAACTTCAGTACTAGCAAGCCACTCTGAGTCACCTGCAGTGAAAAAAAAAATTAAAAGTCAACATCACCTGGTATTCCCTGGCGCTCTCCCATCCAGGTACTAACAAGGCCCGACCTTGCTTACCTTCTGAGATCAAACGAGATAAGGGGCTTTCAGGCTGGTATAGCCGTAGGCTCTAGGAGCACTGATTTTGCGGCTCTTAGCTTTCTACACGCAACTTCAGTACTAGCAAGCCACTCTGACTCACCTAAAGCAAAGGAAAAAAAAACAGCCTACAGCACCTAGTATCCCCAGGCAGTCTCCTATCCAGGTACTAACCTGACCCGACTCTGCTTAACTTCTGGGATCAAATGAGATGAGGTGCTTTCAGGCTGGTATGGTCGAAGGCTCTAGGAGCACTGATTTTAGGGCTCTTAGCTTTCTTTACTCAACTTCAGTACTAGCAAGCCACTTTGACTCACCTACAGTGAAAGAAAAAAAAATTAAAAGCTAACATCACCTGGTATTCCCAGGCGGTCTCCCATCCAGGTACTAACCAGGCCTGACTCTGCTTAACTTCTGTGAGCAGACGAGATGAGGTGCTTTCAGGCTGGTATGGCCGTATGCCCTAGATGCACTGATTTTGGGGCTCTTAGCTTTCTTCACTCAACTTCAGTACTAGCAAGGCACTCTTACTCCCCTAAAGTGAAATAATTTTTTTTAAAAAAAAGCCTAGAGCACATGGTCTTTCCAGGCAGTCTTAAATCCAGGTACTAATCAGGCCCGACCCTGCATAACTTCTTAGATCAGACAAGATACGGTGCTTTCAGGCTGGTATGGCGGAATGCTTTAGTAGCCCTGATTGTGGGTCTCTTAGCCTACTTCACTCAACTTCAGTACTAGCAAGCCACTTCCACTCCCCTAAAGCGAAAGAAAAATAAAATAAAAGCCTACAGCTCCTGATATTCCAAGGCGGTCTACCATTCAGGTACTAACCAGGACCGACCCTGCTTTACTTCTGAGATCAGACAAGATTAGGTGCATTCAGGTTGGTATGACCGTAGGCTCGAGGAGCACTGATTTTGGGGCTCTTAGCTTTGTTCACTCAACCTCAGCACTAGCAAGCAGCTCTGACTCCCCTAAAGCGAAAGAAAAAAAAAGCATACAGCACCTGGTATTCCCAGGCGGTCTTCCATCCAGGTACAAACCAGGCCCGACCTGGCTTACCTTTTGAGATCAGACGAGATCAGATGTTTTCAGGCTGGTTCGGCCGTAGGCTCTAGTAATACTGATTTAGGGGCTCTTACATTTTTATTCACTCAACTTCAGTACTAGCAAGCTACTCTGACTCACCTAAAGCAAAAGTAAATAAAGCCTCCAGCACCTGGTATTCCCAGGCGGTCTCCCATCCAGGTTCTAACCAGGCCCAACCCTGCTTAATTTCTGAGATCAGACGAGATCAGGTGCTTTAAGGGTGGTATGGCTGTAGGCTCTGGGAAAAAAAAAGTTTCACTGACTCCCTGCTTTATTTTTATTGCCTGCAGTTGAACAAGACAACACACGCTATACTGAGACAGAGAGAAATGTACACATTAGCTGAGAGTGACACCAGACTCTTCTCTTAAGTGCTTATGCTTGTGATAATCCATGAAAAATATGGTTCCCAAAGAAGGAGGTTGCTGCACTGAAAGTGCCCAGTGAGGAGGAGAAGAAGTTTGTTGCCAGTGTCACTACCGACATGAAGCCCACCGTATTGCTTCAGGAATGCAACATACAAGTTGTAGGAAGAGGCTAGGAGGAGGACCACAGCTGGATCAATGGAGCCACTAACACAACCTAAGCCCCTGTCTGGCACAGAGAAAGTATGTCTCACCACTATTCAACCTGCTCCTAGTCATGTAATTCCACCAACACTGTCAGCAGCGTCTTTACTAGACCCCCAAACACTGCAGCAAACACCACCCCCAAAGCAGTCACAGCCCACCCTAGAGAAAGGCAAACAAGTCTGCCTAACTCCTTCTCAAAAACGTCTTGAAGCTCTGGCATTATAAGAAATGTTTGTTCCCCAGATTGGTACTTCTTTACACTTTGGTCACATTAGAATGTTGGTGTCTTGTGAAGCAGTCGGTTACTGTAGACATAATGTGCAGTCAGTAGCTGCATCAACCTCAATGTAGCACAAGGGACAGAGGGATATTATCACTGGTAGGTCACTACTACCGGAGGTAAAACAAAGAGATGGCACTGATCTTTGCTCCCTGGGGTTACCATGATGCGCAACAACTCTCTAAATAGCTGGAGTGTTCCAGCATTGTATAAAACGGCTTGTGATGCAAATTTTGAAGAAGGAAACATTGGATTCCAATATTGTTTCCACCTGCCCTCCTTTTTCTCTACTCCCAGTTTTGCCAAAATTCTGGAAAATTGGGTTAATAAGCAATTAGTCACATACTGTGAAGAGAATGATGTGTATGATAAACATCAATCTGGTTTTCAATCTTTCTTTAGCAGAGAAACATTGTTAACAGCTGTTAGTAAGGACCCCAGAATGACTGGATGCTGGGAAGTCTGCAGCTCTTATTTTTCTTGACCGGTTGTCCCGAGGGGGCTGGGACGTCGGGGACTGTAGTGGCTAATGTTGGCCCGACAGTAGGGGTCGGGGAAAAGAGGAACACTGGCGCCTTCAATAAAGGTTTCAAAGAAGGCTTTATTGGTATATAGGTCTTTTTCATTAAAGGTCTTTGTCGTTCTCTTATCAGTACGGAAGATTCCAAATTAATATTAGCTTTCTCCAGCTTCCAAACTTCAGGTCAGTGGACAGGAGCGGTCGTTCTCCGGGACGGGGCGTCTCTTCTCTCGTGGTCCGCTCTGGTACCGACAAAGGAAAAGAAATGAGGATCAGCGAATTAAACCACTCTGAGAAGACGTAAGGGCCGGGAGTGAGGGACAACCACAGTGAGCCGGTGCACACTTGTACGCTAAAGGAAGGTGGGGTAGTGCACGTGAAATAGGCAGAGGGTAATTCGGTATCTGTACAGTTACACTCAGGGCTGTTTCTTCCGCCCGACCCAACCCGCTACCCGGCCCCGTACCTCTTGGAGCCACGCTCCTCCCGTGGGAACGTGGCGGGGCGAAGCGTGGAAACGTTGGCCTCCAGGCGTGTCGTTCTCCTTCCCTCTCTGCTCCGGATAGCTCCTTCCGTCCTCCACGATAACCGCTGCCTCCCGGGAAATGCCGTTCGTCGAGTCTCTGCTATTTCCTGCTTTTGACGTTGATATGCCTTCAGTGGGTGGAGTTTTGTCTTCCTGGTCCGTAGTCTTAAAGGGGCCGTCCAGGTTGTCTACCGTCGTCCATTCCGACTCGGGTTCCTCGGTCTAGGAATAAGGTGGGTGCTGTGGGGAAAAGGGGCATGGTAACAGGGGGGGTGGCGGACCACCAGCCTGTAGTGACGTTTGGTTCCTGCCCGACTGCCCCGTCACACCGGTCAACTGCGTCAGACAGAGTCTCACAAATTACATTATTGAAAAGGCTTACTACCATTGGCCTAAGGGAAAAGCCACTTGCATGGTTTGAATCCTTGGGGTGTGCAGAACTAAGGTGGTACTGATGGCACCTTTACATTCTTTCTTTAAGGACATTCTCTCTGAGGTGTCACAGGGATCTGCCCTCATTCATACCCTTTTCAACGTATATGTGCCTGCCCAGCAGATGTCATTACTTCCTTCAGATTAAAATTCTATGGGTATGCAGATGATACTGAAATTACCTTACGCATGGAAGGACTCCAGTTTGCTAATTTAGGAGCAATTCAAGGGCCGCATAGTTAGATTGGCCTGTTGGACGAATAACACGTCTCTCTGCCTCAATTCTGATAAGGCAGAAGTGCACATTTTTGAGAACCCCTCCTTCTTTTCTCATGAGTGGTGGCCCCATCCTTTGGGCGAATACCCAGCACCGGCAACTTCAGCTAGTATTTTAGGAGTTTTATTTGACAAAAGTCTCTCGTTAGAGTTGCACATTAATAAATCAATGCCAGCCAGTTTCCTACTCATGAGTCAACCTTGGAAAATTATTCCGCTGATTCCTCAGAATTCCAGACAATTTCTGGTGCAAATCTTGGTCCTGAGTTGACTACTGTTATACACTATACTTCGGGATCCCTGAGTATCTTAAAAGGAGGATACAACTGATTCAGGAAGCAGCAGCCAGACTGATCTTTGGTAAGTGACGATATGAAAGCCTTTCCCTCATTCTGAGGCAGTTTAATTTCTGCCTATTAAAAGGAGATGCCACTTTAAAGGCCTTTGTTTGGCACACAAATCTCTTTATCTGGCAACTCAGGTTTCATATGACTCAGATATGTTCACGAGATACTGCCTGTCTAAACTACTACGGTTTTCTTCTACAGGTTTGAATACCATTCAAAGTACATCTAAGGGGTGAGGGGTTTTGCTGTGTTTACTGCCCACGCCTGGAACCAGGGAGAGGAGGAGGATGGGGAAAGGAGGTAGAGGTAAAAAGTGCCCACGCCTGGAACCAGGGAGAGGAGGAGGATGGGGAAAGGAGGTAAAGGTAAAAAGAAAGGCAAAAGGATGTCACAAAAATCAACCATCAAGGCTATGTTCATCAAGGAGTGTCCCTACCAGTGAACACTTGAGAAAGTCTATTTATACAACGGAAGCTTGCAAAAATGTTAGCTCTTGACATCCTCCCTTGTTCTTTCATCGAGTGATAAAGGTTTCTTGAACTTATGGAGACCTTCAGCCCAAAATGGACGGTTTCACATTGGACCAATTTTTCCACTATCACTGTGCCAGTGCTGCACATTAAGTACTGCAATTGGTTGGCAACGCTATGAAGAGGAGTGCTGTTCAGTCCATCCACCTCTCAATGGACATGTGGGTCAGTTGTCAAGAAAGACTACATGTGCATCACTGAACACCTGAAATCATTACAAGTAAGTGAAGCAATGGCCAAGTGCTGGTTTCACCGCTGATGATAATCTTTGGGGCAATGCCTTGTGAGGAAATAGAAATTTTACGTGGTCAGTGTGTCCCCTATATATACCCCATGTATGTCCATGTCACCATGCAATTCCTTTCTCATGCCTGTAATAATAATGCCTCTGCATTTCCGTCCAATGTTAGCATGTCAGCTACCAAGCCCTCCATGAAAGAAACGTTAATTTGGCACTGAGGCCTATGTTGCCAATGCATTTACATGGTGCACGTTTAAAAGTCGAGATGAACTCGTTTTTGTGGCTCAGCCGAGCCAGGTCCCGAATTCAGGCTCCATGCCTCCTGACACTCTGAAAGCTGCAGTTTAGCTATGTATCCCTGACCTCTCACATACTTCCTGCTCAGCCGAGAGGTGCCCACCCTGGCCTGCCAAGACAGTATTTTGCCTACAGTTATCTGCTCTGCTCCACAGAAACACATTCCTGCTTAATGAAAAGGGTAAACATATTCCGCCTGCAGAAGATAGGGCCTAGCCTTTCTGTCTCCATTCAAGTGATTTACAGAACCCGCATCCATAGAAGGCCCATGGCCCCACGCAATGCACGAAGAAATATATGCACACACTAGCATTTAGTGATGAGCAGCCTTTGCTCGAGCGACCTTTAAGTCAGATAATACATCCTCCAAACTCAAGATATCAGATAATACCAGAAGTGCAGGTCGTCCTGACATCCAAGACTCCTCTACTAGCACGAAAGTCAGCTCCCCCCAGCTTCCCCCAGTTACACGTCTATTCCACGTCATGACCAAATTACGCACACAAGCAGGGTAAAGGTTCCTGCTGACCATGCAGACCCCCTCCATGTATCCACCCACCTATGACACACCTATGACTCATCAAGTGAACACCCACGTGTACGCCTTCTTACACGCCCTTTTCACACCCATGTGCTCTTATCTCTCTCCTTCACTTGCTCCGCCTGGAGCGCTCCGCCTTCTCTATGCAAGTTAATGTATGTTTTAAGCATAAATAATGAACTCTGTGAATAAAGATCAGATGACGATCCTTCCTGATCCCTAGTGGTGATGGAACCCGATTCTCCCTTAACTCGAGTTACTGAATTAAAGCCCTTTTTAATCGGACACCACGGACTCTGCCTCTCATTATATGCATGATCCTTGTTAATGTATAGAAATTCTGACAGGGTAATTATTTTATTTACTACACCTGGCATGATCACACACAGCTGCCAACATCTTGGACAAATTAAATGCTAAAGTCTATAAATGAGTTTAACTCAGAGGACCCAGCATTGAACGGGTTACCTCTGACATTGGCAGTTATACTGTCAAAGCTGGAGAGGATCAATACTGCATCCAATTTTCAAAAAGGGTGACAGACATTACCCCACCAATTACCGCTGATCCCCCTATTGGACATTGAGGCAAAGATAAAGGCCTCTTTAATTTGAAAAGACATTAAGTCTTGGGCAACATCAAATGCAATAATCCCTTTTTGCTAAACAGGATTCAGACCAAATTCCTCCAAGCTGGACAACATAGTTACCCTTTCCTACCTCATCCACCAGGCGAACATCCATAAATAATGAGCTCTTTATGCATGCTTTCTCGACTATTCTTCGGCATTTGCCCTGGTGGAAAACAGCATACCATGGAGCAAACTCCAGGCGTGGAGAATTCCAAGCGACCTGCTCACTGCTATCATTTCGCAATACTCATCAACTTGGGTGAGGGTCAAGCTGCCATGCACTGTGTTAACAATGAAGATCAATACCAACCACGGTGTCACAATGTCAATTGCATCAATTAAATGTAACCACTAACCTCTGAGAGATGTCAGCAGGAGCAATGGAATGCCGTAATCTCCCCAGCCTCTCCAGGACACACACACACACACAGGGCCTAGCAAACGCCACTATATATGTATGTCCCCCAGGGAAAAGGGGAAGTGGATAAAATAATAACCAGCTGCCTAAGATACACCTTCTCTGGTCTAGGTTCAGATGTCATCTGGTGTAAACCCTCACGGCAAAGCTAGTAGTCGTCTACCTCTGGGTACTGCAGGCAAGGGAAGAAAGCTATACATCAGTACCTACAAATATATACGGCTATAATATGCTTTGCAAGTCTCACATAACTTACACACACCACATGGCAGCTAATCAGGATAAACAAGGAACCCTCTTTCTGCAGGGGAATGCAATCAATGCAAAGGACTTCAATGTATATAAGTGTTAGCCTCAGCGCTGTTTATGGTCAGTAGTAGAATAATCACCAGTTAAACCACAGCGTTCCTGCGCCTTCTGAACGCGTTGATGACCGCGTTGATGACATACCCTAAGAAAGCAACTTCGTCGACATGAAACAAACATTTGTCTAGTTTGGCAAACAAGGAATGTAAACGGAGTCGGTCTAGGACGGTTTTGACGTGACGTATGTGTTCTTGGGGAGTGGTGGAATACACAAGAATGTCATCAATATAGACAATACAAATAGTCTCCAGAAGACCCCTTAGTACTTCATCTATGAAGAGCTGAAAAGCTGCTGGGGCATTGCACAGCCCAAAAGGCATCACCTGATACTCATAGAGACCGAATTTTGTTCAGAAGGCGGTCTTCCATTCGTCTCCTGGTTTCACCAGTACCAGGTGATAAGCCTCTCTGAGGTCTAGTTTAGTGAAGATCCTAGCCCCACGTAGTTGATCCAGCAGTACCGGAATTAGGGGTAACAGGTTTCTGTTCTTTATGGTTACTTTGTTTATTGCCCTGTAATCAATGCACATTCGGAGTTCATCACAATCCTTTTTCGATGTGAGAAACAAAGGAGAAGAGGCGGGGGACATGGAATGGTGAATAAATCCAGATGCCAGATTTTCTTCTATGTAGTTCTTGAGATAGCCTGTTTCAGGCTCTGTGAGAGCGTAGACGCGACTGCAAGATATACTGGCTCCCGGAACAAGATCAATTCGGCAGTCGTAGGGCCGATGGGGGGGAAGTTGTGCTGTCTTTTGTTTGTCAAACACATCCAGGTACTCTGTGTAAACCTCAGGAAGGGCAGTGGCACAGCAGTAGCCTTCCTCCGTACTTCCTTGGGCAAGAAGAGCCGCCTGAGTCTCAATGATCTTCCCCTCATCTGAGGCCAAAGGATCCTTTCCTGTACCAGATGATCAAGCTGTACTGTAAGTTCAATCAGTTCTTCACAGGTCCGAGGGAGTTGTACAACCTGTGAAAGGACATCTTTAATTCACTGCGCAGTCCCTGGTAGAAGAGGGTGGTTTGTTTCTCTTGAGGCCACTCAGTCTCAACTACCAGGCGGTTATAAGTGGTAATGTACGTCAATAAGTCTTGTGATCCCTGACGTGGAGTGATGTGTTCTCTGTCCAGCGACAGCATGTGAGTCTTACGGTTAAACAATTTCCTCATCTCTGTACAGAAATCGTGAAAGTTATGCAACACAGGATCGTTCCCCGTTCCATCAAAGGGATTGTCCAGCTGGTTGCATTCCCTCCCATATACGACATCATAAAGGAGGTCTTGGATGCGTCATCATGGAATATGGCGGGTTTACAGAGAAAATGGAGTCTGCTCTGATTCAGAAAGGTTTCAAACTTTTTTGGGTCCCCATAAAAACGCTCAGGAGGGGCCACAGGAACTCCAGGATTCTGTATGACATGAACAGTGGGAACTGTGCTAGGGGAAGGTGGAGTGGTAGCTTGCTGAGTAAAGAACCCTACTCCCTGTGAAGCCCTGTCCTGAAATGATATGGGAGGAGGAAGTGTGCTTTCCCTAATGTAGCTCTTTCCTGAAACATGGGTCTTCCCACTCCTAGAAATACCCGCCACCTCTCTACGTAAGGTCCCTATTTCAGTCCTCAACTCTTGGTTCTCCTGTCGTGCTGTACGTACCTCGTTGTGATAGGGACGGGCGGAAAAAGAAGCTAGGAGGTCTTATGCATGGATCTATTTTGGCATATTTATTTAAGGACTTTTCACACAAAACAAAGGTAGAAAATAAAAGGAATCTTCTGGTGGTGGAATATCCAATTTGGAGGCCGGAGTCCCTCGGGCGACGTCCTCTTTTCTCCAGGTGGGTGTTGGTGGTGGTTCCCCGGGTAGCGTGTAGAGAGAAGAGACACAGATGGTAAGTATGGTCATCCCGATTTAAAAGGGCACCGTCACCAAGTTTGTGAAAAGAAATCCTGATGTGCTCAGGGGGGGTACTAGTGAGGGGAAAGGAAATAATACTGTGCAACTACATAGATATGCGGGTTAAGTTTGATGGCTTGTCCTTGATTCAGCCTACAAGCCCGTAGTAAGGGAAAAGGGAAGATAGGGTCAGAACACGGACCACTTCAATGCCCTTTAATTGTTTACAGCACTGTCTCATTAGAGCCCAGGGCGTTGTCCGTTGGTATCAAACTAGCCGCCCATGGTCATAGACACGAGTCGAGACCTTTACGACGTGCCGGTCAACATATACATGCCTGCCCCCCTCTCCCTTGCAGTAATAGGTGCTCTGCTCCTATGGCCAAAACAGTACTAAAGAAAAGGACAGAACCGTAAAGAAAAAGGTAAACCCAACACCAACCCCGGATTACCGACTCCCTCCCTCCAACCCCCCTTGCCCAATTCACGCACCGTGGTAGCCGTAGCTCTCCAGAGCTACGGCGGCACTTGGGCGTCCTCCGGGGGTAGCCACCACTCCTCGGACCAGTGTGGGCTAGGAAGCCCTCTTGTATTCCCTAGTGTCCTTCTCTTTTCAGCAGAGTGCACCTTAGTTTAAGAAAGAAATGTTGCAACTTTACTCTCGTGGTGGAGAAGGACCACGCGCTTCCAGCGCTGTTCCCCGCGTTACAGAGTTTGAAATGCCACAGCCCTGAATCACGGGCTGGAAGAAAAGGTTAATTGGAAGTCAATAACCTCCAGTGCAGTTCCACAAAGCTGCCGGGCATGCAAGCGCCAAGACGGAGAGCTGACTGCGCAGCCAGCGCTTCTCTCCCTTCTGGCGCTACAATTACCTGGATACTGAAGGAGAGTCAAACATCCGAGGATACTGGCGTCTTAGATTCTCCTCGAGCAGGGACTCGCTCGCGACTCGTTGTCAGGAAGTAAAATTGACAAGCGCTGCTCTGTGATTTCAGACGGGCTTTGTAGGAAGGGCTACTGGTGCACTTCCGGTTCAGAACTCACAAGACTTCTGGGACATGTAGTCCCTAGTGCGCTATGCTCCTTTTAGTGGTGCTTAAGGGCTGGAAACTGCCTTCCCGTTTCTGCCGCATCTTCTTCCTGGGAGGGGGACGTAGCCTTAATCCCCCAAGTCTCGGGAAAAGCTTCGTAGTTGCTACACAAGGTCTAAAGCAAGGATGTGTGCTAGCTCCAATGCTCTTTAATCCATATAAAGCAGACATGTCTTCGGCACTAAATCATGCCAATTTAATTCCCCCAAAAATAGGGAGAACCAAGATCACGATACTGCAGTACAGAGATGTAGGAAGCTAGAATCCGACTGCATGGTTACCCCCTCTTTTTGTTTGAAGTTTTACTGGTTTTTGACTAGTCCGACTGCGATCCTGCTAATCAGGACCCCAGTCTATCTGCTTTCTCCCTACATTGGTTATGTCATGTACTTAGGTACACTCCAGATTGGATACTGGTGTACCCTTATCAGTCCCTAGTATATGGTACAACTGTACCCAGGGCATTGGCACCCAGGAGGCCTCCCATGGGCTGAAGCATGTATCATGCCACCCATGAGAGGCCATGCAAAAAGGATGTGAAGGCCTGCCATTGCAGCCTGCGTAAGTTGGTTCATGCACCACTTACTTAGGATATAGGTTTACTATATCTATAGGTCACTACACTTAAAACCTAATAGTCACCCCTATAGCAGGCCTTGACAATGCTGAAGGCAGGGTGCTGGGTTTTATGTGAGGAGGTGCCCCTGCATGGGCAGAACAACCCTGCTACCTTCGGAGACCATTTTCCTGGGATTTCAGTGACACAGCCAGACATATAGGTAGAGGTGCATTATATGCTTGCATAAAATGCTATCTCGAAAACGGCTGCAACAAAACATGTTGTGCTTGGTATCAAACACCTTAAAATCATACCTCCATTCCAGTAACCGATATAAGAGGTATGATTTGACCCTTCTAAAGTGAGAATCGTGGGGTCCCTGGTCTTCCTGGTACCAGCCTTCTCGAGCCGGACAGCACAAAATGGTTGCTGCCTACCAGAGACACATTTCTGCTCAAGCAGGGGAAGGCAGTACAATTGGCATCCTGTCAATGTGAGGTGTGACCACCTCCCAGAGAGGATTTAGTGTATTGGGGCTTGATGGGTGCACTTCAAAAGTACCTGAAAATCTGCACGAGGGGCACATTTGGTGTCCCTGTGCACAGTCCAGTTCCAATCAGTCCGGGGAGCTGTTGGCTCCTGCTCTGGAGAGAAACTGGACAAAGGAAAAAACAAAGGTGATATCATTTAGAAGGATGCTGTCACGAAGCTCCAAACGCTTTGCAGAGGCAGACTGTAGCTAGGCCCAATCTCCTGCCGACCGGTGTCGCAGCCGTTAAGCTCCTAAACCAGCCGAGAGGGGAAAGGGGAAGTGGATAGAGAGAAGAGACACTCCCGTTGCTGAACGCCCAGGTCTAAGTCTGAAGTCTTCTGGCTCTTTCTTCTGACCGTCTTGGCATGGGTGTCTAATGCACAGAGAAGGGGAATTAAGAAAACACACCTACCAAGATACTGTAAATGCAATTCTATAATTTGCACTTATCCTACCAGCTGTCGAGGGAGTCTGCGCCTCTCTTCTGTATTTTAATGCTTGACTGGAAGCCCTGTCTACAATAGGCGTGGGCGGAAAATCCGTTCCGCTCGCGGATTTTGCGGATTTTCGGGAAATCCGCAATCCGCGAGATTTGCGAATTTCCCGCAAAATCCGCAAATCCGCGAGCAGCGGATTTTGCTCGCACTGCTCGCACTGTTCGCGTGAGTTCGCGCCCCGCGAATAAGTGCAAAATTGCAGAAATACGATCTTAGCAAAACTGAAAGTAACTACTTACCAGGTTCAAAAGTTCAGGCTCATCATTAGTAGCCATTTCATGGAGTGCTTCCTGAGGGGCCCCTCCAGAGTTCAGTTGCCAGTTGAAACTAGTATGTGACCCTGCTCTGAACCTCAGAATAGTTACACATATGCCACAAAGGTCCTGAATTACAGCTAAGGGAGACAAGCAGGAGCCAGGCTGGAAGTTAAAATCCATTAATCAGCCCCTAATTCATTATTGTCAGTTGGGGCAGGGCAGGTGTTGTAACTAATTTTGCAACAATGAAAGCACTTAGCAAGTGCAAAAGATCACTAATCAGGGCGCACTAAGGAAGCAGGTGCCAGCTAAAAAAATATTCTGTGACACATGAATCAGCCCCAAATTAATTCAGGTCACTTGAGGCAGGGAAGGTGTGCTTTGCTTTGCCGAAAATAATGTACACTGGACAACCAGAGGGTGTGGTGATGAAACAGAGGGTGGCATGGGTGGGCCAGAGGGTGGCATGAGTAGTCAGAGAGTGGCAGTGGTGACAGAGAGTGGCAGTGATGAAGAAGAGTGTCCCAAACAGGCTGGACACGTAGAAACAACAAGTTCGCGAAACTTGCGACCCGACAGGTAAGTTCGCAATTTGCGAAAGTGTACAAAACCCTCGCGAACTGGCAGAAACACGGGCGAACACAAAAAAAAAAAAAATCCGCAAATTCGCGGGAATTCGCGGATTTTGCGGATTGCGAATCCGCAAATCCGCAAAATTCGCGAACGCGAGATCCGCAAAATTCGCTCATGCTTAGTCTACAAGAGAAAGACCTTATTACTATGAGCTAACTGACTTTTCACTCTAGGGAATTCACTAAGCTTCACCTTTTAAATTACCTGTGAGCTTCTCTTTTGCAGCAGTGTACTAGTCACTGTCTTTTAGTAGAACTTCTTCAAGAACTATTTACAAGAGAGTCTGAGAGTCTCAGCATCCTCCATAAGCGCGCAAAAAGGATAGGGGTAGGAACAGAGGGAAGGATAGAATAGGAGAAGCGCAAGCTGGGAGGGAACGATAAATAGGCAAGCTGACAGCTCCTCAGCGCAACAACTGTAGTCTTACTGTAGGTCTGTAGTTGAAGTGGCTCAGAGTTTCTAGAAGATTACTCTTGGGCTCTCTCCTGACGCAGTTCTGACAGAATCCTCACCAATTACGGCATTGGTGCTTGAGACTGACGTGGCGGTCTGGAAACTTTGTGTTGAAGAATTTCTTGACAGCTTCAGAGGTGCGCTACCACCAAGTCAGAGAACAAGGCAGCACCCAAGGCAGCACCCAAAATACTCTCCGAGGAAAGATACTCGCTTACTATCTAGAAGCAGTAAGGAACGAACTCAAAATTATTCCTCCCGCTAATACTATTTAGCGGAGGAACGAACTCAGCCTGGCTTCTCAGGAAAAACGTTTGTTGAAGTGTGTCCCCTCGAACACTATATGGCATAGAATGGCAACCGGTTCCTTTACTGTCCATAATGGCGGCCATCTTAGGAGAAGTCGCATTACTAGTTACAGTAATGCCACACATTTACTGTACTGGGTTTAATGCTCACTCGTGGCCGCTTGCACCCTACCTGACTCACTATTTACGCCACAACATGACTCCTGACAGTACCCCCTCTCAATGACCGATTGATCGGTCCTGGCTTGAATGGTTTCTGTGCATGGAATCTTTTTAGTAAAAGTGGGGCATGAATGTTTCCTGCAGGTTCCCATGATATATCTTCAGGACCATAACCTTTCCAATCCACTAAGTAATGTAACCTTCCTTTCTTTATCTTAGAATCAAGGATCTCTTTCGCTACATACTCAGGATGACCAGAAATATCCAGGGGATCAGGCGGTCTCGTCAATCTCAATTGTGGACTGGTCTTTTTCAACAATGAGACATGAAACACTGGATGTGTCATGATCGCGCCGCGGAACGGACTACATTTCCCTGCAAGATGCTGTGGAGAACTACCGCTCCCATGTTCCTTTGCGGTTC
This sequence comes from Lissotriton vulgaris, assembly GCF_964263255.1. Classification (NCBI taxonomy): domain Eukaryota; kingdom Metazoa; phylum Chordata; class Amphibia; order Caudata; family Salamandridae; genus Lissotriton; species Lissotriton vulgaris. The sequence continues at coordinate 1,208,007,831 of NC_141695.1, forward strand.
TCGCAAGACTTGATCGCGGAAGCATAAGGAGGAAGACTTCCAGAGCTCAGTGTCGGGAATTCGTCCGAGCTGAGGTTGCAGATGCGGTTCGTTGTTGGGTGCGGTAAGGGTGCTTGCACCGGGATCCAGTTACCGCAGTTGGTTCGTGTTAGCGGCTTGCTAGACACGCTTGTTCTTCTTGTTGCTTTGGGGACAAATAAACCTTCAAGTTAGTAAGGAATTTACCCGGTCGGTATTGTCGACCGACGGAGAAGTGGATGCTGATTAATCCACGGATCCCTGTTTTGAGTACCTTTACTTTTTCTATCAATTTCACGGTGTATGGCAAGAGGCGGGAGCAAAGAGCTCTTGACATCCATACTACTTTATTTTTAACAGAGCTTCACGATTGTGGAGAAAGACCCTGTGTGATGTGAACACCGGGACAACGTTGTTTGATTATATTACTGTAGAAGGATGTGGCATGATATGCATGATGTTTAATCCAAATGTCTTTGGCTCATTTATTAACAGGGATTGATCAGGAGTGGTAGTCGATACGATACGAAAATGCTTTATTCGATTTTTGTTTTAAAATCATAAAAGCTTACATAAAAAACAGTCTTAAAATAAGTACATACAATCAATAACAACATAACTTCATGTAAAAAGACATATCCCCAGCCTCAAAGTTCCATAGTGTGACATGTTATTCAAGCGGTTTGTCCCTGTCAGTTGTAAAAATACACAAAATTGTCCCTTTAGGTGGGAGCACTCAAAAGTTATGACAATTGTACAACAAATCAAATCTATTGGGAACGGAGAAACTAATACCACTGGGTACGTGGACCCCCCTCCCAGTGGGTGGTGGTGCTCTACTGTTGGTCTTAACAGGGGGATATTTGGCGTGCATGGATAAAAGTCAAGTAAATCCCAAGTGCGTATTGGGCCATCTCCTTCTTGAGGCGGGCAGGTTCTTAAGTATGAGACGATGTTCCGGTTCCTGAATTTAACCAGTACTAAGTCCCCCGGAATGTTTTTTGGTAGTGAGCCCAGCCAGCCCACCCTTGTCACTCTCAGGATTCCGCCATCTTGATCCTGTGGAAGGGGTCTGTTTTTCCCATCCAGAATATGACTTTGTTCAATAGGTCCTGCTGTCTTTCGGCTTTTCCAATCGCAAGTGCTGATACTCCTGAAAGGACGGACACATATGGCGCAGCTTCTGGGGGAAGGTGTATGTTTGGTAGTTTGCGTGCTGTTTTTACCCCTAGGGGCCTTGATAAAGCAGATTTGAAGGGGGCTTTGGAAGTGGTTGGATCTGGGATTTTAGGTGGTTGTAATGTGGCTTGAACGTTTTTGTGATTGGAAGTTGACTTGGCTGTTGGCAAGGTAGTAAATGGCTGGGAAGGGTTCGGTGTTACTGAGTTATTGATAGGTGTCAGGATGGCCGTGATTTTGTTCTCTAGACCCGAGAGCCTTTCCCCTATGGAGTTTATTTTTTCTACTAGTGGGGAAATGATGGTTTTAACAAGTTGCTCGATCTGGATCAATAGAGACAACTGGGGGTAGAGTGTTGAATCATCCAGTTTGTCTACAGACTCCGTGGTGATAGGGGGATTATTAGCAGATGATGTAGGGCTTACGGATGGTTTATGGAATTTAGATTGATTCCCTTCAGCATTGACCTCATCATGCTTTCTTTTAATGGGTAATGGCCGGGGGAGGACTGAGTCTTGGGTGTTGTCTTTCTTAAAGAAAAAGGGGGATTCCAATATACTGCCTTTGATACTTGAAGTGCTGATGCCTTTGGGAAGAGAAGGTGATTCCACTGTGACGTACTTAGTATTGTATAGGCTGTTTAGTTCATCCCACAGGGACAGATTTTGCACTCTTGGGGAAGTTTGTGGGGGAGATTGCGTACTAATTGGAGAGTAACAAGGACAATTTTTGTCTGTCTCAAGGGCAGTAGGCAATGTGCTTGTGCTAATCGTGTGATGCTTTTGAACCACTTGTCCTTGGCCCCTCTGCGTAGCTAAGCTTGTTCCCCCCTTGCATGGCATGATTAGAGTTGGATTAGTTGAACTACAGAGATAGTCAAATAGTATGTGGATACACTCTACCTCCTCTCGCAGTAGAATCAGGGGAGGGGGCCTGTCCTGTCCCCTTCGGGCGTGTCCGGCGCGCGTCCTCGCGGGCCGAGAGGCGTTCTTCTCTTTTCTGGCGCCTCCGGGCGCAGAGGTGGCGTCAGGGACGCGACTCAGCCGCCGGGGCACCTGGGAGGTGTAGTCTTTGACCCCCCGGTGGCTGCAAGCAAGGTTGCGATGTGGGAGCGACAGCCGTTCCCCTCACGGTGTCTCCCTGGTGTTGGTGGGGCTAGAAACTCGAGCCGTTCCCCTCACGGCAGGTGAGCAAATGATTTCGGCGTCCTTATGTGCAAAAGTGCAATTACATAAATTGCTTAATGCAGTGTCATTGGCGCCGCCAAAAAGTTCAATGGTCAAAATTACAAAGTCCAAGGTTAGCAGCCTTTAGCCTCTCAGTCTCAGTCTCTCGGAACCAAGGATATACTTAACAGAAAATGCTTGGTGCAGTAACATATGAAACTCAGATGTAGTCCATAAAGTAACAAAGTAACAATACCTTGCTCCTTAATAAAGTAATTGTCTCTGGGCTGGCGCGAAAAGCGGCCAAAAGGATGCTGGGAGGTGTAGTTTTCCAGACACTCCCGGCGTCTGTATAATAACGATGGCCCCAGCGCTTGGTGAACAGTTTTCCGTCCTCAGAGGGGAGAGACAAACAAAGTTGAATGACCAGGTCAGCTGTCAGCGGCAGATAGGGCGAGTTGCTGCAGCCTCCTCTGCTGCTGGTGGCTGTCGCTGTCAGCTGATGTGAGTGCCTACCCTTCAGCCTGGGGAAGGGGGCTCCTTACCAGGGCCCTTGCCAGGCTCGTTGCCTTTGCTCTGTGCTGTATTCCTTGCAGGGCGCCACGGGTGACAACCTGTGTTTTTAGCCACCTTCAGCCACCTTACACAGCTCTGCTGCAGCTCACTCACACCTCCTCGTTAACCTGGGCGGTGCAGGAGCCACACGGAGCCGCAAATCAGTAGCTTTGGCAGTCTATTGTAAGAATTGGGGGTGAGGGTGCTACGGCTAGGCGGGCGGGTGATTACTGTCCCGTGTGTTGCCTCAAGCTCCTGCTCAGACCGGGTGAGGAAGAGTGAGAGCAAGCAAGGCAAAGCGTGGCGTCCTCCGCCTCCTCGCACTGCTCAACTCTCTAGATGGATGTGGCATGATATGCATGATGTTTAATCCAAATGTCTTTGGCTCATTTATTAACAGGGATTGATCAGGAGTGGTAGTCTTACTCTCGATCCTTGTGAAGCTTTCATGGAATGAGCTAGGGGTATGTTCTTACTTCCTCCCATAATTTTCGCTATACTGCTGTGATTGCATGCATGCCAGGAGGTTACATGTCCCTGTTGATTTTGTATTACTGCAGCAACACCTCTATCCCATCCTCTACCATCACCTACCTATCCCCAGAAGGATTATTTTTCTTTACAGGTATTAAGAAAGGTTAAGGTATCACTTGGAATAACTGTATGTAGAAATGCTCAAAAAAGGAAGGTATTCATGAGTTTTTGTTCTCTTTGTGTCTTCCAGATCTCCCTCCCTGCTGTCCCCTTCCTTTCCTTTCTGTTTCCTAAAACCCCCCACAACATCCCTCACTTAATCCGTTCAATGTGCTGTGCCATTACGGCAGTTCAGACATTGAATAGATTGAGAGGTGGAACATAATCTTCAAACCGATCCGGAGGACATCCAGCATAACAGAATTCCCGACCCACGAATATTGTCCTCCCGGTCGGGTTGAACTTATGGCTACCATGGAGGAAGTGATAGCTGCCTTAGCTAGTCTTCAGTTAGAAGTGGCAGCGTCAAGGCAAGAGACAGCGGGCCAGGTTTGATGGTCTACCACGAAACACTTTTGATGCAGGCGCTGCAGCCCCTTCCACCGCAGTGGTGGTGGAGATGCCAGTCTCCATCCCTCTGGCCTCTCCTGAACGCTTTCAGGGGGAGTCCGAGAAGGTGCAGGTTTTTCTAACCCAGGTAGCGCTCCATTTTTCGTGTAAACCAAAATTGTTCCCTACCAACCAGGCTAAGGTGGCCTTCTTAGTCTCTTACTTAGTGGGGACTGCCGTACAATGGGCAGTGCCTTTAATCAATAGGAATGATCCACTGTTGCATGACTGGGAAGCCTTTCGGCTGGAATTTTTGAGGGTGTTTGATAGATGGGCGGACTCGTACACAGCAGACCGTGAATTGCTAGAGTTGAGACAGGGTAGCAAGGATTGGTGAGTTATCTTAACGCATTAACGCTCCCATGCTCCTTTGCAGTTCTCACGAGACTTGATCGCGGAAGCATAAGGAGGAAGACTTCCAGAGCTCAGTGTCGGGAATTCCTACGGTCTGAGCTGAAGTTGCAGATGCGGTTTGTTGTTGGGTGCGGTAAGGGTGCTTGCACCGGGATCCAGTTACCGCAGTTGTTTGAAAACAAATTTGTTTCGTGTTAGCGGCTTGCTGGACACGCTTGTTCTTGTTGTTGCTTTGGGGAAAAATAAACCTTCAAGTTAGTAAGGAATTGACCCGGTCGGTATTGTCGACCGACGGAGAAGTGAATGCTGATTAATCCACGGATCTCTGTTTTGAGTACCTTTACTTTTTCTATCAATTTCACGGTGTATGGCAAGAGGCGGGAGCAAAGAGCTCTTGACACCCAAACTACTTTATTTCTAACGGAGCTTCACCATTGTGGAGAAAGTCCTTGTGTGATGTGAACACCGGGACAACGTTGTTTGATTATATTACTGTAGATGGATGTGGCATGATATGCATGATGTTAAATCCAAATGTCTTTGGCACATTTATTAACAGGGATTGATCAGGAGTGGTAGTCTTACTCTCGATGCTTGTGAAGCTTTCATGGAATGAGCTAGGGGTATGTTCTTACTTCCTCCCATAAATGTCGCTATACTGCTGTGTATGCATGCATGTCACGAGGTTACATGTCCCTGTTGATTTTGTATTACTGCAGCAACACCTCTATCCCATCCTCTACCATCACCTACCTATCCCCAGAAGGATTATTTTTCTTCACAGGTATTAAGAAAGGTTAAGGTATCACTTGGAATTACTGTATGTAGAAATGCTCAAAAAAGGAAGGTATTCATGAGTTTTTGTTCTCTTTGTGTCTTCCAGATCTCCCTCCCTGCTGTCCCCTTCCTTTCCTTCCTGTTTCCTAAAACCCCCCACAACATCCCTCACTTAATCCGTTCAATGTGCTGTGCCATTATGGCAGTTCAGACATTGGATAGATTGAGAGGTTGAACATAATCTTCAAACCGATCCTGAGGACATCCAGCATAACAGGATGGATACCCAACTTGTCTGGTAATTTTAATCGAACTGTAACTGGTCCTACAATCTTGTAAATTTCATAAGGTCCTACAAACCTAGGTTGAAATTTTTGATTGCCTTTCAAATGTAAATTCTTTGATGACAACCAAACTTTATCGCCAATCTGATATTGTGGGGCAGGTTTCCTATGTTTATCTGCATAGTGTTTGTAAGACGCTTTAGCTTTAATTAAATTAGTCTCTGCAGATTGATGGAGTAAGGTCATGTCTCTCATTAAGGTTCCCACTGCCGGAACATCCAAAGCTTCCGTCAGCAGAAAAGGATTAGGATGGCGACGAAAATTCAAATAGAAGGGAGAGTAACTCGTGGAAGGACTCTTTGCATTATTACATGCAAATTCTGCCATCCATAACATGTCGGACCAATCTCCTCCTCTCTCAACCAGGAACAGTCGCAAATACTGCTCCGATTCCTGATTGATGCGCTCAGTCTGACCATCGGCTTCAGGATGATAACTGGTAGTCAACCTCCTTTCCACCCCCAATCCTTTCAGAAATGCCTTCCAAAAATGCGAAACAAATTGTGACCCCCTATCAGAGACAACACTGCCTTCAGAACTCCATGGAACTTTACTACATGTTCCCCAAAAACCTTTGCTAACTGTGGGGCAGAAGGAATCCCCTTTAATGGAATGAAATGACTCATCTTTGAGAAGATGTCCACAATGACCAAGATGGTGTCATAACCCTTACTCTCAGGAAGATCCACTATCAAATCCATGGAAATGGTATGCCAAGGATGTGACGGGGTAAGGAGAGGTTGCAACAATCCTGGTGAAGCATGTCGACTAGGTTTTCCTCTAGCACATAACTCACAAGATTGGACATATTTTTTGACGTGAGAAGACAACCCAGGCCACCAGAAATATCTCGTCACTAAGTCCAAGGTCTTTGTGATTCCTTTGTGACCAGCAAGCGGATGATTGTGGCAACTTTGAAGAGCTTTCTGCTGGAGAGCAATTGTCTGCAAGTATAAAGCTCCCTTGTGATAAGGCAATTGCTGATGTAAACTTCGCTCCTCATCTTAGGCCACCCAGTCCTGAACTTCCTCAGTGGACAAACTCTTTCTGACTTCCTCTTGAAATGTATCCAAAATCACTGCACCAATGATCTTTGAGTCCGGGATTATTGGTTGAGGCTCCACCAAATGTTCACTTTCTTGAGTATTGAGACGAGATAACGCATCCGCCTCACCATTTCTTGGGCCAGGATGATAGGTGATGATGAAATCGAAGTCGGTAAAATATAAAGACCAGCGAAGTTGACGGGGAGTCAGTGTTTTGGCAGTCTTTAAAAATTGCAAGTTCTTATGATCCGAATACACCGTGACCGTATGCTTAGCACCCAGCAAATAATGTCTCCAGTCATCAAAAGAGTCTTTTACTGCCAAAAGTTCTTTTTGTGCAAGGGTATAGTTCAACTCAGCAGGACTTAGTTTTCGAGATCGATAAGCAACCGGATGAAGTTGCCCAGTACTCCGGTGTCTCTGAGAAAGAACTCCACCAATGGCCTGGTCGGAAGCATCAGCCTCAACAAAAAAAGGTTCAGAAGGATCAACATGTAACAGAATTGGTGCTGAAATAAACTTTGCTTTCAAATCACAAAAGGCTTGTTCCGCTTCTGGGGTCCATTCAAACTTCACTCCCTTCTTGAGCAAGCGAGTAATGGGGACAATGAGTTGAGAGAATCCCTGAATGAAGCGACAATAAAAATTGGCAAAGCCTAAAAATCTCTGGATTTCTTTAACATCTTTGGGAGAAGGCCAATTTTTCACTGCTCCAACTTTTCCGGGATCCATTATCACTCCTTGTGCCGAAAGGACAAACCCCAAAAACTCCACCTTTGCAGCACTGAAGACACATTTCTCCAGCTTGACAAACAATTTATGGCTTTGCAAGTGTTCCAGTACCTTTCAAACATGTTCCGTATGATCTTGGGGGTCCTTAGAATAAATCAAAATATCATCTAAATAGATGATAGCAATCTTGTCAATTAAATCCCCCATCACGTCATTGATGAAATGTTGAAAAAAGCGCAGTGATGCTCTTTGGCAGAGGCCAAAGAGCATCACTCTGTATTCAAAAAGGCCAAACTTAGTCGGGAAAGTGGTCTTCCACTCATTACCCTCCTTCATACGGATGAGACGGTACGCTCCACGAAGATCTAATTTCGTAAAAATCTGAGCTTTTTTCACTTGATCTAAGAGGACCGAAATCAAAGGTAACGGGTATCTATTTTTGATGGTCACCTGGTTTAAGGCGCGGTAGTCAATGCAAGTCCTTAGAGTTCCCTCCTTCTTAGGTAAGAAAAATAAGGGAGAGGACACGGGGGACTGTGATGGTTGAATAAACCCATTAGCCAGGTAACGGTCCAAGTATTCCTTCAGATGTGTATTCTCGGCTTCAGTTAAAGCATATATCCGACTGCACGGAAGAACTGCCCCGGGTTCTAGCTCAATAGTGCACTCATAAGAGCAATGTGGTGGCATTAACTCTGCCTCTTGCTCACTAAAGACAGCTTCAAAATCCTGATAGTCCTCTGGAATTTTCACTGAATCTATGACTCCAATTGACTGTCCTCCAAATGAGAGCAGACTAGCTTGCGATGGATCCAGAGGGCATTCTTGCTTCCTATAACAATGTTCTTGACAATAAGAAGATTTCATCATCTCCGTCCAATTCTCCCAATCGATGGTGGGATTATGCATTGTCAACCAGGGCAATCCCAATATAAACTGGAATTGAGGAGCATCAATTAGGTTAAATTGCAGAGTTTCTTGATGACCGTCGGCTTGTGTCAACTCCAAACATTCGGTATGGCTAGTAATTGGTCCCGACGACAAGTTTGTCCCATCCACTGCTCGTACTGGTTCATTTTTCTCCCTCGGAATTGCTTTAATTCCCAACCGTTGAGCAAACTTGACATCACAGAAGTTGCCTGTGGCCCCAGAATCCAACATAATGGCCACACTTGGAAACTCAAATTCTCTAAATCTCAAAGTCATGTGCAGGACAATGTGAGGTGCCATAGACTTTAAGGTGTTCATGATTAAATGTGCTTCAGGAGTCATCACCAATTCACTTTACCACCAGAGCGACTCCGTTTACTGATGGCTGGAGTCGTTTTTTTTTACCGGAGTCTTTGGACGTCTTGTGCATTCCTTGACAAAATGCCCTGAACCACCACAATACAAGCATAACTTCTTTAGACGACGTTGCTCTTTTTCTTCATTACTCAGTGGTCCCCTAGTGGCTCCAATATGCATGCGTTCAGAGTCATTCTGTCCTTTACCACTTTCCGATCTTATTTGGTCAAAACTGGGAAAACTTACTTTCCAATCTCTTTTCTTTTCTCCTTTGCAATCAGAGTTTCGGAAATCCAACTCTAGCACTAAATCTACTGAGGCAGATAGTTCCTTTGGAAGATTGGGTATCTGTGCCAGAGTGTCCTTTAATTCATCACAAAGTCTTTTGTAGAATAAAGCTGCTCGTTTCTCTTCTGGCCAGTCAGTTTCAATGATCAATTTATTGAACTGCGTTAAATATGTCAGTAAGTCTTTAGAACCTTGGCGCAACTCCAACAGCTCATTGTCGGTGGCCTGTGATACTATTCTCCGGTCAAAAATCCTAAGAAACTCCCTTTTAAATAAAGCAAAATCATAAAGGAAAGGGTCATCCCTGGTCACTAATGGCATTGCCCAATTAGCTGCATCTCCTCCCAGATATGACAAAACAAAGGCTACCTTAGACTGAGCATCAGGGAAAAGGGTTGGACGACACATAAAATGCAAGGAACATTGGGTCAAAAATATCTGGGCCTTTTGAGGATCTCCCTGGAACCTTTCTGGGGCGGCTAAAGGAATAAGGGGTGAAACAGAATGAATCACCTGCGCCACAGTTTTGGGATCTGGACTGGGAACTGAGGAAGTAACTGTTGACGCACCTACTACTGGATTGCCCATCGCTAACCCATCTACCTTGAGAGCCAAAGCACGCGCCTCCTGCCGAGACGCTACTAATTCCTGTTTTAACACCTTATTCTCCTCACGAACAGCCCCTATCTCCCGTTGGATTCCTACCAACATTTCTCCTAAGGCCTTTTAATTAAACCCTTCTGTCATTCTGCCCGGGCAAAGCAATTATCTTGGGCACTTCAATCTGTCATGAAGCTCCAAACGCTGTGTAGAGGCAGACTGTTGCTAGTCCCAATCTCCTGCCGACCGGTGTCGCAGCGGTTAAGCTCCTAAACCAGCCGAGAGGGGAAAGGGAAGTGGATAGAGAGAAGAGACACTCCCGTTGCTGAACGCCCAGGTCTAAGTCTGAAGTCTTCTGGCTGTTTCTTCTGACCATCTTGGCATGGGTGTCTAATGCACAGAGAAGGGGAATTAAGAAAACACACCTACCAAGATACTCTAAATGCAATTCTATAATTAGCACTTATCCTACCAGCTGGCGAGGGAGTCTGCGCCTCTCTTCTGTATTTTAATGCTCGACTGGAAGCTCTGTCTACAAGAGAAAGACCTTATTACTATGAGCTAACTGACTGTTCACTCTAGGGAATTTACTAAGCTTCACCTTTTAAATTACCTGTGAGCTTCTCTTTTGCAGCGGTGTACTAGTCACTGTCTTTTAGTAGAACTTCTTCAAGAACTATTTACAAGAGAGTCTGAGAGTCTCAGCATCCTCCATAAGCGTGCAAAAAGGATAGGGGTAGGGACAGAGGGAAGGATAGAATAGGAGAAGCGCAAGCTGGGAGGGAACGATAAATAGGCAAGCTGACAGCTCCTCAGCGCAACAACTGTAGTCTTACTGTAGGTCTGTAGTTGAAGTGGCTCAGAGTTTGTAGAAGATTACGCCCGGGCTCTCTCCTGACGCAGTTCTGACAGACTCCTCACCAATTCCGGCATTGGTGCTTGAGACGGACGTGGCGGTCTGGAAACTTCGTGTTGAAGAATTTCTTGACAGCTTCAGAGGTGCGCTACCACCAAGTCAGAGAAGAAGGCAGCACCCAAAATACTCTCTGAGGAAAGATACTCGCTTCCTATCTAGAAGCAGTAAGGAACGAACTCAAAATTATTCCTCCCGCTAATAATATTTAGCGGAGGAACAAACTCAGGCTGGCTTCTCAGGAAAAACGTTAGTTGAAGTGCGCAGCAAACAGCGCTCGCTCTCCCCTCGAACACTATGTGGCATAGAATGGCAACTGGTTCCTTTACTGTCCATAATGGCGGCCATCTTAGGAGAAGTCGCATTACTAGTTACAGTAATGCCACACATTTACTGTAATGGGTTTAATGCTCACTCGTGGCCGCTTGCACCCTACCCGACTCACTATTGACGCCACGACATGACTCCTGACAGATGCATAAGCTGATCAATCATCACTTGACCCTTGACCCTTAAAAGTAACAGGAGGAAAATCATATAACTACTTGGGCACATGCCTCTCGGCAAATGGTGGGCCTGAAACACACCTGAGTCACCTCAAAGACAAGGTTGCACTAATTACCACCAGGCTCTGCCAACTTAACACTGCCCTTGAAAGTGCCACCTCAGCACCAATATGAAAAGTGCTTAGGGTAGTACTACCATCTGTCATTACTTATAGTAGCAAAGCCTTCCCAGGAAAACTTATTAAAAAATATGTCAGTCAGTCAGTCAGTCAAGTATGCTTTATTCGAGGTAAAAAAACTAATAAAAGCAGAGCACATATAAGACCTTACATTCATAACAATAATATTAAAAACCTATTTACAATCACAGAAAAGTTAAAAAATAAAGCTTCAAGACTTCCATTTAAAATTCACTTTAGGACCACAAAGTTCATACAAAAGTACACCACCAATGTATTATCAGATTCTCAATAGCTAATTGGAAGGGCAGGAAAAGGACTACATTTCTCTGTACATTCTATTGTTGTACCAGGAAGGTTCTTCTAATTGCCCATGCCCAGCCTAGGTATTTCGCAACAGCCACAGCAATAGTGGGGAAAGAACTAGTACATATTATTTTAAGGGCCACAACACTATCCCTTGTGCCAAGCTGTTTACACATGGCCCTCAACCAGACACGTCGGGGTAGACAGTAGGCCGCACATACAAACAGTAGATGGGCAATGGTCTCTATGCAGACTTTACAAGATGGAAAAAAATAGGAGTTACCTTCAGCCCATCTCCCAGTTAGCGATCTAATAGGAATGGACCCCACCCTGAGCTGGAAGTATAGCTTCCTTTCCTGGGGCTTGGTTATAATGTCCCAGTAAAGCTCGAGGGAAGGGCAAGATTTCCATTCAAGATACTGGCCCTCCAAAGTGGAAGCGTCAGCATCATTCCAATTCCTATGGTTTACTATTTCCCAGTACTTTGCTTTTATAATTTCTTTAGCCGGAAACTGCACCTCCTCTGGTTTCTCCCAAAGCTCATTCAAACCCAAAGACCCCAAAGATCTACGCAAATCCCCTAACCAACCTATCTTATGAAATTTATCCCGGTTGATTACATCCAGGAAGCCCCTTGCGTAATGTGCGAGTTCAGGAGTGAACCAGATGCGACGCCAGTATAGAATGGGTCGCACTCTGGCCATATCAGATATGGCTTTCCTGCCCAACTCGCAACGTAGCGGCTTCAAGGGTGTACTTTTAGGTAATGCGGTAAGGCTTCGGAGGAACTTGTTTTCTGTGAGTGTTAGTGGTACCAGGTTGTCATACCCCCAAAGCTCAGCGCCGTATAGCACAGAGCTAACTGCTTTGGCCTCATATACCTGGAGTGCTGGCTTGATTGGTCTAGTCAATGATTTTTTATGCTCAGCACTTATAACACCTGTGTTTTGGCGGAATTTAAGGGCTGCCAATTCCATGTGTTTCTTCCACTTAGCACCCTTGACTATATGGACTCCCAGGTAGACGAAGTCTGATATTATTTCCACCTTCTGGCCATCCAAGAAGAAGTTCTCTCTGAAGCTGGGATGAGTGTTAAAAGCACAAGCTTTGTTTTTGCCACATTTACTTCGAGGCCGTGATCCCTGCAAAAGTCCTCAAAAATGTTCAGGGCACGCTGAAGGCCACTAGGGGTTTTAGATACTATCAATGTGTCGTCTGCAAAAAGTAATATTGGGGTTTTCAAACCATCCAAGACTGGAGCATCGACAGACACAGACAGCATGCGCTCCACAACACCATTAATGTATAGGGAAAAAAGTGTTGGCGCCATGGCACAGCCTTGACGTACCCCTCTTTCCACTGGGAACTCCTCAGTTACCCGGCCATGCCTACCCCACTGGATCTTTGCATATTTGGCCTCGTGTAATCTCATGACCAGAGATAGAATATCAGCTGGCATACCCATCTCACTTAGGACTTTCCATAGCAAGGAGCGGGGGACTAAATCGAAAGCTGCACGCAGATCAATGAAAGCTGCGCACAGGCTTCCCTTCTCCAGCTGTACTGTTTTCCAATGTAGCAAAGTAAACCTAAAGATCTGGTCTATTGTGCTGGTCAATTTTAGAAATACGGCTTGGTAGGGAGATAGTACATTAGATTCTTCCACCCAGTTCATGATCTTTGTTAGGGTCATTTTTCCTAAAACCTCTGGACCGTATCTATTAGGCTGATGGCCTGTAATTCCCCGGTATAGTTGTATCTCCCTTTTTAAATACGGGTATTATTACTGCCCCCAGCCATGATTTTGGGACTGGTGTCCCTAAACCTACCACGTTCGCCAGGTTCAAGATATTCTTCCCCCAACAAGTTTTTTTGTGTAGAAAGACATCAGCGGGCACCCCGTCTGGACCCAGGGCTTTGCCCTGCACCACTGAATCTAGGGCCATTACTACATCAGTTTTTAAAAAAGGCGGTATTTTAAAAACTGTAGTTGCCACAGGTTCTCCCAAGATGTCCTCTGGGCGACATTTATATTGGGGCCCAAAGTAGTCCAACCAGCTACTCTGTGAGACATAGTTTGAGGGTGGTTCAGGGATGCCACCTTTCCCCCACTTGACTATATTCCAGAATAGTCTGGAATCTTTGGCTGAACTGGCGGCCTTAAGATCTAACCAATGCTGCTCATCCCAGTCCTTCTTAGCCTGGAGAACACTGGCCTTATACACCCGCCTCGCCTCCCTCACAGCAGCTGGAACTTTACTCTTAATAGCCATCCCCAGTGACCCTCTTGCTGCCCTACACTGGGCGTTATACCACCCTGCTTGGTATGGGGGAGTTTTCTTGCCAGGTTGCACCCGTACTGCCCTATAGAAGTGACCTTTTATTAGGCTAAAGAATGCACAGTGGAGGTTGGTGATCTCATCCATTTCTATACCTCCCTCCGTTCCCATCTTCAACATAGCTTCTAAGGCAACGGTGGTGGTCTCCAGTTCCTTGTTAATGCTTTCCAAAGCCTCTTGGTTCACCACTACTTTGGGCCACTTTACTCTTCTCATGTCGTTCGTTGGAACGATCTCTGGTATCCCCTCTTCTATATTGTTTGGGCCCTCCACCACCCCACCCCATAATTTGTGGGTGATACATAGGGGATTATGGTCACTCTCCTGCCTACAGACCACCCTCATGTCAGTCATTAGGTGCCAGATCGCCAAGTTACAGATGACATAATCAATTCGACTTTGCCATCGTCCATTGTCAAATGTGTTAGCCCCTTGTCCATAACTTACTGACCTTCCATTCAGAGCTCTTACCCCCCTTTCAATACATAAGGCATTCATCTGGATTACTTCAGCTGACCATCTACTCACAGGATTTAAACCCAGCTTGGGAATCCCCCACTCTATGTCTGCCTCCTCTCCGGGATGCCAGTCTTCTATAGAGAGAGGCTCAAAGGTCATATTCATGTCCCCTGCAATTAACATATTGTTGGCACTTGGTTGGGCTTCAATCAGCTGGTCCAGTACTACTAAAACTGGAGATTTCCCCCCGTTTGAACCTCTTCTATACAAATTATAAATGTCTAGTGGTTCCCCCTTGGTCACATTTAATCTTATGTGCTGGATGCCATTATTACCTGTGAAGAGTTCTACTATTTTTTCAAATAGTGCCTGTCGAGCCCAAATCGTCAATCCACCTTTTGGTCTGCCCTTTGGGCCCTTCACAGCAGGAACAAAAAAGTTGAGGAAACCCAAGAGAAACAGGGGCTCACAGGCCCATGTCTCTTGGAAGATGCATACATCATGGCCATTTATGAATGATACCCATTCTGGTGAATGCAGTCTGGGGCCCAATCCCGCGATGTTCCATGAGACTATGCTACCAACCCTGCCACTGGGTTTATACCCTAATGTTAAGATAGTTAATGGAGGGTTCGCTGGGCTGCCTATGCTCAGGGAAATGCTATCTACTGTTGTCTCCTTGCTAGTTATTCCAGGTTCCCTCCCACCTCCAGGGCTATCTAGATCAATCACTGTCATAGGGTAGGAGCCTACCAGACCCAAATGTTCACTTCCTTTAGCCCCACTACGTGTTTCCAGGGGATAAGCGATTTTAGGAAAATGTGTGGGGGATTCTAAAGTAGTAGTACTCGGCTGACCATTAGACACAAGGACAACGGGAGAGTTTTCAGTATCAGTGATATCCGGAGCTGTCTCTAACATAGCTGCAGAAAGCACCGCCCAATCGCTTCCTCCCTTGCATACATCTCGGTGCAGTCAATCCATCTCTTCAAGACAACTATACCTATTGGAATGCAAATAGTTACTCTGCATTGGTGTGTCCTGACGTGTGGGCCTATACCTAGTACCATCAATGGCAAATCCCACCCTTGTCCAACCATCATTGACCCTAGGATGCAAATTATGGTTTCTAGGCAGATAAAAAAAGGACAATGGTAGCAGTTGGATAGTAGTATTTCCCAAACTGCCAGCCAGTTGCTGATGTGAGGAGCAATCTGAGAATCTCTAAAAGTTACCAGAATACAATCTCCCTTGATCTCCTTTCTTGTATGTCCCACCCAAGGAACCAGCCTGACCATTAGTATTTCCCCTCTCAAGTTTGGCCGCAAAGGCCTATGGATATTTAACCAGCTAATCACCTTGTTTTTTAAGGAATCAAAGGGTTCTGGTACAGAGCTAGAGAGTTCCGGTACTCCGGCCAAGATTACTGTGTGGTCTGCCACCTCTGAAGGAAGGTTAACTATATGTAATCGATTTAAGGTGGGGACGTTCTGGGCGGAACGTTCACCGTTCTTAGTTTGCGTTTTTTCTTGCCTTGGTCGGATTGTTGTCACAGGTAACTTTAATTTCCGCACTAAGGGCACTGGTGAAACTTGCCTCAGAAGGGGCACGGGGGCAGGGGTAGGTGGACTAACTATAGGTACTGTTATTGTCGTAGGTGATTTAGAAAGTCCTGTAGCTGGGATGGTAGCTAGATTAGAGTGAGAAGAACTAACCACATTCGTTATGGTTGCACCAAAGCTATTACCCAAAGTTCTTACTTGTTCCTTTATACCCCAGTGACATTTTCAATTGCTTGCAGTCTAGTGTCAATACAACCAAGTTGCACAAAAATGGGTTCTAGAAGCTTCTGCAAAACATTGGCAATAAGTGATATAGACTGATCCCCCCCTCCACAGGACCCCTCACCAAAAATGAATGGACCAGCCCCCCCTGACATCGGCAATTAGGAAGGCTGTATTGGAGTCACAGTTTCGTTAACAGTCATGAGAGAAGGGGGTTCCATTATATCAGGGATGTTAACAACAATGCTAGAGACATGGACCAATTTGGCCCTTTTAACCGCCTTGGATTGTCTAGTTCTTTTCCTTTTGGGAATAGCACCTTCACGAAGGCCCCGTACATGAGATAGGTTTGGTTCGTTCCCCTCACTCTGAATCAGGGCTGGATCAGATAATGAAGAGGGGGTGACTTCAAGTGCAGACTGGTGAGAGTCACGATGGGAAATTGAGGAAGACCTTAACTGTTGTAGAACAGACTCAATTGTTTGATCAATACTATCCAAAAGGGATAGATGAGAAACATCCAGTATCTCCGGGGATGTGGTATTTAAAATTAATGTTGTGGGGTGGCTAGTGCTTTCAATACCATCAGCTAACTGTCTTTCTAAGGCCGACAGTTCATTATTTACTGCAGTGTTAGCTCTGATAAGAAAGCTATCCAAAGTACCTGTAGCCATGATGGACGTAGCCGTAGCTTTACTCCTTGTCTCCCTTGATGTCATGGTAGATTAATCCTGGCATGTCTGGATCACCGGCGAGATGGAACACTCAGATACTGAGTGTGCTATTCCAATAAAGGAGGACCCAGAGGGGTGGCCCGGTCCGGTCTCTCCCGGGCTCAAACGGGCTACAACGGGCCCGCCCTTGAACCGGGCTTCGCCCGGCGCCGTCCCGCGACGCGCGTCAGGGGGCGTGGTCTTAAAGCCGATGAGCGGTCGGAGCCCCTGGGAGGCGGGATCGGGCGGGAAGAGTCTCCAGGTGCGGCTGGTGAGAACGCCGCAATCACTCCTGGGACTCTCAGTCCCACTCCGTCTGTTTGCGCCCAAAATGCTGGTCCAATGCTGCCCAGGGAGACAACCAAACACCACTGTCCTTGCCACACAACGCCACATAACTACGAGCGGCTCCCGCGAAGCGGGGGCCGCGAGTCGTGGTTAAGAGCACCTGGGAGGCGGGATCAGGCGGGAAGAGTCTCCAAGTGCGGCTGCTGAGAATGCCGGAATCACTTCTGGGACTCGCAGTCCCACTCCGTCTGTTTGCACCCAAAATGCTGGTCCAATGCTGCCCAGGGAGACAACCAAACACCACTGTCCTTGCCACACAACGCCACACAACTACGAGCGGCTCCCGCGAAGCGGGGGCAGCGAGTCGGGGTTAAAAGCACCTGGGAGGCGGGATTGGGCGGGAAGAGTCTCCAGGTGCGGCTGGTGAGAACGCCGCAATCACTCCTGGGACTCGCAGTCCCACTCCGTCTGTTTGCGCCTAAAATGCTGGTCCAATGCTGCCCAGGGAGACAACCAAACACCACTGTCCTTGCCACACAACGCCACACAACTACGAGCTGCTCCCGCGAAGCGGGGGCTGCGATTTGGGGTTAAGAGCACCTGGGAGGCGGGATCGGGCGGGAAGAGACTCCAGGTGCGGCTGGTGAGAACGCCGCAATCACTCCTGGGACTCTTAGTCCCACTCCGTCTCTTTGCGCCCAAAATGCTGGTCCAATGCTGCCTAGGGAGATAACCAAACACCACTGTCCTTGCCACACAACGCCACACAACTACGAGCGTCTCCGGCGAAGCGGGCGACGCGAGTTGTGGTTAAGAGCACCTGGGAGGCGGGATCGGGCGGGAAGAGTCTCCAGGTGCGGCTGGTGAGAACACCGCAATCACTCCTGGGACTCGCAGTCCCACTCTGCCTGTTTGCACCCAAAAGGCTGGTCCAATGCTGCCCAGGGAGACAACCAAACACCACTGTCCTTGCCACACAACGCCACACAACTACAACCAGCTCCCGCAAAGCGGGGGCCGCGAGTCGTGGTTAAGAGCACCTGGGAGGCGGGATCGGGCGGGAAGAGTCTCCAGGTGCGGCTGGTGAGAACGCCGCAATCACTCCTGAGACTCGCAGTCCTACTTTGTCTGTTTGCGCCCAAAATGCTGGTCCAATGCTGCCCAAGGAGACAACCAAACACCACTGTCCTTGCCACACAACGCCACACAACTACGAGCGGCTCCCGTGAAGCGGGGGCCGCGAGTCGTGGTTAAGAGCACCTGGGAGGCGGGATTGGGCAGGAAGAGTCTCCAGGTGCGGCTGGTGAGAACGCCGCAATCACTCCTGGGACTCGCAGTCCCACTCCGTCTGTTTGCGCCCAAAATGCTGGTCCAATGCTGCCCAGGGAGACAACCAAACACCACTGTCCTTGCCACACAATGCCACACAACTACGAGCGGCAATATGTAAAAACTACATCTCAATGTCTTAGAAGAGAGTGTTTAGGCTGCCACATTACACCAGGGGAGCTTTGACAAGAATTGAATTTGGTTTAGCGGGTCTGAAATGGATCATTATGAGGCCTCTTCTAAAATACTAGCACAGATGCATTTTGGGTATGCATTTTACATTGAAGTTCATCCTTCAAAACATATTTAAACTAAAAACAGTACTTGGTCCACCTATTTAATGACAGCAGCAGATACCCTTCAAATAGACTTGACCGTACTAAATGCTCCATAGCTTACGTACACAACAGTGAAAAGTATATTGAAAAAAACAGACAAAACTCCTCTTGAAGACTACAGATGTGGAAAACATCAAGTCTACTCCACTTTCAAAGGCCCGGGCAACCTCGTACGGCAATGACTGCCACATCAGCCAGCAGCCACAGCCATATCTACAATGCACAGTCGGGAAAGCCTGCCTCACCCAAATTTTGTCTGCAAGGATGATGCTATTTCAAATCTACGATTTTAATCCAAACTGGTCATCACTCCCCAAAATTGTTAAGTGCAGGCTGTGCTGCTACAACCTTGAAACTTTTCCACATTTACGCTGTTGCTTCCTGTCGCTGCTTCACTCTAGGCGGTCAATGCTAAAGCCACTTTTTTTAACCCAAGGCATAGGAACTTGCAATGATGCTACAAATTGGGTTTTCAGCTCCATGGCCTCTTCAGAACTGGCAAGAATAGGCAAATATTTTAAAGTGTTGCAGGATCTTTTTCGAAAAAATAAAGAAACAACAAAGCCCAGCAACGACTGACAATATGCACTTTGCTTACCTGTAATTGATTCTAAACAACTATATTGCCTTCTATTTAATGATTGCAGATTTTAAACCATGTATTTTTATCCTCTGATATCACATGCGGCTCAATGTCGGATGGTTCTACAAAGACTTATCCATTTAATGTACTGTACACTATGGTTTCTTTGGAATCAATTTCAGACTGCCGGACTGCCAGTAAGTCAATATAGTAGATCTTGAATTTTGTGTCCTATTCTCACTTATACATCCGTTTATGTCACCTGGTACATTAATGATCCATCCATTGTTTCCTGCCCTTTGCAGAATATGATTTTAACTCTCTTCTAAATGTTTCATATTGTCAAGGTTTTAATTAACCATACAATAAAATGTCTTGAACTGAACTGTTCAACACTTCAGTGTCCTGTGTTTAGCATATTGCATAAAGCTACTTGTGCAAGAATTTCTCAAACAATATGTAGTCGGAGACATAATAGTCAACTATCAATGAATTGTCATTAATTTAATTAGTTCCTACAGAGCCTAGAAGCAGCTCAGGAAATATTCAACGTGCTTGTTTA
This sequence comes from Lissotriton vulgaris, assembly GCF_964263255.1. Lineage (NCBI taxonomy): Eukaryota > Metazoa > Chordata > Amphibia > Caudata > Salamandridae > Lissotriton > Lissotriton vulgaris. The sequence continues at coordinate 1,208,027,559 of NC_141695.1, forward strand.
GCCCTCATACAGGAGGTGCTAAAAGGTTGGAACTCAACCTACTACCCACTATAACACCTGTTTGAGCAGTGCAGTGCAAGTCTATCAATCATAATGTAATTCAGAGAGGGAATGTTAGTATTTAAAAAAAAGGAAAGGATGAGGAAAACACAAATTCATACAGGCCTATAAGTCTTTTAAACACAGATTATAAACTTTTTACGAAACTTTTTGCGAATCGGCTGAATAAAATAGTAGGGACTCTTATAGGTGCAGATCAGTGCGGTTTTATAGCAGGAAGACACCTCCACACCAATACAAAATGTTTACTGGAGGCGCTGGACTATTTTTCGACTACTAAGGTGGAAGCACAGATCTGGCTTTTAGATGCCGAAAAGGCTTTTGATCTAGTATCATGGGACTGTCTTTTTGCGGTTTTGCACAGTTTCAATTTTCCGACCGATTTTATTTTCCTCCTGAAACAATTATATGAGAATTCTAAAGCACAGATTATTATCAATAATACAAATGTTGGGACTTGTAAAACTAATAGAGGCACGAGTCAAGGCTGGCCCTTGTCGCCAATTTTATTCTCTTTATTTATTGAACCACTGGAGATAGCAATCAGGGGGAAAATGACCGACACAGTACCCGTAGCCGGCATGACAAATATAAAACTATATGCCGATGACATTGTCCTTTTTTTAAATTCAAAGCCTGCAAGTCAAGTAGAAATTTTAAAAATCTTTTCTGACTTTCAGAAGTTAGGGGGGTATAGAATAAATGTTACCAAAATGGAAATCATTTTAGTTAACTGCATGGTAGACACTTTGGGCCATATGTATCAACAAACTGTTTTGCATTTCCTAAATAGCGATTTTTAAGGATTCGCTATTTAGGAATTGTAAAATGGTATGTATGAAAATAATCACTATTTTTTAGCGATTCCTTAATCTTCCTTAATTGCAAAATCGCATTTTGCGAATTCGCAATTAAGGAATAATTCCCAATGCATTCCTATGGGCCAGGAGGCCCATAGGAATGATTGCGAAATAATTCTCAAATTGCGATTTCGCAATTTGCAATTTGAGAATTATTGCAAGGGTGCAGGGGTGTCTCAAAGACACCCTGCTGCACCCCTGAAATGTACATGTGTGTGCATATGGCGCACATACATGCCCTATGGGCATGTGTGTGCATCACATGCCACCTTAAAAAATTGCCAAAATATGCATATTTTGAAGAATTCGCAAGTTACCTTCAACTAAAAGTTGGAGGTAATTTGCAAATTCTTAACCATAATTCGCTAGCCAAAAATGCTACATACATAGCATTTAAGGAATCGCAATATTGCGATTCCCTAAATGCTATGGCAAAATAAGGAATCGCACAACTTTGCAATTCCTTATTTTGGGAATGTTTCATACATCCCAAAACATGCAAAACGGCCGTTTGCGAGTCGCAAAGGCCGAAATTCTGCAAATTTCTGCCTTTGCGATTCAAAAACGGGTTGATATATATTGCCCTACATCATCAGAATTTAGAACGATTTTTAATACTAACCCTAAGAGATGTTTGGGAATATCTATCTCTGAAAGTTTGGAAGACCTATATACGTTAAACTATATACCCTTGTTAAAAAGGATTGGTTCAAAACTAGATCGCTGGAATCAACTACCATTATCAATAATGGGACGTGTTGCCCTTATTCGTATGTCTATCCTACCACTGTTTAATTTTCTCTTTAGTGCAGCCCCATGTCCAATTCAGGTTTCGTTTTTAAAAAAAGTGGATGCCATGTTCTCCTCTTTTCTTCTAAAATTCCGAGACTAGCACTTAGCACTTTGTACCTCCCGTCCACACAAGGAGGGCTGTCTCTACCAAATATTAGAGATTATTATTTTGCCACTTTTGCACATCACAGTTTTAGTTTTTTTTTTTAGAAGATTATGAAGCAGACAATTTTTTTTATGAGAAAGATGTTGTCGGAATCTAAAATCTTTGATCCAGTAAGAATCAGGAAATGCCCAAAGAAGGTACGTTATAAGTCTTTACAGTGGTTATTTAAACAGAGAACTCAGCTTCTGTAACATTATGATATTTTTGGAATAAGTAGCTCGACTAATTTATTTAATTTAAACTTTGGGGTGAGGGGCTGTCTGGATAAAAACATTGTGCAACTTTGGAAGGAAAACGGCTTTGAGATAATCGAGGATTTTCTTTTAGGTAATAGATGGAAATCTTGGGAGGAAATTACTGGGGAGATTCACCTGTTGAATACAATTTTGAAATGGTCCTTTATTGCTCTTCATGCGGAGTTCAGAGAGCTAGATATGTGTAATTTATTTCATAAAACTGCCATAACGGAAGCACTGAATACTTAGACGCAAAGGAAAATCAGTGTCTGGATAAAAAATCTCAAGGATGATTATTCAATTGTATTATATAATAAGGCTAGAGATAGGTGGAAAAAGAGGGAAGACATTAAAATTAACAAACTTACTTGGGATAAAGTTAATAAATTTAACAAATGTATTTTTCGAGGAGCCAACTTTAAGCGAATGCAATTTTATAGCAAATGGTTCATTTGCAGAACGCCCTCGTTTCTCCATAGTATATATCCCCAAGTTGAGGATAAGTGCTTCGGCTGTGAAGAAAAGGGCACTTGGAAACACATAGTCTTGGAGTGTTCCAAAATACAGGAGCTCTGGAAGGAAATAGGAAAATACCTTAGTAATTTGATCAAAGTCAATATCACTTTTGATGAACTAACTTCAGTCTCCTTGCACTCAACTCCCCACGATGAATCCTTGTTTATAGCATAATTGGTAGCAAAATCGCTTATTTTGCAGTGTTGGAAATCAGAAATAGTACCAACCTGTGACATGGAGCATAGAGAGGATGTGGGGAACCCAAAGGACTGGTGGCTCACTGAACATGATTCCCCTCCTTCCCCTCAGGACGATTGGTCGCCGTGGACAGCTGATTCGGACTCCAACAAAAATGAGGAGTGTTCCTTTAACTGGACGTCGACGGAAGAAGAGGACACGCCCATCCGTGACGTTAGCCTCGCACGATTGGTAAAAGGCCATGAAGGACAAGGCACGGCGTGTGACAACACCCCGGAAGAAGGGGAAGGAAGCTGGAGACGCGAGGACGAGAGCGGAGAGACAAGCCCGGTGCAGAGTGACAACGTCGGAGAAAGAAAGCCAGGAGGCCAACGTTTCCACAAATCCCCGTGCCACACTCCGAAGGGAGGAGTGTGGCTCAAGCAGGTACGGGAACGTTTAGCGGGCTGGGTCGGGAGGCGGGATACTACGTAGCTTAATAGCACCCGGCGTCCTGCTTGTTACACTGTTCTCCCTCCCGTTGCACTTTCACAAACCCTAGAGTACACTGTGAATAGCATGTGAGCACGAGCAGCGGTGTCCTCACCCCTTGGGCCCTTGGTGTAAGACGTTATCAGAAAACGAGTTCTGACGGTCCCTTTTCTCTCCCATTACCCCGAGGTAAAACAACGGGATATCCAACATCGTGGAAACCGAAGAGGAAGAGACCGAGTCCCTTGAAGTGGGCCCCATTGTAGTTACACAACTAAGACTCTCTGCACGAACTAGAAAAACTGTAAAGAAAATAAAACCGTATCCAAAGATAAGAAGTGTAAGGTCTCTCACTCGCCCCACGCCACACAACCCTAAATGCATGGAAAGTAAAATTAGCTAGGATTCAGGGAAGGGAAAGAAAGTACGCATTGAGATCAGGAGCCCTTAAAAAATATGATAAATACTGGAGCATGTTCGAATGTTAGATTTATTATACTGACATTGATTTTTAATCTCTCTCTTAGTCTGTTTTATTGTCATTACATTGCACTATGCACATTGCACTTTTTGCTGTATTCTAAATCTGAATATGACGTTGTATTTAAATGAAGTTACTTGGTTTGTGTATCGAATTCTATTCATATTGCAATAGGCACTTTATTAATTTTATTGTTTAAAAATGCCATGTAATGTTTATCTATTGTCTATGAACTCTCAATAAGAATTTATTTTTAAAACGAAAAAAAAAGAGCGGTAAGAGATAGAATGGCACACACTTCAAATGGACATTGAATTTCAGCACGTAGGTTGCCAAAAAGAGGGAAGAAAGTGAATCAAGAGAGGAATAGCATGATGAATTGTTTTACGGTAATGTGGTTAAAGTTACATATTTCATGCAGAGACAGGTACATTGTTGGCACATTAAATAAACATTTGCAATGAAAAAAAAAAACCAAGAGAGGGAATGCAATTGCCAAAGCCATGACATGCCAAAGCGCTTCTTGGCACCTTGTGTCCCTTCTCCCCCCTCCCTTTACCTCCGGACCGGCTCTCGGCTGAGTGTAGACGCCGAGGGCAGGGTCTCCGGTTTCGACGGCCATATTGGGTTGGGCTGGGCTGGTGACACGCTCTGACAGTGCTACAAAAACGGACGGTGATGACTCCGCGCAGCGGACGCGTACAGCGGACGCGCCGGACCTGCGCCGGAGTCGTGCCAGAGTCCTGCCCGTCTGCGCTCGTCCGCGCTCGATCGGGCTCAGGGACTAGGCACTCTGGTAGGCGTTTGTCTTACTCTGCAAATGACCTCCTATTATTGGACTCCGGTGGGCATACCGTAAATTCCGTAACGTTGTCCATCCTAAAGGAATTCAACATCTTACGTTTTCCTAGTTGTAGGGACACTCTCCAACTACCTCCTTTAAAACTTGCCAGCCTAAATACTAGGTCACTTCAGAAACATCACCTGGAAATATTCACTCTCTTACAAGATGAGACCATCGACATATTGACCCTTACGGAAACATGGTTAGGTGAAAACTCCTCCCCCGACATCATAGCTGCTCTCCCGAGTGGATATGATATGATCTGGCATAATCGTCCGGACGAGGTTCGAGGTGGAGGCGTAGCAATTATCTTTAAAAAACAGCTAACAGTGGCCAAAGTCCTAGCTGAAACTATAAACTCTGTAGATCTACTTGGAGTAAAAATCACCCTGAATAATTCTTGTATTATCATTCTTACTGTCTATTGTCCACCACAATGTACCTCAGTATTCAATGAACTCTTTTCCCCTATTGTATCGGATATATGTACACGATACAAGAAAATCTTGGTGACAGGTGATTTTAACGTCCATTGGGACAGACCAGACAAAGATCTACCAACACGTCAGTTACAGACCTCCATGAACGCATTAGGCTTTGAACAACTAGTGGAAGCCCCAACTCACATAAAGGGCCACACCCTCGAGCTAATCTGGACCTCTATTCCAGAGGTGGCCCTCATGAGCATTGTACCATGTATCTGGTCCGACCACCATCTACTCCTGTGTGACGTTCCACAGGATAGTCCTCAGGTCAAACTCCTGTTAAAAACTAAAAAAGTGCGTCAGTGGAAAAAAGTTGACTCGGTAACCCTAACCGATGCCCTTTCCAAATATTTACAACAGTCAACGAGTCCACATGACAATTCAGATCTAGACCAAAATTACAACACCATAGTGGTGAGTCTTAGACAATCTATCGACCAGATAGCCCCGGAAAAGATACAGTAAATAAAGGGGGCGGAGAAAGGAGCCCCTTGGTTTACCCCGATCTTGAGGGATCAAAAAAGAGCTTTGCCATCTTGAGAGACGCTGGAGGAAGTCTAAAGACGATACAGACCGTGAACTTTATAAAACATCTCTGAAGGAATATAAAAAACTTATTATATCAACAAAAGGGGACTATTACGAATCCCGCATAAAAAATGCAGTTAATGTCCAGAAAGAAACCTTCAAAATTTTAAAAGAATTAAGTAAGAAGGATGAAAGGGTAGATACAGTGATAGATTGTAACACCTTCCAAGGCTACTTCCTTGAGAAAGTGGCAACCATTCTGTCAGATATTAAGAAGGATATCCCTAATATGCCTACTATTTCACAGGCCCACCAAACCCCTCCGAACTTCACCATCTCTAGATTTCCAAGTATAGATTCTACAACTCTAAGACAGCTTGCCATCTCAACCAAGTCAGGCTCCCCCGCAGACCCTTGCCCCCGGGGAATTTTTCAGTTGGCGCTCCCCGTTCTGGAGGACCAGATTCTAGGCCTCTTAAACAACTCACTAGACACAGGCCTATTACCAAATAGTTTTAAAGAGGCATGCGTCAAAACCTTGATAAAAAAAACAGGGGCTGATCCGACATGCTTGAAAAATTACAGGCCAATATCCCAGCTGCCTTTCCTGTCCAAGATTTTAGAACTGAAAATTGCAAAAAACACAGTTGATGGACAGAATGTAGAACAATGTCATACATTCACCCCAGGATAAGGATCTGGGCCTAAATCCATCGTTTTTTTGCACTCCACACCACCCTGGGTTAGACACTGGCTATATGCAAATCAGCTCTGACCCAGTGCCTCATGGGAAAAGTCCAGTCCGATCTACCAAGCCATGTCTTTCCCAGACCGGAATCAAGCATCCAAGGACCGGTTTCTGGCTATCAGCCTTCATCAGCCTGGATAGCTTGACTCCAGTGGTGTGGAGAGCCTGGGACTCACGTCTGAGCATCCCCAGCACACTCGGGGTGAAAATTGCAAAAAACACAGTTGATGGACAGAATGTAGAACAATGTCATACATTCACCCCAGTACAAGGATCTGGGCCTAAATCCATCATTTTTTTGCACTCCACACCACCCTGGGTTAGACACTGGCTATATGCAAATCAGCTCTGACCCTGTGCCTCATGGGAAAAGTCCAGTCCGATCTACCAAGCCATGTCTTTCCCAGACTGGAATCAAGCATCCAAGGACGGGTTTCTGGCTATCAGCCTTCATCAGCCTGGATAGCTTGACTCCAGTGATGTGGAGAGCCTGGGACTCACGTCTGAGCATCCCCAGCACACTCGGGGTGAAAATTTCAAAAAACACAGTTGATGGACAGAATGTAGAACAATGTCATACATTCACCCCAGTACAAGGATCTGGGCCTAAATCCATTGTTTTTTGCACTCCACACCACCCTGGGTTAGACACTGGCTATATGCAAATCAGCTCTGACCCTGTGCCTCATGGGAACAGTCCAGTCCGATCTACCAAGCCATGTCTTTCCCAGACCAGAATCAAGCATCCAAGGACCGGTTTCTGGCTATCAGCCTTCATCAGCCTGGATAGCTTGACTCCAGTGGTGTGGAGAGCCTGGGACTCACGTCTGAGCATCCCCAGCACACTCGGGGTGAAAATTGCAAAAAACACAGTTGATGGACAGAATGTAGAACAATGTCATACATTCACCCCAGTACAAGGATCTGGGCCTAAATCCATCGTTTTTTTGCACTCCACACCACCCTGGGTTAGACACTGGCTATATGCAAATCAGCTCTGACCCTGTGCCTCATGGGAACAGTCCAGTCCGATCTACCAATCCATGTCTTTCCCAGACCGGAATCAAGCATCCAAGGACCGGTTTCTGGCTATCAGCCTTCATCAGCCTGGATAGCTTGACTCCAGTGGTGTGGAGAGCCTGGGACTCACGTCTGAGAATCCCCAGCACACTCGGGGTGAAAATTGCAAAAAACACAGTTGATGGACAGAATGTAGAACAATGTCATACATTCACCCCAGTACAAGGATCTGGGCCTAAATCCATCGTTTTTTTGCACTCCACACCACCCTGGGTTAGACACTGGCTATATGCAAATCAGCTCTGACCATGTGCCTCATGGGAACAGTCCAGTCCGATCTGTGGAGTGCAAAAAAACGATGGATTTAGGCCTAGATCCGTGTACTGGGGTGAATGTATGACATTGTTCTACATTCTGTCCATCAACTGTGTTTTTTGCAAGATTTAATAACAGCATGTGTTAAAATCACTGTCACCTTTCCTGGAGTCATACCATCTACTCCAGGAGTGGCAAGCGGGGTTTCGTGCCCATTATAGCACCGAGTTAGTAATGCTCTCGGTGCTGGATGAGCTTAGATGCATGGCTGACAGTAAAAAACCAATGGCCCTGATACTTTTAGATCTTTCAGCGGCGTTTGATACTGTCAGCCATGCCTTGCTCCTGGACAGGCTGGCTGTGTTTGGGATAAAAGACCAGGCCCTCCAATGGTTAAAATCTTTTTTATTAGGGAGGATTCAGAGGATCCAACTAGCAGACCGTGCCTCTGAGGTGGGTGTTCTGGAGTGTGGAGTCCCGCAAGGATCCGCACTCTCACCACTCCTGTTCAATCTCTACCTGCAGCCACTGATAGACTCTCTGGCGAACATGGGCTGTAAAGTCTTTAACTATGCCGATGATACTCAGCTGTTGCTGAGTATCGACAATACAACATCGGCTCAGTCCATGGCCCAGAAGATACTAAGGTTCACGGTGAGCTGGATGACGACGAATCTGCTAACAAATTAATCCAGATAAAACGGAGGTCCTAGTAGTTTCAACTGCCACCTCACCTTGGAATGATTTGTTCTGGCCTCAAGAGCTTGGACCGACTCCAAAGCCATGTCCCAGCGTAAAGAGCCTTGGTATTAAGATCGACCAGGAGCTCTCAATGACCAGCCAAGTATCTTCCGTCGTTGGAACTTGCACCAACTTGATTAGGCAGATGCGAAAGTTAGTTCCCTTACTTTCCATAAACATGCTCCGAACCATTGTCTCGGCAACAATAGTCTCCAGGATCGACTATGGGAATGCATTATATCTAGGTCTGCCAAAAAATCTGATTAACCGCCTGCAGGTCACCTTAAATGACGCAGCACGGTTAATTTTCAGACTACCCAGACAGACCCATGCTTCCCCATTATTGCACAGGCTACACTGGCTCCCCATAAAGCAAAGGGTAGAATTCAAAAGCCTGTGCATTGCCCATAAGGCAATTTATGGGCAGGCACTGCCTATATAAAAGAAAGGCTTGAAGTCTACAATCCCAAGCAAGCCTTAAGATCGTCCAACTCCCAATTGCTGTCATGTCCGCGTTTTAAAATGGCAACCAAAGGCGGGAGATCCTTTTCAATCCAAGCCCCACAAATGTGGAATAAGCTACCTGAGGCCCTTCGTAAAGAAACTAACCTCCTCCTTTTTAGGAAATCTTTGAAGACACTTCTATTCAGAGATGCCTTTGGATCTCTGTGAGCTAGGCCAATAATCCGAATCCCTGCTCACTTATCTTCTCCTTGTTGCTGTATCTGTCAGAAGCGCCTAGAGACCTGACGGTGATTTGGCGCTATACAAAATCCAGATAACAATTACAATGACAATGGAGGTGGATCAATGGGGGCTAGTGGCTAATTCAAATGCTACTTCTTTTTGAGATGATGACACAGGAAGTCGGGGAGGTGGAAAGAACATCGTACCAAGTGATTCTGTTGTTGCAGTGCTGCAGGACCATTTTGAGAAGGTGCATGAAACATTTACCAATGTCATTGAAATAGCAGCTGCTGTGTTGAAAAGCTGAATCTTTCACCTGAACACTAATTAAAGATCGCAAAACAGATTGTGTTGTCCTAAGAGTACATCTATGCCAAGATACTGGATCCACAGTGGACAATTTCCTTTATAGAATTAGATATTTCAATTCACAAGATATGGATTGTAAGGTATACAGCCTTTACAACGAAACTTTTACAACAAACCACCATTACAACGCAACTTTTACAACGCAAACCATTACAACGCATAGCGCTGGGGGGGCGCTCTAGGATAGGGAATAGGTTTAATGTACTATCCACGGGGACTGGAGTTGGAATAGTAAATTAAACTATTCACTATCCAGCCCCCAAAAGCATTATGCGTTGTAATGGTATGCGTTGTAAAACTTGCGATGTAAAGGTAGGCGTTGTAAAAGTATGCGTTGTAACGTCATACATCCGGATTGTAAGGAAAGTGGGTGATCTAGAAGAAGGACTCTAAATTGGGGGCCAGGGAAGAACTGAAGTGCTGCCTTAAATCTTCTGAGAAGGAGGTTCTGTTTGTTCCCAGCCAGAACAACAGCAAGCAACACGATCACTAGCTAGTGCAGTGAGGGCTGGGCCTTGTTGCGCACATTGTTATGTTAACATAGGCTTATTAGAAGTTTAAACGCCATTTTACCTTTTGCTGCTTTTTGCACACAACACTGCATATAACAGTTGTTGTAAGTTAGGTTGTGTGAATTATTTCACACAAAAATGGCTTGTTTTCAGCATCCCTAGACTTACATCGTGACCCTAGTCTGCACAGTGGTTGCTAAACCTCCAAGGTTATCATAACAAGGTAGCTGTTGTTCGGGCTGATCGACTCACATTTTAGACTAACCATACAAAAGCTGCATCCAACGGAGATTCTGGCGCCGTTAAAGCCTTCGCTCCGCTTAACGTTCCACGCTGGTGCAGAACGTTCTATTGCGCGGGCAGGACCGGAACGTACAGCAGACGTGTTCAGCACTAACAAGGTAGTCCATGCGACGTCCGCTGAACGGGCGCCGCTTTTAAAGAGTTAATATTGCACTGTAGGCATGATTTCAGACACTTGGAAGAATTCAGTTTCCAGAGAGACATAGAGCTTCAGCTGATCCTGATGTGATTCACACTTGCTGATCTTAGAGGTATGGGGTCCCCCACACAAGCCTAAGAGACCTTCTATATTTTATAAAACATAGTTCCTAGTAAAGGAGGGTGATACACTAGGCACTATAAGACCTGTTCTCACCATCATTGTAATATGATTTCTCCTTTTGTGTTTTATGGAATTGTAACAATGCTGATCATAGTATTTCTAATCATATGTCTGCTTATGTTAGCAAAGATACTGCATCTTAGAGCACGTTGTTAAAATAAATATTTTAACCTTTCCCATGTCTCTTTTTACTCCTGTTGTGGACTGGTATGAGAATAACAAATGAAAGAGTGTTCTTGATTCCCACCATTCCTGAGTATAATCTAAGTTGCATGTTCTGGGTTGTCTAATCATTGGTTCCTTTGCCATAGGATGAAAAGCTAGTGTGACACTGATGCTATTAGGGCTTCTAGGTACTGAGGTGAGTTTTATGGTCCACCACAATTCACTGAGGTCCTGGGTCTCTGTGCACAGTTCTGTGTAGGAGCAGAATCCCTGCAACATGGCGCACCCAACTTAGTGGTCTTATTTTGAGACTCTCAAGTAGTGTTTATATCAGTCCACGTCCCCCTCACGATTGTTTCCGGTTGACAGTGGTGACGGATAAACCTACTTATAGTTAAATAGGTCATTTCAAGCTTGATAAGTTAAAATGGTTACTATTGAGTTACTACCCAGTTGTGCTACTTTACTTGGTATTGTTTTTTATCTCTGCTGTGTCGTTATGGGTGAGGTTGAAATATCCCAGCATAGCCGGAGGTCGGTCCGCAACCATTCACAGACTTAGGCCGTCCCCTTGGAGGGCATGGCAGTTGTTTTTGTGGTGAGTGCTGACACGGAGTACCCAATTGAGCTTTTCTACTCATGGGTTAAATTTCCTGTGGTGAATGCAGATAGCAATATGTTTCATGTTTACACTCACACTGCCGTGCCTATGGAGTACACTTCATATAGGACACAGGAGATTCCAATTTCTGCTTCGCAGCACCGCGTTTGGTTTAATGGTGCCCTTCCCCACTCTTTAACGGCGGTTCAATTAGGTCCTTTGTCCATCCCAGGCACTTCTTGGCCATGTTTTGGCTTGATTTACCCCGCAATCCTGTGTCGCAGTGGCTCCCGTTGCTGAATTGAGGCCACTTTATTCCTCTGATGAAGCGGTTATAAGGGCCTTGGTTCAATATATATCCCGCAACATCAAGGGCGAGGCACCTGGTGTTGCGGCACATCCAGTTGGACTGGGCGGGATGAAGCTGAGTCCCGTCATGGTTAATGCAGTTAAAGGCAAGCATCCCCAGGATAAGGATGATATGCCTTTTTGGCTTGCTGAGAAATGTGACCAACTGGAGGCAGTGTTTCCTAATACGACTCCTTTGGAGAAACACAGGATTCTTACAATTAGTTTGCAGAAAGACTTAGTGCCCGAAGTGACTGATTGTAACACATGGGGTATGATTTTTGCGGCAGTCTATGCTAAGTGCTTCAGCACTCCGTCCATGGCTGTCCTGCCCTCTGTCATTAAGCATGTACAAGATGAGCACGGACCTGAGGCGGCTGTTGAATTGGGGATGAGACTCGTTGGAGTGTTTGATGTAGTTTCCGATCTGGTCCTTGCTAATGTCAAGGGTGATGCGGTGAGCTTTCAGATGTCTAATGTTTTGCGCGATGTCCCCGATGCCGAGAAACCCCATCAGTTACTGAAAAGTATTACGGCGGCTTAAAAGACCATTGGCCGAAATAGTTTAAGTGTTAAGTCTTTTGCTCAAACAACGCAAAAGTAAACTCAGGCGGCGAAGTCTCGCAAAGACAATCACCCCTTTGTTCCAAAGCAGAATTGGAATAAGAATAAAAAACTGGGGGAACAGCAACAGGGGTACCGTCCCGCTTCTCCAATACCTACGTCTAATGAGCGCACATATGAATAGCGCGACCGCGCTACTATTAAATCACCTGATCGTTTTCAGTTTCCTGATCAATGTTCTCCTTGCTCTTTGCAGGAAACATCGGTCTCAACCACCGGTGGCGGAAGCTGCGGCAGAGGACGGGGTGAAAAACAAGAGCAACCCCGCAAGACAGACTGTAAAGGTACGCAGGATGACTCTAAACGTCAAAGGCCCCAGGAAAAGAAAGCTGCTGCTTTAACAGCGAGATATGCCATGGATAGTGAGAACACAGCTTCGGAACCTGACATGGGCTCTGACGCTACTAGATAGTGTGGCGGAAATGAATAATTTGTGGGAAGCATTACGTCCACTTCGGAAGGTGACAGCAACTGACACGTCTGTTGTTGTTGAGACAGCTGACACCAGAGTGGCTCCCCCTGAAAGACTTCTTGAAATCGTCCTTTTAATTGAAGGTGCCATACAACGAACTGTATAAGGGGTATTTTGGGAGAATTTGACTACAACCTATGACATTTTGTTGGCGGAGGTCGATTGGCCCCCACTTTTTGTTTATGCCGCTAAGCAAAGGGAAGAGGTAATCCTCCCTAGTTTCATGCCCACTGTGCCGAAGGAGCAGGCTCTGCATTTTGCAGATGAATGGGCTAAGGTGCTTGCACCAGCTTTGTAACGTACTTACTGTGGCTGGGACAAATTTTCCTTCCAGCATGAGATACCATTGAGGTCTATGCCACACCCTCAACACCATTACCCCATACGGCGTGAGGTAAAACCTCCCCTGGCAGAGATCCTTGAACAATTGGAATATCAAGGTGTGATGGAAACATGTGTTTCTCCAATGAATAATCCTCTTTTTACTGTGACTAAGCCTCATGGCTCGTACTGTTTGGTATTGGATTACCGGCACTTAAATTCTCATTACCAGACCTGCGCGGTACAAAATACCCACAGTTCTGCCCTTGTGGATAGTCTCATGCATAAAAGGGTTAAGACCACCCTGGACATATCCAATGGATTTTTAGGCCCTAACCTGTTCTCTATTAGTAGTCAGTGGACAGCTTTTACCTGCAGTGGCAAACAACGCTAGTTCAGAAGATTGACTATGGGCTAAAAGAACATGTTGCGTTGACCGCATAATTTGTCAGTTTGCGGACTTCGGTTACAATTCAATTTTGCGAAAACTCACATTGCTGTTTACACAGTGTTGTTCCTGGGCTATGAGCTCAACAATTAAGGTCGAGATTCAGCACCTCACTTCATGTAGAAATGCGTGAAGCTGCGCGCTCTGACAACTCTGAAAAAGCTACACTCTTTGGTGTTTATTTGAAATTTCGGGTGTACTTACATTCCTGAATACGCCCAGTGTATCAAGCCTCTTTACGCTTTGGTACAACCTACTTTCTCCAAATCTTACTGGCTCCATGCTGCTTCAGCCATCGTGCAATCTTTGCAGGCTGATTTTCTGGAACCTAAATTCTTATTGATTCGTGATAACCACACCAACCTGGTGAGAAGAATCGTACCTGGGGCGGTGGGTTTCACGTACCTGAATTTTAATGAAGTTGACACAGTCCCTATCGCTGACAAGTCACACTTGTACACTTCGGCTGAGCTGCAGTTTTCCACTGTAGAAAAAGTTTTGACAACAGTGCAAATGGCGAATCTGAAGGAACGTGCACCGTCACAGGGAAAACACATTTTGGTTGTTACTCCGTATCCTGCCCTGGAGGCAGTGACGAAAGCCAGTGTACCGAATTCGAAGGCTTTGCACCCATGGTGGATACAATGGGCGATGTCCTTGACATCTCCGGATGTCACGTTCATTTTTGATCCCTCTTTGCAGACGCAGGAGTATTTGCAGTATGAATTTTTTCATCCGTCTCCTCTGACCGTGCGCCTGCTGGAGGATTTCCATTGTATCATTTACCCTGAAGGTTCGGGGCAACCAGCGACGGTTTCAATGCATGCGTATTCTTTGGCCTGTGCAATAGTGGTTGGTACTATGGTGAATGGAGAGTTCAAGTCCGATGTTGTACATAAACTGACATTAGGAGACTGTACCACCCAACTGGCAGAGATTTGTGCTCTGCTGCTTGCATTGGAGTACGTTGATTCCAGTGTGTCTATTCTTATCGTAAGCGACTCTTACTACTGTGTTCAGTCTTACAATACAATTTGTTCTTTTGGACTCAAAATGACTATCGTGATTCCAAAGGTAGCACTATAAAACATAAAATGATCTGGGTGCAAGTGGCTGAGCTTAAAGAATGGCTGCCACTCGTATTTGGTTGCAGCAGTTACCCGTTCCTAAAGTAAGATTGAAGAGGACATCTAGGCAGCTATTTCCGCAACAGAGAAGGGAAGTATTTACCCTAGAATTTTCTCTTCAAAGTACTCTAATCACTTAAGTCCTGATAAAGTTCCTTATGTGAGAATTAACAATGTTGGTGACAGATTGATTCCCAATGCGACAGCAGGTCCACACTGATTGCAGCCGCTCACGAGGGTATGGCCTCTGCACATGCCAGCGTCTCTGCCACTGTATCACTTATACAACAGCATTACTGTTGGTGCGGATTGTACAAAGAAACACGTGATTATGTCCTTTATTGTGCCATTTGCCAGCAGATTAAACCTTTCACTGCTGCACGCCCGCCCCAGACACAGTTGTATATATCTAATAAGCCACTTGGCTGTATTTACTTAGATCACTGCGGTCCTTTCTCCTCTGATACTGCGTATAAGTACATCTTAGTTGAAGTTGATTCTTGCACGCGGTGTGTGTTGCCCCAGAGGAGTGCTGATTCTCAAACTGTCATTAGGGATTTGCGTGTCTTTGTGGGAATTTTTACATGTGGTACTTTCCACTCAAAGCAGGGTCCAGCGTTCAAGGATGCCATGCGTTAATTGGGGGTCCAAGTCAAATTTTCGTCTCCATACTGGCCTGAGGGCAATAGTGTTGTGGAATGGATGAACCATGATTTAAAGCAATCCTTGACAGCTAGAGTTTTAGGTACAGGCTGGAACTAGCAAGCCCACCTCAATAGCATTCAACGTGCACTTAATAATCTCCCTACAAGGTCTCTGGGTGGGCAGACCCCATACGAAATGCTCTTTGGCATCAAAATGTTAGTTCTGGACCTTGAGGGTATAGACCAGGTGGTGTCTGCCGCTCCCTTTGACGTAGATGAGCATTGTGCTGTGTTCCAGAATCTACAAAAGCCCAGTGACAGTCTTGCAAAGGAACACTTGCCCTCCACATCTGATGCTGCATTGCAGATTCCGGTAGTTGGCTGGTTACCCCGAGTTTGTGAACTGGTCCGGGAGAAGGTTGAGAACAAGATGGAATTCGGGCCCTCGTATCGTGCTCCAGTTCCTGTGCCTGGCGTGCAGGGTACAAGAACAGTAATTTTACCTCCACTTCCTGGTCGAAAGGAAAACAGGTACATCTCCATTGACAATGTCAAACCACACAGAGTAGCCAATGCTTCTTAGTATGACACGTGCAGTCTCTTGTCCTGCGATGCTGAGAAACTCTTTTCTGGCGCCTGCACCTACCACCAGGCCTTATGTTGCCATTGAGATTAATACAGTTACAAATTCTTTATTGAATCCACCGGCTGGTGATCCTCTTGATGATACTGAGTACACTTATCCAACAGACTAATCTATGCCCGATTTACAGACCGGTGTGGATAATCAATCATGTTTTTCTTTTGACACTGACTCTGCAACATCAAAGTCTCCCTCAAAAGTTTCGATTTTTGCTGGTTGGTTTAAAAGACATTTTTAAATTCCCCCTTGGACTTACATTTGGCTGGTGCTTTTTTCAAAATTTTTATTTATGTCCATTAGATTCGTGGTGTATTTTTTCCGTCTTGTGAATGGACACTATGTTAAAGAAAGAACTACAATTAGACAAATTGATGGAACTTTGGCACCCCACTGCTCATCACACAGAATGAAGAGGGACCAGACTTTTGTGAATATCACTGCTTGGCCTGTCTTAGAAGGGATTGTATGGGATGCTGTAAAATTTCAGATACATGGTCCCTCAGAGGTTATGAATGTCTCTAATGTACTTTGTGTTTCAATGGGTGATGTGGTTAAACAAAATATACGCTCTAATGATTGGGACGTCCAAGCCTTAGAGGTTCTATTTTCTGATTTGAAATATTAGGCTGCGTTTGATGCTGAAGATTTGTACTTAGATTCTGCAAATTATTCTGACTTGTTTTGCTATCAACACTATGGCAATCATTTTCTGCACAAAGCAAACATATTTAGGAATGTGGTTAATACACACAATGGGAACATTGTCCCGCTCCTGTTGAAGGCAGCTCCAAAACTCTTTAAAAAAAGTTTTCTTACTTTACTGATTTTAATCAATCCAACCCTGATGCATTTTATTTTAAGATGAGAGAGTCCTCTTCTAAAGTTAGACTTACCCACACTAAATTATTATATTCAAAGTCCTTTATCGACCAATTGGCAATAGGAGGCTATGAGCTGTGGAAAAATACGATTGATCTTAAATCTGTTTGGGTTCTAAATATGGGCAAGTGCAAGGCACTGAGGCTTTGCAACCTGCATGTCTCATCCCGAACCATATGTTGTTTCTGAATCACCTATTTCACAAGCCACCTGCTTTGGATTGGCTATGCCTGAAAAATTAAATACTCCTTCAATTCCCGATTTTGGAGATTACCCCAAATGGAACAATCACACCAGTAGGTCCCTTAGTGATTTACAAACTCTGTTACTACATTTGTCGATTAACATTTCCAGTTTGGATCCCCAAGGCTGGTTGTTATGGCAAACAACTGCATATTCATGCCAGCATCGTTTTCTGGGTTTGGCCCCTGGTTATGCACAGGTTAGGGTGGATCCCCGTTTTGAGAGTGACCATTCTGTCATAACCTATTCTGTAGGCAAGCTATGTCAGAACTGGCTCAAACACTCCACTTTAGCGTCAGTTAAGCTTCGTTTGTCTAAATTGACTGACAATGTTGATTTAAATGATTTTGTGAAAGGTCCTGCAACAGGTAGATCCAAAAGATGGAGTTATGCTGTTTACAACGAAGTTTGGAAACTGTCCCAAATTGAAGCTGTTTCTAGGTTAAGGGCTATTGATCAAGCTAATTTAGAAAAAGTGCTTGTAGTTGTGGATACTAGCATTAACACACTTTCTTCCTCAATTTCCACATTAGATGTTGATATTAACCCTGGGCGTAGTATGTGTAGTAGGGCTACGCGAAGCTACGCAAAGTGGGTGAGAAACTACGCCCACCTGCGCACTTCGCGTAGCCCCACTACGCGCCGCCTGCACCCCTCGCCTACATACCTAAGTTGTGTTACATAGTCTTAAAAAAGTAAATAAAAATCACTTACCTTGTCTGCCGCGTCCCGGGGCTCCCTCATCTAATTGCGCCGCCGTCTTGGATACCAATGCGCATGCACGTCCACCCGCGCAGGCGCATTTCTTGCAAGAAATGACGCTTCTTCACTTCCCCCTGCACGATCAGCCCCTCATCATCATCAGATGCAATATGAATGGATACATTTGGATTTGTTGTACTTTTGTATTCCTGGATCTTCCTTAGGTGCGCCTCCCAAATGATAGTGTGGTGTTTCTGGAGATGACCTCTCTGGCCTCCGGTACCATAGTTGGTACCAAGCTTACACTTTTACAAATCGAACAAACGACCATGTTTTCTGCCTTTTTTCTAACACTAAAGAATTCCCAAACTGGGGACAGGAGATGTCTGCTGGTGGTGGAGGTGCTACTTTCAATGCCGGATGAAGTGGAAGATGGGCGTGGCTGAATTTGACTCTGTTGTGCACTTACAGCACCACTACTTGAGGTAATGGAGGTCAGGCTGGATGGAGGTCCCTGTCGGCCCTTCTGACGAGAAAATATGGAAGCTGTAAGTCGGGTTGGTGTAGTAGTTAACTGCGTTGGTGGTGGTACCAGAGCCACACCGCCCACATCCCGCTCAGCAGCAATTCGGGATAGGGTAAAAATGTATGTCTGCTGCAAGCCCGCTGGGGCTGGAGTGATGACTGTGATGACTGGGTCATCGTCAGGAGCAGAATACACCACTTCTTGTACGTCGTCATCACCCATAAGTGGAAGCTTTGCGGGAACCTTCCTTTTAGGCTTAGCTACCTTTGTCGGCTCATGGCGTGCCTCACTCTCAGACTGCATTGGTGGGTTCCAATCAACATCAAGATCATCAGAAGGAAGGGGGCTTGAAGAAGAACTTGTAGTAGTAGCCCTCCTTGACCTTTTTCTTGCTGGATATCTGGAAGACAATGGATAATCATCAGGAGGAATGGCTTCCTCGGATGATACCTCCGCTTGAATCTCGATTTCCTGATGTGCCCCTACTTCTGGAGGAACAAGCATTGTGGGCAGTTGTGCCGCTCCATGCGCCTCTAGTTGCGCCTCTCCATGCGCTTGCGCCTCTCCTTGCGCATGTACTTGCTCTTGTACTAGTTGCACCTGTGGTTGTCGTTGCGGCTGTGGTTGTTGAACACTCGCCAGCTGAGTTACACGCGGCGTTGATTGGATGCTACTTTCTTGCGATGAGCCAACATCACTGGTCGATGGTGATTGAACAATTACAGTGGCTGCCTCTGCAGCACTCATGGTCTTGGACCTAACTTGGCGTGGTGGCACTGAGCCCAATGAAGAGGAGGTGCTCCTCCCAGCTTGGTCCCCGGCGGACACCGCTGCTGCTGCAGGCGTAGGTTTTTTTCCCCAAAAAAGGTGTCTGTGGGCACACCAGTCTCCTTGGTAGGTGATGCCACTTGCTTCATCTGCTCCTTCTTACTGGCAGTGGCACGGGCAACTTTTTTCGTAGAGGCGCTACAGCCACCTTTCTTGGAGCCCATCTTCTTCAGATGTCAGAACAGCAGGCCGCAGTTAAACGAGTTGCAAATTTGTCTGTGGCCACAAGTGAAGTCCCGTGACGTTGTGCTGCACACACCGCTGCAGGACTTCTTCCTGGCACTGATGATGAACAATGACTGATGTGATTCTCTTGTGCACCTAAAAGCAAAGGAAGCCAGAGGAACATCAGTTAAATAAATGTTGCATATGTCGTGCTTCAATTAATATTTGCAAATAGGCATTGCATTTATTATTATTACAACAACACATCCAAAAACGGAAAGACACAAAATAGAAATTGCAATTCTAATCCAAAATGGATATTTAAATTAATAGAAGAGAGACCACACAGAGAGAGTTGGTGCATGTCAAACTGACGACCCCTGGGCCTAATGGAAGAAAGCAAGGCAAACTAGGTGCAGGCCTGAGCACACTGACTGGCTTCAAAATGGCACCTTGACCCCCAGCCACATGGCCAGGCCCTGCCTGGACCAGGCCTCAAAATGGCCCCCACTCACATGGCCAGGCCCCAACACCACCCCAAGAAGTCGAAAAACACACAAAAATCACCACAATCCAATGCCTTCCATGCCCTCAATGATTTTTTAAATTCAAGACACCCCATAGAAAGACTTGGTCCATGCACCACTGAGTACCCCTGGGCCTAATGGATGGAAGCAAGGCAAACTGGGTGCAGGCCTGAGCATACTGCCTGGCTTCAAAATGGCCCCTTGACCCCCAGCCACATGGCCAGGTCCTGCCTGGACCAGGCCTCAAAATGGCCCACGCGCATATGGCCAAGCCCAAACACCACCCCAAAAAGTCAGAAAACACACACAAATCACCACAATCCAAAGCCATTCATGCCCTCAATGATGTTTAAATTCAAGACACCCCACAGAAATACTTGGTCCATGCACCACTGAGTACCCCTGGGTCTAATGGATGAAAGCAAGGCAAACTGGGTGTAGGCCTGAGCACACTGCCTGGCTTCAAAATGGCCCCTTGACCTCCAGCCACATGGCCAGGCCCTGCCTGGACCAGGCCTCAAAATGGCCCCATCCACATGGCCAGGCCCCAACAACACCCCAAGGAGTCAACAAACACACAAAAATCACCAATATCCAATGCCATCCATGCCCTCAATTATGTTTAAATTCAAGACACCTCACAGAAAGACTTGGTCCATGCACCACTGAGTAACCATGGGCCTAATGAATGAAAGCAAGGCAAACTGGGTGCAGGCCTGAGCATATTGCCTGGCTTCAAAATGACCCCTTGACCCCCAGCCACATGGCCAGGCCCTGCCTGGACCAGGCCTCAAAATGGCCCCCACCCACATGGGCAGGCCCCAACAACACCCCAAGAAGTCGACAAACACAACAAATCACCACAATCCAATGCCGTCCATGCCCTCAATGATGTTTAAATTCAAGACACCCCACAAAAAGACTTGGTCCATGCACCACTGAGTACCCCTGGGTCTAATGGATGAAAGCAAGGCAAACTGGGTGCAGGCCTGAGCACACTGCCTGGCTTCAAAATGGCCCCTTGACCCCCAGCCACATGGCCAGGCCCTGCCTGGACCAGGCCTCAAAATGGCCTCCACCCACATGGCCAGGCCCCAACAACACCCCAAGAAGTCGACAAACACACAAAAATCACCACAATCCAATGCCATCCATGCCCTCAATTATGTTTAAATTCAAGACACCTCACAGAAAGACTTGGTCCAACGACCACTGAGTACCCCTGGGCCTAATGGATGAAAGCAAGGCAAACTGGGTGCAGGCCTGAGCACCCTGCCTGGCTTCAAAATGGCCCCTTGACCCCCAGCCACATGGCCAGGCCCTGTCTGGACCAGGGCTCAAAATGGCCCCCACCCACATGGCCAGGCCCCAACATCACCCCAAGAAGTAAAAAAACACACAGAAATCACCACCATCCAATGCCTTCCATGCCCTCAATGATGTTTAAATTCAAGACACTCCACAGAAAGACTTGGTCCATGCACCACTGAGTACCCCTGGGCCTACTGGCTAGTGTTGCTTTACAGCACCCCAAAATAAAATTAAAATCCACATATAGTGAGCTAACATTCGATTACATAAATGAGATTTAAATTCAACAAAACTCACTGAAACAGTTGTATCATGCACCCATGACTAGCCCTGGGCCTACTGGATACTGTGGCTACCCACTGTTGGACCCGGGATTCCAGGTCCATCTAGGGTAGCCTGGCACAAAGTGGAAAGGCCCAACTCCAAATCAACTGTGTTGTACTTGCGTCACACTCACCACAGCAACCCAGCGCACGTCCACTCAAAAAAAAATGACACCACACCTTCTATAGAAAAGGTAGAAAAACTTTATCTTTTCTTTCACTTTAGTTTCCAATTTGAATCATAGTTAATACCATCAAAGATAATTTTCTCACCATTAAATTAGCTACCTTTTTAAATATATGTCATGGCATGTCTTTGATATCTTATCAACTCTACTTAGTCCTCTCAATATTAGCAGAATAGTTATAGTGATACATTACCATTGAGGACTCATTCTCAATACAATCATGAGGAGACAATTCAGCAGACAGTTCCACAATATTTACACTTTTATACGAGCTCAAGAATCTGAATTTCTAGGTGGAAAAAGGATAGGTCATTTCAACACATCATATATACATTGACTCTGTTTTATAACCACATTCAATTGGCAGGTCATCAAAGGGAGCCTTATAAGCCTTGAACAGTTTGCATATAGTATTCACCTTAACAAGTCAGACATTGTTCTTAGGCCAGTATGGGTATCCCTACCTCCATCAGTTAGGCCCACCCTTAAGCTGGTGTCTGGAAGGAAACGCTATTCCTAGGATGACTTTATCCAAGCTGTAGTGGTTCCTTAGTAAGCAGGACTAATAACTTGGGCCTTCAGTCGGTGAGGCAGCTCTGCCGGTTCTAGCTATCAAGGCCTGCTTTACACTTCCTTAACCTGGGCCAGAGACACCGTCACAAGTTAGGTCCCAGCGACGGTCTTCCCTCCCTCCAGCTCAAGTTCCCCGCTTACTTCCCAGTCAGCAGTCCGGTCAGGCGTTCCAGCTCAGAACTAAATTTCCTCGGCTGGACCCCGACCTCCAGTCGATGTTCTCTTCAGCATAGCTAAGCCCCTCCCAGAGGCTGGATCCTGACTGTCGTCGTGTTAGGGCTGAATCGGACGCTCCCCGGCTCTTCCATGTTTTTTCTCCTCATTAGGATGTTGACACAGGAAGAGTTACGCCTGAGCCCGGCCTCCTCCAGCTCCTCCCCTCCGTTTCCGGCGCCTCACTATCAACCTGCCGGGCGGAGCTTCACCCGATCCCCTCCGCCTGGCAACCACTCTCGGGCAGTTCTCACTCCATCACCACCCCGACTCACTGAAACTCCGCAGCGGGGAACCAGTGCCGGAGTCATCCTCAGAAAGGGGAAAAGCCAAAAACAGGAGGCGCCCACCCCTCAGGACTCACCAGGGCAATTACGGTAGTCTTAATCCAGCGCTTGAAGCGCCAAGATCCCCTCAGTCTGCAGAGATTAGCCTTCGATGCCCAACCGCAGAATGGGCTCAATGCAGACGAATCAGGACCCCTCAGTTCCGTTTACATTAGAGCTCTGGGCGGTGACAGGGATAAGGCAGAGATCTCAGTCCCTTTCTCAGAGACAGGAACACGCGCTTCTTGATTCCTAGTCCAATACTCCTCAGTTCCTCAGAAGTTCCCCAGGGTTTCTCTGTGAGGAGCCCTAGAGGAATGGCAAAGGAGCTCACAGGAAAATGATGGCAGCAGGGTTAGGTCAGCAGGCAGGGGGTCACGTCAGCAGAGAAGGGTAGCAGGCCCAGGGGTCAATCAAACCCTACTCAGTGCACCAACCTCCCCACGTAGTTGCCTTAACTCCTCTCCCTTCAGCTCACACAAAATGGCCGCCCAACATTCCCACTTATATAGCCTGGGCCTAGAGTGTCTAGAGTGGACCAGAAGGTTCTGGAACTCTTCATGACAACCCTATGGCTTTAGGCTGTGAGGTAATCTGGACAGTTAGCAGGCCACCATTTTGTGAAGGAACACCTACTCTTTCTCCATTTTAGAGGAGCACCTGCGCTTCATTGTTAATTAGTAACAATGGGGCGCCCATAGACCTAAGGTCAACAGCAAAAAAGTAGTGGACAAAAAGAAAATGGAAGGCATAAAGGGAAGAAAAAAATTAGGAGGGGCTACCCAAAGGGCTGACAGGTCTAACACCCACAATATATTTTATTTTAAGTTGTGAAAAAGTTTTAAAATTGTAGTTGCAGCAACTGCAATGCCCGAAACAAACAACATCAACTTACTTGTAAAATCTCAAATCCAAAAGTGATCCAAAAACTCCAAAGTCCAAAAAGTCCTCAAATACAAATATCCAGCAGCAGCCACAAAAAGTAATCCTTCCAGCGGTGGATTTCTTGTGCAGAATTTCAATTTTTGCAAGTTCGAGAAAGCGAGCTGTTCAAATGTCCCGCCGGAAGTCAGCTGCGCGCCGCATCTACGTGTTCGCAATTGTTTACTCCCTCGATATGTGATCGCGGGCCCTTAAGACGTACTCGCGTTGTCAAACTCTCGCTGTGCAAGATAGCGGGCCGCAATGACGTACACGCGGTCGAAAAACTCTCGAGCGATCACGCAGCAAGATCCAAAATGGCGCAGCACACGCAAACCGGGAGAAAAACAACTCGGCGGACTCAGAATCACGGTAACTCAATGCAGCACGCGCGATATTGTATTTTTCAAGCGCGACCAAGCATAAAAATACGCCAGCTTGCGAATTGCGGATTTTTGGGCAAATTAGCGCAATTCGCGGACCACGAATTTGCCAAAAATCCACAAATTCCGCAACGGAACGGATTTTCAGCCCACTGTTACATGAGACCTTTCCCTATCTTTAGGAATTATGCTGCCACCAGTAAGCTCAAGCCCACTCAACTTTTTCTCTCTTTCAAGAGCTAGGGTCTCATTTGCAAGGGCAACTTCTTGCCTCTTGATCCTCAGCTTGACCTCTTTCATTCGAGCTTTGTGCTCTCTCCTCTCAGGGGAAGTCATCCTGCTTAGAGCAGAGGCATCAGACCCTACTGAAGAATCCGAAATGCTCAGAGCCACTGGACAGTGACCTGTGCCTTCTGTTTCTAATGTTAGGCCTTCTGGGGTGACTGGAAGGGGGCCTCTGATGGCCCTCTCCACTTCTAGATAGTCCTGTGTTGCCCAGGATAGGGTCATCACCCTCTTCCTGACCAGCATCCACCTCCTCATCAGATTGTGCTGGATCATCTCCAGTATTCTCTTCTGTGGATGGATGGCCCCTTCTCTACTACCATGGTTATCTGTGTCTGATGCATTCTCTACATCATAGGCCACTAATATATCTACCAGGTGGTTAAAGGTTGGACTCTGTCCTTGTCTCAGTCTTCTGAATGAACACAGACTTCTCGGTTCATGAAAAGTAAATGTGTCATATTTACAAGGCAACCTTGGGTTGTCTTCTGGCAGAGGCCCACTAGGTCCTGCATCCAAGGACATTTTCCAGTGAGGTGTGGTGTGTGCACCTACCTACACTAAACGGTTTCTTACTAGAACCTCTCTAGGAGTTGTAGTCAGGGTGTGCTAGGCCCTTATCACCTACAACAACTAAGTTCAGTAGAACTTATGTATATCTAAGACTTGATTTATATGTACCTACTGGAACCTTGATATGATCTTTCAGATGATATTACAAGATTATTTGGTAAAACAAATTGCAAGCTCTTATCCCAACCGCTGCACACCAATGTGAGAAGTTAGCCTGGCATATGATATCCACTAGTTCTAGTGGGCACCTTGCACCAGTCTAATCGACCCTTATTGGTGATGGCCGTAAAGTCAACCTTATAGAAAGATATACTAGCGGTAGCATTAACCAGTAGTCTTCAGGCTAAGACTTCAGTAGGCGAGTTAAGCAAGTTGTTTTACCATATATAATCCCTTGAATACCAAATGAAAGGACACCACACAAGGTATATATCAAATATATATGTATTTATTCTAAACACATCCCCTCTGCACTCTTTATGAGGTCAGAGGTAAAAATACAATACAAGTCACACAGTTAATACACAATAAGTTGCACAGTATACGTTATGCCCTAGGGGCCTCACTAACCATATACTAAGAAAGTGGTATAAGAACCACATGAGAGTTAGAAAGCAGGCCTTGGGCCTGTAGAATCACTGGGGCTACACTAAACAACCAGCTGTTAGGAAGTAGGAGACCACGGGAGCCGTGTGCAGTGTCTAAACACAGGTGCGGGTTCCCATTGACTTTCTATGGTGTTCATAAAAGTTACAACGTTAAAGATAACGGACACTTCCGGATGGACTTGAATGGAACCCTTTTAAACTAGGACACTAGTTACCTCACCCAGGGAAGCCGGGTGCATAGGTGTCTTTTCGTGTCGGGTTTCGTCGTCGTTTTCTATGAAGAGCTGCAAAGAAGTGCTGCAGGCGACCAGAGGAAACGTGTCCGGATGGATCCAAGGGTGGATCCGAGATGTGAAGAACCTGAAAGCAGAGGGGAAAGAGTCTGGGTCACTAGCCAGTGACTAGGAAGGAACCAGGAAGGAACCAGGCGATGTTGGGTGCTTTGCAGGTGAAGATGGTGAGCTTGTCTCTTCAGCCACGAGGTCCAGAAGGCATCGACAATAACTAGGAGCTGGATTCGAGCTGTCCTACAATGGATCTAGATGACTGCGGTGTCGGTATCCGGATTGCACCCAACAAGCCTTGGTGGAAACCCACTCAGGATTTCGAGATTGGCTCTCTTGCAGACCAGGAAGGTCTGTGGTGCTTCTCCTTTGCAGAGAAGCTGGAGCAAGCCTGGAGCAACCAGAAAAACAAAGTAGTTTCAAAATGGCATCTTTGGGGGGCTCACTAGCCGACGGGCAAGCAGCCGGGAAGACGCATCGAGCACAAATGTGAAGGCGGGGCCCACGGGACACTCGTGTAGTGTGGGGGCCTGGGCTTCAGTACAAATGATGCTCGGGCTGGGGCTTCTCGTACCCCAATGCACAACTTATTGAGGCTTCAGGAATGGAGTGCAATTAGGAAAATGCAGGATGTCCAAGATGTCCGGTCCCACGTCTCTCGTGTCTGCCACTGGTCTCAGCTTTGCTGTGGATGTGGGTCGAGGTCAGAGAAGTGTGGAAGTCCAGTTCTTGAGTCACAGAGTTGTCGGGTTCCAACTGGAGCCTAGAAACAGCAGACCAGCAAAGTTGCTGATGGGGCCTGTTTGAACAGGGTGGTCACTCCTTGACCACAAAGGGAGATGTCTTCCGTCTTCTAGTCAGAATAGAATGTCAAAGGTCCAAGAGGTCTGTATCAAAGTTTCTTTCCAGGATAATCTAAAGTCCCAGGGACACAGCTCCTATACTTATACTAAGGATGGGGGCTGGATTACCTGCCAAGGTCCCTCCTATGGGTGGACCTGAGAAGGGGGTGGTTACAGCCCTTTCCCTTTGTCCAGTTTTGCACCAGTGCGGGGGCTGGAATGCCCCAGCAACTGGTTTGAACCGGGCTATGCCTGGAGCACCTTGTGTGTCCCAGGCAGTGTCTCGTTTTACAGCCCTCCCTGCCCCAATACACTAAAAGCCTGTCTGGGGAGGTGCTAGCACCTCCCAAGGCAGGAAACCTATTGTCCAGGTCTCCCCTGCCAGAGTTTCGTCCAGCAGCAGGAGGTCAGACTCGTTTCTGCGGCAGCAGCATCCATTTTGTGATGCTGAGTCCCTGTTTAACTTTAACCGGGTAAACCAGTGACATACTTGTCTTTTCCCTCTAGAAGGGTGGAATGCTACCCCTGCCACCAGAATTGGCGGGGGGATAGTATTCTAAAGTGTTTCATACCTTACACAACATGTTTTGATAAATCCAACCCAAAGTTAGCATTAACCGCGAGGATTATAATGCACTTAAGAGTATATGGTATGGCTATATCATAGAACAGCTACAAGGAGATGGTTCTGAAAGCTGTAGAGGGGCTCAGCTAATACCAGAGCACCCTCTCACATAAAACCAAGCACTCTGCCTCCTGGATTGTTGAAGCCTACCATAGGAGTGGCTTATGTGTGTATGTGTCTATATGTAAAGGTAGATATAGGTATATTATATCTAAGTAAGGGGTGATTACACCACCTTACCCAGGCTGTGTGAACAGACCTGTGGTGTCAGTTTGGAAGGCAAACCAGGGGTAGCACAATACATGCTGCAGTGACCATAGGAAGCAGACCCTACTATCCTACATTTGTGTAATAATTCAGAGCAGTATTGCAAGACTGCTTCCCAATAGTATAATTTTAGATTCGGGAGAGCCCACCCACCTCTATCTCTAGGAAGAGAAAGCAGTTTAAAAGCCCATATCCGCTGTGTGTAGGCCCATATGAATTAGGAGCAGATTTGTTTGAACATATGGAGCATGCTGTTATTAAACTCTAACAGAATTGTTCTAAAAAAATGAAGTATTTTAGGGAAAAAAGTAATTTTTAAAACGTTGCATCTCACTACTATAGTCAAAACTAAATTGTTAATTCTTTTGAGTGACTTCTTAGTATCAGCTGCTAACAGAATCAGATTTTCCTTTACTATTAAATCTAGGTCAGCAACCATATTAACCCCTAGATATTTGGCTTTTTGGACTACTCTATTATCTACCCAGTTTATTTTTTCATTTAAGATGATCGGTGTTTTTGTTTTATTAAGGGCGTGTCCAGATAACTTTGCAAACTCTTGGACCTCTTGCTCCAATGCCTTGATGGCAGCTGTGGGTTCCAGGGTCACTACAGCGAGGTCATTGGCATAGGCCATGATCTTAGTGTCCATGTATAAACCTGCTCACTGCCATTATTTCAGGATTAAGTTTGATTTTTTTTAATAAGAGGGTCAATAGAGGGTCAATATATAGGGCAAAAAGCAGCGGTGAAAAAGGACACCCCTGTCTCGTCCCTCATGAGATCGCTAATTGCTCCGTCAAGTGCCCATTGATTGAGATTCTGTCTGTGGGGTTCGGATATAAAGCTTGAAGGGCCTGCACAATCTTAGGGCCAAAGCCCATCCGCCTCATGACGTCCCATAGGAATTGCCAGGAGACCCGATCAAAAGCGTTTTCAGCATAGAGTAGAATTAATGAGATCGGGTCTCCCGACACCTTAGCAGCGTCAAATAGAGGGATGGTCCGGCGGATATGCTTTGTAGTGCCCTTTTTAGGAATTAACCTGTGCTGCCATTTGGAAACAAAAGACCCAATATTTGTAGATAATCTGGATGCAATGATTTGTGGAGAATATTTTAGAGTCGGTGTTTATAAGGGTTATTGGCCTGTAGGAAGACATCTCTAGTGGCGATTTGTCTTTTTTAGGGAATTTTAAAATGTTTGCTGTGGACCAAGAGGGAGACGGAGTAGCCCCGTTAAAGATGGAAATTACCACTTCCATAAAAAGATATTTAATTTGCTGGGAGAAGATTTTATAGAACTCGACTGGAATGCAATCCATGCCTGCTTCTTTGCCATTCGGCAGGCTTGCAAGTGCAGTTGCGATTTCTTCCCAAGTTGGAGGGATTTCCATTTGGTCACGACTCTCGGTGTTAAGTTCGACCACCGGTATTGTCTCAAAGTATTCAGCAATTTCTATTCCTCTGATCTCTGGGGGCTTAGTATTCTCTTCTGTATAAGGTTTTTAATTATCCCCTTCTGAGATTGTTTGGACTGAAGAAATTACGTTAGCAGTTGCCTGTTGTCTAGTAGAAATGGCAAGTTGATGGCTGATAAGCTCACTGCACTCATATAGTTTTTCTCGAGCCAAGGCCCATTTTGCAGCTACTCTCTCCGCAAATATAGTCCCTATCTCTGCTTTGGCAGCAGCTACTACCATTTGTGCTGCTTCAATTTCTACTCCTGACTGAACGGCCTGTATTAGTTTCTTTTCTGCTTTTATCATTTTGTCTTTTAAATAGATTACCTGCGCTTTCTCTCTTTTGTTACTCCTAATGGAGAATTGTAGCAACTCCCCCTTATTCCTACCTTTAATGTGTCCCACACAACCATTGTTGGGGCTGACCCGATGTTTATCTTCAAGAACTCTCAAATCCAACCCTGCATGTGTTTCTGGTAGTTGCTGTCATATAAGAGTGCTTTTTCAAAACTCCAATTCGAGCTTGGTCCTCTATACCTCCGTCCCTCTAGGTTTAAAATAAGTGGGTTGTGATCTGACAAGAATCGGGGTGCGGTATCAATGAAGCAGTCTTGGGCCAGAGAAAAAGAAACCAAAAAGTAATCAAGCCTTGCCAGGGAAAGATGAGGACCTGAATAAAAAGTAAAACCATCTTGTTTGGGTTTTAAATTGGCCCACATATCCTTTAACCCATGGGTGTTTATTAGATTTAGCACAGCCTGAAAAACCTTTGGTTTCCTGCCTCTGTACTACCAAAATTCATCGGCTTTCCAGGTGCTAGGCAGGTTTAGATTTAAATCACCACAAAGGATTATAGGGAGTGGCCAATGTACTAATTCCTCATTTATCCAATTGATTATCCCCAGGTCGTCTAAATTGTTTCCGTAAATAGAGCATATTGTAAAAGCAAAGTTTGGGGGAAGAGAGCATCCTGCAATCACCCACCTACCAAGAGAATCAGATTTTACTCTACTAACTTTTGAAGTTAGTTTCTTTGAGGTTATAATCCCAACTCCCTTGACCATAGCCCATTGTGAGGTTGCCCCAATAACTTTGTTCCCCAGTGAGTTCAACAAATATTTCTGTGCTCCTTCGATATGTATTATATTAACAAAAGGAGCAACTGTGGGAAAAATGAACACCTAGTAGCCCTCCACTCACCAAACATCAATATTGCTTATTGCTGTTTGTGGAGGATTGTCTGGTGTAAAAAGCTTTTATATAAAAATAGAAAGGCAAAGGTACGTGATGTGACTTCCCTTCAATAATAAGGAATAAGGGCAGTGTAACTCAGCTAAAGGCCGACACTCACACGCGTAAGCTAAAAATTGAAAGTAGCCTTGGAGACCTAGTCTGGTTGGTATTGATCTCCTTCGATATGTGTCTGCTGGAGGCAGACAAAGTCATCCCCCAGTGAACGTAGGCCCTGTGCTACTTTTTGCCTTTTTGTGGAGTCATTTAGGCCACAGACGTTTACCAATACAATCATGATTTTGTTCAACATGCTCATTTTCTAGGCTGCATAGCTTGATCCTTGTGTAATACCCCAAGCTTTTTTGGCAGCAAACTTACAGATCATAGAGATCATACTTCTAGAATCAACTAAGCAATTTATTTTTTCTCTTTTCTTTTCCCCCTTCCTCCCCCTCTGCCTTGCTCGTCCCCCTCCCCCTCTGCACCCCCTTGAGCGTTCTTGGTTTCCTCCTTATTCCCTGTTATTTTTACATCATTTGTGCAAGATTTCCTGTGTCCCATTCCAAAAAGAAAACCACCCATACATTTGAAAGAAAACTTCACCTTTTCCCTCACTGCATTCCTTTTGTGCTGCCTTCCCTCCCTGACCCCACCCCCCACAAACGAGCAGTCAGCACATGTGAGTTCCAATCACCAGGCCACTAAATCCTAGGTGTAGGTCGGCATATTTCTAGAAGTCAGACCCACCTACATACAATAATATAGAAAAAAGAAAGTCTTGCTTTCGTGGCTTTGTAAGAAAAAGTAGAGTAACAACAACAGGGGTAAAAAAGAGCAGAACTATTGCAGCCCCTGTAAGACTTAATCTATTGGCCTAGGATAGAAGTCTCAGGTTAGTTCAGTCTTTTTCTCCCTGAGATATCTTTTAAGTGCTCTACAGCCTTGATTTTTGAAAAGAAAACCTGGGTAGAGCCATCAAATATGACTTTCTATCAAGCTGGATTCATTAGGTACACTTGGGCGCCTTGCTGTTGGAAAGGAGATATCAGTTGCCAAAGTCTCCATCTGCGCTCTACAGTTGTGTGGCAGAAGTCAGGCTTGGCAAAGAATTTTATTCCATCTGCTTCTTTTTGAGAGTTCGGCCTGGCCTGATCATACACCAATTGCCAAAAGAAAGTTCCCCAAAAAAAACTTTACAAACCCTGGGTTTCTCGCTGCCAGTGCTACTGCCATCTCGCCTCTTCTTTATATTAAAGAAAAAGCGATGTGCCCTTTTAACCTCTTGGTCCCAGTTCCAATTGGCATGCGCGGGGAAGGCAGCTCAGAGAAGTCTAATGATAAACCCTCTAGGAGCCGAGACGCCTACGGGCAATTGTACGCGCTGTATAAATCTCAAAAATAAATAAATAAATAAATTGTCCCCTTCAACACTTTCGGGAATCCCCAATAGTTGTAGGTTATTCCTCCGTTGCCTGTTTTCTTGCTCCTCCATTTTGGCCATTAGATCTATTAAGCATGCCACGTGAGAGGCTCCCTGGTCCTTCACATTGGCTGCTTCTGACTCCAAGGTCTCTGTCCATGCTTCAACCATTGAGACCCGGTCACCAATGTCTGTAGAGATCTTGTTTAGCTTCCTGATGCCACCTTGTAGCTTTTTGGCGGCCCCCTTGGCGGCGAGGTTGTCGGATCGAGCTTCCTCTTGGAACTGTTTTATAGAGTTCAGTATGGAGGCCAAAAAGGGTTTGGACAGATGTTCTGCAGTAAACTGCGGGCTCTCCCATTGCTGAAGATTGGAGGATCCCCCAAGGGGAGACGAGCTAAGGGAATCTGGGTAGTCCCATTTAAGCTGGTTGTGCCTTTCGCTTTTTCTGCTGAATAGTTCTCGTAGTGGATGTGGGATCAGATTCTTTGTCGTTTGATATGCTGCTCTTGCTTGAACTGATAATTTTGTTTTACGTGCCGGACATAGACCCATCGGATACAGAAAATAGTTTTCACCAGCGGGATCCGGAGTCTGAGGAGCTATAGGGCCAGGGTTCTCTTCAAGATCATTGTTAGCCACCTTGCCGCCTTCAGAAATTGTTAAGTCCTGCTATAGGGGTGACTTATAAGTTTTAAGTGTAGTGACCAATAGGTATATCTAAAGTAACCTATATCTAAAGTAAGTGGTGCAAGCACTAGCTTACACAGGTTGCAGTAGCAGACCTGGAGTTCCATTTTGCATGGCCACTCATGTGTGGCATAATGCATGCTTCAGCCCATGGGAGGTCTCTGGGGTACCTATGCCCTGGGTACATGGGTACCATATACTAGGGACTGATAAGGGATCCCCCGTGTCCTATCTAGAGTGTAGCAAAGTACATGTATGTCAATTTAAGGGAGAGGATTTAGAAAAGGGGGTGGTGATGAACAGAGTGTCTGA
Source organism: Lissotriton vulgaris (assembly GCF_964263255.1). Classification (NCBI taxonomy): domain Eukaryota; kingdom Metazoa; phylum Chordata; class Amphibia; order Caudata; family Salamandridae; genus Lissotriton; species Lissotriton vulgaris. The sequence goes on from NC_141695.1 coordinate 1,208,060,314, forward strand.
GTTAAACAGACCACTCTTACCCAGTCCAAAGATCAGGGCTTGATCGATCACCGTTATTTATCTCACTGCCCCATCCCAGCTCAGAACCTGGCTATATGCAAATCAGTCTGTCCCTGGCCCAGTGCATCATGGGAACAGGGCAGACTAAACTACCAAGCCAATTCTTCACCAGAAAGGAGACAAGCTACCGGGGACCGGTTTCTGGCATTTCAGCCTTCTTCGGCCCGGCTTGCTTGAATCCTGATGGAGCAGTGAGAAAGGGACTCATGTCTGAGTATACCCTGCCACACCTATAGTGGCCAAAAACGATTTAGAAAAGGGGGTGGTGATGAACAGAGTGTCTGAGTTAAACAGACCACTCTTACCCAGTCCAAAGATCAGGGCTTGATCCATCACCGTTATTTATCTCACTGCCCCATCCCAGCTCAGAACCTGGCTATATGCAAATCAGTCTGTCCCTGGCCCAGTGCATCATGGGAACAGGGCAGACTAAACTACCAAGCCAATTCTTCACCAGAAAGGAGACAAGCTACCGGGGACCGGTTTCTGGCATTTCAGCCTTCTTCGGCCCGGCTTGCTTGAATCCTGATGGAGCAGTGAGAAAGGGACTCATGTCTGATTATACCCTGCCACACCTATAGTGGCCAAAAACGATTTAGAAAAGGGGGTGGTGATGAACAGAGTGTCTGAGTTAAACAGACCACTCTTACCCAGTCCAAAGATCAGGGCTTGATCCATCACCGTTATTTATCTCACTGCCCCATCCCAGCTCAGAACCTGGCTATATGCAAATCAGTCTGTCCCTGGCCCAGTGCATCATGGGAACAGGGCAGACTAAACTACCAAGCCAATTCTTCACCAGAAAGGAGACAAGCTACCGGGGACCGGTTTCTGGCATTTCAGCCTTCTTCGGCCCGGCTTGCTTGAATCCTGATGGAGCAGTGAGAAAGGGACTCATGTCTGAGTATACCCTGCCACACCTATAGTGGCCAAAAACGATTTAGAAAAGGGGGTGGTGATGAACAGAGTGTCTGAGTTAAACAGACCACTCTTACCCAGTCCAAAGATCAGGGCTTGATCCATCACCGTTATTTATCTCACTGCCCCATCCCAGCTCAGAACCTGGCTATATGCAAATCAGTCTGTCCCTGGCCCAGTGCATCATGGGAACAGGGCAGACTAAACTACCAAGCCAATTCTTCACCAGAAAGGAGACAAGCTACCGGGGACCGGTTTCTGGCATTTCAGCCTTCTTCGGCCCGGCTTGCTTGAATCCTGATGGAGCAGTGAGAAAGGGACTCATGTCTGAGTATACCCTGCCATACCTATAGTGGCCAAAAACGATTTAGAAAAGGGGGTGGTGATGAACAGAGTGTCTGAGTTAAACAGACCCCTCTTACCCAGTCCAAAGATCAGGGCTTGATCCATCACCGTTATTTATCTCACTGCCCCATCCCAGCTCAGAACCTGGCTATATGCAAATCAGTCTGTCCCTGGCCCAGTGCATCATGGGAACAGGGCAGACTAAACTACCAAGCCAATTCTTCACCAGAAAGGAGACAAGCTACCGGGGACCGGTTTCTGGCATTTCAGCCTTCTTCGGCCCGGCTTGCTTGAATCCTGATGGAGCAGTGAGAAAGGGACTCATGTCTGAGTATACCCTGCCACACCTACAGTGGCCAAAAACGATTTAGAAAAGGGGGTGGTGATGAACAGAGTGTCTGAGTTAAACAGACCACTCTTACCCAGTCCAAAGATCAGGGCTTGATCCATCACCGTTATTTATCTCACTGCCCCATCCCATTTCTGCTTAATTCAGAGACTCTGTCCCACACCACCCCTTGTTGTAAATATTTTTGTCCACCCTAAGCGTGGAAGGGTATTCTCAGATGTGAGACCCTTGCTCATTGCACCATCAGGATTCAAGCAAACCGGGCCGAAGACGGCTGTAATGCCAGAAACCGGTCCCCGGGAGCTTGTTTCCTTCCCAGTGTAAGAATTGGCTTTTGTAGTTTGGTTTGCCCTGTTCCCATCATGCACTGGGACAGGAACAGACTAATTTGCATACAGCCAGGTTCTGAAACTGGGATGGTGCAGTGAGCTAAAAAACGGTGTTGGATCTAGCCCTGATCTCTTGACTGGGTGAGAGCTTTCTGCTTAATTCAGAGACTCTGTCCCTCACCACCCCTTGTTGTAAATATTTTTGTCCACCCTAACCGTGGAAGGGTATTCTCAGATGTGAGACCCTTGCTCATTGCACCATCAGGATTCAAGCAAACCGGGCCGAAGACGGCTGTAATGCCAGAAACCGGTCCCCGGGAGCTTGTTTCCTTTCCAGTGTAAGAATTGGCTTTTGTAGTTTGGTTTGCCCTGTTCCCATCATGCACTGGGACAGGAACAGACTAATTTGCATACAGCCAGGTTCTGAAACTGGGATGGTGCAGTGAGCTAAAAAACGGTGTTGGATCTAGCCCTGATCTCTTGACTGGGTGAGAGCTTTCTGCTTAATTCAGAGACTCTGTCCCTCACCACCCCTTGTTGTAAATATAATTTAAGGGAGAGAGCAGATAGAATGGGTCCTGATTAGCAGGGTTCCCAGTCAGACTGGTCAAAAACAGTGAGACATCAAGCAAAAAGTGGGGGTAACCATGAGAAACAGATCCTACTTTCCTACACATAGTGCCAAGAATAAATTACAAAGATGTCTGTGAAAGTCTAGGCAATATAGTGTGCTTTTAATTTTTCAACAAAATCTATGCCCCAAAGATTTGACTGCAGAAACCTTCTCCTGAGGAGACTGGAGGGCTTCATTATCTTTTCTTAAGTAAGTTACTATACACGTTGCTGATTGCTATTTTACCAGGGTGGTCGGTCTTGAATTTTCCACTCAATTGGTTTTTAATTTCAGTCTAGCTGTCTGTGATGCAGAATGAGAATTATATGGCAGGTTCACCCAAATCATTCAGAATGAGAGGAACCTTGATTTTTCAGTGATGTCTTCCCTGTTAGCAACAGGCCAAGCATCACCAAAATTAAGAAGGCCCTTAGAAAAACCCTGCTTCAAGGTATTGGAGTTGTAACAGGGGGTAGCAGACAACACTTTTCTCAGGCAAAAAAACATGTTTTAAGGTCGGGAAGGTGGAATTGCTTTTTTGGCTCTGTAATGGCAGACACCTTTAGCAGTCAATAGTTAGAGAAGAAAGTGAGAGGGCAGTAAGTATAAAACTATAACTGGTGGGAGGATGGGTGCTGTTCAGCATCATCAAGATATTAAAGTGGTGGGTCGTTTGGTTGTGGTCAGTTTTCCAACACTGAAAGCAGAGTGGTGGACTGGAGGAGTTAAGGTAAGTGAACTACCTAATGTGCAAGGGAGAACAGGTACTTGAATATTAAAGAGAGGGTGAATAGGATGGAAAGTTGGGCAACTGTTTTGTGATGAGGTGCTAGGCTCAGCCTTTGTCATTACTATGTTGGTGGTGCTTTGTGTTTGATTAAAGAAGTTCCTACACTAAGCAGTAATACCTAGTGGTAAATGAAAATAAATGAAAGACACATTGAATGAAGAAGAAACATATCACACCCCTTTATTAACAAAACATGGAAAGTCCCACCCTCATCTCCCACAACAGGCCCACCCTCCCCTAAAAGCCCTGTCCCCAATTGTCCTGTTCACACAATCCTCCTCCTGCAGGCCAACCCCTCCCTATAAATGTGCCTCCATGGCATACAGCCTCCTTAAAATGTCCTACTGGTTTTCTTGGAGTTGGGACTGGCCCTCTCTCATGTCTTCCTGCCCTTTAATGAGTTGTTGGAGGGGGCAGCTCTGGCTATGGCAGCTTGGGATCTGGACTGCCAGTGTGGCAGCCATAGTGCTGCTGCTGGCTTCATTCTGGCTGCTTAGAGGCAGCGGTGACAGCCTCCTCCTCTGTATATCCCCATGACCACAAGCTGGCAGTACCCCACTATAATGGTATACTTTTTCAGTTCGAGCCAATGCAATGTGCATGCACTGTCTGCAAGACCTGGTGTATTCAGTAAAAGGACTTTGATCCTGCCTGCTGCTTACCATAATATTATTACAATATATATATATATATATCTTGTTTTGTATATTGTTGCATGCCTGTCCCTGCTTCTTTTTTTAGGTCGAGCAGACCTAAAAAGCATGCGAAGCATGCTTTGTCTGCGAAGACATCTTTTGTTGGCGTGTTCGGGGGAATGTGAGACAGTGTCCATGCACGAGCCTCTACCGTCTCCGATTTGCCCTCGAGGGCGCGCACTGCGCTGTGCACATCCCCTGCCTGCCATTCACATGCTCTTGCAATCAAACACAGGCAAAGTCACGCATGCGCACACACATTCCCACGCGCACACACTCCCCCCTCCCCCCCCAAGCATACACACAGGCAGGCAGGCACACACACGCATGCCCTTCCCCACCACTCACGGGGCGCGCACACACAGATCCCCCCCCTCCAATCACCGTGCTCTTTTCCGGCGCATCTCCACACGCGGGGCACTTCTCTGGATTTTCGCGCTACCGCAGGGCTCTCCCTTCATGATGGGAGCCCCGCAACAACGAGCATCACCGGCCTCTTCCGGCCGCGTCACAGGCCCCGCCCATGTCACGGGCAAGGATGCCTGACTTCCTGGTTTCGCCCCTGCCGGCAAAACTGCTTCTTCTGCATAAACTGGTCATTTTACTGGTGGCGCTTCAAACTGTGTCCCCAAGCTGGGCCGGCGACGGACCGCGGGAGCCTGCTCTCAGCCTCGGGCCATCTGCATTAGGCTCTGTCGAGGCAAGTGGTTGTGGTCAAATGTACATTTCACGTTACCTCTTAAATGTGTGATGCTAGCAACGGCCTTGAGGGCAGCGATTGTAGTGGCCGGTGTGAGGCCATGTTTCAGTGGAAGGGAGGGTGAATATTCCTAGACTTGGAATGCTGCAACAACAAAAAAGTCAGTACGAACAAAAGCTCAACAATGTGAGATTGATGTGGTAAATCGTGTAAACGCTTGTGTGCTCGCTTGCCATGCTGGTGTTTGAGGGGGTGTTCGCGCAGCTGCTGCCTGCTCCTTCCTGGCACGTTCCTCCTTTGAAGAAGGCCGCGCGCAGCGTTCTCAGGTGGCAGCACGAGCAGGGGCCGCTGCTGTCCAAGGCTCCCGTATCAGCATACAGAGGCCCGGCTTGGAAGCAGTCTGCTGTGCTCGTCTGGTGATTAATGCGCTGCTTGCTGGGGGTGTTGAAGGGATAAGGGTGAGAGAGGCAACTCCTGGCCAAAGTAGCAAGAAATTACTCCAGAGTAATGTGTACATCAACTTAAAGCACAGGCAACTGTTGAACGTACAAGTGCTTGCAGGAGCGCGCGCCGGTGACTCATGGCGGAGATGAGTAGGAGATGCGCCATATCCAACAGGGATTCCTTTATCTTCGCACCCACTACATGTGTGCGGAGACGGCAGCTCACGGAGCGCGAGGGCTTAGGTCTTCCATTTTTTCGTTATTATTATATTTTTATTGCATTTTGATTGCCCCCAACATACTAGACTCATTGTGTTCTATCCAGCCATTACTTGTTGCGCTTGCACCTTTATACTCGCACGATGTGCTGCCTCCAGAAATCGACTATGGAAGGCAATGATGAGATTTTTGAATGGGCCATAACCTCGCCTGACATGTGACCGACTGTCCCAAACCTATTACCTGTGAGATGAAATCGCTAGTCACATATTTTCAGATGTATCCCCTAGCCCCTTCTAGAAAATAGAAGCCCAGTTTTTAAAACGTCCTTGTCTGGGGTGTTATATTCAGGACCAATGGAATTATGCAATTGTGTGGCCATAGCTTTTCAGCATATTCATAAATTTGCTGCATTTGCCATACAATTCATCATCTTTTGCATAATTTGCAGCTTTTTTTTTTTTTAAAACATAGTTTGCAGATTTTAACAAAAAAAAGGTTTGTATCTCAAATAGAATAGGCGTTAATAACAAAGGTGCCACGCGATGGCCAGCCCTTTTGTGCTGGAGCAGGTGAATTTTCAGTTGCTGATTGCTGTGTTAGACTGATACTAATGAGGTGAAACCTTTTTCCCTGACAGAGTTAACGTGTAAAAAAAATAAATCACAAAATAGGGACGTAATAGTGCCACAAAAATTAGCACTCTATGCCTCATAATGTTCTTTTTGTGACGTACAATTTAGTCTTCTCCTACCTCATAATTCTAGTGACCCTGGTTATATTTGAATTGGTTATTAAAGTGGACTTGTGCAGGGCCGTGTCAGCATTAGTTTCGACCCTATAAGGCATGAGTAACTGTGTATCGCCCTAGACTCGTCAACAGGTTGTTAAATCCAGCAAGGTTTGAATATTACTGTGTGCCTCTCTGCAAGCAATCGTCAGTTGACTTTCAATCCTAAGCTGCTTAAATAGGACTGTGTACCACAGCGACAGCTAGAAAGGACATTAAATGTGCTAAACCTCCCAGTACTCTCACTGCAAACCAAGCAACCAGATACCTTTCAAAAAGCCTCTGATGAACAGGGGAGCAGGCGAACTGAGAGATGGCTACAGCTGTAAATCCCGCAGGAAATTAAATGGATAAAGCTGTAGACCCCGCAGGAAGTTAAATGGATAAAGCTGAAGACCCCGCATGAAGTTAAATGGATAAAGCTGTAGGACCCCGTAGGAAGTTAATTGTTGGACTTTCTGTCCTCAAAGTCTTTATTTCTGTTCTATTTACGTAAGAAGAACATTCTTGTGTGGTACCTGTCTCCTTCCTGGGTAAATGTGTCTATGCGTTCAACAGTGTATCCCTGGTGGGCAACATAACCAGCTCTATCAGATTCCCAGTAGCAGAAAAGACATCCTACTGCATTTGAGTGCCCCCGGCCTTTTACCCCTGAAGATATTGTGTAATCTGACCTCATACAATCTTTAAAGTGATGGGCCAGTGTATTTCTTAAACAGTCTGTCTTGCGGCATTTGACCCTTCAGTTTTATTGGTTCACTTGGCAGAGGTCAGATCTGCATGTATAGTACCCGATGCGGTTGAATCCTTCAATTCCTTGTCTTTGAGGTCTTTTATCTGATGATCCCATCCCTTTCTCTGTGGGGTTTCCCAGGGCTTTTCACTAACACTGATGCCCTTTAATCCCTCTGTCCATTGCACAGCTATACTGATCCTGTTGTCTGCCTGCAGTGCTTCACCCATGCAAAAGACACCCATCCATAGTCGCCATTGGACAAGGCTTGTTTGTATAGAGCCCTGTGTGTTTGTTCCTTGGAAAAAGCATGAGGATCATAGGCTGTTGTGGCGATAGTGAGGTGCTCCTGTGGTGTCTCTTTTAGGTCGAGCCTATGCAGCGCATACGCTGCTCTGCTGCATACTGTATTGGAGTATGGAATAGAAGCCCCGCCCACTCTACGCCCATATTTGTCATTGGCTTGTGTCATTGTCTTTCGTAAATGCTAGCTACTGATTTTTTAATAGGCTTGTTAGTTCCTCCTTAGTACCACCTTGTCTTCATTTGTAACCTCCCATGAGGCCTGGCCCTTTTACTTTGGTTGTTACATAGTTCGTCTTTTTTAGTCTGTAAGCACTATTTTCTTTAATGAGTTTTTCCAACTGCAGGCACGACATGCTTTCCTGCAACATTTAGCACACCATGCGTGCTTTCACTTTCAGAGCAGCCCGGGACAATGGTGGCCACTTCTTTGAATATGTCTAGCATTTCATTAGCAAAAGAGATAAATAAAAGGAATTGTCATTTACAATGCCAATAGCTTAAACTCTCGCAAATGCGAGACCTATTGCATTGCAAATGCTTGTTCTTTGAGTTGGTCTCACCCTGTTTGCGATGCTGTGTACACATTCACGATGCAACCATGTTAGCAACGGTCTTGAATTCCGTTCCTCGTGTACATGTCTATTTGTAAAAGGCAACGCTCCTATCTTTTTTCCGATTTCCCATTTTGTTATATGATGGAACAGGACCACATATACTAAGAGACAAAGAAAAATGCTGGAATCAGTCATCTACCCAAGCATGGACCTATCTACCCACGCATAGACCTAGGAAACATGGGCGCACTGCCAGCGCCTAATCAGAAACATCACCAAGACAGCCCATGTAGAGGCGCTAGAATCGTTAATGAAAGGAAGCTGGGTTCACCTAAAAGCGGACTCCCTGAAGCCGGGCTTTGGAAGTAACCAGCCCTGCGTGGGTGCAAGGAACCCCTGGTCTCCGGCTACTCAGAGGGCAGTAGCTTGCTCTTCACATATCTGATGCAACGTCCAGGCAGGGGCGAGTTGCGATCCTCTCAGCTTCTGGACTCGAGGCGAAGAGCGGCAGGCATGCTCCAGCCCCAGGGTGGAGGTTAGGAAGGTGCAGGACCCTCTCTCTCCACCTGGGCACAAAGCTCAGGCCTTAATTAGTATTTAATACACACCAGCTGCGATGTTCTGGCATAACACTTCACCTACATTCACCTCGCATTCTTTCCTCTCCATCCCTTTCTCCTGTTGTTTTTTAATTCAGGGAATTGTTTTATTGTCGCGCACCCGCCACCCTCTCCAATATAGCCTGTCGTAAAATTCCTAAACATGTGAAATCCACGCCTGGGTTTTCAATTCACCTAGTTGAGGCACGGAAAGCAGCCCTTTCGGCAAACGCCAGGTAGTAATGGTGGGCGTGGCCAGCACGACGTTAGTTGGATCCATTTTGACCAGCCAAGTTGAACAAACTGACCTCCCCGGCCGCATCAGATGTTGAAACACGCCTGTGGTTTCGTTGTCAGCCCTAAGGGTGAAGGTTGCATCATCTGCATATTGTACCTTGCTTTCATTCTCACATCGTATCCAAAACGCTCCGAAGGCTTCTTTCTGTGTGCTGTTCCTACTGGGTGCTGCTGCTCCTGTCAAGGCTCTGCTGGTGCGAGACCTGTTTACTGATGGTTGTACTGCCTCTGATGCACGTCGCTCTTTAGAGCTTCCCGAGGCCAGACTTGGCTTTAACTTCAGCTCCAGGAACTCGAGTTAATAAGGGCTGCTGCACTCATCAGGTATGAATTTCAATTAATCGAACTGTACTGGGGTGTTCATCTTCTGTTTCTTTGTAGCTCCTTTTACGCTCGTCGGCCTCGTAGGATTTCTGTACTCATTTGTTTGGTCTTCTCTCCTTGCTCTCTTGTGATGCCTCTGTCTCCTCTTGTACTTTACATTCCCAGGGCAGCTGTTGCTTGCCTTGAGCTGGTCATGCCAGCGTTCAGACTCGGCAGCGATTAAACACGTTTACTGAGTTTGAAGTGTCTCCTTACAGCCGTAGCTACACCTGAGACCGGTGGTCAGTCTGTGAGAATTTTACACATTTAATGAAAACAGTCATTAAGTATATCAGCAGTGTGAGAGACATGTACAGAAAAGTGTGTTGTTCCTCTTAAGAAAATCCTTTTAGCACCAGTCAGCCATGTTATCAGACAATTCACTACCTATTTACATTATTCCAATCTAGATCAATTGTATATTCGTTTATGTGGTTTTGCTAAATATTAGTCATGGTTCCCGTCTACAAGGATCAGAGCAGGACACTCCCAGAAACTAGAGCTGGGTTCAGAAGACTGAAACTTCTTTAAGTTGTTCTGTGACCGAGAAATGCCACTTTTTATCAGACCAACTATATCTCACGTGGGGATTTCAACCTTTTGAAAACAGAAGTTGGTGCTTTGGAATGTAATACTTTAATTAACCTAATAGTTTTGGCATTAATGGCTTTAGAGTATCTTTAGCACATGATTTTCCACATGTCGGGCCTCTGTCTTTTTTTTCCCCATGTAACATAGAACTTTTGTATAGCTCATATGAGGCAGTTCTAGGTTCCTGGTCTTCGTCTTTGTGTGATATGCCTGAGTGAGATTTCAGAAAACTCACACACGCTCATGTTGAATGCTGAGTGAAACACAAGATTCTAGCCCCCCATGTTTTGGGCTGTTCTCAGATATAAACTTTTTGTCAAAATAGGAGGGCTTGGGTTGAGACGCAAGAGGTTCATTCATGAAGTCCTACAACTGTCCACACCCTTATGCTCTTCCTCATTAAACCATCTGCTTATTGTTCTGCACATGTGCAACTATTTGGTTAATTTTGAAACTTGAGCTCATTTCACATATACATGTACATGCAGATATTTTGGTTCTATTTTTGAGGTATAGTCTTTTGCCCCACTGGTGTTACAGCTTTACACAGCTAGCCCTTTTAATCAGGCACCAGCTATGCTTCATCATTCATGCAGTTACATTGTTGAGGTGGGGGGCTTTGGTGGGGAGCCGATCTATTAAACTTTTTTTCCTTATTTTTGTCCAGTATTTAACTTTTTTTTTTCTCACAGTGAATGTCTTTTTTGGGAAGTGAGTTCTGTAGCTATTAGCTTTTCCTCCATTAAGGGCTTTAAAGAGAGGATGACTTTCAGAGTCTGACCAATATCGTCAACTTTATTTCAGTTTGGCTTAGAATGTCTGTTGCAGAGGGTACTACAGAAGGATATTTGTCCAGTTTAGAAAACTCGATTGATGGTGAAGATGGGTGTCCTACGCCAAAAAACAGAGAGCATAGCCACAGGGGCGTAGGAGACACGAAATTTCTGGGGGGGGACAGGGACAACCTTGTGGACTTTACAGCGTCCCTATACAAATCACCTGTTGCATGAGACCGTACGCCCTGTAAACGAATATAATCGGATAGTTTTGAAGAAAAATATTGAGAAAGGCAGGAATATAGTCACAGTATGCTTTATTGTTCTTTGCATTCATAAAGTAATTAGACCAAATGTGGAAAAATTATGTCTATTTTTTATAGTGCTACTCCTAGTTCACTTATTTTTGTGATCTGCATGGTACATGTTCTTTGCAGCAGGCACATTAACCCTCCGCGCTCTTTTACGATGAGCCAAAACTTTCACTAGACAACATTTCGAACTCTCACTAGTAGGAACATTAATCACTCGAGTTATCTTGAAATTTTTATTGTTGCCTGAAAACTGCCTGATGCACAAGGAAGTTCATTTGCTTTTAAACCAAAAATTATTTTTAAACTCGGTGTCCCTTACCAAAGTCAACGCGAGGTGCAGCTGCAACAGGTCACACTGCCCTAAAGCCGGTCAAGCTCCCAGCAATAGGGCAGCACAAGCATTTCCTGAAACTGGGTCAGACCTAACCTTATAGCTATTATATGAAGAAAAACATCCATGTCATTGGTGGGGTGGGATACTTACCCCAGATTGTAGCAAGCAAAACAATTTACCAGATTTCTTGTAGAAGATTTAAGGGAGAGTTGACTTCTTCCCTGACAATGTTTTTAAATTTGTGGTATCAATTTTCTAAAATGTGGCAGACCCTTATGGGGCATTCATAAAATGTTCCAGTACTTTCAAGGTGCACCAAGGAGGCCTGGCTTTTTTAGGAGTAAATCTGATTTTTTTCAAATGTCTTATGTCAGAAATAACTTCCACTATGCCAAAGTCCTAATTTTTTCATGGGCGAGCCCCATATGCTAATGAGTACATTCAATATGACAGTGCCAACAGATTACCATGGATACTGCAGCAATAGTCTTGGGTACCTCTAAAAAATTCCCTCTGTCAGCATAGCATGCATACACTCACACACACACACACACATTCTCTCACATACTTTCTCACTATGTTTCTTGCACTCTTGTACCTTTGTACACTGTCACACTCACTCACACACACTGCCACTCACACTTCAATTAGTAAATGTGCTTTTATTGTGTTAGAAAAGCTTGCCCTGCTGCTACTGCTTTACCTGCCTTACCCTTTAGGGAAACTTAATGAAAACAGATTCTCTATACATTATTCAAAATAGTAATATATTGCTTTGTCAATGTTTGTTACAAGTATGATATGAATGAAAAATGTGCTTCCTTAAAATGGCTCTGCAGGGCTTAAATTTGGTTTCACTTGTGGATCGAGCAATTGCAGTATTAACATGTAGTATCACAGCATCCACCTGACCTAATGAAATGATTGACTTCTTCGACAACCATGGATTTCATCCAGTAACACTTTACATTTTTGTTTTTTTGAGACCCAACTTGCAATGTAAAAACAAACCGACATGTCTCGGGATAAAGCATTGGAGTAAATGGAAAGCCAGGAATGGCTAAAGCTGTCACACTTTTTTCAATCCAGCACCATACCCCAAAGCCTCCACCCTAGTCTCCCTCCTCCTGCCATCCCACATTGTCAGTCCACTCTCTGCTCTTGCACCAGCCCCTTTATTGTAGATGGAATTAATTAGACATGTAGTACCACGGAAAGAGCAGGTATTCTTAAGGGTGCCTTTGTAGAAATATTTGTAGATCCATGAGAGTTGTAAAATGTTGTATATCTGTAGAGTTAGAGGTGTGCTCATGTAAGTGCTGGTTGATGGGGAATAGTGTGAGTGAATGTAGCATGAGTGGCGAGAGTGTAGGGTGAAACATTTGCCAATGTGAGTGTCAGGTGAGCTGCATGCATGCAATGTGAGAGGAGGGCCCATGTGAGTGTCGGGTTGGAGGAGTGAGTGCAGTGATAGGAGCAAATGCAAGGTGGTGTGAGTACAGGATGAGTGGTGTGCCTGTGTGTGGTGCAGCGTGAGCGGCACGGGTGAAGGGTGATTTGTGAGAGTGTCTACTGAGTGCATGTGGAGTGTAGTTAGTGCAGACTAAGTGGTGTGTTCCGGAAGACTATTGTCTTTGTGTGCACTAAGGATGAACAGGGTGCCTTGATGAATGCAGGCTAAGAGGTTTGTCTGTGTGAGTGCAGGGTAAGTGGTGTGACTCCAGATTGAGTGCTGGGTGTACGCACCGTACCCCATGTATGCTGGGTGTACGCACCGTACCCCATGTATGCTGGGTGTACGCACTGCATACATGGGGTACAGTGCGTACACCCAGCATACATGGGGTACGGTGCGTACACCCAGCGTACATGGGGTACGGTGCGTACCCCTGCGATCATGGGGTACGGTGCGTACCCCTGCGATCATGGGGTACGGTGCGTACCCCTGCAATCATGGGGGGTACGCACCGTACCCGGGGGGGCGTTCCGTACCTGTTTCGGCGCGAACTCTTTTACAGCTGTTTTCAGCTCCCATAGAAAAAGGGTTGTACGGTGCGTACCCGACATGTATCGTACTTGCTGGGTTGTAAAAACCAGCTGCGAACCGTACAGATGTCGCGTACAGCGGTTTCCAAGGGAGATTCAGACGGGGATTTGATTCGTACGGTCTCTGTACGACTCGTACTTCGTCGTACGTATGGGGAACATTGCAGGGTACGATTCGTGAGAGAAAAACACTTCAAACGGCTATTCGGAGCATTTTTTCCTGAATCGTTAAAATGATGTCTGCCCTCAGAATCACATGTTTAAGCTACCTTCCTCACATATGGAGCGCTATGTATAATGTATTTTCTTGCTACAGCCTACATTCTCTGACTAGTTGCTAACTCAGAAAGCCTTCTCCCACTATGTTCCCCAACTCTGCATGAAAAATTGACAGTTAATTACTCTTGCTTTATTCCTCTCCTTTCTTCCTCCTGAGTGACCCTCTTCTAGCCTTGCATCCTCTGCATACCTTCTATTTCTGAGAATAGCCTCCTCTGTCTCATGCCGTCTGTCTCAATCCTTCATATTGTAATTCAGCAATTGGCTGATACCTCATGTCATCAATTACAACCTCTCCTCCTTAAGACCCTATCCCTGTAATGCAACATTATCTAATCTCTACCAGCCTATCTATCTCACCAACCATTCACCTGAAAGCACAGAGCCTCCTCTAATGAGCACACCACCTTTTATTAATACATCACAAAATAAATGGAGTAAATGCATGCACTTTTCCTTGAGAGCACAGTACTAATCACAATAACTAACCATAACCACTGGACTTACCACTAACCTTGTGTTCCAGAGTAGCATTCTACTTGTTGTAAAGCACTCCACGCCTTGCCAGGGGGAGTAAGTGCTACATAAATCCAATTACAGCTACTGGTACGTTGGCTTTTATTGGAGGGGGTAAGGGGTGGAGTCACAGGATGAAATGAATTTGTGAGTACTTAGCCGTCACAAACACTTCTGCTTCTGGGCATGTTGCAGGGGGACCAGGGTATCAAAACCTCACAACACAGCCTGAGAGTGCAGGTTGCAGAACTTTCCAGTCTCTGTTCCCAGCACCTAGCAAAGTGGAGTTGTCAGTCAGAGACTCCATACCGTGGAGCACAGAAGAGTTTCTCGTTCTCCACTGGTAGGGGACCTCAGATTCTAGTTCCAGAGAAAGCCTGGCACATTGGCTAGTGGTTTCTGCCTCATACTTTTAGCAAGTCAGAAGACAAACTCAGCTCTGTGAGCTGTTTCAGACAGTCCCCGTCTTTGGTGTACTACTTACAGCCATAGCCATTGCTTCAGTGCCAGCAAGAATGCAGGGTTATGTTGGGTGTTTCATATCGGGGAGGTTTCTTATCTGGGAGGTTTCCTGTCGGAGGGGACAAAAAACTAAGGCTCAAAAGATGGAGAGGCTTCTCCATTCAATTTCCCTCAACTTGCTGTTGGTAACACTGTTAGGGAAGAATGGAGATGGAGGGGGAAAGGGTTTCTCAACACTACAAACAGACCTTTGTCTCCTTCATTCCAATCCATAGAGTCTGGTCCACTTCAGAGGACTACAGTAATGCATTGAAGAAACCCTAATTCATAATGATGTTGAGGCTCTCTCCAACCACTACCGTATCCATTTCGCCAGTACAGGAAATCAAAATGGATCCCTGAGAGACCACAGTTTCCTGTAGCATTTAAACTCCATGCACATCCTACTTGACATACATGAGCTACACACTCATAAGTCATCCATGTCGAGGGTTCCAGCATCCCAAGACAATTTTGAGGATTACCTTCACAGGGGGGAACACACACCTCTAAAAGGGAGACCCCCCCCCAGAATGCCATCACTTGATTTCCTCCTCCATCCCAGCACATCGTCAGCAAAATGGCATCAAATTCAAATAACCCCCCACTCTGATGTTGTCATGCTGAGTGCCTCACTGCCTTTATTTTTCAATGTCTGCAAGCATCCTTTAGCATACCTGTTGCACCATTGGTTGTCTGGAGGGGCTTCTGAACACAATTCCTGAGTTTCAATTGGAGAGCACAGTATGAATTGTCCTAGTAGGTGCTCCTTGCTTACTTCTGAAAATCTACATTTACTATGGATTTGTATTCGCTCTGCAGAGTTTTAGGTGCTTGTACATCATCTTCATGTACAATGTGTTTTGTAACAGTCATCAACAACAGCACAACACAAAAAAGCTCTTCACTCTAGAGACACCAAAATGATGGGTCTTATTTTATTAATTGTTAGAAGGCTTAAAACAGAGTAACAATCACATTTGACTGCAAACCTAATGTGAACAGTGCATTACGTACCAGTAGATGGGAATGTGGAGCACTGCCTTATTGCCCTAAGGAAATTACTAAACTTGTATATCTTACGAAAGCAGCTTCAGGTGTGACCTTCAATCCATTTGTCAGGAGTTCTCTCAACATGGCATTGGATGCCAAAAGGGGAAATCAAAGGGTTCATTTACAAAAAAAATTCTTCTGTCCAGTCCCAACAGAGTCCTCCTTTTGCCTGTTTCCTCTGCTCTCTGTGAGGACCATACCCTGCTCACCGATGTTCAGTTTGGGGCGTCATCATTTCCTCTCTCTGCTGTATCAGGTGGAGGATTGGACCTTCTCTCCGTTCTGTGCCACAGTAGAGGGGCCTCCATACAACTTCATACATAGATTGCTGACCTTGCACCCTTTCACCAGCCATCCCCCTCCATACTTTGCCTGCATTGAATCAGCAAAATCCTTTACTCAGTTATGCTGAGTGACATAGAAATAGTCTTCTGGTCTCCCACATGTTACAGGCACTCTTGCCATCTCCAGATGCTGGATCCCCTGCACTAGAAAACTGCAAAGCCGAACAGGAGTTCAAGCATCAATTGCAAGCTGGTCAACACTGTGGTAAACTACAAAAAAATGGTTTCAGGTTCGCATTTGCCTGGCTGCATCCTAAGAAAATTGTTGGTCAATAAAGTTTTCCTCTTTGAATTTATAGAATGCAAGCCTTGCTAGCAACAGATATCCGCTTCAGAACATATGTTGCACATAACTGAAAGTAATCAAACTCATTTCACTGAAAAATGTACTACATGTTTATATCTGCTCCAAAATATTTTCTGGTTTTGTAGAATCTTTTAACAGTGCTCACACATGCTTGTGGTCACTTCTGAGCAATTATCAACAACAAAGTGTGACTGAAGTCAGAAAAAACTAACCTTAACAGAGGTCAACAATGAGGGAAATTATCCTGATTCTAGCTCGTATTGTTGCAGAAGTTGTGAAGTCCCCCCCCACCCCTGGTTTCCAAACTTGAGAGAGTAATGTCAAAATATTGGGGTGTTGCCCGAGGTTCATTAGCCAGGGTATGAACTCCAAGCTGCAAATACCAGAGAGAATGCCCGCACGTCCTTAAACTGGATTGTCTATAAGGCACTGAAACCAACATAAAATGTGACAGCGCTTTGCATATGGAAGAGCAAGCAATTCAATGGCTGAACACTGATTTTGTGGCTAAGCAATAATGATCACAGTATACCAGTGCAACAAAAGCTTGTACATTTGTAAAACAGTTAGAATTGCACTCAACGTTTAAAAATGAATGCCCCCATAGAAAAATAGGTATTCAGGTTTAAAAGATTCCAACAAAGCAGTCATAGCTCTGAAAAACCAACATTAAAGACTAAATTACAACCAAAAATAAAATTAAGCAACAATATATTTTCAACAAAAAGTTCTCTTGCGGACTCTGTAAACAACAAATGGTAGGTATTTTTCTTTTGGAAAGGTGGCATCCCTACTTGTGAGATGGATTTTCATTAAATTCATTCTCCTACTGTGACAGTAAAAATAAAATACAAAGTAAGGAATAGAGAATAGGCAGAGTGGGACACGGGGTTCCAGAATAAGTTAACAAAACAACAAAGCCTCTTAGTCAGTTCCAAATGAATGTAAATGGTCTTTTAAAGACCTGTGAAAAACTTGTGTGTAGCAGAAACAGAGGCAGACACCAGACACTGTCCAGCCAAACGCACAGCAACTCGAGCTGCAGCAGCCCCAGCCTGAGACACACAACGAGGGAGAGGGGGATGGAAGGGGGCGGGGGGATGTGTTAATCCCTTTTAGCCTTATCAGGCATGCAGCTGATCACAGGTAACTTGAGGCAGGTCACAAGTCAAGTGCAGGGCCATTATGCGCTTTCGTGTGCTAATGGCCCTGCGAATCACTGAAGGGAGAGGGGAAATTCCTTTGTGCCCTCGTCCCCCCACCCTTGTCCCCCGTGTCACCCCACTCCAAAATCTGGGGGGGATATGTCCCCCGCGTCCCCCACACTTCCTACGCCCATGCATAGCCAGTAAGGAAGTGGTAAGACTATTAAGATGAAGAGGTTAGATGACGCAGCAAAATACAAAACAAAGTTTCAATCAGCTTGGGGTAAAGAGTACCCGATCTGTGGAAAGAATAATGATCCGTTTTCATACAAGTGTCTTACTTGCCTAAAAATAATTAAATGTGGACATCAATGAGTCGGGGATGTACAAGTGCACTGTAGTTCGGAGGGTCATAGAAATCGAGTAACTGCAATGAAATCACAGCAAAAACTGCAACGTGGTGTGAGTGCGGCTGCCAATGACCTAGATGGAAAAGTACTTCAGGCTGAAGTAAAAGTTGCATACATACAGCAAGGAGCTACAGAGGGAAAAAATCCAACCAGGTCGCCCTCCACACAACGACCGATATCAATACATTAAGACCTGGTCTGCAAGGCACCTCTCTTGAGGCCAAAGATATAAGGGGAGGTAGGGATTCACAAACAATTATTTCCCATATATGCCTCTCTTTTCTATTACGAGGTAGTAACCTTCCGCTTTATTGCCTTAAACTTTTAAATTAGTCTCATTTTTACAAATGGCAGTCACCGCACTATGTTGCCCCTGACCAATGCACAGGAGTGTCACTGTGAATGGTGCATAAAAATTAAACATCACAATCAAAAAATGGTGAAAGGGCAAGATGACACCTTGCATGCGCACCACCAATAGAGCTCGCTGGTTGGTACTCACAAGCTATGCCCACTTTTTTCATCATTGGTAGCCATCTTGCCTTAAAAAGTAATGTGTAGTGTCCAAAACAAACAAAGTGGTGCTGAGAAAGAAGTGAATTGAATAAATCACATCCCACAAATGCGACCATGTGAAAGTAAAATTGATATAAGTTGCACTTTGATCGATACCAACTTTATTATTCACTGTGCACTTATTCAAAATAAAAACGGTTGCCAATCATGCATACCGCTTCATACTGAGCCGACATTTTTCATTGCCACCACAATTTAAAGGCAATTTCATCAGTGCAGTGAGGTCGCCTGGCACCAGTGCTGGACACTGAAATGATCTTTTTCTTTTTTCTTTTACAGGGACATAAATGAGCCACAGTCCTTCATACCAGCTCTTTTCAAATGTCACGCTGGAGACACATCTCCATTCATGAGTCCTCTCAGTGGGTTTACACTCAGCCATAGTGTCAATCGCACAAGTCCTCACTCTGTGAGGCGATTCCATTTGGCGATTCCCTTGCGGGAGCAAAGTTTGGCACCATGTGTTAGCAATTATCGCTCCTGGAGCTGCTCGCTCACGCAAGGGAAACGTTTTCACTTTTGCCGATACTTTTTACTTTTAGCACGAGGCACGCATGCTTGTTGCTCATGCAGAAAACTGGTAGCACGAGGCTAGATTTACCAGCGAGAAGTATCTAGAGAAGACGACATTTTACTTGGTAGATGACTAAAGACATATCTTTTAAAAGCAGAAATCAAGATTAACCCAATCCTGTCTCCAAAACCCTAAAAAGGTACACATTTTAAGGCTAGAAGGGCTGCAAACATAGATTTAGAAATCTAACACTACAGAGATGTCTAACATTACTCGTGATCTAATGTCACTCCCAGGGCAACGTATCTCCTATCTTTTTCGTCATTGAATTATGACGATGCTCCCCCCGCAATGGAATGCTGCGCGGAGCCTGACTCACCTCCCTGCTTGGCATCGTTCATTCCGCCCGCTCCTTGCAAACAAAGTCAAAAAGTCCAGGCTCGGTCAGTCAGAGCTGATTGGGATGCATCTGTGAATGGGCATGTGCACCCTTTGCTTGCGGGGGGGCCCTCAGCCCCTGCTGTGTGCTCCCAGAAGAACCCCTTGTCTCACAGGGCAGTGCGCACAGACCCCCTTTGAAGCAGCAGAGATAAGGCAGCAGCCGGTGCAGGCTTCTCACAGTTAGGTATCCCATAAGCTTGTCTTGCATCCTCCCTCCTCTCCCCCCCTCCCTCCACAGGGCTCCCTCATCGCACCTGCGTATACCCAATACACACAGGCCATGCTTCCAGACTCAGAGGGGGTGGGAGGGGCAGTGAGGAGAGAGGGAGAACATCTGTGAGGGTGAGAGAAAACACTTGTACTGCAAATTAATGTTCAGATAACCTCCACGTTCAAGAAGATGCAACTGGGGTGCTTTAGACTTTTTATTTTATTTTTGCAATTTAAGTTAGCGTGGACATGGCCCAATGGTATCAGAGGGCTTTATACCAGTAGCACGATACATGGGTTACAGCAACTTCCAGTTACAGTCAGGGCTTTAAGTGTGATGAAAAAGCTGGGGAGTCTCGCAAAGGAGTGAGGTCAATGTAATTAAGGGCATGGCTTAAAAACACATAAGCTAAAAGTTTGTGCTTAGCATAATGTACCACCTGACTGGTGTTTTGCTGTTTCTGTCATTTCATCCTGATTTGTATGATACAAGTAACATGGCACCTACAAGACATGACTATTGGCTTTGTCAATAGTTGTTAGTTGCATAAGATAAATAAGCAGCAACTATGGCTTGTATATAATATTGAAAAAGCTTCCTCTTAAAGCCCTGGTGACACCACGACAATGTTGCTGCTCCTGAGTTCCAAAAAGCATTGGCATAGCCAATAGGTCTTGCCTTTGGGAACTTATAAGTGTTTAGTTGTCCAGCACAATATCCTTGGTGCAGCAACATCAACTGTTGCATGACTAAACACGTATAAGGTCTCAAAGGCGAGACCTATTGGCTATATCAATGCTTGTTATTAAATGTGACTTATATCTGGAGAACATGGAGCAGCTACTAAATCCATGTTTTCTGCTAGAAAAGGAAGGTTTCAGCATGATCCGATAACATTTAAAAATGGTGTTTCTGAGAGTGTTGAAAACACAGTCCATAATATTGGCGGTAGAAATTCACCGGCTACCAGACTTGCGAAGGAGTTCGGAAGTATCTTTATGTCTGGATGTCCCTGTCACCTTGTTTTTAAAATGGCCTCTGAAGGCCATGATGGCTATACATCTTTTACAGGGTACAATGTAGAGTATATGATAGACTTTATTTTTATTGGTTTGATAAAAAGAGCCAGAAGAAAAGTCGCATTAGTAGACCATGGAATTTTGCAATTTGGAGTACCCAAAATTCTTAAAGCATGTAACAACTAGATGGCTGTCACTGGCACACTGTTGAAAAGGCACTAATCATGAACACAAGGGTTCTAAGTCTTACTTACTATGTCCAAAATTAAGTGAAGTAAGATTTCAGAATCTTCAAAAATTGGATGGAGATCCTTTAGCAGAGGTCCACTTATTGTTTAATTCATCGGCACTGACAATTTTTATGTGGTTCAACACTCTCCTACAGCAAAAAGAACCATGCATCCATATTTTATAGAAAGCCATGCTGGATCTTGGCAAGAAGCTGGCGCAGTGCATCATACTGCAAGAGATGCTGAAGACAACTCTTCTGTGGGGCATTGATGTAAATGATAAAAACATCTACAAGTCACCAGCAGATGTTTTCCTAGGACTGTCTAACAAAAAATCTCGGAAGCTAAGAATAAGCAAGTTTTCATGGTAGTACAACAGTACTTTAAGTTTAGTCTTCAGTATATCAAAAATACATTTCCACTTAATAATCCTTTAATTATCAATGCAGATTGGGCTAATATTACAAACCGTATAAATGCTACTTGGTCAAATGTAGAGAACTTTGCATTATGATTTTCCAGCCTTCTCAGAATTTCAGAAGATGTCCTGCAACTTTTTTGATCAGTTCTCAGATTATCAAACCATTTTCTGATGAGTGAATAGGACAATCTGCATTCACAGAGGCCTTCATTAATGATGGTGATGGCAGGTGCCATCATCAGATGCATATTTTTTGGTACCACTTGCAACGTATAATTGCAACTTGCACAAGTTATGAAATGCGATTGAAAGTTCTGTTTAAGGTTGCAGAGCTGGTACTTTTAATACGTCATTCAAATGCAGCATTTGAAAGATTGCAGAGCTGGTACTTTTAATACGTCATTCAAATGCAGCTTTTGAAAGATTGCTTAGCATTATTAGGAAAAATAAGTAACACAAACATCATTTTAAACTTGATGGGATTCTGTCAAATAGTTGATCTATAAATATGCCTACCCAGAACGTAGTATTCCATGTTATATTTCGGGACCTTCCAATGAATTACTTCATAAAGCCATGTCAGCAACTAAGTCATATAATAGGGAACGTTTCTAAAACTAACATCTGGGCATGTTCATTTTGTACAAAGAATTGCTTATAATATCTATTTTTTTCTTTTAGGTAGATCTCATGGCAAAAATGCATTAAGGCCTGACAAAGAGTCAATAAAACTTAGGGCCATATTATCAAGCCTGGGCGATAAAATTATCGCTGCTTTATCGGCAGGAAACTGCCGCTAAAGTGGCGATGATGGGCTTGATAATAGGCTCTATGGAATTCCAATCGAGGACCATGTTAGATGTGAAGGGCATCTAACATGAGCTTCGATTGGAATTCCATAGAGCCTATTATCAAGCCCATTATCGCCACTTTAGCGGCAGTTTCCTGCCGATAAAGCGGCGATAATTTTATCGCCCAGGCTTGATAATATGCCCCTTAGGAGAAACACCAAACACATCGGTGTCAAAACATCGCGGTGCTATCGCACCGCGACTTTGACATCGGATGAACGTTTACATCGCATGCCTTTAGTGCGCATGCAACGAGGACGCGAGGCCATTAACATCGGCTGTCATTGCAACACATGCGATGTTAAGGTGCGTTCTCATCTCATGCGTTCTCATCGCAACGATTACTATAATCGAAATACAAACATTACGGATTTAACTGGCATGTGGGATTCAAACATTTCGGATGGATTATACAATCGAAATACAAACATTACGGATTTTACTGACATGTGGGATTCAAACATTTCGGATGGGTTATACTGATATGTGGCAAACATTTAGGATGGATTTAACTGATATGTGGGATTAAAAATGCAAAGTAACAACAATTTTGCATTTTATTTCGCATTTTATTGATATATGGGATTAAAAATGCAAATTAAGAACTTGCATTGTGGCATGACGTATAACTCTCCTGACTTTGGTGCTGTCAAGCAGGGTTCGAGTGTCCTATCAACAACTTTTTTTATGGGAAAAATTATACTGATATGTGGGATTAAAAATGCAAATTAACAAACATGAAAACAGTTGTGGGATTCAAACCTTTCGGATGGGTTATACTGATATGTGGCAAACATTTAGGATGGATTTAACTGATATGTGGGATTAAAAATGCAAAATAACCAAAATTTAGAATTTTACTGATATTTGGGATTCAAAATGCAAATTAAGAACTTGCATTGTGGCATGACGTATAACACTCCTGACTTTGGTGCTGTCAAGCAGGGTTCGAGTCTCCTATCAAGGAAGCTTTTTTATGGATTTACAGGAAAAATAGATGGATGGATGGATGTATGCATGGGTGAGTGCTGGTGGATGGATGGATGGATAGATGTATGGGTGTATGTATGGATGCAGGGATGGATAGATGGGTGTATGGATGCAGGGATGGATGGGTGTATGGATGCAGGGATGTATGGGTGGGTGTATGGGTGGATGGATGGATGCAGGGATGGATGGATGGATGGATGGAGGGATGGATGGATGGATGGATGGGTGGGTGATGGCGGATGGATGGATGGGTGTATGGATGGATGGATGGGTGTATGGATGCATGGATGGGTGTATGGGTGTATGGGTGGATGGATGGCTGTATGCATGGATGCAGGGATGGATGAATGGGTGATGGTGGATGGATGGGTGGGTGTATGGATGCAGGGATGGGTGTATGGATGCAGGGATGGGTGTATGGATGCAGGGATGGATGGGTGTATGGATGCATGGATGCATGGATGGATGGGTGATGGCGAATGGATGGATGGGTGTATGGATGCATGGATGGATGGATGGGTGTATGGATGCAGGGATGGATGGATGGGTGATGGCGGATGGATGTATGAATGCAGGGATGGATGGATGGGTGTATGTATGGGTGTATGGGTGCAGGGATGTATGGATGGAGGAGTTTATAGATGCAGGGATGGATGGATGGATGTATGGATGGATGAGTGTATAGATGCAGGGATGGATGTATGGATGGATGGATGTATGGATGCAGGGATGGATGGGTGTATGTATGGATGGGTGGATGGGTGGATGGGTGGATGGATGGGTGGATGGGTGGATGGGTGGATGGGTGGATGGGTGGATGGGTGGATGGGTGGGTGGATGGGTGGATGGGTGGATGGGTGGATGGGTGGATGGGTGGATGGGTGGATGGGTGGATGGGTGGATGGATGGATGCAGGGATGGGTGATGGTGGATGGATGGGTGATGGCCGAGGGATGGGCGGGTGTTTGGATGCAGGGATGGATCGATGGATGAATGGGTGTATGGATGCAGGGATGGATCGATGGATGAATGGGTGTATGGATGCAGGGATGGATGGGTGTATGGATGCAGGGATGTATGGGTGGGTGTATGGGTGGATGGATGGATGCAGGGATGGATGGGTGATGGTGGATGGATGGGTGTATGGATGCAGGGATGGATGGATGGATGGGTGTATGGATGGATGTATGGATGCAGAGATGTATGGATGGATGGATGGGTGTAAGGGTGTATGTATGGATGCAGGGATGGATGGGTGATGGCGGATGGATGGAAGGGTGTATGGATGCAGGGACGGACATATGGATGGATGTGTGTATGGATGGATGGATGGATGTGTGTATGGATGGATGTGTGTATGGATGGATGGGTGTATGGATGGATGGATGGGTGTATGGATGGATGGATGGATGTGTGTATGGATGGATGGATAGGTGTATGGATGGATGGATGGATGGGTGTATGGATTCAGGGATGGATGGGTGTATGGATTCAGGGATGGATGGGTGTATGGATTCAGGGATGTATGGATGGGTGTATGGGTGGATGGATGGATGGGTGTATGGATGGGTGTATGGGTGTGTGTGAATGCAGGGATGGATGGATGGGTGATGGCGAATGGATGGGTGTATGGATGCAGGGATGGATGGATGGATGGGTGTATGGATGCAGGGATGGATGGATGGATGGATGTATGGATGCAGGGATGGATGGATGGATGGATGTATGGATGCAGGGATGGATGGATGGATGGGTGTATCGATGGATGGGTGTATGGATGCAGGGATGTATGGATGGGTGTATGGATGCAGGGTTGGATGGATGGGTGTATGGATGCAGGGTTGGATGGGTGTATGGATGCAGGGATGTATGGATGGGTGTATGGGTGAATGGATGGGTGTATGGGTGTATGTGTGGATGCAGGGATGGATGGATGGGTGATGGCGGATGGATGGATGGGTGTATGATGCAGGGATGGATGGATGTATGGATGGGTGTATGGATGCAGGGATGTATGGATGGATGGATGGGGTGTATGGGTGGATGGATTATGAAAATTACCCTTGAACCATGCAAAAATTAAATCGCATACACAAGAACACATTTGAACCTTTTTTATTTTCTTTACATACCAAATACTTCAAAAATAAGCATGTATTTAATAGCACCAAAAAAAGAAAAAAGTATCCACATACAAAAGAACACGTGTGAACCATTTAATTTTCTTTACATTGCACTAACACGTGTCAACCTTTTTGTTTTATTTACATTTCATTAATACCAAATACTTCAATAATCATTATGTCTTTAATAGCAAACAAAAATAAAAACAAAATACAATAACAGAATCCATCAACAATGTAAGAATGGTACATATCCCCCCAAAAATGTAAACAACATAGGGTGTCAATTTTACAGATAGGATTATGGTACACAACAGCAAGTGGCAACTTCAGGATTATGTTACACAACAGCGACTGGCAACTTTTTTACCCAAAGGAATTAAGTACATGTGCGATGGAAGATAGGTAGTCAGCCGGCACAGACAAGGTGAAAAGCTGTAATACTACTAAAAGTCGGGCAGACATTTCCTTTGAACGTTGAGAAAAACGTGGATGTAGCAGACCTGCTGAACACTGTGAGATGTACATTTCCTGATAACTTTGCTCCTTTTGCAAAAACTCAAGAAAACTGTAGAAATTAGGGTGCGGCTTTCCAATACTTTTGTTTAAAGAGTTGTGCCAACCCTCTATGGCATTGTTTGTTTTTGCTCCTCCCTCTAAGCAGGTGGAGTAGCAGTTCCCCCAGTCCACAAGAAAACGTGGTTTCCTCCGGCAACCCCACCTGCTTAGATGCCCAATTCATGTGTCTTCAAAATAATTTAATATTGGTGCCAATTTTTCTTCGTTTACCATAAAAAAATCAGACTGTGTAATCGATGTGTAGTATTCATCTAAACTATTAGGAGGAACAAAGCAAAGTCCACATAGTTTTTTAAGCTCGAACTGGAGTTTACTATCAGACACATAATCCGCAATAAGGGATGTTTTTTTAATTTTACGCCAAATAGCCTGAGAAAAGTGGAAACAACATCCTTGTATTTGGGTATCCATGTACAATTTCTTTATAGAATTTATCATGGGTAATTCGAAGTCCATGATTACTTTTCTCGGACTTTTGTTTGGGATTTTGGATTTGATGACTGACAAAAACTCAGTATAAGTTGAAGATTGTTTGTCTGGTAGTAAACTGTAGACTAAAGGGACTACAATGTCGTTCACGTACCTGTGAATGGTGTAGATTTGGGTGAAAGGGGTGGGCGTGCTTTTAAAGGTCCCATCCATCATCCACACATCACTGTTCTCCAAGCGGTTCAGATTACGGGGGGTGCCAAATATTATAATGCGCTTTTGACAATTTCGATTGTCATACATAAGAAACGGTTC
The DNA here is from genome assembly GCF_964263255.1 of Lissotriton vulgaris. Taxonomy (NCBI): domain Eukaryota; kingdom Metazoa; phylum Chordata; class Amphibia; order Caudata; family Salamandridae; genus Lissotriton; species Lissotriton vulgaris. The sequence goes on from NC_141695.1 coordinate 1,208,086,732, forward strand.
ATTGGAAACGGTAACCCTGAGTTCGACAGGAATTTTAATATCCCCAACATTTTGTGGTGCCACGCGTTTTGGGTTCTTCGCGTTTTTCTGACGTTGGATCATTCTACGTAAGTTGGGGATGGCAGGCACACTACTAGCCACATGTTCAGTAATGTGCTGGGATACCTCCCTTAAAATGGCGCCACAAGGGTCATTGGAGTTGCCTGCAATCTCTTTAATTTAATTTATTGATTCTCTGACTTCAATAGCAGTTGCAGAGGGCGAGTGGTTATGGTCTGTGCTTCTTAAAACAGACTCACCCAGAGTAACCGCTCGTTCTCTGAAATGGCTTGAGTAGTATTGCACACACTTCCAATGACCCTGTGGCTCAGAATTTCTTTCCTTACAATAAATATAACCGCTGTGTTTGAGTAGACGGTTCCTCTGCTTGAGGTGATATATTTCGCCATCTTTGGATCAGACATTTGCTGTAGGGAAAAAACAAAAAAACCATTACAAAAATGGTAAGAAAGACATTGGGGAAATGCTAAGAGAGACATTTGCTCTAGTAACTAAACCAAAAAATGCCTTTTAAAAACCATAAGAAAGAAATTTTCAGTAGGAACCGTGAAAATACATACATTTTACAGATAACAAAAACATTTGCTGTGGGGACAAAAGATAAACATGCTTTTTATAAATTACTAAAAAACAAAACTCTTTTTTCATAATGCCGGTCACTACATGCATACAGTACTGCTAATGAAATAGGCAAAAAGTACTTTATTTCTTCAAAAACCAAACACAATTATGGGTGGGATCAAAAGTGGACAAATATTAGTTTTGCCACAAATTATGTAATTTGCCTAAAAAACACATCGCTTTACTGTTAAAGTAACGTCGGGCACTTTTTACCTTTTGGGCTAGTCTGCTGCACTTAGCGGAGAAACTCTAGTTCTTTACTTGACTTGCACCTCCGTTAAATATCCAACTCTGTAACAGCAAGTACCAAAAATAGGTTGGTGGTCCCATTATTATATGAGAAGAAAGACGTGCAGTAGTAACGAAAAAACAAAATGCATTTTAAGAACCATAACTAAGAAATTTTCAGTAGGAAACCAAAAAAAACATGCTTTTTGCAGATGATGAGAAAGATATTTCATGTCGGAACAAAAGATAAACATGCATTTTAAAAATTAATAAAAAACAAAAACATTTTTCATAATGCCGGTCACTAAATGCATCCAGCACTGCTAATGAAATAAAAAACATATTGTTTTATTTAATCATAAACCAAACACAGGTATGGGTGGGATCAAAAGTGGACAAATATTACTTTTGCCACAACATATGTAATTTCCAAAAAAACACATTTCATCACTCTTAAAGTAACGCCAGACATTTATTACCGTTTGTGCTACGCTGCTGCACTTAGCGGAGAAACGCAAAATCTTTGCTTGCCTTGCACCTCCGTAAAATTCCAAATTCTGTAACAGCAAGTAACAAAGTTAGGTTGGCGTGTCATTATTACTTGGGTGTATGTATAAAATATACAAGTGACAGTTGCTTCGCAAAACAAATTTGTGTCGTCATACTTAGGCCGAAATACCATTACTGTACCTGTAGCGTTGTTTTAAACTGGGAATGACTTTGTAGTTAGTGTTTGGACACACAAATCTTCGCGATGTTGACGACCTAATCTATGAGACAATATACAGATTAGTCAAACATAGGGTATAGCCAGCCAATCCGTCAACAATTTATGCAACCCACCCACCAACCCATCCACCCACCCACCCACCCACCCACCCACCCACCCACCCACCCACCCACCAACCCATCCACCCACCCACCCACCAACCCATCCACCCACCCACCAACCCATCCACCCACCAACCCATCCACCCACCAACCCACCCACCCACCAACCCACCCATCCATCCATCAACCCACCCATCCATCCACCAACCCACCCATCCATCCATCCATCCACCAACCCACCCATCCATCCATCCATCCACCAACCCACCCATCCATCCATCCATCCACCAACCCACCCATCCATCCATCCACCAACCCACCCATCCATCCATCCACCAACCCACCCATCCATCCACCAACCCACCCATCCATCCACCAACCCACCCATCCATCCACCAACCCACCCATCCATCCACCAACCCACCCATCCATCCACCAACCCACCCATCCATCCACCAACCCACCCATCCATCCATCCATCCACCAACCCACCCATCCATCCATCCATCCACCAACCCACCCATCCATCCATCCATCCACCAACCCACCCACCCATCCATCCACCAACCCACCCACCCATCCATCCACCAACCCACCCACCCACCCATCCATCCACCAACCCACCCACCCACCCATCCATCCACCCACCCACCCACCCATCCATCCACCAACCCACCCACCCACCCACCCATCCATCCACCAACCCACCCACCCACCCATCCATCCACCAACCCACCCATCCATCCACCAACCCACCCATCCATCCACCAACCCACCCATCCATCCACCAACCCACCCACCCACCCATCCACCAACCCACCCACCCACCCACCCATCCACCAACCCACCCACCCACCCACCCATCCACCAACCCACCCACCCATCCATCCACCAACCCACCCATCCATCCACCAACCCACCCATCCACCAACCCACCCATCCATCCACCAACCCACCCATCCATCCACCAACCCACCCATCCATCCACCAACCCATCCATCCACCAACCCATCCATCCACCAACCCATCCATCCACCAACCCATCCATCCACCAACCCATCCATCCACCAACCCATCCATCCACCAACCCACCCATCCATCCACCAACCCACCCATCCATCCACCAACCCACCCACCCATCCACCCACCCATCCACCAACCCACCCACCCATCCACCAACCCACCCACCCATCCATCCACCAACCCACCCATCCATCCACCAACCCACCCATCCACCCATCCACCAACCCACCCATCCACCCATCCACCAACCCACCCATCCACCAACCCACCCATCCATCCACCAACCCACCCATCCATCCACCAACCCACCCATCCATCCACCAACCCACCCATCCATCCACCAACCCACCCATCCATCCACCAACCCATCCATCCACCAACCCATCCATCCACCAACCCATCCATCCACCAACCCATCCATCCACCAACCCATCCATCCACCAACCCATCCATCCACCAACCCATCCATCCACCAACCCATCCATCCACCAACCCATCCACCCAACAACACACCCATCCACCCACCCATTCCCATCCACGCATCCATCATGCATCCATCCATCCATCCACCCACTGCATCTCCCTCAGACCACTCTAAATATAACTCTATATATACATAAAAGCAGAGATCACTGTAATCACTAGTATATGCAATAGACCTTTGCACTCTACCATTCCCATTCATATCCCTTCCCTATGTATATAGAGATAACTATAGGCAACAGGCTCTTCTTTGTGTTACTACATCTTGTACATTGGGAATTTTATTCTAATTGTATCTTTTATGGGACGCATGTAACCCTAAGTCCTTATGTTTTGCAACTGGTTATTATGTAAAGCGCTCTTAGCAGAATCCCACCATGGAGTATGCAAATCGGAAATGGTAATATTAGGTTAAAGTCAATGAATATATATACACAAATGAGGCAGATGTTTCATAAATGCTGCGGAAGTGCTACAGTTGAATCCTTCCCAGACTCACAACATTTTACAGGCTGGTTGAGGCAGCTGCTGCAGTCACTGTGTTATGTGAACTGAAAGCATAATAGAAGTCCTGGAACATAATACAGCACTCGCAGATGTAGTAACGATGCCACACGCAAAATTGCAGAAGGGCACGCTAAAGGGCACGCTACAACGAGGGAAACAGAGGGCAGAAGACAACGAAATACAAGGGCAACCGAGGGCACAACAGGACAAAAAACGTGGCAAACAGAGGGCAGAAGGGCACGCTACAACGAGGGCAACAGAGGGCAAAACCAAACAAAAAAAGAGGAACACAGAGGGCAGAAGGGCACGCTACAATGAGGGCAATAGAGGGCACAACCAAACAAAAAAAGAGGAACACAGAGGGCAGAAGGGCATGCTACAACGAGAAGAACAGAGGGCAGAAGGCCACGAAATACAATCTAGGCCTTGAGCTGCAGTAGTCTTCCCAATGTTCATTTTAGGGGAAGCACGCTGGGCAGCAGAGAGTGTGGCATTGAGATGTCTCCTTACATTAATTTCTTTGCGGCCTGCATGACCACACTGTCCATCAGGCACGCAGTCTCACCTTCCATTTGGGGCCTCTTAATCACTGTACTGGTCCTCACGAGGGGCCTCTCTAGGCTCTCAGCCGATCGCATCAAATGGCCCTACAGTCACTTCGGAGAGACAGGACCACCACCACCACACCTGGTGACTCCGGCATCAGCGCCGCTGCTGCGCCTCCCCAGTTGGGTTCACCAGGCCCACTCAGACCAGCGCATCACACCAATGCAGTCTCTATTGCTGCGGCTGCTGGGTCTTCTCACCTATGTGGGTCCCCGGCAGTCACTGATTCACCAGGAGACAGCTACCTTGGGCACAAGTAAATGCCCCGATATTGCAGCAGGCCGTCTCTTGCCCAGCGTGCCGCTCTTCTCAGCCTCCACTCTAAATCCAGACAATGGCCAACGTGGCAAACCTTTTGCAGGCCGCTACTCGCTCCAGGGACAGCCCCAGGACTCAATTTTTAGTGCATATTAGTCTCTTCCACTCCCCCTGTGCATGGCCACCAACATTCACGAGCCATTATTTTCGGGTGTGCCTCGTGGGTGGTCATGTGACTGTTGGTGCGTGGAGAAAACAGAGGGCAGAAGGACACAGAAAAAATGCAGAAGGGCATGCACTGGTGAACGCTGTGCCCCGTGTGTGTTCGTGTGCCCAAAAAAAACGAGGAATACAGAGCCCAGAAGGGCAAGACATACCAGGGCAACAGAGGGCACAAGAGCACGGAAAACAAACAAAAACAGAGGGCAAAAGGGCACACTACAACCAGGGAAACAACAGAGGGGAGAAGGGTACGCTACAACAAGGGAAACAGAGGGCAGAAGGCCACGAAATACAAGGGCAACAGACAGTGGACACTTACCGATTGAAAAGTAGGCCCGGGATCACGACACATGCACAAATGCTGCACATACGGTGGGCAAAACCATATATCCCCCACACCAACCCATTGGCTGAGATGTTTTTTTACAGTGTGGCCGCAAACATCGCGTTGTCATGTCGCGCGATGTATGGTCGCCGATGTAACACGCGATCCAATTACAGCCCCGCATTTGCGCCGCAACGACGTACGATGAAAAAATGCCCGGTGTGACTACCTGTGCGGTGTAATGGCGGGATGTGAACTCCCGCAATGGCATTGTTCTCGATGGATCGTCATACAACCGCCCCTTAGTCTTCTATTTGTTCCCAATATAGAAAAGCAGTAAGTCTACTCTGAAAGTCTAGGCTGAGGTTGGGCCTGATGCAGCGGATTGAACATAAAAACCTTTTCCTTTTGTCACTAACCCAGAATAAACCTCTTATAATTTACTCATCAGTGGGGCCCATAACACCAAAAACACTCACTTATTCAATTTTCTCTGGATCAGTGATAATTAGACGAGCTGCAAGACATATGGGGTACCTTATTAACCTATACATTAACCATATACATTACATAAATTTAATTTTTAATAGCTGTCAGTTCCAAAAAATCATCAAGGTACTCCGCTATTTGGTCGCTGGACCAACTAGTAGGAATCAGTTGATGGCGATTAAGTCCAGCTCAATCACAATTTAAAACCCTCAACATTTTATTTGTCATGACTTTTTTATTGTAATATCACAGACTCAAGTTAATATTTTCATAAGATTTTATCTAAATTTATTTAACAAGAAATTTAAATTATATAAGTTTTATGAGGCAAATTCATTTAAGCATTATTTCAATACATTTAAGCGAAGGAAATTAGAAAACGGAAAATACTCATTACCCCTTGGATATAGGGTGATGATGATAATGGTTCACCAGAAAGTGAACTGCAGATAACAGGATAGGTTCCTAAGCTGACTGTCTGTCCCTCTAACCTCCTCGGACATATCCCTCCCGAGATAGAATTCCTGCAACAGTCTCGTTCCTTTTCCCCAACAGTGTTTAAAGTCTCTTGCACCATAAAATAAGAAAATCGTCTCAACTTACAGCATGTTGTGCTGAGCAAAGGTGCGAAAGAATAAGCCAACACTTCGCCATAAGCACAAGGTCTTTTTATACCCTTTCACCAACTTTCTTTACCCAAAATTGAAACTTTTAGGGGCTACATCACTTCTGATTGGTCTATTGGAGAGGTGGTGATGATCACCTCATTGTCCTCCTATCTCAAACTAGTCCTGACTCATTCTGGGGTTCACATGACTTCAAAAAATATTCACATATATACTTTGTTAAACTATTTGTAACATTCTTCCACAGTCATGAATTTGCTCATCCTCTGGAGTTCAGTTCTTTCATCTGTTCCCATGTTTTTAGGATAGTCTCTTTGGTACCACTCCTGTTGCATGCCATGCTGGCCTTGACATCTCTCACTCTGGGCATAGGCCATACACTTGTGATTGAAACTTCCGTTCTGCACATGAGCGGGGCCATCTTAGTTTTATTTTGTGCCGTCGCATTTCACAGCAGCCATTTTTCAGACGAGGCCTAGCAGAACCGAATCGGAACTAATACAAAAGCAAACATAACAAAAATTAGATATAGAAAATAAGCCCTTCTGTTTACCGCCCAACATTCTAATGACCTGTGTTGGGTATTACCTCGTAAAAGCGACATTTAAAGCCATTTTACTTACCATCTACATTCTATGCCACAATAAGACTCTACTACAGACAACAATACATGCAGTTTACTCTTCATTTCTACGCAATCACAAACCTATGTTAATTTAATTCACATTTATTAATAAATTAGAATTTTGCACATAGCAGTTTCCACGTGTAGTGTCTAAATAAAAGGTGCATTTGTTGATCAGTTTACGTGCTTCACACAGTTAATATTATTAAAGTTATGAGGTTGCTAACTTCGAAGGGGGTACAAACATTTTTTATATTTACCCTGCTCCATCAACTCCCCCCTTTGGTGATTTTTATTTTTTATTTTTTTTATTTTTTAACATCATCAGAAAACCATCTCTACCAATTTATCAAACAAGTTTATTGTCCTTTTACATTTTGTTTAGCTCAAACAATAGTATTTTTCACACTTTCTCTTAAATTTGATGTACATTGTTCTTTAAACTCTTCTAGTTCAATTTCTCGTTCTCGTTGTTTGATTTTCTCAATTTATATATATATATATTTTTTTCTGCATTTCTTTTTCTAATACATACACAGGCTAATCGTAGCATCAATGTCATTAATATTACTATAGTTACTGGTATTAGTATATTTCCCACTAATGAACTACCTATTTCTGCAAACCATTTCTTTACAGCGGAAAAACTCAAACCAAGTTTCTCCAGAACACCATCAACATCCAGTGGAGTAATTTCTTCACACAATTCAGTAATATTATTAATCTAACTTTGTATATTTTGACTTTTGTCAGGAATGTAATTACAACAATGTTGCACTTTCAACACTCCAGACTCCTTCATCTTTTGCCAAAAGAATATCAAAAGCAAGTCGTTTTTGCATCAACATAGCTCTCATGGCAACCATCTCAGTATTTACCATTTAGAACCCTCCTGCAGTATTTGTTGCTAAACTATCCACTATCGTTGACAGTTTCTGAATCTTATTTGCATTTAATGATCTACCCACTGTTGGTGTCAGTGCTCCAAAGATATCAATTATTATCTCTGAGAAACCTTCCCTTCTACGTGTTAGTGGTACACATATCTCGTGAGTTCCTTTAGTCCCTCTACATGAAATATCTTCAGAAAGACCAGGCCTAGGTAGCATGTTCCATACCAATTGTCTGGCAACCTGTAATAAGCTTTGTTCCCACATATAAAGTAGATCCTTGGAAATACTGAATCTTTTCTTCCTTTGAATCCCCATTCAATTCTGTAAGTGTCTTTTCATTCACTGGCACCCACAAAATAATTGTCATACATAGTGTTATGTCTACGAGTACACAATTTCTCTTGCTGTGGAAAGTCTAATCCTATTGCTACATTAGTATTTCTCTTATCATAATTTCCTTCCTCAAAACCTCAGGGTGGTGTTTTCATCTTTTCTCCGTTTGCTTTTCTTTGGAATTTAACTCTTCTATCTTCCACCATATCTAGAAATACTTTTTCTTCTTTCCTTAATTTACAGGTAAGATTATGTCTAAATGCATATTCTAGGATTTATTCTTTCATTTCTAAGAAATTCTCCAAAAACCTTACCAGGGTTCCCTTTTGTTTAGTCCAGGAACTATAGAGATTTTATCAAAAACATCATCCATGTCAGAATAATAGTATTCTAATTTGCTTGTTTCATAAAATAAACTAGCCAATATTCTACAAGTTATTTGGTACGTCAAAGGAAGGTGATGATATGTTACACCTTCTGACACGGACGCAGGTAACTGCATACATACATAACAATCTCACACATCCATTGTTTCTACATATTCATATGAAAGCTTTGTAAAAACATTCTACGAAAAATCAATAATTGACCTATCTTTATGAATTTCAATATTATCCACCAGTGTTACAATATTATACCTTGTTATGTGCCCTATTACTATTCGTGTAATTGTTAATTCCAGAAGCATTCTCTGCATTTAGTCTAAATGAAATCATTATTGCTGAAATGAACCAAATAAGCACCACTAAAAATACATTCTACAACAGAGGTATTCAATCTGTGAGGCGTGACCCCCAGGGGGACCCTAAAGGAATGGGAAGCGGGTCACGCTCTCCATTTGCTAAAGAAAACGGCCCAGTCAGTTGATTCCGGTAGTTAACATGTTTTTTCCTGGAGTGTTATTCAGGGACTCTAGTGTGCTGGGAAATCAAAGCTAGACAGACAGCTAAACATGCCTTTCTAGCAGTGTGTTGCTGGCCTGAAAGGAATGTTAATGTGCACAACCAGTTAATCTGCAAATGTAAAGGATTTGCAGATTAACTTGTGCACATTTGCATTTCTTTCAGGCCAGCAGCACACTGGCAGAAAGGTGTGTTTAGCTGTGTGCCTGGCTTTGATTTTTCAGGACAGGAGAGTTCTGGTGCAGGTAATTGATCAAATCACATTTTGAGTGGTAGTGGTAGTGCACAGTTTACCGATCTGTGAGTGCTTGCTTTTAATAGTCATTGTATTTACACAGTGCTTACTATTCCTGAGAATGTGTTGAAGGGACAGTTATGTAAAAAATTGCATTAAATAGGGTCTGGTAATAACTAACATCTATGGGTCTCATTTCCAATTAAGTGGTGTGGGGCAGATATGCAAGTATTTTTGCTGCGCTGCCCTATGCCAGGTCAAAAGGCTAGGAATGGATGGTATTTATAAGATAAGGTGCAATCCTGTCCTTTCTGCCGGCTCACAATGTGCTGCCTAGCGCCAATGCAGGCACCCTTGCACCATGGTGCAAGCGTGTTTGCATTGACGGCAGGATTGTTTTTGTGCAAGAAGGCCCGCCTTCCTGCGCAAAAATAACCAATGGAGGCCTTTTTATCTTTCTGTGTGTGCTACACATAGAAAGAGGAAACAATTGAAGAGAAATAAAGATATTTCTCCTTGTTTCGCATCCCCTGGGGCAGCATACAGTTTTGACCCATCCTCCAGTTTACAGATCCTTGTAAAGCTGAGAATGTATCAAAACCCATGGGAAATCTGACTGCAACGCCCATGGAATGCCCCAGCCCCACACAATGTAAGGCAACGCACTGACTTGTGCTGCGTTGTTTTACACAATATCTAGGAGGCAATGGAAAGCCACACAAAGGGACTTCGTGTGACCTCGTAGATAAGGGTCTGCTCTCTGCGCAACCAGAGAGTCATAAAAAATTATGCACCTGCAGCACAAGGGGCTTATAAATAAGCACCTATATTTTGGAAGCAGCCCATATATTTTGGAAGCCCCATTTTATCGTAAAACATTTTGCGCATGTTGTAGTGGTCTATCTCATACTGTGTGTAATGCAAGTATAAAATAGAAACTTAACTAATAGAGTTTACCTAATTCATTATATTGCATTTCCACTGAGTAACAACCTTAATAAATTTATTTATTATTCATCGAAGCTGCCCGTTATTTTTTATGTAGCTATCGGTCTGTGAAAGACCTAAAAACGTACACATGTTTTAATTATGATGAATGATGTTCAGCTATCTCCAGTTACATTCAGCTGTAAATGCCAAGCGGTCAGCATCCCATGAAATATAGCAAGATTTTCCTCTAATGCCGTACAAAAAGTTGCAGACCATGCATTACAGCTATTATACCAAGGGCCACTGTAATTATGTGATTGTGCGGCTGCAGCAATTTTAGCATAATTATAGATTTGCCGCATTTGCCACATAATCCATCATCTGCTGCATAATCTGCTAATTTTAACACAAAAATGTTTTACTCAAAAGGTTTAAAAGTTACTAAAAAGCAGCAACAGGTACTCTGGTCACATTTCTGTTCCTTATTTTTATATTTTGGTGTTAAACTGATACTAATGAGGTGCAACCACAGATTGACCATTTCTCCGGAGAACATTTGTGGTTGTCAATGATGAGGGCCACAAGGGTCTAGAATTGTTTTCAGAAGGGGGTCCTAGCGCCTAACATTTTTTGATAGGGGGGGGGATATATATATATATATATATATATATATATATATATATATACACATATACAAGAAAAATATGTATCTTTCTACACTTGGAAATATGTCATTTGAGCCAGCCGCTCTTAGCTTACTGTTTGGTCCTTCAAAATTTCTTTGATTTGTCCAGCTTTATTTTGTGTCAAATTATCCTTATTCTGTTTTCTTCATTCTTTTTCAGTATAACACAGTAAACTGTTAGTCCTCCTGCTCAGTTTTCCGCTTTGTTCTCTTCACTGCTTTTCACTTCCTCAATATCAGGCAGTGCAATATAAGTCCATTCAGGTGATTTGTATTTCAGATTAGTTCTTTTTATTCTTTTCGGTCTTTGCGAATGTCCTTTATTTTCTTTTATTCGACTGTCTTGACTTGTTATTTCATTCACTTCTTCCTCCTTATCTTTATTCACATTTATTATTTTGAATTTCAGTCCTTTAATTTCGTTGGGCCAAATATCTCATTTTCCTCGCCTTTTTACTTTAGTCTCGGTTATATCTCGTTCCACTTTCCAAGCCCTCTTTCTTGGACCTCTCCTTTGTTGTATTTCTCCTTCACTCTCCTCCGAATCTGTTTCAGACCTCATTTCACTTCCTTTTACTTTCAACTTTATAATCTCAGATTCTCTGTCTGGATTTTGGTTCTCTTTTGTTATCTCAGTTCTTTCAGGAGGAATTTCACCAAAGCTTGCACTTGTTGGTTCATCCTCGCTGTGAGTTAATTCTGTTTCACCAGTTTCAATATCAATAGTTTGTCTTTAAATATTTTCTGTTTGGTTTGCAGAGTCCTCAAATTGTCCTTCACCAGTTTCAAATTGTTCTTCTTCAGATGCCAAATTGGCGTACGAGTTTTCCAGATGTCGACTTACAGGTCGAGCTTCTAAATCTGGAATTCCGTTTGAATCATTTTCTGTACCAGATGCTGAACTGGTATCCGATATTTCTAGATGTCAACTCACATGTCGATCTTCAGGCTCTGGAACTTTCATTGTATGGTTGGCATGCATCCACATTTTCACACCTGCACACTTTACTGCTGAGGTAATGACCAGGATCACTTGGGGTGGTTTATCCCAGCGAAGAACCAGGCAATTCCTTCTTCTGTGTACTTTTACGCAAACCCAATCTCCGGGAATCAGATCATGCTGGGTGTCTTTCAAGAGTGTTCATATCTGTTCCAACCTGACGAAACACAGAATGTACCACATCAGCCAACCCTTTGCAATAGACCAGAATAAGATAATCAGTTATAGTTTAGCAGTTTGTTGACAGGTATGAATGCTTGTCTCATTACTCATCCCATTATTATTTTGTGAGGACTCAAACCTATTTTTCTATCAGGTATATTCCTTAGGCTCATGAGTACAAGTGGCAAGGCATCTGGCCATTTGAGTCAACCACCCCAGAAGCCTCAGGTCTGTAGGCACACTGCAATTTCTGTTTAATGTCCAATGCCTCACATATCAGTTGAATAATCTCATTCTGGAAGTGACTTCCTCTATCTGTTTCTATCATTACTGGGAAACCATACCAAGGAATGAATTCTCTCAGCAGGAGTTTGGCTACTGTAACTCCATCATTCCTTCTTGCCAGATGTGCTTCCACCCAACAAGAGAACAAACAGACAATTACCAAAACATACCTCAATCTGTTACTCGGGGACATTTCAATGAAATCGAGTTGCATTCTGATAAAAGGACCTCCTTTTCTTCCTATTGTTTCTAGACTTCCAACTGTATTCCTTCCCGGATTCAACTGTTGACATATAAGACATCTTTGACAAAGACTTTCAGCTATGATTCTAATGTTTGAGTTATCCCAAGTCTGTTTGCATCCCTACCAATGTGTGCCTGTCCATGGTACATTCATGCCATGTTAGAGATCGGGCATAACTGGTCTTTCATCCCTGTAAACCCAAACTTCATCCTCCTCTCTTTGTCTGCAACCTGATTTTATCCATCTATCTTTTTCCTCATTACTCGCTTCTTCTTGTAATTGTCTCACTTCTCCCCAAGTTTCAACTATGTTAGTAAGCATTAAGGGACATGAAACATGTTATTTTTCTGTTCTCCGATTCATTGAGCTCATATGTCTAGCACAATATTGAGCTATTGCATCAGAAAATTCATTTCCTTATGTGATGTAATCAACTCCATTCTTGTGGGCTGCACATTTCACAACTGTAATCATTTCAGGCAGCTGTATCGCCTCAAGCAACATTTTCACAAACTCACCATTCCTGATTGGAGATCCTGAAGAGGTCATGAATTCCTTCTAGGACCAGATCTGTCGGAAATCATGTACTACTCCAAAGCCATACTGGCCATCCATGGTCACTGTGATTCCGAAATTTCTTCCCAGTTTGCATGCTCGAATCAGAGCAATCAGCTCAGCAACTTCGGCTGAGCGTATTCCTCTCATAAAAGATGCTTCCATTATGGCTGCCACTGTACATACAGCATATGCTGCACTCAAAACTCCTTTGATTGTCCTCAAACATGATCCATCCACAAACGTCACATAAGCTGATTCTTCTAGAGTTCCATCTCTGTCAGGTAGGGGCTTTGTACAGAATTCAAGTACATCCAAACAATTGTGTTCCACATCATCTTTGACTTCTGCATCAGGCAATAAGGTGGAAGCATTCCCATTTATGCATCTTACAATTGTTACATTGTCGGCACCCAAAATCCCTTTCGCATATCTAGTCAATCGATTGTGAGTCATACATTGGGTCTTTGTTCTGGTTAGAAGGATTTCAACTAAATGTGGGACAAATACCTTTATAGGGTATCCCATCACAATGCTTCCACTCTGTTCAAGACTCTCATAAGTAGCTGCTACAGCTTTCAGACATCCAGGAAATGCTTTTGCTTTTGCCACTGGGTTCAAAACAGCTGAAAAATAGACTTTTGGTCGTCTCATTGTTCCATGCTTTTATATTAATACTGAAAGTGGACATCCATCTCTTTCACTGCACTACAGTTCGAATTCTTTCTCCTAATCAGGCATTCCTAACTCAGGAGCTTCACACAAACTGTTTCTTAATTGCTCAAAAGCTTCCATCTCTTTCTCATTCAACACAATTGAGTCCTTTACATCAACATTTGTTAATCGCTGCAAAGGTTTTGCAATCAATGAGAATCCACTGTCTGCAATAACCAACCATTCCAAGGAACATTCTCACCTCTTTCTGTGTCATTGGGGGTCTCATTCCTTTGATAATCCTGATTCTTTCTGTTGTCACCTTTTTCATCCCTTTTTCAATCTTATGACCTAGATAATGTACTACTTGTTGACAGAACTGTAGTTTTGATGGGGACACCTTGTGTCCTCCATTTGCCAAGTGGTTCAATAACGCAATTGTATCAGAAATGCAAGCTTCTTTGGTTTTTGATGCCACTAATCAATCATCAATATATTGAAGCCAAACATATTTCTCAAGCATTTTCAAGTTTCCTAGGGACTTCTCAGAATCTGATTAAAAATGGAAAGACTTTCAGGGAGGGGAAACATGGTGGTTGGAAGCTGAACAGCCGTGAATGAGTTCCCGTCTGATGCGTGCCTTGGGAATCTCCATGGGCCCTGCAAATGTTTTTAGACGGTTGAATGTGAAGTCTATCACGCCACTTGATACCAAAACCCTCTTTACTCTAATGTTACTGCCCCCGTAACAGATTTATTTTCCCATCCCTTCCCTCGAATGCCTTTTCAAGTGAGGCAATTATCTACTTACGTTTCTCTCTGTTTCCTGGTACTATGCTTGCCTGATTTTACATCTGAAAATACCCGAATGCTGCTGGATTGAAGGAGCGGCGCTCTGTTGGAGCTTTCCTCGCCGTGGGCCGTTGGTGCGGCACTGGTGTGGAGCAGGTGGATTCCTTGCCTCCAGTTCTCGGCACTGCAGGGCAGAGCCAGCCCCTGCGAGTATGGTACAGGAGGCAGTAAGCAGCTTGGTCGAGGAGAGCCTGGGTCCTGCTGGGAGGTAGGAGATCGTCATTTTTCAAAGATCGATTTTGATTTGAGGCATGCTCCGTGTGAGTCACTGGGGGCTCTGCAGCTTCACCGGTTCAAATTGGGACTGCCGGGACTTTCAGTCACGGAGGTGGATCCCCTTGGCAGTGCAGACTTTGCCCTGTTGCTCGACTGTAACTGAGCGTTCTAAAGAAGGAAGGTTGTATGGAAGACAACGGCAGCAGTTTTCCATGCATTGCCTCCTCCATTTCACAACAAAGCACTAAAACAACAGAGTGCAGGCACACTCTTCGAAATAGGGTTGCTAAATTCAGCACGGATATCGATTATCCCGCGCATTTCTCCTCTAGTTACGGAGGTAAAAGCTACATCAAAGCAGCATAAAGGGAAAAACACAAAGGATCAACACCATTGGGGAGTAAAGGGAAAGGAAGGGCTAAGAGGGTTTTACCACAAAACTCCCACCTTGAAGACCATTTATAAGGTAATATCCACTTCCTCTGATAAAGGATCAAATATAAAAACCAGCATGGCATCCTTAAGCATTCAGACCACTTTGCTGCAAACCCCATTGGGACATGCAGGTAATTTACTCTTTTGCCACCTGGACCTATACCACCTGAGACAGGGGCTACAGGGGCGACTAGCGCACAGGAAGAGCAATTAATGGTCATTCATCCCGATATAGTCATATCCAACAGGTTTTTCTGCCCTTGATAATCAAGAGAGTCAAGACAATCAAGGTAACGGGCCGGATCCTCTTTTAGATAAGGCATTAGCTGTGGCGGTTGCACCCATTTTCCTGGGTCTTCCTGTCCTATTGTGCTCTGTAGTTGTTCCAGGTAATTTTGACTCTTCCGGAAGAGATATATCCTCCACCATAGGGGTCCGATCCTTGGCAGATATCCTGATGGCTTTGAGAGACAACATCTTGGAGCTTGAAATTTAAATAATTAAGGAAGCTCAGCATAGCTTTTCAGTGGAAGTTAAAAAGCTAGCTAATAAGAAAAGGGAATTAAAGGATGATATTGAGCGTCTTGAAAATCATGCCCGGAAAAATAAGCTAAGAATTCTAAATGTGCCAGAGGACCTTGAGTAAGGGGACATTAAAAATGTGATCGCCCTCCTAAGAATACAATTTTAAAGGATTCCCAGGAATTTGATTTAGCAAAGGATAATCAGAGAGTACATCGGGACCCATATAAACGGAATTCTGCTAACCCTAAGCCTAGAAAGATTTTGGTTATTTTTTAACATACTCTATAAAAGAAAAAAATCCTATCCTCAGCTCTGAAAGTTGGCACTGTCAAATGCACCTCCTTTTCTAGCCTATTTTCGTTCTCTATCAGGTCTGACATTTCCCCTAGTGAAGTCAAGATTGTCATTCTTTTGCCAAGCTCCCACTGTTTTGTTGCAGTGAAATGGGATAAGGCCCAATTAAGGTTCCCGGCATCCCTCTGAATTATGTGGAACAACCACATGTATAATATACGACAGATCGAGGAGGTGGATGCTCTTATCGAGAAAATCAGAGGAGTGAGTGTGGTATAGAGCAGGGAGGGGGATGTGAAGGTTCTATTCTCAGTGTAGTAAATACCGTAATGAGTAGAATGGTTATTTCGCAGGCCCTTTGGGGAGCCCAGGACTACGGTTGATAAATGTTTTTCTGTTAGCATCAAGGGACCTCGCCCATAGGGCCAATGCCTGAAGAATCAGGGGGGTTTCCCCAGCGGTGCAAGGGGGGCACACATGGGTTGTGAGGGGTGGGGGGTGGCAGGGGGAGCACGGGTTGGGGAGGCAATGGGTCAGAAAAACAAACAAAAAAATTCTCAATGACTAGTAAAATTCATATTATATCATGGAATATTAACTGGGTCAGGTGCCCACGTAGGCAAAGATCAGTATTAAAGTATCTTGAGCAGTCTTCTGCACAGATTTGCCTTCTAGAGGAGACCCATCTGAGCAATGTTGAGTGTAAAACTATCTTTGGGACACCTCATTGGATTGAGTCTTTTTGCTCCTCTGAACAGGTTGTGCATAACAGAGGAGGTGCAATAGGGGCAAAGGGCATTATCAAGTCAATATCTATGGACCACTCAGGGAGATTTTAATATTCTTCTTAACCCTTCACGGGACAGGTCTAATCTTAGCCATTATGTTGGTGTCCAACGCATCCGCAGCGCAATAATCAATATGAACCATGATCTTGGGCTGGCCGATGTCTGGAGGGCCAAAAAGGGAGAAAAAATAGGTTTCACCTTCTTTAGCAAAAAATACGGCCACTCATCGAGAATGGACTACGTCTTAACGGACAGGCTGGGCTTAGAGAATGTTGGTAATATTTCCATCTTGCCATGTATTCTCTCTGACCATGCCCCCATTTCTTTTTCCTATTTATCTGCTAGACAAAACCCCAGAACTAGATGGACCCTGAAGAGGGCAATGCTTTCTAATCCTGACCTAATCCGTGCACTTAAAGCTTCCACTACAGACTTTTCTACCTCTAACATCGGCTCGACTTATTGAGATTTTGTCTGGGGTGCCTTTAAGGCAAATCTTCGGGGACAGTTACATAGTTTGATCTGCTCCAAAAATCTGGCAGAATCTTTGCAGTTCCGGAAGCTTGAAAAGCAGATGGGGACATTGGAGGAAGTGAGGCTTAGTATCCCTCGGCCAACTACCGATGAACTGAATAGAATCAATAAAGATCTTGACTGCCTCCGACAGGAATACAGGGGAAAACTTGAATCTAAAATTAAAATCCAGTGGTCTGCTCATAACATGCAGCATTTAGAATATGGCAAAAAGGTGGGGGCTCTCCTCGCTTGGAAGGCCCTGGCAGAACGCGCTAAGAGTAATATAAACAAATGAGTCCTAAACGAGAATGGAGATACTTCATGTAAGCATGAAGATATGCGGAAATGTCTTCTTTCTCTGTTCTCGGAATTATACATGGAGGAGATTTCCCCTAGTGTTGAACATCCAAAACTGGTTGCGATCTAAAGAACTGCCAGTTTTAACTGAGGGTAGCTAAGCTGCATTGGATGCCCATATTACAGAGAGCGAAATAATAACTCCTATTAAAAAGATCAGGAATAACAAGGCTGCTGGGACTAATGCCCTCCCCGGGGAAGTCTATAAGATCCTACAGTACGAATTGATACCAAGATTGTGAACTTTTCGATTACGTCTATAGTGCAGAAGGCAGAGTCCCTAAATCATGGAAAGACGCCATGATCGTCCTTATTATAAAGCCAGGGAAAGATCCCTTTAAAGCCAACTCATATAGGCCAAGCTCCCTGCTTAACACTGATTATAAGATCTTCATGAGCGTTTTGGCAGGTAGATTGGTCAAATTAGTTCCACAATTGGTTAATATGGACCAAAAGGTGTTTATCCCAGGAAGGTGTATTCAGGAACAGACCTTGCAGTTGATCGGTAGTATCGACCTGGCGGTGTCATGGTCAATGCCCTTAGCTGCGGCAGCATTTGACACGGCAAAGGCGTTTGACCGTGTCTGCTGGGTCTTCCTGTGAGAGGTCTTAAAAATAATGGGTTTTGGTTCAGTTTTTATAAGAACACTGATTAATTGCTATAAGGGCGCCTCAGCGGCGATTTTACTGAACGGCATGCTGACATCAAGTTTCAGTATTACAAGGGGAACGAGGCAGGGTTGTCCAATCTCGCCCATGCTTTTTGATTTATATATAGAGCCTCTTGCCTAAGCAATCAGACTGGACGATTTAATTGTCCCGTTTAGTGTCCATACGTATAGCAGCACGTTAGCCCTATACGCGGATGATCTGCTGCTGTACACAGATAGTCCTGCTGAGGTCCTTCCTAGAGTAGAAGTCCTTCTCGAGGAATTTGGCTCGTATTCAGGATACTTTGCAAACACCTCTAAGACTGATGTAATGATCTGGAACGTCGACAAATGGCTGGGTAAAACAAGTACGGAATTTAGGTATTTAGGAATAACAATAGTAAATAACTTGGATGACATTCCTAAGATTAATTTGAAGAGGGTGTCTAAGGAGATTGATCGCTTTTTTTTAAGATGGGCAAATTTGCATCTTACAATATATGGTAGGGTAAATCTGGTAAAAATGGTCATCTTGCCAAAACTGACCTACCTTTTTAGCACCATTCCACTCGAGTTTCCACATAGGGATTTAAGTAAAATACAAAGTTAAATTGGTAGTTTTATTTGGTCTAATAAAACAGCTCGACTTTCTTGGAAGAAATTAAGGCACAAGCTTCAGAAAGGGGGCCTTGCGCTTACTTATATACTTTGGGACTCTTTTTGCCTTTCAGTTCAAAAACATCCGGGCACTACTTTGCACTGCGGGAGCTTCTAATTGGGGGAAGATTTTAAATCAAATGGTCGCCTTTGAGGGAGGTGGGGAGTGCTTCATATATAAGTTTGGTGCGCCCAGATATTTCAAAAAGGTCCGCCTGAAAGTTTTAAAAGCAGCTTTGAATTTGTGGTACAGGATCAGGAGAATATGGGGATAGGCTACTACTCTGATTTTGCTCCCATTTAGGACTCACCGGTGTTATCTGTTTGTTTAGATGATAGCCTAGCACTACCGATCAAGAAAGCTGGTATCCGGGTCTGGTCTGATCTTGTTTCCTCGGATGGGATCCTCCCGTGGGAGGTATTAAGGCTGAAAATAGGAGACTCCTTTTCTAGATTTAAATATCTACAACTAGCCTCTAGATACACTGCAGAGAAAGCTTTCATAGTTGGGAGCAGGGAGAGTGAGCTCCAATGCCAGAACACACACCTTATAAAAAAAAAGACGTCGGGAACTGGTACAAGAAGCTGCAAGATGCAGAAGATACACTTCGCCCCCCACAACATGTAGTCTGGAATATATCCGCTCTTGAGATCAATGCTGTAGAATTGTTCGAACTCTCTATCCAGATGTTATATAAGATGGTTAAACCCGCCTCGCTAAGAAATAACCACTTTTATGTAATCAACAGACTATATTATACCCCCAAGAAAATAGCTAAGTTTGCCCCTCTTTCGTCTTCAAAATGCCCTAGATGTGACTCCACTTTGGCAGATGACCTACACATATTTTTTGAATGTGGTGTTTTGCAAGCGATTTGGCAGAATGTGGAACGCGCTCTAGGTGCTATTTTCAAGGTCCATGTTAACCTGAATATATCCGTGGTAATATTTGGTGTTGATAATAACTTGACGACCTCACGGTCAATGCTACATAAACGTCTATTAATGTATCTGATCCTTATTGCCCTGTGGGAGATCTGTAGGGCATGGAAGGATCTATTGCCTCCGTTTTATGTGAATTGGCTCAGGGCCGCCCTGGGTATGGCCCGCATTGGACCTGGGACACTGGACTGGCGATGGGTGTAACATCTGGTCACAGTTCCTAGTATGGGGCAAATAAATGAGATTGATCTAATACCCCAAAGTCCAATAAATACACCACGTTTCATACAAAGAAGATGGCCTGGTTAGGCCTGAAGCCAATGCAATAGCGGAAACCTAGGGTGCCTAAGTTAAGATCGAAGGTTGGTTTCTTGCTTATATTTGCAGAAGCTATATGGTGAGATGAGGACAAAAAAAAATGGATGGACTTTCTGTATACCCCTTAGGAATTTGGCACCATGCCAAAATACGCTCGCCAAACCTGAAGGTAAATATTGGTTGGCTATCAGGGTGTAATGGAATTGAAAAGTATGCATTACACAAATCAATGACAGTGTATCATTCTGCATCGTGCGGAATTGGATATAAAATTACAGCAGGATTTGGCATGATTGGACAACCGGGGACAACAATTTTATTCACCTTTCTCAAGTCTTGCACTATTCTAATGGTTCCATTAGGCTTTTTCAGTCCCATCATAGGTGAATTACATGGACTACTCATTATTCCTTTTAGAATCCCTTGCTCAATCATTTTATCAATAACTGGTGTTATACCTTCTATAATTTCTGGTTTCAGTTTGTATTGTGGGGTATTCGGGTAAACTGCCCCTTCTTTTATAGTAATTTTTACAGTATTTACTCCTTTCATTAAAGCTATATCTTCGTGTGTAAAATCCCACACCTCAGTCTTAACTATTCCATTCAATTCAATAGGAATTTTCTCTTTATCAAACACAGGGAACGTGTCACTTTTTCCTCATTCAATTACTGACATGGTCATTTTATACAAAACATCGTCATCTGATGTTTGGAAAGCAATGCCATCTGGGGTACAGTAAATAGCATAATTCATGTTGCATAATATATTGTGTCCAAGCAGATTTACAGGACTGCTAACGCACACCACAAAATGGTGCATCTCTTTAAAGGGACCGATTTCCACCTCTACTGGTTGTGTGCGAGGGGCTTTAATTTTTCTCTTTGCCACACGTACAACTTGGATATATTCTCCTGAGAGAGGACTGTTTGGAATTTCCAATGATCTAACAGTAGAACGGTTAGCACCAGTGTCCACAAGGAAAGTAACACTTACACTATTCACCTTTCTATCCTCAAAGGGACCTGACTGACCTACCTCTAGAGTTGTGCGAAGCATGCACTCCTCTTTCTATCCTAGGCACGGTCATAAACTTTCATCAGATTCATTTCTATCCGGTCGTAGCCAATACTGCGAAACAGCAGCTGCACGCAGCAATTTCTTTACCTGCTCTCCACCGTAGAATCAAGTCTCTGCACTGTACCTTTGCAGATTTACACTCTGTGGGAGAGGTGGCTGTGGCACCTGACTCTCATGCATAACTACCTGTTGCTGTGGCGGTAATTGGTAACTCACCTCATTCTTCACCTGTGGATTTATTTTCGGTATTAATTTTTGGTTGTAATTTACACTCGTTCTTCCAATGCCCTAATTTTCCACAATTATGGCCTGTCCATTTCTTTTTAGCTTCTTCTATATTCATCTGACCTTCTCCTTTACCAATGTTATGTTTCATTTTTGTCTGTCCTGCTTCATTAATCAGATTAATGGTCTGAGCTTCTTGCTGTTCTGCAACTTTCACCTGTGCCCACATTGCCTTTTCTTTGAGCTTACGTTGCCTAGTGTCCATGTCATCACTACAATATTTTGCACATGTCAGTAACTCATCTACCGTGCTGGATTACCAACACAGCATATGCTGCTTAATCATTTCACTTATCTCGGGTCTCAGCCCATACACAAATCGATATACAAAGTGACTTGTATGCTTTACACTCAAGGTCCCATATCCACTATACTGTTTGAATGCTAGACGTTGCCTTACATAATAAGTGTGCACAGCTTCTTTTGTCTCAGTTCAAGTTTCATCATCTCATCTCTTAAATTTCGTAATACAGCTATGCTAAACAAACCTGTTTCTGGAAATACCAATACTGTATCATTTTTAGTATATTTCACCCAATTCTCTAACCAAATACAATTGTGAAAACCATATTTAGTTGTCATATAAAATGCTGGTGTTTTCGGTGGAGGAAGTCCTTTTCCCTCTGTGCTACAATCTTTGTCTTTCTTAAAAAGATTCTTGACTTTTCTAAACCATAAAGGTTTCTCTTTTTCTTGTCCATCGCAATAGGCAATTTTTCACAATTATTCGCCGAAGCAAAGTCGTACACTTTTCTTTAATCTACTCGAGTATTCGGTCCTATCCCAGTGCAGACCACGCTAATGCACCAATCAGAACGCCGTACTTCTTCCGCAACTGTCCTATCCCAGCGCAGTTCTTGCTGATGTCCGCTCTACTCCGACGTCTGCTGACCCCTCCTTTACAAAGTTATCGGCACTAATTTTATAAGCTTTCTTTAAAAAAATGAATTGGTTAATTACAACACAAAACACATTTCCATTGTCTGTATCTCTAAATCAAAGAGATAGTTTGTTCAAAGTTCCAAGATAACCTTTTGTTTGATAAGTGTAGCACTTCCCTCTACCCTTGTCTTCTCTCAAGCAAGAAATAAACCTGTTTCTTTGGGGATAAAACACATGCGGAGACTATACTGCTCCTGAGAATTAAGGCCAGAGTTTCACAAGAATGTCTGTCGCTATTTCACTCAACTCCATGCATACATGAATTCCCTATCATAACACAGTCCTGTGTTATCAACAAATTGAAATCAGACAATGCACAATTCCATGTGACTTCTCTTGTCACATATATCCACTTCCTACTTCCCGGAAGCTATTGAAATTCCAACTACGTATATCATAATTCGAACTCAACATGTAGTGTTAACCATAGAACATTATTAATCCATAACAATCTCCAAATTGACCTATAGCAACCATAACTCTGGCACCAAGAAAACTGATATAGCGGGCTTACATAAAACCCCCTTTCCTTTTGTCACTAACCCAGGAAATACCTCATCATTTACTCATCGGTTAGGCCCATCACACCGAAAACACTCACTTATTCAATTTTCTCTGGATCAGTGATCCTTAGACGAGCTGCAAGACATGCGGGTTACCTAATTAACCTATACATTAACCACATACATTATATACATTTAATTTTTAATAGCTGTCCGTTCCAAAACACATCAAAGTACTCAGCTATTTGGTCGCTGGACCAACTAGTAGGAATCAGTTGATGGCGATTAAGTCAAGCTCAATCACAATTTAAAACCTTTAACATTTCATTTGTCATGACTTTTATTCTAATAATTACAGACTCAAGTCTATATTTTCATAAGATTTTATCTAAATTTATTTAACGAGAAATTTAAATTACGTACATTTTATTAGGCAAATACATTGAAGCATTATTTCAATACATTTAACCTTTGAACCAATACATTTAAGCAAAGGAAATTAGAAAATGGAAAATACTAATTACCCCTTGGCCATAGGGCAATGATGAGAATGGTTCACCAGAAAGTGACTTCATAAAATATTCACATTTATACTTTGTTAAACTATTTGTAACATTCTTCCACAGTCATGAATTTGCTCATCCGAATGAGTTCAGATCTTTCATCCGTTCCCATGCTTTTAGGATAGTCTCTTTGGCACCACTCTTGTTGCAGGCCAGGCTGGGCTTGACATCTCTCACTGAGGGCATAGGCCATACACTCGTGATTGAAACTTCCATTCTGCACATGCGCGGGGGCCATCTTGATCTTCTTTTGCGCCATCACATTTCACAGCAGCCATTTTTCCGGCGAGGCCTAGCACACCCGAATCGGAACTAATATGAAAGCAATCATATAACAGAAATTAGATATAGAAAATAAGCCCTTCTGTTTACCGTCGAACATTCTAATGACCCGTGTTGGGTATTACCTAACAAAAGTGACATTCAAAGCCATTTTACTTACCATCTGCATTCTATGCCACTATATAACTCTACTACAAACTTAAATACATGCACTTTACTCTTCATTTCTACGCAATCACAAACCTATGTCAATTTAATTCACATTTTATTAATAAATCATAATTTTGCAAATAGCTGTTGGTTTCCTATGTGTAGTGTTTAAATAAAAGGTGCAATTGTTGATCAGTGCTTCACACAGTTAATATTATTAAAGTTATGAGGTCATTAACTTCGAAGGGGGTACAACAATTTTTCGTATTGCCCCCGCTCCAACAGGCCGAGAATAGAACTGTCAGTTTATTACCAGACGAGTATTGGTTAGCAAATGAAACACTACAAAGCTGTTAATGTCTATAAAGTATGTAAAGTTTGACAGTAATTTTATGGTGTAATGCGTATACAAAAATTGATAAACTATTTGGTAATTCTCAAAATAAGCATGTGCATGCCGCAACGCATTCCTGCGTGCTATGTCCACTCCCGTGATTCGGCTGAAGGACCACATTCTAGAAAATGTTATAAGGTTGTCAGGTATGCTGGTCCATGCCTAAGGATATTATCCATGGCCAGGATTTTTCTTTGACCTCTGGTAACTGCAAGCCTCAATTTTAAATGGCATAAAAAAAGAACTACAAATACCAGAATGCAAAGTGAAACCCGATCTGTAAGAGTTACAAGACGAAACGGGAAGTGGAAAATATCTGCAAAAGGGGTCTTAACTGGCCCACACAAGGCACGAACTGCTCCCTCCTGTTAATTATTGTTCTGATACTTTGGCTAACCATGATTTAAGAAAGGAAATACAAAAGTGCAAGTACTAAAATGCAGTGGAGGCATTAGATGTTCTGAGTCTCAGTGCACTTCAAGCGGGGTCAGTTTGCAGTCTCAGCTGCATTCACTTCACTGGTTTCAGTGGCAATGCCCATTTTGCAATGCATTGTGGGACCTGGTGTCATTCTACCAGTGGCCGCTCAAGCCTACCGCCGCAGCCTGAAAAATCAAAGAAGGATGGGATGTCGTTAGATGGTTCCATAGGGTTTAATTTTCAAAAATTGCATGGTTTCTATATATTTATATGTAATCTGAGGCAATCGTACAATCCAGTAGCATGTTGGCCTGAGTAACATTACCTGGAAGCCCTCAATTTTCAGCCTACAGCATGTTACATTCTGGGACTTGTAGATGTACTTTTAAAATTGTATGGATGGGCTCTAAAGTTCAAATATGCAAAGAGAATTTGGTTCTAATTCCCAGGACTGGTTCAGGATTTCACAAATGGCAGGACCAATCAAAAACTTTACAGAAAAGTCAGACAACGCCTGAAACGCGGACACAAAACTAAATAGTTGCCAAGCGCATGCACCATGTTTGCATGCAGGGACTTGCAGGCCTCTGCTGAGAGTGGACAGACTTTTTTTTGATGACCGTATCTTTCTTTTATTACATTTATATATTTTATCAACATTCCTTTTGACCAAAGATTTGTCACTGATCTGTCACAGAAACATTGAGTCAGTCTTCAAACAGCAAAGAATAATTTTCGTCAGTGCAAAATTGTGAAACTGTGAAGGAATATTTACAGACTTAGCAGTGAATACTGTGTATTTTCTTTAATCCACATTGTCTGAGAGTGTAACATTGCATTTATGCAGAATGCAGAAGTGAAAGCCTACTTGGTATCTAAAAATAAAATGAAAAACATGCGATGTTTTTTCCTCTGTATGTGCAATCCTTAAAAAATGTTGAATGGGATTTTTTGAAGCTGTTTAGCACAAGGAGGTGTGTATGAAGCCAGATAGTCAGATACTTATGACCCCAAAGCAGCAAAGTCAGGTTCCTTTGAACGAACACGTACCAGCTGTTGATGGGCTTTTACCCCCATTGCTGCTTTTGATTTATAGGATTGGGAAGGTGGTGGTATGTTTATTTACTTTACCTTTCTATTTGCTTTGCCTTTCTCCTTGCACATCTCCTGTTCCGCTCTGCCCTGTTTTGTCCACCAGCGTCCCTCTTCTATTCTGTCTCCCTGTCAAAACGTCTCTCCTTTCACTGTCATTGTATCTGCCTGCATCTCTTTCCCTCTGTTCCTTTCTCCCCTACTATAACAGACCTGAAAAGAAGCTCATGAATTGTAGTTTTTAATGCAACCACTTGCTTATATAGACAGAAAGTAACATTGTTAGGCCACCTAGGGCCACTGAAAAATCTTTGAATCTTTGTCACATGGCCTTTTTCTCATACATCATTCACATGATGCAGTACAAGGTAGGTATTAATCCCTGATCACCGCTGTTAGATCTGGGGGTCTCTAATTGGCAATGGTATTCACCTTTGTCCAAATAAGGACGATTACTTTGAAGTCCGGCTAAGGGGATTACACTCCATAATAACCCCTGCTCACCCCCATGGTAGTTTGGCACGAGCAGACAGGCTTATCTCAGAGGCAGTGTGTTAAGCATTTGTGAATATACACAGTAATACATTGAAAACACTACAGATGAACACAACACAGGTTTTATAAAAATATGTATTCTTTATATAGACTTAACACAAGACCACAAACAACAAAAATCCACAATACTATACTTAAGATATGTTAAAGATGATAAAACGTTGGTTACTTCAAGTTGATGATCAATGCGACAAAGTTCTCAACAAAGTACCTGGATGCATAACGCAAAGTAAACAAAAGGCTCACAAAAGGGGAAATGCGCCAGTTCTGTTATCCGAGGGAGATGATGCGTCATGCCTCAATGCTTGTACAGAGTAGGGGATACGTCGTGTCCTCACCGGTGCGTAGGTGATATGTAGATTCACGGCCTGCGGGCCCGTTGTTGTGCGCAAGATGGCGCCTTTTACACGATCCGGTTGTGTTGCAAGAAGATGAGGCCCTTGATGCGGCGATGCGATGACTATGTGTAGACGCCCTGGCAGCCTTGCGACGACTCTGTAATTTGGAGCCGCGACAGGCCCGGCGACACGCTTCTCTGGCGATGCGATGGCAACTTTCTAGATGGCGTCGCACTTCCCTGGTGATGCAACAGCAGGCAGCTTCGATGAACACACGCTTCCAGGGAGATGCTGAAAAGATTCGCTTTTTTGGCGATGTGACGATTTCAGCTGCAGCGGCGACACTCATCCTCTCGAGGCATCGCGCTTCCAGCTCCCAGCGACATGCAAATGTCTGGAGTTGAGAATTCCCAGCAAGGAAATTCAGAGGGGAGCTGGAGGTGAAGTCTTTTGTCCCTGAGACTTCAGCAGGAGGCAAGCCCAGTTCAAGCGCTAGGAGAATATTCTGTAAATGATGAAAGTCCTTAAAGTTCCTTCTCATTTCCTTAGCAATGAAGCAACAACTGCAGGCCATCCCAGCAAACATCAAACTGCTGCAGCTTCCTTGGTTCTTCTCCTTGGCAAAAGCTTTTTTGTTCCAGAAGTGATCTAATTTCTTGGAATGAGGGTCACATTATTTATACCCCAAAATCCTTTGTTCTCTGAAGGCAGGAGGCCTCTGCCAAGTCAAAACCAGTTCCTGAGCATTTTGTTTACATGACTCTCTTCTTCCTTGCACTGTGCAGGGCAGAGACATCAGATGCCCCACAGGAGGTAGAGCCAGCACCGGGGAGGGAAGGTACAGCTCTGGAGCACTTTCTTGACAGAATTCCTGCTTTTCTTTCACAGTGCAAGTCAGAGACATCAGACAAGCCACAGTAGGTGGAGCCAGCATTGTAGAGGGAAGGCCCAGCCCTATTCAGGTCCCCGGTGCAACTCCTTCCTCCCATCTAGATTCAGATCTCTCTATTCACCACCGGCCTGCACCAGCCTGTCTCCTGGAATCCCCCAGCCCGGTCACTCACAAACCCAGACAAGGAATACACAACCTAACAGAGGCAGGCCTGGACTGTTAGTCCAGAAAATACCTACTTTCTAAAAGTGTTTTTTTCAAGCACAGAATATTAAAACCAACTTTACTAAAAGATTTATTTTATTATTCTGAGTTCAGGCATTCTTAATTCGAATTTCTACCATGTTCCCTGTGTCAGTAAGGATTATAAGAATGTAATAATTTAACTGCCCATTCTGGCCTATGGAGAACAGGTAGCCTTCAATAGTGAAAAACAAAAATGGCTATAATTCATCATTCATTTCTGTCTTTATTTCGATCTCTTGGATCATAAAAGATGTACATCAAAGATTAAAAAACATTTATGAATAATACATATTCATACAACAAGAATTAAAAAGATCATTACGGTTATCATCTTGTTGTACAGATTCAAAGTGCTGGTGCAAAGTAGGAATCAGGCTGCTAAATACTATTAAACGTCACATTTGTTATAGTTAGTGGAATCAATTGCAGTCCCTTCCAGTTTAAAATTATCTAAGCATTGAATTTTTATAGTGCCTGTACCAAAACCGTATCAGAATTCAGGATGTAACGAGTGCTCTTATGCCAAAACGCTGTCAGGAATTTAGCTATCGCAAACACAATCGGAGGTGATAAGTCCGTCTTGAGTATTCTGTAAGCAGGGATGCAATGCCTGAAACCTAAGTTTTTGAGAAGAGGAACAAGCCAATACTTTCTAGATATTTGGTAGGCGTTGCAGAAAAATAAAACGTGTAATTAATTTTCCAACTGGTAAGAACATCCGGGGCATTGCTTGGGGGAGGAGGGCTGAGACCAGGTACTTGTAAATGCTCTGAGAGGAAGGGTGCCATACCTCCACTGTAGAAATAACTTCCTGGTCAAGATAGAGCAAATTCCATCGAGGACCTGTTCCAAGTGGTAAAAGTCTTTAGATTGAATAAAAGAGTTTGTTAAAGTTCCCAACTGCGTATTTCCTAGTAAAATATTTAATTTTAAGTCCTAGTAATCCTTTGATAGACGTTTGCGTGAGACCTTACTGCAAGCGTTTTCAGGGTCTAGCCATAGTTCTGGCCTTCCCAAACTTTCACAAGTCTTTCTTATATATTTTAACCAGGGAGTATTCATCCTGTTTGGTAGGGTTAAAATCTCTTTCAGCTCCATCCTATAGGTCAGGAGCTCTGCAGTAATCCAGAGTCATTGCCAAAATGTTAGTGGTTTTAAAGCCAGTTCTTCTTCTATAAATCTAAGGCCCAAGTCGAGTCTAAGAGGACGAAGCGGGGTGCTTGAAGGTAGAGCTGCCAGCTGCCTGATGAACTTGTTTTTGGTAGTCATCAAGTTTTGGCCGGGTGTGTGCCCCCACAATTCCCCGCCATGTGTGACTGCCCCCCTCGCCTGCATTTTGTAAATTTCAAGCAATGGACCAAGGGGTTTAAAAGTCGATCTGTTTGTTATCCTGGAGATACCACCCGTTAACTGCATCAATTTTAAGATTGGCCTTTGTTCGGTGTGTATCCCAGGTCCTATTTTGGTTGATAGTCACCCCTAGGTACTCGAATGTGTGAACCCTCTCTAGCCTCATTGTGCCTATGGTTGGGTTGGGGTGAGTTGTGGATGTGGGGCTGAAAATCATATATTTAGTTTTCAGAGCATTTATCTCCAGCCCCCTCTTCCTACAGAATGTCACAAAACCATCGGACTCGTTGTATCCCCATCGGGGATTTTGACAGCAGCAGGGTGTCTTCCGCAAACATAATTGCGGGCACTCTGCTGCCGTTGAGCCTTGGAGCATCTATATCATTTATCCCAGTCAAATGGGTGATTACCCTGTTGACAAAGAGGCAGAACAGGGTAGGTCCGAGCACACAACCCTGTCTCACCCCCCTGTCAACGGGGAATCTTGCTGAGAGCATCCCATTCCTTCCGCACCTCACCCATGCAAAATTTTCTTGATGGAGTCCTTTCAGTATATTCAGGATATCAGGTGGAATGCCCAACTCCACCAACATGGACCATAGTTTGGGTCTTGGCACCAAATCGAATGCGGCACGCAGGTCTACAAAGACCATATATAAGCTGCCGCCTTCGGTTATTACGGTTTTCCAAAATAGCAGGTTACGGCAGAAAATCTGATCCGTTGTTGAAGTTTTCTTTCTGAATCCTGCCTGGTAGGGGCTCAGAATGGAAAACTCTTCAATCCAATTATGGAGACGATCTAATATCAGTCTCCCAAATAGCTTTTGTGACACATCGATGAGGCTGATGGGCCTGTAGTCGGCTGGTAGCAGAGGTGAACCCTTCTTAAATATGGGGACAATCTCTGCGCCCAGCCAAGTACAGGGGACCTCCATGACCCTCAGGACGGCTTTGAAGATCATCAATAGATAGGGAGCCCATACCCCTGGTTCTTGTTTAAAGAGGTCACCCGGAGCCCATTCAGGCCAGGAGCTTTACCGGATGCCAGCCTAGAGATAGCAGTTCGCACCTCTTCCTCTGTAAAAAGATCCCCCTCTAGCTGTAGACCAATAATTGGCAATGGATGGGCTGAGGCCCCATCTGTATCCACATTAGCTCCCATGTAAAGAGCTTGAAAGTGTTCTTCCCAAACCTTGGCTGAGATGTTAAGTTCGACGGCCGAAAGCGGCTCATCGGACCCCGTATTTACAATTCGCCAGAATTTACGGGAGTCCCTATCTGCTAGTGTGGTGGTGAGGTTCTCCCATTTCTCCTTGTCCCATTCCGCTTTTGCATGGGTGATCAACTGCTTATAGTCCCTTCTCCTTGCCTGTATTACAGATCTATTATTACCTTGCTTTAAGGAGCTTAGTAGATCTGATTTAGCCTTTCGGCATGCAGCGTTGTACCAAGAAGGACAGTAACTCGTGCTACCCCTGATTTTTCTTGGGGAGAAAAGGACTTCAGCCATGGTCTTGATAAGGTCCTCATGAGCGGACCAGAGTCTTTTATGCAGGTCATGGGCGTTGGGTTGCTCCACTAGAGCGCTCACTTTTTCAAGTGTGGGAATAACAGTCATACAACTCTGAAACCTTTTCTTGATTAGTGGCAAATTTTTCTCACCTCACTCTGCGTCTATTGTTTGTCAGGGTCAACTCTGTGGCGGGAACTTCTGCGTCAGCCTGGGTTTCATTATCTATACCAGGCAGAGAGTATTCTAATTCTAACGCATTATGGTCGCTATCATCCCTGACTATCACCCTGAAGTCCTTAATTTTAGACCAGGAGGACAGTTGGACTAAAATATAGTCCAGTCTTGACTCCCTCCCCACTTTATTAAATGTACATTTAGGGGGAATATCAGAATTTGTGCGCCCATTACAGGCCCTAATAGCGTGTTGGAGAGTTAAAGCGGTGATCTGCACTGCTAGAGGTGTCCAAGCTCTCGGGGGAGGGGCCATCGTAGGAGGTACTAACCACAGCGTATCCTCCTCCATAGATGTTCCATCTAGTAGTCCTGTTAGTGGCTTGAAATGGCAGTTCAGATCCCCTCCAACCACGAAGGGTGCACCCTTTGCAATATCATTGAGGAAGATTGAAAGTTCCTCGATGGTACTCGATTCCCAGGTTATATTCACCGGCCTGGAGTAAACATTTACCACTGCCAATTTAATGGAATTGGGCCATTCCACGAGGACGCATTGAACGTCCTCGGAGGCTGTGAAGTGGGATGTAGCCTTGCAGCCCCGGTGGGTTGCCACCTAAATAGCAAGACCACCAGAGGGACGCCCCTTGCCCCCCCATCTGGCAGGAATAGAAAACACAGCAAAGCCTGGGCGAGTGTAATCCTCTCTCGCCCAGGTTTCTTGCAACATACAGACATCTTTATAGTCTATGAATGTGTTCCAATCTGGACAATCAAGCTTATTTCCTAAACCAGCCAGATTCCAGGACAGTATCTTTAGTGAAGCAGGATTGGAATTGAAGGTAGCACTTGGGGTAGCCCCCTGGCCCATTAAGCTAACCAGCGATGTTCCTTTTTGATTCAAGTCCCCATGTCTGGCTGTAGTTTGCATATTTCTAGATGGTAACCCAGCTGTGGACTGTTGGCATTCCTTATCATAATGTTGTTCTACGCGGGAATTCATCCCTGGGATGCCAGCAGTGCCTCGACCGGAAAAGATGGTCTTTCCCACCTGCTCGCCCCTGGGTTGACAGTGGACCAACCCCCTCCTCAGTGGGTAGTGTCAATCAATCATGTCCAGACGGCTAAACCTATTGTATGTTGTGAGATAGGCATGCTGCTGAACTCTGGGACGGTGAAATTCCCCTCTCTCCCTGTTTCCCCAGCCTCTCCCTCTCATAGGGGCTATATCCCATCCCTCCTCCTCCCGTATGTTGCACCAGGGTGAGTAGAAAAAGGATAGGGGTAAGGACTCAATATATGTCCCTTTGTCGCGATATGGCCACCCGCATATTTGGGAAACAGTCCTAGGATCCCTGAAATTAATCAGGACACAGTCGCCGTTAATAGATTTCCTTGTGTTACCTAGCCAGGGAACTCTTCTTATCATAAGTACCTCACTCGCTATTCCTGGGGGGAGGGGTCTGTTTAGGGTTAGCCAATTAACCACCTCGTTTTTTAAAGCGGCTGCAGATTCTTTAATCTCTGAGTTTAACTCTGGTATACCCGTTAGGATAACTACATATGGGCTAGCCTCAGGGGGGAGGTCCATGGACAGGTTCTTGTTTTTTTTGTGACCCACCCCCTGGTTGGATTTAGTATTCGACTCAGGGTGATTAGTTGTAGTTACACCTTGGTTGGGTTGGGGAATTACAGGATAAGTGGTAGACGGCTGCAGTTGTGGAGTATTTGTAACTATTGTAGCGTCATTAATAGAGGGTGCTGTTGTACCCCTCTTGTTCTTAGGTAGTGCCCCACACCTTTTAGCCTTGTTGTCTTGTTTCAGCCCATCAGCTATTGGCGACAATGTTTTTTCTATGATTGTCAGTCTAGCTCAATCGTGGTTAGACGGGCTTCTAAGGGGCTAAGCAGTGACCTTAGGAGGGCGCCAATGCTGGCGATAGTAATAGCACCTCCTTCCGTTGAAGTGGGACTCGAGTTCGCCTGCTCTGTGACTCCCGCAGGTGAAGTGACTAGGGATATTATTGCCGAACCGTCAGGGGGTGTGGGTACGGATTTACTATTTTCCAAGATGTTAGCCTCACCTGGGATATTATGCTTGGCAATTTTTGCCTTACGTTCCCCACGGTTTTGCGCCCCTCTTTTCCTTTTAGGTACTGCTCCTTCCCTGTCTCC
Organism: Lissotriton vulgaris; assembly: GCF_964263255.1. NCBI lineage: Eukaryota > Metazoa > Chordata > Amphibia > Caudata > Salamandridae > Lissotriton > Lissotriton vulgaris. The sequence continues at coordinate 1,208,120,015 of NC_141695.1, forward strand.
CCATTTTTGGCGGCTGTCTCTGGCACTAGGAGTTTCATTATTTGAAGTAATTAATACTGGAGAAGAGGAGCTAGGTTGTATTTGGACGGGGGATGAGGGCAATTGTCGTATTTCTTCAGTGCCTAGGGATTCATTGTCCCTGTATTGTGTCGTCAAATTGGATACATTAGGCAGACCCATCGCCCCATTATCCCGTGTTTCCAGCTCCAAAGGGTCGAGTCCGTTCTCAGGAGTTCTAGCATGCGCTATAGTGCCCATAGATGATCTTTACACCCATGCAATTTCCTGGGATATGCGCCTCTCCAATGTGGTGATTTCGTCAATTAGAAGGGAGCCAACTTTGAAAAAATAATTGTGCAACGTACCTGTTGGATGTCCTCCAGCCAACATAGTTTTGCTCCTCGTTTCTCTAGAAGCCATAGTCATTTAAGCGAGGTCAGATTTCTGGGTAGAAAATAGGAGCGGAAAGCCAAGGGGGGTGGCCCGGTCCGGTCTCCCCCGTGCTCGAAAGGGCTCAAACGGGCCTGCCCTTGGCCCGGGCTTTGCCCAGCGCGTGCCCGCGTCGCAGTATGTAGGGCCAATAATATAAAAGAATAGTGTTGGGGGCGGGAAGAGGCCGGAGCGCTGCCGCTCCTCGCAGTCCTTCCGGTGCTCCACACAATGCCCCAAACGAAAGTTAGCCAAGTGTCTGCCACCGAGAGGCTCCCACGAAGCAGGGGCCGCGAGGCGCTGTTTTGTAGATGCGGTGGGGGAGGGAAGAGGACAGAGCGCTGCCGCGTGGGCTGCCGGTCCTCGCAGTCCCGCCGGTGCTCCACACAATGCCCCAAACGACAGTTAGCCAAGTGTCTGCCTCCGAGTGGCTCCCGCGAAGCGCTGTTTTGTAGATGCGGTGGGGGCAGGAAGAGAACGGAGCGCTGCCGGTCCTCGCAGTACCGCCGGTGCTCCACACAATGCCCCAAACGAAAGTTAGCCAAGTGTCTGCCTCGGAGCGGCATAATTCACTATTAGGACATGCTACACACACCAGAGCATGTCCTACCTTATACTTACAATGCACCCTGCCCTTGGGCCTACCACAAAGGTGTCTAACATGAAGCAAAGGGAAGGTTTAGGGACTGGCAAGTGGGTGCACTAGGCCAAGTCGACATGGCAGTACTAGACTGCCACAGGCCTTGCAATGGCAGGCCTAAGACACTTTACAAGCTACTTCTGTGGGTGGCACAACCAGTGCTGCAGGCTCACCAGCACACATGGTGCACTTTACTAGAGGCTGACAGGTAAATCAAATAACCCAATCATGGAATCACCAATTAGTACATCAATTTAACATAGGGAGCATTTGCACTGAGGCAATGATTAGCAATGGCACAGTGCCCAAAGCATAACACCAGCAAAAACATATAAAAAACAGAGGAGGCAATCCGTCAAAATGGAAGGGAGACTCACGCCAATGATGCCAGGTCTAACAACCGCCATTATCAAAATTAGTTTTTTTCTAAAAAATGATAACAAGTTAAAATTCAAGAAGTTCAGTCACTTTCACCACACACAATGTGCATTAAAAAAGTCTAAGCTTTAAAATATACATATATGTTGCCATTGAAAAATATGGCAGGTTAACTTAATGCAGGACAAGTTAATTGACTATATTTATATATTGTGCAACATTAATGGTGCCATTGTGGCAGGGCAGCATGTATTTTTTAGATAAATAATAAAACACGCTAAATTTCAATGGTCCTACTCCCTTGCAAGTTACACCTAGATTCTACACTGAGTCCTACACTACAGCTTACAAACAGAATTCATCATCCAATATGCAGCATATATTTTGTTCCTGGGCTAAGCAGCAAGTATGTATTTGTGCAAGGTAAGTTTTAACTTAAACATTAGGGCTTGGACCTGGTTTTAGGTTTGGCTATTGACAAGTGTGTTTATCATTCATTTAGTAGGCCTAGTTGCATGGTTAATGGAAGGTAGAGGTTGAAAAAGTAACAAGAACAGTGTTATTAGAAGTAGACACTTAGGCAGAAACTGCAGAAAATGTGACACATGCAGTGATGGTACTGTGCTTTGTGGGCTGGCTGGAACAAATTGGTGGAGATAGTCTGTATTAGGGGGCAGTGGGCAATGCATCAGCTTTTCCACTGATGATCTCTTTTTCTTTTCTATTTTCTTTCTTTTTTGTAGACCTGGAAATATAGAAGGTTGGATAACGTATTGATATCTGTGCTTGGAAGCAAGGGAGAGAAAGAAATACTTTTAAAAAAAGCAGCAGTTATCACTGAGAAACAAAAATGATTTATCACTTATCAAAGATCCCCTCCACCTCTCCTGATCATCTGTGCCCTCCAAAGCAGCAACTCCAGCCTGGAGTACTACACTGGTTAAAAAAACATAAAATGCTCATGTATATAGATATCAGTACAAACCACAATATTTGGAGCAAGTTAAAAAAAACGCAATACGGACCTAAACTACTGTGAAGATATAGCTATTGAGCATCACTGAGAGGATTCTTTGACATTTTAAAAATTAAGTAGTCCGAACTCCAACACTACAAGACCTATTAATGAAGGGAAATTAATTGGAAAAGATAAAAAAAATGAGGAAAGGAGGGCAATAGAAAGGAGGTGAGATTGTTATCCTGCCATGTTTCGTTTCTCTTTCATGAGATAATCCAACTTTGTATGATTTTGGGGGGGGGGGGGGTTGATCCTTAGTCAGCATTGTAAGAGTTAGAGATGGGGTGAGCTGCATACATTCTTATTGGGGTTCGATAAAGCTTTCTCTCAACCTACATGTTATAGGACTTGTTGCAAAGTCATCCTGTGCCGTGAGCACCCCCAACCTTTTGCTTAATGGTACTGGTGGTAACTGACTCTGACCCTGGGCTCTGCCTAACCAGGGCCAGGGCTATGCTGAAAGACACACATTAGAATACAGTTAAAATACCTACATACACTAGGGTACACAATGGTATGGTGGGGTACCCCTGTGATTGGCATGACCTACCTTATAAGCCCCTAGAATATAATCGGGCAGGGGGATTGAAACTACTTAGATGTCCCTAGTACCCTAGGGCATGGCAATTTAGGGGCCAGCAGCTCTTTTTGCACTTGCATGTGTGCACTGCTGAACCCCGGGGTCAGTTTAAAAGCAGCCCTGGGTGCCAGGACTGCTTTTAAAAAGTAAATTGTGCTCAAACTGGACTTTGGGGCACCTAAGAATAAATAACCTACAATGTTTTGGCATATTAGGAACTCCCAGGGTCTCCCTTAGGTGTCACCGGGGCGGGGGTGTCAGATATTTATAAGGTACACCCTTATAAAATGAAATGTATATGCCCTGGGTTAAGTGAACTGTCACATTTAACTCCCCACATTAAGGTAAAGTGCTGCTCAAATTCGACTTTGATGCTAGGAGTGCTGTGGAGGGAGGATCTGCAATATGTCTACAGATTTAGAACTCCTACAGTCTCCCCTAGTTGCACATGGGGTGGGGGTTCTGTAGAAATCGGTGAAGTACTTCTAAATGATGTTTTTATAAGCGCTAGTGCTGGAGAATTGGCCCAAGTCATTTTCTCCTTTGCAAATCCCAGGCCACATAGGTTAACATGACAAGAGGTTAGTAACTAATAACTCTTAATAGGAACAGGCTAGAAATACCATTGAAAGACTTCCCAGAATGGTAATAATAAATCCAATAATATCATATTGTTGAATTTCTCCTAAAGTGTACATACCAGAAGTTATAAGACGTTCTTGTTTGTAAGTCCAAATTCAGCCTTCCAGTGGTCTGCCCTGATTGGTCAGAGTTAAGTGGATTAGCCAGGCGGCCTTGAAGAGGTGATAACTTGACTCTCTGATGGAAAATCAGCCATTATGAATTTGGAAGATGTGGTGCACTCTGGGACAAAATAATGCCACACTCTGCAGGATGTGGTCATATTTATGGGGAGTTTGCCGGCTCCCATTGGTCAGCAGTGACCTCCTGCTTGACCCAGAGAACTGGGAATAAGTATCTGAGAGGGGTAGAGCCTCTTCGATCTGCTGCTTTAAACTTACTGAAGCAAGACCTAGCCAAGCTGAGAAGACTGCTGTGCAAAGGTTTCTAAGTCCTGACCTCCGAAGACTGCATTCCGGCTGACCTGTGTAGGAGAGTAGGGTCTGCTATCCTTTGGTCACCCCAAATTTTTTCTTTTTGCTTCACTGGTTTCTGACTTAATGTGGCTGTGGGCCAGCTAATCGGACCCACAGCCTGCTGTTCTCTCTCTAAATTAATGCCAATGCACTCTAGGTGCCTTACCTATTGGAACTGGTTCACCTTATAGGCCCCTGTAACAGTGTACCCTAGGTACCCAGGGCATAGGTGTTACCAGGGGCTGCAGCATGTATTATGCCACCCCTGGCCTGGCCTCCATATTTGCCACAACTGGCTGATCACTCAGCTGGGGTAAGTTGTTGTAATCACCTCTTACTTAGGAATAGTATGACTATATCTAACTTAAAATGGACACATATCAGTCACTCCTATGGTAGGCCTCATCAATCCTGGAGGCAGAGTGCTTGGAAATATGTGAGATGGTGCTCTAGCATGAGCTGAGCCTGTCTGCAGCTTTCGGAACAATGTCCTTTAGCTGTTCCATGATATTGCCATACCATATACCCTTAAGTGCATTACGAACCTTGCGGTTAAATGCTATCTTTGGTTTGGCTTTATCAAAACATGTCGAGTAAGGTGTCATATGAATTGGAATACTACCCCCTCGCCAATTCCACCCTTCTAGAGGGACACGACATGTACCTAACGTGAAACCCGGGTAAAGTTAAACACGAGCCTCCGCATCACAAAATGGATGCTGCCACCACAGACACAAGTCTGACCTCCTGCTGCTGGGAGTCCTTCCAGCTTGGGAGGCTTGGACAAAGGGTTTCTGTCAGGGGAGGTGCTTGCGCCACCCCAGACAGGATTTTGTGTAGTGGGTTAGGGAGGGCTGAATAAAATGAGACATGCCTGGGGCACCCAAGGTGTCCCTGTGCATATACCAGTTCAAACCGGTGCTGGGGCTCTCCAGCCCCAGTCCTGGCGTGAAACTGGACAAAGGAAAGGGGGGTGTAACCACCCCCCTTCCTGGTCCCACCCAGAGGAGGGACCTAGCAGGTAATCCGGCTCCTAGATTTGGTTTAAGAGTAGGAGCTGTGTCCTAAGACTTCAGATCATCCTGAACTCGACTTGCAACTAAGAAGAAAACTGGACTTCGACATTCTGCTGCACAGAAGACTGAAGAGAATTTCCCTTGTGGCCAAGGAGTGACCACCCTGTGAATACAGGCACCATCCAGCAACTCGACGTCTGCTTTGCTGCCGCCTCCCGCCCGAGCCCAAAGCCCGACAAGACCTGGATTCCCAGACATCTCCCAGCCCGATCCACAGTCCCTGAAAAGAAGAGACCAGTGGAGGCATCGAGAGACTTGGGACCGGCCATCTTGAAAGACCCCTGAGAAGCTGACTACGCAACACCCGAGGCATTCTCAATGCTGTGCTTTGGGGTTTAAGAAGCCCCATCACCGAGCAGCATCTGCACCAAAGATCAGCCCCCCAGCATCTCCATGATCTGCGTGGGGCCCATTTGCATTTTGCCATTTGACGCATCATCCCGATTACTGGCCCGTTGGCTAGTGGCCATCTTGGTGACGAAATCTACAATCAACACTGCTGGTCTGGTTGCTCCGGACTGGCCCTCGCTCTTGTAAAAAGGAGCAGCCCCTCTGACCTTGCTGGTCAGAGTAACAAGCTTTCTTCCACTCCTGCGTGACTTGCTTTTGCCAAGGCCTGTTTGCTTCAATCAAGTTGCCAACACCGCCATCAGTGAGAGCCTACTTGGGACAGCTCGTGATTGACTCCTGGACGTCGCTGACCTCTTCGTGTCCACGTGGCTGCAGAGACCAGCTTCCTTTCTTCACCTGTTGGCACCCGACATCACCTGGTTCCCTCCTGGTTCCACGGTATTCACTGGCTAGTGACTTTGAACATTGTCCCCTCTGCTTTCAGGTTTTCACATCTTCATATCCACCCTTGGATCCACCAGAACCCTTCTCGACTGGCCGCCTGCAGCATCATTATCATTGGGATCCATTGAACTACACGACGAAACCCGACTCACTTTGAACCCTATGCATCCGCTTCCTGTGGGTGAGGTAACGCTGGCACTCCGGTGCCCCTGTTGAGAGAAACATCTCTAGTGTCTAGGTTTTAAGTTGTTAGGTTCTAGGCAATCCGGAAGGTTTCCTTTGCAGTAACTTTGTACTTTTTACACACCCATTGAAAGTCTATGGGCGCCCGCGTGTAACTTCAAGCACTGCACACGCATCCCGTGGGCCTCCTGGTCACTAACTATTGTTAGCTCCTCGTGTTGCTTGGCATGGTACAAGGTGATCACTAGAACTAGTGAGCATCATATACCAGGCCAACTTCTCACAACCTTGATGGAGCACGGGCCAGATACAAGACCCATGCAGGCCACAGAGCAAAAGTACCTTAATCCTGGTCACAACAGCGAGATGAGTCGGTGATTCCCACGAAGTTGAGGAGGTGTGCTGAATTTCTCCAAGTAACTGCTGTCCTGCATCAGGACTGTTAACGAAGCATCTGTTCCAAAGTGCAATAGTTTTGAATGTGATGCTTTGGGTTTCTCCATGCTGTAGAGGTGATGCGTCTATCTTCTCCATGCAGTGGCAGCGATCTCTGATAAAGAGCCCCTCTTTGAGGTGAGCCCGTTGGACATTGCACCACCTGCCCAACGAGGAGCATTGCCTATGATGAAGCATGACACTCGCAAGGGTGTGTGAGGCCATTATATCCAACAAATTGGATACCCAGGGATGGTCCTCCATTGAGCACTAGCCCCTTCACCCTAGTGACCAAACAGCCCCCCCCTTCCCCTAGGAACAGCCCAGTCATCTCTTTTGCTGTCCATCAAGCCCAGCATGCCAGCAAAAGGGCCCCACTAGTGGTACACTAAAGACTGCAGAATCAAATGACTATTCATAGCCGCAGCAATCAAAGACCAGGACTGCCCTTTGATTAAAGCTGCCAAGAAGTCCTACAGAGCTGACTTGCATCAGGCAAGGATAGCTTGGGAGGAACTACAATGGCAGCAACTCAAGGAAGCAAGCTAGTCTAAGGATGTAAAGACATTCTGGACTCTGGTTACTTGGGGAAGTAAGTAAGGTGTATGCCTGCCCCTCAATAACATCGCAGGCCAGGATTGGTGCGATCATTTTCGGAGCCTTTACTCAACACCTGAGGCCATGCCCTCTGAGAAACTTGACGCTTCTTCAGGACTCTATAGTGATGATGAGCTCTTTGACCTGGCCAAGATTGAGGCCGCTATAGTGCCTTCCAAAGCAGCAGGACCAGACAGCTTGACAGGTGATTTATTTTTTTGCAGGCACCCCGAATTGGGCTTGTTATATTCTTCTCATGGCAAATTCCTGCCCCCGGGTCTTGGAAGGGGACAGAGGTGGTTGCGATTTATAAAAAAAAAAAAGGCACCAGAGATGACCCCTCAAGCTACAATCCCATTAGCTTGATCGATTCTTTTCAGAAGTTCTTTGGTAGAGTCCTCTTGCAGAGTATTCAGCTATGGGCAGAGGATGCTGCTATCCTTTCACAGTATCATGCTGGCTTTAAGCCAAGGACGGGAACAATTGACCAGGTGTTTTTGTTTGTTACTTATCTTCTGGAAAGTAGTGGCGCTCGGCAAGGGCAGTCTTTTCCTGGCATTTATAGACCTAAAGACTGCCTTTGACCTGGTCCCCAGGAGCAAACTGTGGTTGTCACTTGGGATACCTTTGGAAAGGGTGGGCACCTTTGAATGCCATGGTGTTTGACTCTCCGACAAACTGTCACCGAAGCCCCACCAGTGAAGATGTTGATGGGCGTAAGCGAGTAGCTGGAGCACTTGGGAGAGAACACACCTCTCACACAGCAGACCGGTAGCCAAAGCCCTCAAGGTCTATGATGCCAAAGAGGTTGGCACAGCATTGTATGGTGTAGAGCTATGGGGATTTGACAAGGCTCATGATCTCTGTAGGTCTGAGCACAAGTTTATCAGGGACCTGGTAACGCTGCCCCAATATTCCCCCCCCCCCCCCCCTGTAATGCTTGACATGGGAAGGCTATTGATTGGCGGCTTAGCAAGGTCCTGCCTGCTTCGCTTTTGGGCTTGTATCAGGTGAACCCCAGAGCTCCTCCCCTATGCTGAATCACTCCCTTTCTGAGGCAATACAAATAAACACTCGCTGTAATAGGCTGGAACTCCAATGTTAGGAAGATGCTGTCAGTTTCTGGGCTCCAAGAGCACTGGGATAGGCAGAAACCACCCACGAAAGAGTTAAAACGCCTTTACTGGGAGTGGGTGGATCACCAAGAAACCTGCAAACCGAATCTAGGTAGATAAACAGCAGAATGTTATCTCTATAAGCAGAATAGATACCCAGAGCCCTTTTTAGATATTATTCAGGGCCCACAGGACAGGTCGCTTTATATCCACTTCAGGTTCGGTATACTCCCAGTCTGTGAGACCACTGCGAAATGGCACTCACGCAACCAAACATCTAAGGCCTACCCCTGTTACAAAGCCCCATTAGAAAGTGTCACCCATGTTTTGTTTGCTTGCACAGGTTATAACCTCCCGAGGGCTAAGTGGCTAAAACCATTGTGCCGGCAACTGGGAACACTAGACTATCGCGTTGACCTGCACTTCCTTATGTCCGATTATAGGCCTCTTTTTGCGTGCTGTGTGGCAATGTTTCCAAGTCATGCATGGCTCACCAGACAGACTCCTGACATGAATAGTACAATAGCTGCCCAAACACGCTGACATGCAATCACTGTAAGGCTTCTTGGATGATCTTTTTAATTCCAAAACCATATGTTATGCACATGCACTTTTTTCCCTCTATTTTTAATTCTTTGTGTTCCCGTCTCAAGGAAGGTAGGGACACTATTATTAGTAGATCTGCGGGGTGGCAACTCGTTACCTGACTTTATCCAAGAAGTATTGTTAAGTTGACCCCCACCTATTTTTATTGTATAAATTGTGTGTTTTTACTGGTAGGATTTGTATTAACTCTTAATCAGCTACTCCTGGAGAGACTGTTTGTATATATCTTTTTTAGTGTGTTGCTGTATAAGTGTATCTTGTATTTTTCTTATAAAATGCTTTGCTATTGCTTTTATGACACTGGATGTTGAAATAAAGCTTATGATGATTAAGCTGAAGAATCTGGAGAGACCATCTACATTGGTGTGGTCTGTCTCTAGGCTATGTTCCACTGTGAAATCAAATTCCCTTTAGGGAGATGGACCACCTCAACAGTTTCAGATTTTCATCCCTCACCTCCATGAGCATTCTGGGGAGGGCTGTGTTCTATCCAAAGTGAGTCCCAAATAGGTATGGGCGTAACTTCTTCAGTTCCCAAACCACACGAAGAGCTTCTCTTTCAGTGACACTTCACCTCTGTTCCAGTGGAAGTAACCTCCTGCTAATGAAGATTACCGGTTGGTCTAGGCCTTCCTCTTTCAGCTCTAACACTGCCCCAATGCCATTCTCTGGAGCATCTGTCTGCACAATGAATTCCTTTCAGAAGTCTGAGGCCCTGAGCACATGTGCTGTACACAAGGCTTCTTTGAGAGAATCTAAAGCTTTCTGACACGCCTCTGTCCACAAGCCTCTGTCCAGATTCCAATGTAGGCTGCTCCTTAGAAGTCAGCACAGTTCAGGGCACAACAATGGTGCCCTAGCTCTTAACAAATTGTCTGTAGTAGCCAATAAGGCCTAGGAAGGCTTTGACTTCTGTTTGGGTTTCAGGTGGTTGCCAGACCATGATATATTCATACTTGACCCGGAGGGCTTGCGCCTTGCCTCCACCTATTGGGTATCCCACAAACATCCCAGAACTGTGCCCAATCTGGCACTTCCTCACTTTGTCCAGCCTGCCCTTTTCAGGGCCTGAAGCATCACATGGTGGTGATGCATGTGTTCTTTTTTGCCTTTTTTCAGAAGGGACCTGTGTTTCATGAAGTGTGTTTATAGTTTTGCTCAGGTCTGCCCCTGTAGAAAGGAGACTGTACTGCAGCCTTAAACACACTTTGCATTTAAACACACTTTCTTCACCAGGAATAAATGCTAGCAGCAGAAAGCACAGACATTTGAAAGAAAAGCTGCAAAACCGTGTTAAAAATATTTTTCATGCAAAGTAACATTTTCCCTCTTTATTAAAGTAAACCTTTATTCACATGAAGCTTTTGAATTCAAACCATTTGTGTCTAAAATTGTTAGTGGTTTTATAAACATTGCTAAAAGAAATTTGGGTCAGTTTCGAATTCCAGATGACTTCACTATTGCAGTATGACCCCTACTGCAACTGATTAGGGTTTTATTTGTCCCTCAAGAGGAACTCTACTCCATTGATATGTTTTGTCTTTGGTGGCGCGCATCCTAAAATGGGTTTCTGGGTGGGGCTCAGCCGTGTGCAATGTGCAAATGGAAGCCTCCGATGAAAATTCCGATATGTAGGCATTTACCCAGGTGTCAAATATGTAAAGATCTGTGCTTTAACATAAAGCACATGCTTATAGGTAATTATCTTAGTTAATATACCACTTTCTCTTGCTTTTGCCTACAGTCTCTTGGTGCAAAGCCAGATCACGCTACTTTAATAGATCAGGCTGTGTTCCTTAATTTGTGAGTTGTGCACTATTCTGTCCCAGACATGAATCCTTGGAGTACATTACCATAGTGTTGAAACAAAGGGATTTTTACATTATGGGAGGTTCAACTTCTGGCGCAAATTATCTTGCTGCACTTGATTGATGCTGGTCTTTGCATTGCATAAGTAACAGCACTAACCTATAGTACAGGTGGTCCCAAGAGGTTTCTGTTAAAAAATTTCTGATTAGCATATTTTCTTATTTCCTATGGTAACAGTAATGTTCAATCTAGAGACTGTCTTGCCAAAGTTGTTCTCTCTTTCCTAGTTGTTGTTAAGAACCTGTGAAAGTGCCTTGACACTGCTTCAGGATAGTCAGTGCTATATAAATCAACTTACAATATAATACGATCAACACAAAGCTGAAAATGACATTACACAGTTGTAATTAATCCTGTTAAATAGATAAATACGTTATGAATTCAGGGTAGCACATGAATGTAATAATCTGGACAGCTGACGTTGCAGAATAACTACTTTTTTCCTGTCTGAACTTTATTTAATTGTATACAACCAAAATAAATAATACAAGCCATTTTTGTTTGTTTTAGTAATATTGATTACCAATTTTGGTGAAAAGTTCATTTACAACAGGAAGTGATTAATAAATATGAAACGTAAAGACTTCACAAATACTTAATTTGATAACGGCAGACAATGGCCCATTCTTCAGTTTAACCACAATTTATTATATCAGAGTAATATAGCACATTTTGGAAGAATTTTCGTAAACTGTTCAGATTCGTTAACTATCAATATACTACTATTATAAAGAGAGAACTGGAAACCTTTGAGGCGGCTAAACTCAACAACTACAGCATTAATCACAACACCCAATACACTATTGGAAAGGGTAGTTTCAGCAGATGGACATAGGCTATACATCTGGCCCCCATATACATTACAAAGGTCAAAGAACATAAGGTGTGAAGTAGTCCCTTGTGGGCGTTGTCGTGGGCATGTTAAATTCCAGTGGGCGTGTCGTTGGTGTGATCGTGGGGCGTGGGGGCATGGCATGTGGCGTCTCATCAACCTCAAAGTTCACCAGCTTTACTCCAGTGGGTGTGTCGTGGGCATGGTTGTGGGGCGTGGCGTCGCTTGACCGCAGCGAGCCGTTCGTTATGGATGTCGGCGTATCGTGGCCGTCAATCATATATGGGCGCGTACTAGCAACAAAAGCGCCACAGCTTCATGTGCAACTTTCAAAATATGGCTGTATGCTATAGTAAATGCCCGCAGCGACGCGTTATGGTGTAGTAAACGGCCACGTCAATGTGGGCGTATCGTTAGCGTGGTTGTGGGGCATGGACTCGCTTGACCGCAGCGAGGCGTTATGGATGTCGGCCATGTAAATGGTCGAGTACTACAAACAAAAGCGCCGCAGCTTCATGTGCAGCTTTCAAAATATGGCCGTATGCTATAGTAAATGCCCGCAGCGACGCATTATGGTGTACTAAATGGCCACGTCAATGTTGCGGTATCGTGGCCGTGCAAACCCACAATACAAAGGGCACGGCCACCAACAGCAAGCACGCGCCAACATACCTTTGTCATGATTGGACGCGTCAACGTTGTCAGAGGGAAGGAAGTAAACCAAAATAAAACAGGCCGCTTCCGGGGACATTAATGAGCCGCATTGACGTTACACTTTAACTTGCCTTGGGCACTTACCGAAATACTCTAAACGGCTCCATCACACAGCTACACAAAGCCAGGCAGACTACGTAGAAAAAAAGGAGACATCGCTAACACTCAAACAAGCACTCGCAAACACACATTTAGGCAGGACAAATATTCAGAATCTTACGCACATTTTCACCGGTAAAACATTCCAATTCTGCACACAAAGACAACGAAGGAAGTAAAGATAACGCACATTCACGCCACACTAATATGTGAAAGCATCAAGCACACACAAGGAAAGGAGTAAATAACCGGACAACGCGCAGGCACTCAAACCACTAAATAAAGGATCACGCACACACAATTAAACAACTACATAGACGGACAACAAGCACACCGAAGAACATAAATAGAACGACAACGCACAGGCACTGGAAACACCCCTATCAAACGCAAATTCAATCAAAATAATCATTAAGACTCACCAGGACACAAAACAAAAAAGTTAAATATATAAAAAAAACGCAGGCACTCAAACCAGCACTCAAAAAAACGTACGGTTGATGCCAGCAAATTACTTGCAATCAAAACCAACACACAGACAAGGAAATTAAAATAATAACAACACAATGCAACTGTAAACATCACTCAAAAATGAAACCAAAAATGTTGTATACCGTCAAATCTTAAAATAAATTAAACTTTAACATTACAAACGTTACACACATACATTTTCTACCCCGGACAACGTCGGGCGGGCTGCTAGTTTACATATATAGTGTAAATCAACATAAGCATGTTGCCATTCTTAAGTGACTACTGAGCGTGTAGATGTGAGAATTGTTAACTTGATTGGTTTACTGCAAAAAGGTCAAACTTTGCGCAGTGTGAGCGCGCACAGGGCTCTGTTTGGGATTCTCTGCTCAGTGTCTCTTTACATTACAGAGTTTGAAAGCAGGCAGCTGAGGTGTGGCTGTGGCAGGAGGAAGCGCTGATCCATAAAAGCGGCCACTTTCAAGAGCCTTTCGCCTACACACACCTCGGATAAGGGATTGCATTAGCATATCTATAGCAGGTAGGCAGACGTCCCATCCCCCAGAGCAGCCCCTGTGCTTTCAGCACTCTTCCCAGCAAGGCTTTAAGAAGCAGTTTTCAGCCTCATACTAGATTTTACACCTGGGCGTAAAATGCGTAGTGAGGCTAGGCGAAGCTACGCAAAGTGGGCAAGAAACTACACCCACCTAAGCACTTCGCGTAGCCCCATTACGCACCACCTGCCCCCCCTCCCCTCCATACCTAATTTTTGAAAATATTGATATAAAAGTAAATAAAAAGGCACTTACTTTGTGCGCTGCGTCCCGGGGCTCCCTCTGCTCGTTCGCGCCGCCATCTTGGATACCAATGCGCATGCGCGGCAGTCCGTGCATGCGCATTTCTCACGAGAAATGCATATGCGCGGGCTGCCGCGCATGCGCATTGGTATGCAAGACGGAGGCGACAGCGGCGGGAATGAGCAGAGGGAGCCCTGGGACGCAGCGCACAAGGTAAGTGCCTTTTTATTTACTTTTATGCCAATATTTAAAAAAATTAGGTCGGGAGGGAGGCGGGTGGCAGGCAACTTCGCTACGCCCACGGGGTGGGCGTAGTGTTGCCTGCTACGCCTACTTTGCAAAGGGCGAAATGGGCAACACTACGCCCACTCCTTGGGCGTAGCAAAGTACTTCGCGCAGGGTTACTAGATTTCCCAGTCGTGGGAAGTAAACGGTGGTACCGCAGAGAGGCCCCACAGGTGCGCAGTCACCAAGAAGCCTTTACACTGTTTAGAAATCAAATATATTTATCAAAGAACTGAAAAGTTAAGTTAAATTGCTCATTTATTATTCTCTGCATGAAAGGGTGCTTTTCGTCCTTAGGTTTCCTACTTGTATTTTTTTTTTTTAAATGGACAGAAATATTACTATGAAATTATGACTTCTTTTTTGGTAAGATAGTTTATCCGACTGCATGTTAAGTTAATCAATTGTGCACCTAGCAATTCAAAGAGGGCACTGAAGGTTGTTAGTAACCCCAGCAGTAGGCAACAATCTGACATTTGAGCACATTTTTGTTTTTTGTGATCATACACCAGCTCTATGCATCACACCACATTACCATCAGCCTTGAGTTGAAATGGGATGATGGTACACAATTTAAGAAAATGGCTCCTAAGTGACCATCGTTCTATGGGTCGAGCCAGAATTTCACACAAATGCCCTCATTAACGACTTATTTTATAATCCGCCATAATATGAATGTACAATAATACTGTCTCTGTGTAAACTCTATTTTTTATTTATTTTGCTTCTCAGAATGATCAACAACAGACGCAATCCAGCTGCATGAGGTGTTTAAGTACTCTATAATCGCACCATCTGACACAGTAGTGTAACCTGAAAGAGAGCTCCACTGCCTGTCTATATGCCCTGTATTTTACAGTTTATCTGAGCCCTGCAGCCGCAAACCGAGGCTGTGTGATGTACGTTATCGAAGAGGAAAGTATTGCAAGTGTAGAGTGTTAGAGCTGTATTTGAAGGGATAGCTCTGCTGTAATTTATCTGAATTTTGCACCTTTGGGATCCTTCACGTGTCACTGATCATTGTAATCAGTACATTAGGCTTAGACCATGGGTACTCACAAACATTTTCCCAGGGCCTGCAAAGTTTGGTCGTTGGTGTGACCGAGGGCCGCAATGATGCCAGCAGGGGGGCGTAAAGTCAGTGTAGGGGAAGCAAAGCATGTATATTTAGTGGCTGAACAAAATTGCACTGTGTGAAACCGGAATACCTCGGATGAATCAAGACTTCTCCACTTGACCAAATTGTGTGACCTTGGGCAATTGTTTTTTTTATTTCCCTCCTTTTTTAGGTCGAGTTTACTCGAACCTATTACTGCTGAACTAAAGTCTCTCAAACCAGCCGGATTTCTAACAATGCGTGTTAATTGTTCATCCGTGACTTCTCGAGTGCGCGCTTGGCCCGTTCCCTCCCACTCGCTCGCATCCCGCCATCCCACCAGGCTCACGCTTCTCCAGCGCTCCGAGAGCTTCACTTCAAAGGATCCGTTCTCCTGCTTCACACTTCAAAGGAATGCGCCCCCCTGCAATGCTGAGAGCATTTCTTATCTCTTCCTCCGCATCGCTGGCTCACTCTGCCTCGGTCTTGCTCGGCCCTCCCCCTCCCCAAAGCGTGTCTCTCGTCCGCTGACTCTCTGTCTTGCTCGTTAGTGATGATGTTTTCTTTTCATTGTGATTTGCGTCTATTTCACCCCAGGACATACCCCAACATACTCAGTATGCTTAAATTATGTCTAAAAACACATTTGCCAATAATTGGAATTTGTGTTGCAGGGTGCTGCATCTTGATTACAGAATCTCGCTTGCAGTTTTTTTAAGCCAAACTCGCCCAAAGTACTTGGAGTGCTGTACTTCAGCACATGTTGCATTACACAAGGTCCCATTCTTTCTTTTTTGTTTTTAAAGCACGGGGAGTTTAAGTGCTTTGCCCAGAATTACGGACTATTGAGCCGATGCCGAGACTTGCTATAATGTATTCAGATTTCCTTTTAAAAACTGGAACGCGTTCGATCTGCAGTGGCTACTGTCGTTGGCAAAAGATTAACTGTCAAATTCACATTTGCTTTCATGCTAATCCAGCTTTGATTGCTTGAGTTTCTATTAAAGAAGTGGATTCTATCACTTTGAGACTGCTAGATTTATTTGCATATTTGTCCTGCCCGTTTGCACACTGTCATTTATTCGTATTAATTTGAGATGTTACTATGCGCGCTGCTCCTATATACGCCCAGTATGAGTTAAAGTACACTGATATGTGTTATTTGTGCCTGAGTGATGCTTTCTTGTTATTATAGCCCCTTGCCTGCTGTGTTGTACATTAATTGGCTCACAGAGGGGAGCAAATGCGAAGTCACCAAGAGTTTCCCTCACGCCTCTTTGTGCAGTAGCGCAAGAAGGAGGGACAGGCAGAGTGTTTATTTTAATTATTATTTCACACAAGAACAACTTTTTATTGAGTTTTTTTCGGATCCACAGAGTGATGCCGTTGACGAAAAAGACAATGTTGGGATTAAATATTTCTCTGAATTGTTGCATTTTCTAAACGAATAAAGGGGAGGTGTTCTGCGTGAAGTTAAACATCTATGTAAATGAAATCCAAAAATGTGTAGACTAACATAAGCGTTTCTCGCTTATTTTTAATAATTTCTTTGTTACTGTGTTTTTATCCATCCTTCGAAAGAAGACATTGGGTTATTTATCTAATGGTTTTAATTGGTGCGACCATTAGTCATTCAGAGAAATCCGCTCTTTTAACACGGCAATGAATTACTTCACAATAACTCTTAACACAAACAACAGAGGAGCCTCAATAAATAACACTGCGATATGAAGCCTTAATAAATTCAAAATGAAATGAATGCATTCTCTTTCCCTAAACATTGTGTTTTGCCTTGAAATAGGCAGCGCTGTATTTGTACTTGAGTTCGGCACTTCACCAAGCTTGTTCCTGTTGAAAGGGCTCCAGGGGCATTCCGGTCAGTGTAATAAAACAACAACAGTGAGTTTCTGAACCCTGGGGTGGATTCACAAGACTTCTCAGAAAGTCATGGTCTTGCTAGTTTTTGTCCTGAGAGCTCTGCTCCCAACAAAAAAGTGGGTATCTACAAAAACAGCAAATTTGACCACTTTTCCCCTGCCCCGCTAACCCTCCATTGGCTTCCCACTTTCCCAATTCAAAACCGCCTGCATTGCCCTCAGGGCGCTTCACTCCTGTTCACCCCAACATCTTAACGAGAAAGTGAAAATCTCTGGGGCAATAGGGTTCCAGAAATGCCCAATCCCTGCCCCTTCACCTCCCCCCCCACCTTCAGCCGAGAACGGTACATGAGACAGTCTTCCTCTGCTAAAGCTACAAGAATTTGGAGGGCTCCCTCCGCCTAATCACCTGCCTAGTCACCTTTAAAAAGGACTCCTATTTGACACACCATGCTCAACCATACTTAAGTACTCTCTCCACCAGGATCTGAACTAACTCGTTATGTGACTCCTACCTAAGCATGGGCGAATTTTGCGAATCTGGCATTCGCGAATTTTGCAAATTTGCAAACTCGCAATCCGCAAAATCTGCGAATTCTCGCGAATTTGCGGATTTTTTTTGTGTTCGCAAGGATTTCTGCCAGTTCGCAAGGATTTCTGACAGTTCGCGAGGGTTTTGTAACAGTTCGCAACCGCGAACTTACATGTCAGCTCGCAACGGTCACGATTATGTTGTTTCTACGTCTGGTTCATCATCATAGGTTCCCAGCACCCTCTGTTTCACCCCTGCCACCCTCTGTTTTACCCATGCCACCCTCTGGTACATCAATGCCTTATGCCACCCTCTGGTTCATCATCACTGTAGATTATGGGGGGGAAAAGCAAGCACACCTGCCTGCTTCAACTGACATGAATTAATTTGGGGTTGATTTATTAATGTGTCACTGTTTTAAAATTCCAGTCTGGCACCTGCATCCTTATCTGTAATTTGCTTTCTGTTGCAGTGCAATTTTTTTTTCCAGGACCTTTGTGGCCTACTTGTAGCTATTCTATGAGCCTGCTGTGAGGGTCAGAGCAGGGTCATACAATTGTTGCAACTAGCAACTGAGCAATTGTTGCAACTAGCAACTGAACTTTGGAAGGGCCCTTGTCAGGAAGCACTACAGGGAACGGTTACTAATGATGAGTTTGAACTTTTGAACCTGCTTTCACTTTTGCAAAACTCGTTTTTCTGCAGAGCAGCATTACAGCAACTTTAATGCCCCACCAAGCTTATATGAGAAAGTTGATTTCTAATCCAAAAGTTATCCAAAGATAATCAAAAGGCCTCAAATCTAAAAAAGTGCAGGCAAATGTCAACCTGAGGAGTTATTCTGATAAAAATAATCATCTTCAGAAGGTCTATGGTGCTTGCTAGTTGATTTCTTGTGCGGAATTGCAATTTTTGTAATTTTGCGAGATTGTTGCTGCCCGCCGCACCTACATGTTCGCAATTGCGAACTTACACCGCAAAGAAAAAAAATCCGCTGCGTGCGAATTTGCGGATTTTGCGGGAAATTCGCGAATCTCGCGGATTGCGAATTTACCGAAAATCCGCAAAATCCGCGAGCGTAACGGATTTTCCGCCCATGCTTACTCCTACCATCTAAATCGTGCTTCATCTGTGTACGACCTTTGACCAACTGCTGCAATTGTTTCGTGGTAACTCCTGCTCACAGCTACCGATGTAAATGCCGTATTTTAATTGCTGTAACTTGAACTCGCTGTAACCCATGTATCCTGCTACTCTTGTAAAGTGTTCTCATGCCTTTGGATCATTTTCGCACTATATAAAATTATCAGAATAAAAAATAGATGGCAAGTCTTTAGAGTACTAAAAAACAAACGTGTGGAGGGTCAAGGGGAATATTTAACGACCTGTCTGCTCGCTCCCCTACTGTCAGAATACAAAACACACAAAAGAGCAGAACAGGTCAGGGAATGGTGTGTGAACTAAACCAGTGACTATGAAACAGTAGGGTGCATATGCAAACCAATGTCGTTGAGGGTTATTGGAAAACAAAACGCTAGAACAACTCCCATCAGCCCACCCATTCGGTGGAGTTTACGTCACGTGGGAATTGCTGATCAATCCATAACACATCCGGCCATATAGTGCCGGTGTAGAAATGGATGTCAGAAGGCTAGCCATGATGTTTACCATGAAGTGGACTAAATAATGTGCAGTGCTTAAGTGAGAGTGATGGGGATGGATAAAATTGACTACACAGATTCTAACAGAACGTGCATATAGAAACCTGTGTGTCAAGGGTTAAAACCACGCCTGGTAGTAAGTCTACCTTTTGGCGTTGTGCAGGATGGTCAACATGTTTCAGCTCAAGGGGTGTTGCCCCAGCTTTCTTCAGGACCTAGAATTTAGACTAGCTACTGCAACTATAATTACAAGTAATATGTTAGGTGAAAAAATGACAAAAAGTTTACTAATAGACAGATACATATCTACCAGGAACTTCAACGCTTAGAGGAAATTCCTCTGAGTGATTAAGCTATTATGCTTTTTCTATATATGCAGAATGTCAATTATTCATGCAGGTGTGTTCTGACTATACGGTCTCTCTGTATTCAGGTGGTTGTGTATGTATAATTAGTGTTGTTGTACAATAATTTTTGTTTGTTGATAGGAAGAAGACATGCTTCTCTCCCACCAGTGGACGTTTAAGCGTTGAAGTTCCTGGTAGATATGTATCTGTCTATTAGTAAACTTTTTGTCATTTTTTCACCTAACATATTACTTGTAATTATAGTTGCAGTAGCTAGTCTAAATTCTAGGTCCTGAAGAAAGCTGGGGCAACACCCCTTGAGCTGAAACATGTTGACCATCCTGCACAACGCCAAAAGGTAGACTTACTACGAGGCGTGGTTTTAACCCTTGACACACAGGTTTCTATATGCACGTTCTGTTAGAATCTGTGTAGTCAATTTTATCCATCACCATCACTCTCACTTAAGCACTGCACATTATTTAGTCCACTTCATGGTAAACATCATGGCTAGCCTTCTGACATCCATTTCTACACCGGCACTATATGTCCGGATGTGTTATGGATTGATCAGCAATTCCCACGTGACGTAAACTCCACCGAATGGGTGGGCTGATGGGAGTTGTTCTAGCGTTTTGTTTTCCAATAACCCTCAACGACATTGGTTTGCATATGCACCCTACTGTTTCATAGTCACAAGTCTTTAGAGTAACCTTTCTTTTGTGCCCAGTCTAGGTGAATTTGTGTCTTTGGGGTGCTGTGTTAAACTTGTTTGACTTATAGTTACCAAAATCTTCTGGTGGAGAAGTAACATTAGGCACCATTTTACTCCCGTCACGTCATTATAACATTGCCACCTTGCCTTTGCTTTAACCCATCACACACAACCACACACACAACCCCACACAGACACACACACACACAACCACACACACAACCACACACACAACCACACACACAACCACACACACAACCACACACACAACCACACACACAACCACACACACAACCACACACACAACCACACAACCACGCGCACACAACCACACACACACACACACACACACACACACACACAACTACACCGTTGGTGCACACGTTCACCAGGCCCAGACACCATGAGTCGTTAGTGCACGCTTTTACCAGGCACAAACACCACCAGCTGTCAAGTGCACGCTTTCACCAGGCTCACACGCACCACCAGCCGTCAGTGCACGCTTTCACCAGGCTCACACCAACAGCCATCAGTGCACGCTTTCACCAGGCACACACACCACCAGCCGGCAGTGCACTCTTCCACCAGGCACACACGCCACCAGCCATCAGTGCACACATCAATTGTTAACGCATCCACAATTAACTATTGTAGCAATCGCGGTATGGCGCACTTTACTTTTAAACATATTCATCCCAAGCGCAGCATGTCACCATTGCTACAAAAATATATATAAAACATTTTTTGGCCTACAATTTATAGACTGTTGTTGCAATTGGTGTTGCAATATTTAGCAATGCCAATAGCTCAAACTTAGTTAATGCGAGACCTATTGCATTGCAAATGCTTGTTTTTATTATCATATAAGAGGAACTTGAAATATATGACTTAAGGATGCGTGCTATTCAAAACCATCTCCTGTGCAGATGATGTAATCACTAATGGCAATGAAATTCTTCTGAATGCACTGCTATAATTTGATTTACTAAGGTGAAATAGTTCTACAGGTCAATTAAATACACTTTTAGAATTTTGAAAAGACTGTCATATTTTTACACATTTGCTGCCTTTAAAAATGAAGGTGTTCCTAAAGTTAAGGGCCTAGTTACTGCCTTTCCCTAACTGCAGTCAACCTTTAAATGCGTTCTTGCTATGTATTTAACATTTTTCTTCATGTTAGTGCTTAGTCGAGTAAACAGCAGTCCAGTGCTGCTACCCAGGGGGCTTCATGCAAAGGTCAGGAGGGCTTTTATTGCACACCAGACACCGGCACTCTCCAGGGCACTACAACCCCCAACAGGCCCAGCGCCAGGCACCACCAACGCACACCAGCAGTGCCAGGAGGCTCATAACGGCAGCTCGGGGCACCTGCAGCGTGGGAGCCCATCATTGCAGACCAGGCACTGGCAGTTTCCAGGGGACTACATCTCCCAACAGGTCCAGCTGCCACGTGTACCAGCAGCGCCAGGAGGCGCATAAAGGCAGCTCGGGCTCCTGTGGCTCCCGCAGCACAAGATGCATGCTGGCCAAGGTCAGGCCCATCTATGTCTGTCAAAGCCCAGAGAAGGCTGGGCTGGGACACCCCTCTAACGCCAGTATTTCAGGTCGTCTGGAGCCTGCATCAAGCTGGGTAATAAAAATCCAACCCTGAATTCTTGTCTAACTATCTCTACTATTGACTCATTGGTAACCAAAGCTACTAATGCCATATCTAAAGAGATAGCCCTTACGTAGCGCAGACTCTCTCTGGGGGACGGTGCCCACGGCTCCAATGATGGGCTTACAGTACTCTCTACCAGTACACCTGCTTCCACAGAACTCCGTATCAAGCCCAAGTTACAGCTTAACATTCAGGGGGCTGCCGAACATTGTGACCTTCCATCAAATATCACTGCACCTGTTATTGACATCCCTCCCTCCCGCACCCACTAACCTCACGGTCCCCAAGCCCCCTCCCGTTCTGACTGCGAACAGTAATGGGGAAGAAAGGTCCCACTAAAGAATCTATCTCAACCAGAGCCAAGAATCTCAGGAAATCATCTCCTCAACAACCAAGATCTAAGCCCGGTACTGATGTTTGAACTCCCACGGTCGCTGGTCACATTGGAAGACATTTACGCAAGACTCTCTCTATTTATTAGCCTGATATTATCACAATTGGATAATTTTGAACAAAAAATTGAGGAGTTACTAGGCCTCAGTAAAGTTCCAACACAGTCACCCCTCACACAATAATCAAACTATTACACCCTATGCACATCGCAAATAATCCTGTTTGCATCCTTTGTTCTCAGTCAGGACGATCATTAGTCATTGTCAATCAAGGGTGTGTCACGTCAGTTATTTTCAAGTGAACCTATCAACACTCCCTTCCTACTATCTGTAACACCCACCTCTCAGAAACCTGTAATCAGATTGGTTATCCCTAACCCTCCTGAGGGCTCTGGAAAAACCATTCAAAGATATGCCAAGTAGCCATCGTTTGATCTCACATAGAGATATTCTAAACATCAAAACCTTGATCTCCCACCCATAGCTCGCCCATATGTATTAGTTTTATTGAATGTTCCTGTTCTTAATTCCTAACAAAGTGAATCTATTACCCAGCTCATGGCCAAAGCACGCCACTGGTTAAACATTCACACAAGGCCAGGAACTCTAGTACCGAACCATCTCTTAATGGCCCAAAGAACGTCTTGGGTGGGCCCTTCTCCAAAATCTCATGAGGGTGATTGTGTTGTTTTCAACTTTGACAGCCCCCATTTGGTAAGAGATTTACTCACAGCCCATAGCTAATCTGAAACTATTTACTATGATAGTGTCCTCAACTCTGGGTTTCTTTTATAAACTACAAACCCTGCATCTGGGAGGGGTCCAGCATCCAGTTTCAGATCGCCAGCCACATGTGAACAGGATTTCTATGATTAATCCTGTACATTATTCCACCTCCAATTGATTTGCCCCTTTATCAGGTCTAGATTATTGTGATTGACATACGGGTGATAACCAATTGTCTAACAGAATACAGCTTGAAGGGGTGGAGCAAATGGATGTTTGCCAGCTCTTACAGGGGGAAAAAGAACATCAGAGTTCTGCTGTCTCACACATACCAGCTCCCGACCAATGCACTAATTTATCTCTTATGAGGGACAAACAAACCTAACATACTCTTTTGCATCCTGGCACATAGCTGGATACAGCAGCAAGCGTAACAATGAGTAATGGCTTTCTGTTCTGTCCAACTACCAGATTACCCTTATCCAAGAAACCTGGGAGAAAGACCCAATATACATTGATGGGTATAGGTCTTTCCAAACTTTGGTCTTACCATCTACAGGGGGTAGGCCCAGGGGTGGCTTATTAACACTGATTTCCAATGTGGTGGTGCTTAAAGTCCTGACTTATATAAAAACTTCTCAAAATTTAAATTTTCTGGTTATTAAAGGTACTGACACCTGGGTTCTATTATTGGTAAACTATTATAATAACAACATTTTGTACCCAGTGGTGGTACCCCAATATCTGGATAATTTGTTAGAGGATTTAGTGGAGTCTCATCTCAAACCCCTATATGTAATTTGGTTGAGAGATTTTAATTTGCAACCTTGCTCTCGAAATTCTGAAGACCTATGCAGAATTTTGGATCACAAAAATGTCTATATCCCACATTTTCATCACAACACTCAGGGGAACGTCCTCAATACCGTACTAGTGAAATAGTAACTACTGATCCATAATGCTATAGATACACACAGGGACTTTCTATCCAACTTTTCATAGATGTGAATATCTAACTACTCTAGATTATATCATCTAATCTGAGATCCGAAATTTACAGCTTTCAAAACCAAAAACTATCTTCACTGAATTTAGTGATCATGCCACACTGTCCAGTGGTCTGTTACGGCTGTTGCCTTAGTCCCAAAATGGCCCCCAAATTTCCCAAACCAATTATAATTAGATCCAATGGCATCACTTTGAAATGGGAGAAGGTCGATGTGGTCACTCTTTTCATGACTTTTGTTTTGGCTAACCCAGAGGGCATAAAAACCTGTCGGAATCCATCACTAGACCAGATCTGTATAGCTGAGGCGTTTAACAAGTTACCAATGTATCTAAGATCACAATTAATACACCCGCCCTCTTCTAGAGATTCTATATCTCATCCATGGTTTCTTAAGAATTGCATGATTGCTTCCTCAAATCTGCGCTAGGTGCTAAAGTTATCACCTAGGAATGCAGATCAGATCCAAGTGCTGAGCAAAACCTATGAGCTAGCCAGGACAAACAAGCTGAGTCAGCTGAAACTAGAGCCATGGGACAATCTAAAGAAATCTTCTTCCTTTCGTGTTAGCACAGTCTTCTGGAAAGTTATCAATACTCCCTTCCTGAATGACAATAATGGTCCATCCTTAGATACCAACATTGAAGAAGATTCTTGGGCAAAACGCTTTCAGGGTATTTTTCATGGGATAGAGATATCTACAGGCACAAATGTTAGCCTTACTATTGATTCTCCTATGCACCTCTTATTTGACTTTGATGAAATCAAACTTGCCCTGACCCAATCTCCTTACGGCAAAGCACAGGGGCCCGTTTGGGTACCTATGCATGTCTTTCTAGTCAATATCCCTTTTTGGTCTCCTCTATTAACTGTGGCTTTTAACGCCATCGCTGACATTGGTCCACCCCTCCTGGAAAAAATCAGTAATCATCCTGATGCACAAAAAAGGGGATGCTTTGGTCACTGCCAATTATTGTCACATTTCTTTGCTCGAAAGCCCAGCCAAACTAATGGGTTCGTTATTGTTAAATAAACTAGAAATATGGGCAGAGGAAAGGGACCTCCTCACATAAGCTCAGTATGGTTTTAGGCAGAGTAGTGTGGTAAATTAATTTACCTAGTCAATTTTTCCGTATAATTATCATTACAAGACAGCTCATTCAAATGAGAGGCAGAGTCCGTGGTATCTGAGTCATACGGGGTTTATTTGGAGAAACCTCGAGGTTGGAGATCATGTTCCGTCACCACTAGGGTTCGGGAAGGGACAGTCAACGTTTTATTAACATTACACATTATATATAGTAAAGTAACATAATTGAATCCAATACAGTAGGCGTAACAGGTGGAAAAGAGCGAGATAAGAACACATGTGCGTAAGAAGAGGCGTGAAAAGAAGGCGTGTAATAGGCGTACACGGAGGTGTGCACTGTACAGGTCAGAGAAACGTCACTAGAATCGTCACATGTGGGTGGGTGCATAGAGAAGGTTGCAGAATCAGCAGAAAGTGCGGATGCGCGTGCAGCTAGCATGACGTGACATAGATGTGGTAACTGGGGAGAACTTTAACACTAGTAGAGGAGACAGAAGTCTGGGATGTCAGAACGACCTGGACCTATAACATATCTGGTATCTTATGTTTGGAGGATGTATTATCTGGAGTAAAAGGTCTCTCGGGCAGAGGCTATTCTATACTGAATGCTAGTGCGTGCATATGTGTCTACGTGTCTACGTGCAGGGTCATGGGCCTACTATGGCAACGGGAACTGTAAATTACTTGCATGGAAACAGGAAGGCTTGCTGTTTGCTCTGCAGCCGGGGAGATGTTTACCTAAATCACTAGACAGGAATGTATTTTCGAGGAGGCTGAACAGATAACTTGAAGGCAAAATACGGTTTTGGCAGGCAGGCCAAGTTGAGCCAGGCACCGCTTCGCTTGGCAGGAAGTAAGGCAGAGGTCAGGGATAAGTGTCCATGCTGTAGCTTTCAGAGGCAGGAGGCAGAAAGGGCTCGGAGACAGAAATCAGGGCCTAGCTAAGCAGAGCCAGGAAAAACGTAAAAGTGTACCATGTAAAGACGTTGGCATGGCATGGTTAGGAACTGAATTATCGATCCATTCATGGTGGATCTGAAAGAGGACATGTTAACGATGGACGCAAATGTATTTGCGTCTTCATATTCGGTCATGGAGGGAAATCACATGTACTTTAAGCACGTACATGGAGACGTTGGGGTACACGTTAGGGGACATACTTGACCATGAAAATTTCAATTACCTCAGTAGGGGAACACTGGACCAATATCTCAACTTGACTCATAATTTGAAAATATACGAGAGCAAAAAATGCCCATGTTTATCTGCCATTCATGGATTTATGTAAGGCCTTTGACTGTGTGGTTCACAGCAAGCTATGGGAAATGTTAAAGGAGATGGGAGTGGAGGAGGCTATTAACTTTATTAGGGGGCTATATCTGGATGCAACCGCTGTGGTACGATAAAGGAAAAATGGTGAATGCACCAAACATTTTAAAATTGAAAGGGGTGTCTGGTAAGGCTGTATCCTGGCCCCCTTTCTGTTCGCTCTCTATAAAAATAAACAAAACGACGTCCTGATCAAGAGTGCGAAAGTTACCCCGCTAGTTTCATCTTCTGCTCTCCCTATCCTCCTCTACGCAGACGATGCTGTCCTGCTGGCAAGGACACCCATGGCATTACAAAATCTTATCACACACTAAACAGATTTTATGCATAACCTGGATCTGCATGTTAATAAAGCTAAATCCTACATCATGGCAATAGGCAGTGACAAAAAGAAGACAATTAGATATAAATTAGATGGGGAAATAATAAAGCAGGTGTAGGAGAGTAGGGTCTGCTTCCTATGGTTACCCCCACTTTTTGCTGTGATTCTGTTTTTTTGACTTTAGACCGGCTGTGGCCCTGCTAATCAGGATCACAGCCTAACTGTTCTCTCTCTAAATTGATACCATGTACTTTAGGTACATACCAGATTGGGTATTGGGTCACCTTCGTGAGCCCCTGTATAGTGTACCATAGGTACCCAGGGCACAGGTGAATCTAAGGCCTACGAGGGGCTGCAGCATGTATTATGCCACCCCTGGCTGGCCCTCCAAACTGACACCGCAGGTCTGTTCACATAGCCTGGGTAAGGTGATGTAATCACCCCTTACTGTGATATAGTATACCTACACCCATATATCTATATAGACACATATTCACCTATAAGTCACTCCTATGGCAAGCCTTGACAATCCTGGAAGCAGAGTACTTTTGTTTTATGTGAGGGGGTGCCCTAGCATGAGCTGAGCCCCTCTGCAGCTTTCAGAACCATCTCCTTATAGCTGTTCTATGATATAGCCATACCATATACTCTTAAGTGCATTATAATCGTCGCCTTTAATGCTAACTTTGGTTTGGATTTATCAAAACATGTCGTGTAGGGTCAAACACTTTGGAAAACTACCTCCCCGCCAGTCCTGGCGGCGGGGGTAGAATTCCACCCTTCTAGAGGAGGAAGACATGTAGTTACTGGTTTACCCGGTTAAAGTTAAACAGAGCCTCAGCATCACAAAATGGATGCTGCTGCCACAGACACGAGTCTGCCCTCCTGCTGCCGGACGAAACTCCGGCAGGGGAGGCCTGGACAATAGGTTTCCTGTTTAGCGAGGTGCGGCACCTCCCCAGACAAGCTTTAGTTTATTGGGGCAGGAAGGGCTGCATTCAGGGAATGCTTTTTTAGACACTGCCTGGGGTGCACAAGGTGCTCCACGCATAGTCCAGTCCAAACCGGTTGCTAGGGCGCTCAGCTCCAGCTCTGGAGCAAACCTGGACAAAGGGAAGGGGGTGTAACCACCCCCTCCCCTGTTCCACCCATTGGAGGTATCTTTCAGGTAGTCAGCCCCCAAACTGAGTATATGTATGGGAGCTGTGTCCCCAGGACTTTAGATTTACCCTGGACAAAACTTTGATACAGAATCCTGGACCTTCGATGTTCCATTTCGACTGGAAGATGGAAGACATCACCCTTGTGGTCAAGGGGTGACCACCCTGTTCAAACAGGCACCAACAGCAACTTTGCCGGTCTGCAGTTTTGAGGATTCTTCTGGATCCCAAAGAGACTGCTACTCAAGATACAGAATTCCAGACTTCTCTGACCCTGACCTTCGCTCACAGCAAAGCTGAGACACATGGCGGAAACGGGAGATGTGGGTCCGGAACTCCTGGACATCCTGCATTTTGCTAACTGCATCGACTCCCGAGGTTTCTCGCAGCTGTGCATTGGGGTACTTGAAGCCACAGCCCTGAGCACCATTTGCACTGAAGCACAGGCCCCCACTCTCCACAAGTGTTATATGGGCCCACTTTTGCATTTGAGCTTGACTCCTCTTCCCAGTTCCTAGTCTGTTGGCTAGTAGGCCCCTGGAAGACTTTCTTTTACAACTAACTTGCTTTCCTGGTTGCTACAGAATTGCTCCCACTTCCCTTTAATGGAAAATCCCCACAGACCTTGCTGGTCGGCAACAGAGCTCATCTCAACAACCTGCGTGGGTTACGGCTACCAAGGCTTGTTGGGTCCAATGTGCATACCGACACTGCAGTCAACTAGATTCATCGTGGGACAGCTTGAATCCAGTGCCTGGTCATCGTCGATGCCTCCTGGACTAAGTGGCTGAAGAGACAAGCTCACCTTCTTCACTCAAAAGCACCTGATATTGCCTGGCATCTTCCTGTCACCATCCTGGTCGCTGACAAGTGACCCAGACTCTGTCCCCTCTGCTTTCATGTTCTTCAGATCTTCGATCTACCCTTGGATCCACCCGGACACTTTTCCTCTGGTCGCCTGCAGCTCTTCTTGCTGCTCTCCATTGAAAACGACGACAAAACCAGACACCAAAAGGCACCTATGCACCCGGCTTTCCTGGGTGAGGTTACACGAGTACTCCAGTGCTCCCGTGGGTCTTGACTCTCAAAGTGTCCTAGTTTAAAAGGGTTCCATCCTAGTCCATATGGAAGTGTCCTTAAAGTGTACTTTTGTAATTTCTTTGTTCACCATAGAAAGTCAATGGTAACCCGCGGCTGTGTTTAGACACTGCACGCGTCTCCCGTGGGCCTCCTACTTCCTAACCTTTGGTTGTTTAGAGTAGCCCCAGTGATTCCACAGGCCCTAGCCCTACTTTCTATTCCTCACGTGGTTGTTCTACCACTATTTTAGTATATGTAGTGTGAGGCCCCTAGGGCAAAACGTATACTTTGCAACTTATCGTATGCTAATTAAGATTCTTGTAATGTACTTTGACCTCTGACCTCATAAAGAGCGCAGACTGGTTGTGTTTAGATTAAATACATATATATTTGATATATACCTTGTGTGGTGTCCTTTCATTTAGTACTCAAGGAATTATAATTGGTAAAACAACTTAGCCTGATGACTGCTGGTCAATGCTACCACTAGGATAGCTTTCTATAAGGTTGACTTTACAACCACCATCAATAAGGGTCGATTAGACTGGTGCAAGGTGCCCACTAGAACTAGTGAACATCATATGCTAGGCTAACTTCTCACAGCAGGTACATTGTTTTAATTAATGAGGGGTTGTTTTTAATAACAAACATTTTTTTGGACGGAGATGAAGCAAAATCGAGTTAATTTAATGATTAAAAGTATCGCAGCCTTATTTAGATTTTCCAAAAAACTAGGCCATAAGCCGATACTTGAAATGTCTACTATCTATATGGCAAAAACACTCCCAATGGCCACCTTCGGAGCAGCAATATGGGGTATCACTGATGTGATACCACTCAAAGTACAAGAAGATACATTCATAAAAAGACTGTTGTCAATTCCACAATCAATCAATCATGTTATAACCCATAAAGAAGCTGGTATGCCTTTTATTACAGATGCCATAAGATTAGCACCACTTTCTCTCTGTCTCTCCGTTTGGAAAAGGGAAACTCTGGGTTTTAACCAAAAATTCTTCAAAGATGTCCTGAATTTGAACTATGCCCACAGAATCCCCTGGATATCATATGTCAGAAAAACCCTTATTTCTTTGGGTATTGGGTTTTTGTATGATACCCCACATCTTTGCAAACATTTCCCCAAATCAAGACTAAAGGTGATCTTTCTAAATCAAGTCACACAGGATTGGTGAATACCCACAAAGGGAAACAAACCGTAAAGTTGTATGCATCTATACCGCATATATTAAATCATTTGCACTCATACCTACGGATAGTTCAGAATAACTAGATTCAGACTGAACCTTATTCCGTTAATGCTTGGTTATTTAAATAATCAATTTGTTCTTAAGAACTTACTGCCTTGTCCTTGTGACAAAAAGACAACCCAATCGACTTTACACCTCCTCCTTTTCTGCCCATTATATCTAAAAGAGAGGAAGGTTTTTATTGTCTCGCTTTTAAGAAAACTATCCACGTGAACTGTAGCCTCAGCTCTCTTTTTATTTTACTCATTAGATACCCCATTGGTCTGTTTTGCACTAGCCTCCTTTTTACTGGCTGCTTTAAGAACTTGTAAGGCCTTTAGCACTACTCTTATAGCACCTTATGATTCATTCTCTTACCATCATAATCAGCCTTTTCATATCTTCTGAATGTACTTTTAGATCTAACCTATTTTATGTGAAGGATAGTATGTGGGCTCAGTATTGTTTTTAAATTTCGAATTTATTTCATATCTAATTTTAATGTATTATTCTATGATGTCTTTTTATATGTGAACTTTCATGCATTTTAATGAAGTGCAAAATAAAGTTGAATGGTGATGATTATCACTGGCTTAGACAGTAGAAACATTACTCAAAGGGGGCACAGAGCTTGACTTGAGTAAGGGCACTGTTAGTAAACAGATGTTTGAATGTTTTTCATTAAGATTTTAATACATTAACAACTTAAACAACCAGGCAGTACTAAGTACTCTCAGAATTTCAATAATGAATTATTTGTGACAGATGCAATGTACAATAATATAAACGTAATCCGATCTAAGGGCTACAGGGTTGGGGGACACAAGACAAAATGATGGCAAATAAGAGTTTACACAGACATTACATCATCAGGGTGGCTCCACCATCAGCCCCACGTTTCTGTGGTGTGCTTTGGGCTTTGTAAACCAGTTCCTCTGATTTTGCACAACAATTCATGTCTCTGGTCCATTTACACAGTTCATAGGCCTCTACACATCATCAGTGATGGGCCACATCTTTCTTGGTGACCTGCAGGTCAATTGCAACTAAGGCATGGAGATGGTGAGGACTACCACCTGAGCCCAGATTTGCTAACATTTGATGCAATACAATGCAGAAAACAACTTGCTGTGCTGCGTCAGATGGAGAGAGCAGGAATGCACCATATTTACAAAGATATGGCGCTTTCCTGCTCTCTTTCTGCGCTTGCGCACTGAGTGCTGCCTAGCTACAATGCAGGCACTCTTGTGCCATGTTGCAAGGGTACCTGCTTACAGGCAACATTGTTTTTGTGCATGAAGTGACATCTTCCTGCAAAAAAATAAATCCTCAGAGGCATTTTCTTATTTCTATGTGTGCTGCAAAGTTAAGCCCACATAGAAAGAAGAAATAACGAGGATAAATAAATGTATTTCTCCTCGTTAAATCTCTGTTCGGATGACATAGCATTCTGACCCATTCCCAGGTTTACTAACCTTAGTAAATCTGGGAATACACTAAAATCCATGGGTGGATGCTTGGGAACGCTCACACTCCACCCATTGAATGCCTTCCTAACACAGAGTAATAAAGGGTACGGTTTGTGCTGCCTTGAGTTATTCTGCATTTACTAAGCCAAGCAAGATGGTTTTGAGTGACTTAGTAAATATCACTTCAACCCTTGCGTTGCTTGGCATCACCTTGTGTGATGCAGTGGCAATGCAAGGACTTGGTAAATTTGGAACCAGGTGTCTATTGGCCTCAATAGGATCGTTTTTGTGAGAGTTATATTTCTCACCCAATGGTGGACACAAAGGTGAAACTTAGTGTTCCAGTATCTGGCCTCAAAAGGGCTCAACCAAACCATATGAAGACAGCTTCTGCTTGGTAATTGCATCCGATTTCCCCATGTGCAACAGTCTAGAAGGTGTTTAATAAAAACAATGGAGATATTTTAATTGGATTAAGTGCAGGCACAAGGATGTGGCATAGTCTGGGAAGTCTTCCATCTCACCCAGATCGGCTTCCCATATCCTCCTTAGTGTCATCAATGGGTTTGGGACCTACGACATTATTCACTAACACTCTATACTGATTAGAATTTGCTTTCTGCTCTAGTGCACCTTATGTCACTTTAGCCTTGATTAGATTTAGCTCTCCCCGGTTGCGAGTTAAAGCAGGTCTTACCTGAAGACAGTGAAAAACGTCATAGCAAAGTGTTCCATGACCTGTTCGTAAGATTTAATGTGATTGGTATACAATATATCTATGTTGGTAGACATTCAAGTGAGGTTCTTCTTTATAAACCCAATTAAGCTGCATTACATGGGGAATCCATATGCAAAAGTGGGGTGGCTGCGGTGGTAATGGCATCCAATTTGTAAGACCTCAATGCATCATGATAATATACTAATGGCAATTGGGTAGTAGTAGTGGTAAACAGCCACTACAAGGTGGCTGTAACCTCGCAGTACCTTTACCACCCATGCATAACAAGTCATGCACTGTTACCACACATAGCCATTACCACACATTTTGTACAACGCATATGCCTTTACCACGCATGCCCTTACATCAAATTAACGTTGTAAAGGTATGAATGGTAATGGCATGTATGTTGCACTGGTGGTAAGGGCATATGTTGGTAATGGTGGTAAAGGCACCTCCGTGGTCAAGGCTATCGGCTTCGTTAGAGGAAATGGAGAAACACGTCTGCTTGCTCTCGACAACCTCTGCCACACCTCACCTCTGAAGAACTGCCTTGTCATCCTGTGGAGGTAAGGGGGGTTGGGCCTGAAATGAATGAGTTTTTATATAGCGCACGACTTACCCTGGGGCATCTCAGCGCTTGCTTAGGGAACCCGTCCTGGTATTCCCCTGTGAGATACCCTGGCAGGGTATCCACAAGGTGAAAGCCAGGCATCCCGCCGCGAGGGGCCGTTGTGGAGATTAAGCAAGCTATTGCCCAGAGTCGCAGAGTGTGAACCCGTGAGTCGAGAAGGCACCGGAGCGAGAATTAACGAGTCCGTGGAATTTTTGAGCCCAAGACCCGCCGAGGCGGGGAATTGAACCCTGGTCCCGGGCCGAACTCAAGCTCCAGGTCTGCCGCCTCTAACCCCTGAGCCACACTTCTTCACTATGCCTGGGGCATGGTGGTACGGATCCGGGCTTTAGACTGGTGGTGATTTTTTATTTTTTTTATCCTGGAGGGTGTGGGGTCTGGTTTTAGGGCTCAGGGCAGGGTTCGAGTAATTTTAAAAAGGGCTGGGGGCCTGGGAGGGGTCATGCTGGGGTCCTGATTTAGGGCTTATGGCAGGAGTCGGGTAATTTTAAAAAGGCATTGGGGCCAGATGGGTTGCGTTGGGGTCTAATTTTAGTTCTCAGGGCAGGGGCCAGATCGATCTAAAATAGTCTGGGGGGTGTATTGGGGTATACTTTTGGGGCTCTGGGCCTGGGGTTTGGGGATTTTAACAAGGGCTAGGGGCCGAGGGTTTGTTCTAGAGCCGGTTTGAGGGCAGGGATCAGGAATAACCTGTACCATGCATAGGCCTTTAACATGCATGCCTTTACAACAAAATTTGTTGTAAAGGCACGTGTTTTAAAGGCATAGTCATTATAAAAAAAGTGTGGTAAAGGTTATGCATGGTAAATGCCTTTGCATTGTAACACATGCATGATAAAGTCATACGTTGCAATGGAATGCATTGTTCCATCATAAATTCAGTAGTAGTAAAATGCATTCTGAAAAATGGCCTGTAAAAGTCTAGTGCTTTCGATCT
Organism: Lissotriton vulgaris; assembly: GCF_964263255.1. NCBI lineage: Eukaryota > Metazoa > Chordata > Amphibia > Caudata > Salamandridae > Lissotriton > Lissotriton vulgaris. The sequence continues at coordinate 1,208,154,029 of NC_141695.1, forward strand.
TCACTTTCTTGGTCACTAAGTAGTGGTAAAAGTATTAAATAGCTCAAGAAATTGTGATATTCTTCCCTAAATTTGACTGTTTTTCCCTATTTTTTCCAAATCCCTGACACATGTGAGGGCCAGACCCACATGGTTCCCACAACTCGCACAGTAGACACTTGTATGACGTCAGCATCCAAACTCGAGCAGTTCTTTTCCAGTTCAGACTGCAGCCCTGCACACATTTACTGTTTGTTCAGGAAGCAAAATTCAATTGTACATATATATATTAATTCCAGGGTGTGCCAAGACTAGTCTTGTTTCTTTAGTGAAAGCGAGATGTGTGATGCATAGGCCCTGCGTATAAAGAAGTAACCATAACTAACCATCCTTATCTGTGTGATCCGGGATAACACAGGAGCATACAAGGTGATATGTGAAAACTGCCTTAATCCGTTTGCGGTTAATTTGAGCAAATACAGGCGCACATTTTCTATGTGTTTTTTTGGAATACTAAATTGAGAATCACTTAATTAACCCATCAAGCACTTTCACTTTCATTTTCATAGATCAAGTTAACAATATTAGCCGCTCATCCCTTCAGGTTTGCATTTTACGGCTTGCGATCCTGCATTTGTAATAGCAAAAGAAATTTGTAATTTCCAGAATTCAAAGAAAAACACTTTTGCTACTACATGAATTAAGGAAGATATTATTCAAAGAAAACATTTACAGATATTAACAAAAATGTAGGTTTCGTGTGCACTTAATAATTTTCATAAAAGCAGATTACAATTGCTAGTTGATTTGTAAACTACGTTTCCAACCAGACGCATAAAGGTGTCCAAATGCCCATTTACAAGAATTCCCTTCTCCCGTCTTTTGCTTAGCAGAGAACACCATTCAGTTCATGTACCTTTGCAAAAGCTTTTCCTTCTTTGAAAGGGAAGGCCACTTTTAGTGCCCCATCTTCTGAACCAGCCCCCATCCCTTGCAATTGTGAGGTGAGAGTTTCTATTGCAGCGCCTGTGGCTGAAGATCAGGTGTGAATGGGCGCTGTCCCAGCTCTGCATAACTAAAGGGCCGAGAGCTTTACTCTCTTCAGTGCGACCTATTTCACCTCTTGGCTACCCCAGAAACACAGAGACATAACTTCATGAGGTTGGGGTGTAGCCGGCCTATGCTAATCCGCGACCCTTTCCCTCTTTGGCATATTTTGTTTTATTTTGTTCTATTTGCAATCACTCAAAACAGTGGTGGTAAGTAAATGTAACACTAAATGCCGTTCCTAGAAAAATAATCATTTTCAAAACTAGGGGTCTATAACTTCATTAAGCAGGAGGAAAGAATGGCAGATGTCCAGTAAAAGGAAGAAGTACAAAAGGGGGTGGTGATGGACGGGGCATCTGAATCAATCAAACACTCACACCCAGTCAAAAGATCTGGGTTGAATCCATCACCGTTCTTTAGCCCACTCTGCCACCCCAGTTCAGACATGGCTATATGCAAATCAGTCTGACCCTCTGCCTCGTGGGAACAGTCCAGCCCGAACTGCCAAGCCATGTCTTCCCTGGACCGGAAACAAGCTTCCGAGGACCGGTTTCTGGCATTCCAGCCGTCTTCAGCCCGGCTTGGGTGTGAGTGTTTGATTGGTTCAGATGCTCCGTCCATTACCACCCCCTTTTGTACCGCTTTTGGCAGCCATAAGTGTGGCAGGGTATGCTCAGACGTGAGTCTTTTGCTCACTTTGCCACTGGATTCAAGCAAGCCGGGCTGAAGACGGCTGGAATGCCAGAAACCGGTCCTCGGAAGCTTTTTTCGGGTCCAGGGAAGGCATGGCTTGGCAGTTCGGGCTGGACTGTTACCATGAGGCACAGGGTCAGACTGATTTGCATATAGCCATGTTTGATCTCGGGTGGCAGAGTGGGCTAAAGAACGGTGATGGATTAAACCCAGATCTTTTGACTGGGTGTGAGTGTTTGATTGGTTCAGATGCTCCGTCCATTACCACACCCTTTTGTACCGCTTTTGGCCACCATAAGTGTAGCAGGGTATGCTCAGACGTGAGTCCCTTGCTCACTTTGCCACTGGATTCATGCAAGCCGGGCTGAAGACGGCTGGAATGCCAGAAACCGGTCCTCGGAAGCTTGTTTCCGGTCCAGGGACGGCATGGCTTGGCAGTTCGAGCTGGACTGTTCCCATGAGGCACAGGGTCAGACTGATTTGCATATAGCCATGTCTGATCTGGGGTGGCAGAGTGGGCTAAAGAACGGTGATGGATTAAACCCAGATCTTTTGACTGGGTGTGAGTGTTTGATTGGTTTAGATGCTCGGTCCATTACCACCCCCTTTTGTACCGCAGTAAAAGGAAGAAATCATGATTTTCTATGCAATACCATGCGATGACTCAATTGTAATTTAAGAAAAAAATAAGTTATTGTGTATTAGCTCAAAGTAGGCCGTGTTTTCCACATGTGAAACGCTGTGCTATTGCAAGATGCTCCTTGTTTAAGTTGGACTTTATAGAAACTAGTTTGAAAATATTAAATATTTACAGCTCTGCTGTTGGGCACAGTATTCTGAATTAGATGAAGATATGTACGTTTGTTTCAAGAAGGGTGATCATTCAAATACATAATACATGTTTTAACACAACACTAGTTATCTGCAAAACTAGAAATCATCAAAATACTTTTCTAATGTAAATGAGCTTCCAAAGATTACATTAGAGGTTATTCGCATTGAATTTTCAGTGGTAATAGGAGAAGGTGACCGATAATTCACTGACTTTTGCACCTGGAGACCTGGGTTATAAACTTGACTTGTGTACTACATTTTATATTTATGAAAAAATCATCCTGTGTGCCTGTGATACTACTCTCCAACAACAGGTACATTTAATGTCCTAGCTTCTGCAAACATTATTTTCTGGCCCAGCGGTGCACGTACACATTTCTGTGTACAACACCTCCTCTTCGAGATTCCCTTTCCAGAAAGTACGTTTTTATGTACAGAGTCTCGCCGTTTCTTAAAATTAGGGCTGCACTTGATCAAACAAAAACAAATTATATCCAGAGATAGGGTTTCATATTACTAGAAATTATAGGTATCATATTACTAGAAATGATAGGTAGTACTGAAGCATGGCATTTCAATTTGCTGAGAGTTCCTGGTCAGAGATTGAAAGATGCAGACACCTAATAGTTGGGTCACTTTTTGATTTGTTCTAAATAACAATGATTTGTATAATGAGTATTTCCAACTTAACTAACTTTAGTTCCTTGAATAGCAGATCATATTATTCTCTAACTCACTAGTACCAATATCATTATATTTGTGAGGCTGCAATGGTATTCACGAATTTGAACATGTTGGATACATTTTCTAGAATGGTGATTGGTCTGTTCAGATAAAATCAGCATCAACAGCAGCACAATATTATCACAGTGCAGCATGACCAGCTTAGTATCTGCCAGAATGATGGCTCAGTGAGTTAAGGCTTGTTGCGACAATCTGTTTTAATTTGGATATTATAAGTTCAAAATTTAGCAATATAGTCTTAGTAATCCATCCTTCTGAAGTCATGAAACTGAGTACCGTTAAATGAGTAACAGCAAACTCTGTTTTTACAGCCCTTGGAAATTGCAACAGTTTGACATTAAGTGCTAGATAAAAACACATTATCATCATTCACTTAAAGTAACCAGTGAAGCAGTATCACAAGTGTTATATTAACAGCGTCACAGTATTGCCAGAATCTTGGTAGCCAAGTGGTGCAGTATTGCCAGTGTCCCAGTTTCGTAGGTGGTTTAGTATTTCAGGTGGCACAATGTCAATGGTGGCAGATAATTCAAAGTGGCTACATTATTACAACAACGGTTTAGAAAAGGGGGTGGTGATGATCAGAGTGTCTGAGTTAAACAGACCACTCTTACCCAGTCCAAAGATCAGGGCTTGATCCATCACCGTTATTTATCTCACTGCCCCATCCCAGCTCAGAACCTGGCTATATGCAAATCAGCCTGTCCCTGGCCCAGTGCATCATGGGAACAGGGCAGACTAAACTACCAAGCCAATTCTTCACCAGAAAGGAGACAAGCTACCGGGGACCGGTTTCTGGCATTTCAGCCTTCTTCGGCCCGGCTTGCTTGAATCCTGATGGAGCAGTGAGAAAGGGACTCATGTCTGAGTATACCCTGCCACACCTATAGTGGCCAAAAACGATTTAGAAAAGTGAGCTAAAAAACGGTGTTGGATCTAGCCCTGATCTCTTGACTGGGTGAGAGATTTCTGCTTAATTCAGAGACTCTGTCCCTCACCACCCCTTGTTGTAAATATTTTTGTCCCCCCTAAGCGTGGAAGGGTATACTCAGATGTGAGTCCCTTGCTCATTGCACCATCAGGATTCAAGCAAACCGGGCCGAAGACGGCTGTAATGCCAGAAACCGGTCGCCGGGAGCTTGTTTCCTTCCCAGTGTAAGAATTGGCTTTTGTAGTTTGGTTTGCCCTGTTCCCATCATGCACTGGGACAGAAACAGACTAATTTGCATACAGCCAGGTTCTGAAACTGGGATGGTGCAGTGAGCTAAAAAACGGTGTTGGATCTAGCCCTGATCTCTTGATTGGGTGAGGGATTTCTGCTTAATTCAGAGACTCTGTCCCTCACCACCCCTTGTTGTAAATATACATTATTACAACAGGCATAATATCACCACGGGCACAGCATCACAGGTGGCTTGACTTAGACATGGCAACAATCTCTGTTGAAGGGCTACATACCATAAGTTATTATTACCAACAATTCTGGGCCAGGTGAGTCTCAGTATCACCATTGGCGCATTATCACAAGTGGCTTTATCACACCATAATTTTGTCAGTAGAGCATCACCAGGAGCTCAATTTTCAGAGCGGTGTGGTGATTTAGCATCACCAGTCAGTCAGTGTTACCAGCTATATCAGTATCACCGGTGTTACAGTATCGAAGGTGGCTCAGTACCACATGTGAAATAGAATTATCAGTGTTTCACTATCACAGGTGGAAAAGTGTCACAGATAACACAGTATTACCAGTGACACAGTATCACCAGTGGCCTAGTCTCAAAGGTGACTCAATATCCTTGTAGTGGGTCATATGTAAGTGGTAGCAGTTGGGATGTTGAGCTGCAAAGCAAGATAAGTTGGGAGTGAAACAAACCGATGATGTGTGGTAGCAGTGAAAATCTAGAATTCTGATTGGATATTGTTGAGCACACGATGGCCAATAGTACGGATGACTGCTGAAAAGTCAAGTAGGAAGATGAAGCAGGGGTCACCCTTATCTGCAATTACTTATTGTCTACAGCCAGAACAATGGATCTTATGGTGTTTCATGAAGGTGAAAGCCTTATTGATAATCTTGTGGGTCGCAATTTGTCTTCAAACAGATATAAGGAGGCCCATTTTCTTTACGGACTGTACAGATGGTACTGGCCATTGGGACCTAGGTTAAAATTGGTAAGCAGTCAGAGGCTTTCTCCTTTCTTGCATAAAGGAATAAGACGATGATTATATTGAAAAGTGGTGGGGGACATCACCTTCCAGGGATTTCAGTTAGGGTGACTAAGGGAACGAACTGACCTTGCAGATGCTTTACTTGAAAACAGAGTGATGGCAATCCTGCATTGAACAGGGCCCAGTGAAATGTTATTCTTACACAGGTAATTTCTAGCTTTTTTTGTTGTATACATTATTTAATTTTAATATTATATCCCAGTACTTTCTCAAAGAACAACAAACCCTGCTACAATGAAAATAGCTTTTAGGGCTTTTTCACTGTTAAGACATGTTTATCATTAAACTTCTACTTGTTCTACTGTTAAATACCATGCTACTTTCCTTAAGGGAAGTAAGGCTTAGTTAGGGAAAACATATTGATATTTAAAAGGATTGTCTAGTCCTGTCAAAAGGGGATATTTTGATGGGTGGAATTTTCAGATTTTAATTGCATAATGTATGGAGATCATAGATGGGGGGGGAGTCAGTCTGTGGTGTTCTTGTGGCTGGAGTATGTACCATAGGATGCGCCAAGAATTTGTAGGATTTTGTCTTCGCCGCAACTCTTTTTTATTTAAATGTTACCTGCTTAAAAATATTTGATGACAGTACTTTTTAAAAATGTGAGCACTTACTCGCACTCATGTACCACGCAAACACCGGAATCCCGGTGTGACGATCTAGGCCGCCATCTTGTGAAGGGCGCGCTCTTGTTGTTGGGGGCATTTACCATTTAAACAGGAGCGCTGCACGGACGTGAGTGCGTAGGTGAGAGGGGGAGTCAGTTTGTGGCTTTCTCGTGGCTAGAGTGTGCACCATAGGGTGCGCTGAGAATTTGTAGGATTTTATCTTCGCCCCAACTCTTTTTTTTTTTATTTAAATGTTACCTGCTTAAAAATATTTGCTGACACAAATTTTAAAAAATTTGAGCACTTACTCACACTAACGCACCATGCAAACACTGGAATCCCGGTGTGACAATCTATGCCGCCATCTTGCGAAGGGCGCGCTCTAGTTGTTGGGGGCATTTACCAATAAAAACACGCACGTTGCGCGAACAGCACCAGATATGCTGCCCGTTCCTTGCCGGACGTGATTTCGAATCGTAGAGCCTGGAGTGGAGAGAAATTGGGGTTGATTAGGGCCTCATTGAGTAAGTGCAGCCATATGTGAAGTAGTGTGGCTCACTGGTTAGAGGCGGCAGACCCGAGAGCAGAGGACGGCCCGGGACCAGGGTTCGATTCCCGGCGCGGCAGGTTTCTGGACCAGGGTCAGCGGACTCGATAATTCTCTCGCCTCGGTGCCCACTCTGATCAGCGATCACACTCGGCAACTCTGGGCATTAGCTTGCCTCATCTTCACTAACGGCCCCACCAGACCGCTGGGGATGCCTGGTCTCACCCTGGAGATACCCATTAAGGGACCATCTCTCAGGGAAGCCAGGAAGGGTTTCGCAGCGGTTGAAGCGCCTTGGGACCCTCCGGGTAAGTAGTGCGCTATATAAATGCCTATACATACATACATACATACATACATGTGGGCAGTGTTGGAAAATGTTTGTAGCATTTGTCCAATCTGCAGGTATCCTTTCAACCACAATGCTGATGCGATTTCCACACACAACCTTACTCTTTATGTCTGTGTAACCTATTCAAGCTGCTCTGATTAATACGCGGTCCATGGCTAAACACGCCTTGGACATCTTTGAGTTACTGGTTGACAATAAGCTTGACTTGCTATTTATATCTGAGACCTGGCCTAATGAGCGCTCAGCCCCAGTCATTGCCTTGACTATTCCAGCAGGATATAAAATCACTAGGGTTGATCGCAAATCAGGGAAAGGAGGTGGGGTGGCGGTAGTTTTCAGAGAGAATTGGACTCTCTCTTTGGGAAAGTCACAGGATATTAGTGAGGGGGAGCATTGGATTTCTCACTAACTATCTCTCCTCACTTTCTATTGGGAGCCGCGCTAGTTTATGCCCCCCGGCCATGGAATGCCTTTTTAAAAGCTTTAGATAAAGTCATTTTGGCTACAGCTTTGCACTTCTCTAATTCTCTTTTGCTTGGTGATTTTAATATCCACTTTGACTGTAGAGAGGCTTCTGTGACATGTGCTTTTAATAAGTCCATGGAACTTGCTCAGCTGGCTCAATGGATTAACTCTCCTGCTCATAGTGGGGGTCACACCATTGATGGGGTTTGTTCCAATTTCCCGTTAGTTATACAGGATCCCTTCCCATACCCATCCTTAATGCTACAAAAATTCCCTTGCCACCAAAAAACCCATCCCCACCCTAAACCCTACAAATTCCTGTGCCGCCCAAAAAGGCATACCCACCCTAAACCCTAAAAAGCCCTTACAACCAAAATCCTATACCCACACTAAACCCCAGAAATTCCATTGCCACCGAAAAACACATACCCACCCGAAACCTCACAACCAATAACCCATGCCCACCCTAACCCCTAAAAATTCATTATCACGAAACAACCCATACCCACCTTAAAACCCTAAAAATTCCCATGCCACCCAAAAACCCTTACCCACCTTTAACCCTAAAAAAACCCTTATCACCTAAAAAACTATACTCACTCTAAACCCTAAAAAATGCCTTACCACCAAAAACCCACATCCACCCTAAACCATAGGAGTTCCATTGCCACCCAAAAACCAATAACCACCCTCAAACCTAAAAAAAATCCTTATCATTGAGAAACCCATACCCAACCTAAACCATAAAATTTCACTTGCCCCTAAAACTCACACCCACTCTAAACCTTAAAAATTCTCTTGCCACCCAAAAACCCATACCCACTCTAAATCCAACAAATTCCTGTGCCGCCCAAAAAGCCCTTACCACCAAAAACCTATACCCACCTTAAACCCCAGAAATTCCCTTGCCCCCAAAAACCCACACCCACCCTAAATCTTTAAAATTCTCTTGCCACCCAATAACCCATACACACTGTAAACCCTACAAAATTCCTTCCCAACAAAATCCCACACCCATCCCAAGCGATAAAAATACCCTTGCCACCGAAAAAACCCATACCCACCCTAAATCTTAAAAATCCCTTTCTGCCCAAATACCCATAAGCACCCTAAATCTAAAAAATGCAGTTGTCACCTAAAACCCATACCCACCCTAAACAATAACTTACCACCCAAAACTCCATACCCACCCTGAACCCTAAAAATTCCCTTGCCACCCAAAACTCATACCCACCGTAAACCCTAAGAAATCCCTTCTAACTTAAAAACCCACACCCACCCTAAAACATAAAAAAATCTCCTACCATACAAAAACCCATACCCACCTTAAACCCAACAAATTCCCATGCCACCCAAAAACCCATACCCACCTTTAATCCTAAAAAAGCCCTTATCACCTAAAAAAACTATACTCGCCCTAAACCCTAAAAATACCTTACCACCAAAAGCTCATATCCACCCTAAACCCTAAAAGTTCCATTGCCACCCAAAAACCCATAACCACCCTAAACCCTATGACAAACCTCACAACCCAAAAACCCATAACCACCCTAAACCATAACATTTCCCTTGCCCCCTTAAAACCTAGACCCACTCTAAACCTGAAATATTCTCTTGCCACCCAAAAACCCATACCGGCCCTAAATGCAAAAAATTCCCTCACCTCCCAAAAACCCATACCCACCCTAAACCCTAAAAAAAAGCCCTTATGACCTAAAACCCTATACTAACCCTAAACCCTAAAAAGTACCTTACCACCCAAAAACCCATACCCAACATAAACCCCAGAAAGTCCCCTGCCACCCAAAACACATATGCACCACAAAACCTAAAAAAAAACCATATCACTGGAAAACCCATACCCAACCTAAAATATAAAAAATCCCTTACCACCAAAAACCCATCCCCACCCTAAACCCTACAAATTCCTGTGCCGACCAAAAAGCCATACCCACTTTAAGCCTTAAAAAAGCCCTTATCACTTAAAAACGTATACTTGCCTATAAAACTAAAAAATACCTTACCACCAAAAGCACATACCCACCCTAATCCCCAGAGATTCTGTTGCAACCCAATAACACATACTCACCCTAAGCCCACACAGCCAAAAACCCATACCCACCCTAAACCCTAAAAACTCCTTATCGCCAAAATCCCATACCCACCCTAAACTATAAAATTTTCCTTGCCCCCTAAACATCCCCACCCACCCTAAAACTTAAAAATTCTCTTGCCACCCAATAACGCATACACACTGTTGTTTTCACATCTCTTGGTGTTCTTGTAGAGAGGTGTGGCTCACTGGTTAGAGGCGGCAGACCCGAGTGCAGAGAACGGCCCGGGACCAGGGTTCGATTCCCGACGCGGCAGGGTCTTGGACCAAGATCAGCGGACTGATAATTCTCGCATCGGTGCCCACTCCGACCAGGGAGCACACTCGGCAACTCTGGGCATTAGCTTGCCTCATCTCTACAACGGCCCCCACAGACGCCAGGGATGCCTGGTTTCACCCTGGAGATACCCAAAAGGGACCATCTCACAGGGAAAACCAGGACGGGTTCCCCAGCAGTCTACAGCGCCGGGACACTCGGGTAGAGTAACTGTGCGCTATACAAGTATCCCACATTTACATTTACATTCTTCTCCATCGTCAATGATTTATAATTGTACATTAGTACCTGCCTTTAAAAAAAAAAGTGGATGCTACTTCTCATAGCACCAACTCCCATCATTACGATTTGGCATAATATTGAGACCCAGTTACAATTTAAATTAAGCTGCTTGAGTCATGTCATTTCTATAATGTCATGCTACACTTGTTTTAAAAATTTCATAAACTAGTCAAATACAATCCTAATGCAGAACTCTTTTCCTGTTGTGAACAAAACAGCACTCCGCCTCATTAAAGGCCATCACTCCCACATTAGAAGTTTATAAAGCTAGGGCTCAATCAGCTACACTTTATGGATCTGAGCTATGGGCAGGAGAAAATCCTAAGCCTCTCCTCATTGGGGAAAACAAAATCAGGAGAATGCTTACACGTTTGCCAAAAAATACCCCGATGATCTCTTACACACGATATTGGGATAAAAAGAATAGGATATCTTGCTGCATGGAGGCTATTGGCCTATTGGATCAGAATTTGGACAGCTGAGGATTTAGGGACTTACAGGCAGACCTTGAGGGAGCTACTACATTTGGATGTATTTGTCACTCTTCCCTGGTTGGCCCACATCTGTAAATGGCTCACCAACTTAGGTTTGAGCTGCTACTGGGCAACACCGAGCTTTCTGACCCCTGATTCAAACCTATATATTGGGAATTCATAACGCAGAAAGTCACTTTAAATCCTGAGTTGGGGAGACTGACTACTCAATTTTTGTCTTTTAAACTGACCCCGAGCTTTGAGCCCTTTTTAGATGAGATTGAACCACAACTGGCAAAGTCTCTCAATATGAAATTCAGGTATGAGATATTACAAGTCAACGCTTTTACAGCTAAATGGGCAAAACCTCAACTGATGGCTAGTGATCCTAAATGCGCACTGTGTACATTACATGCTAATGAGGATATTGCATATGTTCTATTCTTTTGCGCAGTATATGCTACCCCCAGACTTAAGTGGATTAAGCCCCTGTGCAGAAGTTTGAACATCAGGAGCTAGAATTTTAAAATCTGACATTGGCCAACTTATTGTATTTGATGTTAGTAAATTTTTGTTAGCTGTCAGTCATGTAAGATATAGGAATGGGCTTAAGCTTTAAAAGGTTTTAAAAACTTGATTTTTAGAATTTTGTATGTATTTATAACTTTTTAATGGTTTTAGATTGAATCATCTAACAAATCCAGCAGTAGTGGAGCCCAAATTGGTCCGCTCGCGCTAATTGAATAGTTATCTTTGGACTGTATTGGCAAGGACTCTAATTAAATCATGTGCAATAGGGGTCAAGACTAAAAGGAGAACATTTAAACAGTATACATGTCTTGCATTTTAGACCCTTGAAAATAAAACCGGTTATGTTTATATTTAAATGAATGTAAATAACAATATGTACAAAGATATGTTTTATAAGCTTTCATGATTCTTTAAATCTAATTAAGATTTTTGATTTGATAGAAAAATTCCAGTGCCACCTTGCATAACTATGTGGAATTTGTGGCAAATGTTTAACACAAATGCATGAGACTTATACAAATGTCCATACCATGAGATCCTTTTCCTTATGCCACTTATGGTTTTACGTGCTATGTTTTTACTGCAAAATTGCAAATCTCATTTCGTGCTCAAATATGGCACTAAATAATGTATTCTACATTTGTGTAATTTTATATGATTTCAAATAATTTTCCTGAACAGTTGCATAATTAAACAAAAACAAACTAAGCAAATTGTATACACACTATCATTTTACACGTGACAGGATCTCTGCCTGGCAGACATTGCCAAAAGGATTAATAGGCTTTCCCTTGGTATCCCTATAGTGTATTTGCACACATCACCCTGCTATCCACCTGACTATACAAGTGCTGCCTATTTATTTTAGTTATAACTATATTATAACGAGTGTGCCGATCTCTCATGGATCCTGCTCCGTTCATATGCACTAAGCCCCAAGACAAGAAAAGAGCACCCCTCTGGTCACTCACCAAGGAAATCAAAACACTTCCCACATAGAATGATAATAAATACATCCTCTGCCAGCCCCACACTCCCTCATGGCTTAGCATGCTATCTATCCAAAAATGTCCTTTGGCACCATACATGAATACCTGTACAATACAGTGCAGTAGCAGTGCCCTAATTCCTAATGTCAAGATCAGGCTTTTGTTGTCTCTTCACCCTGCCCAGTGCCACTGTACCTGCTGCACTAATCATAGCTGCTTCCTTATGCTCCATGCGTGGATTTGGACTAGACTGCAGGGAGATTGTCGCCTCCTTCTTCTCTGGTACCGCTGTGGTGTAGAGTAGGTTAGAGGAGAGTGTTATAGAGTTGTCTGTCGTACAATGGAGTTTCCTACAGTGGGGCGTTGTAGAGTGGAGTAGCATGCAGTGGAGTAGAGTGTTAGAGTGGAGAGGAATACAAAGTAAATGGGGTAGAGTAGAGTGGCATAAAGTGGAATATCATACAGTGGAGTTGTGAACAGTGGAGTGGCGTGTAAAATAGAGGTTTAGATGGAGTGGCGTAGAGTGTCATGCCGTAGAGAAGAGCGGAGTTGCATGTCGTACATTAGAGTGGAGTGTTGCGCCATAGAGTTGCCTGTCATACACTGTAGTGGCATAGAGTAGACCCGAGGAGAGTGTCATACAGTGGACTATTGAAGAGTGCTGTAGACTGTAGTGTCGTACAGTGTGGTAGTGTGGACTAGAGTGGAATGGCGTAGAGTGGAATAGTGTACAGTGAGGTGGCATAGACTGGAGTGACATAGAGTGGAGTAGATTGAGTGGAGGGGTGTGTTGTAGAGTAGAGAGAAGTGGAGTGGAGTGCATTGGTGTGTCAGAGTAGAGTGGAGTTGCATAGAGTAGAGTGGTATGCCATATAGTATAGTAGAGTGGCAGGAACCATCCTAAACCATGATGCTTGAGCAACAACTCACCTGAACAATGAGGAGAGAACAACAGACTGCTCAACAACGAATGCTGGAACCACGACGGACGGAACCACGACTTGATGGCCACGTCACTTCTCTCCGCTGTTTTCCGCCTACCATTCTCTTATAATCACTATGATTGGGCTTTGTTGGAGTGATACATCACTCATCTCTGCCCAATCAGAAAATGTATCCCGCCATAGGTTAAGAAAAAAAACTAAACATTAGAATTGTTTTGTATGCACCCTGACTGGCGTAAAAGGTAGGTAATTTCTTTGAATGAATACTAATATAAATAATTTTTAAAATTCAAAATGTTATAAAGGGATTTTCGGGGGTGTGGGGGGTTTCCCCCCCCTCAGAAAATGACCAAAAAAATCAATTTTGTTGATAAGGAAGTCGTAAAAAAAAGTAGTTGTAAAGAATAGATCGTTGTTAAGACTTTTGTGGTTTAGGAGGTCGTGGTTCAGGCAGTCGTGCTTCAGGTAGTAGTAATTGAGTCATACAACCAAAGTGGCGTGTTCTAGAGTGGCATGTCATATGGTGTAGGGGCATAAAGTGAAGTGGCATAGAGTAGAGTGTTGTAGAGTAGTGTGGTGTAGAGTACAGCAGAGTGCCATACAGTGGACTGTCATAGAGTGGAGTGACAAAGTGTGGTGCTGTAGAGTGGATTGTTGTATAGTGCGGTAGTGTGGAGTAGAGTGAAGTGGCATACATTGGAGGAGAGTGCTGTAGAGTGGAGTGGCTACAGTGGAGTAGTTACAGTGGAGTGAAGTGGCATACATTGTGGTAGAGTAAAGTGGCATAGAGTGTAGTTGAGTGGAGTGGCATAAGAGGTGTAGAGTGGAGTAGTGAAGTACAATGAAGTAGAGTGCAGTAGTGTCTCATTGAGTACAGTGAAGTAAAGAGGTGTGGAGAGGCATAGCTGGAGTTGTATAGAGTGTTGTAGAGTGGAGTATGGTTTTGTGTAGTGGCAAAGAGTGGAGTAGAGTGTCGCAGAGTGGCATAGAGTGGAATAGAGTGTAGCAGAGGAGTATAGTGTTTTGTGTAGTGGACACGTGTAGAATGTCATAGTGTAGAGAAGAGTGTTGCAGAGTGGAGTGATGTGTTGCAGAGTATAATAGGGTGGTGTAGCGTTTTGGAACCTAAAACCTGCATTTGAGCTAGTCCCACAAACAAAACTCTGGTCAGTTTTGGAGAGAATGGAGGTCCCTTGTAACATATCAACATTATTCTGCCTACTCAATGACAGTTATGCCCAGGTGTGGAGGGCTAGTTCGGGTTAACTGGCAGAATGTATCGCCATGAAGAAAGGCGTGCGGCAGGAATACATGCTTACTCCATTATTTTCCTTTTTATTTAAATGTTCTAGATGCATAGTTCATGCTAATGCATCTCCAATACATGCAGATAGCAAAGTCTCTGTTATTGTTTGGGAAAGATGTACTGCTTGCCTCAAAAAGAGGGTTACAACTTTTAATGTAATACTTATTGCTGATGTGCATAGAGAGTAGACGGGGCCCAACTACTTCAAAACAGATTATATAACCCTCAATCTGCAGAAATCATACCGGGAGAATATCCATGAGTGGAGTAAATCTTAAAAGGGTAAAAATGGACTTTGAGTATTTGGGACAAAGATAATGGCACATTTGTCTTTCAACAAAGCATTAATCTGAACCTGCCTCTGTCTTAACTTCCTTGGCCTAACATTACACAACTCTTCCACCTAACTGTCAATGATTCAGCATGAATATGGGTTTCTCAAAATGTCTATGACCACACATATTCTCTTTGACAACCGTAGTAATACTACAGTCACACACCATCTCTGTGGGGACCTGGGCATGTCTATGATCACACACTATCTCTTTGGGGACCTGGGCGTGTCTATAACCACACACTATCTCTGTGGGGACCTAGACATCTCTATAATCACACACTATCTCTGTTGGGATCTGGGCATGTTTATAATCACCCAAATTCTCTTTGGCGACCATGGTAATACACCATCTCATTGTGGACTTGAGCATTCCTGTAATCAAACGCAAGCTCTGTTTTGGCTTAGGATCATCAGCTTTGCATTCTGTTAATGGGGCTTTGGAATACTGAAAATTATTAAAGTTAGACTTTTGGTCTAAGTTTACATTTGTGAAACTGAAAAGTAGAAAAGTTCGATTTTTTTGTCTAAGTTTACCTTTGTGAATCGGGCCCTATTTTAATGACTTAAACACAATCATCTTCATGCACTATCTCTGTGGGACTTAAACATCGCTATAATACACTATCGTTGTGGGGGCTTGAAAAAACTATAATAAAACAATCTTTGTGGGGAGTGGACTTGAAATCACTGTAAAACTTAGCATCTCTGTTGGGACTTGAGCATTCCTGTATTTAAACATAAGCTCTGTTTCGACTTGGAGCACCAGGGGATACCTTGAGGCACAGGGTCAAGGCTGATTTGCATATAGCTGGGTCTGAACTGGGGTGACTAAGTGAGATAAAGAACGATGATGGTTTCAACCCAGATCTGTGACTGGGGGTGAGTGACTGAAAAGTTTCAGCACTTGCCCATCATCTCCTTGTGTTTGCTTAGCCTTGAATATCATCAGCTTCACATTATTTATATGGGGCTTTGTGAATATTTAAAAGTAGTAAAGTTAGACTTTTTGATTAAATTTACCTTCGTGAATTGCGCCCTATTTTAATGAGGAGTTACACACAATCACCTTCATGCACTATCTCTGTGGGGACCTAAACATCGTTATAATAGCACACTATCTTTGTGGGGACTTGAACATCACTATAATAACACACCATTCTGTGGAGACTTTAACATCTCTATGATAACACACTATCTTTGTGGGGACTTAAACATTGCTATATTAACCTACCATCTCTGTGGGGACTTGAGCATTCCTATAATTACACCCAACCTCTGTGTGGACTTGAACACCATTAGCTTCACACTCTTTATAATGGGATTTAAGCTTTGAATGTACACACTATTTCTATGGAGACTTAAACACAATGATCTTCACCCACTATCTCTGTGGGGACTTAAACATCTATTTTGGCAAAAATGTTCATCAAGCTCGGGGTTCCACTTGACCATATTCCTTAGTTCCATATTCCTTAGTTCCATATGTTAATTTCTTTGTGTTAGTTCCCTTATCGTCTAAGATCTTAGGCACTAATAAATAGATTAAATACAGCTTTAAGTGTCTTTCTTTAAGCGTGATATGATATTTTATGGCACATTAACTGAACCTTTAGAATATATGCAGCAGTTCATATATTAATAGATTATAATGTTTGTGGATATTGCTGATAAAATCAACATTTAGCCGTGTGCCTTCAACTGTATTCAATCACAAATAGTGTTACGAACTATGTCCCCACAAGGATGGTAGCACGTGTTCAAGTCCCCACAAAGATGGTGCTGTGCACACAATTAAGTAATATATTTGCAAATTTGAAGCAGGATCCTATATCATGAATTTTTTCTTAAAATGTTTGTTATTAGTGTATTTTAAAAACATTGGGAAAGGTTAGTCCCCACAAGGCAGGTATTAACACATAGTCCCCACAAGGATGGTAACCAGTGTATGTGTGGTTGTGTGTGTATGGTGTTGTGTGGTTGTGTGTTTGTGTGTGTTTGGGTGTGTTTGTGTGTGTTTGTGTGTGTTTGTGTGTGTTTGTGTGTGTTTGTGTGTGTTTGTGTGTGTTTGTGTGTGTGTGTGTTTGTGTGTGTTGGTGTGTGTTGGTGTGTGTTGGTGTGTGTTGGTGTGTGTTGGTGTGTGTTGGTGTGTGTTGGTGTGTGTTGGTGTGTGTTGGTGTTTGGTTGTGTGTTGGTGTGTGTTTGGTTGGGTGTGGTTGTGTGTGTGCGTTTGGTTGTGTGTTTGGTTGTGTGTGTTTGGGTGTGGTTGTGTGTGTGCGCTGCATTATTATTTGTGATAGCAATAGCTCAAACATTTTGTAATGGGAGACCTATTGCATCTCAAATGCTTGTACATAGTCGTACAACTCGCAAAACAACAGCAATACAACAGAGCTACTTGGACAGTGTGTTGCTTTTGATGGCCTAAATGATATCTTGCGTATTGTTTCAAAATAACCCTTTAATCTGAAAAGTTGACTCTAACGTGTTTTTAAAGTAAAAAGGAGGTTCTGACAAACAAGCACGGTAAAATAAAACT
Source organism: Lissotriton vulgaris (assembly GCF_964263255.1). Taxonomy (NCBI): domain Eukaryota; kingdom Metazoa; phylum Chordata; class Amphibia; order Caudata; family Salamandridae; genus Lissotriton; species Lissotriton vulgaris. The sequence continues at coordinate 1,208,171,321 of NC_141695.1, forward strand.
GCGTGGTATATTTCTGAGCTATAGTTTACCGACATGTCATAATAGACATTCACTACTCGGAATTACTGCATTGTTAACACAACATCAAACATGCAGTGATAAAGCCAATAGTTTGGTCTTTAAATAGTGAAAGCAGTTCCGTGTTCACTCACCCACATGAACGCAAAGTAGAGATAGATGGAGAGGTGGGTCGGCAGAAAGATGGATGAAAGTGTACTTCTAAACAAGAATTGGCAAAGCCGAGTTGTGCAACATGCCTTCAATTCAAGAAAAAAGCACTGTGACTCCGTCAGTAATAACCGCGTCATATCGGTTTGTTTTCAACTTTAAGCCATGTTGCATAGAGGCACTGGCTTCTGTGTTATAAGGCTTAAAGTAAAGAGGAAAAAGCACTATGACGTGGCCAATACTGCCCGCATCATAGTATTTTTGAGCCAGTTTGCACATTTGTTAAAAACTAGTGTTTTTCAATCAAAATGCTTGTTTCTTTTGTAACGTATTGTTTGCTACCTCTGATTGTATTGTTTGCTTTTGTTACATGCACAATTGTCACCTTTTCCTTATGTAACATAACGTTTTCTTTTGTAACATGCCTACTTGTAATTTTCTCCTGTTGTAACGTTACTGTTTCTATTGTGAAGTGCTCTGACGCCTTTTAACCAGCCGCTAATGTAGTTGTAGGAGGAAACAGCATTTTTGCCCTCATCAGCATTACAAGATAAGGACACATTTCACACAGACGTATGTTTTTCCCCATAATACCTGGTGACCTATTTGCCCAGGATAAAAATCAGGATTTCAAGTTTTCAAATTCCGAATACACGGATAATGAGTAACAGGACAAGACTCATTTAAGCTGTCAATGGCCCCACAAGTCTTACCTGTGACTTGCAAGGTAATCCTGCAGAGATGACATGAGCTACCACCACAGTACCCACCTGACCTCCCAAACTGGCTACACACAGGTTTATGGACGTTGATGGGCACGGGGAAGGCAGCCAAAAATGTACGCTGGGATGAGCTGGGTAACTTGAGATTGAGTCTTCCTCTGTTTGAGCACCACCACTGTATAGGGAAAACAAGAGCCTCCTATTACTATAGGACACCAGCATACAGTCGAACACCTTGTTTGCTTACATATACCCAATGGTCACGTGCTTGTATTGGAAGTATAGGGGCGTTAATCAGATCTCCATGCTCCTGCGTCAGTAGGAGACAACCAGCATAAGGCTCCCAGTGTGGCGTAAGAAAAATCAGCAAAGTGCAAATGGCACGGAAAGGAAATAATAGCTGTGCTTCAGCGCGTTGGCAATGTGACCATAACCAAAATCAGCAAGGAAGAACAATGGAAAATAAAGCGCTCCTGCGCGTTTGCACTGTGACCATAAACAAAATCAGCAAGGAAGAACAATGTAAAATAAAGCGCTCCTGCGCGTTTGCACTGTGACCATAAACAAAATCAGCAAGGAAGAACAATGTAAAATAAAGCGCTCCTGCGCGTTGGCACTGTGACCATAAACAAAATCAGCAAGGAAGAACAATGTAAAATAAAGCGCTCCTGCGCGTTGGCACTGACCATAAACACCTAAAACATATGGAGAGTAAGGAATTGTGTCCGTAGTTCTTGGACGGGGAATACTCCTGACCCCCTGGTCACGAATTTTAAAGAATAAATGAAGGAGTATTACCCAATGAGAGATGAAGGCTTTCCAAACGTGGAAACAGTGTTCCTTGTTAATAAACCCCTCACTCACCACCTAGTGGTGACTTGCTTCATCATCGGAGCCCACCCAAGTGGCCTAGTATCACTTGGGTGTGCTTCGACACCTGAGTTACAGTGGAGCAGGTCGTGAAGTGTGGATGCAAACAAAAAAAGTGTGAGTGTTAAAAATTGTCCTGGTTTTATGACTTTATATTACAATTTTATTAAAAAAGCAACTGGACAATGTTAAAATATAGGTGAGATACTGGAAGGGGAGTTACGACCTACGTATCTCAATTATGTGTTGGTCAACATGTTTCAACCATTTGGGGTGATCCCCGGTATTCATCAGGACCAATGAAGGAAGTGGGAGGTGTGGGTCCCCTAAAAGACGCACCCTGTCCTAAATCCTTAGTCATCCAGAGGAAAGAATGTTCCACTGGGAAGACACTCCTAAGAATGTAGGGTGCCAGAAAAAACTAGAGGGATTCTCTTGTTAGGCTTCAACGAGCAGGGGGTAGGTGCTTCCCGCGTTGCAACATATTAGTTGGCTGTCGTGAAGAGAGGCTAATCACCTACGTCTACCGTCCACCGCTCGGCTATGGCGAGCGGTGGACGGTAGACGTAGGTGATTAGCCTCTCTTCACGACAGCCAACTAATATTTTACCAAAAATGTATGCTGGGATGAGCTGGTAACTTGAGACAGAGTCTTCCTCTGTTTGAGCACCACCATGTATACCACCACTGTATAGGGAAAACAAGAGCCTCCTATTACTATAGGGCACCAGCCTACAGTCAAACCCCTTGTTTGCTTACATATACCCAATGGTCAAGTACCTGTATTGGAAGTCTAGGGGCGTTAATCAGATCTCCACTCTCCTGCATCAGTAGGAGACAACCAGCATAAGGTTCCCAGCGTGGCGTAAGAAAAATCAGCAAAGCGCCAATAGCGCGGAAAGGAAATAACAGCTGCACTCCTGCGCGTTGGCATTGTGACCATATACAAAATCAGCAAGGAAGAACAATGGAAAATAAAGCACTCCTGCGCGTTAGCACTGTGACCATAAACAAAATCAGCAAGGAAGAACAATGTAAAATAAAGCGCTCCTGCACGTTGGCACTGACCATAAACAAAATCAGCAGAGCCCATGTAGCGCGAATAAACAAGCGACTGTGGCCGCAGAGAGGTGGTGTGTAATGACACCGGTAAGGGGTGAAGCGCACTGAAAGTGAGGAGAAAACAACGTAATTGGTGCGCTTTGTCAGGCAGTAGGTTACGTGCGCTTCCTGTGGTGGAGAGATCGTGAGAGCCTCACCCGACAGCGCGGGCGACATCAGGCCGGTACAGGACAGGAACGAAGGCTTTGGAGCTCGAACGCCGAGGGATCCTGAATCCAAAGCGCCGAGTGGGCGGAAACCACAGGTCTTAAGTGGTTTACCCCGGAAGCGCTTCAGTGATGCCGGCCGTCTCGAAGAACAGCTAGACTACTGACTTCAAGGACCCGGAAGTGCCAGAAGTGTGTATCGCCCGACTACGGAGTAGCGTCTTCTCCGTGTGGATGCTAGAAACTCTGCCTGCCGGTAGGAACACCCACGAACATGACACAAGCTTTATACCAATCATGTATTTTGTCTTTTCTTGGTAATTTAATCGATTGTCCCTTTAGGGGCAACGCATCCTTACTTTGCATGCAAGCCAGGAGGTTCTTGAGGCACGTAGTGCCAATGCGGGCATGAAGCGCAGAGGAAGGTACCCACCATGAAGGAAGAAAAATATCAAGGAATATGTTGGAGGAAAAACAGCAAAATATGAGTCCCTTTTCTTGCTGAACGCAAGAGAATCATGTTCTGAAATATTTTAAATTGTATTGGAGTTTCTGGCACTGATATGAATCCTGCTGTTGAAGTTATCAACCATATTAGATGTGTTTAAATATAGCTACTCACACTAAAATGATCAGGTTTTGTAAAATGTTGCTACTGAAACAAATTTCTCATATATTTGAAAATAGGTAGACCCTTTTACGTGGTCCTATGTGGTCACATCACTTTGCTGCAAAATGGAATAAAGCTTCCTAAAAGTGGTGAAGTGCAACATATAGGTAAATGGCCACCAGAAAGATATCTAGCTATTTATCCATCTATCCATATTTATTTAGTGAAATGAATGCTGTCTCATTGAAGTGGATGTGATAGAAATAAATATAAAGCTGAAGTAATGAATGAGAAGCAGCATCATAGAACTCTCATTATGAGGAAGCATCATTGAATTTATTTATTTTTTAAATTTGTTAAGCGCAACAAATACCCTAAGGTGTCTCGGCGCTGAACAGTAAGCAGCCTCAATTAAAACTAGGCTACCTAAATAAGAAGTTATCCAAACACTAAAATGAGAACAGCAACAGTGGGCAAGGGGCCGGCCTCATACAAGCAGAAAGATGTGGAATACCTTTTTAGGTGGGGAACTGCTTCACCTTAGAGCAAGCTTCGCCACTGAAACTAACTCACTGAACCTAAATATTAAACGTAAACCAGACAGGTGGTGATGATGCAGGTTTCAATGCTAAGGGAAATGAAATGGTGTGTGTGCATGAAATATAAGTGGCATTGTTTGGGAACGCATGAAACAAATTACCCTTCCAGCTACAGGGAGATGAACCAAAAAGCCTATTCATACTCTGAAAAAACTAGTGTGACACAAATGCCTGAGACTATTTCAAAATGAAAAACACTATTTAAGAACCTAGAGGTTCCCAGCAGCAAGCAGTGCAGGGGACTGTGACCATCTGGAACCACAGCAAACAATGGATATTTCTCTCGGTCTCTGACTGAGTATGCGGAGAGGAAAGAGCATAACCACACATCAGGGCATCACGTTCTGGGGACAGCTTTTTAACATCTAAATCTAGAGATGACAATGACGTCAAAAGCAGCACGATGGCAAATATTCAGGGCCTTTCAAAGCCACAGATAAAAGGACATGTACTAGGATCGACTAAAAGAAGAGAACCATATTTTGTACAACATTCTCCTTTGTTGTCTTTTAAGCACAAGTTTCTTAATGAGGGAACCTACGCCATATAGATATCGGTATAGGATGTCCATGTGTGAATAAATCTAAGGGGTGATATAGGAGTGGATTCAGAGACGCAACAAATGAGGAATTCATTCAGGAGAGGGATCAATGCAGCACAAGCTTTAAACCCATTAATGCTATATGCACAGTAGCTCTGCAGTCAATAGGGATGAGGGCTCACTGCACCATAACTGTGGTTATCTGCTACCAACGTATACGAAAGAGGGCCATGTCATCCTCCCCACATTACTGTGGGTAAACACGCATTTGATGGATAGCAAACAAAAACTGAAGAAAATGAAAATAAAAATAAAACAAGTACCTAGAAATAGCTTGAGATCCTGGAAAGCCGCCGACCCGATCTGGCGTGAAATCTGGAAGTCCAGCAGCATCATGCCTGTTGTAGGGTGGGACTTCTGCCTTCCGCGGGAAGCCCATGCCCATGGAGTGGCTGGCCGAGAGGACAGTGGTGACGTGGGGCTCCTATGCCTGAGGGAGCGCCCTGTGGTGGCTGCAGAAGTAAGAACAAGTCCTGGCTTAGAAGTGGCGGCTGAGGCCATTGATGCAAGTGTGGGGCTCCCATGAGTGAGGGAAGCCCTACATGTGCCACTTCAATGGAGGCGGAGAAGATGACACCAGGGGAGTCATGAGACTGAGCCTGTAGCAGCCACAAAAGAGCCCGGTGAGTGGGGCTTGGTAGTACTGTGGGGTCTGGTGTGTGTGTGTTTGTTATCGAATAATTTGAGTACGCATGCACTGGCTGGGGGTGGCTGGTGCGTGTGTGACCGGCTGCTGCTTGTGTTCGCGGCTGCTACATGAGTGCGCAGCTGGGAGCCTCTGCTACGTGTGTGCATGCGACGTGTCTTCACAAGCGCTTCCACAGACCCCAATCGCCAAAGCCCTCTGCGTGCCCGGTGTGTACCACTTCGCAGACAAGTCGATAACAATCGATCTCGCTGGTGACAGCGCTTTCGCACTGCATTGCCAGGCGAGACCTAAAAAGGCAGTCTTTCGGCATACAGCATCATTTGACCAATTTATAAGGTAAGTACATCTCACAATCATTTCTTTAGGCATTAAAAAGACTTTCACAGCATCTGAATGTCCTCACTACCTTACAGTGGGGGCTGTGCTTGTATATAATTTCTGTCAAGATGGAAGAAATATAGATCACATTGTGTTGGTCATGATAGTTAATAAAAGACTGCCTGCCTCCAAGGCTACTAAAGCCTGATTTAGGTTCCGGTGCTAGCAATGTTCCATTCAAGGAAATTGCTGTCTTTGCGGCTGAAATGCACCATCTCACTTTAGAACGATAGTGTTATATTCTCACGGAAGGAAGCTCATTTAACGTGTTCCCCTGAACTCTATGTTGGACTCTGATACTTAAGATGGATTGTTGGTAAGGATAATCTTTGTTTTTGTATCTCCATCCCACTTTCAAAAAGGCCCCAGTGCTTTGAGTGGTTCAGAGTCCTTTACCATTCCCCCTCCTGCTTGCCTTGCAGTCATGAATGCAGCTAGTAACCTACTGCATAACTTCTGATATCTCATCCCCCTGTGTGGTCCGCTTCCACAAGGACAATTGGAAAGATCAGCAGTGGCAGTGTTTCACAACAGAATTTCTCTGCATTGCCAAGACTGAAGAAAAAAAAGGCAGTCTTTCGGCATACAGCATCATTTGACCAATTTACACGGGAAGTTAATCTCATAATCATTTCTTTAGGCATTAAAACGACTTTCATAGCATCTGAATGTCCTAACTACCTTCCAGTGGGGGCCTTGTGGTGGTGAGCCTCAGCAAGGCCTACCAGTGCAAGGGGTTCGCCCTTCTGTGCACAGAGTCCTCAGACCAATAGGAAGAAGTTGGCACAGAAACTGGAATAGAAAATACAGAGTTTATTAAACCTCATGAGGTGGAACTAAATTCACACAACACCCTTCGGTAATGTATGAAGTAGCACCCCGAACTGAAGGAGCACAACACCCTTCGGTAATGTATGAAGTAGCACCCCGAACTGAAGGAGCAGGGCCATTAATGCACTATCTCACTTTAGAACTATCGTGTTACATTCTCACGGAAGGAAGCTCATTTAACGTCTTCCCCTGCACTCTGTATGTTGGACTCTGATACTTAAGATGGATTGTTAGTAAGGATAACCTCTGTTTTTGTATCTCCATCCCACTTTCAAAAAGGCCCCAGTGCTTTGAGTGGTTCAGAGTCCTTTACCATTCCACCTCCTGCTTGCCTTGTAGTCATGAATACAGATAGTAACCTACTGCATAACTTCTGATATCTCATCCTCCTGTGTGGTCAGCTTCCACAAGGACAATTGGACCAGGGGCGCTCTGACATCATAAAGCTAAAGAAAGAAGTTATCTGACATGAGGGCCAATCTGTTGACTAGCAAGCTGACATCATAAAGCTAAAGCAAGATGGTGTCTGACGTGAGGGCCAAACTGTTGCCTAGCAAGCTGACATGCTGAAGCAAGATGTTGTCTGACATGAGTGCCACTCTGTTGCCTGCCAAGCAGCAGGATACATTTAGCTTCGTAATGAAATGAGTAGCAGAGTAGACAGGATGCCCAAATGAAAACTACGATGGTAAGATTAAAGAAATTAGGTCATTTTTTGGGACTTCTAAATTTGTATGTAGGTAAGTTTGAGCAGAAGAGTGTCAACTTTACTATTGCTAAACTGGTAGGAATTGCCTAAAATGATGATGGTGAACATGCTATTCATAGCTTTTGTTATTCCCATTAACTGTACCATAACCCTTCCTTGCTCAACTTATCAGCTGGCTTAATTGCTACTGGTGTACCATATCCTAAAACACATGAAGTGAGATGGGTACACTGTCACTTGGCTGGCAAAAAGATCTCTATCTTTATCCTAATTTACATGCTACAGTTGTTTAGAGAGTGTTCGCAAATGAAGCATGGTATTCAGAGAAGTATGGGACGCTAAAAATACAAATTGAGATTTGATTTTCTAACGTGCTGTTGATTTTCACAATAGTACAGACTCCATAGAATTGATATGTTTACCCTTTATAAAAATCAAGATTTTTTGTACTGCTTATAGTAAATGTGCTTACAGTGGACTTTTCCATCTGCCGATTATACTGAATGACCAGCAGTGGATGAACACATCACAACGCATGTGTTACATCGCAACCCATACAACGCAAGCGACGTTACAACACGGGCCATTACTATGCGGTCCCTTACATCGCACAGGCTTTTACAACGCATGCTTTTAAAACGCATGTGCTGTAAATTGGTGGAATGTGTGCTTTTAAAACGCATGTGCTGTAATAATTGTAGAACGTGTGCTTTTAAAATGCATGTGCTGTAATTGTTGTGGAACCTGTGCTTTTAAAACGTATGTGCTATAATTGTTGTGGAACGTCTGCTTTCAGGTTAAGGGTTGGGTCAGGGGTCATTAGAAGAGACTTCACTTCTCAATGGAGGATGCTTTGTTCTGCCAAACTACGAAGATTCAGGGCTGAGTCTCAAGAAAATTAATGCCAGGCACATTCACTCATTCATCCTTATAGAAAACTGTAGGGACAATATCAGGATTCTCAGTATGGGTTCTTGTCACCAGTTTCAGCTGTACACTGCAGATGGAGAATGCGGGCAGGTCCCAAAACCGCTTTAACAGAATAAACATCAATGTGGTGAGTGAGCTATCCAATCGGAGGCAGGTGCTACATGGTTGTTAGTGTTTGAAAGTGATGGGAGCAGGAGGGGGAGATACAGTGGGGGCCTCCAGGGAATGGAAGGTGCAGTTGGGGCCTCCAGGGGATGGGAGGTGCAGTGGGGGCCTCAGGGGGACAGTGCAGAAATTGATGTGGAACGTGTGCTTTTAAAACTCATGTGATGTAATTGTTGTGAAACGTGTGCTTTCGGGTTTAGGGTTGGGTCGGGTCATTAGAAGAGACTTCACTTCAAAGGAGGATGCTCTGTTCTGCCACACTACGGAGATTCAGGGCTGAGTCTCAAGAAAATTAATGCAAGGCACATTCACTAATTCATCCTTCTAAAAAACTGTAGGGACAATATCAGGATTCTCAGGATGGGTTCTTGTTCCCAGTTCCAGCTGTACACTGCAGATGGAGAATGTGGGAAGGTCCCAAAACTGCTTTAACATAATAAACATCATTGTGATGAGTGAGCTATCCACTCAGAAGCAGGCGCTACATGGTTATTAGTTTTTAAAGTGATGGGAGCATGGGTGGCAGATGCAGTGGGGTCCTCCAGGGGATGGGAGGTGCAGTGAGGGCCTAGGGGGGATGCCGTGGGGTCCTCAGGGGGGGGGGCAGTTGGGCCCTCCAGGGGATGGGAGGTGCAGTGGGGGCCTCGGGTGGGGGAAGCAGTGGGGACCTCGGGGAGATGCAGTATAGGCTCCAGGGGACGGTAGGTGCAGTGGGGGCCTCAGAGGGAGATGCAGTGGGGGCCTCAGAGGGAGATGCAGTGGGGGCCTCAGAGGGAGATGCAGTGGGGGCCTCAGAGGGAGATGCAGTGGGGGCCTCAGAGGGAGATGCAGTGGGGGCCTCAGAGGGAGATGCAGTGGGGGCCTCAGAGGGAGATGCAGTGGGGGCCTCAGAGGGAGATGCAGTGGGGGCCTCAGAGGGAGATGCAGTGGGGGCCTCAGAGGGAGATGCAGTGGGGGCCTCAGAGGGAGATGCAGTGGGGGCCTCAGAGGGAGATGCAGTGGGGGCCTCAGAGGGAGATGCAGTGGGGGCCTCAGAGGGAGATGCAGTGGGGGCCTCAGAGGGAGATCCAGTGGGGGCCTCGGAGGGAGATGCAGTGGGGGCCTCGGAGTGCGATGCAGTGGGGTCCTTGGAGGGAGGTGCAGTGGGAGCCACCAGGGGATGGGAGGTGCAATGGGGGCCTCAGGGGGGCAGTGCAGTAATTGTTGTGGAACGTGTGCTTTTAAAACTCATGTGATGTAATTGTTGTGGAACATGTGCTTTCGGGTTTAGGGTTGGGTCAGGTCATTAGAAGAGACTTCACTTCAAAGGAGGATGCTCTGTTCTGCCACACTACGGAGATTCAGGGCTGAGTCTCAAGAAAATTAATGCAAGGCACATTCACTAATTCATCCTTATAGAAAACTCTAGTGACAATATCAGGATTCTCAGGATGGGTACTTGTCCCCAGTTCCAGCTGTACACTGCAGATGGAGAATGTGGGAAGGTCCCAAAACGGCTTTAACAGAATAAACATCATTGTGATGAGTGAGCTATCCAATCAGACGCAGGCGCTACATGGTTGTTAGTTTTTTAAAGTGATGGGAGCAGGGGTGGCAGATGCAGTGGGGTCCTCCAGGGGATGGGAGGTGCAGTGGGGGCCTAGGGGGACGCAGTGGGGTCCTCGGGAGGAGGTGCAGTGGGAGCCTCCAGGGGATGGGTGGTGCAGTGGGGGCCTCGGGTGGGGGATGCAGTGGGGACCTCGGGGGAGATGCAGTATAGGCCTCCAGGTGACGGGAGATGCAGTGGGGGCCTCGGAGGGAGATGCAGTGGGGGCCTCGGAGGGAGATGCAGTGGGGGCCTCGGAGTGCGATGCAGTGAGGTCCTTGGAGGGAGATGCAGTGGGGGCCTCCAGGGGATGGGAGGTGCAGTGGGGCCTCCAGGGAATTCGAGGTGCAGTGGGGGGCCTCCATGGGATGGGAGGTGTACTGGGGGCCTTAGGCAGGGGAGATGCAGTGGGGGCCTCCAGGGGATGGGAGGTGTACTGGGGGCCTTGGGGGGGGGGGTGCAGTGGGGGCCTCAAGCAGGGGTGATGCAGTCGGGGCCTCCAGGGGATGAGAGATGCAGTGGGGGCCTCGGGGGGAGGTGCAGTGGGGACCTTGGGGGGGGGGGATGTAGTGGGGCCCTTGGGGGGGAGATGCAGTGGGGGCCTCCAAGGGATTGGAGGTGAAGTTGGGGCCTAGGGGGTATGGGAGGTGCAGTGGGAGCCTAGGGGTAGATGCAGTTGTGGCCTTGGTGGGGGATGCAGTGGGGGCCTTTGGGGGGGATTCAGTGAGGGCCTCCAGGGGATGAGAGGTGCAGTAGGGGTCTCGGGGAGGGGGGATGCAGTTGGGCCCTCTGGGGGGGATGCAATGGGGGCCTCTGGGGGGGATGCAATGGGGGCCTTGGGGGGATGCAGTGGGGGCCTTGGGGGGATGCAGTGGAGGCCTCCAGGGGATGGGAGGTGCAGTGGGATCCTCCAGGGGATGGGAGGTGCACTGGGGAACTCAGGGGGGATGCAGTGGGGGCCTCGGTGGGAGATGCAGTGGGGGCCTCTGGGGGAGATGCAGTGGGGGCCTCCAGGGGATGGGAGGTGCAGTGCAGGCCTTAGGGGGATGCAGTGGGGGCCTCTGGGGATACAGTGGGGGCATCGAGGGATGCAGTGGGGGCCTCGTGGAGAGATGCAGTGGGGGCCTCCAGGGGATGGAAAAGTACAGTGGGGTCCTCCAGGGGATGGAAGGTGCAGTGGGGTCCTCCAGGGGATGTGAGGTGAAGTGGGGTCCTCCAGGGGATGGGAGGTACAGTGGGGTCCTCCAGGGGATGGGAGGTGCAGTGGAGGACTCGGGGTGGGGGGTTGGGGTGCAGTGGGGGACTCAGTGGGAGATGCAGTGGGGGCCTCTGGGGATACAGTGCGGGCATCGAGGGATACAGTGGGGGCCTTGTGGAGAGATGCAGTGGGGGCCTCCAGGGGATGGAAAAGTACAGTGGGGTCCTCCAGGGGATGGGAGGTGAAGTGGGGGCCTCCAGGGGATGGGAGGTGAAGTGGGGGCCTCCAGGGGATGGGAGGTACAGTGGGGTCCTCCAGGGGATGGGAGGTGCAGTGGGGGACTCAGGGTGGGGGGTTGGGGTGCAGTGGGGTCCTCGGTGGGAGATGCAGTGGGGGCCTCGGTGGGAGATGCAGTGGGGTCTACAGGGGATGGGAGGTGCAGTGCAGGCCTCTGGGGGGATGCAGTGGGGGCCTCGGGGGATACGGTGGGGGCCTCATGGAGAGATGCAGTGGGGGTCTCCAGGGGATAAGAGGTACAGTGGGGGCCTCGGGGTGATGCAGTTGGGGCCTCCAGGGGATGGGAGGTGCAAGGGGGCCTCCAGGGAATTTGAGGTGCAGTGGGGGCCTCCAGGGGATGGGAGGTGCAAGGGGGCCTCCAGGGAATTTGAGGTGCAGTGGGGGCCTCCAGGGGATGGGAGGTGCACTAGGGGCCTTGGGGGATGTACAGTGGGGGCTTCAGAGGAGTTGCAGTGAGGGCCTCGGGGGGGAGATGCAGTGGGGGCCTCCAGGGGATGGGAGGTGCAGTGGGGGCCTCCAAGGGATGCAGTGGGGGCCTCCAGGGGATGGGAGGTGCAGTGGGGGCCTCCAAGGGATGCAGTGGGGGCCTGTGTGGAAGATGCAGTGTGAGCCTCCAGGGGATGGGAGGTGCACTGGGGCCTCCTGGAAGGTTTGTAAGAGTAAAAAAGATGGAACTTTGTTGATATCCATAAACTAAATAACCCTTGCACTAATGGATGAGGAATGGGAAGCGCATCTTCCAAGCGGAATATCTGTGGTTATGGAATAGGAATCGACTTGATGGAAAGATGCCCTGCGCGTGCACATTTCCCATAACCTGAATGCACCGCAGTGCTCACTCGGGACAGCAGCAGCAGGGGGTGAAAGATGGCTGGTGTGGCAGTCCGGACTTTAGTTTTCATTTTTAACATTGCTGCGGGACTTATCAGATTCTGCCGTGTTTTGGGCTAATTATAAACTTACACCTCTTTACATTATTGCATCACATTGTGCATAATTTGCAGACTTTACAAAAAACAGGTCGTCCCTCAAGTGGATCAGAAGTTGCTAAGCCGCTGCTGCGCTTGTTGACGCAACGCAATGGCTCCTGCCCTCGCAATAACAGGCACCTTTCAGTTGCTGTGAGATGGTGTTACACTGGGACTACGAGGCAACATTTTTACCTACACAACGTTAACCGGTGTAAACTATACAAAATAGTAAAAGCACTCTATTAAACCACATACTTCCTTTTCACGTCGCATATTTGTTATTTCGGAAAAAAAATAATGTTAAAGCATGCAGGTTGTTTGTTTACGTAGTGATTGTTTTGTATGCATTTCAATGGTGGAGCAAAGGATTGGGCTGCGTTGTCATCGTGCATTGTGAATGTGTGTGCGATGTAAAGACGGCAATGTGAATGTTTGTGATAAAAACGTTTGCTATGTCGCATTATACATCCCCAGCAGTGGCAGAGTTTCACAACAGAATGTCTCTGCATTGCCGAGACTGTAGGCAGTCTTCCGGCATACAGCATCATTTGACCAATTTATATGGTAAGTAAATCTCACAATCATTCCTTTAGGCATTAAAAAGACTTTCACAGCATCTGAATGTCCTCACTACCTTCCAGTGGGGGCCTGTGCTTGTATATAATTTCTGTCAAGATGAAAGTAATATGGATCACAATGTGTTGGTCATGATAGTTAATAAAAGACTGACTGCCTCCAAGGCTACTAAAGCCTGGGTCCGTTCAAGGAAATTGCTGACTTTGCGGCTGAAATGCACTATCTCACTTTGGAACGATAGTGTTACATTCTCACGGAAGGAAGCTCATTTAACATCTTCCCCTGCACCCTGTATGTTGGACTCTGATACTTAAGATGGATTGTTGGTAAGGATATCCTCTGTTTTTGTATCGCCATCTCGCTTTCAAAAAGGCCCCAGTGCTTTGAGTGGTTCAGTGTCCTTTACCATTCCCCCTTCTGCTTGCCTTGCAGTCATGAATACAGATAGTAACCTAATGCATAAACCCTGATATCTCATCCTTCTGTGTGGTTAACCTCCACAAGGATAATTGGACCAGAGGCGTTCTGATATCATAAAGCTAAAGCAAGATGTTGTCTGACGTGAGTGCCACTCAGTTGCCCAGCAAGCAGTAGGATACATTTATTTTGGTAATGAAATGAGTAACAGGGTAGACAGGATGCCCAATTGAAAACTAAGATGGTAAAAATAAAGAAATTAGGGCATTTTTTGAGAGTTCTAAATTTGTATGTATGTAAGTTTGAGCATTAGAGTCTCAACTTCACTATTGTTGAACTGGTAGGATTTGCCTAAAATGATGATTGTGAACATACACTTCATAGCTTTTATTATATCTATTAACTGTAGCATAACCCTTCCTCGCTTAACGTATCAGCTGGCTTCATTGCTACTGGTGTACCATATCCTAAAACAAATGAAGTGAGATGGTTACGGTGCCACTTAGCTGGCAAACAGATCTCTTTATCTATGTCCTAATGTACATGCTACAGTTGTTTAGAGAGTGTTAGCAAATGAGGCATGGGATTCAGAGAAGCATGCGACGTTAAAAACACAAATTGAGATTTTCTAATGTGCTGTTGATTTTCACAATAATACAGACTCCATAGAATTTTGCTTACCCTTAATAAAAATCAATATTTTTGTACTGCTTATCGTAAGTGTGCGAACAGTGGACTTTTCCATCTGCAGATTATACTGAATGACCAGCAGTGGCAGTGTTTCACAACAGAATGTCTCTACATTGTCGAGACTGAAGAAAATAAGGGCAGTCTTTCAGCATACAGCATCATTTGACCAATTTATGTGGTAAATAAATCTCAGTCATTCCTTTAGGCATTAGAAATACTTTCACAACATCTGAATGTCCTCCCTACATTCCATTGGGGGTCTGTGCTTGTTTATAATTTCTGTCAAGATGGAAGTAATATGGATCACATTGTGTTGGTCGTGATAGTTAATAAAAGACTGACTGTTTCCAAGTCTAATAAAGCCTGATTTAGATCCCGCTGCTAGCAATGTTCCTTTCAAGGAAATTGTTGCCTTTGTGGCTGAAATGCACTATCTTACTTTAGAATGATAGTGTTACATTCTCATGGAAGGAAGCTCATTTAACGTCTTCCCCTGCACTCTGTATGTTGGACTCTGATACTTAAGATGGATTGTTGGTAAGGATAACCTCTGTTTTCGTATCTCCATCCCACTTTCAAAAAGGCCCCTGTACTTTGAGTGGTTCAGAGTCCTTACCATTCCCCTTCTGCTTGCCTTGCAGTCATGAATACAGATAGTAACCTACTGCTTAACTTCTGATATCTCATCCTCCTGTGTTGTCCGCTTCCACGGTGATAAATGGACCAAAGGAGCTCTGACATCATAGAGCTAAAGCAAAATGATGTCTGACATGATGGCCAATCTGCTGCCTAGCAAGCTGGCATGCTAAAGCAAGATGTTGTCTGACATGAGGGCCACTTTGTTGCCTAGAAAGCAGAAGGATACATTTATCTTGGTAATGAAATGGGTAGCAGGGTAGACAGGATGCTCAAATGAAAATTAAGATGGTAAGATTAAGGAAAAAAAAGTAGTTTTTGAGACTTCTAAATTTGTATGAAGGTAAGTTTGAGCAGAAGAGTCTCATCTTCACTATTGCTGAACTGGTAGGAATTGCCGAAAATGATGATGGTGAACATGCTATTCATTGCATTTATAATTCCCGTTAACTGTAGCATAACTCTTCCTCGCTCAACCTATCAGATGGCTTCATTGCTACTGGTGTACCATCCTAAAACAAATGGAGTAAGATGGGTATGCTGCCACTTGGCTGGCAAAAAGATTTCTTTATCTATGTCCCAATGTGCATGCTACAGTTGTTTAGAGAGTGTTAGCAAAAGAGGCTTGGGATTCAGAGAAGTATGGGAGTTTATAAACACAAATTGGGATTTTCTAACGTGCTGTTGATTTTCACAATAATACAGACTCCATAGAATTGATCTGTTTACCCTTTATAAAAATCAAGATTTTTTGTACTGCTTATAGTAAATGTGCTAACAGTGGACTTTTCCATCTGCAGATTATACTGAATGACCACCAGCAGTGGGTGAACACCCATCACAACGCATGTGTTACATTGCATGCGTTTACATCGCAAGCCTTACAACGCAAGTGACATTACGACATGGGCCATTACTACGCTGGCCCTTACATCGCACAGGCTTTTACAACGCATGCTTTTAAAACACATGCGCTGTAATTGTTGTGGAACGTGTGCTTTTAAAACGCATGTGCTGTAATTGTTGTAGAACTTGTGCTTTTAAAATGCATGTGCTGTAATTGTTGTGGAACGTCTGCTTTCGGTTAAGGGTTGGGTCGGGGGTCATTAGAAGAGACTTCACTTCAAGGGAGGAAGCTCTGTTCTGCCACACTGCGGAGATTCAGGGCTGAGTCTCAAGAAAATGAATGCCAGGCACATCCACTCATTCATCCTTGTAGAAAATTGTAGGGACAATATCAGGATTTTCAGGATGGGTTCTTGTCACCAGTTTCAGCTGTACACTGCAGATTGAGAATGCGGGCAGGTCCCAAAACTGCTTTAACAGAATACATACCAATGTGGTGAGTGAGCTATCCAAACGGAGGCAGGCGCTACATGGTTGTTAGTTTTTGAAAGTGATGTGAGCAGGAGGGGGAGATGCTGTGGGGGCCTCCAGGGGATGGGAGGTACAGAGGGGGCTAAGGGGGCAATGCAGTGGGAGCCTCCAGGTGATGGGAGGTGCAGTGTGGGCCTGGGGGGAATGCAGTGGGGGCCTCAGGGGAGATGCAGTTGGGGCCTCCGGGGGGGATGCAGTTGGGGCCTCCAGGGGGGATGCAGTGGGGGGCCTTGGGGGGTGCAGTGGGGGCCTCGGGGGAGATGCAGTGGGGGCTTCCAGGGGATGGGAGGTGCAGTGGGGGCCTCAGGGGGGATGCAGTGGGGGCTTCCAGGGGATGGGAGGTGTAGTTGGGGCCTCCGGGGGGATGCAGTGGGGGCCTCAGAGGGAGATGCAGTGGGGGCCTCAGAGGGAGATGCAGTGGGGGCCTCAGAGGGAGATGCAGTGGGGGCCTCCAGGGGATAGGAGGTGCAGTGGGGGCCTTGGGGGGGATGCAGTGGGGGCCTCGGGGGAGATGTAGTGGGGGCCTCCAGGGGATGGGAGGTGCAGTTGGTGCCACTGGGGGATGCAGTGGGGGCCTTGGGGGGGATGCAGTGGGGGCCTTGGGGGGGATGCAGTGGGGGCCTCGGGGGGAGATGTAGTGGGGGCCTCCATGGGATGGGAGGTGCAGTGGGTGTCTTGGGGGGGGGGATGCAGTGGGGGCCTCAGAGGGAGATGCTGTGGGGGCCTCCAGGGTATAGGAGGTGCAGTGGGGGCCTTGGGGGTGCAGTGGGGGCCTTGGGCAGAGATGCAGTGAGGGCCTCCAGGGGATGGGAGGTGCAGTGGGGGCATCCATGGGATGGGAGGTGCAGTGGGGGCATCCGGGGGATGGGAGGTGCAGTGGGGGCCTAGGGGGGATGCTGTGGGGGCCATGGGCAGAGATGCAGTGGGGGCCTCCAGGGATTGGGAGGTGCAGTGGAGGCCTTGGGGGGGTGCAGTGGCGGCCTTGTGGGATATGCAGTGGGGGCCACCAGGGGATTAAAGGTACAGTGGGGACCTAAGGTGGGATGCAGTGGGGGCCTAGGGGGAGATGCAGTGGTGGCCTCCAGGGGATGGGAGGTACATTACGGGCCTCTAGGGGTCGGGAGGTGCACTGGGGGCCTCCTTGAAGGTTTGTAAGAGTCAAAAAGATAGAACTTTGTTGATATCCATAAACAAAATAACCTTTGCACTAGTGGATTGGGAATGGGGAAGCGCATCTACAAAGTGTAATATCTGTGGTTATGGAATTGGAATCGGCTTGATGGAAAGATGCCCTGCGCCTACACATTTCCCATAACCTGAATGCACCACAGTGCTCGCTCGGGACAGTAGCAGCAGGGGGTGAAAAATGGCTGGTGTGGCAGTACGGAATACTTTAGTTTTCATTTTTTTAACATTGCTGCTGGACTTATCGGATTCTGCCGGATTTTTTGGCCAATTATGAACTTACAACTCTTCACATTTTTGCATCACATTGTGCATAATTTGCAGATTTTACAAAAAACATATCGTCCCTCAAGTGGATCAGAAGTTGCTAAGCCGCTGATGCACTTGTTGATGCACCGCAATGGCCCCTGCCCTGGCAGTAACAGGCGCTTTTCAGTTGCTGTGAGTATGTGTTAGACTGGGACTAGCGAGGTGGCATTTTTACCCACACAATGTTAACCATTGTAAACACTACAAAATAATAAAAGTGCTGTATTAAACTGCATGCTTGCTTTTCACGTCGCATATTTGTTATTTCGGGAAAAAATACGTTAAAGCATGCGGGGTATTTTTGTGCGTAGTGATTTTGTTTTGTATGCATTTCAATGGTGGAGCAAAGGGTATACAACGTTTAGCACGCATTTTTTAAAACGCACTGCCATTACAACGCAGGCATTACCACGCATACCATTACAACGCATTGCGCTGGGGGGCGCTCTAGGATAGGGAATAAGTTTAATTTTATATCCAACACCTTCCCTAGTGTCCACGGGGACTGGAGTTGGAATATAAAATTATACTTACCACTATCCAGCACCTCAAAGCGCTATGCGTTGTAACGGTATTCGTTGTATATACCGTGTTGTAAAGGTATGCGTGGTAATAGTATGCGTGCTAACGTCAAACATCCGGAGCAAAGTAATGGGTTGCATTGTCAGCGTGCGTTGTGAATGTGTGTGCGATGTAAAGACGGCGGTGTGAATGTTTGCGATGAAAATGTTTGCGATGTCGCATCGTACATCTCCAGCAGTGGCACAGTTTCACAACAGAACGTCTCTGCATTCCCGAGACTGAAGAAAAAAAAGGCAGTCTTCCGGCATACAGCATCATTTGACCAATTTGACCAATTTATATAGGCATTAAAAAGACTTTAACAACATCTGAATGTCCTCACTACCTTCCAGTGGGGGGCTGTGCTTGTATATAATTTCTGTCAAGATGGACGTAATATGGATCACATTGTGTTCGTCATGATAGTTAATAAAAGACTGACTGGCTCCAAGGCTACTAAAACCTGTTTTAGATCCTGGTGCTAGCAATGTTCCATTCAAGGAAATTGCTGCCTTTGCGGCTGAAATGCACTATCTCACTGTAGAACAATAGTGTTACATTCTCAAGGAAGGAAGCTCATTTAACGTCTTCCCCTGCACTCTGTATGTTGGACTCTGATACTTAAGATGGATTGTTGGTAAGGACAACCTCTGTTTGTGTATCTCCATCCCACTTTCAAAAAGGCCCCAGTGTTTTTAGTGGTTCAGAGTCCTTTACCATTCACCCTCCTGCTCGCCTTGCAGTCATGAATACAGATAGTAACCTACTGCATAACGTCTGATATCTCATCCTCCTGTGTTGTGTGGGCAGCTTTCACACGGACAATTGGACCAGAAGCTCTCTGACATCATAAAGCTAAAACAAGATGTTGTCTGACATAAATGCCAATCTGTTGCCTGGCAAGCAGCATGATACACTTATCTTCTTAAAGAAATGAATAGCAGGGTATACAGGATGCCCAAATGAAAACTAAAATGGTAGGATTAAAGAAATTAGGGCATTCTTTGAGACTTCTAAATTTGTATGAATGTAAGTTTGAACATAGGAGTCTCAACTCCACTATTGCTGTACTGGTATGAATTTCCTAAAATGATGATGGTGAACATGCTATTCATAGCTTTTATTATTCCTATTAACTGTAGTAGCATAACCCTTCATTGCTCAACTTATCAGCTGGCCAAATTGCTACTGGTGTACCATATCCTAAAACAAATGAAGTGAGATGGGTATGCTGCCACTTGGCTGGCAAAAATATCTCTTTATCTATGTCCTAATGTACATGCTACAGTTGTTTAGAGAGTGTTAGCAAATGAGGCATGGTGTTCAGAGAAGTATGGGAGGTTAAAAACACAAATTGAGATGTGAATTGTGAACGTGCTGTTTGTTTACACAATAATACTGACTCCATAGAATTTATCAGTTTACCCTTTATAAAAATCAAGATTCTTTGTACTGCTATTAGTAAATGTGCTAACAGTGGACTTTTCCATCTGCAGCTTATACTGAATGACCAGCAGTGGCAGTGTTTCACAAAAGAATTCCTCTGCATTGCCGAGACTGAAGAAACAACAAAGGCAGTCTTTCGGCATACAGCATCCTTTGACCAATTTGAATGGTAAGTGAATCTCAGAATCATTCTTTTAGGCAATTAAAAAGACTTTCACAGCATCTGAATGCCCTCACTACCTTCCAGTGGGGGCCTGTGCTTGTATATAATTTCCGTCAAGATGGAAGTAATATGGATCACATTGTGTTGGTCATGATAGTTAATAAAAGATGGACTGCCTCCAAGGCTGCTAAAGCCTGATTTAGATCACAGTGCTAGCAATGTTCTATTCAAGGAAATTGCTGCATTTGTGGCTGAAATGCACTATCTCACTTTAGAACAATAGTGTTGCATTCTCAAGGAAGTTAACTCATTTAACGTCTTCCCCTGCACTCTGTATGTTGGACTCTGATACTTAAGATTGATTGTTGATAAGGATAACTTCTTCTTTTTTTTGTCTCTACATCCCACTTTCAAAAAGGCCCTAGTGCTTTGAGTGGTTCAGAGTGCTTTTCCATTCCCCTTCCTGTTTGCCTTGCAGTCATGAATACAGATAGTAACCTAATGCATAACTTCTGATATTTCATCCTCCTGTGTGTTAATCTTCCACGAGGACAATTGGACCAGAGGCGCTCTAACATCATAAAGCTAAAGCAAGATGTCTGACATGAGTGCAAATCTATTGCCTAGCAAACTGACTTCATAAAGATAAAGCAATATGTTGTCTGAAATGAGAGCCACTCTGTTGCCTGGCAAGCAGCGGGATACATTTATTTTGGTAATGAAATTAGTAGCAGGCTAGACAGGATGCTCAAATGAAAACTAAGCAGGTAAGATGATAGAAATTAGGTCATTTTGTGGGACTTCTAAATTTGTATGAAGGTAAATTTGAGCATTAGAGTCTCAACTTCACTATTGCTGAACTGGTATGAATTGCCTAAAATGATGATGGTGAACGTGCTCTTCTTAGAATTTATAATTCCCATTAACTGTAGCATAAGCATTCCTTGCTTAACTTATCAGCTGGCTTAATTGCTACTGGTGTACCATATCCTAAATCAAATGAAGTGATATGGGTTTGCTGACACTTGGGTGGCAAAAAGATCTCTTTATCTATGTCCTAAAGTACATGCTACAGTTGTTTAGAGAGTGTTAGCAAATGAGGCATGGGATTCAGAGAAGTACGGGAGGTTAAAAACACAAATTGAGATTTGATTTACTAACGTGCTGTTGATTTTCACAATAATACAGACTCCATAGAATTGTGCTGTTTACCCTTTATAAAAATCAAGATTTTTTGTACTGCTTATAGTAAATTTGTGAGGAGTGGACTTGTCCATCTGCAGATTATACTAAATGACTAGCAGTGGCAGTGTTTCACAACAGAATGCCTCTTCATTGCCGAGAGTGAAGAAAAACAAAAAGGCAGTCTTCCGGCATATAGCATCATTTGACCAATTTGAATGGTAAGTGAATCTCTGAATCATTCTTTTAGGCAATTAAAAAGACTTTCACAGCATCTGAATGCCCTCACTACCTTCCAGTGGGGGCCAGTGCGTGTATATAATTTCTGTCAAGATGGAAGTAAAATGGATCCCATTGTGTTTGTCATGATAGTTAATAAAAGACTTGTAATGTAGTTCCTATATTCCCAAATGGCTCTGCACATTGAAATAATATATCCTATAGATTAGACGTAGTACTGAGGTCAACTAGGTCTCTATCGAATACATTAGACTTAATTGTGAGTGCCAGCAAGCTCAGAGGTCACTAGAAACTTTCTCGAATAAACAAGAAGGGATTCGTTTCTGATAACCGCATAAACATGACAACTTTGTTTCCCCAAGATAAAACTGATCATCAGAGTCGTGGAAACAATAGCTAGATATTTCACTCAGTCAATCGTGCATGCTTTGTTTCATCAGAGGCGCAGAGAAATAGATAGACGGACGTTTTCAATAAAAGGGTTTTATTGAACAGTCTTCTTTCTCAACCATAAGAAATGAACTGCTACAATTGGAAAACTGGTTGTAAAATATAATGCATACATCATAAATAGTAGACTAAAAGAATACTGTAGGAGCATTGTATGGTTCCTAAATCATAGATAAATACATACATAAATAACAGATGCTAAAAGTACTCAACTGGTGCTTTTAAAATACACCTACCCTGGTGTACCTAATCTAAGCTTAGTAGTAGGGAAGAAGTAAGTGAGGTGTAGCATAAATGTAGTATTCTTTTTCCAAGAATCTGTGCAAGATTTCTCTTAGGGTCTAATCAGCTCCGTACCTTAGTTTAGAATGAAGGTCAGTCTCGGGATTTTATTTCCCAGCAACCCGCAGGGTAGCCTGGAAACACTGGAGCTGGATTTCTCAGCAGGAGACAAGACAGCGTCTCTCTCAGTGCATCTGCTTTAGGCTCGGCTTCCTTCAGCACTTGCTGTAGCAGGATGCGTCGGGCAAGTAGATAGTCGAACTACTCCAAACCAGCATATGTTTGCTAAGTCAAGTGTGGGCATATTTATACCTTGAAGTTGCCGCGTTTTAAGTAAAGGTGGACATAATAATGTCATTAAAGACTCTTAGTTCTTTGAAAACTCCTTGAGTTCTTGGACAAGTCAGTTCTCGGTCAAGGGAAAGTCCCTAGCTGCTGAAGCAGAGTTTTTCAAGTAATCGTTGTAGATTTTCGGAACTAGTGGAAGTAGCCCTCCCGTATTTGGACTGCATGAGCTATGCCTAAATATGGTTAGGATTCTTATGCCTATATAAGGACATAGTGATTTATACCTATATAAGGGCATGAATCGGGAAAATTACAATAGTGTCCTAAAATAGTTTATAAAACCCACTCCAGGCTATTATCTTTATCTAAGAGTAAATACTAAAACATAGAAGCTAGAGCATGTGTTTACAATCCCACCAAAAAATACATGAAATTTATTTTAAAAATGGTCTTACACAACATGAGCATTTGTACAGTATGCATCTAAAAGCAATGATTTCATTTTAAGCATATGATATGATATTTAGCAATGCTAACCAAATGAATCACAAAAATTACATTCATGAAATTGCTCTAGATACAGAAGAAAAAGGTCGAGACCATCCCATAGCAGAATATACAAACTGTTTTGGTTTTTGGATTAGGCTAATATTGTTTCTAGGAAGTCTTCAAAGAATTCTTGTTCTCTAAGAATAGTTCTACTTAAAGTAGATTACTTTTGTGCCAAGTTCAGTTTGTTTTTGGGAAAAAGTCAAATAAATCTGTTGTTAAAAATAGAGTCCCAAACTTGATAGCTTTTGTTTTGAAAAAAGTGAAGGTCGAATTTCAGAGTTTGAAAGAACGCTGTGTGCTGATTTCAAAAGTTATTCTCGGTGTCAGGAGAAAACATTAAGTCATCAAGGCTGGGAAAGAAATCATCGACCACGGTAGAGGAAAGTTCAACCACTTCATTAAGGAGGTCAATTGTACACAGATGTGAAGCATCGCTGTCAGCGTCGACTCCATTAGCAATGTTCATAGCAGATGGTACCTGTGTGCCTGTTGGTCCACGTATCTCTCCTCCAGTTGGATTTGCTGGTGAGATCTCAATGAATGCCTTCATCAGGATTGGTAGTCGCTGTGGGCAACACAACACATGAACTGTTACCGGACCCAGCACTGTGTCAGCATACGTTGGCATAACCGATGGTAGTGTTAGACATCTAACACGCATTCCTCTCCATAAGGCAGGCATCGTAGAACAGGTAAGATGCAATCTTGCCAGATTGGTCTGAATGACAGGAACCATGTGGTATTCAGATCTCTCAAATGAGCCAAGCCAAGGATCTGTGTTTTTCTGTCACGATACCTCATGACCTGGAGTGCATTTTCCATGCTGACATGGGTATCGCTGGTGGCCGGATTTGCCATAACTGAGCAGGAGGAATAAAAATAAGATCCCTGCTACGAGTCCCAAAATGAGAGGCAGGCTGCCGAACACAGAGTGTACGAAGTTAGGAAAAATGCCCAGGACTGCTTCAAAGGGGGCTAACAGTCCCGAAAAAATCATCACAAATACATGTGCAATACCGCTGGTATCAGACATGTTAAAGATACGACCTAACATTTCTGTAAAATGTATTGGACAGTTTGTTGATGATAATGCATGTATCTCTGCAGAGGACCTTGCAACTGGCAGATCATACGTCTCTCTGGACTTGGTCAGTGGCACAGTTTTTTGCAAAAGAATGGCTTTCATTCTGCTTAAAGTATCAATTTGTATAGAAGAGATGTTCAGTGAAGCCATAGTGGCGACTCCCCATCTGTCTTGGTTTTTAGGAAACAAGACTTACATACAATAAGTGACCCTGGCTGACACAGTAACGAGATAGCTTATTCCTGGCATTATTCTACAACAGCTGTGATCATTTAACATAATGGAGCTACCATCGGAAAGCTGCCTGAAAATTGGATCGATCACCGCTGTGGGCGAACCCTGCAGGTGGCAAGAAAGGTTTTTGGAAGAATCGTCGAAGGCTCTGCGTAAATTAATATCTTGACACAATAGTGTACCGCTTAGTGAGTTTTCACAATTTTTCCACTGAGAAATACTTCCTTTCTCCCACTCCAACATTTGTGTGTGTATGGTAAATCCCAGGTCGACTTGATGTATTCTTTACCCAACCTTTCATACAAGCCTGCTGGTATGCGTTTTAAGGAATACTGGAAAGTTGTCACTGGTATCGTAATGGTGCCATGTATTATCCATTCACCTGATGGTTTCTCAGAAATGGTCAATGGTAATCTCTCAAGTTTTTCCATGCTCAGCACCGTATAGTCTGCTCCCCTCTGTGCCAACGAGATTTGTTAATCTGTAAGGTTAAATACAGTAAACAATGACGTAGTGTTTATTAAACAACAAAGGCACGTGGCCAGAACAAAGGTTTTTTAACGTCCAGCCTAACAGCATTATAGAACGTAATTGAGACTGGCCATGTTGTAACATTAGCAAGTCCTGTTCCATTATGTCTATGACAGAGGATTCAATGCTGTCCAAAGAATATATTCTGGATGACATAATTGTTAACCCATTGTCAACTACAGAGTGATTTCTCTTAATTAATACGATCAATTTCTCGTATTCTTTCAGCCGCTGCCATTTGCGTGACTTTCCAAGCTTCATTATAAGCAGCGTATATACTAGCGTATATGAAACGTTTATGACGTGGATTATGAGGTCCCAGTAAGAATTCTCGTAAATCAACGCCATCTTTAAGCAAAGATAAGTGTTGTTTTATTTCTGGAAGTGTGGATTTCTGCAGCCATTCAAGGCATAGTTTTCCTACACTATAAGTTGTTATTATCCCTGGATGTTGTCTCTGGATATATCTTGGATCTGGCCGAGTTATTGTGAACCCTTGTGTCTTGTTCAGGAATCTATCTTGACAGTTATTCGTGTCTGTGGGCCAGATTAACCATTTTTTCCATTCAGGATTTGGTCTGTTTTGTTAAAAAATATAATTTACGTCTACCTCCTCACCTGAAGTTAAATTACTATCAGGTGTGGGCTTGGGTATGGACAGTTTGCTTAAATCTTTTATCTTAGCCAGGCCAGGACAAGATGTCTGTTGAACAGTGTCATTTAAGAACATCATTTGTTCGGGGATGATGCAAGCTTTGAACAATGCTTCTAAACCTTGTACCTGCCAGTCTTTTGTGCCCCAAACTGTTTTTGTCTCAATGTTTTCTTTCTAAAAGTCAAAAACCTAAGGTGGACAATTAAGCAAAAAAGGCCGCAGAATAAAGTTGTTTAGTATTTGTCAACATACTTTTCATGCCTGTCTTATTAATATTTTTAAAGTAAAATCTTTCTGGGTTTGTAACATTAAAACCTGTAAAATAACGACATTTTCTAAGAAATGTTTTAAAACTACCTTTTGGTGGTGTTGGACAATGTTCCCATTGATTATATATTAAAAATTTCTAGGGTTTGCAGATTTATGCAAGTAATGATGACCAAAATGATTAAAACAATACATTACTTCATAATTTGATGAACCTTCTAAGTTTTCATGTTTTGTAAATTTTGCTGACATTTCTAGGTCTGCCATGTTATTACCAGTTTCAAAGTCCCAATCCTCAGAAAATGTGCTGGGTGAAATGAAATCTCTCAAGGAAACCTTAAATTGGTGTGGAATTTTCAGAAACTCGACAGGGCCATAAATGTCATAATCCGTTGTATCCCAAGCTATTCCACCAGGTAGAGGAACTGCTGTGATGTTCACTGATGACAGGTCTCGTTGTTCACGATGAGATGATTTGTGTGGCTTCAGGAGCAAGTTGATGTTCTTACTTTCTGTGTCCATTTTAATGTTCTTTCCATCTATCAGCTTTCCCAAACTTAAAACAAAAATGAGCCATTGCAGGAGATAAAATACACATAACCCAACCCAAGGTGAAACCAAATATGTTTTTGCAAGCTCTTGACCAAGTTCAGTTAATTTTTCCTTGAAAGTTTTATTTGCTGGCATAGTTTCAGGTTCGCTGGGATCCTCAGAAAAGTTATCATAGTTGATAAAATAGCCAGAGGCAGTTCTGTCAATAATTGATATTGCATCGGATTCTTTGAAATCGCTGGAGCTGCTTGTTTCCTTGACATGTTTGTATAGTCAGTTGCTACATCATTGTAGACGGGAGTTTCTTGACAAACTGTTATTTGGGTTTCAAGAGGCATACGTTCCATGGCTTTTTTGCATAGTTCTTCTTTTCTCACTTTAGAATCTTCAAAGGTGATGAGTCTTTCAGTTTGAACCTCTTGGATAGTAGCAAGATTTGGTTGTCTGCTACATCTTAGGATCCCACTGGGCCTACTACTTATTATCGGCCATATGGTGTGGTTTTACCAGGTCAATTCATACAGACCAGTTCTCCTTTCTTCCAGCAAGGGGTGGCAGTAGCACTGTTCTTGATCCGTAAATTGCTAGTACAAGTACTGATTTTCTGTAAGAATGCCCAAATTCCTTCTTGTCCGCTATTTTCTCTCTGACCAGATCCCCAATCTTTGGAATCCAGACAGGTCTTGCTGGGACAGGTGTTTTTTCTTCAGTGGCTGTTGGCTTTAGCTTTATGTTACTTAGACTTCTTCTTGTTTCATTTAAGTCCTGTAAAACAGCCAAACGATCTTTGATATCAAAGGGTTCTTGTTCCACCACTGAAGTGTTACGATGGACATCTTCAACCGACATTCTAGTACCAAAGAGGATTTCATATGGAGTGATTCCACCCAGAGAATTTCTTGGCAGGTTATTAAGACTACGTTGGACATTTATTAGATGTTTGACCCACCCGTCACCCAAACCTAATACCCTAGCTGGTATAGATTGCTTTATGTCACGTTTTTTTCTCTCTACAACCGAATTTCTCTCAGGATGGAATGGACTCGAAAATCGCAATGCAAAGCTCAAGCTGGCCATGGCCTCCTTGTAAGCCCTAGAGCGAAACACAGGACCCTCATCCGAATGTAGCGTGCCGATTGCGTATGTGCCGATAAAGACTCACAAATCTTTTATAACTGTTCGGGCGTCAGCAGAGCGCTGAGGCCACATCCAAATGAATCTTGAGCAGGAAACCACTGCGCCCATGATGTATTTATAGTTACCATCCCTTTGAAGGGGACCGTAGTGGTCCAGGTAAACACATGCTAATGGTTTATCTGAAATTGGAAGGGGCGTTTGCGCCGGGCGTTTCACTGTTAAACTTTCATTTTCTGGCAAATTTCACATTCTAAAACATAGTTTCGGGTTTGTTTCCTCATGCTTGGCCACCAGTATTGCTGTTATAATATTGAAACTCTGGCTTAAACACCTGCATGTGCAGATGCAAGCCCTTCATGTGCCGCTAAAATTAGTCCTAACTTGTGTTCCATGTTTGGGATTACTCGATCTCCCACTCCAGGGACTTGAGCAAACGGAACATTATTTGCATCAGTTATATATGAGTACTTGAGTGGAAAGCCCTTCGGTAGTGTTTTACCACTGTCTTTTATTGAAGCAGTGACAGCTTGCATTATTTCGCTGTCTATTTTCATTTTTGAACAAGTAATAGCAGCTACAAAAGCAGTTTGCACAGCTGCCTTTGCAGCTTCATCAGCCAATGAATTCCTTTCAACGTCAAGACCATCACGCTGATGACTCAGTGTATGTATCACCTGAGTCTTTTGTACTTGTTCCCAAAGCTTTTTATGCTTGATTGTGCCACCTTTTGTGTTCTTAAATCCATTTTGAACCCAGGTCTGCAGATATTCATTGTAATCCCGGATGCAGTTATACGAATTGCACACTGAGTGTGGGGAATTCGTGATCAATATTTTCAAGCACCATTTTGAAAGCTTGGAATTCAGCTCGCAGAGCTGTAGAGTCTCAGAGATTGAGTTTTTGTGACCATAGGTCTTAATTTACCATCACGCCAGCGACCTTTAACAATCGCGCACACAGCACTAGAAGCTTGTTTACCCCCAATTGCGGGCTGTGCTGATCCGTCTGTATATAATATGCAGCCGTAATGTTCTAGAGGTAGAATTTCAGTAGGCAGAGGACGTTCTTGTTCGTATTGGAGAAAATCTTGTGTCTTCAAGTAAGGGTCAAAAACGTATTCAACGTCTGTTGCAGCAAGAGAATTAACCCATTGTATCCATCTTGGGTGTAGAGCTTTTGCATTTGGAATGCTTTCCTTTGTCACTGCCTCTTAGCGAGGTACAGGTGTAACGGCTTTAATGTGTTTACCCTGTGGGAGGGTTCTCTCCTTTGCTACCGCAGTCAGAACCGCTGTCAGAATTTTTTCTGTTGAAGTGAATTTCATTCCAGCTTGTGTGTACGTGTGACTTGTAAGCTATCGGTATATTTTCACCTTTTTAAAGGTTAGGTATGTGAATCCGCAGCTCCCTGGGATGATTCGGATTACAAGGTTGCGTATATTGTCGCGTGTTTGTAAGTGTGTTGTTGCCAACATGTCTGTTTGTACTGAACACAATTAGTATGTTTGAAATCAGGTTTGATTAGTTCGTAGAGAGGTTTAACACTTTCTATGTAATTCAGAATGTAAGTTCTTCTGAATTTTAGGAATCCTAGATTTGACTAAGTTTTTCAGCGTTTTTGGAGGTTGAAGCAGCGCACATTTTTCTAAAAAGTTTGCTGCCAGGCTTTTGCCTTCACTTGAAAGCTCGTATCCCAAGAATAAGACGTTGAGGTGGGCAAATCTTGATTTTTTTTTAAGTTGAATTTATACCCTTCTGAGACGAATCCAAATATTATGGTATTCACCCAGTTCAAGTGCCTGTCCAAATCATCATCTGTAAGATAGATGTCATCGACATAAGATAATGCCTCATCATCATACGTTTGCACTAACTCTGTTACTCTGGCTGAAAATAATCCTGGACTGTTCTTGACTCCCTGGGGGAGACGACAGAAGTGTCGCTGTGTCCCCATTATTGAGAAAGCGGTCAAGTACCTGCTTTGTGGTGCAATGTTTTGACAGAAGAAACCGTTTGAAATGCCTAATGTCGTTTTGTATTTTTTTACGAATGATGTTATTCATCAGGGCAGCACTGTGTGAATTTTGTACTGCAAAGGTTTTGCAACAAGAGTTTAAATGTCTGTAATCCAAAACTAGACGATATGTTTCGTGTGGTTTGGAGACCGGAAACAAAGGATTGTTCATGGATGAGGTGCATGTTTCAATCACCCCTTGGTTTTCGAGTTGATCTAAGATCTCCCAGACTTGTTTTTTAGCTTCCTGCTTTACTGGATACTGCCTCTGAGCAGTAGGTTGATTCTTCAACTGGATTTAATGGAGAGGAGAATCCTCATCCCATCCCACATCATTTTTATATAATGCTGGAGCTTGGGCACAGCCCATTTTCTGGCATAGATGTATTTTTTTATGAATAGGAATATGATTAGAGAAAGCTGGCATAATGATCTCTTCGCCATGTGGGCACTCCCTGACAAATTCAGGTGGCCAGTCTCTTTCAGCCAGAAGAATATCATAACCCTTCAATTGTTTTTCCCAAAAGAGTGCTTTTATTTTCCTAGTTATATTCCCCTCTATTCGGAGTGTTCCTTCATATAACTTATGGGGTACACTTACCCTGGTGTCTGCAGTTTCAACCTGAATGCATTCATTCAGATCCACTGTCTCCAGATGATGTTTCAGGATCCTGTGAGCTATGGTGATCTCTGCTGCACTGTCCAGCATTGTCTGCGCCCACTCCCTGTTCTTGAGTTGTGTCCTCAAGATCCTCGGCATGTCTGATTTTAATACCTGCTACCTCTTTTTGGAGAATTGAGTTTTCTTATTTTTTGGAATGTGTTCATCATCTTTGGACTTCACGCGTTCTTCTTTGTGTTCTGATCGTCCTCTGCTTTCAGATTTCTGCGAGGAAGTCTGAAAGGTACAAGAGCATCGTGTATCAGTATCTTGATATCTGTCAGGTTTTCTTAAATTATCCCTATTTCTAAGGTTATATCTCTTTTCAGAGTGCTCCTTTTGAGGAGATCAACCTCTGGATTGAGAGCGCTTCTCTTTAGGAAGTGACTGTCCACTATTTTTCCATTTCTTTGTAGGAGTAGTTAGATTTTTTTGATAAAAACCTTTTCAGGATTTTCTGTTAGTCCGGGATTTACAGGATTCCCTCCCAAACTATCTCTTTCTACTTCATAGGATTTTTCAATAATTCCAGCAAGTTCATACGATTGCTCAGTAATATCTAGTTCTTTTAATTTTTGGCGGATTGCCACTTATGCTGCTTCACCTTTAATGTTAGCTAATAGAATAGCTGAGACCTGTTTGAAATCTTTCAGTAATTTCATACCAAGATTCAAGGCTGGTTCTGGTCCGTATTTATCTTTAATCTGACTCAGAACGTCTGGTATTACCGCCATAAACGGGACACCATGTGTTTTTGTGTAGATCGAAGCAAAGACTGTACCCCAAGTGTAACATTACTCCACGTGTGGTGCAATCCCCATTGGTAAACAGATTGTTAGAATTCTGTGTTTCTCATGAGGTGTACTATCGGGAAATACTGCCTCTATTTAAGTAATTTTCTGGGCTAAACAGAATGGAATTTGTTCCCTTTTTGCAGGCAACTTACCGATTACTGACTGTATAGTCCGTGGTGTGATTTTGTTTGTGTTCCCCTGATGAGGGGTGTGCTGTAGAATTCTTATTGCAGGTTGGACTGTTAAAGTCCGCATGACATATTGTACCAATTGTCTATGTATTTTTATTAGTTGTTTTAGCTGAGGTAACAGTTATGGTCCTGTCATTTGTTCAATGTCAGAATGTGGTGTATAGCTGGCTAGTACCGGCCATGTAGCTCCTGGTCTACCTAGTGGACTGAGCCTGGTAATGTGATTTTGATGTTGTAGGGCGCCTTTAAACCAGAGCTGATGCTCTTGGTACGTTAGTGGAATTTCAATGTCCTCAAAAGGAACGTATTCTGCTGGAAGTTCCTCTATCTTATAGAAGTGGAACAAATGTTTTGTTTGATTTGCCTGTGGAAAGACAATCCATGAATAGAATAATAGAATAACTCTGTCTGCCAAAATGCATGCGTCTCTATGATAAATAGGACTCTACCACCTCTTGCTGATCGGCCATTTTCTATAATCTTTATAGCTATGGTTTTCCTTATGTTTTCTGGGATGATTATAGCATCCGGGTCATTTTGTTGGAAACCTGTAATGTAAAAAACTGGCTGGTCTGCAGTTCTTGCAGCTCCAATGCCCCCAGGATTATCCTCATTGGACATTTTGTTAAGAAGTTTTGCAGAGCAAGTTTCAAGTAAGTATGGGCAAAATTTGCGAATTCGCGGTCCGCAAAATCGCACAAACGCGAATTCGCGATCCGCAGAATTCGCGGATTTTTTTGCGTGTTCGCTGGGTTTTTTGCTTATTCACAGACCGCTTGCAGCGCACCAACTGCGAGGTTGCCCATGCGGTCATACATGGGCGCGGCCATCTTGTGCGCTTTGCGTATTTCCATTTCCAGGCGCTATTGGCAATGTCGCGTTGTGTGCGGCGAGCTATTACCAGTTTGCGCGTGTTTTTGGGAACTCGCGTGGAAATATCGCGCAAACTTACCCACGCGGTCCTCAATGGGCGCGGCCATCTTGTTTTTCATTTATTGCTATGGTTCTGTGCATGCTTTCTAATCCTTTCATCTGTGCAATCCTTTGTTTCTTTGGACTTTTTTTTAATCTTTTCTACCCTATATCTATCCCTCTTTTTTTCTAGATCTATAGTTTGTGTTTTTTTCAACTTTTCGTTACTTTTAAAGCTACTTTTTAAAACATTTTTTTTCTTTACTTTTTCCCTATTCTTTCCATTTTTTTTCTTTCTGCTGTACAGGACTATGGCAAAGGGAGCCGGGAATGAGGAGAAGGGGAAGGGTCCCGCACCCCGTACCCAGCTCCCTTGCGGACAGTTACGAGGGGAGGAAGCGATGGCCAGGGAGACATTCAGAGCGGTGGAGGTGGCCGCAGTGATCTTTTATATGCAGCGCCACCTCCCCAAGACCGTGGCAGCAGGGGGCAGGATCGTGACAGGGTATGGCCTCCGGGAGCACCCCCAGCTGTGGGGAAAAGGTGTGCCGAGCCATGCGGAGGGAGTCAGGGGTCCGGCGCACCTACCAGCAAGCGACGCACCGGTGGTTGGACCTCCTTGACCGTGAGCAGGACCTGCTCCACCTGCTCGGTGTGGAGATCCCTGGCCTTGGTGAGTAGCTATTTAATAACTGCTTTGTTTTCATCTGCTCTGTGTTCTAGTGCTAACATATGTTTTTCCCGAAGAGCAAGAATGCTGCCATTCTGATTACATTGCAGGTAAATTAACGTTTAAATAGCTTCTGTGATTGCAGGTGATCGCCTGCTCAGTGGCGTTGCTACTATGCTTACTTGTTTGCAACTTTGTGCTCATTTGGCCTGAATATGTATGAGTGTAGTACTTTACAGAACTGCGTAATGCTAGAGAGACTATAGACTCAAGTCTAGTCCTTCCTTTGTACTCCTGCTGCCACTAAGAAAAAGAGATAGTGATGGATTGATAGGTTCAGGTTGAGTATATTTTGACTTGTTATTAGTAGTAGTAGTAAGAAATTTTTTAGTGCTCTGCAATCATGATGACGGACTGTGTCTGTCACGTCGCATGCTGCTGAGTGCTGGCAGTTGTAGTAGAAACTTTTTGTTGTTGGTTTAGTTAGTGATTTAAATAACTTTCCAAGTAGACGGTCTGTGAATCTAGCAATACTGTACTAGTATCCTCCTAGTTGACCAGATCAGATGGGTCAATACATGTAGTGCAATTCTTGCTAATTTGTTTCCCCGAGATAATTTAGGATTGTGGTCAAAGAAATCAAATATTTCCAAAAAACAATCATCCATGTTTGTGTTTGTTTCATGATCATCAGCCCCTCCCAGGGGCAAGAGGACAGCACCACCCCAGACTCCGGCGGAATAGAGTGGGCAAGAGGAATGGTCCACTGCAGGCTCTTCTGCTGGCCCCAGTAAGTAGTTCTGTTGTTAATATAATTATACTTCCCTAACTCTATTTTTTACAAAATAGTCTTTGATCTCCTTGTACACTATTTCTAAATTTTTATCCTGCCTCTCTACCATCACTCTCTGTGCTACTACTATTTACTATTATTTATGAGACGGTCTGGGTAGGTAGCTAAGCTTGCCTAGTCGGCAAACTGTGTTAAACTCTGATCCAGCAATATCTCTAGGGGCACTCAGTGCAGTCCTCTGGGTTGCCCTTGCTGTCTACTCCAGTCTTCTTAATGTTAGTGCTTTGACAATTTCCAGTCTTCTTCATGTTAGTGCTTTGACAATTTCCAACAACAAAATGTCAATGTCCACCAAGAATAAGCTAGTAGTTGTCTTTTTGATTTGATAGTCGCACTTACCATACCGCTAGTGTTTCAGGGACTATTCTGCACATACAGAAGTATGGACAAGGGTAATAGGACATTGTTGATGATAGGTGCAGTTCGACTTTCCACATACCTCAATCAGAAGTAACTGTGCGGGACTCGGGAGCCCTAACCTTGTTGGAACTTAAAGTACTCCTGGTAGCGATGAGGAGTAGTTGGTTCCGTCTGTAATTATAAAAAATGTGCACGTTAAAGAGCAAGCATTCATCGGTTGTGCCAAAAAGAGTTGCATGTTATGGATAAGCATATAAGTTAACTCCCGCCCCAAAACCATGACTTCTTTTCACTCCCAATAATTAAAAAATGTTTAACATTTTCTCTTCCATTACGAGACGAAGTAGGGGGTGGTGTATGGCATGTAAAAATATGACATGTTTTTTCTAGGCGTCACAACATCTGATGCAGCACTTGCCACCACCTGTGCCAGGGCCAGCAACGCGGAGGGGTCCACTCAAGCGGTGGCGCCACCAGGAGGAGCTGAGGGGGATGGCTCAGCAGTGGCGGACAGTGGTAAGTTATTCTAGTCCTCACTTAATGACATTTAGAGTAGGCTCGCAAAGGAGTGTATGATGTACTGTACTGTAGAAAGTACACTACTACAAGTACAATGTACTGTTAAGAACAGTTACTGATTTAGAACGAAACATTTTTTTAGCCAATCACGGAGAAGACCGTCACCCTTGACTTAGCAATAGCATTAGCGGCGATAGTGTAATGGGCCCCCTCTATTTGACTTCAAATCAGCTGGGAAACTTTTATCATGAAGCCAAAACATATCAGATGAACTTGAGGGATGTGATGAACGAAAAGGGAAAGAACTTAGGGTCAATGGAAGGACGAGCGAGTCGTAACATTTATGACTAAAGAACGATACGTGTTTTTGAATACAGGTAGAGGTGGCTGATAGGAAGGAATCGGATGCATGGCTGCTTGAAGCAAGGATGGTTGGAGGAGAAAGAAAAAATGACTGCCTGTGTGGGTCAATCAGAAAATTCATTTGTGGTGTGCATTGCAATATATTATTTGGGTGAAATTCAAATGCAAGTCAAGACGGTTTTTACCAAATAAAATGAGAAGGGTGTTATTTGGTTGTTGAGAAAAAGTAAAATTGTTAAAGTTGAGACATTAAGAAGAATGATAGATGTTTACTGTGGAAGCCTGGATGGTATCTTCTTCCTCATACATAGTAGAGGTGTATGTAGAGCAGACGCTCAGTGCATGAAGAGTGTTACTTGCTTCGAACAGCATGTCCTTGCCAGAGTAGCAAAGCAGAGGATACTCCAAGTTGTGATTGTTCTGAAACTCTCCCTTGCCTAAAGTAAAAGTACAGTAGTTTACTTTGTAAGCACAGCATATATTGTGTATGTATTGTATAGTTGACAATTATATCAAGTCAAGTCCCTTCCTCCGGCAATTATGGTTACCACATTCACTCCCTATGTTCATAATTTTCTTTCTGCTGTGTTAATCATGGGCGGACTATCGCTGTTGTTCACTCAATCTATTAGAATAAAGCACCTAAAGTCATGCATCACATAAGCAAAGAGATAATGTGATCGGCTGGAGTCATGATCAGAAATGAATATTCTTCATTTTCCTTTTATAGTACTGATGGCCCGGGGGGGGGGGGGGGGGCAGTGCGAAATATAAATTACATTGAGCAGTAGCCCTTGATGTAACCAAGTATGGCCAGTGCCACCCCTATACAAAAGTAAGAGCTTCCCTATCCCCACCTGCATCTACTGCATAAAGAAATGCATGCAAGTCTGCATCATCATGGCTTGTTTCTCTTTTTCTTGGGTGCAAGCTGACTGAGCTGGCATTATGCCGGCTACCACAAGTTCACGTACAAGTAATTTCTTTCGCAAAAGTAGAGAAAAAAAGACGAATACTGGTATACTCTCTGACTATGTATTGAGTCCATAGTGCTGCCTGGTAGTAGAATTCCTGAAACTCCCACTGTTACAGGCCTACAAAGACGGCGGAAAGATACATGCCATAATGTTATACTGTGCTTGCAAATTGCTAGTGTTACTGTGAGACAACTTTCTGTTGAATTATTTTGTGTTATTGTTAAAGAGTATTGGTTACATTATTTTTCTTTCTTTCTTCATATAGATGCTCCCAAAAAGCTCACCAGAGGGGAGATGGCTGTCTGGGCCAGGGCCCGGAAGATGGAGGCTATTCGAGTTGAATATTGCCGGCTGTGGGCTCGGGAAAACAAGGAGGGAACATCAACAATCTCTTCCAGCACTGCCACCGTGTCCACCAGCCAGCAGCCTCCATCCCAGTGCCTTGCTCGGACAGCCCCCCGCCGCCGCTCAGCTGCAAGACCATCAGCAGCTGGACCCCTCAGAGCATGGAAGGCACGCATGCGCGGCCTAAGAGTGACTACCTGGAGCGCAAGGTGGACGACCTTGAAAAACAGCTCCGGGACCTACGCAAGGACCGCCTGCCCAAACACCGCCGGAAGTGACTGTGTCCCTTGCCCCTTTTTTAAAGACTGTTAGGGGGGGAATCTGGAGTTGGGGATTATTTATTTTTGGACTACTTGAAATGGACAATTGTTTGGGTTAGGGAGGGGTGGGACTAGTTTATTTTTGTTATGGGAATTACATCATTATTCATTTTACATACTTCAACATAGTGTGCGCTTTGATCTTATTTTGTGGGGTGGTGGGCGGGAGTTACGGCACGTTTGGTTTTCCTCAAATTTACCAGCATGAATTATCTAAAACGTCCAAAAATGTTCAAAAGTGCCTCTAACAGAGTTAGTGAATTCAATTGGCCTAGTAGTACTTTACTTGTACTACTATCAGTCTCTCCTCCACATCCTAGCCCATCTTTCTACCTCCCCAAAATGCTTATCTCACCTGTGATTCGTGCTTGAAAATAGAGCTAGGCACTGCGCTGGCTGCATGGCAAATGGCGATTACACCATCCCGGACCGAAATTCCATTGTTGTGGTGTTAGTAGTAGGAGTGGTACCACACTAGCAGTAGCAGCATATGAAACACAAAGTAAAAAAATGAGACATTAAGTGGCCTGACAGGAGTATTAGAAGGAACAGTAGCCTAAGCAATGCTGAAGATAAGTATGGGGAAAAAAAGATTGCATGGATGATTATGGCTACAACAAGAACAGTGACACAGCAGTGTAACACACCAAGTCTTATTGACATGTAGGAGGATGATGTTGATGATGGATCCAATCAATGGTGGGCATGATATTCAGAATTTATTTTAAAATACTCATTGTTTTTTTGCCCAGAATTAAAATATCCTAGGATTCATCTAGCTGCCTTAAAATTGAGTTGAGGAGGTTGCTTGCACCTTATCCTCCCCAGAAAGTGTGTGGAATTATTGTTGTAATTTACTCACACCTCAATGAAAACCAAACAGCCCGGGAAAGAGGGTTAGGGTTTGAAACTTGGATGGGAATGGGATTTGTGGGTAAAGTTTTGTGGAGCGAGGAAAAAAAAACACAGCATGGACAAACAACAAATGAAGATAAACAAATCTTTGGATACGAAGCTATTCATAAACTTTTAAGGGACATAAAGGAAGTGCATTCACTACTGCATGCATGAAGTTGTTTGCTAACTGGATAGGTTTTTGTAAAGTAAGTAGTACTTTCTACAATGTACTATGAAGAAACAACAATGTGACAGTACAGGGCTGCAGTAATTACGCAATTTCACTTGCCTATCTGCCCTCAGAGAGAAGAACCACTTCGTACATTAAATTAGTTTAAAAAATAGCAAAGAAAAAAGTATACAATGGCTGGAGAGATAAATTGAAGCAGAGAGCAAACAAATGCACAGTGGCACACTCACAGTAGTTCACAGCAATAACATTACATAAAAGATAAGTCGAAATGAAGATGGATACTGTAACTGTATGTTGTTGTAGTTGTCCTGTTGAATTTGGGAAGATGCATGCATCCAGCCAGTCAGTCAGTCAGTCAAAATACTCTTTATTCGATTTTTGTTAAAATCATAAAAGGGCACAATACAAATACAATTTTTAAAATACAATTTTTAAAAACATCACTTGATCTCATTACAAAAGTTTTCTACTTAATGACTTCAATTCATCAGGTTGTTACACAAAAATACCAAAATTTACAAATTTATTTACAAGTGTTAAAAATTCTCCATTTAAGAACAAATTTATGTTAAAATAGGTCTATCTGGGGTAATCTTTTCTTCCTAGATCTAAATGCAGCAGTTAGATAGCAAGCAACACTAAACATGGTGTGAGTATCTGCTAACATTTGGAGGAAGATTAAAGCTGGCCTTATTTGAGTAAAACCCGCCGCTTTCAAGACAGGGAATAGGTATTTTGCCCTTTCACTACTATAAAACCCACAAAAAAATATAAAGTGGAGGGTGTCTTGAACTGAAAATTGGTCACATCCACATGGCGGACCGTCTTCAGGTTTTGACCACACAGGAAAATTTCCTAGGGAATAATGGATTAAGTTCATCCTAAATTTTGTAAGTAAGAGTCTATGGAGAGGATTAGTCACAACTTTTAGGTATGGTTCCAAGGCGGGCGAGGTCATTAAAACTATATGTGCCCTTACCATGGGTTTCCTCAATTCCGACTCTTCTCTATCCAAACAAGCCCTCTCCAGAAACGCCTGCTTAATCCATCTGACATCCTCCCTTCTGATGTTGGTTGAGTCGTTAAAAAGTTCCGGTCTCCCCAGCATAAGTAATGTCGTTTTAATATATTTTAGCCAGGGAATTCTCATGGCATTATCCCTTGCAATAACGTCTTTAAGGATGGCATGATTTAGCGTTAGCTCGGGGTTCAGCCATGTTTTGGCCCAGAAAAGGAGGGGGTCTAGTTTTAATTTATCAGTAATGTATGGTAAACCTATTTCCTCATGGATAGAGAAGGTGGGTGTGGAATAAGGGACGGATAAAAAGTTCCAAATAATACCATTTTCTACCCTCTGTATTTTTGCCATGTCTGCGTAACCCCAAATCGCAGACCCATACATGGCAATTGGTACGCACTTACTGTTGTATATTTGAATCACCGCCTCCATTGGTTTGGCTCCCAGTCTTTTTGTAAAGGCCAACAGGGCAGATGAAGATCGTGCTAAGCTAAGGCTCTTTGCTTTAATCTGGGGGACCCAGGACCCTCTTTGATCAAAAAGGACTCCCAGGTAGGGAAAAACTGGTACCCTAGAAAGAGTCTCCCCTTTACAAATAAATGATTTTTTTTGCAACATGTTTACTCTGTGACCAATAATCATAGTGTGGGACTTAGAAACATTAATTTTCAAGTCTAGATTCTCCATAAAGGAGCCAAAACGGTCCAGAAGGGTCTGTAGGCTAATGCCTGGCCTGTTCGTGCTATTAGGACGGCATCGTCCGCGTATAGGAGGGCTGGAATCTGGGCTCCTCCTACACGCGGTACATCGGCCAGTCCTGTTTCTAGGTATTTCCCCAGGCCATTTATGTAGATGGTAAAGAGAAGGGGGGCCAGGATGCAACCCTGGCGCACCCCCTTCTCAGATTTAAAACTTTCCGTGCACCTTCCATCCCTGGTAACTCTTATTTTTGCGTTGAGATCTTGGTGTAACCTTGCCATAAATGCCACCAAGGGTTCCTCTATGCCTAGCTCTAGTAGAAGAGTCCATAACTTACTCCTATTCACCAGGTCGAAGACCGAGGAGAGGTCCATAAAGGCCAAATAAACTGACCCCTCCCCGGCCACCGTGTACCTGGAGACTAGAAGGTGGAGATGGGAGCATTGCTCCAGCGTCCCCCTATTCTCATGGAAGCCGTATTGAATATTCGAGAGTCCCCCATTCTGTTCTAAATTTTCCCTTAGTTTAACCAAAAGGACTCTACCTAGGATTTTAAAAGTGGAGTCGATAAGGGAGATTGGGCGGTAACACCCAGGGTCCTCCCGGT
This sequence comes from Lissotriton vulgaris, assembly GCF_964263255.1. NCBI lineage: Eukaryota > Metazoa > Chordata > Amphibia > Caudata > Salamandridae > Lissotriton > Lissotriton vulgaris. Next base: position 1,208,211,078 of record NC_141695.1, read on the forward strand.
TTCCCTTCTTGAAGATGGGAACGATTATAGATGTTGCCCATGTTTGAGGTAGGGATCCTTCATTTGCTGCTCTAAACACTCTGGTCAATACTTTACTCCAGAGTGCTGGGCAATATTTAAAAAAGTCAGCCGGCACACCATCGGTGCCTGGTGCCTTGTTTTTTGTGGTATCCATAATGGCTTTAAGGACCTCCTCTTCCGTAAACACCACTGTGGCTGCACAGTGGACCACCTCAGTAATACTTGGGCAGTTTGACGGTTCACCCCCATAAATATTGCTAAAATGCTGTACCCATCTCTCATCGGGAATTACACAATCTGTACTCAGATTGTTCTCCCCTGAAAAAAAGGAATGATTAATGATTTCCCAAAATTGTTTACTATTTTTCAGGACATCTACATTAAGTAGATCATTCCATGCGTTGTTTTTAATTTCATTTTTCCTTGTTGAATTTGGGAAGATGCATGCATCCAGCCATTCCTCTTTTGCGGTACTCCTCCATTCCATTTGATGTTCCGCCGATCAATGTTAGGGACCAGAACACACCTTGTCCACTATCTGCCAACGGATGCTAAATTGGGGGTCGCTAAGCCTGAGGTCATCCTTTTTGTCATTGCACAGGGTAAAAGCTGGCCTGTAATTGTTGATGGGAAAACAGGAAGTGATATTAAAACACCACAGAGAAAAAAAATATAAGGTACGCTGTGTAGTGCAAAAATAAAACTTTCAGTTTCAGAGTCGACAGTATTACAAAACATACAAGCATCATTTCGAAAGTGCGTACTCTGAGTCTCCTTTTCAAGGATAAATAAGTGTGGGTGAAATTTGCAGATCTTTCCCCTCAAGCTATGTGTAAAGTGTAAACCGCGATTTCAGAACCCTAACCCTAACACTAACCCTAGACCCTAACCCCCCTTTTTTACCATGGATTTAGTCCAAACCACTTGATTCCGATATTAGACCTTCTGAGCAATGCCCTAAGACCCGCAAACCCACCCGCAAAAAACCAGAACCCCCCCAAACAGGCAAAAAGCAAAAATGGAAAATCTCATACTTAGAATATTTTCGGCCTTCTTTCAATTCTGTCCAAACACGCTCCGCAGCTAGGCCATAACTCCCCTTTTCCACCATGTATTTCCTTAAAAACAAATGAAATCAAAATTAGACTGTGCCAGCAGTGCTCCCAGACCCCAAAACCCACCCCCAAACACCAGAAACCCCACCAAACAGCCCCCCAAAAACAGGCAAGTGAGCAAAGCTGAAAACAAATTTCACCATGGATTTTGTCCAAACCACTTGATTCCGATATTAGACCTTCCCAGCAATGCCCCAAGACCTGCCAACCCACCCGCAAAAAAGTAGAAGACCCCCAAACAGGCAAAAAGCAAAAATACAAAAACAGGGACTTAGAAAAATGTAGGCCTAGTTCCCAAATCACTCCATGCGCACTCTGAAGCTAGGCCCTAACTCCCCTTTCCAACCATGGATTTTCTTCAAACCACTTGCAACCAAAATTAGGCATGCCCAGCATTGCTCAAAGACCCTCCAATCCCCCCCAAACAGCCCCCAAAAACAGGCAAGTGAGCAAAAACAAAAAAAAATTCACCATGGATTTTGTCCAAACCACTTGATTCCGATATTAGACCTTCCCAGCAATGCCCCAAGACCCACCAACCCACGCGCAAAAAAGTAGAAGACCCCCAAACAGGCAAAAAGCAGAAAATACAAAAACGGGGACTTGGAAAAATGTAGGCCTAGTTCCCAAATCACTTCATGTGCGCTCTGCAGCTAGGACCTAACTCCCCTTTCCAACCATGGATTTTCTTCAAACCACTTGCAACCAAAATTAGGCATGCCCAGCATTGCTCAAAGACCCCCCCAAACCCCTGAAAACACCAGGAACCCCCCCCCCAAACAGCCCCACAAAAACAGGCAAGTGAGCAAAAACGGAAAACAAAATTCACCATGGATTTTGTCCAAACCACTTGATTCCGATATTAGACCTTCCCAGCAATGCCCCAAGACCTGCCAACCCACCTGCAAAAAAGTAGAAGACCCCCAAACAGGCAAAAAGCAAAAATGGAAAATCTCATACTTACAATATTTTCGGCCTTCCTTCAATTCTGTCCAAACGATCTCTGCAGCTAGGCCATAACCCCCCTTTTCCACCATGGATTTCCTTAAAAACAAATGCAAGCAAAATTAGACTGTGCCAGAAGTGCTCCCAGACCCCCAAACCCACCCCCAAACACCAGGAACCCCCCCCCAAACAGCCCCCAAAAACAGTCAAGTGAGCAAAAACAGAAAGAAATATTCACCTTGGATTTTGTCTCAACCACTTGATTCTGATATTAGACCTTCCCAGCAATGACCCAAGACCCGCCAACCCACCCTCAAAAAAGCAGAACCCCTAAAACAGGCAAAAAGCAAGAATGGAAAATCTCATACTTAGAATATTTTCGGCCTTCCTTCAATTCTGTCCAAACTATCTCTGCAGCTAGGCCATAACCCCCCTTTTACACCATGGATTTTCTTCAAACCACTTGCAATCAAAATTAGACCTTTCCAGCAGTGCTCCAAGACCCCCTGACCCAGCACCGCAAATCTAGAACACCCCCAAAGAAACCCCCAAAAACCTGCAATACTGGTATATTCAAAACATTGCAAATTGCCCTGTTCATAAAAAACAAACAGCAATTGGTTTCAACAGAGACAGACAACCATTGCTCTCCACTGCATGCAATCTTCTCATTATTCATTATCTGTTCTACTTTTTGTCTGCATCTTCTTCGGAAAGTGAGGTCCCACAGGGCAGCCTCTCCTGTCAATTTCAGAAGTAAGTCTGTCAACAATCAGCAAACATGTAGTCAGTCAGTCATTTCAGTACCACTTGAGGGGACTAGTCTACGAAGACAACATTTCTTTATTCTCCATAATCCATCCATCTGCCTTGAGGGAAATGGATAGGGGGAGTCTGGCTGAGGAGGATAGAGGAGCATGATTGATACCTGCTGCACTTTCCAAGCCCTCGCCAAAGCAGTTATCCATTTGTGGATGTCATCCCCAACCTGATAGGGAGGTGCAATCTTGTTCAGGTTTCTATGGTCATGGGACATATCCCTATTTCTAGGAATTATGCTACCACCAGTGGGCTCTAGCCCACTTAAATTTTTCCTCTTTCAAGAGCCAGGGTCTCTTTTGTAAGGGCAACTTCTTGCCTCTTGATCCTCAACTTGACCTCTTTCATTCTAGCTTTGTGCTCTCCTCTCGGGGGAAGCCATCCTCCTCAGAGCAGAGGCACTGGACCCTACTGAAGAATCAGAATGCTCAGAGCCACTGGACAGTGGCCTGGGCCTTCTGTTTCTAGTGATAGGCCTCTTGGGGCGAGTGGAAGGGGGCCTCCCATAGCCCTCTCCACCTCCAGATAGTCCTGTGTTGCCCAGGATAGGTTCATTAATCTCATCCTGTTCAGCATTCACCTCCTCATCAAATTATCCTGGATCATCTCCAGTATACTCTTCTGTGGATCGATGCCCCCCCCCTCTCTACTTCCTTGGTTTTCTGTGTCTGATGCATTCTCTACATCATAGGCCACTAAGATGTCTACCAGGTGGTTAAAGGTTGGACTCTGTCCTTGTCTCAGTCTTCTGACTGAACACAGACTTCTCAGTTCATGAAAAGTTAATGTGTCATACTTAGAAGGCACTCCCAGGGTTTCTTCTTGAAGAGGTCCACTAGAGCCTGCTTCCAAGGATATTATCTGGTGAGGTGTGCTGTGTGCACCTACTTACACTAAATAGTTTACTACTAGAACCTCTCTAGGAGTTTTAGCCAGGGCGTGTTAGGCCCTTACCACCTATAACATGCAAGTTTAGTAGAACTTATGTATATCTATGACTTGATTTATATGTACCTACAGGTGCCTTGATATGATCTTTCAGATGATATTACAAGATTATTTGGTAAAACAAATTGCAAGCTCTTATCTCAACTGCTGCACACCAATGTGAGAAGTTAGCCTGGCATATGATGTCCACTAGTTCTAGTGGGCACCTTGCACCAGTCTAATCGACCCTTATTGGTGATGGTTGTAAAGTCAACCTTCTAGAAAGCTATCCTAGTGGTAGCACAAACCAGCAGTCTTCAGGCTAAGACTTCAGTAGGCGAGTTAAGCAAGTTGTTTTACCGTATATAATCCCTTGAATACCAAATGAAAGGACACCACACAAGGTATATATCAAATATATATGTATTTAATCTAAACACAACCCCTCTGCACTCTTTATGAGGTCAGAGGTAAAAATACAATGCAAGTCACACAGTTATTTCACAATAAGTTGCACAGTATAAGTTATGCCCTAGGGGCCTCACTAACCATATACTAAGAAAGTGGTATAAGTACCACGTGAGAGTCAGAAAGCAGGTCTAGGGCCTGTAGAATTGCTGGGGCTACACTAATCGACCAGTTGTTAGGAAGTCGGAGACCCACGTAGCCGCGTGTAGTGTCTAAACACAGGCGCAGGTTCCCATTGACTTTCTATGGTGTTCGTAAAAGTTACAAAGTTAAAGATTAGGGACACTTTCGGATGGACTAGGATGGAACCCTTTTAAACTAGGACACTTTCGAGAGTCAAGACCCATGGGAACACGGGAGTACTCGTGTTACCTCGCCCAGGGAAGCCGTGTCTTTTCGTGTCGGGTTTCGTTGTCATTTTCTATAGAGGGCTTCAAAGAAGTGCTGCAGGTGACCAGAGGAAAAGTGTCAGGGTAGATCCAAGGGTGGATCGGAGATATGAAGAACCTGAAAGCAGTGGGGACAAAGTCTGGGTCAATAGCCAGTGACCAGGAAGGAACCAGGCGATGTTGGGTGCTTTGCAGGTGAAGAGGGTGAGCTTGTCTCTTCAGCCACGAGGTACAGGAGGCATCAACAATGTCCAGGAGCTGGATTCCAGCTGTCCCACAATGGGTCTAGATGACTGCCATGTCGGTATCTGGATTGGACCTAACAATCCTTGGCAACCGCAACCCACACATGATGTCGAGATTGGCTCTGTTGCAGACCAGCAAGGTCTGTGGCACTTCTCCTTTGCAGGGAAGCTGGAGCAAGCCTAAAGAAATCAGGAGGGCAAAGTAGTTTCAAGATTGCATCTTTGTTGGGCTCACTAGCCAACGGGCAAGCAGCCAGGAAGATGCATCAAGCACAAGTATGAAGGCGGGGCCCACAGGCCACTCACGGAGTTTGGGACCTGGGCTTCAGTGCAAAAGATGATTGGGGTTGGGGCTTCTTGTACCCCAATGCACAACTTACTGAGGCTTCAGGAAAGGAGTGCAGTTAGCAAATTGCAGGATGTCCAAGATGTTTGGTCCCACATCTCTCATGTCTGCCATGGGTCTCAGCTTTGCTGTGGATGTGGGTCGGGGTAAGAGAAGTCTGGAAGTCCAGTTCTTGAGTCGCAGAGTCTTTGGGTTCCGGCAGGAGCCTTGAAACTGCAGACCGGCAAAGTTGCTGATGGTGCCTGTTTGAACAGGGTGGTCACTCCTTGGCCACAAGAGATATGTCTTCCATCTTCTAGTCAGAATAGAATATCGAAGGTCCAAGAGTTCTATATCAAAGTTTTGTTCCAGGATAATCTGAAGTCCTGGGGACACAGCTCCTATACTTGTACTAAGGAGGGGGGCTGGATTACCGGACTAGGTCCTACTATGGGTAGTGCTGAGAAGGGGGTGGTTACACCCCTTTCCCTTTGTCCAGTTTAATGCCAGAGCTGGGGCTGGAGTGCCCCAGAAACTGGTTTGAACCGGTCTATGCATGGAGCACCTTGTGTGCCCCAGGCAGTGTCTAGATGCATTCACTGAATGTAGCCCTCCCTGCCCCAATACACTAAACTCCTGCCTGGAGAAGTGCCAGCATCTCCCTGGACATGAAACTTGTTGTCCAGGCCTCCCCTGCCGGAGTTTCGTCCAGCAGCAGGAGGTCAGACTCGTGTCTGTGGCAGCAGCATCCATTTTGTGAAGCTGAGGCTCTGTTTAACTTTAACTGGGTAAAGCAGTAACATAAATGTCTTTTCCCTCTAGAAGGGTGGAATGCTACCACCGCCACCAGAAATGGCGCGTGTAGTATCCCAAAGTGTTTGACACCTGACACGACATGTTTTGATAAAGCCAAACCAAAGTTAGTATTAACCGCGAAGATTATAATGCACTAAAGAGCATATGGTATGGCTATATCATAGAACAGCTATAAGAAGATGGTTCTGAAAGCTGCAGAGGGGTTCATCTCATGCCAGAGCACCCTCTCACATAAAACCAAGCACTCTGCCTCCAGGATTGTCGAGGCTTACCATAGGAGTGGCTTATAGGTGTATATGTGTCTATATGTAAAGGTTGATATAGGTATACTATATCTAAGATTATATCACCGTACCCAGGCTGTGTGAACAGACCTGTGGTGTCAGTTTGGAAGGCAAACCAGGGGTGGCAAAATACATGCAGCAGCCTCTGATAGCCCTGGGTACCTATGATACACTATACAGGGGCTCACAGGGTGACCCAGTAACCAATCTAGTAAGCACCTAAAGTGCATAGTATACATTTAGAGAGAGAACAGCTGGGCTGTGGGGCTGATTAGCAGGCCCACAGCCACATTAAAGTCGAAAACCCAGAGATTCACAGAAAAAAGTGGGGGTGACCATTGGAAGCAGACCCTACTCTCCTACACATGGCTACTCATCAAGAGGTGCCCTAACATCATAAAGAAGCTACAGCAGGATGTCATTTAACATGAGGGCAAGCTATAGGATACATTTATTATGTTACTGAAATGGGTAGAAGGCTAGTCAGGACTCCCAGCTGAAGGCAAAGATGGAGAGATGGAAGATACACGGGCATTATTTGAGACTTATTCATTTGTTTAAGGTAAGGGTGATAATAATATTCTCAGGTTCTCTATATTTTAAATGATAGGGATGTGCAAGAAGGAAGAAGGTAGAATCTATTGTTCATAGTTTGTATCATTACCAGTAACTGCAGCATAAACCTTCCTCCATAAACTTAACAGATCACTTAATAGTTATAGGCGTACCATAGCCTAAAATAATTCAAGTGAGCAGGTTATGCTGTCACTTGGCTAGCAATGAGGTCTTTTTGTATCTACATTCTAATATACGTGGTAGTTGTGTAGAGAGTGGTAGCAAATGAGTGTTAGGATTGAGAGAAGTATGATAGGTTAAAAAAAATTGAGATTTGAAATTTTTGAGCTGTGGGATTTTACAATATTACATATTACTGATTATTAACCCTTTGTGTTATTTTAATAGACTAACAATGGACTTTCCCATTTGCAGAATATATTGAATGACCAGCAGAGGTAGTGCTGCAGAAGAAACTTTCTCGGAGTTGCTGACGCCCAAAAGAAAAAAGTTCTGCAGCTTTCGGCTTAATTTACCAATTTACATGGTGAGTCAAACTCTCAATTTATCATTTTGCTTTACCTTAATGAAGTTCATAGCATCTGACTGCTCTCAGCACCTTTTAGTGTGGTCTTCTGCATGAATATTATTTGTCAAGACTCAGGCGAAATGGTTGAAGCTACGGGCATCATGACAGCTTATCAAAGATGTTGACTGACTACAAGGCTGACAATCCTACTTTAGATACTTGTGCTAGCAATATGTCATCAGAGGAAATTGGTGTGTTTGAGGCTAGAATGAGGTGTCTTTTGTTAGAGCAATTGACTTAGTTTCACATGAGGGGAGGTATTTTAACCTTCCTCCCTCAACTCTGTATATGGGACTCTTATAGTCGAGATAGACTGCTCTTTAGTATATTCTGTGTTCTTGTACCTATGCCCCACCTTATCAAAAGGGGAGCTCAGTGCTTTCAATGTTGCAGAGTCCTTTCCCATTACAAATTCCACTTGCCTTGCAGTCATAATTACAGATAGTTACTTAGTGCGGAATTGCCAATCCCTCATTGTTCCGTGTAATTGTCATCCATGGCTACTCAAGAGGTGCCCTGACATCATAAATCTACAGCAGGATGTCATCTGACATGAGGGCAAGCTATAGGATACATTTATCATGTTACTGAAATGAGGAGCAGGCTAGTCAGGACTCCCAGCTGAAGGCAAAGATAGGGAGATGGAAGATATGATAGAGCGCGCAGGTTACCCGACTATAATATTTTTACCATATGCACATTTGGGCCCATAAATTCAATTTATCATATTTATTAATCAGGTAACCTACACTCTACTACCAGTAACCCTTGTTTATTCCTATATCTTTCCAATGTAACCGACTTACCAATCCTCGTCACAGGTACCTAAGATCACAATGGATCAGGGAGCTAGCTGAAAAAGATAAGCAGTCACAAAAATACTATAACTATACTATACTAAAACTTATTCTTGTCAAGTTCAGAAAGTATTAAATTCACAGCAAGTAAACTGTCAATAATCAAAATCCTGAAATTGTATATCCATGTAAGAACAAAAAAAGGCCAACCATTTAGCAGTCTAATGGAAAGGTTAGAAAAGGAGCATACTATAATGAACTCAAAGAATCTTTATTTAGAAAGGTGTTTCTAAAGGACGGGAAAAATAAGGAACATTCTAGAATCACAGTTGAGCATTTACTAGGAAAGTGGATGCGATTTAAAGAACTTGATTTTTTGGAATGACTTATTTAAGTAATTCATTAGCTATAGGGAAGGTAAGAAATGGAACATGCTAATATAACTCCAATTAATCACTTTAATACAGTAAAGGGTGGGTAAAGAAAGGGAACATCAATTTATTCAGAGATAGAACTTTAGGGCCTTATTTATGAAGGTCTTGCGCCGCCGGTGCGTCACTTTTTAAATGGGAAAAAGTGACGTACCAGTGGCGCAAGGCCTTCATAAATGATGCCCTTAGTCTTTAATTATAGAGTAGGAAAAAAGGAACATGCTAATAAGGCATTTTCACGACTTCAGTAATTTATGTCACAAAAGGAAGGGGAAAAAACATATGCAATTATAGCAAGACTTCGTAAAAGGATAAAGAAGAGGAATGCAAGTATGTCTCTCCCTCAGATTTATATTTACCTAGAACGGTGTAGAGGCCAACCCTGGCCATGGGTCAGTTAAGGACAGAAGGAAACCCCAAAGGAAATGCAGTCGCCAGTAGGCCCGCAGCTGCAGAATGGAAACCCAGGACAGGAAAACCAGATTAGGATCAGGACGGGTCCACCAAAGTTGAGACCAGCACCTGCAGTTCAGTTTCAACGCCTGCGCTACACCCTCTCTGCCGCTATCAGTCAGAACCCGGAATGGGTTATCAAATTCCCCAGCAAAGTGCTCCGCCAGCACTTAAGGTTCTCAAAACCCCAATTGGGTCTGTGAGTCAGTCTGACAGAGTGCTCCGCAGCACCTCTGTTTCTCGTTCAGCTATTGAGTGCATTGGGTCAGTGACAGGTCAGCATTTCGGACAAGTCTTACAAATTCTTCAGCTTAACCTAGGCTAGTTATACTGTTTTCGGGTCAATGTTCCACCCCCCAAATGTTGCAAGTGTAAGGATCCCCAATTTCGATTGGACAAAAGAAAGGACATGTCATCACACCACCTAGGATATGACTTTCTCTAGCCCATGATTTACATTTTCTGGGCACGCCTTCCGAACTTTAGGTTCACATGACGATTTAAATGTGTGAAACAATGGACAGTCTATTGATTTATACATTGTAGTTCTTTATCATCTTCTTTGTGGGGTCAGACGAATGGTTCCCAGGCACATCTTGGCTGGTGCTTCCATCTGGCTTGGTTTCAAGAACACCGAGTTCATCCCCTTGCTGAAGACTGTCTTGCGCAGAAGGGATTTTCATAATGGAATATTCCCGTCGCTCATGCCCAAGGATATACGATACATGAAAAGTAAATAGAAACATTTTTAAAACACAGAAAAAATGAATACACTGTATACCATGAATCCTTATACTACTCCCATTACTTAATAATAACTATAGCATTTAGGATTAATGCAAAACGAACAGCATAGCTAAAGCATCGCTGCAAGCTTCAGGCATGTGAGGACACAAAGCAGCCTTCTTAACTCTACTTCGCAAGTGCAAAAGGTTTCCCACCAGAACTGCGAGTACTTCACATCACATGGGTATGAGCGACGCATGTGCAGAAGAAATTCCTGCGTAGCAGCAGCCATCTTGAGTAGCAACCGTATTAGGATTAGTAAACACATAGGCAAGCTTCACTGGGACACCCCAATGTCTGAATAAAGGGAAAATTAATAAGACAAACAGGTTGATTAATTACTATTAGGGTTATTCGAGGTTCATGATTACAAGCAAGGCGCTTTACGTGCGAATCCTTGCTCCATCAATCCCCTCTTTGATGATATTTTATATCATCACAAATTAAATGGAACCAGATGCCAACTTCTCACATTTTACCCAGTTCAATTTCTTCAAACATTCTGTTTAGCTTTTTCTCAGTATCTTTATTAGGATGAGAATTTTTCACCCTTCTATAAATTTGATTATTTAATTCTTCTAATTCAAGCTCATCAACATTCCTTTTTACTCCACGTTTATTTACAGAATATATCTTCTGGTGTTTTCGACATTTGCAATAAATTACTATTGTGAACACTGCTAACCCAATTCCCACTATTGGCATCAGTATTTTGCTTACAAGACTTTTACCTAGGTTAGAAAACCAACTACCTACAGCTGAGAGACCATCAGTAAGTCTCTTCCAGGCATTGTCAACTTCCAGTGGTTTGAGCTCTTTCTCCAAATTTGTAATATTTCTCACATACCCTTTTATTTCCACACTTTTATCTGGTATGTAGGTGCAACAATGTTGCGCTTTCAACAGTCTACAGACTCCGCCCTCTTTTGCTAATAATGTATCAAGAGCAAGTCGATTTTGTAAAACCATTGATCTAACCGCAACCTATTCGGTATTGACCATCAGGAAACCTCCAGCAGTGTCAGTTGATAACCGATCTACTACTGTGGACAATTTACATATTCTGTGTTTTCATAGCCACTCCCACTGAAGGTATCAATGCACTAAATATATCACCTACAATTTCACCAACACTTTCTCTTTTACTACGCATTAATCCGTTAGTTCCTTCTTTGCTTCCAGTGACTTCATTTAGATGGTATATCTTTGGGAAGACAATACCAAAATAACAACTCCCATACCAGTGATCGGGCAATTTGAAGTAAGCCTTGTTCCCACATATATAATAAATTCTGGGAAACACAGGTTCTGACCCATTTTTGAAACCCCAACCCCCAATTACCTTATAATTGTGTTTGCATTCACTGGAACCAATGAATATATTGTTATAATAACTGGTTATTTCTCTGTGAAGACAAAGTTTCCCTTTCTTTTCGAGATCCAGTAACATAACAGCATTAGCTCCCTCACTCAAGGTGCTCCCTAGATTTACAGCCCATTTAGGAGTTTTCTGCCTTTTGTCATTTGCTTTTCTTTGGAAACTTTCTCTTTTTTTCTCTGCCATATATAGAAACATTTTCTCTTCTTTGTGTAATGAACATGTCAAGTTATCTCTGTGTGCTTCACCTAAATCTATTGTACCTATGGTTAGAAAGTATTCACCCATATAACGTGTTACATCACTTTTAGTATGTACAGGGTGTAGGTTACTACGTATAGGAAGTGCAGAAAATATCACATCTGAGTTAGAATAATAATACTGTAAAGGTCCTCTTATAGAACAAACTAGCTAAAATACTACAGGAAATTCCATATGTTAGTGGCAAATGATGGTATGTCAAACCCTCAGCTACTGAAGTAGGCAGCTTCATACAGACGTAACAGTCTTCTATTTCCATTGCTTCTACATAATGTACTAAAAGGTTTGCAAATACATTCAAATGAGTCCTGTTCTTGATTTTACTATAATGTAGTCCTTCCTCATCTGGTGCTTCTAAGTCCACTCTAGGTTGTCTAATGCTAAGTGCTTTCTCCTGTGTATCTACTCTTTGTGGTGCATCTTTCATTTGTAACTTTCTTGTGTCTGCTGTCACTGGTTTGGCAAGGTACAGATTAGTGTCTTTACTCATCATGTAAGGAATAGTTATGGTTAGTCCTATCCATAGTATAGGTGCTAATGCTACACTACAAAAACATACTTGGCAGCATGTTTTTAAACAACTTCATCTCGGTCTCCCATTCACAGAAGAATCAGACATTTTGATTCAAAAGAAGCTTCAACCCCTCTTTGTACCTCTGCACGGGTTGCTTACACAGGGCAACTTTCAGGTTGGTTTCGCTTCTTCGTCAGTCTAGTCAGTAATCAATTCTTCATCACTTTCGTCACTTATTTCCAGATTTTCAAATTCTTCCAACATAAAGTAAGTCCACTCGGGACTTTTATACTTATTATTCAGTGTCTTTAGACGGGCACTTCTTTGCTTTGCTTTTACTACAGCTGGATCAGTTTGACTTGAGACTTCATTTATCTGTTCTGGTCTTCGTTGATTGTCTTTAGTCGCAATCTCAATCTTTTTACAAATCTAGGTACTGCGTCTCCTTTTCTGAGTCTTTTAACTGCCACTGTGTCTGGGCTTTCTTCAAACACTCTTTTATTTTCATTTAGTTGTGGCACATTTGTTTCAGAATAGTCTTCTGTATTTCTCCCTATCTGACTAGGTCCAGGTATTTCATCAGTTTCTTCTGCCTGGCCCCTAAACTGTCCTTGTTCAGGTATATGTTGATTTTGGCTTTGGTCTGTATCGTTTTCTTTTTCCTGAACACAATTGTCTATTCCTATCTGGTCCTGTTCAAGCGCTTCAAACTCTTGATTTTCTTCCGCTTGAACCTCCGCCCTAATTTCGATCTGTCCATCTTCTGGTTCAGGTGTTCTCGGAGGTGTGTCAATCACCTGTTCTTTCCCTAGCTGGTCATCCTCAGAATCAGATTTGACTTGGATTTTGATGATCTGAGTAGCTTCTTCTTCGCCTGTCTCGTCCTCACTATCCCACTATCTAATTGGATTTGACTTCTGGTCTTCACAGGATCTATAGTCAGGTTGACTATTGGGATCCAATCATCTTGACTGGAGCTTGGTTGTTTGTCTTCAGCTACTTCTGGACCGATATCTTGTGACCCCCCCTTGCACAACCTTCAGCCTCAGTTTCTTCAGATTCAGTCACTTTCTTTGTATGACTGGCATGGATCCAGCGAGGTACTCCTGCACACTTCAAAGCTGTTTCTGGTTACTAGGATCACCTGTCATGGCTTTCCCCACCTTGGTGCAAGCAACTCTCCCGAGTATGCTTCTTTATGACGACCCAGTCACCTGGATTCAGGTCATGTGCTGGAGTCGTTGGACTGGCGACAGCATCTCCCCCAACCTGGTGAGAGATAGAACGCACTTGGTCAGCCAGTTCTTTACAGTATTCTAGTACCCAATCATCAGACATGCTTCTCAGTTTGTATCCTGGCACCCATGCTTGCCACATTGCTCTTCCCATTAGTATCTCATGGGGACTCAAGCCTGTGTTCCGGTCTGGAATACTTCCGAGTCCCATCAACACAAGTGGCAAAGCATCAGGCCATTCCAACTGAGTGTATTCACACATTTTTCCCAATCTTGCTTTAATAGTGCCATTCAGTTGTTCTACCACTCCAGAAGCCTCTGGGTGATATGCACAGTGCAGTTTTTGCGTGATTTTGAATGCTTCACAAATTTGTTTTATTATTTCATTTTGGAAATGACTTCTTCTGTCTGATTCAATTGTGACTGAGAAACCGTACCTAGGTATGAGCTCCCGCAGTAACAATTTGGCTACTGTAAAGCTGTCATTTCTACGTGCAGGGTAAGCTTCCACCAATTTTGAAAATAGGCAGACAATGACAAGTAGGTATTTCATTCCTCGACAAGGGGGCAACTGAATGAAGTCAAGTTGTAGTCTAATAAAAGGGCCCGCTTCCTTTCCAATTTATCCTGGTAGGACTACAGTTTTCTTTCCTGGGTTAAATTGTTGACAAATCAGACACCTTTGGCAGAGTGCCTCTGCTATGTTTCTGAACTTCGAATTGAACCATGTCTGTCTAAACATGCGTATCATTACGTCTCTTCCTAAATGTGTGTCTCCATGTATCAACCTAGCCATAGGAGCAAGCAGACAGTCTGGCAACACAGGCATACCATCCAAGTAAACAATGACACCATCTTCTACCCTTCTTTGACAACCAAAGTTTCTCCACCTTTGTTTTTCCTGTGGCTCTGCTGTGTCCTGTAAGTCTCTCACTTCCTCCCATGTATTCACTCCCTCAAGCATCAAAAGTTGGCAGCTGTTTCCGTTTCCCCCAACCTTCACATTGATTGCTATTCGTTATTTGGCACAATGGTGGGCTAACTGGTCAGCATATCTATTACCTGCTGTCACTGTCACTGCCAGATTTGTGAGCAGCACACTTGACCACAGCCAATTCTTTTGGTAACTGAATTGCTTCCAGTAAATCCTGCACATAATTTCCATTTCTGATAGGGGTGCCTGAAGAAGTCAGGAGCTCCCTTTGCATCCATAGTTGGCCTAAGTCATGCACAACCCCATAACCATACTGACTATCAGTATATATGGTTATTTTCGAGTTCTTGACAAATTTACAGGCTTTTGTTAATGCAACCAATTCAGCTATTTGTGCAGACTTGACTCCATGTAAATAGGATGCTTCCACTGGACCTCCTAATGTACACACTGAATATGCAGCACTTAGGCCACCTTCCTCATGTCTCATGCATGAGCCGTCTACGAACAGCTCATACTCGTCATCAATCAAAGGCTCTTCTTTTATGTCTGGGCGTGGTTTTGTACTAAACTCGATCAAATCAATGCAATCATGTTCAGTTTCTTCCCTCAATTCTGCTGCGAATGAATTTGGAAGTAAGGTAGCTGGATTCAGAATATTATATCTAGTAATGGTTACGTTTCCTGCACCTACAAGGATTCTCTCATACTTAGTCAGCCGATTAGGTGTGAGATACTGGGTTTTGGTTCTTGTCAGTAAAATCCCAACAGAATGTGGAACATACACTGTTACTGGATGTCCCATAACAATGGATTCACTCTGTTCAAGATTCATGCAGGTTGCAGCTACAGCTTTCAGACATCCAGGTAATCCAGCTGCTACTGGGTCCAATGTGGAAGAAAAATATGCCACTGGACGTCGAGTCAACCCATGAATTTGAGTCAGGACAGAAAGTGCACAATTATCTTGTGTGTCACAGAAAAGTGCAAAATCTTTTGAATAGTCCGGTATTCCTAATGCTGGAGCTGTACACAGACATTTCGTAATTTTACAAAAGCAGTCATGCTTTCGTCATCCCACTCCACAGGATCTTTTGCTCCTTTCTTTGTCATTTTTATCAATGGTTTTGCTAGGACTGCAAATCCCACAATCTATTGCCTGCAGTATCCTACAACTCCAAGAAACATTCTGAATTCCTTTTGGGTATTGGGCAATTCCATGTTTTGAATTATTCTAATTTGGTCTGTGGTAACTTTCCTGATACCTCTCTCTATCTGGTGCCCCAGATATTTCACTGATGAGGTGCAAAACTGCAATTTGTCTGGTGATACTTTATGTCCTCCTTTACCTAAATGGTTCAGTAAGGCAATTGTGTCAGCAACAGTCTTTTCCACTCTTAGACGCCACCAAGAGGTCATCTATATATTGCACCAGGACTGATTTTCCGTGCAATGCCAAAGTTTCAAGACATTTTAATTGGGTCAACATTTGCCATTAATCCTACATCTTTTCCAGTAAAATCCCATACTTCCGGTCTCACTGTCTCTTGAAGTTATTCAGGCAAGTCTTGCATTGTCAGTCTTTTAATTTTTGAGTCAGGTCTTGCTAACATTAATTTGTAAATTCCATCTTCATCTGGGGTCTGAATTTCGATGCCATTTGGTGTGCAAAAGATGGTGCAATTCATTTTGCACAACAAATCTCGTCCTAGTAAGTTTACAGGACTGGAATCGCAAACAACAAATCTATGCATCTCTTTAAAATTCCCAATTTTAATTTCCATAGGTTCTGTAACTGGGGTACTAATTATCTGATTAGAAACTCCCACTACTTGGATCGCTTCTCCCGAGAGGGGTAGGTTTGGAACGTCTGCTGTTCTCACAGTAGAACGGGTAGCACCAGTGTCCAACAGAAAGGTTACGTCATTTCCTTCAACCTTTCCTTCAATGTATGGCCCTGACTGGTCCACCGGCAAAAAGGCGCCAAGTACGCACTCCTCGTCCTCCCCCCTCAGGCACCGTCAGTAGGTATTGTCACAGAGGAAAGTGTCATTTAACAGAAATTGTGAAGTTGCTGCATTTCTATCCTCCCTTCCTTCCTAAATTTCAGTGTCTTCAACCTGCTGTGCTTTGCTCCTATAGTTTGGCCTAGGTGCACGAGGCAACTGATTCTGTTTTACCTGCTGCTGGGTCTTCCGTGGTGTTACATTTTGCATCTGTGGATTTAAATCATCAATTTGCACGTTACCATTCTAAACCGCCTTACACTCGTCTCTCCAGTGAACCATCTTTCCGCACCCGTGGCAGGGGAACTTTTTACTTGCTTCTTCTCTGCTCATTTTCACCCTCTGCTTTTCCCCCACTCCCAGGGCCTTGACTCTTATTATTAGTCATTTTGCTTAACTGCTGTTCCTGGTGCTCTGCTAGTTTTACCTGTGCCCACATGACCTTTTCTTTTAATTCCTTTTGTTTGTTTTCCAGCTCATCTTCACAATGTTTAGCATCTTTAAGGACTTCATCAATTGGTTTAGCTTGCCATGCAGATTTTATTGTCTTTGATCCACTGAGAGATTTCAGGCCTTAACCCTACCACAAATCGATATATGAAGTGAGTCATATCCTTCGTTTCTATGTTATCCAGTCCACTGTACGTTTTGAACACCTGTAACAGTCGATCATAGTAAGAATGTACAGTTTCATCTCAATTCTGGGTACTTCTGTCTATTCGGATCCAATCAGTTTCCTTTGCAGGCACCTTTCCTTTCAAATACAACATTACCTGATTGTATTTTCTCATAACGTCTCCTGAAGGAGCCCCTGTCTTTGGGTCTCTGGCGTATTCTTCACTAGGCCAACCAACTGCAATTTTACATTCTGTCCATAAATCTACAGGAACTACAATGTCAAAGAAACCATCTTGATCTTTCAGAAGACATTTTTGAACTTTTACAAATCTCTCGTCCTGTCTGTACAATTCTATAGGTTTTTCTCGTAATTTTTGGAAGTCATTTGTAAAGGACACAATATCCTGTCTGGACCATGGAACATGTACATAACCTCCACCTGCCACTTCTCGCATAGGATATCATTTTTCCACCTTTTCTGCTTCTTTTAAAACCTATTCAGAAGTCATTTGCCTGGATCTAATTTCCTCTTTTTTCTTTGCCCATCTGGCCTTCCACTTTTCTAACTCTCCCCATTTTTGTAACAGGTTTAGGAATTCTCTTTTTCCCTGACACATTCATGTTTTCTAAACCCCTGTCAGAGAATTCTGCTCTATAGGGTTTTTGCAACACTTTAGACTTACCAATGTCAATTCCCATGCTAGCTGCGGTGTCCATTAATTTCTCATGGAACACTCTGGTATTACGGGTGATACTTTTGCAAATGAATAACAATTCATCTTCACGAAGTGTGTTCAGTCTGTCCAGACCCACATTCCCAGCCATTAATTCCTCCAATTCTACTCTTAGTTTGTATATATCTAATGGTTTTGGCTGAGGATTTGGATTCTCTAATTCTCTAGTCCATCTGTCAATTTCTTCCGAGGTCACCACTGTGGCCCTTCTAGTACCAGAAGATGACGCAATTTGTACTTCTCTTGAAGTAAAAGAAGTGTTCTTTCTCTGTGAACTCCCTTCTGGTTCCCTTACCGGTAAATCCATTAAGGAAATCACAGATTCATATTCACGTGCCTGATCATCTACTATTAAGGGCTCTTTTCTCAGCTGTACTACAGATGGGGTTATGATTGGAGTTTTCAGACTACCTTGCTTTTCCCCGTACAAAGGAACAACTGGTCCAATAGTTACTGGAATTGTCAAGGCTTCAGGACTGGTATTTAATTGGGAAATGTTATGAATTAGTTGAGTTCTTTTTTTTTTTTTTTAACTAAAGCTTCTCGTTCTCTATCCTGTAATACCTTTTCCATGGAAGTTTCATGCTCGATCTGCGGAATCAAAGGAGGGTTAAAACTTTGGGTACTTGGATGTGTCATACTTGGTCCCTCACCGTAATTAGGTTTCAGGAATGGTCTTCTCGTACTTAGGGATCTTGGTTCCTCATTATAAGGTGGTGGATTTTTCGTTAACAAATCCTCCAGATAATCATCGTCTGAATCCTGACTGGTCATTAAATGCTTTGTTTTCTCTGTTCTTTTCCATCCCATGGGTTCTTCTACTGTTAATACAGGGTACAGTCCTTCTACCATCATGTTCTGCCTCCATTCCTTCATTCTTTTTTCTCTGCTCTTTCTCTGTACTTTCGGATAAAATTTTGCTAACCTTTTGTCAATTCTGGGTCTGACTCGCTCAAAAGCCTCTATTTCCCATTCTTCTAAGGCCTGATATTGCGTTAGTCTAGGTCTGGGATATAAATCATTCATTCGGGTTCTCAGGTTGAATAAAATCCTTCCGTTAAAAGTACCTTCTAAGGGAAATGCTAATATCCCGTCATCTTTAGTATATTCCACACAATTTTCTAACCATACACAAGCAAGGTAGCCTCTGTCAAATAACATAAATGATGCGGGTGTATTAGGTGGTGGAATGATAACTCCTTCTCTAGTTTTGATAGGCTTTTCTTTCTTGAAATAATTCTTTACTCTGTCTACAAATGTCATTTTTCTCTTGCTTCCGTACATAGCGTTTAGTCTACGGCCTTTCCACAGATCCCTCGCAAAACCTTGATACCTTGGATTAGGTCTAGTCTCTGGGAGAGTCGGACACCACATATACTTTTTTTTCACAAATTACTTTCTTTACAAAATCGCTTCCAATACTAGCGCGTCTTTTATTTCTCTACAACCATCCAAATGTGCGCTTTCGAACAATTTCAACCAATGAGTGCACAGCTTTTCTCGTGAGGCGAGTTCCCACGCTCCTGTGCTCACCCCTCCTTCACAATGCTACACGCCCGCTGTCTCGACCAATACCAGCGCGCCACTGAGTGACGTCAGCGCAGCTCCACAACTGACTCCCTCTTCCAGAAGGTAAGGAGAAATGAAATTCTTTATTTAAAGTGCAAGTGCTCTGTTTAATTTACAACGCAAAAACATTCGTGTAGTAACGTGACGTAGGCTGTGTGTAAAATTGGAAACAAGGAAGGGAAATACTAGTGGTAGATTACAACCATTCGCCACTGTACTCGAGTGTATAGAAAGAAAAGATTTTGTTTCACTGCAAGTAAATCTTTTCCGTTTACTTTTCATATACTGCGGATAGATCCCTTCTGCCTATCCTTCACACAAGCATTAGAGAACCTGCTACTCCTTCAACTCATCCACTCTGGGATATATACTAAGCCAAAAGTTTCACCAGTTAACCCCATTGCTAACAATCAAGCTCAAACGAACCTGCTACTCCTTCCGTGTGACCCTTACTAGGTGATATCACAATAGAAGTTTTGCCAGCGAACTCTTTGCTATCATTTATTCATAGATACATACAGAAAACCCTAATTAGTGCTTCCCGTTCTGCACAACCTGCACCAATTTTCCTCGAGCCACTGACCTCACTGCGACGTGGCTTCTATTCTACCACTCGCTATTCTGCCCCCAGGGATTCCAGACAAACCATATAACAATCACTAACGAGCTGTGTTAATACATATATCAATATAACTGCATCTCCGAGAAATTTATAACATTTCATAACATTTCAAACAATTTAATAAAAAAAACAATTTTTTACATTTGATCGATCAATAAAGTTTTCACAGTTTAGCAGCAGTTTACCTATCTACCTATCTTAACTAGTCCCTACCTACCTTTAACTAGTCCTTAACCATAGCTCTGCTACCAGAAAATTACTGATAGAGCACGCAGGTTACCCGACTATAATATTTTTACCATATGCACATTTGGGCCCATAAATTCAATTTATTATATTTATTAATCAGGTAACCTACACTCTACTACCAGTAACCCTTGTTTATTCCTATATCTTTCCAATGTACCCGACTTACCAATCCTTGTCACGGGTACCTAAGAACACAATGGATCAGGGAACTTGTCCCTGTTAAACACGGACTACAAGATCCTTAGCAAGATCTTGGCATCCCGTTTGTCACAGTATATCCCGTTCTTGATACACTCAGATCAGTGTGGTTTTGTGCCGGGTAGAAGTACTGCACTGAACCTTCGGAGGTTGAGCCTGTTAATGACTCTGGAGGGTACCAGAAATAACAATGAAGGATGCATCTCCCTTGACCTCAAGCAGGCATTCGATTCCCTGAGATTGGATTATATGTTTAAGATACTGGGCAAATTTGGCATTCCTCAGGAATACATGGACTGGATAACACTGCTGTACCTACACCCCAAGGCACGTGTTCGAACTAATCAGTGTATCTCCGCACAAATAGACATAAAGAAAGGCACACGACAAGGGTGCCCGTTATCGCCGTTACTGTTCATAATTGCCCTTGAGCCTTTACTGAGTAAGGTGCGAACTCTAGCACAAGCGAAAGGGATACTGAGACACTCCACACCCCACATAATTTTGGCCTATGCCGATGACATTATTTTGTACATTAAGGATATGTCGGACGGTCTGGATCCACTCCCTGCAATATTTAAAGATTTCCAGACTATATCAGGGCTAATGATTGATGAATCGAAGTCTTACGGTTACGGCTTCAACGTCCCATTAGACACCACACATATTAGTTTTGAGTCGCACTCTTTTAAGGTGGCACCTAAAACTTTCAAATACTTAGGCATACAGGTATACCGGAACACTCTGGACCTTTTGGATGGTAACTTAGGCAAAGCAACCACCGCGCTCAAAACGCAAATACAATTCTGGAACACACTACCCCTATTGATAGCTGGAAAGGTGGCAATTGCCAAAATGGTGGTACTACCCAGACTGCTGTATTTCTTCACTAATCTGCCCCTCATGGTTCCGATGTCCTTTTTCAGATCCCTGAACACACTACTAACAGAACTGATATGGGGTACGGGCAGGCGCCGTATCAGCCTGGCTAAGTTGCAATTACCCACAGACAGAGGCGGAATGGGGGTGCCAGATCTGATCGCCTACGTTACGCCTGCCAACTCCAGTGGCTGGCCTACTGGCTAGCGGGACGTAACCTACACGAAATAGGCATGACTGAAATGGACAGGAACTGGGGCACTATACACCGACTGCTGTTACCAGACACTAGGACACCTGCTACAGCGCCTTACCTCCTGACACTAGCTGTCAAGTATTGGAAGGAAGCGGTCAAATACACTAACGCAGCAACATCCTATGCACCCTCTATACCACTACTGGGACTACCAATGGGAAATGGTATCCTGACTGAACGAACTCTCCAGGTGTGGCAGCAAGAGGGAGTCACGCAGGTAGGGGACTTCTTCACGGAGAACGCTATCATGACACATGCAGACTTTGCACACCTACATCATACCCCGACACGTTATTTCTGCTACACGTGCAGGTCGCACGTTACATAACCTCGACATGGGCACAGGATGGGGCAGAACCGCCCACGAACTCGCTCATTACAATGCAACATCTGATGGGGATGGGCAGCCATCTGACGAGGTGGTTATCGGCTGGCATCAGAGATGGAAGGGCGATAACACTGCAACCCATTCGGGCACGATGGGAGGGGGATATGGGCCATGCACTGGGAGACGAGGACTGGGAGAGAATACTTAAGTTCCCTAAAAAAGTGTCCCGCAATCCAAAATTCAAATTCATTCAATTAATGATAGTGCACAGGGCGTACCTCACTCCCCATAAGCTACATGTCATGTTCCCAGACGCAGCGGATACATGCCCCAGTCGCAGAGAGACAGATGCAGGGCTGTTACACATGTTATGGGATTGCCCCAAGTTAGGCTGTTATTGGACAGCAATCCATAAAACCTTGGCGGAGTTTAGCCCGGGTAGACCTTACACGATGCCGCTCTACAGTTTGTTAGGTATAGGTCACAAAGAAAAAAGGAGAAGCTCGGCCTCCCGCTTTGCTGATCTGGCGCTACTGCTAAGGAAAAGATTAATAACAATGCAATGGAAATCGCCAGACCGCCGGACCCGGAGGGCTGGCACAGCGAGGAGTTGCGATGGGGTAAGGCGGAGGGAATGGAACTGAGAAGGGAAAAATGCAGAGGCCTAAGGAAAACTTGTATATCGCTAGAATGGGAAGCAATATTAACAGAATTTGAGGCTTGTGCGGACTCGCTAATAGAATCATGAGGTGGGACACTGGTATATGTATAAGAAATTGTTGGATTTTCCTTACGATATAAGCACTGTGTTAATGGGTGAAATGGATGGGGCAACATGGCATGGTAAGACACGTGTCTCGATGGGAGTACACACGTGAACAGAGAAAAAATATTACTAGGCAGAATATATAACGCAGAAGCTTGATTATGTTTGAATCGACATATGGAGACAAAGGTGTGTGATCAATACAATGCTAAGAGTGCAAGGGGGGGAGGGGGGAGTTTGAGTTTGAGCAAATGGAAGCATTACAAAAGAAAAATACAAGATAAGATAATAACTGCACAGTTGGCACTGCAATGTCAATGACGTGGCAATGTACATGAGAAGTGATCGCTTGACTGTATTAATTATTGATGCAATAAAGAAATTAAAAAAAAAGAGTTGTGTAGAGAGTGGTAGCAAATGAGTCTTAGGATTGAGAGAAGTATGATAGGTTAAAAAAAAATGAGATTTGAATTCTTTTTGAGCTGTGGGATTTTACAATATTACAGCCGCCATAGTACTGATTATTAACCCTTTATCAAAATGTGTTTGTTGTGTTTTATTACCTTGGAAATATTCAAGTTCTGTTAATAGACTAACAGTGGACTTTCCCATTTGCAGAATATATTGAATGACCAGCAGAGGGAGTGCTGCAGGAGAAACTTTCTCGGACACCCAAAAAAAAAAAATTTTCAGCAGCTTTTGGCTTGATTTACCAATTTATATGGTGAGTCAAACTCTCATTTTATCATTATGCTTTACCTTAATGAAGTTCATAGCATCTGACTGCTCTCAGCACCTTTTGGTGTGTTCTTCTGCATGAATATTATTTGTCAAGACTGAAGCGAAATGGTTGAAGCTACGGGTATCATGACAGCTTATCAAAGATGTTGACTGACTACAAGGCTGACAATTCTACTTTAGATACTTGTGCTAGCAATATGCCATCAGAGGAAATTGGTGTGTTTGAGGCTAGATTGAGGTGTCTTTTGTTGGAGCAATTGACTTAGTTTCACATGGAGGGAAGCTATTTTAACCTTCCTCCCTCAACTCTGTATATGGGACTCTTATAGTCAAGAAAGACTGCTCTTTAGTTATTTCAGTGTTCTTGTACCTCTGCCCCCTTTTTCAAAAGGGGAACTCAATGCTTTCAATGTTGCAGAGTCCTTTCCCATTACACATTCCACTTGCCTTGCAGTCATAATTACAGATAGTTACCTAGTGCGGAATTGCCAATGCCTCATTGTTCTGTGTAATTGTCATCCATGGCTACTCATCAAGAGGTGCCCTGACATCATAAAGCTACAGCAGGATGTCATCTGACATGAGGGCAAGCTATAGGATACATTTATCATGTTACTGAAATGTGGAGCAGGCTAGTCAGGACTCCCAGCTAAAGGTAAATATGGGGAGATGGAAGATACACGGTCATTATTTGAGACATATTCATTTGTTTAAGGTATGGGTGATCATAATATTCCCAGGTTCTCTATATATTAACTGATAGGGATGTGCAAGAAGGACGATGCTGGAATCTGTTGTTCATATTTTTTATCATTACCAGTAACTGCAGCATAAACCTACCTCCATAAACTTATCAGATCACTTAATAGTTATAGTCGTACCATAGCCTAAAATAATTCAAGTGAGCAGGTTATGCTGTCACTTGGCTAGCAATGAGGTCTTTTTGTATCTACATTCTAATATAGGTGGTAGAGTTATGTCGAGAGTAGTAGCAAATGATTCTTAAGATTGAGAGAAGTATGATCGGTTAAAAAAAAATGAGATTTGAATTCTTTTTGAGCGGTGGGATTTTACAATATTACAGCCGCCATAGCACTGATTATTAACCCTTTATCAAAATGTGTTTGTTGTGTTGTATTACCTTGGAAATATTCAAGTTCTGTTAATAGACTAACAGTGGACTTTCCTATTTGCAGAATATATTGAATGAGCAGCAGAGGGAGTGCTGCAGAAGAAACTTTCTCGGAGTTGCTGACACCCAAAAAACAAAAGTTCAGCAGCTTTTGGCTTGATTTACCAATTTATATGGTGAGTCAAACTCTCAATTTATCATTTTGATTTACCTTAATGAAATTCATAGCATCTGACTGCTCTCAGCACCTTTTAGTGTGTTCTTCTGCATGAATATTATTTGTCAAGACTGAAGCGAAATGGTTGAAGCTACGGGTATCATGACAGCTTATCAAAGATGTTGACTGACTACAAGGCTGACAATCCTACTTTAGATACTTGTGCTAGCAATATGTCATCAGAGGAAATTGGTGTGTTTGAGGCTAGATTGAGGTGTCTTTTGTTAGAGCAATTGACTTAGTTTTACATGAGGGGAGGTATTTTAACCTTCCTCCCTCAACTCTGTATATGGGACTCTTATAGTTGAGAAAGACTGCTCTTTCGTATATTCAGTGTTCTTGTACCTCTGCCCCCCTTTTCAAAAGGGGAGCTCAATGCTTTCAATGTTGCAGAGTCCTTTCCCATTACACATTACACTTGCCTTGCAGTCATAATTACAGAAAGTTACCTAGTGCGGAATTGCCAATGCCTCAATGTTCTGTGTAATTGTCATGCATGGCTACTCATCAAGAGGTGCCCTGACATCATAAAGCTACAGCAGGATGTCATCTGACATGAGGGCAAGCTATAGGATACCTTTATCATGTTACTGAAATGAGGAGCAGGCTAGTCAGGTCTCCCAGCTGAAGGCAACGATGGAGATGGAAGATACAATGGCATTATTTGAGAATTATTCATATGTTTAAGGTATGGGTGATCATAATATTCCCAGGTTCTCTATATATTAACTGATAGGGATGTGCAAGAAGGACTATGGTAGAATCTGTTGTTCATAGTTTTTATCATTACCAGTAACTGCAGCATAAACCTACCTCCATAATCTTATCAGATCACTTAATAGTTATAGGCGTACCATAGCCTAAAATAATTCAAGTGAGCAGGTTATGCTGTCAGTTGGCTAGCAATGAGGTCTTTTTGTATCTACATTTTAATATAGGTGGTAGAGTTGTGTCGAGAGTGGTAGCAAATGAGTCTTAGGATTGAGAGAAGTATGATAGGTTAAAAAACAATGAGATTTGAATTCTTTTTGAGCTGTGGGATTTTACAATATTACAGCCACCATTGTACTGATTATTAACCCTTTATCAAAATGTGTTTGTTGTTGCGTTGTATTACTTTGGAAATATTCAAGTTCTGTTAATAGACTAACAGTGGACTCTCCCATTTGCAGAATATATTGAATGACCAGCAGAGGGAGTGCTGCAGAATAAACTTTTTCGGAGTTGCTGACACCCCAAAAAAAAAAGTTCAGCAGCTTTTGGCTTGATTTACCAATTTATATGGTGAGTCAAACTCTCATTTTATCATTATGCTTTACCTTAATGAAGTTCATAGCATCTGACTGCTCTCAGCACCTTTTAGTGTGGTCTTCTGCATGAATATTATTTGTCAAGACTGAAGCGAAATGGTTGAAGCTATGGGTATCATGACAGCTTATCAAAGATGTTGACTGACTACAAGGCTGACAATCCTACTTTAGATACTTGTGCTAGCAATATGTCATCAGAGAAAATTGGTGTGTTTGAGGCTAGAATGAGGTGTCTTTTGTTAGAGCAATTGACTTAGTTTCACATGAGGGGAGGTATTTTAACCTTCCTCCCTGAACTCTGTATATGGGACTCTTATAGTCGAGAAAGACTGCTCTTTCGTATATTCAATGTTCTTCTACCTCTGCCCCCCTTTTCAAAAGGGGAGCTCAATGCTTTCAATGTTGCAGAGTCCTTTCCCATTACACATTCCACTTGCCTTGCAGTCATAATTACAGATAGTTACCTAGTGTGGAATTGCCAATGCCTCAATGTTCTGTGTAATTGTCATCCATGGCTACTCATCAAGAGGTGCCCTGACATAAAGCTACATCAGGATGTCATCTGATATAAGGGCAAGCTATAGGATACATTTATCATGTTACTGAAATAAGGAGCAGGCTAGTCAGGACTCCCAGCTGAAGGCAACGATGGGGAGATGGAAGATACTCGGGCATTATTTGTGACTTAATCATTTGTTTAAGGTATGGGTGATCATAATATTCTCAGGTTCTCTTTATGTTAACTGATAGGGATGTGCAAGAAGGACTATGGTAGAATCTGTTTTTTTTTTTTTTAAATATATTTTTATTGCAGGAATTAGTAAATCGTTACAGTATCGACCAGCTTTGTATCATAGGCAGTATCAACAGTAGAAAAACCCCTTGGCCCCCCACCTTCAATCCCAAACACAGCCATCCGGCCCACAACCCTGGGGTCGGGCGGCGAAAAAACAGAGGGGGGTCCTTAGGGTGCTTGAGCTGGTCCGGATGATACACTGTCCGTCATCTGCTTTTCTAAACAAGCCTATAAACCCAAAAGAAAGGAAAGAAAACCCCCACCCACAAAATTCTAAGCAAAGAAACCCCACCCCATCCCGCCACCAGCGCTAGGGAGCCACCTATATAGGATTTGCCTTGGGACCCACGGGGAAAGCAATAGGACCATCAGTACAATCGTTTACTGGGACTCGGGGCGAGTCGCTTCTTCACTTTCCGAGTCGCTGGGGGCACAATAATCCCTGAGGGCCTGAACCAACATTTCCCATTCCAACGCGGCCTCCTGCACCTTCTCATTACGCTGCCTCCAAGCTAGTTGATACCTCAGCGCGCTCTCCCCCGCCGCCCATTTCAAAAGCTCACTGTGCCATCTGCTGCCTGTCGGACCAACCCGTGCCTTCCAGTTCCTGGTCACCTCTCGCTTAGCCAGGAGAAGCCCTAGGTCGATAAATTTACTAGAAATTTTATTTCTGGGGGTATGGGGGAACCAGTGCAGGAGCCCCACCGCCGCATCGAATGACAAGGCTCTCCCCGTCACCTCCTCCAGGGTCGTCTCCACTTCCCGCCAGTAAGATGACAGACCCGGACAGGCCCATAACATATGTAGGAGGTCTGCTTCCGGCGCCGGACACCTAGGGCATGCCGCCGAATTCGTGGCAAAATATCGCCGGATTTTCGCCGGAGTTAGGTACGCTCTATGGAGAACGTAATAGTGCACCAGCTGGAAACGGGCGTTGCGAGTGCCCTTCCAGGCTCGTCTCACCAACTGGGACCAAGTCGTCTCTGGGATCTCCCTACCAATGTCCTCCTCCCAGCGGTGTCTGAGAGTGGTGAGAGGGGCTAACCCTTCGTTGATCAACCTGCCATAGAGGCAAGTGACCGCCTTCACCGTGCCCGCCGACATCATCACATACTGACACACCTGAGATAAGGGGGGTTCCTCCTGCCCGTTCTTCCAGTGGGCCTGGATCGCTCTCGTAATGGCCGAGTGTAGCAGAAAGTCACCACGGGGGATCTCGAAGCGGTCAATAAGATCTTGAAAGGATAAGAGCGCTCCGTCCTCGTATAAATCCCCAACCAGCTGTAAGCCGGCATCCTCCCAGGCCGCCAAGCGCGACCAATCCCCGCCGTGGGGGAGGGCCGTCAACATCCCCAACGGTATTTCAGGCGCGTACGGGATCCTCAATTGGCCCCGGGCGTGGGCCCGGTTCCAACACAGGCGGACAGTCCGTTCCTCCATCGACAAGTCCCGAAGGGCCAGTCGCTGTCGCAGCGCTATAAAGGATAGAACATGCCTGGCCATGCCCGTTCGCCTCCCATCCTCCGGGCCCCGGAATTCCCTGGCGACCTCCTGGGTGAAGGTCTGGAGCTGTGCCGCCAGATAGTACTTTTCGAAGTCCGGCACCGCGAGCCCCCCCTCGTCTTTCGGTCTCATCAGGGTCTTGAGGGCCACCCGCCGGCGGCCCGATCCCCAGAGGAATCCGACCACCATGGAGCGTAGCAGTTGAAACGTGGCCGGTGGGACCCAGATCGGTAGAGTCCGGAAATAGTACAATAGCCGAGGAAGCGCCACCATTTTAAGCAGGGCGATCCGTCCCGCCACCGAAAGCGGCAGCGTGGCCCAAAAGGCCATGCAGCCTCGGAGTGCCCGAATGCTGCGGGCAATGTTCCCGTCTAGGAGGTCAGGTTGGTCGTGATAGACAAACACCCCAAGGTACTTAAAGCAGTCGGGTTCCCACCTAATCTCCCTACTTAGAGCAGGGGCAGGAGTGCCCCTGCGCACCGGAAAAAGACAGGTCTTGGGCCAGTTCACACGGAGCCCCGAGACCTCCCCGAACTCCGTAAGCGCCTCCGCCGCTCCACGTAAAGCGTCGATCGGGTCCTCCAGGAAGAGCAACAGATCATCCGCATACAGTGAAACATAATGCGGGCCCGCAGGTGTCCACAAGCCCGTATAATGGGCTCCCGATCGAAGATGCAGCGCGAGTGGCTCCACCGCCAGCGCAAAGAGAAGTGGGGACAGTGAACACCCCTGCCGCGTGCCTCGTTCTACCGGATACTGCGAGGAGATCAGCGGTCCCGCCTGGACCCTGGCCGACGCGGAGGCATATAGAACCGTGGTCCACCTGATAAAGCCCTCTCCGAGGCCGAATCTCCGCAGTACCGCGCAGAGGTAGTCCCACTCCAGGCTATCAAAAGCCTTCTCTAAATCCACCGACAGGACAACCGGGGACGGGGCATCCACAAAAGGTTCCCCTAGCAAACGGAACAACCTGCGGATATTCATAGTCGTGTTCCGTCGTGGGATGAAACCAGCTTGGTCCACATGTACTAGGGAACTCATGTGTCCCAGCAGCCTCAAGGCCAGGATGCTGCTCAATATTTTATAGTCCACCGTCAGCATCGATAGAGGACGGTAAGACCCCGGGTCGGATGAGTCGCGGCCTGGCTTCAGGAGAGGAACAACCAACGCCTCACACATCGAGCTCGGGAGTCGCCCCAGCCTCTTCGCCTCCCTGTAGACCACCAATAGCCGAGGGGCTAGGAGGTCAGCGTAAGCTGCGTAAAACTCTACCGGCAGGCCATCTAGGCCCGGGGTCTTGTTTCTCGCCATCCGTTTGATGGCCCCACGGATCTCTCCCAACTCAATGTCGGATCCCAGGGCTTTCGCCACCTCCTGCTCCACCGTGCAGAGCTCCAGTGGACGTAAATAATCCTCAAGTCGGTCAGGGTCCCGAGTGGAGCGACTACGGTATAGACATTCGTAATAATACCGGAAGCAGCTAAGAATCTCGGGTTGGGTGTGCACCTCGGTGCCGTCCGCCTGTCGCATACTCGTCGTCGATTGGGATTGGCGCGTAGGGTTCGCCAACCACGCCAACAACGCGCTCGATCTGTCCCCCTCTGCAATGGATCGGACCGTATAGGCCTTATAGTCAAAACAGCGGAGCCGTTCGACCTCTGCCGCCACCTTTTCCCTCGCCTCCGCCGTTGGTACTTGCAATTCCGGGTGCCCGGGGCGCCGAAGTTCAAGCTCGCGGAGTTTCCGATCCGCTACATCTAAGTCAGCCAGGATAACCCGCCTCATGCCCACCTTTTTAGAGATACAGTAACCCCTCACCACTACCTTAAAAGCATCCCACTCTAACGCTCTGGTACTCGCGGTGCCGCCGTTGGACGCAAAAAATTCCACCACCTTGTCCCCCAGGTCCGCCCTGAAAACACTGTCCTCAAGGGTCTCGGGTTGCAGCTTCCAGGTGGGCACCGCCGGCCTCCCGGGGAACCAGCGAAGGTCCAGCAGGAGGGGGTTATGGTCCGAGATGGTCCTGGATAAGTACTCGGATCGGAGCGCCGCCGAGACCAGTTCGGGCGACCCCAGAAAGCCATCGAGTCTGACATGTAGCTCATGAAGGCTCGAGAAATATGAATAATCCCGAGCTGCGGGGTGATGCGCCCTCCAGATGTCCGTCAAACCCCAGCGAGTCTGCCAATCCTGGCGACCCTTAGCTGTGCGACGAACCGGAGAATCGGGAAGCGGTGGATGCGAGCGATCAATGTCTACGTCCACTACGGAATTGAAGTCTCCGCCAAGCAGAAGGGGCCCGGAGAAGAAGTGGGCCAACGAGCCCGATAACCTGGAAAGGAAGGCAGTCTGGTCCACGTTAGGAGCATACACACAGCAAACGTTCAAGTCCCTCCCTCCCAGTGTTCCCGAGATGGCCACGTAACGCCCCTCTGGATCTACCACTGTTTTCGTGACCTGGAAGGGGACCCCCGCCCTGATCCATATTAGCGCCCCTCTGGCATAAGCGGAGTACGAGGTTGAGAAGACCTGCCCCCGCCATCTACGCTGTAGCGCCGCCCCTTCCGCCTTGTTCAGATGAGTTTCCTGCAGCAGCGCCATTTGCACTCCCCTACGCACTAAGTAAGCGTGGACCTTGTGGCGCCTGGACATAGTATGAAGCCCTCTTACGTTCCAAGTGACACATTTCAAATTAGCAACATCAGCCATTGTCCCATAATGTTCTCGCACAGTCTCCCCATCCGGGTCCCCACAATAGAAAAACATCATTCTTCCCAGCGCTGATGGCGGCCATTTCCCCCAACCAAAACCAAACCACCCAAGAACGAACCAAACCCTCACCCACCCGCCCCAGAACAGGACCCAAACTATGCCATCCAGATCCCATCCAAACCTCGCCTTCCAGCAACCCAATAACCCCAACTAATCCCACGGTCGCCACCGTGGGAAGGCCTTAAGGGCCAGGTGCGGGCTGGGCGGAGGCAGTGGGCCCTCGACGCTTAGGCCACCAGGACCACTGCAAGCCCTAAACAGTGTCGACAACCTCTCCCGGGGCAAAAGCAGGGCCCCCCTTCCCCCCCTCGTTGTCAGCAACTTATAGACGGCAACCGCCTCCCCCCTGCCGGGCCCCCACCCAAAAGAAGGCAGCAAACCCCGTTACCCTTGTCCATCCAAAAGGTCCTCCACCGATTTCGGTGTGATCACCGGAGTATGGGCACTATCAGTTACTGAGTCCTCCGAGTCCGACGGTGCCACCTCTTCACCCGGGTGTTCCTCCTCCTCGATGGCTTCGTCCCGGGCACCCGACAACTCCGACAACACTTCCAGCACTCCCCTCCGCTCCGATGATGTCTCTGCAGTGGAGGGCCCACCCGTGCGGCCACGGCGATTCCTGATCCTCCTGGATCGCCGCCTCTGTTCCGGCTCATCTGCCTGTTGGGACGAGGAGCCGAAACCATCTTTCCCCGCCCTATATAGCTCGAGCCAGGCACAGACATCCTCCGGGGTGTCGAAGAACTGAGTTTTGTCGTCTATTATAATGCGGAGCCTCGCAGGGTAGAGAAGTGAGTACTGGATGCCCTCGCTCCTGAGCTCGCGCTTGACCGCCAGGAAGGAGAAACGCTTGCGTTGAGTCTCGTAGGTGTAATCCGGAAAGATGTTCACCTGACTGTTCGCTACTTTGAATGGACCATCACGCCTGGCGGCGTTGAGGATTAAATCCCTGTCCCGAAAATGTAATAAACGCGCCACCACCGGCCTCGGGGGGCGTCCCTGTTGCGGCGGCCGCGCCGGGACTCTGTGGGCACGCTCCAGAGTGTAGAAGGAGGATAGCCCCTCCGGGGCCACCGTGTCGCAGAGCCAGGCCTCCAAGTATGTCACCATATCGCCATCTTCGATTTTTTCCGGGAGGCCCACGACACGAATGTTGTTCCGCCTGTTGCGGCCTTCCGCATCCTCCGCCCTCTGCTCCAGGGACGCAATTCGGGACAGGGCATCCTTCATCGTCGCAGCCAAGGTTCGCTGCGCCGGCTCCAAGGTCTTCACCGAGCCCTCCACTTCTTTGACCCGGTCCGAAAGTTTGCCATGGTCCGCTCTGAGGAGACCAAGGCTCGTCGCCACCTGGGCAATGTCTTGTTGGAGGGCCGATCTCGTAGTCGTTATCGCCTCTAGGACGCGGTCAAACTGCCGTTGCATCGGCGCGCCATCAGAACTCTTAGGGTCCCCAAGCTCTTCTTTGTCCTGGGCTTCCGAGTCCGAGGCGGTCGGGGTGGGCCCCTTGGCTCCCCTAGGTTTCCCCATGTCGCCGGGGGCACTCCGTGAAAGTCCCGGAGTAGGCGTCTCCGGGCGCAGGTGTCGACCACGACCCTCCCGGCTCCTGGTCCTCAGATCGAATACAGGTGATCTCCGTCTCCAGGGCCTGTGGAGACTTCTCCGCTTCGACTCACGCCACCGCCACGGCGTCCGAGGGCACCGATGAGGGGGCGGAGATAGCCGTCGTCGTGCCAGGCAAGCCCGCTCACCCGCTAGGGATCCAGGGTGAGGGTCCCCAACTCCACTGGACGATGTGTAGCGCCAAGGTGTCGCGCCTCCCATGGAAGTGGGCTGGCCGGGAAGATGTAGCTCGGTGCGGAGTCGCGAGACGGGCCACCGCCCAGAGCACAGGGCGTCCGCTCCCGGGGTCCCCTACAACGTGGGCACCCGCCCGGCCACCCAGCCGAGTGCAAAGTCGTCGTGAGAGATCCAATCCAATAGACAGCCAGTGCACAGAGCAGTCGGGGATGGCGAAGTCGGGCGCAAGTCGCCGCTCGCTACGCTCCTCCAAGTCAGTGGGTCCGGCCAGGGGGACAAAGAAATCCGGGCGCCATGTTGGGACGCACTCCGCGACTCCGCAAACTTCGGTTGCGCTCCGGAACAACCCTCGTCTGAACTCCACCAAGGGCCCCGGCAGGTCTCCGTCGGTCCGCTCAGCCGAGTGCGGGGTCTGGGGTGATCCGCAGCCACCGATTTACAGGATAAATCCGGGCTCAGTCCCGGAGCCGAGCTCTCAGGCGACCATCGCCATCGGCGCCCAAGCCACGCCCCCACTATGGTAGAATCTGTTGTTCATAGTTTTTATCATTACCAGTAACTGCAGCATAAACCTACCTCCATAATCTTATCAGATCACTTAATAGTTATAGGCGTACCATAGCCTAAAATAATTCAAGTGAGCAGGTTATGCTGTCACTTGGCTAGCAATGAGGTCTTTTTGTATCTACATTTTAATATAGGTGGTAGAGTTGTGTCGAGAGTGGTAGCAAATGAGTCTTAGGATTGAGAGAAGTATGATAGGTTAAAAAAAATGAGATTTGAATTCTTTTGAGCTGTGGGATTTTACAATATTACAGCCGCTATTGTACTGATTATTAACCCTTTATCAAAATGTGTTTGTTGTTGTGTTGTATTACTTTGGAAATATTCAAGTTCTGTTAATAGACTAACAGTGGACTTTCCCATTTGCAGAATATAGTGAATGACCAGCAGAGGGAGTGCTGCAGAAGAAACTTTCTCGGAGTTGCTGACACCCAAAAAAAAAAAAGTTCAGCAGCTTTTGGCTTGATTTACCAATTTATATGGTGAGTCAAACTCTCATTTTATCATTATGCTTTACCTTAATGAAGTTCATAGCATCTGACTGCTCTCAGCACCTTTTAGTGTGGTCTTCTGCATGAATATTATTTGTCAAGACTGAAGCGAAATGGTTGAAGCTATGGGTATCATGACAGCTTATCAAAGATGTTGACTGACTACAAGGCTGACAATCCTACTTTAGATACTTGTGCTAGCAATTTGTCATCAGAGGAAATTGGTGTGTTTGAGGCTAGAATGAGGTGTCTTTTGTTAGAGCAATTGACTTAGTTTCACATGAGGGGAGGTATTTTAACCTTCCTCCCTCAACTCTGTATATGGGACTCTTATAGTCAAGAAAGACTGCTCTTTAGTATATTCAGTGTTCTTGTACCTCTGCCCCCCTTTTCAAAAGGGGAGCTCAATGCCTTCAATGTTGCAGAGTCCTTTCCCATTACACATTCCACTTGCCTTGCAGTCATAATTACAGATAGTTACCTAGTGTGGAATTGCCAATGCCTCAATGTTCTGTGTAATTGTCATCCATGGCTACTCATCAAGAGGTGCCCTGACATCATAAAGCTACAGCAGGATGTCATCTGACATGAGGGCAAGCTATAGGATACATTTATCATGTTACTGAAATGAGGAGCAGGCTAGTCAGGACTCCCAGCTGAAGGCAACGATGGGGAGATGGAAGATACACGGGCATTATTTGAGACTTATTCATTTGTTTAAGGTATGGGTGATCATAATATTCTCAGGTTCTCTTTATGTGAACTGATAGGGATGTGCAAGAAGGACTATGGTAGAATCTGTTGTTCATAGTTTTTATCATTACCAGTAACTGCAGCATAAACCTACCTCCATAATCTTATCAGATCACTTAATAGTTATAGGCGTACCATAGCCTAAAATAATTCAAGTGAGCAGGTTATGCTGTCACTTGGCTAGCAATGAGGTCTTTTTGTATCTACATCTTAATATAGGTGGTAGAGTTGTGTCGAGTGGTTGCAAATGAGTCTTAGGATTGAGAGAAGTATGATAGGTTAAAGAAAATGAGATTTGAATTCTTTTTGAGCTGTGGGATTTTCCAATATTACAGCCGCCATTGTACTGATTATTAACCCTTTATCAAAATGTGTTTGTTGTTGTGTTGTATTACTTTGGAAATATTCAAGTACTGTTAATAGACTAACAGTGGACTCTCCCATTTGCAGAATATATTGAATGACCAGCAGAGGGAGTGCTGCAGAATAAACTTTTTCGGAGTTGCTGACACCCCAAAAAAAAAAGTTCAGCAGCTTTTGGCTTGATTTACCAATTTATATGGTGAGTCAAACTCTCATTTTATCATTATGCTTTACCTTAATGAAGTTCATAGCATCTGACTGCTCTCAGCACCTTTTAGTGTGGTCTTCTGCATGAATATTATTTGTCAAGACTGAAGCGAAATGGTTGAAGCTATGGGTATCATGACAGCTTATCAAAGATGTTGACTGACTACAAGGCTGACAATCCTACTTTAGATACTTGTGCTAGCAATATGTCATCAGAGAAAATTGGTGTGTTTGAGGCTAGAATGAGGTGTCTTTTGTTAGAGCAATTGACTTAGTTTCACATGAGGGGAGGTATTTTAACCTTCCTCCCTCAACTCTGTATATGGGACTCTTATAGTCGAGAAAGACTGCTCTTTAGTATATTCAGTGTTCTTGTACCTCTGCCCCCCCTTTTCAAAAGGGGAGCTCAATGCTTTCAATGTTGCAGAGTCCTTTCCCATTACACATTCCACTTGCCTTGCAGTCATAATTACAGATAGTTACCTAGTGCGGAATTGCCAATGCCACATTGTTCTGTGTAATTGTCATCCATGGCTACTCATCAAGAGGTGCCCTGGCATCATAAAGCTACAGCAGGATGTCATCTGACATGAGGGCAAGCTATAGGATACATTTATCATGTTACTGAAATGAGGAGCAGGCTAGTCAGGACTCCCAGCTGAAGGCAACGATGGGGAGATGGAAGATACACGGGCATTATTTGAGACTTAATCATTTGTTTAAGGTATGGGTGATCATAATATTCTCTGGTTCTCTTTATGTTAACTGATAGGGATGTGCAAGAAGGACTATGGTAGAATCTGTTGTTCATAGTTTTTATCATTACCAGTAACTGCAGCATAAACCTACCTCCATAATCTTATCAGATCACTTAATAGTTATAGGCGTACCATAGCCTAAAATAATTCAAGTGAGCAGGTTATGCTGTCACTTGGCTAGCAATGAGGTCTTTTTGTATCTACATTTTAATATAGGTGGTAGAGTTGTGTCGAGAGTGGTAGCAAATGAGTCTTAGGATTGAGAGAAGTATGATAGGTTAAAAAAAATGAGATTTGAATTCTTTTGAGCTGTGGGATTTTACAATATTACAGCCGCCATTGTACTGATTATTAACCCTTTATCAAAATGTGTTTGTTGTTGTGTTGTATTACTTTGGAAATATTCAAGTTCTGTTAATAGACTAACAGTGGACTTTCCCATTTGCAGAATATATTGAATGACCAGCAGAGGGAGTGCTGCAGAAGAAACTTTCTCGGAGTTGCTGACACCCAAAAAAAAAAGTTCAGCAGCTTTTGGCTTGATTTACCAATTTATATGGTGAGTCAAACTCTCATTTTATCATTATGCTTTACCTTAATGAAGTTCATAGCATCTGACTGCTCTCAGCACCTTTTAGTGTGGTCTTCTGCATGAATATTATTTGTCAAGACTGAAGCGAAATGGTTGAAGCTATGGGTATCATGACAGCTTATCAAAGATGTTGACTGACTACAAGGCTGACAATCCTACTTTAGATACTTGTGCTAGCAATATGTTATCAGAGGAAATTGGTGTGTTTGAGGCTAGAATGAGGTGTCTTTTGTTAGAGCAATTGACTTAGTTTCACATGAGGGGAGGTATTTTAACCTTCCTCCCTCAACTCTGTATATGGGACTCTTATAGTCGAGAAAGACTGCTCTTTAGTATATTCAGTGTTCTTGTACCTCTGCCCCCCTTTTCAAAAGGGGAGCTCAATGCTTTCAATGTTGCAGAGTCCTTTCCCATTACACATTCCACTTGCCTTGCAGTCATAATTACAGATAGTTACCTAGTGCGGAATTGCCAATGCCACATTGTTCTGTGTAATTGTCATCCATGGCTACTCATCAAGAGGTGCCCTGGCATCATAAAGCTACAGCAGGATGTCATCTGACATGAGGGCAAGCTATAGGATACATTTATCATGTTACTGAAATGAGGAGCAGGCTAGTCAGGACTCCCAGCTGAAGGCAACGATGGGGAGATGGAAGATACACGGGCATTATTTGAGACTTAATCATTTGTTTAAGGTATGGGTGATCATAATATTCTCTGGTTCTCTTTATGTTAACTGATAGGGATGTGCAAGAAGGACTATGGTAGAATCTGTTGTTCATAGTTTTTATCATTACCAGTAACTGCAGCATAAACCTACCTCCATAATCTTATCAGATCACTTAATAGTTATAGGCGTACCATAGCCTAAAATAATTCAAGTGAGCAGGTTATGCTGTCACTTGGCTAGCAATGAGGTCTTTTTGTATCTACATTTTAATATAGGTGGTAGAGTTGTGTCGAGAGTGGTAGCAAATGAGTCTTAGGATTGAGAGAAGTATGATAGGTTAAAAAAAATGAGATTTGAATTCTTTTGAGCTGTGGGATTTTACAATATTACAGCCGCCATTGTACTGATTATTAACCCTTTATCAAAATGTCTTTGTTGTTGTGTTGTATAACTTTGGAAATATTCAAGTTCTGTTAATAGACTAACAGTGGACTCTCCCATTTGCAGAATATATTGAATGACCAGCAGAGGGAGTGCTGCAGAATAAACTTTTTCGGAGTTGCTGACACCCCAAAAAAAAAAGTTCAGCAGCCTTTGGCTTGATTTACCAATTTATATGGTGAGTCAAACTCTCATTTTATCATTATGCTTTACCTTAATGAAGTTCATAGCATCTGACTGCTCTCAGCACCTTTTAGCTTGGTCTTCTGCATGAATATTATTTGTCAAGACTGAAGCGAAATGGTTGAAGCTACGGGTATCATGACAGCTTATCAAAGATGTTGACTGACTACAAGGCTGACAATCCTACTTTAGATACTTGTGCTAGCAATATGTCATCAGAGAAAATTGGTGTGTTTGAGGCTAGAATGAGGTGTCTTTTGTTAGAGCAATTGACTTAGTTTCACATGAGGGGAGGTATTTTAACCTTCCTCCCTCAACTCTGTATATGGGACTCTTATAGTCAAGAAAGACTGCTCTTTAGTATATTCAGTGTTCTTGTACCTCTGCCCCCCTTTTCAAAAGGGGAGCTCAATGCCTTCAATGTTGCAGAGTCCTTTCCCATTACACATTCCACTTGCCTTGCAGTCATAATTACAGATAGTTACCTAGTGTGGAATTGCCAATGCCTCAATGTTCTGTGTAATTGTCATCCATGGCTACTCATCAAGAGGTGCCCTGACATCATAAAGCTACAGCAGGATGTCATCTGACATGAGGGCAAGCTATAGGATACATTTATCATGTTACTGAAATGAGGAGCAGGCTAGTCAGGACTCCCAGCTGAAGGCAACGATGGGGAGATGGAAGATACACGGGCATTATTTGAGACTTATTCATTTAAGGTATGGGTGATCATAATATTCTCAGGTTCTCTTTATGTTAACTGATAGGGATGTGCAAGAAGGACTATGGTAGAATCTGTTGTTCATAGTTTTTATCATTACCAGTAACTGCAGCATAAACCTACCTCCATAATCTTATCAGATCACTTAATAGTTATAGGCGTACCATAGCCTAAAATAATTCAAGTGAGCAGGTTATGCTGTCACTTGGCTAGCAATGAGGTCTTTTTGTATCTACATTTTAATATAGGTGGTAGAGTTGTGTCGAGTGGTTGCAAATGAGTCTTAGGATTGAGAGAAGTATGATAGGTTAAAGAAAATGAGATTTGAATTCTTTTTGAGCTGTGGGATTTTCCAATATTACAGCCGCCATTGTACTGATTATTAACCCTTTATCAAAATGTGTTTGTTGTTGTGTTGTATTACTTTGGAAATATTCAAGTTCTGTTAATAGACTAACAGTGGACTCTCCCATTTGCAGAATATATTGAATGACCAGCAGAGGGAGTGCTGCAGAATAAACTTTTTCGGAGTTGCTGACACCCCAAAAAAAAAAGTTCAGCAGCTTTTGGCTTGATTTACCAATTTATATGGTGAGTCAAACTCTCATTTTATCATTATGCTTTACCTTAATGAAGTTCATAGCATCTGACTGCTCTCAGCACCGTTTAGTGTGGTCTTCTACATGAATATTATTTGTCAAGACTGAAGCGAAATGGTTGAAGCTATGGGTATCATGACAGCTTATCAAAGATGTTGACTGACTACAAGGCTGACAATCCTACTTTAGATACTTGTGCTAGCAATATGTCATCAGAGAAAATTGGTGTGTTTGAGGCTAGAATGAGGTGTCTTTTGTTAGAGCAATTGACTTAGTTTCACATGAGGGGAGGTATTTTAACCTTCCTCCCTCAACTCTGTATATGGGACTCTTATAGTCGAGAAAGACTGCTCTTTCGTATATTCAGTGTTCTTCTACCTCTGCCCCCCTTTTCAAAAGGGGAGCTCAATGCTTTCAATGTTGCAGAGTCCTTTCCCATTACACATTCCACTTGCCTTGCAGTCATAATTACAGATAGTTACCTAGTGTGGAATTGCCAATGCCTCAATGTTCTGTGTAATTGTCATCCATGGCTACTCATCAAGAGGTGCCCTGACATAAAGCTACATCAGGATGTCATCTGATATGAGGGCAAGCTATAGGATACATTTATCATGTTACTGAAACGAGGAGCAGGCTAGTCAGGACTCCCAGCTGAAGGCAACGATGGGGAGATGGAAGATACACGGGCATTATTTGAGACTTAATCATTTGTTTAAGGTATGGGTGATCATAATATTCTCTGGTTCTCTTTATGTTAACTGATAGGGATGTGCAAGAAGGACTATGGTAAAATCTGTTGTTCATAGTTTTTATCATTACCAGTAACTGCAGCATAAACCTACCTCCATAATCTTATCAGATCACTTAATAGTTATAGGCGTACCATAGCCTAAAATAATTCAAGTGAGCAGGTTATGCCGTCACTTGGCTAGCAATGAGGTCTTTTTGTATCTACATTTTAATATAGGTGGTAGAGTTGTGTCGAGAGTGGTAGCAAATGAGTCTTAGGATTGAGAGAAGTATGATAGGTTAAAAAAAATGAGATTTGAATTCTTTTGAGCTGTGGGATTTTACAATATTACAGCCGCCATTGTACTGATTATTAACCCTTTATCAAAATGTGTTTGTTGTTGTGTTGTATTACTTTGGAAATATTCAAGTTCTGTTAATAGACTAACAGTGGACTTTCCCATTTGCAGAATATAGTGAATGACCAGCAGAGGGAGTGCTGCAGAAGAAACTTTCTCGGAGTTGCTGACACCCAAAAAAAAAAAAGTTCAGCAGCTTTTGGCTTGATTTACCAATTTATATGGTGAGTCAAACTCTCATTTTATCATTATGCTTTACCTTAATGAAGTTCATAGCATCTGACTGCTCTCAGCACCTTTTAGTGTGGTCTTCTGCATGAATATTATTTGTCAAGACTGAAGCGAAATGGTTGAAGCTATGGGTATCATGACAGCTTATCAAAGATGTTGACTGACTACAAGGCTGACAATCCTACTTTAGATACTTGTGCTAGCAATATGTTATCAGAGGAAATTGGTGTTTGAGGCTAGAATGAGGTGTCTTTTGTTGGAGCAATTGACTTAGTTTCACATGAGGGGAGGTATTTTAACCTTCCTCCCTCAACTCTGTATATGGGACTCTTATAGTCGAGAAAGACTGTTCTTTAGTATATTCAGTGTTCTTGTACCTCTGCCCCCCTTTTCAAAAGGGGAGCTCAATGCTTTCAATGTTGCAGAGTCCTTTCCCATTACACATTCCACTTGCCTTGCAGTCCTAATTACTGATAGGTACCTAGTGCGGAATTGCCAATGCCACATTGTTCTGTGTAATTGTCATCCATGGCTACTCATCAAGAGGTGCCCTGACAACATAAAGCTACATCAGGATGTCTTATGACATGAGGGCAAGCTATAGGATACATTTATCATTTTACTGAAATGAGGAGCAGGCTAGTCAGGACTCCCAGCTGAAGGCAACGATGGGGAGATGGAAGATACTCGGGCATTATTTGTGACTTAATCATTTGTTTAAGGTATGGGTGATCATAATATTCTCAGATTCTCTTTATGTTAACTGATAGGGATTTGCAAGAAGGACTATGGTAGAATCTGTTGTTCATAGTTTTTATCAGTACCAGTAACTGCAGCATAAACCTACCTCCATAAACTTATCAGATCTTTTAATAGTTATAGGCGTACCATAGCCTAAAATAATTCAAGTGAGCAGGTTATGCTGTCACTTGGCGAGCAATGAGGTCTTTTTGTATCTACATTTTAATATAGGTGGTAGAGTTGTGTCGAGTGGTTGCAAATGAGTCTTAGGATTGAGAGAAGTATGATAGGTTAAAAAAAATTGAGATTTGAATTCTTTTTGAGCTGTGGGATTTTACAATATTACAGCCGCCATTGTACTGATTATTAACCCTTTATCAAAATGTGTTTGTTGTTGTGTTGTATTACTTTGGAAATATTCAAGTTCTGTTAATAGACTAACAGTGGACTTTCCCATTTGCAGAATATATTGAATGACCAGCAGAGGGAGTGCTGCAGAAGAAACTTTCTCGGAGTTGCTGACACCCAAAAAAAAAAAAGTTCAGCAGCTTTTGGCTTGATTTACCAATTTATATGGTGAGTCAAACTCTCATTTTATCATTATGCTTTACCTTAATGAAGTTCATAGCATCTGACTGCTCTCAGCACCTTTTAGTGTGGTCTTCTGCATGAATATTATTTGTCAAGACTGAAGCGAAATGGTTGAAGCTACGGGTATCATGACAGCTTATCAAAGATGTTGACTGACTACAAGGCTGACAA
This sequence comes from Lissotriton vulgaris, assembly GCF_964263255.1. NCBI lineage: Eukaryota > Metazoa > Chordata > Amphibia > Caudata > Salamandridae > Lissotriton > Lissotriton vulgaris. Next base: position 1,208,253,031 of record NC_141695.1, read on the forward strand.
TCCTACTTTAGATACTTGTGCTAGCAATATGTCATCAGAGAAAATTGGTGTGTTTGAGGCTAGAATGAGGTATCTTTTGTTAGAGCAATTGACTTAGTTTCACATGAGTGGAGGTATTTTAACCTTCCTCCCTCAACTCTGTATATGGGACTCTTATAGTTGAGAAAGACTGCTCTTTCGTATATTCAGTGTTCTTCTACCTCTGCCCCCCTTTTCAAAAGGGGAGCTCAATGCTTTCAATGTTGCAGAGTCCTTTCCCATTACACATTCCACTTGCCTTGCAGTCATAATTACAGATAGTTACCTAGTGTGGAATTGCCAATGCCTCAATGTTCTGTGTAATTGTCATCCATGGCTACTCATCAAGAGGTGCCCTGACATAAAGCTACATCAGGATGTCATCTGATATGAGGGCAAGCTATAGGATACATTTATCATGTTACTGAAACGAGGAGCAGGCTAGTCAGGACTCCCAGCTGAAGGCAACGATGGGGAGATGGAAGATACACGGGCATTATTTGAGACTTAATCATTTGTTTAAGGTATGGGTGATCATAATATTCTCTGGTTCTCTTTATGTTAACTGATAGGGATGTGCAAGAAGGACTATGGTAGAATCTGTTGTTCATAGTTTTTATCATTACCAGTAACTGCAGCATAAACCTACCTCCATAATCTTATCAGATCACTTAATAGTTATAGGCGTACCATAGCCTAAAATAATTCAAGTGAGCAGGTTATGCTGTCACTTGGCTAGCAATGAGGTCTTTTTGTATCTACATTTTAATATAGGTGGTAGAGTTGTTTCGAGAGTGGTAGCAAATGAGTCTTAGGATTGAGAGAAGTATGATAGGTAAAAAAAAATGAGATTTGAATTCTTTTGAGCTGTGGGATTTTACAATATTACAGCCGCCATTGTACTGATTATTAACCCTTTATCAAAATGTGTTTGTTGTTGTGTTGTATTACTTTGGAAATATTCAAGTTCTGTTAATAGACTAACAGTGGACTTTCCCATTTGCAGAATATATTGAATGACCAGCAGAGGGAGTGCTGCAGAATAAACTTTTTCGGAGTTGCTGACACCCCAAAAAAAAAAGTTCAGCAGCTTTTGGCTTGATTTACCAATTTATATGGTGAGTCAAACTCTCATTTTATCATTATGCTTTACCTTAATGAAGTTCATAGCATCTGACTGCTCTCAGCACCTTTTAGTGTGGTCTTCTACATGAATATTATTTGTCAAGACTGAAGCGAAATGGTTGAAGCTATGGGTATCATGACAGCTTATCAAAGATGTTGACTGACTACAAGGCTGACAATCCTACTTTAGATACTTGTGCTAGCAATATGTCATCAGAGAAAATTGGTGTGTTTGAGGCTAGAATGAGGTATCTTTTGTTAGAGCAATTGACTTAGTTTCACATGAGTGGAGGTATTTTAACCTTCCTCCCTCAACTCTGTATATGGGACTCTTATAGTTGAGAAAGACTGCTCTTTCGTATATTCAGTGTTCTTCTACCTCTGCCCCCCTTTTCAAAAGGGGAGCTCAATGCTTTCAATGTTGCAGAGTCCTTTCCCATTACACATTCCACTTGCCTTGCAGTCATAATTACAGATAGTTACCTAGTGTGGAATTGCCAATGCCTCAATGTTCTGTGTAATTGTCATCCATGGCTACTCATCAAGAGGTGCCCTGACATAAAGCTACATCAGGATGTCATCTGATATGAGGGCAAGCTATAGGATACATTTATCATGTTACTGAAACGAGGAGCAGGCTAGTCAGGACTCCCAGCTGAAGGCAACGATGGGGAGATGGAAGATACACGGGCATTATTTGAGACTTAATCATTTGTTTAAGGTATGGGTGATCATAATATTCTCTGGTTCTCTTTATGTTAACTGATAGGGATGTGCAAGAAGGACTATGGTAGAATCTGTTGTTCATAGTTTTTATCATTACCAGTAACTGCAGCATAAACCTACCTCCATAATCTTATCAGATCACTTAATAGTTATAGGCGTACCATAGCCTAAAATAATTCAAGTGAGCAGGTTATGCTGTCACTTGGCTAGCAATGAGGTCTTTTTGTATCTACATTTTAATATAGGTGGTAGAGTTGTGTCGAGAGTGGTAGCAAATGAGTCTTAGGATTGAGAGAAGTATGATAGGTAAAAAAAAATGAGATTTGAATTCTTTTGAGCTGTGGGATTTTACAATATTACAGCCGCCATTGTACTGATTATTAACCCTTTATCAAAATGTGTTTGTTGTTGTGTTGTATTACTTTGGAAATATTCAAGTTCTGTTAATAGACTAACAGTGGACTTTCCCATTTGCAGAATATAGTGAATGACCAGCAGAGGGAGTGCTGCAGAAGAAACTTTCTCGGAGTTGCTGACACCCAAAAAAAAAAAAGTTCAGCAGCTTTTGGCTTGATTTACCAATTTATATGGTGAGTCAAACTCTCATTTTATCATTATGCTTTACCTTAATGAAGTTCATAGCATCTGACTGCTCTCAGCACCTTTTAGTGTGGTCTTCTGCATGAATATTATTTGTCAAGACTGAAGCGAAATGGTTGAAGCTATGGGTATCATGACAGCTTATCAAAGATGTTGACTGACTACAAGGCTGACAATCCTACTTTAGATACTTGTGCTAGCAATATGTTATCAGAGGAAATTGGTGTTTGAGGCTAGTATGAGGTGTCTTTTGTTGGAGCAATTGACTTAGTTTCACATGAGGGGAGGTATTTTAACCTTCCTCCCTCAACTCTGTATATGGGACTCTTATAGTCGAGAAAGACTGCTCTTTAGTATATTCAGTGTTCTTGTACCTCTGCCCCCCTTTTCAAAAGGGGAGCTCAATGCTTTCAATGTTGCAGAGTCCTTTCCCATTACACATTCCACTTGCCTTGCAGTCATAATTACTGATAGGTACCTAGTGCGGAATTGCCAATGCCACATTGTTCTGTGTAATTGTCATCCATGGCTACTCATCAAGAGGTGCCCTGACAACATAAAGCTACATCAGGATGTCATATGACATGAGGGCAAGCTATAGGATACATTTATCATTTTACTGAAATGAGGAGCAGGCTAGTCAGGACTCCCAGCTGAAGGCAACGATGGGGAGATGGAAGATACTCGGGCATTATTTGTGACTTAATCATTTGTTTAAGGTATGGGTGATCATAATATTCTCAGGTTCTCTTTATGTTAACTGATAGGGATTTGCAAGAAGGACTATGGTAGAATCTGTTGTTCATAGTTTTTATCAGTACCAGTAACTGCAGCATAAACCTACCTCCATAAACTTATCAGATCACTTAATAGTTATAGGCGTACCATAGCCTAAAATAATTCAAGTGAGCAGGTTATGCTTTCACTTGGCTAGCAATGAGGTCTTTTTGTATCTACATTTTAATATAGGTGGTAGAGTTGTGTCGAGTGGTTGCAAATGAGTCTTAGGATTGAGAGAAGTATGATAGGTTAAAAAAAATTGAGATTTGAATTCTTTTTGAGCTGTGGGATTTTACAATATTACAGCCGCCATTGTACTGATTATTAACCCTTTATCAAAATGTGTTTGTTGTTGTGTTGTATTACTTTGGAAATATTCAAGTTCTGTTAATAGACTAACAGTGGACTTTCCCATTTGCAGAATATATTGAATGACCAGCAGAGGGAGTGCTGCAGAAGAAACTTTCTCGGAGTTGCTGACACCCAAAAAAAAAAAGTTCAGCAGCTTTTGGCTTGATTTACCAATTTATATGGTGAGTCAAACTCTCATTTTATCATTATGCTTTACCTTAATGAAGTTCATAGCATCTGACTGCTCTCAGCACCTTTTAGTGTGGTCTTCTACATGAATATTATTTGTCAAGACTGAAGCGAAATGGTTGAAGCTATGGGTATCATGACAGCTTATCAAAGATGTTGACTGACTACAAGGCTGACAATCCTACTTTAGATACTTGTGCTAGCAATATGTCATCAGAGAAAATTGGTGTGTTTGAGGCTAGAATGAGGTGTCTTTTGTTAGAGCAATTGACTTAGTTTCACATGAGGGGAGGTATTTTAACCTTCCTCCCTCAACTCTGTATATGGGACTCTTATAGTCGAGAAAGACTGCTCTTTCGTATATTCAGTGTTCTTCTACCTCTGCCCCCCTTTTCAAAAGGGGAGCTCAATGCTTTCAATGTTGCAGAGTCCTTTCCCATTACACATTCCACTTGCCTTGCAGTCATAATTACAGATAGTTACCTAGTGTGGAATTGCCAATGCCTCAATGTTCTGTGTAATTGTCATCCATGGCTACTCATCAAGAGGTGCCCTGACATAAAGCTACATCAGGATGTCATCTGATATGAGGGCAAGCTATAGGATACATTTATCATGTTACTGAAACGAGGAGCAGGCTAGTCAGGACTCCCAGCTAAAGGCAACGATGGGGAGATGGAAGATACACGGGCATTATTTGAGACTTAATCATTTGTTTAAGGTATGGGTGATCATAATATTCTCTGGTTCTCTTTATGTTAACTGATAGGGATGTGCAAGAAGGACTATGGTAAAATCTGTTGTTCATAGTTTTTATCATTACCAGTAACTGCAGCATAAACCTACCTCCATAATCTTATCAGATCACTTAATAGTTATAGGCGTACCATAGCCTAAAATAATTCAAGTGAGCAGTTTATGCTGTCACTTGGCTAGCAATGAGGTCTTTTTGTATCTACATTTTAATATAGGTGGTAGAGTTGTGTCGAGAGTGGTAGCAAATGAGTCTTAGGATTGAGAGAAGTATGATAGGTTAAAAAAAATGAGATTTGAATTCTTTTGAGCTGTGGGATTTTACAATATTACAGCCGCCATTGTACTGATTATTAACCCTTTATCAAAATGTGTTTGTTGTTGTGTTGTATTACTTTGGAAATATTCAAGTTCTGTTAATAGACTAACAGTGGACTTTCCCATTTGCAGAATATATTGAATGACCAGCAGAGGGGGTGCTGCAGAAGAAACTTTCTCGGAGTTGCTGACACCCAAAAAAAAAAAGTTCAGCAGCTTTTGGCTTGATTTACCAATTTATATGGTGAGTCAAACTCTCATTTTATCATTATGCTTTACCTTAATGAAGTTCATAGCATCTGACTGCTCTCAGCACCTTTTAGTGTGGTCTTCTACATGAATATTATTTGTCAAGACTGAAGCGAAATGGTTGAAGCTATGGGTATCATGACAGCTTATCAAAGATGTTGACTGACTACAAGGCTGACAATCCTACTTTAGATACTTGTGCTAGCAATATGTCATCAGAGAAAATTGGTGTGTTTGAGGCTAGAATGAGGTGTCTTTTGTTAGAGCAATTGACTTAGTTTCACATGAGTGGAGGTATTTTAACCTTCCTCCCTCAACTCTGTATATGGGACTCTTATAGTTGAGAAAGACTGCTCTTTCGTATATTCAGTGTTCTTCTACCTCTGCCCCCCTTTTCAAAAGGGGAGCTCAATGCTTTCAATGTTGCAGAGTCCTTTCCCATTACACATTCCACTTGCCTTGCAGTCATAATTACAGATAGTTACCTAGTGTGGAATTGCCAATGCCTCAATGTTCTGTGTAATTGTCATCCATGGCTACTCATCAAGAGGTGCCCTGACATAAAGCTACATCAGGATGTCATCTGATATGAGGGCAAGCTATAGGATACATTTATCATGTTACTGAAACGAGGAGCAGGCTAGTCAGGACTCCCAGCTGAAGGCAACGATGGGGAGATGGAAGATACACGGGCATTATTTGAGACTTAATCATTTGTTTAAGGTATGGGTGATCATAATATTCTCTGGTTCTCTTTATGTTAACTGATAGGGATGTGCAAGAAGGACTATGGTAGAATCTGTTGTTCATAGTTTTTATCATTACCAGTAACTGCAGCATAAACCTACCTCCATAATCTTATCAGATCACTTAATAGTTATAGGCGTACCATAGACTAAAATAATTCAAGTGAGCAGGTTATGCTGTCACTTGGCTAGCAATGAGGTCTTTTTGTATCTACATTTTAATATAGGTGGTAGAGTTGTGTCGAGAGTGGTAGCAAATGAGTCTTAGGATTGAGAGAAGTATGATAGGTAAAAAAAAATGAGATTTGAATTCTTTTGAGCTGTGGGATTTTACAATATTACAGCCGCCATTGTACTGATTATTAACCCTTTATCAAAATGTGTTTGTTGTTGTGTTGTATTACTTTGGAAATATTCAAGTTCTGTTAATAGACTAACAGTGGACTTTCCCATTTGCAGAATATAGTGAATGACCAGCAGAGGGAGTGCTGCAGAAGAAACTTTCTCGGAGTTGCTGACACCCAAAAAAAAAAGAGTTCAGCAGCTTTTGGCTTGATTTACCAATTTATATGGTGAGTCAAACTCTCATTTTATCATTATGCTTTACCTTAATGAAGTTCATAGCATCTGACTGCTCTCAGCACCTTTTAGTGTGGTCTTCTGCATGAATATTATTTGTCAAGACTGAAGCGAAATGGTTGAAGCTATGGGTATCATGACAGCTTATCAAAGATGTTGACTGACTACAAGGCTGACAATCCTACTTTAGATACTTGTGCTAGCAATATGTTATCAGAGGAAATTGGTGTTTGAGGCTAGTATGAGGTGTCTTTTGTTGGAGCAATTGACTTAGTTTCACATGAGGGGAGGTATTTTAACCTTCCTCCCTCAACTCTGTATATGGGACTCTTATAGTCGAGAAAGACTGCTCTTTAGTATATTCAGTGTTCTTGTACCTCTGCCCCCCTTTTCAAAAGGGGAGCTCAATGCTTTCAATGTTGCAGAGTCCTTTCCCATTACACATTCCACTTGCCTTGCAGTCATAATTACTGATAGGTACCTAGTGCGGAATTGCCAATGCCACATTGTTCTGTGTAATTGTCATCCATGGCTACTCATCAAGAGGTGCCCTGACAACATAAAGCTACATCAGGATGTCATATGACATGAGGGCAAGCTATAGGATACATTTATCATTTTACTGAAATGAGGAGCAGGCTAGTCAGGACTCCCAGCTGAAGGCAACGATGGGGAGATGGAAGATACTCGGGCATTATTTGTGACTTAATCATTTGTTTAAGGTATGGGTGATCATAATATTCTCAGGTTCTCTTTATGTTAACTGATAGGGATTTGCAAGAAGGACTATGGTAGAATCTGTTGTTCATAGTTTTTATCAGTACCAGTAACTGCAGCATAAACCTACCTCCATAAACTTATCAGATCACTTAATAGTTATAGGCGTACCATAGCCTAAAATAATTCAAGTGAGCAGGTTATGCTTTCACTTGGCTAGCAATGAGGTCTTTTTGTATCTACATTTTAATATAGGTGGTAGAGTTGTGTCGAGTGGTTGCAAATGAGTCTTAGGATTGAGAGAAGTATGATAGGTTAAAAAAAATTGAGATTTGAATTCTTTTTGAGCTGTGGGATTTTACAATATTACAGCCGCCATTGTACTGATTATTAACCCTTTATCAAAATGTGTTTGTTGTTGTGTTGTATTACTTTGGAAATATTCAAGTTCTGTTAATAGACTAACAGTGGACTTTCCCATTTGCAGAATATATTGAATGACCAGCAGAGGGAGTGCTGCAGAAGAAACTTTCTCGGAGTTGCTGACACCCAAAAAAAAAAAGTTCAGCAGCTTTTGGCTTGATTTACCAATTTATATGGTGAGTCAAACTCTCATTTTATCATTATGCTTTACCTTAATGAAGTTCATAGCATCTGACTGCTCTCAGCACCTTTTAGTGTGGTCTTCTACATGAATATTATTTGTCAAGACTGAAGCGAAATGGTTGAAGCTATGGGTATCATGACAGCTTATCAAAGATGTTGACTGACTACAAGGCTGACAATCCTACTTTAGATACTTGTGCTAGCAATATGTCATCAGAGAAAATTGGTGTGTTTGAGGCTAGAATGAGGTGTCTTTTGTTAGAGCAATTGACTTAGTTTCACATGAGGGGAGGTATTTTAACCTTCCTCCCTCAACTCTGTATATGGGACTCTTATAGTCGAGAAAGACTGCTCTTTCGTATATTCAGTGTTCTTCTACCTCTGCCCCCCTTTTCAAAAGGGGAGCTCAATGCTTTCAATGTTGCAGAGTCCTTTCCCATTACACATTCCACTTGCCTTGCAGTCATAATTACAGATAGTTACCTAGTGTGGAATTGCCAATGCCTCAATGTTCTGTGTAATTGTCATCCATGGCTACTCATCAAGAGGTGCCCTGACATAAAGCTACATCAGGATGTCATCTGATATGAGGGCAAGCTATAGGATACATTTATCATGTTACTGAAACGAGGAGCAGGCTAGTCAGGACTCCCAGCTAAAGGCAACGATGGGGAGATGGAAGATACACGGGCATTATTTGAGACTTAATCATTTGTTTAAGGTATGGGTGATCATAATATTCTCTGGTTCTCTTTATGTTAACTGATAGGGATGTGCAAGAAGGACTATGGTAAAATCTGTTGTTCATAGTTTTTATCATTACCAGTAACTGCAGCATAAACCTACCTCCATAATCTTATCAGATCACTTAATAGTTATAGGCGTACCATAGCCTAAAATAATTCAAGTGAGCAGTTTATGCTGTCACTTGGCTAGCAATGAGGTCTTTTTGTATCTACATTTTAATATAGGTGGTAGAGTTGTGTCGAGAGTGGTAGCAAATGAGTCTTAGGATTGAGAGAAGTATGATAGGTTAAAAAAAATGAGATTTGAATTCTTTTGAGCTGTGGGATTTTACAATATTACAGCCGCCATTGTACTGATTATTAACCCTTTATCAAAATGTGTTTGTTGTTGTGTTGTATTACTTTGGAAATATTCAAGTTCTGTTAATAGACTAACAGTGGACTTTCCCATTTGCAGAATATATTGAATGACCAGCAGAGGGAGTGCTGCAGAAGAAACTTTCTCGGAGTTGCTGACACCCAAAAAAAAAAAGTTCAGCAGCTTTTGGCTTGATTTACCAATTTATATGGTGAGTCAAACTCTCATTTTATCATTATGCTTTACCTTAATGAAGTTCATAGCATCTGACTGCTCTCAGCACCTTTTAGTGTGGTCTTCTACATGAATATTATTTGTCAAGACTGAAGCGAAATGGTTGAAGCTATGGGTATCATGACAGCTTATCAAAGATGTTGACTGACTACAAGGCTGACAATCCTACTTTAGATACTTGTGCTAGCAATATGTCATCAGAGAAAATTGGTGTGTTTGAGGCTAGAATGAGGTGTCTTTTGTTAGAGCAATTGACTTAGTTTCACATGAGTGGAGGTATTTTAACCTTCCTCCCTCAACTCTGTATATGGGACTCTTATAGTTGAGAAAGACTGCTCTTTCGTATATTCAGTGTTCTTCTACCTCTGCCCCCCTTTTCAAAAGGGGAGCTCAATGCTTTCAATGTTGCAGAGTCCTTTCCCATTACACATTCCACTTGCCTTGCAGTCATAATTACAGATAGTTACCTAGTGTGGAATTGCCAATGCCTCAATGTTCTGTGTAATTGTCATCCATGGCTACTCATCAAGAGGTGCCCTGACATAAAGCTACATCAGGATGTCATCTGATATGAGGGCAAGCTATAGGATACATTTATCATGTTACTGAAACGAGGAGCAGGCTAGTCAGGACTCCCAGCTGAAGGCAACGATGGGGAGATGGAAGATACACGGGCATTATTTGAGACTTAATCATTTGTTTAAGGTATGGGTGATCATAATATTCTCTGGTTCTCTTTATGTTAACTGATAGGGATGTGCAAGAAGGACTATGGTAGAATCTGTTGTTCATAGTTTTTATCATTACCAGTAACTGCAGCATAAACCTACCTCCATAATCTTATCAGATCACTTAATAGTTATAGGCGTACCATAGACTAAAATAATTCAAGTGAGCAGGTTATGCTGTCACTTGGCTAGCAATGAGGTCTTTTTGTATCTACATTTTAATATAGGTGGTAGAGTTGTGTCGAGAGTGGTAGCAAATGAGTCTTAGGATTGAGAGAAGTATGATAGGTAAAAAAAAATGAGATTTGAATTCTTTTGAGCTGTGGGATTTTACAATATTACAGCCGCCATTGTACTGATTATTAACCCTTTATCAAAATGTGTTTGTTGTTGTGTTGTATTACTTTGGAAATATTCAAGTTCTGTTAATAGACTAACAGTGGACTTTCCCATTTGCAGAATATAGTGAATGACCAGCAGAGGGAGTGCTGCAGAAGAAACTTTCTCGGAGTTGCTGACACCCAAAAAAAAAAGAGTTCAGCAGCTTTTGGCTTGATTTACCAATTTATATGGTGAGTCAAACTCTCATTTTATCATTATGCTTTACCTTAATGAAGTTCATAGCATCTGACTGCTCTCAGCACCTTTTAGTGTGGTCTTCTGCATGAATATTATTTGTCAAGACTGAAGCGAAATGGTTGAAGCTATGGGTATCATGACAGCTTATCAAAGATGTTGACTGACTACAAGGCTGACAATCCTACTTTAGATACTTGTGCTAGCAATATGTTATCAGAGGAAATTGGTGTTTGAGGCTAGTATGAGGTGTCTTTTGTTGGAGCAATTGACTTAGTTTCACATGAGGGGAGGTATTTTAACCTTCCTCCCTCAACTCTGTATATGGGACTCTTATAGTCGAGGAAGACTGCTCTTTAGTATATTCAGTGTTCTTGTACCTCTGCCCCCCTTTTCAAAAGGGGAGCTCAATGCTTTCAATGTTGCAGAGTCCTTTCCCATTACACATTCCACTTGCCTTGCCGTCATAATTACTGATAGGTACCTAGTGCGGAATTGCCAATGCCACATTGTTCTGTGTAATTGTCATCCATGGCTACTCATCAAGAGGTGCCCTGACAACATAAAGCTACATCAGGATGTCATATGACATGAGGGCAAGCTATAGGATACATTTATCATTTTACTGAAATGAGGAGCAGGCTAGTCAGGACTCCCAGCTGAAGGCAACGATGGGGAGATGGAAGATACTCGGGCATTATTTGTGACTTAATCATTTGTTTAAGGTATGGGTGATCATAATATTCTCAGGTTCTCTTTATGTTAACTGATAGGGATTTGCAAGAAGGACTATGGTAGAATCTGTTGTTCATAGTTTTTATCAGTACCAGTAACTGCAGCATAAACCTACCTCCATAAACTTATCAGATCACTTAATAGTTATAGGCGTACCATAGCCTAAAATAATTCAAGTGAGCAGGTTATGCTTTCACTTGGCTAGCAATGAGGTCTTTTTGTATCTACATTTTAATATAGGTGGTAGAGTTGTGTCGAGTGGTTACAAATGAGTCTTAGGATTGAGAGAAGTATGATAGGTTAAAAAAAATTGAGATTTGAATTCTTTTTGAGCTGTGGGATTTTACAATATTACAGCCGCCATTGTACTGATTATTAACCCTTTATCAAAATGTGTTTGTTGTTGTGTTGTATTACTTTGGAAATATTCAAGTTCTGTTAATAGACTAACAGTGGACTTTCCCATTTGCAGAATATATTGAATGACCAGCAGAGGGAGTGCTGCAGAAGAAACTTTCTCGGAGTTGCTGACACCCAAAAAAAAAAAGTTCAGCAGCTTTTGGCTTGATTTACCAATTTATATGGTGAGTCAAACTCTCATTTTATCATTATGCTTTACCTTAATGAAGTTCATAGCATCTGACTGCTCTCAGCACCTTTTAGTTTGGTCTTCTACATGAATATTATTTGTCAAGACTGAAGCGAAATGGTTGAAGCTATGGGTATCATGACAGCTTATCAAAGATGTTGACTGACTACAAGGCTGACAATCCTACTTTAGATACTTGTGCTAGCAATATGTCATCAGAGAAAATTGGTGTGTTTGAGGCTAGAATGAGGTGTCTTTTGTTAGAGCAATTGACTTAGTTTCACATGAGGGGAGGTATTTTAACCTTCCTCCCTCAACTCTGTATATGGGACTCTTATAGTCGAGAAAGACTGCTCTTTCGTATATTCAGTGTTCTTCTACCTCTGCCCCCCTTTTCAAAAGGGGAGCTCAATGCTTTCAATGTTGCAGAGTCCTTTCCCATTACACATTCCACTTGCCTTGCAGTCATAATTACAGATAGTTACCTAGTGTGGAATTGCCAATGCCTCAATGTTCTGTGTAATTGTCATCCATGGCTACTCATCAAGAGGTGCCCTGACATAAAGCTACATCAGGATGTCATCTGATATGAGGGCAAGCTATAGGATACATTTATCATGTTACTGAAACGAGGAGCAGGCTAGTCAGGACTCCCAGCTGAAGGCAACGATGGGGAGATGGAAGATACACGGGCATTATTTGAGACTTAATCATTTGTTTAAGGTATGGGTGATCATAATATTCTCTGGTTCTCTTTATGTTAACTGATAGGGATGTGCAAGAAGGACTATGGTAAAATCTGTTGTTCATAGTTTTTATCATTACCAGTAACTGCAGCATAAACCTACCTCCATAATCTTATCAGATCACTTAATAGTTATAGGCGTACCATAGCCTAAAATAATTCAAGTGAGCAGTTTATGCTGTCACTTGGCTAGCAATGAGGTCTTTTTGTATCTACATTTTAATATAGGTGGTAGAGTTGTGTCGAGAGTGGTAGCAAATGAGTCTTAGGATTGAGAGAAGTATGATAGGTTAAAAAAAATGAGATTTGAATTCTTTTGAGCTGTGGGATTTTACAATATTACAGCCGCCATTGTACTGATTATTAACCCTTTATCAAAATGTGTTTGTTGTTGTGTTGTATTACTTTGGAAATATTCAAGTTCTGTTAATAGACTAACAGTGGACTTTCCCATTTGCAGAATATAGTGAATGACCAGCAGAGGGAGTGCTGCAGAAGAAACTTTCTCGGAGTTGCTGACACCCAAAAAAAAAAAAGTTCAGCAGCTTTTGGCTTGATTTACCAATTTATATGGTGAGTCAAACTCTCATTTTATCATTATGCTTTACCTTAATGAAGTTCATAGCATCTGACTGCTCTCAGCACCTTTTAGTGTGGTCTTCTGCATGAATATTATTTGTCAAGACTGAAGCGAAATGGTTGAAGCTATGGGTATCATGACAGCTTATCAAAGATGTTGACTGACTACAAGGCTGACAATCCTACTTTAGATACTTGTGCTAGCAATATGTTATCAGAGGAAATTGGTGTTTGAGGCTAGAATGAGGTGTCTTTTGTTGGAGCAATTGACTTAGTTTCACATGAGGGGAGGTATTTTAACCTTCCTCCCTCAACTCTGTATATGGGACTCTTATAGTCGAGAAAGACTGCTCTTTAGTATATTCAGTGTTCTTGTACCTCTGCCCCCCTTTTCAAAAGGGGAGCTCAATGCTTTCAATGTTGCAGAGTCCTTTCCCATTACACATTCCACTTGCCTTGCAGTCATAATTACTGATAGGTACCTAGTGCGGAATTGCCAATGCCACATTGTTCTGTGTAATTGTCATCCATGGCTACTCATCAAGAGGTGCCCTGACAACATAAAGCTACATCAGGATGTCATATGACATGAGGGCAAGCTATAGGATACATTTATCATTTTACTGAAATGAGGAGCAGGCTAGTCAGGACTCCCAGCTGAAGGCAACGATGGGGAGATGGAAGATACTCGGGCATTATTTGTGACTTAATCATTTGTTTAAGGTATGGGTGATCATAATATTCTCAGGTTCTCTTTATGTTAACTGATAGGGATTTGCAAGAAGGACTATGGTAGAATCTGTTGTTCATAGTTTTTATCAGTACCAGTAACTGCAGCATAAACCTACCTCCATAAACTTATCAGATCACTTAATAGTTATAGGCGTACCATAGCCTAAAATAATTCAAGTGAGCAGGTTATGCTTTCACTTGGCTAGCAATGAGGTCTTTTTGTATCTACATTTTAATATAGGTGGTAGAGTTGTGTCGAGTGGTTGCAAATGAGTCTTAGGATTGAGAGAAGTATGATAGGTTAAAAAAAATTGAGATTTGAATTCTTTTTGAGCTGTGGGATTTTACAATATTACAGCCGCCATTGTACTGATTATTAACCCTTTATCAAAATGTGTTTGTTGTTGTGTTGTATTACTTTGGAAATATTCAAGTTCTGTTAATAGACTAACAGTGGACTTTCCCATTTGCAGAATATATTGAATGACCAGCAGAGGGAGTGCTGCAGAAGAAACTTTCTCGGAGTTGCTGACACCCAAAAAAAAAAAGTTCAGCAGCTTTTGGCTTGATTTACCAATTTATATGGTGAGTCAAACTCTCATTTTATCATTATGCTTTACCTTAATGAAGTTCATAGCATCTGACTGCTCTCAGCACCTTTTAGTTTGGTCTTCTACATGAATATTATTTGTCAAGACTGAAGCGAAATGGTTGAAGCTATGGGTATCATGACAGCTTATCAAAGATGTTGACTGACTACAAGGCTGACAATCCTACTTTAGATACTTGTGCTAGCAATATGTCATCAGAGAAAATTGGTGTGTTTGAGGCTAGAATGAGGTGTCTTTTGTTAGAGCAATTGACTTAGTTTCACATGAGGGGAGGTATTTTAACCTTCCTCCCTCAACTCTGTATATGGGACTCTTATAGTCGAGAAAGACTGCTCTTTCGTATATTCAGTGTTCTTCTACCTCTGCCCCCCTTTTCAAAAGGGGAGCTCAATGCTTTCAATGTTGCAGAGTCCTTTCCCATTACACATTCCACTTGCCTTGCAGTCATAATTACAGATAGTTACCTAGTGTGGAATTGCCAATGCCTCAATGTTCTGTGTAATTGTCATCCATGGCTACTCATCAAGAGGTGCCCTGACATAAAGCTACATCAGGATGTCATCTGATATGAGGGCAAGCTATAGGATACATTTATCATGTTACTGAAACGAGGAGCAGGCTAGTCAGGACTCCCAGCTGAAGGCAACGATGGGGAGATGGAAGATACACGGGCATTATTTGAGACTTAATCATTTGTTTAAGGTATGGGTGATCATAATATTCTCTGGTTCTCTTTATGTTAACTGATAGGGATGTGCAAGAAGGACTATGGTAAAATCTGTTGTTCATAGTTTTTATCATTACCAGTAACTGCAGCATAAACCTACCTCCATAATCTTATCAGATCACTTAATAGTTATAGGCGTACCATAGCCTAAAATAATTCAAGTGAGCAGTTTATGCTGTCACTTGGCTAGCAATGAGGTCTTTTTGTATCTACATTTTAATATAGGTGGTAGAGTTGTGTCGAGAGTGGTAGCAAATGAGTCTTAGGATTGAGAGAAGTATGATAGGTTAAAAAAAATGAGATTTGAATTCTTTTGAGCTGTGGGATTTTACAATATTACAGCCGCCATTGTACTGATTATTAACCCTTTATCAAAATGTGTTTGTTGTTGTGTTGTATTACTTTGGAAATATTCAAGTTCTGTTAATAGACTAACAGTGGACTTTCCCATTTGCAGAATATAGTGAATGACCAGCAGAGGGAGTGCTGCAGAAGAAACTTTCTCGGAGTTGCTGACACCCAAAAAAAAAAAAGTTCAGCAGCTTTTGGCTTGATTTACCAATTTATATGGTGAGTCAAACTCTCATTTTATCATTATGCTTTACCTTAATGAAGTTCATAGCATCTGACTGCTCTCAGCACCTTTTAGTGTGGTCTTCTGCATGAATATTATTTGTCAAGACTGAAGCGAAATGGTTGAAGCTATGGGTATCATGACAGCTTATCAAAGATGTTGACTGACTACAAGGCTGACAATCCTACTTTAGATACTTGCGCTAGCAATATGTTATCAGAGGAAATTGGTGTTTGAGGCTAGAATGAGGTGTCTTTTGTTGGAGCAATTGACTTAGTTTCACATGAGGGGAGGTATTTTAACCTTCCTCCCTCAACTCTGTATATGGGACTCTTATAGTCGAGAAAGACTGCTCTTTAGTATATTCAGTGTTCTTGTACCTCTGCCCCCCTTTTCAAAAGGGGAGCTCAATGCCTTCAATGTTGCAGAGTCCTTTCCCATTACACATTCCACTTGCCTTGCAGTCATAATTACAGATAGTTACCTAGTGTGGAATTGCCAATGCCTCAATGTTCTGTGTAATTGTCATCCATGGCTACTCATCAAGAGGTGCCCTGACATCATAAAGCTACAGCAGGATGTCATCTGACATGAGGGCAAGCTATAGGATACATTTATCATGTTACTGAAATGAGGAGCAGGCTAGTCAGGACTCCCAGCTGAAGGCAACGATGGGGAGATGGAAGATACACGGGCATTATTTGAGACTTATTCATTTGTTTAAGGTATGGGTGATCATAATATTCTCTGGTTCTCTTTATGTTAACTGATAGGGATGTGCAAGAAGGACTATGGTAGAATCTGTTGTTCATAGTTTTTATCATTACCAGTAACTGCAGCATAAACCTACCTCCATAATCTTATCAGATCACTTAATAGTTATAGGCGTACCATAGCCTAAAATAATTCAAGTGAGCAGGTTATGCTGTCACTTGGCTAGCAATGAGGTCTTTTTGTATCTACATTTTAATATAGGTGGTAGAGTTGTGTCGAGAGTGGTAGCAAATGAGTCTTAGGATTGAGAGAAGTATGATAGGTTAAAAAAAATGAGATTTGAATTCTTTTGAGCTGTGGGATTTTACAATATTACAGCCGCCATTGTACTGATTATTAACCCTTTATCAAAATGTGTTTGTTGTTGTGTTGTATTACTTTGGAAATATTCAAGTTCTGTTAATAGACTAACAGTGGACTTTCCCATTTGCAGAATATAGTGAATGACCAGCAGAGGGAGTGCTGCAGAAGAAACTTTCTCGGAGTTGCTGACACCCAAAAAAAAAAAAGTTCAGCAGCTTTTGGCTTGATTTACCAATTTATATGGTGAGTCAAACTCTCATTTTATCATTATGCTTTACCTTAATGAAGTTCATAGCATCTGACTGCTCTCAGCACCTTTTAGTGTGGTCTTCTGCATGAATATTATTTGTCAAGACTGAAGCGAAATGGTTGAAGCTATGGGTATCATGACAGCTTATCAAAGATGTTGACTGACTACAAGGCTGACAATCCTACTTTAGATACTTGTGCTAGCAATATGTTATCAGAGGAAATTGGTGTTTGAGGCTAGTATGAGGTGTCTTTTGTTGGAGCAATTGACTTAGTTTCACATGAGGGGAGGTATTTTAACCTTCCTCCCTCAACTCTGTATATGGGACTCTTATAGTCGAGAAAGACTGCTCTTTAGTATATTCAGTGTTCTTGTACCTCTGCCCCCCTTTTCAAAAGGGGAGCTCAATGCTTTCAATGTTGCAGAGTCCTTTCCCATTACACATTCCACTTGCCTTGCAGTCATAATTACTGATAGGTACCTAGTGCGGAATTGCCAATGCCACATTGTTCTGTGTAATTGTCATCCATGGCTACTCATCAAGAGGTGCCCTGACAACATAAAGCTACATCAGGATGTCATATGACATGAGGGCAAGCTATAGGATACATTTATCATTTTACTGAAATGAGGAGCAGGCTAGTCAGGACTCCCAGCTGAAGGCAACGATGGGGAGATGGAAGATACACGGGCATTATTTGAGACTTATTCATTTAAGGTATGGGTGATCATAATATTCTCAGGTTCTCTTTATGTTAACTGATAGGGATGTGCAAGAAGGACTATGGTAGAATCTGTTGTTCATAGTTTTTATCATTACCAGTAACTGCAGCATAAACCTACCTCCATAATCTTATCAGATCACTTAATAGTTATAGGCGTACCTTTGCCTAAAATAATTCAAGTGAGCAGGTTATGCTGTCACTTGGCTAGCAATGAGGTCTTTTTGTATCTACATTTTAATATAGGTGGTAGAGTTGTGTCGAGTGGTTGCAAATGAGTCTTAGGATTGAGAGAAGTATGATAGGTTAAAGAAAATGAGATTTGAATTCTTTTTGAGCTGTGGGATTTTCCAATATTACAGCCGCCATTGTACTGATTATTAACCCTTTATCAAAATGTGTTTGTTGTTGTGTTGTATTACTTTGGAAATATTCAAGTTCTGTTAATAGACTAACAGTGGACTCTCCCATTTGCAGAATATATTGAATGACCAGCAGAGGGAGTGCTGCAGAATAAACTTTTTCGGAGTTGCTGACACCCCAAAAAAAAAAGTTCAGCAGCTTTTGGCTTGATTTACCAATTTATATGGTGAGTCAAACTCTCATTTTATCATTATGCTTTACCTTAATGAAGTTCATAGCATCTGACTGCTCTCAGCACCTTTTAGTGTGGTCTTCTGCATGAATATTATTTGTCAAGACTGAAGCGAAATGGTTGAAGCTATGGGTATCATGACAGCTTATCAAAGATGTTGACTGACTACAAGGCTGACAATCCTACTTTAGATACTTGTGCTAGCAATATGTTATCAGAGGAAATTGGTGTTTGAGGCTAGAATGAGGTGTCTTTTGTTGGAGCAATTGACTTAGTTTCACATGAGGGGAGGTATTTTAACCTTCCTCCCTCAACTCTGTATATGGGACTCTTATAGTCGAGAAAGACTGCTCTTTCGTATATTCAGTGTTCTTCTACCTCTGCCCCCCTTTTCAAAAGGGGAGCTCAATGCTTTCAATGTTGCAGAGTCCTTTCCCATTACACATTCCACTTGCCTTGCAGTCATAATTACAGATAGTTACCTAGTGTGGAATTGCCAATGCCTCAATGTTCTGTGTAATTGTCATCCATGGCTACTCATCAAGAGGTGCCCTGACATAAAGCTACATCAGGATGTCATCTGATATGAGGGCAAGCTATAGGATACATTTATCATTTTACTGAAATGAGGAGCAGGCTAGTCAGGACTCCCAGCTGAAGGCAACGATGGGGAGATGGAAGATACTCGGGCATTATTTGTGACTTAATCATTTGTTTAAGGTATGGGTGATCATAATATTCTCAGGTTCTCTTTATGTTAACTGATAGGGATTTGCAAGAAGGACTATGGTAGAATCTGTTGTTCATAGTTTTTATCAGTACCAGTAACTGCAGCATAAACCTACCTCCATAAACTTATCAGATCACTTAATAGTTATAGGCGTACCATAGCCTAAAATAATTCAAGTGAGCAGGTTATGCTGTCACTTGGCTAGCAATGAGGTCTTTTTGTATCTACATTTTAATATAGGTGGTAGAGTTGTGTCGAGTGGTTGCAAATGAGTCTTAGGATTGAGAGAAGTATGATAGGTTAAAAAAAATTGAGATTTGAATTCTTTTTGAGCTGTGGGATTTTACAATATTACAGCCGCCATTGTACTGATTATTAACCCTTTATCAAAATGTGTTTGTTGTTGTGTTGTATTACTTTGGAAATATTCAAGTTCTGTTAATAGACTAACAGTGGACTTTCCCAATTGCAGAATATATTGAATGACCAGCAGAGGGAGTGCTGCAGAAGAAACTTTCTCGGAGTTGCTGACACCCAAAAAAAAAAAAGTTCAGCAGCTTTTGGCTTGATTTACCAATTTATATGGTGAGTCAAACTCTCATTTTATCATTATGCTTTACCTTAATGAAGTTCATAGCATCTGACTGCTCTCAGCACCTTTTAGCTTGGTCTTCTGCATGAATATTATTTGTCAAGACTGAAGCGAAATGGTTGAAGCTACGGGTATTATGACAGCTTATCAAAGATGTTGACTGACTACAAGGCTGACAATCCTACTTTAGATACTTGTGCTAGCAATTTGTCATCAGAGGAAATTGGTGTGTTTGAGGCTAGAATGAGGTGTCTTTTGTTAGAGCAATTGACTTAGTTTCACATGAGGGGAGGTATTTTAACCTTCCTCCCTCAACTCTGTACATGGGACTCTTATAGTCAAGAAAGACTGCTCTTTAGTATATTCAGTGTTCTTGTACCTCTGCCCCCCTTTTCAAAAGGGGAGCTCAATGCCTTCAATGTTGCAGAGTCCTTTCCCATTACACATTCCACTTGCCTTGCAGTCATAATTACAGATAGTTACCTAGTGTGGAATTGCCAATGCCTCAATGTTCTGTGTAATTGTCATCCATGGCTACTCATCAAGAGGTGCCCTGACATCATAAAGCTACAGCAGGATGTCATCTGACATGAGGGCAAGCTATAGGATACATTTATCATGTTACTGAAATGAGGAGCAGGCTAGTCAGGACTCCCAGCTGAAGGCAACGATGGGGAGATGGAAGATACACGGGCATTATTTGAGACTTATTCATTTAAGGTATGGGTGATCATAATATTCTCAGGTTCTCTTTATGTTAACTGATAGGGATGTGCAAGAAGGACTATGGTAGAATCTGTTGTTCATAGTTTTTATCATTACCAGTAACTGCAGCATAAACCTACCTCCATAATCTTATCAGATCACTTAATAGTTATAGGCGTACCATAGCCTAAAATAATTCAAGTGAGCAGGTTATGCTGTCACTTGGCTAGCAATGAGGTCTTTTTGTATCTACATTTTAATATAGGTGGTAGAGTTGTGTCGAGTGGTTGCAAATGAGTCTTAGGATTGAGAGAAGTATGATAGGTTAAAGAAAATGAGATTTGAATTCTTTTTGAGCTGTGGGATTTTCCAATATTACAGCCGCCATTGTACTGATTATTAACCCTTTATCAAAATGTGTTTGTTGTTGTGTTGTATTACTTTGGAAATATTCAAGTTCTGTTAATAGACTAACAGTGGACTCTCCCATTTGCAGAATATATTGAATGACCAGCAGAGGGAGTGCTGCAGAATAAACTTGTTCGGAGTTGCTGACACCCCAAAAAAAAAAGTTCAGCAGCTTTTGGCTTGATTTACCAATTTATATGGTGAGTCAAACTCTCATTTTATCATTATGCTTTACCTTAATGAAGTTCATAGCATCTGACTGCTCTCAGCACCTTTTAGTGTGGTCTTCTGCATGAATATTATTTGTCAAGACTGAAGCGAAATGGTTGAAGCTATGGGTATCATGACAGCTTATCAAAGATGTTGACTGACTACAAGGCTGACAATCCTACTTTAGATACTTGTGCTAGCAATATGTCATCAGAGAAAATTGGTGTGTTTGAGGCTAGAATGAGGTGTCTTTTGTTAGAGCAATTGACTTAGTTTCACATGAGGGGAGGTATTTTAACCTTCCTCCCTCAACTCTGTATATGGGACTCTTATAGTCGAGAAAGACTGCTCTTTCGTATATTCAGTGTTCTTCTACCTCTGCCCCCCTTTTCAAAAGGGGAGCTCAATGCTTTCAATGTTGCAGAGTCCTTTCCCATTACACATTCCACTTGCCTTGCAGTCATAATTACAGATAGTTACCTAGTGTGGAATTGCCAATGCCTCAATGTTCTGTGTAATTGTCATCCATGGCTACTCATCAAGAGGTGCCCTGACATAAAGCTACATCAGGATGTCATCTGATATGAGGGCAAGCTATAGGATACATTTATCATGTTACTGAAACGAGGAGCAGGCTAGTCAGGACTCCCAGCTGAAGGCAACGATGGGGAGATGGAAGATACACGGGCATTATTTGAGACTTAATCATTTGTTTAAGCTATGGGTGATCATAATATTCTCTGGTTCTCTTTATGTTAACTGATAGGGATGTGCAAGAAGGACTATGGTAGAATCTGTTGTTCATAGTTTTTATCATTACCAGTAACTGCAGCATAAACCTACCTCCATAATCTTATCAGATCACTTAATAGTTATAGGCGTACCATAGCCTAAAATAATTCAAGTGAGCAGGTTATGCTGTCACTTGGCTAGCAATGAGGTCTTTTTGTATCTACATTTTAATATAGGTGGTAGAGTTGTGTCGAGAGTGGTAGCAAATGAGTCTTAGGATTGAGAGAAGTATGATAGGTTAAAAAAAATGAGATTTGAATTCTTTTGAGCTGTGGGATTTTACAATATTACAGCCGCCATTGTACTGATTATCAACCCTTTATCAAAATGTGTTTGTTGTTGTGTTGTATTACTTTGGAAATATTCAAGTTCTGTTAATAGACTAACAGTGGACTTTCCCATTTGCAGAATATAGTGAATGACCAGCAGAGGGAGTGCTGCAGAAGAAACTTTCTCGGAGTTGCTGACACCCAAAAAAAAAAAAGTTCAGCAGCTTTTGGCTTGATTTACCAATTTATATGGTGAGTCAAACTCTCATTTTATCATTATGCTTTACCTTAATGAAGTTCATAGCATCTGACTGCTCTCAGCACCTTTTAGTGTGGTCTTCTGCATGAATATTATTTGTCAAGACTGAAGCGAAATGGTTGAAGCTATGGGTATCATGACAGCTTATCAAAGATGTTGACTGACTACAAGGCTGACAATCCTACTTTAGATACTTGTGCTAGCAATATGTTATCAGAGGAAATTGGTGTTTGAGGCTAGAATGAGGTGTCTTTTGTTGGAGCAATTGACTTAGTTTCACATGAGGGGAGGTATTTTAACCTTCCTCCCTCAACTCTGTATATGGGACTCTTATAGTCGAGAAAGACTGCTCTTTAGTATATTCAGTGTTCTTGTACCTCTGCCCCCCTTTTCAAAAGGGGAGCTCAATGCTTTCAATGTTGCAGAGTCCTTTCCCATTACACATTCCACTTGCCTTGCAGTCATAATTACAGATAGTTACCTAGTGCGGAATTGCCAATGCCACATTGTTCTGTGTAATTGTCATCCATGGCTACTCATCAAGAGGTGCCCTGGCATCATAAAGCTACAGCAGGATGTCATCTGACATGAGGGCAAGCTATAGGATACATTATCATGTTACTGAAATGAGGAGCAGGCTAGTCAGGACTCCCAGCTGAAGGCAACGATGGGGAGATGGAAGATACACGGGCATTATTTGAGACTTAATCATTTGTTTAAGGTATGGGTGATCATAATATTCTCTGGTTCTCTTTATGTTAACTGATAGGGATGTGCAAGAAGGACTATGGTAGAATCTGTTGTTCATAGTTTTTATCATTACCAGTAACTGCAGCATAAACCTACCTCCATAATCTTATCAGATCACTTAATAGTTATAGGCGTACCATAGCCTAAAATAATTCAAGTGAGCAGGTTATGCTGTCACTTGGCTAGCAATGAGGTCTTTTTGTATCTACATTTTAATATAGGTGGTAGAGTTGTGTCGAGAGTGGTAGCAAATGAGTCTTAGGATTGAGAGAAGTATGATAGGTTAAAAAAAATGAGATTTGAATTCTTTTGAGCTGTGGGATTTTACAATATTACAGCCGCCATTGTACTGATTATTAACCCTTTATCAAAATGTCTTTGTTGTTGTGTTGTATTACTTTGGAAATATTCAAGTTCTGTTAATAGACTAACAGTGGACTCTCCCATTTGCAGGATATATTGAATGACCAGCAGAGGGAGTGCTGCAGAATAAACTTTTTCGGAGTTGCTGACACCCCAAAAAAAAAAGTTCAGCAGCTTTTGGCTTGATTTACCAATTTATATGGTGAGTCAAACTCTCATTTTATCATTATGCTTTACCTTAATGAAGTTCATAGCATCTGACTGCTCTCAGCACCTTTTAGTGTGGTCTTCTGCATGAATATTATTTGTCAAGACTGAAGCGAAATGGTTGAAGCTATGGGTATCATGACAGCTTATCAAAGATGTTGACTGACTACAAGGCTGACAATCCTACTTTAGATACTTGTGCTAGCAATATGTTATCAGAGGAAATTGGTGTTTGAGGCTAGAATGAGGTGTCTTTTGTTGGAGCAATTGACTTAGTTTCACATGAGGGGAGGTATTTTAACCTTCCTCCCTCAACTCTGTATATGGGACTCTTATAGTCGAGAAAGACTGCTCTTTAGTATATTCAGTGTTCTTGTACCTCTGCCCCCCTTTTCAAAAGGGGAGCTCAATGCTTTCAATGTTGCAGAGTCCTTTCCCATTACACATTCCACTTGCCTTGCAGTCATAATTACTGATAGGTACCTAGTGCGGAATTGCCAATGCCACATTGTTCTGTGTAATTGTCATCCATGGCTACTCATCAAGAGGTGCCCTGACATAAAGCTACAGCAGGATGTCATCTGACATGAGGGCAAGCTATAGGATACATTTATCATGTTACTGAAATGAGGAGCAGGCTAGTCAGGACTCCCAGCTGAAGGCACCGATGGGGAGATGGAAGATACATGGGCATTATCTGTGACTTAATCATTTGTTTAAGGTATGGGTGATCATAATATTCTCAGGTCCTCTTTATGTTAACTGATAGGGATTTGCAAGAAGGACTATGGTAGAATCTGTTGTTCATAGTTTTTATCATTACCAGTAACTGCAGCATAAACCTACCTCCATAATCTTATCAGATCACTTAATAGTTATAGGCGTACCATAGCCTAAAATAATTCAAGTGAGCAGGTTATGCTGTCACTTGGCTAGCAATGAGGTCTTTTTGTATCTACATTCTAATATAGGTGGTAGAGTTGTGTCGAGAGTGGTAGCAAATGAGTCTTAGGATTGAGAGAATTATGATAGGTTAAAAAAAATGAGATTTGAATTCTTTTTGAGCTGTGGGATTTTACAATATTACAGCCGCCATTGTACTGATTATTAACCCTTTATCAAAATGTGTTTGTTGTTGTGTTGTATTACTTTGGAAATATTCAAGTTCTGTTAATAGACTAACAGTGGACTCTCCCATTTGCAGAATATATTGAATGACCAGCAGAGGGAGTGCTGCAGAAGAAACTTTCTCGGAGTTGCTGACACCCAAAAAAAAAAAAAGTTCAGCAGCTTTTGGCTTGATTTACCAATTTATATGGTGAGTCAAACTCTCATTTTATCATTATGCTTTACCTTAATGAAGTTCATAGCATCTGACTGCTCTCAGCACCTTTTAGTGTGGTCTTCTGCATGAATATTATTTGTCAAGACTGAAGCGAAATGGTTGAAGCTATGGGTATCATGACAGCTTATCAAAGATGTTGACTGACTACAAGGCTGACAATCCTACTTTAGATACTTGTGCTAGCAATATGTTATCAGAGGAAATTGGTGTTTGAGGCTAGAATGAGGTGTCTTTTGTTGGAGCAATTGACTTAGTTTCACATGAGGGGAGGTATTTTAACCTTCCTCCCTCAACTCTGTATATGGGACTCTTATAGTCGAGAAAGACTGCTCTTTAGTATATTCAGTGTTCTTGTACCTCTGCCCCCCTTTTCAAAAGGGGAGCTCAATGCTTTCAATGTTGCAGAGTCCTTTCCCATTACACATTCCACTTGCCTTGCAGTCATAATTACTGATAGGTACCTAGTGCGGAATTGCCAATGCCACATTGTTCTGTGTAATTGTCATCCATGGCTACTCATCAAGAGGTGCCCTGACAACATAAAGCTACATCAGGATGTCATATGACATGAGGGCAAGCTATAGGATACATTTATCATTTTACTGAAATGAGGAGCAGGCTAGTCAGGACTCCCAGCTGAAGGCAATGATGGGGAGATGGAAGATACTCGGGCATTATTTGTGACTTAATCATTTGTTTAAGGTATGGGTGATCATAATATTCTCAGGTTCTCTTTATGTTAACTGATAGGGATTTGCAAGAAGGACTATGGTAGAATCTGTTGTTCATAGTTTTTATCAGTACCAGTAACTGCAGCATAAACCTACCTCCATAAACTTATCAGATCACTTAATAGTTATAGGCGTACCATAGCCTAAAATAATTCAAGTGAGCAGGTTATGCTGTCACTTGGCTAGCAATGAGGTCTTTTTGTATCTACATTTTAATATAGGTGGTAGAGTTGTGTCGAGTGGTTGCAAATGAGTCTTAGGATTGAGAGAAGTATGATAGGTTAAATAAAATTGAGATTTGAATTCTTTTTGAGCTGTGGGATTTTACAATATTACAGCCGCCATTGTACTGATTATTAACCCTTTATCAAAATGTGTTTGTTGTTGTGTTGTATTACTTTGGAAATATTCAAGTTCTGTTAATAGACTAACAGTGGACTCTCCCATTTGCAGAATATATTGAATGACCAGCAGAGGGAGTGCTGCAGAAGAAACTTTCTCGGAGTTGCTGACACCCAAAAAAAAAAAAGTTCAGCAGCTTTTGGCTTGATTTACCAATTTATATGGTGAGTCAAACTCTCATTTTATCATTATGCTTTACCTTAATGAAGTTCATAGCATCTGACTGCTCTCAGCACCTTTTAGTGTGGTCTTCTGCATGAATATTATTTGTCAAGACTGAAGCGAAATGGTTGAAGCTATGGGTATCATGACAGCTTATCAAAGATGTTGACTGACTACAAGGCTGACAATCCTACTTTAGATACTTGTGCTAGCAATATGTTATCAGAGGAAATTGGTGTTTGAGGCTAGAATGAGGTGTCTTTTGTTGGAGCAATTGACTTAGTTTCACATGAGGGGAGGTATTTTAACCTTCCTCCCTCAACTCTGTATATGGGACTCTTATAGTCGAGAAAGACTGCTCTTTAGTATATTCAGTGTTCTTGTACCTCTGCCCCCCTTTTCAAAAGGGGAGCTCAATGCTTTCAATGTTGCAGAGTCCTTTCCCATTACACATTCCACTTGCCTTGCAGTCATAATTACTGATAGGTACCTAGTGCGGAATTGCCAATGCCACATTGTTCTGTGTAATTGTCATCCATGGCTACTCATCAAGAGGTGCCCTGACAACATAAAGCTACATCAGGATGTCATATGACATGAGGGCAAGCTATAGGATACATTTATCATTTTACTGAAATGAGGAGCAGGCTAGTCAGGACTCCCAGCTGAAGGCAATGATGGGGAGATGGAAGATACTCGGGCATTATTTGTGACTTAATCATTTGTTTAAGGTATGGGTGATCATAATATTCTCAGGTTCTCTTTATGTTAACTGATAGGGATTTGCAAGAAGGACTATGGTAGAATCTGTTGTTCATAGTTTTTATCAGTACCAGTAACTGCAGCATAAACCTACCTCCATAAACTTATCAGATCACTTAATAGTTATAGGCGTACCATAGCCTAAAATAATTCAAGTGAGCAGGTTATGCTGTCACTTGGCTAGCAATGAGGTCTTTTTGTATCTACATTTTAATATAGGTGGTAGAGTTGTGTCGAGTGGTTGCAAATGAGTCTTAGGATTGAGAGAAGTATGATAGGTTAAAAAAAATTGAGATTTGAATTCTTTTTGAGCTGTGGGATTTTACAATATTACAGCCGCCATTGTACTGATTATTAACCCTTTATCAAAATGTGTTTGTTGTTGTGTTGTATTACTTTGGAAATATTCAAGTTCTGTTAATAGACTAACAGTGGACTTTCCCATTTGCAGAATATATTGAATGACCAGCAGAGGGAGTGCTGCAGAAGAAACTTTCTCGGAGTTGCTGACACCCAAAAAAAAAAAAGTTCAGCAGCTTTTGGCTTGATTTACCAATTTATATGGTGAGTCAAACTCTCATTTTATCATTATGCTTTACCTTAATGAAGTTCATAGCATCTGACTGCTCTCAGCACCTTTTAGTGTGGTCTTCTGCATGAATATTATTTGTCAAGACTGAAGCGAAATGGTTGAAGCTATGGGTATCATGACAGCTTATCAAAGATGTTGACTGACTACAAGGCTGACAGTCCTACTTTAGATACTTGTGCTAGCAATATGTTATCAGAGGAAATTGGTGTGTTTGAGGCTAGAATGAGGTGTCTTTTGTTAGAGCAATTGACTTAGTTTCACATGAGGGGAGGTATTTTAACCTTCCTCCCTCAACTCTGTATATGGGACTCTTATAGTCGAGAAAGACTGCTCTTTAGTATATTCAGTGTTCTTGTACCTCTGCCCCCCTTTTCAAAAGGGGAGCTCAATGCTTTCAATGTTGCAGAGTCCTTTCCCATTACACATTCCACTTGCCTTGCAGTCATAATTACTGATAGGTACCTAGTGCGGAATTGCCAATGCCACATTGTTCTGTGTAATTGTCATCCATGGCTACTCATCAAGAGGTGCCCTGACAACATAAAGCTACATCAGGATGTCATATGACATGAGGGCAAGCTATAGGATACATTTATCATTTTACTGAAATGAGGAGCAGGCTAGTCAGGACTCCCAGCTGAAGGCAATGATGGGGAGATGGAAGATACTCGGGCATTATTTGTGACTTAATCATTTGTTTAAGGTATGGGTGATCATAATATTCTCAGGTTCTCTTTATGTTAACTGATAGGGATTTGCAAGAAGGACTATGGTAGAATCTGTTGTTCATAGTTTTTATCAGTACCAGTAACTGCAGCATAAACCTACCTCCATAAACTTATCAGATCACTTAATAGTTATAGGCGTACCATAGCCTAAAATAATTCAAGTGAGCAGGTTATGCTGTCACTTGGCTAGCAATGAGGTCTTTTTGTATCTACATTTTAATATAGGTGGTAGAGTTGTGTCGAGTGGTTGCAAATGAGTCTTAGGATTGAGAGAAGTATGATAGGTTAAATAAAATTGAGATTTGAATTCTTTTTGAGCTGTGGGATTTTACAATATTACAGCCGCCATTGTACTGATTATTAACCCTTTATCAAAATGTGTTTGTTGTTGTGTTGTATTACTTTGGAAATATTCAAGTTCTGTTAATAGACTAACAGTGGACTCTCCCATTTGCAGAATATATTGAATGACCAGCAGAGGGAGTGCTGCAGAATAAACTTGTTCGGAGTTGCTGACACCCCAAAAAAAAAAGTTCAGCAGCTTTTGGCTTGATTTACCAATTTATATGGTGAGTCAAACTCTCATTTTATCATTATGCTTTACCTTAATGAAGTTCATAGCATCTGACTGCTCTCAGCACCTTTTAGTGTGGTCTTCTGCATGAATATTATTTGTCAAGACTGAAGCGAAATGGTTGAAGCTATGGGTATCATGACAGCTTATCAAAGATGTTGACTGACTACAAGGCTGACAATCCTACTTTAGATACTTGTGCTAGCAATATGTTATCAGAGGAAATTGGTGTTTGAGGCTAGAATGAGGTGTCTTTTGTTGGAGCAATTGACTTAGTTTCACATGAGGGGAGGTATTTTAACCTTCCTCCCTCAACTCTGTATATGGGACTCTTATAGTCGAGAAAGACTGCTCTTTAGTATATTCAGTGTTCTTGTACCTCTGCCCCCCTTTTCAAAAGGGGAGCTCAATGCTTTCAATGTTGCAGAGTCCTTTCCCATTACACATTCCACTTGCCTTGCAGTCATAATTACTGATAGGTACCTAGTGCGGAATTGCCAATGCCACATTGTTCTGTGTAATTGTCATCCATGGCTACTCATCAAGAGGTGCCCTGACAACATAAAGCTACATCAGGATGTCATATGACATGAGGGCAAGCTATAGGATACATTTATCATTTTACTGAAATGAGGAGCAGGCTAGTCAGGACTCCCAGCTGAAGGCAATGATGGGGAGATGGAAGATACTCGGGCATTATTTGTGACTTAATCATTTGTTTAAGGTATGGGTGATCATAATATTCTCAGGTTCTCTTTATGTTAACTGATAGGGATTTGCAAGAAGGACTATGGTAGAATCTGTTGTTCATAGTTTTTATCAGTACCAGTAACTGCAGCATAAACCTACCTCCATAAACTTATCAGATCACTTAATAGTTATAGGCGTACCATAGCCTAAAATAATTCAAGTGAGCAGGTTATGCTGTCACTTGGCTAGCAATGAGGTCTTTTTGTATCTACATTTTAATATAGGTGGTAGAGTTGTGTCGAGTGGTTGCAAATGAGTCTTAGGATTGAGAGAAGTATGATAGGTTAAATAAAATTGAGATTTGAATTCTTTTTGAGCTGTGGGATTTTACAATATTACAGCCGCCATTGTACTGATTATTAACCCTTTATCAAAATGTGTTTGTTGTTGTGTTGTATTACTTTGGAAATATTCAAGTTCTGTTAATAGACTAACAGTGGACTCTCCCATTTGCAGAATATATTGAATGACCAGCAGAGGGAGTGCTGCAGAAGAAACTTTCTCGGAGTTGCTGACACCCAAAAAAAAAAAAGTTCAGCAGCTTTTGGCTTGATTTACCAATTTATATGGTGAGTCAAACTCTCATTTTATCATTATGCTTTACCTTAATGAAGTTCATAGCATCTGACTGCTCTCAGCACCTTTTAGTGTGGTCTTCTGCATGAATATTATTTGTCAAGACTGAAGCGAAATGGTTGAAGCTATGGGTATCATGACAGCTTATCAAAGATGTTGACTGACTACAAGGCTGACAATCCTACTTTAGATACTTGTGCTAGCAATATGTTATCAGAGGAAATTGGTGTGTTTGAGGCTAGAATGAGGTGTCTTTTGTTAGAGCAATTGACTTAGTTTCACATGAGGGGAGGTATTTTAACCTTCCTCCCTCAACTCTGTATATGGGACTCTTATAGTCGAGAAAGACTGCTCTTTAGTATATTCAGTGTTCTTGTACCTCTGCCCCCCTTTTCAAAAGGGGAGCTCAATGCTTTCAATGTTGCAGAGTCCTTTCCCATTACACATTCCACTTGCCTTGCAGTCATAATTACTGATAGGTACCTAGTGCGGAATTGCCAATGCCACATTGTTCTGTGTAATTGTCATCCATGGCTACTCATCAAGAGGTGCCCTGACAACATAAAGCTACATCAGGATGTCATATGACATGAGGGCAAGCTATAGGATACATTTATCATTTTACTGAAATGAGGAGCAGGCTAGTCAGGACTCCCAGCTGAAGGCAATGATGGGGAGATGGAAGATACTCGGGCATTATTTGTGACTTAATCATTTGTTTAAGGTATGGGTGATCATAATATTCTCAGGTTCTCTTTATGTTAACTGATAGGGATTTGCAAGAAGGACTATGGTAGAATCTGTTGTTCATAGTTTTTATCAGTACCAGTAACTGCAGCATAAACCTACCTCCATAAACTTATCAGATCACTTAATAGTTATAGGCGTACCATAGCCTAAAATAATTCAAGTGAGCAGGTTATGCTGTCACTTGGCTAGCAATGAGGTCTTTTTGTATCTACATTTTAATATAGGTGGTAGAGTTGTGTCGAGTGGTTGCAAATGAGTCTTAGGATTGAGAGAAGTATGATAGGTTAAATAAAATTGAGATTTGAATTCTTTTTGAGCTGTGGGATTTTACAATATTACAGCCGCCATTGTACTGATTATTAACCCTTTATCAAAATGTGTTTGTTGTTGTGTTGTATTACTTTGGAAATATTCAAGTTCTGTTAATAGACTAACAGTGGACTTTCCC
This sequence comes from Lissotriton vulgaris, assembly GCF_964263255.1. Lineage (NCBI taxonomy): Eukaryota > Metazoa > Chordata > Amphibia > Caudata > Salamandridae > Lissotriton > Lissotriton vulgaris. Next base: position 1,208,284,471 of record NC_141695.1, read on the forward strand.
ATTTGCAGAATATATTGAATGACCAGCAGAGGGAGTGCTGCAGAAGAAACTTTCTCGGAGTTGCTGACACCCAAAAAAAAAAAAGTTCAGCAGCTTTTGGCTTGATTTACCAATTTATATGGTGAGTCAAACTCTCATTTTATCATTATGCTTTACCTTAATGAAGTTCATAGCATCTGACTGCTCTCAGCACCTTTTAGTGTGGTCTTCTGCATGAATATTATTTGTCAAGACTAAAGCGAAATGGTTGAAGCTATGGATATCATGACAGCTTATCAAAGATGTTGACTGACTACAAGGCTGACAATCCTACTTTAGATACTTGTGCTAGCAATATGTTATCAGAGGAAATTGGTGTGTTTGAGGCTAGAATGAGGTGTCTTTTGTTAGAGCAATTGACTTAGTTTCACATGAGGGGAGGTATTTTAACCTTCCTCCCTCAACTCTGTATATGGGACTCTTATAGTCGAGAAAGACTGCTCTTTAGTATATTCAGTGTTCTTGTACCTCTGCCCCCCCTTTTCAAAAGGGGAGCTCAATGCTTTCAATGTTGCAGAGTCCTTTCCCATTACACATTCCACTTGCCTTGCAGTCATAATTACAGATAGTTACCTAGTGCGGAATTGCCAATGCCACATTGTTCTGTGTAATTGTCATCCATGGCTACTCATCAAGAGGTGCCCTGGCATCATAAAGCTACAGCAGGATGTCATCTGACATGAGGGCAAGCTATAGGATACATTTATCATGTTACTGAAATGAGGAGCAGGCTAGTCAGGACTCCCAGCTGAAGGCAACGATGGGGAGATGGAAGATACACGGGCATTATTTGAGACTTAATCATTTGTTTAAGGTATGGGTGATCATAATATTCTCTGGTTCTCTTTATGTTAACTGATAGGGATGTGCAAGAAGGACTATGGTAGAATCTGTTGTTCATAGTTTTTATCATTACCAGTAACTGCAGCATAAACCTACCTCCATAATCTTATCAGATCACTTAATAGTTATAGGCGTACCATAGCCTAAAATAATTCAAGTGAGCAGGTTATGCTGTCACTTGGCTAGCAATGAGGTCTTTTTGTATCTACATTCTAATATAGGTGGTAGAGTTGTGTCGAGAGTGGTAGCAAATGAGTTTTAGGATTGAGAGAATTATGATAGGTTAAAAAAAATGAGATTTGAATTCTTTTTGAGCTGTGGGATTTTACAATATTACAGCCGCCATTGTACTGATTATTAACCCTTTATCAAAATGTGTTTGTTGTTGTGTTGTATTACTTTGGAAATATTCAAGTTCTGTTAATAGACTAACAGTGGACTCTCCCATTTGCAGAATATATTGAATGACCAGCAGAGGGAGTGCTGCAGAAGAAACTTTTTCGGAGTTGCTGACACCCCAAAAAAAAAAGTTCAGCAGCTTTTGGCTTGATTTACCAATTTATATGGTGAGTCAAACTCTCATTTTATCATTATGCTTTACCTTAATGAAGTTCATAGCATCTGACTGCTCTCAGCACCTTTTAGCTTGGTCTTCTGCATGAATATTATTTGTCAAGACTGAAGCGAAATGGTTGAAGCTATGGGTATCATGACAGCTTATCAAAGATGTTGACTGACTACAAGGCTGACAATCCTACTTTAGATACTTGTGCTAGCAACATGTCATCAGAGGAAATTGGTGTGTTTGAGGCTAGAATGAATTGTCTTTTGTTAGAGCAATTGACTTAGTTTCACATGAGGGGAGGTATTTTAACCTTCCTCCCTCAACTCTGTATATGGGACTCTTATAGTCAAGAAAGACTGCTCTTTCGTATATTCAGTGTTCTTCTACCTCTACCCCCCTTTTCAAAAGGGGAGCTCAATGCTTTCAATGTTGCAGAGTCCTTTCCCATTACACATTCCACTTGCCTTGCAGTCATAATTACAGATAGTTACCTAGTGTGGAATTGCCAATGCCTCAATGTTCTGTGTAATTGTCATCCATGGCTACTCCTCAAGAGGTGCCCTGACATCATAAAGCTACATCAGGATGTCATCTGACATGAGGGCAAGCTATAGGATACATTTATCATGTTACTGAAATGAGGAGCAGGATAGTCAGGACTCCCAGCTGAAGGCAACGATGGGGAGATGGAAGATACATGGGCATTATTTGTGACTTAATCATTTGTTTAAGGTATGGGTGATCATAATATTCTCAGGTCCTCTTTATGTTAACTGATAGGGATTTGCAAGAAGGACTATGGTAGAATCTGTTGTTCATAGTTTTTATCATTACCAGTAACTGCAGCATAAACCTACCTCCATAAACTTATCAGATCACTTAATAGTTATAGGCGTACCATAGCCTAAAATAATTCAAGTGAGCAGGTTATGCTGTCACTTGGCTAGCAATGAGGTCTTTTTGTATCTACATTCTAATATAGGAGGTAGAGTTGTGTCGAGAGTGGTAGCAAATGAGTCTTAGGATTGAGAGAAGTATGATAGGTTAAAAAACAATGAGATTTGAATTTTTTTTGAGCTGTGGGATTTTACAATATTACAGCCGCCATAGTACTGATTATTAACCCTTTATCAAAATGTGTTTGTTGTTGTGTTGTATTACTTTGGAAATATTCAAGTTCTGTTAATAGACTAACAGTGGACTCTCCCATTTGCAGAATATATTGAATGACCAGCAGAGGGAGTGCTGCAGAAGAAACTTTCTCGGAGTTGCTGACACCCCAAAAAAAAAATGTTCAGCAGCTTTTGGCTTGATTTACCAATTTATATGGTGAGTCAAACTCTCATTTTATCATTATGCTTTACCTTAATGAAGTTCATAGCATCTGACTGCTCTCAGCACCTTTTAGTGTGGTCTTCTGCATGAATATTATTTGTCAAGACTGAAGCGAAATGGTTGAAGCTATGGGTATCATGACAGCTTATCAAAGATGTTGACTGACTACAAGGCTGACAATCCTACTTTAGATACTTGTGCTAGCAATATGTCATCAGAGGAAATTGGTGTGTTTGAGGCTAGAATGAGGTGTCTTTTGTTAGAGCAATTGACTTAGTTTCACATGAGGGGAGGTATTTTAACCTTCCTCCCTCAACTCTGTATATGGGACTCTTATAGTCGAGAAAGACTGCTCTTTAGTATATTCAGTGTTCTTGTACCTCTGCCCCCCTTTTCAAAAGGGGAGCTCAATTCTTTCAATGTTGCAGAGTCCTTTCCCATTACACATTCCACTTGCCTTGCAGTCATAATTACAGATAGTTACCTAGTGCGGAATTGCCAATGCCTCAATGTTCTGTGTAATTGTCATCCATGGCTACTCATCAAGAGGTGCCCTGACATCATAAAGCTACAGCAGGATGTCATCTGACATGAGGGCAAGCTATAGGATACATTTATCATGTTACTGAAATGAGGAGCAGGCTAGTCAGGACTCCCAGCTGAAGGCACCGATGGGGAGATGGAAGATACATGGGCATTATTTGTTACTTAATCATTTGTTTAAGGTATGGGTGATCATAATATTCTCAGGTTCTCTTTATGTTAACTGATAGGGATTTGCAAGAAGGACTATGGTAGAATCTGTTGTTCATAGTTTTTATAATTACCAGTAACTGCAGCATAAACCTACCTCCATAATCTTATCAGATCACTTAATAGTGATAGGCGTACCATAGCCTAAAATAATTCAAGTGAGCAGGTTATGCTGTCACTTGGCTAGCAATGAGGTCTCTTTGTATCTACATTCTAATATAGGTGGTAGAGTTGTGTTGAGAGTGGTTGCAAATGAGTCTTAGGATTGAGAGAAGTATGATAGGTTAAAAAAAATGAGATTTGAATTCTTTTTGAGCTGTGGGATTTTACAATATTACAGCCGCCATTGTACTGATTATTAACCCTTTATCAAAATGTGTTTGTTGTGTTGTATTACTTTGGAAATATTCAAGTTCTGTTAATAGACTAACAGTGGACTTTCCCATTTGCAGAATATATTGAATGACCAGCAGAGGGAGTGCTGCAGAATAAACTTTCTCGGAGTTGCTGACACCCAAAAAAAAAAAAGTTCAGGCAGCTTTTGGCTTGATTTACCTATTTATATGGTGAGTCAAACTCTCATTTTATCATTATGCTTTACCTTAATGAAGTTCATAGCATCTGACTGCTCTCAGCACCTTTTAGCTTGGTCTTCTGCATGAATATTATTTGTCAAGACTGAAGCGAAATGGTTGAAGCTATGGGTATCATGGCAGCTTATCAAAGATGTTGACTGACTACAAGGCTAACAATCCTACTTTAGATGCTTGTGCTAGCAATATGTCATCAGAGGAAATTGGTGTGTTTGAGGCTAGAATGAGCTGTCTTAGGTTAGAGCAAATGACTTACATTCAGATGGAGGGAAGCTATTTAACCTGTTTCCCTGCTCTCTGTGAGTGGGACTCTGATACTGCAGATGGACTGCTATTTAGAAACTGTGTTCTTCTAACTCTAGTCCTCTTTGAATAGGAGCCCACTACTTTCAATGGCGCACTGTACTTCCCCCTACAACTCCTACTTGCTGTGCAGTCATATTCCCAGATAATTACCTGGTGTGTAATTGGTGACGTCTGGTCCTCCAGTGTAATCGTCACCCAGGGCGATTGGTCAAGTGGTGCCATTACATCACGAAGCTACAGCAGAATGTCATCTGACATGAGGGCTAATCAGTTGCTTCTTCTAACTCTAGCCCTCTTTAAATAGGAGCCCAATACTTTCAATGGCGCACTGTACTTCCCCCTTACACCTCCTACTTGCTGTGCAGTCATATTCACAGATAGTTACCTAGTTTGTAATTGCTGATGTCTGGTCCTCCGGTGTAATCGTCACCCAGGGCGATTGGTCAAGTGGTGCCATTACATCACAAAGCTACAGCAGGGTGTCATCTGACATGAGGGCCAATCAGTTGCCTAGTACGCAATAGGATACTTATATCAAGGTATAGAAAATGGAGCAATGTGGACAGAATGCCCAGCTGAAGACTAAGGTGGTGAGATGAAAGGACCTAGGACAATATTTGAGACTTATACATTTGTTTGAAGGAGTGGTTGATCTTACCATTCTGGAGTTCTCTATAGGTTAAGTGATAGGGATGCGCTAAAATGAAGATGTTAGAATCTGTCGTTTTATATTATTCCCACGAACCGTAGCATAAACCTTCCTCCCTTAACGTATCAGATCACTGAATTGCTATGGTGTACCATAACCTGAAATAATTCCTGTGAGAAGGGTACTCTATCTCTTGGCTGCCAAAGAGAGCTTTCTATCTAAGTCCTCATATAGGTGATAGGGTTGTGTAGAGAGTACCAGCAAATGAGGCAGAGGATTGAAAGAAGTCTGCTAGGTTGAAATCTAAATTAAGATTATAATTTTTAGTGAGTTTTGGATTTTCACAATATGAGACATGCCATAGTGCTAATTGACCCTTTATAAAAATCATGTTTTGGTAGTGTTGCATTTGGTTTTGAAATATTCAAGTTCTAAAAAAAGACTAACAGTGGACTTTTCCATCTGCAGATTATACTGAATGGCCAGCAGAGGCAGTGTTGCAGAGGAATATTTCTCTGCTTGCTGAGACGGAAAAAAAAAGAAAGCTCATTCCTCAGCCTTCTCCATGCCTCGATCAATATATATGGTAAGTCAAAATCTCAATTAATCATTTTGCCATTAATAAAAAGTTCATAGCATCTGATAGCTCTCTGTGCCTTTTAGTGGGGTATCCGCATAAATATAATCTTCCAAGACGGTAGCAATATGGATGATGCAATGGCCATCATGATAGTTTATCAAAGACTTTGTCTGCCTAAGTGTCTGAGAAAATCTTCTTTAGATACTTGTGCAGGCAATATGTCCTGTGAGTTAATTACCATCCTTCAGGCTGGAATGAGCTGTCTTAGGTTAGAGCAAATGACTTACATTCAGATGGAGGGAAGCTATTTAACCTGTTTCCCTGCTCTCTGTGAGTGGGACTCTGATACTCCAGATGGACTGCTATTTAGAAACTGTGTTCTTCTAACTCTAGTCCTCTTTGAATAGGAGCCCACTACTTTCAATGGCGCACTGTACTTCCCCCTACAACTCCTACTTGCTGTGCAGTCATATTCCCAGATAATTACCTGGTGTGTAATTGGTGACGTCTGGTCCTCCAGTGTAATCGTCACCCAGGGCGATTGGTCAAGTGGTGCCATTACATCACAAAGCTACAGCAGAATGTCATCTGACATGAGGGCTAATCAGTTGCTTCTTCTAACTCTAGCCCTCTTTAAATAGGAGCCCAATACTTTCAATGGCGCACTGTACTTCCCCCTTACACCTCCTACTTGCTGTGCAGTCATATTCACAGATAGTTACCTAGTTTGTAATTGCTGATGTCTGGTCCTCCGGTGTAATCGTCACCCAGGGCGATTGGTCAAGTGGTGCCATTACATCACAAAGCTACAGCAGGGTGTCATCTGACATGAGGGCCAATCAGTTGCCTAGTACGCAATAGGATACTTATATCAAGGTATAGAAAATGGAGCAATGTGGACAGAATGCCCAGCTGAAGACTAAGGTGGTGAGATGAAAGGACCTAGGGCAATATTTGAGACTTATACATTTGTTTGAAGGAGTGGTTGATCTTACCATTCTGGAGTTCTCTATAGGTTAAGTGATAGGGATGCGCTAAAATGAAGATGTTAGAATCTGTCGTTTTATATTATTCCCACGAACCGTAGCATAAACCTTCCTCCCTTAACGTATCAGATCACTGAATTGCTATGGTGTACCATAACCTGAAATAATTCCTGTGAGAAGGGTACTCTATCTCTTGGCTGCCAAAGAGAGCTTTCTATCTAAGTCCTCATATAGGTGATAGGGTTGTGTAGAGAGTACCAGCAAATGAGGCAGAGGATTGAAAGAAGTCTGCTAGGTTGAAATCTAAATTAAGATTATAATTTTTAGTGAGTTTTGGATTTTCACAATATGAGACATGCCATAGTGCTAATTGACCCTTTATAAAAATCATGTTTTGGTAGTGTTGCATTTGGTTTTGAAATATTCAAGTTCTAAAAAAAGACTAACAGTGGACTTTTCCATCTGCAGATTATACTGAATGGCCAGCAGAGGCAGTGTTGCAGAGGAATATTTCTCTGCTTGCTGAGACGGAAAAAAAAGAAAGCTCATTCCTCAGCCTTCTCCATGCCTCGATCAATATATATGGTAAGTCAAAATCTCAATTAATCATTTTGCCATTAATAAAAAGTTCATAGCATCTGATAGCTCTCTGTGCCTTTTAGTGGGGTCTTCCGCATAAATATAATCTTCCAAGACGGTAGCAATATGGATGATGCAATGGCCATCATGATAGTTTATCAAAGACTTTGTCTGCCTAAGTGTCTGAGAAAATCTTCTTTAGATACTTGTGCAGGCAATATGTCCTGTGAGTTAATTACCATCCTTCAGGCTGGAATGAGCTGTCTTAGGTTAGAGCAAATGACTTACATTCAGATGGAGGGAAGCTATTTAACCTGTTTCCCTGCTCTCTGTGAGTGGGACTCTGATACTGCAGATGGACTGCTATTTAGAAACTGTGTTCTTCTAACTCTAGTCCTCTTTGAATAGGAGCCCACTACTTTCAATGGCGCACTGTACTTCCCCCTACAACTCCTACTTGCTGTGCAGTCATATTCCCAGATAATTACCTGGTGTGTAATTGGTGACGTCTGGTCCTCCAGTGTAATCGTCACCCAGGGCGATTGGTCAAGTGGTGCCATTACATCACGAAGCTACAGCAGAATGTCATCTGACATGAGGGCTAATCAGTTGCTTCTTCTAACTCTAGCCCTCTTTAAATAGGAGCCCAATACTTTCAATGGCGCACTGTACTTCCCCCTTACACCTCCTACTTGCTGTGCAGTCATATTCACAGATAGTTACCTAGTTTGTAATTGCTGATGTCTGGTCCTCCGGTGTAATCGTCACCCAGGGCGATTGGTCAAGTGGTGCCATTACATCACAAAGCTACAGCAGGGTGTCATCTGACATGAGGGCCAATCAGTTGCCTAGTACGCAATAGGATACTTATATCAAGGTATAGAAAATGGAGCAATGTGGACAGAATGCCCAGCTGAAGACTAAGGTGGTGAGATGAAAGGACCTAGGGCAATATTTGAGACTTATACATTTGTTTGAAGGAGTGGTTGATCTTACCATTCTGGAGTTCTCTATAGGTTAAGTGATAGGGATGCGCTAAAATGAAGATGTTAGAATCTGTCGTTTTATATTATTCCCACGAACCGTAGCATAAACCTTCCTCCCTTAACGTATCAGATCACTGAATTGCTATGGTGTACCATAACCTGAAATAATTCCTGTGAGAAGGGTACTCTATCTCTTGGCTGCCAAAGAGAGCTTTCTATCTAAGTCCTCATATAGGTGATAGGGTTGTGTAGAGGGTACCAGCAAATGAGGCAGAGGATTGAAAGAAGTCTGCTAGGTTGAAATCTAAATTAAGATTATAATTTTTAGTGAGTTTTGGATTTTCACAATATGAGACATGCCATAGTGCTAATTGACCCTTTATAAAAATCATGTTTTGGTAGTGTTGCATTTGGTTTTGAAATATTCAAGTTCTAAAAAAAGACTAACAGTGGACTTTTCCATCTGCAGATTATACTGAATGGCCAGCAGAGGCAGTGTTGCAGAGGAATATTTCTCTGCTTGCTGAGACGGAAAAAAAAAGAAAGCTCATTCCTCAGCCTTCTCCATGCCTCGATCAATATATATGGTAAGTCAAAATCTCAATTAATCATTTTGCCATTAATAAAAAGTTCATAGCATCTGATAGCTCTCTGTGCCTTTTAGTGGGGTCTTCCGCATAAATATAATCTTCCAAGACGGTAGCAATATGGATGATGCAATGGCCATCATGATAGTTTATCAAAGACTTTGTCTGCCTAAGTGTCTGAGAAAATCTTCTTTAGATACTTGTGCAGGCAATATGTCCTGTGAGTTAATTACCATCCTTCAGGCTGGAATGAGCTGTCTTAGGTTAGAGCAAATGACTTACATTCAGATGGAGGGAAGCTATTTAACCTGTTTCCCTGCTCTCTGTGAGTGGGACTCTGATACTCAAGATGGACTGCTATTTAGAAACTGTGTTCTTCTAACTCTAGTCCTCTTTGAATAGGAGCCCACTACTTTCAATGGCGCACTGTACTTCCCCCTATAACTCCTACTTGCTGTGCAGTCATATTCCCAGATAATTACCTGGTGTGTAATTGGTGACGTCTGGTCCTCCAGTGTAATCGTCACCCAGGGCGATTGGTCAAGTGGTGCCATTACATCACAAAGCTACAGCAGAATGTCATCTGACATGAGGGCCAATCAGTTGCTTCTTCTAACTCTAGCCCTCTTTAAATAGGAGCCCAATACTTTCAATGGCGCACTGTACTTCCCCCTTACACCTCCTACTTGCTGTGCAGTCATATTCACAGATAGTTACCTAGTTTGTAATTGCTGATGTCTGGTCCTCCGGTGTAATCGTCACCCAGGGCGATTGGTCAAGTGGTGCCATTACATCACAAAGCTACAGCAGGGTGTCATCTGACATGAGGGCCAATCAGTTGCCTAGTACGCAATAGGATACTTATATCACGGTATAGAAAATGGAGCAATGTGGACAGAATGCCCAGCTGAAGACTAAGGTGGTGAGATGAAAGGACCTAGGGCAATATTTGAGACTTATACATTTGTTTGAAGGAGTGGTTGATCTTACCATTCTGGAGTTCTCTATAGGTTAAGTGATAGGGATGCGCTAAAATGAAGATGTTAGAATCTGTTGTTTTTATTATTCCCACGAACCGTAGCATAAACCTTCCTCCCTTAACGTATCAGATCACTGAATTGCTATGGTGTACCATAACCTGAAATAATTCCTGTGAGAAGGGTACTCTATCTCTTGGCTGCCAAAGAGAGCTTTCTATCTAAGTCCTCATATAGGTGATAGGGTTGTGTAGAGAGTACCAGCAAATGAGGCAGAGGATTGAAAGAAGTCTGCTAGGTTGAAATCTAAATTAAGATTATAATTTTTAGTGAGTTTTGGATTTTCACAATATGAGACATGCCATAGTGCTAATTGACCCTTTATAAAAATCATGTTTTGGTAGTGTTGCATTTGGTTTTGAAATATTCAAGTTCTAAAAAAAGACTAACAGTGGACTTTTCCATCTGCAGATTATACTGAATGGCCAGCAGAGGCAGTGTTGCAGAGGAATATTTCTCTGCTTGCTGAGACGGAAAAAAAAAGAAAGCTCATTCCTCAGCCTTCTCCATGCCTCGATCAATATATATGGTAAGTCAAAATCTCAATTAATCATTTTGCCATTAATAAAAAGTTCATAGCATCTGATAGCTCTCTGTGCCTTTTAGTGGGGTCTTCCGCATAAATATAATCTTCCAAGACGGTAGCAATATGGATGATGCAATGGCCATCATGATAGTTTATCAAAGACTTTGTCTGCCTAAGTGTCTGAGAAAATCTTCTTTAGATACTTGTGCAGGCAATATGTCCTGTGAGTTAATTACCATCCTTCAGGCTGGAATGAGCTGTCTTAGGTTAGAGCAAATGACTTACATTCAGATGGAGGGAAGCTATTTAACCTGTTTCCCTGCTCTCTGTGAGTGGGACTCTGATACTGCAGATGGACTGCTATTTAGAAACTGTGTTCTTCTAACTCTAGTCCTCTTTGAATAGGAGCCCACTACTTTCAATGGCGCACTGTACTTCCCCCTACAACTCCTACTTGCTGTGCAGTCATATTCCCAGATAATTACCTGGTGTGTAATTGGTGACGTCTGGTCCTCCAGTGTAATCGTCACCCAGGGCGATTGGTCAAGTGGTGCCATTACATCACGAAGCTACAGCAGAATGTCATCTGACATGAGGGCTAATCAGTTGCTTCTTCTAACTCTAGCCCTCTTTAAATAGGAGCCCAATACTTTCAATGGCGCACTGTACTTCCCCCTTACACCTCCTACTTGCTGTGCAGTCATATTCACAGATAGTTACCTAGTTTGTAATTGCTGATGTCTGGTCCTCCGGTGTAATCGTCACCCAGGGCGATTGGTCAAGTGGTGCCATTACATCACAAAGCTACAGCAGGGTGTCATCTGACATGAGGGCCAATCAGTTGCCTAGTACGCAATAGGATACTTATATCAAGGTATAGATAATGGAGCAATGTGGACAGAATGCCCAGCTGAAGACTAAGGTGGTGAGATGAAAGGACCTAGGACAATATTTGAGACTTATACATTTGTTTGAAGGAGTGGTTGATCTTACCATTCTGGAGTTCTCTATAGGTTAAGTGATAGGGATGCGCTAAAATGAAGATGTTAGAATCTGTCGTTTTATATTATTCCCACGAACCGTAGCATAAACCTTCCTCCCTTAACGTATCAGATCACTGAATTGCTATGGTGTACCATAACCTGAAATAATTCCTGTGAGAAGGGTACTCTATCTCTTGGCTGCCAAAGAGAGCTTTCTATCTAAGTCCTCATATAGGTGATAGGGTTGTGTAGAGAGTACCAGCAAATGAGGCAGAGGATTGAAAGAAGTCTGCTAGGTTGAAATCTAAATTAAGATTATAATTTTTAGTGAGTTTTGGATTTTCACAATATGAGACATGCCATAGTGCTAATTGACCCTTTATAAAAATCATGTTTTGGTAGTGTTGCATTTGGTTTTGAAATATTCAAGTTCTAAAAAAAGACTAACAGTGGACTTTTCCATCTGCAGATTATACTGAATGGCCAGCAGAGGCAGTGTTGCAGAGGAATATTTCTCTGCTTGCTGAGACGGAAAAAAAAAGAAAGCTCATTCCTCAGCCTTCTCCATGCCTCGATCAATATATATGGTAAGTCAAAATCTCAATTAATCATTTTGCCATTAATAAAAAGTTCATAGCATCTGATAGCTCTCTGTGCCTTTTAGTGGGGTATCCGCATAAATATAATCTTCCAAGACGGTAGCAATATGGATGATGCAATGGCCATCATGATAGTTTATCAAAGACTTTGTCTGCCTAAGTGTCTGAGAAAATCTTCTTTAGATACTTGTGCAGGCAATATGTCCTGTGAGTTAATTACCATCCTTCAGGCTGGAATGAGCTGTCTTAGGTTAGAGCAAATGACTTACATTCAGATGGAGGGAAGCTATTTAACCTGTTTCCCTGCTCTCTGTGAGTGGGACTCTGATACTCCAGATGGACTGCTATTTAGAAACTGTGTTCTTCTAACTCTAGTCCTCTTTGAATAGGAGCCCACTACTTTCAATGGCGCACTGTACTTCCCCCTACAATTCCTACTTGCTGTGCAGTCATATTCCCAGATAATTACCTGGTGTGTAATTGGTGACGTCTGGTCCTCCAGTGTAATCGTCACCCAGGGCGATTGGTCAAGTGGTGCCATAACATCACAAAGCTACAGCAGAATGTCATCTGACATGAGGGCTAATCAGTTGCTTCTTCTAACTCTAGCCCTCTTTAAATAGGAGCCCAATACTTTCAATGGCGCACTGTACTTCCCCCTTACACCTCCTACTTGCTGTGCAGTCATATTCACAGATAGTTACCTAGTTTGTAATTGCTGATGTCTGGTCCTCCGGTGTAATCGTCACCCAGGGCGATTGGTCAAGTGGTGCCATTACATCACAAAGCTACAGCAGGGTGTCATCTGACATGAGGGCCAATCAGTTGCCTAGTACGCAATAGGATACTTATATCAAGGTATAGAAAATGGAGCAATGTGGACAGAATGCCCAGCTGAAGACTAAGGTGGTGAGATGAAAGGACCTAGGGCAATATTTGAGACTTATACATTTGTTTGAAGGAGTGGTTGATCTTACCATTCTGGAGTTCTCTATAGGTTAAGTGATAGGGATGCGCTAAAATGAAGATGTTAGAATCTGTCGTTTTATATTATTCCCACGAACCGTAGCATAAACCTTCCTCCCTTAACGTATCAGATCACTGAATTGCTATGGTGTACCATAACCTGAAATAATTCCTGTGAGAAGGGTACTCTATCTCTTGGCTGCCAAAGAGAGCTTTCTATCTAAGTCCTCATATAGGTGATAGGGTTGTGTAGAGAGTACCAGCAAATGAGGCAGAGGATTGAAAGAAGTCTGCTAGGTTGAAATCTAAATTAAGATTATAATTTTTAGTGAGTTTTGGATTTTCACAATATGAGACATGCCATAGTGCTAATTGACCCTTTATAAAAATCATGTTTTGGTAGTGTTGCATTTGGTTTTGAAATATTCAAGTTCTAAAAAAAGACTAACAGTGGACTTTTCCATCTGCAGATTATACTGAATGGCCAGCAGAGGCAGTGTTGCAGAGGAATATTTCTCTGCTTGCTGAGACGGAAAAAAAAAGAAAGCTCATTCCTCAGCCTTCTCCATGCCTCGATCAATATATATGGTAAGTCAAAATCTCAATTAATCATTTTGCCATTAATAAAAAGTTCATAGCATCTGATAGCTCTCTGTGCCTTTTAGTGGGGTCTTCCGCATAAATATAATCTTGCAAGACGGTAGCAATATGGATGATGCAATGGCCATCATGATAGTTTATCAAAGACTTTGTCTGCCTAAGTGTCTGAGAAAATCTTCTTTAGATACTTGTGCAGGCAATATGTCCTGTGAGTTAATTACCATCCTTCAGGCTGGAATGAGCTGTCTTAGGTTAGAGCAAATGACTTACATTCAGATGGAGGGAAGCTATTTAACCTGTTTCCCTGCTCTCTGTGAGTGGGACTCTGATACTCCAGATGGACTGCTATTTAGAAACTGTGTTCTTCTAACTCTAGTCCTCTTTGAATAGGAGCCCACTACTTTCAATGGCGCACTGTACTTCCCCCTACAACTCCTACTTGCTGTGCAGTCATATTCCCAGATAATTACCTGGTGTGTAATTGGTGACGTCTGGTCCTCCAGTGTAATCGTCACCCAGGGCGATTGGTCAAGTGGTGCCATTACATCACAAAGCTACAGCAGAATGTCATCTGACATGAGGGCTAATCAGTTGCTTCTTCTAACTCTAGCCCTCTTTAAATAGGAGCCCAATACTTTCAATGGCGCACTGTACTTCCCCCTTACACCTCCTACTTGCTGTGCAGTCATATTCACAGATAGTTACCTAGTTTGTAATTGCTGATGTCTGGTCCTCCGGTGTAATCGTCACCCAGGGCGATTGGTCAAGTGGTGCCATTACATCACAAAGCTACAGCAGGGTGTCATCTGACATGAGGGCCAATCAGTTGCCTAGTACGCAATAGGATACTTATATCAAGGTATAGAAAATGGAGCAATGTGGACAGAATGCCCAGCTGAAGACTAAGGTGGTGAGATGAAAGGACCTAGGGCAATATTTGAGACTTATACATTTGTTTGAAGGAGTGGTTGATCTTACCATTCTGGAGTTCTCTATAGGTTAAGTGATAGGGATGCGCTAAAATGAAGATGTTAGAATCTGTCGTTTTATATTATTCCCACGAACCGTAGCATAAACCTTCCTCCCTTAACGTATCAGATCACTGAATTGCTATGGTGTACCATAACCTGAAATAATTCCTGTGAGAAGGGTACTCTATCTCTTGGCTGCCAAAGAGAGCTTTCTATCTAAGTCCTCATATAGGTGATAGGGTTGTGTAGAGAGTACCAGCAAATGAGGCAGAGGATTGAAAGAAGTCTGCTAGGTTGAAATCTAAATTAAGATTATAATTTTTAGTGAGTTTTGGATTTTCACAATATGAGACATGCCATAGTGCTAATTGACCCTTTATAAAAATCATGTTTTGGTAGTGTTGCATTTGGTTTTGAAATATTCAAGTTCTAAAAAAAGACTAACAGTGGACTTTTCCATCTGCAGATTATACTGAATGGCCAGCAGAGGCAGTGTTGCAGAGGAATATTTCTCTGCTTGCTGAGACGGAAAAAAAAAGAAAGCTCATTCCTCAGCCTTCTCCATGCCTCGATCAATATATATGGTAAGTCAAAATCTCAATTAATCATTTTGCCATTAATAAAAAGTTCATAGCATCTGATAGCTCTCTGTGCCTTTTAGTGGGGTCTTCCGCATAAATATAATCTTCCAAGACGGTAGCAATATGGATGATGCAATGGCCATCATGATAGTTTATCAAAGACTTTGTCTGCCTAAGTGTCTGAGAAAATCTTCTTTAGATACTTGTGCAGGCAATATGTCCTGTGAGTTAATTACCATCCTTCAGGCTGGAATGAGCTGTCTTAGGTTAGAGCAAATGACTTACATTCAGATGGAGGGAAGCTATTTAACCTGTTTCCCTGCTCTCTGTGAGTGGGACTCTGATACTCCAGATGGACTGCTATTTAGAAACTGTGTTCTTCTAACTCTAGTCCTCTTTGAATAGGAGCCCACTACTTTCAATGGCGCACTGTACTTCCCCCTACAACTCCTACTTGCTGTGCAGTCATATTCCCAGATAATTACCTGGTGTGTAATTGGTGACGTCTGGTCCTCCAGTGTAATCGTCACCCAGGGCGATTGGTCAAGTGGTGCCATTACATCACAAAGCTACAGCAGAATGTCATCTGACATGAGGGCTAATCAGTTGCTTCTTCTAACTCTAGCCCTCTTTAAATAGGAGCCCAATACTTTCAATGGCGCACTGTACTTCCCCCTTACACCTCCTACTTGCTGTGCAGTCATATTCACAGATAGTTACCTAGTTTGTAATTGCTGATGTCTGGTCCTCCGGTGTAATCGTCACCCAGGGCGATTGGTCAAGTGGTGCCATTACATCACAAAGCTACAGCAGGGTGTCATCTGACATGAGGGCCAATCAGTTGCCTAGTACGCAATAGGATACTTATATCAAGGTATAGAAAATGGAGCAATGTGGACAGAATGCCCAGCTGAAGACTAAGGTGGTGAGATGAAAGGACCTAGGGCAATATTTGAGACTTATACATTTGTTTGAAGGAGTGGTTGATCTTACCATTCTGGAGTTCTCTATAGGTTAAGTGATAGGGATGCGCTAAAATGAAGATGTTAGAATCTGTCGTTTTATATTATTCCCACGAACCGTAGCATAAACCTTCCTCCCTTAACGTATCAGATCACTGAATTGCTACGGTGTACCATAACCTGAAATAATTCCTGTGAGAAGGGTACTCTATCTCTTGGCTGCCAAAGAGAGCTTTCTATCTAAGTCCTCATATAGGTGATAGGGTTGTGTAGAGAGTACCAGCAAATGAGGCAGAGGATTGAAAGAAGTCTGCTAGGTTGAAATCTAAATTAAGATTATAATTTTTAGTGAGTTTTGGATTTTCACAATATGAGACATGCCATAGTGCTAATTGACCCTTTATAAAAATCATGTTTTGGTAGTGTTGCATTTGGTTTTGAAATATTCAAGTTCTAAAAAAAGACTAACAGTGGACTTTTCCATCTGCAGATTATACTGAATGGCCAGCAGAGGCAGTGTTGCAGAGGAATATTTCTCTGCTTGCTGAGACGGAAAAAAAAAGAAAGCTCATTCCTCAGCCTTCTCCATGCCTCGATCAATATATATGGTAAGTCAAAATCTCAATTAATCATTTTGCCATTAATAAAAAGTTCATAGCATCTGATAGCTCTCTGTGCCTTTTAGTGGGGTCTTCCGCATAAATATAATCTTCCAAGACGGTAGCAATATGGATGATGCAATGGCCATCATGATAGTTTATCAAAGACTTTGTCTGCCTAAGTGTCTGAGAAAATCTTCTTTAGATACTTGTGCAGGCAATATGTCCTGTGAGTTAATTACCATCCTTCAGGCTGGAATGAGCTGTCTTAGGTTAGAGCAAATGACTTACATTCAGATGGAGGGAAGCTATTTAACCTGTTTCCCTGCTCTCTGTGAGTGGGACTCTGATACTCCAGATGGACTGCTATTTAGAAACTGTGTTCTTCTAACTCTAGTCCTCTTTGAATAGGAGCCCACTACTTTCAATGGCGCACTGTACTTCCCCCTATAACTCCTACTTGCTGTGCAGTCATATTCCCAGATAATTACCTGGTGTGTAATTGGTGACGTCTGGTCCTCCAGTGTAATCGTCACCCAGGGCGATTGGTCAAGTGGTGCCATTACATCACAAAGCTACAGCAGAATGTCATCTGACATGAGGGCCAATCAGTTGCTTCTTCTAACTCTAGCCCTCTTTAAATAGGAGCCCAATACTTTCAATGGCGCACTGTACTTCCCCCTTACACCTCCTACTTGCTGTGCAGTCATATTCACAGATAGTTACCTAGTTTGTAATTGCTGATGTCTGGTCCTCCGGTGTAATCGTCACCCAGGGCGATTGGTCAAGTGGTGCCATTACATCACAAAGCTACAGCAGGGTGTCATCTGACATGAGGGCCAATCAGTTGCCTAGTACGCAATAGGATACTTATATCACGGTATAGAAAATGGAGCAATGTGGACAGAATGCCCAGCTGAAGACTAAGGTGGTGAGATGAAAGGACCTAGGGCAATATTTGAGACTTATACATTTGTTTGAAGGAGTGGTTGATCTTACCATTCTGGAGTTCTCTATAGGTTAAGTGATAGGGATGCGCTAAAATGAAGATGTTAGAATCTGTTGTTTTTATTATTCCCACGAACCGTAGCATAAACCTTCCTCCCTTAACGTATCAGATCACTGAATTGCTATGGTGTACCATAACCTGAAATAATTCCTGTGAGAAGGGTACTCTATCTCTTGGCTGCCAAAGAGAGCTTTCTATCTAAGTCCTCATATAGGTGATAGGGTTGTGTAGAGAGTACCAGCAAATGAGGCAGAGGATTGAAAGAAGTCTGCTAGGTTGAAATCTAAATTAAGATTATAATTTTTAGTGAGTTTTGGATTTTCACAATATGAGACATGCCATAGTGCTAATTGACCCTTTATAAAAAATCATGTTTTGGTAGTGTTGCATTTGGTTTTGAAATATTCAAGTTCTAAAAAAAGACTAACAGTGGACTTTTCCATCTGCAGATTATACTGAATGGCCAGCAGAGGCAGTGTTGCAGAGGAATATTTCTCTGCTTGCTGAGACGGAAAAAAAAAGAAAGCTCATTCCTCAGCCTTCTCCATGCCTCGATCAATATATATGGTAAGTCAAAATCTCAATTAATCATTTTGCCATTAATAAAAAGTTCATAGCATCTGATAGCTCTCTGTGCCTTTTAGTGGGGTCTTCCGCATAAATATAATCTTCCAAGATGGTAGCAATATGGATGATGCAATGGCCATCATGATAGTTTATCAAAGACTTTGTCTGCCTAAGTGTCTGAGAAAATCTTCTTTAGATACTTGTGCAGGCAATATGTCCTGTGAGTTAATTACCATCCTTCAGGCTGGAATGAGCTGTCTTAGGTTAGAGCAAATGACTTACATTCAGATGGAGGGAAGCTATTTAACCTGTTTCCCTGCTCTCTGTGAGTGGGACTCTGATACTCCAGATGGACTGCTATTTAGAAACTGTGTTCTTCTAACTCTAGTCCTCTTTGAATAGGAGCCCACTACTTTCAATGGCGCACTGTACTTCCCCCTACAACTCCTACTTGCTGTGCAGTCATATTCCCAGATAATTACCTGGTGTGTAATTGGTGACGTCTGGTCCTCCAGTGTAATCGTCACCCAGGGCGATTGGTCAAGTGGTGCCATTACATCACAAAGCTACAGCAGAATGTCATCTGACATGAGGGCTAATCAGTTGCTTCTTCTAACTCTAGCCCTCTTTAAATAGGAGCCCAATACTTTCAATGGCGCACTGTACTTCCCCCTTACACCTCCTACTTGCTGTGCAGTCATATTCACAGATAGTTACCTAGTTTGTAATTGCTGATGTCTGGTCCTCCGGTGTAATCGTCACCCAGGGCGATTGGTCAAGTGGTGCCATTACATCACAAAGCTACAGCAGGGTGTCATCTGACATGAGGGCCAATCAGTTGCCTAGTATGCAATAGGATACTTATATCAAGGTATAGAAAATGGAGCAATGTGGACAGAATGCCCAGCTGAAGACTAAGGTGGTGAGATGAAAGGACCTAGGGCAATATTTGAGACTTATACATTTGTTTGAAGGAGTGGTTGATCTTACCATTCTGGAGTTCTCTATAGGTTAAGTGATAGGGATGCGCTAAAATGAAGATGTTAGAATCTGTCGTTTTATATTATTCCCACGAACCGTAGCATAAACCTTCCTCCCTTAACGTATCAGATCACTGAATTGCTATGGTGTACCATAACCTGAAATAATTCCTGTGAGAAGGGTACTCTATCTCTTGGCTGCCAAAGAGAGCTTTCTATCTAAGTCCTCATATAGGTGATAGGGTTGTGTAGAGAGTACCAGCAAATGAGGCAGAGGATTGAAAGAAGTCTGCTAGGTTGAAATCTAAATTAAGATTATAATTTTTAGTGAGTTTTGGATTTTCACAATATGAGACATGCCATAGTGCTAATTGACCCTTTATAAAAATCATGTTTTGGTAGTGTTGCATTTGGTTTTGAAATATTCAAGTTCTAAAAAAAGACTAACAGTGGACTTTTCCATCTGCAGATTATACTGAATGGCCAGCAGAGGCAGTGTTGCAGAGGAATATTTCTCTGCTTGCTGAGACGGAAAAAAAAAGAAAGCTCATTCCTCAGCCTTCTCCATGCCTCGATCAATATATATGGTAAGTCAAAATCTCAATTAATCATTTTGCCATTAATAAAAAGTTCATAGCATCTGATAGCTCTCTGTGCCTTTTAGTGGGGTCTTCCGCATAAATATAATCTTCCAAGACGGTAGCAATATGGATGATGCAATGGCCATCATGATAGTTTATCAAAGACTTTGTCTGCCTAAGTGTCTGAGAAAATCTTCTTTAGATACTTGTGCAGGCAATATGTCCTGTGAGTTAATTACCATCCTTCAGGCTGGAATGAGCTGTCTTAGGTTAGAGCAAATGACTTACATTCAGATGGAGGGAAGCTATTTAACCTGTTTCCCTGCTCTCTGTGAGTGGGACTCTGATACTCCAGATGGACTGCTATTTAGAAACTGTGTTCTTCTAACTCTAGTCCTCTTTGAATAGGAGCCCACTACTTTCAATGGCGCACTGTACTTCCCCCTACAACTCCTACTTGCTGTGCAGTCATATTCCCAGATAATTACCTGGTGTGTAATTGGTGACGTCTGGTCCTCCAGTGTAATCGTCACCCAGGGCGATTGGTCAAGTGGTGCCATTACATCACAAAGCTACAGCAGAATGTCATCTGACATGAGGGCTAATCAGTTGCTTCTTCTAACTCTAGCCCTCTTTAAATAGGAGCCCAATACTTTCAATGGCGCACTGTACTTCCCCCTTACACCTCCTACTTGCTGTGCAGTCATATTCACAGATAGTTACCTAGTTTGTAATTGCTGATGTCTGGTCCTCCGGTGTAATCGTCACCCAGGGCGATTGGTCAAGTGGTGCCATTACATCACAAAGCTACAGCAGGGTGTCATCTGACATGAGGGCCAATCAGTTGCCTAGTACGCAATAGGATACTTATATCAAGGTATAGAAAATGGAGCAATGTGGACAGAATGCCCAGCTGAAGACTAAGGTGGTGAGATGAAAGGACCTAGGGCAATATTTGAGACTTATACATTTGTTTGAAGGAGTGGTTGATCTTACCATTCTGGAGTTCTCTATAGGTTAAGTGATAGGGATGCGCTAAAATGAAGATGTTAGAATCTGTCGTTTTATATTATTCCCACGAACCGTAGCATAAACCTTCCTCCCTTAACGTATCAGATCACTGAATTGCTACGGTGTACCATAACCTGAAATAATTCCTGTGAGAAGGGTACTCTATCTCTTGGCTGCCAAAGAGAGCTTTCTATCTAAGTCCTCATATAGGTGATAGGGTTGTGTAGAGAGTACCAGCAAATGAGGCAGAGGATTGAAAGAAGTCTGCTAGGTTGAAATCTAAATTAAGATTATAATTTTTAGTGAGTTTTGGATTTTCACAATATGAGACATGCCATAGTGCTAATTGACCCTTTATAAAAATCATGTTTTGGTAGTGTTGCATTTGGTTTTGAAATATTCAAGTTCTAAAAAAAGACTAACAGTGGACTTTTCCATCTGCAGATTATACTGAATGGCCAGCAGAGGCAGTGTTGCAGAGGAATATTTCTCTGCTTGCTGAGACGGAAAAAAAAAGAAAGCTCATTCCTCAGCCTTCTCCATGCCTCGATCAATATATATGGTAAGTCAAAATCTCAATTAATCATTTTGCCATTAATAAAAAGTTCATAGCATCTGATAGCTCTCTGTGCCTTTTAGTGGGGTCTTCCGCATAAATATTCTTCCAAGACGGTAGCAATATGGATGATGCAATGGCCATCATGATAGTTTATCAAAGACTTTGTCTGCCTAAGTGTCTGAGAAAATCTTCTTTAGATACTTGTGCAGGCAATATGTCCTGTGAGTTAATTACCATCCTTCAGGCTGGAATGAGCTGTCTTAGGTTAGAGCAAATGACTTACATTCAGATGGAGGGAAGCTATTTAACCTGTTTCCCTGCTCTCTGTGAGTGGGACTCTGATACTCCAGATGGACTGCTATTTAGAAACTGTGTTCTTCTAACTCTAGTCCTCTTTGAATAGGAGCCCACTACTTTCAATGGCGCACTGTACTTCCCCCTACAACTCCTACTTGCTGTGCAGTCATATTCCCAGATAATTACCTGGTGTGTAATTGGTGACGTCTGGTCCTCCAGTGTAATCGTCACCCAGGGCGATTGGTCAAGTGGTGCCATTACATCACAAAGCTACAGCAGAATGTCATCTGACATGAGGGCTAATCAGTTGCTTCTTCTAACTCTAGCCCTCTTTAAATAGGAGCCCAATACTTTCAATGGCGCACTGTACTTCCCCCTTACACCTCCTACTTGCTGTGCAGTCATATTCACAGATAGTTACCTAGTTTGTAATTGCTGATGTCTGGTCCTCCGGTGTAATCGTCACCCAGGGCGATTGGTCAAGTGGTGCCATTACATCACAAAGCTACAGCAGGGTGTCATCTGACATGAGGGCCAATCAGTTGCCTAGTACGCAATAGGATACTTATATCAAGGTATAGAAAATGGAGCAATGTGGACAGAATGCCCAGCTGAAGACTAAGGTGGTGAGATGAAAGGACCTAGGGCAATATTTGAGACTTATACATTTGTTTGAAGGAGTGGTTGATCTTACCATTCTGGAGTTCTCTATAGGTTAAGTGATAGGGATGCGCTAAAATGAAGATGTTAGAATCTGTCGTTTTATATTATTCCCACGAACCGTAGCATAAACCTTCCTCCCTTAACGTATCAGATCACTGAATTGCTATGGTGTACCATAACCTGAAATAATTCCTGTGAGAAGGGTACTCTATCTCTTGGCTGCCAAAGAGAGCTTTCTATCTAAGTCCTCATATAGGTGATAGGGTTGTGTAGAGAGTACCAGCAAATGAGGCAGAGGATTGAAAGAAGTCTGATAGGTTGAAATCTAAATTAAGATTATAATTTTTAGTGAGTTTTGGATTTTCACAATATGAGACATGCCATAGTGCTAATTGACCCTTTATAAAAATCATGTTTTGGTAGTGTTGCATTTGGTTTTGAAATATTCAAGTTCTAAAAAAAGACTAACAGTGGACTTTTCCATCTGCAGATTATACTGAATGGCCAGCAGAGGCAGTGTTGCAGAGGAATATTTCTCTGCTTGCTGAGACGGAAAAAAAAAGAAAGCTCATTCCTCAGCCTTCTCCATGCCTCAATCAATATATATGGTAAGTCAAAATCTCAATTAATCATTTTGCCATTAATAAAAAGTTCATAGCATCTGATAGCTCTCTGTGCCTTTTAGTGGGGTCTTCCGCATAAATATAATCTTCCAAGACGGTAGCAATATGGATGATGCAATGGCCATCATGATAGTTTATCAAAGACTTTGTCTGCCTAAGTGTCTGAGAAAATCTTCTTTAGATACTTGTGCAGGCAATATGTCCTGTGAGTTAATTACCATCCTTCAGGCTGGAATGAGCTGTCTTAGGTTAGAGCAAATGACTTACATTCAGATGGAGGGAAGCTATTTAACCTGTTTCCCTGCTCTCTGTGAGTGGGACTCTGATACTGCAGATGGACTGCTATTTAGAAACTGTGTTCTTCTAACTCTAGTCCTCTTTGAATAGGAGCCCACTACTTTCAATGGCGCACTGTACTTCCCCCTACAACTCCTACTTGCTGTGCAGTCATATTCCCAGATAATTACCTGGTGTGTAATTGGTGACGTCTGGTCCTCCAGTGTAATCGTCACCCAGGGCGATTGGTCAAGTGGTGCCATTACATCACGAAGCTACAGCAGAATGTCATCTGACATGAGGGCTAATCAGTTGCTTCTTCTAACTCTAGCCCTCTTTAAATAGGAGCCCAATACTTTCAATGGCGCACTGTACTTCCCCCTTACACCTCCTACTTGCTGTGCAGTCATATTCACAGATAGTTACCTAGTTTGTAATTGCTGATGTCTGGTCCTCCGGTGTAATCGTCACCCAGGGCGATTGGTCAAGTGGTGCCATTACATCACAAAGCTACAGCAGGGTGTCATCTGACATGAGGGCCAATCAGTTGCCTAGTACGCAATAGGATACTTATATCAAGGTATAGAAAATGGAGCAATGTGGACAGAATGCCCAGCTGAAGACTAAGGTGGTGAGATGAAAGGACCTAGGGCAATATTTGAGACTTATACATTTGTTTGAAGGAGTGGTTGTTCTTACCATTCTGGAGTTCTCTATAGGTTAAGTGATAGGGATGCGCTAAAATGAAGATGTTAGAATCTGTCGTTTTATATTATTCCCACGAACCGTAGCATAAACCTTCCTCCCTTAACGTATCAGATCACTGAATTGCTATGGTGTACCATAACCTGAAATAATTCCTGTGAGAAGGGTACTCTATCTCTTGGCTGCCAAAGAGAGCTTTCTATCTAAGTCCTCATATAGGTGATAGGGTTGTGTAGAGAGTACCAGCAAATGAGGCAGAGGATTGAAAGAAGTCTGCTAGGTTGAAATCTAAATTAAGATTATAATTTTTAGTGAGTTTTGGATTTTCACAATATGAGACATGCCATAGTGCTAATTGACCCTTTATAAAAATCATGTTTTGGTAGTGTTGCATTTGGTTTTGAAATATTCAAGTTCTAAAAAAAGACTAACAGTGGACTTTTCCATCTGCAGATTATACTGAATGGCCAGCAGAGGCAGTGTTGCAGAGGAATATTTCTCTGCTTGCTGAGACGGAAAAAAAAAGAAAGCTCATTCCTCAGCCTTCTCCATGCCTCGATCAATATATATGGTAAGTCAAAATCTCAATTATTCATTTTGCCATTAATAAAAAGTTCATAGCATCTGATAGCTCTCTGTGCCTTTTAGTGGGGTCTTCCGCATAAATATAATCTTCCAAGACGGTAGCAATATGGATGATGCAATGGCCATCATGATAGTTTATCAAAGACTTTGTCTGCCTAAGTGTCTGAGAAAATCTTCTTTAGATACTTGTGCAGGCAATATGTCCTGTGAGTTAATTACCATCCTTCAGGCTGGAATGAGCTGTCTTAGGTTAGAGCAAATGACTTACATTCAGATGGAGGGAAGCTATTTAACCTGTTTCCCTGCTCTCTGTGAGTGGGACTCTGATACTCCAGATGGACTGCTATTTAGAAACTGTGTTCTTCTAACTCTAGTCCTCTTTGAATAGGAGCCCACTACTTTCAATGGCGCACTGTACTTCCCCCTACAACTCCTACTTGCTGTGCAGTCATATTCCCAGATAATTACCTGGTGTGTAATTGGTGACGTCTGGTCCTCCAGTGTAATCGTCACCCAGGGCGATTGGTCAAGTGGTGCCATTACATCACAAAGCTACAGCAGAATGTCATCTGACATGAGGGCTAATCAGTTGCTTCTTCTAACTCTAGCCCTCTTTAAATAGGAGCCCAATACTTTCAATGGCGCACTGTACTTCCCCCTTACACCTCCTACTTGCTGTGCAGTCATATTCACAGATAGTTACCTAGTTTGTAATTGCTGATGTCTGGTCCTCCGGTGTAATCGTCACCCAGGGCGATTGGTCAAGTGGTGCCATTACATCACAAAGCTACAGCAGGGTGTCATCTGACATGAGGGCCAATCAGTTGCCTAGTACGCAATAGGATACTTATATCAAGGTATAGAAAATGGAGCAATGTGGACAGAATGCCCAGCTGAAGACTAAGGTGGTGAGATGAAAGGACCTAGGGCAATATTTGAGACTTATACATTTGTTTGAAGGAGTGGTTGATCTTACCATTCTGGAGTTCTCTATAGGTTAAGTGATAGGGATGCGCTAAAATGAAGATGTTAGAATCTGTCGTTTTATATTATTCCCACGAACCGTAGCATAAACCTTCCTCCCTTAACGTATCAGATCACTGAATTGCTATGGTGTACCATAACCTGAAATAATTCCTGTGAGAAGGGTACTCTATCTCTTGGCTGCCAAAGAGAGCTTTCTATCTAAGTCCTCATATAGGTGATAGGGTTGTGTAGAGAGTACCAGCAAATGAGGCAGAGGATTGAAAGAAGTCTGATAGGTTGAAATCTAAATTAAGATTATAATTTTTAGTGAGTTTTGGATTTTCACAATATGAGACATGCCATAGTGCTAATTGACCCTTTATAAAAATCATGTTTTGGTAGTGTTGCATTTGGTTTTGAAATATTCAAGTTCTAAAAAAAGACTAACAGTGGACTTTTCCATCTGCAGATTATACTGAATGGCCAGCAGAGGCAGTGTTGCAGAGGAATATTTCTCTGCTTGCTGAGACGGAAAAAAAAAGAAAGCTCATTCCTCAGCCTTCTCCATGCCTCGATCAATATATATGGTAAGTCAAAATCTCAATTAATCATTTTGCCATTAATAAAAAGTTCATAGCATCTGATAGCTCTCTGTGCCTTTTAGTGGGGTCTTCCGCATAAATATAATCTTCCAAGACGGTAGCAATATGGATGATGCAATGGCCATCATGATAGTTTATCAAAGACTTTGTCTGCCTAAGTGTCTGAGAAAATCTTCTTTAGATACTTGTGCAGGCAATATGTCCTGTGAGTTAATTACCATCCTTCAGGCTGGAATGAGCTGTCTTAGGTTAGAGCAAATGACTTACATTCAGATGGAGGGAAGCTATTTAACCTGTTTCCCTGCTCTCTGTGAGTGGGACTCTGATACTGCAGATGGACTGCTATTTAGAAACTGTGTTCTTCTAACTCTAGTCCTCTTTGAATAGGAGCCCACTACTTTCAATGGCGCACTGTACTTCCCCCTACAACTCCTACTTGCTGTGCAGTCATATTCCCAGATAATTACCTGGTGTGTAATTGGTGACGTCTGGTCCTCCAGTGTAATCGTCACCCAGGGCGATTGGTCAAGTGGTGCCATTACATCACGAAGCTACAGCAGAATGTCATCTGACATGAGGGCTAATCAGTTGCTTCTTCTAACTCTAGCCCTCTTTAAATAGGAGCCCAATACTTTCAATGGCGCACTGTACTTCCCCCTTACACCTCCTACTTGCTGTGCAGTCATATTCACAGATAGTTACCTAGTTTGTAATTGCTGATGTCTGGTCCTCCGGTGTAATCGTCACCCAGGGCGATTGGTCAAGTGGTGCCATTACATCACAAAGCTACAGCAGGGTGTCATCTGACATGAGGGCCAATCAGTTGCCTAGTACGCAATAGGATACTTATATCAAGGTATAGAAAATGGAGCAATGTGGACAGAATGCCCAGCTGAAGACTAAGGTGGTGAGATGAAAGGACCTAGGGCAATATTTGAGACTTATACATTTGTTTGAAGGAGTGGTTGATCTTACCATTCTGGAGTTCTCTATAGGTTAAGTGATAGGGATGCGCTAAAATGAAGATGTTAGAATCTGTCGTTTTATATTATTCCCACGAACCGTAGCATAAACCTTCCTCCCTTAACGTATCAGATCACTGAATTGCTATGGTGTACCATAACCTGAAATAATTCCTGTGAGAAGGGTACTCTATCTCTTGGCTGCCAAAGAGAGCTTTCTATCTAAGTCCTCATATAGGTGATAGGGTTGTGTAGAGAGTACCAGCAAATGAGGCAGAGGATTGAAAGAAGTCTGCTAGGTTGAAATCTAAATTAAGATTATAATTTTTAGTGAGTTTTGGATTTTCACAATATGAGACATGCCATAGTGCTAATTGACCCTTTATAAAAATCATGTTTTGGTAGTGTTGCATTTGGTTTTGAAATATTCAAGTTCTAAAAAAAGACTAACAGTGGACTTTTCCATCTGCAGATTATACTGAATGGCCAGCAGAGGCAGTGTTGCAGAGGAATATTTCTCTGCTTGCTGAGACGGAAAAAAAAAGAAAGCTCATTCCTCAGCCTTCTCCATGCCTCGATCAATATATATGGTAAGTCAAAATCTCAATTAATCATTTTGCCATTAATAAAAAGTTCATAGCATCTGATAGCTCTCTGTGCCTTTTAGTGGGGTCTTCCGCATAAATATAATCTTCCAAGACGGTAGCAATATGGATGATGCAATGGCCATCATGATAGTTTATCAAAGACTTTGTCTGCCTAAGTGTCTGAGAAAATCTTCTTTAGATACTTGTGCAGGCAATATGTCCTGTGAGTTAATTACCATCCTTCAGGCTGGAATGAGCTGTCTTAGGTTAGAGCAAATGACTTACATTCAGATGGAGGGAAGCTATTTAACCTGTTTCCCTGCTCTCTGTGAGTGGGACTCTGATACTCCAGATGGACTGCTATTTAGAAACTGTGTTCTTCTAACTCTAGTCCTCTTTGAATAGGAGCCCACTACTTTCAATGGCGCACTGTACTTCCCCCTACAACTCCTACTTGCTGTGCAGTCATATTCCCAGATAATTACCTGGTGTGTAATTGGTGACGTCTGGTCCTCCAGTGTAATCGTCACCCAGGGCGATTGGTCAAGTGGTGCCATTACATCACGAAGCTACAGCAGAATGTCATCTGACATGAGGGCTAATCAGTTGCTTCTTCTAACTCTAGCCCTCTTTAAATAGGAGCCCAATACTTTCAATGGCGCACTGTACTTCCCCCTTACACCTCCTACTTGCTGTGCAGTCATATTCACAGATAGTTACCTAGTTTGTAATTGCTGATGTCTGGTCCTCCGGTGTAATCGTCACCCAGGGCGATTGGTCAAGTGGTGCCATTACATCACAAAGCTACAGCAGGGTGTCATCTGACATGAGGGCCAATCAGTTGCCTAGTACGCAATAGGATACTTATATCAAGGTATAGAAAATGGAGCAATGTGGACAGAATGCCCAGCTGAAGACTAAGGTGGTGAGATGAAAGGACCTAGGGCAATATTTGAGACTTATACATTTGTTTGAAGGAGTGGTTGATCTTACCATTCTGGAGTTCTCTATAGGTTAAGTGATAGGGATGCGCTAAAATGAAGATGTTAGAATCTGTCGTTTTATATTATTCCCACGAACCGTAGCATAAACCTTCCTCCCTTAACGTATCAGATCACTGAATTGCTATGGTGTACCATAACCTGAAATAATTCCTGTGAGAAGGGTACTCTATCTCTTGGCTGCCAAAGAGAGCTTTCTATCTAAGTCCTCATATAGGTGATAGGGTTGTGTAGAGAGTACCAGCAAATGAGGCAGAGGATTGAAAGAAGTCTGCTAGGTTGAAATCTAAATTAAGATTATAATTTTTAGTGAGTTTTGGATTTTCACAATATGAGACATGCCATAGTGCTAATTGACCCTTTATAAAAATCATGTTTTGGTAGTGTTGCATTTGGTTTTGAAATATTCAAGTTCTAAAAAAAGACTAACAGTGGACTTTTCCATCTGCAGATTATACTGAATGGCCAGCAGAGGCAGTGTTGCAGAGGAATATTTCTCTGCTTGCTGAGACGGAAAAAAAAAGAAAGCTCATTCCTCAGCCTTCTCCATGCCTCGATCAATATATATGGTAAGTCAAAATCTCAATTAATCATTTTGCCATTAATAAAAAGTTCATAGCATCTGATAGCTCTCTGTGCCTTTTAGTGGGGTCTTCCGCATAAATATAATCTTCCAAGACGGTAGCAATATGGATGATGCAATGGCCATCATGATAGTTTATCAAAGACTTTGTCTGCCTAAGTGTCTGAGAAAATCTTCTTTAGATACTTGTGCAGGCAATATGTCCTGTGAGTTAATTACCATCCTTCAGGCTGGAATGAGCTGTCTTAGGTTAGAGCAAATGACTTACATTCAGATGGAGGGAAGCTATTTAACCTGTTTCCCTGCTCTCTGTGAGTGGGACTCTGATACTCCAGATGGACTGCTATTTAGAAACTGTGTTCTTCTAACTCTAGTCCTCTTTGAATAGGAGCCCACTACTTTCAATGGCGCACTGTACTTCCCCCTACAACTCCTACTTGCTGTGCAGTCATATTCCCAGATAATTACCTGGTGTGTAATTGGTGACGTCTGGTCCTCCAGTGTAATCGTCACCCAGGGCGATTGGTCAAGTGGTGCCATTACATCACGAAGCTACAGCAGAATGTCATCTGACATGAGGGCTAATCAGTTGCTTCTTCTAACTCTAGCCCTCTTTAAATAGGAGCCCAATACTTTCAATGGCGCACTGTACTTCCCCCTTACACCTCCTACTTGCTGTGCAGTCATATTCACAGATAGTTACCTAGTTTGTAATTGCTGATGTCTGGTCCTCCGGTGTAATCGTCACCCAGGGCGATTGGTCAAGTGGTGCCATTACATCACAAAGCTACAGCAGGGTGTCATCTGACATGAGGGCCAATCAGTTGCCTAGTACGCAATAGGATACTTATATCAAGGTATAGAAAATGGAGCAATGTGGACAGAATGCCCAGCTGAAGACTAAGGTGGTGAGATGAAAGGACCTAGGGCAATATTTGAGACTTATACATTTGTTTGAAGGAGTGGTTGTTCTTACCATTCTGGAGTTCTCTATAGGTTAAGTGATAGGGATGCGCTAAAATGAAGATGTTAGAATCTGTCGTTTTATATTATTCCCACGAACCGTAGCATAAACCTTCCTCCCTTAACGTATCAGATCACTGAATTGCTATGGTGTACCATAACCTGAAATAATTCCTGTGAGAAGGGTACTCTATCTCTTGGCTGCCAAAGAGAGCTTTCTATCTAAGTCCTCATATAGGTGATAGGGTTGTGTAGAGAGTACCAGCAAATGAGGCAGAGGATTGAAAGAAGTCTGCTAGGTTGAAATCTAAATTAAGATTATAATTTTTAGTGAGTTTTGGATTTTCACAATATGAGACATGCCATAGTGCTAATTGACCCTTTATAAAAATCATGTTTTGGTAGTGTTGCATTTGGTTTTGAAATATTCAAGTTCTAAAAAAAGACTAACAGTGGACTTTTCCATCTGCAGATTATACTGAATGGCCAGCAGAGGCAGTGTTGCAGAGGAATATTTCTCTGCTTGCTGAGACGGAAAAAAAAAGAAAGCTCATTCCTCAGCCTTCTCCATGCCTCGATCAATATATATGGTAAGTCAAAATCTCAATTAATCATTTTGCCATTAATAAAAAGTTCATAGCATCTGATAGCTCTCTGTGCCTTTTAGTGGGGTCTTCCGCATAAATATAATCTTCCAAGACGGTAGCAATATGGATGATGCAATGGCCATCATGATAGTTTATCAAAGACTTTGTCTGCCTAAATGTCTGAGAAAATCTTCTTTAGATACTTGTGCAGGCAATATGTCCTGTGAGTTAATTACCATCCTTCAGGCTGGAATGAGCTGTCTTAGGTTAGAGCAAATGACTTACATTCAGATGGAGGGAAGCTATTTAACCTGTTTCCCTGCTCTCTGTGAGTGGGACTCTGATACTCCAGATGGACTGCTATTTAGAAACTGTGTTCTTCTAACTCTAGTCCTCTTTGAATAGGAGCCCACTACTTTCAATGGCGCACTGTACTTCCCCCTACAACTCCTACTTGCTGTGCAGTCATATTCCCAGATAATTACCTGGTGTGTAATTGGTGACGTCTGGTCCTCCAGTGTAATCGTCACCCAGGGCGATTGGTCAAGTGGTGCCATTACATCACAAAGCTACAGCAGAATGTCATCTGACATGAGGGCTAATCAGTTGCTTCTTCTAACTCTAGCCCTCTTTAAATAGGAGCCCAATACTTTCAATGGCGCACTGTACTTCCCCCTTACACCTCCTACTTGCTGTGCAGTCATATTCACAGATAGTTACCTAGTTTGTAATTGCTGATGTCTGGTCCTCCGGTGTAATCGTCACCCAGGGCGATTGGTCAAGTGGTGCCATTACATCACAAAGCTACAGCAGGGTGTCATCTGACATGAGGGCCAATCAGTTGCCTAGTACGCAATAGGATACTTATATCAAGGTATAGAAAATGGAGCAATGTGGACAGAATGCCCAGCTGAAGACTAAGGTGGTGAGATGAAAGGACCTAGGGCAATATTTGAGACTTATACATTTGTTTGAAGGAGTGGTTGATCTTACCATTCTGGAGTTCTCTATAGGTTAAGTGATAGGGATGCGCTAAAATGAAGATGTTAGAATCTGTCGTTTTATATTATTCCCACGAACCGTAGCATAAACCTTCCTCCCTTAACGTATCAGATCACTGAATTGCTATGGTGTACCATAACCTGAAATAATTCCTGTGAGAAGGGTACTCTATCTCTTGGCTGCCAAAGAGAGCTTTCTATCTAAGTCCTCATATAGGTGATAGGGTTGTGTAGAGAGTACCAGCAAATGAGGCAGAGGATTGAAAGAAGTCTGCTAGGTTGAAATCTAAATTAAGATTATAATTTTTAGTGAGTTTTGGATTTTCACAATATGAGACATGCCATAGTGCTAATTGACCCTTTATAAAAATCATGTTTTGGTAGTGTTGCATTTGGTTTTGAAATATTCAAGTTCTAAAAAAAGACTAACAGTGGACTTTTCCATCTGCAGATTATACTGAATGGCCAGCAGAGGCAGTGTTGCAGAGGAATATTTCTCTGCTTGCTGAGACGGAAAAAAAAAGAAAGCTCATTCCTCAGCCTTCTCCATGCCTCGATCAATATATATGGTAAGTCAAAATCTCAATTAATCATTTTGCCATTAATAAAAAGTTCATAGCATCTGATAGCTCTCTGTGCCTTTTAGTGGGGTCTTCCGCATAAATATAATCTTCCAAGACGGTAGCAATATGGATGATGCAATGGCCATCATGATAGTTTATCAAAGACTTTGTCTGCCTAAGTGTCTGAGAAAATCTTCTTTAGATACTTGTGCAGGCAATATGTCCTGTGAGTTAATTACCATCCTTCAGGCTGGAATGAGCTGTCTTAGGTTAGAGCAAATGACTTACATTCAGATGGAGGGAAGCTATTTAACCTGTTTCCCTGCTCTCTGTGAGTGGGACTCTGATACTCCAGATGGACTGCTATTTAGAAACTGTGTTCTTCTAACTCTAGTCCTCTTTGAATAGGAGCCCACTACTTTCAATGGCGCACTGTACTTCCCCCTACAACTCCTACTTGCTGTGCAGTCATATTCCCAGATAATTACCTGGTGTGTAATTGGTGACGTCTGGTCCTCCAGTGTAATCGTCACCCAGGGCGATTGGTCAAGTGGTGCCATTACATCACAAAGCTACAGCAGAATGTCATCTGACATGAGGGCTAATCAGTTGC
Organism: Lissotriton vulgaris; assembly: GCF_964263255.1. Lineage (NCBI taxonomy): Eukaryota > Metazoa > Chordata > Amphibia > Caudata > Salamandridae > Lissotriton > Lissotriton vulgaris. The sequence continues at coordinate 1,208,317,380 of NC_141695.1, forward strand.
TTCTTCTAACTCTAGCCCTCTTTAAATAGGAGCCCAATACTTTCAATGGCGCACTGTACTTCCCCCTTACACCTCCTACTTGCTGTGCAGTCATATTCACAGATAGTTACCTAGTTTGTAATTGCTGATGTCTGGTCCTCCGGTGTAATCGTCACCCAGGGCGATTGGTCAAGTGGTGCCATTACATCACAAAGCTACAGCAGGGTGTCATCTGACATGAGGGCCAATCAGTTGCCTAGTACGCAATAGGATACTTATATCAAGGTATAGAAAATGGAGCAATGTGGACAGAATGCCCAGCTGAAGACTAAGGTGGTGAGATGAAAGGACCTAGGGCAATATTTGAGACTTATACATTTGTTTGAAGGAGTGGTTGATCTTACCATTCTGGAGTTCTCTATAGGTTAAGTGATAGGGATGCGCTAAAATGAAGATGTTAGAATCTGTCGTTTTATATTATTCCCACGAACCGTAGCATAAACCTTCCTCCCTTAACGTATCAGATCACTGAATTGCTATGGTGTACCATAACCTGAAATAATTCCTGTGAGAAGGGTACTCTATCTCTTGGCTGCCAAAGAGAGCTTTCTATCTAAGTCCTCATATAGGTGATAGGGTTGTGTAGAGAGTACCAGCAAATGAGGCAGAGGATTGAAAGAAGTCTGCTAGGTTGAAATCTAAATTAAGATTATAATTTTTAGTGAGTTTTGGATTTTCACAATATGAGACATGCCATAGTGCTAATTGACCCTTTATAAAAATCATGTTTTGGTAGTGTTGCATTTGGTTTTGAAATATTCAAGTTCTAAAAAAAGACTAACAGTGGACTTTTCCATCTGCAGATTATACTGAATGGCCAGCAGAGGCAGTGTTGCAGAGGAATATTTCTCTGCTTGCTGAGACGGAAAAAAAAGAAAGCTCATTCCTCAGCCTTCTCCATGCCTCGATCAATATATATGGTAAGTCAAAATCTCAATTAATCATTTTGCCATTAATAAAAAGTTCATAGCATCTGATAGCTCTCTGTGCCTTTTAGTGGGGTCTTCCGCATAAATATAATCTTCCAAGACGGTAGCAATATGGATGATGCAATGGCCATCATGATAGTTTATCAAAGACTTTGTCTGCCTAAGTGTCTGAGAAAATCTTCTTTAGATACTTGTGCAGGCAATATGTCCTGTGAGTTAATTACCATCCTTCAGGCTGGAATGAGCTGTCTTAGGTTAGAGCAAATGACTTACATTCAGATGGAGGGAAGCTATTTAACCTGTTTCCCTGCTCTCTGTGAGTGGGACTCTGATACTCCAGATGGACTGCTATTTAGAAACTGTGTTCTTCTAACTCTAGTCCTCTTTGAATAGGAGCCCACTACTTTCAATGGCGCACTGTACTTCCCCCTACAACTCCTACTTGCTGTGCAGTCATATTCCCAGATAATTACCTGGTGTGTAATTGGTGACGTCTGGTCCTCCAGTGTAATCGTCACCCAGGGCGATTGGTCAAGTGGTGCCATTACATCACGAAGCTACAGCAGAATGTCATCTGACATGAGGGCTAATCAGTTGCTTCTTCTAACTCTAGCCCTCTTTAAATAGGAGCCCAATACTTTCAATGGCGCACTGTACTTCCCCCTTACACCTCCTACTTGCTGTGCAGTCATATTCACAGATAGTTACCTAGTTTGTAATTGCTGATGTCTGGTCCTCCGGTGTAATCGTCACCCAGGGCGATTGGTCAAGTGGTGCCATTACATCACAAAGCTACAGCAGGGTGTCATCTGACATGAGGGCCAATCAGTTGCCTAGTACGCAATAGGATACTTATATCAAGGTATAGAAAATGGAGCAATGTGGACAGAATGCCCAGCTGAAGACTAAGGTGGTGAGATGAAAGGACCTAGGGCAATATTTGAGACTTATACATTTGTTTGAAGGAGTGGTTGATCTTACCATTCTGGAGTTCTCTATAGGTTAAGTGATAGGGATGCGCTAAAATGAAGATGTTAGAATCTGTCGTTTTATATTATTCCCACGAACCGTAGCATAAACCTTCCTCCCTTAACGTATCAGATCACTGAATTGCTATGGTGTACCATAACCTGAAATAATTCCTGTGAGAAGGGTACTCTATCTCTTGGCTGCCAAAGAGAGCTTTCTATCTAAGTCCTCATATAGGTGATAGGGTTGTGTAGAGAGTACCAGCAAATGAGGCAGAGGATTGAAAGAAGTCTGCTAGGTTGAAATCTAAATTAAGATTATAATTTTTAGTGAGTTTTGGATTTTCACAATATGAGACATGCCATAGTGCTAATTGACCCTTTATAAAAATCATGTTTTGGTAGTGTTGCATTTGGTTTTGAAATATTCAAGTTCTAAAAAAAGACTAACAGTGGACTTTTCCATCTGCAGATTATACTGAATGGCCAGCGGAGGCAGTGTTGCAGAGGAATATTTCCCTGCTTGCTGAGACGGAAAAAAAAAGAAAGCTCATTCCTCAGCCTTCTCCATGCCTCGATCAATATATATGGTAAGTCAAAATCTCAATAATCATTTTGCCATTAATAAAAAGTTCATAGCATCTGATAGCTCTCTGTGCCTTTTAGTGGGGTCTTCCGCATAAATATAATCTTCCAAGACGGTAGCAATATGGATGACGCAATGGCCATCATGATAGTTTATCAAAGACTTTGTCTGCCTAAGTGTCTGAGAAAATCTTCTTTAGATACTTGTGCAGGCAATATGTCCTGTGAGTTAATTACCATCCTTCAGGCTGGAATGAGCTGTCTTAGGTTAGAGCAAATGACTTACATTCAGATGGAGGGAAGCTATTTAACCTGTTTCCCTGCTCTCTGTGAGTGGGACTCTGATACTCCAGATGGACTGCTATTTAGAAACTGTGTTCTTCTAACTCTAGTCCTCTTTGAATAGGAGCCCACTACTTTCAATGGCGCACTGTACTTCCCCCTACAACTCCTACTTGCTGTGCAGTCATATTCCCAGATAATTACCTGGTGTGTAATTGGTGACGTCTGGTCCTCCAGTGTAATCGTCACCCAGGGCGATTGGTCAAGTGGTGCCATTACATCACGAAGCTACAGCAGAATGTCATCTGACATGAGGGCTAATCAGTTGCTTCTTCTAACTCTAGCCCTCTTTAAATAGGAGCCCAATACTTTCAATGGCGCACTGTACTTCCCCCTTACACCTCCTACTTGCTGTGCAGTCATATTCACAGATAGTTACCTAGTTTGTAATTGCTGATGTCTGGTCCTCCGGTGTAATCGTCACCCAGGGCGATTGGTCAAGTGGTGCCATTACATCACAAAGCTACAGCAGGGTGTCATCTGACATGAGGGCCAATCAGTTGCCTAGTACGCAATAGGATACTTATATCAAGGTATAGAAAATGGAGCAATGTGGACAGAATGCCCAGCTGAAGACTAAGGTGGTGAGATGAAAGGACCTAGGGCAATATTTGAGACTTATACATTTGTTTGAAGGAGTGGTTGATCTTACCATTCTGGAGTTCTCTATAGGTTAAGTGATAGGGATGCGCTAAAATGAAGATGTTAGAATCTGTCGTTTTATATTATTCCCACGAACCGTAGCATAAACCTTCCTCCCTTAACGTATCAGATCACTGAATTGCTATGGTGTACCATAACCTGAAATAATTCCTGTGAGAAGGGTACTCTATCTCTTGGCTGCCAAAGAGAGCTTTCTATCTAAGTCCTCATATAGGTGATAGGGTTGTGTAGAGAGTACCAGCAAATGAGGCAGAGGATTGAAAGAAGTCTGCTAGGTTGAAATCTAAATTAAGATTATAATTTTTAGTGAGTTTTGGATTTTCACAATATGAGACATGCCATAGTGCTAATTGACCCTTTATAAAAATCATGTTTTGGTAGTGTTGCATTTGGTTTTGAAATATTCAAGTTCTAAAAAAAGACTAACAGTGGACTTTTCCATCTGCAGATTATACTGAATGGCCAGCAGAGGCAGTGTTGCAGAGGAATATTTCTCTGCTTGCTGAGACGGAAAAAAAAAGAAAGCTCATTCCTCAGCCTTCTCCATGCCTCGATCAATATATATGGTAAGTCAAAATCTCAATTAATCATTTTGCCATTAATAAAAAGTTCATAGCATCTGATAGCTCTCTGTGCCTTTTAGTGGGGTCTTCCGCATAAATATAATCTTCCAAGACGGTAGCAATATGGATGATGCAATGGCCATCATGATAGTTTATCAAAGACTTTGTCTGCCTAAGTGTCTGAGAAAATCTTCTTTAGATACTTGTGCAGGCAATATGTCCTGTGAGTTAATTACCATCCTTCAGGCTGGAATGAGCTGTCTTAGGTTAGAGCAAATGACTTACATTCAGATGGAGGGAAGCTATTTAACCTGTTTCCCTGCTCTCTGTGAGTGGGACTCTGATACTCCAGATGGACTGCTATTTAGAAACTGTGTTCTTCTAACTCTAGTCCTCTTTGAATAGGAGCCCACTACTTTCAATGGCGCACTGTACTTCCCCCTACAACTCCTACTTGCTGTGCAGTCATATTCCCAGATAATTACCTGGTGTGTAATTGGTGACGTCTGGTCCTCCAGTGTAATCGTCACCCAGGGCGATTGGTCAAGTGGTGCCATTACATCACAAAGCTACAGCAGAATGTCATCTGACATGAGGGCTAATCAGTTGCTTCTTCTAACTCTAGCCCTCTTTAAATAGGAGCCCAATACTTTCAATGGCGCACTGTACTTCCCCCTTACACCTCCTACTTGCTGTGCAGTCATATTCACAGATAGTTACCTAGTTTGTAATTGCTGATGTCTGGTCCTCCGGTGTAATCGTCACCCAGGGCGATTGGTCAAGTGGTGCCATTACATCACAAAGCTACAGCAGGGTGTCATCTGACATGAGGGCCAATCAGTTGCCTAGTACGCAATAGGATACTTATATCAAGGTATAGAAAATGGAGCAATGTGGACAGAATGCCCAGCTGAAGACTAAGGTGGTGAGATGAAAGGACCTAGGGCAATATTTGAGACTTATACATTTGTTTGAAGGAGTGGTTGATCTTACCATTCTGGAGTTCTCTATAGGTTAAGTGATAGGGATGCGCTAAAATGAAGATGTTAGAATCTGTCGTTTTATATTATTCCCACGAACCGTAGCATAAACCTTCCTCCCTTAACGTATCAGATCACTGAATTGCTATGGTGTACCATAACCTGAAATAATTCCTGTGAGAAGGGTACTCTATCTCTTGGCTGCCAAAGAGAGCTTTCTATCTAAGTCCTCATATAGGTGATAGGGTTGTGTAGAGAGTACCAGCAAATGAGGCAGAGGATTGAAAGAAGTCTGCTAGGTTGAAATCTAAATTAAGATTATAATTTTTAGTGAGTTTTGGATTTTCACAATATGAGACATGCCATAGTGCTAATTGACCCTTTATAAAAATCATGTTTTGGTAGTGTTGCATTTGGTTTTGAAATATTCAAGTTCTAAAAAAAGACTAACAGTGGACTTTTCCATCTGCAGATTATACTGAATGGCCAGCAGAGGCAGTGTTGCAGAGGAATATTTCTCTGCTTGCTGAGACGGAAAAAAAAGAAAGCTCATTCCTCAGCCTTCTCCATGCCTCGATCAATATATATGGTAAGTCAAAATCTCAATTAATCATTTTGCCATTAATAAAAAGTTCATAGCATCTGATAGCTCTCTGTGCCTTTTAGTGGGGTCTTCCGCATAAATATAATCTTCCAAGACGGTAGCAATATGGATGATGCAATGGCCATCATGATAGTTTATCAAAGACTTTGTCTGCCTAAGTGTCTGAGAAAATCTTCTTTAGATACTTGTGCAGGCAATATGTCCTGTGAGTTAATTACCATCCTTCAGGCTGGAATGAGCTGTCTTAGGTTAGAGCAAATGACTTACATTCAGATGGAGGGAAGCTATTTAACCTGTTTCCCTGCTCTCTGTGAGTGGGACTCTGATACTCCAGATGGACTGCTATTTAGAAACTGTGTTCTTCTAACTCTAGTCCTCTTTGAATAGGAGCCCACTACTTTCAATGGCGCACTGTACTTCCCCCTACAACTCCTACTTGCTGTGCAGTCATATTCCCAGATAATTACCTGGTGTGTAATTGGTGACGTCTGGTCCTCCAGTGTAATCGTCACCCAGGGCGATTGGTCAAGTGGTGCCATTACATCACGAAGCTACAGCAGAATGTCATCTGACATGAGGGCTAATCAGTTGCTTCTTCTAACTCTAGCCCTCTTTAAATAGGAGCCCAATACTTTCAATGGCGCACTGTACTTCCCCCTTACACCTCCTACTTGCTGTGCAGTCATATTCACAGATAGTTACCTAGTTTGTAATTGCTGATGTCTGGTCCTCCGGTGTAATCGTCACCCAGGGCGATTGGTCAAGTGGTGCCATTACATCACAAAGCTACAGCAGGGTGTCATCTGACATGAGGGCCAATCAGTTGCCTAGTACGCAATAGGATACTTATATCAAGGTATAGAAAATGGAGCAATGTGGACAGAATGCCCAGCTGAAGACTAAGGTGGTGAGATGAAAGGACCTAGGGCAATATTTGAGACTTATACATTTGTTTGAAGGAGTGGTTGATCTTACCATTCTGGAGTTCTCTATAGGTTAAGTGATAGGGATGCGCTAAAATGAAGATGTTAGAATCTGTCGTTTTATATTATTCCCACGAACCGTAGCATAAACCTTCCTCCCTTAACGTATCAGATCACTGAATTGCTATGGTGTACCATAACCTGAAATAATTCCTGTGAGAAGGGTACTCTATCTCTTGGCTGCCAAAGAGAGCTTTCTATCTAAGTCCTCATATAGGTGATAGGGTTGTGTAGAGAGTACCAGCAAATGAGGCAGAGGATTGAAAGAAGTCTGCTAGGTTGAAATCTAAATTAAGATTATAATTTTTAGTGAGTTTTGGATTTTCACAATATGAGACATGCCATAGTGCTAATTGACCCTTTATAAAAATCATGTTTTGGTAGTGTTGCATTTGGTTTTGAAATATTCAAGTTCTAAAAAAAGACTAACAGTGGACTTTTCCATCTGCAGATTATACTGAATGGCCAGCAGAGGCAGTGTTGCAGAGGAATATTTCTCTGCTTGCTGAGACGGAAAAAAAAAGAAAGCTCATTCCTCAGCCTTCTCCATGCCTCGATCAATATATATGGTAAGTCAAAATCTCAATTAATCATTTTGCCATTAATAAAAAGTTCATAGCATCTGATAGCTCTCTGTGCCTTTTAGTGGGGTCTTCCGCATAAATATAATCTTCCAAGACGGTAGCAATATGGATGATGCAATGGCCATCATGATAGTTTATCAAAGACTTTGTCTGCCTAAGTGTCTGAGAAAATCTTCTTTAGATACTTGTGCAGGCAATATGTCCTGTGAGTTAATTACCATCCTTCAGGCTGGAATGAGCTGTCTTAGGTTAGAGCAAATGACTTACATTCAGATGGAGGGAAGCTATTTAACCTGTTTCCCTGCTCTCTGTGAGTGGGACTCTGATACTCCAGATGGACTGCTATTTAGAAACTGTGTTCTTCTAACTCTAGTCCTCTTTGAATAGGAGCCCACTACTTTCAATGGCGCACTGTACTTCCCCCTACAACTCCTACTTGCTGTGCAGTCATATTCCCAGATAATTACCTGGTGTGTAATTGGTGACGTCTGGTCCTCCAGTGTAATCGTCACCCAGGGCGATTGGTCAAGTGGTGCCATTACATCACAAAGCTACAGCAGAATGTCATCTGACATGAGGGCTAATCAGTTGCTTCTTCTAACTCTAGCCCTCTTTAAATAGGAGCCCAATACTTTCAATGGCGCACTGTACTTCCCCCTTACACCTCCTACTTGCTGTGCAGTCATATTCACAGATAGTTACCTAGTTTGTAATTGCTGATGTCTGGTCCTCCGGTGTAATCGTCACCCAGGGCGATTGGTCAAGTGGTGCCATTACATCACAAAGCTACAGCAGGGTGTCATCTGACATGAGGGCCAATCAGTTGCCTAGTACGCAATAGGATACTTATATCAAGGTATAGAAAATGGAGCAATGTGGACAGAATGCCCAGCTGAAGACTAAGGTGGTGAGATGAAAGGACCTAGGGCAATATTTGAGACTTATACATTTGTTTGAAGGAGTGGTTGATCTTACCATTCTGGAGTTCTCTATAGGTTAAGTGATAGGGATGCGCTAAAATGAAGATGTTAGAATCTGTCGTTTTATATTATTCCCACGAACCGTAGCATAAACCTTCCTCCCTTAACGTATCAGATCACTGAATTGCTATGGTGTACCATAACCTGAAATAATTCCTGTGAGAAGGGTACTCTATCTCTTGGCTGCCAAAGAGAGCTTTCTATCTAAGTCCTCATATAGGTGATAGGGTTGTGTAGAGAGTACCAGCAAATGAGGCAGAGGATTGAAAGAAGTCTGCTAGGTTGAAATCTAAATTAAGATTATAATTTTTAGTGAGTTTTGGATTTTCACAATATGAGACATGCCATAGTGCTAATTGACCCTTTATAAAAATCATGTTTTGGTAGTGTTGCATTTGGTTTTGAAATATTCAAGTTCTAAAAAAAGACTAACAGTGGACTTTTCCATCTGCAGATTATACTGAATGGCCAGCAGAGGCAGTGTTGCAGAGGAATATTTCTCTGCTTGCTGAGACGGAAAAAAAAGAAAGCTCATTCCTCAGCCTTCTCCATGCCTCGATCAATATATATGGTAAGTCAAAATCTCAATTAATCATTTTGCCATTAATAAAAAGTTCATAGCATCTGATAGCTCTCTGTGCCTTTTAGTGGGGTCTTCCGCATAAATATAATCTTCCAAGACGGTAGCAATATGGATGATGCAATGGCCATCATGATAGTTTATCAAAGACTTTGTCTGCCTAAGTGTCTGAGAAAATCTTCTTTAGATACTTGTGCAGGCAATATGTCCTGTGAGTTAATTACCATCCTTCAGGCTGGAATGAGCTGTCTTAGGTTAGAGCAAATGACTTACATTCAGATGGAGGGAAGCTATTTAACCTGTTTCCCTGCTCTCTGTGAGTGGGACTCTGATACTCCAGATGGACTGCTATTTAGAAACTGTGTTCTTCTAACTCTAGTCCTCTTTGAATAGGAGCCCACTACTTTCAATGGCGCACTGTACTTCCCCCTACAACTCCTACTTGCTGTGCAGTCATATTCCCAGATAATTACCTGGTGTGTAATTGGTGACGTCTGGTCCTCCAGTGTAATCGTCACCCAGGGCGATTGGTCAAGTGGTGCCATTACATCACGAAGCTACAGCAGAATGTCATCTGACATGAGGGCTAATCAGTTGCTTCTTCTAACTCTAGCCCTCTTTAAATAGGAGCCCAATACTTTCAATGGCGCACTGTACTTCCCCCTTACACCTCCTACTTGCTGTGCAGTCATATTCACAGATAGTTACCTAGTTTGTAATTGCTGATGTCTGGTCCTCCGGTGTAATCGTCACCCAGGGCGATTGGTCAAGTGGTGCCATTACATCACAAAGCTACAGCAGGGTGTCATCTGACATGAGGGCCAATCAGTTGCCTAGTACGCAATAGGATACTTATATCAAGGTATAGAAAATGGAGCAATGTGGACAGAATGCCCAGCTGAAGACTAAGGTGGTGAGATGAAAGGACCTAGGGCAATATTTGAGACTTATACATTTGTTTGAAGGAGTGGTTGTTCTTACCATTCTGGAGTTCTCTATAGGTTAAGTGATAGGGATGCGCTAAAATGAAGATGTTAGAATCTGTCGTTTTATATTATTCCCACGAACCGTAGCATAAACCTTCCTCCCTTAACGTATCAGATCACTGAATTGCTATGGTGTACCATAACCTGAAATAATTCCTGTGAGAAGAGTACTCTATCTCTTGGCTGCCAAAGAGAGCTTTCTATCTAAGTCCTCATATAGGTGATAGGGTTGTGTAGAGAGTACCAGCAAATGAGGCAGAGGATTGAAAGAAGTCTGCTAGGTTGAAATCTAAATTAAGATTATAATTTTTAGTGAGTTTTGGATTTTCACAATATGAGACATGCCATAGTGCTAATTGACCCTTTATAAAAATCATGTTTTGGTAGTGTTGCATTTGGTTTTGAAATATTCAAGTTCTAAAAAAAGACTAACAGTGGACTTTTCCATCTGCAGATTATACTGAATGGCCAGCAGAGGCAGTGTTGCAGAGGAATATTTCTCTGCTTGCTGAGACGGAAAAAAAAAGAAAGCTCATTCCTCAGCCTTCTCCATGCCTCGATCAATATATATGGTAAGTCAAAATCTCAATTAATCATTTTGCCATTAATAAAAAGTTCATAGCATCTGATAGCTCTCTGTGCCTTTTAGTGGGGTCTTCCGCATAAATATAATCTTCCAAGACGGTAGCAATATGGATGATGCAATGGCCATCATGATAGTTTATCAAAGACTTTGTCTGCCTAAGTGTCTGAGAAAATCTTCTTTAGATACTTGTGCAGGCAATATGTCCTGTGAGTTAATTACCATCCTTCAGGCTGGAATGAGCTGTCTTAGGTTAGAGCAAATGACTTACATTCAGATGGAGGGAAGCTATTTAACCTGTTTCCCTGCTCTCTGTGAGTGGGACTCTGATACTCCAGATGGACTGCTATTTAGAAACTGTGTTCTTCTAACTCTAGTCCTCTTTGAATAGGAGCCCACTACTTTCAATGGCGCACTGTACTTCCCCCTACAACTCCTACTTGCTGTGCAGTCATATTCCCAGATAATTACCTGGTGTGTAATTGGTGACGTCTGGTCCTCCAGTGTAATCGTCACCCAGGGCGATTGGTCAAGTGGTGCCATTACATCACAAAGCTACAGCAGAATGTCATCTGACATGAGGGCCAATCAGTTGCTTCTTCTAACTCTAGCCCTCTTTAAATAGGAGCCCAATACTTTCAATGGCGCACTGTACTTCCCCCTTACACCTCCTACTTGCTGTGCAGTCATATTCACAGATAGTTACCTAGTTTGTAATTGCTGATGTCTGGTCCTCCGGTGTAATCGTCACCCAGGGCGATTGGTCAAGTGGTGCCATTACATCACAAAGCTACAGCAGGGTGTCATCTGACATGAGGGCCAATCAGTTGCCTAGTACGCAATAGGATACTTATATCACGGTATAGAAAATGGAGCAATGTGGACAGAATGCCCAGCTGAAGACTAAGGTGGTGAGATGAAAGGACCTAGGGCAATATTTGAGACTTATACATTTGTTTGAAGGAGTGGTTGATCTTACCATTCTGGAGTTCTCTATAGGTTAAGTGATAGGGATGCGCTAAAATGAAGATGTTAGAATCTGTTGTTTTTATTATTCCCACGAACCGTAGCATAAACCTTCCTCCCTTAACGTATCAGATCACTGAATTGCTATGGTGTACCATAACCTGAAATAATTCCTGTGAGAAGGGTACTCTATCTCTTGGCTGCCAAAGAGAGCTTTCTATCTAAGTCCTCATATAGGTGATAGGGTTGTGTAGAGAGTACCAGCAAATGAGGCAGAGGATTGAAAGAAGTCTGCTAGGTTGAAATCTAAATTAAGATTATAATTTTTAGTGAGTTTTGGATTTTCACAATATGAGACATGCCATAGTGCTAATTGACCCTTTATAAAAATCATGTTTTGGTAGTGTTGCATTTGGTTTTGAAATATTCAAGTTCTAAAAAAAGACTAACAGTGGACTTTTCCATCTGCAGATTATACTGAATGGCCAGCAGAGGCAGTGTTGCAGAGGAATATTTCTCTGCTTGCTGAGACGGAAAAAAAAAGAAAGCTCATTCCTCAGCCTTCTCCATGCCTCGATCAATATATATGGTAAGTCAAAATCTCAATTAATCATTTTGCCATTAATAAAAAGTTCATAGCATCTGATAGCTCTCTGTGCCTTTTAGTGGGGTCTTCCGCATAAATATAATCTTCCAAGACGGTAGCAATATGGATGATGCAATGGCCATCATGATAGTTTATCAAAGACTTTGTCTGCCTAAGTGTCTGAGAAAATCTTCTTTAGATACTTGTGCAGGCAATATGTCCTGTGAGTTAATTACCATCCTTCAGGCTGGAATGAGCTGTCTTAGGTTAGAGCAAATGACTTACATTCAGATGGAGGGAAGCTATTTAACCTGTTTCCCTGCTCTCTGTGAGTGGGACTCTGATACTGCAGATGGACTGCTATTTAGAAACTGTGTTCTTCTAACTCTAGTCCTCTTTGAATAGGAGCCCACTACTTTCAATGGCGCACTGTACTTCCCCCTACAACTCCTACTTGCTGTGCAGTCATATTCCCAGATAATTACCTGGTGTGTAATTGGTGACGTCTGGTCCTCCAGTGTAATCGTCACCCAGGGCGATTGGTCAAGTGGTGCCATTACATCACAAAGCTACAGCAGAATGTCATCTGACATGAGGGCTAATCAGTTGCTTCTTCTAACTCTAGCCCTCTTTAAATAGGAGCCCAATACTTTCAATGGCGCACTGTACTTCCCCCTTACACCTCCTACTTGCTGTGCAGTCATATTCACAGATAGTTACCTAGTTTGTAATTGCTGATGTCTGGTCCTCCGGTGTAATCGTCACCCAGGGCGATTGGTCAAGTGGTGCCATTACATCACAAAGCTACAGCAGGGTGTCATCTGACATGAGGGCCAATCAGTTGCCTAGTACGCAATAGGATACTTATATCAAGGTATAGAAAATGGAGCAATGTGGACAGAATGCCCAGCTGAAGACTAAGGTGGTGAGATGAAAGGACCTAGGGCAATATTTGAGACTTATACATTTGTTTGAAGGAGTGGTTGATCTTACCATTCTGGAGTTCTCTATAGGTTAAGTGATAGGGATGCGCTAAAATGAAGATGTTAGAATCTGTCGTTTTATATTATTCCCACGAACCGTAGCATAAACCTTCCTCCCTTAACGTATCAGATCACTGAATTGCTATGGTGTACCATAACCTGAAATAATTCCTGTGAGAAGGGTACTCTATCTCTTGGCTGCCAAAGAGAGCTTTCTATCTAAGTCCTCATATAGGTGATAGGGTTGTGTAGAGAGTACCAGCAAATGAGGCAGAGGATTGAAAGAAGTCTGCTAGGTTGAAATCTAAATTAAGATTATAATTTTTAGTGAGTTTTGGATTTTCACAATATGAGACATGCCATAGTGCTAATTGACCCTTTATAAAAATCATGTTTTGGTAGTGTTGCATTTGGTTTTGAAATATTCAAGTTCTAAAAAAAGACTAACAGTGGACTTTTCCATCTGCAGATTATACTGAATGGCCAGCAGAGGCAGTGTTGCAGAGGAATATTTCTCTGCTTGCTGAGACGGAAAAAAAAAGAAAGCTCATTCCTCAGCCTTCTCCATGCCTCGATCAATATATATGGTAAGTCAAAATCTCAATTAATCATTTTGCCATTAATAAAAAGTTCATAGCATCTGATAGCTCTCTGTGCCTTTTAGTGGGGTCTTCCGCATAAATATAATCTTCCAAGACGGTAGCAATATGGATGATGCAATGGCCATCATGATAGTTTATCAAAGACTTTGTCTGCCTAAGTGTCTGAGAAAATCTTCTTTAGATACTTGTGCAGGCAATATGTCCTGTGAGTTAATTACCATCCTTCAGGCTGGAATGAGCTGTCTTAGGTTAGAGCAAATGACTTACATTCAGATGGAGGGAAGCTATTTAACCTGTTTCCCTGCTCTCTGTGAGTGGGACTCTGATACTGCAGATGGACTGCTATTTAGAAACTGTGTTCTTCTAACTCTAGTCCTCTTTGAATAGGAGCCCACTACTTTCAATGGCGCACTGTACTTCCCCCTACAACTCCTACTTGCTGTGCAGTCATATTCCCAGATAATTACCTGGTGTGTAATTGGTGACGTCTGGTCCTCCAGTGTAATCGTCACCCAGGGCGATTGGTCAAGTGGTGCCATTACATCACGAAGCTACAGCAGAATGTCATCTGACATGAGGGCTAATCAGTTGCTTCTTCTAACTCTAGCCCTCTTTAAATAGGAGCCCAATACTTTCAATGGCGCACTGTACTTCCCCCTTACACCTCCTACTTGCTGTGCAGTCATATTCACAGATAGTTACCTAGTTTGTAATTGCTGATGTCTGGTCCTCCGGTGTAATCGTCACCCAGGGCGATTGGTCAAGTGGTGCCATTACATCACAAAGCTACAGCAGGGTGTCATCTGACATGAGGGCCAATCAGTTGCCTAGTACGCAATAGGATACTTATATCAAGGTATAGAAAATGGAGCAATGTGGACAGAATGCCCAGCTGAAGACTAAGGTGGTGAGATGAAAGGACCTAGGGCAATATTTGAGACTTATACATTTGTTTGAAGGAGTGGTTGATCTTACCATTCTGGAGTTCTCTATAGGTTAAGTGATAGGGATGCGCTAAAATGAAGATGTTAGAATCTGTCGTTTTATATTATTCCCACGAACCGTAGCATAAACCTTCCTCCCTTAACGTATCAGATCACTGAATTGCTATGGTGTACCATAACCTGAAATAATTCCTGTGAGAAGGGTACTCTATCTCTTGGCTGCCAAAGAGAGCTTTCTATCTAAGTCCTCATATAGGTGATAGGGTTGTGTAGAGAGTACCAGCAAATGAGGCAGAGGATTGAAAGAAGTCTGCTAGGTTGAAATCTAAATTAAGATTATAATTTTTAGTGAGTTTTGGATTTTCACAATATGAGACATGCCATAGTGCTAATTGACCCTTTATAAAAATCATGTTTTGGTAGTGTTGCATTTGGTTTTGAAATATTCAAGTTCTAAAAAAAGACTAACAGTGGACTTTTCCATCTGCAGATTATACTGAATGGCCAGCAGAGGCAGTGTTGCAGAGGAATATTTCTCTGCTTGCTGAGACGGAAAAAAAAAGAAAGCTCATTCCTCAGCCTTCTCCATGCCTCGATCAATATATATGGTAAGTCAAAATCTCAATTAATCATTTTGCCATTAATAAAAAGTTCATAGCATCTGATAGCTCTCTGTGCCTTTTAGTGGGGTCTTCCGCATAAATATAATCTTCCAAGACGGTAGCAATATGGATGATGCAATGGCCATCATGATAGTTTATCAAAGACTTTGTCTGCCTAAGTGTCTGAGAAAATCTTCTTTAGATACTTGTGCAGGCAATATGTCCTGTGAGTTAATTACCATCCTTCAGGCTGGAATGAGCTGTCTTAGGTTAGAGCAAATGACTTACATTCAGATGGAGGGAAGCTATTTAACCTGTTTCCCTGCTCTCTGTGAGTGGGACTCTGATACTCCAGATGGACTGCTATTTAGAAACTGTGTTCTTCGAACTCTAGTCCTCTTTGAATAGGAGCCCACTACTTTCAATGGCGCACTGTACTTCCCCCTACAACTCCTACTTGCTGTGCAGTCATATTCCCAGATAATTACCTGGTGTGTAATTGGTGACGTCTGGTCCTCCAGTGTAATCGTCACCCAGGGCGATTGGTCAAGTGGTGCCATTACATCACAAAGCTACAGCAGAATATCATCTGACATGAGGGCTAATCAGTTGCGTCTTCTAACTCTAGCCCTCTTTAAATAGGAGCCCAATACTTTCAATGGCGCACTGTACTTCCCCCTTACACCTCCTACTTGCTGTGCAGTCATATTCACAGATAGTTACCTAGTTTGTAATTGCTGATGTCTGGTCCTCCGGTGTAATCGTCACCCAGGGCGATTGGTCAAGTGGTGCCATTACATCACAAAGCTACAGCAGGGTGTCATCTGACATGAGGGCCAATCAGTTGCCTAGTACGCAATAGGATACTTATATCAAGGTATAGAAAATGGAGCAATGTGGACAGAATGCCCAGCTGAAGACTAAGGTGGTGAGATGAAAGGACCTAGGGCAATATTTGAGACTTATACATTTGTTTGAAGGAGTGGTTGATCTTACCATTCTGGAGTTCTCTATAGGTTAAGTGATAGGGATGCGCTAAAATGAAGATGTTAGAATCTGTTGTTTTTATTATTCCCACGAACCGTAGCATAAACCTTCCTCCCTTAACGTATCAGATCACTGAATTGCTATGGTGTACCATAACCTGAAATAATTCCTGTGAGAAGGGTACTCTATCTCTTGGCTGCCAAAGAGAGCTTTCTATCTAAGTCCTCATATAGGTGATAGGGTTGTGTAGAGAGTACCAGCAAATGAGGCAGAGGATTGAAAGAAGTCTGCTAGGTTGAAATCTAAATTAAGATTATAATTTTTAGTGAGTTTTGGATTTTCACAATATGAGACATGCCATAGTGCTAATTGACCCTTTATAAAAATCATGTTTTGGTAGTGTTGCATTTGGTTTTGAAATATTCAAGTTCTAAAAAAAGACTAACAGTGGACTTTTCCATCTGCAGATTATACTGAATGGCCAGCAGAGGCAGTGTTGCAGAGGAATATTTCTCTGCTTGCTGAGACGGAAAAAAAAAGAAAGCTCATTCCTCAGCCTTCTCCATGCCTCGATCAATATATATGGTAAGTCAAAATCTCAATTAATCATTTTGCCATTAATAAAAAGTTCATAGCATCTGATAGCTCTCTGTGCCTTTTAGTGGGGTCTTCCGCATAAATATAATCTTCCAAGACGGTAGCAATATGGATGATGCAATGGCCATCATGATAGTTTATCAAAGACTTTGTCTGCCTAAGTGTCTGAGAAAATCTTCTTTAGATACTTGTGCAGGCAATATGTCCTGTGAGTTAATTACCATCCTTCAGGCTGGAATGAGCTGTCTTAGGTTAGAGCAAATGACTTACATTCAGATGGAGGGAAGCTATTTAACCTGTTTCCCTGCTCTCTGTGAGTGGGACTCTGATACTGCAGATGGACTGCTATTTAGAAACTGTGTTCTTCTAACTCTAGTCCTCTTTGAATAGGAGCCCACTACTTTCAATGGCGCACTGTACTTCCCCCTACAACTCCTACTTGCTGTGCAGTCATATTCCCAGATAATTACCTGGTGTGTAATTGGTGACGTCTGGTCCTCCAGTGTAATCGTCACCCAGGGCGATTGGTCAAGTGGTGCCATTACATCACAAAGCTACAGCAGAATGTCATCTGACATGAGGGCTAATCAGTTGCTTCTTCTAACTCTAGCCCTCTTTAAATAGGAGCCCAATACTTTCAATGGCGCACTGTACTTCCCCCTTACACCTCCTACTTGCTGTGCAGTCATATTCACAGATAGTTACCTAGTTTGTAATTGCTGATGTCTGGTCCTCCGGTGTAATCGTCACCCAGGGCGATTGGTCAAGTGGTGCCATTACATCACAAAGCTACAGCAGGGTGTCATCTGACATGAGGGCCAATCAGTTGCCTAGTACGCAATAGGATACTTATATCAAGGTATAGAAAATGGAGCAATGTGGACAGAATGCCCAGCTGAAGACTAAGGTGGTGAGATGAAAGGACCTAGGGCAATATTTGAGACTTATACATTTGTTTGAAGGAGTGGTTGATCTTACCATTCTGGAGTTCTCTATAGGTTAAGTGATAGGGATGCGCTAAAATGAAGATGTTAGAATCTGTCGTTTTATATTATTCCCACGAACCGTAGCATAAACCTTCCTCCCTTAACGTATCAGATCACTGAATTGCTATGGTGTACCATAACCTGAAATAATTCCTGTGAGAAGGGTACTCTATCTCTTGGCTGCCAAAGAGAGCTTTCTATCTAAGTCCTCATATAGGTGATAGGGTTGTGTAGAGAGTACCAGCAAATGAGGCAGAGGATTGAAAGAAGTCTGCTAGGTTGAAATCTAAATTAAGATTATAATTTTTAGTGAGTTTTGGATTTTCACAATATGAGACATGCCATAGTGCTAATTGACCCTTTATAAAAATCATGTTTTGGTAGTGTTGCATTTGGTTTTGAAATATTCAAGTTCTAAAAAAAGACTAACAGTGGACTTTTCCATCTGCAGATTATACTGAATGGCCAGCAGAGGCAGTGTTGCAGAGGAATATTTCTCTGCTTGCTGAGACGGAAAAAAAAAGAAAGCTCATTCCTCAGCCTTCTCCATGCCTCGATCAATATATATGGTAAGTCAAAATCTCAATTAATCATTTTGCCATTAATAAAAAGTTCATAGCATCTGATAGCTCTCTGTGCCTTTTAGTGGGGTCTTCCGCATAAATATAATCTTCCAAGACGGTAGCAATATGGATGATGCAATGGCCATCATGATAGTTTATCAAAGACTTTGTCTGCCTAAGTGTCTGAGAAAATCTTCTTTAGATACTTGTGCAGGCAATATGTCCTGTGAGTTAATTACCATCCTTCAGGCTGGAATGAGCTGTCTTAGGTTAGAGCAAATGACTTACATTCAGATGGAGGGAAGCTATTTAACCTGTTTCCCTGCTCTCTGTGAGTGGGACTCTGATACTCCAGATGGACTGCTATTTAGAAACTGTGTTCTTCTAACTCTAGTCCTCTTTGAATAGGAGCCCACTACTTTCAATGGCGCACTGTACTTCCCCCTACAACTCCTACTTGCTGTGCAGTCATATTCCCAGATAATTACCTGGTGTGTAATTGGTGACGTCTGGTCCTCCAGTGTAATCGTCACCCAGGGCGATTGGTCAAGTGGTGCCATTACATCACAAAGCTACAGCAGAATGTCATCTGACATGAGGGCTAATCAGTTGCTTCTTCTAACTCTAGCCCTCTTTAAATAGGAGCCCAATACTTTCAATGGCGCACTGTACTTCCCCCTTACACCTCCTACTTGCTGTGCAGTCATATTCACAGATAGTTACCTAGTTTGTAATTGCTGATGTCTGGTCCTCCGGTGTAATCGTCACCCAGGGCGATTGGTCAAGTGGTGCCATTACATCACAAAGCTACAGCAGGGTGTCATCTGACATGAGGGCCAATCAGTTGCCTAGTACGCAATAGGATACTTATATCAAGGTATAGAAAATGGAGCAATGTGGACAGAATGCCCAGCTGAAGACTAAGGTGGTGAGATGAAAGGACCTAGGGCAATATTTGAGACTTATACATTTGTTTGAAGGAGTGGTTGATCTTACCATTCTGGAGTTCTCTATAGGTTAAGTGATAGGGATGCGCTAAAATGAAGATGTTAGAATCTGTCGTTTTATATTATTCCCACGAACCGTAGCATAAACCTTCCTCCCTTAACGTATCAGATCACTGAATTGCTATGGTGTACCATAACCTGAAATAATTCCTGTGAGAAGGGTACTCTATCTCTTGGCTGCCAAAGAGAGCTTTCTATCTAAGTCCTCATATAGGTGATAGGGTTGTGTAGAGAGTACCAGCAAATGAGGCAGAGGATTGAAAGAAGTCTGCTAGGTTGAAATCTAAATTAAGATTATAATTTTTAGTGAGTTTTGGATTTTCACAATATGAGACATGCCATAGTGCTAATTGACCCTTTATAAAAATCATGTTTTGGTAGTGTTGCATTTGGTTTTGAAATATTCAAGTTCTAAAAAAAGACTAACAGTGGACTTTTCCATCTGCAGATTATACTGAATGGCCAGCAGAGGCAGTGTTGCAGAGGAATATTTCTCTGCTTGCTGAGACGGAAAAAAAAAGAAAGCTCATTCCTCAGCCTTCTCCATGCCTCGATCAATATATATGGTAAGTCAAAATCTCAATTAATCATTTTGCCATTAATAAAAAGTTCATAGCATCTGATAGCTCTCTGTGCCTTTTAGTGGGGTCTTCCGCATAAATATAATCTTCCAAGACGGTAGCAATATGGATGATGCAATGGCCATCATGATAGTTTATCAAAGACTTTGTCTGCCTAAGTGTCTGAGAAAATCTTCTTTAGATACTTGTGCAGGCAATATGTCCTGTGAGTTAATTACCATCCTTCAGGCTGGAATGAGCTGTCTTAGGTTAGAGCAAATGACTTACATTCAGATGGAGGGAAGCTATTTAACCTGTTTCCCTGCTCTCTGTGAGTGGGACTCTGATACTGCAGATGGACTGCTATTTAGAAACTGTGTTCTTCTAACTCTAGTCCTCTTTGAATAGGAGCCCACTACTTTCAATGGCGCACTGTACTTCCCCCTACAACTCCTACTTGCTGTGCAGTCATATTCCCAGATAATTACCTGGTGTGTAATTGGTGACGTCTGGTCCTCCAGTGTAATCGTCACCCAGGGCGATTGGTCAAGTGGTGCCATTACATCACGAAGCTACAGCAGAATGTCATCTGACATGAGGGCTAATCAGTTGCTTCTTCTAACTCTAGCCCTCTTTAAATAGGAGCCCAATACTTTCAATGGCGCACTGTACTTCCCCCTTACACCTCCTACTTGCTGTGCAGTCATATTCACAGATAGTTACCTAGTTTGTAATTGCTGATGTCTGGTCCTCCGGTGTAATCGTCACCCAGGGCGATTGGTCAAGTGGTGCCATTACATCACAAAGCTACAGCAGGGTGTCATCTGACATGAGGGCCAATCAGTTGCCTAGTACGCAATAGGATACTTATATCAAGGTATAGAAAATGGAGCAATGTGGACAGAATGCCCAGCTGAAGACTAAGGTGGTGAGATGAAAGGACCTAGGGCAATATTTGAGACTTATACATTTGTTTGAAGGAGTGGTTGATCTTACCATTCTGGAGTTCTCTATAGGTTAAGTGATAGGGATGCGCTAAAATGAAGATGTTAGAATCTGTCGTTTTATATTATTCCCACGAACCGTAGCATAAACCTTCCTCCCTTAACGTATCAGATCACTGAATTGCTATGGTGTACCATAACCTGAAATAATTCCTGTGAGAAGGGTACTCTATCTCTTGGCTGCCAAAGAGAGCTTTCTATCTAAGTCCTCATATAGGTGATAGGGTTGTGTAGAGAGTACCAGCAAATGAGGCAGAGGATTGAAAGAAGTCTGCTAGGTTGAAATCTAAATTAAGATTATAATTTTTAGTGAGTTTTGGATTTTCACAATATGAGACATGCCATAGTGCTAATTGACCCTTTATAAAAATCATGTTTTGGTAGTGTTGCATTTGGTTTTGAAATATTCAAGTTCTAAAAAAAGACTAACAGTGGACTTTTCCATCTGCAGATTATACTGAATGGCCAGCAGAGGCAGTGTTGCAGAGGAATATTTCTCTGCTTGCTGAGACGGAAAAAAAAAGAAAGCTCATTCCTCAGCCTTCTCCATGCCTCGATCAATATATATGGTAAGTCAAAATCTCAATTAATCATTTTGCCATTAATAAAAAGTTCATAGCATCTGATAGCTCTCTGTGCCTTTTAGTGGGGTCTTCCGCATAAATATAATCTTCCAAGACGGTAGCAATATGGATGATGCAATGGCCATCATGATAGTTTATCAAAGACTTTGTCTGCCTAAGTGTCTGAGAAAATCTTCTTTAGATACTTGTGCAGGCAATATGTCCTGTGAGTTAATTACCATCCTTCAGGCTGGAATGAGCTGTCTTAGGTTAGAGCAAATGACTTACATTCAGATGGAGGGAAGCTATTTAACCTGTTTCCCTGCTCTCTGTGAGTGGGACTCTGATACTCCAGATGGACTGCTATTTAGAAACTGTGTTCTTCTAACTCTAGTCCTCTTTGAATAGGAGCCCACTACTTTCAATGGCGCACTGTACTTCCCCCTACAACTCCTACTTGCTGTGCAGTCATATTCCCAGATAATTACCTGGTGTGTAATTGGTGACGTCTGGTCCTCCAGTGTAATCGTCACCCAGGGCGATTGGTCAAGTGGTGCCATTACATCACAAAGCTACAGCAGAATGTCATCTGACATGAGGGCCAATCAGTTGCTTCTTCTAACTCTAGCCCTCTTTAAATAGGAGCCCAATACTTTCAATGGCGCACTGTACTTCCCCCTTACACCTCCTACTTGCTGTGCAGTCATATTCACAGATAGTTACCTAGTTTGTAATTGCTGATGTCTGGTCCTCCGGTGTAATCGTCACCCAGGGCGATTGGTCAAGTGGTGCCATTACATCACAAAGCTACAGCAGGGTGTCATCTGACATGAGGGCCAATCAGTTGCCTAGTACGCAATAGGATACTTATATCACGGTATAGAAAATGGAGCAATGTGGACAGAATGCCCAGCTGAAGACTAAGGTGGTGAGATGAAAGGACCTAGGGCAATATTTGAGACTTATACATTTGTTTGAAGGAGTGGTTGATCTTACCATTCTGGAGTTCTCTATAGGTTAAGTGATAGGGATGCGCTAAAATGAAGATGTTAGAATCTGTTGTTTTTATTATTCCCACGAACCGTAGCATAAACCTTCCTCCCTTAACGTATCAGATCACTGAATTGCTATGGTGTACCATAACCTGAAATAATTCCTGTGAGAAGGGTACTCTATCTCTTGGCTGCCAAAGAGAGCTTTCTATCTAAGTCCTCATATAGGTGATAGGGTTGTGTAGAGAGTACCAGCAAATGAGGCAGAGGATTGAAAGAAGTCTGCTAGGTTGAAATCTAAATTAAGATTATAATTTTTAGTGAGTTTTGGATTTTCACAATATGAGACATGCCATAGTGCTAATTGACCCTTTATAAAAATCATGTTTTGGTAGTGTTGCATTTGGTTTTGAAATATTCAAGTTCTAAAAAAAGACTAACAGTGGACTTTTCCATCTGCAGATTATACTGAATGGCCAGCAGAGGCAGTGTTGCAGAGGAATATTTCTCTGCTTGCTGAGACGGAAAAAAAAAGAAAGCTCATTCCTCAGCCTTCTCCATGCCTCGATCAATATATATGGTAAGTCAAAATCTCAATTAATCATTTTGCCATTAATAAAAAGTTCATAGCATCTGATAGCTCTCTGTGCCTTTTAGTGGGGTCTTCCGCATAAATATAATCTTCCAAGACGGTAGCAATATGGATGATGCAATGGCCATCATGATAGTTTATCAAAGACTTTGTCTGCCTAAGTGTCTGAGAAAATCTTCTTTAGATACTTGTGCAGGCAATATGTCCTGTGAGTTAATTACCATCCTTCAGGCTGGAATGAGCTGTCTTAGGTTAGAGCAAATGACTTACATTCAGATGGAGGGAAGCTATTTAACCTGTTTCCCTGCTCTCTGTGAGTGGGACTCTGATACTCCAGATGGACTGCTATTTAGAAACTGTGTTCTTCTAACTCTAGTCCTCTTTGAATAGGAGCCCACTACTTTCAATGGCGCACTGTACTTCCCCCTACAACTCCTACTTGCTGTGCAGTCATATTCCCAGATAATTACCTGGTGTGTAATTGGTGACGTCTGGTCCTCCAGTGTAATCGTCACCCAGGGCGATTGGTCAAGTGGTGCCATTACATCACAAAGCTACAGCAGAATGTCATCTGACATGAGGGCCAATCAGTTGCTTCTTCTAACTCTAGCCCTCTTTAAATAGGAGCCCAATACTTTCAATGGCGCACTGTACTTCCCCCTTACACCTCCTACTTGCTGTGCAGTCATATTCACAGATAGTTACCTAGTTTGTAATTGCTGATGTCTGGTCCTCCGGTGTAATCGTCACCCAGGGCGATTGGTCAAGTGGTGCCATTACATCACAAAGCTACAGCAGGGTGTCATCTGACATGAGGGCCAATCAGTTGCCTAGTACGCAATAGGATACTTATATCACGGTATAGAAAATGGAGCAATGTGGACAGAATGCCCAGCTGAAGACTAAGGTGGTGAGATGAAAGGACCTAGGGCAATATTTGAGACTTATACATTTGTTTGAAGGAGTGGTTGATCTTACCATTCTGGAGTTCTCTATAGGTTAAGTGATAGGGATGCGC
The DNA here is from genome assembly GCF_964263255.1 of Lissotriton vulgaris. Taxonomy (NCBI): domain Eukaryota; kingdom Metazoa; phylum Chordata; class Amphibia; order Caudata; family Salamandridae; genus Lissotriton; species Lissotriton vulgaris. Next base: position 1,208,341,301 of record NC_141695.1, read on the forward strand.
TAAAATGAAGATGTTAGAATCTGTTGTTTTTATTATTCCCACGAACCGTAGCATAAACCTTCCTCCCTTAACGTATCAGATCACTGAATTGCTATGGTGTACCATAACCTGAAATAATTCCTGTGAGAAGGGTACTCTATCTCTTGGCTGCCAAAGAGAGCTTTCTATCTAAGTCCTCATATAGGTGATAGGGTTGTGTAGAGAGTACCAGCAAATGAGGCAGAGGATTGAAAGAAGTCTGCTAGGTTGAAATCTAAATTAAGATTATAATTTTTAGTGAGTTTTGGATTTTCACAATATGAGACATGCCATAGTGCTAATTGACCCTTTATAAAAATCATGTTTTGGTAGTGTTGCATTTGGTTTTGAAATATTCAAGTTCTAAAAAAAAGACTAACAGTGGACTTTTCCATCTGCAGATTATACTGAATGGCCAGCAGAGGCAGTGTTGCAGAGGAATATTTCTCTGCTTGCTGAGACGGAAAAAAAAAGAAAGCTCATTCCTCAGCCTTCTCCATGCCTCGATCAATATATATGGTAAGTCAAAATCTCAATTAATCATTTTGCCATTAATAAAAAGTTCATAGCATCTGATAGCTCTCTGTGCCTTTTAGTGGGGTCTTCCGCATAAATATAATCTTCCAAGACGGTAGCAATATGGATGATGCAATGGCCATCATGATAGTTTATCAAAGACTTTGTCTGCCTAAGTGTCTGAGAAAATCTTCTTTAGATACTTGTGCAGGCAATATGTCCTGTGAGTTAATTACCATCCTTCAGGCTGGAATGAGCTGTCTTAGGTTAGAGCAAATGACTTACATTCAGATGGAGGGAAGCTATTTAACCTGTTTCCCTGCTCTCTGTGAGTGGGACTCTGATACTGCAGATGGACTGCTATTTAGAAACTGTGTTCTTCTAACTCTAGTCCTCTTTGAATAGGAGCCCACTACTTTCAATGGCGCACTGTACTTCCCCCTACAACTCCTACTTGCTGTGCAGTCATATTCCCAGATAATTACCTGGTGTGTAATTGGTGACGTCTGGTCCTCCAGTGTAATCGTCACCCAGGGCGATTGGTCAAGTGGTGCCATTACATCACAAAGCTACAGCAGAATGTCATCTGACATGAGGGCTAATCAGTTGCTTCTTCTAACTCTAGCCCTCTTTAAATAGGAGCCCAATACTTTCAATGGCGCACTGTACTTCCCCCTTACACCTCCTACTTGCTGTGCAGTCATATTCACAGATAGTTACCTAGTTTGTAATTGCTGATGTCTGGTCCTCCGGTGTAATCGTCACCCAGGGCGATTGGTCAAGTGGTGCCATTACATCACAAAGCTACAGCAGGGTGTCATCTGACATGAGGGCCAATCAGTTGCCTAGTACGCAATAGGATACTTATATCAAGGTATAGAAAATGGAGCAATGTGGACAGAATGCCCAGCTGAAGACTAAGGTGGTGAGATGAAAGGACCTAGGGCAATATTTGAGACTTATACATTTGTTTGAAGGAGTGGTTGATCTTACCATTCTGGAGTTCTCTATAGGTTAAGTGATAGGGATGCGCTAAAATGAAGATGTTAGAATCTGTCGTTTTATATTATTCCCACGAACCGTAGCATAAACCTTCCTCCCTTAACGTATCAGATCACTGAATTGCTATGGTGTACCATAACCTGAAATAATTCCTGTGAGAAGGGTACTCTATCTCTTGGCTGCCAAAGAGAGCTTTCTATCTAAGTCCTCATATAGGTGATAGGGTTGTGTAGAGAGTACCAGCAAATGAGGCAGAGGATTGAAAGAAGTCTGCTAGGTTGAAATCTAAATTAAGATTATAATTTTTAGTGAGTTTTGGATTTTCACAATATGAGACATGCCATAGTGCTAATTGACCCTTTATAAAAATCATGTTTTGGTAGTGTTGCATTTGGTTTTGAAATATTCAAGTTCTAAAAAAAGACTAACAGTGGACTTTTCCATCTGCAGATTATACTGAATGGCCAGCAGAGGCAGTGTTGCAGAGGAATATTTCTCTGCTTGCTGAGACGGAAAAAAAAAGAAAGCTCATTCCTCAGCCTTCTCCATGCCTCGATCAATATATATGGTAAGTCAAAATCTCAATTAATCATTTTGCCATTAATAAAAAGTTCATAGCATCTGATAGCTCTCTGTGCCTTTTAGTGGGGTCTTCCGCATAAATATAATCTTCCAAGACGGTAGCAATATGGATGATGCAATGGCCATCATGATAGTTTATCAAAGACTTTGTCTGCCTAAGTGTCTGAGAAAATCTTCTTTAGATACTTGTGCAGGCAATATGTCCTGTGAGTTAATTACCATCCTTCAGGCTGGAATGAGCTGTCTTAGGTTAGAGCAAATGACTTACATTCAGATGGAGGGAAGCTATTTAACCTGTTTCCCTGCTCTCTGTGAGTGGGACTCTGATACTCCAGATGGACTGCTATTTAGAAACTGTGTTCTTCTAACTCTAGTCCTCTTTGAATAGGAGCCCACTACTTTCAATGGCGCACTGTACTTCCCCCTACAACTCCTACTTGCTGTGCAGTCATATTCCCAGATAATTACCTGGTGTGTAATTGGTGACGTCTGGTCCTCCAGTGTAATCGTCACCCAGGGCGATTGGTCAAGTGGTGCCATTACATCACAAAGCTACAGCAGAATGTCATCTGACATGAGGGCTAATCAGTTGCTTCTTCTAACTCTAGCCCTCTTTAAATAGGAGCCCAATACTTTCAATGGCGCACTGTACTTCCCCCTTACACCTCCTACTTGCTGTGCAGTCATATTCACAGATAGTTACCTAGTTTGTAATTGCTGATGTCTGGTCCTCCGGTGTAATCGTCACCCAGGGCGATTGGTCAAGTGGTGCCATTACATCACAAAGCTACAGCAGGGTGTCATCTGACATGAGGGCCAATCAGTTGCCTAGTACGCAATAGGATACTTATATCAAGGTATAGAAAATGGAGCAATGTGGACAGAATGCCCAGCTGAAGACTAAGGTGGTGAGATGAAAGGACCTAGGGCAATATTTGAGACTTATACATTTGTTTGAAGGAGTGGTTGATCTTACCATTCTGGAGTTCTCTATAGGTTAAGTGATAGGGATGCGCTAAAATGAAGATGTTAGAATCTGTCGTTTTATATTATTCCCACGAACCGTAGCATAAACCTTCCTCCCTTAACGTATCAGATCACTGAATTGCTATGGTGTACCATAACCTGAAATAATTCCTGTGAGAAGGGTACTCTATCTCTTGGCTGCCAAAGAGAGCTTTCTATCTAAGTCCTCATATAGGTGATAGGGTTGTGTAGAGAGTACCAGCAAATGAGGCAGAGGATTGAAAGAAGTCTGCTAGGTTGAAATCTAAATTAAGATTATAATTTTTAGTGAGTTTTGGATTTTCACAATATGAGACATGCCATAGTGCTAATTGACCCTTTATAAAAATCATGTTTTGGTAGTGTTGCATTTGGTTTTGAAATATTCAAGTTCTAAAAAAAGACTAACAGTGGACTTTTCCATCTGCAGATTATACTGAATGGCCAGCAGAGGCAGTGTTGCAGAGGAATATTTCTCTGCTTGCTGAGACGGAAAAAAAAAGAAAGCTCATTCCTCAGCCTTCTCCATGCCTCGATCAATATATATGGTAAGTCAAAATCTCAATTAATCATTTTGCCATTAATAAAAAGTTCATAGCATCTGATAGCTCTCTGTGCCTTTTAGTGGGGTCTTCCGCATAAATATAATCTTCCAAGACGGTAGCAATATGGATGATGCAATGGCCATCATGATAGTTTATCAAAGACTTTGTCTGCCTAAGTGTCTGAGAAAATCTTCTTTAGATACTTGTGCAGGCAATATGTCCTGTGAGTTAATTACCATCCTTCAGGCTGGAATGAGCTGTCTTAGGTTAGAGCAAATGACTTACATTCAGATGGAGGGAAGCTATTTAACCTGTTTCCCTGCTCTCTGTGAGTGGGACTCTGATACTGCAGATGGACTGCTATTTAGAAACTGTGTTCTTCTAACTCTAGTCCTCTTTGAATAGGAGCCCACTACTTTCAATGGCGCACTGTACTTCCCCCTACAACTCCTACTTGCTGTGCAGTCATATTCCCAGATAATTACCTGGTGTGTAATTGGTGACGTCTGGTCCTCCAGTGTAATCGTCACCCAGGGCGATTGGTCAAGTGGTGCCATTACATCACGAAGCTACAGCAGAATGTCATCTGACATGAGGGCTAATCAGTTGCTTCTTCTAACTCTAGCCCTCTTTAAATAGGAGCCCAATACTTTCAATGGCGCACTGTACTTCCCCCTTACACCTCCTACTTGCTGTGCAGTCATATTCACAGATAGTTACCTAGTTTGTAATTGCTGATGTCTGGTCCTCCGGTGTAATCGTCACCCAGGGCGATTGGTCAAGTGGTGCCATTACATCACAAAGCTACAGCAGGGTGTCATCTGACATGAGGGCCAATCAGTTGCCTAGTACGCAATAGGATACTTATATCAAGGTATAGAAAATGGAGCAATGTGGACAGAATGCCCAGCTGAAGACTAAGGTGGTGAGATGAAAGGACCTAGGGCAATATTTGAGACTTATACATTTGTTTGAAGGAGTGGTTGATCTTACCATTCTGGAGTTCTCTATAGGTTAAGTGATAGGGATGCGCTAAAATGAAGATGTTAGAATCTGTCGTTTTATATTATTCCCACGAACCGTAGCATAAACCTTCCTCCCTTAACGTATCAGATCACTGAATTGCTATGGTGTACCATAACCTGAAATAATTCCTGTGAGAAGGGTACTCTATCTCTTGGCTGCCAAAGAGAGCTTTCTATCTAAGTCCTCATATAGGTGATAGGGTTGTGTAGAGAGTACCAGCAAATGAGGCAGAGGATTGAAAGAAGTCTGCTAGGTTGAAATCTAAATTAAGATTATAATTTTTAGTGAGTTTTGGATTTTCACAATATGAGACATGCCATAGTGCTAATTGACCCTTTATAAAAATCATGTTTTGGTAGTGTTGCATTTGGTTTTGAAATATTCAAGTTCTAAAAAAAGACTAACAGTGGACTTTTCCATCTGCAGATTATACTGAATGGCCAGCAGAGGCAGTGTTGCAGAGGAATATTTCTCTGCTTGCTGAGACGGAAAAAAAAAGAAAGCTCATTCCTCAGCCTTCTCCATGCCTCGATCAATATATATGGTAAGTCAAAATCTCAATTAATCATTTTGCCATTAATAAAAAGTTCATAGCATCTGATAGCTCTCTGTGCCTTTTAGTGGGGTCTTCCGCATAAATATAATCTTCCAAGACGGTAGCAATATGGATGATGCAATGGCCATCATGATAGTTTATCAAAGACTTTGTCTGCCTAAGTGTCTGAGAAAATCTTCTTTAGATACTTGTGCAGGCAATATGTCCTGTGAGTTAATTACCATCCTTCAGGCTGGAATGAGCTGTCTTAGGTTAGAGCAAATGACTTACATTCAGATGGAGGGAAGCTATTTAACCTGTTTCCCTGCTCTCTGTGAGTGGGACTCTGATACTCCAGATGGACTGCTATTTAGAAACTGTGTTCTTCTAACTCTAGTCCTCTTTGAATAGGAGCCCACTACTTTCAATGGCGCACTGTACTTCCCCCTACAACTCCTACTTGCTGTGCAGTCATATTCCCAGATAATTACCTGGTGTGTAATTGGTGACGTCTGGTCCTCCAGTGTAATCGTCACCCAGGGCGATTGGTCAAGTGGTGCCATTACATCACAAAGCTACAGCAGAATGTCATCTGACATGAGGGCCAATCAGTTGCTTCTTCTAACTCTAGCCCTCTTTAAATAGGAGCCCAATACTTTCAATGGCGCACTGTACTTCCCCCTTACACCTCCTACTTGCTGTGCAGTCATATTCACAGATAGTTACCTAGTTTGTAATTGCTGATGTCTGGTCCTCCGGTGTAATCGTCACCCAGGGCGATTGGTCAAGTGGTGCCATTACATCACAAAGCTACAGCAGGGTGTCATCTGACATGAGGGCCAATCAGTTGCCTAGTACGCAATAGGATACTTATATCACGGTATAGAAAATGGAGCAATGTGGACAGAATGCCCAGCTGAAGACTAAGGTGGTGAGATGAAAGGACCTAGGGCAATATTTGAGACTTATACATTTGTTTGAAGGAGTGGTTGATCTTACCATTCTGGAGTTCTCTATAGGTTAAGTGATAGGGATGCGCTAAAATGAAGATGTTAGAATCTGTTGTTTTTATTATTCCCACGAACCGTAGCATAAACCTTCCTCCCTTAACGTATCAGATCACTGAATTGCTATGGTGTACCATAACCTGAAATAATTCCTGTGAGAAGGGTACTCTATCTCTTGGCTGCCAAAGAGAGCTTTCTATCTAAGTCCTCATATAGGTGATAGGGTTGTGTAGAGAGTACCAGCAAATGAGGCAGAGGATTGAAAGAAGTCTGCTAGGTTGAAATCTAAATTAAGATTATAATTTTTAGTGAGTTTTGGATTTTCACAATATGAGACATGCCATAGTGCTAATTGACCCTTTATAAAAATCATGTTTTGGTAGTGTTGCATTTGGTTTTGAAATATTCAAGTTCTAAAAAAAGACTAACAGTGGACTTTTCCATCTGCAGATTATACTGAATGGCCAGCAGAGGCAGTGTTGCAGAGGAATATTTCTCTGCTTGCTGAGACGGAAAAAAAAAGAAAGCTCATTCCTCAGCCTTCTCCATGCCTCGATCAATATATATGGTAAGTCAAAATCTCAATTAATCATTTTGCCATTAATAAAAAGTTCATAGCATCTGATAGCTCTCTGTGCCTTTTAGTGGGGTCTTCCGCATAAATATAATCTTCCAAGACGGTAGCAATATGGATGATGCAATGGCCATCATGATAGTTTATCAAAGACTTTGTCTGCCTAAGTGTCTGAGAAAATCTTCTTTAGATACTTGTGCAGGCAATATGTCCTGTGAGTTAATTACCATCCTTCAGGCTGGAATGAGCTGTCTTAGGTTAGAGCAAATGACTTACATTCAGATGGAGGGAAGCTATTTAACCTGTTTCCCTGCTCTCTGTGAGTGGGACTCTGATACTCCAGATGGACTGCTATTTAGAAACTGTGTTCTTCTAACTCTAGTCCTCTTTGAATAGGAGCCCACTACTTTCAATGGCGCACTGTACTTCCCCCTACAACTCCTACTTGCTGTGCAGTCATATTCCCAGATAATTACCTGGTGTGTAATTGGTGACGTCTGGTCCTCCAGTGTAATCGTCACCCAGGGCGATTGGTCAAGTGGTGCCATTACATCACAAAGCTACAGCAGAATGTCATCTGACATGAGGGCTAATCAGTTGCTTCTTCTAACTCTAGCCCTCTTTAAATAGGAGCCCAATACTTTCAATGGCGCACTGTACTTCCCCCTTACACCTCCTACTTGCTGTGCAGTCATATTCACAGATAGTTACCTAGTTTGTAATTGCTGATGTCTGGTCCTCCGGTGTAATCGTCACCCAGGGCGATTGGTCAAGTGGTGCCATTACATCACAAAGCTACAGCAGGGTGTCATCTGACATGAGGGCCAATCAGTTGCCTAGTACGCAATAGGATACTTATATCAAGGTATAGAAAATGGAGCAATGTGGACAGAATGCCCAGCTGAAGACTAAGGTGGTGAGATGAAAGGACCTAGGGCAATATTTGAGACTTATACATTTGTTTGAAGGAGTGGTTGATCTTACCATTCTGGAGTTCTCTATAGGTTAAGTGATAGGGATGCGCTAAAATGAAGATGTTAGAATCTGTCGTTTTATATTATTCCCACGAACCGTAGCATAAACCTTCCTCCCTTAACGTATCAGATCACTGAATTGCTATGGTGTACCATAACCTGAAATAATTCCTGTGAGAAGGGTACTCTATCTCTTGGCTGCCAAAGAGAGCTTTCTATCTAAGTCCTCATATAGGTGATAGGGTTGTGTAGAGAGTACCAGCAAATGAGGCAGAGGATTGAAAGAAGTCTGCTAGGTTGAAATCTAAATTAAGATTATAATTTTTAGTGAGTTTTGGATTTTCACAATATGAGACATGCCATAGTGCTAATTGACCCTTTATAAAAATCATGTTTTGGTAGTGTTGCATTTGGTTTTGAAATATTCAAGTTCTAAAAAAAGACTAACAGTGGACTTTTCCATCTGCAGATTATACTGAATGGCCAGCAGAGGCAGTGTTGCAGAGGAATATTTCTCTGCTTGCTGAGACGGAAAAAAAAAGAAAGCTCATTCCTCAGCCTTCTCCATGCCTCGATCAATATATATGGTAAGTCAAAATCTCAATTAATCATTTTGCCATTAATAAAAAGTTCATAGCATCTGATAGCTCTCTGTGCCTTTTAGTGGGGTCTTCCGCATAAATATAATCTTCCAAGACGGTAGCAATATGGATGATGCAATGGCCATCATGATAGTTTATCAAAGACTTTGTCTGCCTAAGTGTCTGAGAAAATCTTCTTTAGATACTTGTGCAGGCAATATGTCCTGTGAGTTAATTACCATCCTTCAGGCTGGAATGAGCTGTCTTAGGTTAGAGCAAATGACTTACATTCAGATGGAGGGAAGCTATTTAACCTGTTTCCCTGCTCTCTGTGAGTGGGACTCTGATACTCCAGATGGACTGCTATTTAGAAACTGTGTTCTTCTAACTCTAGTCCTCTTTGAATAGGAGCCCACTACTTTCAATGGCGCACTGTACTTCCCCCTACAACTCCTACTTGCTGTGCAGTCATATTCCCAGATAATTACCTGGTGTGTAATTGGTGACGTCTGGTCCTCCAGTGTAATCGTCACCCAGGGCGATTGGTCAAGTGGTGCCATTACATCACAAAGCTACAGCAGAATGTCATCTGACATGAGGGCCAATCAGTTGCTTCTTCTAACTCTAGCCCTCTTTAAATAGGAGCCCAATACTTTCAATGGCGCACTGTACTTCCCCCTTACACCTCCTACTTGCTGTGCAGTCATATTCACAGATAGTTACCTAGTTTGTAATTGCTGATGTCTGGTCCTCCGGTGTAATCGTCACCCAGGGCGATTGGTCAAGTGGTGCCATTACATCACAAAGCTACAGCAGGGTGTCATCGGACATGAGGGCCAATCAGTTGCCTAGTACGCAATAGGATACTTATATCACGGTATAGAAAATGGAGCAATGTGGACAGAATGCCCAGCTGAAGACTAAGGTGGTGAGATGAAAGGACCTAGGGCAATATTTGAGACTTATACATTTGTTTGAAGGAGTGGTTGATCTTACCATTCTGGAGTTCTCTATAGGTTAAGTGATAGGGATGCGCTAAAATGAAGATGTTAGAATCTGTTGTTTTTATTATTCCCACGAACCGTAGCATAAACCTTCCTCCCTTAACGTATCAGATCACTGAATTGCTATGGTGTACCATAACCTGAAATAATTCCTGTGAGAAGGGTACTCTATCTCTTGGCTGCCAAAGAGAGCTTTCTATCTAAGTCCTCATATAGGTGATAGGGTTGTGTAGAGAGTACCAGCAAATGAGGCAGAGGATTGAAAGAAGTCTGCTAGGTTGAAATCTAAATTAAGATTATAATTTTTAGTGAGTTTTGGATTTTCACAATATGAGACATGCCATAGTGCTAATTGACCCTTTATAAAAATCATGTTTTGGTAGTGTTGCATTTGGTTTTGAAATATTCAAGTTCTAAAAAAAGACTAACAGTGGACTTTTCCATCTGCAGATTATACTGAATGGCCAGCAGAGGCAGTGTTGCAGAGGAATATTTCTCTGCTTGCTGAGACGGAAAAAAAAAGAAAGCTCATTCCTCAGCCTTCTCCATGCCTCGATCAATATATATGGTAAGTCAAAATCTCAATTAATCATTTTGCCATTAATAAAAAGTTCATAGCATCTGATAGCTCTCTGTGCCTTTTAGTGGGGTCTTCCGCATAAATATAATCTTCCAAGACGGTAGCAATATGGATGATGCAATGGCCATCATGATAGTTTATCAAAGACTTTGTCTGCCTAAGTGTCTGAGAAAATCTTCTTTAGATACTTGTGCAGGCAATATGTCCTGTGAGTTAATTACCATCCTTCAGGCTGGAATGAGCTGTCTTAGGTTAGAGCAAATGACTTACATTCAGATGGAGGGAAGCTATTTAACCTGTTTCCCTGCTCTCTGTGAGTGGGACTCTGATACTCCAGATGGACTGCTATTTAGAAACTGTGTTCTTCTAACTCTAGTCCTCTTTGAATAGGAGCCCACTACTTTCAATGGCGCACTGTACTTCCCCCTACAACTCCTACTTGCTGTGCAGTCATATTCCCAGATAATTACCTGGTGTGTAATTGGTGACGTCTGGTCCTCCAGTGTAATCGTCACCCAGGGCGATTGGTCAAGTGGTGCCATTACATCACAAAGCTACAGCAGAATGTCATCTGACATGAGGGCTAATCAGTTGCTTCTTCTAACTCTAGCCCTCTTTAAATAGGAGCCCAATACTTTCAATGGCGCACTGTACTTCCCCCTTACACCTCCTACTTGCTGTGCAGTCATATTCACAGATAGTTACCTAGTTTGTAATTGCTGATGTCTGGTCCTCCGGTGTAATCGTCACCCAGGGCGATTGGTCAAGTGGTGCCATTACATCACAAAGCTACAGCAGGGTGTCATCTGACATGAGGGCCAATCAGTTGCCTAGTACGCAATAGGATACTTATATCAAGGTATAGAAAATGGAGCAATGTGGACAGAATGCCCAGCTGAAGACTAAGGTGGTGAGATGAAAGGACCTAGGGCAATATTTGAGACTTATACATTTGTTTGAAGGAGTGGTTGATCTTACCATTCTGGAGTTCTCTATAGGTTAAGTGATAGGGATGCGCTAAAATGAAGATGTTAGAATCTGTCGTTTTATATTATTCCCACGAACCGTAGCATAAACCTTCCTCCCTTAACGTATCAGATCACTGAATTGCTATGGTGTACCATAACCTGAAATAATTCCTGTGAGAAGGGTACTCTATCTCTTGGCTGCCAAAGAGAGCTTTCTATCTAAGTCCTCATATAGGTGATAGGGTTGTGTAGAGAGTACCAGCAAATGAGGCAGAGGATTGAAAGAAGTCTGCTAGGTTGAAATCTAAATTAAGATTATAATTTTTAGTGAGTTTTGGATTTTCACAATATGAGACATGCCATAGTGCTAATTGACCCTTTATAAAAATCATGTTTTGGTAGTGTTGCATTTGGTTTTGAAATATTCAAGTTCTAAAAAAAGACTAACAGTGGACTTTTCCATCTGCAGATTATACTGAATGGCCAGCAGAGGCAGTGTTGCAGAGGAATATTTCTCTGCTTGCTGAGACGGAAAAAAAAAGAAAGCTCATTCCTCAGCCTTCTCCATGCCTCGATCAATATATATGGTAAGTCAAAATCTCAATTAATCATTTTGCCATTAATAAAAAGTTCATAGCATCTGATAGCTCTCTGTGCCTTTTAGTGGGGTCTTCCGCATAAATATAATCTTCCAAGACGGTAGCAATATGGATGATGCAATGGCCATCATGATAGTTTATCAAAGACTTTGTCTGCCTAAGTGTCTGAGAAAATCTTCTTTAGATACTTGTGCAGGCAATATGTCCTGTGAGTTAATTACCATCCTTCAGGCTGGAATGAGCTGTCTTAGGTTAGAGCAAATGACTTACATTCAGATGGAGGGAAGCTATTTAACCTGTTTCCCTGCTCTCTGTGAGTGGGACTCTGATACTGCAGATGGACTGCTATTTAGAAACTGTGTTCTTCTAACTCTAGTCCTCTTTGAATAGGAGCCCACTACTTTCAATGGCGCACTGTACTTCCCCCTACAACTCCTACTTGCTGTGCAGTCATATTCCCAGATAATTACCTGGTGTGTAATTGGTGACGTCTGGTCCTCCAGTGTAATCGTCACCCAGGGCGATTGGTCAAGTGGTGCCATTACATCACGAAGCTACAGCAGAATGTCATCTGACATGAGGGCTAATCAGTTGCTTCTTCTAACTCTAGCCCTCTTTAAATAGGAGCCCAATACTTTCAATGGCGCACTGTACTTCCCCCTTACACCTCCTACTTGCTGTGCAGTCATATTCACAGATAGTTACCTAGTTTGTAATTGCTGATGTCTGGTCCTCCGGTGTAATCGTCACCCAGGGCGATTGGTCAAGTGGTGCCATTACATCACAAAGCTACAGCAGGGTGTCATCTGACATGAGGGCCAATCAGTTGCCTAGTACGCAATAGGATACTTATATCAAGGTATAGAAAATGGAGCAATGTGGACAGAATGCCCAGCTGAAGACTAAGGTGGTGAGATGAAAGGACCTAGGGCAATATTTGAGACTTATACATTTGTTTGAAGGAGTGGTTGATCTTACCATTCTGGAGTTCTCTATAGGTTAAGTGATAGGGATGCGCTAAAATGAAGATGTTAGAATCTGTCGTTTTATATTATTCCCACGAACCGTAGCATAAACCTTCCTCCCTTAACGTATCAGATCACTGAATTGCTATGGTGTACCATAACCTGAAATAATTCCTGTGAGAAGGGTACTCTATCTCTTGGCTGCCAAAGAGAGCTTTCTATCTAAGTCCTCATATAGGTGATAGGGTTGTGTAGAGAGTACCAGCAAATGAGGCAGAGGATTGAAAGAAGTCTGCTAGGTTGAAATCTAAATTAAGATTATAATTTTTAGTGAGTTTTGGATTTTCACAATATGAGACATGCCATAGTGCTAATTGACCCTTTATAAAAATCATGTTTTGGTAGTGTTGCATTTGGTTTTGAAATATTCAAGTTCTAAAAAAAGACTAACAGTGGACTTTTCCATCTGCAGATTATACTGAATGGCCAGCAGAGGCAGTGTTGCAGAGGAATATTTCTCTGCTTGCTGAGACGGAAAAAAAAAGAAAGCTCATTCCTCAGCCTTCTCCATGCCTCGATCAATATATATGGTAAGTCAAAATCTCAATTAATCATTTTGCCATTAATAAAAAGTTCATAGCATCTGATAGCTCTCTGTGCCTTTTAGTGGGGTCTTCCGCATAAATATAATCTTCCAAGACGGTAGCAATATGGATGATGCAATGGCCATCATGATAGTTTATCAAAGACTTTGTCTGCCTAAGTGTCTGAGAAAATCTTCTTTAGATACTTGTGCAGGCAATATGTCCTGTGAGTTAATTACCATCCTTCAGGCTGGAATGAGCTGTCTTAGGTTAGAGCAAATGACTTACATTCAGATGGAGGGAAGCTATTTAACCTGTTTCCCTGCTCTCTGTGAGTGGGACTCTGATACTCCAGATGGACTGCTATTTAGAAACTGTGTTCTTCTAACTCTAGTCCTCTTTGAATAGGAGCCCACTACTTTCAATGGCGCACTGTACTTCCCCCTACAACTCCTACTTGCTGTGCAGTCATATTCCCAGATAATTACCTGGTGTGTAATTGGTGACGTCTGGTCCTCCAGTGTAATCGTCACCCAGGGCGATTGGTCAAGTGGTGCCATTACATCACAAAGCTACAGCAGAATGTCATCTGACATGAGGGCCAATCAGTTGCTTCTTCTAACTCTAGCCCTCTTTAAATAGGAGCCCAATACTTTCAATGGCGCACTGTACTTCCCCCTTACACCTCCTACTTGCTGTGCAGTCATATTCACAGATAGTTACCTAGTTTGTAATTGCTGATGTCTGGTCCTCCGGTGTAATCGTCACCCAGGGCGATTGGTCAAGTGGTGCCATTACATCACAAAGCTACAGCAGGGTGTCATCTGACATGAGGGCCAATCAGTTGCCTAGTACGCAATAGGATACTTATATCACGGTATAGAAAATGGAGCAATGTGGACAGAATGCCCAGCTGAAGACTAAGGTGGTGAGATGAAAGGACCTAGGGCAATATTTGAGACTTATACATTTGTTTGAAGGAGTGGTTGATCTTACCATTCTGGAGTTCTCTATAGGTTAAGTGATAGGGATGCGCTAAAATGAAGATGTTAGAATCTGTTGTTTTTATTATTCCCACGAACCGTAGCATAAACCTTCCTCCCTTAACGTATCAGATCACTGAATTGCTATGGTGTACCATAACCTGAAATAATTCCTGTGAGAAGGGTACTCTATCTCTTGGCTGCCAAAGAGAGCTTTCTATCTAAGTCCTCATATAGGTGATAGGGTTGTGTAGAGAGTACCAGCAAATGAGGCAGAGGATTGAAAGAAGTCTGCTAGGTTGAAATCTAAATTAAGATTATAATTTTTAGTGAGTTTTGGATTTTCACAATATGAGACATGCCATAGTGCTAATTGACCCTTTATAAAAATCATGTTTTGGTAGTGTTGCATTTGGTTTTGAAATATTCAAGTTCTAAAAAAAGACTAACAGTGGACTTTTCCATCTGCAGATTATACTGAATGGCCAGCAGAGGCAGTGTTGCAGAGGAATATTTCTCTGCTTGCTGAGACGGAAAAAAAAAGAAAGCTCATTCCTCAGCCTTCTCCATGCCTCGATCAATATATATGGTAAGTCAAAATCTCAATTAATCATTTTGCCATTAATAAAAAGTTCATAGCATCTGATAGCTCTCTGTGCCTTTTAGTGGGGTCTTCCGCATAAATATAATCTTCCAAGACGGTAGCAATATGGATGATGCAATGGCCATCATGATAGTTTATCAAAGACTTTGTCTGCCTAAGTGTCTGAGAAAATCTTCTTTAGATACTTGTGCAGGCAATATGTCCTGTGAGTTAATTACCATCCTTCAGGCTGGAATGAGCTGTCTTAGGTTAGAGCAAATGACTTACATTCAGATGGAGGGAAGCTATTTAACCTGTTTCCCTGCTCTCTGTGAGTGGGACTCTGATACTCCAGATGGACTGCTATTTAGAAACTGTGTTCTTCTAACTCTAGTCCTCTTTGAATAGGAGCCCACTACTTTCAATGGCGCACTGTACTTCCCCCTACAACTCCTACTTGCTGTGCAGTCATATTCCCAGATAATTACCTGGTGTGTAATTGGTGACGTCTGGTCCTCCAGTGTAATCGTCACCCAGGGCGATTGGTCAAGTGGTGCCATTACATCACAAAGCTACAGCAGAATGTCATCTGACATGAGGGCCAATCAGTTGCTTCTTCTAACTCTAGCCCTCTTTAAATAGGAGCCCAATACTTTCAATGGCGCACTGTACTTCCCCCTTACACCTCCTACTTGCTGTGCAGTCATATTCACAGATAGTTACCTAGTTTGTAATTGCTGATGTCTGGTCCTCCGGTGTAATCGTCACCCAGGGCGATTGGTCAAGTGGTGCCATTACATCACAAAGCTACAGCAGGGTGTCATCTGACATGAGGGCCAATCAGTTGCCTAGTACGCAATAGGATACTTATATCACGGTATAGAAAATGGAGCAATGTGGACAGAATGCCCAGCTGAAGACTAAGGTGGTGAGATGAAAGGACCTAGGGCAATATTTGAGACTTATACATTTGTTTGAAGGAGTGGTTGATCTTACCATTCTGGAGTTCTCTATAGGTTAAGTGATAGGGATGCGCTAAAATGAAGATGTTAGAATCTGTTGTTTTTATTATTCCCACGAACCGTAGCATAAACCTTCCTCCCTTAACGTATCAGATCACTGAATTGCTATGGTGTACCATAACCTGAAATAATTCCTGTGAGAAGGGTACTCTATCTCTTGGCTGCCAAAGAGAGCTTTCTATCTAAGTCCTCATATAGGTGATAGGGTTGTGTAGAGAGTACCAGCAAATGAGGCAGAGGATTGAAAGAAGTCTGCTAGGTTGAAATCTAAATTAAGATTATAATTTTTAGTGAGTTTTGGATTTTCACAATATGAGACATGCCATAGTGCTAATTGACCCTTTATAAAAATCATGTTTTGGTAGTGTTGCATTTGGTTTTGAAATATTCAAGTTCTAAAAAAAAGACTAACAGTGGACTTTTCCATCTGCAGATTATACTGAATGGCCAGCAGAGGCAGTGTTGCAGAGGAATATTTCTCTGCTTGCTGAGACGGAAAAAAAAAGAAAGCTCATTCCTCAGCCTTCTCCATGCCTCGATCAATATATATGGTAAGTCAAAATCTCAATTAATCATTTTGCCATTAATAAAAAGTTCATAGCATCTGATAGCTCTCTGTGCCTTTTAGTGGGGTCTTCCGCATAAATATAATCTTCCAAGACGGTAGCAATATGGATGATGCAATGGCCATCATGATAGTTTATCAAAGACTTTGTCTGCCTAAGTGTCTGAGAAAATCTTCTTTAGATACTTGTGCAGGCAATATGTCCTGTGAGTTAATTACCATCCTTCAGGCTGGAATGAGCTGTCTTAGGTTAGAGCAAATGACTTACATTCAGATGGAGGGAAGCTATTTAACCTGTTTCCCTGCTCTCTGTGAGTGGGACTCTGATACTGCAGATGGACTGCTATTTAGAAACTGTGTTCTTCTAACTCTAGTCCTCTTTGAATAGGAGCCCACTACTTTCAATGGCGCACTGTACTTCCCCCTACAACTCCTACTTGCTGTGCAGTCATATTCCCAGATAATTACCTGGTGTGTAATTGGTGACGTCTGGTCCTCCAGTGTAATCGTCACCCAGGGCGATTGGTCAAGTGGTGCCATTACATCACAAAGCTACAGCAGAATGTCATCTGACATGAGGGCTAATCAGTTGCTTCTTTTAACTCTAGCCCTCTTTAAATAGGAGCCCAATACTTTGAATGGCGCACTGTACTTCCCCCTTACACCTCCTACTTGCTGTGCAGTCATATTCACAGATAGTTACCTAGTTTGTAATTGCTGATGTCTGGTCCTCCGGTGTAATCGTCACCCAGGGCGATTGGTCAAGTGGTGCCATTACATCACAAAGCTACAGCAGGGTGTCATCTGACATGAGGGCCAATCAGTTGCCTAGTACGCAATAGGATACTTATATCACGGTATAGAAAATGGAGCAATGTGGACAGAATGCCCAGCTGAAGACTAAGGTGGTGAGATGAAAGGACCTAGGGCAATATTTGAGACTTATACATTTGTTTGAAGGAGTGGTTGATCTTACCATTCTGGAGTTCTCTATAGGTTAAGTGATAGGGATGCGCTAAAATGAAGATGTTAGAATCTGTCGTTTTATATTATTCCCACGAACCGTAGCATAAACCTTCCTCCCTTAACGTATCAGATCACTGAATTGCTATGGTGTACCATAACCTGAAATAATTCCTGTGAGAAGGGTACTCTATCTCTTGGCTGCCAAAGAGAGCTTTCTATCTAAGTCCTCATATAGGTGATAGGGTTGTGTAGAGAGTACCAGCAAATGAGGCAGAGGATTGAAAGAAGTCTGCTAGGTTGAAATCTAAATTAAGATTATAATTTTTAGTGAGTTTTGGATTTTCACAATATGAGACATGCCATAGTGCTAATTGACCCTTTATAAAAATCATGTTTTGGTAGTGTTGCATTTGGTTTTGAAATATTCAAGTTCTAAAAAAAGACTAACAGTGGACTTTTCCATCTGCAGATTATACTGAATGGCCAGCAGAGGCAGTGTTGCAGAGGAATATTTCTCTGCTTGCTGAGACGGAAAAAAAAAGAAAGCTCATTCCTCAGCCTTCTCCATGCCTCGATCAATATATATGGTAAGTCAAAATCTCAATTAATCATTTTGCCATTAATAAAAAGTTCATAGCATCTGATAGCTCTCTGTGCCTTTTAGTGGGGTCTTCCGCATAAATATAATCTTCCAAGACGGTAGCAATATGGATGATGCAATGGCCATCATGATAGTTTATCAAAGACTTTGTCTGCCTAAGTGTCTGAGAAAATCTTCTTTAGATACTTGTGCAGGCAATATGTCCTGTGAGTTAATTACCATCCTTCAGGCTGGAATGAGCTGTCTTAGGTTAGAGCAAATGACTTACATTCAGATGGAGGGAAGCTATTTAACCTGTTTCCCTGCTCTCTGTGAGTGGGACTCTGATACTCCAGATGGACTGCTATTTAGAAACTGTGTTCTTCTAACTCTAGTCCTCTTTGAATAGGAGCCCACTACTTTCAATGGCGCACTGTACTTCCCCCTACAACTCCTACTTGCTGTGCAGTCATATTCCCAGATAATTACCTGGTGTGTAATTGGTGACGTCTGGTCCTCCAGTGTAATCGTCACCCAGGGCGATTGGTCAAGTGGTGCCATTACATCACAAAGCTACAGCAGAATGTCATCTGACATGAGGGCTAATCAGTTGCTTCTTCTAACTCTAGCCCTCTTTAAATAGGAGCCCAATACTTTCAATGGCGCACTGTACTTCCCCCTTACACCTCCTACTTGCTGTGCAGTCATATTCACAGATAGTTACCTAGTTTGTAATTGCTGATGTCTGGTCCTCCGGTGTAATCGTCACCCAGGGCGATTGGTCAAGTGGTGCCATTACATCACAAAGCTACAGCAGGGTGTCATCTGACATGAGGGCCAATCAGTTGCCTAGTACGCAATAGGATACTTATATCAAGGTATAGAAAATGGAGCAATGTGGACAGAATGCCCAGCTGAAGACTAAGGTGGTGAGATGAAAGGACCTAGGGCAATATTTGAGACTTATACATTTGTTTGAAGGAGTGGTTGATCTTACCATTCTGGAGTTCTCTATAGGTTAAGTGATAGGGATGCGCTAAAATGAAGATGTTAGAATCTGTCGTTTTATATTATTCCCACGAACCGTAGCATAAACCTTCCTCCCTTAACGTATCAGATCACTGAATTGCTATGGTGTACCATAACCTGAAATAATTCCTGTGAGAAGGGTACTCTATCTCTTGGCTGCCAAAGAGAGCTTTCTATCTAAGTCCTCATATAGGTGATAGGGTTGTGTAGAGAGTACCAGCAAATGAGGCAGAGGATTGAAAGAAGTCTGCTAGGTTGAAATCTAAATTAAGATTATAATTTTTAGTGAGTTTTGGATTTTCACAATATGAGACATGCCATAGTGCTAATTGACCCTTTATAAAAATCATGTTTTGGTAGTGTTGCATTTGGTTTTGAAATATTCAAGTTCTAAAAAAAGACTAACAGTGGACTTTTCCATCTGCAGATTATACTGAATGGCCAGCAGAGGCAGTGTTGCAGAGGAATATTTCTCTGCTTGCTGAGACGGAAAAAAAAAGAAAGCTCATTCCTCAGCCTTCTCCATGCCTCGATCAATATATATGGTAAGTCAAAATCTCAATTAATCATTTTGCCATTAATAAAAAGTTCATAGCATCTGATAGCTCTCTGTGCCTTTTAGTGGGGTCTTCCGCATAAATATAATCTTCCAAGACGGTAGCAATATGGATGATGCAATGGCCATCATGATAGTTTATCAAAGACTTTGTCTGCCTAAGTGTCTGAGAAAATCTTCTTTAGATACTTGTGCAGGCAATATGTCCTGTGAGTTAATTACCATCCTTCAGGCTGGAATGAGCTGTCTTAGGTTAGAGCAAATGACTTACATTCAGATGGAGGGAAGCTATTTAACCTGTTTCCCTGCTCTCTGTGAGTGGGACTCTGATACTCCAGATGGACTGCTATTTAGAAACTGTGTTCTTCTAACTCTAGTCCTCTTTGAATAGGAGCCCACTACTTTCAATGGCGCACTGTACTTCCCCCTACAACTCCTACTTGCTGTGCAGTCATATTCCCAGATAATTACCTGGTGTGTAATTGGTGACGTCTGGTCCTCCAGTGTAATCGTCACCCAGGGCGATTGGTCAAGTGGTGCCATTACATCACAAAGCTACAGCAGAATGTCATCTGACATGAGGGCTAATCAGTTGCTTCTTCTAACTCTAGCCCTCTTTAAATAGGAGCCCAATACTTTCAATGGCGCACTGTACTTCCCCCTTACACCTCCTACTTGCTGTGCAGTCATATTCACAGATAGTTACCTAGTTTGTAATTGCTGATGTCTGGTCCTCCGGTGTAATCGTCACCCAGGGCGATTGGTCAAGTGGTGCCATTACATCACAAAGCTACAGCAGGGTGTCATCTGACATGAGGGCCAATCAGTTGCCTAGTACGCAATAGGATACTTATATCAAGGTATAGAAAATGGAGCAATGTGGACAGAATGCCCAGCTGAAGACTAAGGTGGTGAGATGAAAGGACCTAGGGCAATATTTGAGACTTATACATTTGTTTGAAGGAGTGGTTGATCTTACCATTCTGGAGTTCTCTATAGGTTAAGTGATAGGGATGCGCTAAAATGAAGATGTTAGAATCTGTCGTTTTATATTATTCCCACGAACCGTAGCATAAACCTTCCTCCCTTAACGTATCAGATCACTGAATTGCTATGGTGTACCATAACCTGAAATAATTCCTGTGAGAAGGGTACTCTATCTCTTGGCTGCCAAAGAGAGCTTTCTATCTAAGTCCTCATATAGGTGATAGGGTTGTGTAGAGAGTACCAGCAAATGAGGCAGAGGATTGAAAGAAGTCTGCTAGGTTGAAATCTAAATTAAGATTATAATTTTTAGTGAGTTTTGGATTTTCACAATATGAGACATGCCATAGTGCTAATTGACCCTTTATAAAAATCATGTTTTGGTAGTGTTGCATTTGGTTTTGAAATATTCAAGTTCTAAAAAAAGACTAACAGTGGACTTTTCCATCTGCAGATTATACTGAATGGCCAGCAGAGGCAGTGTTGCAGAGGAATATTTCTCTGCTTGCTGAGACGGAAAAAAAAAGAAAGCTCATTCCTCAGCCTTCTCCATGCCTCGATCAATATATATGGTAAGTCAAAATCTCAATTAATCATTTTGCCATTAATAAAAAGTTCATAGCATCTGATAGCTCTCTGTGCCTTTTAGTGGGGTCTTCCGCATAAATATAATCTTCCAAGACGGTAGCAATATGGATGATGCAATGGCCATCATGATAGTTTATCAAAGACTTTGTCTGCCTAAGTGTCTGAGAAAATCTTCTTTAGATACTTGTGCAGGCAATATGTCCTGTGAGTTAATTACCATCCTTCAGGCTGGAATGAGCTGTCTTAGGTTAGAGCAAATGACTTACATTCAGATGGAGGGAAGCTATTTAACCTGTTTCCCTGCTCTCTGTGAGTGGGACTCTGATACTCCAGATGGACTGCTATTTAGAAACTGTGTTCTTCTAACTCTAGTCCTCTTTGAATAGGAGCCCACTACTTTCAATGGCGCACTGTACTTCCCCCTACAACTCCTACTTGCTGTGCAGTCATATTCCCAGATAATTACCGGGTGTGTAATTGGTGACGTCTGGTCCTCCAGTGTAATCGTCACCCAGGGCGATTGGTCAAGTGGTGCCATTACATCACAAAGCTACAGCAGAATGTCATCTGACATGAGGGCTAATCAGTTGCTTCTTCTAACTCTAGCCCTCTTTAAATAGGAGCCCAATACTTTCAATGGCGCACTGTACTTCCCCCTTACACCTCCTACTTGCTGTGCAGTCATATTCACAGATAGTTACCTAGTTTGTAATTGCTGATGTCTGGTCCTCCGGTGTAATCGTCACCCAGGGCGATTGGTCAAGTGGTGCCATTACATCACAAAGCTACAGCAGGGTGTCATCTGACATGAGGGCCAATCAGTTGCCTAGTACGCAATAGGATACTTATATCAAGGTATAGAAAATGGAGCAATGTGGACAGAATGCCCAGCTGAAGACTAAGGTGGTGAGATGAAAGGACCTAGGGCAATATTTGAGACTTATACATTTGTTTGAAGGAGTGGTTGATCTTACCATTCTGGAGTTCTCTATAGGTTAAGTGATAGGGATGCGCTAAAATGAAGATGTTAGAATCTGTTGTTTTTATTATTCCCACGAACCGTAGCATAAACCTTCCTCCCTTAACGTATCAGATCACTGAATTGCTATGGTGTACCATAACCTGAAATAATTCCTGTGAGAAGGGTACTCTATCTCTTGGCTGCCAAAGAGAGCTTTCTATCTAAGTCCTCATATAGGTGATAGGGTTGTGTAGAGAGTACCAGCAAATGAGGCAGAGGATTGAAAGAAGTCTGCTAGGTTGAAATCTAAATTAAGATTATAATTTTTAGTGAGTTTTGGATTTTCACAATATGAGACATGCCATAGTGCTAATTGACCCTTTATAAAAATCATGTTTTGGTAGTGTTGCATTTGGTTTTGAAATATTCAAGTTCTAAAAAAAGACTAACAGTGGACTTTTCCATCTGCAGATTATACTGAATGGCCAGCAGAGGCAGTGTTGCAGAGGAATATTTCTCTGCTTGCTGAGACGGAAAAAAAAAGAAAGCTCATTCCTCAGCCTTCTCCATGCCTCGATCAATATATATGGTAAGTCAAAATCTCAATTAATCATTTTGCCATTAATAAAAAGTTCATAGCATCTGATAGCTCTCTGTGCCTTTTAGTGGGGTCTTCCGCATAAATATAATCTTCCAAGACGGTAGCAATATGGATGATGCAATGGCCATCATGATAGTTTATCAAAGACTTTGTCTGCCTAAGTGTCTGAGAAAATCTTCTTTAGATACTTGTGCAGGCAATATGTCCTGTGAGTTAATTACCATCCTTCAGGCTGGAATGAGCTGTCTTAGGTTAGAGCAAATGACTTACATTCAGATGGAGGGAAGCTATTTAACCTGTTTCCCTGCTCTCTGTGAGTGGGACTCTGATACTCCAGATGGACTGCTATTTAGAAACTGTGTTCTTCTAACTCTAGTCCTCTTTGAATAGGAGCCCACTACTTTCAATGGCGCACTGTACTTCCCCCTACAACTCCTACTTGCTGTGCAGTCATATTCCCAGATAATTACCTGGTGTGTAATTGGTGACGTCTGGTCCTCCAGTGTAATCGTCACCCAGGGCGATTGGTCAAGTGGTGCCATTACATCACAAAGCTACAGCAGAATGTCATCTGACATGAGGGCCAATCAGTTGCTTCTTCTAACTCTAGCCCTCTTTAAATAGGAGCCCAATACTTTCAATGGCGCACTGTACTTCCCCCTTACACCTCCTACTTGCTGTGCAGTCATATTCACAGATAGTTACCTAGTTTGTAATTGCTGATGTCTGGTCCTCCGGTGTAATCGTCACCCAGGGCGATTGGTCAAGTGGTGCCATTACATCACAAAGCTACAGCAGGGTGTCATCTGACATGAGGGCCAATCAGTTGCCTAGTACGCAATAGGATACTTATATCACGGTATAGAAAATGGAGCAATGTGGACAGAATGCCCAGCTGAAGACTAAGGTGGTGAGATGAAAGGACCTAGGGCAATATTTGAGACTTATACATTTGTTTGAAGGAGTGGTTGATCTTACCATTCTGGAGTTCTCTATAGGTTAAGTGATAGGGATGCGCTAAAATGAAGATGTTAGAATCTGTTGTGTTTATTATTCCCACGAACCGTAGCATAAACCTTCCTCCCTTAACGTATCAGATCACTGAATTGCTATGGTGTACCATAACCTGAAATAATTCCTGTGAGAAGGGTACTCTATCTCTTGGCTGCCAAAGAGAGCTTTCTATCTAAGTCCTCATATAGGTGATAGGGTTGTGTAGAGAGTACCAGCAAATGAGGCAGAGGATTGAAAGAAGTCTGCTAGGTTGAAATCTAAATTAAGATTATAATTTTTAGTGAGTTTTGGATTTTCACAATATGAGACATGCCATAGTGCTAATTGACCCTTTATAAAAATCATGTTTTGGTAGTGTTGCATTTGGTTTTGAAATATTCAAGTTCTAAAAAAAGACTAACAGTGGACTTTTCCATCTGCAGATTATACTGAATGGCCAGCAGAGGCAGTGTTGCAGAGGAATATTTCTCTGCTTGCTGAGACGGAAAAAAAAAGAAAGCTCATTCCTCAGCCTTCTCCATGCCTCGATCAATATATATGGTAAGTCAAAATCTCAATTAATCATTTTGCCATTAATAAAAAGTTCATAGCATCTGATAGCTCTCTGTGCCTTTTAGTGGGGTCTTCCGCATAAATATAATCTTCCAAGACGGTAGCAATATGGATGATGCAATGGCCATCATGATAGTTTATCAAAGACTTTGTCTGCCTAAGTGTCTGAGAAAATCTTCTTTAGATACTTGTGCAGGCAATATGTCCTGTGAGTTAATTACCATCCTTCAGGCTGGAATGAGCTGTCTTAGGTTAGAGCAAATGACTTACATTCAGATGGAGGGAAGCTATTTAACCTGTTTCCCTGCTCTCTGTGAGTGGGACTCTGATACTCCAGATGGACTGCTATTTAGAAACTGTGTTCTTCTAACTCTAGTCCTCTTTGAATAGGAGCCCACTACTTTCAATGGCGCACTGTACTTCCCCCTACAACTCCTACTTGCTGTGCAGTCATATTCCCAGATAATTACCTGGTGTGTAATTGGTGACGTCTGGTCCTCCAGTGTAATCGTCACCCAGGGCGATTGGTCAAGTGGTGCCATTACATCACAAAGCTACAGCAGAATGTCATCTGACATGAGGGCCAATCAGTTGCTTCTTCTAACTCTAGCCCTCTTTAAATAGGAGCCCAATACTTTCAATGGCGCACTGTACTTCCCCCTTACACCTCCTACTTGCTGTGCAGTCATATTCACAGATAGTTACCTAGTTTGTAATTGCTGATGTCTGGTCCTCTGGTGTAATCGTCACCCAGGGCGATTGGTCAAGTGGTGCCATTACATCACAAAGCTACAGCAGGGTGTCATCTGACATGAGGGCCAATCAGTTGCCTAGTACGCAATAGGATACTTATATCACGGTATAGAAAATGGAGCAATGTGGACAGAATGCCCAGCTGAAGACTAAGGTGGTGAGATGAAAGGACCTAGGGCAATATTTGAGACTTATACATTTGTTTGAAGGAGTGGTTGATCTTACCATTCTGGAGTTCTCTATAGGTTAAGTGATAGGGATGCGCTAAAATGAAGATGTTAGAATCTGTTGTTTTTATTATTCCCACGAACCGTAGCATAAACCTTCCTCCCTTAACGTATCAGATCACTGAATTGCTATGGTGTACCATAACCTGAAATAATTCCTGTGAGAAGGGTACTCTATCTCTTGGCTGCCAAAGAGAGCTTTCTATCTAAGTCCTCATATAGGTGATAGGGTTGTGTAGAGAGTACCAGCAAATGAGGCAGAGGATTGAAAGAAGTCTGCTAGGTTGAAATCTAAATTAAGATTATAATTTTTAGTGAGTTTTGGATTTTCACAATATGAGACATGCCATAGTGCTAATTGACCCTTTATAAAAATCATGTTTTGGTAGTGTTGCATTTGGTTTTGAAATATTCAAGTTCTAAAAAAAGACTAACAGTGGACTTTTCCATCTGCAGATTATACTGAATGGCCAGCAGAGGCAGTGTTGCAGAGGAATATTTCTCTGCTTGCTGAGACGGAAAAAAAAAGAAAGCTCATTCCTCAGCCTTCTCCATGCCTCGATCAATATATATGGTAAGTCAAAATCTCAATTAATCATTTTGCCATTAATAAAAAGTTCATAGCATCTGATAGCTCTCTGTCCCTTTTAGTGGGGTCTTCCGCATAAATATAATCTTCCAAGACGGTAGCAATATGGATGATGCAATGGCCATCATGATAGTTTATCAAAGACTTTGTCTGCCTAAGTGTCTGAGAAAATCTTCTTTAGATACTTGTGCAGGCAATATGTCCTGTGAGTTAATTACCATCCTTCAGGCTGGAATGAGCTGTCTTAGGTTAGAGCAAATGACTTACATTCAGATGGAGGGAAGCTATTTAACCTGTTTCCCTGCTCTCTGTGAGTGGGACTCTGATACTGCAGATGGACTGCTATTTAGAAACTGTGTTCTTCTAACTCTAGTCCTCTTTGAATAGGAGCCCACTACTTTCAATGGCGCACTGTACTTCCCCCTACAACTCCTACTTGCTGTGCAGTCATATTCCCAGATAATTACCTGGTGTGTAATTGGTGACGTCTGGTCCTCCAGTGTAATCGTCACCCAGGGCGATTGGTCAAGTGGTGCCATTACATCACAAAGCTACAGCAGAATGTCATCTGACATGAGGGCTAATCAGTTGCTTCTTCTAACTCTAGCCCTCTTTAAATAGGAGCCCAATACTTTCAATGGCGCACTGTACTTCCCCCTTACACCTCATACTTGCTGTGCAGTCATATTCACAGATAGTTACCTAGTTTGTAATTGCTGATGTCTGGTCCTCTGGTGTAATCGTCACCCAGGGCGATTGGTCAAGTGGTGCCATTACATCACAAAGCTACAGCAGGGTGTCATCTGACATGAGGGCCAATCAGTTGCCTAGTACGCAATAGGATACTTATATCACGGTATAGAAAATGGAGCAATGTGGACAGAATGCCCAGCTGAAGACTAAGGTGGTGAGATGAAAGGACCTAGGGCAATATTTGAGACTTATACATTTGTTTGAAGGAGTGGTTGATCTTACCATTCTGGAGTTCTCTATAGGTTAAGTGATAGGGATGCGCTAAAATGAAGATGTTAGAATCTGTTGTTTTTATTATTCCCACGAACCGTAGCATAAACCTTCCTCCCTTAACGTATCAGATCACTGAATTGCTATGGTGTACCATAACCTGAAATAATTCCTGTGAGAAGGGTACTCTATCTCTTGGCTGCCAAAGAGAGCTTTCTATCTAAGTCCTCATATAGGTGATAGGGTTGTGTAGAGAGTACCAGCAAATGAGGCAGAGGATTGAAAGAAGTCTGCTAGGTTGAAATCTAAATTAAGATTATAATTTTTAGTGAGTTTTGGATTTTCACAATATGAGACATGCCATAGTGCTAATTGACCCTTTATAAAAATCATGTTTTGGTAGTGTTGCATTTGGTTTTGAAATATTCAAGTTCTAAAAAAAGACTAACAGTGGACTTTTCCATCTGCAGATTATACTGAATGGCCAGCAGAGGCAGTGTTGCAGAGGAATATTTCTCTGCTTGCTGAGACGGAAAAAAAAAGAAAGCTCATTCCTCAGCCTTCTCCATGCCTCGATCAATATATATGGTAAGTCAAAATCTCAATTAATCATTTTGCCATTAATAAAAAGTTCATAGCATCTGATAGCTCTCTGTGCCTTTTAGTGGGGTCTTCCGCATAAATATAATCTTCCAAGACGGTAGCAATATGGATGATGCAATGGCCATCATGATAGTTTATCAAAGACTTTGTCTGCCTAAGTGTCTGAGAAAATCTTCTTTAGATACTTGTGCAGGCAATATGTCCTGTGAGTTAATTACCATCCTTCAGGCTGGAATGAGCTGTCTTAGGTTAGAGCAAATGACTTACATTCAGATGGAGGGAAGCTATTTAACCTGTTTCCCTGCTCTCTGTGAGTGGGACTCTGATACTGCAGATGGACTGCTATTTA
The DNA here is from genome assembly GCF_964263255.1 of Lissotriton vulgaris. Classification (NCBI taxonomy): domain Eukaryota; kingdom Metazoa; phylum Chordata; class Amphibia; order Caudata; family Salamandridae; genus Lissotriton; species Lissotriton vulgaris. The sequence continues at coordinate 1,208,368,834 of NC_141695.1, forward strand.
GAAACTGTGTTCTTCTAACTCTAGTCCTCTTTGAATAGGAGCCCACTACTTTCAATGGCGCACTGTACTTCCCCCTACAACTCCTACTTGCTGTGCAGTCATATTCCCAGATAATTACCTGGTGTGTAATTGGTGACGTCTGGTCCTCCAGTGTAATCGTCACCCAGGGCGATTGGTCAAGTGGTGCCATTACATCACAAAGCTACAGCAGAATGTCATCTGACATGAGGGCTAATCAGTTGCTTCTTCTAACTCTAGCCCTCTTTAAATAGGAGCCCAATACTTTCAATGGCGCACTGTACTTCCCCCTTACACCTCATACTTGCTGTGCAGTCATATTCACAGATAGTTACCTAGTTTGTAATTGCTGATGTCTGGTCCTCTGGTGTAATCGTCACCCAGGGCGATTGGTCAAGTGGTGCCATTACATCACAAAGCTACAGCAGGGTGTCATCTGACATGAGGGCCAATCAGTTGCCTAGTACGCAATAGGATACTTATATCACGGTATAGAAAATGGAGCAATGTGGACAGAATGCCCAGCTGAAGACTAAGGTGGTGAGATGAAAGGACCTAGGGCAATATTTGAGACTTTTACATTTGTTTGAAGGAGTGGTTGATCTTACCATTCTGGAGTTCTCTATAGGTTAAGTGATAGGGATGCGCTAAAATGAAGATGTTAGAATCTGTTGTTTTTATTATTCCCACGAACCGTAGCATAAACCTTCCTCCCTTAACGTATCAGATCACTGAATTGCTATGGTGTACCATAACCTGAAATAATTCCTGTGAGAAGGGTACTCTATCTCTTGGCTGCCAAAGAGAGCTTTCTATCTAAGTCCTCATATAGGTGATAGGGTTGTGTAGAGAGTACCAGCAAATGAGGCAGAGGATTGAAAGAAGTCTGCTAGGTTGAAATCTAAATTAAGATTATAATTTTTAGTGAGTTTTGGATTTTCACAATATGAGACATGCCATAGTGCTAATTGACCCTTTATAAAAATCATGTTTTGGTAGTGTTGCATTTGGTTTTGAAATATTCAAGTTCTAAAAAAAGACTAACAGTGGACTTTTCCATCTGCAGATTATACTGAATGGCCAGCAGAGGCAGTGTTGCAGAGGAATATTTCTCTGCTTGCTGAGACGGAAAAAAAAAGAAAGCTCATTCCTCAGCCTTCTCCATGCCTCGATCAATATATATGGTAAGTCAAAATCTCAATTAATCATTTTGCCATTAATAAAAAGTTCATAGCATCTGATAGCTCTCTGTGCCTTTTAGTGGGGTCTTCCGCATAAATATAATCTTCCAAGACGGTAGCAATATGGATGATGCAATGGCCATCATGATAGTTTATCAAAGACTTTGTCTGCCTAAGTGTCTGAGAAAATCTTCTTTAGATACTTGTGCAGGCAATATGTCCTGTGAGTTAATTACCATCCTTCAGGCTGGAATGAGCTGTCTTAGGTTAGAGCAAATGACTTACATTCAGATGGAGGGAAGCTATTTAACCTGTTTCCCTGCTCTCTGTGAGTGGGACTCTGATACTGCAGATGGACTGCTATTTAGAAACTGTGTTCTTCTAACTCTAGTCCTCTTTGAATAGGAGCCCACTACTTTCAATGGCGCACTGTACTTCCCCCTACAACTCCTACTTGCTGTGCAGTCATATTCCCAGATAATTACCTGGTGTGTAATTGGTGACGTCTGGTCCTCCAGTGTAATCGTCACCCAGGGCGATTGGTCAAGTGGTGCCATTACATCACAAAGCTACAGCAGAATGTCATCTGACATGAGGGCTAATCAGTTGCTTCTTCTAACTCTAGCCCTCTTTAAATAGGAGCCCAATACTTTCAATGGCGCACTGTACTTCCCCCTTACACCTCATACTTGCTGTGCAGTCATATTCACAGATAGTTACCTAGTTTGTAATTGCTGATGTCTGGTCCTCCGGTGTAATCGTCACCCAGGGCGATTGGTCAAGTGGTGCCATTACATCACAAAGCTACAGCAGGGTGTCATCTGACATGAGGGCCAATCAGTTGCCTAGTACGCAATAGGATACTTATATCAAGGTATAGAAAATGGAGCAATGTGGACAGAATGCCCAGCTGAAGACTAAGGTGGTGAGATGAAAGGACCTAGGGCAATATTTGAGACTTATACATTTGTTTGAAGGAGTGGTTGATCTTACCATTCTGGAGTTCTCTATAGGTTAAGTGATAGGGATGCGCTAAAATGAAGATGTTAGAATCTGTCGTTTTATATTATTCCCACGAACCGTAGCATAAACCTTCCTCCCTTAACGTATCAGATCACTGAATTGCTATGGTGTACCATAACCTGAAATAATTCCTGTGAGAAGGGTACTCTATCTCTTGGCTGCCAAAGAGAGCTTTCTATCTAAGTCCTCATATAGGTGATAGGGTTGTGTAGAGAGTACCAGCAAATGAGGCAGAGGATTGAAAGAAGTCTGCTAGGTTGAAATCTAAATTAAGATTATAATTTTTAGTGAGTTTTGGATTTTCACAATATGAGACATGCCATAGTGCTAATTGACCCTTTATAAAAATCATGTTTTGGTAGTGTTGCATTTGGTTTTGAAATATTCAAGTTCTAAAAAAAGACTAACAGTGGACTTTTCCATCTGCAGATTATACTGAATGGCCAGCAGAGGCAGTGTTGCAGAGGAATATTTCTCTGCTTGCTGAGACGGAAAAAAAAAGAAAGCTCATTCCTCAGCCTTCTCCATGCCTCGATCAATATATATGGTAAGTCAAAATCTCAATTAATCATTTTGCCATTAATAAAAAGTTCATAGCATCTGATAGCTCTCTGTGCCTTTTAGTGGGGTCTTCCGCATAAATATAATCTTCCAAGACGGTAGCAATATGGATGATGCAATGGCCATCATGATAGTTTATCAAAGACTTTGTCTGCCTAAGTGTCTGAGAAAATCTTCTTTAGATACTTGTGCAGGCAATATGTCCTGTGAGTTAATTACCATCCTTCAGGCTGGAATGAGCTGTCTTAGGTTAGAGCAAATGACTTACATTCAGATGGAGGGAAGCTATTTAACCTGTTTCCCTGCTCTCTGTGAGTGGGACTCTGATACTCCAGATGGACTGCTATTTAGAAACTGTGTTCTTCTAACTCTAGTCCTCTTTGAATAGGAGCCCACTACTTTCAATGGCGCACTGTACTTCCCCCTACAACTCCTACTTGCTGTGCAGTCATATTCCCAGATAATTACCTGGTGTGTAATTGGTGACGTCTGGTCCTCCAGTGTAATCGTCACCCAGGGCGATTGGTCAAGTGGTGCCATTACATCACAAAGCTACAGCAGAATGTCATCTGACATGAGGGCCAATCAGTTGCTTCTTCTAACTCTAGCCCTCTTTAAATAGGAGCCCAATACTTTCAATGGCGCACTGTACTTCCCCCTTACACCTCCTACTTGCTGTGCAGTCATATTCACAGATAGTTACCTAGTTTGTAATTGCTGATGTCTGGTCCTCCGGTGTAATCGTCACCCAGGGCGATTGGTCAAGTGGTGCCATTACATCACAAAGCTACAGCAGGGTGTCATCTGACATGAGGGCCAATCAGTTGCCTAGTACGCAATAGGATACTTATATCACGGTATAGAAAATGGAGCAATGTGGACAGAATGCCCAGCTGAAGACTAAGGTGGTGAGATGAAAGGACCTAGGGCAATATTTGAGACTTATACATTTGTTTGAAGGAGTGGTTGATCTTACCATTCTGGAGTTCTCTATAGGTTAAGTGATAGGGATGCGCTAAAATGAAGATGTTAGAATCTGTTGTTTTTATTATTCCCACGAACCGTAGCATAAACCTTCCTCCCTTAACGTATCAGATCACTGAATTGCTATGGTGTACCATAACCTGAAATAATTCCTGTGAGAAGGGTACTCTATCTCTTGGCTGCCAAAGAGAGCTTTCTATCTAAGTCCTCATATAGGTGATAGGGTTGTGTAGAGAGTACCAGCAAATGAGGCAGAGGATTGAAAGAAGTCTGCTAGGTTGAAATCTAAATTAAGATTATAATTTTTAGTGAGTTTTGGATTTTCACAATATGAGACATGCCATAGTGCTAATTGACCCTTTATAAAAATCATGTTTTGGTAGTGTTGCATTTGGTTTTGAAATATTCAAGTTCTAAAAAAAGACTAACAGTGGACTTTTCCATCTGCAGATTATACTGAATGGCCAGCAGAGGCAGTGTTGCAGAGGAATATTTCTCTGCTTGCTGAGACGGAAAAAAAAAGAAAGCTCATTCCTCAGCCTTCTCCATGCCTCGATCAATATATATGGTAAGTCAAAATCTCAATTAATCATTTTGCCATTAATAAAAAGTTCATAGCATCTGATAGCTCTCTGTGCCTTTTAGTGGGGTCTTCCGCATAAATATAATCTTCCAAGACGGTAGCAATATGGATGATGCAATGGCCATCATGATAGTTTATCAAAGACTTTGTCTGCCTAAGTGTCTGAGAAAATCTTCTTTAGATACTTGTGCAGGCAATATGTCCTGTGAGTTAATTACCATCCTTCAGGCTGGAATGAGCTGTCTTAGGTTAGAGCAAATGACTTACATTCAGATGGAGGGAAGCTATTTAACCTGTTTCCCTGCTCTCTGTGAGTGGGACTCTGATACTCCAGATGGACTGCTATTTAGAAACTGTGTTCTTCTAACTCTAGTCCTCTTTGAATAGGAGCCCACTACTTTCAATGGCGCACTGTACTTCCCCCTACAACTCCTACTTGCTGTGCAGTCATATTCCCAGATAATTACCTGGTGTGTAATTGGTGACGTCTGGTCCTCCAGTGTAATCGTCACCCAGGGCGATTGGTCAAGTGGTGCCATTACATCACAAAGCTACAGCAGAATGTCATCTGACATGAGGGCCAATCAGTTGCTTCTTCTAACTCTAGCCCTCTTTAAATAGGAGCCCAATACTTTCAATGGCGCACTGTACTTCCCCCTTACACCTCCTACTTGCTGTGCAGTCATATTCACAGATAGTTACCTAGTTTGTAATTGCTGATGTCTGGTCCTCTGGTGTAATCGTCACCCAGGGCGATTGGTCAAGTGGTGCCATTACATCACAAAGCTACAGCAGGGTGTCATCTGACATGAGGGCCAATCAGTTGCCTAGTACGCAATAGGATACTTATATCACGGTATAGAAAATGGAGCAATGTGGACAGAATGCCCAGCTGAAGACTAAGGTGGTGAGATGAAAGGACCTAGGGCAATATTTGAGACTTATACATTTGTTTGAAGGAGTGGTTGATCTTACCATTCTGGAGTTCTCTATAGGTTAAGTGATAGGGATGCGCTAAAATGAAGATGTTAGAATCTGTTGTTTTTATTATTCCCACGAACCGTAGCATAAACCTTCCTCCCTTAACGTATCAGATCACTGAATTGCTATGGTGTACCATAACCTGAAATAATTCCTGTGAGAAGGGTACTCTATCTCTTGGCTGCCAAAGAGAGCTTTCTATCTAAGTCCTCATATAGGTGATAGGGTTGTGTAGAGAGTACCAGCAAATGAGGCAGAGGATTGAAAGAAGTCTGCTAGGTTGAAATCTAAATTAAGATTATAATTTTTAGTGAGTTTTGGATTTTCACAATATGAGACATGCCATAGTGCTAATTGACCCTTTATAAAAATCATGTTTTGGTAGTGTTGCATTTGGTTTTGAAATATTCAAGTTCTAAAAAAAGACTAACAGTGGACTTTTCCATCTGCAGATTATACTGAATGGCCAGCAGAGGCAGTGTTGCAGAGGAATATTTCTCTGCTTGCTGAGACGGAAAAAAAAAGAAAGCTCATTCCTCAGCCTTCTCCATGCCTCGATCAATATATATGGTAAGTCAAAATCTCAATTAATCATTTTGCCATTAATAAAAAGTTCATAGCATCTGATAGCTCTCTGTGCCTTTTAGTGGGGTCTTCCGCATAAATATAATCTTCCAAGACGGTAGCAATATGGATGATGCAATGGCCATCATGATAGTTTATCAAAGACTTTGTCTGCCTAAGTGTCTGAGAAAATCTTCTTTAGATACTTGTGCAGGCAATATGTCCTGTGAGTTAATTACCATCCTTCAGGCTGGAATGAGCTGTCTTAGGTTAGAGCAAATGACTTACATTCAGATGGAGGGAAGCTATTTAACCTGTTTCCCTGCTCTCTGTGAGTGGGACTCTGATACTGCAGATGGACTGCTATTTAGAAACTGTGTTCTTCTAACTCTAGTCCTCTTTGAATAGGAGCCCACTACTTTCAATGGCGCACTGTACTTCCCCCTACAACTCCTACTTGCTGTGCAGTCATATTCCCAGATAATTACCTGGTGTGTAATTGGTGACGTCTGGTCCTCCAGTGTAATCGTCACCCAGGGCGATTGGTCAAGTGGTGCCATTACATCACAAAGCTACAGCAGAATGTCATCTGACATGAGGGCTAATCAGTTGCTTCTTCTAACTCTAGCCCTCTTTAAATAGGAGCCCAATACTTTCAATGGCGCACTGTACTTCCCCCTTACACCTCATACTTGCTGTGCAGTCATATTCACAGATAGTTACCTAGTTTGTAATTGCTGATGTCTGGTCCTCCGGTGTAATCGTCACCCAGGGCGATTGGTCAAGTGGTGCCATTACATCACAAAGCTACAGCAGGGTGTCATCTGACATGAGGGCCAATCAGTTGCCTAGTACGCAATAGGATACTTATATCAAGGTATAGAAAATGGAGCAATGTGGACAGAATGCCCAGCTGAAGACTAAGGTGGTGAGATGAAAGGACCTAGGGCAATATTTGAGACTTATACATTTGTTTGAAGGAGTGGTTGATCTTACCATTCTGGAGTTCTCTATAGGTTAAGTGATAGGGATGCGCTAAAATGAAGATGTTAGAATCTGTCGTTTTATATTATTCCCACGAACCGTAGCATAAACCTTCCTCCCTTAACGTATCAGATCACTGAATTGCTATGGTGTACCATAACCTGAAATAATTCCTGTGAGAAGGGTACTCTATCTCTTGGCTGCCAAAGAGAGCTTTCTATCTAAGTCCTCATATAGGTGATAGGGTTGTGTAGAGAGTACCAGCAAATGAGGCAGAGGATTGAAAGAAGTCTGCTAGGTTGAAATCTAAATTAAGATTATAATTTTTAGTGAGTTTTGGATTTTCACAATATGAGACATGCCATAGTGCTAATTGACCCTTTATAAAAATCATGTTTTGGTAGTGTTGCATTTGGTTTTGAAATATTCAAGTTCTAAAAAAAGACTAACAGTGGACTTTTCCATCTGCAGATTATACTGAATGGCCAGCAGAGGCAGTGTTGCAGAGGAATATTTCTCTGCTTGCTGAGACGGAAAAAAAAAAGAAAGCTCATTCCTCAGCCTTCTCCATGCCTCGATCAATATATATGGTAAGTCAAAATCTCAATTAATCATTTTGCCATTAATAAAAAGTTCATAGCATCTGATAGCTCTCTGTGCCTTTTAGTGGGGTCTTCCGCATAAATATAATCTTCCAAGACGGTAGCAATATGGATGATGCAATGGCCATCATGATAGTTTATCAAAGACTTTGTCTGCCTAAGTGTCTGAGAAAATCTTCTTTAGATACTTGTGCAGGCAATATGTCCTGTGAGTTAATTACCATCCTTCAGGCTGGAATGAGCTGTCTTAGGTTAGAGCAAATGACTTACATTCAGATGGAGGGAAGCTATTTAACCTGTTTCCCTGCTCTCTGTGAGTGGGACTCTGATACTCCAGATGGACTGCTATTTAGAAACTGTGTTCTTCTAACTCTAGTCCTCTTTGAATAGGAGCCCACTACTTTCAATGGCGCACTGTACTTCCCCCTACAACTCCTACTTGCTGTGCAGTCATATTCCCAGATAATTACCTGGTGTGTAATTGGTGACGTCTGGTCCTCCAGTGTAATCGTCACCCAGGGCGATTGGTCAAGTGGTGCCATTACATCACAAAGCTACAGCAGAATGTCATCTGACATGAGGGCTAATCAGTTGCTTCTTCTAACTCTAGCCCTCTTTAAATAGGAGCCCAATACTTTCAATGGCGCACTGTACTTCCCCCTTACACCTCCTACTTGCTGTGCAGTCATATTCACAGATAGTTACCTAGTTTGTAATTGCTGATGTCTGGTCCTCCGGTGTAATCGTCACCCAGGGCGATTGGTCAAGTGGTGCCATTACATCACAAAGCTACAGCAGGGTGTCATCTGACATGAGGGCCAATCAGTTGCCTAGTACGCAATAGGATACTTATATCAAGGTATAGAAAATGGAGCAATGTGGACAGAATGCCCAGCTGAAGACTAAGGTGGTGAGATGAAAGGACCTAGGGCAATATTTGAGACTTATACATTTGTTTGAAGGAGTGGTTGATCTTACCATTCTGGAGTTCTCTATAGGTTAAGTGATAGGGATGCGCTAAAATGAAGATGTTAGAATCTGTCGTTTTATATTATTCCCACGAACCGTAGCATAAACCTTCCTCCCTTAACGTATCAGATCACTGAATTGCTATGGTGTACCATAACCTGAAATAATTCCTGTGAGAAGGGTACTCTATCTCTTGGCTGCCAAAGAGAGCTTTCTATCTAAGTCCTCATATAGGTGATAGGGTTGTGTAGAGAGTACCAGCAAATGAGGCAGAGGATTGAAAGAAGTCTGCTAGGTTGAAATCTAAATTAAGATTATAATTTTTAGTGAGTTTTGGATTTTCACAATATGAGACATGCCATAGTGCTAATTGACCCTTTATAAAAAATCATGTTTTGGTAGTGTTGCATTTGGTTTTGAAATATTCAAGTTCTAAAAAAAGACTAACAGTGGACTTTTCCATCTGCAGATTATACTGAATGGCCAGCAGAGGCAGTGTTGCAGAGGAATATTTCTCTGCTTGCTGAGACGGAAAAAAAAAGAAAGCTCATTCCTCAGCCTTCTCCATGCCTCGATCAATATATATGGTAAGTCAAAATCTCAATTAATCATTTTGCCATTAATAAAAAGTTCATAGCATCTGATAGCTCTCTGTGCCTTTTAGTGGGGTCTTCCGCATAAATATAATCTTCCAAGACGGTAGCAATATGGATGATGCAATGGCCATCATGATAGTTTATCAAAGACTTTGTCTGCCTAAGTGTCTGAGAAAATCTTCTTTAGATACTTGTGCAGGCAATATGTCCTGTGAGTTAATTACCATCCTTCAGGCTGGAATGAGCTGTCTTAGGTTAGAGCAAATGACTTACATTCAGATGGAGGGAAGCTATTTAACCTGTTTCCCTGCTCTCTGTGAGTGGGACTCTGATACTCCAGATGGACTGCTATTTAGAAACTGTGTTCTTCTAACTCTAGTCCTCTTTGAATAGGAGCCCACTACTTTCAATGGCGCACTGTACTTCCCCCTACAACTCCTACTTGCTGTGCAGTCATATTCCCAGATAATTACCTGGTGTGTAATTGGTGACGTCTGGTCCTCCAGTGTAATCGTCACCCAGGGCGATTGGTCAAGTGGTGCCATTACATCACAAAGCTACAGCAGAATGTCATCTGACATGAGGGCCAATCAGTTGCTTCTTCTAACTCTAGCCCTCTTTAAATAGGAGCCCAATACTTTCAATGGCGCACTGTACTTCCCCCTTACACCTCCTACTTGCTGTGCAGTCATATTCACAGATAGTTACCTAGTTTGTAATTGCTGATGTCTGGTCCTCCGGTGTAATCGTCACCCAGGGCGATTGGTCAAGTGGTGCCATTACATCACAAAGCTACAGCAGGGTGTCATCTGACATGAGGGCCAATCAGTTGCCTAGTACGCAATAGGATACTTATATCACGGTATAGAAAATGGAGCAATGTGGACAGAATGCCCAGCTGAAGACTAAGGTGGTGAGATGAAAGGACCTAGGGCAATATTTGAGACTTATACATTTGTTTGAAGGAGTGGTTGATCTTACCATTCTGGAGTTCTCTATAGGTTAAGTGATAGGGATGCGCTAAAATGAAGATGTTAGAATCTGTTGTTTTTATTATTCCCACGAACCGTAGCATAAACCTTCCTCCCTTAACGTATCAGATCACTGAATTGCTATGGTGTACCATAACCTGAAATAATTCCTGTGAGAAGGGTACTCTATCTCTTGGCTGCCAAAGAGAGCTTTCTATCTAAGTCCTCATATAGGTGATAGGGTTGTGTAGAGAGTACCAGCAAATGAGGCAGAGGATTGAAAGAAGTCTGCTAGGTTGAAATCTAAATTAAGATTATAATTTTTAGTGAGTTTTGGATTTTCACAATATGAGACATGCCATAGTGCTAATTGACCCTTTATAAAAATCATGTTTTGGTAGTGTTGCATTTGGTTTTGAAATATTCAAGTTCTAAAAAAAGACTAACAGTGGACTTTTCCATCTGCAGATTATACTGAATGGCCAGCAGAGGCAGTGTTGCAGAGGAATATTTCTCTGCTTGCTGAGACGGAAAAAAAAAGAAAGCTCATTCCTCAGCCTTCTCCATGCCTCGATCAATATATATGGTAAGTCAAAATCTCAATTAATCATTTTGCCATTAATAAAAAGTTCATAGCATCTGATAGCTCTCTGTGCCTTTTAGTGGGGTCTTCCGCATAAATATAATCTTCCAAGACGGTAGCAATATGGATGATGCAATGGCCATCATGATAGTTTATCAAAGACTTTGTCTGCCTAAGTGTCTGAGAAAATCTTCTTTAGATACTTGTGCAGGCAATATGTCCTGTGAGTTAATTACCATCCTTCAGGCTGGAATGAGCTGTCTTAGGTTAGAGCAAATGACTTACATTCAGATGGAGGGAAGCTATTTAACCTGTTTCCCTGCTCTCTGTGAGTGGGACTCTGATACTCCAGATGGACTGCTATTTAGAAACTGTGTTCTTCTAACTCTAGTCCTCTTTGAATAGGAGCCCACTACTTTCAATGGCGCACTGTACTTCCCCCTACAACTCCTACTTGCTGTGCAGTCATATTCCCAGATAATTACCTGGTGTGTAATTGGTGACGTCTGGTCCTCCAGTGTAATCGTCACCCAGGGCGATTGGTCAAGTGGTGCCATTACATCACAAAGCTACAGCAGAATGTCATCTGACATGAGGGCCAATCAGTTGCTTCTTCTAACTCTAGCCCTCTTTAAATAGGAGCCCAATACTTTCAATGGCGCACTGTACTTCCCCCTTACACCTCCTACTTGCTGTGCAGTCATATTCACAGATAGTTACCTAGTTTGTAATTGCTGATGTCTGGTCCTCTGGTGTAATCGTCACCCAGGGCGATTGGTCAAGTGGTGCCATTACATCACAAAGCTACAGCAGGGTGTCATCTGACATGAGGGCCAATCAGTTGCCTAGTACGCAATAGGATACTTATATCACGGTATAGAAAATGGAGCAATGTGGACAGAATGCCCAGCTGAAGACTAAGGTGGTGAGATGAAAGGACCTAGGGCAATATTTGAGACTTATACATTTGTTTGAAGGAGTGGTTGATCTTACCATTCTGGAGTTCTCTATAGGTTAAGTGATAGGGATGCGCTAAAATGAAGATGTTAGAATCTGTTGTTTTTATTATTCCCACGAACCGTAGCATAAACCTTCCTCCCTTAACGTATCAGATCACTGAATTGCTATGGTGTACCATAACCTGAAATAATTCCTGTGAGAAGGGTACTCTATCTCTTGGCTGCCAAAGAGAGCTTTCTATCTAAGTCCTCATATAGGTGATAGGGTTGTGTAGAGAGTACCAGCAAATGAGGCAGAGGATTGAAAGAAGTCTGCTAGGTTGAAATCTAAATTAAGATTATAATTTTTAGTGAGTTTTGGATTTTCACAATATGAGACATGCCATAGTGCTAATTGACCCTTTATAAAAATCATGTTTTGGTAGTGTTGCATTTGGTTTTGAAATATTCAAGTTCTAAAAAAAGACTAACAGTGGACTTTTCCATCTGCAGATTATACTGAATGGCCAGCAGAGGCAGTGTTGCAGAGGAATATTTCTCTGCTTGCTGAGACGGAAAAAAAAAGAAAGCTCATTCCTCAGCCTTCTCCATGCCTCGATCAATATATATGGTAAGTCAAAATCTCAATTAATCATTTTGCCATTAATAAAAAGTTCATAGCATCTGATAGCTCTCTGTGCCTTTTAGTGGGGTCTTCCGCATAAATATAATCTTCCAAGACGGTAGCAATATGGATGATGCAATGGCCATCATGATAGTTTATCAAAGACTTTGTCTGCCTAAGTGTCTGAGAAAATCTTCTTTAGATACTTGTGCAGGCAATATGTCCTGTGAGTTAATTACCATCCTTCAGGCTGGAATGAGCTGTCTTAGGTTAGAGCAAATGACTTACATTCAGATGGAGGGAAGCTATTTAACCTGTTTCCCTGCTCTCTGTGAGTGGGACTCTGATACTGCAGATGGACTGCTATTTAGAAACTGTGTTCTTCTAACTCTAGTCCTCTTTGAATAGGAGCCCACTACTTTCAATGGCGCACTGTACTTCCCCCTACAACTCCTACTTGCTGTGCAGTCATATTCCCAGATAATTACCTGGTGTGTAATTGGTGACGTCTGGTCCTCCAGTGTAATCGTCACCCAGGGCGATTGGTCAAGTGGTGCCATTACATCACAAAGCTACAGCAGAATGTCATCTGACATGAGGGCTAATCAGTTGCTTCTTCTAACTCTAGCCCTCTTTAAATAGGAGCCCAATACTTTCAATGGCGCACTGTACTTCCCCCTTACACCTCATACTTGCTGTGCAGTCATATTCACAGATAGTTACCTAGTTTGTAATTGCTGATGTCTGGTCCTCTGGTGTAATCGTCACCCAGGGCGATTGGTCAAGTGGTGCCATTACATCACAAAGCTACAGCAGGGTGTCATCTGACATGAGGGCCAATCAGTTGCCTAGTACGCAATAGGATACTTATATCACGGTATAGAAAATGGAGCAATGTGGACAGAATGCCCAGCTGAAGACTAAGGTGGTGAGATGAAAGGACCTAGGGCAATATTTGAGACTTATACATTTGTTTGAAGGAGTGGTTGATCTTACCATTCTGGAGTTCTCTATAGGTTAAGTGATAGGGATGCGCTAAAATGAAGATGTTAGAATCTGTTGTTTTTATTATTCCCACGAACCGTAGCATAAACCTTCCTCCCTTAACGTATCAGATCACTGAATTGCTATGGTGTACCATAACCTGAAATAATTCCTGTGAGAAGGGTACTCTATCTCTTGGCTGCCAAAGAGAGCTTTCTATCTAAGTCCTCATATAGGTGATAGGGTTGTGTAGAGAGTACCAGCAAATGAGGCAGAGGATTGAAAGAAGTCTGCTAGGTTGAAATCTAAATTAAGATTATAATTTTTAGTGAGTTTTGGATTTTCACAATATGAGACATGCCATAGTGCTAATTGACCCTTTATAAAAATCATGTTTTGGTAGTGTTGCATTTGGTTTTGAAATATTCAAGTTCTAAAAAAAGACTAACAGTGGACTTTTCCATCTGCAGATTATACTGAATGGCCAGCAGAGGCAGTGTTGCAGAGGAATATTTCTCTGCTTGCTGAGACGGAAAAAAAAAGAAAGCTCATTCCTCAGCCTTCTCCATGCCTCGATCAATATATATGGTAAGTCAAAATCTCAATTAATCATTTTGCCATTAATAAAAAGTTCATAGCATCTGATAGCTCTCTGTGCCTTTTAGTGGGGTCTTCCGCATAAATATAATCTTCCAAGACGGTAGCAATATGGATGATGCAATGGCCATCATGATAGTTTATCAAAGACTTTGTCTGCCTAAGTGTCTGAGAAAATCTTCTTTAGATACTTGTGCAGGCAATATGTCCTGTGAGTTAATTACCATCCTTCAGGCTGGAATGAGCTGTCTTAGGTTAGAGCAAATGACTTACATTCAGATGGAGGGAAGCTATTTAACCTGTTTCCCTGCTCTCTGTGAGTGGGACTCTGATACTGCAGATGGACTGCTATTTAGAAACTGTGTTCTTCTAACTCTAGTCCTCTTTGAATAGGAGCCCACTACTTTCAATGGCGCACTGTACTTCCCCCTACAACTCCTACTTGCTGTGCAGTCATATTCCCAGATAATTACCTGGTGTGTAATTGGTGACGTCTGGTCCTCCAGTGTAATCGTCACCCAGGGCGATTGGTCAAGTGGTGCCATTACATCACAAAGCTACAGCAGAATGTCATCTGACATGAGGGCTAATCAGTTGCTTCTTCTAACTCTAGCCCTCTTTAAATAGGAGCCCAATACTTTCAATGGCGCACTGTACTTCCCCCTTACACCTCATACTTGCTGTGCAGTCATATTCACAGATAGTTACCTAGTTTGTAATTGCTGATGTCTGGTCCTCCGGTGTAATCGTCACCCAGGGCGATTGGTCAAGTGGTGCCATTACATCACAAAGCTACAGCAGGGTGTCATCTGACATGAGGGCCAATCAGTTGCCTAGTACGCAATAGGATACTTATATCAAGGTATAGAAAATGGAGCAATGTGGACAGAATGCCCAGCTGAAGACTAAGGTGGTGAGATGAAAGGACCTAGGGCAATATTTGAGACTTATACATTTGTTTGAAGGAGTGGTTGATCTTACCATTCTGGAGTTCTCTATAGGTTAAGTGATAGGGATGCGCTAAAATGAAGATGTTAGAATCTGTCGTTTTATATTATTCCCACGAACCGTAGCATAAACCTTCCTCCCTTAACGTATCAGATCACTGAATTGCTATGGTGTACCATAACCTGAAATAATTCCTGTGAGAAGGGTACTCTATCTCTTGGCTGCCAAAGAGAGCTTTCTATCTAAGTCCTCATATAGGTGATAGGGTTGTGTAGAGAGTACCAGCAAATGAGGCAGAGGATTGAAAGAAGTCTGCTAGGTTGAAATCTAAATTAAGATTATAATTTTTAGTGAGTTTTGGATTTTCACAATATGAGACATGCCATAGTGCTAATTGACCCTTTATAAAAATCATGTTTTGGTAGTGTTGCATTTGGTTTTGAAATATTCAAGTTCTAAAAAAAGACTAACAGTGGACTTTTCCATCTGCAGATTATACTGAATGGCCAGCAGAGGCAGTGTTGCAGAGGAATATTTCTCTGCTTGCTGAGACGGAAAAAAAAAAGAAAGCTCATTCCTCAGCCTTCTCCATGCCTCGATCAATATATATGGTAAGTCAAAATCTCAATTAATCATTTTGCCATTAATAAAAAGTTCATAGCATCTGATAGCTCTCTGTGCCTTTTAGTGGGGTCTTCCGCATAAATATAATCTTCCAAGACGGTAGCAATATGGATGATGCAATGGCCATCATGATAGTTTATCAAAGACTTTGTCTGCCTAAGTGTCTGAGAAAATCTTCTTTAGATACTTGTGCAGGCAATATGTCCTGTGAGTTAATTACCATCCTTCAGGCTGGAATGAGCTGTCTTAGGTTAGAGCAAATGACTTACATTCAGATGGAGGGAAGCTATTTAACCTGTTTCCCTGCTCTCTGTGAGTGGGACTCTGATACTCCAGATGGACTGCTATTTAGAAACTGTGTTCTTCTAACTCTAGTCCTCTTTGAATAGGAGCCCACTACTTTCAATGGCGCACTGTACTTCCCCCTACAACTCCTACTTGCTGTGCAGTCATATTCCCAGATAATTACCTGGTGTGTAATTGGTGACGTCTGGTCCTCCAGTGTAATCGTCACCCAGGGCGATTGGTCAAGTGGTGCCATTACATCACAAAGCTACAGCAGAATGTCATCTGACATGAGGGCTAATCAGTTGCTTCTTCTAACTCTAGCCCTCTTTAAATAGGAGCCCAATACTTTCAATGGCGCACTGTACTTCCCCCTTACACCTCCTACTTGCTGTGCAGTCATATTCACAGATAGTTACCTAGTTTGTAATTGCTGATGTCTGGTCCTCCGGTGTAATCGTCACCCAGGGCGATTGGTCAAGTGGTGCCATTACATCACAAAGCTACAGCAGGGTGTCATCTGACATGAGGGCCAATCAGTTGCCTAGTACGCAATAGGATACTTATATCAAGGTATAGAAAATGGAGCAATGTGGACAGAATGCCCAGCTGAAGACTAAGGTGGTGAGATGAAAGGACCTAGGGCAATATTTGAGACTTATACATTTGTTTGAAGGAGTGGTTGATCTTACCATTCTGGAGTTCTCTATAGGTTAAGTGATAGGGATGCGCTAAAATGAAGATGTTAGAATCTGTCGTTTTATATTATTCCCACGAACCGTAGCATAAACCTTCCTCCCTTAACGTATCAGATCACTGAATTGCTATGGTGTACCATAACCTGAAATAATTCCTGTGAGAAGGGTACTCTATCTCTTGGCTGCCAAAGAGAGCTTTCTATCTAAGTCCTCATATAGGTGATAGGGTTGTGTAGAGAGTACCAGCAAATGAGGCAGAGGATTGAAAGAAGTCTGCTAGGTTGAAATCTAAATTAAGATTATAATTTTTAGTGAGTTTTGGATTTTCACAATATGAGACATGCCATAGTGCTAATTGACCCTTTATAAAAAATCATGTTTTGGTAGTGTTGCATTTGGTTTTGAAATATTCAAGTTCTAAAAAAAGACTAACAGTGGACTTTTCCATCTGCAGATTATACTGAATGGCCAGCAGAGGCAGTGTTGCAGAGGAATATTTCTCTGCTTGCTGAGACGGAAAAAAAAAGAAAGCTCATTCCTCAGCCTTCTCCATGCCTCGATCAATATATATGGTAAGTCAAAATCTCAATTAATCATTTTGCCATTAATAAAAAGTTCATAGCATCTGATAGCTCTCTGTGCCTTTTAGTGGGGTCTTCCGCATAAATATAATCTTCCAAGACGGTAGCAATATGGATGATGCAATGGCCATCATGATAGTTTATCAAAGACTTTGTCTGCCTAAGTGTCTGAGAAAATCTTCTTTAGATACTTGTGCAGGCAATATGTCCTGTGAGTTAATTACCATCCTTCAGGCTGGAATGAGCTGTCTTAGGTTAGAGCAAATGACTTACATTCAGATGGAGGGAAGCTATTTAACCTGTTTCCCTGCTCTCTGTGAGTGGGACTCTGATACTCCAGATGGACTGCTATTTAGAAACTGTGTTCTTCTAACTCTAGTCCTCTTTGAATAGGAGCCCACTACTTTCAATGGCGCACTGTACTTCCCCCTACAACTCCTACTTGCTGTGCAGTCATATTCCCAGATAATTACCGGGTGTGTAATTGGTGACGTCTGGTCCTCCAGTGTAATCGTCACCCAGGGCGATTGGTCAAGTGGTGCCATTACATCACAAAGCTACAGCAGAATGTCATCTGACATGAGGGCTAATCAGTTGCTTCTTCTAACTCTAGCCCTCTTTAAATAGGAGCCCAATACTTTCAATGGCGCACTGTACTTCCCCCTTACACCTCCTACTTGCTGTGCAGTCATATTCACAGATAGTTACCTAGTTTGTAATTGCTGATGTCTGGTCCTCCGGTGTAATCGTCACCCAGGGCGATTGGTCAAGTGGTGCCATTACATCACAAAGCTACAGCAGGGTGTCATCTGACATGAGGGCCAATCAGTTGCCTAGTACGCAATAGGATACTTATATCAAGGTATAGAAAATGGAGCAATGTGGACAGAATGCCCAGCTGAAGACTAAGGTGGTGAGATGAAAGGACCTAGGGCAATATTTGAGACTTATACATTTGTTTGAAGGAGTGGTTGATCTTACCATTCTGGAGTTCTCTATAGGTTAAGTGATAGGGATGCGCTAAAATGAAGATGTTAGAATCTGTTGTTTTTATTATTCCCACGAACCGTAGCATAAACCTTCCTCCCTTAACGTATCAGATCACTGAATTGCTATGGTGTACCATAACCTGAAATAATTCCTGTGAGAAGGGTACTCTATCTCTTGGCTGCCAAAGAGAGCTTTCTATCTAAGTCCTCATATAGGTGATAGGGTTGTGTAGAGAGTACCAGCAAATGAGGCAGAGGATTGAAAGAAGTCTGCTAGGTTGAAATCTAAATTAAGATTATAATTTTTAGTGAGTTTTGGATTTTCACAATATGAGACATGCCATAGTGCTAATTGACCCTTTATAAAAATCATGTTTTGGTAGTGTTGCATTTGGTTTTGAAATATTCAAGTTCTAAAAAAAGACTAACAGTGGACTTTTCCATCTGCAGATTATACTGAATGGCCAGCAGAGGCAGTGTTGCAGAGGAATTTTTCTCTGCTTGCTGAGACGGAAAAAAAAAGAAAGCTCATTCCTCAGCCTTCTCCATGCCTCGATCAATATATATGGTAAGTCAAAATCTCAATTAATCATTTTGCCATTAATAAAAAGTTCATAGCATCTGATAGCTCTCTGTGCCTTTTAGTGGGGTCTTCCGCATAAATATAATCTTCCAAGACGGTAGCAATATGGATGATGCAATGGCCATCATGATAGTTTATCAAAGACTTTGTCTGCCTAAGTGTCTGAGAAAATCTTCTTTAGATACTTGTGCAGGCAATATGTCCTGTGAGTTAATTACCATCCTTCAGGCTGGAATGAGCTGTCTTAGGTTAGAGCAAATGACTTACATTCAGATGGAGGGAAGCTATTTAACCTGTTTCCCTGCTCTCTGTGAGTGGGACTCTGATACTCCAGATGGACTGCTATTTAGAAACTGTGTTCTTCTAACTCTAGTCCTCTTTGAATAGGAGCCCACTACTTTCAATGGCGCACTGTACTTCCCCCTACAACTCCTACTTGCTGTGCAGTCATATTCCCAGATAATTACCTGGTGTGTAATTGGTGACGTCTGGTCCTCCAGTGTAATCGTCACCCAGGGCGATTGGTCAAGTGGTGCCATTACATCACAAAGCTACAGCAGAATGTCATCTGACATGAGGGCCAATCAGTTGCTTCTTCTAACTCTAGCCCTCTTTAAATAGGAGCCCAATACTTTCAATGGCGCACTGTACTTCCCCCTTACACCTCCTACTTGCTGTGCAGTCATATTCACAGATAGTTACCTAGTTTGTAATTGCTGATGTCTGGTCCTCCGGTGTAATCGTCACCCAGGGCGATTGGTCAAGTGGTGCCATTACATCACAAAGCTACAGCAGGGTGTCATCTGACATGAGGGCCAATCAGTTGCCTAGTACGCAATAGGATACTTATATCACGGTATAGAAAATGGAGCAATGTGGACAGAATGCCCAGCTGAAGACTAAGGTGGTGAGATGAAAGGACCTAGGGCAATATTTGAGACTTATACATTTGTTTGAAGGAGTGGTTGATCTTACCATTCTGGAGTTCTCTATAGGTTAAGTGATAGGGATGCGCTAAAATGAAGATGTTAGAATCTGTCGTTTTATATTATTCCCACGAACCGTAGCATAAACCTTCCTCCCTTAACGTATCAGATCACTGAATTGCTATGGTGTACCATAACCTGAAATAATTCCTGTGAGAAGGGTACTCTATCTCTTGGCTGCCAAAGAGAGCTTTCTATCTAAGTCCTCATATAGGTGATAGGGTTGTGTAGAGAGTACCAGCAAATGAGGCAGAGGATTGAAAGAAGTCTGCTAGGTTGAAATCTAAATTAAGATTATAATTTTTAGTGAGTTTTGGATTTTCACAATATGAGACATGCCATAGTGCTAATTGACCCTTTATAAAAATCATGTTTTGGTAGTGTTGCATTTGGTTTTGAAATATTCAAGTTCTAAAAAAAGACTAACAGTGGACTTTTCCATCTGCAGATTATACTGAATGGCCAGCAGAGGCAGTGTTGCAGAGGAATATTTCTCTGCTTGCTGAGACGGAAAAAAAAAGAAAGCTCATTCCTCAGCCTTCTCCATGCCTCGATCAATATATATGGTAAGTCAAAATCTCAATTAATCATTTTGCCATTAATAAAAAGTTCATAGCATCTGATAGCTCTCTGTGCCTTTTAGTGGGGTCTTCCGCATAAATATAATCTTCCAAGACGGTAGCAATATGGATGATGCAATGGCCATCATGATAGTTTATCAAAGACTTTGTCTGCCTAAGTGTCTGAGAAAATCTTCTTTAGATACTTGTGCAGGCAATATGTCCTGTGAGTTAATTACCATCCTTCAGGCTGGAATGAGCTGTCTTAGGTTAGAGCAAATGACTTACATTCAGATGGAGGGAAGCTATTTAACCTGTTTCCCTGCTCTCTGTGAGTGGGACTCTGATACTCCAGATGGACTGCTATTTAGAAACTGTGTTCTTCTAACTCTAGTCCTCTTTGAATAGGAGCCCACTACTTTCAATGGCGCACTGTACTTCCCCCTACAACTCCTACTTGCTGTGCAGTCATATTCCCAGATAATTACCTGGTGTGTAATTGGTGACGTCTGGTCCTCCAGTGTAATCGTCACCCAGGGCGATTGGTCAAGTGGTGCCATTACATCACGAAGCTACAGCAGAATGTCATCTGACATGAGGGCCAATCAGTTGCTTCTTCTAACTCTAGCCCTCTTTAAATAGGAGCCCAATACTTTCAATGGCGCACTGTACTTCCCCCTTACACCTCCTACTTGCTGTGCAGTCATATTCACAGATAGTTACCTAGTTTGTAATTGCTGATGTCTGGTCCTCCGGTGTAATCGTCACCCAGGGCGATTGGTCAAGTGGTGCCATTACATCACAAAGCTACAGCAGGGTGTCATCTGACATGAGGGCCAATCAGTTGCCTAGTACGCAATAGGATACTTATATCACGGTATAGAAAATGGAGCAATGTGGACAGAATGCCCAGCTGAAGACTAAGGTGGTGAGATGAAAGGACCTAGGGCAATATTTGAGACTTATACATTTGTTTGAAGGAGTGGTTGATCTTACCATTCTGGAGTTCTCTATAGGTTAAGTGATAGGGATGCGCTAAAATGAAGATGTTAGAATCTGTCGTTTTATATTATTCCCACGAACCGTAGCATAAACCTTCCTCCCTTAACGTATCAGATCACTGAATTGCTATGGTGTACCATAACCTGAAATAATTCCTGTGAGAAGGGTACTCTATCTCTTGGCTGCCAAAGAGAGCTTTCTATCTAAGTCCTCATATAGGTGATAGGGTTGTGTAGAGAGTACCAGCAAATGAGGCAGAGGATTGAAAGAAGTCTGCTAGGTTGAAATCTAAATTAAGATTATAATTTTTAGTGAGTTTTGGATTTTCACAATATGAGACATGCCATAGTGCTAATTGACCCTTTATAAAAATCATGTTTTGGTAGTGTTGCATTTGGTTTTGAAATATTCAAGTTCTAAAAAAAGACTAACAGTGGACTTTTCCATCTGCAGATTATACTGAATGGCCAGCAGAGGCAGTGTTGCAGAGGAATATTTCTCTGCTTGCTGAGACGGAAAAAAAAAGAAAGCTCATTCCTCAGCCTTCTCCATGCCTCGATCAATATATATGGTAAGTCAAAATCTCAATTAATCATTTTGCCATTAATAAAAAGTTCATAGCATCTGATAGCTCTCTGTGCCTTTTAGTGGGGTCTTCCGCATAAATATAATCTTCCAAGACGGTAGCAATATGGATGATGCAATGGCCATCATGATAGTTTATCAAAGACTTTGTCTGCCTAAGTGTCTGAGAAAATCTTCTTTAGATACTTGTGCAGGCAATATGTCCTGTGAGTTAATTACCATCCTTCAGGCTGGAATGAGCTGTCTTAGGTTAGAGCAAATGACTTACATTCAGATGGAGGGAAGCTATTTAACCTGTTTCCCTGCTCTCTGTGAGTGGGACTCTGATACTCCAGATGGACTGCTATTTAGAAACTGTGTTCTTCTAACTCTAGTCCTCTTTGAATAGGAGCCCACTACTTTCAATGGCGCACTGTACTTCCCCCTACAACTCCTACTTGCTGTGCAGTCATATTCCCAGATAATTACCTGGTGTGTAATTGGTGACGTCTGGTCCTCCAGTGTAATCGTCACCCAGGGCGATTGGTCAAGTGGTGCCATTACATCACAAAGCTACAGCAGAATGTCATCTGACATGAGGGCTAATCAGTTGCTTCTTCTAACTCTAGCCCTCTTTAAATAGGAGCCCAATACTTTCAATGGCGCACTGTACTTCCCCCTTACACCTCCTACTTGCTGTGCAGTCATATTCACAGATAGTTACCTAGTTTGTAATTGCTGATGTCTGGTCCTCCGGTGTAATCGTCACCCAGGGCGATTGGTCAAGTGGTGCCATTACATCACAAAGCTACAGCAGGGTGTCATCTGACATGAGGGCCAATCAGTTGCCTAGTACGCAATAGGATACTTATATCAAGGTATAGAAAATGGAGCAATGTGGACAGAATGCCCAGCTGAAGACTAAGGTGGTGAGATGAAAGGACCTAGGGCAATATTTGAGACTTATACATTTGTTTGAAGGAGTGGTTGATCTTACCATTCTGGAGTTCTCTATAGGTTAAGTGATAGGGATGCGCTAAAATGAAGATGTTAGAATCTGTCGTTTTATATTATTCCCACGAACCGTAGCATAAACCTTCCTCCCTTAACGTATCAGATCAATGAATTGCTATGGTGTACCATAACCTGAAATAATTCCTGTGAGAAGGGTACTCTATCTCTTGGCTGCCAAAGAGAGCTTTCTATCTAAGTCCTCATATAGGTGATAGGGTTGTGTAGAAGAGAGTACCAGCAAATGAGGCAGAGGATTGAAAGAAGTCTGCTAGGTTGAAATCTAAATTAAGATTATAATTTTTAGTGAGTTTTGGATTTTCACAATATGAGACATGCCATAGTGCTAATTGACCCTTTATAAAAATCATGTTTTGGTAGTGTTGCATTTGGTTTTGAAATATTCAAGTTCTAAAAAAAGACTAACAGTGGACTTTTCCATCTGCAGATTATACTGAATGGCCAGCAGAGGCAGTGTTGCAGAGGAATATTTCTCTGCTTGCTGAGACGGAAAAAAAAAGAAAGCTCATTCCTCAGCCTTCTCCATGCCTCGATCAATATATATGGTAAGTCAAAATCTCAATTAATCATTTTGCCATTAATAAAAAGTTCATAGCATCTGATAGCTCTCTGTGCCTTTTAGTGGGGTCTTCCGCATAAATATAATCTTCCAAGACGGTAGCAATATGGATGATGCAATGGCCATCATGATAGTTTATCAAAGACTTTGTCTGCCTAAGTGTCTGAGAAAATCTTCTTTAGATACTTGTGCAGGCAATATGTCCTGTGAGTTAATTACCATCCTTCAGGCTGGAATGAGCTGTCTTAGGTTAGAGCAAATGACTTACATTCAGATGGAGGGAAGCTATTTAACCTGTTTCCCTGCTCTCTGTGAGTGGGACTCTGATACTCCAGATGGACTGCTATTTAGAAACTGTGTTCTTCTAACTCTAGTCCTCTTTGAATAGGAGCCCACTACTTTCAATGGCGCACTGTACTTCCCCCTACAACTCCTACTTGCTGTGCAGTCATATTCCCAGATAATTACCTGGTGTGTAATTGGTGACGTCTGGTCCTCCAGTGTAATCGTCACCCAGGGCGATTGGTCAAGTGGTGCCATTACATCACAAAGCTACAGCAGAATGTCATCTGACATGAGGGCCAATCAGTTGCTTCTTCTAACTCTAGCCCTCTTTAAATAGGAGCCCAATACTTTCAATGGCGCACTGTACTTCCCCCTTACACCTCCTACTTGCTGTGCAGTCATATTCACAGATAGTTACCTAGTTTGTAATTGCTGATGTCTGGTCCTCTGGTGTAATCGTCACCCAGGGCGATTGGTCAAGTGGTGCCATTACATCACAAAGCTACAGCAGGGTGTCATCTGACATGAGGGCCAATCAGTTGCCTAGTACGCAATAGGATACTTATATCACGGTATAGAAAATGGAGCAATGTGGACAGAATGCCCAGCTGAAGACTAAGGTGGTGAGATGAAAGGACCTAGGGCAATATTTGAGACTTATACATTTGTTTGAAGGAGTGGTTGATCTTACCATTCTGGAGTTCTCTATAGGTTAAGTGATAGGGATGCGCTAAAATGAAGATGTTAGAATCTGTTGTTTTTATTATTCCCACGAACCGTAGCATAAACCTTCCTCCCTTAACGTATCAGATCACTGAATTGCTATGGTGTACCATAACCTGAAATAATTCCTGTGAGAAGGGTACTCTATCTCTTGGCTGCCAAAGAGAGCTTTCTATCTAAGTCCTCATATAGGTGATAGGGTTGTGTAGAGAGTACCAGCAAATGAGGCAGAGGATTGAAAGAAGTCTGCTAGGTTGAAATCTAAATTAAGATTATAATTTTTAGTGAGTTTTGGATTTTCACAATATGAGACATGCCATAGTGCTAATTGACCCTTTATAAAAATCATGTTTTGGTAGTGTTGCATTTGGTTTTGAAATATTCAAGTTCTAAAAAAAGACTAACAGTGGACTTTTCCATCTGCAGATTATACTGAATGGCCAGCAGAGGCAGTGTTGCAGAGGAATATTTCTCTGCTTGCTGAGACGGAAAAAAAAAGAAAGCTCATTCCTCAGCCTTCTCCATGCCTCGATCAATATATATGGTAAGTCAAAATCTCAATTAATCATTTTGCCATTAATAAAAAGTTCATAGCATCTGATAGCTCTCTGTGCCTTTTAGTGGGGTCTTCCGCATAAATATAATCTTCCAAGACGGTAGCAATATGGATGATGCAATGGCCATCATGATAGTTTATCAAAGACTTTGTCTGCCTAAGTGTCTGAGAAAATCTTCTTTAGATACTTGTGCAGGCAATATGTCCTGTGAGTTAATTACCATCCTTCAGGCTGGAATGAGCTGTCTTAGGTTAGAGCAAATGACTTACATTCAGATGGAGGGAAGCTATTTAACCTGTTTCCCTGCTCTCTGTGAGTGGGACTCTGATACTGCAGATGGACTGCTATTTAGAAACTGTGTTCTTCTAACTCTAGTCCTCTTTGAATAGGAGCCCACTACTTTCAATGGCGCACTGTACTTCCCCCTACAACTCCTACTTGCTGTGCAGTCATATTCCCAGATAATTACCTGGTGTGTAATTGGTGACGTCTGGTCCTCCAGTGTAATCGTCACCCAGGGCGATTGGTCAAGTGGTGCCATTACATCACAAAGCTACAGCAGAATGTCATCTGACATGAGGGCTAATCAGTTGCTTCTTCTAACTCTAGCCCTCTTTAAATAGGAGCCCAATACTTTCAATGGCGCACTGTACTTCCCCCTTACACCTCATACTTGCTGTGCAGTCATATTCACAGATAGTTACCTAGTTTGTAATTGCTGATGTCTGGTCCTCTGGTGTAATCGTCACCCAGGGCGATTGGTCAAGTGGTGCCATTACATCACAAAGCTACAGCAGGGTGTCATCTGACATGAGGGCCAATCAGTTGCCTAGTACGCAATAGGATACTTATATCACGGTATAGAAAATGGAGCAATGTGGACAGAATGCCCAGCTGAAGACTAAGGTGGTGAGATGAAAGGACCTAGGGCAATATTTGAGACTTATACATTTGTTTGAAGGAGTGGTTGATCTTACCATTCTGGAGTTCTCTATAGGTTAAGTGATAGGGATGCGCTAAAATGAAGATGTTAGAATCTGTTGTTTTTATTATTCCCACGAACCGTAGCATAAACCTTCCTCCCTTAACGTATCAGATCACTGAATTGCTATGGTGTACCATAACCTGAAATAATTCCTGTGAGAAGGGTACTCTATCTCTTGGCTGCCAAAGAGAGCTTTCTATCTAAGTCCTCATATAGGTGATAGGGTTGTGTAGAGAGTACCAGCAAATGAGGCAGAGGATTGAAAGAAGTCTGCTAGGTTGAAATCTAAATTAAGATTATAATTTTTAGTGAGTTTTGGATTTTCACAATATGAGACATGCCATAGTGCTAATTGACCCTTTATAAAAATCATGTTTTGGTAGTGTTGCATTTGGTTTTGAAATATTCAAGTTCTAAAAAAAGACTAACAGTGGACTTTTCCATCTGCAGATTATACTGAATGGCCAGCAGAGGCAGTGTTGCAGAGGAATATTTCTCTGCTTGCTGAGACGGAAAAAAAAAGAAAGCTCATTCCTCAGCCTTCTCCATGCCTCGATCAATATATATGGTAAGTCAAAATCTCAATTAATCATTTTGCCATTAATAAAAAGTTCATAGCATCTGATAGCTCTCTGTGCCTTTTAGTGGGGTCTTCCGCATAAATATAATCTTCCAAGACGGTAGCAATATGGATGATGCAATGGCCATCATGATAGTTTATCAAAGACTTTGTCTGCCTAAGTGTCTGAGAAAATCTTCTTTAGATACTTGTGCAGGCAATATGTCCTGTGAGTTAATTACCATCCTTCAGGCTGGAATGAGCTGTCTTAGGTTAGAGCAAATGACTTACATTCAGATGGAGGGAAGCTATTTAACCTGTTTCCCTGCTCTCTGTGAGTGGGACTCTGATACTGCAGATGGACTGCTATTTAGAAACTGTGTTCTTCTAACTCTAGTCCTCTTTGAATAGGAGCCCACTACTTTCAATGGCGCACTGTACTTCCCCCTACAACTCCTACTTGCTGTGCAGTCATATTCCCAGATAATTACCTGGTGTGTAATTGGTGACGTCTGGTCCTCCAGTGTAATCGTCACCCAGGGCGATTGGTCAAGTGGTGCCATTACATCACAAAGCTACAGCAGAATGTCATCTGACATGAGGGCTAATCAGTTGCTTCTTCTAACTCTAGCCCTCTTTAAATAGGAGCCCAATACTTTCAATGGCGCACTGTACTTCCCCCTTACACCTCATACTTGCTGTGCAGTCATATTCACAGATAGTTACCTAGTTTGTAATTGCTGATGTCTGGTCCTCTGGTGTAATCGTCACCCAGGGCGATTGGTCAAGTGGTGCCATTACATCACAAAGCTACAGCAGGGTGTCATCTGACATGAGGGCCAATCAGTTGCCTAGTACGCAATAGGATACTTATATCACGGTATAGAAAATGGAGCAATGTGGACAGAATGCCCAGCTGAAGACTAAGGTGGTGAGATGAAAGGACCTAGGGCAATATTTGAGACTTATACATTTGTTTGAAGGAGTGGTTGATCTTACCATTCTGGAGTTCTCTATAGGTTAAGTGATAGGGATGCGCTAAAATGAAGATGTTAGAATCTGTTGTTTTTATTATTCCCACGAACCGTAGCATAAACCTTCCTCCCTTAACGTATCAGATCACTGAATTGCTATGGTGTACCATAACCTGAAATAATTCCTGTGAGAAGGGTACTCTATCTCTTGGCTGCCAAAGAGAGCTTTCTATCTAAGTCCTCATATAGGTGATAGGGTTGTGTAGAGAGTACCAGCAAATGAGGCAGAGGATTGAAAGAAGTCTGCTAGGTTGAAATCTAAATTAAGATTATAATTTTTAGTGAGTTTTGGATTTTCACAATATGAGACATGCCATAGTGCTAATTGACCCTTTATAAAAATCATGTTTTGGTAGTGTTGCATTTGGTTTTGAAATATTCAAGTTCTAAAAAAAGACTAACAGTGGACTTTTCCATCTGCAGATTATACTGAATGGCCAGCAGAGGCAGTGTTGCAGAGGAATATTTCTCTGCTTGCTGAGACGGAAAAAAAAAGAAAGCTCATTCCTCAGCCTTCTCCATGCCTCGATCAATATATATGGTAAGTCAAAATCTCAATTAATCATTTTGCCATTAATAAAAAGTTCATAGCATCTGATAGCTCTCTGTGCCTTTTAGTGGGGTCTTCCGCATAAATATAATCTTCCAAGACGGTAGCAATATGGATGATGCAATGGCCATCATGATAGTTTATCAAAGACTTTGTCTGCCTAAGTGTCTGAGAAAATCTTCTTTAGATACTTGTGCAGGCAATATGTCCTGTGAGTTAATTACCATCCTTCAGGCTGGAATGAGCTGTCTTAGGTTAGAGCAAATGACTTACATTCAGATGGAGGGAAGCTATTTAACCTGTTTCCCTGCTCTCTGTGAGTGGGACTCTGATACTGCAGATGGACTGCTATTTAGAAACTGTGTTCTTCTAACTCTAGTCCTCTTTGAATAGGAGCCCACTACTTTCAATGGCGCACTGTACTTCCCCCTACAACTCCTACTTGCTGTGCAGTCATATTCCCAGATAATTACCTGGTGTGTAATTGGTGACGTCTGGTCCTCCAGTGTAATCGTCACCCAGGGCGATTGGTCAAGTGGTGCCATTACATCACAAAGCTACAGCAGAATGTCATCTGACATGAGGGCTAATCAGTTGCTTCTTCTAACTCTAGCCCTCTTTAAATAGGAGCCCAATACTTTCAATGGCGCACTGTACTTCCCCCTTACACCTCATACTTGCTGTGCAGTCATATTCACAGATAGTTACCTAGTTTGTAATTGCTGATGTCTGGTCCTCCGGTGTAATCGTCACCCAGGGCGATTGGTCAAGTGGTGCCATTACATCACAAAGCTACAGCAGGGTGTCATCTGACATGAGGGCCAATCAGTTGCCTAGTACGCAATAGGATACTTATATCAAGGTATAGAAAATGGAGCAATGTGGACAGAATGCCCAGCTGAAGACTAAGGTGGTGAGATGAAAGGACCTAGGGCAATATTTGAGACTTATACATTTGTTTGAAGGAGTGGTTGATCTTACCATTCTGGAGTTCTCTATAGGTTAAGTGATAGGGATGCGCTAAAATGAAGATGTTAGAATCTGTCGTTTTATATTATTCCCACGAACCGTAGCATAAACCTTCCTCCCTTAACGTATCAGATCACTGAATTGCTATGGTGTACCATAACCTGAAATAATTCCTGTGAGAAGGGTACTCTATCTCTTGGCTGCCAAAGAGAGCTTTCTATCTAAGTCCTCATATAGGTGATAGGGTTGTGTAGAGAGTACCAGCAAATGAGGCAGAGGATTGAAAGAAGTCTGCTAGGTTGAAATCTAAATTAAGATTATAATTTTTAGTGAGTTTTGGATTTTCACAATATGAGACATGCCATAGTGCTAATTGACCCTTTATAAAAATCATGTTTTGGTAGTGTTGCATTTGGTTTTGAAATATTCAAGTTCTAAAAAAAGACTAACAGTGGACTTTTCCATCTGCAGATTATACTGAATGGCCAGCAGAGGCAGTGTTGCAGAGGAATATTTCTCTGCTTGCTGAGACGGAAAAAAAAAGAAAGCTCATTCCTCAGCCTTCTCCATGCCTCGATCAATATATATGGTAAGTCAAAATCTCAATTAATCATTTTGCCATTAATAAAAAGTTCATAGCATCTGATAGCTCTCTGTGCCTTTTAGTGGGGTCTTCCGCATAAATATAATCTTCCAAGACGGTAGCAATATGGATGATGCAATGGCCATCATGATAGTTTATCAAAGACTTTGTCTGCCTAAGTGTCTGAGAAAATCTTCTTTAGATACTTGTGCAGGCAATATGTCCTGTGAGTTAATTACCATCCTTCAGGCTGGAATGAGCTGTCTTAGGTTAGAGCAAATGACTTACATTCAGATGGAGGGAAGCTATTTAACCTGTTTCCCTGCTCTCTGTGAGTGGGACTCTGATACTCCAGATGGACTGCTATTTAGAAACTGTGTTCTTCTAACTCTAGTCCTCTTTGAATAGGAGCCCACTACTTTCAATGGCGCACTGTACTTCCCCCTACAACTCCTACTTGCTGTGCAGTCATATTCCCAGATAATTACCTGGTGTGTAATTGGTGACGTCTGGTCCTCCAGTGTAATCGTCACCCAGGGCGATTGGTCAAGTGGTGCCATTACATCACAAAGCTACAGCAGAATGTCATCTGACATGAGGGCCAATCAGTTGCTTCTTCTAACTCTAGCCCTCTTTAAATAGGAGCCCAATACTTTCAATGGCGCACTGTACTTCCCCCTTACACCTCCTACTTGCTGTGCAGTCATATTCACAGATAGTTACCTAGTTTGTAATTGCTGATGTCTGGTCCTCCGGTGTAATCGTCACCCAGGGCGATTGGTCAAGTGGTGCCATTACATCACAAAGCTACAGCAGGGTGTCATCTGACATGAGGGCCAATCAGTTGCCTAGTACGCAATAGGATACTTATATCACGGTATAGAAAATGGAGCAATGTGGACAGAATGCCCAGCTGAAGACTAAGGTGGTGAGATGAAAGGACCTAGGGCAATATTTGAGACTTATACATTTGTTTGAAGGAGTGGTTGATCTTACCATTCTGGAGTTCTCTATAGGTTAAGTGATAGGGATGCGCTAAAATGAAGATGTTAGAATCTGTTGTTTTTATTATTCCCACGAACCGTAGCATAAACCTTCCTCCCTTAACGTATCAGATCACTGAATTGCTATGGTGTACCATAACCTGAAATAATTCCTGTGAGAAGGGTACTCTATCTCTTGGCTGCCAAAGAGAGCTTTCTATCTAAGTCCTCATATAGGTGATAGGGTTGTGTAGAGAGTACCAGCAAATGAGGCAGAGGATTGAAAGAAGTCTGCTAGGTTGAAATCTAAATTAAGATTATAATTTTTAGTGAGTTTTGGATTTTCACAATATGAGACATGCCATAGTGCTAATTGACCCTTTATAAAAATCATGTTTTGGTAGTGTTGCATTTGGTTTTGAAATATTCAAGTTCTAAAAAAAGACTAACAGTGGACTTTTCCATCTGCAGATTATACTGAATGGCCAGCAGAGGCAGTGTTGCAGAGGAATATTTCTCTGCTTGCTGAGACGGAAAAAAAAAGAAAGCTCATTCCTCAGCCTTCTCCATGCCTCGATCAATATATATGGTAAGTCAAAATCTCAATTAATCATTTTGCCATTAATAAAAAGTTCATAGCATCTGATAGCTCTCTGTGCCTTTTAGTGGGGTCTTCCGCATAAATATAATCTTCCAAGACGGTAGCAATATGGATGATGCAATGGCCATCATGATAGTTTATCAAAGACTTTGTCTGCCTAAGTGTCTGAGAAAATCTTCTTTAGATACTTGTGCAGGCAATATGTCCTGTGAGTTAATTACCATCCTTCAGGCTGGAATGAGCTGTCTTAGGTTAGAGCAAATGACTTACATTCAGATGGAGGGAAGCTATTTAACCTGTTTCCCTGCTCTCTGTGAGTGGGACTCTGATACTCCAGATGGACTGCTATTTAGAAACTGTGTTCTTCTAACTCTAGTCCTCTTTGAATAGGAGCCCACTACTTTCAATGGCGCACTGTACTTCCCCCTACAACTCCTACTTGCTGTGCAGTCATATTCCCAGATAATTACCTGGTGTGTAATTGGTGACGTCTGGTCCTCCAGTGTAATCGTCACCCAGGGCGATTGGTCAAGTGGTGCCATTACATCACAAAGCTACAGCAGAATGTCATCTGACATGAGGGCCAATCAGTTGCTTCTTCTAACTCTAGCCCTCTTTAAATAGGAGCCCAATACTTTCAATGGCGCACTGTACTTCCCCCTTACACCTCCTACTTGCTGTGCAGTCATATTCACAGATAGTTACCTAGTTTGTAATTGCTGATGTCTGGTCCTCTGGTGTAATCGTCACCCAGGGCGATTGGTCAAGTGGTGCCATTACATCACAAAGCTACAGCAGGGTGTCATCTGACATGAGGGCCAATCAGTTGCCTAGTACGCAATAGGATACTTATATCACGGTATAGAAAATGGAGCAATGTGGACAGAATGCCCAGCTGAAGACTAAGGTGGTGAGATGAAAGGACCTAGGGCAATATTTGAGACTTATACATTTGTTTGAAGGAGTGGTTGATCTTACCATTCTGGAGTTCTCTATAGGTTAAGTGATAGGGATGCGCTAAAATGAAGATGTTAGAATCTGTTGTTTTTATTATTCCCACGAACCGTAGCATAAACCTTCCTCCCTTAACGTAT
This sequence comes from Lissotriton vulgaris, assembly GCF_964263255.1. Lineage (NCBI taxonomy): Eukaryota > Metazoa > Chordata > Amphibia > Caudata > Salamandridae > Lissotriton > Lissotriton vulgaris. The sequence goes on from NC_141695.1 coordinate 1,208,400,912, forward strand.
CAGATCACTGAATTGCTATGGTGTACCATAACCTGAAATAATTCCTGTGAGAAGGGTACTCTATCTCTTGGCTGCCAAAGAGAGCTTTCTATCTAAGTCCTCATATAGGTGATAGGGTTGTGTAGAGAGTACCAGCAAATGAGGCAGAGGATTGAAAGAAGTCTGCTAGGTTGAAATCTAAATTAAGATTATAATTTTTAGTGAGTTTTGGATTTTCACAATATGAGACATGCCATAGTGCTAATTGACCCTTTATAAAAATCATGTTTTGGTAGTGTTGCATTTGGTTTTGAAATATTCAAGTTCTAAAAAAAGACTAACAGTGGACTTTTCCATCTGCAGATTATACTGAATGGCCAGCAGAGGCAGTGTTGCAGAGGAATATTTCTCTGCTTGCTGAGACGGAAAAAAAAAGAAAGCTCATTCCTCAGCCTTCTCCATGCCTCGATCAATATATATGGTAAGTCAAAATCTCAATTAATCATTTTGCCATTAATAAAAAGTTCATAGCATCTGATAGCTCTCTGTGCCTTTTAGTGGGGTCTTCCGCATAAATATAATCTTCCAAGACGGTAGCAATATGGATGATGCAATGGCCATCATGATAGTTTATCAAAGACTTTGTCTGCCTAAGTGTCTGAGAAAATCTTCTTTAGATACTTGTGCAGGCAATATGTCCTGTGAGTTAATTACCATCCTTCAGGCTGGAATGAGCTGTCTTAGGTTAGAGCAAATGACTTACATTCAGATGGAGGGAAGCTATTTAACCTGTTTCCCTGCTCTCTGTGAGTGGGACTCTGATACTGCAGATGGACTGCTATTTAGAAACTGTGTTCTTCTAACTCTAGTCCTCTTTGAATAGGAGCCCACTACTTTCAATGGCGCACTGTACTTCCCCCTACAACTCCTACTTGCTGTGCAGTCATATTCCCAGATAATTACCTGGTGTGTAATTGGTGACGTCTGGTCCTCCAGTGTAATCGTCACCCAGGGCGATTGGTCAAGTGGTGCCATTACATCACAAAGCTACAGCAGAATGTCATCTGACATGAGGGCTAATCAGTTGCTTCTTCTAACTCTAGCCCTCTTTAAATAGGAGCCCAATACTTTCAATGGCGCACTGTACTTCCCCCTTACACCTCATACTTGCTGTGCAGTCATATTCACAGATAGTTACCTAGTTTGTAATTGCTGATGTCTGGTCCTCTGGTGTAATCGTCACCCAGGGCGATTGGTCAAGTGGTGCCATTACATCACAAAGCTACAGCAGGGTGTCATCTGACATGAGGGCCAATCAGTTGCCTAGTACGCAATAGGATACTTATATCACGGTATAGAAAATGGAGCAATGTGGACAGAATGCCCAGCTGAAGACTAAGGTGGTGAGATGAAAGGACCTAGGGCAATATTTGAGACTTATACATTTGTTTGAAGGAGTGGTTGATCTTACCATTCTGGAGTTCTCTATAGGTTAAGTGATAGGGATGCGCTAAAATGAAGATGTTAGAATCTGTTGTTTTTATTATTCCCACGAACCGTAGCATAAACCTTCCTCCCTTAACGTATCAGATCACTGAATTGCTATGGTGTACCATAACCTGAAATAATTCCTGTGAGAAGGGTACTCTATCTCTTGGCTGCCAAAGAGAGCTTTCTATCTAAGTCCTCATATAGGTGATAGGGTTGTGTAGAGAGTACCAGCAAATGAGGCAGAGGATTGAAAGAAGTCTGCTAGGTTGAAATCTAAATTAAGATTATAATTTTTAGTGAGTTTTGGATTTTCACAATATGAGACATGCCATAGTGCTAATTGACCCTTTATAAAAATCATGTTTTGGTAGTGTTGCATTTGGTTTTGAAATATTCAAGTTCTAAAAAAAGACTAACAGTGGACTTTTCCATCTGCAGATTATACTGAATGGCCAGCAGAGGCAGTGTTGCAGAGGAATATTTCTCTGCTTGCTGAGACGGAAAAAAAAAGAAAGCTCATTCCTCAGCCTTCTCCATGCCTCGATCAATATATATGGTAAGTCAAAATCTCAATTAATCATTTTGCCATTAATAAAAAGTTCATAGCATCTGATAGCTCTCTGTGCCTTTTAGTGGGGTCTTCCGCATAAATATAATCTTCCAAGACGGTAGCAATATGGATGATGCAATGGCCATCATGATAGTTTATCAAAGACTTTGTCTGCCTAAGTGTCTGAGAAAATCTTCTTTAGATACTTGTGCAGGCAATATGTCCTGTGAGTTAATTACCATCCTTCAGGCTGGAATGAGCTGTCTTAGGTTAGAGCAAATGACTTACATTCAGATGGAGGGAAGCTATTTAACCTGTTTCCCTGCTCTCTGTGAGTGGGACTCTGATACTGCAGATGGACTGCTATTTAGAAACTGTGTTCTTCTAACTCTAGTCCTCTTTGAATAGGAGCCCACTACTTTCAATGGCGCACTGTACTTCCCCCTACAACTCCTACTTGCTGTGCAGTCATATTCCCAGATAATTACCTGGTGTGTAATTGGTGACGTCTGGTCCTCCAGTGTAATCGTCACCCAGGGCGATTGGTCAAGTGGTGCCATTACATCACAAAGCTACAGCAGAATGTCATCTGACATGAGGGCTAATCAGTTGCTTCTTCTAACTCTAGCCCTCTTTAAATAGGAGCCCAATACTTTCAATGGCGCACTGTACTTCCCCCTTACACCTCATACTTGCTGTGCAGTCATATTCACAGATAGTTACCTAGTTTGTAATTGCTGATGTCTGGTCCTCTGGTGTAATCGTCACCCAGGGCGATTGGTCAAGTGGTGCCATTACATCACAAAGCTACAGCAGGGTGTCATCTGACATGAGGGCCAATCAGTTGCCTAGTACGCAATAGGATACTTATATCACGGTATAGAAAATGGAGCAATGTGGACAGAATGCCCAGCTGAAGACTAAGGTGGTGAGATGAAAGGACCTAGGGCAATATTTGAGACTTATACATTTGTTTGAAGGAGTGGTTGATCTTACCATTCTGGAGTTCTCTATAGGTTAAGTGATAGGGATGCGCTAAAATGAAGATGTTAGAATCTGTTGTTTTTATTATTCCCACGAACCGTAGCATAAACCTTCCTCCCTTAACGTATCAGATCACTGAATTGCTATGGTGTACCATAACCTGAAATAATTCCTGTGAGAAGGGTACTCTATCTCTTGGCTGCCAAAGAGAGCTTTCTATCTAAGTCCTCATATAGGTGATAGGGTTGTGTAGAGAGTACCAGCAAATGAGGCAGAGGATTGAAAGAAGTCTGCTAGGTTGAAATCTAAATTAAGATTATAATTTTTAGTGAGTTTTGGATTTTCACAATATGAGACATGCCATAGTGCTAATTGACCCTTTATAAAAATCATGTTTTGGTAGTGTTGCATTTGGTTTTGAAATATTCAAGTTCTAAAAAAAGACTAACAGTGGACTTTTCCATCTGCAGATTATACTGAATGGCCAGCAGAGGCAGTGTTGCAGAGGAATATTTCTCTGCTTGCTGAGACGGAAAAAAAAAGAAAGCTCATTCCTCAGCCTTCTCCATGCCTCGATCAATATATATGGTAAGTCAAAATCTCAATTAATCATTTTGCCATTAATAAAAAGTTCATAGCATCTGATAGCTCTCTGTGCCTTTTAGTGGGGTCTTCCGCATAAATATAATCTTCCAAGACGGTAGCAATATGGATGATGCAATGGCCATCATGATAGTTTATCAAAGACTTTGTCTGCCTAAGTGTCTGAGAAAATCTTCTTTAGATACTTGTGCAGGCAATATGTCCTGTGAGTTAATTACCATCCTTCAGGCTGGAATGAGCTGTCTTAGGTTAGAGCAAATGACTTACATTCAGATGGAGGGAAGCTATTTAACCTGTTTCCCTGCTCTCTGTGAGTGGGACTCTGATACTGCAGATGGACTGCTATTTAGAAACTGTGTTCTTCTAACTCTAGTCCTCTTTGAATAGGAGCCCACTACTTTCAATGGCGCACTGTACTTCCCCCTACAACTCCTACTTGCTGTGCAGTCATATTCCCAGATAATTACCTGGTGTGTAATTGGTGACGTCTGGTCCTCCAGTGTAATCGTCACCCAGGGCGATTGGTCAAGTGGTGCCATTACATCACAAAGCTACAGCAGAATGTCATCTGACATGAGGGCTAATCAGTTGCTTCTTCTAACTCTAGCCCTCTTTAAATAGGAGCCCAATACTTTCAATGGCGCACTGTACTTCCCCCTTACACCTCATACTTGCTGTGCAGTCATATTCACAGATAGTTACCTAGTTTGTAATTGCTGATGTCTGGTCCTCCGGTGTAATCGTCACCCAGGGCGATTGGTCAAGTGGTGCCATTACATCACAAAGCTACAGCAGGGTGTCATCTGACATGAGGGCCAATCAGTTGCCTAGTACGCAATAGGATACTTATATCAAGGTATAGAAAATGGAGCAATGTGGACAGAATGCCCAGCTGAAGACTAAGGTGGTGAGATGAAAGGACCTAGGGCAATATTTGAGACTTATACATTTGTTTGAAGGAGTGGTTGATCTTACCATTCTGGAGTTCTCTATAGGTTAAGTGATAGGGATGCGCTAAAATGAAGATGTTAGAATCTGTCGTTTTATATTATTCCCACGAACCGTAGCATAAACCTTCCTCCCTTAACGTATCAGATCACTGAATTGCTATGGTGTACCATAACCTGAAATAATTCCTGTGAGAAGGGTACTCTATCTCTTGGCTGCCAAAGAGAGCTTTCTATCTAAGTCCTCATATAGGTGATAGGGTTGTGTAGAGAGTACCAGCAAATGAGGCAGAGGATTGAAAGAAGTCTGCTAGGTTGAAATCTAAATTAAGATTATAATTTTTAGTGAGTTTTGGATTTTCACAATATGAGACATGCCATAGTGCTAATTGACCCTTTATAAAAATCATGTTTTGGTAGTGTTGCATTTGGTTTTGAAATATTCAAGTTCTAAAAAAAGACTAACAGTGGACTTTTCCATCTGCAGATTATACTGAATGGCCAGCAGAGGCAGTGTTGCAGAGGAATATTTCTCTGCTTGCTGAGACGGAAAAAAAAAAGAAAGCTCATTCCTCAGCCTTCTCCATGCCTCGATCAATATATATGGTAAGTCAAAATCTCAATTAATCATTTTGCCATTAATAAAAAGTTCATAGCATCTGATAGCTCTCTGTGCCTTTTAGTGGGGTCTTCCGCATAAATATAATCTTCCAAGACGGTAGCAATATGGATGATGCAATGGCCATCATGATAGTTTATCAAAGACTTTGTCTGCCTAAGTGTCTGAGAAAATCTTCTTTAGATACTTGTGCAGGCAATATGTCCTGTGAGTTAATTACCATCCTTCAGGCTGGAATGAGCTGTCTTAGGTTAGAGCAAATGACTTACATTCAGATGGAGGGAAGCTATTTAACCTGTTTCCCTGCTCTCTGTGAGTGGGACTCTGATACTCCAGATGGACTGCTATTTAGAAACTGTGTTCTTCTAACTCTAGTCCTCTTTGAATAGGAGCCCACTACTTTCAATGGCGCACTGTACTTCCCCCTACAACTCCTACTTGCTGTGCAGTCATATTCCCAGATAATTACCTGGTGTGTAATTGGTGACGTCTGGTCCTCCAGTGTAATCGTCACCCAGGGCGATTGGTCAAGTGGTGCCATTACATCACAAAGCTACAGCAGAATGTCATCTGACATGAGGGCTAATCAGTTGCTTCTTCTAACTCTAGCCCTCTTTAAATAGGAGCCCAATACTTTCAATGGCGCACTGTACTTCCCCCTTACACCTCCTACTTGCTGTGCAGTCATATTCACAGATAGTTACCTAGTTTGTAATTGCTGATGTCTGGTCCTCCGGTGTAATCGTCACCCAGGGCGATTGGTCAAGTGGTGCCATTACATCACAAAGCTACAGCAGGGTGTCATCTGACATGAGGGCCAATCAGTTGCCTAGTACGCAATAGGATACTTATATCAAGGTATAGAAAATGGAGCAATGTGGACAGAATGCCCAGCTGAAGACTAAGGTGGTGAGATGAAAGGACCTAGGGCAATATTTGAGACTTATACATTTGTTTGAAGGAGTGGTTGATCTTACCATTCTGGAGTTCTCTATAGGTTAAGTGATAGGGATGCGCTAAAATGAAGATGTTAGAATCTGTCGTTTTATATTATTCCCACGAACCGTAGCATAAACCTTCCTCCCTTAACGTATCAGATCACTGAATTGCTATGGTGTACCATAACCTGAAATAATTCCTGTGAGAAGGGTACTCTATCTCTTGGCTGCCAAAGAGAGCTTTCTATCTAAGTCCTCATATAGGTGATAGGGTTGTGTAGAGAGTACCAGCAAATGAGGCAGAGGATTGAAAGAAGTCTGCTAGGTTGAAATCTAAATTAAGATTATAATTTTTAGTGAGTTTTGGATTTTCACAATATGAGACATGCCATAGTGCTAATTGACCCTTTATAAAAAATCATGTTTTGGTAGTGTTGCATTTGGTTTTGAAATATTCAAGTTCTAAAAAAAGACTAACAGTGGACTTTTCCATCTGCAGATTATACTGAATGGCCAGCAGAGGCAGTGTTGCAGAGGAATATTTCTCTGCTTGCTGAGACGGAAAAAAAAAGAAAGCTCATTCCTCAGCCTTCTCCATGCCTCGATCAATATATATGGTAAGTCAAAATCTCAATTAATCATTTTGCCATTAATAAAAAGTTCATAGCATCTGATAGCTCTCTGTGCCTTTTAGTGGGGTCTTCCGCATAAATATAATCTTCCAAGACGGTAGCAATATGGATGATGCAATGGCCATCATGATAGTTTATCAAAGACTTTGTCTGCCTAAGTGTCTGAGAAAATCTTCTTTAGATACTTGTGCAGGCAATATGTCCTGTGAGTTAATTACCATCCTTCAGGCTGGAATGAGCTGTCTTAGGTTAGAGCAAATGACTTACATTCAGATGGAGGGAAGCTATTTAACCTGTTTCCCTGCTCTCTGTGAGTGGGACTCTGATACTCCAGATGGACTGCTATTTAGAAACTGTGTTCTTCTAACTCTAGTCCTCTTTGAATAGGAGCCCACTACTTTCAATGGCGCACTGTACTTCCCCCTACAACTCCTACTTGCTGTGCAGTCATATTCCCAGATAATTACCGGGTGTGTAATTGGTGACGTCTGGTCCTCCAGTGTAATCGTCACCCAGGGCGATTGGTCAAGTGGTGCCATTACATCACAAAGCTACAGCAGAATGTCATCTGACATGAGGGCTAATCAGTTGCTTCTTCTAACTCTAGCCCTCTTTAAATAGGAGCCCAATACTTTCAATGGCGCACTGTACTTCCCCCTTACACCTCCTACTTGCTGTGCAGTCATATTCACAGATAGTTACCTAGTTTGTAATTGCTGATGTCTGGTCCTCCGGTGTAATCGTCACCCAGGGCGATTGGTCAAGTGGTGCCATTACATCACAAAGCTACAGCAGGGTGTCATCTGACATGAGGGCCAATCAGTTGCCTAGTACGCAATAGGATACTTATATCAAGGTATAGAAAATGGAGCAATGTGGACAGAATGCCCAGCTGAAGACTAAGGTGGTGAGATGAAAGGACCTAGGGCAATATTTGAGACTTATACATTTGTTTGAAGGAGTGGTTGATCTTACCATTCTGGAGTTCTCTATAGGTTAAGTGATAGGGATGCGCTAAAATGAAGATGTTAGAATCTGTTGTTTTTATTATTCCCACGAACCGTAGCATAAACCTTCCTCCCTTAACGTATCAGATCACTGAATTGCTATGGTGTACCATAACCTGAAATAATTCCTGTGAGAAGGGTACTCTATCTCTTGGCTGCCAAAGAGAGCTTTCTATCTAAGTCCTCATATAGGTGATAGGGTTGTGTAGAGAGTACCAGCAAATGAGGCAGAGGATTGAAAGAAGTCTGCTAGGTTGAAATCTAAATTAAGATTATAATTTTTAGTGAGTTTTGGATTTTCACAATATGAGACATGCCATAGTGCTAATTGACCCTTTATAAAAATCATGTTTTGGTAGTGTTGCATTTGGTTTTGAAATATTCAAGTTCTAAAAAAAGACTAACAGTGGACTTTTCCATCTGCAGATTATACTGAATGGCCAGCAGAGGCAGTGTTGCAGAGGAATTTTTCTCTGCTTGCTGAGACGGAAAAAAAAAGAAAGCTCATTCCTCAGCCTTCTCCATGCCTCGATCAATATATATGGTAAGTCAAAATCTCAATTAATCATTTTGCCATTAATAAAAAGTTCATAGCATCTGATAGCTCTCTGTGCCTTTTAGTGGGGTCTTCCGCATAAATATAATCTTCCAAGACGGTAGCAATATGGATGATGCAATGGCCATCATGATAGTTTATCAAAGACTTTGTCTGCCTAAGTGTCTGAGAAAATCTTCTTTAGATACTTGTGCAGGCAATATGTCCTGTGAGTTAATTACCATCCTTCAGGCTGGAATGAGCTGTCTTAGGTTAGAGCAAATGACTTACATTCAGATGGAGGGAAGCTATTTAACCTGTTTCCCTGCTCTCTGTGAGTGGGACTCTGATACTCCAGATGGACTGCTATTTAGAAACTGTGTTCTTCTAACTCTAGTCCTCTTTGAATAGGAGCCCACTACTTTCAATGGCGCACTGTACTTCCCCCTACAACTCCTACTTGCTGTGCAGTCATATTCCCAGATAATTACCTGGTGTGTAATTGGTGACGTCTGGTCCTCCAGTGTAATCGTCACCCAGGGCGATTGGTCAAGTGGTGCCATTACATCACAAAGCTACAGCAGAATGTCATCTGACATGAGGGCCAATCAGTTGCTTCTTCTAACTCTAGCCCTCTTTAAATAGGAGCCCAATACTTTCAATGGCGCACTGTACTTCCCCCTTACACCTCCTACTTGCTGTGCAGTCATATTCACAGATAGTTACCTAGTTTGTAATTGCTGATGTCTGGTCCTCCGGTGTAATCGTCACCCAGGGCGATTGGTCAAGTGGTGCCATTACATCACAAAGCTACAGCAGGGTGTCATCTGACATGAGGGCCAATCAGTTGCCTAGTACGCAATAGGATACTTATATCACGGTATAGAAAATGGAGCAATGTGGACAGAATGCCCAGCTGAAGACTAAGGTGGTGAGATGAAAGGACCTAGGGCAATATTTGAGACTTATACATTTGTTTGAAGGAGTGGTTGATCTTACCATTCTGGAGTTCTCTATAGGTTAAGTGATAGGGATGCGCTAAAATGAAGATGTTAGAATCTGTTGTTTTTATTATTCCCACGAACCGTAGCATAAACCTTCCTCCCTTAACGTATCAGATCACTGAATTGCTATGGTGTACCATAACCTGAAATAATTCCTGTGAGAAGGGTACTCTATCTCTTGGCTGCCAAAGAGAGCTTTCTATCTAAGTCCTCATATAGGTGATAGGGTTGTGTAGAGAGTACCAGCAAATGAGGCAGAGGATTGAAAGAAGTCTGCTAGGTTGAAATCTAAATTAAGATTATAATTTTTAGTGAGTTTTGGATTTTCACAATATGAGACATGCCATAGTGCTAATTGACCCTTTATAAAAATCATGTTTTGGTAGTGTTGCATTTGGTTTTGAAATATTCAAGTTCTAAAAAAAGACTAACAGTGGACTTTTCCATCTGCAGATTATACTGAATGGCCAGCAGAGGCAGTGTTGCAGAGGAATATTTCTCTGCTTGCTGAGACGGAAAAAAAAAGAAAGCTCATTCCTCAGCCTTCTCCATGCCTCGATCAATATATATGGTAAGTCAAAATCTCAATTAATCATTTTGCCATTAATAAAAAGTTCATAGCATCTGATAGCTCTCTGTGCCTTTTAGTGGGGTCTTCCGCATAAATATAATCTTCCAAGACGGTAGCAATATGGATGATGCAATGGCCATCATGATAGTTTATCAAAGACTTTGTCTGCCTAAGTGTCTGAGAAAATCTTCTTTAGATACTTGTGCAGGCAATATGTCCTGTGAGTTAATTACCATCCTTCAGGCTGGAATGAGCTGTCTTAGGTTAGAGCAAATGACTTACATTCAGATGGAGGGAAGCTATTTAACCTGTTTCCCTGCTCTCTGTGAGTGGGACTCTGATACTGCAGATGGACTGCTATTTAGAAACTGTGTTCTTCTAACTCTAGTCCTCTTTGAATAGGAGCCCACTACTTTCAATGGCGCACTGTACTTCCCCCTACAACTCCTACTTGCTGTGCAGTCATATTCCCAGATAATTACCTGGTGTGTAATTGGTGACGTCTGGTCCTCCAGTGTAATCGTCACCCAGGGCGATTGGTCAAGTGGTGCCATTACATCACAAAGCTACAGCAGAATGTCATCTGACATGAGGGCTAATCAGTTGCTTCTTCTAACTCTAGCCCTCTTTAAATAGGAGCCCAATACTTTCAATGGCGCACTGTACTTCCCCCTTACACCTCCTACTTGCTGTGCAGTCATATTCACAGATAGTTACATAGTTTGTAATTGCTGATGTCTGGTCCTCCGGTGTAATCGTCACCCAGGGCGATTGGTCAAGTGGTGCCATTACATCACAAAGCTACAGCAGGGTGTCATCTGACATGAGGGCCAATCAGTTGCCTAGTACGCAATAGGATACTTATATCAAGGTATAGAAAATGGAGCAATGTGGACAGAATGCCCAGCTGAAGACTAAGGTGGTGAGATGAAAGGACCTAGGGCAATATTTGAGACTTATACATTTGTTTGAAGGAGTGGTTGATCTTACCATTCTGGAGTTCTCTATAGGTTAAGTGATAGGGATGCGCTAAAATGAAGATGTTAGAATCTGTCGTTTTATATTATTCCCACGAACCGTAGCATAAACCTTCCTCCCTTAACGTATCAGATCACTGAATTGCTATGGTGTACCATAACCTGAAATAATTCCTGTGAGAAGGGTACTCTATCTCTTGGCTGCCAAAGAGAGCTTTCTATCTAAGTCCTCATATAGGTGATAGGGTTGTGTAGAGAGTACCAGCAAATGAGGCAGAGGATTGAAAGAAGTCTGCTAGGTTGAAATCTAAATTAAGATTATAATTTTTAGTGAGTTTTGGATTTTCACAATATGAGACATGCCATAGTGCTAATTGACCCTTTATAAAAATCATGTTTTGGTAGTGTTGCATTTGGTTTTGAAATATTCAAGTTCTAAAAAAAGACTAACAGTGGACTTTTCCATCTGCAGATTATACTGAATGGCCAGCAGAGGCAGTGTTGCAGAGGAATATTTCTCTGCTTGCTGAGACGGAAAAAAAAAGAAAGCTCATTCCTCAGCCTTCTCCATGCCTCGATCAATATATATGGTAAGTCAAAATCTCAATTAATCATTTTGCCATTAATAAAAAGTTCATAGCATCTGATAGCTCTCTGTGCCTTTTAGTGGGGTCTTCCGCATAAATATAATCTTCCAAGACGGTAGCAATATGGATGATGCAATGGCCATCATGATAGTTTATCAAAGACTTTGTCTGCCTAAGTGTCTGAGAAAATCTTCTTTAGATACTTGTGCAGGCAATATGTCCTGTGAGTTAATTACCATCCTTCAGGCTGGAATGAGCTGTCTTAGGTTAGAGCAAATGACTTACATTCAGATGGAGGGAAGCTATTTAACCTGTTTCCCTGCTCTCTGTGAGTGGGACTCTGATACTCCAGATGGACTGCTATTTAGAAACTGTGTTCTTCTAACTCTAGTCCTCTTTGAATAGGAGCCCACTACTTTCAATGGCGCACTGTACTTCCCCCTACAACTCCTACTTGCTGTGCAGTCATATTCCCAGATAATTACCTGGTGTGTAATTGGTGACGTCTGGTCCTCCAGTGTAATCGTCACCCAGGGCGATTGGTCAAGTGGTGCCATTACATCACGAAGCTACAGCAGAATGTCATCTGACATGAGGGCCAATCAGTTGCTTCTTCTAACTCTAGCCCTCTTTAAATAGGAGCCCAATACTTTCAATGGCGCACTGTACTTCCCCCTTACACCTCCTACTTGCTGTGCAGTCATATTCACAGATAGTTACCTAGTTTGTAATTGCTGATGTCTGGTCCTCCGGTGTAATCGTCACCCAGGGCGATTGGTCAAGTGGTGCCATTACATCACAAAGCTACAGCAGGGTGTCATCTGACATGAGGGCCAATCAGTTGCCTAGTACGCAATAGGATACTTATATCACGGTATAGAAAATGGAGCAATGTGGACAGAATGCCCAGCTGAAGACTAAGGTGGTGAGATGAAAGGACCTAGGGCAATATTTGAGACTTATACATTTGTTTGAAGGAGTGGTTGATCTTACCATTCTGGAGTTCTCTATAGGTTAAGTGATAGGGATGCGCTAAAATGAAGATGTTAGAATCTGTCGTTTTATATTATTCCCACGAACCGTAGCATAAACCTTCCTCCCTTAACGTATCAGATCACTGAATTGCTATGGTGTACCATAACCTGAAATAATTCCTGTGAGAAGGGTACTCTATCTCTTGGCTGCCAAAGAGAGCTTTCTATCTAAGTCCTCATATAGGTGATAGGGTTGTGTAGAGAGTACCAGCAAATGAGGCAGAGGATTGAAAGAAGTCTGCTAGGTTGAAATCTAAATTAAGATTATAATTTTTAGTGAGTTTTGGATTTTCACAATATGAGACATGCCATAGTGCTAATTGACCCTTTATAAAAATCATGTTTTGGTAGTGTTGCATTTGGTTTTGAAATATTCAAGTTCTAAAAAAAGACTAACAGTGGACTTTTCCATCTGCAGATTATACTGAATGGCCAGCAGAGGCAGTGTTGCAGAGGAATATTTCTCTGCTTGCTGAGACGGAAAAAAAAAGAAAGCTCATTCCTCAGCCTTCTCCATGCCTCGATCAATATATATGGTAAGTCAAAATCTCAATTAATCATTTTGCCATTAATAAAAAGTTCATAGCATCTGATAGCTCTCTGTGCCTTTTAGTGGGGTCTTCCGCATAAATATAATCTTCCAAGACGGTAGCAATATGGATGATGCAATGGCCATCATGATAGTTTATCAAAGACTTTGTCTGCCTAAGTGTCTGAGAAAATCTTCTTTAGATACTTGTGCAGGCAATATGTCCTGTGAGTTAATTACCATCCTTCAGGCTGGAATGAGCTGTCTTAGGTTAGAGCAAATGACTTACATTCAGATGGAGGGAAGCTATTTAACCTGTTTCCCTGCTCTCTGTGAGTGGGACTCTGATACTCCAGATGGACTGCTATTTAGAAACTGTGTTCTTCTAACTCTAGTCCTCTTTGAATAGGAGCCCACTACTTTCAATGGCGCACTGTACTTCCCCCTACAACTCCTACTTGCTGTGCAGTCATATTCCCAGATAATTACCTGGTGTGTAATTGGTGACGTCTGGTCCTCCAGTGTAATCGTCACCCAGGGCGATTGGTCAAGTGGTGCCATTACATCACAAAGCTACAGCAGAATGTCATCTGACATGAGGGCTAATCAGTTGCTTCTTCTAACTCTAGCCCTCTTTAAATAGGAGCCCAATACTTTCAATGGCGCACTGTACTTCCCCCTTACACCTCCTACTTGCTGTGCAGTCATATTCACAGATAGTTACCTAGTTTGTAATTGCTGATGTCTGGTCCTCCGGTGTAATCGTCACCCAGGGCGATTGGTCAAGTGGTGCCATTACATCACAAAGCTACAGCAGGGTGTCATCTGACATGAGGGCCAATCAGTTGCCTAGTACGCAATAGGATACTTATATCAAGGTATAGAAAATGGAGCAATGTGGACAGAATGCCCAGCTGAAGACTAAGGTGGTGAGATGAAAGGACCTAGGGCAATATTTGAGACTTATACATTTGTTTGAAGGAGTGGTTGATCTTACCATTCTGGAGTTCTCTATAGGTTAAGTGATAGGGATGCGCTAAAATGAAGATGTTAGAATCTGTCGTTTTATATTATTCCCACGAACCGTAGCATAAACCTTCCTCCCTTAACGTATCAGATCACTGAATTGCTATGGTGTACCATAACCTGAAATAATTCCTGTGAGAAGGGTACTCTATCTCTTGGCTGCCAAAGAGAGCTTTCTATCTAAGTCCTCATATAGGTGATAGGGTTGTGTAGAGAGTACCAGCAAATGAGGCAGAGGATTGAAAGAAGTCTGCTAGGTTGAAATCTAAATTAAGATTATAATTTTTAGTGAGTTTTGGATTTTCACAATATGAGACATGCCATAGTGCTAATTGAGTCTTTATAAAAATCATGTTTTGGTAGTGTTGCATTTGGTTTTGAAATATTCAAGTTCTAAAAAAAGACTAACAGTGGACTTTTCCATCTGCAGATTATACTGAATGGCCAGCAGAGGCAGTGTTGCAGAGGAATATTTCTCTGCTTGCTGAGACGTAAAAAAAAAAGAAAGCTCATTCCTCAGCCTTCTCCATGCCTCGATCAATATATATGGTAAGTCAAAATCTCAATTAATCATTTTGCCATTAATAAAAAGTTCATAGCATCTGATAGCTCTCTGTGCCTTTTAGTGGGGTCTTCCGCATAAATATAATCTTCCAAGACGGTAGCAATATGGATGATGCAATGGCCATCATGATAGTTTATCAAAGACTTTGTCTGCCTAAGTGTCTGAGAAAATCTTCTTTAGATACTTGTGCAGGCAATATGTCCTGTGAGTTAATTACCATCCTTCAGGCTGGAATGAGCTGTCTTAGGTTAGAGCAAATGACTTACATTCAGATGGAGGGAAGCTATTTAACCTGTTTCCCTGCTCTCTGTGAGTGGGACTCTGATACTCCAGATGGACTGCTATTTAGAAACTGTGTTCTTCTAACTCTAGTCCTCTTTGAATAGGAGCCCACTACTTTCAATGGCGCACTGTACTTCCCCCTACAACTCCTACTTGCTGTGCAGTCATATTCCCAGATAATTACCTGGTGTGTAATTGGTGACGTCTGGTCCTCCAGTGTAATCGTCACCCAGGGCGATTGGTCAAGTGGTGCCATTACATCACGAAGCTACAGCAGAATGTCATCTGACATGAGGGCCAATCAGTTGCTTCTTCTAACTCTAGCCCTCTTTAAATAGGAGCCCAATACTTTCAATGGCGCACTGTACTTCCCCCTTACACCTCCTACTTGCTGTGCAGTCATATTCACAGATAGTTACCTAGTTTGTAATTGCTGATGTCTGGTCCTCCGGTGTAATCGTCACCCAGGGCGATTGGTCAAGTGGTGCCATTACATCACAAAGCTACAGCAGGGTGTCATCTGACATGAGGGCCAATCAGTTGCCTAGTACGCAATAGGATACTTATATCACGGTATAGAAAATGGAGCAATGTGGACAGAA
This sequence comes from Lissotriton vulgaris, assembly GCF_964263255.1. Taxonomy (NCBI): domain Eukaryota; kingdom Metazoa; phylum Chordata; class Amphibia; order Caudata; family Salamandridae; genus Lissotriton; species Lissotriton vulgaris. The sequence goes on from NC_141695.1 coordinate 1,208,416,374, forward strand.
TGCCCAGCTGAAGACTAAGGTGGTGAGATGAAAGGACCTAGGGCAATATTTGAGACTTATACATTTGTTTGAAGGAGTGGTTGATCTTACCATTCTGGAGTTCTCTATAGGTTAAGTGATAGGGATGCGCTAAAATGAAGATGTTAGAATCTGTCGTTTTATATTATTCCCACGAACCGTAGCATAAACCTTCCTCCCTTAACGTATCAGATCACTGAATTGCTATGGTGTACCATAACCTGAAATAATTCCTGTGAGAAGGGTACTCGATCTCTTGGCTGCCAAAGAGAGCTTTCTATCTAAGTCCTCATATAGGTGATAGGGTTGTGTAGAGAGTACCAGCAAATGAGGCAGAGGATTGAAAGAAGTCTGCTAGGTTGAAATCTAAATTAAGATTATAATTTTTAGTGAGTTTTGGATTTTCACAATATGAGACATGCCATAGTGCTAATTGACCCTTTATAAAAATCATGTTTTGGTAGTGTTGCATTTGGTTTTGAAATATTCAAGTTCTAAAAAAAGACTAACAGTGGACTTTTCCATCTGCAGATTATACTGAATGGCCAGCAGAGGCAGTGTTGCAGAGGAATATTTCTCTGCTTGCTGAGACGGAAAAAAAAAGAAAGCTCATTCCTCAGCCTTCTCCATGCCTCGATCAATATATATGGTAAGTCAAAATCTCAATTAATCATTTTGCCATTAATAAAAAGTTCATAGCATCTGATAGCTCTCTGTGCCTTTTAGTGGGGTCTTCCGCATAAATATAATCTTCCAAGACGGTAGCAATATGGATGATGCAATGGCCATCATGATAGTTTATCAAAGACTTTGTCTGCCTAAGTGTCTGAGAAAATCTTCTTTAGATACTTGTGCAGGCAATATGTCCTGTGAGTTAATTACCATCCTTCAGGCTGGAATGAGCTGTCTTAGGTTAGAGCAAATGACTTACATTCAGATGGAGGGAAGCTATTTAACCTGTTTCCCTGCTCTCTGTGAGTGGGACTCTGATACTCCAGATGGACTGCTATTTAGAAACTGTGTTCTTCTAACTCTAGTCCTCTTTGAATAGGAGCCCACTACTTTCAATGGCGCACTGTACTTCCCCCTACAACTCCTACTTGCTGTGCAGTCATATTCCCAGATAATTACCTGGTGTGTAATTGGTGACGTCTGGTCCTCCAGTGTAATCGTCACCCAGGGCGATTGGTCAAGTGGTGCCATTACATCACAAAGCTACAGCAGAATGTCATCTGACATGAGGGCCAATCAGTTGCTTCTTCTAACTCTAGCCCTCTTTAAATAGGAGCCCAATACTTTCAATGGCGCACTGTACTTCCCCCTTACACCTCCTACTTGCTGTGCAGTCATATTCACAGATAGTTACCTAGTTTGTAATTGCTGATGTCTGGTCCTCCGGTGTAATCGTCACCCAGGGCGATTGGTCAAGTGGTGCCATTACATCACAAAGCTACAGCAGGGTGTCATCTGACATGAGGGCCAATCAGTTGCCTAGTACGCAATAGGATACTTATATCACGGTATAGAAAATGGAGCAATGTGGACAGAATGCCCAGCTGAAGACTAAGGTGGTGAGATGAAAGGACCTAGGGCAATATTTGAGACTTATACATTTGTTTGAAGGAGTGGTTGATCTTACCATTCTGGAGTTCTCTATAGGTTAAGTGATAGGGATGCGCTAAAATGAAGATGTTAGAATCTGTTGTTTTTATTATTCCCACGAACCGTAGCATAAACCTTCCTCCCTTAACGTATCAGATCACTGAATTGCTATGGTGTACCATAACCTGAAATAATTCCTGTGAGAAGGGTACTCTATCTCTTGGCTGCCAAAGAGAGCTTTCTATCTAAGTCCTCATATAGGTGATAGGGTTGTGTAGAGAGTACCAGCACATGAGGCAGAGGATTGAAAGAAGTCTGCTAGGTTGAAATCTAAATTAAGATTATAATTTTTAGTGAGTTTTGGATTTTCACAATATGAGACATGCCATAGTGCTAATTGACCCTTTATAAAAATCATGTTTTGGTAGTGTTGCATTTGGTTTTGAAATATTCAAGTTCTAAAAAAAGACTAACAGTGGACTTTTCCATCTGCAGATTATACTGAATGGCCAGCAGAGGCAGTGTTGCAGAGGAATATTTCTCTGCTTGCTGAGACGGAAAAAAAAAGAAAGCTCATTCCTCAGCCTTCTCCATGCCTCGATCAATATATATGGTAAGTCAAAATCTCAATTAATCATTTTGCCATTAATAAAAAGTTCATAGCATCTGATAGCTCTCTGTGCCTTTTAGTGGGGTCTTCCGCATAAATATAATCTTCCAAGACGGTAGCAATATGGATGATGCAATGGCCATCATGATAGTTTATCAAAGACTTTGTCTGCCTAAGTGTCTGAGAAAATCTTCTTTAGATACTTGTGCAGGCAATATGTCCTGTGAGTTAATTACCATCCTTCAGGCTGGAATGAGCTGTCTTAGGTTAGAGCAAATGACTTACATTCAGATGGAGGGAAGCTATTTAACCTGTTTCCCTGCTCTCTGTGAGTGGGACTCTGATACTCCAGATGGACTGCTATTTAGAAACTGTGTTCTTCTAACTCTAGTCCTCTTTGAATAGGAGCCCACTACTTTCAATGGCGCACTGTACTTCCCCCTACAACTCCTACTTGCTGTGCAGTCATATTCCCAGATAATTACCTGGTGTGTAATTGGTGACGTCTGGTCCTCCAGTGTAATCGTCACCCAGGGCGATTGGTCAAGTGGTGCCATTACATCACGAAGCTACAGCAGAATGTCATCTGACATGAGGGCCAATCAGTTGCTTCTTCTAACTCTAGCCCTCTTTAAATAGGAGCCCAATACTTTCAATGGCGCACTGTACTTCCCCCTTACACCTCCTACTTGCTGTGCAGTCATATTCACAGATAGTTACCTAGTTTGTAATTGCTGATGTCTGGTCCTCCGGTGTAATCGTCACCCAGGGCGATTGGTCAAGTGGTGCCATTACATCACAAAGCTACAGCAGGGTGTCATCTGACATGAGGGCCAATCAGTTGCCTAGTACGCAATAGGATACTTATATCACGGTATAGAAAATGGAGCAATGTGGACAGAATGCCCAGCTGAAGACTAAGGTGGTGAGATGAAAGGACCTAGGGCAATATTTGAGACTTATACATTTGTTTGAAGGAGTGGTTGATCTTACCATTCTGGAGTTCTCTATAGGTTAAGTGATAGGGATGCGCTAAAATGAAGATGTTAGAATCTGTCGTTTTATATTATTCCCACGAACCGTAGCATAAACCTTCCTCCCTTAACGTATCAGATCACTGAATTGCTATGGTGTACCATAACCTGAAATAATTCCTGTGAGAAGGGTACTCTATCTCTTGGCTGCCAAAGAGAGCTTTCTATCTAAGTCCTCATATAGGTGATAGGGTTGTGTAGAGAGTACCAGCAAATGAGGCAGAGGATTGAAAGAAGTCTGCTAGGTTGAAATCTAAATTAAGATTATAATTTTTAGTGAGTTTTGGATTTTCACAATATGAGACATGCCATAGTGCTAATTGACCCTTTATAAAAATCATGTTTTGGTAGTGTTGCATTTGGTTTTGAAATATTCAAGTTCTAAAAAAAGACTAACAGTGGACTTTTCCATCTGCAGATTATACTGAATGGCCAGCAGAGGCAGTGTTGCAGAGGAATATTTCTCTGCTTGCTGAGACGGAAAAAAAAAGAAAGCTCATTCCTCAGCCTTCTCCATGCCTCGATCAATATATATGGTAAGTCAAAATCTCAATTAATCATTTTGCCATTAATAAAAAGTTCATAGCATCTGATAGCTCTCTGTGCCTTTTAGTGGGGTCTTCCGCATAAATATAATCTTCCAAGACGGTAGCAATATGGATGATGCAATGGCCATCATGATAGTTTATCAAAGACTTTGTCTGCCTAAGTGTCTGAGAAAATCTTCTTTAGATACTTGTGCAGGCAATATGTCCTGTGAGTTAATTACCATCCTTCAGGCTGGAATGAGCTGTCTTAGGTTAGAGCAAATGACTTACATTCAGATGGAGGGAAGCTATTTAACCTGTTTCCCTGCTCTCTGTGAGTGGGACTCTGATACTCCAGATGGACTGCTATTTAGAAACTGTGTTCTTCTAACTCTAGTCCTCTTTGAATAGGAGCCCACTACTTTCAATGGCGCACTGTACTTCCCCCTACAACTCCTACTTGCTGTGCAGTCATATTCCCAGATAATTACCTGGTGTGTAATTGGTGACGTCTGGTCCTCCAGTGTAATCGTCACCCAGGGCGATTGGTCAAGTGGTGCCATTACATCACGAAGCTACAGCAGAATGTCATCTGACATGAGGGCCAATCAGTTGCTTCTTCTAACTCTAGCCCTCTTTAAATAGGAGCCCAATACTTTCAATGGCGCACTGTACTTCCCCCTTACACCTCCTACTTGCTGTGCAGTCATATTCACAGATAGTTACCTAGTTTGTAATTGCTGATGTCTGGTCCTCCGGTGTAATCGTCACCCAGGGCGATTGGTCAAGTGGTGCCATTACATCACAAAGCTACAGCAGGGTGTCATCTGACATGAGGGCCAATCAGTTGCCTAGTACGCAATAGGATACTTATATCACGGTATAGAAAATGGAGCAATGTGGACAGAATGCCCAGCTGAAGACTAAGGTGGTGAGATGAAAGGACCTAGGGCAATATTTGAGACTTATACATTTGTTTGAAGGAGTGGTTGATCTTACCATTCTGGAGTTCTCTATAGGTTAAGTGATAGGGATGCGCTAAAATGAAGATGTTAGAATCTGTCGTTTTATATTATTCCCACGAACCGTAGCATAAACCTTCCTCCCTTAACGTATCAGATCACTGAATTGCTATGGTGTACCATAACCTGAAATAATTCCTGTGAGAAGGGTACTCTATCTCTTGGCTGCCAAAGAGAGCTTTCTATCTAAGTCCTCATATAGGTGATAGGGTTGTGTAGAGAGTACCAGCACATGAGGCAGAGGATTGAAAGAAGTCTGCTAGGTTGAAATCTAAATTAAGATTATAATTTTTAGTGAGTTTTGGATTTTCACAATATGAGACATGCCATAGTGCTAATTGACCCTTTATAAAAATCATGTTTTGGTAGTGTTGCATTTGGTTTTGAAATATTCAAGTTCTAAAAAAAGACTAACAGTGGACTTTTCCATCTGCAGATTATACTGAATGGCCAGCAGAGGCAGTGTTGCAGAGGAATATTTCTCTGCTTGCTGAGACGGAAAAAAAAAGAAAGCTCATTCCTCAGCCTTCTCCATGCCTCGATCAATATATATGGTAAGTCAAAATCTCAATTAATCATTTTGCCATTAATAAAAAGTTCATAGCATCTGATAGCTCTCTGTGCCTTTTAGTGGGGTCTTCCGCATAAATATAATCTTCCAAGACGGTAGCAATATGGATGATGCAATGGCCATCATGATAGTTTATCAAAGACTTTGTCTGCCTAAGTGTCTGAGAAAATCTTCTTTAGATACTTGTGCAGGCAATATGTCCTGTGAGTTAATTACCATCCTTCAGGCTGGAATGAGCTGTCTTAGGTTAGAGCAAATGACTTACATTCAGATGGAGGGAAGCTATTTAACCTGTTTCCCTGCTCTCTGTGAGTGGGACTCTGATACTCCAGATGGACTGCTATTTAGAAACTGTGTTCTTCTAACTCTAGTCCTCTTTGAATAGGAGCCCACTACTTTCAATGGCGCACTGTACTTCCCCCTACAACTCCTACTTGCTGTGCAGTCATATTCCCAGATAATTACCTGGTGTGTAATTGGTGACGTCTGGTCCTCCAGTGTAATCGTCACCCAGGGCGATTGGTCAAGTGGTGCCATTACATCACGAAGCTACAGCAGAATGTCATCTGACATGAGGGCCAATCAGTTGCTTCTTCTAACTCTAGCCCTCTTTAAATAGGAGCCCAATACTTTCAATGGCGCACTGTACTTCCCCCTTACACCTCCTACTTGCTGTGCAGTCATATTCACAGATAGTTACCTAGTTTGTAATTGCTGATGTCTGGTCCTCCGGTGTAATCGTCACCCAGGGCGATTGGTCAAGTGGTGCCATTACATCACAAAGCTACAGCAGGGTGTCATCTGACATGAGGGCCAATCAGTTGCCTAGTACGCAATAGGATACTTATATCACGGTATAGAAAATGGAGCAATGTGGACAGAATGCCCAGCTGAAGACTAAGGTGGTGAGATGAAAGGACCTAGGGCAATATTTGAGACTTATACATTTGTTTGAAGGAGTGGTTGATCTTACCATTCTGGAGTTCTCTATAGGTTAAGTGATAGGGATGCGCTAAAATGAAGATGTTAGAATCTGTCGTTTTATATTATTCCCACGAACCGTAGCATAAACCTTCCTCCCTTAACGTATCAGATCACTGAATTGCTATGGTGTACCATAACCTGAAATAATTCCTGTGAGAAGGGTACTCTATCTCTTGGCTGCCAAAGAGAGCTTTCTATCTAAGTCCTCATATAGGTGATAGGGTTGTGTAGAGAGTACCAGCACATGAGGCAGAGGATTGAAAGAAGTCTGCTAGGTTGAAATCTAAATTAAGATTATAATTTTTAGTGAGTTTTGGATTTTCACAATATGAGACATGCCATAGTGCTAATTGACCCTTTATAAAAATCATGTTTTGGTAGTGTTGCATTTGGTTTTGAAATATTCAAGTTCTAAAAAAAGACTAACAGTGGACTTTTCCATCTGCAGATTATACTGAATGGCCAGCAGAGGCAGTGTTGCAGAGGAATATTTCTCTGCTTGCTGAGACGGAAAAAAAAAGAAAGCTCATTCCTCAGCCTTCTCCATGCCTCGATCAATATATATGGTAAGTCAAAATCTCAATTAATCATTTTGCCATTAATAAAAAGTTCATAGCATCTGATAGCTCTCTGTGCCTTTTAGTGGGGTCTTCCGCATAAATATAATCTTCCAAGACGGTAGCAATATGGATGATGCAATGGCCATCATGATAGTTTATCAAAGACTTTGTCTGCCTAAGTGTCTGAGAAAATCTTCTTTAGATACTTGTGCAGGCAATATGTCCTGTGAGTTAATTACCATCCTTCAGGCTGGAATGAGCTGTCTTAGGTTAGAGCAAATGACTTACATTCAGATGGAGGGAAGCTATTTAACCTGTTTCCCTGCTCTCTGTGAGTGGGACTCTGATACTCCAGATGGACTGCTATTTAGAAACTGTGTTCTTCTAACTCTAGTCCTCTTTGAATAGGAGCCCACTACTTTCAATGGCGCACTGTACTTCCCCCTACAACTCCTACTTGCTGTGCAGTCATATTCCCAGATAATTACCTGGTGTGTAATTGGTGACGTCTGGTCCTCCAGTGTAATCGTCACCCAGGGCGATTGGTCAAGTGGTGCCATTACATCACGAAGCTACAGCAGAATGTCATCTGACATGAGGGCCAATCAGTTGCTTCTTCTAACTCTAGCCCTCTTTAAATAGGAGCCCAATACTTTCAATGGCGCACTGTACTTCCCCCTTACACCTCCTACTTGCTGTGCAGTCATATTCACAGATAGTTACCTAGTTTGTAATTGCTGATGTCTGGTCCTCCGGTGTAATCGTCACCCAGGGCGATTGGTCAAGTGGTGCCATTACATCACAAAGCTACAGCAGGGTGTCATCTGACATGAGGGCCAATCAGTTGCCTAGTACGCAATAGGATACTTATATCACGGTATAGAAAATGGAGCAATGTGGACAGAATGCCCAGCTGAAGACTAAGGTGGTGAGATGAAAGGACCTAGGGCAATATTTGAGACTTATACATTTGTTTGAAGGAGTGGTTGATCTTACCATTCTGGAGTTCTCTATAGGTTAAGTGATAGGGATGCGCTAAAATGAAGATGTTAGAATCTGTCGTTTTATATTATTCCCACGAACCGTAGCATAAACCTTCCTCCCTTAACGTATCAGATCACTGAATTGCTATGGTGTACCATAACCTGAAATAATTCCTGTGAGAAGGGTACTCTATCTCTTGGCTGCCAAAGAGAGCTTTCTATCTAAGTCCTCATATAGGTGATAGGGTTGTGTAGAGAGTACCAGCAAATGAGGCAGAGGATTGAAAGAAGTCTGCTAGGTTGAAATCTAAATTAAGATTATAATTTTTAGTGAGTTTTGGATTTTCACAATATGAGACATGCCATAGTGCTAATTGACCCTTTATAAAAATCATGTTTTGGTAGTGTTGCATTTGGTTTTGAAATATTCAAGTTCTAAAAAAAGACTAACAGTGGACTTTTCCATCTGCAGATTATACTGAATGGCCAGCAGAGGCAGTGTTGCAGAGGAATATTTCTCTGCTTGCTGAGACGGAAAAAAAAAGAAAGCTCATTCCTCAGCCTTCTCCATGCCTCGATCAATATATATGGTAAGTCAAAATCTCAATTAATCATTTTGCCATTAATAAAAAGTTCATAGCATCTGATAGCTCTCTGTGCCTTTTAGTGGGGTCTTCCGCATAAATATAATCTTCCAAGACGGTAGCAATATGGATGATGCAATGGCCATCATGATAGTTTATCAAAGACTTTGTCTGCCTAAGTGTCTGAGAAAATCTTCTTTAGATACTTGTGCAGGCAATATGTCCTGTGAGTTAATTACCATCCTTCAGGCTGGAATGAGCTGTCTTAGGTTAGAGCAAATGACTTACATTCAGATGGAGGGAAGCTATTTAACCTGTTTCCCTGCTCTCTGTGAGTGGGACTCTGATACTCCAGATGGACTGCTATTTAGAAACTGTGTTCTTCTAACTCTAGTCCTCTTTGAATAGGAGCCCACTACTTTCAATGGCGCACTGTACTTCCCCCTACAACTCCTACTTGCTGTGCAGTCATATTCCCAGATAATTACCTGGTGTGTAATTGGTGACGTCTGGTCCTCCAGTGTAATCGTCACCCAGGGCGATTGGTCAAGTGGTGCCATTACATCACGAAGCTACAGCAGAATGTCATCTGACATGAGGGCCAATCAGTTGCTTCTTCTAACTCTAGCCCTCTTTAAATAGGAGCCCAATACTTTCAATGGCGCACTGTACTTCCCCCTTACACCTCCTACTTGCTGTGCAGTCATATTCACAGATAGTTACCTAGTTTGTAATTGCTGATGTCTGGTCCTCCGGTGTAATCGTCACCCAGGGCGATTGGTCAAGTGGTGCCATTACATCACAAAGCTACAGCAGGGTGTCATCTGACATGAGGGCCAATCAGTTGCCTAGTACGCAATAGGATACTTATATCACGGTATAGAAAATGGAGCAATGTGGACAGAATGCCCAGCTGAAGACTAAGGTGGTGAGATGAAAGGACCTAGGGCAATATTTGAGACTTATACATTTGTTTGAAGGAGTGGTTGATCTTACCATTCTGGAGTTCTCTATAGGTTAAGTGATAGGGATGCGCTAAAATGAAGATGTTAGAATCTGTCGTTTTATATTATTCCCACGAACCGTAGCATAAACCTTCCTCCCTTAACGTATCAGATCACTGAATTGCTATGGTGTACCATAACCTGAAATAATTCCTGTGAGAAGGGTACTCTATCTCTTGGCTGCCAAAGAGAGCTTTCTATCTAAGTCCTCATATAGGTGATAGGGTTGTGTAGAGAGTACCAGCACATGAGGCAGAGGATTGAAAGAAGTCTGCTAGGTTGAAATCTAAATTAAGATTATAATTTTTAGTGAGTTTTGGATTTTCACAATATGAGACATGCCATAGTGCTAATTGACCCTTTATAAAAATCATGTTTTGGTAGTGTTGCATTTGGTTTTGAAATATTCAAGTTCTAAAAAAAGACTAACAGTGGACTTTTCCATCTGCAGATTATACTGAATGGCCAGCAGAGGCAGTGTTGCAGAGGAATATTTCTCTGCTTGCTGAGACGGAAAAAAAAAGAAAGCTCATTCCTCAGCCTTCTCCATGCCTCGATCAATATATATGGTAAGTCAAAATCTCAATTAATCATTTTGCCATTAATAAAAAGTTCATAGCATCTGATAGCTCTCTGTGCCTTTTAGTGGGGTCTTCCGCATAAATATAATCTTCCAAGACGGTAGCAATATGGATGATGCAATGGCCATCATGATAGTTTATCAAAGACTTTGTCTGCCTAAGTGTCTGAGAAAATCTTCTTTAGATACTTGTGCAGGCAATATGTCCTGTGAGTTAATTACCATCCTTCAGGCTGGAATGAGCTGTCTTAGGTTAGAGCAAATGACTTACATTCAGATGGAGGGAAGCTATTTAACCTGTTTCCCTGCTCTCTGTGAGTGGGACTCTGATACTCCAGATGGACTGCTATTTAGAAACTGTGTTCTTCTAACTCTAGTCCTCTTTGAATAGGAGCCCACTACTTTCAATGGCGCACTGTACTTCCCCCTACAACTCCTACTTGCTGTGCAGTCATATTCCCAGATAATTACCTGGTGTGTAATTGGTGACGTCTGGTCCTCCAGTGTAATCGTCACCCAGGGCGATTGGTCAAGTGGTGCCATTACATCACGAAGCTACAGCAGAATGTCATCTGACATGAGGGCCAATCAGTTGCTTCTTCTAACTCTAGCCCTCTTTAAATAGGAGCCCAATACTTTCAATGGCGCACTGTACTTCCCCCTTACACCTCCTACTTGCTGTGCAGTCATATTCACAGATAGTTACCTAGTTTGTAATTGCTGATGTCTGGTCCTCCGGTGTAATCGTCACCCAGGGCGATTGGTCAAGTGGTGCCATTACATCACAAAGCTACAGCAGGGTGTCATCTGACATGAGGGCCAATCAGTTGCCTAGTACGCAATAGGATACTTATATCACGGTATAGAAAATGGAGCAATGTGGACAGAATGCCCAGCTGAAGACTAAGGTGGTGAGATGAAAGGACCTAGGGCAATATTTGAGACTTATACATTTGTTTGAAGGAGTGGTTGATCTTACCATTCTGGAGTTCTCTATAGGTTAAGTGATAGGGATGCGCTAAAATGAAGATGTTAGAATCTGTCGTTTTATATTATTCCCACGAACCGTAGCATAAACCTTCCTCCCTTAACGTATCAGATCACTGAATTGCTATGGTGTACCATAACCTGAAATAATTCCTGTGAGAAGGGTACTCTATCTCTTGGCTGCCAAAGAGAGCTTTCTATCTAAGTCCTCATATAGGTGATAGGGTTGTGTAGAGAGTACCAGCAAATGAGGCAGAGGATTGAAAGAAGTCTGCTAGGTTGAAATCTAAATTAAGATTATAATTTTTAGTGAGTTTTGGATTTTCACAATATGAGACATGCCATAGTGCTAATTGACCCTTTATAAAAATCATGTTTTGGTAGTGTTGCATTTGGTTTTGAAATATTCATGTTCTAAAAAAAGACTAACAGTGGACTTTTCCATCTGCAGATTATACTGAATGGCCAGCAGAGGCAGTGTTGCAGAGGAATATTTCTCTGCTTGCTGAGACGGAAAAAAAAAGAAAGCTCATTCCTCAGCCTTCTCCATGCCTCGATCAATATATATGGTAAGTCAAAATCTCAATTAATCATTTTGCCATTAATAAAAAGTTCATAGCATCTGATAGCTCTCTGTGCCTTTTAGTGGGGTCTTCCGCATAAATATAATCTTCCAAGACGGTAGCAATATGGATGATGCAATGGCCATCATGATAGTTTATCAAAGACTTTGTCTGCCTAAGTGTCTGAGAAAATCTTCTTTAGATACTTGTGCAGGCAATATGTCCTGTGAGTTAATTACCATCCTTCAGGCTGGAATGAGCTGTCTTAGGTTAGAGCAAATGACTTACATTCAGATGGAGGGAAGCTATTTAACCTGTTTCCCTGCTCTCTGTGAGTGGGACTCTGATACTCCAGATGGACTGCTATTTAGAAACTGTGTTCTTCTAACTCTAGTCCTCTTTGAATAGGAGCCCACTACTTTCAATGGCGCACTGTACTTCCCCCTACAACTCCTACTTGCTGTGCAGTCATATTCCCAGATAATTACCTGGTGTGTAATTGGTGACGTCTGGTCCTCCAGTGTAATCGTCACCCAGGGCGATTGGTCAAGTGGTGCCATTACATCACGAAGCTACAGCAGAATGTCATCTGACATGAGGGCCAATCAGTTGCTTCTTCTAACTCTAGCCCTCTTTAAATAGGAGCCCAATACTTTCAATGGCGCACTGTACTTCCCCCTTACACCTCCTACTTGCTGTGCAGTCATATTCACAGATAGTTACCTAGTTTGTAATTGCTGATGTCTGGTCCTCCGGTGTAATCGTCACCCAGGGCGATTGGTCAAGTGGTGCCATTACATCACAAAGCTACAGCAGGGTGTCATCTGACATGAGGGCCAATCAGTTGCCTAGTACGCAATAGGATACTTATATCACGGTATAGAAAATGGAGCAATGTGGACAGAATGCCCAGCTGAAGACTAAGGTGGTGAGATGAAAGGACCTAGGGCAATATTTGAGACTTATACATTTGTTTGAAGGAGTGGTTGATCTTACCATTCTGGAGTTCTCTATAGGTTAAGTGATAGGGATGCGCTAAAATGAAGATGTTAGAATCTGTCGTTTTATATTATTCCCACGAACCGTAGCATAAACCTTCCTCCCTTAACGTATCAGATCACTGAATTGCTATGGTGTACCATAACCTGAAATAATTCCTGTGAGAAGGGTACTCTATCTCTTGGCTGCCAAAGAGAGCTTTCTATCTAAGTCCTCATATAGGTGATAGGGTTGTGTAGAGAGTACCAGCAAATGAGGCAGAGGATTGAAAGAAGTCTGCTAGGTTGAAATCTAAATTAAGATTATAATTTTTAGTGAGTTTTGGATTTTCACAATATGAGACATGCCATAGTGCTAATTGACCCTTTATAAAAATCATGTTTTGGTAGTGTTGCATTTGGTTTTGAAATATTCAAGTTCTAAAAAAAGACTAACAGTGGACTTTTCCATCTGCAGATTATACTGAATGGCCAGCAGAGGCAGTGTTGCAGAGGAATATTTCTCTGCTTGCTGAGACGGAAAAAAAAAGAAAGCTCATTCCTCAGCCTTCTCCATGCCTCGATCAATATATATGGTAAGTCAAAATCTCAATTAATCATTTTGCCATTAATAAAAAGTTCATAGCATCTGATAGCTCTCTGTGCCTTTTAGTGGGGTCTTCCGCATAAATATAATCTTCCAAGACGGTAGCAATATGGATGATGCAATGGCCATCATGATAGTTTATCAAAGACTTTGTCTGCCTAAGTGTCTGAGAAAATCTTCTTTAGATACTTGTGCAGGCAATATGTCCTGTGAGTTAATTACCATCCTTCAGGCTGGAATGAGCTGTCTTAGGTTAGAGCAAATGACTTACATTCAGATGGAGGGAAGCTATTTAACCTGTTTCCCTGCTCTCTGTGAGTGGGACTCTGATACTCCAGATGGACTGCTATTTAGAAACTGTGTTCTTCTAACTCTAGTCCTCTTTGAATAGGAGCCCACTACTTTCAATGGCGCACTGTACTTCCCCCTACAACTCCTACTTGCTGTGCAGTCATATTCCCAGATAATTACCTGGTGTGTAATTGGTGACGTCTGGTCCTCCAGTGTAATCGTCACCCAGGGCGATTGGTCAAGTGGTGCCATTACATCACAAAGCTACAGCAGAATGTCATCTGACATGAGGGCCAATCAGTTGCTTCTTCTAACTCTAGCCCTCTTTAAATAGGAGCCCAATACTTTCAATGGCGCACTGTACTTCCCCCTTACACCTCCTACTTGCTGTGCAGTCATATTCACAGATAGTTACCTAGTTTGTAATTGCTGATGTCTGGTCCTCCGGTGTAATCGTCACCCAGGGCGATTGGTCAAGTGGTGCCATTACATCACAAAGCTACAGCAGGGTGTCATCTGACATGAGGGCCAATCAGTTGCCTAGTACGCAATAGGATACTTATATCACGGTATAGAAAATGGAGCAATGTGGACAGAATGCCCAGCTGAAGACTAAGGTGGTGAGATGAAAGGACCTAGGGCAATATTTGAGACTTATACATTTGTTTGAAGGAGTGGTTGATCTTACCATTCTGGAGTTCTCTATAGGTTAAGTGATAGGGATGCGCTAAAATGAAGATGTTAGAATCTGTCGTTTTATATTATTCCCACGAACCGTAGCATAAACCTTCCTCCCTTAACGTATCAGATCACTGAATTGCTATGGTGTACCATAACCTGAAATAATTCCTGTGAGAAGGGTACTCTATCTCTTGGCTGCCAAAGAGAGCTTTCTATCTAAGTCCTCATATAGGTGATAGGGTTGTGTAGAGAGTACCAGCAAATGAGGCAGAGGATTGAAAGAAGTCTGCTAGGTTGAAATCTAAATTAAGATTATAATTTTTAGTGAGTTTTGGATTTTCACAATATGAGACATGCCATAGTGCTAATTGACCCTTTATAAAAATCATGTTTTGGTAGTGTTGCATTTGGTTTTGAAATATTCAAGTTCTAAAAAAAGACTAACAGTGGACTTTTCCATCTGCAGATTATACTGAATGGCCAGCAGAGGCAGTGTTGCAGAGGAATATTTCTCTGCTTGCTGAGACGGAAAAAAAAAGAAAGCTCATTCCTCAGCCTTCTCCATGCCTCGATCAATATATATGGTAAGTCAAAATCTCAATTAATCATTTTGCCATTAATAAAAAGTTCATAGCATCTGATAGCTCTCTGTGCCTTTTAGTGGGGTCTTCCGCATAAATATAATCTTCCAAGACGGTAGCAATATGGATGATGCAATGGCCATCATGATAGTTTATCAAAGACTTTGTCTGCCTAAGTGTCTGAGAAAATCTTCTTTAGATACTTGTGCAGGCAATATGTCCTGTGAGTTAATTACCATCCTTCAGGCTGGAATGAGCTGTCTTAGGTTAGAGCAAATGACTTACATTCAGATGGAGGGAAGCTATTTAACCTGTTTCCCTGCTCTCTGTGAGTGGGACTCTGATACTCCAGATGGACTGCTATTTAGAAACTGTGTTCTTCTAACTCTAGTCCTCTTTGAATAGGAGCCCACTACTTTCAATGGCGCACTGTACTTCCCCCTACAACTCCTACTTGCTGTGCAGTCATATTCCCAGATAATTACCTGGTGTTTAATTGGTGACGTCTGGTCCTCCAGTGTAATCGTCACCCAGGGCGATTGGTCAAGTGGTGCCATTACATCACAAAGCTACAGCAGAATGTCATCTGACATGAGGGCTAATCAGTTGCTTCTTCTAACTCTAGCCCTCTTTAAATAGGAGCCCAATACTTTCAATGGCGCACTGTACTTCCCCCTTACACCTCCTACTTGCTGTGCAGTCATATTCACAGATAGTTACCTAGTTTGTAATTGCTGATGTCTGGTCCTCCGGTGTAATCGTCACCCAGGGCGATTGGTCAAGTGGTGCCATTACATCACAAAGCTACAGCAGGGTGTCATCTGACATGAGGGCCAATCAGTTGCCTAGTACGCAATAGGATACTTATATCAAGGTATAGAAAATGGAGCAATGTGGACAGAATGCCCAGCTGAAGACTAAGGTGGTGAGATGAAAGGACCTAGGGCAATATTTGAGACTTATACATTTGTTTGAAGGAGTGGTTGATCTTACCATTCTGGAGTTCTCTATAGGTTAAGTGATAGGGATGCGCTAAAATGAAGATGTTAGAATCTGTCGTTTTATATTATTCCCACGAACCGTAGCATAAACCTTCCTCCCTTAACGTATCAGATCACTGAATTGCTATGGTGTACCATAACCTGAAATAATTCCTGTGAGAAGGGTACTCTATCTCTTGGCTGCCAAAGAGAGCTTTCTATCTAAGTCCTCATATAGGTGATAGGGTTGTGTAGAAGAGAGTACCAGCAAATGAGGCAGAGGATTGAAAGAAGTCTGCTAGGTTGAAATCTAAATTAAGATTATAATTTTTAGTGAGTTTTGGATTTTCACAATATGAGACATGCCATAGTGCTAATTGACCCTTTATAAAAATCATGTTTTGGTAGTGTTGCATTTGGTTTTGAAATATTCAAGTTCTAAAAAAAGACTAACAGTGGACTTTTCCATCTGCAGATTATACTGAATGGCCAGCAGAGGCAGTGTTGCAGAGGAATATTTCTCTGCTTGCTGAGACGGAAAAAAAAAGAAAGCTCATTCCTCAGCCTTCTCCATGCCTCGATCAATATATATGGTAAGTCAAAATCTCAATTAATCATTTTGCCATTAATAAAAAGTTCATAGCATCTGATAGCTCTCTGTGCCTTTTAGTGGGGTCTTCCGCATAAATATAATCTTCCAAGACGGTAGCAATATGGATGATGCAATGGCCATCATGATAGTTTATCAAAGACTTTGTCTGCCTAAGTGTCTGAGAAAATCTTCTTTAGATACTTGTGCAGGCAATATGTCCTGTGAGTTAATTACCATCCTTCAGGCTGGAATGAGCTGTCTTAGGTTAGAGCAAATGACTTACATTCAGATGGAGGGAAGCTATTTAACCTGTTTCCCTGCTCTCTGTGAGTGGGACTCTGATACTCCAGATGGACTGCTATTTAGAAACTGTGTTCTTCTAACTCTAGTCCTCTTTGAATAGGAGCCCACTACTTTCATAGGCGCACTGTACTTCCCCCTACAACTCCTACTTGCTGTGCAGTCATATTCCCAGATAATTACCTGGTGTGTAATTGGTGACGTCTGGTCCTCCAGTGTAATCGTCACCCAGGGCGATTGGTCAAGTGGTGCCATTACATCACAAAGCTACAGCAGAATGTCATCTGACATGAGGGCTAATCAGTTGCTTCTTCTAACTCTAGCCCTCTTTAAATAGGAGCCCAATACTTTCAATGGCGCACTGTACTTCCCCCTTACACCTCCTACTTGCTGTGCAGTCATATTCACAGATAGTTACCTAGTTTGTAATTGCTGATGTCTGGTCCTCCGGTGTAATCGTCACCCAGGGCGATTGGTCAAGTGGTGCCATTACATCACAAAGCTACAGCAGGGTGTCATCTGACATGAGGGCCAATCAGTTGCCTAGTACGCAATAGGATACTTATATCAAGGTATAGAAAATGGAGCAATGTGGACAGAATGCCCAGCTGAAGACTAAGGTGGTGAGATGAAAGGACCTAGGGCAATATTTGAGACTTATACATTTGTTTGAAGGAGTGGTTGATCTTACCATTCTGGAGTTCTCTATAGGTTAAGTGATAGGGATGCGCTAAAATGAAGATGTTAGAATCTGTCGTTTTATATTATTCCCACGAACCGTAGCATAAACCTTCCTCCCTTAACGTATCAGATCACTGAATTGCTATGGTGTACCATAACCTGAAATAATTCCTGTGAGAAGGGTACTCTATCTCTTGGCTGCCAAAGAGAGCTTTCTATCTAAGTCCTCATATAGGTGATAGGGTTGTGTAGAGAGTACCAGCAAATGAGGCAGAGGATTGAAAGAAGTCTGCTAGGTTGAAATCTAAATTAAGATTATAATTTTTAGTGAGTTTTGGATTTTCACAATATGAGACATGCCATAGTGCTAATTGAGTCTTTATAAAAATCATGTTTTGGTAGTGTTGCATTTGGTTTTGAAATATTCAAGTTCTAAAAAAAGACTAACAGTGGACTTTTCCATCTGCAGATTATACTGAATGGCCAGCAGAGGCAGTGTTGCAGAGGAATATTTCTCTGCTTGCTGAGACGGAAAAAAAAAGAAAGCTCATTCCTCAGCCTTCTCCATGCCTCGATCAATATATATGGTAAGTCAAAATCTCAATTAATCATTTTGCCATTAATAAAAAGTTCATAGCATCTGATAGCTCTCTGTGCCTTTTAGTGGGGTCTTCCGCATAAATATAATCTTCCAAGACGGTAGCAATATGGATGATGCAATGGCCATCATGATAGTTTATCAAAGACTTTGTCTGCCTAAGTGTCTGAGAAAATCTTCTTTAGATACTTGTGCAGGCAATATGTCCTGTGAGTTAATTACCATCCTTCAGGCTGGAATGAGCTGTCTTAGGTTAGAGCAAATGACTTACATTCAGATGGAGGGAAGCTATTTAACCTGTTTCCCTGCTCTCTGTGAGTGGGACTCTGATACTCCAGATGGACTGCTATTTAGAAACTGTGTTCTTCTAACTCTAGTCCTCTTTGAATAGGAGCCCACTACTTTCAATGGAGCACTGTACTTCCCCCTACAACTCCTACTTGCTGTGCAGTCATATTCCCAGATAATTACCTGGTGTGTAATTGGTGACGTCTGGTCCTCCAGTGTAATCGTCACCCAGGGCGATTGGTCAAGTGGTGCCATTACATCACAAAGCTACAGCAGAATGTCATCTGACATGAGGGCTAATCAGTTGCTTCTTCTAACTCTAGCCCTCTTTAAATAGGAGCCCAATACTTTCAATGGCGCACTGTACTTCCCCCTTACACCTCCTACTTGCTGTGCAGTCATATTCACAGATAGTTACCTAGTTTGTAATTGCTGATGTCTGGTCCTCCGGTGTAATCGTCACCCAGGGCGATTGGTCAAGTGGTGCCATTACATCACAAAGCTACAGCAGGGTGTCATCTGACATGAGGGCCAATCAGTTGCCTAGTACGCAATAGGATACTTATATCAAGGTATAGAAAATGGAGCAATGTGGACAGAATGCCCAGCTGAAGACTAAGGTGGTGAGATGAAAGGACCTAGGGCAATATTTGAGACTTATACATTTGTTTGAAGGAGTGGTTGATCTTACCATTCTGGAGTTCTCTATAGGTTAAGTGATAGGGATGCGCTAAAATGAAGATGTTAGAATCTGTCGTTTTATATTATTCCCACGAACCGTAGCATAAACCTTCCTCCCTTAACGTATCAGATCACTGAATTGCTATGGTGTACCATAACCTGAAATAATTCCTGTGAGAAGGGTACTCTATCTCTTGGCTGCCAAAGAGAGCTTTCTATCTAAGTCCTCATATAGGTGATAGGGTTGTGTAGAAGAGAGTACCAGCAAATGAGGCAGAGGATTGAAAGAAGTCTGCTAGGTTGAAATCTAAATTAAGATTATAATTTTTAGTGAGTTTTGGATTTTCACAATATGAGACATGCCATAGTGCTAATTGACCCTTTATAAAAATCATGTTTTGGTAGTGTTGCATTTGGTTTTGAAATATTCAAGTTCTAAAAAAAGACTAACAGTGGACTTTTCCATCTGCAGATTATACTGAATGGCCAGCAGAGGCAGTGTTGCAGAGGAATATTTCTCTGCTTGCTGAGACGGAAAAAAAAAGAAAGCTCATTCCTCAGCCTTCTCCATGCCTCGATCAATATATATGGTAAGTCAAAATCTCAATTAATCATTTTGCCATTAATAAAAAGTTCATAGCATCTGATAGCTCTCTGTGCCTTTTAGTGGGGTCTTCCGCATAAATATAATCTTCCAAGACGGTAGCAATATGGATGATGCAATGGCCATCATGATAGTTTATCAAAGACTTTGTCTGCCTAAGTGTCTGAGAAAATCTTCTTTAGATACTTGTGCAGGCAATATGTCCTGTGAGTTAATTACCATCCTTCAGGCTGGAATGAGCTGTCTTAGGTTAGAGCAAATGACTTACATTCAGATGGAGGGAAGCTATTTAACCTGTTTCCCTGCTCTCTGTGAGTGGGACTCTGATACTCCAGATGGACTGCTATTTAGAAACTGTGTTCTTCTAACTCTAGTCCTCTTTGAATAGGAGCCCACTACTTTCAATGGAGCACTGTACTTCCCCCTACAACTCCTACTTGCTGTGCAGTCATATTCCCAGATAATTACCTGGTGTGTAATTGGTGACGTCTGGTCCTCCAGTGTAATCGTCACCCAGGGCGATTGGTCAAGTGGTGCCATTACATCACAAAGCTACAGCAGAATGTCATCTGACATGAGGGCTAATCAGTTGCTTCTTCTAACTCTAGCCCTCTTTAAATAGGAGCCCAATACTTTCAATGGCGCACTGTACTTCCCCCTTACACCTCCTACTTGCTGTGCAGTCATATTCACAGATAGTTACCTAGTTTGTAATTGCTGATGTCTGGTCCTCCGGTGTAATCGTCACCCAGGGCGATTGGTCAAGTGGTGCCATTACATCACAAAGCTACAGCAGGGTGTCATCTGACATGAGGGCCAATCAGTTGCCTAGTACGCAATAGGATACTTATATCAAGGTATAGAAAATGGAGCAATGTGGACAGAATGCCCAGCTGAAGACTAAGGTGGTGAGATGAAAGGACCTAGGGCAATATTTGAGACTTATACATTTGTTTGAAGGAGTGGTTGATCTTACCATTCTGGAGTTCTCTATAGGTTAAGTGATAGGGATGCGCTAAAATGAAGATGTTAGAATCTGTCGTTTTATATTATTCCCACGAACCGTAGCATAAACCTTCCTCCCTTAACGTATCAGATCACTGAATTGCTATGGTGTACCATAACCTGAAATAATTCCTGTGAGAAGGGTACTCTATCTCTTGGCTGCCAAAGAGAGCTTTCTATCTAAGTCCTCATATAGGTGATAGGGTTGTGTAGAGAGTACCAGCACATGAGGCAGAGGATTGAAAGAAGTCTGCTAGGTTGAAATCTAAATTAAGATTATAATTTTTAGTGAGTTTTGGATTTTCACAATATGAGACATGCCATAGTGCTAATTGACCCTTTATAAAAATCATGTTTTGGTAGTGTTGCATTTGGTTTTGAAATATTCAAGTTCTAAAAAAAGACTAACAGTGGACTTTTCCATCTGCAGATTATACTGAATGGCCAGCAGAGGCAGTGTTGCAGAGGAATATTTCTCTGCTTGCTGAGACGGAAAAAAAAAGAAAGCTCATTCCTCAGCCTTCTCCATGCCTCGATCAATATATATGGTAAGTCAAAATCTCAATTAATCATTTTGCCATTAATAAAAAGTTCATAGCATCTGATAGCTCTCTGTGCCTTTTAGTGGGGTCTTCCGCATAAATATAATCTTCCAAGACGGTAGCAATATGGATGATGCAATGGCCATCATGATAGTTTATCAAAGACTTTGTCTGCCTAAGTGTCTGAGAAAATCTTCTTTAGATACTTGTGCAGGCAATATGTCCTGTGAGTTAATTACCATCCTTCAGGCTGGAATGAGCTGTCTTAGGTTAGAGCAAATGACTTACATTCAGATGGAGGGAAGCTATTTAACCTGTTTCCCTGCTCTCTGTGAGTGGGACTCTGATACTCCAGATGGACTGCTATTTAGAAACTGTGTTCTTCTAACTCTAGTCCTCTTTGAATAGGAGCCCACTACTTTCAATGGCGCACTGTACTTCCCCCTACAACTCCTACTTGCTGTGCAGTCATATTCCCAGATAATTACCTGGTGTGTAATTGGTGACGTCTGGTCCTCCAGTGTAATCGTCACCCAGGGCGATTGGTCAAGTGGTGCCATTACATCACAAAGCTACAGCAGAATGTCATCTGACATGAGGGCTAATCAGTTGCTTCTTCTAACTCTAGCCCTCTTTAAATAGGAGCCCAATACTTTCAATGGCGCACTGTACTTCCCCCTTACACCTCCTACTTGCTGTGCAGTCATATTCACAGATAGTTACCTAGTTTGTAATTGCTGATGTCTGGTCCTCCGGTGTAATCGTCACCCAGGGCGATTGGTCAAGTGGTGCCATTACATCACAAAGCTACAGCAGGGTGTCATCTGACATGAGGGCCAATCAGTTGCCTAGTACGCAATAGGATACTTATATCAAGGTATAGAAAATGGAGCAATGTGGACAGAATGCCCAGCTGAAGACTAAGGTGGTGAGATGAAAGGACCTAGGGCAATATTTGAGACTTATACATTTGTTTGAAGGAGTGGTTGATCTTACCATTCTGGAGTTCTCTATAGGTTAAGTGATAGGGATGCGCTAAAATGAAGATGTTAGAATCTGTCGTTTTATATTATTCCCACGAACCGTAGCATAAACCTTCCTCCCTTAACGTATCAGATCACTGAATTGCTATGGTGTACCATAACCTGAAATAATTCCTGTGAGAAGGGTACTCTATCTCTTGGCTGCCAAAGAGAGCTTTCTATCTAAGTCCTCATATAGGTGATAGGGTTGTGTAGAGAGTACCAGCAAATGAGGCAGAGGATTGAAAGAAGTCTGCTAGGTTGAAATCTAAATTAAGATTATAATTTTTAGTGAGTTTTGGATTTTCACAATATGAGACATGCCATAGTGCTAATTGACCCTTTATAAAAATCATGTTTTGGTAGTGTTGCATTTGGTTTTGAAATATTCAAGTTCTAAAAAAAGACTAACAGTGGACTTTTCCATCTGCAGATTATACTGAATGGCCAGCAGAGGCAGTGTTGCAGAGGAATATTTCTCTGCTTGCTGAGACGGAAAAAAAAAGAAAGCTCATTCCTCAGCCTTCTCCATGCCTCGATCAATATATATGGTAAGTCAAAATCTCAATTAATCATTTTGCCATTAATAAAAAGTTCATAGCATCTGATAGCTCTCTGTGCCTTTTAGTGGGGTCTTCCGCATAAATATAATCTTCCAAGACGGTAGCAATATGGATGATGCAATGGCCATCATGATAGTTTATCAAAGACTTTGTCTGCCTAAGTGTCTGAGAAAATCTTCTTTAGATACTTGTGCAGGCAATATGTCCTGTGAGTTAATTACCATCCTTCAGGCTGGAATGAGCTGTCTTAGGTTAGAGCAAATGACTTACATTCAGATGGAGGGAAGCTATTTAACCTGTTTCCCTGCTCTCTGTGAGTGGGACTCTGATACTCCAGATGGACTGCTATTTAGAAACTGTGTTCTTCTAACTCTAGTCCTCTTTGAATAGGAGCCCACTACTTTCAATGGCGCACTGTACTTCCCCCTACAACTCCTACTTGCTGTGCAGTCATATTCCCAGATAATTACCTGGTGTTTAATTGGTGACGTCTGGTCCTCCAGTGTAATCGTCACCCAGGGCGATTGGTCAAGTGGTGCCATTACATCACAAAGCTACAGCAGAATGTCATCTGACATGAGGGCTAATCAGTTGCTTCTTCTAACTCTAGCCCTCTTTAAATAGGAGCCCAATACTTTCAATGGCGCACTGTACTTCCCCCTTACACCTCCTACTTGCTGTGCAGTCATATTCACAGATAGTTACCTAGTTTGTAATTGCTGATGTCTGGTCCTCCGGTGTAATCGTCACCCAGGGCGATTGGTCAAGTGGTGCCATTACATCACAAAGCTACAGCAGGGTGTCATCTGACATGAGGGCCAATCAGTTGCCTAGTACGCAATAGGATACTTATATCAAGGTATAGAAAATGGAGCAATGTGGACAGAATGCCCAGCTGAAGACTAAGGTGGTGAGATGAAAGGACCTAGGGCAATATTTGAGACTTATACATTTGTTTGAAGGAGTGGTTGATCTTACCATTCTGGAGTTCTCTATAGGTTAAGTGATAGGGATGCGCTAAAATGAAGATGTTAGAATCTGTCGTTTTATATTATTCCCACGAACCGTAGCATAAACCTTCCTCCCTTAACGTATCAGATCACTGAATTGCTATGGTGTACCATAACCTGAAATAATTCCTGTGAGAAGGGTACTCTATCTCTTGGCTGCCAAAGAGAGCTTTCTATCTAAGTCCTCATATAGGTGATAGGGTTGTGTAGAAGAGAGTACCAGCAAATGAGGCAGAGGATTGAAAGAAGTCTGCTAGGTTGAAATCTAAATTAAGATTATAATTTTTAGTGAGTTTTGGATTTTCACAATATGAGACATGCCATAGTGCTAATTGACCCTTTATAAAAATCATGTTTTGGTAGTGTTGCATTTGGTTTTGAAATATTCAAGTTCTAAAAAAAGACTAACAGTGGACTTTTCCATCTGCAGATTATACTGAATGGCCAGCAGAGGCAGTGTTGCAGAGGAATATTTCTCTGCTTGCTGAGACGGAAAAAAAAAGAAAGCTCATTCCTCAGCCTTCTCCATGCCTCGATCAATATATATGGTAAGTCAAAATCTCAATTAATCATTTTGCCATTAATAAAAAGTTCATAGCATCTGATAGCTCTCTGTGCCTTTTAGTGGGGTCTTCCGCATAAATATAATCTTCCAAGACGGTAGCAATATGGATGATGCAATGGCCATCATGATAGTTTATCAAAGACTTTGTCTGCCTAAGTGTCTGAGAAAATCTTCTTTAGATACTTGTGCAGGCAATATGTCCTGTGAGTTAATTACCATCCTTCAGGCTGGAATGAGCTGTCTTAGGTTAGAGCAAATGACTTACATTCAGATGGAGGGAAGCTATTTAACCTGTTTCCCTGCTCTCTGTGAGTGGGACTCTGATACTCCAGATGGACTGCTATTTAGAAACTGTGTTCTTCTAACTCTAGTCCTCTTTGAATAGGAGCCCACTACTTTCATAGGCGCACTGTACTTCCCCCTACAACTCCTACTTGCTGTGCAGTCATATTCCCAGATAATTACCTGGTGTGTAATTGGTGACGTCTGGTCCTCCAGTGTAATCGTCACCCAGGGCGATTGGTCAAGTGGTGCCATTACATCACAAAGCTACAGCAGAATGTCATCTGACATGAGGGCTAATCAGTTGCTTCTTCTAACTCTAGCCCTCTTTAAATAGGAGCCCAATACTTTCAATGGCGCACTGTACTTCCCCCTTACACCTCCTACTTGCTGTGCAGTCATATTCACAGATAGTTACCTAGTTTGTAATTGCTGATGTCTGGTCCTCCGGTGTAATCGTCACCCAGGGCGATTGGTCAAGTGGTGCCATTACATCACAAAGCTACAGCAGGGTGTCATCTGACATGAGGGCCAATCAGTTGCCTAGTACGCAATAGGATACTTATATCAAGGTATAGAAAATGGAGCAATGTGGACAGAATGCCCAGCTGAAGACTAAGGTGGTGAGATGAAAGGACCTAGGGCAATATTTGAGACTTATACATTTGTTTGAAGGAGTGGTTGATCTTACCATTCTGGAGTTCTCTATAGGTTAAGTGATAGGGATGCGCTAAAATGAAGATGTTAGAATCTGTCGTTTTATATTATTCCCACGAACCGTAGCATAAACCTTCCTCCCTTAACGTATCAGATCACTGAATTGCTATGGTGTACCATAACCTGAAATAATTCCTGTGAGAAGGGTACTCTATCTCTTGGCTGCCAAAGAGAGCTTTCTATCTAAGTCCTCATATAGGTGATAGGGTTGTGTAGAGAGTACCAGCAAATGAGGCAGAGGATTGAAAGAAGTCTGCTAGGTTGAAATCTAAATTAAGATTATAATTTTTAGTGAGTTTTGGATTTTCACAATATGAGACATGCCATAGTGCTAATTGAGTCTTTATAAAAATCATGTTTTGGTAGTGTTGCATTTGGTTTTGAAATATTCAAGTTCTAAAAAAAGACTAACAGTGGACTTTTCCATCTGCAGATTATACTGAATGGCCAGCAGAGGCAGTGTTGCAGAGGAATATTTCTCTGCTTGCTGAGACGGAAAAAAAAAGAAAGCTCATTCCTCAGCCTTCTCCATGCCTCGATCAATATATATGGTAAGTCAAAATCTCAATTAATCATTTTGCCATTAATAAAAAGTTCATAGCATCTGATAGCTCTCTGTGCCTTTTAGTGGGGTCTTCCGCATAAATATAATCTTCCAAGACGGTAGCAATATGGATGATGCAATGGCCATCATGATAGTTTATCAAAGACTTTGTCTGCCTAAGTGTCTGAGAAAATCTTCTTTAGATACTTGTGCAGGCAATATGTCCTGTGAGTTAATTACCATCCTTCAGGCTGGAATGAGCTGTCTTAGGTTAGAGCAAATGACTTACATTCAGATGGAGGGAAGCTATTTAACCTGTTTCCCTGCTCTCTGTGAGTGGGACTCTGATACTCCAGATGGACTGCTATTTAGAAACTGTGTTCTTCTAACTCTAGTCCTCTTTGAATAGGAGCCCACTACTTTCAATGGAGCACTGTACTTCCCCCTACAACTCCTACTTGCTGTGCAGTCATATTCCCAGATAATTACCTGGTGTGTAATTGGTGACGTCTGGTCCTCCAGTGTAATCGTCACCCAGGGCGATTGGTCAAGTGGTGCCATTACATCACAAAGCTACAGCAGAATGTCATCTGACATGAGGGCTAATCAGTTGCTTCTTCTAACTCTAGCCCTCTTTAAATAGGAGCCCAATACTTTCAATGGCGCACTGTACTTCCCCCTTACACCTCCTACTTGCTGTGCAGTCATATTCACAGATAGTTACCTAGTTTGTAATTGCTGATGTCTGGTCCTCCGGTGTAATCGT
Organism: Lissotriton vulgaris; assembly: GCF_964263255.1. Taxonomy (NCBI): domain Eukaryota; kingdom Metazoa; phylum Chordata; class Amphibia; order Caudata; family Salamandridae; genus Lissotriton; species Lissotriton vulgaris. The sequence goes on from NC_141695.1 coordinate 1,208,442,880, forward strand.
CACCCAGGGCGATTGGTCAAGTGGTGCCATTACATCACAAAGCTACAGCAGGGTGTCATCTGACATGAGGGCCAATCAGTTGCCTAGTACGCAATAGGATACTTATATCAAGGTATAGAAAATGGAGCAATGTGGACAGAATGCCCAGCTGAAGACTAAGGTGGTGAGATGAAAGGACCTAGGGCAATATTTGAGACTTATACATTTGTTTGAAGGAGTGGTTGATCTTACCATTCTGGAGTTCTCTATAGGTTAAGTGATAGGGATGCGCTAAAATGAAGATGTTAGAATCTGTCGTTTTATATTATTCCCACGAACCGTAGCATAAACCTTCCTCCCTTAACGTATCAGATCACTGAATTGCTATGGTGTACCATAACCTGAAATAATTCCTGTGAGAAGGGTACTCTATCTCTTGGCTGCCAAAGAGAGCTTTCTATCTAAGTCCTCATATAGGTGATAGGGTTGTGTAGAGAGTACCAGCACATGAGGCAGAGGATTGAAAGAAGTCTGCTAGGTTGAAATCTAAATTAAGATTATAATTTTTAGTGAGTTTTGGATTTTCACAATATGAGACATGCCATAGTGCTAATTGACCCTTTATAAAAATCATGTTTTGGTAGTGTTGCATTTGGTTTTGAAATATTCAAGTTCTAAAAAAAGACTAACAGTGGACTTTTCCATCTGCAGATTATACTGAATGGCCAGCAGAGGCAGTGTTGCAGAGGAATATTTCTCTGCTTGCTGAGACGGAAAAAAAAAGAAAGCTCATTCCTCAGCCTTCTCCATGCCTCGATCAATATATATGGTAAGTCAAAATCTCAATTAATCATTTTGCCATTAATAAAAAGTTCATAGCATCTGATAGCTCTCTGTGCCTTTTAGTGGGGTCTTCCGCATAAATATAATCTTCCAAGACGGTAGCAATATGGATGATGCAATGGCCATCATGATAGTTTATCAAAGACTTTGTCTGCCTAAGTGTCTGAGAAAATCTTCTTTAGATACTTGTGCAGGCAATATGTCCTGTGAGTTAATTACCATCCTTCAGGCTGGAATGAGCTGTCTTAGGTTAGAGCAAATGACTTACATTCAGATGGAGGGAAGCTATTTAACCTGTTTCCCTGCTCTCTGTGAGTGGGACTCTGATACTCCAGATGGACTGCTATTTAGAAACTGTGTTCTTCTAACTCTAGTCCTCTTTGAATAGGAGCCCACTACTTTCAATGGCGCACTGTACTTCCCCCTACAACTCCTACTTGCTGTGCAGTCATATTCCCAGATAATTACCTGGTGTGTAATTGGTGACGTCTGGTCCTCCAGTGTAATCGTCACCCAGGGCGATTGGTCAAGTGGTGCCATTACATCACAAAGCTACAGCAGAATGTCATCTGACATGAGGGCTAATCAGTTGCTTCTTCTAACTCTAGCCCTCTTTAAATAGGAGCCCAATACTTTCAATGGCGCACTGTACTTCCCCCTTACACCTCCTACTTGCTGTGCAGTCATATTCACAGATAGTTACCTAGTTTGTAATTGCTGATGTCTGGTCCTCCGGTGTAATCGTCACCCAGGGCGATTGGTCAAGTGGTGCCATTACATCACAAAGCTACAGCAGGGTGTCATCTGACATGAGGGCCAATCAGTTGCCTAGTACGCAATAGGATACTTATATCAAGGTATAGAAAATGGAGCAATGTGGACAGAATGCCCAGCTGAAGACTAAGGTGGTGAGATGAAAGGACCTAGGGCAATATTTGAGACTTATACATTTGTTTGAAGGAGTGGTTGATCTTACCATTCTGGAGTTCTCTATAGGTTAAGTGATAGGGATGCGCTAAAATGAAGATGTTAGAATCTGTCGTTTTATATTATTCCCACGAACCGTAGCATAAACCTTCCTCCCTTAACGTATCAGATCACTGAATTGCTATGGTGTACCATAACCTGAAATAATTCCTGTGAGAAGGGTACTCTATCTCTTGGCTGCCAAAGAGAGCTTTCTATCTAAGTCCTCATATAGGTGATAGGGTTGTGTAGAGAGTACCAGCAAATGAGGCAGAGGATTGAAAGAAGTCTGCTAGGTTGAAATCTAAATTAAGATTATAATTTTTAGTGAGTTTTGGATTTTCACAATATGAGACATGCCATAGTGCTAATTGAGTCTTTATAAAAATCATGTTTTGGTAGTGTTGCATTTGGTTTTGAAATATTCAAGTTCTAAAAAAAGACTAACAGTGGACTTTTCCATCTGCAGATTATACTGAATGGCCAGCAGAGGCAGTGTTGCAGAGGAATATTTCTCTGCTTGCTGAGACGGAAAAAAAAAGAAAGCTCATTCCTCAGCCTTCTCCATGCCTCGATCAATATATATGGTAAGTCAAAATCTCAATTAATCATTTTGCCATTAATAAAAAGTTCATAGCATCTGATAGCTCTCTGTGCCTTTTAGTGGGGTCTTCCGCATAAATATAATCTTCCAAGACGGTAGCAATATGGATGATGCAATGGCCATCATGATAGTTTATCAAAGACTTTGTCTGCCTAAGTGTCTGAGAAAATCTTCTTTAGATACTTGTGCAGGCAATATGTCCTGTGAGTTAATTACCATCCTTCAGGCTGGAATGAGCTGTCTTAGGTTAGAGCAAATGACTTACATTCAGATGGAGGGAAGCTATTTAACCTGTTTCCCTGCTCTCTGTGAGTGGGACTCTGATACTCCAGATGGACTGCTATTTAGAAACTGTGTTCTTCTAACTCTAGTCCTCTTTGAATAGGAGCCCACTACTTTCAATGGAGCACTGTACTTCCCCCTACAACTCCTACTTGCTGTGCAGTCATATTCCCAGATAATTACCTGGTGTGTAATTGGTGACGTCTGGTCCTCCAGTGTAATCGTCACCCAGGGCGATTGGTCAAGTGGTGCCATTACATCACAAAGCTACAGCAGAATGTCATCTGACATGAGGGCTAATCAGTTGCTTCTTCTAACTCTAGCCCTCTTTAAATAGGAGCCCAATACTTTCAATGGCGCACTGTACTTCCCCCTTACACCTCCTACTTGCTGTGCAGTCATATTCACAGATAGTTACCTAGTTTGTAATTGCTGATGTCTGGTCCTCCGGTGTAATCGTCACCCAGGGCGATTGGTCAAGTGGTGCCATTACATCACAAAGCTACAGCAGGGTGTCATCTGACATGAGGGCCAATCAGTTGCCTAGTACGCAATAGGATACTTATATCAAGGTATAGAAAATGGAGCAATGTGGACAGAATGCCCAGCTGAAGACTAAGGTGGTGAGATGAAAGGACCTAGGGCAATATTTGAGACTTATACATTTGTTTGAAGGAGTGGTTGATCTTACCATTCTGGAGTTCTCTATAGGTTAAGTGATAGGGATGCGCTAAAATGAAGATGTTAGAATCTGTCGTTTTATATTATTCCCACGAACCGTAGCATAAACCTTCCTCCCTTAACGTATCAGATCACTGAATTGCTATGGTGTACCATAACCTGAAATAATTCCTGTGAGAAGGGTACTCTATCTCTTGGCTGCCAAAGAGAGCTTTCTATCTAAGTCCTCATATAGGTGATAGGGTTGTGTAGAGAGTACCAGCACATGAGGCAGAGGATTGAAAGAAGTCTGCTAGGTTGAAATCTAAATTAAGATTATAATTTTTAGTGAGTTTTGGATTTTCACAATATGAGACATGCCATAGTGCTAATTGACCCTTTATAAAAATCATGTTTTGGTAGTGTTGCATTTGGTTTTGAAATATTCAAGTTCTAAAAAAAGACTAACAGTGGACTTTTCCATCTGCAGATTATACTGAATGGCCAGCAGAGGCAGTGTTGCAGAGGAATATTTCTCTGCTTGCTGAGACGGAAAAAAAAAGAAAGCTCATTCCTCAGCCTTCTCCATGCCTCGATCAATATATATGGTAAGTCAAAATCTCAATTAATCATTTTGCCATTAATAAAAAGTTCATAGCATCTGATAGCTCTCTGTGCCTTTTAGTGGGGTCTTCCGCATAAATATAATCTTCCAAGACGGTAGCAATATGGATGATGCAATGGCCATCATGATAGTTTATCAAAGACTTTGTCTGCCTAAGTGTCTGAGAAAATCTTCTTTAGATACTTGTGCAGGCAATATGTCCTGTGAGTTAATTACCATCCTTCAGGCTGGAATGAGCTGTCTTAGGTTAGAGCAAATGACTTACATTCAGATGGAGGGAAGCTATTTAACCTGTTTCCCTGCTCTCTGTGAGTGGGACTCTGATACTCCAGATGGACTGCTATTTAGAAACTGTGTTCTTCTAACTCTAGTCCTCTTTGAATAGGAGCCCACTACTTTCAATGGCGCACTGTACTTCCCCCTACAACTCCTACTTGCTGTGCAGTCATATTCCCAGATAATTACCTGGTGTGTAATTGGTGACGTCTGGTCCTCCAGTGTAATCGTCACCCAGGGCGATTGGTCAAGTGGTGCCATTACATCACGAAGCTACAGCAGAATGTCATCTGACATGAGGGCCAATCAGTTGCTTCTTCTAACTCTAGCCCTCTTTAAATAGGAGCCCAATACTTTCAATGGCGCACTGTACTTCCCCCTTACACCTCCTACTTGCTGTGCAGTCATATTCACAGATAGTTACCTAGTTTGTAATTGCTGATGTCTGGTCCTCCGGTGTAATCGTCACCCAGGGCGATTGGTCAAGTGGTGCCATTACATCACAAAGCTACAGCAGGGTGTCATCTGACATGAGGGCCAATCAGTTGCCTAGTACGCAATAGGATACTTATATCACGGTATAGAAAATGGAGCAATGTGGACAGAATGCCCAGCTGAAGACTAAGGTGGTGAGATGAAAGGACCTAGGGCAATATTTGAGACTTATACATTTGTTTGAAGGAGTGGTTGATCTTACCATTCTGGAGTTCTCTATAGGTTAAGTGATAGGGATGCGCTAAAATGAAGATGTTAGAATCTGTCGTTTTATATTATTCCCACGAACCGTAGCATAAACCTTCCTCCCTTAACGTATCAGATCACTGAATTGCTATGGTGTACCATAACCTGAAATAATTCCTGTGAGAAGGGTACTCTATCTCTTGGCTGCCAAAGAGAGCTTTCTATCTAAGTCCTCATATAGGTGATAGGGTTGTGTAGAGAGTACCAGCAAATGAGGCAGAGGATTGAAAGAAGTCTGCTAGGTTGAAATCTAAATTAAGATTATAATTTTTAGTGAGTTTTGGATTTTCACAATATGAGACATGCCATAGTGCTAATTGAGTCTTTATAAAAATCATGTTTTGGTAGTGTTGCATTTGGTTTTGAAATATTCAAGTTCTAAAAAAAGACTAACAGTGGACTTTTCCATCTGCAGATTATACTGAATGGCCAGCAGAGGCAGTGTTGCAGAGGAATATTTCTCTGCTTGCTGAGACGGAAAAAAAAAGAAAGCTCATTCCTCAGCCTTCTCCATGCCTCGATCAATATATATGGTAAGTCAAAATCTCAATTAATCATTTTGCCATTAATAAAAAGTTCATAGCATCTGATAGCTCTCTGTGCCTTTTAGTGGGGTCTTCCGCATAAATATAATCTTCCAAGACGGTAGCAATATGGATGATGCAATGGCCATCATGATAGTTTATCAAAGACTTTGTCTGCCTAAGTGTCTGAGAAAATCTTCTTTAGATACTTGTGCAGGCAATATGTCCTGTGAGTTAATTACCATCCTTCAGGCTGGAATGAGCTGTCTTAGGTTAGAGCAAATGACTTACATTCAGATGGAGGGAAGCTATTTAACCTGTTTCCCTGCTCTCTGTGAGTGGGACTCTGATACTCCAGATGGACTGCTATTTAGAAACTGTGTTCTTCTAACTCTAGTCCTCTTTGAATAGGAGCCCACTACTTTCAATGGCGCACTGTACTTCCCCCTACAACTCCTACTTGCTGTGCAGTCATATTCCCAGATAATTACCTGGTGTGTAATTGGTGACGTCTGGTCCTCCAGTGTAATCGTCACCCAGGGCGATTGGTCAAGTGGTGCCATTACATCACAAAGCTACAGCAGAATGTCATCTGACATGAGGGCTAATCAGTTGCTTCTTCTAACTCTAGCCCTCTTTAAATAGGAGCCCAATACTTTCAATGGCGCACTGTACTTCCCCCTTACACCTCCTACTTGCTGTGCAGTCATATTCACAGATAGTTACCTAGTTTGTAATTGCTGATGTCTGGTCCTCCGGTGTAATCGTCACCCAGGGCGATTGGTCAAGTGGTGCCATTACATCACAAAGCTACAGCAGGGTGTCATCTGACATGAGGGCCAATCAGTTGCCTAGTACGCAATAGGATACTTATATCAAGGTATAGAAAATGGAGCAATGTGGACAGAATGCCCAGCTGAAGACTAAGGTGGTGAGATGAAAGGACCTAGGGCAATATTTGAGACTTATACATTTGTTTGAAGGAGTGGTTGATCTTACCATTCTGGAGTTCTCTATAGGTTAAGTGATAGGGATGCGCTAAAATGAAGATGTTAGAATCTGTCGTTTTATATTATTCCCACGAACCGTAGCATAAACCTTCCTCCCTTAACGTATCAGATCACTGAATTGCTATGGTGTACCATAACCTGAAATAATTCCTGTGAGAAGGGTACTCTATCTCTTGGCTGCCAAAGAGAGCTTTCTATCTAAGTCCTCATATAGGTGATAGGGTTGTGTAGAGAGTACCAGCACATGAGGCAGAGGATTGAAAGAAGTCTGCTAGGTTGAAATCTAAATTAAGATTATAATTTTTAGTGAGTTTTGGATTTTCACAATATGAGACATGCCATAGTGCTAATTGACCCTTTATAAAAATCATGTTTTGGTAGTGTTGCATTTGGTTTTGAAATATTCAAGTTCTAAAAAAAGACTAACAGTGGACTTTTCCATCTGCAGATTATACTGAATGGCCAGCAGAGGCAGTGTTGCAGAGGAATATTTCTCTGCTTGCTGAGACGGAAAAAAAAAGAAAGCTCATTCCTCAGCCTTCTCCATGCCTCGATCAATATATATGGTAAGTCAAAATCTCAATTAATCATTTTGCCATTAATAAAAAGTTCATAGCATCTGATAGCTCTCTGTGCCTTTTAGTGGGGTCTTCCGCATAAATATAATCTTCCAAGACGGTAGCAATATGGATGATGCAATGGCCATCATGATAGTTTATCAAAGACTTTGTCTGCCTAAGTGTCTGAGAAAATCTTCTTTAGATACTTGTGCAGGCAATATGTCCTGTGAGTTAATTACCATCCTTCAGGCTGGAATGAGCTGTCTTAGGTTAGAGCAAATGACTTACATTCAGATGGAGGGAAGCTATTTAACCTGTTTCCCTGCTCTCTGTGAGTGGGACTCTGATACTCCAGATGGACTGCTATTTAGAAACTGTGTTCTTCTAACTCTAGTCCTCTTTGAATAGGAGCCCACTACTTTCAATGGCGCACTGTACTTCCCCCTACAACTCCTACTTGCTGTGCAGTCATATTCCCAGATAATTACCTGGTGTGTAATTGGTGACGTCTGGTCCTCCAGTGTAATCGTCACCCAGGGCGATTGGTCAAGTGGTGCCATTACATCACGAAGCTACAGCAGAATGTCATCTGACATGAGGGCCAATCAGTTGCTTCTTCTAACTCTAGCCCTCTTTAAATAGGAGCCCAATACTTTCAATGGCGCACTGTACTTCCCCCTTACACCTCCTACTTGCTGTGCAGTCATATTCACAGATAGTTACCTAGTTTGTAATTGCTGATGTCTGGTCCTCCGGTGTAATCGTCACCCAGGGCGATTGGTCAAGTGGTGCCATTACATCACAAAGCTACAGCAGGGTGTCATCTGACATGAGGGCCAATCAGTTGCCTAGTACGCAATAGGATACTTATATCACGGTATAGAAAATGGAGCAATGTGGACAGAATGCCCAGCTGAAGACTAAGGTGGTGAGATGAAAGGACCTAGGGCAATATTTGAGACTTATACATTTGTTTGAAGGAGTGGTTGATCTTACCATTCTGGAGTTCTCTATAGGTTAAGTGATAGGGATGCGCTAAAATGAAGATGTTAGAATCTGTCGTTTTATATTATTCCCACGAACCGTAGCATAAACCTTCCTCCCTTAACGTATCAGATCACTGAATTGCTATGGTGTACCATAACCTGAAATAATTCCTGTGAGAAGGGTACTCTATCTCTTGGCTGCCAAAGAGAGCTTTCTATCTAAGTCCTCATATAGGTGATAGGGTTGTGTAGAGAGTACCAGCAAATGAGGCAGAGGATTGAAAGAAGTCTGCTAGGTTGAAATCTAAATTAAGATTATAATTTTTAGTGAGTTTTGGATTTTCACAATATGAGACATGCCATAGTGCTAATTGAGTCTTTATAAAAATCATGTTTTGGTAGTGTTGCATTTGGTTTTGAAATATTCAAGTTCTAAAAAAAGACTAACAGTGGACTTTTCCATCTGCAGATTATACTGAATGGCCAGCAGAGGCAGTGTTGCAGAGGAATATTTCTCTGCTTGCTGAGACGGAAAAAAAAAGAAAGCTCATTCCTCAGCCTTCTCCATGCCTCGATCAATATATATGGTAAGTCAAAATCTCAATTAATCATTTTGCCATTAATAAAAAGTTCATAGCATCTGATAGCTCTCTGTGCCTTTTAGTGGGGTCTTCCGCATAAATATAATCTTCCAAGACGGTAGCAATATGGATGATGCAATGGCCATCATGATAGTTTATCAAAGACTTTGTCTGCCTAAGTGTCTGAGAAAATCTTCTTTAGATACTTGTGCAGGCAATATGTCCTGTGAGTTAATTACCATCCTTCAGGCTGGAATGAGCTGTCTTAGGTTAGAGCAAATGACTTACATTCAGATGGAGGGAAGCTATTTAACCTGTTTCCCTGCTCTCTGTGAGTGGGACTCTGATACTCCAGATGGACTGCTATTTAGAAACTGTGTTCTTCTAACTCTAGTCCTCTTTGAATAGGAGCCCACTACTTTCAATGGCGCACTGTACTTCCCCCTACAACTCCTACTTGCTGTGCAGTCATATTCCCAGATAATTACCTGGTGTGTAATTGGTGACGTCTGGTCCTCCAGTGTAATCGTCACCCAGGGCGATTGGTCAAGTGGTGCCATTACATCACAAAGCTACAGCAGAATGTCATCTGACATGAGGGCTAATCAGTTGCTTCTTCTAACTCTAGCCCTCTTTAAATAGGAGCCCAATACTTTCAATGGCGCACTGTACTTCCCCCTTACACCTCCTACTTGCTGTGCAGTCATATTCACAGATAGTTACCTAGTTTGTAATTGCTGATGTCTGGTCCTCCGGTGTAATCGTCACCCAGGGCGATTGGTCAAGTGGTGCCATTACATCACAAAGCTACAGCAGGGTGTCATCTGACATGAGGGCCAATCAGTTGCCTAGTACGCAATAGGATACTTATATCAAGGTATAGAAAATGGAGCAATGTGGACAGAATGCCCAGCTGAAGACTAAGGTGGTGAGATGAAAGGACCTAGGGCAATATTTGAGACTTATACATTTGTTTGAAGGAGTGGTTGATCTTACCATTCTGGAGTTCTCTATAGGTTAAGTGATAGGGATGCGCTAAAATGAAGATGTTAGAATCTGTCGTTTTATATTATTCCCACGAACCGTAGCATAAACCTTCCTCCCTTAACGTATCAGATCACTGAATTGCTATGGTGTACCATAACCTGAAATAATTCCTGTGAGAAGGGTACTCTATCTCTTGGCTGCCAAAGAGAGCTTTCTATCTAAGTCCTCATATAGGTGATAGGGTTGTGTAGAGAGTACCAGCACATGAGGCAGAGGATTGAAAGAAGTCTGCTAGGTTGAAATCTAAATTAAGATTATAATTTTTAGTGAGTTTTGGATTTTCACAATATGAGACATGCCATAGTGCTAATTGACCCTTTATAAAAATCATGTTTTGGTAGTGTTGCATTTGGTTTTGAAATATTCAAGTTCTAAAAAAAGACTAACAGTGGACTTTTCCATCTGCAGATTATACTGAATGGCCAGCAGAGGCAGTGTTGCAGAGGAATATTTCTCTGCTTGCTGAGACGGAAAAAAAAAGAAAGCTCATTCCTCAGCCTTCTCCATGCCTCGATCAATATATATGGTAAGTCAAAATCTCAATTAATCATTTTGCCATTAATAAAAAGTTCATAGCATCTGATAGCTCTCTGTGCCTTTTAGTGGGGTCTTCCGCATAAATATAATCTTCCAAGACGGTAGCAATATGGATGATGCAATGGCCATCATGATAGTTTATCAAAGACTTTGTCTGCCTAAGTGTCTGAGAAAATCTTCTTTAGATACTTGTGCAGGCAATATGTCCTGTGAGTTAATTACCATCCTTCAGGCTGGAATGAGCTGTCTTAGGTTAGAGCAAATGACTTACATTCAGATGGAGGGAAGCTATTTAACCTGTTTCCCTGCTCTCTGTGAGTGGGACTCTGATACTCCAGATGGACTGCTATTTAGAAACTGTGTTCTTCTAACTCTAGTCCTCTTTGAATAGGAGCCCACTACTTTCAATGGCGCACTGTACTTCCCCCTACAACTCCTACTTGCTGTGCAGTCATATTCCCAGATAATTACCTGGTGTGTAATTGGTGACGTCTGGTCCTCCAGTGTAATCGTCACCCAGGGCGATTGGTCAAGTGGTGCCATTACATCACGAAGCTACAGCAGAATGTCATCTGACATGAGGGCCAATCAGTTGCTTCTTCTAACTCTAGCCCTCTTTAAATAGGAGCCCAATACTTTCAATGGCGCACTGTACTTCCCCCTTACACCTCCTACTTGCTGTGCAGTCATATTCACAGATAGTTACCTAGTTTGTAATTGCTGATGTCTGGTCCTCCGGTGTAATCGTCACCCAGGTAGGCATGGGCGGAAAATCCGTTCCGCTCGCGGATTTTGCGGATTTTCGGGAAATCCGCAATCCGCGAGATTTGCGAATTTCCTGCAAAATCCGCAAATCCGCGAGCAGCGGATTTTGCTCGCACTGCTCGCACTGTTCGCGTGAGTTCGCGCCCCGCGAATAAGTGCGAAATTGCAGAAATATGATCTAAGCAAAACTGAAAGTAACTACTTACCAGGTTCAAAAGTTCAGGCACATCATTAGTAGCCATTTCCTGTAGTGCTTCCTGAGGGGCCCCTCCAGAGTTCAGTTGCCAGTTGAAACTATTATGTGACCCTGCTCTGAACCTCAGAATAGTTACACATATGCCACAAAGGTCATGAATTACAGCTAAGGGAGACAAGCAGGAGCCAGGCTGGAAGTTAAAATCCATTAATCAGCCCCTAATTCATTATTGTCAGTTGGGGCAGGGCAGGTGTTGTAACTAATTTTGCAACAATGAAAGCACTTAGCAAGTGCAAAAGATCACTAATCAGGGCGCACTAAGGAAGCAGGTGCCAGCTAAAAAAATATTCTGTGACACATTAATCAGCCCCAAATTAATTCAGGTCACTTGAGGCAGGGAAGGTGTGCTTTGCTTTGCCGAAAATAATGTACACTGGACAACCAGAGGGTGTGGTGATGAAACAGAGGGTGGCATGGGTGGGCCAGAGGGTGGCATGAGTAGTCAGAGAGTGGCAGTGGTGACAGAGAGTGGCAGTGATGAAGAAGAGTGTCCCAAACAGGTTGGACACGTAGAAACAACAAGTTCGCAAAACTTGCGACCCGACAGGTAAGTTCGCAAATTGCGAAATTGTAAAAACCCTCGCGAACTGGCAGAAACACGGGCGAACACAAAAAAAAAAAAAATCCGCAAATTCGCGGGAATTCGCGGATTTTGCGGATTGCGAGTTCGCAAATCCGCAAATTCGCGGATTGCCAATCCGCAAAATCCGCTCATGCCTACACCCAGGGCGATTGGTCAAGTGGTGCCATTACATCACAAAGCTACAGCAGGGTGTCATCTGACATGAGGGCCAATCAGTTGCCTAGTACGCAATAGGATACTTATATCACGGTATAGAAAATGGAGCAATGTGGACAGAATGCCCAGCTGAAGACTAAGGTGGTGAGATGAAAGGACCTAGGGCAATATTTGAGACTTATACATTTGTTTGAAGGAGTGGTTGATCTTACCATTCTGGAGTTCTCTATAGGTTAAGTGATAGGGATGCGCTAAAATGAAGATGTTAGAATCTGTCGTTTTATATTATTCCCACGAACCGTAGCATAAACCTTCCTCCCTTAACGTATCAGATCACTGAATTGCTATGGTGTACCATAACCTGAAATAATTCCTGTGAGAAGGGTACTCTATCTCTTGGCTGCCAAAGAGAGCTTTCTATCTAAGTCCTCATATAGGTGATAGGGTTGTGTAGAGAGTACCAGCAAATGAGGCAGAGGATTGAAAGAAGTCTGCTAGGTTGAAATCTAAATTAAGATTATAATTTTTAGTGAGTTTTGGATTTTCACAATATGAGACATGCCATAGTGCTAATTGACCCTTTATAAAAATCATGTTTTGGTAGTGTTGCATTTGGTTTTGAAATATTCAAGTTCTAAAAAAAGACTAACAGTGGACTTTTCCATCTGCAGATTATACTGAATGGCCAGCAGAGGCAGTGTTGCAGAGGAATATTTCTCTGCTTGCTGAGACGGAAAAAAAAAGAAAGCTCATTCCTCAGCCTTCTCCATGCCTCGATCAATATATATGGTAAGTCAAAATCTCAATTAATCATTTTGCCATTAATAAAAAGTTCATAGCATCTGATAGCTCTCTGTGCCTTTTAGTGGGGTCTTCCGCATAAATATAATCTTCCAAGACGGTAGCAATATGGATGATGCAATGGCCATCATGATAGTTTATCAAAGACTTTGTCTGCCTAAGTGTCTGAGAAAATCTTCTTTAGATACTTGTGCAGGCAATATGTCCTGTGAGTTAATTACCATCCTTCAGGCTGGAATGAGCTGTCTTAGGTTAGAGCAAATGACTTACATTCAGATGGAGGGAAGCTATTTAACCTGTTTCCCTGCTCTCTGTGAGTGGGACTCTGATACTCCAGATGGACTGCTATTTAGAAACTGTGTTCTTCTAACTCTAGTCCTCTTTGAATAGGAGCCCACTACTTTCAATGGCGCACTGTACTTCCCCCTACAACTCCTACTTGCTGTGCAGTCATATTCCCAGATAATTACCTGGTGTGTAATTGGTGACGTCTGGTCCTCCAGTGTAATCGTCACCCAGGGCGATTGGTCAAGTGGTGCCATTACATCACGAAGCTACAGCAGAATGTCATCTGACATGAGGGCCAATCAGTTGCTTCTTCTAACTCTAGCCCTCTTTAAATAGGAGCCCAATACTTTCAATGGCGCACTGTACTTCCCCCTTACACCTCCTACTTGCTGTGCAGTCATATTCACAGATAGTTACCTAGTTTGTAATTGCTGATGTCTGGTCCTCCGGTGTAATCGTCACCCAGGGCGATTGGTCAAGTGGTGCCATTACATCACAAAGCTACAGCAGGGTGTCATCTGACATGAGGGCCAATCAGTTGCCTAGTACGCAATAGGATACTTATATCACGGTATAGAAAATGGAGCAATGTGGACAGAATGCCCAGCTGAAGACTAAGGTGGTGAGATGAAAGGACCTAGGGCAATATTTGAGACTTATACATTTGTTTGAAGGAGTGGTTGATCTTACCATTCTGGAGTTCTCTATAGGTTAAGTGATAGGGATGCGCTAAAATGAAGATGTTAGAATCTGTCGTTTTATATTATTCCCACGAACCGTAGCATAAACCTTCCTCCCTTAACGTATCAGATCACTGAATTGCTATGGTGTACCATAACCTGAAATAATTCCTGTGAGAAGGGTACTCTATCTCTTGGCTGCCAAAGAGAGCTTTCTATCTAAGTCCTCATATAGGTGATAGGGTTGTGTAGAGAGTACCAGCAAATGAGGCAGAGGATTGAAAGAAGTCTGCTAGGTTGAAATCTAAATTAAGATTATAATTTTTAGTGAGTTTTGGATTTTCACAATATGAGACATGCCATAGTGCTAATTGAGTCTTTATAAAAATCATGTTTTGGTAGTGTTGCATTTGGTTTTGAAATATTCAAGTTCTAAAAAAAGACTAACAGTGGACTTTTCCATCTGCAGATTATACTGAATGGCCAGCAGAGGCAGTGTTGCAGAGGAATATTTCTCTGCTTGCTGAGACGGAAAAAAAAAGAAAGCTCATTCCTCAGCCTTCTCCATGCCTCGATCAATATATATGGTAAGTCAAAATCTCAATTAATCATTTTGCCATTAATAAAAAGTTCATAGCATCTGATAGCTCTCTGTGCCTTTTAGTGGGGTCTTCCGCATAAATATAATCTTCCAAGACGGTAGCAATATGGATGATGCAATGGCCATCATGATAGTTTATCAAAGACTTTGTCTGCCTAAGTGTCTGAGAAAATCTTCTTTAGATACTTGTGCAGGCAATATGTCCTGTGAGTTAATTACCATCCTTCAGGCTGGAATGAGCTGTCTTAGGTTAGAGCAAATGACTTACATTCAGATGGAGGGAAGCTATTTAACCTGTTTCCCTGCTCTCTGTGAGTGGGACTCTGATACTCCAGATGGACTGCTATTTAGAAACTGTGTTCTTCTAACTCTAGTCCTCTTTGAATAGGAGCCCACTACTTTCAATGGCGCACTGTACTTCCCCCTACAACTCCTACTTGCTGTGCAGTCATATTCCCAGATAATTACCTGGTGTGTAATTGGTGACGTCTGGTCCTCCAGTGTAATCGTCACCCAGGGCGATTGGTCAAGTGGTGCCATTACATCACGAAGCTACAGCAGAATGTCATCTGACATGAGGGCCAATCAGTTGCTTCTTCTAACTCTAGCCCTCTTTAAATAGGAGCCCAATACTTTCAATGGCGCACTGTACTTCCCCCTTACACCTCCTACTTGCTGTGCAGTCATATTCACAGATAGTTACCTAGTTTGTAATTGCTGATGTCTGGTCCTCCGGTGTAATCGTCACCCAGGGCGATTGGTCAAGTGGTGCCATTACATCACAAAGCTACAGCAGGGTGTCATCTGACATGAGGGCCAATCAGTTGCCTAGTACGCAATAGGATACTTATATCACGGTATAGAAAATGGAGCAATGTGGACAGAATGCCCAGCTGAAGACTAAGGTGGTGAGATGAAAGGACCTAGGGCAATATTTGAGACTTATACATTTGTTTGAAGGAGTGGTTGATCTTACCATTCTGGAGTTCTCTATAGGTTAAGTGATAGGGATGCGCTAAAATGAAGATGTTAGAATCTGTCGTTTTATATTATTCCCACGAACCGTAGCATAAACCTTCCTCCCTTAACGTATCAGATCACTGAATTGCTATGGTGTACCATAACCTGAAATAATTCCTGTGAGAAGGGTACTCTATCTCTTGGCTGCCAAAGAGAGCTTTCTATCTAAGTCCTCATATAGGTGATAGGGTTGTGTAGAGAGTACCAGCAAATGAGGCAGAGGATTGAAAGAAGTCTGCTAGGTTGAAATCTAAATTAAGATTATAATTTTTAGTGAGTTTTGGATTTTCACAATATGAGACATGCCATAGTGCTAATTGAGTCTTTATAAAAATCATGTTTTGGTAGTGTTGCATTTGGTTTTGAAATATTCAAGTTCTAAAAAAAGACTAACAGTGGACTTTTCCATCTGCAGATTATACTGAATGGCCAGCAGAGGCAGTGTTGCAGAGGAATATTTCTCTGCTTGCTGAGACGGAAAAAAAAAGAAAGCTCATTCCTCAGCCTTCTCCATGCCTCGATCAATATATATGGTAAGTCAAAATCTCAATTAATCATTTTGCCATTAATAAAAAGTTCATAGCATCTGATAGCTCTCTGTGCCTTTTAGTGGGGTCTTCCGCATAAATATAATCTTCCAAGACGGTAGCAATATGGATGATGCAATGGCCATCATGATAGTTTATCAAAGACTTTGTCTGCCTAAGTGTCTGAGAAAATCTTCTTTAGATACTTGTGCAGGCAATATGTCCTGTGAGTTAATTACCATCCTTCAGGCTGGAATGAGCTGTCTTAGGTTAGAGCAAATGACTTACATTCAGATGGAGGGAAGCTATTTAACCTGTTTCCCTGCTCTCTGTGAGTGGGACTCTGATACTCCAGATGGACTGCTATTTAGAAACTGTGTTCTTCTAACTCTAGTCCTCTTTGAATAGGAGCCCACTACTTTCAATGGCGCACTGTACTTCCCCCTACAACTCCTACTTGCTGTGCAGTCATATTCCCAGATAATTACCTGGTGTGTAATTGGTGACGTCTGGTCCTCCAGTGTAATCGTCACCCAGGGCGATTGGTCAAGTGGTGCCATTACATCACGAAGCTACAGCAGAATGTCATCTGACATGAGGGCCAATCAGTTGCTTCTTCTAACTCTAGCCCTCTTTAAATAGGAGCCCAATACTTTCAATGGCGCACTGTACTTCCCCCTTACACCTCCTACTTGCTGTGCAGTCATATTCACAGATAGTTACCTAGTTTGTAATTGCTGATGTCTGGTCCTCCGGTGTAATCGTCACCCAGGGCGATTGGTCAAGTGGTGCCATTACATCACAAAGCTACAGCAGGGTGTCATCTGACATGAGGGCCAATCAGTTGCCTAGTACGCAATAGGATACTTATATCACGGTATAGAAAATGGAGCAATGTGGACAGAATGCCCAGCTGAAGACTAAGGTGGTGAGATGAAAGGACCTAGGGCAATATTTGAGACTTATACATTTGTTTGAAGGAGTGGTTGATCTTACCATTCTGGAGTTCTCTATAGGTTAAGTGATAGGGATGCGCTAAAATGAAGATGTTAGAATCTGTCGTTTTATATTATTCCCACGAACCGTAGCATAAACCTTCCTCCCTTAACGTATCAGATCACTGAATTGCTATGGTGTACCATAACCTGAAATAATTCCTGTGAGAAGGGTACTCTATCTCTTGGCTGCCAAAGAGAGCTTTCTATCTAAGTCCTCATATAGGTGATAGGGTTGTGTAGAGAGTACCAGCAAATGAGGCAGAGGATTGAAAGAAGTCTGCTAGGTTGAAATCTAAATTAAGATTATAATTTTTAGTGAGTTTTGGATTTTCACAATATGAGACATGCCATAGTGCTAATTGACCCTTTATAAAAATCATGTTTTGGTAGTGTTGCATTTGGTTTTGAAATATTCAAGTTCTAAAAAAAGACTAACAGTGGACTTTTCCATCTGCAGATTATACTGAATGGCCAGCAGAGGCAGTGTTGCAGAGGAATATTTCTCTGCTTGCTGAGACGGAAAAAAAAAGAAAGCTCATTCCTCAGCCTTCTCCATGCCTCGATCAATATATATGGTAAGTCAAAATCTCAATTAATCATTTTGCCATTAATAAAAAGTTCATAGCATCTGATAGCTCTCTGTGCCTTTTAGTGGGGTCTTCCGCATAAATATAATCTTCCAAGACGGTAGCAATATGGATGATGCAATGGCCATCATGATAGTTTATCAAAGACTTTGTCTGCCTAAGTGTCTGAGAAAATCTTCTTTAGATACTTGTGCAGGCAATATGTCCTGTGAGTTAATTACCATCCTTCAGGCTGGAATGAGCTGTCTTAGGTTAGAGCAAATGACTTACATTCAGATGGAGGGAAGCTATTTAACCTGTTTCCCTGCTCTCTGTGAGTGGGACTCTGATACTCCAGATGGACTGCTATTTAGAAACTGTGTTCTTATAACTCTAGTCCTCTTTGAATAGGAGCCCACTACTTTCAATGGCGCACTGTACTTCCCCCTACAACTCCTACTTGCTGTGCAGTCATATTCCCAGATAATTACCTGGTGTGTAATTGGTGACGTCTGGTCCTCCAGTGTAATCGTCACCCAGGGCGATTGGTCAAGTGGTGCCATTACATCACAAAGCTACAGCAGAATGTCATCTGACATGAGGGCTAATCAGTTGCTTCTTCTAACTCTAGCCCTCTTTAAATAGGAGCCCAATACTTTCAATGGCGCACTGTACTTCCCCCTTACACCTCCTACTTGCTGTGCAGTCATATTCACAGATAGTTACCTAGTTTGTAATTGCTGATGTCTGGTCCTCCGGTGTAATCGTCACCCAGGGCGATTGGTCAAGTGGTGCCATTACATCACAAAGCTACAGCAGGGTGTCATCTGACATGAGGGCCAATCAGTTGCCTAGTACGCAATAGGATACTTATATCAAGGTATAGAAAATGGAGCAATGTGGACAGAATGCCCAGCTGAAGACTAAGGTGGTGAGATGAAAGGACCTAGGACAATATTTGAGACTTATACATTTGTTTGAAGGAGTGGTTGATCTTACCATTCTGGAGTTCTCTATAGGTTAAGTGATAGGGATGCGCTAAAATGAAGATGTTAGAATCCGTCGTTTTATATTATTCCCACGAACCGTAGCATAAACCTTCCTCCCTTAACGTATCAGATCACTGAATTGCTATGGTGTACCATAACCTGAAATAATTCCTGTGAGAAGGGTACTCTATCTCTTGGCTGCCAAAGAGAGCTTTCTATCTAAGTCCTCATATAGGTGATAGGGTTGTGTAGAGAGTACCAGCAAATGAGGCAGAGGATTGAAAGAAGTCTGCTAGGTTGAAATCTAAATTAAGATTATAATTTTTAGTGAGTTTTGGATTTTCACAATATGAGACATGCCATAGTGCTAATTGACCCTTTATAAAAATCATGTTTTGGTAGTGTTGCATTTGGTTTTGAAATATTCAAGTTCTAAAAAAAGACTAACAGTGGACTTTTCCATCTGCAGATTATACTGAATGGCCAGCAGAGGCAGTGTTGCAGAGGAATATTTCTCTGCTTGCTGAGACGGAAAAAAAAGAAAGCTCATTCCTCAGCCTTCTCCATGCCTCGATCAATATATATGGTAAGTCAAAATCTCAATTAATCATTTTGCCATTAATAAAAAGTTCATAGCATCTGATAGCTCTCAGTGCCTTTTAGTGGGGTCTTCCGCATAAATATAATCTTCTAAGACGGTAGCAATATGGATGACGCAATGGCCATCATGATAGTTTATCAAAGACTTTGTCTGCCTAAGTGTCTGAGAAAATCTTCTTTAGATACTTGTGCAGGCAATATGTCCTGTGAGTTAATTACCATCCTTCAGGCTGGAATGAGCTGTCTTAGGTTAGAGCAAATGACTTACATTCAGATGGAGGGAAGCTATTTAACCTGTTTCCCTGCTCTCTGTGAGTGGGACTCTGATACTCCAGATGGACTGCTATTTAGAAACTGTGTTCTTCTAACTCTAGTCCTCTTTGAATAGGAGCCCACTACTTTCAATGGCGCACTGTACTTCCCCCTACAACTCCTACTTGCTGTGCAGTCATATTCCCAGATAATTACCTGGTGTGTAATTGGTGACGTCTGGTCCTCCAGTGTAATCGTCACCCAGGGCGATTGGTCAAGTGGTGCCATTACATCACAAAGCTACAGCAGAATGTCATCTGACATGAGGGCCAATCAGTTGCTTCTTCTAACTCTAGCCCTCTTTAAATAGGAGCCCAATACTTTCAATGGCGCACTGTACTTCCCCCTTACACCTCCTACTTGCTGTGCAGTCATATTCACAGATAGTTACCTAGTTTGTAATTGCTGATGTCTGGTCCTCCGGTGTAATCGTCACCCAGGGCGATTGGTCAAGTGGTGCCATTACATCACAAAGCTACAGCAGGGTGTCATCTGACATGAGGGCCAATCAGTTGCCTAGTACGCAATAGGATACTTATATCACGGTATAGAAAATGGAGCAATGTGGACAGAATGCCCAGCTGAAGACTAAGGTGGTGAGATGAAAGGACCTAGGGCAATATTTGAGACTTATACATTTGTTTGAAGGAGTGGTTGATCTTACCATTCTGGAGTTCTCTATAGGTTAAGTGATAGGGATGCGCTAAAATGAAGATGTTAGAATCTGTTGTTTTTATTATTCCCACGAACCGTAGCATAAACCTTCCTCCCTTAACGTATCAGATCACTGAATTGCTATGGTGTACCATAACCTGAAATAATTCCTGTGAGAAGGGTACTCTATCTCTTGGCTGCCAAAGAGAGCTTTCTATCTAAGTCCTCATATAGGTGATAGGGTTGTGTAGAGAGTACCAGCAAATGAGGCAGAGGATTGAAAGAAGTCTGCTAGGTTGAAATCTAAATTAAGATTATAATTTTTAGTGAGTTTTGGATTTTCACAATATGAGACATGCCATAGTGCTAATTGACCCTTTATAAAAATCATGTTTTGGTAGTGTTGCATTTGGTTTTGAAATATTCAAGTTCTAAAAAAAGACTAACAGTGGACTTTTCCATCTGCAGATTATACTGAATGGCCAGCAGAGGCAGTGTTGCAGAGGAATATTTCTCTGCTTGCTGAGACGGAAAAAAAAAGAAAGCTCATTCCTCAGCCTTCTCCATGCCTCGATCAATATATATGGTAAGTCAAAATCTCAATTAATCATTTTGCCATTAATAAAAAGTTCATAGCATCTGATAGCTCTCTGTGCCTTTTAGTGGGGTCTTCCGCATAAATATAATCTTCCAAGACGGTAGCAATATGGATGATGCAATGGCCATCATGATAGTTTATCAAAGACTTTGTCTGCCTAAGTGTCTGAGAAAATCTTCTTTAGATACTTGTGCAGGCAATATGTCCTGTGAGTTAATTACCATCCTTCAGGCTGGAATGAGCTGTCTTAGGTTAGAGCAAATGACTTACATTCAGATGGAGGGAAGCTATTTAACCTGTTTCCCTGCTCTCTGTGAGTGGGACTCTGATACTCCAGATGGACTGCTATTTAGAAACTGTGTTCTTCTAACTCTAGTCCTCTTTGAATAGGAGCCCACTACTTTCAATGGCGCACTGTACTTCCCCCTACAACTCCTACTTGCTGTGCAGTCATATTCCCAGATAATTACCTGGTGTGTAATTGGTGACGTCTGGTCCTCCAGTGTAATCGTCACCCAGGGCGATTGGTCAAGTGGTGCCATTACATCACAAAGCTACAGCAGAATGTCATCTGACATGAGGGCTAATCAGTTGCTTCTTCTAACTCTAGCCCTCTTTAAATAGGAGCCCAATACTTTCAATGGCGCACTGTACTTCCCCCTTACACCTCCTACTTGCTGTGCAGTCATATTCACAGATAGTTACCTAGTTTGTAATTGCTGATGTCTGGTCCTCCGGTGTAATCGTCACCCAGGGCGATTGGTCAAGTGGTGCCATTACATCACAAAGCTACAGCAGGGTGTCATCTGACATGAGGGCCAATCAGTTGCCTAGTACGCAATAGGATACTTATATCAAGGTATAGAAAATGGAGCAATGTGGACAGAATGCCCAGCTGAAGACTAAGGTGGTGAGATGAAAGGACCTAGGGCAATATTTGAGACTTATACATTTGTTTGAAGGAGTGGTTGATCTTACCATTCTGGAGTTCTCTATAGGTTAAGTGATAGGGATGCGCTAAAATGAAGATGTTAGAATCTGTCGTTTTATATTATTCCCACGAACCGTAGCATAAACCTTCCTCCCTTAACGTATCAGATCACTGAATTGCTATGGTGTACCATAACCTGAAATAATTCCTGTGAGAAGGGTACTCTATCTCTTGGCTGCCAAAGAGAGCTTTCTATCTAAGTCCTCATATAGGTGATAGGGTTGTGTAGAGAGTACCAGCACATGAGGCAGAGGATTGAAAGAAGTCTGCTAGGTTGAAATCTAAATTAAGATTATAATTTTTAGTGAGTTTTGGATTTTCACAATATGAGACATGCCATAGTGCTAATTGACCCTTTATAAAAATCATGTTTTGGTAGTGTTGCATTTGGTTTTGAAATATTCAAGTTCTAAAAAAAGACTAACAGTGGACTTTTCCATCTGCAGATTATACTGAATGGCCAGCAGAGGCAGTGTTGCAGAGGAATATTTCTCTGCTTGCTGAGACGGAAAAAAAAAGAAAGCTCATTCCTCAGCCTTCTCCATGCCTCGATCAATATATATGGTAAGTCAAAATCTCAATTAATCATTTTGCCATTAATAAAAAGTTCATAGCATCTGATAGCTCTCTGTGCCTTTTAGTGGGGTCTTCCGCATAAATATAATCTTCCAAGACGGTAGCAATATGGATGATGCAATGGCCATCATGATAGTTTATCAAAGACTTTGTCTGCCTAAGTGTCTGAGAAAATCTTCTTTAGATACTTGTGCAGGCAATATGTCCTGTGAGTTAATTACCATCCTTCAGGCTGGAATGAGCTGTCTTAGGTTAGAGCAAATGACTTACATTCAGATGGAGGGAAGCTATTTAACCTGTTTCCCTGCTCTCTGTGAGTGGGACTCTGATACTCCAGATGGACTGCTATTTAGAAACTGTGTTCTTCTAACTCTAGTCCTCTTTGAATAGGAGCCCACTACTTTCAATGGCGCACTGTACTTCCCCCTACAACTCCTACTTGCTGTGCAGTCATATTCCCAGATAATTACCTGGTGTGTAATTGGTGACGTCTGGTCCTCCAGTGTAATCGTCACCCAGGGCGATTGGTCAAGTGGTGCCATTACATCACGAAGCTACAGCAGAATGTCATCTGACATGAGGGCCAATCAGTTGCTTCTTCTAACTCTAGCCCTCTTTAAATAGGAGCCCAATACTTTCAATGGCGCACTGTACTTCCCCCTTACACCTCCTACTTGCTGTGCAGTCATATTCACAGATAGTTACCTAGTTTGTAATTGCTGATGTCTGGTCCTCCGGTGTAATCGTCACCCAGGGCGATTGGTCAAGTGGTGCCATTACATCACAAAGCTACAGCAGGGTGTCATCTGACATGAGGGCCAATCAGTTGCCTAGTACGCAATAGGATACTTATATCACGGTATAGAAAATGGAGCAATGTGGACAGAATGCCCAGCTGAAGACTAAGGTGGTGAGATGAAAGGACCTAGGGCAATATTTGAGACTTATACATTTGTTTGAAGGAGTGGTTGATCTTACCATTCTGGAGTTCTCTATAGGTTAAGTGATAGGGATGCGCTAAAATGAAGATGTTAGAATCTGTCGTTTTATATTATTCCCACGAACCGTAGCATAAACCTTCCTCCCTTAACGTATCAGATCACTGAATTGCTATGGTGTACCATAACCTGAAATAATTCCTGTGAGAAGGGTACTCTATCTCTTGGCTGCCAAAGAGAGCTTTCTATCTAAGTCCTCATATAGGTGATAGGGTTGTGTAGAGAGTACCAGCAAATGAGGCAGAGGATTGAAAGAAGTCTGCTAGGTTGAAATCTAAATTAAGATTATAATTTTTAGTGAGTTTTGGATTTTCACAATATGAGACATGCCATAGTGCTAATTGAGTCTTTATAAAAATCATGTTTTGGTAGTGTTGCATTTGGTTTTGAAATATTCAAGTTCTAAAAAAAGACTAACAGTGGACTTTTCCATCTGCAGATTATACTGAATGGCCAGCAGAGGCAGTGTTGCAGAGGAATATTTCTCTGCTTGCTGAGACGGAAAAAAAAAGAAAGCTCATTCCTCAGCCTTCTCCATGCCTCGATCAATATATATGGTAAGTCAAAATCTCAATTAATCATTTTGCCATTAATAAAAAGTTCATAGCATCTGATAGCTCTCTGTGCCTTTTAGTGGGGTCTTCCGCATAAATATAATCTTCCAAGACGGTAGCAATATGGATGATGCAATGGCCATCATGATAGTTTATCAAAGACTTTGTCTGCCTAAGTGTCTGAGAAAATCTTCTTTAGATACTTGTGCAGGCAATATGTCCTGTGAGTTAATTACCATCCTTCAGGCTGGAATGAGCTGTCTTAGGTTAGAGCAAATGACTTACATTCAGATGGAGGGAAGCTATTTAACCTGTTTCCCTGCTCTCTGTGAGTGGGACTCTGATACTCCAGATGGACTGCTATTTAGAAACTGTGTTCTTCTAACTCTAGTCCTCTTTGAATAGGAGCCCACTACTTTCAATGGCGCACTGTACTTCCCCCTACAACTCCTACTTGCTGTGCAGTCATATTCCCAGATAATTACCTGGTGTGTAATTGGTGACGTCTGGTCCTCCAGTGTAATCGTCACCCAGGGCGATTGGTCAAGTGGTGCCATTACATCACAAAGCTACAGCAGAATGTCATCTGACATGAGGGCTAATCAGTTGCTTCTTCTAACTCTAGCCCTCTTTAAATAGGAGCCCAATACTTTCAATGGCGCACTGTACTTCCCCCTTACACCTCCTACTTGCTGTGCAGTCATATTCACAGATAGTTACCTAGTTTGTAATTGCTGATGTCTGGTCCTCCGGTGTAATCGTCACCCAGGGCGATTGGTCAAGTGGTGCCATTACATCACAAAGCTACAGCAGGGTGTCATCTGACATGAGGGCCAATCAGTTGCCTAGTACGCAATAGGATACTTATATCAAGGTATAGAAAATGGAGCAATGTGGACAGAATGCCCAGCTGAAGACTAAGGTGGTGAGATGAAAGGACCTAGGGCAATATTTGAGACTTATACATTTGTTTGAAGGAGTGGTTGATCTTACCATTCTGGAGTTCTCTATAGGTTAAGTGATAGGGATGCGCTAAAATGAAGATGTTAGAATCTGTCGTTTTATATTATTCCCACGAACCGTAGCATAAACCTTCCTCCCTTAACGTATCAGATCACTGAATTGCTATGGTGTACCATAACCTGAAATAATTCCTGTGAGAAGGGTACTCTATCTCTTGGCTGCCAAAGAGAGCTTTCTATCTAAGTCCTCATATAGGTGATAGGGTTGTGTAGAGAGTACCAGCACATGAGGCAGAGGATTGAAAGAAGTCTGCTAGGTTGAAATCTAAATTAAGATTATAATTTTTAGTGAGTTTTGGATTTTCACAATATGAGACATGCCATAGTGCTAATTGACCCTTTATAAAAATCATGTTTTGGTAGTGTTGCATTTGGTTTTGAAATATTCAAGTTCTAAAAAAAGACTAACAGTGGACTTTTCCATCTGCAGATTATACTGAATGGCCAGCAGAGGCAGTGTTGCAGAGGAATATTTCTCTGCTTGCTGAGACGGAAAAAAAAAGAAAGCTCATTCCTCAGCCTTCTCCATGCCTCGATCAATATATATGGTAAGTCAAAATCTCAATTAATCATTTTGCCATTAATAAAAAGTTCATAGCATCTGATAGCTCTCTGTGCCTTTTAGTGGGGTCTTCCGCATAAATATAATCTTCCAAGACGGTAGCAATATGGATGATGCAATGGCCATCATGATAGTTTATCAAAGACTTTGTCTGCCTAAGTGTCTGAGAAAATCTTCTTTAGATACTTGTGCAGGCAATATGTCCTGTGAGTTAATTACCATCCTTCAGGCTGGAATGAGCTGTCTTAGGTTAGAGCAAATGACTTACATTCAGATGGAGGGAAGCTATTTAACCTGTTTCCCTGCTCTCTGTGAGTGGGACTCTGATACTCCAGATGGACTGCTATTTAGAAACTGTGTTCTTCTAACTCTAGTCCTCTTTGAATAGGAGCCCACTACTTTCAATGGCGCACTGTACTTCCCCCTACAACTCCTACTTGCTGTGCAGTCATATTCCCAGATAATTACCTGGTGTGTAATTGGTGACGTCTGGTCCTCCAGTGTAATCGTCACCCAGGGCGATTGGTCAAGTGGTGCCATTACATCACGAAGCTACAGCAGAATGTCATCTGACATGAGGGCCAATCAGTTGCTTCTTCTAACTCTAGCCCTCTTTAAATAGGAGCCCAATACTTTCAATGGCGCACTGTACTTCCCCCTTACACCTCCTACTTGCTGTGCAGTCATATTCACAGATAGTTACCTAGTTTGTAATTGCTGATGTCTGGTCCTCCGGTGTAATCGTCACCCAGGTAGGCATGGGCGGAAAATCCGTTCCGCTCGCGGATTTTGCGGATTTTCGGGAAATCCGCAATCCGCGAGATTTGCGAATTTCCTGCAAAATCCGCAAATCCGCGAGCAGCGGATTTTGCTCGCACTGCTCGCACTGTTCGCGTGAGTTCGCGCCCCGCGAATAAGTGCGAAATTGCAGAAATATGATCTAAGCAAAACTGAAAGTAACTACTTACCAGGTTCAAAAGTTCAGGCACATCATTAGTAGCCATTTCCTGTAGTGCTTCCTGAGGGGCCCCTCCAGAGTTCAGTTGCCAGTTGAAACTATTATGTGACCCTGCTCTGAACCTCAGAATAGTTACACATATGCCACAAAGGTCATGAATTACAGCTAAGGGAGACAAGCAGGAGCCAGGCTGGAAGTTAAAATCCATTAATCAGCCCCTAATTCATTATTGTCAGTTGGGGCAGGGCAGGTGTTGTAACTAATTTTGCAACAATGAAAGCACTTAGCAAGTGCAAAAGATCACTAATCAGGGCGCACTAAGGAAGCAGGTGCCAGCTAAAAAAATATTCTGTGACACATTAATCAGCCCCAAATTAATTCAGGTCACTTGAGGCAGGGAAGGTGTGCTTTGCTTTGCCGAAAATAATGTACACTGGACAACCAGAGGGTGTGGTGATGAAACAGAGGGTGGCATGGGTGGGCCAGAGGGTGGCATGAGTAGTCAGAGAGTGGCAGTGGTGACAGAGAGTGGCAGTGATGAAGAAGAGTGTCCCAAACAGGTTGGACACGTAGAAACAACAAGTTCGCAAAACTTGCGACCCGACAGGTAAGTTCGCAAATTGCGAAATTGTAAAAACCCTCGCGAACTGGCAGAAACACGGGCGAACACAAAAAAAAAAAAAATCCGCAAATTCGCGGGAATTCGCGGATTTTGCGGATTGCGAGTTCGCAAATCCGCAAATTCGCGGATTGCCAATCCGCAAAATCCGCTCATGCCTACACCCAGGGCGATTGGTCAAGTGGTGCCATTACATCACAAAGCTACAGCAGGGTGTCATCTGACATGAGGGCCAATCAGTTGCCTAGTACGCAATAGGATACTTATATCACGGTATAGAAAATGGAGCAATGTGGACAGAATGCCCAGCTGAAGACTAAGGTGGTGAGATGAAAGGACCTAGGGCAATATTTGAGACTTATACATTTGTTTGAAGGAGTGGTTGATCTTACCATTCTGGAGTTCTCTATAGGTTAAGTGATAGGGATGCGCTAAAATGAAGATGTTAGAATCTGTCGTTTTATATTATTCCCACGAACCGTAGCATAAACCTTCCTCCCTTAACGTATCAGATCACTGAATTGCTATGGTGTACCATAACCTGAAATAATTCCTGTGAGAAGGGTACTCTATCTCTTGGCTGCCAAAGAGAGCTTTCTATCTAAGTCCTCATATAGGTGATAGGGTTGTGTAGAGAGTACCAGCAAATGAGGCAGAGGATTGAAAGAAGTCTGCTAGGTTGAAATCTAAATTAAGATTATAATTTTTAGTGAGTTTTGGATTTTCACAATATGAGACATGCCATAGTGCTAATTGACCCTTTATAAAAATCATGTTTTGGTAGTGTTGCATTTGGTTTTGAAATATTCAAGTTCTAAAAAAAGACTAACAGTGGACTTTTCCATCTGCAGATTATACTGAATGGCCAGCAGAGGCAGTGTTGCAGAGGAATATTTCTCTGCTTGCTGAGACGGAAAAAAAAAGAAAGCTCATTCCTCAGCCTTCTCCATGCCTCGATCAATATATATGGTAAGTCAAAATCTCAATTAATCATTTTGCCATTAATAAAAAGTTCATAGCATCTGATAGCTCTCTGTGCCTTTTAGTGGGGTCTTCCGCATAAATATAATCTTCCAAGACGGTAGCAATATGGATGATGCAATGGCCATCATGATAGTTTATCAAAGACTTTGTCTGCCTAAGTGTCTGAGAAAATCTTCTTTAGATACTTGTGCAGGCAATATGTCCTGTGAGTTAATTACCATCCTTCAGGCTGGAATGAGCTGTCTTAGGTTAGAGCAAATGACTTACATTCAGATGGAGGGAAGCTATTTAACCTGTTTCCCTGCTCTCTGTGAGTGGGACTCTGATACTCCAGATGGACTGCTATTTAGAAACTGTGTTCTTCTAACTCTAGTCCTCTTTGAATAGGAGCCCACTACTTTCAATGGCGCACTGTACTTCCCCCTACAACTCCTACTTGCTGTGCAGTCATATTCCCAGATAATTACCTGGTGTGTAATTGGTGACGTCTGGTCCTCCAGTGTAATCGTCACCCAGGGCGATTGGTCAAGTGGTGCCATTACATCACGAAGCTACAGCAGAATGTCATCTGACATGAGGGCCAATCAGTTGCTTCTTCTAACTCTAGCCCTCTTTAAATAGGAGCCCAATACTTTCAATGGCGCACTGTACTTCCCCCTTACACCTCCTACTTGCTGTGCAGTCATATTCACAGATAGTTACCTAGTTTGTAATTGCTGATGTCTGGTCCTCCGGTGTAATCGTCACCCAGGGCGATTGGTCAAGTGGTGCCATTACATCACAAAGCTACAGCAGGGTGTCATCTGACATGAGGGCCAATCAGTTGCCTAGTA
Source organism: Lissotriton vulgaris (assembly GCF_964263255.1). Classification (NCBI taxonomy): domain Eukaryota; kingdom Metazoa; phylum Chordata; class Amphibia; order Caudata; family Salamandridae; genus Lissotriton; species Lissotriton vulgaris. The sequence continues at coordinate 1,208,471,592 of NC_141695.1, forward strand.
CGCAATAGGATACTTATATCACGGTATAGAAAATGGAGCAATGTGGACAGAATGCCCAGCTGAAGACTAAGGTGGTGAGATGAAAGGACCTAGGGCAATATTTGAGACTTATACATTTGTTTGAAGGAGTGGTTGATCTTACCATTCTGGAGTTCTCTATAGGTTAAGTGATAGGGATGCGCTAAAATGAAGATGTTAGAATCTGTCGTTTTATATTATTCCCACGAACCGTAGCATAAACCTTCCTCCCTTAACGTATCAGATCACTGAATTGCTATGGTGTACCATAACCTGAAATAATTCCTGTGAGAAGGGTACTCTATCTCTTGGCTGCCAAAGAGAGCTTTCTATCTAAGTCCTCATATAGGTGATAGGGTTGTGTAGAGAGTACCAGCAAATGAGGCAGAGGATTGAAAGAAGTCTGCTAGGTTGAAATCTAAATTAAGATTATAATTTTTAGTGAGTTTTGGATTTTCACAATATGAGACATGCCATAGTGCTAATTGAGTCTTTATAAAAATCATGTTTTGGTAGTGTTGCATTTGGTTTTGAAATATTCAAGTTCTAAAAAAAGACTAACAGTGGACTTTTCCATCTGCAGATTATACTGAATGGCCAGCAGAGGCAGTGTTGCAGAGGAATATTTCTCTGCTTGCTGAGACGGAAAAAAAAAGAAAGCTCATTCCTCAGCCTTCTCCATGCCTCGATCAATATATATGGTAAGTCAAAATCTCAATTAATCATTTTGCCATTAATAAAAAGTTCATAGCATCTGATAGCTCTCTGTGCCTTTTAGTGGGGTCTTCCGCATAAATATAATCTTCCAAGACGGTAGCAATATGGATGATGCAATGGCCATCATGATAGTTTATCAAAGACTTTGTCTGCCTAAGTGTCTGAGAAAATCTTCTTTAGATACTTGTGCAGGCAATATGTCCTGTGAGTTAATTACCATCCTTCAGGCTGGAATGAGCTGTCTTAGGTTAGAGCAAATGACTTACATTCAGATGGAGGGAAGCTATTTAACCTGTTTCCCTGCTCTCTGTGAGTGGGACTCTGATACTCCAGATGGACTGCTATTTAGAAACTGTGTTCTTCTAACTCTAGTCCTCTTTGAATAGGAGCCCACTACTTTCAATGGCGCACTGTACTTCCCCCTACAACTCCTACTTGCTGTGCAGTCATATTCCCAGATAATTACCTGGTGTGTAATTGGTGACGTCTGGTCCTCCAGTGTAATCGTCACCCAGGGCGATTGGTCAAGTGGTGCCATTACATCACGAAGCTACAGCAGAATGTCATCTGACATGAGGGCCAATCAGTTGCTTCTTCTAACTCTAGCCCTCTTTAAATAGGAGCCCAATACTTTCAATGGCGCACTGTACTTCCCCCTTACACCTCCTACTTGCTGTGCAGTCATATTCACAGATAGTTACCTAGTTTGTAATTGCTGATGTCTGGTCCTCCGGTGTAATCGTCACCCAGGGCGATTGGTCAAGTGGTGCCATTACATCACAAAGCTACAGCAGGGTGTCATCTGACATGAGGGCCAATCAGTTGCCTAGTACGCAATAGGATACTTATATCACGGTATAGAAAATGGAGCAATGTGGACAGAATGCCCAGCTGAAGACTAAGGTGGTGAGATGAAAGGACCTAGGGCAATATTTGAGACTTATACATTTGTTTGAAGGAGTGGTTGATCTTACCATTCTGGAGTTCTCTATAGGTTAAGTGATAGGGATGCGCTAAAATGAAGATGTTAGAATCTGTCGTTTTATATTATTCCCACGAACCGTAGCATAAACCTTCCTCCCTTAACGTATCAGATCACTGAATTGCTATGGTGTACCATAACCTGAAATAATTCCTGTGAGAAGGGTACTCTATCTCTTGGCTGCCAAAGAGAGCTTTCTATCTAAGTCCTCATATAGGTGATAGGGTTGTGTAGAGAGTACCAGCAAATGAGGCAGAGGATTGAAAGAAGTCTGCTAGGTTGAAATCTAAATTAAGATTATAATTTTTAGTGAGTTTTGGATTTTCACAATATGAGACATGCCATAGTGCTAATTGAGTCTTTATAAAAATCATGTTTTGGTAGTGTTGCATTTGGTTTTGAAATATTCAAGTTCTAAAAAAAGACTAACAGTGGACTTTTCCATCTGCAGATTATACTGAATGGCCAGCAGAGGCAGTGTTGCAGAGGAATATTTCTCTGCTTGCTGAGACGGAAAAAAAAAGAAAGCTCATTCCTCAGCCTTCTCCATGCCTCGATCAATATATATGGTAAGTCAAAATCTCAATTAATCATTTTGCCATTAATAAAAAGTTCATAGCATCTGATAGCTCTCTGTGCCTTTTAGTGGGGTCTTCCGCATAAATATAATCTTCCAAGACGGTAGCAATATGGATGATGCAATGGCCATCATGATAGTTTATCAAAGACTTTGTCTGCCTAAGTGTCTGAGAAAATCTTCTTTAGATACTTGTGCAGGCAATATGTCCTGTGAGTTAATTACCATCCTTCAGGCTGGAATGAGCTGTCTTAGGTTAGAGCAAATGACTTACATTCAGATGGAGGGAAGCTATTTAACCTGTTTCCCTGCTCTCTGTGAGTGGGACTCTGATACTCCAGATGGACTGCTATTTAGAAACTGTGTTCTTCTAACTCTAGTCCTCTTTGAATAGGAGCCCACTACTTTCAATGGCGCACTGTACTTCCCCCTACAACTCCTACTTGCTGTGCAGTCATATTCCCAGATAATTACCTGGTGTGTAATTGGTGACGTCTGGTCCTCCAGTGTAATCGTCACCCAGGGCGATTGGTCAAGTGGTGCCATTACATCACGAAGCTACAGCAGAATGTCATCTGACATGAGGGCCAATCAGTTGCTTCTTCTAACTCTAGCCCTCTTTAAATAGGAGCCCAATACTTTCAATGGCGCACTGTACTTCCCCCTTACACCTCCTACTTGCTGTGCAGTCATATTCACAGATAGTTACCTAGTTTGTAATTGCTGATGTCTGGTCCTCCGGTGTAATCGTCACCCAGGGCGATTGGTCAAGTGGTGCCATTACATCACAAAGCTACAGCAGGGTGTCATCTGACATGAGGGCCAATCAGTTGCCTAGTACGCAATAGGATACTTATATCACGGTATAGAAAATGGAGCAATGTGGACAGAATGCCCAGCTGAAGACTAAGGTGGTGAGATGAAAGGACCTAGGGCAATATTTGAGACTTATACATTTGTTTGAAGGAGTGGTTGATCTTACCATTCTGGAGTTCTCTATAGGTTAAGTGATAGGGATGCGCTAAAATGAAGATGTTAGAATCTGTCGTTTTATATTATTCCCACGAACCGTAGCATAAACCTTCCTCCCTTAACGTATCAGATCACTGAATTGCTATGGTGTACCATAACCTGAAATAATTCCTGTGAGAAGGGTACTCTATCTCTTGGCTGCCAAAGAGAGCTTTCTATCTAAGTCCTCATATAGGTGATAGGGTTGTGTAGAGAGTACCAGCAAATGAGGCAGAGGATTGAAAGAAGTCTGCTAGGTTGAAATCTAAATTAAGATTATAATTTTTAGTGAGTTTTGGATTTTCACAATATGAGACATGCCATAGTGCTAATTGACCCTTTATAAAAATCATGTTTTGGTAGTGTTGCATTTGGTTTTGAAATATTCAAGTTCTAAAAAAAGACTAACAGTGGACTTTTCCATCTGCAGATTATACTGAATGGCCAGCAGAGGCAGTGTTGCAGAGGAATATTTCTCTGCTTGCTGAGACGGAAAAAAAAAGAAAGCTCATTCCTCAGCCTTCTCCATGCCTCGATCAATATATATGGTAAGTCAAAATCTCAATTAATCATTTTGCCATTAATAAAAAGTTCATAGCATCTGATAGCTCTCTGTGCCTTTTAGTGGGGTCTTCCGCATAAATATAATCTTCCAAGACGGTAGCAATATGGATGATGCAATGGCCATCATGATAGTTTATCAAAGACTTTGTCTGCCTAAGTGTCTGAGAAAATCTTCTTTAGATACTTGTGCAGGCAATATGTCCTGTGAGTTAATTACCATCCTTCAGGCTGGAATGAGCTGTCTTAGGTTAGAGCAAATGACTTACATTCAGATGGAGGGAAGCTATTTAACCTGTTTCCCTGCTCTCTGTGAGTGGGACTCTGATACTCCAGATGGACTGCTATTTAGAAACTGTGTTCTTATAACTCTAGTCCTCTTTGAATAGGAGCCCACTACTTTCAATGGCGCACTGTACTTCCCCCTACAACTCCTACTTGCTGTGCAGTCATATTCCCAGATAATTACCTGGTGTGTAATTGGTGACGTCTGGTCCTCCAGTGTAATCGTCACCCAGGGCGATTGGTCAAGTGGTGCCATTACATCACAAAGCTACAGCAGAATGTCATCTGACATGAGGGCTAATCAGTTGCTTCTTCTAACTCTAGCCCTCTTTAAATAGGAGCCCAATACTTTCAATGGCGCACTGTACTTCCCCCTTACACCTCCTACTTGCTGTGCAGTCATATTCACAGATAGTTACCTAGTTTGTAATTGCTGATGTCTGGTCCTCCGGTGTAATCGTCACCCAGGGCGATTGGTCAAGTGGTGCCATTACATCACAAAGCTACAGCAGGGTGTCATCTGACATGAGGGCCAATCAGTTGCCTAGTACGCAATAGGATACTTATATCAAGGTATAGAAAATGGAGCAATGTGGACAGAATGCCCAGCTGAAGACTAAGGTGGTGAGATGAAAGGACCTAGGACAATATTTGAGACTTATACATTTGTTTGAAGGAGTGGTTGATCTTACCATTCTGGAGTTCTCTATAGGTTAAGTGATAGGGATGCGCTAAAATGAAGATGTTAGAATCCGTCGTTTTATATTATTCCCACGAACCGTAGCATAAACCTTCCTCCCTTAACGTATCAGATCACTGAATTGCTATGGTGTACCATAACCTGAAATAATTCCTGTGAGAAGGGTACTCTATCTCTTGGCTGCCAAAGAGAGCTTTCTATCTAAGTCCTCATATAGGTGATAGGGTTGTGTAGAGAGTACCAGCAAATGAGGCAGAGGATTGAAAGAAGTCTGCTAGGTTGAAATCTAAATTAAGATTATAATTTTTAGTGAGTTTTGGATTTTCACAATATGAGACATGCCATAGTGCTAATTGACCCTTTATAAAAATCATGTTTTGGTAGTGTTGCATTTGGTTTTGAAATATTCAAGTTCTAAAAAAAGACTAACAGTGGACTTTTCCATCTGCAGATTATACTGAATGGCCAGCAGAGGCAGTGTTGCAGAGGAATATTTCTCTGCTTGCTGAGACGGAAAAAAAAGAAAGCTCATTCCTCAGCCTTCTCCATGCCTCGATCAATATATATGGTAAGTCAAAATCTCAATTAATCATTTTGCCATTAATAAAAAGTTCATAGCATCTGATAGCTCTCAGTGCCTTTTAGTGGGGTCTTCCGCATAAATATAATCTTCTAAGACGGTAGCAATATGGATGACGCAATGGCCATCATGATAGTTTATCAAAGACTTTGTCTGCCTAAGTGTCTGAGAAAATCTTCTTTAGATACTTGTGCAGGCAATATGTCCTGTGAGTTAATTACCATCCTTCAGGCTGGAATGAGCTGTCTTAGGTTAGAGCAAATGACTTACATTCAGATGGAGGGAAGCTATTTAACCTGTTTCCCTGCTCTCTGTGAGTGGGACTCTGATACTCCAGATGGACTGCTATTTAGAAACTGTGTTCTTCTAACTCTAGTCCTCTTTGAATAGGAGCCCACTACTTTCAATGGCGCACTGTACTTCCCCCTACAACTCCTACTTGCTGTGCAGTCATATTCCCAGATAATTACCTGGTGTGTAATTGGTGACGTCTGGTCCTCCAGTGTAATCGTCACCCAGGGCGATTGGTCAAGTGGTGCCATTACATCACAAAGCTACAGCAGAATGTCATCTGACATGAGGGCCAATCAGTTGCTTCTTCTAACTCTAGCCCTCTTTAAATAGGAGCCCAATACTTTCAATGGCGCACTGTACTTCCCCCTTACACCTCCTACTTGCTGTGCAGTCATATTCACAGATAGTTACCTAGTTTGTAATTGCTGATGTCTGGTCCTCCGGTGTAATCGTCACCCAGGGCGATTGGTCAAGTGGTGCCATTACATCACAAAGCTACAGCAGGGTGTCATCTGACATGAGGGCCAATCAGTTGCCTAGTACGCAATAGGATACTTATATCACGGTATAGAAAATGGAGCAATGTGGACAGAATGCCCAGCTGAAGACTAAGGTGGTGAGATGAAAGGACCTAGGGCAATATTTGAGACTTATACATTTGTTTGAAGGAGTGGTTGATCTTACCATTCTGGAGTTCTCTATAGGTTAAGTGATAGGGATGCGCTAAAATGAAGATGTTAGAATCTGTTGTTTTTATTATTCCCACGAACCGTAGCATAAACCTTCCTCCCTTAACGTATCAGATCACTGAATTGCTATGGTGTACCATAACCTGAAATAATTCCTGTGAGAAGGGTACTCTATCTCTTGGCTGCCAAAGAGAGCTTTCTATCTAAGTCCTCATATAGGTGATAGGGTTGTGTAGAGAGTACCAGCAAATGAGGCAGAGGATTGAAAGAAGTCTGCTAGGTTGAAATCTAAATTAAGATTATAATTTTTAGTGAGTTTTGGATTTTCACAATATGAGACATGCCATAGTGCTAATTGACCCTTTATAAAAATCATGTTTTGGTAGTGTTGCATTTGGTTTTGAAATATTCAAGTTCTAAAAAAAGACTAACAGTGGACTTTTCCATCTGCAGATTATACTGAATGGCCAGCAGAGGCAGTGTTGCAGAGGAATATTTCTCTGCTTGCTGAGACGGAAAAAAAAAGAAAGCTCATTCCTCAGCCTTCTCCATGCCTCGATCAATATATATGGTAAGTCAAAATCTCAATTAATCATTTTGCCATTAATAAAAAGTTCATAGCATCTGATAGCTCTCTGTGCCTTTCAGTGGGGTCTTCCGCATAAATATAATCTTCCAAGACGGTAGCAATATGGATGATGCAATGGCCATCATGATAGTTTATCAAAGACTTTGTCTGCCTAAGTGTCTGAGAAAATCTTCTTTAGATACTTGTGCAGGCAATATGTCCTGTGAGTTAATTACCATCCTTCAGGCTGGAATGAGCTGTCTTAGGTTAGAGCAAATGACTTACATTCAGATGGAGGGAAGCTATTTAACCTGTTTCCCTGCTCTCTGTGAGTGGGACTCTGATACTCCAGATGGACTGCTATTTAGAAACTGTGTTCTTCTAACTCTAGTCCTCTTTGAATAGGAGCCCACTACTTTCAATGGCGCACTGTACTTCCCCCTACAACTCCTACTTGCTGTGCAGTCATATTCCCAGATAATTACCTGGTGTGTAATTGGTGACGTCTGGTCCTCCAGTGTAATCGTCACCCAGGGCGATTGGTCAAGTGGTGCCATTACATCACGAAGCTACAGCAGAATGTCATCTGACATGAGGGCTAATCAGTTGCTTCTTCTAACTCTAGCCCTCTTTAAATAGGAGCCCAATACTTTCAATGGCGCACTGTACTTCCCCCTTACACCTCCTACTTGCTGTGCAGTCATATTCACAGATAGTTACCTAGTTTGTAATTGCTGATGTCTGGTCCTCCGGTGTAATCGTCACCCAGGGCGATTGGTCAAGTGGTGCCATTACATCACAAAGCTACAGCAGGGTGTCATCTGACATGAGGGCCAATCAGTTGCCTAGTACGCAATAGGATACTTATATCAAGGTATAGAAAATGGAGCAATGTGGACAGAATGCCCAGCTGAAGACTAAGGTGGTGAGATGAAAGGACCTAGGGCAATATTTGAGACTTATACATTTGTTTGAAGGAGTGGTTGATCTTACCATTCTGGAGTTCTCTATAGGTTAAGTGATAGGGATGCGCTAAAATGAAGATGTTAGAATCTGTCGTTTTATATTATTCCCACGAACCGTAGCATAAACCTTCCTCCCTTAACGTATCAGATCACTGAATTGCTATGGTGTACCATAACCTGAAATAATTCCTGTGAGAAGGGTACTCTATCTCTTGGCTGCCAAAGAGAGCTTTCTATCTAAGTCCTCATATAGGTGATAGGGTTGTGTAGAGAGTACCAGCAAATGAGGCAGAGGATTGAAAGAAGTCTGCTAGGTTGAAATCTAAATTAAGATTATAATTTTTAGTGAGTTTTGGATTTTCACAATATGAGACATGCCATAGTGCTAATTGACCCTTTATAAAAATCATGTTTTGGTAGTGTTGCATTTGGTTTTGAAATATTCAAGTTCTAAAAAAAGACTAACAGTGGACTTTTCCATCTGCAGATTATACTGAATGGCCAGCAGAGGCAGTGTTGCAGAGGAATATTTCTCTGCTTGCTGAGACGGAAAAAAAAAGAAAGCTCATTCCTCAGCCTTCTCCATGCCTCGATCAATATATATGGTAAGTCAAAATCTCAATTATTCATTTTGCCATTAATAAAAAGTTCATAGCATCTGATAGCTCTCTGTGCCTTTCAGTGGGGTCTTCCGCATAAATATAATCTTCCAAGACGGTAGCAATATGGATGATGCAATGGCCATCATGATAGTTTATCAAAGACTTTGTCTGCCTAAGTGTCTGAGAAAATCTTCTTTAGATACTTGTGCAGGCAATATGTCCTGTGAGTTAATTACCATCCTTCAGGCTGGAATGAGCTGTCTTAGGTTAGAGCAAATGACTTACATTCAGATGGAGGGAAGCTATTTAACCTGTTTCCCTGCTCTCTGTGAGTGGGACTCTGATACTGCAGATGGACTGCTATTTAGAAACTGTGTTCTTCTAACTCTAGTCCTCTTTGAATAGGAGCCCACTACTTTCAATGGCGCACTGTACTTCCCCCTACAACTCCTACTTGCTGTGCAGTCATATTCCCAGATAATTACCTGGTGTGTAATTGGTGACGTCTGGTCCTCCGGTGTAATCGTCACCCAGGGCGATTGGTCAAGTGGTGCCATTACATCACGAAGCTACAGCAGAATGTCATCTGACATGAGGGCTAATCAGTTGCTTCTTCTAACTCTAGCCCTCTTTAAATAGGAGCCCAATACTTTCAATGGCGCACTGTACTTCCCCCTTACACCTCCTACTTGCTGTGCAGTCATATTCACAGATAGTTACCTAGTTTGTAATTGCTGATGTCTGGTCCTCCGGTGTAATCGTCACCCAGGGCGATTGGTCAAGTGGTGCCATTACATCACAAAGCTACAGCAGGGTGTCATCTGACATGAGGGCCAATCAGTTGCCTAGTACGCAATAGGATACTTATATCAAGGTATAGAAAATGGAGCAATGTGGACAGAATGCCCAGCTGAAGACTAAGGTGGTGAGATGAAAGGACCTAGGGCAATATTTGAGACTTATACATTTGTTTGAAGGAGTGGTTGATCTTACCATTCTGGAGTTCTCTATAGGTTAAGTGATAGGGATGCGCTAAAATGAAGATGTTAGAATCTGTCGTTTTATATTATTCCCACGAACCGTAGCATAAACCTTCCTCCCTTAACGTATCAGATCACTGAATTGCTATGGTGTACCATAACCTGAAATAATTCCTGTGAGAAGGGTACTCTATCTCTTGGCTGCCAAAGAGAGCTTTCTATCTAAGTCCTCATATAGGTGATAGGGTTGTGTAGAGAGTACCAGCAAATGAGGCAGAGGATTGAAAGAAGTCTGCTAGGTTGAAATCTAAATTAAGATTATAATTTTTAGTGAGTTTTGGATTTTCACAATATGAGACATGCCATAGTGCTAATTGACCCTTTATAAAAATCATGTTTTGGTAGTGTTGCATTTGGTTTTGAAATATTCAAGTTCTAAAAAAAGACTAACAGTGGACTTTTCCATCTGCAGATTATACTGAATGGCCAGCAGAGGCAGTGTTGCAGAGGAATATTTCTCTGCTTGCTGAGACGGAAAAAAAAAGAAAGCTCATTCCTCAGCCTTCTCCATGCCTCGATCAATATATATGGTAAGTCAAAATCTCAATTAATCATTTTGCCATTAATAAAAAGTTCATAGCATCTGATAGCTCTCTGTGCCTTTTAGTGGGGTCTTCCGCATAAATATAATCTTCCAAGACGGTAGCAATATGGATGATGCAATGGCCATCATGATAGTTTATCAAAGACTTTGTCTGCCTAAGTGTCTGAGAAAATCTTCTTTAGATACTTGTGCAGGCAATATGTCCTGTGAGTTAATTACCATCCTTCAGGCTGGAATGAGCTGTCTTAGGTTAGAGCAAATGACTTACATTCAGATGGAGGGAAGCTATTTAACCTGTTTCCCTGCTCTCTGTGAGTGGGACTCTGATACTCCAGATGGACTGCTATTTAGAAACTGTGTTCTTCTAACTCTAGTCCTCTTTGAATAGGAGCCCACTACTTTCAATGGCGCACTGTACTTCCCCCTACAACTCCTACTTGCTGTGCAGTCATATTCCCAGATAATTACCTGGTGTGTAATTGGTGACGTCTGGTCCTCCAGTGTAATCGTCACCCAGGGCGATTGGTCAAGTGGTGCCATTACATCACAAAGCTACAGCAGAATGTCATCTGACATGAGGGCTAATCAGTTGCTTCTTCTAACTCTAGCCCTCTTTAAATAGGAGCCCAATACTTTCAATGGCGCACTGTACTTCCCCCTTACACCTCCTACTTGCTGTGCAGTCATATTCACAGATAGTTACCTAGTTTGTAATTGCTGATGTCTGGTCCTCCGGTGTAATCGTCACCCAGGGCGATTGGTCAAGTGGTGCCATTACATCACAAAGCTACAGCAGGGTGTCATCTGACATGAGGGCCAATCAGTTGCCTAGTACGCAATAGGATACTTATATCAAGGTATAGAAAATGGAGCAATGTGGACAGAATGCCCAGCTGAAGACTAAGGTGGTGAGATGAAAGGACCTAGGACAATATTTGAGACTTATACATTTGTTTGAAGGAGTGGTTGATCTTACCATTCTGGAGTTCTCTATAGGTTAAGTGATAGGGATGCGCTAAAATGAAGATGTTAGAATCTGTCGTTTTATATTATTCCCACGAACCGTAGCATAAACCTTCCTCCCTTAACGTATCAGATCACTGAATTGCTATGGTGTACCATAACCTGAAATAATTCCTGTGAGAAGGGTACTCTATCTCTTGGCTGCCAAAGAGAGCTTTCTATCTAAGTCCTCATATAGGTGATAGGGTTGTGTAGAGAGTACCAGCAAATGAGGCAGAGGATTGAAAGAAGTCTGCTAGGTTGAAATCTAAATTAAGATTATAATTTTTAGTGAGTTTTGGATTTTCACAATATGAGACATGCCATAGTGCTAATTGACCCTTTATAAAAATCATGTTTTGGTAGTGTTGCATTTGGTTTTGAAATATTCAAGTTCTAAAAAAAGACTAACAGTGGACTTTTCCATCTGCAGATTATACTGAATGGCCAGCAGAGGCAGTGTTGCAGAGGAATATTTCTCTGCTTGCTGAGACGGAAAAAAAAAGAAAGCTCATTCCTCAGCCTTCTCCATGCCTCGATCAATATATATGGTAAGTCAAAATCTCAATTAATCATTTTGCCATTAATAAAAAGTTCATAGCATCTGATAGCTCTCTGTGCCTTTTAGTGGGGTCTTCCGCATAAATATAATCTTCCAAGACGGTAGCAATATGGATGATGCAATGGCCATCATGATAGTTTATCAAAGACTTTGTCTGCCTAAGTGTCTGAGAAAATCTTCTTTAGATACTTGTGCAGGCAATATGTCCTGTGAGTTAATTACCATCCTTCAGGCTGGAATGAGCTGTCTTAGGTTAGAGCAAATGACTTACATTCAGATGGAGGGAAGCTATTTAACCTGTTTCCCTGCTCTCTGTGAGTGGGACTCTGATACTCCAGATGGACTGCTATTTAGAAACTGTGTTCTTCTAACTCTAGTCCTCTTTGAATAGGAGCCCACTACTTTCAATGGCGCACTGTACTTCCCCCTACAACTCCTACTTGCTGTGCAGTCATATTCCCAGATAATTACCTGGTGTGTAATTGGTGACGTCTGGTCCTCCAGTGTAATCGTCACCCAGGGCGATTGGTCAAGTGGTGCCATTACATCACGAAGCTACAGCAGAATGTCATCTGACATGAGGGCTAATCAGTTGCTTCTTCTAACTCTAGCCCTCTTTAAATAGGAGCCCAATACTTTCAATGGCGCACTGTACTTCCCCCTTACACCTCCTACTTGCTGTGCAGTCATATTCACAGATAGTTACCTAGTTTGTAATTGCTGATGTCTGGTCCTCCGGTGTAATCGTCACCCAGGGCGATTGGTCAAGTGGTGCCATTACATCACAAAGCTACAGCAGGGTGTCATCTGACATGAGGGCCAATCAGTTGCCTAGTACGCAATAGGATACTTATATCAAGGTATAGAAAATGGAGCAATGTGGACAGAATGCCCAGCTGAAGACTAAGGTGGTGAGATGAAAGGACCTAGGGCAATATTTGAGACTTATACATTTGTTTGAAGGAGTGGTTGATCTTACCATTCTGGAGTTCTCTATAGGTTAAGTGATAGGGATGCGCTAAAATGAAGATGTTAGAATCTGTCGTTTTATATTATTCCCACGAACCGTAGCATAAACCTTCCTCCCTTAACGTATCAGATCACTGAATTGCTATGGTGTACCATAACCTGAAATAATTCCTGTGAGAAGGGTACTCTATCTCTTGGCTGCCAAAGAGAGCTTTCTATCTAAGTCCTCATATAGGTGATAGGGTTGTGTAGAGAGTACCAGCAAATGAGGCAGAGGATTGAAAGAAGTCTGCTAGGTTGAAATCTAAATTAAGATTATAATTTTTAGTGAGTTTTGGATTTTCACAATATGAGACATGCCATAGTGCTAATTGACCCTTTATAAAAATCATGTTTTGGTAGTGTTGCATTTGGTTTTGAAATATTCAAGTTCTAAAAAAAGACTAACAGTGGACTTTTCCATCTGCAGATTATACTGAATGGCCAGCAGAGGCAGTGTTGCAGAGGAATATTTCTCTGCTTGCTGAGACGGAAAAAAAAAGAAAGCTCATTCCTCAGCCTTCTCCATGCCTCGATCAATATATATGGTAAGTCAAAATCTCAATTAATCATTTTGCCATTAATAAAAAGTTCATAGCATCTGATAGCTCTCTGTGCCTTTTAGTGGGGTCTTCCGCATAAATATAATCTTCCAAGACGGTAGCAATATGGATGATGCAATGGCCATCATGATAGTTTATCAAAGACTTTGTCTGCCTAAGTGTCTGAGAAAATCTTCTTTAGATACTTGTGCAGGCAATATGTCCTGTGAGTTAATTACCATCCTTCAGGCTGGAATGAGCTGTCTTAGGTTAGAGCAAATGACTTACATTCAGATGGAGGGAAGCTATTTAACCTGTTTCCCTGCTCTCTGTGAGTGGGACTCTGATACTCCAGATGGACTGCTATTTAGAAACTGTGTTCTTCTAACTCTAGTCCTCTTTGAATAGGAGCCCACTACTTTCAATGGCGCACTGTACTTCCCCCTACAACTCCTACTTGCTGTGCAGTCATATTCCCAGATAATTACCTGGTGTGTAATTGGTGACGTCTGGTCCTCCAGTGTAATCGTCACCCAGGGCGATTGGTCAAGTGGTGCCATTACATCACAAAGCTACAGCAGAATGTCATCTGACATGAGGGCTAATCAGTTGCTTCTTCTAACTCTAGCCCTCTTTAAATAGGAGCCCAATACTTTCAATGGCGCACTGTACTTCCCCCTTACACCTCCTACTTGCTGTGCAGTCATATTCACAGATAGTTACCTAGTTTGTAATTGCTGATGTCTGGTCCTCCGGTGTAATCGTCACCCAGGGCGATTGGTCAAGTGGTGCCATTACATCACAAAGCTACAGCAGGGTGTCATCTGACATGAGGGCCAATCAGTTGCCTAGTACGCAATAGGATACTTATATCAAGGTATAGAAAATGGAGCAATGTGGACAGAATGCCCAGCTGAAGACTAAGGTGGTGAGATGAAAGGACCTAGGACAATATTTGAGACTTATACATTTGTTTGAAGGAGTGGTTGATCTTACCATTCTGGAGTTCTCTATAGGTTAAGTGATAGGGATGCGCTAAAATGAAGATGTTAGAATCTGTCGTTTTATATTATTCCCACGAACCGTAGCATAAACCTTCCTCCCTTAACGTATCAGATCACTGAATTGCTATGGTGTACCATAACCTGAAATAATTCCTGTGAGAAGGGTACTCTATCTCTTGGCTGCCAAAGAGAGCTTTCTATCTAAGTCCTCATATAGGTGATAGGGTTGTGTAGAGAGTACCAGCAAATGAGGCAGAGGATTGAAAGAAGTCTGCTAGGTTGAAATCTAAATTAAGATTATAATTTTTAGTGAGTTTTGGATTTTCACAATATGAGACATGCCATAGTGCTAATTGACCCTTTATAAAAATCATGTTTTGGTAGTGTTGCATTTGGTTTTGAAATATTCAAGTTCTAAAAAAAGACTAACAGTGGACTTTTCCATCTGCAGATTATACTGAATGGCCAGCAGAGGCAGTGTTGCAGAGGAATATTTCTCTGCTTGCTGAGACGGAAAAAAAAAGAAAGCTCATTCCTCAGCCTTCTCCATGCCTCGATCAATATATATGGTAAGTCAAAATCTCAATTAATCATTTTGCCATTAATAAAAAGTTCATAGCATCTGATAGCTCTCTGTGCCTTTTAGTGGGGTCTTCCGCATAAATATAATCTTCCAAGACGGTAGCAATATGGATGATGCAATGGCCATCATGATAGTTTATCAAAGACTTTGTCTGCCTAAGTGTCTGAGAAAATCTTCTTTAGATACTTGTGCAGGCAATATGTCCTGTGAGTTAATTACCATCCTTCAGGCTGGAATGAGCTGTCTTAGGTTAGAGCAAATGACTTACATTCAGATGGAGGGAAGCTATTTAACCTGTTTCCCTGCTCTCTGTGAGTGGGACTCTGATACTCCAGATGGACTGCTATTTAGAAACTGTGTTCTTCTAACTCTAGTCCTCTTTGAATAGGAGCCCACTACTTTCAATGGCGCACTGTACTTCCCCCTACAACTCCTACTTGCTGTGCAGTCATATTCCCAGATAATTACCTGGTGTGTAATTGGTGACGTCTGGTCCTCCAGTGTAATCGTCACCCAGGGCGATTGGTCAAGTGGTGCCATTACATCACAAAGCTACAGCAGAATGTCATCTGACATGAGGGCTAATCAGTTGCTTCTTCTAACTCTAGCCCTCTTTAAATAGGAGCCCAATACTTTCAATGGCGCACTGTACTTCCCCCTTACACCTCCTACTTGCTGTGCAGTCATATTCACAGATAGTTACCTAGTTTGTAATTGCTGATGTCTGGTCCTCCGGTGTAATCGTCACCCAGGGCGATTGGTCAAGTGGTGCCATTACATCACAAAGCTACAGCAGGGTGTCATCTGACATGAGGGCCAATCAGTTGCCTAGTACGCAATAGGATACTTATATCAAGGTATAGAAAATGGAGCAATGTGGACAGAATGCCCAGCTGAAGACTAAGGTGGTGAGATGAAAGGACCTAGGACAATATTTGAGACTTATACATTTGTTTGAAGGAGTGGTTGATCTTACCATTCTGGAGTTCTCTATAGGTTAAGTGATAGGGATGCGCTAAAATGAAGATGTTAGAATCTGTCGTTTTATATTATTCCCACGAACCGTAGCATAAACCTTCCTCCCTTAACGTATCAGATCACTGAATTGCTATGGTGTACCATAACCTGAAATAATTCCTGTGAGAAGGGTACTCTATCTCTTGGCTGCCAAAGAGAGCTTTCTATCTAAGTCCTCATATAGGTGATAGGGTTGTGTAGAGAGTACCAGCAAATGAGGCAGAGGATTGAAAGAAGTCTGCTAGGTTGAAATCTAAATTAAGATTATAATTTTTAGTGAGTTTTGGATTTTCACAATATGAGACATGCCATAGTGCTAATTGACCCTTTATAAAAATCATGTTTTGGTAGTGTTGCATTTGGTTTTGAAATATTCAAGTTCTAAAAAAAGACTAACAGTGGACTTTTCCATCTGCAGATTATACTGAATGGCCAGCAGAGGCAGTGTTGCAGAGGAATATTTCTCTGCTTGCTGAGACGGAAAAAAAAAGAAAGCTCATTCCTCAGCCTTCTCCATGCCTCGATCAATATATATGGTAAGTCAAAATCTCAATTAATCATTTTGCCATTAATAAAAAGTTCATAGCATCTGATAGCTCTCTGTGCCTTTTAGTGGGGTCTTCCGCATAAATATAATCTTCCAAGACGGTAGCAATATGGATGATGCAATGGCCATCATGATAGTTTATCAAAGACTTTGTCTGCCTAAGTGTCTGAGAAAATCTTCTTTAGATACTTGTGCAGGCAATATGTCCTGTGAGTTAATTACCATCCTTCAGGCTGGAATGAGCTGTCTTAGGTTAGAGCAAATGACTTACATTCAGATGGAGGGAAGCTATTTAACCTGTTTCCCTGCTCTCTGTGAGTGGGACTCTGATACTCCAGATGGACTGCTATTTAGAAACTGTGTTCTTCTAACTCTAGTCCTCTTTGAATAGGAGCCCACTACTTTCAATGGCGCACTGTACTTCCCCCTACAACTCCTACTTGCTGTGCAGTCATATTCCCAGATAATTACCTGGTGTGTAATTGGTGACGTCTGGTCCTCCAGTGTAATCGTCACCCAGGGCGATTGGTCAAGTGGTGCCATTACATCACGAAGCTACAGCAGAATGTCATCTGACATGAGGGCTAATCAGTTGCTTCTTCTAACTCTAGCCCTCTTTAAATAGGAGCCCAATACTTTCAATGGCGCACTGTACTTCCCCCTTACACCTCCTACTTGCTGTGCAGTCATATTCACAGATAGTTACCTAGTTTGTAATTGCTGATGTCTGGTCCTCCGGTGTAATCGTCACCCAGGGCGATTGGTCAAGTGGTGCCATTACATCACAAAGCTACAGCAGGGTGTCATCTGACATGAGGGCCAATCAGTTGCCTAGTACGCAATAGGATACTTATATCAAGGTATAGAAAATGGAGCAATGTGGACAGAATGCCCAGCTGAAGACTAAGGTGGTGAGATGAAAGGACCTAGGGCAATATTTGAGACTTATACATTTGTTTGAAGGAGTGGTTGATCTTACCATTCTGGAGTTCTCTATAGGTTAAGTGATAGGGATGCGCTAAAATGAAGATGTTAGAATCTGTCGTTTTATATTATTCCCACGAACCGTAGCATAAACCTTCCTCCCTTAACGTATCAGATCACTGAATTGCTATGGTGTACCATAACCTGAAATAATTCCTGTGAGAAGGGTACTCTATCTCTTGGCTGCCAAAGAGAGCTTTCTATCTAAGTCCTCATATAGGTGATAGGGTTGTGTAGAGAGTACCAGCAAATGAGGCAGAGGATTGAAAGAAGTCTGCTAGGTTGAAATCTAAATTGAGATTATAATTTTTAGTGAGTTTTGGATTTTCACAATATGAGACATGCCATAGTGCTAATTGACCCTTTATAAAAATCATGTTTTGGTAGTGTTGCATTTGGTTTTGAAATATTCAAGTTCTAAAAAAAGACTAACAGTGGACTTTTCCATCTGCAGATTATACTGAATGGCCAGCAGAGGCAGTGTTGCAGAGGAATATTTCTCTGCTTGCTGAGACGGAAAAAAAAAGAAAGCTCATTCCTCAGCCTTCTCCATGCCTCGATCAATATATATGGTAAGTCAAAATCTCAATTATTCATTTTGCCATTAATAAAAAGTTCATAGCATCTGATAGCTCTCTGTGCCTTTCAGTGGGGTCTTCCGCATAAATATAATCTTCCAAGACGGTAGCAATATGGATGATGCAATGGCCATCATGATAGTTTATCAAAGACTTTGTCTGCCTAAGTGTCTGAGAAAATCTTCTTTAGATACTTGTGCAGGCAATATGTCCTGTGAGTTAATTACCATCCTTCAGGCTGGAATGAGCTGTCTTAGGTTAGAGCAAATGACTTACATTCAGATGGAGGGAAGCTATTTAACCTGTTTCCCTGCTCTCTGTGAGTGGGACTCTGATACTGCAGATGGACTGCTATTTAGAAACTGTGTTCTTCTAACTCTAGTCCTCTTTGAATAGGAGCCCACTACTTTCAATGGCGCACTGTACTTCCCCCTACAACTCCTACTTGCTGTGCAGTCATATTCCCAGATAATTACCTGGTGTGTAATTGGTGACGTCTGGTCCTCCGGTGTAATCGTCACCCAGGGCGATTGGTCAAGTGGTGCCATTACATCACGAAGCTACAGCAGAATGTCATCTGACATGAGGGCTAATCAGTTGCTTCTTCTAACTCTAGCCCTCTTTAAATAGGAGCCCAATACTTTCAATGGCGCACTGTACTTCCCCCTTACACCTCCTACTTGCTGTGCAGTCATATTCACAGATAGTTACCTAGTTTGTAATTGCTGATGTCTGGTCCTCCGGTGTAATCGTCACCCAGGGCGATTGGTCAAGTGGTGCCATTACATCACAAAGCTACAGCAGGGTGTCATCTGACATGAGGGCCAATCAGTTGCCTAGTACGCAATAGGATACTTATATCAAGGTATAGAAAATGGAGCAATGTGGACAGAATGCCCAGCTGAAGACTAAGGTGGTGAGATGAAAGGACCTAGGGCAATATTTGAGACTTATACATTTGTTTGAAGGAGTGGTTGATCTTACCATTCTGGAGTTCTCTATAGGTTAAGTGATAGGGATGCGCTAAAATGAAGATGTTAGAATCTGTCGTTTTATATTATTCCCACGAACCGTAGCATAAACCTTCCTCCCTTAACGTATCAGATCACTGAATTGCTATGGTGTACCATAACCTGAAATAATTCCTGTGAGAAGGGTACTCTATCTCTTGGCTGCCAAAGAGAGCTTTCTATCTAAGTCCTCATATAGGTGATAGGGTTGTGTAGAGAGTACCAGCAAATGAGGCAGAGGATTGAAAGAAGTCTGCTAGGTTGAAATCTAAATTAAGATTATAATTTTTAGTGAGTTTTGGATTTTCACAATATGAGACATGCCATAGTGCTAATTGACCCTTTATAAAAATCATGTTTTGGTAGTGTTGCATTTGGTTTTGAAATATTCAAGTTCTAAAAAAAGACTAACAGTGGACTTTTCCATCTGCAGATTATACTGAATGGCCAGCAGAGGCAGTGTTGCAGAGGAATATTTCTCTGCTTGCTGAGACGGAAAAAAAAAGAAAGCTCATTCCTCAGCCTTCTCCATGCCTCGATCAATATATATGGTAAGTCAAAATCTCAATTAATCATTTTGCCATTAATAAAAAGTTCATAGCATCTGATAGCTCTCTGTGCCTTTTAGTGGGGTCTTCCGCATAAATATAATCTTCCAAGACGGTAGCAATATGGATGATGCAATGGCCATCATGATAGTTTATCAAAGACTTTGTCTGCCTAAGTGTCTGAGAAAATCTTCTTTAGATACTTGTGCAGGCAATATGTCCTGTGAGTTAATTACCATCCTTCAGGCTGGAATGAGCTGTCTTAGGTTAGAGCAAATGACTTACATTCAGATGGAGGGAAGCTATTTAACCTGTTTCCCTGCTCTCTGTGAGTGGGACTCTGATACTCCAGATGGACTGCTATTTAGAAACTGTGTTCTTCTAACTCTAGTCCTCTTTGAATAGGAGCCCACTACTTTCAATGGCGCACTGTACTTCCCCCTACAACTCCTACTTGCTGTGCAGTCATATTCCCAGATAATTACCTGGTGTGTAATTGGTGACGTCTGGTCCTCCAGTGTAATCGTCACCCAGGGCGATTGGTCAAGTGGTGCCATTACATCACAAAGCTACAGCAGAATGTCATCTGACATGAGGGCTAATCAGTTGCTTCTTCTAACTCTAGCCCTCTTTAAATAGGAGCCCAATACTTTCAATGGCGCACTGTACTTCCCCCTTACACCTCCTACTTGCTGTGCAGTCATATTCACAGATAGTTACCTAGTTTGTAATTGCTGATGTCTGGTCCTCCGGTGTAATCGTCACCCAGGGCGATTGGTCAAGTGGTGCCATTACATCACAAAGCTACAGCAGGGTGTCATCTGACATGAGGGCCAATCAGTTGCCTAGTACGCAATAGGATACTTATATCAAGGTATAGAAAATGGAGCAATGTGGACAGAATGCCCAGCTGAAGACTAAGGTGGTGAGCTGAAAGGACCTAGGACAATATTTGAGACTTATACATTTGTTTGAAGGAGTGGTTGATCTTACCATTCTGGAGTTCTCTATAGGTTAAGTGATAGGGATGCGCTAAAATGAAGATGTTAGAATCTGTCGTTTTATATTATTCCCACGAACCGTAGCATAAACCTTCCTCCCTTAACGTATCAGATCACTGAATTGCTATGGTGTACCATAACCTGAAATAATTCCTGTGAGAAGGGTACTCTATCTCTTGGCTGCCAAAGAGAGCTTTCTATCTAAGTCCTCATATAGGTGATAGGGTTGTGTAGAGAGTACCAGCAAATGAGGCAGAGGATTGAAAGAAGTCTGCTAGGTTGAAATCTAAATTAAGATTATAATTTTTAGTGAGTTTTGGATTTTCACAATATGAGACATGCCATAGTGCTAATTGACCCTTTATAAAAATCATGTTTTGGTAGTGTTGCATTTGGTTTTGAAATATTCAAGTTCTAAAAAAAGACTAACAGTGGACTTTTCCATCTGCAGATTATACTGAATGGCCAGCAGAGGCAGTGTTGCAGAGGAATATTTCTCTGCTTGCTGAGACGGAAAAAAAAAGAAAGCTCATTCCTCAGCCTTCTCCATGCCTCGATCAATATATATGGTAAGTCAAAATCTCAATTATTCATTTTGCCATTAATAAAAAGTTCATAGCATCTGATAGCTCTCTGTGCCTTTTAGTGGGGTCTTCCGCATAAATATAATCTTCCAAGACGGTAGCAATATGGATGATGCAATGGCCATCATGATAGTTTATCAAAGACTTTGTCTGCCTAAGTGTCTGAGAAAATCTTCTTTAGATACTTGTGCAGGCAATATGTCCTGTGAGTTAATTACCATCCTTCAGGCTGGAATGAGCTGTCTTAGGTTAGAGCAAATGACTTACATTCAGATGGAGGGAAGCTATTTAACCTGTTTCCCTGCTCTCTGTGAGTGGGACTCTGATACTCCAGATGGACTGCTATTTAGAAACTGTGTTCTTCTAACTCTAGTCCTCTTTGAATAGGAGCCCACTACTTTCAATGGCGCACTGTACTTCCCCCTACAACTCCTACTTGCTGTGCAGTCATATTCCCAGATAATTACCTGGTGTGTAATTGGTGACGTCTGGTCCTCCAGTGTAATCGTCACCCAGGGCGATTGGTCAAGTGGTGCCATTACATCACAAAGCTACAGCAGAATGTCATCTGACATGAGGGCTAATCAGTTGCTTCTTCTAACTCTAGCCCTCTTTAAATAGGAGCCCAATACTTTCAATGGCGCACTGTACTTCCCCCTTACACCTCCTACTTGCTGTGCAGTCATATTCACAGATAGTTACCTAGTTTGTAATTGCTGATGTCTGGTCCTCCGGTGTAATCGTCACCCAGGGCGATTGGTCAAGTGGTGCCATTACATCACAAAGCTACAGCAGGGTGTCATCTGACATGAGGGCCAATCAGTTGCCTAGTACGCAATAGGATACTTATATCAAGGTATAGAAAATGGAGCAATGTGGACAGAATGCCCAGCTGAAGACTAAGGTGGTGAGCTGAAAGGACCTAGGACAATATTTGAGACTTATACATTTGTTTGAAGGAGTGGTTGATCTTACCATTCTGGAGTTCTCTATAGGTTAAGTGATAGGGATGCGCTAAAATGAAGATGTTAGAATCTGTCGTTTTATATTATTCCCACGAACCGTAGCATAAACCTTCCTCCCTTAACGTATCAGATCACTGAATTGCTATGGTGTACCATAACCTGAAATAATTCCTGTGAGAAGGGTACTCTATCTCTTGGCTGCCAAAGAGAGCTTTCTATCTAAGTCCTCATATAGGTGATAGGGTTGTGTAGAGAGTACCAGCAAATGAGGCAGAGGATTGAAAGAAGTCTGCTAGGTTGAAATCTAAATTAAGATTATAATTTTTAGTGAGTTTTGGATTTTCACAATATGAGACATGCCATAGTGCTAATTGACCCTTTATAAAAATCATGTTTTGGTAGTGTTGCATTTGGTTTTGAAATATTCAAGTTCTAAAAAAAGACTAACAGTGGACTTTTCCATCTGCAGATTATACTGAATGGCCAGCAGAGGCAGTGTTGCAGAGGAATATTTCTCTGCTTGCTGAGACGGAAAAAAAAAGAAAGCTCATTCCTCAGCCTTCTCCATGCCTCGATCAATATATATGGTAAGTCAAAATCTCAATTAATCATTTTGCCATTAATAAAAAGTTCATAGCATCTGATAGCTCTCTGTGCCTTTTAGTGGGGTCTTCCGCATAAATATAATCTTCCAAGACGGTAGCAATATGGATGATGCAATGGCCATCATGATAGTTTATCAAAGACTTTGTCTGCCTAAGTGTCTGAGAAAATCTTCTTTAGATACTTGTGCAGGCAATATGTCCTGTGAGTTAATTACCATCCTTCAGGCTGGAATGAGCTGTCTTAGGTTAGAGCAAATGACTTACATTCAGATGGAGGGAAGCTATTTAACCTGTTTCCCTGCTCTCTGTGAGTGGGACTCTGATACTCCAGATGGACTGCTATTTAGAAACTGTGTTCTTCTAACTCTAGTCCTCTTTGAATAGGAGCCCACTACTTTCAATGGCGCACTGTACTTCCCCCTACAACTCCTACTTGCTGTGCAGTCATATTCCCAGATAATTACCTGGTGTGTAATTGGTGACGTCTGGTCCTCCAGTGTAATCGTCACCCAGGGCGATTGGTCAAGTGGTGCCATTACATCACGAAGCTACAGCAGAATGTCATCTGACATGAGGGCTAATCAGTTGCTTCTTCTAACTCTAGCCCTCTTTAAATAGGAGCCCAATACTTTCAATGGCGCACTGTACTTCCCCCTTACACCTCCTACTTGCTGTGCAGTCATATTCACAGATAGTTACCTAGTTTGTAATTGCTGATGTCTGGTCCTCCGGTGTAATCGTCACCCAGGGCGATTGGTCAAGTGGTGCCATTACATCACAAAGCTACAGCAGGGTGTCATCTGACATGAGGGCCAATCAGTTGCCTAGTACGCAATAGGATACTTATATCAAGGTATAGAAAATGGAGCAATGTGGACAGAATGCCCAGCTGAAGACTAAGGTGGTGAGATGAAAGGACCTAGGGCAATATTTGAGACTTATACATTTGTTTGAAGGAGTGGTTGATCTTACCATTCTGGAGTTCTCTATAGGTTAAGTGATAGGGATGCGCTAAAATGAAGATGTTAGAATCTGTCGTTTTATATTATTCCCACGAACCGTAGCATAAACCTTCCTCCCTTAACGTATCAGATCACTGAATTGCTATGGTGTACCATAACCTGAAATAATTCCTGTGAGAAGGGTACTCTATCTCTTGGCTGCCAAAGAGAGCTTTCTATCTAAGTCCTCATATAGGTGATAGGGTTGTGTAGAGAGTACCAGCAAATGAGGCAGAGGATTGAAAGAAGTCTGCTAGGTTGAAATCTAAATTAAGATTATAATTTTTAGTGAGTTTTGGATTTTCACAATATGAGACATGCCATAGTGCTAATTGACCCTTTATAAAAATCATGTTTTGGTAGTGTTGCATTTGGTTTTGAAATATTCAAGTTCTAAAAAAAGACTAACAGTGGACTTTTCCATCTGCAGATTATACTGAATGGCCAGCAGAGGCAGTGTTGCAGAGGAATATTTCTCTGCTTGCTGAGACGGAAAAAAAAAGAAAGCTCATTCCTCAGCCTTCTCCATGCCTCGATCAATATATATGGTAAGTCAAAATCTCAATTAATCATTTTGCCATTAATAAAAAGTTCATAGCATCTGATAGCTCTCTGTGCCTTTTAGTGGGGTCTTCCGCATAAATATAATCTTCCAAGACGGTAGCAATATGGATGATGCAATGGCCATCATGATAGTTTATCAAAGACTTTGTCTGCCTAAGTGTCTGAGAAAATCTTCTTTAGATACTTGTGCAGGCAATATGTCCTGTGAGTTAATTACCATCCTTCAGGCTGGAATGAGCTGTCTTAGGTTAGAGCAAATGACTTACATTCAGATGGAGGGAAGCTATTTAACCTGTTTCCCTGCTCTCTGTGAGTGGGACTCTGATACTCCAGATGGACTGCTATTTAGAAACTGTGTTCTTCTAACTCTAGTCCTCTTTGAATAGGAGCCCACTACTTTCAATGGCGCACTGTACTTCCCCCTACAACTCCTACTTGCTGTGCAGTCATATTCCCAGATAATTACCTGGTGTGTAATTGGTGACGTCTGGTCCTCCAGTGTAATCGTCACCCAGGGCGATTGGTCAAGTGGTGCCATTACATCACAAAGCTACAGCAGAATGTCATCTGACATGAGGGCTAATCAGTTGCTTCTTCTAACTCTAGCCCTCTTTAAATAGGAGCCCAATACTTTCAATGGCGCACTGTACTTCCCCCTTACACCTCCTACTTGCTGTGCAGTCATATTCACAGATAGTTACCTAGTTTGTAATTGCTGATGTCTGGTCCTCCGGTGTAATCGTCACCCAGGGCGATTGGTCAAGTGGTGCCATTACATCACAAAGCTACAGCAGGGTGTCATCTGACATGAGGGCCAATCAGTTGCCTAGTACGCAATAGGATACTTATATCAAGGTATAGAAAATGGAGCAATGTGGACAGAATGCCCAGCTGAAGACTAAGGTGGTGAGATGAAAGGACCTAGGACAATATTTGAGACTTATACATTTGTTTGAAGGAGTGGTTGATCTTACCATTCTGGAGTTCTCTATAGGTTAAGTGATAGGGATGCGCTAAAATGAAGATGTTAGAATCTGTCGTTTTATATTATTCCCACGAACCGTAGCATAAACCTTCCTCCCTTAACGTATCAGATCACTGAATTGCTATGGTGTACCATAACCTGAAATAATTCCTGTGAGAAGGGTACTCTATCTCTTGGCTGCCAAAGAGAGCTTTCTATCTAAGTCCTCATATAGGTGATAGGGTTGTGTAGAGAGTACCAGCAAATGAGGCAGAGGATTGAAAGAAGTCTGCTAGGTTGAAATCTAAATTAAGATTATAATTTTTAGTGAGTTTTGGATTTTCACAATATGAGACATGCCATAGTGCTAATTGACCCTTTATAAAAATCATGTTTTGGTAGTGTTGCATTTGGTTTTGAAATATTCAAGTTCTAAAAAAAGACTAACAGTGGACTTTTCCATCTGCAGATTATACTGAATGGCCAGCAGAGGCAGTGTTGCAGAGGAATATTTCTCTGCTTGCTGAGACGGAAAAAAAAAGAAAGCTCATTCCTCAGCCTTCTCCATGCCTCGATCAATATATATGGTAAGTCAAAATCTCAATTAATCATTTTGCCATTAATAAAAAGTTCATAGCATCTGATAGCTCTCTGTGCCTTTTAGTGGGGTCTTCCGCATAAATATAATCTTCCAAGACGGTAGCAATATGGATGATGCAATGGCCATCATGATAGTTTATCAAAGACTTTGTCTGCCTAAGTGTCTGAGAAAATCTTCTTTAGATACTTGTGCAGGCAATATGTCCTGTGAGTTAATTACCATCCTTCAGGCTGGAATGAGCTGTCTTAGGTTAGAGCAAATGACTTACATTCAGATGGAGGGAAGCTATTTAACCTGTTTCCCTGCTCTCTGTGAGTGGGACTCTGATACTCCAGATGGACTGCTATTTAGAAACTGTGTTCTTCTAACTCTAGTCCTCTTTGAATAGGAGCCCACTACTTTCAATGGCGCACTGTACTTCCCCCTACAACTCCTACTTGCTGTGCAGTCATATTCCCAGATAATTACCTGGTGTGTAATTGGTGACGTCTGGTCCTCCAGTGTAATCGTCACCCAGGGCGATTGGTCAAGTGGTGCCATTACATCACGAAGCTACAGCAGAATGTCATCTGACATGAGGGCTAATCAGTTGCTTCTTCTAACTCTAGCCCTCTTTAAATAGGAGCCCAATACTTTCAATGGCGCACTGTACTTCCCCCTTACACCTCCTACTTGCTGTGCAGTCATATTCACAGATAGTTACCTAGTTTGTAATTGCTGATGTCTGGTCCTCCGGTGTAATCGTCACCCAGGGCGATTGGTCAAGTGGTGCCATTACATCACAAAGCTACAGCAGGGTGTCATCTGACATGAGGGCCAATCAGTTGCCTAGTACGCAATAGGATACTTATATCAAGGTATAGAAAATGGAGCAATGTGGACAGAATGCCCAGCTGAAGACTAAGGTGGTGAGATGAAAGGACCTAGGGCAATATTTGAGACTTATACATTTGTTTGAAGGAGTGGTTGATCTTACCATTCTGGAGTTCTCTATAGGTTAAGTGATAGGGATGCGCTAAAATGAAGATGTTAGAATCTGTCGTTTTATATTATTCCCACGAACCGTAGCATAAACCTTCCTCCCTTAACGTATCAGATCACTGAATTGCTATGGTGTACCATAACCTGAAATAATTCCTGTGAGAAGGGTACTCTATCTCTTGGCTGCCAAAGAGAGCTTTCTATCTAAGTCCTCATATAGGTGATAGGGTTGTGTAGAGAGTACCAGCAAATGAGGCAGAGGATTGAAAGAAGTCTGCTAGGTTGAAATCTAAATTGAGATTATAATTTTTAGTGAGTTTTGGATTTTCACAATATGAGACATGCCATAGTGCTAATTGACCCTTTATAAAAATCATGTTTTGGTAGTGTTGCATTTGGTTTTGAAATATTCAAGTTCTAAAAAAAGACTA
The DNA here is from genome assembly GCF_964263255.1 of Lissotriton vulgaris. Classification (NCBI taxonomy): domain Eukaryota; kingdom Metazoa; phylum Chordata; class Amphibia; order Caudata; family Salamandridae; genus Lissotriton; species Lissotriton vulgaris. The sequence goes on from NC_141695.1 coordinate 1,208,498,807, forward strand.
ACAGTGGACTTTTCCATCTGCAGATTATACTGAATGGCCAGCAGAGGCAGTGTTGCAGAGGAATATTTCTCTGCTTGCTGAGACGGAAAAAAAAAGAAAGCTCATTCCTCAGCCTTCTCCATGCCTCGATCAATATATATGGTAAGTCAAAATCTCAATTATTCATTTTGCCATTAATAAAAAGTTCATAGCATCTGATAGCTCTCTGTGCCTTTCAGTGGGGTCTTCCGCATAAATATAATCTTCCAAGACGGTAGCAATATGGATGATGCAATGGCCATCATGATAGTTTATCAAAGACTTTGTCTGCCTAAGTGTCTGAGAAAATCTTCTTTAGATACTTGTGCAGGCAATATGTCCTGTGAGTTAATTACCATCCTTCAGGCTGGAATGAGCTGTCTTAGGTTAGAGCAAATGACTTACATTCAGATGGAGGGAAGCTATTTAACCTGTTTCCCTGCTCTCTGTGAGTGGGACTCTGATACTGCAGATGGACTGCTATTTAGAAACTGTGTTCTTCTAACTCTAGTCCTCTTTGAATAGGAGCCCACTACTTTCAATGGTGCACTGTACTTCCCCCTACAACTCCTACTTGCTGTGCAGTCATATTCCCAGATAATTACCTGGTGTGTAATTGGTGACGTCTGGTCCTCCGGTGTAATCGTCACCCAGGGCGATTGGTCAAGTGGTGCCATTACATCACGAAGCTACAGCAGAATGTCATCTGACATGAGGGCTAATCAGTTGCTTCTTCTAACTCTAGCCCTCTTTAAATAGGAGCCCAATACTTTCAATGGCGCACTGTACTTCCCCCTTACACCTCCTACTTGCTGTGCAGTCATATTCACAGATAGTTACCTAGTTTGTAATTGCTGATGTCTGGTCCTCCGGTGTAATCGTCACCCAGGGCGATTGGTCAAGTGGTGCCATTACATCACAAAGCTACAGCAGGGTGTCATCTGACATGAGGGCCAATCAGTTGCCTAGTACGCAATAGGATACTTATATCAAGGTATAGAAAATGGAGCAATGTGGACAGAATGCCCAGCTGAAGACTAAGGTGGTGAGATGAAAGGACCTAGGACAATATTTGAGACTTATACATTTGTTTGAAGGAGTGGTTGATCTTACCATTCTGGAGTTCTCTATAGGTTAAGTGATAGGGATGCGCTAAAATGAAGATGTTAGAATCTGTCGTTTTATATTATTCCCACGAACCGTAGCATAAACCTTCCTCCCTTAACGTATCAGATCACTGAATTGCTATGGTGTACCATAACCTGAAATAATTCCTGTGAGAAGGGTACTCTATCTCTTGGCTGCCAAAGAGAGCTTTCTATCTAAGTCCTCATATAGGTGATAGGGTTGTGTAGAGAGTACCAGCAAATGAGGCAGAGGATTGAAAGAAGTCTGCTAGGTTGAAATCTAAATTAAGATTATAATTTTTAGTGAGTTTTGGATTTTCACAATATGAGACGTGCCATAGTGCTAATTGACCCTTTATAAAAATCATGTTTTGGTAGTGTTGCATTTGGTTTTGAAATATTCAAGTTCTAAAAAAAGACTAACAGTGGACTTTTCCATCTGCAGATTATACTGAATGGCCAGCAGAGGCAGTGTTGCAGAGGAATATTTCTCTGCTTGCTGAGACGGAAAAAAAAAGAAAGCTCATTCCTCAGCCTTCTCCATGCCTCGATCAATATATATGGTAAGTCAAAATCTCAATTAATCATTTTGCCATTAATAAAAAGTTCATAGCATCTGATAGCTCTCTGTGCCTTTTAGTGGGGTCTTCCGCATAAATATAATCTTCCAAGACGGTAGCAATATGGATGATGCAATGGCCATCATGATAGTTTATCAAAGACTTTGTCTGCCTAAGTGTCTGAGAAAATCTTCTTTAGATACTTGTGCAGGCAATATGTCCTGTGAGTTAATTACCATCCTTCAGGCTGGAATGAGCTGTCTTAGGTTAGAGCAAATGACTTACATTCAGATGGAGGGAAGCTATTTAACCTGTTTCCCTGCTCTCTGTGAGTGGGACTCTGATACTCCAGATGGACTGCTATTTAGAAACTGTGTTCTTCTAACTCTAGTCCTCTTTGAATAGGAGCCCACTACTTTCAATGGCGCACTGTACTTCCCCCTACAACTCCTACTTGCTGTGCAGTCATATTCCCAGATAATTACCTGGTGTGTAATTGGTGACGTCTGGTCCTCCAGTGTAATCGTCACCCAGGGCGATTGGTCAAGTGGTGCCATTACATCACAAAGCTACAGCAGAATGTCATCTGACATGAGGGCTAATCAGTTGCTTCTTCTAACTCTAGCCCTCTTTAAATAGGAGCCCAATACTTTCAATGGCGCACTGTACTTCCCCCTTACACCTCCTACTTGCTGTGCAGTCATATTCACAGATAGTTACCTAGTTTGTAATTGCTGATGTCTGGTCCTCCGGTGTAATCGTCACCCAGGGCGATTGGTCAAGTGGTGCCATTACATCACAAAGCTACAGCAGGGTGTCATCTGACATGAGGGCCAATCAGTTGCCTAGTACGCAATAGGATACTTATATCAAGGTATAGAAAATGGAGCAATGTGGACAGAATGCCCAGCTGAAGACTAAGGTGGTGAGATGAAAGGACCTAGGGCAATATTTGAGACTTATACATTTGTTTGAAGGAGTGGTTGATCTTACCATTCTGGAGTTCTCTATAGGTTAAGTGATAGGGATGCGCTAAAATGAAGATGTTAGAATCTGTCGTTTTATATTATTCCCACGAACCGTAGCATAAACCTTCCTCCCTTAACGTATCAGATCACTGAATTGCTATGGTGTACCATAACCTGAAATAATTCCTGTGAGAAGGGTACTCTATCTCTTGGCTGCCAAAGAGAGCTTTCTATCTAAGTCCTCATATAGGTGATAGGGTTGTGTAGAGAGTACCAGCAAATGAGGCAGAGGATTGAAAGAAGTCTGCTAGGTTGAAATCTAAATTAAGATTATAATTTTTAGTGAGTTTTGGATTTTCACAATATGAGACATGCCATAGTGCTAATTGACCCTTTATAAAAATCATGTTTTGGTAGTGTTGCATTTGGTTTTGAAATATTCAAGTTCTAAAAAAAGACTAACAGTGGACTTTTCCATCTGCAGATTATACTGAATGGCCAGCAGAGGCAGTGTTGCAGAGGAATATTTCTCTGCTTGCTGAGACGGAAAAAAAAAGAAAGCTCATTCCTCAGCCTTCTCCATGCCTCGATCAATATATATGGTAAGTCAAAATCTCAATTATTCATTTTGCCATTAATAAAAAGTTCATAGCATCTGATAGCTCTCTGTGCCTTTCAGTGGGGTCTTCCGCATAAATATAATCTTCCAAGACGGTAGCAATATGGATGATGCAATGGCCATCATGATAGTTTATCAAAGACTTTGTCTGCCTAAGTGTCTGAGAAAATCTTCTTTAGATACTTGTGCAGGCAATATGTCCTGTGAGTTAATTACCATCCTTCAGGCTGGAATGAGCTGTCTTAGGTTAGAGCAAATGACTTACATTCAGATGGAGGGAAGCTATTTAACCTGTTTCCCTGCTCTCTGTGAGTGGGACTCTGATACTCCAGATGGACTGCTATTTAGAAACTGTGTTCTTCTAACTCTAGTCCTCTTTGAATAGGAGCCCACTACTTTCAATGGCGCACTGTACTTCCCCCTACAACTCCTACTTGCTGTGCAGTCATATTCCCAGATAATTACCTGGTGTGTAATTGGTGACGTCTGGTCCTCCAGTGTAATCGTCACCCAGGGCGATTGGTCAAGTGGTGCCATTACATCACGAAGCTACAGCAGAATGTCATCTGACATGAGGGCTAATCAGTTGCTTCTTCTAACTCTAGCCCTCTTTAAATAGGAGCCCAATACTTTCAATGGCGCACTGTACTTCCCCCTTACACCTCCTACTTGCTGTGCAGTCATATTCACAGATAGTTACCTAGTTTGTAATTGCTGATGTCTGGTCCTCCGGTGTAATCGTCACCCAGGGCGATTGGTCAAGTGGTGCCATTACATCACAAAGCTACAGCAGGGTGTCATCTGACATGAGGGCCAATCAGTTGCCTAGTACGCAATAGGATACTTATATCAAGGTATAGAAAATGGAGCAATGTGGACAGAATGCCCAGCTGAAGACTAAGGTGGTGAGATGAAAGGACCTAGGGCAATATTTGAGACTTATACATTTGTTTGAAGGAGTGGTTGATCTTACCATTCTGGAGTTCTCTATAGGTTAAGTGATAGGGATGCGCTAAAATGAAGATGTTAGAATCTGTCGTTTTATATTATTCCCACGAACCGTAGCATAAACCTTCCTCCCTTAACGTATCAGATCACTGAATTGCTATGGTGTACCATAACCTGAAATAATTCCTGTGAGAAGGGTACTCTATCTCTTGGCTGCCAAAGAGAGCTTTCTATCTAAGTCCTCATATAGGTGATAGGGTTGTGTAGAGAGTACCAGCAAATGAGGCAGAGGATTGAAAGAAGTCTGCTAGGTTGAAATCTAAATTGAGATTATAATTTTTAGTGAGTTTTGGATTTTCACAATATGAGACATGCCATAGTGCTAATTGACCCTTTATAAAAATCATGTTTTGGTAGTGTTGCATTTGGTTTTGAAATATTCAAGTTCTAAAAAAAGACTAACAGTGGACTTTTCCATCTGCAGATTATACTGAATGGCCAGCAGAGGCAGTGTTGCAGAGGAATATTTCTCTGCTTGCTGAGACGGAAAAAAAAAGAAAGCTCATTCCTCAGCCTTCTCCATGCCTCGATCAATATATATGGTAAGTCAAAATCTCAATTATTCATTTTGCCATTAATAAAAAGTTCATAGCATCTGATAGCTCTCTGTGCCTTTCAGTGGGGTCTTCCGCATAAATATAATCTTCCAAGACGGTAGCAATATGGATGATGCAATGGCCATCATGATAGTTTATCAAAGACTTTGTCTGCCTAAGTGTCTGAGAAAATCTTCTTTAGATACTTGTGCAGGCAATATGTCCTGTGAGTTAATTACCATCCTTCAGGCTGGAATGAGCTGTCTTAGGTTAGAGCAAATGACTTACATTCAGATGGAGGGAAGCTATTTAACCTGTTTCCCTGCTCTCTGTGAGTGGGACTCTGATACTGCAGATGGACTGCTATTTAGAAACTGTGTTCTTCTAACTCTAGTCCTCTTTGAATAGGAGCCCACTACTTTCAATGGTGCACTGTACTTCCCCCTACAACTCCTACTTGCTGTGCAGTCATATTCCCAGATAATTACCTGGTGTGTAATTGGTGACGTCTGGTCCTCCGGTGTAATCGTCACCCAGGGCGATTGGTCAAGTGGTGCCATTACATCACGAAGCTACAGCAGAATGTCATCTGACATGAGGGCTAATCAGTTGCTTCTTCTAACTCTAGCCCTCTTTAAATAGGAGCCCAATACTTTCAATGGCGCACTGTACTTCCCCCTTACACCTCCTACTTGCTGTGCAGTCATATTCACAGATAGTTACCTAGTTTGTAATTGCTGATGTCTGGTCCTCCGGTGTAATCGTCACCCAGGGCGATTGGTCAAGTGGTGCCATTACATCACAAAGCTACAGCAGGGTGTCATCTGACATGAGGGCCAATCAGTTGCCTAGTACGCAATAGGATACTTATATCAAGGTATAGAAAATGGAGCAATGTGGACAGAATGCCCAGCTGAAGACTAAGGTGGTGAGATGAAAGGACCTAGGACAATATTTGAGACTTATACATTTGTTTGAAGGAGTGGTTGATCTTACCATTCTGGAGTTCTCTATAGGTTAAGTGATAGGGATGCGCTAAAATGAAGATGTTAGAATCTGTCGTTTTATATTATTCCCACGAACCGTAGCATAAACCTTCCTCCCTTAACGTATCAGATCACTGAATTGCTATGGTGTACCATAACCTGAAATAATTCCTGTGAGAAGGGTACTCTATCTCTTGGCTGCCAAAGAGAGCTTTCTATCTAAGTCCTCATATAGGTGATAGGGTTGTGTAGAGAGTACCAGCAAATGAGGCAGAGGATTGAAAGAAGTCTGCTAGGTTGAAATCTAAATTAAGATTATAATTTTTAGTGAGTTTTGGATTTTCACAATATGAGACATGCCATAGTGCTAATTGACCCTTTATAAAAATCATGTTTTGGTAGTGTTGCATTTGGTTTTGAAATATTCAAGTTCTAAAAAAAGACTAACAGTGGACTTTTCCATCTGCAGATTATACTGAATGGCCAGCAGAGGCAGTGTTGCAGAGGAATATTTCTCTGCTTGCTGAGACGGAAAAAAAAAGAAAGCTCATTCCTCAGCCTTCTCCATGCCTCGATCAATATATATGGTAAGTCAAAATCTCAATTATTCATTTTGCCATTAATAAAAAGTTCATAGCATCTGATAGCTCTCTGTGCCTTTCAGTGGGGTCTTCCGCATAAATATAATCTTCCAAGACGGTAGCAATATGGATGATGCAATGGCCATCATGATAGTTTATCAAAGACTTTGTCTGCCTAAGTGTCTGAGAAAATCTTCTTTAGATACTTGTGCAGGCAATATGTCCTGTGAGTTAATTACCATCCTTCAGGCTGGAATGAGCTGTCTTAGGTTAGAGCAAATGACTTACATTCAGATGGAGGGAAGCTATTTAACCTGTTTCCCTGCTCTCTGTGAGTGGGACTCTGATACTGCAGATGGACTGCTATTTAGAAACTGTGTTCTTCTAACTCTAGTCCTCTTTGAATAGGAGCCCACTACTTTCAATGGCGCACTGTACTTCCCCCTACAACTCCTACTTGCTGTGCAGTCATATTCCCAGATAATTACCTGGTGTGTAATTGGTGACGTCTGGTCCTCCGGTGTAATCGTCACCCAGGGCGATTGGTCAAGTGGTGCCATTACATCACGAAGCTACAGCAGAATGTCATCTGACATGAGGGCTAATCAGTTGCTTCTTCTAACTCTAGCCCTCTTTAAATAGGAGCCCAATACTTTCAATGGCGCACTGTACTTCCCCCTTACACCTCCTACTTGCTGTGCAGTCATATTCACAGATAGTTACCTAGTTTGTAATTGCTGATGTCTGGTCCTCCGGTGTAATCGTCACCCAGGGCGATTGGTCAAGTGGTGCCATTACATCACAAAGCTACAGCAGGGTGTCATCTGACATGAGGGCCAATCAGTTGCCTAGTACGCAATAGGATACTTATATCAAGGTATAGAAAATGGAGCAATGTGGACAGAATGCCCAGCTGAAGACTAAGGTGGTGAGATGAAAGGACCTAGGGCAATATTTGAGACTTATACATTTGTTTGAAGGAGTGGTTGATCTTACCATTCTGGAGTTCTCTATAGGTTAAGTGATAGGGATGCGCTAAAATGAAGATGTTAGAATCTGTCGTTTTATATTATTCCCACGAACCGTAGCATAAACCTTCCTCCCTTAACGTATCAGATCACTGAATTGCTATGGTGTACCATAACCTGAAATAATTCCTGTGAGAAGGGTACTCTATCTCTTGGCTGCCAAAGAGAGCTTTCTATCTAAGTCCTCATATAGGTGATAGGGTTGTGTAGAGAGTACCAGCAAATGAGGCAGAGGATTGAAAGAAGTCTGCTAGGTTGAAATCTAAATTAAGATTATAATTTTTAGTGAGTTTTGGATTTTCACAATATGAGACATGCCATAGTGCTAATTGACCCTTTATAAAAATCATGTTTTGGTAGTGTTGCATTTGGTTTTGAAATATTCAAGTTCTAAAAAAAGACTAACAGTGGACTTTTCCATCTGCAGATTATACTGAATGGCCAGCAGAGGCAGTGTTGCAGAGGAATATTTCTCTGCTTGCTGAGACGGAAAAAAAAAGAAAGCTCATTCCTCAGCCTTCTCCATGCCTCGATCAATATATATGGTAAGTCAAAATCTCAATTATTCATTTTGCCATTAATAAAAAGTTCATAGCATCTGATAGCTCTCTGTGCCTTTCAGTGGGGTCTTCCGCATAAATATAATCTTCCAAGACGGTAGCAATATGGATGATGCAATGGCCATCATGATAGTTTATCAAAGACTTTGTCTGCCTAAGTGTCTGAGAAAATCTTCTTTAGATACTTGTGCAGGCAATATGTCCTGTGAGTTAATTACCATCCTTCAGGCTGGAATGAGCTGTCTTAGGTTAGAGCAAATGACTTACATTCAGATGGAGGGAAGCTATTTAACCTGTTTCCCTGCTCTCTGTGAGTGGGACTCTGATACTGCAGATGGACTGCTATTTAGAAACTGTGTTCTTCTAACTCTAGTCCTCTTTGAATAGGAGCCCACTACTTTCAATGGCGCACTGTACTTCCCCCTACAACTCCTACTTGCTGTGCAGTCATATTCCCAGATAATTACCTGGTGTGTAATTGGTGACGTCTGGTCCTCCGGTGTAATCGTCACCCAGGGCGATTGGTCAAGTGGTGCCATTACATCACGAAGCTACAGCAGAATGTCATCTGACATGAGGGCTAATCAGTTGCTTCTTCTAACTCTAGCCCTCTTTAAATAGGAGCCCAATACTTTCAATGGCGCACTGTACTTCCCCCTTACACCTCCTACTTGCTGTGCAGTCATATTCACAGATAGTTACCTAGTTTGTAATTGCTGATGTCTGGTCCTCCGGTGTAATCGTCACCCAGGGCGATTGGTCAAGTGGTGCCATTACATCACAAAGCTACAGCAGGGTGTCATCTGACATGAGGGCCAATCAGTTGCCTAGTACGCAATAGGATACTTATATCAAGGTATAGAAAATGGAGCAATGTGGACAGAATGCCCAGCTGAAGACTAAGGTGGTGAGATGAAAGGACCTAGGGCAATATTTGAGACTTATACATTTGTTTGAAGGAGTGGTTGATCTTACCATTCTGGAGTTCTCTATAGGTTAAGTGATAGGGATGCGCTAAAATGAAGATGTTAGAATCTGTCGTTTTATATTATTCCCACGAACCGTAGCATAAACCTTCCTCCCTTAACGTATCAGATCACTGAATTGCTATGGTGTACCATAACCTGAAATAATTCCTGTGAGAAGGGTACTCTATCTCTTGGCTGCCAAAGAGAGCTTTCTATCTAAGTCCTCATATAGGTGATAGGGTTGTGTAGAGAGTACCAGCAAATGAGGCAGAGGATTGAAAGAAGTCTGCTAGGTTGAAATCTAAATTAAGATTATAATTTTTAGTGAGTTTTGGATTTTCACAATATGAGACATGCCATAGTGCTAATTGACCCTTTATAAAAATCATGTTTTGGTAGTGTTGCATTTGGTTTTGAAATATTCAAGTTCTAAAAAAAGACTAACAGTGGACTTTTCCATCTGCAGATTATACTGAATGGCCAGCAGAGGCAGTGTTGCAGAGGAATATTTCTCTGCTTGCTGAGACGGAAAAAAAAAGAAAGCTCATTCCTCAGCCTTCTCCATGCCTCGATCAATATATATGGTAAGTCAAAATCTCAATTAATCATTTTGCCATTAATAAAAAGTTCATAGCATCTGATAGCTCTCAGTGCCTTTTAGTGGGGTCTTCCGCATAAATATAATCTTCTAAGACGGTAGCAATATGGATGACGCAATGGCCATCATGATAGTTTATCAAAGACTTTGTCTGCCTAAGTGTCTGAGAAAATCTTCTTTAGATACTTGTGCAGGCAATATGTCCTGTGAGTTAATTACCATCCTTCAGGCTGGAATGAGCTGTCTTAGGTTAGAGCAAATGACTTACATTCAGATGGAGGGAAGCTATTTAACCTGTTTCCCTGCTCTCTGTGAGTGGGACTCTGATACTCCAGATGGACTGCTATTTAGAAACTGTGTTCTTCTAACTCTAGTCCTCTTTGAATAGGAGCCCACTACTTTCAATGGCGCACTGTACTTCCCCCTACAACTCCTACTTGCTGTGCAGTCATATTCCCAGATAATTACCTGGTGTGTAATTGGTGACGTCTGGTCCTCCAGTGTAATCGTCACCCAGGGCGATTGGTCAAGTGGTGCCATTACATCACAAAGCTACAGCAGAATGTCATCTGACATGAGGGCTAATCAGTTGCTTCTTCTAACTCTAGCCCTCTTTAAATAGGAGCCCAATACTTTCAATGGCGCACTGTACTTCCCCCTTACACCTCCTACTTGCTGTGCAGTCATATTCACAGATAGTTACCTAGTTTGTAATTGCTGATGTCTGGTCCTCCGGTGTAATCGTCACCCAGGGCGATTGGTCAAGTGGTGCCATTACATCACAAAGCTACAGCAGAGTGTCATCTGACATGAGGGCCAATCAGTTGCCTAGTACGCAATAGGATACTTATATCAAGGTATAGAAAATGGAGCAATGTGGACAGAATGCCCAGCTGAAGACTAAGGTGGTGAGATGAAAGGACCTAGGACAATATTTGAGACTTATACATTTGTTTGAAGGAGTGGTTGATCTTACCATTCTGGAGTTCTCTATAGGTTAAGTGATAGGGATGCGCTAAAATGAAGATGTTAGAATCTGTTGTTTTTATTATTCCCACGAACCGTAGCATAAACCTTCCTCCCTTAACGTATCAGATCACTGAATTGCTATGGTGTACCATAACCTGAAATAATTCCTGTGAGAAGGGTACTCTATCTCTTGGCTGCCAAAGAGAGCTTTCTATCTAAGTCCTCATATAGGTGATAGGGTTGTGTAGAGAGTACCAGCAAATGAGGCAGAGGATTGAAAGAAGTCTGCTAGGTTGAAATCTAAATTAAGATTATAATTTTTAGTGAGTTTTGGATTTTCACAATATGAGACATGCCATAGTGCTAATTGACCCTTTATAAAAATCATGTTTTGGTAGTGTTGCATTTGGTTTTGAAATATTCAAGTTCTAAAAAAAGACTAACAGTGGACTTTTCCATCTGCAGATTATACTGAATGGCCAGCAGAGGCAGTGTTGCAGAGGAATATTTCTCTGCTTGCTGAGACGGAAAAAAAAAGAAAGCTCATTCCTCAGCCTTCTCCATGCCTCGATCAATATATATGGTAAGTCAAAATCTCAATTATTCATTTTGCCATTAATAAAAAGTTCATAGCATCTGATAGCTCTCTGTGCCTTTCAGTGGGGTCTTCCGCATAAATATAATCTTCCAAGACGGTAGCAATATGGATGATGCAATGGCCATCATGATAGTTTATCAAAGACTTTGTCTGCCTAAGTGTCTGAGAAAATCTTCTTTAGATACTTGTGCAGGCAATATGTCCTGTGAGTTAATTACCATCCTTCAGGCTGGAATGAGCTGTCTTAGGTTAGAGCAAATGACTTACATTCAGATGGAGGGAAGCTATTTAACCTGTTTCCCTGCTCTCTGTGAGTGGGACTCTGATACTGCAGATGGACTGCTATTTAGAAACTGTGTTCTTCTAACTCTAGTCCTCTTTGAATAGGAGCCCACTACTTTCAATGGCGCACTGTACTTCCCCCTACAACTCCTACTTGCTGTGCAGTCATATTCCCAGATAATTACCTGGTGTGTAATTGGTGACGTCTGGTCCTCCGGTGTAATCGTCACCCAGGGCGATTGGTCAAGTGGTGCCATTACATCACGAAGCTACAGCAGAATGTCATCTGACATGAGGGCTAATCAGTTGCTTCTTCTAACTCTAGCCCTCTTTAAATAGGAGCCCAATACTTTCAATGGCGCACTGTACTTCCCCCTTACACCTCCTACTTGCTGTGCAGTCATATTCACAGATAGTTACCTAGTTTGTAATTGCTGATGTCTGGTCCTCCGGTGTAATCGTCACCCAGGGCGATTGGTCAAGTGGTGCCATTACATCACAAAGCTACAGCAGGGTGTCATCTGACATGAGGGCCAATCAGTTGCCTAGTACGCAATAGGATACTTATATCAAGGTATAGAAAATGGAGCAATGTGGACAGAATGCCCAGCTGAAGACTAAGGTGGTGAGATGAAAGGACCTAGGGCAATATTTGAGACTTATACATTTGTTTGAAGGAGTGGTTGATCTTACCATTCTGGAGTTCTCTATAGGTTAAGTGATAGGGATGCGCTAAAATGAAGATGTTAGAATCTGTCGTTTTATATTATTCCCACGAACCGTAGCATAAACCTTCCTCCCTTAACGTATCAGATCACTGAATTGCTATGGTGTACCATAACCTGAAATAATTCCTGTGAGAAGGGTACTCTATCTCTTGGCTGCCAAAGAGAGCTTTCTATCTAAGTCCTCATATAGGTGATAGGGTTGTGTAGAGAGTACCAGCAAATGAGGCAGAGGATTGAAAGAAGTCTGCTAGGTTGAAATCTAAATTAAGATTATAATTTTTAGTGAGTTTTGGATTTTCACAATATGAGACATGCCATAGTGCTAATTGACCCTTTATAAAAATCATGTTTTGGTAGTGTTGCATTTGGTTTTGAAATATTCAAGTTCTAAAAAAAGACTAACAGTGGACTTTTCCATCTGCAGATTATACTGAATGGCCAGCAGAGGCAGTGTTGCAGAGGAATATTTCTCTGCTTGCTGAGACGGAAAAAAAAAGAAAGCTCATTCCTCAGCCTTCTCCATGCCTCGATCAATATATATGGTAAGTCAAAATCTCAATTATTCATTTTGCCATTAATAAAAAGTTCATAGCATCTGATAGCTCTCTGTGCCTTTCAGTGGGGTCTTCCGCATAAATATAATCTTCCAAGACGGTAGCAATATGGATGATGCAATGGCCATCATGATAGTTTATCAAAGACTTTGTCTGCCTAAGTGTCTGAGAAAATCTTCTTTAGATACTTGTGCAGGCAATATGTCCTGTGAGTTAATTACCATCCTTCAGGCTGGAATGAGCTGTCTTAGGTTAGAGCAAATGACTTACATTCAGATGGAGGGAAGCTATTTAACCTGTTTCCCTGCTCTCTGTGAGTGGGACTCTGATACTCCAGATGGACTGCTATTTAGAAACTGTGTTCTTCTAACTCTAGTCCTCTTTGAATAGGAGCCCACTACTTTCAATGGCGCACTGTACTTCCCCCTACAACTCCTACTTGCTGTGCAGTCATATTCCCAGATAATTACCTGGTGTGTAATTGGTGACGTCTGGTCCTCCAGTGTAATCGTCACCCAGGGCGATTGGTCAAGTGGTGCCATTACATCACGAAGCTACAGCAGAATGTCATCTGACATGAGGGCTAATCAGTTGCTTCTTCTAACTCTAGCCCTCTTTAAATAGGAGCCCAATACTTTCAATGGCGCACTGTACTTCCCCCTTACACCTCCTACTTGCTGTGCAGTCATATTCACAGATAGTTACCTAGTTTGTAATTGCTGATGTCTGGTCCTCCGGTGTAATCGTCACCCAGGGCGATTGGTCAAGTGGTGCCATTACATCACAAAGCTACAGCAGGGTGTCATCTGACATGAGGGCCAATCAGTTGCCTAGTACGCAATAGGATACTTATATCAAGGTATAGAAAATGGAGCAATGTGGACAGAATGCCCAGCTGAAGACTAAGGTGGTGAGATGAAAGGACCTAGGGCAATATTTGAGACTTATACATTTGTTTGAAGGAGTGGTTGATCTTACCATTCTGGAGTTCTCTATAGGTTAAGTGATAGGGATGCGCTAAAATGAAGATGTTAGAATCTGTCGTTTTATATTATTCCCACGAACCGTAGCATAAACCTTCCTCCCTTAACGTATCAGATCACTGAATTGCTATGGTGTACCATAACCTGAAATAATTCCTGTGAGAAGGGTACTCTATCTCTTGGCTGCCAAAGAGAGCTTTCTATCTAAGTCCTCATATAGGTGATAGGGTTGTGTAGAGAGTACCAGCAAATGAGGCAGAGGATTGAAAGAAGTCTGCTAGGTTGAAATCTAAATTGAGATTATAATTTTTAGTGAGTTTTGGATTTTCACAATATGAGACATGCCATAGTGCTAATTGACCCTTTATAAAAATCATGTTTTGGTAGTGTTGCATTTGGTTTTGAAATATTCAAGTTCTAAAAAAAGACTAACAGTGGACTTTTCCATCTGCAGATTATACTGAATGGCCAGCAGAGGCAGTGTTGCAGAGGAATATTTCTCTGCTTGCTGAGACGGAAAAAAAAAGAAAGCTCATTCCTCAGCCTTCTCCATGCCTCGATCAATATATATGGTAAGTCAAAATCTCAATTATTCATTTTGCCATTAATAAAAAGTTCATAGCATCTGATAGCTCTCTGTGCCTTTCAGTGGGGTCTTCCGCATAAATATAATCTTCCAAGACGGTAGCAATATGGATGATGCAATGGCCATCATGATAGTTTATCAAAGACTTTGTCTGCCTAAGTGTCTGAGAAAATCTTCTTTAGATACTTGTGCAGGCAATATGTCCTGTGAGTTAATTACCATCCTTCAGGCTGGAATGAGCTGTCTTAGGTTAGAGCAAATGACTTACATTCAGATGGAGGGAAGCTATTTAACCTGTTTCCCTGCTCTCTGTGAGTGGGACTCTGATACTGCAGATGGACTGCTATTTAGAAACTGTGTTCTTCTAACTCTAGTCCTCTTTGAATAGGAGCCCACTACTTTCAATGGTGCACTGTACTTCCCCCTACAACTCCTACTTGCTGTGCAGTCATATTCCCAGATAATTACCTGGTGTGTAATTGGTGACGTCTGGTCCTCCGGTGTAATCGTCACCCAGGGCGATTGGTCAAGTGGTGCCATTACATCACGAAGCTACAGCAGAATGTCATCTGACATGAGGGCTAATCAGTTGCTTCTTCTAACTCTAGCCCTCTTTAAATAGGAGCCCAATACTTTCAATGGCGCACTGTACTTCCCCCTTACACCTCCTACTTGCTGTGCAGTCATATTCACAGATAGTTACCTAGTTTGTAATTGCTGATGTCTGGTCCTCCGGTGTAATCGTCACCCAGGGCGATTGGTCAAGTGGTGCCATTACATCACAAAGCTACAGCAGGGTGTCATCTGACATGAGGGCCAATCAGTTGCCTAGTACGCAATAGGATACTTATATCAAGGTATAGAAAATGGAGCAATGTGGACAGAATGCCCAGCTGAAGACTAAGGTGGTGAGATGAAAGGACCTAGGACAATATTTGAGACTTATACATTTGTTTGAAGGAGTGGTTGATCTTACCATTCTGGAGTTCTCTATAGGTTAAGTGATAGGGATGCGCTAAAATGAAGATGTTAGAATCTGTCGTTTTATATTATTCCCACGAACCGTAGCATAAACCTTCCTCCCTTAACGTATCAGATCACTGAATTGCTATGGTGTACCATAACCTGAAATAATTCCTGTGAGAAGGGTACTCTATCTCTTGGCTGCCAAAGAGAGCTTTCTATCTAAGTCCTCATATAGGTGATAGGGTTGTGTAGAGAGTACCAGCAAATGAGGCAGAGGATTGAAAGAAGTCTGCTAGGTTGAAATCTAAATTAAGATTATAATTTTTAGTGAGTTTTGGATTTTCACAATATGAGACATGCCATAGTGCTAATTGACCCTTTATAAAAATCATGTTTTGGTAGTGTTGCATTTGGTTTTGAAATATTCAAGTTCTAAAAAAAGACTAACAGTGGACTTTTCCATCTGCAGATTATACTGAATGGCCAGCAGAGGCAGTGTTGCAGAGGAATATTTCTCTGCTTGCTGAGACGGAAAAAAAAAGAAAGCTCATTCCTCAGCCTTCTCCATGCCTCGATCAATATATATGGTAAGTCAAAATCTCAATTATTCATTTTGCCATTAATAAAAAGTTCATAGCATCTGATAGCTCTCTGTGCCTTTCAGTGGGGTCTTCCGCATAAATATAATCTTCCAAGACGGTAGCAATATGGATGATGCAATGGCCATCATGATAGTTTATCAAAGACTTTGTCTGCCTAAGTGTCTGAGAAAATCTTCTTTAGATACTTGTGCAGGCAATATGTCCTGTGAGTTAATTACCATCCTTCAGGCTGGAATGAGCTGTCTTAGGTTAGAGCAAATGACTTACATTCAGATGGAGGGAAGCTATTTAACCTGTTTCCCTGCTCTCTGTGAGTGGGACTCTGATACTGCAGATGGACTGCTATTTAGAAACTGTGTTCTTCTAACTCTAGTCCTCTTTGAATAGGAGCCCACTACTTTCAATGGCGCACTGTACTTCCCCCTACAACTCCTACTTGCTGTGCAGTCATATTCCCAGATAATTACCTGGTGTGTAATTGGTGACGTCTGGTCCTCCGGTGTAATCGTCACCCAGGGCGATTGGTCAAGTGGTGCCATTACATCACGAAGCTACAGCAGAATGTCATCTGACATGAGGGCTAATCAGTTGCTTCTTCTAACTCTAGCCCTCTTTAAATAGGAGCCCAATACTTTCAATGGCGCACTGTACTTCCCCCTTACACCTCCTACTTGCTGTGCAGTCATATTCACAGATAGTTACCTAGTTTGTAATTGCTGATGTCTGGTCCTCCGGTGTAATCGTCACCCAGGGCGATTGGTCAAGTGGTGCCATTACATCACAAAGCTACAGCAGGGTGTCATCTGACATGAGGGCCAATCAGTTGCCTAGTACGCAATAGGATACTTATATCAAGGTATAGAAAATGGAGCAATGTGGACAGAATGCCCAGCTGAAGACTAAGGTGGTGAGATGAAAGGACCTAGGGCAATATTTGAGACTTATACATTTGTTTGAAGGAGTGGTTGATCTTACCATTCTGGAGTTCTCTATAGGTTAAGTGATAGGGATGCGCTAAAATGAAGATGTTAGAATCTGTCGTTTTATATTATTCCCACGAACCGTAGCATAAACCTTCCTCCCTTAACGTATCAGATCACTGAATTGCTATGGTGTACCATAACCTGAAATAATTCCTGTGAGAAGGGTACTCTATCTCTTGGCTGCCAAAGAGAGCTTTCTATCTAAGTCCTCATATAGGTGATAGGGTTGTGTAGAGAGTACCAGCAAATGAGGCAGAGGATTGAAAGAAGTCTGCTAGGTTGAAATCTAAATTAAGATTATAATTTTTAGTGAGTTTTGGATTTTCACAATATGAGACATGCCATAGTGCTAATTGACCCTTTATAAAAATCATGTTTTGGTAGTGTTGCATTTGGTTTTGAAATATTCAAGTTCTAAAAAAAGACTAACAGTGGACTTTTCCATCTGCAGATTATACTGAATGGCCAGCAGAGGCAGTGTTGCAGAGGAATATTTCTCTGCTTGCTGAGACGGAAAAAAAAAGAAAGCTCATTCCTCAGCCTTCTCCATGCCTCGATCAATATATATGGTAAGTCAAAATCTCAATTATTCATTTTGCCATTAATAAAAAGTTCATAGCATCTGATAGCTCTCTGTGCCTTTCAGTGGGGTCTTCCGCATAAATATAATCTTCCAAGACGGTAGCAATATGGATGATGCAATGGCCATCATGATAGTTTATCAAAGACTTTGTCTGCCTAAGTGTCTGAGAAAATCTTCTTTAGATACTTGTGCAGGCAATATGTCCTGTGAGTTAATTACCATCCTTCAGGCTGGAATGAGCTGTCTTAGGTTAGAGCAAATGACTTACATTCAGATGGAGGGAAGCTATTTAACCTGTTTCCCTGCTCTCTGTGAGTGGGACTCTGATACTGCAGATGGACTGCTATTTAGAAACTGTGTTCTTCTAACTCTAGTCCTCTTTGAATAGGAGCCCACTACTTTCAATGGCGCACTGTACTTCCCCCTACAACTCCTACTTGCTGTGCAGTCATATTCCCAGATAATTACCTGGTGTGTAATTGGTGACGTCTGGTCCTCCGGTGTAATCGTCACCCAGGGCGATTGGTCAAGTGGTGCCATTACATCACGAAGCTACAGCAGAATGTCATCTGACATGAGGGCTAATCAGTTGCTTCTTCTAACTCTAGCCCTCTTTAAATAGGAGCCCAATACTTTCAATGGCGCACTGTACTTCCCCCTTACACCTCCTACTTGCTGTGCAGTCATATTCACAGATAGTTACCTAGTTTGTAATTGCTGATGTCTGGTCCTCCGGTGTAATCGTCACCCAGGGCGATTGGTCAAGTGGTGCCATTACATCACAAAGCTACAGCAGGGTGTCATCTGACATGAGGGCCAATCAGTTGCCTAGTACGCAATAGGATACTTATATCAAGGTATAGAAAATGGAGCAATGTGGACAGAATGCCCAGCTGAAGACTAAGGTGGTGAGATGAAAGGACCTAGGGCAATATTTGAGACTTATACATTTGTTTGAAGGAGTGGTTGATCTTACCATTCTGGAGTTCTCTATAGGTTAAGTGATAGGGATGCGCTAAAATGAAGATGTTAGAATCTGTCGTTTTATATTATTCCCACGAACCGTAGCATAAACCTTCCTCCCTTAACGTATCAGATCACTGAATTGCTATGGTGTACCATAACCTGAAATAATTCCTGTGAGAAGGGTACTCTATCTCTTGGCTGCCAAAGAGAGCTTTCTATCTAAGTCCTCATATAGGTGATAGGGTTGTGTAGAGAGTACCAGCAAATGAGGCAGAGGATTGAAAGAAGTCTGCTAGGTTGAAATCTAAATTAAGATTATAATTTTTAGTGAGTTTTGGATTTTCACAATATGAGACATGCCATAGTGCTAATTGACCCTTTATAAAAATCATGTTTTGGTAGTGTTGCATTTGGTTTTGAAATATTCAAGTTCTAAAAAAAGACTAACAGTGGACTTTTCCATCTGCAGATTATACTGAATGGCCAGCAGAGGCAGTGTTGCAGAGGAATATTTCTCTGCTTGCTGAGACGGAAAAAAAAAGAAAGCTCATTCCTCAGCCTTCTCCATGCCTCGATCAATATATATGGTAAGTCAAAATCTCAATTAATCATTTTGCCATTAATAAAAAGTTCATAGCATCTGATAGCTCTCAGTGCCTTTTAGTGGGGTCTTCCGCATAAATATAATCTTCTAAGACGGTAGCAATATGGATGACGCAATGGCCATCATGATAGTTTATCAAAGACTTTGTCTGCCTAAGTGTCTGAGAAAATCTTCTTTAGATACTTGTGCAGGCAATATGTCCTGTGAGTTAATTACCATCCTTCAGGCTGGAATGAGCTGTCTTAGGTTAGAGCAAATGACTTACATTCAGATGGAGGGAAGCTATTTAACCTGTTTCCCTGCTCTCTGTGAGTGGGACTCTGATACTCCAGATGGACTGCTATTTAGAAACTGTGTTCTTCTAACTCTAGTCCTCTTTGAATAGGAGCCCACTACTTTCAATGGCGCACTGTACTTCCCCCTACAACTCCTACTTGCTGTGCAGTCATATTCCCAGATAATTACCTGGTGTGTAATTGGTGACGTCTGGTCCTCCAGTGTAATCGTCACCCAGGGCGATTGGTCAAGTGGTGCCATTACATCACAAAGCTACAGCAGAATGTCATCTGACATGAGGGCTAATCAGTTGCTTCTTCTAACTCTAGCCCTCTTTAAATAGGAGCCCAATACTTTCAATGGCGCACTGTACTTCCCCCTTACACCTCCTACTTGCTGTGCAGTCATATTCACAGATAGTTACCTAGTTTGTAATTGCTGATGTCTGGTCCTCCGGTGTAATCGTCACCCAGGGCGATTGGTCAAGTGGTGCCATTACATCACAAAGCTACAGCAGAGTGTCATCTGACATGAGGGCCAATCAGTTGCCTAGTACGCAATAGGATACTTATATCAAGGTATAGAAAATGGAGCAATGTGGACAGAATGCCCAGCTGAAGACTAAGGTGGTGAGATGAAAGGACCTAGGACAATATTTGAGACTTATACATTTGTTTGAAGGAGTGGTTGATCTTACCATTCTGGAGTTCTCTATAGGTTAAGTGATAGGGATGCGCTAAAATGAAGATGTTAGAATCTGTTGTTTTTATTATTCCCACGAACCGTAGCATAAACCTTCCTCCCTTAACGTATCAGATCACTGAATTGCTATGGTGTACCATAACCTGAAATAATTCCTGTGAGAAGGGTACTCTATCTCTTGGCTGCCAAAGAGAGCTTTCTATCTAAGTCCTCATATAGGTGATAGGGTTGTGTAGAGAGTACCAGCAAATGAGGCAGAGGATTGAAAGAAGTCTGCTAGGTTGAAATCTAAATTAAGATTATAATTTTTAGTGAGTTTTGGATTTTCACAATATGAGACATGCCATAGTGCTAATTGACCCTTTATAAAAATCATGTTTTGGTAGTGTTGCATTTGGTTTTGAAATATTCAAGTTCTAAAAAAAGACTAACAGTGGACTTTTCCATCTGCAGATTATACTGAATGGCCAGCAGAGGCAGTGTTGCAGAGGAATATTTCTCTGCTTGCTGAGACGGAAAAAAAAAGAAAGCTCATTCCTCAGCCTTCTCCATGCCTCGATCAATATATATGGTAAGTCAAAATCTCAATTATTCATTTTGCCATTAATAAAAAGTTCATAGCATCTGATAGCTCTCTGTGCCTTTCAGTGGGGTCTTCCGCATAAATATAATCTTCCAAGACGGTAGCAATATGGATGATGCAATGGCCATCATGATAGTTTATCAAAGACTTTGTCTGCCTAAGTGTCTGAGAAAATCTTCTTTAGATACTTGTGCAGGCAATATGTCCTGTGAGTTAATTACCATCCTTCAGGCTGGAATGAGCTGTCTTAGGTTAGAGCAAATGACTTACATTCAGATGGAGGGAAGCTATTTAACCTGTTTCCCTGCTCTCTGTGAGTGGGACTCTGATACTGCAGATGGACTGCTATTTAGAAACTGTGTTCTTCTAACTCTAGTCCTCTTTGAATAGGAGCCCACTACTTTCAATGGCGCACTGTACTTCCCCCTACAACTCCTACTTGCTGTGCAGTCATATTCCCAGATAATTACCTGGTGTGTAATTGGTGACGTCTGGTCCTCCGGTGTAATCGTCACCCAGGGCGATTGGTCAAGTGGTGCCATTACATCACGAAGCTACAGCAGAATGTCATCTGACATGAGGGCTAATCAGTTGCTTCTTCTAACTCTAGCCCTCTTTAAATAGGAGCCCAATACTTTCAATGGCGCACTGTACTTCCCCCTTACACCTCCTACTTGCTGTGCAGTCATATTCACAGATAGTTACCTAGTTTGTAATTGCTGATGTCTGGTCCTCCGGTGTAATCGTCACCCAGGGCGATTGGTCAAGTGGTGCCATTACATCACAAAGCTACAGCAGGGTGTCATCTGACATGAGGGCCAATCAGTTGCCTAGTACGCAATAGGATACTTATATCAAGGTATAGAAAATGGAGCAATGTGGACAGAATGCCCAGCTGAAGACTAAGGTGGTGAGATGAAAGGACCTAGGGCAATATTTGAGACTTATACATTTGTTTGAAGGAGTGGTTGATCTTACCATTCTGGAGTTCTCTATAGGTTAAGTGATAGGGATGCGCTAAAATGAAGATGTTAGAATCTGTCGTTTTATATTATTCCCACGAACCGTAGCATAAACCTTCCTCCCTTAACGTATCAGATCACTGAATTGCTATGGTGTACCATAACCTGAAATAATTCCTGTGAGAAGGGTACTCTATCTCTTGGCTGCCAAAGAGAGCTTTCTATCTAAGTCCTCATATAGGTGATAGGGTTGTGTAGAGAGTACCAGCAAATGAGGCAGAGGATTGAAAGAAGTCTGCTAGGTTGAAATCTAAATTAAGATTATAATTTTTAGTGAGTTTTGGATTTTCACAATATGAGACATGCCATAGTGCTAATTGACCCTTTATAAAAATCATGTTTTGGTAGTGTTGCATTTGGTTTTGAAATATTCAAGTTCTAAAAAAAGACTAACAGTGGACTTTTCCATCTGCAGATTATACTGAATGGCCAGCAGAGGCAGTGTTGCAGAGGAATATTTCTCTGCTTGCTGAGACGGAAAAAAAAAGAAAGCTCATTCCTCAGCCTTCTCCATGCCTCGATCAATATATATGGTAAGTCAAAATCTCAATTAATCATTTTGCCATTAATAAAAAGTTCATAGCATCTGATAGCTCTCTGTGCCTTTTAGTGGGGTCTTCCGCATAAATATAATCTTCCAAGACGGTAGCAATATGGATGATGCAATGGCCATCATGATAGTTTATCAAAGACTTTGTCTGCCTAAGTGTCTGAGAAAATCTTCTTTAGATACTTGTGCAGGCAATATGTCCTGTGAGTTAATTACCATCCTTCAGGCTGGAATGAGCTGTCTTAGGTTAGAGCAAATGACTTACATTCAGATGGAGGGAAGCTATTTAACCTGTTTCCCTGCTCTCTGTGAGTGGGACTCTGATACTCCAGATGGACTGCTATTTAGAAACTGTGTTCTTCTAACTCTAGTCCTCTTTGAATAGGAGCCCACTACTTTCAATGGCGCACTGTACTTCCCCCTACAACTCCTACTTGCTGTGCAGTCATATTCCCAGATAATTACCTGGTGTGTAATTGGTGACGTCTGGTCCTCCAGTGTAATCGTCACCCAGGGCGATTGGTCAAGTGGTGCCATTACATCACAAAGCTACAGCAGAATGTCATCTGACATGAGGGCTAATCAGTTGCTTCTTCTAACTCTAGCCCTCTTTAAATAGGAGCCCAATACTTTCAATGGCGCACTGTACTTCCCCCTTACACCTCCTACTTGCTGTGCAGTCATATTCACAGATAGTTACCTAGTTTGTAATTGCTGATGTCTGGTCCTCCGGTGTAATCGTCACCCAGGGCGATTGGTCAAGTGGTGCCATTACATCACAAAGCTACAGCAGGGTGTCATCTGACATGAGGGCCAATCAGTTGCCTAGTACGCAATAGGATACTTATATCACGGTATAGAAAATGGAGCAATGTGGACAGAATGCCCAGCTGAAGACTAAGGTGGTGAGATGAAAGGACCTAGGGCAATATTTGAGACTTATACATTTGTTTGAAGGAGTGGTTGATCTTACCATTCTGGAGTTCTCTATAGGTTAAGTGATAGGGATGCGCTAAAATGAAGATGTTAGAATCTGTTGTTTTTATTATTCCCACGAACCGTAGCATAAACCTTCCTCCCTTAACGTATCAGATCACTGAATTGCTATGGTGTACCATAACCTGAAATAATTCCTGTGAGAAGGGTACTCTATCTCTTGGCTGCCAAAGAGAGCTTTCTATCTAAGTCCTCATATAGGTGATAGGGTTGTGTAGAGAGTACCAGCAAATGAGGCAGAGGATTGAAAGAAGTCTGCTAGGTTGAAATCTAAATTAAGATTATAATTTTTAGTGAGTTTTGGATTTTCACAATATGAGACATGCCATAGTGCTAATTGACCCTTTATAAAAATCATGTTTTGGTAGTGTTGCATTTGGTTTTGAAATATTCAAGTTCTAAAAAAAGACTAACAGTGGACTTTTCCATCTGCAGATTATACTGAATGGCCAGCAGAGGCAGTGTTGCAGAGGAATATTTCTCTGCTTGCTGAGACGGAAAAAAAAAGAAAGCTCATTCCTCAGCCTTCTCCATGCCTCGATCAATATATATGGTAAGTCAAAATCTCAATTATTCATTTTGCCATTAATAAAAAGTTCATAGCATCTGATAGCTCTCTGTGCCTTTTAGTGGGGTCTTCCGCATAAATATAATCTTCCAAGACGGTAGCAATATGGATGATGCAATGGCCATCATGATAGTTTATCAAAGACTTTGTCTGCCTAAGTGTCTGAGAAAATCTTCTTTAGATACTTGTGCAGGCAATATGTCCTGTGAGTTAATTACCATCCTTCAGGCTGGAATGAGCTGTCTTAGGTTAGAGCAAATGACTTACATTCAGATGGAGGGAAGCTATTTAACCTGTTTCCCTGCTCTCTGTGAGTGGGACTCTGATACTCCAGATGGACTGCTATTTAGAAACTGTGTTCTTCGAACTCTAGTCCTCTTTGAATAGGAGCCCACTACTTTCAATGGCGCACTGTACTTCCCCCTACAACTCCTACTTGCTGTGCAGTCATATTCCCAGATAATTACCTGGTGTGTAATTGGTGACGTCTGGTCCTCCGGTGTAATCGTCACCCAGGGTGATTGGTCAAGTGGTGCCATTACATCACAAAGCTACAGCAGGGTGTCATCTGACATGAGGGCCAATCAGTTGCCTAGTACGCAATAGGATACTTATATCACGGTATAGAAAATGGAGCAATGTGGACAGAATGCCCAGCTGAAGACTAAGGTGGTGAGATGAAAGGACCTAGGGCAATATTTGAGACTTATACATTTGTTTGAAGGAGTGGTTGATCTTACCATTCTGGAGTTCTCTATAGGTTAAGTGATAGGGATGCGCTAAAATGAAGATGTTAGAATCTGTTGTTTTTATTATTCCCACGAACCGTAGCATAAACCTTCCTCCCTTAACGTATCAGATCACTGAATTGCTATGGTGTACCATAACCTGAAATAATTCCTGTGAGAAGGGTACTCTATCTCTTGGCTGCCAAAGAGAGCTTTCTATCTAAGTCCTCATATAGGTGATAGGGTTGTGTAGAGAGTACCAGCAAATGAGGCAGAGGATTGAAAGAAGTCTGCTAGGTTGAAATCTAAATTAAGATTATAATTTTTAGTGAGTTTTGGATTTTCACAATATGAGACATGCCATAGTGCTGATTGACCCTTTATAAAAATCATGTTTTGGTAGTGTTGCATTTGGTTTTGAAATATTCAAGTTCTAAAAAAAGACTAACAGTGGACTTTTCCATCTGCAGATTATACTGAATGGCCAGCAGAGGCAGTGTTGCAGAGGAATATTTCTCTGCTTGCTGAGACGGAAAAAAAAAGAAAGCTCATTCCTCAGCCTTCTCCATGCCTCGATCAATATATATGGTAAGTCAAAATCTCAATTAATCATTTTGCCATTAATAAAAAGTTCATAGCATCTGATAGCTCTCTGTGCCTTTTAGTGGGGTCTTCCGCATAAATATAATCTTCCAAGACGGTAGCAATATGGATGATGCAATGGCCATCATGATAGTTTATCAAAGACTTTGTCTGCCTAAGTGTCTGAGAAAATCTTCTTTAGATACTTGTGCAGGCAATATGTCCTGTGAGTTAATTACCATCCTTCAGGCTGGAATGAGCTGTCTTAGGTTAGAGCAAATGACTTACATTCAGATGGAGGGAAGCTATTTAACCTGTTTCCCTGCTCTCTGTGAGTGGGACTCTGATACTCCAGATGGACTGCTATTTAGAAACTGTGTTCTTCTAACTCTAGTCCTCTTTGAATAGGAGCCCACTACTTTCAATGGCGCACTGTACTTCCCCCTACAACTCCTACTTGCTGTGCAGTCATATTCCCAGATAATTACCTGGTGTGTAATTGGTGACGTCTGGTCCTCCAGTGTAATCGTCACCCAGGGCGATTGGTCAAGTGGTGCCATTACATCACAAAGCTACAGCAGAATGTCATCTGACATGAGGGCCAATCAGTTGCTTCTTCTAACTCTAGCCCTCTTTAAATAGGAGCCCAATACTTTCAATGGCGCACTGTACTTCCCCCTTACACCTCCTACTTGCTGTGCAGTCATATTCACAGATAGTTACCTAGTTTGTAATTGCTGATGTCTGGTCCTCCGGTGTAATCGTCACCCAGGGCGATTGGTCAAGTGGTGCCATTACATCACAAAGCTACAGCAGGGTGTCATCTGACATGAGGGCCAATCAGTTGCCTAGTACGCAATAGGATACTTATATCACGGTATAGAAAATGGAGCAATGTGGACAGAATGCCCAGCTGAAGACTAAGGTGGTGAGATGAAAGGACCTAGGGCAATATTTGAGACTTATACATTTGTTTGAAGGAGTGGTTGATCTTACCATTCTGGAGTTCTCTATAGGTTAAGTGATAGGGATGCGCTAAAATGAAGATGTTAGAATCTGTTGTTTTTATTATTCCCACGAACCGTAGCATAAACCTTCCTCCCTTAACGTATCAGATCACTGAATTGCTATGGTGTACCATAACCTGAAATAATTCCTGTGAGAAGGGTACTCTATCTCTTGGCTGCCAAAGAGAGCTTTCTATCTAAGTCCTCATATAGGTGATAGGGTTGTGTAGAGAGTACCAGCAAATGAGGCAGAGGATTGAAAGAAGTCTGCTAGGTTGAAATCTAAATTAAGATTATAATTTTTAGTGAGTTTTGGATTTTCACAATATGAGACATGCCATAGTGCTAATTGACCCTTTATAAAAATCATGTTTTGGTAGTGTTGCATTTGGTTTTGAAATATTCAAGTTCTAAAAAAAGACTAACAGTGGACTTTTCCATCTGCAGATTATACTGAATGGCCAGCAGAGGCAGTGTTGCAGAGGAATATTTCTCTGCTTGCTGAGACGGAAAAAAAAAGAAAGCTCATTCCTCAGCCTTCTCCATGCCTCGATCAATATATATGGTAAGTCAAAATCTCAATTAATCATTTTGCCATTAATAAAAAGTTCATAGCATCTGATAGCTCTCTGTGCCTTTTAGTGGGGTCTTCCGCATAAATATAATCTTCCAAGACGGTAGCAATATGGATGATGCAATGGCCATCATGATAGTTTATCAAAGACTTTGTCTGCCTAAGTGTCTGAGAAAATCTTCTTTAGATACTTGTGCAGGCAATATGTCCTGTGAGTTAATTACCATCCTTCAGGCTGGAATGAGCTGTCTTAGGTTAGAGCAAATGACTTACATTCAGATGGAGGGAAGCTATTTAACCTGTTTCCCTGCTCTCTGTGAGTGGGACTCTGATACTCCAGATGGACTGCTATTTAGAAACTGTGTTCTTCTAACTCTAGTCCTCTTTGAATAGGAGCCCACTACTTTCAATGGCGCACTGTACTTCCCCCTACAACTCCTACTTGCTGTGCAGTCATATTCCCAGATAATTACCTGGTGTGTAATTGGTGACGTCTGGTCCTCCAGTGTAATCGTCACCCAGGGCGATTGGTCAAGTGGTGCCATTACATCACAAAGCTACAGCAGAATGTCATCTGACATGAGGGCTAATCAGTTGCTTCTTCTAACTCTAGCCCTCTTTAAATAGGAGCCCAATACTTTCAATGGCGCACTGTACTTCCCCCTTACACCTCCTACTTGCTGTGCAGTCATATTCACAGATAGTTACCTAGTTTGTAATTGCTGATGTCTGGTCCTCCGGTGTAATCGTCACCCAGGGCGATTGGTCAAGTGGTGCCATTACATCACAAAGCTACAGCAGGGTGTCATCTGACATGAGGGCCAATCAGTTGCCTAGTACGCAATAGGATACTTATATCAAGGTATAGAAAATGGAGCAATGTGGACAGAATGCCCAGCTGAAGACTAAGGTGGTGAGATGAAAGGACCTAGGACAATATTTGAGACTTATACATTTGTTTGAAGGAGTGGTTGATCTTACCATTCTGGAGTTCTCTATAGGTTAAGTGATAGGGATGCGCTAAAATGAAGATGTTAGAATCTGTCGTTTTATATTATTCCCACGAACCGTAGCATAAACCTTCCTCCCTTAACGTATCAGATCACTGAATTGCTATGGTGTACCATAACCTGAAATAATTCCTGTGAGAAGGGTACTCTATCTCTTGGCTGCCAAAGAGAGCTTTCTATCTAAGTCCTCATATAGGTGATAGGGTTGTGTAGAGAGTACCAGCAAATGAGGCAGAGGATTGAAAGAAGTCTGCTAGGTTGAAATCTAAATTAAGATTATAATTTTTAGTGAGTTTTGGATTTTCACAATATGAGACATGCCATAGTGCTAATTGACCCTTTATAAAAATCATGTTTTGGTAGTGTTGCATTTGGTTTTGAAATATTCAAGTTCTAAAAAAAGACTAACAGTGGACTTTTCCATCTGCAGATTATACTGAATGGCCAGCAGAGGCAGTGTTGCAGAGGAATATTTCTCTGCTTGCTGAGACGGAAAAAAAAAGAAAGCTCATTCCTCAGCCTTCTCCATGCCTCGATCAATATATATGGTAAGTCAAAATCTCAATTAATCATTTTGCCATTAATAAAAAGTTCATAGCATCTGATAGCTCTCAGTGCCTTTTAGTGGGGTCTTCCGCATAAATATAATCTTCTAAGACGGTAGCAATATGGATGACGCAATGGCCATCATGATAGTTTATCAAAGACTTTGTCTGCCTAAGTGTCTGAGAAAATCTTCTTTAGATACTTGTGCAGGCAATATGTCCTGTGAGTTAATTACCATCCTTCAGGCTGGAATGAGCTGTCTTAGGTTAGAGCAAATGACTTACATTCAGATGGAGGGAAGCTATTTAACCTGTTTCCCTGCTCTCTGTGAGTGGGACTCTGATACTCCAGATGGACTGCTATTTAGAAACTGTGTTCTTCTAACTCTAGTCCTCTTTGAATAGGAGCCCACTACTTTCAATGGCGCACTGTACTTCCCCCTACAACTCCTACTTGCTGTGCAGTCATATTCCCAGATAATTACCTGGTGTGTAATTGGTGACGTCTGGTCCTCCAGTGTAATCGTCACCCAGGGCGATTGGTCAAGTGGTGCCATTACATCACAAAGCTACAGCAGAATGTCATCTGACATGAGGGCTAATCAGTTGCTTCTTCTAACTCTAGCCCTCTTTAAATAGGAGCCCAATACTTTCAATGGCGCACTGTACTTCCCCCTTACACCTCCTACTTGCTGTGCAGTCATATTCACAGATAGTTACCTAGTTTGTAATTGCTGATGTCTGGTCCTCCGGTGTAATCGTCACCCAGGGCGATTGGTCAAGTGGTGCCATTACATCACAAAGCTACAGCAGGGTGTCATCTGACATGAGGGCCAATCAGTTGCCTAGTACGCAATAGGATACTTATATCAAGGTATAGAAAATGGAGCAATGTGGACAGAATGCCCAGCTGAAGACTAAGGTGGTGAGATGAAAGGACCTAGGACAATATTTGAGACTTATACATTTGTTTGAAGGAGTGGTTGATCTTACCATTCTGGAGTTCTCTATAGGTTAAGTGATAGGGATGCGCTAAAATGAAGATGTTAGAATCTGTTGTTTTTATTATTCCCACGAACCGTAGCATAAACCTTCCTCCCTTAACGTATCAGATCACTGAATTGCTATGGTGTACCATAACCTGAAATAATTCCTGTGAGAAGGGTACTCTATCTCTTGGCTGCCAAAGAGAGCTTTCTATCTAAGTCCTCATATAGGTGATAGGGTTGTGTAGAGAGTACCAGCAAATGAGGCAGAGGATTGAAAGAAGTCTGCTAGGTTGAAATCTAAATTAAGATTATAATTTTTAGTGAGTTTTGGATTTTCACAATATGAGACATGCCATAGTGCTAATTGACCCTTTATAAAAATCATGTTTTGGTAGTGTTGCATTTGGTTTTGAAATATTCAAGTTCTAAAAAAAGACTAACAGTGGACTTTTCCATCTGCAGATTATACTGAATGGCCAGCAGAGGCAGTGTTGCAGAGGAATATTTCTCTGCTTGCTGAGACGGAAAAAAAAAGAAAGCTCATTCCTCAGCCTTCTCCATGCCTCGATCAATATATATGGTAAGTCAAAATCTCAATTATTCATTTTGCCATTAATAAAAAGTTCATAGCATCTGATAGCTCTCTGTGCCTTTTAGTGGGGTCTTCCGCATAAATATAATCTTCCAAGACGGTAGCAATATGGATGATGCAATGGCCATCATGATAGTTTATCAAAGACTTTGTCTGCCTAAGTGTCTGAGAAAATCTTCTTTAGATACTTGTGCAGGCAATATGTCCTGTGAGTTAATTACCATCCTTCAGGCTGGAATGAGCTGTCTTAGGTTAGAGCAAATGACTTACATTCAGATGGAGGGAAGCTATTTAACCTGTTTCCCTGCTCTCTGTGAGTGGGACTCTGATACTCCAGATGGACTGCTATTTAGAAACTGTGTTCTTCGAACTCTAGTCCTCTTTGAATAGGAGCCCACTACTTTCAATGGCGCACTGTACTTCCCCCTACAACTCCTACTTGCTGTGCAGTCATATTCCCAGATAATTACCTGGTGTGTAATTGGTGACGTCTGGTCCTCCGGTGTAATCGTCACCCAGGGTGATTGGTCAAGTGGTGCCATTACATCACAAAGCTACAGCAGGGTGTCATCTGACATGAGGGCCAATCAGTTGCCTAGTACGCAATAGGATACTTATATCACGGTATAGAAAATGGAGCAATGTGGACAGAATGCCCAGCTGAAGACTAAGGTGGTGAGATGAAAGGACCTAGGGCAATATTTGAGACTTATACATTTGTTTGAAGGAGTGGTTGATCTTACCATTCTGGAGTTCTCTATAGGTTAAGTGATAGGGATGCGCTAAAATGAAGATGTTAGAATCTGTTGTTTTTATTATTCCCACGAACCGTAGCATAAACCTTCCTCCCTTAACGTATCAGATCACTGAATTGCTATGGTGTACCATAACCTGAAATAATTCCTGTGAGAAGGGTACTCTATCTCTTGGCTGCCAAAGAGAGCTTTCTATCTAAGTCCTCATATAGGTGATAGGGTTGTGTAGAGAGTACCAGCAAATGAGGCAGAGGATTGAAAGAAGTCTGCTAGGTTGAAATCTAAATTAAGATTATAATTTTTAGTGAGTTTTGGATTTTCACAATATGAGACATGCCATAGTGCTGATTGACCCTTTATAAAAATCATGTTTTGGTAGTGTTGCATTTGGTTTTGAAATATTCAAGTTCTAAAAAAAGACTAACAGTGGACTTTTCCATCTGCAGATTATACTGAATGGCCAGCAGAGGCAGTGTTGCAGAGGAATATTTCTCTGCTTGCTGAGACGGAAAAAAAAAGAAAGCTCATTCCTCAGCCTTCTCCATGCCTCGATCAATATATATGGTAAGTCAAAATCTCAATTAATCATTTTGCCATTAATAAAAAGTTCATAGCATCTGATAGCTCTCTGTGCCTTTTAGTGGGGTCTTCCGCATAAATATAATCTTCCAAGACGGTAGCAATATGGATGATGCAATGGCCATCATGATAGTTTATCAAAGACTTTGTCTGCCTAAGTGTCTGAGAAAATCTTCTTTAGATACTTGTGCAGGCAATATGTCCTGTGAGTTAATTACCATCCTTCAGGCTGGAATGAGCTGTCTTAGGTTAGAGCAAATGACTTACATTCAGATGGAGGGAAGCTATTTAACCTGTTTCCCTGCTCTCTGTGAGTGGGACTCTGATACTCCAGATGGACTGCTATTTAGAAACTGTGTTCTTCTAACTCTAGTCCTCTTTGAATAGGAGCCCACTACTTTCAATGGCGCACTGTACTTCCCCCTACAACTCCTACTTGCTGTGCAGTCATATTCCCAGATAATTACCTGGTGTGTAATTGGTGACGTCTGGTCCTCCAGTGTAATCGTCACCCAGGGCGATTGGTCAAGTGGTGCCATTACATCACAAAGCTACAGCAGAATGTCATCTGACATGAGGGCCAATCAGTTGCTTCTTCTAACTCTAGCCCTCTTTAAATAATAGCCCAATACTTTCAATGGCGCACTGTACTTCCCCCTTACACCTCCTACTTGCTGTGCAGTCATATTCACAGATAGTTACCTAGTTTGTAATTGCTGATGTCTGGTCCTCCGGTGTAATCGTCACCCAGGGCGATTGGTCAAGTGGTGCCATTACATCACAAAGCTACAGCAGGGTGTCATCTGACATGAGGGCCAATCAGTTGCCTAGTACGCAATAGGATACTTATATCACGGTATAGAAAATGGAGCAATGTGGACAGAATGCCCAGCTGAAGACTAAGGTGGTGAGATGAAAGGACCTAGGGCAATATTTGAGACTTATACATTTGTTTGAAGGAGTGGTTGATCTTACCATTCTGGAGTTCTCTATAGGTTAAGTGATAGGGATGCGCTAAAATGAAGATGTTAGAATCTGTTGTTTTTATTATTCCCACGAACCGTAGCATAAACCTTCCTCCCTTAACGTATCAGATCACTGAATTGCTATGGTGTACCATAACCTGAAATAATTCCTGTGAGAAGGGTACTCTATCTCTTGGCTGCCAAAGAGAGCTTTCTATCTAAGTCCTCATATAGGTGATAGGGTTGTGTAGAGAGTACCAGCAAATGAGGCAGAGGATTGAAAGAAGTCTGCTAGGTTGAAATCTAAATTAAGATTATAATTTTTAGTGAGTTTTGGATTTTCACAATATGAGACATGCCATAGTGCTAATTGACCCTTTATAAAAATCATGTTTTGGTAGTGTTGCATTTGGTTTTGAAATATTCAAGTTCTAAAAAAAGACTAACAGTGGACTTTTCCATCTGCAGATTATACTGAATGGCCAGCAGAGGCAGTGTTGCAGAGGAATATTTCTCTGCTTGCTGAGACGGAAAAAAAAAGAAAGCTCATTCCTCAGCCTTCTCCATGCCTCGATCAATATATATGGTAAGTCAAAATCTCAATTATTCATTTTGCCATTAATAAAAAGTTCATAGCATCTGATAGCTCTCTGTGCCTTTCAGTGGGGTCTTCCGCATAAATATAATCTTCCAAGACGGTAGCAATATGGATGATGCAATGGCCATCATGATAGTTTATCAAAGACTTTGTCTGCCTAAGTGTCTGAGAAAATCTTCTTTAGATACTTGTGCAGGCAATATGTCCTGTGAGTTAATTACCATCCTTCAGGCTGGAATGAGCTGTCTTAGGTTAGAGCAAATGACTTACATTCAGATGGAGGGAAGCTATTTAACCTGTTTCCCTGCTCTCTGTGAGTGGGACTCTGATACTGCAGATGGACTGCTATTTAGAAACTGTGTTCTTCTAACTCTAGTCCTCTTTGAATAGGAGCCCACTACTTTCAATGGCGCACTGTACTTCCCCCTACAACTCCTACTTGCTGTGCAGTCATATTCCCAGATAATTACCTGGTGTGTAATTGGTGACGTCTGGTCCTCCGGTGTAATCGTCACCCAGGGCGATTGGTCAAGTGGTGCCATTACATCACGAAGCTACAGCAGAATGTCATCTGACATGAGGGCTAATCAGTTGCTTCTTCTAACTCTAGCCCTCTTTAAATAGGAGCCCAATACTTTCAATGGCGCACTGTACTTCCCCCTTACACCTCCTACTTGCTGTGCAGTCATATTCACAGATAGTTACCTAGTTTGTAATTGCTGATGTCTGGTCCTCCGGTGTAATCGTCACCCAGGGCGATTGGTCAAGTGGTGCCATTACATCACAAAGCTACAGCAGGGTGTCATCTGACATGAGGGCCAATCAGTTGCCTAGTACGCAATAGGATACTTATATCAAGGTATAGAAAATGGAGCAATGTGGACAGAATGCCCAGCTGAAGACTAAGGTGGTGAGATGAAAGGACCTAGGACAATATTTGAGACTTATACATTTGTTTGAAGGAGTGGTTGATCTTACCATTCTGGAGTTCTCTATAGGTTAAGTGATAGGGATGCGCTAAAATGAAGATGTTAGAATCTGTCGTTTTATATTATTCCCACGAACCGTAGCATAAACCTTCCTCCCTTAACGTATCAGATCACTGAATTGCTATGGTGTACCATAACCTGAAATAATTCCTGTGAGAAGGGTACTCTATCTCTTGGCTGCCAAAGAGAGCTTTCTATCTAAGTCCTCATATAGGTGATAGGGTTGTGTAGAGAGTACCAGCAAATGAGGCAGAGGATTGAAAGAAGTCTGCTAGGTTGAAATCTAAATTAAGATTATAATTTTTAGTGAGTTTTGGATTTTCACAATATGAGACATGCCATAGTGCTAATTGACCCTTTATAAAAATCATGTTTTGGTAGTGTTGCATTTGGTTTTGAAATATTCAAGTTCTAAAAAAAGACTAACAGTGGACTTTTCCATCTGCAGATTATACTGAATGGCCAGCAGAGGCAGTGTTGCAGAGGAATATTTCTCTGCTTGCTGAGACGGAAAAAAAAAGAAAGCTCATTCCTCAGCCTTCTCCATGCCTCGATCAATATATATGGTAAGTCAAAATCTCAATTAATCATTTTGCCATTAATAAAAAGTTCATAGCATCTGATAGCTCTCTGTGCCTTTTAGTTGGGTCTTCCGCATAAATATAATCTTCCAAGACGGTAGCAATATGGATGATGCAATGGCCATCATGATAGTTTATCAAAGACTTTGTCTGCCTAAGTGTCTGAGAAAATCTTCTTTAGATACTTGTGCAGGCAATATGTCCTGTGAGTTAATTACCATCCTTCAGGCTGGAATGAGCTGTCTTAGGTTAGAGCAAATGACTTACATTCAGATGGAGGGAAGCTATTTAACCTGTTTCCCTGCTCTCTGTGAGTGGGACTCTGATACTCCAGATGGACTGCTATTTAGAAACTGTGTTCTTCTAACTCTAGTCCTCTTTGAATAGGAGCCCACTACTTTCAATGGCGCACTGTACTTCCCCCTACAACTCCTACTTGCTGTGCAGTCATATTCCCAGATAATTACCTGGTGTGTAATTGGTGACGTCTGGTCCTCCAGTGTAATCGTCACCCAGGGCGATTGGTCAAGTGGTGCCATTACATCACGAAGCTACAGCAGAATGTCATCTGACATGAGGGCTAATCAGTTGCTTCTTCTAACTCTAGCCCTCTTTAAATAGGAGCCCAATACTTTCAATGGCGCACTGTACTTCCCCCTTACACCTCCTACTTGCTGTGCAGTCATATTCACAGATAGTTACCTAGTTTGTAATTGCTGATGTCTGGTCCTCCGGTGTAATCGTCACCCAGGGCGATTGGTCAAGTGGTGCCATTACATCACAAAGCTACAGCAGGGTGTCATCTGACATGAGGGCCAATCAGTTGCCTAGTACGCAATAGGATACTTATATCAAGGTATAGAAAATGGAGCAATGTGGACAGAATGCCCAGCTGAAGACTAAGGTGGTGAGATGAAAGGACCTAGGACAATATTTGAGACTTATACATTTGTTTGAAGGAGTGGTTGATCTTACCATTCTGGAGTTCTCTATAGGTTAAGTGATAGGGATGCGCTAAAATGAAGATGTTAGAATCTGTTGTTTTTATTATTCCCACGAACCGTAGCATAAACCTTCCTCCCTTAACGTATCAGATCACTGAATTGCTATGGTGTACCATAACCTGAAATAATTCCTGTGAGAAGGGTACTCTATCTCTTGGCTGCCAAAGAGAGCTTTCTATCTAAGTCCTCATATAGGTGATAGGGTTGTGTAGAGAGTACCAGCAAATGAGGCAGAGGATTGAAAGAAGTCTGCTAGGTTGAAATCTAAATTAAGATTATAATTTTTAGTGAGTTTTGGATTTTCACAATATGAGACATGCCATAGTGCTAATTGACCCTTTATAAAAATCATGTTTTGGTAGTGTTGCATTTGGTTTTGAAATATTCAAGTTCTAAAAAAAGACTAACAGTGGACTTTTCCATCTGCAGATTATACTGAATGGCCAGCAGAGGCAGTGTTGCAGAGGAATATTTCTCTGCTTGCTGAGACGGAAAAAAAAAGAAAGCTCATTCCTCAGCCTTCTCCATGCCTCGATCAATATATATGGTAAGTCAAAATCTCAATTATTCATTTTGCCATTAATAAAAAGTTCATAGCATCTGATAGCTCTCTGTGCCTTTCAGTGGGGTCTTCCGCATAAATATAATCTTCCAAGACGGTAGCAATATGGATGATGCAATGGCCATCATGATAGTTTATCAAAGACTTTGTCTGCCTAAGTGTCTGAGAAAATCTTCTTTAGATACTTGTGCAGGCAATATGTCCTGTGAGTTAATTACCATCCTTCAGGCTGGAATGAGCTGTCTTAGGTTAGAGCAAATGACTTACATTCAGATGGAGGACTCTGATACTCCAGATGGACTGCTATTTAGAAACTGTGTTCTTCGAACTCTAGTCCTCTTTGAATAGGAGCCCACTACTTTCAATGGCGCACTGTACTTCCCCCTACAACTCCTACTTGCTGTGCAGTCATATTCCCAGATAATTACCTGGTGTGTAATTGGTGACGTCTGGTCCTCCGGTGTAATCGTCACCCAGGGTGATTGGTCAAGTGGTGCCATTACATCACAAAGCTACAGCAGGGTGTCATCTGACATGAGGGCCAATCAGTTGCCTAGTACGCAATAGGATACTTATATCACGGTATAGAAAATGGAGCAATGTGGACAGAATGCCCAGCTGAAGACTAAGGTGGTGAGATGAAAGGACCTAGGGCAATATTTGAGACTTATACATTTGTTTGAAGGAGTGGTTGATCTTACCATTCTGGAGTTCTCTATAGGTTAAGTGATAGGGATGCGCTAAAATGAAGATGTTAGAATCTGTTGTTTTTATTATTCCCACGAACCGTAGCATAAACCTTCCTCCCTTAACGTATCAGATCACTGAATTGCTATGGTGTACCATAACCTGAAATAATTCCTGTGAGAAGGGTACTCTATCTCTTGGCTGCCAAAGAGAGCTTTCTATCTAAGTCCTCATATAGGTGATAGGGTTGTGTAGAGAGTACCAGCAAATGAGGCAGAGGATTGAAAGAAGTCTGCTAGGTTGAAATCTAAATTAAGATTATAATTTTTAGTGAGTTTTGGATTTTCACAATATGAGACATGCCATAGTGCTGATTGACCCTTTATAAAAATCATGTTTTGGTAGTGTTGCATTTGGTTTTGAAATATTCAAGTTCTAAAAAAAGACTAACAGTGGACTTTTCCATCTGCAGATTATACTGAATGGCCAGCAGAGGCAGTGTTGCAGAGGAATATTTCTCTGCTTGCTGAGACGGAAAAAAAAAGAAAGCTCATTCCTCAGCCTTCTCCATGCCTCGATCAATATATATGGTAAGTCAAAATCTCAATTAATCATTTTGCCATTAATAAAAAGTTCATAGCATCTGATAGCTCTCTGTGCCTTTTAGTGGGGTCTTCCGCATAAATATAATCTTCCAAGACGGTAGCAATATGGATGATGCAATGGCCATCATGATAGTTTATCAAAGACTTTGTCTGCCTAAGTGTCTGAGAAAATCTTCTTTAGATACTTGTGCAGGCAATATGTCCTGTGAGTTAATTACCATCCTTCAGGCTGGAATGAGCTGTCTTAGGTTAGAGCAAATGACTTACATTCAGATGGAGGGAAGCTATTTAACCTGTTTCCCTGCTCTCTGTGAGTGGGACTCTGATACTCCAGATGGACTGCTATTTAGAAACTGTGTTCTTCTAACTCTAGTCCTCTTTGAATAGGAGCCCACTACTTTCAATGGCGCACTGTACTTCCCCCTACAACTCCTACTTGCTGTGCAGTCATATTCCCAGATAATTACCTGGTGTGTAATTGGTGACGTCTGGTCCTCCAGTGTAATCGTCACCCAGGGCGATTGGTCAAGTGGTGCCATTACATCACAAAGCTACAGCAGAATGTCATCTGACATGAGGGCCAATCAGTTGCTTCTTCTAACTCTAGCCCTCTTTAAATAATAGCCCAATACTTTCAATGGCGCACTGTACTTCCCCCTTACACCTCCTACTTGCTGTGCAGTCATATTCACAGATAGTTACCTAGTTTGTAATTGCTGATGTCTGGTCCTCCGGTGTAATCGTCACCCAGGGCGATTGGTCAAGTGGTGCCATTACATCACAAAGCTACAGCAGGGTGTCATCTGACATGAGGGCCAATCAGTTGCCTAGTACGCAATAGGATACTTATATCACGGTATAGAAAATGGAGCAATGTGGACAGAATGCCCAGCTGAAGACTAAGGTGGTGAGATGAAAGGACCTAGGGCAATATTTGAGACTTATACATTTGTTTGAAGGAGTGGTTGATCTTACCATTCTGGAGTTCTCTATAGGTTAAGTGATAGGGATGCGCTAAAATGAAGATGTTAGAATCTGTTGTTTTTATTATTCCCACGAACCGTAGCATAAACCTTCCTCCCTTAACGTATCAGATCACTGAATTGCTATGGTGTACCATAACCTGAAATAATTCCTGTGAGAAGGGTACTCTATCTCTTGGCTGCCAAAGAGAGCTTTCTATCTAAGTCCTCATATAGGTGATAGGGTTGTGTAGAGAGTACCAGCAAATGAGGCAGAGGATTGAAAGAAGTCTGCTAGGTTGAAATCTAAATTAAGATTATAATTTTTAGTGAGTTTTGGATTTTCACAATATGAGACATGCCATAGTGCTAATTGACCCTTTATAAAAATCATGTTTTGGTAGTGTTGCATTTGGTTTTGAAATATTCAAGTTCTAAAAAAAGACTAACAGTGGACTTTTCCATCTGCAGATTATACTGAATGGCCAGCAGAGGCAGTGTTGCAGAGGAATATTTCTCTGCTTGCTGAGACGGAAAAAAAAAGAAAGCTCATTCCTCAGCCTTCTCCATGCCTCGATCAATATATATGGTAAGTCAAAATCTCAATTATTCATTTTGCCATTAATAAAAAGTTCATAGCATCTGATAGCTCTCTGTGCCTTTCAGTGGGGTCTTCCGCATAAATATAATCTTCCAAGACGGTAGCAATATGGATGATGCAATGGCCATCATGATAGTTTATCAAAGACTTTGTCTGCCTAAGTGTCTGAGAAAATCTTCTTTAGATACTTGTGCAGGCAATATGTCCTGTGAGTTAATTACCATCCTTCAGGCTGGAATGAGCTGTCTTAGGTTAGAGCAAATGACTTACATTCAGATGGAGGGAAGCTATTTAACCTGTTTCCCTGCTCTCTGTGAGTGGGACTCTGATACTGCAGATGGACTGCTATTTAGAAACTGTGTTCTTCTAACTCTAGTCCTCTTTGAATAGGAGCCCACTACTTTCAATGGCGCACTGTACTTCCCCCTACAACTCCTACTTGCTGTGCAGTCATATTCCCAGATAATTACCTGGTGTGTAATTGGTGACGTCTGGTCCTCCGGTGTAATCGTCACCCAGGGCGATTGGTCAAGTGGTGCCATTACATCACGAAGCTACAGCAGAATGTCATCTGACATGAGGGCTAATCAGTTGCTTCTTCTAACTCTAGCCCTCTTTAAATAGGAGCCCAATACTTTCAATGGCGCACTGTACTTCCCCCTTACACCTCCTACTTGCTGTGCAGTCATATTCACAGATAGTTACCTAGTTTGTAATTGCTGATGTCTGGTCCTCCGGTGTAATCGTCACCCAGGGCGATTGGTCAAGTGGTGCCATTACATCACAAAGCTACAGCAGGGTGTCATCTGACATGAGGGCCAATCAGTTGCCTAGTACGCAATAGGATACTTATATCAAGGTATAGAAAATGGAGCAATGTGGACAGAATGCCCAGCTGAAGACTAAGGTGGTGAGATGAAAGGACCTAGGACAATATTTGAGACTTATACATTTGTTTGAAGGAGTGGTTGATCTTACCATTCTGGAGTTCTCTATAGGTTAAGTGATAGGGATGCGCTAAAATGAAGATGTTAGAATCTGTCGTTTTATATTATTCCC
Source organism: Lissotriton vulgaris (assembly GCF_964263255.1). Taxonomy (NCBI): domain Eukaryota; kingdom Metazoa; phylum Chordata; class Amphibia; order Caudata; family Salamandridae; genus Lissotriton; species Lissotriton vulgaris. The sequence goes on from NC_141695.1 coordinate 1,208,538,439, forward strand.
ACGAACCGTAGCATAAACCTTCCTCCCTTAACGTATCAGATCACTGAATTGCTATGGTGTACCATAACCTGAAATAATTCCTGTGAGAAGGGTACTCTATCTCTTGGCTGCCAAAGAGAGCTTTCTATCTAAGTCCTCATATAGGTGATAGGGTTGTGTAGAGAGTACCAGCAAATGAGGCAGAGGATTGAAAGAAGTCTGCTAGGTTGAAATCTAAATTAAGATTATAATTTTTAGTGAGTTTTGGATTTTCACAATATGAGACATGCCATAGTGCTAATTGACCCTTTATAAAAATCATGTTTTGGTAGTGTTGCATTTGGTTTTGAAATATTCAAGTTCTAAAAAAAGACTAACAGTGGACTTTTCCATCTGCAGATTATACTGAATGGCCAGCAGAGGCAGTGTTGCAGAGGAATATTTCTCTGCTTGCTGAGACGGAAAAAAAAAGAAAGCTCATTCCTCAGCCTTCTCCATGCCTCGATCAATATATATGGTAAGTCAAAATCTCAATTAATCATTTTGCCATTAATAAAAAGTTCATAGCATCTGATAGCTCTCTGTGCCTTTTAGTTGGGTCTTCCGCATAAATATAATCTTCCAAGACGGTAGCAATATGGATGATGCAATGGCCATCATGATAGTTTATCAAAGACTTTGTCTGCCTAAGTGTCTGAGAAAATCTTCTTTAGATACTTGTGCAGGCAATATGTCCTGTGAGTTAATTACCATCCTTCAGGCTGGAATGAGCTGTCTTAGGTTAGAGCAAATGACTTACATTCAGATGGAGGGAAGCTATTTAACCTGTTTCCCTGCTCTCTGTGAGTGGGACTCTGATACTCCAGATGGACTGCTATTTAGAAACTGTGTTCTTCTAACTCTAGTCCTCTTTGAATAGGAGCCCACTACTTTCAATGGCGCACTGTACTTCCCCCTACAACTCCTACTTGCTGTGCAGTCATATTCCCAGATAATTACCTGGTGTGTAATTGGTGACGTCTGGTCCTCCAGTGTAATCGTCACCCAGGGCGATTGGTCAAGTGGTGCCATTACATCACGAAGCTACAGCAGAATGTCATCTGACATGAGGGCTAATCAGTTGCTTCTTCTAACTCTAGCCCTCTTTAAATAGGAGCCCAATACTTTCAATGGCGCACTGTACTTCCCCCTTACACCTCCTACTTGCTGTGCAGTCATATTCACAGATAGTTACCTAGTTTGTAATTGCTGATGTCTGGTCCTCCGGTGTAATCGTCACCCAGGGCGATTGGTCAAGTGGTGCCATTACATCACAAAGCTACAGCAGGGTGTCATCTGACATGAGGGCCAATCAGTTGCCTAGTACGCAATAGGATACTTATATCAAGGTATAGAAAATGGAGCAATGTGGACAGAATGCCCAGCTGAAGACTAAGGTGGTGAGATGAAAGGACCTAGGACAATATTTGAGACTTATACATTTGTTTGAAGGAGTGGTTGATCTTACCATTCTGGAGTTCTCTATAGGTTAAGTGATAGGGATGCGCTAAAATGAAGATGTTAGAATCTGTTGTTTTTATTATTCCCACGAACCGTAGCATAAACCTTCCTCCCTTAACGTATCAGATCACTGAATTGCTATGGTGTACCATAACCTGAAATAATTCCTGTGAGAAGGGTACTCTATCTCTTGGCTGCCAAAGAGAGCTTTCTATCTAAGTCCTCATATAGGTGATAGGGTTGTGTAGAGAGTACCAGCAAATGAGGCAGAGGATTGAAAGAAGTCTGCTAGGTTGAAATCTAAATTAAGATTATAATTTTTAGTGAGTTTTGGATTTTCACAATATGAGACATGCCATAGTGCTAATTGACCCTTTATAAAAATCATGTTTTGGTAGTGTTGCATTTGGTTTTGAAATATTCAAGTTCTAAAAAAAGACTAACAGTGGACTTTTCCATCTGCAGATTATACTGAATGGCCAGCAGAGGCAGTGTTGCAGAGGAATATTTCTCTGCTTGCTGAGACGGAAAAAAAAAGAAAGCTCATTCCTCAGCCTTCTCCATGCCTCGATCAATATATATGGTAAGTCAAAATCTCAATTATTCATTTTGCCATTAATAAAAAGTTCATAGCATCTGATAGCTCTCTGTGCCTTTTAGTGGGGTCTTCCGCATAAATATAATCTTCCAAGACGGTAGCAATATGGATGATGCAATGGCCATCATGATAGTTTATCAAAGACTTTGTCTGCCTAAGTGTCTGAGAAAATCTTCTTTAGATACTTGTGCAGGCAATATGTCCTGTGAGTTAATTACCATCCTTCAGGCTGGAATGAGCTGTCTTAGGTTAGAGCAAATGACTTACATTCAGATGGAGGGAAGCTATTTAACCTGTTTCCCTGCTCTCTGTGAGTGAGACTCTGATACTCCAGATGGACTGCTATTTAGAAACTGTGTTCTTCGAACTCTAGTCCTCTTTGAATAGGAGCCCACTACTTTCAATGGCGCACTGTACTTCCCCCTACAACTCCTACTTGCTGTGCAGTCATATTCCCAGATAATTACCTGGTGTGTAATTGGTGACGTCTGGTCCTCCGGTGTAATCGTCACCCAGGGTGATTGGTCAAGTGGTGCCATTACATCACAAAGCTACAGCAGGGTGTCATCTGACATGAGGGCCAATCAGTTGCCTAGTACGCAATAGGATACTTATATCACGGTATAGAAAATGGAGCAATGTGGACAGAATGCCCAGCTGAAGACTAAGGTGGTGAGATGAAAGGACCTAGGGCAATATTTGAGACTTATACATTTGTTTGAAGGAGTGGTTGATCTTACCATTCTGGAGTTCTCTATAGGTTAAGTGATAGGGATGCGCTAAAATGAAGATGTTAGAATCTGTTGTTTTTATTATTCCCACGAACCGTAGCATAAACCTTCCTCCCTTAACGTATCAGATCACTGAATTGCTATGGTGTACCATAACCTGAAATAATTCCTGTGAGAAGGGTACTCTATCTCTTGGCTGCCAAAGAGAGCTTTCTATCTAAGTCCTCATATAGGTGATAGGGTTGTGTAGAGAGTACCAGCAAATGAGGCAGAGGATTGAAAGAAGTCTGCTAGGTTGAAATCTAAATTAAGATTATAATTTTTAGTGAGTTTTGGATTTTCACAATATGAGACATGCCATAGTGCTAATTGACCCTTTATAAAAATCATCTTTTGGTAGTGTTGCATTTGGTTTTGAAATATTCAAGTTCTAAAAAAAGACTAACAGTGGACTTTTCCATCTGCAGATTATACTGAATGGCCAGCAGAGGCAGTGTTGCAGAGGAATATTTCTCTGCTTGCTGAGACGGAAAAAAAAAGAAAGCTCATTCCTCAGCCTTCTCCATGCCTCGATCAATATATATGGTAAGTCAAAATCTCAATTAATCATTTTGCCATTAATAAAAAGTTCATAGCATCTGATAGCTCTCTGTGCCTTTTAGTGGGGTCTTCCGCATAAATATAATCTTCCAAGACGGTAGCAATATGGATGATGCAATGGCCATCATGATAGTTTATCAAAGACTTTGTCTGCCTAAGTGTCTGAGAAAATCTTCTTTAGATACTTGTGCAGGCAATATGTCCTGTGAGTTAATTACCATCCTTCAGGCTGGAATGAGCTGTCTTAGGTTAGAGCAAATGACTTACATTCAGATGGAGGGAAGCTATTTAACCTGTTTCCCTGCTCTCTGTGAGTGGGACTCTGATACTCCAGATGGACTGCTATTTAGAAACTGTGTTCTTCGAACTCTAGTCCTCTTTGAATAGGAGCCCACTACTTTCAATGGCGCACTGTACTTCCCCCTACAACTCCTACTTGCTGTGCAGTCATATTCCCAGATAATTACCTGGTGTGTAATTGGTGACGTCTGGTCCTCCGGTGTAATCGTCACCCAGGGTGATTGGTCAAGTGGTGCCATTACATCACAAAGCTACAGCAGGGTGTCATCTGACATGAGGGCCAATCAGTTGCTTCTTCTAACTCTAGCCCTCTTTAAATAATAGCCCAATACTTTCAATGGCGCACTGTACTTCCCCCTTACACCTCCTACTTGCTGTGCAGTCATATTCACAGATAGTTACCTAGTTTGTAATTGCTGATGTCTGGTCCTCCGGTGTAATCGTCACCCAGGGCGATTGGTCAAGTGGTGCCATTACATCACAAAGCTACAGCAGGGTGTCATCTGACATGAGGGCCAATCAGTTGCCTAGTACGCAATAGGATACTTATATCACGGTATAGAAAATGGAGCAATGTGGACAGAATGCCCAGCTGAAGACTAAGGTGGTGAGATGAAAGGACCTAGGGCAATATTTGAGACTTATACATTTGTTTGAAGGAGTGGTTGATCTTACCATTCTGGAGTTCTCTATAGGTTAAGTGATAGGGATGCGCTAAAATGAAGATGTTAGAATCTGTTGTTTTTATTATTCCCACGAACCGTAGCATAAACCTTCCTCCCTTAACGTATCAGATCACTGAATTGCTATGGTGTACCATAACCTGAAATAATTCCTGTGAGAAGGGTACTCTATCTCTTGGCTGCCAAAGAGAGCTTTCTATCTAAGTCCTCATATAGGTGATAGGGTTGTGTAGAGAGTACCAGCAAATGAGGCAGAGGATTGAAAGAAGTCTGCTAGGTTGAAATCTAAATTAAGATTATAATTTTTAGTGAGTTTTGGATTTTCACAATATGAGACATGCCATAGTGCTAATTGACCCTTTATAAAAATCATGTTTTGGTAGTGTTGCATTTGGTTTTGAAATATTCAAGTTCTAAAAAAAGACTAACAGTGGACTTTTCCATCTGCAGATTATACTGAATGGCCAGCAGAGGCAGTGTTGCAGAGGAATATTTCTCTGCTTGCTGAGACGGAAAAAAAAAGAAAGCTCATTCCTCAGCCTTCTCCATGCCTCGATCAATATATATGGTAAGTCAAAATCTCAATTATTCATTTTGCCATTAATAAAAAGTTCATAGCATCTGATAGCTCTCTGTGCCTTTCAGTGGGGTCTTCCGCATAAATATAATCTTCCAAGACGGTAGCAATATGGATGATGCAATGGCCATCATGATAGTTTATCAAAGACTTTGTCTGCCTAAGTGTCTGAGAAAATCTTCTTTAGATACTTGTGCAGGCAATATGTCCTGTGAGTTAATTACCATCCTTCAGGCTGGAATGAGCTGTCTTAGGTTAGAGCAAATGACTTACATTCAGATGGAGGGAAGCTATTTAACCTGTTTCCCTGCTCTCTGTGAGTGGGACTCTGATACTGCAGATGGACTGCTATTTAGAAACTGTGTTCTTCTAACTCTAGTCCTCTTTGAATAGGAGCCCACTACTTTCAATGGCGCACTGTACTTCCCCCTACAACTCCTACTTGCTGTGCAGTCATATTCCCAGATAATTACCTGGTGTGTAATTGGTGACGTCTGGTCCTCCGGTGTAATCGTCACCCAGGGCGATTGGTCAAGTGGTGCCATTACATCACGAAGCTACAGCAGAATGTCATCTGACATGAGGGCTAATCAGTTGCTTCTTCTAACTCTAGCCCTCTTTAAATAGGAGCCCAATACTTTCAATGGCGCACTGTACTTCCCCCTTACACCTCCTACTTGCTGTGCAGTCATATTCACAGATAGTTACCTAGTTTGTAATTGCTGATGTCTGGTCCTCCGGTGTAATCGTCACCCAGGGCGATTGGTCAAGTGGTGCCATTACATCACAAAGCTACAGCAGGGTGTCATCTGACATGAGGGCCAATCAGTTGCCTAGTACGCAATAGGATACTTATATCAAGGTATAGAAAATGGAGCAATGTGGACAGAATGCCCAGCTGAAGACTAAGGTGGTGAGATGAAAGGACCTAGGACAATATTTGAGACTTATACATTTGTTTGAAGGAGTGGTTGATCTTACCATTCTGGAGTTCTCTATAGGTTAAGTGATAGGGATGCGCTAAAATGAAGATGTTAGAATCTGTCGTTTTATATTATTCCCACGAACCGTAGCATAAACCTTCCTCCCTTAACGTATCAGATCACTGAATTGCTATGGTGTACCATAACCTGAAATAATTCCTGTGAGAAGGGTACTCTATCTCTTGGCTGCCAAAGAGAGCTTTCTATCTAAGTCCTCATATAGGTGATAGGGTTGTGTAGAGAGTACCAGCAAATGAGGCAGAGGATTGAAAGAAGTCTGCTAGGTTGAAATCTAAATTAAGATTATAATTTTTAGTGAGTTTTGGATTTTCACAATATGAGACATGCCATAGTGCTAATTGACCCTTTATAAAAATCATGTTTTGGTAGTGTTGCATTTGGTTTTGAAATATTCAAGTTCTAAAAAAAGACTAACAGTGGACTTTTCCATCTGCAGATTATACTGAATGGCCAGCAGAGGCAGTGTTGCAGAGGAATATTTCTCTGCTTGCTGAGACGGAAAAAAAAAGAAAGCTCATTCCTCAGCCTTCTCCATGCCTCGATCAATATATATGGTAAGTCAAAATCTCAATTAATCATTTTGCCATTAATAAAAAGTTCATAGCATCTGATAGCTCTCAGTGCCTTTTAGTGGGGTCTTCCGCATAAATATAATCTTCCAAGACGGTAGCAATATGGATGATGCAATGGCCATCATGATAGTTTATCAAAGACTTTGTCTGCCTAAGTGTCTGAGAAAATCTTCTTTAGATACTTGTGCAGGCAATATGTCCTGTGAGTTAATTACCATCCTTCAGGCTGGAATGAGCTGTCTTAGGTTAGAGCAAATGACTTACATTCAGATGGAGGGAAGCTATTTAACCTGTTTCCCTGCTCTCTGTGAGTGGGACTCTGATACTCCAGATGGACTGCTATTTAGAAACTGTGTTCTTCGAACTCTAGTCCTCTTTGAATAGGAGCCCACTACTTTCAATGGCGCACTGTACTTCCCCCTACAACTCCTACTTGCTGTGCAGTCATATTCCCAGATAATTACCTGGTGTGTAATTGGTGACGTCTGGTCCTCCAGTGTAATCGTCACCCAGGGCGATTGGTCAAGTGGTGCCATTACATCACAAAGCTACAGCAGAATGTCATCTGACATGAGGGCCAATCAGTTGCTTCTTCTAACTCTAGCCCTCTTTAAATAGGAGCCCAATACTTTCAATGGCGCACTGTACTTCCCCCTTACACCTCCTACTTGCTGTGCAGTCATATTCACAGATAGTTACCTAGTTTGTAATTGCTGATGTCTGGTCCTCCGGTGTAATCGTCACCCAGGGCGATTGGTCAAGTGGTGCCATTACATCACAAAGCTACAGCAGGGTGTCATCTGACATGAGGGCCAATCAGTTGCCTAGTACGCAATAGGATACTTATATCAAGGTATAGAAAATGGAGCAATGTGGACAGAATGCCCAGCTGAAGACTAAGGTGGTGAGATGAAAGGACCTAGGGCAATATTTGAGACTTATACATTTGTTTGAAGGAGTGGTTGATCTTACCATTCTGGAGTTCTCTATAGGTTAAGTGATAGGGATGCGCTAAAATGAAGATGTTAGAATCTGTCGTTTTATATTATTCCCACGAACCGTAGCATAAACCTTCCTCCCTTAACGTATCAGATCACTGAATTGCTATGGTGTACCATAACCTGAAATAATTCCTGTGAGAAGGGTACTCTATCTCTTGGCTGCCAAAGAGAGCTTTCTATCTAAGTCCTCATATAGGTGATAGGGTTGTGTAGAGAGTACCAGCAAATGAGGCAGAGGATTGAAAGAAGTCTGCTAGGTTGAAATCTAAATTAAGATTATAATTTTTAGTGAGTTTTGGATTTTCACAATATGAGACATGCCATAGTGCTAATTGACCCTTTATAAAAATCATGTTTTGGTAGTGTTGCATTTGGTTTTGAAATATTCAAGTTCTAAAAAAAGACTAACAGTGGACTTTTCCATCTGCAGATTATACTGAATGGCCAGCAGAGGCAGTGTTGCAGAGGAATATTTCTCTGCTTGCTGAGACGGAAAAAAAAAGAAAGCTCATTCCTCAGCCTTCTCCATGCCTCGATCAATATATATGGTAAGTCAAAATCTCAATTAATCATTTTGCCATTAATAAAAAGTTCATAGCATCTGATAGCTCTCTGTGCCTTTTAGTGGGGTCTTCCGCATAAATATAATCTTCCAAGACGGTAGCAATATGGATGATGCAATGGCCATCATGATAGTTTATCAAAGACTTTGTCTGCCTAAGTGTCTGAGAAAATCTTCTTTAGATACTTGTGCAGGCAATATGTCCTGTGAGTTAATTACCATCCTTCAGGCTGGAATGAGCTGTCTTAGGTTAGAGCAAATGACTTACATTCAGATGGAGGGAAGCTATTTAACCTGTTTCCCTGCTCTCTGTGAGTGGGACTCTGATACTCCAGATGGACTGCTATTTAGAAACTGTGTTCTTCTAACTCTAGTCCTCTTTGAATAGGAGCCCACTACTTTCAATGGCGCACTGTACTTCCCCCTACAACTCCTACTTGCTGTGCAGTCATATTCCCAGATAATTACCTGGTGTGTAATTGGTGACGTCTGGTCCTCCAGTGTAATCGTCACCCAGGGCGATTGGTCAAGTGGTGCCATTACATCACGAAGCTACAGCAGAATGTCATCTGACATGAGGGCTAATCAGTTGCTTCTTCTAACTCTAGCCCTCTTTAAATAGGAGCCCAATACTTTCAATGGCGCACTGTACTTCCCCCTTACACCTCCTACTTGCTGTGCAGTCATATTCACAGATAGTTACCTAGTTTGTAATTGCTGATGTCTGGTCCTCCGGTGTAATCGTCACCCAGGGCGATTGGTCAAGTGGTGCCATTACATCACAAAGCTACAGCAGGGTGTCATCTGACATGAGGGCCAATCAGTTGCCTAGTACGCAACAGGATACTTATATCAAGGTATAGAAAATGGAGCAATGTGGACAGAATGCCCAGCTGAAGACTAAGGTGGTGAGATGAAAGGACCTAGGGCAATATTTGAGACTTATACATTTGTTTGAAGGAGTGGTTGATCTTACCATTCTGGAGTTCTCTATAGGTTAAGTGATAGGGATGCGCTAAAATGAAGATGTTAGAATCTGTCGTTTTATATTATTCCCACGAACCGTAGCATAAACCTTCCTCCCTTAACGTATCAGATCACTGAATTGCTATGGTGTACCATAACCTGAAATAATTCCTGTGAGAAGGGTACTCTATCTCTTGGCTGCCAAAGAGAGCTTTCTATCTAAGTCCTCATATAGGTGATAGGGTTGTGTAGAGAGTACCAGCAAATGAGGCAGAGGATTGAAAGAAGTCTGCTAGGTTGAAATCTAAATTAAGATTATAATTTTTAGTGAGTTTTGGATTTTCACAATATGAGACATGCCATAGTGCTAATTGACCCTTTATAAAAATCATGTTTTGGTAGTGTTGCATTTGGTTTTGAAATATTCAAGTTCTAAAAAAAGACTAACAGTGGACTTTTCCATCTGCAGATTATACTGAATGGCCAGCAGAGGCAGTGTTGCAGAGGAATATTTCTCTGCTTGCTGAGACGGAAAAAAAAAGAAAGCTCATTCCTCAGCCTTCTCCATGCCTCGATCAATATATATGGTAAGTCAAAATCTCAATTAATCATTTTGCCATTAATAAAAAGTTCATAGCATCTGATAGCTCTCTGTGCCTTTTAGTGGGGTCTTCCGCATAAATATAATCTTCCAAGACGGTAGCAATATGGATGATGCAATGGCCATCATGATAGTTTATCAAAGACTTTGTCTGCCTAAGTGTCTGAGAAAATCTTCTTTAGATACTTGTGCAGGCAATATGTCCTGTGAGTTAATTACCATCCTTCAGGCTGGAATGAGCTGTCTTAGGTTAGAGCAAATGACTTACATTCAGATGGAGGGAAGCTATTTAACCTGTTTCCCTGCTCTCTGTGAGTGGGACTCTGATACTCCAGATGGACTGCTATTTAGAAACTGTGTTCTTCTAACTCTAGTCCTCTTTGAATAGGAGCCCACTACTTTCAATGGCGCACTGTACTTCCCCCTACAACTCCTACTTGCTGTGCAGTCATATTCCCAGATAATTACCTGGTGTGTAATTGGTGACGTCTGGTCCTCCAGTGTAATCGTCACCCAGGGCGATTGGTCAAGTGGTGCCATTACATCACGAAGCTACAGCAGAATGTCATCTGACATGAGGGCTAATCAGTTGCTTCTTCTAACTCTAGCCCTCTTTAAATAGGAGCCCAATACTTTCAATGGCGCACTGTACTTCCCCCTTACACCTCCTACTTGCTGTGCAGTCATATTCACAGATAGTTACCTAGTTTGTAATTGCTGATGTCTGGTCCTCCGGTGTAATCGTCACCCAGGGCGATTGGTCAAGTGGTGCCATTACATCACAAAGCTACAGCAGGGTGTCATCTGACATGAGGGCCAATCAGTTGCCTAGTACGCAATAGGATACTTATATCAAGGTATAGAAAATGGAGCAATGTGGACAGAATGCCCAGCTGAAGACTAAGGTGGTGAGATGAAAGGACCTAGGACAATATTTGAGACTTATACATTTGTTTGAAGGAGTGGTTGATCTTACCATTCTGGAGTTCTCTATAGGTTAAGTGATAGGGATGCGCTAAAATGAAGATGTTAGAATCTGTTGTTTTTATTATTCCCACGAACCGTAGCATAAACCTTCCTCCCTTAACGTATCAGATCACTGAATTGCTATGGTGTACCATAACCTGAAATAATTCCTGTGAGAAGGGTACTCTATCTCTTGGCTGCCAAAGAGAGCTTTCTATCTAAGTCCTCATATAGGTGATAGGGTTGTGTAGAGAGTACCAGCAAATGAGGCAGAGGATTGAAAGAAGTCTGCTAGGTTGAAATCTAAATTAAGATTATAATTTTTAGTGAGTTTTGGATTTTCACAATATGAGACATGCCATAGTGCTAATTGACCCTTTATAAAAATCATGTTTTGGTAGTGTTGCATTTGGTTTTGAAATATTCAAGTTCTAAAAAAAGACTAACAGTGGACTTTTCCATCTGCAGATTATACTGAATGGCCAGCAGAGGCAGTGTTGCAGAGGAATATTTCTCTGCTTGCTGAGACGGAAAAAAAAAGAAAGCTCATTCCTCAGCCTTCTCCATGCCTCGATCAATATATATGGTAAGTCAAAATCTCAATTATTCATTTTGCCATTAATAAAAAGTTCATAGCATCTGATAGCTCTCTGTGCCTTTTAGTGGGGTCTTCCGCATAAATATAATCTTCCAAGACGGTAGCAATATGGATGATGCAATGGCCATCATGATAGTTTATCAAAGACTTTGTCTGCCTAAGTGTCTGAGAAAATCTTCTTTAGATACTTGTGCAGGCAATATGTCCTGTGAGTTAATTACCATCCTTCAGGCTGGAATGAGCTGTCTTAGGTTAGAGCAAATGACTTACATTCAGATGGAGGGAAGCTATTTAACCTGTTTCCCTGCTCTCTGTGAGTGAGACTCTGATACTCCAGATGGACTGCTATTTAGAAACTGTGTTCTTCGAACTCTAGTCCTCTTTGAATAGGAGCCCACTACTTTCAATGGCGCACTGTACTTCCCCCTACAACTCCTACTTGCTGTGCAGTCATATTCCCAGATAATTACCTGGTGTGTAATTGGTGACGTCTGGTCCTCCGGTGTAATCGTCACCCAGGGTGATTGGTCAAGTGGTGCCATTACATCACAAAGCTACAGCAGGGTGTCATCTGACATGAGGGCCAATCAGTTGCCTAGTACGCAATAGGATACTTATATCACGGTATAGAAAATGGAGCAATGTGGACAGAATGCCCAGCTGAAGACTAAGGTGGTGAGATGAAAGGACCTAGGGCAATATTTGAGACTTATACATTTGTTTGAAGGAGTGGTTGATCTTACCATTCTGGAGTTCTCTATAGGTTAAGTGATAGGGATGCGCTAAAATGAAGATGTTAGAATCTGTTGTTTTTATTATTCCCACGAACCGTAGCATAAACCTTCCTCCCTTAACGTATCAGATCACTGAATTGCTATGGTGTACCATAACCTGAAATAATTCCTGTGAGAAGGGTACTCTATCTCTTGGCTGCCAAAGAGAGCTTTCTATCTAAGTCCTCATATAGGTGATAGGGTTGTGTAGAGAGTACCAGCAAATGAGGCAGAGGATTGAAAGAAGTCTGCTAGGTTGAAATCTAAATTAAGATTATAATTTTTAGTGAGTTTTGGATTTTCACAATATGAGACATGCCATAGTGCTGATTGACCCTTTATAAAAATCATGTTTTGGTAGTGTTGCATTTGGTTTTGAAATATTCAAGTTCTAAAAAAAGACTAACAGTGGACTTTTCCATCTGCAGATTATACTGAATGGCCAGCAGAGGCAGTGTTGCAGAGGAATATTTCTCTGCTTGCTGAGACGGAAAAAAAAAGAAAGCTCATTCCTCAGCCTTCTCCATGCCTCGATCAATATATATGGTAAGTCAAAATCTCAATTAATCATTTTGCCATTAATAAAAAGTTCATAGCATCTGATAGCTCTCTGTGCCTTTTAGTGGGGTCTTCCGCATAAATATAATCTTCCAAGACGGTAGCAATATGGATGATGCAATGGCCATCATGATAGTTTATCAAAGACTTTGTCTGCCTAAGTGTCTGAGAAAATCTTCTTTAGATACTTGTGCAGGCAATATGTCCTGTGAGTTAATTACCATCCTTCAGGCTGGAATGAGCTGTCTTAGGTTAGAGCAAATGACTTACATTCAGATGGAGGGAAGCTATTTAACCTGTTTCCCTGCTCTCTGTGAGTGGGACTCTGATACTCCAGATGGACTGCTATTTAGAAACTGTGTTCTTCGAACTCTAGTCCTCTTTGAATAGGAGCCCACTACTTTCAATGGCGCACTGTACTTCCCCCTACAACTCCTACTTGCTGTGCAGTCATATTCCCAGATAATTACCTGGTGTGTAATTGGTGACGTCTGGTCCTCCGGTGTAATCGTCACCCAGGGTGATTGGTCAAGTGGTGCCATTACATCACAAAGCTACAGCAGGGTGTCATCTGACATGAGGGCCAATCAGTTGCCTAGTACGCAATAGGATACTTATATCACGGTATAGAAAATGGAGCAATGTGGACAGAATGCCCAGCTGAAGACTAAGGTGGTGAGATGAAAGGACCTAGGGCAATATTTGAGACTTATACATTTGTTTGAAGGAGTGGTTGATCTTACCATTCTGGAGTTCTCTATAGGTTAAGTGATAGGGATGCGCTAAAATGAAGATGTTAGAATCTGTTGTTTTTATTATTCCCACGAACCGTAGCATAAACCTTCCTCCCTTAACGTATCAGATCACTGAATTGCTATGGTGTACCATAACCTGAAATAATTCCTGTGAGAAGGGTACTCTATCTCTTGGCTGCCAAAGAGAGCTTTCTATCTAAGTCCTCATATAGGTGATAGGGTTGTGTAGAGAGTACCAGCAAATGAGGCAGAGGATTGAAAGAAGTCTGCTAGGTTGAAATCTAAATTAAGATTATAATTTTTAGTGAGTTTTGGATTTTCACAATATGAGACATGCCATAGTGCTGATTGACCCTTTATAAAAATCATGTTTTGGTAGTGTTGCATTTGGTTTTGAAATATTCAAGTTCTAAAAAAAGACTAACAGTGGACTTTTCCATCTGCAGATTATACTGAATGGCCAGCAGAGGCAGTGTTGCAGAGGAATATTTCTCTGCTTGCTGAGACGGAAAAAAAAAGAAAGCTCATTCCTCAGCCTTCTCCATGCCTCGATCAATATATATGGTAAGTCAAAATCTCAATTAATCATTTTGCCATTAATAAAAAGTTCATAGCATCTGATAGCTCTCTGTGCCTTTTAGTGGGGTCTTCCGCATAAATATAATCTTCCAAGACGGTAGCAATATGGATGATGCAATGGCCATCATGATAGTTTATCAAAGACTTTGTCTGCCTAAGTGTCTGAGAAAATCTTCTTTAGATACTTGTGCAGGCAATATGTCCTGTGAGTTAATTACCATCCTTCAGGCTGGAATGAGCTGTCTTAGGTTAGAGCAAATGACTTACATTCAGATGGAGGGAAGCTATTTAACCTGTTTCCCTGCTCTCTGTGAGTGGGACTCTGATACTCCAGATGGACTGCTATTTAGAAACTGTGTTCTTCGAACTCTAGTCCTCTTTGAATAGGAGCCCACTACTTTCAATGGCGCACTGTACTTCCCCCTACAACTCCTACTTGCTGTGCAGTCATATTCCCAGATAATTACCTGGTGTGTAATTGGTGACGTCTGGTCCTCCGGTGTAATCGTCACCCAGGGCGATTGGTCAAGTGGTGCCATTACATCACGAAGCTACAGCAGAATGTCATCTGACATGAGGGCTAATCAGTTGCTTCTTCTAACTCTAGCCCTCTTTAAATAGGAGCCCAATACTTTCAATGGCGCACTGTACTTCCCCCTTACACCTCCTACTTGCTGTGCAGTCATATTCACAGATAGTTACCTAGTTTGTAATTGCTGATGTCTGGTCCTCCGGTGTAATCGTCACCCAGGGCGATTGGTCAAGTGGTGCCATTACATCACAAAGCTACAGCAGGGTGTCATCTGACATGAGGGCCAATCAGTTGCCTAGTACGCAATAGGATACTTATATCAAGGTATAGAAAATGGAGCAATGTGGACAGAATGCCCAGCTGAAGACTAAGGTGGTGAGATGAAAGGACCTAGGGCAATATTTGAGACTTATACATTTGTTTGAAGGAGTGGTTGATCTTACCATTCTGGAGTTCTCTATAGGTTAAGTGATAGGGATGCGCTAAAATGAAGATGTTAGAATCTGTCGTTTTATATTATTCCCACGAACCGTAGCATAAACCTTCCTCCCTTAACGTATCAGATCACTGAATTGCTATGGTGTACCATAACCTGAAATAATTCCTGTGAGAAGGGTACTCTATCTCTTGGCTGCCAAAGAGAGCTTTCTATCTAAGTCCTCATATAGGTGATAGGGTTGTGTAGAGAGTACCAGCAAATGAGGCAGAGGATTGAAAGAAGTCTGCTAGGTTGAAATCTAAATTAAGATTATAATTTTTAGTGAGTTTTGGATTTTCACAATATGAGACATGCCATAGTGCTAATTGACCCTTTATAAAAATCATGTTTTGGTAGTGTTGCATTTGGTTTTGAAATATTCAAGTTCTAAAAAAAGACTAACAGTGGACTTTTCCATCTGCAGATTATACTGAATGGCCAGCAGAGGCAGTGTTGCAGAGGAATATTTCTCTGCTTGCTGAGACGGAAAAAAAAAGAAAGCTCATTCCTCAGCCTTCTCCATGCCTCGATCAATATATATGGTAAGTCAAAATCTCAATTAATCATTTTGCCATTAATAAAAAGTTCATAGCATCTGATAGCTCTCTGTGCCTTTTAGTGGGGTCTTCCGCATAAATATAATCTTCCAAGACGGTAGCAATATGGATGATGCAATGGCCATCATGATAGTTTATCAAAGACTTTGTCTGCCTAAGTGTCTGAGAAAATCTTCTTTAGATACTTGTGCAGGCAATATGTCCTGTGAGTTAATTACCATCCTTCAGGCTGGAATGAGCTGTCTTAGGTTAGAGCAAATGACTTACATTCAGATGGAGGGAAGCTATTTAACCTGTTTCCCTGCTCTCTGTGAGTGGGACTCTGATACTCCAGATGGACTGCTATTTAGAAACTGTGTTCTTCTAACTCTAGTCCTCTTTGAATAGGAGCCCACTACTTTCAATGGCGCACTGTACTTCCCCCTACAACTCCTACTTGCTGTGCAGTCATATTCCCAGATAATTACCTGGTGTGTAATTGGTGACGTCTGGTCCTCCAGTGTAATCGTCACCCAGGGCGATTGGTCAAGTGGTGCCATTACATCACGAAGCTACAGCAGAATGTCATCTGACATGAGGGCTAATCAGTTGCTTCTTCTAACTCTAGCCCTCTTTAAATAGGAGCCCAATACTTTCAATGGCGCACTGTACTTCCCCCTTACACCTCCTACTTGCTGTGCAGTCATATTCACAGATAGTTACCTAGTTTGTAATTGCTGATGTCTGGTCCTCCGGTGTAATCGTCACCCAGGGCGATTGGTCAAGTGGTGCCATTACATCACAAAGCTACAGCAGGGTGTCATCTGACATGAGGGCCAATCAGTTGCCTAGTACGCAATAGGATACTTATATCACGGTATAGAAAATGGAGCAATGTGGACAGAATGCCCAGCTGAAGACTAAGGTGGTGAGATGAAAGGACCTAGGGCAATATTTGAGACTTATACATTTGTTTGAAGGAGTGGTTGATCTTACCATTCTGGAGTTCTCTATAGGTTAAGTGATAGGGATGCGCTAAAATGAAGATGTTAGAATCTGTTGTTTTTATTATTCCCACGAACCGTAGCATAAACCTTCCTCCCTTAACGTATCAGATCACTGAATTGCTATGGTGTACCATAACCTGAAATAATTCCTGTGAGAAGGGTACTCTATCTCTTGGCTGCCAAAGAGAGCTTTCTATCTAAGTCCTCATATAGGTGATAGGGTTGTGTAGAGAGTACCAGCAAATGAGGCAGAGGATTGAAAGAAGTCTGCTAGGTTGAAATCTAAATTAAGATTATAATTTTTAGTGAGTTTTGGATTTTCACAATATGAGACATGCCATAGTGCTAATTGACCCTTTATAAAAATCATGTTTTGGTAGTGTTGCATTTGGTTTTGAAATATTCAAGTTCTAAAAAAAGACTAACAGTGGACTTTTCCATCTGCAGATTATACTGAATGGCCAGCAGAGGCAGTGTTGCAGAGGAATATTTCTTATCTTATCTTATCTTAATGTTTTGTTGAAGCGCTACAGCTGCCTCGGCAATGAGGCGTCCCGGCGCTGAAACCTAGATCCGATCCTGAGCAAGAAGGCCTAGGGGCAGAGGCGAGTTTAGAGACAAGGGAAAAGATAAGTTTTCACTGCCTTTCGGAAGGCGGAAAGGTTGTCCAGCGCGCGAATGTGATGTGGGAGTTCGTTCCACATCTTGGCTCCCAGGAACCTAAAGGAGCGTCCGCCCATGCGGGAGAGTTTTATGCGTGGGACGCAGAGGAGGTTTTGGTTGGAAGATCTTAGGTTCCGTGACGGCGCATAGGGAGTGAGAAGGGGTTGAAGCAGAGGGGGAGTGTCAAGTTTGAGAATTGTGAAGGTCATGATGAGGGTCTTAAACTTGATTCTGGAGTCAACCGGGAGCCAGTGCAATTTTCTGATGGTTGCTCTGGCTGAACATCTGCGGGGCAGGCAGATCAGAGTTCTAGCGGCCGAGTTCTGCACGCGTTGGAGTCGTGCTAGCTCACATTTGTTGGCGCCAAGAAGGAGTACATTGGCGTAGTCTAGACGCGAGAGTATGGTGGCTTGGATGATGAGCTGTCGGGTCTTTGCGTCAAAGAAGCCTAGTATGTGGCTGAGGCTTCTCAGTA
Organism: Lissotriton vulgaris; assembly: GCF_964263255.1. Lineage (NCBI taxonomy): Eukaryota > Metazoa > Chordata > Amphibia > Caudata > Salamandridae > Lissotriton > Lissotriton vulgaris. The sequence goes on from NC_141695.1 coordinate 1,208,556,033, forward strand.
AGCCAATGCAGGTGCCGGCAACTTTCTTGGTGTGAGCTCGAAAGTTGAGTGAGTCGTCCATCCATACACCCAGGTTTTTCACAAGGGTTTTGGGGGGAGGGATGGTACCGAGGGAGGACGGCCACCAGTGCTCATTCCAAAGGCTGGTGTTTTTGCCGAGGAGGAGCACCTCTGTTTTTCCGCCATTGAGCTGTAGACAGTTTGTGGTCATCCATTGGGCGACCGCAGAGAGTCCGTTTTTAAAATTAGAGGAAAAGTTGGAGGGTCCATCTGAGAGGGCAATGGCCAATTGTGTATCGTCAGCATACGATACTAATGTTAAGCCCCATTCTTTGGCCACTGCCGCCAGAGGCTGAACATAAAGATTAAAAAGAGAGGGGCTTAGCGCAGAGCCCTGCGGGACTCCCTGATCAATAGGATGGGGTTTAGATAGAAAGGGTGGGGCAGAGACTCGAAAGGACCTGTTTTCGAGGAAGGATCTAAACCACTCCAGGGCATGGCCCTTTACACCAAAGGCCTCCAGACGTCTAAGAAGGATGACATGGGATACCGTGTCAAAGGCCGCGCTGAGATCCAGAAGGATCAGCGCAGCACTTTGACCGGCATCCAGGATCGTCCGGAGGTGCTCTGTGGTAGCTAGGAGAGCAGACTCAGTGCTATGGCCTGGTCTGAACCCGTTTTGTGATGGGTCCAGAATGTTGTTTTTGGCCATATGTTGGGAAAGAGCACTGTTGACATGTGCTTCAGCGAGTTTGGAAAGCCATGGAAGCAGGGAGATAGGACGAAAATTCTCCGGTTTAGATGGATCTAGGGTGGGTTTCTTGATGATAGGCGAAACCCACGCTTGCTTCCAGGCAGATGGTACGCACGCTGAAGTAAAGGAGAGGTTCAGGATGGCGGTTAGCGCTGGTAGGAAGAAGTTGAGTGATTCTAGGAATTGAACCGGGCGCATGGGGTCTGCGGGGGAGCCAGACTTGACTTTGTTGCAAAGTCTGATAAGAATGTCTATGGAGATTTCTGGGATGTGGGTCAGGGTCGAGTAGCTGGGAGAGGCAGAGGGATAGCTGACGATGTTAGGGTCATGCTGGGGAAAGGAGGTGTAAATTTTCTGCACCTTGTCGACGAAGAATTTAGCAAGTTCCTCGCATTGTTGCTCGGAGGAGATCGTAGGGGGGGGTGTTTTGTTGCTCTGAAGTTCTTGTACGAGTTTGAAAATTTCTTTCGCGGGGGTGGGACTAGATTCAATTTTATCGGCGTAGAAAGCAGCTCGTGCAGCACGGATGGCTTTGTGATATGATTTTTGTAGCTGAAGGTATTTATCTTTGTCCTCTTTATTGTATTCCCTACGCCAAAGGCGTTCTGCCTTTTTACACTCTTTTCTTAGATTTTTGAGTGCGTCGTTGTACCAGGGGTTTGATGGCGAGTTGCGGCCTTTTGTCCATTTTGCAGGGATAAGGCTGTCTAGTCCGCCCGTAATCCACTCGTGAAACGTGTTGTAGGTAACGTTGATGTCAGCGTTAGAGTCAGGGTGGAAGTCCCCTAATGTCCTGTGTAGATCCTCATGAGACAGTTTGTGCCACGGTCTTTTTAAACGGCTGGCCGGAGCCGTATTGTGCCTGCTTTTGTTGACCGGAATGGTCAGTTTAATAAGGGAGTGATCTGTCCATCTTTCTCTGCTTGCTGAGACGGAAAAAAAAAGAAAGCTCATTCCTCAGCCTTCTCCATGCCTCGATCAATATATATGGTAAGTCAAAATCTCAATTAATCATTTTGCCATTAATAAAAAGTTCATAGCATCTGATAGCTCTCTGTGCCTTTTAGTGGGGTCTTCCGCATAAATATAATCTTCCAAGACGGTAGCAATATGGATGATGCAATGGCCATCATGATAGTTTATCAAAGACTTTGTCTGCCTAAGTGTCTGAGAAAATCTTCTTTAGATACTTGTGCAGGCAATATGTCCTGTGAGTTAATTACCATCCTTCAGGCTGGAATGAGCTGTCTTAGGTTAGAGCAAATGACTTACATTCAGATGGAGGGAAGCTATTTAACCTGTTTCCCTGCTCTCTGTGAGTGGGACTCTGATACTCCAGATGGACTGCTATTTAGAAACTGTGTTCTTCTAACTCTAGTCCTCTTTGAATAGGAGCCCACTACTTTCAATGGCGCACTGTACTTCCCCCTACAACTCCTACTTGCTGTGCAGTCATATTCCCAGATAATTACCTGGTGTGTAATTGGTGACGTCTGGTCCTCCAGTGTAATCGTCACCCAGGGCGATTGGTCAAGTGGTGCCATTACATCACGAAGCTACAGCAGAATGTCATCTGACATGAGGGCTAATCAGTTGCTTCTTCTAACTCTAGCCCTCTTTAAATAGGAGCCCAATACTTTCAATGGCGCACTGTACTTCCCCCTTACACCTCCTACTTGCTGTGCAGTCATATTCACAGATAGTTACCTAGTTTGTAATTGCTGATGTCTGGTCCTCCGGTGTAATCGTCACCCAGGGCGATTGGTCAAGTGGTGCCATTACATCACAAAGCTACAGCAGGGTGTCATCTGACATGAGGGCCAATCAGTTGCCTAGTACGCAATAGGATACTTATATCAAGGTATAGAAAATGGAGCAATGTGGACAGAATGCCCAGCTGAAGACTAAGGTGGTGAGATGAAAGGACCTAGGGCAATATTTGAGACTTATACATTTGTTTGAAGGAGTGGTTGATCTTACCATTCTGGAGTTCTCTATAGGTTAAGTGATAGGGATGCGCTAAAATGAAGATGTTAGAATCTGTTGTTTTTATTATTCCCACGAACCGTAGCATAAACCTTCCTCCCTTAACGTATCAGATCACTGAATTGCTATGGTGTACCATAACCTGAAATAATTCCTGTGAGAAGGGTACTCTATCTCTTGGCTGCCAAAGAGAGCTTTCTATCTAAGTCCTCATATAGGTGATAGGGTTGTGTAGAGAGTACCAGCAAATGAGGCAGAGGATTGAAAGAAGTCTGCTAGGTTGAAATCTAAATTAAGATTATAATTTTTAGTGAGTTTTGGATTTTCACAATATGAGACATGCCATAGTGCTAATTGACCCTTTATAAAAATCATGTTTTGGTAGTGTTGCATTTGGTTTTGAAATATTCAAGTTCTAAAAAAAGACTAACAGTGGACTTTTCCATCTGCAGATTATACTGAATGGCCAGCAGAGGCAGTGTTGCAGAGGAATATTTCTCTGCTTGCTGAGACGGAAAAAAAAAGAAAGCTCATTCCTCAGCCTTCTCCATGCCTCGATCAATATATATGGTAAGTCAAAATCTCAATTATTCATTTTGCCATTAATAAAAAGTTCATAGCATCTGATAGCTCTCTGTGCCTTTCAGTGGGGTCTTCCGCATAAATATAATCTTCCAAGACGGTAGCAATATGGATGATGCAATGGCCATCATGATAGTTTATCAAAGACTTTGTCTGCCTAAGTGTCTGAGAAAATCTTCTTTAGATACTTGTGCAGGCAATATGTCCTGTGAGTTAATTACCATCCTTCAGGCTGGAATGAGCTGTCTTAGGTTAGAGCAAATGACTTACATTCAGATGGAGGGAAGCTATTTAACCTGTTTCCCTGCTCTCTGTGAGTGGGACTCTGATACTCCAGATGGACTGCTATTTAGAAACTGTGTTCTTCTAACTCTAGTCCTCTTTGAATAGGAGCCCACTACTTTCAATGGCGCACTGTACTTCCCCCTACAACTCCTACTTGCTGTGCAGTCATATTCCCAGATAATTACCTGGTGTGTAATTGGTGACGTCTGGTCCTCCAGTGTAATCGTCACCCAGGGCGATTGGTCAAGTGGTGCCATTACATCACGAAGCTACAGCAGAATGTCATCTGACATGAGGGCTAATCAGTTGCTTCTTCTAACTCTAGCCCTCTTTAAATAGGAGCCCAATACTTTCAATGGCGCACTGTACTTCCCCCTTACACCTCCTACTTGCTGTGCAGTCATATTCACAGATAGTTACCTAGTTTGTAATTGCTGATGTCTGGTCCTCCGGTGTAATCGTCACCCAGGGCGATTGGTCAAGTGGTGCCATTACATCACAAAGCTACAGCAGGGTGTCATCTGACATGAGGGCCAATCAGTTGCCTAGTACGCAATAGGATACTTATATCAAGGTATAGAAAATGGAGCAATGTGGACAGAATGCCCAGCTGAAGACTAAGGTGGTGAGATGAAAGGACCTAGGGCAATATTTGAGACTTATACATTTGTTTGAAGGAGTGGTTGATCTTACCATTCTGGAGTTCTCTATAGGTTAAGTGATAGGGATGCGCTAAAATGAAGATGTTAGAATCTGTTGTTTTTATTATTCCCACGAACCGTAGCATAAACCTTCCTCCCTTAACGTATCAGATCACTGAATTGCTATGGTGTACCATAACCTGAAATAATTCCTGTGAGAAGGGTACTCTATCTCTTGGCTGCCAAAGAGAGCTTTCTATCTAAGTCCTCATATAGGTGATAGGGTTGTGTAGAGAGTACCAGCAAATGAGGCAGAGGATTGAAAGAAGTCTGCTAGGTTGAAATCTAAATTAAGATTATAATTTTTAGTGAGTTTTGGATTTTCACAATATGAGACATGCCATAGTGCTAATTGACCCTTTATAAAAATCATGTTTTGGTAGTGTTGCATTTGGTTTTGAAATATTCAAGTTCTAAAAAAAGACTAACAGTGGACTTTTCCATCTGCAGATTATACTGAATGGCCAGCAGAGGCAGTGTTGCAGAGGAATATTTCTCTGCTTTCTGAGACGGAAAAAAAAAGAAAGCTCATTCCTCAGCCTTCTCCATGCCTCGATCAATATATATGGTAAGTCAAAATCTCAATTATTCATTTTGCCATTAATAAAAAGTTCATAGCATCTGATAGCTCTCTGTGCCTTTTAGTGGGGTCTTCCGCATAAATATAATCTTCCAAGACGGTAGCAATATGGATGATGCAATGGCCATCATGATAGTTTATCAAAGACTTTGTCTGCCTAAGTGTCTGAGAAAATCTTCTTTAGATACTTGTGCAGGCAATATGTCCTGTGAGTTAATTACCATCCTTCAGGCTGGAATGAGCTGTCTTAGGTTAGAGCAAATGACTTACATTCAGATGGAGGGAAGCTATTTAACCTGTTTCCCTGCTCTCTGTGAGTGGGACTCTGATACTCCAGATGGACTGCTATTTAGAAACTGTGTTCTTCGAACTCTAGTCCTCTTTGAATAGGAGCCCACTACTTTCAATGGCGCACTGTACTTCCCCCTACAACTCCTACTTGCTGTGCAGTCATATTCCCAGATAATTACCTGGTGTGTAATTGGTGACGTCTGGTCCTCCGGTGTAATCGTCACCCAGGGCGATTGGTCAAGTGGTGCCATTACATCACGAAGCTACAGCAGAATGTCATCTGACATGAGGGCTAATCAGTTGCTTCTTCTAACTCTAGCCCTCTTTAAATAGGAGCCCAATACTTTCAATGGCGCACTGTACTTCCCCCTTACACCTCCTACTTGCTGTGCAGTCATATTCACAGATAGTTACCTAGTTTGTAATTGCTGATGTCTGGTCCTCCGGTGTAATCGTCACCCAGGGCGATTGGTCAAGTGGTGCCATTACATCACAAAGCTACAGCAGGGTGTCATCTGACATGAGGGCCAATCAGTTGCCTAGTACGCAATAGGATACTTATATCAAGGTATAGAAAATGGAGCAATGTGGACAGAATGCCCAGCTGAAGACTAAGGTGGTGAGATGAAAGGACCTAGGGCAATATTTGAGACTTATACATTTGTTTGAAGGAGTGGTTGATCTTACCATTCTGGAGTTCTCTATAGGTTAAGTGATAGGGATGCGCTAAAATGAAGATGTTAGAATCTGTTGTTTTTATTATTCCCACGAACCGTAGCATAAACCTTCCTCCCTTAACGTATCAGATCACTGAATTGCTATGGTGTACCATAACCTGAAATAATTCCTGTGAGAAGGGTACTCTATCTCTTGGCTGCCAAAGAGAGCTTTCTATCTAAGTCCTCATATAGGTGATAGGGTTGTGTAGAGAGTACCAGCAAATGAGGCAGAGGATTGAAAGAAGTCTGCTAGGTTGAAATCTAAATTAAGATTATAATTTTTAGTGAGTTTTGGATTTTCACAATATGAGACATGCCATAGTGCTAATTGACCCTTTATAAAAATCATGTTTTGGTAGTGTTGCATTTGGTTTTGAAATATTCAAGTTCTAAAAAAAGACTAACAGTGGACTTTTCCATCTGCAGATTATACTGAATGGCCAGCAGAGGCAGTGTTGCAGAGGAATATTTCTCTGCTTGCTGAGACGGAAAAAAAAAGAAAGCTCATTCCTCAGCCTTCTCCATGCCTCGATCAATATATATGGTAAGTCAAAATCTCAATTATTCATTTTGCCATTAATAAAAAGTTCATAGCATCTGATAGCTCTCTGTGCCTTTCAGTGGGGTCTTCCGCATAAATATAATCTTCCAAGACGGTAGCAATATGGATGATGCAATGGCCATCATGATAGTTTATCAAAGACTTTGTCTGCCTAAGTGTCTGAGAAAATCTTCTTTAGATACTTGTGCAGGCAATATGTCCTGTGAGTTAATTACCATCCTTCAGGCTGGAATGAGCTGTCTTAGGTTAGAGCAAATGACTTACATTCAGATGGAGGGAAGCTATTTAACCTGTTTCCCTGCTCTCTGTGAGTGGGACTCTGATACTCCAGATGGACTGCTATTTAGAAACTGTGTTCTTCTAACTCTAGTCCTCTTTGAATAGGAGCCCACTACTTTCAATGGCGCACTGTACTTCCCCCTACAACTCCTACTTGCTGTGCAGTCATATTCCCAGATAATTACCTGGTGTGTAATTGGTGACGTCTGGTCCTCCAGTGTAATCGTCACCCAGGGCGATTGGTCAAGTGGTGCCATTACATCACGAAGCTACAGCAGAATGTCATCTGACATGAGGGCTAATCAGTTGCTTCTTCTAACTCTAGCCCTCTTTAAATAGGAGCCCAATACTTTCAATGGCGCACTGTACTTCCCCCTTACACCTCCTACTTGCTGTGCAGTCATATTCACAGATAGTTACCTAGTTTGTAATTGCTGATGTCTGGTCCTCCGGTGTAATCGTCACCCAGGGCGATTGGTCAAGTGGTGCCATTACATCACAAAGCTACAGCAGGGTGTCATCTGACATGAGGGCCAATCAGTTGCCTAGTACGCAATAGGATACTTATATCAAGGTATAGAAAATGGAGCAATGTGGACAGAATGCCCAGCTGAAGACTAAGGTGGTGAGATGAAAGGACCTAGGGCAATATTTGAGACTTATACATTTGTTTGAAGGAGTGGTTGATCTTACCATTCTGGAGTTCTCTATAGGTTAAGTGATAGGGATGCGCTAAAATGAAGATGTTAGAATCTGTTGTTTTTATTATTCCCACGAACCGTAGCATAAACCTTCCTCCCTTAACGTATCAGATCACTGAATTGCTATGGTGTACCATAACCTGAAATAATTCCTGTGAGAAGGGTACTCTATCTCTTGGCTGCCAAAGAGAGCTTTCTATCTAAGTCCTCATATAGGTGATAGGGTTGTGTAGAGAGTACCAGCAAATGAGGCAGAGGATTGAAAGAAGTCTGCTAGGTTGAAATCTAAATTAAGATTATAATTTTTAGTGAGTTTTGGATTTTCACAATATGAGACATGCCATAGTGCTAATTGACCCTTTATAAAAATCATGTTTTGGTAGTGTTGCATTTGGTTTTGAAATATTCAAGTTCTAAAAAAAGACTAACAGTGGACTTTTCCATCTGCAGATTATACTGAATGGCCAGCAGAGGCAGTGTTGCAGAGGAATATTTCTCTGCTTGCTGAGACGGAAAAAAAAAGAAAGCTCATTCCTCAGCCTTCTCCATGCCTCGATCAATATATATGGTAAGTCAAAATCTCAATTATTCATTTTGCCATTAATAAAAAGTTCATAGCATCTGATAGCTCTCTGTGCCTTTTAGTGGGGTCTTCCGCATAAATATAATCTTCCAAGACGGTAGCAATATGGATGATGCAATGGCCATCATGATAGTTTATCAAAGACTTTGTCTGCCTAAGTGTCTGAGAAAATCTTCTTTAGATACTTGTGCAGGCAATATGTCCTGTGAGTTAATTACCATCCTTCAGGCTGGAATGAGCTGTCTTAGGTTAGAGCAAATGACTTACATTCAGATGGAGGGAAGCTATTTAACCTGTTTCCCTGCTCTCTGTGAGTGGGACTCTGATACTCCAGATGGACTGCTATTTAGAAACTGTGTTCTTCGAACTCTAGTCCTCTTTGAATAGGAGCCCACTACTTTCAATGGCGCACTGTACTTCCCCCTACAACTCCTACTTGCTGTGCAGTCATATTCCCAGATAATTACCTGGTGTGTAATTGGTGACGTCTGGTCCTCCGGTGTAATCGTCACCCAGGGTGATTGGTCAAGTGGTGCCATTACATCACAAAGCTACAGCAGGGTGTCATCTGACATGAGGGCCAATCAGTTGCCTAGTACGCAATAGGATACTTATATCACGGTATAGAAAATGGAGCAATGTGGACAGAATGCCCAGCTGAAGACTAAGGTGGTGAGATGAAAGGACCTAGGGCAATATTTGAGACTTATACATTTGTTTGAAGGAGTGGTTGATCTTACCATTCTGGAGTTCTCTATAGGTTAAGTGATAGGGATGCGCTAAAATGAAGATGTTAGAATCTGTTGTTTTTATTATTCCCACGAACCGTAGCATAAACCTTCCTCCCTTAACGTATCAGATCACTGAATTGCTATGGTGTACCATAACCTGAAATAATTCCTGTGAGAAGGGTACTCTATCTCTTGGCTGCCAAAGAGAGCTTTCTATCTAAGTCCTCATATAGGTGATAGGGTTGTGTAGAGAGTACCAGCAAATGAGGCAGAGGATTGAAAGAAGTCTGCTAGGTTGAAATCTAAATTAAGATTATAATTTTTAGTGAGTTTTGGATTTTCACAATATGAGACATGCCATAGTGCTAATTGACCCTTTATAAAAATCATGTTTTGGTAGTGTTGCATTTGGTTTTGAAATATTCAAGTTCTAAAAAAAGACTAACAGTGGACTTTTCCATCTGCAGATTATACTGAATGGCCAGCAGAGGCAGTGTTGCAGAGGAATATTTCTCTGCTTGCTGAGACGGAAAAAAAAAGAAAGCTCATTCCTCAGCCTTCTCCATGCCTCGATCAATATATATGGTAAGTCAAAATCTCAATTATTCATTTTGCCATTAATAAAAAGTTCATAGCATCTGATAGCTCTCTGTGCCTTTTAGTGGGGTCTTCCGCATAAATATAATCTTCCAAGACGGTAGCAATATGGATGATGCAATGGCCATCATGATAGTTTATCAAAGACTTTGTCTGCCTAAGTGTCTGAGAAAATCTTCTTTAGATACTTGTGCAGGCAATATGTCCTGTGAGTTAATTACCATCCTTCAGGCTGGAATGAGCTGTCTTAGGTTAGAGCAAATGACTTACATTCAGATGGAGGGAAGCTATTTAACCTGTTTCCCTGCTCTCTGTGAGTGGGACTCTGATACTCCAGATGGACTGCTATTTAGAAACTGTGTTCTTCGAACTCTAGTCCTCTTTGAATAGGAGCCCACTACTTTCAATGGCGCACTGTACTTCCCCCTACAACTCCTACTTGCTGTGCAGTCATATTCCCAGATAATTACCTGGTGTGTAATTGGTGACGTCTGGTCCTCCGGTGTAATCGTCACCCAGGGCGATTGGTCAAGTGGTGCCATTACATCACGAAGCTACAGCAGAATGTCATCTGACATGAGGGCTAATCAGTTGCTTCTTCTAACTCTAGCCCTCTTTAAATAGGAGCCCAATACTTTCAATGGCGCACTGTACTTCCCCCTTACACCTCCTACTTGCTGTGCAGTCATATTCACAGATAGTTACCTAGTTTGTAATTGCTGATGTCTGGTCCTCCGGTGTAATCGTCACCCAGGGCGATTGGTCAAGTGGTGCCATTACATCACAAAGCTACAGCAGGGTGTCATCTGACATGAGGGCCAATCAGTTGCCTAGTACGCAATAGGATACTTATATCAAGGTATAGAAAATGGAGCAATGTGGACAGAATGCCCAGCTGAAGACTAAGGTGGTGAGATGAAAGGACCTAGGGCAATATTTGAGACTTATACATTTGTTTGAAGGAGTGGTTGATCTTACCATTCTGGAGTTCTCTATAGGTTAAGTGATAGGGATGCGCTAAAATGAAGATGTTAGAATCTGTTGTTTTTATTATTCCCACGAACCGTAGCATAAACCTTCCTCCCTTAACGTATCAGATCACTGAATTGCTATGGTGTACCATAACCTGAAATAATTCCTGTGAGAAGGGTACTCTATCTCTTGGCTGCCAAAGAGAGCTTTCTATCTAAGTCCTCATATAGGTGATAGGGTTGTGTAGAGAGTACCAGCAAATGAGGCAGAGGATTGAAAGAAGTCTGCTAGGTTGAAATCTAAATTAAGATTATAATTTTTAGTGAGTTTTGGATTTTCACAATATGAGACATGCCATAGTGCTAATTGACCCTTTATAAAAATCATGTTTTGGTAGTGTTGCATTTGGTTTTGAAATATTCAAGTTCTAAAAAAAGACTAACAGTGGACTTTTCCATCTGCAGATTATACTGAATGGCCAGCAGAGGCAGTGTTGCAGAGGAATATTTCTCTGCTTGCTGAGACGGAAAAAAAAAGAAAGCTCATTCCTCAGCCTTCTCCATGCCTCGATCAATATATATGGTAAGTCAAAATCTCAATTATTCATTTTGCCATTAATAAAAAGTTCATAGCATCTGATAGCTCTCTGTGCCTTTCAGTGGGGTCTTCCGCATAAATATAATCTTCCAAGACGGTAGCAATATGGATGATGCAATGGCCATCATGATAGTTTATCAAAGACTTTGTCTGCCTAAGTGTCTGAGAAAATCTTCTTTAGATACTTGTGCAGGCAATATGTCCTGTGAGTTAATTACCATCCTTCAGGCTGGAATGAGCTGTCTTAGGTTAGAGCAAATGACTTACATTCAGATGGAGGGAAGCTATTTAACCTGTTTCCCTGCTCTCTGTGAGTGGGACTCTGATACTCCAGATGGACTGCTATTTAGAAACTGTGTTCTTCGAACTCTAGTCCTCTTTGAATAGGAGCCCACTACTTTCAATGGCGCACTGTACTTCCCCCTACAACTCCTACTTGCTGTGCAGTCATATTCCCAGATAATTACCTGGTGTGTAATTGGTGACGTCTGGTCCTCCGGTGTAATCGTCACCCAGGGCGATTGGTCAAGTGGTGCCATTACATCACGAAGCTACAGCAGAATGTCATCTGACATGAGGGCTAATCAGTTGCTTCTTCTAACTCTAGCCCTCTTTAAATAGGAGCCCAATACTTTCAATGGCGCACTGTACTTCCCCCTTACACCTCCTACTTGCTGTGCAGTCATATTCACAGATAGTTACCTAGTTTGTAATTGCTGATGTCTGGTCCTCCGGTGTAATCGTCACCCAGGGCGATTGGTCAAGTGGTGCCATTACATCACAAAGCTACAGCAGGGTGTCATCTGACATGAGGGCCAATCAGTTGCCTAGTACGCAATAGGATACTTATATCAAGGTATAGAAAATGGAGCAATGTGGACAGAATGCCCAGCTGAAGACTAAGGTGGTGAGATGAAAGGACCTAGGGCAATATTTGAGACTTATACATTTGTTTGAAGGAGTGGTTGATCTTACCATTCTGGAGTTCTCTATAGGTTAAGTGATAGGGATGCGCTAAAATGAAGATGTTAGAATCTGTTGTTTTTATTATTCCCACGAACCGTAGCATAAACCTTCCTCCCTTAACGTATCAGATCACTGAATTGCTATGGTGTACCATAACCTGAAATAATTCCTGTGAGAAGGGTACTCTATCTCTTGGCTGCCAAAGAGATCTTTCTATCTAAGTCCTCATATAGGTGATAGGGTTGTGTAGAGAGTACCAGCAAATGAGGCAGAGGATTGAAAGAAGTCTGCTAGGTTGAAATCTAAATTAAGATTATAATTTTTAGTGAGTTTTGGATTTTCACAATATGAGACATGCCATAGTGCTAATTGACCCTTTATAAAAATCATGTTTTGGTAGTGTTGCATTTGGTTTTGAAATATTCAAGTTCTAAAAAAAGACTAACAGTGGACTTTTCCATCTGCAGATTATACTGAATGGCCAGCAGAGGCAGTGTTGCAGAGGAATATTTCTCTGCTTGCTGAGACGGAAAAAAAAAGAAAGCTCATTCCTCAGCCTTCTCCATGCCTCGATCAATATATATGGTAAGTCAAAATCTCAATTATTCATTTTGCCATTAATAAAAAGTTCATAGCATCTGATAGCTCTCTGTGCCTTTTAGTGGGGTCTTCCGCATAAATATAATCTTCCAAGACGGTAGCAATATGGATGATGCAATGGCCATCATGATAGTTTATCAAAGACTTTGTCTGCCTAAGTGTCTGAGAAAATCTTCTTTAGATACTTGTGCAGGCAATATGTCCTGTGAGTTAATTACCATCCTTCAGGCTGGAATGAGCTGTCTTAGGTTAGAGCAAATGACTTACATTCAGATGGAGGGAAGCTATTTAACCTGTTTCCCTGCTCTCTGTGAGTGGGACTCTGATACTCCAGATGGACTGCTATTTAGAAACTGTGTTCTTCGAACTCTAGTCCTCTTTGAATAGGAGCCCACTACTTTCAATGGCGCACTGTACTTCCCCCTACAACTCCTACTTGCTGTGCAGTCATATTCCCAGATAATTACCTGGTGTGTAATTGGTGACGTCTGGTCCTCCGGTGTAATCGTCACCCAGGGCGATTGGTCAAGTGGTGCCATTACATCACGAAGCTACAGCAGAATGTCATCTGACATGAGGGCTAATCAGTTGCTTCTTCTAACTCTAGCCCTCTTTAAATAGGAGCCCAATACTTTCAATGGCGCACTGTACTTCCCCCTTACACCTCCTACTTGCTGTGCAGTCATATTCACAGATAGTTACCTAGTTTGTAATTGCTGATGTCTGGTCCTCCGGTGTAATCGTCACCCAGGGCGATTGGTCAAGTGGTGCCATTACATCACAAAGCTACAGCAGGGTGTCATCTGACATGAGGGCCAATCAGTTGCCTAGTACGCAATAGGATACTTATATCAAGGTATAGAAAATGGAGCAATGTGGACAGAATGCCCAGCTGAAGACTAAGGTGGTGAGATGAAAGGACCTAGGGCAATATTTGAGACTTATACATTTGTTTGAAGGAGTGGTTGATCTTACCATTCTGGAGTTCTCTATAGGTTAAGTGATAGGGATGCGCTAAAATGAAGATGTTAGAATCTGTTGTTTTTATTATTCCCACGAACCGTAGCATAAACCTTCCTCCCTTAACGTATCAGATCACTGAATTGCTATGGTGTACCATAACCTGAAATAATTCCTGTGAGAAGGGTACTCTATCTCTTGGCTGCCAAAGAGAGCTTTCTATCTAAGTCCTCATATAGGTGATAGGGTTGTGTAGAGAGTACCAGCAAATGAGGCAGAGGATTGAAAGAAGTCTGCTAGGTTGAAATCTAAATTAAGATTATAATTTTTAGTGAGTTTTGGATTTTCACAATATGAGACATGCCATAGTGCTAATTGACCCTTTATAAAAATCATGTTTTGGTAGTGTTGCATTTGGTTTTGAAATATTCAAGTTCTAAAAAAAGACTAACAGTGGACTTTTCCATCTGCAGATTATACTGAATGGCCAGCAGAGGCAGTGTTGCAGAGGAATATTTCTCTGCTTGCTGAGACGGAAAAAAAAAGAAAGCTCATTCCTCAGCCTTCTCCATGCCTCGATCAATATATATGGTAAGTCAAAATCTCAATTATTCATTTTGCCATTAATAAAAAGTTCATAGCATCTGATAGCTCTCTGTGCCTTTTAGTGGGGTCTTCCGCATAAATATAATCTTCCAAGACGGTAGCAATATGGATGATGCAATGGCCATCATGATAGTTTATCAAAGACTTTGTCTGCCTAAGTGTCTGAGAAAATCTTCTTTAGATACTTGTGCAGGCAATATGTCCTGTGAGTTAATTACCATCCTTCAGGCTGGAATGAGCTGTCTTAGGTTAGAGCAAATGACTTACATTCAGATGGAGGGAAGCTATTTAACCTGTTTCCCTGCTCTCTGTGAGTGGGACTCTGATACTCCAGATGGACTGCTATTTAGAAACTGTGTTCTTCGAACTCTAGTCCTCTTTGAATAGGAGCCCACTACTTTCAATGGCGCACTGTACTTCCCCCTACAACTCCTACTTGCTGTGCAGTCATATTCCCAGATAATTACCTGGTGTGTAATTGGTGACGTCTGGTCCTCCGGTGTAATCGTCACCCAGGGCGATTGGTCAAGTGGTGCCATTACATCACGAAGCTACAGCAGAATGTCATCTGACATGAGGGCTAATCAGTTGCTTCTTCTAACTCTAGCCCTCTTTAAATAGGAGCCCAATACTTTCAATGGCGCACTGTACTTCCCCCTTACACCTCCTACTTGCTGTGCAGTCATATTCACAGATAGTTACCTAGTTTGTAATTGCTGATGTCTGGTCCTCCGGTGTAATCGTCACCCAGGGCGATTGGTCAAGTGGTGCCATTACATCACAAAGCTACAGCAGGGTGTCATCTGACATGAGGGCCAATCAGTTGCCTAGTACGCAATAGGATACTTATATCAAGGTATAGAAAATGGAGCAATGTGGACAGAATGCCCAGCTGAAGACTAAGGTGGTGAGATGAAAGGACCTAGGGCAATATTTGAGACTTATACATTTGTTTGAAGGAGTGGTTGATCTTACCATTCTGGAGTTCTCTATAGGTTAAGTGATAGGGATGCGCTAAAATGAAGATGTTAGAATCTGTTGTTTTTATTATTCCCACGAACCGTAGCATAAACCTTCCTCCCTTAACGTATCAGATCACTGAATTGCTATGGTGTACCATAACCTGAAATAATTCCTGTGAGAAGGGTACTCTATCTCTTGGCTGCCAAAGAGAGCTTTCTATCTAAGTCCTCATATAGGTGATAGGGTTGTGTAGAGAGTACCAGCAAATGAGGCAGAGGATTGAAAGAAGTCTGCTAGGTTGAAATCTAAATTAAGATTATAATTTTTAGTGAGTTTTGGATTTTCACAATATGAGACATGCCATAGTGCTAATTGACCCTTTATAAAAATCATGTTTTGGTAGTGTTGCATTTGGTTTTGAAATATTCAAGTTCTAAAAAAAGACTAACAGTGGACTTTTCCATCTGCAGATTATACTGAATGGCCAGCAGAGGCAGTGTTGCAGAGGAATATTTCTCTGCTTTCTGAGACGGAAAAAAAAAGAAAGCTCATTCCTCAGCCTTCTCCATGCCTCGATCAATATATATGGTAAGTCAAAATCTCAATTATTCATTTTGCCATTAATAAAAAGTTCATAGCATCTGATAGCTCTCTGTGCCTTTTAGTGGGGTCTTCCGCATAAATATAATCTTCCAAGACGGTAGCAATATGGATGATGCAATGGCCATCATGATAGTTTATCAAAGACTTTGTCTGCCTAAGTGTCTGAGAAAATCTTCTTTAGATACTTGTGCAGGCAATATGTCCTGTGAGTTAATTACCATCCTTCAGGCTGGAATGAGCTGTCTTAGGTTAGAGCAAATGACTTACATTCAGATGGAGGGAAGCTATTTAACCTGTTTCCCTGCTCTCTGTGAGTGGGACTCTGATACTCCAGATGGACTGCTATTTAGAAACTGTGTTCTTCGAACTCTAGTCCTCTTTGAATAGGAGCCCACTACTTTCAATGGCGCACTGTACTTCCCCCTACAACTCCTACTTGCTGTGCAGTCATATTCCCAGATAATTACCTGGTGTGTAATTGGTGACGTCTGGTCCTCCGGTGTAATCGTCACCCAGGGCGATTGGTCAAGTGGTGCCATTACATCACGAAGCTACAGCAGAATGTCATCTGACATGAGGGCTAATCAGTTGCTTCTTCTAACTCTAGCCCTCTTTAAATAGGAGCCCAATACTTTCAATGGCGCACTGTACTTCCCCCTTACACCTCCTACTTGCTGTGCAGTCATATTCACAGATAGTTACCTAGTTTGTAATTGCTGATGTCTGGTCCTCCGGTGTAATCGTCACCCAGGGCGATTGGTCAAGTGGTGCCATTACATCACAAAGCTACAGCAGGGTGTCATCTGACATGAGGGCCAATCAGTTGCCTAGTACGCAATAGGATACTTATATCAAGGTATAGAAAATGGAGCAATGTGGACAGAATGCCCAGCTGAAGACTAAGGTGGTGAGATGAAAGGACCTAGGGCAATATTTGAGACTTATACATTTGTTTGAAGGAGTGGTTGATCTTACCATTCTGGAGTTCTCTATAGGTTAAGTGATAGGGATGCGCTAAAATGAAGATGTTAGAATCTGTTGTTTTTATTATTCCCACGAACCGTAGCATAAACCTTCCTCCCTTAACGTATCAGATCACTGAATTGCTATGGTGTACCATAACCTGAAATAATTCCTGTGAGAAGGGTACTCTATCTCTTGGCTGCCAAAGAGAGCTTTCTATCTAAGTCCTCATATAGGTGATAGGGTTGTGTAGAGAGTACCAGCAAATGAGGCAGAGGATTGAAAGAAGTCTGCTAGGTTGAAATCTAAATTAAGATTATAATTTTTAGTGAGTTTTGGATTTTCACAATATGAGACATGCCATAGTGCTAATTGACCCTTTATAAAAATCATGTTTTGGTAGTGTTGCATTTGGTTTTGAAATATTCAAGTTCTAAAAAAAGACTAACAGTGGACTTTTCCATCTGCAGATTATACTGAATGGCCAGCAGAGGCAGTGTTGCAGAGGAATATTTCTCTGCTTGCTGAGACGGAAAAAAAAAGAAAGCTCATTCCTCAGCCTTCTCCATGCCTCGATCAATATATATGGTAAGTCAAAATCTCAATTATTCATTTTGCCATTAATAAAAAGTTCATAGCATCTGATAGCTCTCTGTGCCTTTCAGTGGGGTCTTCCGCATAAATATAATCTTCCAAGACGGTAGCAATATGGATGATGCAATGGCCATCATGATAGTTTATCAAAGACTTTGTCTGCCTAAGTGTCTGAGAAAATCTTCTTTAGATACTTGTGCAGGCAATATGTCCTGTGAGTTAATTACCATCCTTCAGGCTGGAATGAGCTGTCTTAGGTTAGAGCAAATGACTTACATTCAGATGGAGGGAAGCTATTTAACCTGTTTCCCTGCTCTCTGTGAGTGGGACTCTGATACTCCAGATGGACTGCTATTTAGAAACTGTGTTCTTCTAACTCTAGTCCTCTTTGAATAGGAGCCCACTACTTTCAATGGCGCACTGTACTTCCCCCTACAACTCCTACTTGCTGTGCAGTCATATTCCCAGATAATTACCTGGTGTGTAATTGGTGACGTCTGGTCCTCCAGTGTAATCGTCACCCAGGGCGATTGGTCAAGTGGTGCCATTACATCACGAAGCTACAGCAGAATGTCATCTGACATGAGGGCTAATCAGTTGCTTCTTCTAACTCTAGCCCTCTTTAAATAGGAGCCCAATACTTTCAATGGCGCACTGTACTTCCCCCTTACACCTCCTACTTGCTGTGCAGTCATATTCACAGATAGTTACCTAGTTTGTAATTGCTGATGTCTGGTCCTCCGGTGTAATCGTCACCCAGGGCGATTGGTCAAGTGGTGCCATTACATCACAAAGCTACAGCAGGGTGTCATCTGACATGAGGGCCAATCAGTTGCCTAGTACGCAATAGGATACTTATATCAAGGTATAGAAAATGGAGCAATGTGGACAGAATGCCCAGCTGAAGACTAAGGT
Organism: Lissotriton vulgaris; assembly: GCF_964263255.1. Taxonomy (NCBI): domain Eukaryota; kingdom Metazoa; phylum Chordata; class Amphibia; order Caudata; family Salamandridae; genus Lissotriton; species Lissotriton vulgaris. The sequence goes on from NC_141695.1 coordinate 1,208,574,123, forward strand.
GGTGAGATGAAAGGACCTAGGGCAATATTTGAGACTTATACATTTGTTTGAAGGAGTGGTTGATCTTACCATTCTGGAGTTCTCTATAGGTTAAGTGATAGGGATGCGCTAAAATGAAGATGTTAGAATCTGTTGTTTTTATTATTCCCACGAACCGTAGCATAAACCTTCCTCCCTTAACGTATCAGATCACTGAATTGCTATGGTGTACCATAACCTGAAATAATTCCTGTGAGAAGGGTACTCTATCTCTTGGCTGCCAAAGAGAGCTTTCTATCTAAGTCCTCATATAGGTGATAGGGTTGTGTAGAGAGTACCAGCAAATGAGGCAGAGGATTGAAAGAAGTCTGCTAGGTTGAAATCTAAATTAAGATTATAATTTTTAGTGAGTTTTGGATTTTCACAATATGAGACATGCCATAGTGCTAATTGACCCTTTATAAAAATCATGTTTTGGTAGTGTTGCATTTGGTTTTGAAATATTCAAGTTCTAAAAAAAGACTAACAGTGGACTTTTCCATCTGCAGATTATACTGAATGGCCAGCAGAGGCAGTGTTGCAGAGGAATATTTCTCTGCTTGCTGAGACGGAAAAAAAAAGAAAGCTCATTCCTCAGCCTTCTCCATGCCTCGATCAATATATATGGTAAGTCAAAATCTCAATTATTCATTTTGCCATTAATAAAAAGTTCATAGCATCTGATAGCTCTCTGTGCCTTTTAGTGGGGTCTTCCGCATAAATATAATCTTCCAAGACGGTAGCAATATGGATGATGCAATGGCCATCATGATAGTTTATCAAAGACTTTGTCTGCCTAAGTGTCTGAGAAAATCTTCTTTAGATACTTGTGCAGGCAATATGTCCTGTGAGTTAATTACCATCCTTCAGGCTGGAATGAGCTGTCTTAGGTTAGAGCAAATGACTTACATTCAGATGGAGGGAAGCTATTTAACCTGTTTCCCTGCTCTCTGTGAGTGGGACTCTGATACTCCAGATGGACTGCTATTTAGAAACTGTGTTCTTCGAACTCTAGTCCTCTTTGAATAGGAGCCCACTACTTTCAATGGCGCACTGTACTTCCCCCTACAACTCCTACTTGCTGTGCAGTCATATTCCCAGATAATTACCTGGTGTGTAATTGGTGACGTCTGGTCCTCCGGTGTAATCGTCACCCAGGGTGATTGGTCAAGTGGTGCCATTACATCACAAAGCTACAGCAGGGTGTCATCTGACATGAGGGCCAATCAGTTGCCTAGTACGCAATAGGATACTTATATCACGGTATAGAAAATGGAGCAATGTGGACAGAATGCCCAGCTGAAGACTAAGGTGGTGAGATGAAAGGACCTAGGGCAATATTTGAGACTTATACATTTGTTTGAAGGAGTGGTTGATCTTACCATTCTGGAGTTCTCTATAGGTTAAGTGATAGGGATGCGCTAAAATGAAGATGTTAGAATCTGTTGTTTTTATTATTCCCACGAACCGTAGCATAAACCTTCCTCCCTTAACGTATCAGATCACTGAATTGCTATGGTGTACCATAACCTGAAATAATTCCTGTGAGAAGGGTACTCTATCTCTTGGCTGCCAAAGAGAGCTTTCTATCTAAGTCCTCATATAGGTGATAGGGTTGTGTAGAGAGTACCAGCAAATGAGGCAGAGGATTGAAAGAAGTCTGCTAGGTTGAAATCTAAATTAAGATTATAATTTTTAGTGAGTTTTGGATTTTCACAATATGAGACATGCCATAGTGCTAATTGACCCTTTATAAAAATCATGTTTTGGTAGTGTTGCATTTGGTTTTGAAATATTCAAGTTCTAAAAAAAGACTAACAGTGGACTTTTCCATCTGCAGATTATACTGAATGGCCAGCAGAGGCAGTGTTGCAGAGGAATATTTCTCTGCTTGCTGAGACGGAAAAAAAAAGAAAGCTCATTCCTCAGCCTTCTCCATGCCTCGATCAATATATATGGTAAGTCAAAATCTCAATTATTCATTTTGCCATTAATAAAAAGTTCATAGCATCTGATAGCTCTCTGTGCCTTTTAGTGGGGTCTTCCGCATAAATATAATCTTCCAAGACGGTAGCAATATGGATGATGCAATGGCCATCATGATAGTTTATCAAAGACTTTGTCTGCCTAAGTGTCTGAGAAAATCTTCTTTAGATACTTGTGCAGGCAATATGTCCTGTGAGTTAATTACCATCCTTCAGGCTGGAATGAGCTGTCTTAGGTTAGAGCAAATGACTTACATTCAGATGGAGGGAAGCTATTTAACCTGTTTCCCTGCTCTCTGTGAGTGGGACTCTGATACTCCAGATGGACTGCTATTTAGAAACTGTGTTCTTCGAACTCTAGTCCTCTTTGAATAGGAGCCCACTACTTTCAATGGCGCACTGTACTTCCCCCTACAACTCCTACTTGCTGTGCAGTCATATTCCCAGATAATTACCTGGTGTGTAATTGGTGACGTCTGGTCCTCCGGTGTAATCGTCACCCAGGGCGATTGGTCAAGTGGTGCCATTACATCACGAAGCTACAGCAGAATGTCATCTGACATGAGGGCTAATCAGTTGCTTCTTCTAACTCTAGCCCTCTTTAAATAGGAGCCCAATACTTTCAATGGCGCACTGTACTTCCCCCTTACACCTCCTACTTGCTGTGCAGTCATATTCACAGATAGTTACCTAGTTTGTAATTGCTGATGTCTGGTCCTCCGGTGTAATCGTCACCCAGGGCGATTGGTCAAGTGGTGCCATTACATCACAAAGCTACAGCAGGGTGTCATCTGACATGAGGGCCAATCAGTTGCCTAGTACGCAATAGGATACTTATATCAAGGTATAGAAAATGGAGCAATGTGGACAGAATGCCCAGCTGAAGACTAAGGTGGTGAGATGAAAGGACCTAGGGCAATATTTGAGACTTATACATTTGTTTGAAGGAGTGGTTGATCTTACCATTCTGGAGTTCTCTATAGGTTAAGTGATAGGGATGCGCTAAAATGAAGATGTTAGAATCTGTTGTTTTTATTATTCCCACGAACCGTAGCATAAACCTTCCTCCCTTAACGTATCAGATCACTGAATTGCTATGGTGTACCATAACCTGAAATAATTCCTGTGAGAAGGGTACTCTATCTCTTGGCTGCCAAAGAGAGCTTTCTATCTAAGTCCTCATATAGGTGATAGGGTTGTGTAGAGAGTACCAGCAAATGAGGCAGAGGATTGAAAGAAGTCTGCTAGGTTGAAATCTAAATTAAGATTATAATTTTTAGTGAGTTTTGGATTTTCACAATATGAGACATGCCATAGTGCTAATTGACCCTTTATAAAAATCATGTTTTGGTAGTGTTGCATTTGGTTTTGAAATATTCAAGTTCTAAAAAAAGACTAACAGTGGACTTTTCCATCTGCAGATTATACTGAATGGCCAGCAGAGGCAGTGTTGCAGAGGAATATTTCTCTGCTTGCTGAGACGGAAAAAAAAAGAAAGCTCATTCCTCAGCCTTCTCCATGCCTCGATCAATATATATGGTAAGTCAAAATCTCAATTATTCATTTTGCCATTAATAAAAAGTTCATAGCATCTGATAGCTCTCTGTGCCTTTCAGTGGGGTCTTCCGCATAAATATAATCTTCCAAGACGGTAGCAATATGGATGATGCAATGGCCATCATGATAGTTTATCAAAGACTTTGTCTGCCTAAGTGTCTGAGAAAATCTTCTTTAGATACTTGTGCAGGCAATATGTCCTGTGAGTTAATTACCATCCTTCAGGCTGGAATGAGCTGTCTTAGGTTAGAGCAAATGACTTACATTCAGATGGAGGGAAGCTATTTAACCTGTTTCCCTGCTCTCTGTGAGTGGGACTCTGATACTCCAGATGGACTGCTATTTAGAAACTGTGTTCTTCGAACTCTAGTCCTCTTTGAATAGGAGCCCACTACTTTCAATGGCGCACTGTACTTCCCCCTACAACTCCTACTTGCTGTGCAGTCATATTCCCAGATAATTACCTGGTGTGTAATTGGTGACGTCTGGTCCTCCGGTGTAATCGTCACCCAGGGCGATTGGTCAAGTGGTGCCATTACATCACGAAGCTACAGCAGAATGTCATCTGACATGAGGGCTAATCAGTTGCTTCTTCTAACTCTAGCCCTCTTTAAATAGGAGCCCAATACTTTCAATGGCGCACTGTACTTCCCCCTTACACCTCCTACTTGCTGTGCAGTCATATTCACAGATAGTTACCTAGTTTGTAATTGCTGATGTCTGGTCCTCCGGTGTAATCGTCACCCAGGGCGATTGGTCAAGTGGTGCCATTACATCACAAAGCTACAGCAGGGTGTCATCTGACATGAGGGCCAATCAGTTGCCTAGTACGCAATAGGATACTTATATCAAGGTATAGAAAATGGAGCAATGTGGACAGAATGCCCAGCTGAAGACTAAGGTGGTGAGATGAAAGGACCTAGGGCAATATTTGAGACTTATACATTTGTTTGAAGGAGTGGTTGATCTTACCATTCTGGAGTTCTCTATAGGTTAAGTGATAGGGATGCGCTAAAATGAAGATGTTAGAATCTGTTGTTTTTATTATTCCCACGAACCGTAGCATAAACCTTCCTCCCTTAACGTATCAGATCACTGAATTGCTATGGTGTACCATAACCTGAAATAATTCCTGTGAGAAGGGTACTCTATCTCTTGGCTGCCAAAGAGAGCTTTCTATCTAAGTCCTCATATAGGTGATAGGGTTGTGTAGAGAGTACCAGCAAATGAGGCAGAGGATTGAAAGAAGTCTGCTAGGTTGAAATCTAAATTAAGATTATAATTTTTAGTGAGTTTTGGATTTTCACAATATGAGACATGCCATAGTGCTAATTGACCCTTTATAAAAATCATGTTTTGGTAGTGTTGCATTTGGTTTTGAAATATTCAAGTTCTAAAAAAAGACTAACAGTGGACTTTTCCATCTGCAGATTATACTGAATGGCCAGCAGAGGCAGTGTTGCAGAGGAATATTTCTCTGCTTGCTGAGACGGAAAAAAAAAGAAAGCTCATTCCTCAGCCTTCTCCATGCCTCGATCAATATATATGGTAAGTCAAAATCTCAATTATTCATTTTGCCATTAATAAAAAGTTCATAGCATCTGATAGCTCTCTGTGCCTTTTAGTGGGGTCTTCCGCATAAATATAATCTTCCAAGACGGTAGCAATATGGATGATGCAATGGCCATCATGATAGTTTATCAAAGACTTTGTCTGCCTAAGTGTCTGAGAAAATCTTCTTTAGATACTTGTGCAGGCAATATGTCCTGTGAGTTAATTACCATCCTTCAGGCTGGAATGAGCTGTCTTAGGTTAGAGCAAATGACTTACATTCAGATGGAGGGAAGCTATTTAACCTGTTTCCCTGCTCTCTGTGAGTGGGACTCTGATACTCCAGATGGACTGCTATTTAGAAACTGTGTTCTTCGAACTCTAGTCCTCTTTGAATAGGAGCCCACTACTTTCAATGGCGCACTGTACTTCCCCCTACAACTCCTACTTGCTGTGCAGTCATATTCCCAGATAATTACCTGGTGTGTAATTGGTGACGTCTGGTCCTCCGGTGTAATCGTCACCCAGGGTGATTGGTCAAGTGGTGCCATTACATCACAAAGCTACAGCAGGGTGTCATCTGACATGAGGGCCAATCAGTTGCCTAGTACGCAATAGGATACTTATATCACGGTATAGAAAATGGAGCAATGTGGACAGAATGCCCAGCTGAAGACTAAGGTGGTGAGATGAAAGGACCTAGGGCAATATTTGAGACTTATACATTTGTTTGAAGGAGTGGTTGATCTTACCATTCTGGAGTTCTCTATAGGTTAAGTGATAGGGATGCGCTAAAATGAAGATGTTAGAATCTGTTGTTTTTATTATTCCCACGAACCGTAGCATAAACCTTCCTCCCTTAACGTATCAGATCACTGAATTGCTATGGTGTACCATAACCTGAAATAATTCCTGTGAGAAGGGTACTCTATCTCTTGGCTGCCAAAGAGAGCTTTCTATCTAAGTCCTCATATAGGTGATAGGGTTGTGTAGAGAGTACCAGCAAATGAGGCAGAGGATTGAAAGAAGTCTGCTAGGTTGAAATCTAAATTAAGATTATAATTTTTAGTGAGTTTTGGATTTTCACAATATGAGACATGCCATAGTGCTAATTGACCCTTTATAAAAATCATGTTTTGGTAGTGTTGCATTTGGTTTTGAAATATTCAAGTTCTAAAAAAAGACTAACAGTGGACTTTTCCATCTGCAGATTATACTGAATGGCCAGCAGAGGCAGTGTTGCAGAGGAATATTTCTCTGCTTGCTGAGACGGAAAAAAAAAGAAAGCTCATTCCTCAGCCTTCTCCATGCCTCGATCAATATATATGGTAAGTCAAAATCTCAATTATTCATTTTGCCATTAATAAAAAGTTCATAGCATCTGATAGCTCTCTGTGCCTTTTAGTGGGGTCTTCCGCATAAATATAATCTTCCAAGACGGTAGCAATATGGATGATGCAATGGCCATCATGATAGTTTATCAAAGACTTTGTCTGCCTAAGTGTCTGAGAAAATCTTCTTTAGATACTTGTGCAGGCAATATGTCCTGTGAGTTAATTACCATCCTTCAGGCTGGAATGAGCTGTCTTAGGTTAGAGCAAATGACTTACATTCAGATGGAGGGAAGCTATTTAACCTGTTTCCCTGCTCTCTGTGAGTGGGACTCTGATACTCCAGATGGACTGCTATTTAGAAACTGTGTTCTTCGAACTCTAGTCCTCTTTGAATAGGAGCCCACTACTTTCAATGGCGCACTGTACTTCCCCCTACAACTCCTACTTGCTGTGCAGTCATATTCCCAGATAATTACCTGGTGTGTAATTGGTGACGTCTGGTCCTCCGGTGTAATCGTCACCCAGGGCGATTGGTCAAGTGGTGCCATTACATCACGAAGCTACAGCAGAATGTCATCTGACATGAGGGCTAATCAGTTGCTTCTTCTAACTCTAGCCCTCTTTAAATAGGAGCCCAATACTTTCAATGGCGCACTGTACTTCCCCCTTACACCTCCTACTTGCTGTGCAGTCATATTCACAGATAGTTACCTAGTTTGTAATTGCTGATGTCTGGTCCTCCGGTGTAATCGTCACCCAGGGCGATTGGTCAAGTGGTGCCATTACATCACAAAGCTACAGCAGGGTGTCATCTGACATGAGGGCCAATCAGTTGCCTAGTACGCAATAGGATACTTATATCAAGGTATAGAAAATGGAGCAATGTGGACAGAATGCCCAGCTGAAGACTAAGGTGGTGAGATGAAAGGACCTAGGGCAATATTTGAGACTTATACATTTGTTTGAAGGAGTGGTTGATCTTACCATTCTGGAGTTCTCTATAGGTTAAGTGATAGGGATGCGCTAAAATGAAGATGTTAGAATCTGTTGTTTTTATTATTCCCACGAACCGTAGCATAAACCTTCCTCCCTTAACGTATCAGATCACTGAATTGCTATGGTGTACCATAACCTGAAATAATTCCTGTGAGAAGGGTACTCTATCTCTTGGCTGCCAAAGAGAGCTTTCTATCTAAGTCCTCATATAGGTGATAGGGTTGTGTAGAGAGTACCAGCAAATGAGGCAGAGGATTGAAAGAAGTCTGCTAGGTTGAAATCTAAATTAAGATTATAATTTTTAGTGAGTTTTGGATTTTCACAATATGAGACATGCCATAGTGCTAATTGACCCTTTATAAAAATCATGTTTTGGTAGTGTTGCATTTGGTTTTGAAATATTCAAGTTCTAAAAAAAGACTAACAGTGGACTTTTCCATCTGCAGATTATACTGAATGGCCAGCAGAGGCAGTGTTGCAGAGGAATATTTCTCTGCTTGCTGAGACGGAAAAAAAAAGAAAGCTCATTCCTCAGCCTTCTCCATGCCTCGATCAATATATATGGTAAGTCAAAATCTCAATTATTCATTTTGCCATTAATAAAAAGTTCATAGCATCTGATAGCTCTCTGTGCCTTTCAGTGGGGTCTTCCGCATAAATATAATCTTCCAAGACGGTAGCAATATGGATGATGCAATGGCCATCATGATAGTTTATCAAAGACTTTGTCTGCCTAAGTGTCTGAGAAAATCTTCTTTAGATACTTGTGCAGGCAATATGTCCTGTGAGTTAATTACCATCCTTCAGGCTGGAATGAGCTGTCTTAGGTTAGAGCAAATGACTTACATTCAGATGGAGGGAAGCTATTTAACCTGTTTCCCTGCTCTCTGTGAGTGGGACTCTGATACTCCAGATGGACTGCTATTTAGAAACTGTGTTCTTCGAACTCTAGTCCTCTTTGAATAGGAGCCCACTACTTTCAATGGCGCACTGTACTTCCCCCTACAACTCCTACTTGCTGTGCAGTCATATTCCCAGATAATTACCTGGTGTGTAATTGGTGACGTCTGGTCCTCCGGTGTAATCGTCACCCAGGGCGATTGGTCAAGTGGTGCCATTACATCACGAAGCTACAGCAGAATGTCATCTGACATGAGGGCTAATCAGTTGCTTCTTCTAACTCTAGCCCTCTTTAAATAGGAGCCCAATACTTTCAATGGCGCACTGTACTTCCCCCTTACACCTCCTACTTGCTGTGCAGTCATATTCACAGATAGTTACCTAGTTTGTAATTGCTGATGTCTGGTCCTCCGGTGTAATCGTCACCCAGGGCGATTGGTCAAGTGGTGCCATTACATCACAAAGCTACAGCAGGGTGTCATCTGACATGAGGGCCAATCAGTTGCCTAGTACGCAATAGGATACTTATATCAAGGTATAGAAAATGGAGCAATGTGGACAGAATGCCCAGCTGAAGACTAAGGTGGTGAGATGAAAGGACCTAGGGCAATATTTGAGACTTATACATTTGTTTGAAGGAGTGGTTGATCTTACCATTCTGGAGTTCTCTATAGGTTAAGTGATAGGGATGCGCTAAAATGAAGATGTTAGAATCTGTTGTTTTTATTATTCCCACGAACCGTAGCATAAACCTTCCTCCCTTAACGTATCAGATCACTGAATTGCTATGGTGTACCATAACCTGAAATAATTCCTGTGAGAAGGGTACTCTATCTCTTGGCTGCCAAAGAGATCTTTCTATCTAAGTCCTCATATAGGTGATAGGGTTGTGTAGAGAGTACCAGCAAATGAGGCAGAGGATTGAAAGAAGTCTGCTAGGTTGAAATCTAAATTAAGATTATAATTTTTAGTGAGTTTTGGATTTTCACAATATGAGACATGCCATAGTGCTAATTGACCCTTTATAAAAATCATGTTTTGGTAGTGTTGCATTTGGTTTTGAAATATTCAAGTTCTAAAAAAAGACTAACAGTGGACTTTTCCATCTGCAGATTATACTGAATGGCCAGCAGAGGCAGTGTTGCAGAGGAATATTTCTCTGCTTGCTGAGACGGAAAAAAAAAGAAAGCTCATTCCTCAGCCTTCTCCATGCCTCGATCAATATATATGGTAAGTCAAAATCTCAATTATTCATTTTGCCATTAATAAAAAGTTCATAGCATCTGATAGCTCTCTGTGCCTTTTAGTGGGGTCTTCCGCATAAATATAATCTTCCAAGACGGTAGCAATATGGATGATGCAATGGCCATCATGATAGTTTATCAAAGACTTTGTCTGCCTAAGTGTCTGAGAAAATCTTCTTTAGATACTTGTGCAGGCAATATGTCCTGTGAGTTAATTACCATCCTTCAGGCTGGAATGAGCTGTCTTAGGTTAGAGCAAATGACTTACATTCAGATGGAGGGAAGCTATTTAACCTGTTTCCCTGCTCTCTGTGAGTGGGACTCTGATACTCCAGATGGACTGCTATTTAGAAACTGTGTTCTTCGAACTCTAGTCCTCTTTGAATAGGAGCCCACTACTTTCAATGGCGCACTGTACTTCCCCCTACAACTCCTACTTGCTGTGCAGTCATATTCCCAGATAATTACCTGGTGTGTAATTGGTGACGTCTGGTCCTCCGGTGTAATCGTCACCCAGGGCGATTGGTCAAGTGGTGCCATTACATCACGAAGCTACAGCAGAATGTCATCTGACATGAGGGCTAATCAGTTGCTTCTTCTAACTCTAGCCCTCTTTAAATAGGAGCCCAATACTTTCAATGGCGCACTGTACTTCCCCCTTACACCTCCTACTTGCTGTGCAGTCATATTCACAGATAGTTACCTAGTTTGTAATTGCTGATGTCTGGTCCTCCGGTGTAATCGTCACCCAGGGCGATTGGTCAAGTGGTGCCATTACATCACAAAGCTACAGCAGGGTGTCATCTGACATGAGGGCCAATCAGTTGCCTAGTACGCAATAGGATACTTATATCAAGGTATAGAAAATGGAGCAATGTGGACAGAATGCCCAGCTGAAGACTAAGGTGGTGAGATGAAAGGACCTAGGGCAATATTTGAGACTTATACATTTGTTTGAAGGAGTGGTTGATCTTACCATTCTGGAGTTCTCTATAGGTTAAGTGATAGGGATGCGCTAAAATGAAGATGTTAGAATCTGTTGTTTTTATTATTCCCACGAACCGTAGCATAAACCTTCCTCCCTTAACGTATCAGATCACTGAATTGCTATGGTGTACCATAACCTGAAATAATTCCTGTGAGAAGGGTACTCTATCTCTTGGCTGCCAAAGAGAGCTTTCTATCTAAGTCCTCATATAGGTGATAGGGTTGTGTAGAGAGTACCAGCAAATGAGGCAGAGGATTGAAAGAAGTCTGCTAGGTTGAAATCTAAATTAAGATTATAATTTTTAGTGAGTTTTGGATTTTCACAATATGAGACATGCCATAGTGCTAATTGACCCTTTATAAAAATCATGTTTTGGTAGTGTTGCATTTGGTTTTGAAATATTCAAGTTCTAAAAAAAGACTAACAGTGGACTTTTCCATCTGCAGATTATACTGAATGGCCAGCAGAGGCAGTGTTGCAGAGGAATATTTCTCTGCTTGCTGAGACGGAAAAAAAAAGAAAGCTCATTCCTCAGCCTTCTCCATGCCTCGATCAATATATATGGTAAGTCAAAATCTCAATTATTCATTTTGCCATTAATAAAAAGTTCATAGCATCTGATAGCTCTCTGTGCCTTTTAGTGGGGTCTTCCGCATAAATATAATCTTCCAAGACGGTAGCAATATGGATGATGCAATGGCCATCATGATAGTTTATCAAAGACTTTGTCTGCCTAAGTGTCTGAGAAAATCTTCTTTAGATACTTGTGCAGGCAATATGTCCTGTGAGTTAATTACCATCCTTCAGGCTGGAATGAGCTGTCTTAGGTTAGAGCAAATGACTTACATTCAGATGGAGGGAAGCTATTTAACCTGTTTCCCTGCTCTCTGTGAGTGGGACTCTGATACTCCAGATGGACTGCTATTTAGAAACTGTGTTCTTCGAACTCTAGTCCTCTTTGAATAGGAGCCCACTACTTTCAATGGCGCACTGTACTTCCCCCTACAACTCCTACTTGCTGTGCAGTCATATTCCCAGATAATTACCTGGTGTGTAATTGGTGACGTCTGGTCCTCCGGTGTAATCGTCACCCAGGGCGATTGGTCAAGTGGTGCCATTACATCACGAAGCTACAGCAGAATGTCATCTGACATGAGGGCTAATCAGTTGCTTCTTCTAACTCTAGCCCTCTTTAAATAGGAGCCCAATACTTTCAATGGCGCACTGTACTTCCCCCTTACACCTCCTACTTGCTGTGCAGTCATATTCACAGATAGTTACCTAGTTTGTAATTGCTGATGTCTGGTCCTCCGGTGTAATCGTCACCCAGGGCGATTGGTCAAGTGGTGCCATTACATCACAAAGCTACAGCAGGGTGTCATCTGACATGAGGGCCAATCAGTTGCCTAGTACGCAATAGGATACTTATATCAAGGTATAGAAAATGGAGCAATGTGGACAGAATGCCCAGCTGAAGACTAAGGTGGTGAGATGAAAGGACCTAGGGCAATATTTGAGACTTATACATTTGTTTGAAGGAGTGGTTGATCTTACCATTCTGGAGTTCTCTATAGGTTAAGTGATAGGGATGCGCTAAAATGAAGATGTTAGAATCTGTTGTTTTTATTATTCCCACGAACCGTAGCATAAACCTTCCTCCCTTAACGTATCAGATCACTGAATTGCTATGGTGTACCATAACCTGAAATAATTCCTGTGAGAAGGGTACTCTATCTCTTGGCTGCCAAAGAGAGCTTTCTATCTAAGTCCTCATATAGGTGATAGGGTTGTGTAGAGAGTACCAGCAAATGAGGCAGAGGATTGAAAGAAGTCTGCTAGGTTGAAATCTAAATTAAGATTATAATTTTTAGTGAGTTTTGGATTTTCACAATATGAGACATGCCATAGTGCTAATTGACCCTTTATAAAAATCATGTTTTGGTAGTGTTGCATTTGGTTTTGAAATATTCAAGTTCTAAAAAAAGACTAACAGTGGACTTTTCCATCTGCAGATTATACTGAATGGCCAGCAGAGGCAGTGTTGCAGAGGAATATTTCTCTGCTTGCTGAGACGGAAAAAAAAAGAAAGCTCATTCCTCAGCCTTCTCCATGCCTCGATCAATATATATGGTAAGTCAAAATCTCAATTATTCATTTTGCCATTAATAAAAAGTTCATAGCATCTGATAGCTCTCTGTGCCTTTTAGTGGGGTCTTCCGCATAAATATAATCTTCCAAGACGGTAGCAATATGGATGATGCAATGGCCATCATGATAGTTTATCAAAGACTTTGTCTGCCTAAGTGTCTGAGAAAATCTTCTTTAGATACTTGTGCAGGCAATATGTCCTGTGAGTTAATTACCATCCTTCAGGCTGGAATGAGCTGTCTTAGGTTAGAGAAAATGACTTACATTCAGATGGAGGGAAGCTATTTAACCTGTTTCCCTGCTCTCTGTGAGTGGGACTCTGATACTCCAGATGGACTGCTATTTAGAAACTGTGTTCTTCGAACTCTAGTCCTCTTTGAATAGGAGCCCACTACTTTCAATGGCGCACTGTACTTCCCCCTACAACTCCTACTTGCTGTGCAGTCATATTCCCAGATAATTACCTGGTGTGTAATTGGTGACGTCTGGTCCTCCGGTGTAATCGTCACCCAGGGTGATTGGTCAAGTGGTGCCATTACATCACAAAGCTACAGCAGGGTGTCATCTGACATGAGGGCCAATCAGTTGCCTAGTACGCAATAGGATACTTATATCACGGTATAGAAAATGGAGCAATGTGGACAGAATGCCCAGCTGAAGACTAAGGTGGTGAGATGAAAGGACCTAGGGCAATATTTGAGACTTATACATTTGTTTGAAGGAGTGGTTGATCTTACCATTCTGGAGTTCTCTATAGGTTAAGTGATAGGGATGCGCTAAAATGAAGATGTTAGAATCTGTTGTTTTTATTATTCCCACGAACCGTAGCATAAACCTTCCTCCCTTAACGTATCAGATCACTGAATTGCTATGGTGTACCATAACCTGAAATAATTCCTGTGAGAAGGGTACTCTATCTCTTGGCTGCCAAAGAGAGCTTTCTATCTAAGTCCTCATATAGGTGATAGGGTTGTGCAGAGAGTACCAGCAAATGAGGCAGAGGATTGAAAGAAGTCTGCTAGGTTGAAATCTAAATTAAGATTATAATTTTTAGTGAGTTTTGGATTTTCACAATATGAGACATGCCATAGTGCTAATTGACCCTTTATAAAAATCATGTTTTGGTAGTGTTGCATTTGGTTTTGAAATATTCAAGTTCTAAAAAAAGACTAACAGTGGACTTTTCCATCTGCAGATTATACTGAATGGCCAGCAGAGGCAGTGTTGCAGAGGAATATTTCTCTGCTTGCTGAGACGGAAAATAAAAGAAAGCTCATTCCTCAGCCTTCTCCATGCCTCGATCAATATATATGGTAAGTCAAAATCTCAATTATTCATTTTGCCATTAATAAAAAGTTCATAGCATCTGATAGCTCTCTGTGCCTTTTAGTGGGGTCTTCCGCATAAATATAATCTTCCAAGACGGTAGCAATATGGATGATGCAATGGCCATCATGATAGTTTATCAAAGACTTTGTCTGCCTAAGTGTCTGAGAAAATCTTCTTTAGATACTTGTGCAGGCAATATGTCCTGTGAGTTAATTACCATCCTTCAGGCTGGAATGAGCTGTCTTAGGTTAGAGCAAATGACTTACATTCAGATGGAGGGAAGCTATTTAACCTGTTTCCCTGCTCTCTGTGAGTGGGACTCTGATACTCCAGATGGACTGCTATTTAGAAACTGTGTTCTTCGAACTCTAGTCCTCTTTGAATAGGAGCCCACTACTTTCAATGGCGCACTGTACTTCCCCCTACAACTCCTACTTGCTGTGCAGTCATATTCCCAGATAATTACCTGGTGTGTAATTGGTGACGTCTGGTCCTCCGGTGTAATCGTCACCCAGGGCGATTGGTCAAGTGGTGCCATTACATCACGAAGCTACAGCAGAATGTCATCTGACATGAGGGCTAATCAGTTGCTTCTTCTAACTCTAGCCCTCTTTAAATAGGAGCCCAATACTTTCAATGGCGCACTGTACTTCCCCCTTACACCTCCTACTTGCTGTGCAGTCATATTCACAGATAGTTACCTAGTTTGTAATTGCTGATGTCTGGTCCTCCGGTGTAATCGTCACCCAGGGCGATTGGTCAAGTGGTGCCATTACATCACAAAGCTACAGCAGGGTGTCATCTGACATGAGGGCCAATCAGTTGCCTAGTACGCAATAGGATACTTATATCAAGGTATAGAAAATGGAGCAATGTGGACAGAATGCCCAGCTGAAGACTAAGGTGGTGAGATGAAAGGACCTAGGGCAATATTTGAGACTTATACATTTGTTTGAAGGAGTGGTTGATCTTACCATTCTGGAGTTCTCTATAGGTTAAGTGATAGGGATGCGCTAAAATGAAGATGTTAGAATCTGTTGTTTTTATTATTCCCACGAACCGTAGCATAAACCTTCCTCCCTTAACGTATCAGATCACTGAATTGCTATGGTGTACCATAACCTGAAATAATTCCTGTGAGAAGGGTACTCTATCTCTTGGCTGCCAAAGAGAGCTTTCTATCTAAGTCCTCATATAGGTGATAGGGTTGTGTAGAGAGTACCAGCAAATGAGGCAGAGGATTGAAAGAAGTCTGCTAGGTTGAAATCTAAATTAAGATTATAATTTTTAGTGAGTTTTGGATTTTCACAATATGAGACATGCCATAGTGCTAATTGACCCTTTATAAAAATCATGTTTTGGTAGTGTTGCATTTGGTTTTGAAATATTCAAGTTCTAAAAAAAGACTAACAGTGGACTTTTCCATCTGCAGATTATACTGAATGGCCAGCAGAGGCAGTGTTGCAGAGGAATATTTCTCTGCTTGCTGAGACGGAAAAAAAAAGAAAGCTCATTCCTCAGCCTTCTCCATGCCTCGATCAATATATATGGTAAGTCAAAATCTCAATTATTCATTTTGCCATTAATAAAAAGTTCATAGCATCTGATAGCTCTCTGTGCCTTTTAGTGGGGTCTTCCGCATAAATATAATCTTCCAAGACGGTAGCAATATGGATGATGCAATGGCCATCATGATAGTTTATCAAAGACTTTGTCTGCCTAAGTGTCTGAGAAAATCTTCTTTAGATACTTGTGCAGGCAATATGTCCTGTGAGTTAATTACCATCCTTCAGGCTGGAATGAGCTGTCTTAGGTTAGAGAAAATGACTTACATTCAGATGGAGGGAAGCTATTTAACCTGTTTCCCTGCTCTCTGTGAGTGGGACTCTGATACTCCAGATGGACTGCTATTTAGAAACTGTGTTCTTCGAACTCTAGTCCTCTTTGAATAGGAGCCCACTACTTTCAATGGCGCACTGTACTTCCCCCTACAACTCCTACTTGCTGTGCAGTCATATTCCCAGATAATTACCTGGTGTGTAATTGGTGACGTCTGGTCCTCCGGTGTAATCGTCACCCAGGGTGATTGGTCAAGTGGTGCCATTACATCACAAAGCTACAGCAGGGTGTCATCTGACATGAGGGCCAATCAGTTGCCTAGTACGCAATAGGATACTTATATCACGGTATAGAAAATGGAGCAATGTGGACAGAATGCCCAGCTGAAGACTAAGGTGGTGAGATGAAAGGACCTAGGGCAATATTTGAGACTTATACATTTGTTTGAAGGAGTGGTTGATCTTACCATTCTGGAGTTCTCTATAGGTTAAGTGATAGGGATGCGCTAAAATGAAGATGTTAGAATCTGTTGTTTTTATTATTCCCACGAACCGTAGCATAAACCTTCCTCCCTTAACGTATCAGATCACTGAATTGCTATGGTGTACCATAACCTGAAATAATTCCTGTGAGAAGGGTACTCTATCTCTTGGCTGCCAAAGAGAGCTTTCTATCTAAGTCCTCATATAGGTGATAGGGTTGTGCAGAGAGTACCAGCAAATGAGGCAGAGGATTGAAAGAAGTCTGCTAGGTTGAAATCTAAATTAAGATTATAATTTTTAGTGAGTTTTGGATTTTCACAATATGAGACATGCCATAGTGCTAATTGACCCTTTATAAAAATCATGTTTTGGTAGTGTTGCATTTGGTTTTGAAATATTCAAGTTCTAAAAAAAGACTAACAGTGGACTTTTCCATCTGCAGATTATACTGAATGGCCAGCAGAGGCAGTGTTGCAGAGGAATATTTCTCTGCTTGCTGAGACGGAAAATAAAAGAAAGCTCATTCCTCAGCCTTCTCCATGCCTCGATCAATATATATGGTAAGTCAAAATCTCAATTATTCATTTTGCCATTAATAAAAAGTTCATAGCATCTGATAGCTCTCTGTGCCTTTTAGTGGGGTCTTCCGCATAAATATAATCTTCCAAGACGGTAGCAATATGGATGATGCAATGGCCATCATGATAGTTTATCAAAGACTTTGTCTGCCTAAGTGTCTGAGAAAATCTTCTTTAGATACTTGTGCAGGCAATATGTCCTGTGAGTTAATTACCATCCTTCAGGCTGGAATGAGCTGTCTTAGGTTAGAGCAAATGACTTACATTCAGATGGAGGGAAGCTATTTAACCTGTTTCCCTGCTCTCTGTGAGTGGGACTCTGATACTCCAGATGGACTGCTATTTAGAAACTGTGTTCTTCGAACTCTAGTCCTCTTTGAATAGGAGCCCACTACTTTCAATGGCGCACTGTACTTCCCCCTACAACTCCTACTTGCTGTGCAGTCATATTCCCAGATAATTACCTGGTGTGTAATTGGTGACGTCTGGTCCTCCGGTGTAATCGTCACCCAGGGCGATTGGTCAAGTGGTGCCATTACATCACGAAGCTACAGCAGAATGTCATCTGACATGAGGGCTAATCAGTTGCTTCTTCTAACTCTAGCCCTCTTTAAATAGGAGCCCAATACTTTCAATGGCGCACTGTACTTCCCCCTTACACCTCCTACTTGCTGTGCAGTCATATTCACAGATAGTTACCTAGTTTGTAATTGCTGATGTCTGGTCCTCCGGTGTAATCGTCACCCAGGGCGATTGGTCAAGTGGTGCCATTACATCACAAAGCTACAGCAGGGTGTCATCTGACATGAGGGCCAATCAGTTGCCTAGTACGCAATAGGATACTTATATCAAGGTATAGAAAATGGAGCAATGTGGACAGAATGCCCAGCTGAAGACTAAGGTGGTGAGATGAAAGGACCTAGGGCAATATTTGAGACTTATACATTTGTTTGAAGGAGTGGTTGATCTTACCATTCTGGAGTTCTCTATAGGTTAAGTGATAGGGATGCGCTAAAATGAAGATGTTAGAATCTGTTGTTTTTATTATTCCCACGAACCGTAGCATAAACCTTCCTCCCTTAACGTATCAGATCACTGAATTGCTATGGTGTACCATAACCTGAAATAATTCCTGTGAGAAGGGTACTCTATCTCTTGGCTGCCAAAGAGAGCTTTCTATCTAAGTCCTCATATAGGTGATAGGGTTGTGTAGAGAGTACCAGCAAATGAGGCAGAGGATTGAAAGAAGTCTGCTAGGTTGAAATCTAAATTAAGATTATAATTTTTAGTGAGTTTTGGATTTTCACAATATGAGACATGCCATAGTGCTAATTGACCCTTTATAAAAATCATGTTTTGGTAGTGTTGCATTTGGTTTTGAAATATTCAAGTTCTAAAAAAAGACTAACAGTGGACTTTTCCATCTGCAGATTATACTGAATGGCCAGCAGAGGCAGTGTTGCAGAGGAATATTTCTCTGCTTGCTGAGACGGAAAAAAAAAGAAAGCTCATTCCTCAGCCTTCTCCATGCCTCGATCAATATATATGGTAAGTCAAAATCTCAATTATTCATTTTGCCATTAATAAAAAGTTCATAGCATCTGATAGCTCTCTGTGCCTTTTAGTGGGGTCTTCCGCATAAATATAATCTTCCAAGACGGTAGCAATATGGATGATGCAATGGCCATCATGATAGTTTATCAAAGACTTTGTCTGCCTAAGTGTCTGAGAAAATCTTCTTTAGATACTTGTGCAGGCAATATGTCCTGTGAGTTAATTACCATCCTTCAGGCTGGAATGAGCTGTCTTAGGTTAGAGCAAATGACTTACATTCAGATGGAGGGAAGCTATTTAACCTGTTTCCCTGCTCTCTGTGAGTGGGACTCTGATACTCCAGATGGACTGCTATTTAGAAACTGTGTTCTTCGAACTCTAGTCCTCTTTGAATAGGAGCCCACTACTTTCAATGGCGCACTGTACTTCCCCCTACAACTCCTACTTGCTGTGCAGTCATATTCCCAGATAATTACCTGGTGTGTAATTGGTGACGTCTGGTCCTCCGGTGTAATCGTCACCCAGGGCGATTGGTCAAGTGGTGCCATTACATCACAAAGCTACAGCAGGGTGTCATCTGACATGAGGGCCAATCAGTTGCCTAGTACGCAATAGGATACTTATATCACGGTATAGAAAATGGAGCAATGTGGACAGAATGCCCAGCTGAAGACTAAGGTGGTGAGATGAAAGGACCTAGGGCAATATTTGAGACTTATACATTTGTTTGAAGGAGTGGTTGATCTTACCATTCTGGAGTTCTCTATAGGTTAAGTGATAGGGATGTGCTAAAATGAAGATGTTAGAATCTGTTGTTTTTATTATTCCCACGAACCGTAGCATAAACCTTCCTCCCTTAACGTATCAGATCACTGAATTGCTATGGTGTACCATAACCTGAAATAATTCCTGTGAGAAGGGTACTCTATCTCTTGGCTGCCAAAGAGAGCTTTCTATCTAAGTCCTCATATAGGTGATAGGGTTGTGTAGAGAGTACCAGCAAATGAGGCAGAGGATTGAAAGAAGTCTGCTAGGTTGAAATCTAAATTAAGATTATAATTTTTAGTGAGTTTTGGATTTTCACAATATGAGACATGCCATAGTGCTAATTGACCCTTTATAAAAATCATGTTTTGGTAGTGTTGCATTTGGTTTTGAAATATTCAAGTTCTAAAAAAAGACTAACAGTGGACTTTTCCATCTGCAGATTATACTGAATGGCCAGCAGAGGCAGTGTTGCAGAGGAATATTTCTCTGCTTGCTGAGACGGAAAAAAAAGAAAGCTCATTCCTCAGCCTTCTCCATGCCTCGATCAATATATATGGTAAGTCAAAATCTCAATTATTCATTTTGCCATTAATAAAAAGTTCATAGCATCTGATAGCTCTCTGTGCCTTTTAGTGGGGTCTTCCGCATAAATATAATCTTCCAAGACGGTAGCAATATGGATGATGCAATGGCCATCATGATAGTTTATCAAAGACTTTGTCTGCCTAAGTGTCTGAGAAAATCTTCTTTAGATACTTGTGCAGGCAATATGTCCTGTGAGTTAATTACCATCCTTCAGGCTGGAATGAGCTGTCTTAGGTTAGAGCAAATGACTTACATTCAGATGGAGGGAAGCTATTTAACCTGTTTCCCTGCTCTCTGTGAGTGGGACTCTGATACTCCAGATGGACTGCTATTTAGAAACTGTGTTCTTCTAACTCTAGTCCTCTTTGAATAGGAGCCCACTACTTTCAATGGCGCACTGTACTTCCCCCTACAACTCCTACTTGCTGTGCAGTCATATTCCCAGATAATTACCTGGTGTGTAATTGGTGACGTCTGGTCCTCCAGTGTAATCGTCACCCAGGGCGATTGGTCAAGTGGTGCCATTACATCACGAAGCTACAGCAGAATGTCATCTGACATGAGGGCTAATCAGTTGCTTCTTCTAACTCTAGCCCTCTTTAAATAGGAGCCCAATACTTTCAATGGCGCACTGTACTTCCCCCTTACACCTCCTACTTGCTGTGTAGTCATATTCACAGATAGTTACCTAGTTTGTAATTGCTGATGTCTGGTCCTCCGGTGTAATCGTCACCCAGGGCGATTGGTCAAGTGGTGCCATTACATCACAAAGCTACAGCAGGGTGTCATCTGACATGAGGGCCAATCAGTTGCCTAGTACGCAATAGGATACTTATATCAAGGTATAGAAAATGGAGCAATGTGGACAGAATGCCCAGCTGAAGACTAAGGTGGTGAGATGAAAGGACCTAGGACAATATTTGAGACTTATACATTTGTTTGAAGGAGTGGTTGATCTTACCATTCTGGAGTTCTCTATAGGTTAAGTGATAGGGATGCGCTAAAATGAAGATGTTAGAATCTGTTGTTTTTATTATTCCCACGAACCGTAGCATAAACCTTCCTCCCTTAACGTATCAGATCACTGAATTGCTATGGTGTACCATAACCTGAAATAATTCCTGTGAGAAGGGTACTCTATCTCTTGGCTGCCAAAGAGAGCTTTCTATCTAAGTCCTCATATAGGTGATAGGGTTGTGTAGAGAGTACCAGCAAATGAGGCAGAGGATTGAAAGAAGTCTGCTAGGTTGAAATCTAAATTAAGATTATAATTTTTAGTGAGTTTTGGATTTTCACAATATGAGACATGCCATAGTGCTAATTGACCCTTTATAAAAATCATGTTTTGGTAGTGTTGCATTTGGTTTTGAAATATTCAAGTTCTAAAAAAAGACTAACAGTGGACTTTTCCATCTGCAGATTATACTGAATGGCCAGCAGAGGCAGTGTTGCAGAGGAATATTTCTCTGCTTGCTGAGACGGAAAAAAAAGAAAGCTCATTCCTCAGCCTTCTCCATGCCTCGATCAATATATATGGTAAGTCAAAATCTCAATTATTCATTTTGCCATTAATAAAAAGTTCATAGCATCTGATAGCTCTCTGTGCCTTTTAGTGGGGTCTTCCGCATAAATATAATCTTCCAAGACGGTAGCAATATGGATGATGCAATGGCCATCATGATAGTTTATCAAAGACTTTGTCTGCCTAAGTGTCTGAGAAAATCTTCTTTAGATACTTGTGCAGGCAATATGTCCTGTGAGTTAATTACCATCCTTCAGGCTGGAATGAGCTGTCTTAGGTTAGAGCAAATGACTTACATTCAGATGGAGGGAAGCTATTTAACCTGTTTCCCTGCTCTCTGTGAGTGGGACTCTGATACTCCAGATGGACTGCTATTTAGAAACTGTGTTCTTCTAACTCTAGTCCTCTTTGAATAGGAGCCCACTACTTTCAATGGCGCACTGTACTTCCCCCTACAACTCCTACTTGCTGTGCAGTCATATTCCCAGATAATTACCTGGTGTGTAATTGGTGACGTCTGGTCCTCCAGTGGAATCGTCACCCAGGGCGATTGGTCAAGTGGTGCCATTACATCACGAAGCTACAGCAGAATGTCATCTGACATGAGGGCTAATCAGTTGCTTCTTCTAACTCTAGCCCTCTTTAAATAGGAGCCCAATACTTTCAATGGCGCACTGTACTTCCCCCTTACACCTCCTACTTGCTGTGTAGTCATATTCACAGATAGTTACCTAGTTTGTAATTGCTGATGTCTGGTCCTCCGGTGTAATCGTCACCCAGGGCGATTGGTCAAGTGGTGCCATTACATCACAAAGCTACAGCAGGGTGTCATCTGACATGAGGGCCAATCAGTTGCCTAGTACGCAATAGGATACTTATATCAAGGTATAGAAAATGGAGCAATGTGGACAGAATGCCCAGCTGAAGACTAAGGTGGTGAGATGAAAGGACCTAGGACAATATTTGAGACTTATACATTTGTTTGAAGGAGTGGTTGATCTTACCATTCTGGAGTTCTCTATAGGTTAAGTGATAGGGATGCGCTAAAATGAAGATGTTAGAATCTGTTGTTTTTATTATTCCCACGAACCGTAGCATAAACCTTCCTCCCTTAACGTATCAGATCACTGAATTGCTATGGTGTACCATAACCTGAAATAATTCCTGTGAGAAGGGTACTCTATCTCTTGGCTGCCAAAGAGAGCTTTCTATCTAAGTCCTCATATAGGTGATAGGGTTGTGTAGAGAGTACCAGCAAATGAGGCAGAGGATTGAAAGAAGTCTGCTAGGTTGAAATCTAAATTAAGATTATAATTTTTAGTGAGTTTTGGATTTTCACAATATGAGACATGCCATAGTGCTAATTGACCCTTTATAAAAATCATGTTTTGGTAGTGTTGCATTTGGTTTTGAAATATTCAAGTTCTAAAAAAAGACTAACAGTGGACTTTTCCATCTGCAGATTATACTGAATGGCCAGCAGAGGCAGTGTTGCAGAGGAATATTTCTCTGCTTGCTGAGACGGAAAAAAAAAGAAAGCTCATTCCTCAGCCTTCTCCATGCCTCGATCAATATATATGGTAAGTCAAAATCTCAATTATTCATTTTGCCATTAATAAAAAGTTCATAGCATCTGATAGCTCTCTGTGCCTTTTAGTGGGGTCTTCCGCATAAATATAATCTTCCAAGACGGTAGCAATATGGATGATGCAATGGCCATCATGATAGTTTATCAAAGACTTTGTCTGCCTAAGTGTCTGAGAAAATCTTCTTTAGATACTTGTGCAGGCAATATGTCCTGTGAGTTAATTACCATCCTTCAGGCTGGAATGAGCTGTCTTAGGTTAGAGCAAATGACTTACATTCAGATGGAGGGAAGCTATTTAACCTGTTTCCCTGCTCTCTGTGAGTGGGACTCTGATACTCCAGATGGACTGCTATTTAGAAACTGTGTTCTTCGAACTCTAGTCCTCTTTGAATAGGAGCCCACTACTTTCGATGGCGCACTGTACTTCCCCCTACAACTCCTACTTGCTGTGCAGTCATATTCCCAGATAATTACCAGGTGTGTAATTTTTGACGTCTGGTCCTCCGGTGTAATCGTCACCCAGGGCGATTGGTCAAGTGGTGCCATTACATCACAAAGCTACAGCAGGGTGTCATCTGACATGAGGGCCAATCAGTTGCCTAGTACGCAATAGGATACTTATATCACGGTATAGAAAATGGAGCAATGTGGACAGAATGCCCAGCTGAAGACTAAGGTGGTGAGATGAAAGGACCTAGGGCAATATTTGAGACTTATACATTTGTTTGAAGGAGTGGTTGATCTTACCATTCTGGAGTTCTCTATAGGTTAAGTGATAGGGATGCGCTAAAATGAAGATGTTAGAATCTGTTGTTTTTATTATTCCCACGAACCGTAGCATAAACCTTCCTCCCTTAACGTATCAGATCACTGAATTGCTATGGTGTACCATAACCTGAAATAATTCCTGTGAGAAGGGTACTCTATCTCTTGGCTGCCAAAGAGAGCTTTCTATCTAAGTCCTCATATAGGTGATAGGGTTGTGTAGAGAGTACCAGCAAATGAGGCAGAGGATTGAAAGAAGTCTGCTAGGTTGAAATCTAAATTAAGATTATAATTTTTAGTGAGTTTTGGATTTTCACAATATGAGACATGCCATAGTGCTAATTGACCCTTTATAAAAATCATGTTTTGGTAGTGTTGCATTTGGTTTTGAAATATTCAAGTTCTAAAAAAAGACTAACAGTGGACTTTTCCATCTGCAGATTATACTGAATGGCCAGCAGAGGCAGTGTTGCAGAGGAATATTTCTCTGCTTGCTGAGACGGAAAAAAAAGAAAGCTCATTCCTCAGCCTTCTCCATGCCTCGATCAATATATATGGTAAGTCAAAATCTCAATTAATCATTTTGCCATTAATAAAAAGTTCATAGCATCTGATAGCTCTCTGTGCCTTTTAGTGGGGTCTTCCGCATAAATATAATCTTCCAAGACGGTAGCAATATGGATGATGCAATGGCCATCATGATAGTTTATCAAAGACTTTGTCTGCCTAAGTGTCTGAGAAAATCTTCTTTAGATACTTGTGCAGGCAATATGTCCTGTGAGTTAATTACCATCCTTCAGGCTGGAATGAGCTGTCTTAGGTTAGAGCAAATGACTTACATTCAGATGGAGGGAAGCTATTTAACCTGTTTCCCTGCTCTCTGTGAGTGGGACTCTGATACTCCAGATGGACTGCTATTTAGAAACTGTGTTCTTCTAACTCTAGTCCTCTTTGAATAGGAGCCCACTACTTTCAATGGCGCACTGTACTTCCCCCTACAACTCCTACTTGCTGTGCAGTCATATTCCCAGATAATTACCTGGTGTGTAATTGGTGACGTCTGGTCCTCCAGTGTAATCGTCACCCAGGGCGATTGGTCAAGTGGTGCCATTACATCACGAAGCTACAGCAGAATGTCATCTGACATGAGGGCTAATCAGTTGCTTCTTCTAACTCTAGCCCTCTTTAAATAGGAGCCCAATACTTTCAATGGCGCACTGTACTTCCCCCTTACACCTCCTACTTGCTGTGTAGTCATATTCACAGATAGTTACCTAGTTTGTAATTGCTGATGTCTGGTCCTCCGGTGTAATCGTCACCCAGGGCGATTGGTCAAGTGGTGCCATTACATCACAAAGCTACAGCAGGGTGTCATCTGACATGAGGGCCAATCAGTTGCCTAGTACGCAATAGGATACTTATATCAAGGTATAGAAAATGGAGCAATGTGGACAGAATGCCCAGCTGAAGACTAAGGTGGTGAGATGAAAGGACGTAGGACAATATTTGAGACTTATACATTTGTTTGAAGGAGTGGTTGATCTTACCATTCTGGAGTTCTCTATAGGTTAAGTGATAGGGATGCGCTAAAATGAAGATGTTAGAATCTGTTGTTTTTATTATTCCCACGAACCGTAGCATAAACCTTCCTCCCTTAACGTATCAGATCACTGAATTGCTATGGTGTACCATAACCTGAAATAATTCCTGTGAGAAGGGTCCTCTATCTCTTGGCTGCCAAAGAGAGCTTTCTATCTAAGTCCTCATATAGGTGATAGGGTTGTGTAGAGAGTACCAGCAAATGAGGCAGAGGATTGAAAGAAGTCTGCTAGGTTGAAATCTAAATTAAGATTATAATTTTTAGTGAGTTTTGGATTTTCACAATATGAGACATGCCATAGTGCTAATTGACCCTTTATAAAAATCATGTTTTGGTAGTGTTGCATTTGGTTTTGAAATATTCAAGTTCTAAAAAAAGACTAACAGTGGACTTTTCCATCTGCAGATTATACTGAATGGCCAGCAGAGGCAGTGTTGCAGAGGAATATTTCTCTGCTTGCTGAGACGGAAAAAAAAGAAAGCTCATTCCTCAGCCTTCTCCATGCCTCGATCAATATATATGGTAAGTCAAAATCTCAATTATTCATTTTGCCATTAATAAAAAGTTCATAGCATCTGATAGCTCTCTGTGCCTTTTAGTGGGGTCTTCCGCATAAATATAATCTTCCAAGACGGTAGCAATATGGATGATGCAATGGCCATCATGATAGTTTATCAAAGACTTTGTCTGCCTAAGTGTCTGAGAAAATCTTCTTTAGATACTTGTGCAGGCAATATGTCCTGTGAGTTAATTACCATCCTTCAGGCTGGAATGAGCTGTCTTAGGTTAGAGCAAATGACTTACATTCAGATGGAGGGAAGCTATTTAACCTGTTTCCCTGCTCTCTGTGAGTGGGACTCTGATACTCCAGATGGACTGCTATTTAGAAACTGTGTTCTTCGAACTCTAGTCCTCTTTGAATAGGAGCCCACTACTTTCAATGGCGCACTGTACTTCCCCCTACAACTCCTACTTGCTGTGCAGTCATATTCCCAGATAATTACCTGGTGTGTAATTGGTGACGTCTGGTCCTCCGGTGTAATCGTCACCCAGGGCGATTGGTCAAGTGGTGCCATTACATCACGAAGCTACAGCAGAATGTCATCTGACATGAGGGCTAATCAGTTGCTTCTTCTAACTCTAGCCCTCTTTAAATAGGAGCCCAATACTTTCAATGGCGCACTGTACTTCCCCCTTACACCTCCTACTTGCTGTGCAGTCATATTCACAGATAGTTACCTAGTTTGTAATTGCTGATGTCTGGTCCTCCGGTGTAATCGTCACCCAGGGCGATTGGTCAAGTGGTGCCATTACATCACAAAGCTACAGCAGGGTGTCATCTGACATGAGGGCCAATCAGTTGCCTAGTACGCAATAGGATACTTATATCAAGGTATAGAAAATGGAGCAATGTGGACAGAATGCCCAGCTGAAGACTAAGGTGGTGAGATGAAAGGACCTAGGGCAATATTTGAGACTTATACATTTGTTTGAAGGAGTGGTTGATCTTACCATTCTGGAGTTCTCTATAGGTTAAGTGATAGGGATGCGCTAAAATGAAGATGTTAG
Organism: Lissotriton vulgaris; assembly: GCF_964263255.1. NCBI lineage: Eukaryota > Metazoa > Chordata > Amphibia > Caudata > Salamandridae > Lissotriton > Lissotriton vulgaris. The sequence continues at coordinate 1,208,601,023 of NC_141695.1, forward strand.
AATCTGTTGTTTTATATTATTCCCACGAACCGTAGCATAAACCTTCCTCCCTTAACGTATCAGATCACTGAATTGCTATGGTGTACCATAACCTGAAATAATTCCTGTGAGAAGGGTACTCTATCTCTTGGCTGCCAAAGAGAGCTTTCTATCTAAGTCCTCATATAGGTGATAGGGTTGTGTAGAGAGTACCAGCAAATGAGGCAGAGGATTGAAAGAAGTCTGCTAGGTTGAAATCTAAATTAAGATTATAATTTTTAGTGAGTTTTGGATTTTCACAATATGAGACATGCCATAGTGCTAATTGACCCTTTATAAAAATCATGTTTTGGTAGTGTTGCATTTGGTTTTGAAATATTCAAGTTCTAAAAAAAGACTAACAGTGGACTTTTCCATCTGCAGATTATACTGAATGGCCAGCAGAGGCAGTGTTGCAGAGGAATATTTCTCTGCTTGCTGAGACGGAAAAAAAAGAAAGCTCATTCCTCAGCCTTCTCCATGCCTCGATCAATATATATGGTAAGTCAAAATCTCAATTATTCATTTTGCCATTAATAAAAAGTTCATAGCATCTGATAGCTCTCTGTGCCTTTTAGTGGGGTCTTCCGCATAAATATAATCTTCCAAGACGGTAGCAATATGGATGATGCAATGGCCATCATGATAGTTTATCAAAGACTTTGTCTGCCTAAGTGTCTGAGAAAATCTTCTTTAGATACTTGTGCAGGCAATATGTCCTGTGAGTTAATTACCATCCTTCAGGCTGGAATGAGCTGTCTTAGGTTAGAGCAAATGACTTACATTCAGATGGAGGGAAGCTATTTAACCTGTTTCCCTGCTCTCTGTGAGTGGGACTCTGATACTCCAGATGGACTGCTATTTAGAAACTGTGTTCTTCGAACTCTAGTCCTCTTTGAATAGGAGCCCACTACTTTCAATGGCGCACTGTACTTCCCCCTACAACTCCTACTTGCTGTGCAGTCATATTCCCAGATAATTACCTGGTGTGTAATTGGTGACGTCTGGTCCTCCGGTGTAATCGTCACCCAGGGCGATTGGTCAAGTGGTGCCATTACATCACGAAGCTACAGCAGAATGTCATCTGACATGAGGGCTAATCAGTTGCTTCTTCTAACTCTAGCCCTCTTTAAATAGGAGCCCAATACTTTCAATGGCGCACTGTACTTCCCCCTTACACCTCCTACTTGCTGTGCAGTCATATTCACAGATAGTTACCTAGTTTGTAATTGCTGATGTCTGGTCCTCCGGTGTAATCGTCACCCAGGGCGATTGGTCAAGTGGTGCCATTACATCACAAAGCTACAGCAGGGTGTCATCTGACATGAGGGCCAATCAGTTGCCTAGTACGCAATAGGATACTTATATCAAGGTATAGAAAATGGAGCAATGTGGACAGAATGCCCAGCTGAAGACTAAGGTGGTGAGATGAAAGGACCTAGGGCAATATTTGAGACTTATACATTTGTTTGAAGGAGTGGTTGATCTTACCATTCTGGAGTTCTCTATAGGTTAAGTGATAGGGATGCGCTAAAATGAAGATGTTAGAATCTGTTGTTTTATATTATTCCCACGAACCGTAGCATAAACCTTCCTCCCTTAACGTATCAGATCACTGAATTGCTATGGTGTACCATAACCTGAAATAATTCCTGTGAGAAGGGTACTCTATCTCTTGGCTGCCAAAGAGAGCTTTCTATCTAAGTCCTCATATAGGTGATAGGGTTGTGTAGAGAGTACCAGCAAATGAGGCAGAGGATTGAAAGAAGTCTGCTAGGTTGAAATCTAAATTAAGATTATAATTTTTAGTGAGTTTTGGATTTTCACAATATGAGACATGCCATAGTGCTAATTGACCCTTTATAAAAATCATGTTTTGGTAGTGTTGCATTTGGTTTTGAAATATTCAAGTTCTAAAAAAAGACTAACAGTGGACTTTTCCATCTGCAGATTATACTGAATGGCCAGCAGAGGCAGTGTTGCAGAGGAATATTTCTCTGCTTGCTGAGACGGAAAAAAAAGAAAGCTCATTCCTCAGCCTTCTCCATGCCTCGATCAATATATATGGTAAGTCAAAATCTCAATTATTCATTTTGCCATTAATAAAAAGTTCATAGCATCTGATAGCTCTCTGTGCCTTTTAGTGGGGTCTTCCGCATAAATATAATCTTCCAAGACGGTAGCAATATGGATGATGCAATGGCCATCATGATAATTTATCAAAGACTTTGTCTGCCTAAGTGTCTGAGAAAATCTTCTTTAGATACTTGTGCAGGCAATATGTCCTGTGAGTTAATTACCATCCTTCAGGCTGGAATGAGCTGTCTTAGGTTAGAGCAAATGACTTACATTCAGATGGAGGGAAGCTATTTAACCTGTTTCCCTGCTCTCTGTGAGTGGGACTCTGATACTCCAGATGGACTGCTATTTAGAAACTGTGTTCTTCTAACTCTAGTCCTCTTTGAATAGGAGCCCACTACTTTCAATGGCGCACTGTACTTCCCCCTACAACTCCTACTTGCTGTGCAGTCATATTCCCAGATAATTACCTGGTGTGTAATTGGTGACGTCTGGTCCTCCAGTGTAATCGTCACCCAGGGCGATTGGTCAAGTGGTGCCATTACATCACGAAGCTACAGCAGAATGTCATCTGACATGAGGGCTAATCAGTTGCTTCTTCTAACTCTAGCCCTCTTTAAATAGGAGCCCAATACTTTCAATGGCGCACTGTACTTCCCCCTTACACCTCCTACTTGCTGTGTAGTCATATTCACAGATAGTTACCTAGTTTGTAATTGCTGATGTCTGGTCCTCCGGTGTAATCGTCACCCAGGGCGATTGGTCAAGTGGTGCCATTACATCACAAAGCTACAGCAGGGTGTCATCTGACATGAGGGCCAATCAGTTGCCTAATACGCAATAGGATACTTATATCAAGGTATAGAAAATGGAGCAATGTGGACAGAATGCCCAGCTGAAGACTAAGGTGGTGAGATGAAAGGACCTAGGACAATATTTGAGACTTATACATTTGTTTGAAGGAGTGGTTGATCTTACCATTCTGGAGTTCTCTATAGGTTAAGTGATAGGGATGCGCTAAAATGAAGATGTTAGAATCTGTTGTTTTTATTATTCCCACGAACCGTAGCATAAACCTTCCTCCCTTAACGTATCAGATCACTGAATTGCTATGGTGTACCATAACCTGAAATAATTCCTGTGAGAAGGGTACTCTATCTCTTGGCTGCCAAAGAGAGCTTTCTATCTAAGTCCTCATATAGGTGATAGGGTTGTGTAGAGAGTACCAGCAAATGAGGCAGAGGATTGAAAGAAGTCTGCTAGGTTGAAATCTAAATTAAGATTATAATTTTTAGTGAGTTTTGGATTTTCACAATATGAGACATGCCATAGTGCTAATTGACCCTTTATAAAAATCATGTTTTGGTAGTGTTGCATTTGGTTTTGAAATATTCAAGTTCTAAAAAAAGACTAACAGTGGACTTTTCCATCCGCAGATTATACTGAATGGCCAGCAGAGGCAGTGTTGCAGAGGAATATTTCTCTGCTTGCTGAGACGGAAAAAAAAAGAAAGCTCATTCCTCAGCCTTCTCCATGCCTCGATCAATATATATGGTAAGTCAAAATCTCAATTATTCATTTTGCCATTAATAAAAAGTTCATAGCATCTGATAGCTCTCTGTGCCTTTTAGTGGGGTCTTCCGCATAAATATAATCTTCCAAGACGGTAGCAATATGGATGATGCAATGGCCATCATGATAGTTTATCAAAGACTTTGTCTGCCTAAGTGTCTGAGAAAATCTTCTTTAGATACTTGTGCAGGCAATATGTCCTGTGAGTTAATTACCATCCTTCAGGCTGGAATGAGCTGTCTTAGGTTAGAGCAAATGACTTACATTCAGATGGAGGGAAGCTATTTAACCTGTTTCCCTGCTCTCTGTGAGTGGGACTCTGATACTCCAGATGGACTGCTATTTAGAAACTGTGTTCTTCGAACTCTAGTCCTCTTTGAATAGGAGCCCACTACTTTCAATGGCGCACTGTACTTCCCCCTACAACTCCTACTTGCTGTGCAGTCATATTCCCAGATAATTACCTGGTGTGTAATTGGTGACGTCTGGTCCTCCGGTGTAATCGTCACCCAGGGCGATTGGTCAAGTGGTGCCATTACATCACAAAGCTACAGCAGGGTGTCATCTGACATGAGGGCCAATCAGTTGCCTAGTACGCAATAGGATACTTATATCACGGTATAGAAAATGGAGCAATGTGGACAGAATGCCCAGCTGAAGACTAAGGTGGTGAGATGAAAGGACCTAGGACAATATTTGAGACTTATACATTTGTTTGAAGGAGTGGTTGATCTTACCATTCTGGAGTTCTCTATAGGTTAAGTGATAGGGATGCGCTAAAATGAAGATGTTAGAATCTGTTGTTTTTATTATTCCCACGAACCGTAGCATAAACCTTCCTCCCTTAACGTATCAGATCACTGAATTGCTATGGTGTACCATAACCTGAAATAATTCCTGTGAGAAGGGTACTCTATCTCTTGGCTGCCAAAGAGAGCTTTCTATCTAAGTCCTCATATAGGTGATAGGGTTGTGTAGAGAGTACCAGCAAATGAGGCAGAGGATTGAAAGAAGTCTGCTAGGTTGAAATCTAAATTAAGATTATAATTTTTAGTGAGTTTTGGATTTTCACAATATGAGACATGCCATAGTGCTAATTGACCCTTTATAAAAATCATGTTTTGGTAGTGTTGCATTTGGTTTTGAAATATTCAAGTTCTAAAAAAAGACTAACAGTGGACTTTTCCATCTGCAGATTATACTGAATGGCCAGCAGAGGCAGTGTTGCAGAGGAATATTTCTCTGCTTGCTGAGACGGAAAAAAAAGAAAGCTCATTCCTCAGCCTTCTCCATGCCTCGATCAATATATATGGTAAGTCAAAATCTCAATTATTCATTTTGCCATTAATAAAAAGTTCATAGCATCTGATAGCTCTCTGTGCCTTTTAGTGGGGTCTTCCGCATAAATATAATCTTCCAAGACGGTAGCAATATGGATGATGCAATGGCCATCATGATAGTTTATCAAAGACTTTGTCTGCCTAAGTGTCTGAGAAAATCTTCTTTAGATACTTGTGCAGGCAATATGTCCTGTGAGTTAATTACCATCCTTCAGGCTGGAATGAGCTGTCTTAGGTTAGAGCAAATGACTTACATTCAGATGGAGGGAAGCTATTTAACCTGTTTCCCTGCTCTCTGTGAGTGGGACTCTGATACTCCAGATGGACTGCTATTTAGAAACTGTGTTCTTCTAACTCTAGTCCTCTTTGAATAGGAGCCCACTACTTTCAATGGCGCACTGTACTTCCCCCTACAACTCCTACTTGCTGTGCAGTCATATTCCCAGATAATTACCTGGTGTGTAATTGGTGACGTCTGGTCCTCCAGTGGAATCGTCACCCAGGGCGATTGGTCAAGTGGTGCCATTACATCACGAAGCTACAGCAGAATGTCATCTGACATGAGGGCTAATCAGTTGCTTCTTCTAACTCTAGCCCTCTTTAAATAGGAGCCCAATACTTTCAATGGCGCACTGTACTTCCCCCTTACACCTCCTACTTGCTGTGTAGTCATATTCACAGATAGTTACCTAGTTTGTAATTGCTGATGTCTGGTCCTCCGGTGTAATCGTCACCCAGGGCGATTGGTCAAGTGGTGCCATTACATCACAAAGCTACAGCAGGGTGTCATCTGACATGAGGGCCAATCAGTTGCCTAGTACGCAATAGGATACTTATATCAAGGTATAGAAAATGGAGCAATGTGGACAGAATGCCCAGCTGAAGACTAAGGTGGTGAGATGAAAGGACCTAGGACAATATTTGAGACTTATACATTTGTTTGAAGGAGTGGTTGATCTTACCATTCTGGAGTTCTCTATAGGTTAAGTGATAGGGATGCGCTAAAATGAAGATGTTAGAATCTGTTGTTTTTATTATTCCCACGAACCGTAGCATAAACCTTCCTCCCTTAACGTATCAGATCACTGAATTGCTATGGTGTACCATAACCTGAAATAATTCCTGTGAGAAGGGTACTCTATCTCTTGGCTGCCAAAGAGAGCTTTCTATCTAAGTCCTCATATAGGTGATAGGGTTGTGTAGAGAGTACCAGCAAATGAGGCAGAGGATTGAAAGAAGTCTGCTAGGTTGAAATCTAAATTAAGATTATAATTTTTAGTGAGTTTTGGATTTTCACAATATGAGACATGCCATAGTGCTAATTGACCCTTTATAAAAATCATGTTTTGGTAGTATTGCATTTGGTTTTGAAATATTCAAGTTCTAAAAAAAGACTAACAGTGGACTTTTCCATCTGCAGATTATACTGAATGGCCAGCAGAGGCAGTGTTGCAGAGGAATATTTCTCTGCTTGCTGAGACGGAAAAAAAAAGAAAGCTCATTCCTCAGCCTTCTCCATGCCTCGATCAATATATATGGTAAGTCAAAATCTCAATTATTCATTTTGCCATTAATAAAAAGTTCATAGCATCTGATAGCTCTCTGTGCCTTTTAGTGGGGTCTTCCGCATAAATATAATCTTCCAAGACGGTAGCAATATGGATGATGCAATGGCCATCATGATAGTTTATCAAAGACTTTGTCTGCCTAAGTGTCTGAGAAAATCTTCTTTAGATACTTGTGCAGGCAATATGTCCTGTGAGTTAATTACCATCCTTCAGGCTGGAATGAGCTGTCTTAGGTTAGAGCAAATGACTTACATTCAGATGGAGGGAAGCTATTTAACCTGTTTCCCTGCTCTCTGTGAGTGGGACTCTGATACTCCAGATGGACTGCTATTTAGAAACTGTGTTCTTCGAACTCTAGTCCTCTTTGAATAGGAGCCCACTACTTTCGATGGCGCACTGTACTTCCCCCTACAACTCCTACTTGCTGTGCAGTCATATTCCCAGATATTTACCTGGTGTGTAATTGGTGACGTCTGGTCCTCCGGTGTAATCGTCACCCAGGGCGATTGGTCAAGTGGTGCCATTACATCACAAAGCTACAGCAGGGTGTCATCTGACATGAGGGCCAATCAGTTGCCTAGTACGCAATAGGATACTTATATCACGGTATAGAAAATGGAGCAATGTGGACAGAATGCCCAGCTGAAGACTAAGGTGGTGAGATGAAAGGACCTAGGGCAATATTTGAGACTTATACATTTGTTTGAAGGAGTGGTTGATCTTACCATTCTGGAGTTCTCTATAGGTTAAGTGATAGGGATGCGCTAAAATGAAGATGTTAGAATCTGTTGTTTTTATTATTCCCACGAACCGTAGCATAAACCTTCCTCCCTTAACGTATCAGATCACTGAATTGCTATGGTGTACCATAACCTGAAATAATTCCTGTGAGAAGGGTACTCTATCTCTTGGCTGCCAAAGAGAGCTTTCTATCTAAGTCCTCATATAGGTGATAGGGTTGTGTAGAGAGTACCAGCAAATGAGGCAGAGGATTGAAAGAAGTCTGCTAGGTTGAAATCTAAATTAAGATTATAATTTTTAGTGAGTTTTGGATTTTCACAATATGAGACATGCCATAGTGCTAATTGACCCTTTACAAAAATCATGTTTTGGTAGTGTTGCATTTGGTTTTGAAATATTCAAGTTCTAAAAAAAGACTAACAGTGGACTTTTCCATCTGCAGATTATACTGAATGGCCAGCAGAGGCAGTGTTGCAGAGGAATATTTCTCTGCTTGCTGAGACGGAAAAAAAAGAAAGCTCATTCCTCAGCCTTCTCCATGCCTCGATCAATATATATGGTAAGTCAAAATCTCAATTATTCATTTTGCCATTAATAAAAAGTTCATAGCATCTGATAGCTCTCTGTGCCTTTTAGTGGGGTCTTCCGCATAAATATAATCTTCCAAGACGGTAGCAATATGGATGATGCAATGGCCATCATGATAGTTTATCAAAGACTTTGTCTGCCTAAGTGTCTGAGAAAATCTTCTTTAGATACTTGTGCAGGCAATATGTCCTGTGAGTTAATTACCATCCTTCAGGCTGGAATGAGCTGTCTTAGGTTAGAGCAAATGACTTACATTCAGATGGAGGGAAGCTATTTAACCTGTTTCCCTGCTCTCTGTGAGTGGGACTCTGATACTCCAGATGGACTGCTATTTAGAAACTGTGTTCTTCTAACTCTAGTCCTCTTTGAATAGGAGCCCACTACTTTCAATGGCGCACTGTACTTCCCCCTACAACTCCTACTTGCTGTGCAGTCATATTCCCAGATAATTACCTGGTGTGTAATTGGTGACGTCTGGTCCTCCAGTGTAATCGTCACCCAGGGCGATTGGTCAAGTGGTGCCATTACATCACGAAGCTACAGCAGAATGTCATCTGACATGAGGGCTAATCAGTTGCTTCTTCTAACTCTAGCCCTCTTTAAATAGGAGCCCAATACTTTCAATGGCGCACTGTACTTCCCCCTTACACCTCCTACTTGCTGTGTAGTCATATTCACAGATAGTTACCTAGTTTGTAATTGCTGATGTCTGGTCCTCCGGTGTAATCGTCACCCAGGGCGATTGGTCAAGTGGTGCCATTACATCACAAAGCTACAGCAGGGTGTCATCTGACATGAGGGCCAATCAGTTGCCTAGTACGCAATAGGATACTTATATCAAGGTATAGAAAATGGAGCAATGTGGACAGAATGCCCAGCTGAAGACTAAGGTGGTGAGATGAAAGGACCTAGGACAATATTTGAGACTTATACATTTGTTTGAAGGAGTGGTTGATCTTACCATTCTGGAGTTCTCTATAGGTTAAGTGATAGGGATGCGCTAAAATGAAGATGTTAGAATCTGTTGTTTTTATTATTCCCACGAACCGTAGCATAAACCTTCCTCCCTTAACGTATCAGATCACTGAATTGCTATGGTGTACCATAACCTGAAATAATTCCTGTGAGAAGGGTACTCTATCTCTTGGCTGCCAAAGAGAGCTTTCTATCTAAGTCCTCATATAGGTGATAGGGTTGTGTAGAGAGTACCAGCAAATGAGGCAGAGGATTGAAAGAAGTCTGCTAGGTTGAAATCTAAATTAAGATTATAATTTTTAGTGAGTTTTGGATTTTCACAATATGAGACATGCCATAGTGCTAATTGACCCTTTACAAAAATCATGTTTTGGTAGTGTTGCATTTGGTTTTGAAATATTCAAGTTCTAAAAAAAGACTAACAGTGGACTTTTCCATCTGCAGATTATACTGAATGGCCAGCAGAGGCAGTGTTGCAGAGGAATATTTCTCTGCTTGCTGAGACGGAAAAAAAAGAAAGCTCATTCCTCAGCCTTCTCCATGCCTCGATCAATATATATGGTAAGTCAAAATCTCAATTATTCATTTTGCCATTAATAAAAAGTTCATAGCATCTGATAGCTCTCTGTGCCTTTTAGTGGGGTCTTCCGCATAAATATAATCTTCCAAGACGGTAGCAATATGGATGATGCAATGGCCATCATGATAGTTTATCAAAGACTTTGTCTGCCTAAGTGTCTGAGAAAATCTTCTTTAGATACTTGTGCAGGCAATATGTCCTGTGAGTTAATTACCATCCTTCAGGCTGGAATGAGCTGTCTTAGGTTAGAGCAAATGACTTACATTCAGATGGAGGGAAGCTATTTAACCTGTTTCCCTGCTCTCTGTGAGTGGGACTCTGATACTCCAGATGGACTGCTATTTAGAAACTGTGTTCTTCTAACTCTAGTCCTCTTTGAATAGGAGCCCACTACTTTCAATGGCGCACTGTACTTCCCCCTACAACTCCTACTTGCTGTGCAGTCATATTCCCAGATAATTACCTGGTGTGTAATTGGTGACGTCTGGTCCTCCAGTGTAATCGTCACCCAGGGCGATTGGTCAAGTGGTGCCATTACATCACGAAGCTACAGCAGAATGTCATCTGACATGAGGGCTAATCAGTTGCTTCTTCTAACTCTAGCCCTCTTTAAATAGGAGCCCAATACTTTCAATGGCGCACTGTACTTCCCCCTTACACCTCCTACTTGCTGTGTAGTCATATTCACAGATAGTTACCTAGTTTGTAATTGCTGATGTCTGGTCCTCCGGTGTAATCGTCACCCAGGGCGATTGGTCAAGTGGTGCCATTACATCACAAAGCTACAGCAGGGTGTCATCTGACATGAGGGCCAATCAGTTGCCTAGTACGCAATAGGATACTTATATCAAGGTATAGAAAATGGAGCAATGTGGACAGAATGCCCAGCTGAAGACTAAGGTGGTGAGATGAAAGGACCTAGGACAATATTTGAGACTTATACATTTGTTTGAAGGAGTGGTTGATCTTACCATTCTGGAGTTCTCTATAGGTTAAGTGATAGGGATGCGCTAAAATGAAGATGTTAGAATCTGTTGTTTTTATTATTCCCACGAACCGTAGCATAAACCTTCCTCCCTTAACGTATCAGATCACTGAATTGCTATGGTGTACCATAACCTGAAATAATTCCTGTGAGAAGGGTACTCTATCTCTTGGCTGCCAAAGAGAGCTTTCTATCTAAGTCCTCATATAGGTGATAGGGTTGTGTAGAGAGTACCAGCAAATGAGGCAGAGGATTGAAAGAAGTCTGCTAGGTTGAAATCTAAATTAAGATTATAATTTTTAGTGAGTTTTGGATTTTCACAATATGAGACATGCCATAGTGCTAATTGACCCTTTACAAAAATCATGTTTTGGTAGTGTTGCATTTGGTTTTGAAATATTCAAGTTCTAAAAAAAGACTAACAGTGGACTTTTCCATCTGCAGATTATACTGAATGGCCAGCAGAGGCAGTGTTGCAGAGGAATATTTCTCTGCTTGCTGAGACGGAAAAAAAAGAAAGCTCATTCCTCAGCCTTCTCCATGCCTCGATCAATATATATGGTAAGTCAAAATCTCAATTATTCATTTTGCCATTAATAAAAAGTTCATAGCATCTGATAGCTCTCTGTGCCTTTTAGTGGGGTCTTCCGCATAAATATAATCTTCCAAGACGGTAGCAATATGGATGATGCAATGGCCATCATGATAGTTTATCAAAGACTTTGTCTGCCTAAGTGTCTGAGAAAATCTTCTTTAGATACTTGTGCAGGCAATATGTCCTGTGAGTTAATTACCATCCTTCAGGCTGGAATGAGCTGTCTTAGGTTAGAGCAAATGACTTACATTCAGATGGAGGGAAGCTATTTAACCTGTTTCCCTGCTCTCTGTGAGTGGGACTCTGATACTCCAGATGGACTGCTATTTAGAAACTGTGTTCTTCTAACTCTAGTCCTCTTTGAATAGGAGCCCACTACTTTCAATGGCGCACTGTACTTCCCCCTACAACTCCTACTTGCTGTGCAGTCATATTCCCAGATAATTACCTGGTGTGTAATTGGTGACGTCTGGTCCTCCAGTGTAATCGTCACCCAGGGCGATTGGTCAAGTGGTGCCATTACATCACGAAGCTACAGCAGAATGTCATCTGACATGAGGGCTAATCAGTTGCTTCTTCTAACTCTAGCCCTCTTTAAATAGGAGCCCAATACTTTCAATGGCGCACTGTACTTCCCCCTTACACCTCCTACTTGCTGTGTAGTCATATTCACAGATAGTTACCTAGTTTGTAATTGCTGATGTCTGGTCCTCCGGTGTAATCGTCACCCAGGGCGATTGGTCAAGTGGTGCCATTACATCACAAAGCTACAGCAGGGTGTCATCTGACATGAGGGCCAATCAGTTGCCTAGTACGCAATAGGATACTTATATCAAGGTATAGAAAATGGAGCAATGTGGACAGAATGCCCAGCTGAAGACTAAGGTGGTGAGATGAAAGGACCTAGGACAATATTTGAGACTTATACATTTGTTTGAAGGAGTGGTTGATCTTACCATTCTGGAGTTCTCTATAGGTTAAGTGATAGGGATGCGCTAAAATGAAGATGTTAGAATCTGTTGTTTTTATTATTCCCACGAACCGTAGCATAAACCTTCCTCCCTTAACGTATCAGATCACTGAATTGCTATGGTGTACCATAACCTGAAATAATTCCTGTGAGAAGGGTACTCTATCTCTTGGCTGCCAAAGAGAGCTTTCTATCTAAGTCCTCATATAGGTGATAGGGTTGTGTAGAGAGTACCAGCAAATGAGGCAGAGGATTGAAAGAAGTCTGCTAGGTTGAAATCTAAATTAAGATTATAATTTTTAGTGAGTTTTGGATTTTCACAATATGAGACATGCCATAGTGCTAATTGACCCTTTATAAAAATCATGTTTTGGTAGTGTTGCATTTGGTTTTGAAATATTCAAGTTCTAAAAAAAGACTAACAGTGGACTTTTCCATCTGCAGATTATACTGAATGGCCAGCAGAGGCAGTGTTGCAGAGGAATATTTCTCTGCTTGCTGAGACGGAAAAAAAAAGAAAGCTCATTCCTCAGCCTTCTCCATGCCTCGATCAATATATATGGTAAGTCAAAATCTCAATTATTCATTTTGCCATTAATAAAAAGTTCATAGCATCTGATAGCTCTCTGTGCCTTTTAGTGGGGTCTTCCGCATAAATATAATCTTCCAAGACGGTAGCAATATGGATGATGCAATGGCCATCATGATAGTTTATCAAAGACTTTGTCTGCCTAAGTGTCTGAGAAAATCTTCTTTAGATACTTGTGCAGGCAATATGTCCTGTGAGTTAATTACCATCCTTCAGGTTGGAATGAGCTGTCTTAGGTTAGAGCAAATGACTTACATTCAGATGGAGGGAAGCTATTTAACCTGTTTCCCTGCTCTCTGTGAGTGGGACTCTGATACTCCAGATGGACTGCTATTTAGAAACTGTGTTCTTCGAACTCTAGTCCTCTTTGAATAGGAGCCCACTACTTTCAATGGCGCACTGTACTTCCCCCTACAACTCCTACTTGCTGTGCAGTCATATTCCCAGATAATTACCTGGTGTGTAATTGGTGACGTCTGGTCCTCCGGTGTAATCGTCACCCAGGGCGATTGGTCAAGTGGTGCCATTACATCACAAAGCTACAGCAGGGTGTCATCTGACATGAGGGCCAATCAGTTGCCTAGTACGCAATAGGATACTTATATCACGGTATAGAAAATGGAGCAATGTGGACAGAATGCCCAGCTGAAGACTAAGGTGGTGAGATGAAAGGACCTAGGGCAATATTTGAGACTTATACATTTGTTTGAAGGAGTGGTTGATCTTACTATTCTGGAGTTCTCTATAGGTTAAGTGATAGGGATGCGCTAAAATGAAGATGTTAGAATCTGTTGTTTTTATTATTCCCACGAACCGTAGCATAAACCTTCCTCCCTTAACGTATCAGATCACTGAATTGCTATGGTGTACCATAACCTGAAATAATTCCTGTGAGAAGGGTACTCTATCTCTTGGCTGCCAAAGAGAGCTTTCTATCTAAGTCCTCATATAGGTGATAGGGTTGTGTAGAGAGTACCAGCAAATGAGGCAGAGGATTGAAAGAAGTCTGCTAGGTTGAAATCTAAATTAAGATTATAATTTTTAGTGAGTTTTGGATTTTCACAATATGAGACATGCCATAGTGCTAATTGACCCTTTATAAAAATCATGTTTTGGTAGTGTTGCATTTGGTTTTGAAATATTCAAGTTCTAAAAAAAGACTAACAGTGGACTTTTCCATCTGCAGATTATACTGAATGGCCAGCAGAGGCAGTGTTGCAGAGGAATATTTCTCTGCTTGCTGAGACGGAAAAAAAAGAAAGCTCATTCCTCAGCCTTCTCCATGCCTCGATCAATATATATGGTAAGTCAAAATCTCAATTATTCATTTTGCCATTAATAAAAAGTTCATAGCATCTGATAGCTCTCTGTGCCTTTTAGTGGGGTCTTCCGCATAAATATAATCTTCCAAGACGGTAGCAATATGGATGATGCAATGGCCATCATGATAGTTTATCAAAGACTTTGTCTGCCTAAGTGTCTGAGAAAATCTTCTTTAGATACTTGTGCAGGCAATATGTCCTGTGAGTTAATTACCATCCTTCAGGCTGGAATGAGCTGTCTTAGGTTAGAGCAAATGACTTACATTCAGATGGAGGGAAGCTATTTAACCTGTTTCCCTGCTCTCTGTGAGTGGGACTCTGATACTCCAGATGGACTGCTATTTAGAAACTGTGTTCTTCGAACTCTAGTCCTCTTTGAATAGGAGCCCACTACTTTCAATGGCGCACTGTACTTCCCCCTACAACTCCTACTTGCTGTGCAGTCATATTCCCAGATAATTACCTGGTGTGTAATTGGTGACGTCTGGTCCTCCGGTGTAATCGTCACCCAGGGCGATTGGTCAAGTGGTGCCATTACATCACAAAGCTACAGCAGGGTGTCATCTGACATGAGGGCCAATCAGTTGCCTAGTACGCAATAGGATACTTATATCACGGTATAGAAAATGGAGCAATGTGGACAGAATGCCCAGCTGAAGACTAAGGTGGTGAGATGAAAGGACCTAGGGCAATATTTGAGACTTATACATTTGTTTGAAGGAGTGGTTGATCTTACTATTCTGGAGTTCTCTATAGGTTAAGTGATAGGGATGCGCTAAAATGAAGATGTTAGAATCTGTTGTTTTTATTATTCCCACGAACCGTAGCATAAACCTTCCTCCCTTAACGTATCAGATCACTGAATTGCTATGGTGTACCATAACCTGAAATAATTCCTGTGAGAAGGGTACTCTATCTCTTGGCTGCCAAAGAGAGCTTTCTATCTAAGTCCTCATATAGGTGATAGGGTTGTGTAGAGAGTACCAGCAAATGAGGCAGAGGATTGAAAGAAGTCTGCTAGGTTGAAATCTAAATTAAGATTATAATTTTTAGTGAGTTTTGGATTTTCACAATATGAGACATGCCATAGTGCTAATTGACCCTTTATAAAAATCATGTTTTGGTAGTGTTGCATTTGGTTTTGAAATATTCAAGTTCTAAAAAAAGACTAACAGTGGACTTTTCCATCTGCAGATTATACTGAATGGCCAGCAGAGGCAGTGTTGCAGAGGAATATTTCTCTGCTTGCTGAGACGGAAAAAAAAGAAAGCTCATTCCTCAGCCTTCTCCATGCCTCGATCAATATATATGGTAAGTCAAAATCTCAATTATTCATTTTGCCATTAATAAAAAGTTCATAGCATCTGATAGCTCTCTGTGCCTTTTAGTGGGGTCTTCCGCATAAATATAATCTTCCAAGACGGTAGCAATATGGATGATGCAATGGCCATCATGATAGTTTATCAAAGACTTTGTCTGCCTAAGTGTCTGAGAAAATCTTCTTTAGATACTTGTGCAGGCAATATGTCCTGTGAGTTAATTACCATCCTTCAGGCTGGAATGAGCTGTCTTAGGTTAGAGCAAATGACTTACATTCAGATGGAGGGAAGCTATTTAACCTGTTTCCCTGCTCTCTGTGAGTGGGACTCTGATACTCCAGATGGACTGCTATTTAGAAACTGTGTTCTTCGAACTCTAGTCCTCTTTGAATAGGAGCCCACTACTTTCAATGGCGCACTGTACTTCCCCCTACAACTCCTACTTGCTGTGCAGTCATATTCCCAGATAATTACCTGGTGTGTAATTGGTGACGTCTGGTCCTCCGGTGTAATCGTCACCCAGGGCGATTGGTCAAGTGGTGCCATTACATCACAAAGCTACAGCAGGGTGTCATCTGACATGAGGGCCAATCAGTTGCCTAGTACGCAATAGGATACTTATATCACGGTATAGAAAATGGAGCAATGTGGACAGAATGCCCAGCTGAAGACTAAGGTGGTGAGATGAAAGGACCTAGGGCAATATTTGAGACTTATACATTTGTTTGAAGGAGTGGTTGATCTTACTATTCTGGAGTTCTCTATAGGTTAAGTGATAGGGATGCGCTAAAATGAAGATGTTAGAATCTGTTGTTTTTATTATTCCCACGAACCGTAGCATAAACCTTCCTCCCTTAACGTATCAGATCACTGAATTGCTATGGTGTACCATAACCTGAAATAATTCCTGTGAGAAGGGTACTCTATCTCTTGGCTGCCAAAGAGAGCTTTCTATCTAAGTCCTCATATAGGTGATAGGGTTGTGTAGAGAGTACCAGCAAATGAGGCAGAGGATTGAAAGAAGTCTGCTAGGTTGAAATCTAAATTAAGATTATAATTTTTAGTGAGTTTTGGATTTTCACAATATGAGACATGCCATAGTGCTAATTGACCCTTTATAAAAATCATGTTTTGGTAGTGTTGCATTTGGTTTTGAAATATTCAAGTTCTAAAAAAAGACTAACAGTGGACTTTTCCATCTGCAGATTATACTGAATGGCCAGCAGAGGCAGTGTTGCAGAGGAATATTTCTCTGCTTGCTGAGACGGAAAAAAAAGAAAGCTCATTCCTCAGCCTTCTCCATGCCTCGATCAATATATATGGTAAGTCAAAATCTCAATTATTCATTTTGCCATTAATAAAAAGTTCATAGCATCTGATAGCTCTCTGTGCCTTTTAGTGGGGTCTTCCGCATAAATATAATCTTCCAAGACGGTAGCAATATGGATGATGCAATGGCCATCATGATAGTTTATCAAAGACTTTGTCTGCCTAAGTGTCTGAGAAAATCTTCTTTAGATACTTGTGCAGGCAATATGTCCTGTGAGTTAATTACCATCCTTCAGGCTGGAATGAGCTGTCTTAGGTTAGAGCAAATGACTTACATTCAGATGGAGGGAAGCTATTTAACCTGTTTCCCTGCTCTCTGTGAGTGGGACTCTGATACTCCAGATGGACTGCTATTTAGAAACTGTGTTCTTCGAACTCTAGTCCTCTTTGAATAGGAGCCCACTACTTTCAATGGCGCACTGTACTTCCCCCTACAACTCCTACTTGCTGTGCAGTCATATTCCCAGATAATTACCTGGTGTGTAATTGGTGACGTCTGGTCCTCCGGTGTAATCGTCACCCAGGGCGATTGGTCAAGTGGTGCCATTACATCACAAAGCTACAGCAGGGTGTCATCTGACATGAGGGCCAATCAGTTGCCTAGTACGCAATAGGATACTTATATCACGGTATAGAAAATGGAGCAATGTGGACAGAATGCCCAGCTGAAGACTAAGGTGGTGAGATGAAAGGACCTAGGGCAATATTTGAGACTTATACATTTGTTTGAAGGAGTGGTTGATCTTACCATTCTGGAGTTCTCTATAGGTTAAGTGATAGGGATGCGCTAAAATGAAGATGTTAGAATCTGTTGTTTTTATTATTCCCACGAACCGTAGCATAAACCTTCCTCCCTTAACGTATCAGATCACTGAATTGCTATGGTGTACCATAACCTGAAATAATTCCTGTGAGAAGGGTACTCTATCTCTTGGCTGCCAAAGAGAGCTTTCTATCTAAGTCCTCATATAGGTGATAGGGTTGTGTAGAGAGTACCAGCAAATGAGGCAGAGGATTGAAAGAAGTCTGCTAGGTTGAAATCTAAATTAAGATTATAATTTTTAGTGAGTTTTGGATTTTCACAATATGAGACATGCCATAGTGCTAATTGACCCTTTATAAAAATCATGTTTTGGTAGTGTTGCATTTGGTTTTGAAATATTCAAGTTCTAAAAAAAGACTAACAGTGGACTTTTCCATCTGCAGATTATACTGAATGGCCAGCAGAGGCAGTGTTGCAGAGGAATATTTCTCTGCTTGCTGAGACGGAAAAAAAAAGAAAGCTCATTCCTCAGCCTTCTCCATGCCTCGATCAATATATATGGTAAGTCAAAATCTCAATTATTCATTTTGCCATTAATAAAAAGTTCATAGCATCTGATAGCTCTCTGTGCCTTTTAGTGGGGTCTTCCGCATAAATATAATCTTCCAAGACGGTAGCAATATGGATGATGCAATGGCCATCATGATAGTTTATCAAAGACTTTGTCTGCCTAAGTGTCTGAGAAAATCTTCTTTAGATACTTGTGCAGGCAATATGTCCTGTGAGTTAATTACCATCCTTCAGGCTGGAATGAGCTGTCTTAGGTTAGAGCAAATGACTTACATTCAGATGGAGGGAAGCTATTTAACCTGTTTCCCTGCTCTCTGTGAGTGGGACTCTGATACTCCAGATGGACTGCTATTTAGAAACTGTGTTCTTCGAACTCTAGTCCTCTTTGAATAGGAGCCCACTACTTTCAATGGCGCACTGTACTTCCCCCTACAACTCCTACTTGCTGTGCAGTCATATTCCCAGATAATTACCTGGTGTGTAATTGGTGACGTCTGGTCCTCCGGTGTAATCGTCACCCAGGGCGATTGGTCAAGTGGTGCCATTACATCACAAAGCTACAGCAGGGTGTCATCTGACATGAGGGCCAATCAGTTGCCTAGTACGCAATAGGATACTTATATCACGGTATAGAAAATGGAGCAATGTGGACAGAATGCCCAGCTGAAGACTAAGGTGGTGAGATGAAAGGACCTAGGGCAATATTTGAGACTTATACATTTGTTTGAAGGAGTGGTTGATCTTACCATTCTGGAGTTCTCTATAGGTTAAGTGATAGGGATGCGCTAAAATGAAGATGTTAGAATCTGTTGTTTTTATTATTCCCACGAACCGTAGCATAAACCTTCCTCCCTTAACGTATCAGATCACTGAATTGCTATGGTGTACCATAACCTGAAATAATTCCTGTGAGAAGGGTACTCTATCTCTTGGCTGCCAAAGAGAGCTTTCTATCTAAGTCCTCATATAGGTGATAGGGTTGTGTAGAGAGTACCAGCAAATGAGGCAGAGGATTGAAAGAAGTCTGCTAGGTTGAAATCTAAATTAAGATTATAATTTTTAGTGAGTTTTGGATTTTCACAATATGAGACATGCCATAGTGCTAATTGACCCTTTATAAAAATCATGTTTTGGTAGTGTTGCATTTGGTTTTGAAATATTCAAGTTCTAAAAAAAGACTAACAGTGGACTTTTCCATCTGCAGATTATACTGAATGGCCAGCAGAGGCAGTGTTGCAGAGGAATATTTCTCTGCTTGCTGAGACGGAAAAAAAAAGAAAGCTCATTCCTCAGCCTTCTCCATGCCTCGATCAATATATATGGTAAGTCAAAATCTCAATTATTCATTTTGCCATTAATAAAAAGTTCATAGCATCTGATAGCTCTCTGTGCCTTTTAGTGGGGTCTTCCGCATAAATATAATCTTCCAAGACGGTAGCAATATGGATGATGCAATGGCCATCATGATAGTTTATCAAAGACTTTGTCTGCCTAAGTGTCTGAGAAAATCTTCTTTAGATACTTGTGCAGGCAATATGTCCTGTGAGTTAATTACCATCCTTCAGGCTGGAATGAGCTGTCTTAGGTTAGAGCAAATGACTTACATTCAGATGGAGGGAAGCTATTTAACCTGTTTCCCTGCTCTCTGTGAGTGGGACTCTGATACTCCAGATGGACTGCTATTTAGAAACTGTGTTCTTCGAACTCTAGTCCTCTTTGAATAGGAGCCCACTACTTTCAATGGCGCACTGTACTTCCCCCTACAACTCCTACTTGCTGTGCAGTCATATTCCCAGATAATTACCTGGTGTGTAATTGGTGACGTCTGGTCCTCCGGTGTAATCGTCACCCAGGGCGATTGGTCAAGTGGTGCCATTACATCACAAAGCTACAGCAGGGTGTCATCTGACATGAGGGCCAATCAGTTGCCTAGTACGCAATAGGATACTTATATCACGGTATAGAAAATGGAGCAATGTGGACAGAATGCCCAGCTGAAGACTAAGGTGGTGAGATGAAAGGACCTAGGGCAATATTTGAGACTTATACATTTGTTTGAAGGAGTGGTTGATCTTACCATTCTGGAGTTCTCTATAGGTTAAGTGATAGGGATGCGCTAAAATGAAGATGTTAGAATCTGTTGTTTTTATTATTCCCACGAACCGTAGCATAAACCTTCCTCCCTTAACGTATCAGATCACTGAATTGCTATGGTGTACCATAACCTGAAATAATTCCTGTGAGAAGGGTACTCTATCTTTTGGCTACCAAAGAGAGCTTTCTATCTAAGTCCTCATATAGGTGATAGGGTTGTGTAGAGAGTACCAGCAAATGAGGCAGAGGATTGAAAGAAGTCTGCTAGGTTGAAATCTAAATTAAGATTATAATTTTTAGTGAGTTTTGGATTTTCACAATATGAGACATGCCATAGTGCTAATTGACCCTTTATAAAAATCATGTTTTGGTAGTGTTGCATTTGGTTTTGAAATATTCAAGTTCTAAAAAAAGACTAACAGTGGACTTTTCCATCTGCAGATTATACTGAATGGCCAGCAGAGGCAGTGTTGCAGAGGAATATTTCTCTGCTTGCTGAGACGGAAAAAAAAAGAAAGCTCATTCCTCAGCCTTCTCCATGCCTCGATCAATATATATGGTAAGTCAAAATCTCAATTATTCATTTTGCCATTAATAAAAAGTTCATAGCATCTGATAGCTCTCTGTGCCTTTTAGTGGGGTCTTCCGCATAAATATAATCTTCCAAGACGGTAGCAATATGGATGATGCAATGGCCATCATGATAGTTTATCAAAGACTTTGTCTGCCTAAGTGTCTGAGAAAATCTTCTTTAGATACTTGTGCAGGCAATATGTCCTGTGAGTTAATTACCATCCTTCAGGCTGGAATGAGCTGTCTTAGGTTAGAGCAAATGACTTACATTCAGATGGAGGGAAGCTATTTAACCTGTTTCCCTGCTCTCTGTGAGTGGGACTCTGATACTCCAGATGGACTGCTATTTAGAAACTGTGTTCTTCGAACTCTAGTCCTCTTTGAATAGGAGCCCACTACTTTCAATGGCGCACTGTACTTCCCCCTACAACTCCTACTTGCTGTGCAGTCATATTCCCAGATAATTACCTGGTGTGTAATTGGTGACGTCTGGTCCTCCGGTGTAATCGTCACCCAGGGCGATTGGTCAAGTGGTGCCATTACATCACAAAGCTACAGCAGGGTGTCATCTGACATGAGGGCCAATCAGTTGCCTAGTACGCAATAGGATACTTATATCACGGTATAGAAAATGGAGCAATGTGGACAGAATGCCCAGCTGAAGACTAAGGTGGTGAGATGAAAGGACCTAGGGCAATATTTGAGACTTATACATTTGTTTGAAGGAGTGGTTGATCTTACTATTCTGGAGTTCTCTATAGGTTAAGTGATAGGGATGCGCTAAAATGAAGATGTTAGAATCTGTTGTTTTTATTATTCCCACGAACCGTAGCATAAACCTTCCTCCCTTAACGTATCAGATCACTGAATTGCTATGGTGTACCATAACCTGAAATAATTCCTGTGAGAAGGGTACTCTATCTCTTGGCTGCCAAAGAGAGCTTTCTATCTAAGTCCTCATATAGGTGATAGGGTTGTGTAGAGAGTACCAGCAAATGAGGCAGAGGATTGAAAGAAGTCTGCTAGGTTGAAATCTAAATTAAGATTATAATTTTTAGTGAGTTTTGGATTTTCACAATATGAGACATGCCATAGTGCTAATTGACCCTTTATAAAAATCATGTTTTGGTAGTGTTGCATTTGGTTTTGAAATATTCAAGTTCTAAAAAAAGACTAACAGTGGACTTTTCCATCTGCAGATTATACTGAATGGCCAGCAGAGGCAGTGTTGCAGAGGAATATTTCTCTGCTTGCTGAGACGGAAAAAAAAGAAAGCTCATTCCTCAGCCTTCTCCATGCCTCGATCAATATATATGGTAAGTCAAAATCTCAATTATTCATTTTGCCATTAATAAAAAGTTCATAGCATCTGATAGCTCTCTGTGCCTTTTAGTGGGGTCTTCCGCATAAATATAATCTTCCAAGACGGTAGCAATATGGATGATGCAATGGCCATCATGATAGTTTATCAAAGACTTTGTCTGCCTAAGTGTCTGAGAAAATCTTCTTTAGATACTTGTGCAGGCAATATGTCCTGTGAGTTAATTACCATCCTTCAGGCTGGAATGAGCTGTCTTAGGTTAGAGCAAATGACTTACATTCAGATGGAGGGAAGCTATTTAACCTGTTTCCCTGCTCTCTGTGAGTGGGACTCTGATACTCCAGATGGACTGCTATTTAGAAACTGTGTTCTTCGAACTCTAGTCCTCTTTGAATAGGAGCCCACTACTTTCAATGGCGCACTGTACTTCCCCCTACAACTCCTACTTGCTGTGCAGTCATATTCCCAGATAATTACCTGGTGTGTAATTGGTGACGTCTGGTCCTCCGGTGTAATCGTCACCCAGGGCGATTGGTCAAGTGGTGCCATTACATCACAAAGCTACAGCAGGGTGTCATCTGACATGAGGGCCAATCAGTTGCCTAGTACGCAATAGGATACTTATATCACGGTATAGAAAATGGAGCAATGTGGACAGAATGCCCAGCTGAAGACTAAGGTGGTGAGATGAAAGGACCTAGGGCAATATTTGAGACTTATACATTTGTTTAAGGAGTGGTTGATCTTACCATTCTGGAGTTCTCTATAGGTTAAGTGATAGGGATGCGCTAAAATGAAGATGTTAGAATCTGTTGTTTTTATTATTCCCACGAACCGTAGCATAAACCTTCCTCCCTTAACGTATCAGATCACTGAATTGCTATGGTGTACCATAACCTGAAATAATTCCTGTGAGAAGGGTACTCTATCTCTTGGCTGCCAAAGAGAGCTTTCTATCTAAGTCCTCATATAGGTGATAGGGTTGTGTAGAGAGTACCAGCAAATGAGGCAGAGGATTGAAAGAAGTCTGCTAGGTTGAAATCTAAATTAAGATTATAATTTTTAGTGAGTTTTGGATTTTCACAATATGAGACATGCCATAGTGCTAATTGACCCTTTATAAAAATCATGTTTTGGTAGTGTTGCATTTGGTTTTGAAATATTCAAGTTCTAAAAAAAGACTAACAGTGGACTTTTCCATCTGCAGATTATACTGAATGGCCAGCAGAGGCAGTGTTGCAGAGGAATATTTCTCTGCTTGCTGAGACGGAAAAAAAAAGAAAGCTCATTCCTCAGCCTTCTCCATGCCTCGATCAATATATATGGTAAGTCAAAATCTCAATTATTCATTTTGCCATTAATAAAAAGTTCATAGCATCTGATAGCTCTCTGTGCCTTTTAGTGGGGTCTTCCGCATAAATATAATCTTCCAAGACGGTAGCAATATGGATGATGCAATGGCCATCATGATAGTTTATCAAAGACTTTGTCTGCCTAAGTGTCTGAGAAAATCTTCTTTAGATACTTGTGCAGGCAATATGTCCTGTGAGTTAATTACCATCCTTCAGGCTGGAATGAGCTGTCTTAGGTTAGAGCAAATGACTTACATTCAGATGGAGGGAAGCTATTTAACCTGTTTCCCTGCTCTCTGTGAGTGGGACTCTGATACTCCAGATGGACTGCTATTTAGAAACTGTGTTCTTCGAACTCTAGTCCTCTTTGAATAGGAGCCCACTACTTTCAATGGCGCACTGTACTTCCCCCTACAACTCCTACTTGCTGTGCAGTCATATTCCCAGATAATTACCTGGTGTGTAATTGGTGACGTCTGGTCCTCCGGTGTAATCGTCACCCAGGGCGATTGGTCAAGTGGTGCCATTACATCACAAAGCTACAGCAGGGTGTCATCTGACATGAGGGCCAATCAGTTGCCTAGTACGCAATAGGATACTTATATCACGGTATAGAAAATGGAGCAATGTGGACAGAATGCCCAGCTGAAGACTAAGGTGGTGAGATGAAAGGACCTAGGGCAATATTTGAGACTTATACATTTGTTTGAAGGAGTGGTTGATCTTACCATTCTGGAGTTCTCTATAGGTTAAGTGATAGGGATGCGCTAAAATGAAGATGTTAGAATCTGTTGTTTTTATTATTCCCACGAACCGTAGCATAAACCTTCCTCCCTTAACGTATCAGATCACTGAATTGCTATGGTGTACCATAACCTGAAATAATTCCTGTGAGAAGGGTACTCTATCTCTTGGCTGCCAAAGAGAGCTTTCTATCTAAGTCCTCATATAGGTGATAGGGTTGTGTAGAGAGTACCAGCAAATGAGGCAGAGGATTGAAAGAAGTCTGCTAGGTTGAAATCTAAATTAAGATTATAATTTTTAGTGAGTTTTGGATTTTCACAATATGAGACATGCCATAGTGCTAATTGACCCTTTATAAAAATCATGTTTTGGTAGTGTTGCATTTGGTTTTGAAATATTCAAGTTCTAAAAAAAGACTAACAGTGGACTTTTCCATCTGCAGATTATACTGAATGGCCAGCAGAGGCAGTGTTGCAGAGGAATATTTCTCTGCTTGCTGAGACGGAAAAAAAAAGAAAGCTCATTCCTCAGCCTTCTCCATGCCTCGATCAATATATATGGTAAGTCAAAATCTCAATTATTCATTTTGCCATTAATAAAAAGTTCATAGCATCTGATAGCTCTCTGTGCCTTTTAGTGGGGTCTTCCGCATAAATATAATCTTCCAAGACGGTAGCAATATGGATGATGCAATGGCCATCATGATAGTTTATCAAAGACTTTGTCTGCCTAAGTGTCTGAGAAAATCTTCTTTAGATACTTGTGCAGGCAATATGTCCTGTGAGTTAATTACCATCCTTCAGGCTGGAATGAGCTGTCTTAGGTTAGAGCAAATGACTTACATTCAGATGGAGGGAAGCTATTTAACCTGTTTCCCTGCTCTCTGTGAGTGGGACTCTGATACTCCAGATGGACTGCTATTTAGAAACTGTGTTCTTCGAACTCTAGTCCTCTTTGAATAGGAGCCCACTACTTTCAATGGCGCACTGTACTTCCCCCTACAACTCCTACTTGCTGTGCAGTCATATTCCCAGATAATTACCTGGTGTGTAATTGGTGACGTCTGGTCCTCCGGTGTAATCGTCACCCAGGGCGATTGGTCAAGTGGTGCCATTACATCACAAAGCTACAGCAGGGTGTCATCTGACATGAGGGCCAATCAGTTGCCTAGTACGCAATAGGATACTTATATCACGGTATAGAAAATGGAGCAATGTGGACAGAATGCCCAGCTGAAGACTAAGGTGGTGAGATGAAAGGACCTAGGGCAATATTTGAGACTTATACATTTGTTTGAAGGAGTGGTTGATCTTACCATTCTGGAGTTCTCTATAGGTTAAGTGATAGGGATGCGCTAAAATGAAGATGTTAGAATCTGTTGTTTTTATTATTCCCACGAACCGTAGCATAAACCTTCCTCCCTTAACGTATCAGATCACTGAATTGCTATGGTGTACCATAACCTGAAATAATTCCTGTGAGAAGGGTACTCTATCTTTTGGCTACCAAAGAGAGCTTTCTATCTAAGTCCTCATATAGGTGATAGGGTTGTGTAGAGAGTACCAGCAAATGAGGCAGAGGATTGAAAGAAGTCTGCTAGGTTGAAATCTAAATTAAGATTATAATTTTTAGTGAGTTTTGGATTTTCACAATATGAGACATGCCATAGTGCTAATTGACCCTTTATAAAAATCATGTTTTGGTAGTGTTGCATTTGGTTTTGAAATATTCAAGTTCTAAAAAAAGACTAACAGTGGACTTTTCCATCTGCAGATTATACTGAATGGCCAGCAGAGGCAGTGTTGCAGAGGAATATTTCTCTGCTTGCTGAGACGGAAAAAAAAAGAAAGCTCATTCCTCAGCCTTCTCCATGCCTCGATCAATATATATGGTAAGTCAAAATCTCAATTATTCATTTTGCCATTAATAAAAAGTTCATAGCATCTGATAGCTCTCTGTGCCTTTTAGTGGGGTCTTCCGCATAAATATAATCTTCCAAGACGGTAGCAATATGGATGATGCAATGGCCATCATGATAGTTTATCAAAGACTTTGTCTGCCTAAGTGTCTGAGAAAATCTTCTTTAGATACTTGTGCAGGCAATATGTCCTGTGAGTTAATTACCATCCTTCAGGCTGGAATGAGCTGTCTTAGGTTAGAGCAAATGACTTACATTCAGATGGAGGGAAGCTATTTAACCTGTTTCCCTGCTCTCTGTGAGTGGGACTCTGATACTCCAGATGGACTGCTATTTAGAAACTGTGTTCTTCGAACTCTAGTCCTCTTTGAATAGGAGCCCACTACTTTCAATGGCGCACTGTACTTCCCCCTACAACTCCTACTTGCTGTGCAGTCATATTCCCAGATAATTACCTGGTGTGTAATTGGTGACGTCTGGTCCTCCAGTGTAATCGTCACCCAGGGCGATTGGTCAAGTGGTGCCATTACATCACGAAGCTACAGCAGAATGTCATCTGACATGAGGGCTAATCAGTTGCTTCTTCTAACTCTAGCCCTCTTTAAATAGGAGCCCAATACTTTCAATGGCGCACTGTACTTCCCCCTTACACCTCCTACTTGCTGTGTAGTCATATTCACAGATAGTTACCTAGTTTGTAATTGCTGATGTCTGGTCCTCCGGTGTAATCGTCACCCAGGGCGATTGGTCAAGTGGTGCCATTACATCACAAAGCTACAGCAGGGTGTCATCTGACATGAGGGCCAATCAGTTGCCTAGTACGCAATAGGATACTTATATCAAGGTATAGAAAATGGAGCAATGTGGACAGAATGCCCAGCTGAAGACTAAGGTGGTGAGATGAAAGGACCTAGGACAATATTTGAGACTTATACATTTGTTTGAAGGAGTGGTTGATCTTACCATTCTGGAGTTCTCTATAGGTTAAGTGATAGGGATGCGCTAAAATGAAGATGTTAGAATCTGTTGTTTTTATTATTCCCACGAACCGTAGCATAAACCTTCCTCCCTTAACGTATCAGATCACTGAATTGCTATGGTGTACCATAACCTGAAATAATTCCTGTGAGAAGGGTACTCTATCTCTTGGCTGCCAAAGAGAGCTTTCTATCTAAGTCCTCATATAGGTGATAGGGTTGTGTAGAGAGTACCAGCAAATGAGGCAGAGGATTGAAAGAAGTCTGCTAGGTTGAAATCTAAATTAAGATTATAATTTTTAGTGAGTTTTGGATTTTCACAATATGAGACATGCCATAGTGCTAATTGACCCTTTATAAAAATCATGTTTTGGTAGTGTTGCATTTGGTTTTGAAATATTCAAGTTCTAAAAAAAGACTAACAGTGGACTTTTCCATCTGCAGATTATACTGAATGGCCAGCAGAGGCAGTGTTGCAGAGGAATATTTCTCTGCTTGCTGAGACGGAAAAAAAAGAAAGCTCATTCCTCAGCCTTCTCCATGCCTCGATCAATATATATGGTAAGTCAAAATCTCAATTATTCATTTTGCCATTAATAAAAAGTTCATAGCATCTGATAGCTCTCTGTGCCTTTTAGTGGGGTCTTCCGCATAAATATAATCTTCCAAGACGGTAGCAATATGGATGATGCAATGGCCATCATGATAGTTTATCAAAGACTTTGTCTGCCTAAGTGTCTGAGAAAATCTTCTTTAGATACTTGTGCAGGCAATATGTCCTGTGAGTTAATTACCATCCTTCAGGCTGGAATGAGCTGTCTTAGGTTAGAGCAAATGACTTACATTCAGATGGAGGGAAGCTATTTAACCTGTTTCCCTGCTCTCTGTGAGTGGGACTCTGATACTCCAGATGGACTGCTATTTAGAAACTGTGTTCTTCGAACTCTAGTCCTCTTTGAATAGGAGCCCACTACTTTCAATGGCGCACTGTACTTCCCCCTACAACTCCTACTTGCTGTGCAGTCATATTCCCAGATAATTACCTGGTGTGTAATTGGTGACGTCTGGTCCTCCGGTGTAATCGTCACCCAGGGCGATTGGTCAAGTGGTGCCATTACATCACAAAGCTACAGCAGGGTGTCATCTGACATGAGGGCCAATCAGTTGCCTAGTACGCAATAGGATACTTATATCACGGTATAGAAAATGGAGCAATGTGGACAGAATGCCCAGCTGAAGACTAAGGTGGTGAGATGAAAGGACCTAGGGCAATATTTGAGACGTATACATTTGTTTGAAGGAGTGGTTGATCTTACCATTCTGGAGTTCTCTATAGGTTAAGTGATAGGGATGCGCTAAAATGAAGATGTTAGAATCTGTTGTTTTTATTATTCCCACGAACCGTAGCATAAACCTTCCTCCCTTAACGTATCAGATCACTGAATTGCTATGGTGTACCATAACCTGAAATAATTCCTGTGAGAAGGGTACTCTATCTCTTGGCTGCCAAAGAGAGCTTTCTATCTAAGTCCTCATATAGGTGATAGGGTTGTGTAGAGAGTACCAGCAAATGAGGCAGAGGATTGAAAGAAGTCTGCTAGGTTGAAATCTAAATTAAGATTATAATTTTTAGTGAGTTTTGGATTTTCACAATATGAGACATGCCATAGTGCTAATTGACCCTTTATAAAAATCATGTTTTGGTAGTGTTGCATTTGGTTTTGAAATATTCAAGTTCTAAAAAAAGACTAACAGTGGACTTTTCCATCTGCAGATTATACTGAATGGCCAGCAGAGGCAGTGTTGCAGAGGAATATTTCTCTGCTTGCTGAGACGGAAAAAAAAAGAAAGCTCATTCCTCAGCCTTCTCCATGCCTCGATCAATATATATGGTAAGTCAAAATCTCAATTATTCATTTTGCCATTAATAAAAAGTTCATAGCATCTGATAGCTCTCTGTGCCTTTTAGTGGGGTCTTCCGCATAAATATAATCTTCCAAGACGGTAGCAATATGGATGATGCAATGGCCATCATGATAGTTTATCAAAGACTTTGTCTGCCTAAGTGTCTGAGAAAATCTTCTTTAGATACTTGTGCAGGCAATATGTCCTGTGAGTTAATTACCATCCTTCAGGCTGGAATGAGCTGTCTTAGGTTAGAGCAAATGACTTACATTCAGATGGAGGGAAGCTATTTAACCTGTTTCCCTGCTCTCTGTGAGTGGGACTCTGATACTCCAGATGGACTGCTATTTAGAAACTGTGTTCTTCGAACTCTAGTCCTCTTTGAATAGGAGCCCACTACTTTCAATGGCGCACTGTACTTCCCCCTACAACTCCTACTTGCTGTGCAGTCATATTCCCAGATAATTACCTGGTGTGTAATTGGTGACGTCTGGTCCTCCGGTGTAATCGTCACCCAGGGCGATTGGTCAAGTGGTGCCATTACATCACAAAGCTACAGCAGGGTGTCATCTGACATGAGGGCCAATCAGTTGCCTAGTACGCAATAGGATACTTATATCACGGTATAGAAAATGGAGCAATGTGGACAGAATGCCCAGCTGAAGACTAAGGTGGTGAGATGAAAGGACCTAGGGCAATATTTGAGACTTATACATTTGTTTGAAGGAGTGGTTGATCTTACCATTCTGGAGTTCTCTATAGGTTAAGTGATAGGGATGCGCTAAAATGAAGATGTTAGAATCTGTTGTTTTTATTATTCCCACGAACCGTAGCATAAACCTTCCTCCCTTAACGTATCAGATCACTGAATTGCTATGGTGTACCATAACCTGAAATAATTCCTGTGAGAAGGGTACTCTATCTCTTGGCTGCCAAAGAGAGCTTTCTATCTAAGTCCTCATATAGGTGATAGGGTTGTGTAGAGAGTACCAGCAAATGAGGCAGAGGATTGAAAGAAGTCTGCTAGGTTGAAATCTAAATTAAGATTATAATTTTTAGTGAGTTTTGGATTTTCACAATATGAGACATGCCATAGTGCTAATTGACCCTTTATAAAAATCATGTTTTGGTAGTGTTGCATTTGGTTTTGAAATATTCAAGTTCTAAAAAAAGACTAACAGTGGACTTTTCCATCTGCAGATTATACTGAATGGCCAGCAGAGGCAGTGTTGCAGAGGAATATTTCTCTGCTTGCTGAGACGGAAAAAAAAGAAAGCTCATTCCTCAGCCTTCTCCATGCCTCGATCAATATATATGGTAAGTCAAAATCTCAATTATTCATTTTGCCATTAATAAAAAGTTCATAGCATCTGATAGCTCTCTGTGCCTTTTAGTGGGGTCTTCCGCATAAATATAATCTTCCAAGACGGTAGCAATATGGATGATGCAATGGCCATCATGATAGTTTATCAAAGACTTTGTCTGCCTAAGTGTCTGAGAAAATCTTCTTTAGATACTTGTGCAGGCAATATGTCCTGTGAGTTAATTACCATCCTTCAGGCTGGAATGAGCTGTCTTAGGTTAGAGCAAATGACTTACATTCAGATGGAGGGAAGCTATTTAACCTGTTTCCCTGCTCTCTGTGAGTGGGACTCTGATACTCCAGATGGACTGCTATTTAGAAACTGTGTTCTTCGAACTCTAGTCCTCTTTGAATAGGAGCCCACTACTTTCAATGGCGCACTGTACTTCCCCCTACAACTCCTACTTGCTGTGCAGTCATATTCCCAGATAATTACCTGGTGTGTAATTGGTGACGTCTGGTCCTCCGGTGTAATCGTCACCCAGGGCGATTGGTCAAGTGGTGCCATTACATCACAAAGCTACAGCAGGGTGTCATCTGACATGAGGGCCAATCAGTTGCCTAGTACGCAATAGGATACTTATATCACGGTATAGAAAATGGAGCAATGTGGACAGAATGCCCAGCTGAAGACTAAGGTGGTGAGATGAAAGGACCTAGGGCAATATTTGAGACGTATACATTTGTTTGAAGGAGTGGTTGATCTTACCATTCTGGAGTTCTCTATAGGTTAAGTGATAGGGATGCGCTAAAATGAAGATGTTAGAATCTGTTGTTTTTATTATTCCCACGAACCGTAGCATAAACCTTCCTCCCTTAACGTATCAGATCACTGAATTGCTATGGTGTACCATAACCTGAAATAATTCCTGTGAGAAGGGTACTCTATCTCTTGGCTGCCAAAGAGAGCTTTCTATCTAAGTCCTCATATAGGTGATAGGGTTGTGTAGAGAGTACCAGCAAATGAGGCAGAGGATTGAAAGAAGTCTGCTAGGTTGAAATCTAAATTAAGATTATAATTTTTAGTGAGTTTTGGATTTTCACAATATGAGACATGCCATAGTGCTAATTGACCCTTTATAAAAATCATGTTTTGGTAGTGTTGCATTTGGTTTTGAAATATTCAAGTTCTAAAAAAAGACTAACAGTGGACTTTTCCATCTGCAGATTATACTGAATGGCCAGCAGAGGCAGTGTTGCAGAGGAATATTTCTCTGCTTGCTGAGACGGAAAAAAAAAGAAAGCTCATTCCTCAGCCTTCTCCATGCCTCGATCAATATATATGGTAAGTCAAAATCTCAATTATTCATTTTGCCATTAATAAAAAGTTCATAGCATCTGATAGCTCTCTGTGCCTTTTAGTGGGGTCTTCCGCATAAATATAATCTTCCAAGACGGTAGCAATATGGATGATGCAATGGCCATCATGATAGTTTATCAAAGACTTTGTCTGCCTAAGTGTCTGAGAAAATCTTCTTTAGATACTTGTGCAGGCAATATGTCCTGTGAGTTAATTACCATCCTTCAGGCTGGAATGAGCTGTCTTAGGTTAGAGCAAATGACTTACATTCAGATGGAGGGAAGCTATTTAACCTGTTTCCCTGCTCTCTGTGAGTGGGACTCTGATACTCCAGATGGACTGCTATTTAGAAACTGTGTTCTTCTAACTCTAGTCCTCTTTGAATAGGAGCCCACTACTTTCAATGGCGCACTGTACTTCCCCCTACAACTCCTACTTGCTGTGCAGTCATATTCCCAGATAATTACCTGGTGTGTAATTGGTGACGTCTGGTCCTCCAGTGTAATCGTCACCCAGGGCGATTGGTCAAGTGGTGCCATTACATCACGAAGCTACAGCAGAATGTCATCTGACATGAGGGCTAATCAGTTGCTTCTTCTAACTCTAGCCCTCTTTAAATAGGAGCCCAATACTTTCAATGGCGCACTGTACTTCCCCCTTACACCTCCTACTTGCTGTGTAGTCATATTCACAGATAGTTACCTAGTTTGTAATTGCTGATGTCTGGTCCTCCGGTGTAATCGTCACCCAGGGCGATTGGTCAAGTGGTGCCATTACATCACAAAGCTACAGCAGGGTGTCATCTGACATGAGGGCCAATCAGTTGCCTAGTACGCAATAGGATACTTATATCAAGGTATAGAAAATGGAGCAATGTGGACAGAATGCCCAGCTGAAGACTAAGGTGGTGAGATGAAAGGACCTAGGACAATATTTGAGACTTATACATTTGTTTGAAGGAGTGGTTGATCTTACCATTCTGGAGTTCTCTATAGATTAAGTGATAGGGATGCGCTAAAATGAAGATGTTAGAATCTGTTGTTTTTATTATTCCCACGAACCGTAGCATAAACCTTCCTCCCTTAACGTATCAGATCACTGAATTGCTATGGTGTACCATAACCTGAAATAATTCCTGTGAGAAGGGTACTCTATCTCTTGGCTGCCAAAGAGAGCTTTCTATCTAAGTCCTCATATAGGTGATAGGGTTGTGTAGAGAGTACCAGCAAATGAGGCAGAGGATTGAAAGAAGTCTGCTAGGTTGAAATCTAAATTAAGATTATAATTTTTAGTGAGTTTTGGATTTTCACAATATGAGACATGCCATAGTGCTAATTGACCCTTTATAAAAATCATGTTTTGGTAGTGTTGCATTTGGTTTTGAAATATTCAAGTTCTAAAAAAAGACTAACAGTGGACTTTTCCATCTGCAGATTATACTGAATGGCCAGCAGAGGCAGTGTTGCAGAGGAATATTTCTCTGCTTGCTGAGACGGAAAAAAAAGAAAGCTCATTCCTCAGCCTTCTCCATGCCTCGATCAATATATATGGTAAGTCAAAATCTCAATTATTCATTTTGCCATTAATAAAAAGTTCATAGCATCTGATAGCTCTCTGTGCCTTTTAGTGGGGTCTTCCGCATAAATATAATCTTCCAAGACGGTAGCAATATGGATGATGCAATGGCCATCATGATAGTTTATCAAAGACTTTGTCTGCCTAAGTGTCTGAGAAAATCTTCTTTAGATACTTGTGCAGGCAATATGTCCTGTGAGTTAATTACCATCCTTCAGGCTGGAATGAGCTGTCTTAGGTTAGAGCAAATGACTTACATTCAGATGGAGGGAAGCTATTTAACCTGTTTCCCTGCTCTCTGTGAGTGGGACTCTGATACTCCAGATGGACTGCTATTTAGAAACTGTGTTCTTCGAACTCTAGTCCTCTTTGAATAGGAGCCCACTACTTTCAATGGCGCACTGTACTTCCCCCTACAACTCCTACTTGCTGTGCAGTCATATTCCCAGATAATTACCTGGTGTGTAATTGGTGACGTCTGGTCCTCCGGTGTAATCGTCACCCAGGGCGATTGGTCAAGTGGTGCCATTACATCACAAAGCTACAGCAGGGTGTCATCTGACATGAGGGCCAATCAGTTGCCTAGTACGCAATAGGATACTTATATCACGGTATAGAAAATGGAGCAATGTGGACAGAATGCCCAGCTGAAGACTAAGGTGGTGAGATGAAAGGACCTAGGGCAATATTTGAGACGTATACATTTGTTTGAAGGAGTGGTTGATCTTACCATTCTGGAGTTCTCTATAGGTTAAGTGATAGGGATGCGCTAAAATGAAGATGTTAGAATCTGTTGTTTTTATTATTCCCACGAACCGTAGCATAAACCTTCCTCCCTTAACGTATCAGATCACTGAATTGCTATGGTGTACCATAACCTGAAATAATTCCTGTGAGAAGGGTACTCTATCTCTTGGCTGCCAAAGAGAGCTTTCTATCTAAGTCCTCATATAGGTGATAGGGTTGTGTAGAGAGTACCAGCAAATGAGGCAGAGGATTGAAAGAAGTCTGCTAGGTTGAAATCTAAATTAAGATTATAATTTTTAGTGAGTTTTGGATTTTCACAATATGAGACATGCCATAGTGCTAATTGACCCTTTATAAAAATCATGTTTTGGTAGTGTTGCATTTGGTTTTGAAATATTCAAGTTCTAAAAAAAGACTAACAGTGGACTTTTCCATCTGCAGATTATACTGAATGGCCAGCAGAGGCAGTGTTGCAGAGGAATATTTCTCTGCTTGCTGAGACGGAAAAAAAAAGAAAGCTCATTCCTCAGCCTTCTCCATGCCTCGATCAATATATATGGTAAGTCAAAATCTCAATTATTCATTTTGCCATTAATAAAAAGTTCATAGCATCTGATAGCTCTCTGTGCCTTTTAGTGGGGTCTTCCGCATAAATATAATCTTCCAAGACGGTAGCAATATGGATGATGCAATGGCCATCATGATAGTTTATCAAAGACTTTGTCTGCCTAAGTGTCTGAGAAAATCTTCTTTAGATACTTGTGCAGGCAATATGTCCTGTGAGTTAATTACCATCCTTCAGGCTGGAATGAGCTGTCTTAGGTTAGAGCAAATGACTTACATTCAGATGGAGGGAAGCTATTTAACCTGTTTCC
Source organism: Lissotriton vulgaris (assembly GCF_964263255.1). Taxonomy (NCBI): domain Eukaryota; kingdom Metazoa; phylum Chordata; class Amphibia; order Caudata; family Salamandridae; genus Lissotriton; species Lissotriton vulgaris. The sequence continues at coordinate 1,208,635,670 of NC_141695.1, forward strand.
CTGCTCTCTGTGAGTGGGACTCTGATACTCCAGATGGACTGCTATTTAGAAACTGTGTTCTTCTAACTCTAGTCCTCTTTGAATAGGAGCCCACTACTTTCAATGGCGCACTGTACTTCCCCCTACAACTCCTACTTGCTGTGCAGTCATATTCCCAGATAATTACCTGGTGTGTAATTGGTGACGTCTGGTCCTCCAGTGTAATCGTCACCCAGGGCGATTGGTCAAGTGGTGCCATTACATCACGAAGCTACAGCAGAATGTCATCTGACATGAGGGCTAATCAGTTGCTTCTTCTAACTCTAGCCCTCTTTAAATAGGAGCCCAATACTTTCAATGGCGCACTGTACTTCCCCCTTACACCTCCTACTTGCTGTGTAGTCATATTCACAGATAGTTACCTAGTTTGTAATTGCTGATGTCTGGTCCTCCGGTGTAATCGTCACCCAGGGCGATTGGTCAAGTGGTGCCATTACATCACAAAGCTACAGCAGGGTGTCATCTGACATGAGGGCCAATCAGTTGCCTAGTACGCAATAGGATACTTATATCAAGGTATAGAAAATGGAGCAATGTGGACAGAATGCCCAGCTGAAGACTAAGGTGGTGAGATGAAAGGACCTAGGACAATATTTGAGACTTATACATTTGTTTGAAGGAGTGGTTGATCTTACCATTCTGGAGTTCTCTATAGATTAAGTGATAGGGATGCGCTAAAATGAAGATGTTAGAATCTGTTGTTTTTATTATTCCCACGAACCGTAGCATAAACCTTCCTCCCTTAACGTATCAGATCACTGAATTGCTATGGTGTACCATAACCTGAAATAATTCCTGTGAGAAGGGTACTCTATCTCTTGGCTGCCAAAGAGAGCTTTCTATCTAAGTCCTCATATAGGTGATAGGGTTGTGTAGAGAGTACCAGCAAATGAGGCAGAGGATTGAAAGAAGTCTGCTAGGTTGAAATCTAAATTAAGATTATAATTTTTAGTGAGTTTTGGATTTTCACAATATGAGACATGCCATAGTGCTAATTGACCCTTTATAAAAATCATGTTTTGGTAGTGTTGCATTTGGTTTTGAAATATTCAAGTTCTAAAAAAAGACTAACAGTGGACTTTTCCATCTGCAGATTATACTGAATGGCCAGCAGAGGCAGTGTTGCAGAGGAATATTTCTCTGCTTGCTGAGACGGAAAAAAAAGAAAGCTCATTCCTCAGCCTTCTCCATGCCTCGATCAATATATATGGTAAGTCAAAATCTCAATTATTCATTTTGCCATTAATAAAAAGTTCATAGCATCTGATAGCTCTCTGTGCCTTTTAGTGGGGTCTTCCGCATAAATATAATCTTCCAAGACGGTAGCAATATGGATGATGCAATGGCCATCATGATAGTTTATCAAAGACTTTGTCTGCCTAAGTGTCTGAGAAAATCTTCTTTAGATACTTGTGCAGGCAATATGTCCTGTGAGTTAATTACCATCCTTCAGGCTGGAATGAGCTGTCTTAGGTTAGAGCAAATGACTTACATTCAGATGGAGGGAAGCTATTTAACCTGTTTCCCTGCTCTCTGTGAGTGGGACTCTGATACTCCAGATGGACTGCTATTTAGAAACTGTGTTCTTCGAACTCTAGTCCTCTTTGAATAGGAGCCCACTACTTTCAATGGCGCACTGTACTTCCCCCTACAACTCCTACTTGCTGTGCAGTCATATTCCCAGATAATTACCTGGTGTGTAATTGGTGACGTCTGGTCCTCCGGTGTAATCGTCACCCAGGGCGATTGGTCAAGTGGTGCCATTACATCACAAAGCTACAGCAGGGTGTCATCTGACATGAGGGCCAATCAGTTGCCTAGTACGCAATAGGATACTTATATCACGGTATAGAAAATGGAGCAATGTGGACAGAATGCCCAGCTGAAGACTAAGGTGGTGAGATGAAAGGACCTAGGGCAATATTTGAGACGTATACATTTGTTTGAAGGAGTGGTTGATCTTACCATTCTGGAGTTCTCTATAGGTTAAGTGATAGGGATGCGCTAAAATGAAGATGTTAGAATCTGTTGTTTTTATTATTCCCACGAACCGTAGCATAAACCTTCCTCCCTTAACGTATCAGATCACTGAATTGCTATGGTGTACCATAACCTGAAATAATTCCTGTGAGAAGGGTACTCTATCTCTTGGCTGCCAAAGAGAGCTTTCTATCTAAGTCCTCATATAGGTGATAGGGTTGTGTAGAGAGTACCAGCAAATGAGGCAGAGGATTGAAAGAAGTCTGCTAGGTTGAAATCTAAATTAAGATTATAATTTTTAGTGAGTTTTGGATTTTCACAATATGAGACATGCCATAGTGCTAATTGACCCTTTATAAAAATCATGTTTTGGTAGTGTTGCATTTGGTTTTGAAATATTCAAGTTCTAAAAAAAGACTAACAGTGGACTTTTCCATCTGCAGATTATACTGAATGGCCAGCAGAGGCAGTGTTGCAGAGGAATATTTCTCTGCTTGCTGAGACGGAAAAAAAAGAAAGCTCATTCCTCAGCCTTCTCCATGCCTCGATCAATATATATGGTAAGTCAAAATCTCAATTATTCATTTTGCCATTAATAAAAAGTTCATAGCATCTGATAGCTCTCTGTGCCTTTTAGTGGGGTCTTCCGCATAAATATAATCTTCCAAGACGGTAGCAATATGGATGATGCAATGGCCATCATGATAGTTTATCAAAGACTTTGTCTGCCTAAGTGTCTGAGAAAATCTTCTTTAGATACTTGTGCAGGCAATATGTCCTGTGAGTTAATTACCATCCTTCAGGCTGGAATGAGCTGTCTTAGGTTAGAGCAAATGACTTACATTCAGATGGAGGGAAGCTATTTAACCTGTTTCCCTGCTCTCTGTGAGTGGGACTCTGATACTCCAGATGGACTGCTATTTAGAAACTGTGTTCTTCGAACTCTAGTCCTCTTTGAATAGGAGCCCACTACTTTCAATGGCGCACTGTACTTCCCCCTACAACTCCTACTTGCTGTGCAGTCATATTCCCAGATAATTACCTGGTGTGTAATTGGTGACGTCTGGTCCTCCGGTGTAATCGTCACCCAGGGCGATTGGTCAAGTGGTGCCATTACATCACAAAGCTACAGCAGGGTGTCATCTGACATGAGGGCCAATCAGTTGCCTAGTACGCAATAGGATACTTATATCACGGTATAGAAAATGGAGCAATGTGGACAGAATGCCCAGCTGAAGACTAAGGTGGTGAGATGAAAGGACCTAGGGCAATATTTGAGACGTATACATTTGTTTGAAGGAGTGGTTGATCTTACCATTCTGGAGTTCTCTATAGGTTAAGTGATAGGGATGCGCTAAAATGAAGATGTTAGAATCTGTTGTTTTTATTATTCCCACGAACCGTAGCATAAACCTTCCTCCCTTAACGTATCAGATCACTGAATTGCTATGGTGTACCATAACCTGAAATAATTCCTGTGAGAAGGGTACTCTATCTCTTGGCTGCCAAAGAGAGCTTTCTATCTAAGTCCTCATATAGGTGATAGGGTTGTGTAGAGAGTACCAGCAAATGAGGCAGAGGATTGAAAGAAGTCTGCTAGGTTGAAATCTAAATTAAGATTATAATTTTTAGTGAGTTTTGGATTTTCACAATATGAGACATGCCATAGTGCTAATTGACCCTTTATAAAAATCATGTTTTGGTAGTGTTGCATTTGGTTTTGAAATATTCAAGTTCTAAAAAAAGACTAACAGTGGACTTTTCCATCTGCAGATTATACTGAATGGCCAGCAGAGGCAGTGTTGCAGAGGAATATTTCTCTGCTTGCTGAGACGGAAAAAAAAAGAAAGCTCATTCCTCAGCCTTCTCCATGCCTCGATCAATATATATGGTAAGTCAAAATCTCAATTATTCATTTTGCCATTAATAAAAAGTTCATAGCATCTGATAGCTCTCTGTGCCTTTTAGTGGGGTCTTCCGCATAAATATAATCTTCCAAGACGGTAGCAATATGGATGATGCAATGGCCATCATGATAGTTTATCAAAGACTTTGTCTGCCTAAGTGTCTGAGAAAATCTTCTTTAGATACTTGTGCAGGCAATATGTCCTGTGAGTTAATTACCATCCTTCAGGCTGGAATGAGCTGTCTTAGGTTAGAGCAAATGACTTACATTCAGATGGAGGGAAGCTATTTAACCTGTTTCCCTGCTCTCTGTGAGTGGGACTCTGATACTCCAGATGGACTGCTATTTAGAAACTGTGTTCTTCTAACTCTAGTCCTCTTTGAATAGGAGCCCACTACTTTCAATGGCGCACTGTACTTCCCCCTACAACTCCTACTTGCTGTGCAGTCATATTCCCAGATAATTACCTGGTGTGTAATTGGTGACGTCTGGTCCTCCAGTGTAATCGTCACCCAGGGCGATTGGTCAAGTGGTGCCATTACATCACGAAGCTACAGCAGAATGTCATCTGACATGAGGGCTAATCAGTTGCTTCTTCTAACTCTAGCCCTCTTTAAATAGGAGCCCAATACTTTCAATGGCGCACTGTACTTCCCCCTTACACCTCCTACTTGCTGTGTAGTCATATTCACAGATAGTTACCTAGTTTGTAATTGCTGATGTCTGGTCCTCCGGTGTAATCGTCACCCAGGGCGATTGGTCAAGTGGTGCCATTACATCACAAAGCTACAGCAGGGTGTCATCTGACATGAGGGCCAATCAGTTGCCTAGTACGCAATAGGATACTTATATCAAGGTATAGAAAATGGAGCAATGTGGACAGAATGCCCAGCTGAAGACTAAGGTGGTGAGATGAAAGGACCTAGGGCAATATTTGAGACGTATACATTTGTTTGAAGGAGTGGTTGATCTTACCATTCTGGAGTTCTCTATAGGTTAAGTGATAGGGATGCGCTAAAATGAAGATGTTAGAATCTGTTGTTTTTATTATTCCCACGAACCGTAGCATAAACCTTCCTCCCTTAACGTATCAGATCACTGAATTGCTATGGTGTACCATAACCTGAAATAATTCCTGTGAGAAGGGTACTCTATCTCTTGGCTGCCAAAGAGAGCTTTCTATCTAAGTCCTCATATAGGTGATAGGGTTGTGTAGAGAGTACCAGCAAATGAGGCAGAGGATTGAAAGAAGTCTGCTAGGTTGAAATCTAAATTAAGATTATAATTTTTAGTGAGTTTTGGATTTTCACAATATGAGACATGCCATAGTGCTAATTGACCCTTTATAAAAATCATGTTTTGGTAGTGTTGCATTTGGTTTTGAAATATTCAAGTTCTAAAAAAAGACTAACAGTGGACTTTTCCATCTGCAGATTATACTGAATGGCCAGCAGAGGCAGTGTTGCAGAGGAATATTTCTCTGCTTGCTGAGACGGAAAAAAAAAGAAAGCTCATTCCTCAGCCTTCTCCATGCCTCGATCAATATATATGGTAAGTCAAAATCTCAATTATTCATTTTGCCATTAATAAAAAGTTCATAGCATCTGATAGCTCTCTGTGCCTTTTAGTGGGGTCTTCCGCATAAATATAATCTTCCAAGACGGTAGCAATATGGATGATGCAATGGCCATCATGATAGTTTATCAAAGACTTTGTCTGCCTAAGTGTCTGAGAAAATCTTCTTTAGATACTTGTGCAGGCAATATGTCCTGTGAGTTAATTACCATCCTTCAGGCTGGAATGAGCTGTCTTAGGTTAGAGCAAATGACTTACATTCAGATGGAGGGAAGCTATTTAACCTGTTTCCCTGCTCTCTGTGAGTGGGACTCTGATACTCCAGATGGACTGCTATTTAGAAACTGTGTTCTTCGAACTCTAGTCCTCTTTGAATAGGAGCCCACTACTTTCAATGGCGCACTGTACTTCCCCCTACAACTCCTACTTGCTGTGCAGTCATATTCCCAGATAATTACCTGGTGTGTAATTGGTGACGTCTGGTCCTCCGGTGTAATCGTCACCCAGGGCGATTGGTCAAGTGGTGCCATTACATCACAAAGCTACAGCAGGGTGTCATCTGACATGAGGGCCAATCAGTTGCCTAGTACGCAATAGGATACTTATATCACGGTATAGAAAATGGAGCAATGTGGACAGAATGCCCAGCTGAAGACTAAGGTGGTGAGATGAAAGGACCTAGGGCAATATTTGAGACTTATACATTTGTTTGAAGGAGTGGTTGATCTTACCATTCTGGAGTTCTCTATAGGTTAAGTGATAGGGATGCGCTAAAATGAAGATGTTAGAATCTGTTGTTTTTATTATTCCCACGAACCGTAGCATAAACCTTCCTCCCTTAACGTATCAGATCACTGAATTGCTATGGTGTACCATAACCTGAAATAATTCCTGTGAGAAGGGTACTCTATCTCTTGGCTGCCAAAGAGAGCTTTCTATCTAAGTCCTCATATAGGTGATAGGGTTGTGTAGAGAGTACCAGCAAATGAGGCAGAGGATTGAAAGAAGTCTGCTAGGTTGAAATCTAAATTAAGATTATAATTTTTAGTGAGTTTTGGATTTTCACAATATGAGACATGCCATAGTGCTAATTGACCCTTTATAAAAATCATGTTTTGGTAGTGTTGCATTTGGTTTTGAAATATTCAAGTTCTAAAAAAAGACTAACAGTGGACTTTTCCATCTGCAGATTATACTGAATGGCCAGCAGAGGCAGTGTTGCAGAGGAATATTTCTCTGCTTGCTGAGACGGAAAAAAAAAGAAAGCTCATTCCTCAGCCTTCTCCATGCCTCGATCAATATATATGGTAAGTCAAAATCTCAATTATTCATTTTGCCATTAATAAAAAGTTCATAGCATCTGATAGCTCTCTGTGCCTTTTAGTGGGGTCTTCCGCATAAATATAATCTTCCAAGACGGTAGCAATATGGATGATGCAATGGCCATCATGATAGTTTATCAAAGACTTTGTCTGCCTAAGTGTCTGAGAAAATCTTCTTTAGATACTTGTGCAGGCAATATGTCCTGTGAGTTAATTACCATCCTTCAGGCTGGAATGAGCTGTCTTAGGTTAGAGCAAATGACTTACATTCAGATGGAGGGAAGCTATTTAACCTGTTTCCCTGCTCTCTGTGAGTGGGACTCTGATACTCCAGATGGACTGCTATTTAGAAACTGTGTTCTTCGAACTCTAGTCCTCTTTGAATAGGAGCCCACTACTTTCAATGGCGCACTGTACTTCCCCCTACAACTCCTACTTGCTGTGCAGTCATATTCCCAGATAATTACCTGGTGTGTAATTGGTGACGTCTGGTCCTCCAGTGTAATCGTCACCCAGGGCGATTGGTCAAGTGGTGCCATTACATCACGAAGCTACAGCAGAATGTCATCTGACATGAGGGCTAATCAGTTGCTTCTTCTAACTCTAGCCCTCTTTAAATAGGAGCCCAATACTTTCAATGGCGCACTGTACTTCCCCCTTACACCTCCTACTTGCTGTGTAGTCATATTCACAGATAGTTACCTAGTTTGTAATTGCTGATGTCTGGTCCTCCGGTGTAATCGTCACCCAGGGCGATTGGTCAAGTGGTGCCATTACATCACAAAGCTACAGCAGGGTGTCATCTGACATGAGGGCCAATCAGTTGCCTAGTACGCAATAGGATACTTATATCAAGGTATAGAAAATGGAGCAATGTGGACAGAATGCCCAGCTGAAGACTAAGGTGGTGAGATGAAAGGACCTAGGACAATATTTGAGACTTATACATTTGTTTGAAGGAGTGGTTGATCTTACCATTCTGGAGTTCTCTATAGGTTAAGTGATAGGGATGCGCTAAAATGAAGATGTTAGAATCTGTTGTTTTTATTATTCCCACGAACCGTAGCATAAACCTTCCTCCCTTAACGTATCAGATCACTGAATTGCTATGGTGTACCATAACCTGAAATAATTCCTGTGAGAAGGGTACTCTATCTCTTGGCTGCCAAAGAGAGCTTTCTATCTAAGTCCTCATATAGGTGATAGGGTTGTGTAGAGAGTACCAGCAAATGAGGCAGAGGATTGAAAGAAGTCTGCTAGGTTGAAATCTAAATTAAGATTATAATTTTTAGTGAGTTTTGGATTTTCACAATATGAGACATGCCATAGTGCTAATTGACCCTTTATAAAAATCATGTTTTGGTAGTGTTGCATTTGGTTTTGAAATATTCAAGTTCTAAAAAAAGACTAACAGTGGACTTTTCCATCTGCAGATTATACTGAATGGCCAGCAGAGGCAGTGTTGCAGAGGAATATTTCTCTGCTTGCTGAGACGGAAAAAAAAGAAAGCTCATTCCTCAGCCTTCTCCATGCCTCGATCAATATATATGGTAAGTCAAAATCTCAATTATTCATTTTGCCATTAATAAAAAGTTCATAGCATCTGATAGCTCTCTGTGCCTTTTAGTGGGGTCTTCCGCATAAATATAATCTTCCAAGACGGTAGCAATATGGATGATGCAATGGCCATCATGATAGTTTATCAAAGACTTTGTCTGCCTAAGTGTCTGAGAAAATCTTCTTTAGATACTTGTGCAGGCAATATGTCCTGTGAGTTAATTACCATCCTTCAGGCTGGAATGAGCTGTCTTAGGTTAGAGCAAATGACTTACATTCAGATGGAGGGAAGCTATTTAACCTGTTTCCCTGCTCTCTGTGAGTGGGACTCTGATACTCCAGATGGACTGCTATTTAGAAACTGTGTTCTTCGAACTCTAGTCCTCTTTGAATAGGAGCCCACTACTTTCAATGGCGCACTGTACTTCCCCCTACAACTCCTACTTGCTGTGCAGTCATATTCCCAGATAATTACCTGGTGTGTAATTGGTGACGTCTGGTCCTCCGGTGTAATCGTCACCCAGGGCGATTGGTCAAGTGGTGCCATTACATCACAAAGCTACAGCAGGGTGTCATCTGACATGAGGGCCAATCAGTTGCCTAGTACGCAATAGGATACTTATATCACGGTATAGAAAATGGAGCAATGTGGACAGAATGCCCAGCTGAAGACTAAGGTGGTGAGATGAAAGGACCTAGGGCAATATTTGAGACGTATACATTTGTTTGAAGGAGTGGTTGATCTTACCATTCTGGAGTTCTCTATAGGTTAAGTGATAGGGATGCGCTAAAATGAAGATGTTAGAATCTGTTGTTTTTATTATTCCCACGAACCGTAGCATAAACCTTCCTCCCTTAACGTATCAGATCACTGAATTGCTATGGTGTACCATAACCTGAAATAATTCCTGTGAGAAGGGTACTCTATCTCTTGGCTGCCAAAGAGAGCTTTCTATCTAAGTCCTCATATAGGTGATAGGGTTGTGTAGAGAGTACCAGCAAATGAGGCAGAGGATTGAAAGAAGTCTGCTAGGTTGAAATCTAAATTAAGATTATAATTTTTAGTGAGTTTTGGATTTTCACAATATGAGACATGCCATAGTGCTAATTGACCCTTTATAAAAATCATGTTTTGGTAGTGTTGCATTTGGTTTTGAAATATTCAAGTTCTAAAAAAAGACTAACAGTGGACTTTTCCATCTGCAGATTATACTGAATGGCCAGCAGAGGCAGTGTTGCAGAGGAATATTTCTCTGCTTGCTGAGACGGAAAAAAAAAGAAAGCTCATTCCTCAGCCTTCTCCATGCCTCGATCAATATATATGGTAAGTCAAAATCTCAATTATTCATTTTGCCATTAATAAAAAGTTCATAGCATCTGATAGCTCTCTGTGCCTTTTAGTGGGGTCTTCCGCATAAATATAATCTTCCAAGACGGTAGCAATATGGATGATGCAATGGCCATCATGATAGTTTATCAAAGACTTTGTCTGCCTAAGTGTCTGAGAAAATCTTCTTTAGATACTTGTGCAGGCAATATGTCCTGTGAGTTAATTACCATCCTTCAGGCTGGAATGAGCTGTCTTAGGTTAGAGCAAATGACTTACATTCAGATGGAGGGAAGCTATTTAACCTGTTTCCCTGCTCTCTGTGAGTGGGACTCTGATACTCCAGATGGACTGCTATTTAGAAACTGTGTTCTTCTAACTCTAGTCATCTTTGAATAGGAGCCCACTACTTTCAATGGCGCACTGTACTTCCCCCTACAACTCCTACTTGCTGTGCAGTCATATTCCCAGATAATTACCTGGTGTGTAATTGGTGACGTCTGGTCCTCCAGTGTAATCGTCACCCAGGGCGATTGGTCAAGTGGTGCCATTACATCACGAAGCTACAGCAGAATGTCATCTGACATGAGGGCTAATCAGTTGCTTCTTCTAACTCTAGCCCTCTTTAAATAGGAGCCCAATACTTTCAATGGCGCACTGTACTTCCCCCTTACACCTCCTACTTGCTGTGTAGTCATATTCACAGATAGTTACCTAGTTTGTAATTGCTGATGTCTGGTCCTCCGGTGTAATCGTCACCCAGGGCGATTGGTCAAGTGGTGCCATTACATCACAAAGCTACAGCAGGGTGTCATCTGACATGAGGGCCAATCAGTTGCCTAGTACGCAATAGGATACTTATATCAAGGTATAGAAAATGGAGCAATGTGGACAGAATGCCCAGCTGAAGACTAAGGTGGTGAGATGAAAGGACCTAGGACAATATTTGAGACTTATACATTTGTTTGAAGGAGTGGTTGATCTTACCATTCTGGAGTTCTCTATAGGTTAAGTGATAGGGATGCGCTAAAATGAAGATGTTAGAATCTGTTGTTTTTATTATTCCCACGAACCGTAGCATAAACCTTCCTCCCTTAACGTATCAGATCACTGAATTGCTATGGTGTACCATAACCTGAAATAATTCCTGTGAGAAGGGTACTCTATCTCTTGGCTGCCAAAGAGAGCTTTCTATCTAAGTCCTCATATAGGTGATAGGGTTGTGTAGAGAGTACCAGCAAATGAGGCAGAGGATTGAAAGAAGTCTGCTAGGTTGAAATCTAAATTAAGATTATAATTTTTAGTGAGTTTTGGATTTTCACAATATGAGACATGCCATAGTGCTAATTGACCCTTTATAAAAGTCATGTTTTGGTAGTGTTGCATTTGGTTTTGAAATATTCAAGTTCTAAAAAAAGACTAACAGTGGACTTTTCCATCTGCAGATTATACTGAATGGCCAGCAGAGGCAGTGTTGCAGAGGAATATTTCTCTGCTTGCTGAGACGGAAAAAAAAAGAAAGCTCATTCCTCAGCCTTCTCCATGCCTCGATCAATATATATGGTAAGTCAAAATCTCAATTATTCATTTTGCCATTAATAAAAAGTTCATAGCATCTGATAGCTCTCTGTGCCTTTTAGTGGGGTCTTCCGCATAAATATAATCTTCCAAGACGGTAGCAATATGGATGATGCAATGGCCATCATGATAGTTTATCAAAGACTTTGTCTGCCTAAGTGTCTGAGAAAATCTTCTTTAGATACTTGTGCAGGCAATATGTCCTGTGAGTTAATTACCATCCTTCAGGCTGGAATGAGCTGTCTTAGGTTAGAGCAAATGACTTACATTCAGATGGAGGGAAGCTATTTAACCTGTTTCCCTGCTCTCTGTGAGTGGGACTCTGATACTCCAGATGGACTGCTATTTAGAAACTGTGTTCTTCTAACTCTAGTCCTCTTTGAATAGGAGCCCACTACTTTCAATGGCGCACTGTACTTCCCCCTACAACTCCTACTTGCTGTGCAGTCATATTCCCAGATAATTACCTGGTGTGTAATTGGTGACGTCTGGTCCTCCAGTGTAATCGTCACCCAGGGCGATTGGTCAAGTGGTGCCATTACATCACGAAGCTACAGCAGAATGTCATCTGACATGAGGGCTAATCAGTTGCTTCTTCTAACTCTAGCCCTCTTTAAATAGGAGCCCAATACTTTCAATGGCGCACTGTACTTCCCCCTTACACCTCCTACTTGCTGTGTAGTCATATTCACAGATAGTTACCTAGTTTGTAATTGCTGATGTCTGGTCCTCCGGTGTAATCGTCACCCAGGGCGATTGGTCAAGTGGTGCCATTACATCACAAAGCTACAGCAGGGTGTCATCTGACATGAGGGCCAATCAGTTGCCTAGTACGCAATAGGATACTTATATCAAGGTATAGAAAATGGAGCAATGTGGACAGAATGCCCAGCTGAAGACTAAGGTGGTGAGATGAAAGGACCTAGGACAATATTTGAGACTTATACATTTGTTTGAAGGAGTGGTTGATCTTACCATTCTGGAGTTCTCTATAGGTTAAGTGATAGGGATGCGCTAAAATGAAGATGTTAGAATCTGTTGTTTTTATTATTCCCACGAACCGTAGCATAAACCTTCCTCCCTTAACGTATCAGATCACTGAATTGCTATGGTGTACCATAACCTGAAATAATTCCTGTGAGAAGGGTACTCTATCTCTTGGCTGCCAAAGAGAGCTTTCTATCTAAGTCCTCATATAGGTGATAGGGTTGTGTAGAGAGTACCAGCAAATGAGGCAGAGGATTGAAAGAAGTCTGCTAGGTTGAAATCTAAATTAAGATTATAATTTTTAGTGAGTTTTGGATTTTCACAATATGAGACATGCCATAGTGCTAATTGACCCTTTATAAAAATCATGTTTTGGTAGTGTTGCATTTGGTTTTGAAATATTCAAGTTCTAAAAAAAGACTAACAGTGGACTTTTCCATCTGCAGATTATACTGAATGGCCAGCAGAGGCAGTGTTGCAGAGGAATATTTCTCTGCTTGCTGAGACGGAAAAAAAAGAAAGCTCATTCCTCAGCCTTCTCCATGCCTCGATCAATATATATGGTAAGTCAAAATCTCAATTATTCATTTTGCCATTAATAAAAAGTTCATAGCATCTGATAGCTCTCTGTGCCTTTTAGTGGGGTCTTCCGCATAAATATAATCTTCCAAGACGGTAGCAATATGGATGATGCAATGGCCATCATGATAGTTTATCAAAGACTTTGTCTGCCTAAGTGTCTGAGAAAATCTTCTTTAGATACTTGTGCAGGCAATATGTCCTGTGAGTTAATTACCATCCTTCAGGCTGGAATGAGCTGTCTTAGGTTAGAGCAAATGACTTACATTCAGATGGAGGGAAGCTATTTAACCTGTTTCCCTGCTCTCTGTGAGTGGGACTCTGATACTCCAGATGGACTGCTATTTAGAAACTGTGTTCTTCTAACTCTAGTCCTCTTTGAATAGGAGCCCACTACTTTCAATGGCGCACTGTACTTCCCCCTACAACTCCTACTTGCTGTGCAGTCATATTCCCAGATAATTACCTGGTGTGTAATTGGTGACGTCTGGTCCTCCAGTGTAATCGTCACCCAGGGCGATTGGTCAAGTGGTGCCATTACATCACGAAGCTACAGCAGAATGTCATCTGACATGAGGGCTAATCAGTTGCTTCTTCTAACTCTAGCCCTCTTTAAATAGGAGCCCAATACTTTCAATGGCGCACTGTACTTCCCCCTTACACCTCCTACTTGCTGTGTAGTCATATTCACAGATAGTTACCTAGTTTGTAATTGCTGATGTCTGGTCCTCCGGTGTAATCGTCACCCAGGGCGATTGGTCAAGTGGTGCCATTACATCACAAAGCTACAGCAGGGTGTCATCTGACATGAGGGCCAATCAGTTGCCTAGTACGCAATAGGATACTTATATCAAGGTATAGAAAATGGAGCAATGTGGACAGAATGCCCAGCTGAAGACTAAGGTGGTGAGATGAAAGGACCTAGGACAATATTTGAGACTTATACATTTGTTTGAAGGAGTGGTTGATCTTACCATTCTGGAGTTCTCTATAGGTTAAGTGATAGGGATGCGCTAAAATGAAGATGTTAGAATCTGTTGTTTTTATTATTCCCACGAACCGTAGCATAAACCTTCCTCCCTTAACGTATCAGATCACTGAATTGCTATGGTGCACCATAACCTGAAATAATTCCTGTGAGAAGGGTACTCTATCTCTTGGCTGCCAAAGAGAGCTTTCTATCTAAGTCCTCATATAGGTGATAGGGTTGTGTAGAGAGTACCAGCAAATGAGGCAGAGGATTGAAAGAAGTCTGCTAGGTTGAAATCTAAATTAAGATTATAATTTTTAGTGAGTTTTGGATTTTCACAATATGAGACATGCCATAGTGCTAATTGACCCTTTATAAAAATCATGTTTTGGTAGTGTTGCATTTGGTTTTGAAATATTCAAGTTCTAAAAAAAGACTAACAGTGGACTTTTCCATCTGCAGATTATACTGAATGGCCAGCAGAGGCAGTGTTGCAGAGGAATATTTCTCTGCTTGCTGAGACGGAAAAAAAAAGAAAGCTCATTCCTCAGCCTTCTCCATGCCTCGATCAATATATATGGTAAGTCAAAATCTCAATTATTCATTTTGCCATTAATAAAAAGTTCATAGCATCTGATAGCTCTCTGTGCCTTTTAGTGGGGTCTTCCGCATAAATATAATCTTCCAAGACGGTAGCAATATGGATGATGCAATGGCCATCATGATAGTTTATCAAAGACTTTGTCTGCCTAAGTGTCTGAGAAAATCTTCTTTAGATACTTGTGCAGGCAATATGTCCTGTGAGTTAATTACCATCCTTCAGGCTGGAATGAGCTGTCTTAGGTTAGAGCAAATGACTTACATTCAGATGGAGGGAAGCTATTTAACCTGTTTCCCTGCTCTCTGTGAGTGGGACTCTGATACTCCAGATGGACTGCTATTTAGAAACTGTGTTCTTCTAACTCTAGTCCTCTTTGAATAGGAGCCCACTACTTTCAATGGCGCACTGTACTTCCCCCTACAACTCCTACTTGCTGTGCAGTCATATTCCCAGATAATTACCTGGTGTGTAATTGGTGACGTCTGGTCCTCCAGTGTAATCGTCACCCAGGGCGATTGGTCAAGTGGTGCCATTACATCACGAAGCTACAGCAGAATGTCATCTGACATGAGGGCTAATCAGTTGCTTCTTCTAACTCTAGCCCTCTTTAAATAGGAGCCCAATACTTTCAATGGCGCACTGTACTTCCCCCTTACACCTCCTACTTGCTGTGTAGTCATATTCACAGATAGTTACCTAGTTTGTAATTGCTGATGTCTGGTCCTCCGGTGTAATCGTCACCCAGGGCGATTGGTCAAGTGGTGCCATTACATCACAAAGCTACAGCAGGGTGTCATCTGACATGAGGGCCAATCAGTTGCCTAGTACGCAATAGGATACTTATATCAAGGTATAGAAAATGGAGCAATGTGGACAGAATGCCCAGCTGAAGACTAAGGTGGTGAGATGAAAGGACCTAGGGCAATATTTGAGACTTATACATTTGTTTGAAGGAGTGGTTGATCTTACCATTCTGGAGTTCTCTATAGGTTAAGTGATAGGGATGCGCTAAAATGAAGATGTTAGAATCTGTTGTTTTTATTATTCCCACGAACCGTAGCATAAACCTTCCTCCCTTAACGTATCAGATCACTGAATTGCTATGGTGTACCATAACCTGAAATAATTCCTGTGAGAAGGGTACTCTATCTCTTGGCTGCCAAAGAGAGCTTTCTATCTAAGTCCTCATATAGGTGATAGGGTTGTGTAGAGAGTACCAGCAAATGAGGCAGAGGATTGAAAGAAGTCTGCTAGGTTGAAATCTAAATTAAGATTATAATTTTTAGTGAGTTTTGGATTTTCACAATATGAGACATGCCATAGTGCTAATTGACCCTTTATAAAAATCATGTTTTGGTAGTGTTGCATTTGGTTTTGAAATATTCAAGTTCTAAAAAAAGACTAACAGTGGACTTTTCCATCTGCAGATTATACTGAATGGCCAGCAGAGGCAGTGTTGCAGAGGAATATTTCTCTGCTTGCTGAGACGGAAAAAAAAGAAAGCTCATTCCTCAGCCTTCTCCATGCCTCGATCAATATATATGGTAAGTCAAAATCTCAATTATTCATTTTGCCATTAATAAAAAGTTCATAGCATCTGATAGCTCTCTGTGCCTTTTAGTGGGGTCTTCCGCATAAATATAATCTTCCAAGACGGTAGCAATATGGATGATGCAATGGCCATCATGATAGTTTATCAAAGACTTTGTCTGCCTAAGTGTCTGAGAAAATCTTCTTTAGATACTTGTGCAGGCAATATGTCCTGTGAGTTAATTACCATCCTTCAGGCTGGAATGAGCTGTCTTAGGTTAGAGCAAATGACTTACATTCAGATGGAGGGAAGCTATTTAACCTGTTTCCCTGCTCTCTGTGAGTGGGACTCTGATACTCCAGATGGACTGCTATTTAGAAACTGTGTTCTTCGAACTCTAGTCCTCTTTGAATAGGAGCCCACTACTTTCAATGGCGCACTGTACTTCCCCCTACAACTCCTACTTGCTGTGCAGTCATATTCCCAGATAATTACCTGGTGTGTAATTGGTGACGTCTGGTCCTCCGGTGTAATCGTCACCCAGGGCGATTGGTCAAGTGGTGCCATTACATCACAAAGCTACAGCAGGGTGTCATCTGACATGAGGGCCAATCAGTTGCCTAGTACGCAATAGGATACTTATATCACGGTATAGAAAATGGAGCAATGTGGACAGAATGCCCAGCTGAAGACTAAGGTGGTGAGATGAAAGGACCTAGGGCAATATTTGAGACTTATACATTTGTTTGAAGGAGTGGTTGATCTTACCATTCTGGAGTTCTCTATAGGTTAAGTGATAGGGATGCGCTAAAATGAAGATGTTAGAATCTGTTGTTTTTATTATTCCCACGAACCGTAGCATAAACCTTCCTCCCTTAACGTATCAGATCACTGAATTGCTATGGTGTACCATAACCTGAAATAATTCCTGTGAGAAGGGTACTCTATCTCTTGGCTGCCAAAGAGAGCTTTCTATCTAAGTCCTCATATAGGTGATAGGGTTGTGTAGAGAGTACCAGCAAATGAGGCAGAGGATTGAAAGAAGTCTGCTAGGTTGAAATCTAAATTAAGATTATAATTTTTAGTGAGTTTTGGATTTTCACAATATGAGACATGCCATAGTGCTAATTGACCCTTTATAAAAATCATGTTTTGGTAGTGTTGCATTTGGTTTTGAAATATTCAAGTTCTAAAAAAAGACTAACAGTGGACTTTTCCATCTGCAGATTATACTGAATGGCCAGCAGAGGCAGTGTTGCAGAGGAATATTTCTCTGCTTGCTGAGACGGAAAAAAAAAGAAAGCTCATTCCTCAGCCTTCTCCATGCCTCGATCAATATATATGGTAAGTCAAAATCTCAATTATTCATTTTGCCATTAATAAAAAGTTCATAGCATCTGATAGCTCTCTGTGCCTTTTAGTGGGGTCTTCCGCATAAATATAATCTTCCAAGACGGTAGCAATATGGATGATGCAATGGCCATCATGATAGTTTATCAAAGACTTTGTCTGCCTAAGTGTCTGAGAAAATCTTCTTTAGATACTTGTGCAGGCAATATGTCCTGTGAGTTAATTACCATCCTTCAGGCTGGAATGAGCTGTCTTAGGTTAGAGCAAATGACTTACATTCAGATGGAGGGAAGCTATTTAACCTGTTTCCCTGCTCTCTGTGAGTGGGACTCTGATACTCCAGATGGACTGCTATTTAGAAACTGTGTTCTTCTAACTCTAGTCCTCTTTGAATAGGAGCCCACTACTTTCAATGGCGCACTGTACTTCCCCCTACAACTCCTACTTGCTGTGCAGTCATATTCCCAGATAATTACCTGGTGTGTAATTGGTGACGTCTGGTCCTCCAGTGTAATCGTCACCCAGGGCGATTGGTCAAGTGGTGCCATTACATCACGAAGCTACAGCAGAATGTCATCTGACATGAGGGCTAATCAGTTGCTTCTTCTAACTCTAGCCCTCTTTAAATAGGAGCCCAATACTTTCAATGGCGCACTGTACTTCCCCCTTACACCTCCTACTTGCTGTGTAGTCATATTCACAGATAGTTACCTAGTTTGTAATTGCTGATGTCTGGTCCTCCGGTGTAATCGTCACCCAGGGCGATTGGTCAAGTGGTGCCATTACATCACAAAGCTACAGCAGGGTGTCATCTGACATGAGGGCCAATCAGTTGCCTAGTACGCAATAGGATACTTATATCACGGTATAGAAAATGGAGCAATGTGGACAGAATGCCCAGCTGAAGACTAAGGTGGTGAGATGAAAGGACCTAGGGCAATATTTGAGACTTATACATTTGTTTGAAGGAGTGGTTGATCTTACCATTCTGGAGTTCTCTATAGGTTAAGTGATAGGGATGCGCTAAAATGAAGATGTTAGAATCTGTTGTTTTTATTATTCCCACGAACCGTAGCATAAACCTTCCTCCCTTAACGTATCAGATCACTGAATTGCTATGGTGTACCATAACCTGAAATAATTCCTGTGAGAAGGGTACTCTATCTCTTGGCTGCCAAAGAGAGCTTTCTATCTAAGTCCTCATATAGGTGATAGGGTTGTGTAGAGAGTACCAGCAAATGAGGCAGAGGATTGAAAGAAGTCTGCTAGGTTGAAATCTAAATTAAGATTATAATTTTTAGTGAGTTTTGGATTTTCACAATATGAGACATGCCATAGTGCTAATTGACCCTTTATAAAAATCATGTTTTGGTAGTGTTGCATTTGGTTTTGAAATATTCAAGTTCTAAAAAAAGACTAAC
Source organism: Lissotriton vulgaris (assembly GCF_964263255.1). Taxonomy (NCBI): domain Eukaryota; kingdom Metazoa; phylum Chordata; class Amphibia; order Caudata; family Salamandridae; genus Lissotriton; species Lissotriton vulgaris. Next base: position 1,208,654,393 of record NC_141695.1, read on the forward strand.
AGTGGACTTTTCCATCTGCAGATTATACTGAATGGCCAGCAGAGGCAGTGTTGCAGAGGAATATTTCTCTGCTTGCTGAGACGGAAAAAAAAAGAAAGCTCATTCCTCAGCCTTCTCCATGCCTCGATCAATATATATGGTAAGTCAAAATCTCAATTATTCATTTTGCCATTAATAAAAAGTTCATAGCATCTGATAGCTCTCTGTGCCTTTTAGTGGGGTCTTCCGCATAAATATAATCTTCCAAGACGGTAGCAATATGGATGATGCAATGGCCATCATGATAGTTTATCAAAGACTTTGTCTGCCTAAGTGTCTGAGAAAATCTTCTTTAGATACTTGTGCAGGCAATATGTCCTGTGAGTTAATTACCATCCTTCAGGCTGGAATGAGCTGTCTTAGGTTAGAGCAAATGACTTACATTCAGATGGAGGGAAGCTATTTAACCTGTTTCCCTGCTCTCTGTGAGTGGGACTCTGATACTCCAGATGGACTGCTATTTAGAAACTGTGTTCTTCGAACTCTAGTCCTCTTTGAATAGGAGCCCACTACTTTCAATGGCGCACTGTACTTCCCCCTACAACTCCTACTTGCTGTGCAGTCATATTCCCAGATAATTACCTGGTGTGTAATTGGTGACGTCTGGTCCTCCAGTGTAATCGTCACCCAGGGCGATTGGTCAAGTGGTGCCATTACATCACGAAGCTACAGCAGAATGTCATCTGACATGAGGGCTAATCAGTTGCTTCTTCTAACTCTAGCCCTCTTTAAATAGGAGCCCAATACTTTCAATGGCGCACTGTACTTCCCCCTTACACCTCCTACTTGCTGTGTAGTCATATTCACAGATAGTTACCTAGTTTGTAATTGCTGATGTCTGGTCCTCCGGTGTAATCGTCACCCAGGGCGATTGGTCAAGTGGTGCCATTACATCACAAAGCTACAGCAGGGTGATCATCTGACATGAGGGCCAATCAGTTGCCTAGTACGCAATAGGATACTTATATCAAGGTATAGAAAATGGAGCAATGTGGACAGAATGCCCAGCTGAAGACTAAGGTGGTGAGATGAAAGGACCTAGGGCAATATTTGAGACTTATACATTTGTTTGAAGGAGTGGTTGATCTTACCATTCTGGAGTTCTCTATAGGTTAAGTGATAGGGATGCGCTAAAATGAAGATGTTAGAATCTGTTGTTTTTATTATTCCCACGAACCGTAGCATAAACCTTCCTCCCTTAACGTATCAGATCACTGAATTGCTATGGTGTACCATAACCTGAAATAATTCCTGTGAGAAGGGTACTCTATCTCTTGGCTGCCAAAGAGAGCTTTCTATCTAAGTCCTCATATAGGTGATAGGGTTGTGTAGAGAGTACCAGCAAATGAGGCAGAGGATTGAAAGAAGTCTGCTAGGTTGAAATCTAAATTAAGATTATAATTTTTAGTGAGTTTTGGATTTTCACAATATGAGACATGCCATAGTGCTAATTGACCCTTTATAAAAATCATGTTTTGGTAGTGTTGCATTTGGTTTTGAAATATTCAAGTTCTAAAAAAAGACTAACAGTGGACTTTTCCATCTGCAGATTATACTGAATGGCCAGCAGAGGCAGTGTTGCAGAGGAATATTTCTCTGCTTGCTGAGACGGAAAAAAAAGAAAGCTCATTCCTCAGCCTTCTCCATGCCTCGATCAATATATATGGTAAGTCAAAATCTCAATTATTCATTTTGCCATTAATAAAAAGTTCATAGCATCTGATAGCTCTCTGTGCCTTTTAGTGGGGTCTTCCGCATAAATATAATCTTCCAAGACGGTAGCAATATGGATGATGCAATGGCCATCATGATAGTTTATCAAAGACTTTGTCTGCCTAAGTGTCTGAGAAAATCTTCTTTAGATACTTGTGCAGGCAATATGTCCTGTGAGTTAATTACCATCCTTCAGGCTGGAATGAGCTGTCTTAGGTTAGAGCAAATGACTTACATTCAGATGGAGGGAAGCTATTTAACCTGTTTCCCTGCTCTCTGTGAGTGGGACTCTGATACTCCAGATGGACTGCTATTTAGAAACTGTGTTCTTCGAACTCTAGTCCTCTTTGAATAGGAGCCCACTACTTTCAATGGCGCACTGTACTTCCCCCTACAACTCCTACTTGCTGTGCAGTCATATTCCCAGATAATTACCTGGTGTGTAATTGGTGACGTCTGGTCCTCCGGTGTAATCGTCACCCAGGGCGATTGGTCAAGTGGTGCCATTACATCACAAAGCTACAGCAGGGTGTCATCTGACATGAGGGCCAATCAGTTGCCTAGTACGCAATAGGATACTTATATCACGGTATAGAAAATGGAGCAATGTGGACAGAATGCCCAGCTGAAGACTAAGGTGGTGAGATGAAAGGACCTAGGGCAATATTTGAGACTTATACATTTGTTTGAAGGAGTGGTTGATCTTACCATTCTGGAGTTCTCTATAGGTTAAGTGATAGGGATGCGCTAAAATGAAGATGTTAGAATCTGTTGTTTTTATTATTCCCACGAACCGTAGCATAAACCTTCCTCCCTTAACGTATCAGATCACTGAATTGCTATGGTGTACCATAACCTGAAATAATTCCTGTGAGAAGGGTACTCTATCTCTTGGCTGCCAAAGAGAGCTTTCTATCTAAGTCCTCATATAGGTGATAGGGTTGTGTAGAGAGTACCAGCAAATGAGGCAGAGGATTGAAAGAAGTCTGCTAGGTTGAAATCTAAATTAAGATTATAATTTTTAGTGAGTTTTGGATTTTCACAATATGAGACATGCCATAGTGCTAATTGACCCTTTATAAAAATCATGTTTTGGTAGTGTTGCATTTGGTTTTGAAATATTCAAGTTCTAAAAAAAGACTAACAGTGGACTTTTCCATCTGCAGATTATACTGAATGGCCAGCAGAGGCAGTGTTGCAGAGGAATATTTCTCTGCTTGCTGAGACGGAAAAAAAAAGAAAGCTCATTCCTCAGCCTTCTCCATGCCTCGATCAATATATATGGTAAGTCAAAATCTCAATTATTCATTTTGCCATTAATAAAAAGTTCATAGCATCTGATAGCTCTCTGTGCCTTTTAGTGGGGTCTTCCGCATAAATATAATCTTCCAAGACGGTAGCAATATGGATGATGCAATGGCCATCATGATAGTTTATCAAAGACTTTGTCTGCCTAAGTGTCTGAGAAAATCTTCTTTAGATACTTGTGCAGGCAATATGTCCTGTGAGTTAATTACCATCCTTCAGGCTGGAATGAGCTGTCTTAGGTTAGAGCAAATGACTTACATTCAGATGGAGGGAAGCTATTTAACCTGTTTCCCTGCTCTCTGTGAGTGGGACTCTGATACTCCAGATGGACTGCTATTTAGAAACTGTGTTCTTCTAACTCTAGTCCTCTTTGAATAGGAGCCCACTACTTTCAATGGCGCACTGTACTTCCCCCTACAACTCCTACTTGCTGTGCAGTCATATTCCCAGATAATTACCTGGTGTGTAATTGGTGACGTCTGGTCCTCCAGTGTAATCGTCACCCAGGGCGATTGGTCAAGTGGTGCCATTACATCACGAAGCTACAGCAGAATGTCATCTGACATGAGGGCTAATCAGTTGCTTCTTCTAACTCTAGCCCTCTTTAAATAGGAGCCCAATACTTTCAATGGCGCACTGTACTTCCCCCTTACACCTCCTACTTGCTGTGTAGTCATATTCACAGATAGTTACCTAGTTTGTAATTGCTGATGTCTGGTCCTCCGGTGTAATCGTCACCCAGGGCGATTGGTCAAGTGGTGCCATTACATCACAAAGCTACAGCAGGGTGTCATCTGACATGAGGGCCAATCAGTTGCCTAGTACGCAATAGGATACTTATATCACGGTATAGAAAATGGAGCAATGTGGACAGAATGCCCAGCTGAAGACTAAGGTGGTGAGATGAAAGGACCTAGGGCAATATTTGAGACTTATACATTTGTTTGAAGGAGTGGTTGATCTTACCATTCTGGAGTTCTCTATAGGTTAAGTGATAGGGATGCGCTAAAATGAAGATGTTAGAATCTGTTGTTTTTATTATTCCCACGAACCGTAGCATAAACCTTCCTCCCTTAACGTATCAGATCACTGAATTGCTATGGTGTACCATAACCTGAAATAATTCCTGTGAGAAGGGTACTCTATCTCTTGGCTGCCAAAGAGAGCTTTCTATCTAAGTCCTCATATAGGTGATAGGGTTGTGTAGAGAGTACCAGCAAATGAGGCAGAGGATTGAAAGAAGTCTGCTAGGTTGAAATCTAAATTAAGATTATAATTTTTAGTGAGTTTTGGATTTTCACAATATGAGACATGCCATAGTGCTAATTGACCCTTTATAAAAATCATGTTTTGGTAGTGTTGCATTTGGTTTTGAAATATTCAAGTTCTAAAAAAAGACTAACAGTGGACTTTTCCATCTGCAGATTATACTGAATGGCCAGCAGAGGCAGTGTTGCAGAGGAATATTTCTCTGCTTGCTGAGACGGAAAAAAAAAGAAAGCTCATTCCTCAGCCTTCTCCATGCCTCGATCAATATATATGGTAAGTCAAAATCTCAATTATTCATTTTGCCATTAATAAAAAGTTCATAGCATCTGATAGCTCTCTGTGCCTTTTAGTGGGGTCTTCCGCATAAATATAATCTTCCAAGACGGTAGCAATATGGATGATGCAATGGCCATCATGATAGTTTATCAAAGACTTTGTCTGCCTAAGTGTCTGAGAAAATCTTCTTTAGATACTTGTGCAGGCAATATGTCCTGTGAGTTAATTACCATCCTTCAGGCTGGAATGAGCTGTCTTAGGTTAGAGCAAATGACTTACATTCAGATGGAGGGAAGCTATTTAACCTGTTTCCCTGCTCTCTGTGAGTGGGACTCTGATACTCCAGATGGACTGCTATTTAGAAACTGTGTTCTTCGAACTCTAGTCCTCTTTGAATAGGAGCCCACTACTTTCAATGGCGCACTGTACTTCCCCCTACAACTCCTACTTGCTGTGCAGTCATATTCCCAGATAATTACCTGGTGTGTAATTGGTGACGTCTGGTCCTCCAGTGTAATCGTCACCCAGGGCGATTGGTCAAGTGGTGCCATTACATCACGAAGCTACAGCAGAATGTCATCTGACATGAGGGCTAATCAGTTGCTTCTTCTAACTCTAGCCCTCTTTAAATAGGAGCCCAATACTTTCAATGGCGCACTGTACTTCCCCCTTACACCTCCTACTTGCTGTGTAGTCATATTCACAGATAGTTACCTAGTTTGTAATTGCTGATGTCTGGTCCTCCGGTGTAATCGTCACCCAGGGCGATTGGTCAAGTGGTGCCATTACATCACAAAGCTACAGCAGGGTGATCATCTGACATGAGGGCCAATCAGTTGCCTAGTACGCAATAGGATACTTATATCAAGGTATAGAAAATGGAGCAATGTGGACAGAATGCCCAGCTGAAGACTAAGGTGGTGAGATGAAAGGACCTAGGACAATATTTGAGACTTATACATTTGTTTGAAGGAGTGGTTGATCTTACCATTCTGGAGTTCTCTATAGGTTAAGTGATAGGGATGCGCTAAAATGAAGATGTTAGAATCTGTTGTTTTTATTATTCCCACGAACCGTAGCATAAACCTTCCTCCCTTAACGTATCAGATCACTGAATTGCTATGGTGTACCATAACCTGAAATAATTCCTGTGAGAAGGGTACTCTATCTCTTGGCTGCCAAAGAGAGCTTTCTATCTAAGTCCTCATATAGGTGATAGGGTTGTGTAGAGAGTACCAGCAAATGAGGCAGAGGATTGAAAGAAGTCTGCTAGGTTGAAATCTAAATTAAGATTATAATTTTTAGTGAGTTTTGGATTTTCACAATATGAGACATGCCATAGTGCTAATTGACCCTTTATAAAAATCATGTTTTGGTAGTGTTGCATTTGGTTTTGAAATATTCAAGTTCTAAAAAAAGACTAACAGTGGACTTTTCCATCTGCAGATTATACTGAATGGCCAGCAGAGGCAGTGTTGCAGAGGAATATTTCTCTGCTTGCTGAGACGGAAAAAAAAGAAAGCTCATTCCTCAGCCTTCTCCATGCCTCGATCAATATATATGGTAAGTCAAAATCTCAATTATTCATTTTGCCATTAATAAAAAGTTCATAGCATCTGATAGCTCTCTGTGCCTTTTAGTGGGGTCTTCCGCATAAATATAATCTTCCAAGACGGTAGCAATATGGATGATGCAATGGCCATCATGATAGTTTATCAAAGACTTTGTCTGCCTAAGTGTCTGAGAAAATCTTCTTTAGATACTTGTGCAGGCAATATGTCCTGTGAGTTAATTACCATCCTTCAGGCTGGAATGAGCTGTCTTAGGTTAGAGCAAATGACTTACATTCAGATGGAGGGAAGCTATTTAACCTGTTTCCCTGCTCTCTGTGAGTGGGACTCTGATACTCCAGATGGACTGCTATTTAGAAACTGTGTTCTTCGAACTCTAGTCCTCTTTGAATAGGAGCCCACTACTTTCAATGGCGCACTGTACTTCCCCCTACAACTCCTACTTGCTGTGCAGTCATATTCCCAGATAATTACCTGGTGTGTAATTGGTGACGTCTGGTCCTCCGGTGTAATCGTCACCCAGGGCGATTGGTCAAGTGGTGCCATTACATCACAAAGCTACAGCAGGGTGTCATCTGACATGAGGGCCAATCAGTTGCCTAGTACGCAATAGGATACTTATATCACGGTATAGAAAATGGAGCAATGTGGACAGAATGCCCAGCTGAAGACTAAGGTGGTGAGATGAAAGGACCTAGGGCAATATTTGAGACTTATACATTTGTTTGAAGGAGTGGTTGATCTTACCATTCTGGAGTTCTCTATAGGTTAAGTGATAGGGATGCGCTAAAATGAAGATGTTAGAATCTGTTGTTTTTATTATTCCCACGAACCGTAGCATAAACCTTCCTCCCTTAACGTATCAGATCACTGAATTGCTATGGTGTACCATAACCTGAAATAATTCCTGTGAGAAGGGTACTCTATCTCTTGGCTGCCAAAGAGAGCTTTCTATCTAAGTCCTCATATAGGTGATAGGGTTGTGTAGAGAGTACCAGCAAATGAGGCAGAGGATTGAAAGAAGTCTGCTAGGTTGAAATCTAAATTAAGATTATAATTTTTAGTGAGTTTTGGATTTTCACAATATGAGACATGCCATAGTGCTAATTGACCCTTTATAAAAATCATGTTTTGGTAGTGTTGCATTTGGTTTTGAAATATTCAAGTTCTAAAAAAAGACTAACAGTGGACTTTTCCATCTGCAGATTATACTGAATGGCCAGCAGAGGCAGTGTTGCAGAGGAATATTTCTCTGCTTGCTGAGACGGAAAAAAAAAGAAAGCTCATTCCTCAGCCTTCTCCATGCCTCGATCAATATATATGGTAAGTCAAAATCTCAATTATTCATTTTGCCATTAATAAAAAGTTCATAGCATCTGATAGCTCTCTGTGCCTTTTAGTGGGGTCTTCCGCATAAATATAATCTTCCAAGACGGTAGCAATATGGATGATGCAATGGCCATCATGATAGTTTATCAAAGACTTTGTCTGCCTAAGTGTCTGAGAAAATCTTCTTTAGATACTTGTGCAGGCAATATGTCCTGTGAGTTAATTACCATCCTTCAGGCTGGAATGAGCTGTCTTAGGTTAGAGCAAATGACTTACATTCAGATGGAGGGAAGCTATTTAACCTGTTTCCCTGCTCTCTGTGAGTGGGACTCTGATACTCCAGATGGACTGCTATTTAGAAACTGTGTTCTTCTAACTCTAGTCCTCTTTGAATAGGAGCCCACTACTTTCAATGGCGCACTGTACTTCCCCCTACAACTCCTACTTGCTGTGCAGTCATATTCCCAGATAATTACCTGGTGTGTAATTGGTGACGTCTGGTCCTCCAGTGTAATCGTCACCCAGGGCGATTGGTCAAGTGGTGCCATTACATCACGAAGCTACAGCAGAATGTCATCTGACATGAGGGCTAATCAGTTGCTTCTTCTAACTCTAGCCCTCTTTAAATAGGAGCCCAATACTTTCAATGGCGCACTGTACTTCCCCCTTACACCTCCTACTTGCTGTGTAGTCATATTCACAGATAGTTACCTAGTTTGTAATTGCTGATGTCTGGTCCTCCGGTGTAATCGTCACCCAGGGCGATTGGTCAAGTGGTGCCATTACATCACAAAGCTACAGCAGGGTGTCATCTGACATGAGGGCCAATCAGTTGCCTAGTACGCAATAGGATACTTATATCACGGTATAGAAAATGGAGCAATGTGGACAGAATGCCCAGCTGAAGACTAAGGTGGTGAGATGAAAGGACCTAGGGCAATATTTGAGACTTATACATTTGTTTGAAGGAGTGGTTGATCTTACCATTCTGGAGTTCTCTATAGGTTAAGTGATAGGGATGCGCTAAAATGAAGATGTTAGAATCTGTTGTTTTTATTATTCCCACGAACCGTAGCATAAACCTTCCTCCCTTAACGTATCAGATCACTGAATTGCTATGGTGTACCATAACCTGAAATAATTCCTGTGAGAAGGGTACTCTATCTCTTGGCTGCCAAAGAGAGCTTTCTATCTAAGTCCTCATATAGGTGATAGGGTTGTGTAGAGAGTACCAGCAAATGAGGCAGAGGATTGAAAGAAGTCTGCTAGGTTGAAATCTAAATTAAGATTATAATTTTTAGTGAGTTTTGGATTTTCACAATATGAGACATGCCATAGTGCTAATTGACCCTTTATAAAAATCATGTTTTGGTAGTGTTGCATTTGGTTTTGAAATATTCAAGTTCTAAAAAAAGACTAACAGTGGACTTTTCCATCTGCAGATTATACTGAATGGCCAGCAGAGGCAGTGTTGCAGAGGAATATTTCTCTGCTTGCTGAGACGGAAAAAAAAAGAAAGCTCATTCCTCAGCCTTCTCCATGCCTCGATCAATATATATGGTAAGTCAAAATCTCAATTATTCATTTTGCCATTAATAAAAAGTTCATAGCATCTGATAGCTCTCTGTGCCTTTTAGTGGGGTCTTCCGCATAAATATAATCTTCCAAGACGGTAGCAATATGGATGATGCAATGGCCATCATGATAGTTTATCAAAGACTTTGTCTGCCTAAGTGTCTGAGAAAATCTTCTTTAGATACTTGTGCAGGCAATATGTCCTGTGAGTTAATTACCATCCTTCAGGCTGGAATGAGCTGTCTTAGGTTAGAGCAAATGACTTACATTCAGATGGAGGGAAGCTATTTAACCTGTTTCCCTGCTCTCTGTGAGTGGGACTCTGATACTCCAGATGGACTGCTATTTAGAAACTGTGTTCTTCGAACTCTAGTCCTCTTTGAATAGGAGCCCACTACTTTCAATGGCGCACTGTACTTCCCCCTACAACTCCTACTTGCTGTGCAGTCATATTCCCAGATAATTACCTGGTGTGTAATTGGTGACGTCTGGTCCTCCAGTGTAATCGTCACCCAGGGCGATTGGTCAAGTGGTGCCATTACATCACGAAGCTACAGCAGAATGTCATCTGACATGAGGGCTAATCAGTTGCTTCTTCTAACTCTAGCCCTCTTTAAATAGGAGCCCAATACTTTCAATGGCGCACTGTACTTCCCCCTTACACCTCCTACTTGCTGTGTAGTCATATTCACAGATAGTTACCTAGTTTGTAATTGCTGATGTCTGGTCCTCCGGTGTAATCGTCACCCAGGGCGATTGGTCAAGTGGTGCCATTACATCACAAAGCTACAGCAGGGTGATCATCTGACATGAGGGCCAATCAGTTGCCTAGTACGCAATAGGATACTTATATCAAGGTATAGAAAATGGAGCAATGTGGACAGAATGCCCAGCTGAAGACTAAGGTGGTGAGATGAAAGGACCTAGGACAATATTTGAGACTTATACATTTGTTTGAAGGAGTGGTTGATCTTACCATTCTGGAGTTCTCTATAGGTTAAGTGATAGGGATGCGCTAAAATGAAGATGTTAGAATCTGTTGTTTTTATTATTCCCACGAACCGTAGCATAAACCTTCCTCCCTTAACGTATCAGATCACTGAATTGCTATGGTGTACCATAACCTGAAATAATTCCTGTGAGAAGGGTACTCTATCTCTTGGCTGCCAAAGAGAGCTTTCTATCTAAGTCCTCATATAGGTGATAGGGTTGTGTAGAGAGTACCAGCAAATGAGGCAGAGGATTGAAAGAAGTCTGCTAGGTTGAAATCTAAATTAAGATTATAATTTTTAGTGAGTTTTGGATTTTCACAATATGAGACATGCCATAGTGCTAATTGACCCTTTATAAAAATCATGTTTTGGTAGTGTTGCATTTGGTTTTGAAATATTCAAGTTCTAAAAAAAGACTAACAGTGGACTTTTCCATCTGCAGATTATACTGAATGGCCAGCAGAGGCAGTGTTGCAGAGGAATATTTCTCTGCTTGCTGAGACGGAAAAAAAAGAAAGCTCATTCCTCAGCCTTCTCCATGCCTCGATCAATATATATGGTAAGTCAAAATCTCAATTATTCATTTTGCCATTAATAAAAAGTTCATAGCATCTGATAGCTCTCTGTGCCTTTTAGTGGGGTCTTCCGCATAAATATAATCTTCCAAGACGGTAGCAATATGGATGATGCAATGGCCATCATGATAGTTTATCAAAGACTTTGTCTGCCTAAGTGTCTGAGAAAATCTTCTTTAGATACTTGTGCAGGCAATATGTCCTGTGAGTTAATTACCATCCTTCAGGCTGGAATGAGCTGTCTTAGGTTAGAGCAAATGACTTACATTCAGATGGAGGGAAGCTATTTAACCTGTTTCCCTGCTCTCTGTGAGTGGGACTCTGATACTCCAGATGGACTGCTATTTAGAAACTGTGTTCTTCGAACTCTAGTCCTCTTTGAATAGGAGCCCACTACTTTCAATGGCGCACTGTACTTCCCCCTACAACTCCTACTTGCTGTGCAGTCATATTCCCAGATAATTACCTGGTGTGTAATTGGTGACGTCTGGTCCTCCGGTGTAATCGTCACCCAGGGCGATTGGTCAAGTGGTGCCATTACATCACAAAGCTACAGCAGGGTGTCATCTGACATGAGGGCCAATCAGTTGCCTAGTACGCAATAGGATACTTATATCACGGTATAGAAAATGGAGCAATGTGGACAGAATGCCCAGCTGAAGACTAAGGTGGTGAGATGAAAGGACCTAGGGCAATATTTGAGACGTATACATTTGTTTGAAGGAGTGGTTGATCTTACCATTCTGGAGTTCTCTATAGGTTAAGTGATAGGGATGCGCTAAAATGAAGATGTTAGAATCTGTTGTTTTTATTATTCCCACGAACCGTAGCATAAACCTTCCTCCCTTAACGTATCAGATCACTGAATTGCTATGGTGTACCATAACCTGAAATAATTCCTGTGAGAAGGGTACTCTATCTCTTGGCTGCCAAAGAGAGCTTTCTATCTAAGTCCTCATATAGGTGATAGGGTTGTGTAGAGAGTACCAGCAAATGAGGCAGAGGATTGAAAGAAGTCTGCTAGGTTGAAATCTAAATTAAGATTATAATTTTTAGTGAGTTTTGGATTTTCACAATATGAGACATGCCATAGTGCTAATTGACCCTTTATAAAAATCATGTTTTGGTAGTGTTGCATTTGGTTTTGAAATATTCAAGTTCTAAAAAAAGACTAACAGTGGACTTTTCCATCTGCAGATTATACTGAATGGCCAGCAGAGGCAGTGTTGCAGAGGAATATTTCTCTGCTTGCTGAGACGGAAAAAAAAGAAAGCTCATTCCTCAGCCTTCTCCATGCCTCGATCAATATATATGGTAAGTCAAAATCTCAATTATTCATTTTGCCATTAATAAAAAGTTCATAGCATCTGATAGCTCTCTGTGCCTTTTAGTGGGGTCTTCCGCATAAATATAATCTTCCAAGACGGTAGCAATATGGATGATGCAATGGCCATCATGATAGTTTATCAAAGACTTTGTCTGCCTAAGTGTCTGAGAAAATCTTCTTTAGATACTTGTGCAGGCAATATGTCCTGTGAGTTAATTACCATCCTTCAGGCTGGAATGAGCTGTCTTAGGTTAGAGCAAATGACTTACATTCAGATGGAGGGAAGCTATTTAACCTGTTTCCCTGCTCTCTGTGAGTGGGACTCTGATACTCCAGATGGACTGCTATTTAGAAACTGTGTTCTTCTAACTCTAGTCCTCTTTGAATAGGAGCCCACTACTTTCAATGGCGCACTGTACTTCCCCCTACAACTCCTACTTGCTGTGCAGTCATATTCCCAGATAATTACCTGGTGTGTAATTGGTGACGTCTGGTCCTCCAGTGTAATCGTCACCCAGGGCGATTGGTCAAGTGGTGCCATTACATCACGAAGCTACAGCAGAATGTCATCTGACATGAGGGCTAATCAGTTGCTTCTTCTAACTCTAGCCCTCTTTAAATAGGAGCCCAATACTTTCAATGGCGCACTGTACTTCCCCCTTACACCTCCTACTTGCTGTGTAGTCATATTCACAGATAGTTACCTAGTTTGTAATTGCTGATGTCTGGTCCTCCGGTGTAATCGTCACCCAGGGCGATTGGTCAAGTGGTGCCATTACATCACAAAGCTACAGCAGGGTGTCATCTGACATGAGGGCCAATCAGTTGCCTAGTACGCAATAGGATACTTATATCAAGGTATAGAAAATGGAGCAATGTGGACAGAATGCCCAGCTGAAGACTAAGGTGGTGAGATGAAAGGACCTAGGACAATATTTGAGACTTATACATTTGTTTGAAGGAGTGGTTGATCTTACCATTCTGGAGTTCTCTATAGGTTAAGTGATAGGGATGCGCTAAAATGAAGATGTTAGAATCTGTTGTTTTTATTATTCCCACGAACCGTAGCATAAACCTTCCTCCCTTAACGTATCAGATCACTGAATTGCTATGGTGTACCATAACCTGAAATAATTCCTGTGAGAAGGGTACTCTATCTCTTGGCTGCCAAAGAGAGCTTTCTATCTAAGTCCTCATATAGGTGATAGGGTTGTGTAGAGAGTACCAGCAAATGAGGCAGAGGATTGAAAGAAGTCTGCTAGGTTGAAATCTAAATTAAGATTATAATTTTTAGTGAGTTTTGGATTTTCACAATATGAGACATGCCATAGTGCTAATTGACCCTTTATAAAAATCATGTTTTGGTAGTGTTGCATTTGGTTTTGAAATATTCAAGTTCTAAAAAAAGACTAACAGTGGACTTTTCCATCTGCAGATTATACTGAATGGCCAGCAGAGGCAGTGTTGCAGAGGAATATTTCTCTGCTTGCTGAGACGGAAAAAAAAGAAAGCTCATTCCTCAGCCTTCTCCATGCCTCGATCAATATATATGGTAAGTCAAAATCTCAATTATTCATTTTGCCATTAATAAAAAGTTCATAGCATCTGATAGCTCTCTGTGCCTTTTAGTGGGGTCTTCCGCATAAATATAATCTTCCAAGACGGTAGCAATATGGATGATGCAATGGCCATCATGATAGTTTATCAAAGACTTTGTCTGCCTAAGTGTCTGAGAAAATCTTCTTTAGATACTTGTGCAGGCAATATGTCCTGTGAGTTAATTACCATCCTTCAGGCTGGAATGAGCTGTCTTAGGTTAGAGCAAATGACTTACATTCAGATGGAGGGAAGCTATTTAACCTGTTTCCCTGCTCTCTGTGAGTGGGACTCTGATACTCCAGATGGACTGCTATTTAGAAACTGTGTTCTTCTAACTCTAGTCCTCTTTGAATAGGAGCCCACTACTTTCAATGGCGCACTGTACTTCCCCCTACAACTCCTACTTGCTGTGCAGTCATATTCCCAGATAATTACCTGGTGTGTAATTGGTGACGTCTGGTCCTCCAGTGTAATCGTCACCCAGGGCGATTGGTCAAGTGGTGCCATTACATCACGAAGCTACAGCAGAATGTCATCTGACATGAGGGCTAATCAGTTGCTTCTTCTAACTCTAGCCCTCTTTAAATAGGAGCCCAATACTTTCAATGGCGCACTGTACTTCCCCCTTACACCTCCTACTTGCTGTGTAGTCATATTCACAGATAGTTACCTAGTTTGTAATTGCTGATGTCTGGTCCTCCGGTGTAATCGTCACCCAGGGCGATTGGTCAAGTGGTGCCATTACATCACAAAGCTACAGCAGGGTGTCATCTGACATGAGGGCCAATCAGTTGCCTAGTACGCAATAGGATACTTATATCAAGGTATAGAAAATGGAGCAATGTGGACAGAATGCCCAGCTGAAGACTAAGGTGGTGAGATGAAAGGACCTAGGGCAATATTTGAGACTTATACATTTGTTTGAAGGAGTGGTTGATCTTACCATTCTGGAGTTCTCTATAGGTTAAGTGATAGGGATGCGCTAAAATGAAGATGTTAGAATCTGTTGTTTTTATTATTCCCACGAACCGTAGCATAAACCTTCCTCCCTTAACGTATCAGATCACTGAATTGCTATGGTGTACCATAACCTGAAATAATTCCTGTGAGAAGGGTACTCTATCTCTTGGCTGCCAAAGAGAGCTTTCTATCTAAGTCCTCATATAGGTGATAGGGTTGTGTAGAGAGTACCAGCAAATGAGGCAGAGGATTGAAAGAAGTCTGCTAGGTTGAAATCTAAATTAAGATTATAATTTTTAGTGAGTTTTGGATTTTCACAATATGAGACATGCCATAGTGCTAATTGACCCTTTATAAAAATCATGTTTTGGTAGTGTTGCATTTGGTTTTGAAATATTCAAGTTCTAAAAAAAGACTAACAGTGGACTTTTCCATCTGCAGATTATACTGAATGGCCAGCAGAGGCAGTGTTGCAGAGGAATATTTCTCTGCTTGCTGAGACGGAAAAAAAAGAAAGCTCATTCCTCAGCCTTCTCCATGCCTCGATCAATATATATGGTAAGTCAAAATCTCAATTATTCATTTTGCCATTAATAAAAAGTTCATAGCATCTGATAGCTCTCTGTGCCTTTTAGTGGGGTCTTCCGCATAAATATAATCTTCCAAGACGGTAGCAATATGGATGATGCAATGGCCATCATGATAGTTTATCAAAGACTTTGTCTGCCTAAGTGTCTGAGAAAATCTTCTTTAGATACTTGTGCAGGCAATATGTCCTGTGAGTTAATTACCATCCTTCAGGCTGGAATGAGCTGTCTTAGGTTAGAGCAAATGACTTACATTCAGATGGAGGGAAGCTATTTAACCTGTTTCCCTGCTCTCTGTGAGTGGGACTCTGATACTCCAGATGGACTGCTATTTAGAAACTGTGTTCTTCGAACTCTAGTCCTCTTTGAATAGGAGCCCACTACTTTCAATGGCGCACTGTACTTCCCCCTACAACTCCTACTTGCTGTGCAGTCATATTCCCAGATAATTACCTGGTGTGTAATTGGTGACGTCTGGTCCTCCGGTGTAATCGTCACCCAGGGCGATTGGTCAAGTGGTGCCATTACATCACAAAGCTACAGCAGGGTGTCATCTGACATGAGGGCCAATCAGTTGCCTAGTACGCAATAGGATACTTATATCACGGTATAGAAAATGGAGCAATGTGGACAGAATGCCCAGCTGAAGACTAAGGTGGTGAGATGAAAGGACCTAGGGCAATATTTGAGACTTATACATTTGTTTGAAGGAGTGGTTGATCTTACCATTCTGGAGTTCTCTATAGGTTAAGTGATAGGGATGCGCTAAAATGAAGATGTTAGAATCTGTTGTTTTTATTATTCCCACGAACCGTAGCATAAACCTTCCTCCCTTAACGTATCAGATCACTGAATTGCTATGGTGTACCATAACCTGAAATAATTCCTGTGAGAAGGGTACTCTATCTCTTGGCTGCCAAAGAGAGCTTTCTATCTAAGTCCTCATATAGGTGATAGGGTTGTGTAGAGAGTACCAGCAAATGAGGCAGAGGATTGAAAGAAGTCTGCTAGGTTGAAATCTAAATTAAGATTATAATTTTTAGTGAGTTTTGGATTTTCACAATATGAGACATGCCATAGTGCTAATTGACCCTTTATAAAAATCATGTTTTGGTAGTGTTGCATTTGGTTTTGAAATATTCAAGTTCTAAAAAAAGACTAACAGTGGACTTTTCCATCTGCAGATTATACTGAATGGCCAGCAGAGGCAGTGTTGCAGAGGAATATTTCTCTGCTTGCTGAGACGGAAAAAAAAAGAAAGCTCATTCCTCAGCCTTCTCCATGCCTCGATCAATATATATGGTAAGTCAAAATCTCAATTATTCATTTTGCCATTAATAAAAAGTTCATAGCATCTGATAGCTCTCTGTGCCTTTTAGTGGGGTCTTCCGCATAAATATAATCTTCCAAGACGGTAGCAATATGGATGATGCAATGGCCATCATGATAGTTTATCAAAGACTTTGTCTGCCTAAGTGTCTGAGAAAATCTTCTTTAGATACTTGTGCAGGCAATATGTCCTGTGAGTTAATTACCATCCTTCAGGCTGGAATGAGCTGTCTTAGGTTAGAGCAAATGACTTACATTCAGATGGAGGGAAGCTATTTAACCTGTTTCCCTGCTCTCTGTGAGTGGGACTCTGATACTCCAGATGGACTGCTATTTAGAAACTGTGTTCTTCTAACTCTAGTCCTCTTTGAATAGGAGCCCACTACTTTCAATGGCGCACTGTACTTCCCCCTACAACTCCTACTTGCTGTGCAGTCATATTCCCAGATAATTACCTGGTGTGTAATTGGTGACGTCTGGTCCTCCAGTGTAATCGTCACCCAGGGCGATTGGTCAAGTGGTGCCATTACATCACGAAGCTACAGCAGAATGTCATCTGACATGAGGGCTAATCAGTTGCTTCTTCTAACTCTAGCCCTCTTTAAATAGGAGCCCAATACTTTCAATGGCGCACTGTACTTCCCCCTTACACCTCCTACTTGCTGTGCAGTCATATTCACAGATAGTTACCTAGTTTGTAATTGCTGATGTCTGGTCCTCCGGTGTAATCGTCACCCAGGGCGATTGGTCAAGTGGTGCCATTACATCACAAAGCTACAGCAGGGTGTCATCTGACATGAGGGCCAATCAGTTGCCTAGTACGCAATAGGATACTTATATCAAGGTATAGAAAATGGAGCAATGTGGACAGAATGCCCAGCTGAAGACTAAGGTGGTGAGATGAAAGGACCTAGGGCAATATTTGAGACTTATACATTTGTTTGAAGGAGTGGTTGATCTTACCATTCTGGAGTTCTCTATAGGTTAAGTGATAGGGATGCGCTAAAATGAAGATGTTAGAATCTGTTGTTTTTATTATTCCCACGAACCGTAGCATAAACCTTCCTCCCTTAACGTATCAGATCACTGAATTGCTATGGTGTACCATAACCTGAAATAATTCCTGTGAGAAGGGTACTCTATCTCTTGGCTGCCAAAGAGAGCTTTCTATCTAAGTCCTCATATAGGTGATAGGGTTGTGTAGAGAGTACCAGCAAATGAGGCAGAGGATTGAAAGAAGTCTGCTAGGTTGAAATCTAAATTAAGATTATAATTTTTAGTGAGTTTTGGATTTTCACAATATGAGACATGCCATAGTGCTAATTGACCCTTTATAAAAATCATGTTTTGGTAGTGTTGCATTTGGTTTTGAAATATTCAAGTTCTAAAAAAAGACTAACAGTGGACTTTTCCATCTGCAGATTATACTGAATGGCCAGCAGAGGCAGTGTTGCAGAGGAATATTTCTCTGCTTGCTGAGACGGAAAAAAAAGAAAGCTCATTCCTCAGCCTTCTCCATGCCTCGATCAATATATATGGTAAGTCAAAATCTCAATTATTCATTTTGCCATTAATAAAAAGTTCATAGCATCTGATAGCTCTCTGTGCCTTTTAGTGGGGTCTTCCGCATAAATATAATCTTCCAAGACGGTAGCAATATGGATGATGCAATGGCCATCATGATAGTTTATCAAAGACTTTGTCTGCCTAAGTGTCTGAGAAAATCTTCTTTAGATACTTGTGCAGGCAATATGTCCTGTGAGTTAATTACCATCCTTCAGGCTGGAATGAGCTGTCTTAGGTTAGAGCAAATGACTTACATTCAGATGGAGGGAAGCTATTTAACCTGTTTCCCTGCTCTCTGTGAGTGGGACTCTGATACTCCAGATGGACTGCTATTTAGAAACTGTGTTCTTCGAACTCTAGTCCTCTTTGAATAGGAGCCCACTACTTTCAATGGCGCACTGTACTTCCCCCTACAACTCCTACTTGCTGTGCAGTCATATTCCCAGATAATTACCTGGTGTGTAATTGGTGACGTCTGGTCCTCCGGTGTAATCGTCACCCAGGGCGATTGGTCAAGTGGTGCCATTACATCACAAAGCTACAGCAGGGTGTCATCTGACATGAGGGCCAATCAGTTGCCTAGTACGCAATAGGATACTTATATCACGGTATAGAAAATGGAGCAATGTGGACAGAATGCCCAGCTGAAGACTAAGGTGGTGAGATGAAAGGACCTAGGGCAATATTTGAGACTTATACATTTGTTTGAAGGAGTGGTTGATCTTACCATTCTGGAGTTCTCTATAGGTTAAGTGATAGGGATGCGCTAAAATGAAGATGTTAGAATCTGTTGTTTTTATTATTCCCACGAACCGTAGCATAAACCTTCCTCCCTTAACGTATCAGATCACTGAATTGCTATGGTGTACCATAACCTGAAATAATTCCTGTGAGAAGGGTACTCTATCTCTTGGCTGCCAAAGAGAGCTTTCTATCTAAGTCCTCATATAGGTGATAGGGTTGTGTAGAGAGTACCAGCAAATGAGGCAGAGGATTGAAAGAAGTCTGCTAGGTTGAAATCTAAATTAAGATTATAATTTTTAGTGAGTTTTGGATTTTCACAATATGAGACATGCCATAGTGCTAATTGACCCTTTATAAAAATCATGTTTTGGTAGTGTTGCATTTGGTTTTGAAATATTCAAGTTCTAAAAAAAGACTAACAGTGGACTTTTCCATCTGCAGATTATACTGAATGGCCAGCAGAGGCAGTGTTGCAGAGGAATATTTCTCTGCTTGCTGAGACGGAAAAAAAAAGAAAGCTCATTCCTCAGCCTTCTCCATGCCTCGATCAATATATATGGTAAGTCAAAATCTCAATTATTCATTTTGCCATTAATAAAAAGTTCATAGCATCTGATAGCTCTCTGTGCCTTTTAGTGGGGTCTTCCGCATAAATATAATCTTCCAAGACGGTAGCAATATGGATGATGCAATGGCCATCATGATAGTTTATCAAAGACTTTGTCTGCCTAAGTGTCTGAGAAAATCTTCTTTAGATACTTGTGCAGGCAATATGTCCTGTGAGTTAATTACCATCCTTCAGGCTGGAATGAGCTGTCTTAGGTTAGAGCAAATGACTTACATTCAGATGGAGGGAAGCTATTTAACCTGTTTCCCTGCTCTCTGTGAGTGGGACTCTGATACTCCAGATGGACTGCTATTTAGAAACTGTGTTCTTCTAACTCTAGTCCTCTTTGAATAGGAGCCCACTACTTTCAATGGCGCACTGTACTTCCCCCTACAACTCCTACTTGCTGTGCAGTCATATTCCCAGATAATTACCTGGTGTGTAATTGGTGACGTCTGGTCCTCCAGTGTAATCGTCACCCAGGGCGATTGGTCAAGTGGTGCCATTACATCACGAAGCTACAGCAGAATGTCATCTGACATGAGGGCTAATCAGTTGCTTCTTCTAACTCTAGCCCTCTTTAAATAGGAGCCCAATACTTTCAATGGCGCACTGTACTCCCCCCTTACACCTCCTACTTGCTGTGCAGTCATATTCACAGATAGTTACCTAGTTTGTAATTGCTGATGTCTGGTCCTCCGGTGTAATCGTCACCCAGGGCGATTGGTCAAGTGGTGCCATTACATCACAAAGCTACAGCAGGGTGTCATCTGACATGAGGGCCAATCAGTTGCCTAGTACGCAATAGGATACTTATATCAAGGTATAGAAAATGGAGCAATGTGGACAGAATGCCCAGCTGAAGACTAAGGTGGTGAGATGAAAGGACCTAGGGCAATATTTGAGACTTATACATTTGTTTGAAGGAGTGGTTGATCTTACCATTCTGGAGTTCTCTATAGGTTAAGTGATAGGGATGCGCTAAAATGAAGATGTTAGAATCTGTTGTTTTTATTATTCCCACGAACCGTAGCATAAACCTTCCTCCCTTAACGTATCAGATCACTGAATTGCTATGGTGTACCATAACCTGAAATAATTCCTGTGAGAAGGGTACTCTATCTCTTGGCTGCCAAAGAGAGCTTTCTATCTAAGTCCTCATATAGGTGATAGGGTTGTGTAGAGAGTACCAGCAAATGAGGCAGAGGATTGAAAGAAGTCTGCTAGGTTGAAATCTAAATTAAGATTATAATTTTTAGTGAGTTTTGGATTTTCACAATATGAGACATGCCATAGTGCTAATTGACCCTTTATAAAAATCATGTTTTGGTAGTGTTGCATTTGGTTTTGAAATATTCAAGTTCTAAAAAAAGACTAACAGTGGACTTTTCCATCTGCAGATTATACTGAATGGCCAGCAGAGGCAGTGTTGCAGAGGAATATTTCTCTGCTTGCTGAGACGGAAAAAAAAGAAAGCTCATTCCTCAGCCTTCTCCATGCCTCGATCAATATATATGGTAAGTCAAAATCTCAATTATTCATTTTGCCATTAATAAAAAGTTCATAGCATCTGATAGCTCTCTGTGCCTTTTAGTGGGGTCTTCCGCATAAATATAATCTTCCAAGACGGTAGCAATATGGATGATGCAATGGCCATCATGATAGTTTATCAAAGACTTTGTCTGCCTAAGTGTCTGAGAAAATCTTCTTTAGATACTTGTGCAGGCAATATGTCCTGTGAGTTAATTACCATCCTTCAGGCTGGAATGAGCTGTCTTAGGTTAGAGCAAATGACTTACATTCAGATGGAGGGAAGCTATTTAACCTGTTTCCCTGCTCTCTGTGAGTGGGACTCTGATACTCCAGATGGACTGCTATTTAGAAACTGTGTTCTTCGAACTCTAGTCCTCTTTGAATAGGAGCCCACTACTTTCAATGGCGCACTGTACTTCCCCCTACAACTCCTACTTGCTGTGCAGTCATATTCCCAGATAATTACCTGGTGTGTAATTGGTGACGTCTGGTCCTCCGGTGTAATCGTCACCCAGGGCGATTGGTCAAGTGGTGCCATTACATCACAAAGCTACAGCAGGGTGTCATCTGACATGAGGGCCAATCAGTTGCCTAGTACGCAATAGGATACTTATATCACGGTATAGAAAATGGAGCAATGTGGACAGAATGCCCAGCTGAAGACTAAGGTGGTGAGATGAAAGGACCTAGGGCAATATTTGAGACTTATACATTTGTTTGAAGGAGTGGTTGATCTTACCATTCTGGAGTTCTCTATAGGTTAAGTGATAGGGATGCGCTAAAATGAAGATGTTAGAATCTGTTGTTTTTATTATTCCCACGAACCGTAGCATAAACCTTCCTCCCTTAACGTATCAGATCACTGAATTGCTATGGTGTACCATAACCTGAAATAATTCCTGTGAGAAGGGTACTCTATCTCTTGGCTGCCAAAGAGAGCTTTCTATCTAAGTCCTCATATAGGTGATAGGGTTGTGTAGAGAGTACCAGCAAATGAGGCAGAGGATTGAAAGAAGTCTGCTAGGTTGAAATCTAAATTAAGATTATAATTTTTAGTGAGTTTTGGATTTTCACAATATGAGACATGCCATAGTGCTAATTGACCCTTTATAAAAATCATGTTTTGGTAGTGTTGCATTTGGTTTTGAAATATTCAAGTTCTAAAAAAAGACTAACAGTGGACTTTTCCATCTGCAGATTATACTGAATGGCCAGCAGAGGCAGTGTTGCAGAGGAATATTTCTCTGCTTGCTGAGACGGAAAAAAAAAGAAAGCTCATTCCTCAGCCTTCTCCATGCCTCGATCAATATATATGGTAAGTCAAAATCTCAATTAATCATTTTGCCATTAATAAAAAGTTCATAGCATCTGATAGCTCTCTGTGCCTTTTAGTGGGGTCTTCCGCATAAATATAATCTTCCAAGACGGTAGCAATATGGATGATGCAATGGCCATCATGATAGTTTATCAAAGACTTTGTCTGCCTAAGTGTCTGAGAAAATCTTCTTTAGATACTTGTGCAGGCAATATGTCCTGTGAGTTAATTACCATCCTTCAGGCTGGAATGAGCTGTCTTAGGTTAGAGCAAATGACTTACATTCAGATGGAGGGAAGCTATTTAACCTGTTTCCCTGCTCTCTGTGAGTGGGACTCTGATACTCCAGATGGACTGCTATTTAGAAACTGTGTTCTTCTAACTCTAGTCCTCTTTGAATAGGAGCCCACTACTTTCAATGGCGCACTGTACTTCCCCCTACAACTCCTACTTGCTGTGCAGTCATATTCCCAGATAATTACCTGGTGTGTAATTGGTGACGTCTGGTCCTCCAGTGTAATCGTCACCCAGGGCGATTGGTCAAGTGGTGCCATTACATCACGAAGCTACAGCAGAATGTCATCTGACATGAGGGCTAATCAGTTGCTTCTTCTAACTCTAGCCCTCTTTAAATAGGAGCCCAATACTTTCAATGGCGCACTGTACTTCCCCCTTACACCTCCTACTTGCTGTGCAGTCATATTCACAGATAGTTACCTAGTTTGTAATTGCTGATGTCTGGTCCTCCGGTGTAATCGTCACCCAGGGCGATTGGTCAAGTGGTGCCATTACATCACAAAGCTACAGCAGGGTGTCATCTGACATGAGGGCCAATCAGTTGCCTAGTACGCAATAGGATACTTATATCAAGGTATAGAAAATGGAGCAATGTGGACAGAATGCCCAGCTGAAGACTAAGGTGGTGAGATGAAAGGACCTAGGACAATATTTGAGACTTATACATTTGTTTGAAGGAGTGGTTGATCTTACCATTCTGGAGTTCTCTATAGGTTAAGTGATAGGGATGCGCTAAAATGAAGATGTTAGAATCTGTTGTTTTTATTATTCCCACGAACCGTAGCATAAACCTTCCTCCCTTAACGTATCAGATCACTGAATTGCTATGGTGTACCATAACCTGAAATAATTCCTGTGAGAAGGGTACTCTATCTCTTGGCTGCCAAAGAGAGCTTTCTATCTAAGTCCTCATATAGGTGATAGGGTTGTGTAGAGAGTACCAGCAAATGAGGCAGAGGATTGAAAGAAGTCTGCTAGGTTGAAATCTAAATTAAGATTATAATTTTTAGTGAGTTTTGGATTTTCACAATATGAGACATGCCATAGTGCTAATTGACCCTTTATAAAAATCATGTTTTGGTAGTGTTGCATTTGGTTTTGAAATATTCAAGTTCTAAAAAAAGACTAACAGTGGACTTTTCCATCTGCAGATTATACTGAATGGCCAGCAGAGGCAGTGTTGCAGAGGAATATTTCTCTGCTTGCTGAGACGGAAAAAAAAGAAAGCTCATTCCTCAGCCTTCTCCATGCCTCGATCAATATATATGGTAAGTCAAAATCTCAATTATTCATTTTGCCATTAATAAAAAGTTCATAGCATCTGATAGCTCTCTGTGCCTTTTAGTGGGGTCTTCCGCATAAATATAATCTTCCAAGACGGTAGCAATATGGATGATGCAATGGCCATCATGATAGTTTATCAAAGACTTTGTCTGCCTAAGTGTCTGAGAAAATCTTCTTTAGATACTTGTGCAGGCAATATGTCCTGTGAGTTAATTACCATCCTTCAGGCTGGAATGAGCTGTCTTAGGTTAGAGCAAATGACTTACATTCAGATGGAGGGAAGCTATTTAACCTGTTTCCCTGCTCTCTGTGAGTGGGACTCTGATACTCCAGATGGACTGCTATTTAGAAACTGTGTTCTTCTAACTCTAGTCCTCTTTGAATAGGAGCCCACTACTTTCAATGGCGCACTGTACTTCCCCCTACAACTCCTACTTGCTGTGCAGTCATATTCCCAGATAATTACCTGGTGTGTAATTGGTGACGTCTGGTCCTCCAGTGTAATCGTCACCCAGGGCGATTGGTCAAGTGGTGCCATTACATCACGAAGCTACAGCAGAATGTCATCTGACATGAGGGCTAATCAGTTGCTTCTTCTAACTCTAGCCCTCTTTAAATAGGAGCCCAATACTTTCAATGGCGCACTGTACTTCCCCCTTACACCTCCTACTTGCTGTGTAGTCATATTCACAGATAGTTACCTAGTTTGTAATTGCTGATGTCTGGTCCTCCGGTGTAATCGTCACCCAGGGCGATTGGTCAAGTGGTGCCATTACATCACAAAGCTACAGCAGGGTGTCATCTGACATGAGGGCCAATCAGTTGCCTAGTACGCAATAGGATACTTATATCAAGGTATAGAAAATGGAGCAATGTGGACAGAATGCCCAGCTGAAGACTAAGGTGGTGAGATGAAAGGACCTAGGGCAATATTTGAGACTTATACATTTGTTTGAAGGAGTGGTTGATCTTACCATTCTGGAGTTCTCTATAGGTTAAGTGATAGGGATGCGCTAAAATGAAGATGTTAGAATCTGTTGTTTTTATTATTCCCACGAACCGTAGCATAAACCTTCCTCCCTTAACGTATCAGATCACTGAATTGCTATGGTGTACCATAACCTGAAATAATTCCTGTGAGAAGGGTACTCTATCTCTTGGCTGCCAAAGAGAGCTTTCTATCTAAGTCCTCATATAGGTGATAGGGTTGTGTAGAGAGTACCAGCAAATGAGGCAGAGGATTGAAAGAAGTCTGCTAGGTTGAAATCTAAATTAAGATTATAATTTTTAGTGAGTTTTGGATTTTCACAATATGAGACATGCCATAGTGCTAATTGACCCTTTATAAAAATCATGTTTTGGTAGTGTTGCATTTGGTTTTGAAATATTCAAGTTCTAAAAAAAGACTAACAGTGGACTTTTCCATCTGCAGATTATACTGAATGGCCAGCAGAGGCAGTGTTGCAGAGGAATATTTCTCTGCTTGCTGAGACGGAAAAAAAAGAAAGCTCATTCCTCAGCCTTCTCCATGCCTCGATCAATATATATGGTAAGTCAAAATCTCAATTATTCATTTTGCCATTAATAAAAAGTTCATAGCATCTGATAGCTCTCTGTGCCTTTTAGTGGGGTCTTCCGCATAAATATAATCTTCCAAGACGGTAGCAATATGGATGATGCAATGGCCATCATGATAGTTTATCAAAGACTTTGTCTGCCTAAGTGTCTGAGAAAATCTTCTTTAGATACTTGTGCAGGCAATATGTCCTGTGAGTTAATTACCATCCTTCAGGCTGGAATGAGCTGTCTTAGGTTAGAGCAAATGACTTACATTCAGATGGAGGGAAGCTATTTAACCTGTTTCCCTGCTCTCTGTGAGTGGGACTCTGATACTCCAGATGGACTGCTATTTAGAAACTGTGTTCTTCGAACTCTAGTCCTCTTTGAATAGGAGCCCACTACTTTCAATGGCGCACTGTACTTCCCCCTACAACTCCTACTTGCTGTGCAGTCATATTCCCAGATAATTACCTGGTGTGTAATTGGTGACGTCTGGTCCTCCGGTGTAATCGTCACCCAGGGCGATTGGTCAAGTGGTGCCATTACATCACAAAGCTACAGCAGGGTGTCATCTGACATGAGGGCCAATCAGTTGCCTAGTACGCAATAGGATACTTATATCACGGTATAGAAAATGGAGCAATGTGGACAGAATGCCCAGCTGAAGACTAAGGTGGTGAGATGAAAGGACCTAGGGCAATATTTGAGACTTATACATTTGTTTGAAGGAGTGGTTGATCTTACCATTCTGGAGTTCTCTATAGGTTAAGTGATAGGGATGCGCTAAAATGAAGATGTTAGAATCTGTTGTTTTTATTATTCCCACGAACCGTAGCATAAACCTTCCTCCCTTAACGTATCAGATCACTGAATTGCTATGGTGTACCATAACCTGAAATAATTCCTGTGAGAAGGGTACTCTATCTCTTGGCTGCCAAAGAGAGCTTTCTATCTAAGTCCTCATATAGGTGATAGGGTTGTGTAGAGAGTACCAGCAAATGAGGCAGAGGATTGAAAGAAGTCTGCTAGGTTGAAATCTAAATTAAGATTATAATTTTTAGTGAGTTTTGGATTTTCACAATATGAGACATGCCATAGTGCTAATTGACCCTTTATAAAAATCATGTTTTGGTAGTGTTGCATTTGGTTTTGAAATATTCAAGTTCTAAAAAAAGACTAACAGTGGACTTTTCCATCTGCAGATTATACTGAATGGCCAGCAGAGGCAGTGTTGCAGAGGAATATTTCTCTGCTTGCTGAGACGGAAAAAAAAAGAAAGCTCATTCCTCAGCCTTCTCCATGCCTCGATCAATATATATGGTAAGTCAAAATCTCAATTATTCATTTTGCCATTAATAAAAAGTTCATAGCATCTGATAGCTCTCTGTGCCTTTTAGTGGGGTCTTCCGCATAAATATAATCTTCCAAGACGGTAGCAATATGGATGATGCAATGGCCATCATGATAGTTTATCAAAGACTTTGTCTGCCTAAGTGTCTGAGAAAATCTTCTTTAGATACTTGTGCAGGCAATATGTCCTGTGAGTTAATTACCATCCTTCAGGCTGGAATGAGCTGTCTTAGGTTAGAGCAAATGACTTACATTCAGATGGAGGGAAGCTATTTAACCTGTTTCCCTGCTCTCTGTGAGTGGGACTCTGATACTCCAGATGGACTGCTATTTAGAAACTGTGTTCTTCTAACTCTAGTCCTCTTTGAATAGGAGCCCACTACTTTCAATGGCGCACTGTACTTCCCCCTACAACTCCTACTTGCTGTGCAGTCATATTCCCAGATAATTACCTGGTGTGTAATTGGTGACGTCTGGTCCTCCAGTGTAATCGTCACCCAGGGCGATTGGTCAAGTGGTGCCATTACATCACGAAGCTACAGCAGAATGTCATCTGACATGAGGGCTAATCAGTTGCTTCTTCTAACTCTAGCCCTCTTTAAATAGGAGCCCAATACTTTCAATGGCGCACTGTACTCCCCCCTTACACCTCCTACTTGCTGTGTAGTCATATTCACAGATAGTTACCTAGTTTGTAATTGCTGATGTCTGGTCCTCCGGTGTAATCGTCACCCAGGGCGATTGGTCAAGTGGTGCCATTACATCACAAAGCTACAGCAGGGTGTCATCTGACATGAGGGCCAATCAGTTGCCTAGTACGCAATAGGATACTTATATCAAGGTATAGAAAATGGAGCAATGTGGACAGAATGCCCAGCTGAAGACTAAGGTGGTGAGATGAAAGGACCTAGGGCAATATTTGAGACTTATACATTTGTTTGAAGGAGTGGTTGATCTTACCATTCTGGAGTTCTCTATAGGTTAAGTGATAGGGATGCGCTAAAATGAAGATGTTAGAATCTGTTGTTTTTATTATTCCCACGAACCGTAGCATAAACCTTCCTCCCTTAACGTATCAGATCACTGAATTGCTATGGTGTACCATAACCTGAAATAATTCCTGTGAGAAGGGTACTCTATCTCTTGGCTGCCAAAGAGAGCTTTCTATCTAAGTCCTCATATAGGTGATAGGGTTGTGTAGAGAGTACCAGCAAATGAGGCAGAGGATTGAAAGAAGTCTGCTAGGTTGAAATCTAAATTAAGATTATAATTTTTAGTGAGTTTTGGATTTTCACAATATGAGACATGCCATAGTGCTAATTGACCCTTTATAAAAATCATGTTTTGGTAGTGTTGCATTTGGTTTTGAAATATTCAAGTTCTAAAAAAAGACTAACAGTGGACTTTTCCATCTGCAGATTATACTGAATGGCCAGCAGAGGCAGTGTTGCAGAGGAATATTTCTCTGCTTGCTGAGACGGAAAAAAAAGAAAGCTCATTCCTCAGCCTTCTCCATGCCTCGATCAATATATATGGTAAGTCAAAATCTCAATTATTCATTTTGCCATTAATAAAAAGTTCATAGCATCTGATAGCTCTCTGTGCCTTTTAGTGGGGTCTTCCGCATAAATATAATCTTCCAAGACGGTAGCAATATGGATGATGCAATGGCCATCATGATAGTTTATCAAAGACTTTGTCTGCCTAAGTGTCTGAGAAAATCTTCTTTAGATACTTGTGCAGGCAATATGTCCTGTGAGTTAATTACCATCCTTCAGGCTGGAATGAGCTGTCTTAGGTTAGAGCAAATGACTTACATTCAGATGGAGGGAAGCTATTTAACCTGTTTCCCTGCTCTCTGTGAGTGGGACTCTGATACTCCAGATGGACTGCTATTTAGAAACTGTGTTCTTCGAACTCTAGTCCTCTTTGAATAGGAGCCCACTACTTTCAATGGCGCACTGTACTTCCCCCTACAACTCCTACTTGCTGTGCAGTCATATTCCCAGATAATTACCTGGTGTGTAATTGGTGACGTCTGGTCCTCCGGTGTAATCGTCACCCAGGGCGATTGGTCAAGTGGTGCCATTACATCACAAAGCTACAGCAGGGTGTCATCTGACATGAGGGCCAATCAGTTGCCTAGTACGCAATAGGATACTTATATCACGGTATAGAAAATGGAGCAATGTGGACAGAATGCCCAGCTGAAGACTAAGGTGGTGAGATGAAAGGACCTAGGGCAATATTTGAGACTTATACATTTGTTTGAAGGAGTGGTTGATCTTACCATTCTGGAGTTCTCTATAGGTTAAGTGATAGGGATGCGCTAAAATGAAGATGTTAGAATCTGTTGTTTTTATTATTCCCACGAACCGTAGCATAAACCTTCCTCCCTTAACGTATCAGATCACTGAATTGCTATGGTGTACCATAACCTGAAATAATTCCTGTGAGAAGGGTACTCTATCTCTTGGCTGCCAAAGAGAGCTTTCTATCTAAGTCCTCATATAGGTGATAGGGTTGTGTAGAGAGTACCAGCAAATGAGGCAGAGGATTGAAAGAAGTCTGCTAGGTTGAAATCTAAATTAAGATTATAATTTTTAGTGAGTTTTGGATTTTCACAATATGAGACATGCCATAGTGCTAATTGACCCTTTATAAAAATCATGTTTTGGTAGTGTTGCATTTGGTTTTGAAATATTCAAGTTCTAAAAAAAGACTAACAGTGGACTTTTCCATCTGCAGATTATACTGAATGGCCAGCAGAGGCAGTGTTGCAGAGGAATATTTCTCTGCTTGCTGAGACGGAAAAAAAAAGAAAGCTCATTCCTCAGCCTTCTCCATGCCTCGATCAATATATATGGTAAGTCAAAATCTCAATTAATCATTTTGCCATTAATAAAAAGTTCATAGCATCTGATAGCTCTCTGTGCCTTTTAGTGGGGTCTTCCGCATAAATATAATCTTCCAAGACGGTAGCAATATGGATGATGCAATGGCCATCATGATAGTTTATCAAAGACTTTGTCTGCCTAAGTGTCTGAGAAAATCTTCTTTAGATACTTGTGCAGGCAATATGTCCTGTGAGTTAATTACCATCCTTCAGGCTGGAATGAGCTGTCTTAGGTTAGAGCAAATGACTTACATTCAGATGGAGGGAAGCTATTTAACCTGTTTCCCTGCTCTCTGTGAGTGGGACTCTGATACTCCAGATGGACTGCTATTTAGAAACTGTGTTCTTCTAACTCTAGTCCTCTTTGAATAGGAGCCCACTACTTTCAATGGCGCACTGTACTTCCCCCTACAACTCCTACTTGCTGTGCAGTCATATTCCCAGATAATTACCTGGTGTGTAATTGGTGACGTCTGGTCCTCCAGTGTAATCGTCACCCAGGGCGATTGGTCAAGTGGTGCCATTACATCACGAAGCTACAGCAGAATGTCATCTGACATGAGGGCTAATCAGTTGCTTCTTCTAACTCTAGCCCTCTTTAAATAGGAGCCCAATACTTTCAATGGCGCACTGTACTTCCCCCTTACACCTCCTACTTGCTGTGCAGTCATATTCACAGATAGTTACCTAGTTTGTAATTGCTGATGTCTGGTCCTCCGGTGTAATCGTCACCCAGGGCGATTGGTCAAGTGGTGCCATTACATCACAAAGCTACAGCAGGGTGTCATCTGACATGAGGGCCAATCAGTTGCCTAGTACGCAATAGGATACTTATATCAAGGTATAGAAAATGGAGCAATGTGGACAGAATGCCCAGCTGAAGACTAAGGTGGTGAGATGAAAGGACCTAGGACAATATTTGAGACTTATACATTTGTTTGAAGGAGTGGTTGATCTTACCATTCTGGAGTTCTCTATAGGTTAAGTGATAGGGATGCGCTAAAATGAAGATGTTAGAATCTGTTGTTTTTATTATTCCCACGAACCGTAGCATAAACCTTCCTCCCTTAACGTATCAGATCACTGAATTGCTATGGTGTACCATAACCTGAAATAATTCCTGTGAGAAGGGTACTCTATCTCTTGGCTGCCAAAGAGAGCTTTCTATCTAAGTCCTCATATAGGTGATAGGGTTGTGTAGAGAGTACCAGCAAATGAGGCAGAGGATTGAAAGAAGTCTGCTAGGTTGAAATCTAAATTAAGATTATAATTTTTAGTGAGTTTTGGATTTTCACAATATGAGACATGCCATAGTGCTAATTGACCCTTTATAAAAATCATGTTTTGGTAGTGTTGCATTTGGTTTTGAAATATTCAAGTTCTAAAAAAAGACTAACAGTGGACTTTTCCATCTGCAGATTATACTGAATGGCCAGCAGAGGCAGTGTTGCAGAGGAATATTTCTCTGCTTGCTGAGACGGAAAAAAAAAGAAAGCTCATTCCTCAGCCTTCTCCATGCCTCGATCAATATATATGGTAAGTCAAAATCTCAATTATTCATTTTGCCATTAATAAAAAGTTCATAGCATCTGATAGCTCTCTGTGCCTTTTAGTGGGGTCTTCCGCATAAATATAATCTTCCAAGACGGTAGCAATATGGATGATGCAATGGCCATCATGATAGTTTATCAAAGACTTTGTCTGCCTAAGTGTCTGAGAAAATCTTCTTTAGATACTTGTGCAGGCAATATGTCCTGTGAGTTAATTACCATCCTTCAGGCTGGAATGAGCTGTCTTAGGTTAGAGCAAATGACTTACATTCAGATGGAGGGAAGCTATTTAACCTGTTTCCCTGCTCTCTGTGAGTGGGACTCTGATACTCCAGATGGACTGCTATTTAGAAACTGTGTTCTTCGAACTCTAGTCCTCTTTGAATAGGAGCCCACTACTTTCAATGGCGCACTGTACTTCCCCCTACAACTCCTACTTGCTGTGCAGTCATATTCCCAGATAATTACCTGGTGTGTAATTGGTGACGTCTGGTCCTCCGGTGTAATCGTCACCCAGGGTGATTGGTCAAGTGGTGCCATTACATCACAAAGCTACAGCAGGGTGTCATCTGACATGAGGGCCAATCAGTTGCCTAGTACGCAATAGGATACTTATATCACGGTATAGAAAATGGAGCAATGTGGACAGAATGCCCAGCTGAAGACTAAGGTGGTGAGATGAAAGGACCTAGGGCAATATTTGAGACTTATACATTTGTTTGAAGGAGTGGTTGATCTTACCATTCTGGAGTTCTCTATAGGTTAAGTGATAGGGATGCGCTAAAATGAAGATGTTAGAATCTGTTGTTTTTATTATTCCCACGAACCGTAGCATAAACCTTCCTCCCTTAACGTATCAGATCACTGAATTGCTATGGTGTACCATAACCTGAAATAATTCCTGTGAGAAGGGTACTCTATCTCTTGGCTGCCAAAGAGAGCTTTCTATCTAAGTCCTCATATAGGTGATAGGGTTGTGTAGAGAGTACCAGCAAATGAGGCAGAGGATTGAAAGAAGTCTGCTAGGTTGAAATCTAAATTAAGATTATAATTTTTAGTGAGTTTTGGATTTTCACAATATGAGACATGCCATAGTGCTGATTGACCCTTTATAAAAATCATGTTTTGGTAGTGTTGCATTTGGTTTTGAAATATTCAAGTTCTAAAAAAAGACTAACAGTGGACTTTTCCATCTGCAGATTATACTGAATGGCCAGCAGAGGCAGTGTTGCAGAGGAATATTTCTCTGCTTGCTGAGACGGAAAAAAAAAGAAAGCTCATTCCTCAGCCTTCTCCATGCCTCGATCAATATATATGGTAAGTCAAAATCTCAATTAATCATTTTGCCATTAATAAAAAGTTCATAGCATCTGATAGCTCTCTGTGCCTTTTAGTGGGGTCTTCCGCATAAATATAATCTTCCAAGACGGTAGCAATATGGATGATGCAATGGCCATCATGATAGTTTATCAAAGACTTTGTCTGCCTAAGTGTCTGAGAAAATCTTCTTTAGATACTTGTGCAGGCAATATGTCCTGTGAGTTAATTACCATCCTTCAGGCTGGAATGAGCTGTCTTAGGTTAGAGCAAATGACTTACATTCAGATGGAGGGAAGCTATTTAACCTGTTTCCCTGCTCTCTGTGAGTGGGACTCTGATACTCCAGATGGACTGCTATTTAGAAACTGTGTTCTTCGAACTCTAGTCCTCTTTGAATAGGAGCCCACTACTTTCAATGGCGCACTGTACTTCCCCCTACAACTCCTACTTGCTGTGCAGTCATATTCCCAGATAATTACCTGGTGTGTAATTGGTGACGTCTGGTCCTCCGGTGTAATCGTCACCCAGGGCGATTGGTCAAGTGGTGCCATTACATCACGAAGCTACAGCAGAATGTCATCTGACATGAGGGCTAATCAGTTGCTTCTTCTAACTCTAGCCCTCTTTAAATAGGAGCCCAATACTTTCAATGGCGCACTGTACTTCCCCCTTACACCTCCTACTTGCTGTGCAGTCATATTCACAGATAGTTACCTAGTTTGTAATTGCTGATGTCTGGTCCTCCGGTGTAATCGTCACCCAGGGCGATTGGTCAAGTGGTGCCATTACATCACAAAGCTACAGCAGGGTGTCATCTGACATGAGGGCCAATCAGTTGCCTAGTACGCAATAGGATACTTATATCAAGGTATAGAAAATGGAGCAATGTGGACAGAATGCCCAGCTGAAGACTAAGGTGGTGAGATGAAAGGACCTAGGGCAATATTTGAGACTTATACATTTGTTTGAAGGAGTGGTTGATCTTACCATTCTGGAGTTCTCTATAGGTTAAGTGATAGGGATGCGCTAAAATGAAGATGTTAGAATCTGTTGTTTTTATTATTCCCACGAACCGTAGCATAAACCTTCCTCCCTTAACGTATCAGATCACTGAATTGCTATGGTGTACCATAACCTGAAATAATTCCTGTGAGAAGGGTACTCTATCTCTTGGCTGCCAAAGAGAGCTTTCTATCTAAGTCCTCATATAGGTGATAGGGTTGTGTAGAGAGTACCAGCAAATGAGGCAGAGGATTGAAAGAAGTCTGCTAGGTTGAAATCTAAATTAAGATTATAATTTTTAGTGAGTTTTGGATTTTCACAATATGAGACATGCCATAGTGCTAATTGACCCTTTATAAAAATCATGTTTTGGTAGTGTTGCATTTGGTTTTGAAATATTCAAGTTCTAAAAAAAGACTAACAGTGGACTTTTCCATCTGCAGATTATACTGAATGGCCAGCAGAGGCAGTGTTGCAGAGGAATATTTCTCTGCTTGCTGAGACGGAAAAAAAAGAAAGCTCATTCCTCAGCCTTCTCCATGCCTCGATCAATATATATGGTAAGTCAAAATCTCAATTATTCATTTTGCCATTAATAAAAAGTTCATAGCATCTGATAGCTCTCTGTGCCTTTTAGTGGGGTCTTCCGCATAAATATAATCTTCCAAGACGGTAGCAATATGGATGATGCAATGGCCATCATGATAGTTTATCAAAGACTTTGTCTGCCTAAGTGTCTGAGAAAATCTTCTTTAGATACTTGTGCAGGCAATATGTCCTGTGAGTTAATTACCATCCTTCAGGCTGGAATGAGCTGTCTTAGGTTAGAGCAAATGACTTACATTCAGATGGAGGGAAGCTATTTAACCTGTTTCCCTGCTCTCTGTGAGTGGGACTCTGATACTCCAGATGGACTGCTATTTAGAAACTGTGTTCTTCGAACTCTAGTCCTCTTTGAATAGGAGCCCACTACTTTCAATGGCGCACTGTACTTCCCCCTACAACTCCTACTTGCTGTGCAGTCATATTCCCAGATAATTACCTGGTGTGTAATTGGTGACGTCTGGTCCTCCGGTGTAATCGTCACCCAGGGCGATTGGTCAAGTGGTGCCATTACATCACAAAGCTACAGCAGGGTGTCATCTGACATGAGGGCCAATCAGTTGCCTAGTACGCAATAGGATACTTATATCACGGTATAGAAAATGGAGCAATGTGGACAGAATGCCCAGCTGAAGACTAAGGTGGTGAGATGAAAGGACCTAGGGCAATATTTGAGACTTATACATTTGTTTGAAGGAGTGGTTGATCTTACCATTCTGGAGTTCTCTATAGGTTAAGTGATAGGGATGCGCTAAAATGAAGATGTTAGAATCTGTTGTTTTTATTATTCCCACGAACCGTAGCATAAACCTTCCTCCCTTAACGTATCAGATCACTGAATTGCTATGGTGTACCATAACCTGAAATAATTCCTGTGAGAAGGGTACTCTATCTCTTGGCTGCCAAAGAGAGCTTTCTATCTAAGTCCTCATATAGGTGATAGGGTTGTGTAGAGAGTACCAGCAAATGAGGCAGAGGATTGAAAGAAGTCTGCTAGGTTGAAATCTAAATTAAGATTATAATTTTTAGTGAGTTTTGGATTTTCACAATATGAGACATGCCATAGTGCTAATTGACCCTTTATAAAAATCATGTTTTGGTAGTGTTGCATTTGGTTTTGAAATATTCAAGTTCTAAAAAAAGACTAACAGTGGACTTTTCCATCTGCAGATTATACTGAATGGCCAGCAGAGGCAGTGTTGCAGAGGAATATTTCTCTGCTTGCTGAGACGGAAAAAAAAAGAAAGCTCATTCCTCAGCCTTCTCCATGCCTCGATCAATATATATGGTAAGTCAAAATCTCAATTAATCATTTTGCCATTAATAAAAAGTTCATAGCATCTGATAGCTCTCTGTGCCTTTTAGTGGGGTCTTCCGCATAAATATAATCTTCCAAGACGGTAGCAATATGGATGATGCAATGGCCATCATGATAGTTTATCAAAGACTTTGTCTGCCTAAGTGTCTGAGAAAATCTTCTTTAGATACTTGTGCAGGCAATATGTCCTGTGAGTTAATTACCATCCTTCAGGCTGGAATGAGCTGTCTTAGGTTAGAGCAAATGACTTACATTCAGATGGAGGGAAGCTATTTAACCTGTTTCCCTGCTCTCTGTGAGTGGGACTCTGATACTCCAGATGGACTGCTATTTAGAAACTGTGTTCTTCTAACTCTAGTCCTCTTTGAATAGGAGCCCACTACTTTCAATGGCGCACTGTACTTCCCCCTACAACTCCTACTTGCTGTGCAGTCATATTCCCAGATAATTACCTGGTGTGTAATTGGTGACGTCTGGTCCTCCAGTGTAATCGTCACCCAGGGCGATTGGTCAAGTGGTGCCATTACATCACGAAGCTACAGCAGAATGTCATCTGACATGAGGGCTAATCAGTTGCTTCTTCTAACTCTAGCCCTCTTTAAATAGGAGCCCAATACTTTCAATGGCGCACTGTACTTCCCCCTTACACCTCCTACTTGCTGTGCAGTCATATTCACAGATAGTTACCTAGTTTGTAATTGCTGATGTCTGGTCCTCCGGTGTAATCGTCACCCAGGGCGATTGGTCAAGTGGTGCCATTACATCACAAAGCTACAGCAGGGTGTCATCTGACATGAGGGCCAATCAGTTGCCTAGTACGCAATAGGATACTTATATCAAGGTATAGAAAATGGAGCAATGTGGACAGAATGCCCAGCTGAAGACTAAGGTGGTGAGATGAAAGGACCTAGGACAATATTTGAGACTTATACATTTGTTTGAAGGAGTGGTTGATCTTACCATTCTGGAGTTCTCTATAGGTTAAGTGATAGGGATGCGCTAAAATGAAGATGTTAGAATCTGTTGTTTTTATTATTCCCACGAACCGTAGCATAAACCTTCCTCCCTTAACGTATCAGATCACTGAATTGCTATGGTGTACCATAACCTGAAATAATTCCTGTGAGAAGGGTACTCTATCTCTTGGCTGCCAAAGAGAGCTTTCTATCTAAGTCCTCATATAGGTGATAGGGTTGTGTAGAGAGTACCAGCAAATGAGGCAGAGGATTGAAAGAAGTCTGCTAGGTTGAAATCTAAATTAAGATTATAATTTTTAGTGAGTTTTGGATTTTCACAATATGAGACATGCCATAGTGCTAATTGACCCTTTATAAAAATCATGTTTTGGTAGTGTTGCATTTGGTTTTGAAATATTCAAGTTCTAAAAAAAGACTAACAGTGGACTTTTCCATCTGCAGATTATACTGAATGGCCAGCAGAGGCAGTGTTGCAGAGGAATATTTCTCTGCTTGCTGAGACGGAAAAAAAAAGAAAGCTCATTCCTCAGCCTTCTCCATGCCTCGATCAATATATATGGTAAGTCAAAATCTCAATTATTCATTTTGCCATTAATAAAAAGTTCATAGCATCTGATAGCTCTCTGTGCCTTTTAGTGGGGTCTTCCGCATAAATATAATCTTCCAAGACGGTAGCAATATGGATGATGCAATGGCCATCATGATAGTTTATCAAAGACTTTGTCTGCCTAAGTGTCTGAGAAAATCTTCTTTAGATACTTGTGCAGGCAATATGTCCTGTGAGTTAATTACCATCCTTCAGGCTGGAATGAGCTGTCTTAGGTTAGAGCAAATGACTTACATTCAGATGGAGGGAAGCTATTTAACCTGTTTCCCTGCTCTCTGTGAGTGGGACTCTGATACTCCAGATGGACTGCTATTTAGAAACTGTGTTCTTCGAACTCTAGTCCTCTTTGAATAGGAGCCCACTACTTTCAATGGCGCACTGTACTTCCCCCTACAACTCCTACTTGCTGTGCAGTCATATTCCCAGATAATTACCTGGTGTGTAATTGGTGACGTCTGGTCCTCCGGTGTAATCGTCACCCAGGGTGATTGGTCAAGTGGTGCCATTACATCACAAAGCTACAGCAGGGTGTCATCTGACATGAGGGCCAATCAGTTGCCTAGTACGCAATAGGATACTTATATCACGGTATAGAAAATGGAGCAATGTGGACAGAATGCCCAGCTGAAGACTAAGGTGGTGAGATGAAAGGACCTAGGGCAATATTTGAGACTTATACATTTGTTTGAAGGAGTGGTTGATCTTACCATTCTGGAGTTCTCTATAGGTTAAGTGATAGGGATGCGCTAAAATGAAGATGTTAGAATCTGTTGTTTTTATTATTCCCACGAACCGTAGCATAAACCTTCCTCCCTTAACGTATCAGATCACTGAATTGCTATGGTGTACCATAACCTGAAATAATTCCTGTGAGAAGGGTACTCTATCTCTTGGCTGCCAAAGAGAGCTTTCTATCTAAGTCCTCATATAGGTGATAGGGTTGTGTAGAGAGTACCAGCAAATGAGGCAGAGGATTGAAAGAAGTCTGCTAGGTTGAAATCTAAATTAAGATTATAATTTTTAGTGAGTTTTGGATTTTCACAATATGAGACATGCCATAGTGCTGATTGACCCTTTATAAAAATCATGTTTTGGTAGTGTTGCATTTGGTTTTGAAATATTCAAGTTCTAAAAAAAGACTAACAGTGGACTTTTCCATCTGCAGATTATACTGAATGGCCAGCAGAGGCAGTGTTGCAGAGGAATATTTCTCTGCTTGCTGAGACGGAAAAAAAAAGAAAGCTCATTCCTCAGCCTTCTCCATGCCTCGATCAATATATATGGTAAGTCAAAATCTCAATTAATCATTTTGCCATTAATAAAAAGTTCATAGCATCTGATAGCTCTCTGTGCCTTTTAGTGGGGTCTTCCGCATAAATATAATCTTCCAAGACGGTAGCAATATGGATGATGCAATGGCCATCATGATAGTTTATCAAAGACTTTGTCTGCCTAAGTGTCTGAGAAAATCTTCTTTAGATACTTGTGCAGGCAATATGTCCTGTGAGTTAATTACCATCCTTCAGGCTGGAATGAGCTGTCTTAGGTTAGAGCAAATGACTTACATTCAGATGGAGGGAAGCTATTTAACCTGTTTCCCTGCTCTCTGTGAGTGGGACTCTGATACTCCAGATGGACTGCTATTTAGAAACTGTGTTCTTCGAACTCTAGTCCTCTTTGAATAGGAGCCCACTACTTTCAATGGCGCACTGTACTTCCCCCTACAACTCCTACTTGCTGTGCAGTCATATTCCCAGATAATTACCTGGTGTGTAATTGGTGACGTCTGGTCCTCCGGTGTAATCGTCACCCAGGGCGATTGGTCAAGTGGTGCCATTACATCACGAAGCTACAGCAGAATGTCATCTGACATGAGGGCTAATCAGTTGCTTCTTCTAACTCTAGCCCTCTTTAAATAGGAGCCCAATACTTTCAATGGCGCACTGTACTTCCCCCTTACACCTCCTACTTGCTGTGCAGTCATATTCACAGATAGTTACCTAGTTTGTAATTGCTGATGTCTGGTCCTCCGGTGTAATCGTCACCCAGGGCGATTGGTCAAGTGGTGCCATTACATCACAAAGCTACAGCAGGGTGTCATCTGACATGAGGGCCAATCAGTTGCCTAGTACGCAATAGGATACTTATATCAAGGTATAGAAAATGGAGCAATGTGGACAGAATGCCCAGCTGAAGACTAAGGTGGTGAGATGAAAGGACCTAGGGCAATATTTGAGACTTATACATTTGTTTGAAGGAGTGGTTGATCTTACCATTCTGGAGTTCTCTATAGGTTAAGTGATAGGGATGCGCTAAAATGAAGATGTTAGAATCTGTCGTTTTATATTATTCCCACGAACCGTAGCATAAACCTTCCTCCCTTAACGTATCAGATCACTGAATTGCTATGGTGTACCATAACCTGAAATAATTCCTGTGAGAAGGGTACTCTATCTCTTGGCTGCCAAAGAGAGCTTTCTATCTAAGTCCTCATATAGGTGATAGGGTTGTGTAGAGAGTACCAGCAAATGAGGCAGAGGATTGAAAGAAGTCTGCTAGGTTGAAATCTAAATTAAGATTATAATTTTTAGTGAGTTTTGGATTTTCACAATATGAGACATGCCATAGTGCTAATTGACCCTTTATAAAAATCATGTTTTGGTAGTGTTGCATTTGGTTTTGAAATATTCAAGTTCTAAAAAAAGACTAACAGTGGACTTTTCCATCTGCAGATTATACTGAATGGCCAGCAGAGGCAGTGTTGCAGAGGAATATTTCTTATCTTATCTTATCTTAATGTTTTGTTGAAGCGCTACAGCTGCCTCGGCAATGAGGCGTCCCGGCGCTGAAACCTAGATCCGATCCTGAGCAAGAAGGCCTAGGGGCAGAGGCGAGTTTAGAGACAAGGGAAAAGATAAGTTTTCACTGCCTTTCGGAAGGCGGAAAGGTTGTCCAGCGCGCGAATGTGATGTGGGAGTTCGTTCCACATCTTGGCTCCCAGGAACCTAAAGGAGCGTCCGCCCATGCGGGAGAGTTTTATGCGTGGGACGCAGAGGAGGTTTTGGTTGGAAGATCTTAGGTTCCGTGACGGCGCATAGGGAGTGAGAAGGGGTTGAAGCAGAGGGGGAGTGTCAAGTTTGAGAATTTTGAAGGTCATGATGAGGGTCTTAAACTTGATTCTGGAGTCAACCGGGAGCCAGTGCAATTTTCTGATGGTTGCTCTGGCTGAACATCTGCGGGGCAGGCCGATCAGAGTTCTAGCGGCCGAGTTCTGCACGCGTTGGAGTCGTGCTAGCTCACATTTGTTGGCGCCAAGAAGGAGTACATTGGCGTAGTCTAGACGCGAGAGTATGGTGGCTTGGATGATGAGCTGTCGGGTCTTTGCGTCAAAGAAGCCTAGTATGTGGCTGAGGCTTCTCAGTAAGCCAATGCAGGTGCCGGCAACTTTCTTGGTGTGAGCTCGAAAGTTGAGTGAGTCGTCCATCCATACACCCAGGTTTTTCACAAGGGTTTTGGGGGGAGGGATGGTACCGAGGGAGGACGGCCACCAGTGCTCATTCCAAAGGCTGGTGTTTTTGCCGAGGAGGAGCACCTCTGTTTTTCCGCCATTGAGCTGTAGACAGTTTGTGGTCATCCATTGGGCGACCGCAGAGAGTCCGTTTTTAAAATTAGAGGAAAAGTTGGAGGGTCCATCTGAGAGGGCAATGGCCAATTGTGTATCGTCAGCATACGATACTAATGTTAAGCCCCAT
Organism: Lissotriton vulgaris; assembly: GCF_964263255.1. Taxonomy (NCBI): domain Eukaryota; kingdom Metazoa; phylum Chordata; class Amphibia; order Caudata; family Salamandridae; genus Lissotriton; species Lissotriton vulgaris. The sequence goes on from NC_141695.1 coordinate 1,208,695,123, forward strand.
TCTTTGGCCACTGCCGCCAGAGGCTGAACATAAAGATTAAAAAGAGAGGGGCTTAGCGCAGAGCCCTGCGGGACTCCCTGATCAATAGGATGGGGTTTAGATAGAAAGGGTGGGGCAGAGACTCGAAAGGACCTGTTTTCGAGGAAGGATCTAAACCACTCCAGGGCATGGCCCTTTACACCAAAGGCCTCCAGACGTCTAAGAAGGATGACATGGGATACCGTGTCAAAGGCCGCGCTGAGATCCAGAAGGATCAGCGCAGCACTTTGACCGGCATCCAGGATCGTCCGGAGGTGCTCTGTGGTAGCTAGGAGAGCAGACTCAGTGCTATGGCCTGGTCTGAACCCGTTTTGTGATGGGTCCAGAATGTTGTTTTTGGCCATATGTTGGGAAAGAGCACTGTTGACATGTGCTTCAGCGAGTTTGGAAAGCCATGGAAGCAGGGAGATAGGACGAAAATTCTCCGGTTTAGATGGATCTAGGGTGGGTTTCTTGATGATAGGCGAAACCCACGCTTGCTTCCAGGCAGATGGTACGCACGCTGAAGTAAAGGAGAGGTTCAGGATGGCGGTTAGCGCTGGTAGGAAGAAGTTGAGTGATTCTAGGAATTGAACCGGGCGCATGGGGTCTGCGGGGGAGCCAGACTTGACTTTGTTGCAAAGTCTGATAAGAATGTCTATGGAGATTTCTGGGATGTGGGTCAGGGTCGAGTAGCTGGGAGAGGCAGAGGGATAGCTGACGATGTTAGGGTCATGCTGGGGAAAGGAGGTGTAAATTTTCTGCACCTTGTCGACGAAGAATTTAGCAAGTTCCTCACATTGTTGCTCGGAGGAGATCGTAGGGGGGGGTGTTTTGTTGCTCTGAAGTTCTTGTACGAGTTTGAAAATTTCTTTCGCGGGGGTGGGACTAGATTCAATTTTATCGGCGTAGAAAGCAGCTCGTGCAGCACGGATGGCTTTGTGATATGATTTTTGTAGCTGAAGGTATTTATCTTTGTCCTCTTTATTGTATTCCCTACGCCAAAGGCGTTCTGCCTTTTTACACTCTTTTCTTAGATTTTTGAGTGCGTCGTTGTACCAGGGGTTTGATGGCGAGTTGCGGCCTTTTGTCCATTTTGCAGGGATAAGGCTGTCTAGTCCGCCCGTAATCCACTCGTGAAACGTGTTGTAGGTAACGTTGATGTCAGCGTTAGAGTCAGGGTGGAAGTCCCCTAATGTCCTGTGTAGATCCTCATGAGACAGTTTGTGCCACGGTCTTTTTAAACGGCTGGCCGGAGCCGTATTGTGCCTGCTTTTGTTGACCGGAATGGTCAGTTTAATAAGGGAGTGATCTGTCCATCTTTCTCTGCTTGCTGAGACGGAAAAAAAAAGAAAGCTCATTCCTCAGCCTTCTCCATGCCTCGATCAATATATATGGTAAGTCAAAATCTCAATTAATCATTTTGCCATTAATAAAAAGTTCATAGCATCTGATAGCTCTCTGTGCCTTTTAGTGGGGTCTTCCGCATAAATATAATCTTCCAAGACGGTAGCAATATGGATGATGCAATGGCCATCATGATAGTTTATCAAAGACTTTGTCTGCCTAAGTGTCTGAGAAAATCTTCTTTAGATACTTGTGCAGGCAATATGTCCTGTGAGTTAATTACCATCCTTCAGGCTGGAATGAGCTGTCTTAGGTTAGAGCAAATGACTTACATTCAGATGGAGGGAAGCTATTTAACCTGTTTCCCTGCTCTCTGTGAGTGGGACTCTGATACTCCAGATGGACTGCTATTTAGAAACTGTGTTCTTCGAACTCTAGTCCTCTTTGAATAGGAGCCCACTACTTTCAATGGCGCACTGTACTTCCCCCTACAACTCCTACTTGCTGTGCAGTCATATTCCCAGATAATTACCTGGTGTGTAATTGGTGACGTCTGGTCCTCCGGTGTAATCGTCACCCAGGGCGATTGGTCAAGTGGTGCCATTACATCACGAAGCTACAGCAGAATGTCATCTGACATGAGGGCTAATCAGTTGCTTCTTCTAACTCTAGCCCTCTTTAAATAGGAGCCCAATACTTTCAATGGCGCACTGTACTTCCCCCTTACACCTCCTACTTGCTGTGCAGTCATATTCACAGATAGTTACCTAGTTTGTAATTGCTGATGTCTGGTCCTCCGGTGTAATCGTCACCCAGGGCGATTGGTCAAGTGGTGCCATTACATCACAAAGCTACAGCAGGGTGTCATCTGACATGAGGGCCAATCAGTTGCCTAGTACGCAATAGGATACTTATATCAAGGTATAGAAAATGGAGCAATGTGGACAGAATGCCCAGCTGAAGACTAAGGTGGTGAGATGAAAGGACCTAGGGCAATATTTGAGACTTATACATTTGTTTGAAGGAGTGGTTGATCTTACCATTCTGGAGTTCTCTATAGGTTAAGTGATAGGGATGCGCTAAAATGAAGATGTTAGAATCTGTTGTTTTATATTATTCCCACGAACCGTAGCATAAACCTTCCTCCCTTAACGTATCAGATCACTGAATTGCTATGGTGTACCATAACCTGAAATAATTCCTGTGAGAAGGGTACTCTATCTCTTGGCTGCCAAAGAGAGCTTTCTATCTAAGTCCTCATATAGGTGATAGGGTTGTGTAGAGAGTACCAGCAAATGAGGCAGAGGATTGAAAGAAGTCTGCTAGGTTGAAATCTAAATTAAGATTATAATTTTTAGTGAGTTTTGGATTTTCACAATATGAGACATGCCATAGTGCTAATTGACCCTTTATAAAAATCATGTTTTGGTAGTGTTGCATTTGGTTTTGAAATATTCAAGTTCTAAAAAAAGACTAACAGTGGACTTTTCCATCTGCAGATTATACTGAATGGCCAGCAGAGGCAGTGTTGCAGAGGAATATTTCTCTGCTTGCTGAGACGGAAAAAAAAAGAAAGCTCATTCCTCAGCCTTCTCCATGCCTCGATCAATATATATGGTAAGTCAAAATCTCAATTATTCATTTTGCCATTAATAAAAAGTTCATAGCATCTGATAGCTCTCTGTGCCTTTTAGTGGGGTCTTCCGCATAAATATAATCTTCCAAGACGGTAGCAATATGGATGATGCAATGGCCATCATGATAGTTTATCAAAGACTTTGTCTGCCTAAGTGTCTGAGAAAATCTTCTTTAGATACTTGTGCAGGCAATATGTCCTGTGAGTTAATTACCATCCTTCAGGCTGGAATGAGCTGTCTTAGGTTAGAGCAAATGACTTACATTCAGATGGAGGGAAGCTATTTAACCTGTTTCCCTGCTCTCTGTGAGTGGGACTCTGATACTCCAGATGGACTGCTATTTAGAAACTGTGTTCTTCGAACTCTAGTCCTCTTTGAATAGGAGCCCACTACTTTCAATGGCGCACTGTACTTCCCCCTACAACTCCTACTTGCTGTGCAGTCATATTCCCAGATAATTACCTGGTGTGTAATTGGTGACGTCTGGTCCTCCGGTGTAATCGTCACCCAGGGCGATTGGTCAAGTGGTGCCATTACATCACAAAGCTACAGCAGGGTGTCATCTGACATGAGGGCCAATCAGTTGCCTAGTACGCAATAGGATACTTATATCACGGTATAGAAAATGGAGCAATGTGGACAGAATGCCCAGCTGAAGACTAAGGTGGTGAGATGAAAGGACCTAGGGCAATATTTGAGACTTATACATTTGTTTGAAGGAGTGGTTGATCTTACCATTCTGGAGTTCTCTATAGGTTAAGTGATAGGGATGCGCTAAAATGAAGATGTTAGAATCTGTTGTTTTTATTATTCCCACGAACCGTAGCATAAACCTTCCTCCCTTAACGTATCAGATCACTGAATTGCTATGGTGTACCATAACCTGAAATAATTCCTGTGAGAAGGGTACTCTATCTCTTGGCTGCCAAAGAGAGCTTTCTATCTAAGTCCTCATATAGGTGATAGGGTTGTGTAGAGAGTACCAGCAAATGAGGCAGAGGATTGAAAGAAGTCTGCTAGGTTGAAATCTAAATTAAGATTATAATTTTTAGTGAGTTTTGGATTTTCACGATATGAGACATGCCATAGTGCTAATTGACCCTTTATAAAAATCATGTTTTGGTAGTGTTGCATTTGGTTTTGAAATATTCAAGTTCTAAAAAAAGACTAACAGTGGACTTTTCCATCCGCAGATTATACTGAATGGCCAGCAGAGGCAGTGTTGCAGAGGAATATTTCTCTGCTTGCTGAGACGGAAAAAAAAAGAAAGCTCATTCCTCAGCCTTCTCCATGCCTCGATCAATATATATGGTAAGTCAAAATCTCAATTATTCATTTTGCCATTAATAAAAAGTTCATAGCATCTGATAGCTCTCTGTGCCTTTTAGTGGGGTCTTCCGCATAAATATAATCTTCCAAGACGGTAGCAATATGGATGATGCAATGGCCATCATGATAGTTTATCAAAGACTTTGTCTGCCTAAGTGTCTGAGAAAATCTTCTTTAGATACTTGTGCAGGCAATATGTCCTGTGAGTTAATTACCATCCTTCAGGCTGGAATGAGCTGTCTTAGGTTAGAGCAAATGACTTACATTCAGATGGAGGGAAGCTATTTAACCTGTTTCCCTGCTCTCTGTGAGTGGGACTCTGATACTCCAGATGGACTGCTATTTAGAAACTGTGTTCTTCTAACTCTAGTCCTCTTTGAATAGGAGCCCACTACTTTCAATGGCGCACTGTACTTCCCCCTACAACTCCTACTTGCTGTGCAGTCATATTCCCAGATAATTACCTGGTGTGTAATTGGTGACGTCTGGTCCTCCAGTGTAATCGTCACCCAGGGCGATTGGTCAAGTGGTGCCATTACATCACGAAGCTACAGCAGAATGTCATCTGACATGAGGGCTAATCAGTTGCTTCTTCTAACTCTAGCCCTCTTTAAATAGGAGCCCAATACTTTCAATGGCGCACTGTACTTCCCCCTTACACCTCCTACTTGCTGTGTAGTCATATTCACAGATAGTTACCTAGTTTGTAATTGCTGATGTCTGGTCCTCCGGTGTAATCGTCACCCAGGGCGATTGGTCAAGTGGTGCCATTACATCACAAAGCTACAGCAGGGTGTCATCTGACATGAGGGCCAATCAGTTGCCTAGTACGCAATAGGATACTTATATCAAGGTATAGAAAATGGAGCAATGTGGACAGAATGCCCAGCTGAAGACTAAGGTGGTGAGATGAAAGGACCTAGGGCAATATTTGAGACTTATACATTTGTTTGAAGGAGTGGTTGATCTTACCATTCTGGAGTTCTCTATAGGTTAAGTGATAGGGATGCGCTAAAATGAAGATGTTAGAATCTGTTGTTTTATATTATTCCCACGAACCGTAGCATAAACCTTCCTCCCTTAACGTATCAGATCACTGAATTGCTATGGTGTACCATAACCTGAAATAATTCCTGTGAGAAGGGTACTCTATCTCTTGGCTGCCAAAGAGAGCTTTCTATCTAAGTCCTCATATAGGTGATAGGGTTGTGTAGAGAGTACCAGCAAATGAGGCAGAGGATTGAAAGAAGTCTGCTAGGTTGAAATCTAAATTAAGATTATAATTTTTAGTGAGTTTTGGATTTTCACAATATGAGACATGCCATAGTGCTAATTGACCCTTTATAAAAATCATGTTTTGGTAGTGTTGCATTTGGTTTTGAAATATTCAAGTTCTAAAAAAAGACTAACAGTGGACTTTTCCATCTGCAGATTATACTGAATGGCCAGCAGAGGCAGTGTTGCAGAGGAATATTTCTCTGCTTGCTGAGACGGAAAAAAAAAGAAAGCTCATTCCTCAGCCTTCTCCATGCCTCGATCAATATATATGGTAAGTCAAAATCTCAATTATTCATTTTGCCATTAATAAAAAGTTCATAGCATCTGATAGCTCTCTGTGCCTTTTAGTGGGGTCTTCCGCATAAATATAATCTTCCAAGACGGTAGCAATATGGATGATGCAATGGCCATCATGATAGTTTATCAAAGACTTTGTCTGCCTAAGTGTCTGAGAAAATCTTCTTTAGATACTTGTGCAGGCAATATGTCCTGTGAGTTAATTACCATCCTTCAGGCTGGAATGAGCTGTCTTAGGTTAGAGCAAATGACTTACATTCAGATGGAGGGAAGCTATTTAACCTGTTTCCCTGCTCTCTGTGAGTGGGACTCTGATACTCCAGATGGACTGCTATTTAGAAACTGTGTTCTTCGAACTCTAGTCCTCTTTGAATAGGAGCCCACTACTTTCAATGGCGCACTGTACTTCCCCCTACAACTCCTACTTGCTGTGCAGTCATATTCCCAGATAATTACCTGGTGTGTAATTGGTGACGTCTGGTCCTCCGGTGTAATCGTCACCCAGGGCGATTGGTCAAGTGGTGCCATTACATCACAAAGCTACAGCAGGGTGTCATCTGACATGAGGGCCAATCAGTTGCCTAGTACGCAATAGGATACTTATATCACGGTATAGAAAATGGAGCAATGTGGACAGAATGCCCAGCTGAAGACTAAGGTGGTGAGATGAAAGGACCTAGGGCAATATTTGAGACTTATACATTTGTTTGAAGGAGTGGTTGATCTTACCATTCTGGAGTTCTCTATAGGTTAAGTGATAGGGATGCGCTAAAATGAAGATGTTAGAATCTGTTGTTTTTATTATTCCCACGAACCGTAGCATAAACCTTCCTCCCTTAACGTATCAGATCACTGAATTGCTATGGTGTACCATAACCTGAAATAATTCCTGTGAGAAGGGTACTCTATCTCTTGGCTGCCAAAGAGAGCTTTCTATCTAAGTCCTCATATAGGTGATAGGGTTGTGTAGAGAGTACCAGCAAATGAGGCAGAGGATTGAAAGAAGTCTGCTAGGTTGAAATCTAAATTAAGATTATAATTTTTAGTGAGTTTTGGATTTTCACAATATGAGACATGCCATAGTGCTAATTGACCCTTTATAAAAATCATGTTTTGGTAGTGTTGCATTTGGTTTTGAAATATTCAAGTTCTAAAAAAAGACTAACAGTGGACTTTTCCATCTGCAGATTATACTGAATGGCCAGCAGAGGCAGTGTTGCAGAGGAATATTTCTCTGCTTGCTGAGACGGAAAAAAAAGAAAGCTCATTCCTCAGCCTTCTCCATGCCTCGATCAATATATATGGTAAGTCAAAATCTCAATTATTCATTTTGCCATTAATAAAAAGTTCATAGCATCTGATAGCTCTCTGTGCCTTTTAGTGGGGTCTTCCGCATAAATATAATCTTCCAAGACGGTAGCAATATGGATGATGCAATGGCCATCATGATAGTTTATCAAAGACTTTGTCTGCCTAAGTGTCTGAGAAAATCTTCTTTAGATACTTGTGCAGGCAATATGTCCTGTGAGTTAATTACCATCCTTCAGGCTGGAATGAGCTGTCTTAGGTTAGAGCAAATGACTTACATTCAGATGGAGGGAAGCTATTTAACCTGTTTCCCTGCTCTCTGTGAGTGGGACTCTGATACTCCAGATGGACTGCTATTTAGAAACTGTGTTCTTCTAACTCTAGTCCTCTTTGAATAGGATCCCACTACTTTCAATGGCGCACTGTACTTCCCCCTACAACTCCTACTTGCTGTGCAGTCATATTCCCAGATAATTACCTGGTGTGTAATTGGTGACGTCTGGTCCTCCAGTGGAATCGTCACCCAGGGCGATTGGTCAAGTGGTGCCATTACATCACGAAGCTACAGCAGAATGTCATCTGACATGAGGGCTAATCAGTTGCTTCTTCTAACTCTAGCCCTCTTTAAATAGGAGCCCAATACTTTCAATGGCGCACTGTACTTCCCCCTTACACCTCCTACTTGCTGTGTAGTCATATTCACAGATAGTTACCTAGTTTGTAATTGCTGATGTCTGGTCCTCCGGTGTAATCGTCACCCAGGGCGATTGGTCAAGTGGTGCCATTACATCACAAAGCTACAGCAGGGTGTCATCTGACATGAGGGCCAATCAGTTGCCTAGTACGCAATAGGATACTTATATCAAGGTATAGAAAATGGAGCAATGTGGACAGAATGCCTAGCTGAAGACTAAGGTGGTGAGATGAAAGGACCTAGGACAATATTTGAGACTTATACATTTGTTTGAAGGAGTGGTTGATCTTACCATTCTGGAGTTCTCTATAGGTTAAGTGATAGGGATGCGCTAAAATGAAGATGTTAGAATCTGTTGTTTTTATTATTCCCACGAACCGTAGCATAAACCTTCCTCCCTTAACGTATCAGATCACTGAATTGCTATGGTGTACCATAACCTGAAATAATTCCTGTGAGAAGGGTACTCTATCTCTTGGCTGCCAAAGAGAGCTTTCTATCTAAGTCCTCATATAGGTGATAGGGTTGTGTAGAGAGTACCAGCAAATGAGGCAGAGGATTGAAAGAAGTCTGCTAGGTTGAAATCTAAATTAAGATTATAATTTTTAGTGAGTTTTGGATTTTCACAATATGAGACATGCCATAGTGCTAATTGACCCTTTATAAAAATCATGTTTTGGTAGTGTTGCATTTGGTTTTGAAATATTCAAGTTCTAAAAAAAGACTAACAGTGGACTTTTCCATCTGCAGATTATACTGAATGGCCAGCAGAGGCAGTGTTGCAGAGGAATATTTCTCTGCTTGCTGAGACGGAAAAAAAAGAAAGCTCATTCCTCAGCCTTCTCCATGCCTCGATCAATATATATGGTAAGTCAAAATCTCAATTATTCATTTTGCCATTAATAAAAAGTTCATAGCATCTGATAGCTCTCTGTGCCTTTTAGTGGGGTCTTCCGCATAAATATAATCTTCCAAGACGGTAGCAATATGGATGATGCAATGGCCATCATGATAGTTTATCAAAGACTTTGTCTGCCTAAGTGTCTGAGAAAATCTTCTTTAGATACTTGTGCAGGCAATATGTCCTGTGAGTTAATTACCATCCTTCAGGCTGGAATGAGCTGTCTTAGGTTAGAGCAAATGACTTACATTCAGATGGAGGGAAGCTATTTAACCTGTTTCCCTGCTCTCTGTGAGTGGGACTCTGATACTCCAGATGGACTGCTATTTAGAAACTGTGTTCTTCTAACTCTAGTCCTCTTTGAATAGGAGCCCACTACTTTCAATGGCGCACTGTACTTCCCCCTACAACTCCTACTTGCTGTGCAGTCATATTCCCAGATAATTACCTGGTGTGTAATTGGTGACGTCTGGTCCTCCAGTGGAATCGTCACCCAGGGCGATTGGTCAAGTGGTGCCATTACATCACGAAGCTACAGCAGAATGTCATCTGACATGAGGGCTAATCAGTTGCTTCTTCTAACTCTAGCCCTCTTTAAATAGGAGCCCAATACTTTCAATGGCGCACTGTACTTCCCCCTTACACCTCCTACTTGCTGTGTAGTCATATTCACAGATAGTTACCTAGTTTGTAATTGCTGATGTCTGGTCCTCCGGTGTAATCGTCACCCAGGGCGATTGGTCAAGTGGTGCCATTACATCACAAAGCTACAGCAGGGTGTCATCTGACATGAGGGCCAATCAGTTGCCTAGTACGCAATAGGATACTTATATCAAGGTATAGAAAATGGAGCAATGTGGACAGAATGCCCAGCTGAAGACTAAGGTGGTGAGATGAAAGGACCTAGGACAATATTTGAGACTTATACATTTGTTTGAAGGAGTGGTTGATCTTACCATTCTGGAGTTCTCTATAGGTTAAGTGATAGGGATGCGCTAAAATGAAGATGTTAGAATCTGTTGTTTTTATTATTCCCACGAACCGTAGCATAAACCTTCCTCCCTTAACGTATCAGATCACTGAATTGCTATGGTGTACCATAACCTGAAATAATTCCTGTGAGAAGGGTACTCTATCTCTTGGCTGCCAAAGAGAGCTTTCTATCTAAGTCCTCATATAGGTGATAGGGTTGTGTAGAGAGTACCAGCAAATGAGGCAGAGGATTGAAAGAAGTCTGCTAGGTTGAAATCTAAATTAAGATTATAATTTTTAGTGAGTTTTGGATTTTCACAATATGAGACATGCCATAGTGCTAATTGACCCTTTATAAAAATCATGTTTTGGTAGTGTTGCATTTGGTTTTGAAATATTCAAGTTCTAAAAAAAGACTAACAGTGGACTTTTCCATCTGCAGATTATACTGAATGGCCAGCAGAGGCAGTGTTGCAGAGGAATATTTCTCTGCTTGCTGAGACGGAAAAAAAAAGAAAGCTCATTCCTCAGCCTTCTCCATGCCTCGATCAATATATATGGTAAGTCAAAATCTCAATTATTCATTTTGCCATTAATAAAAAGTTCATAGCATCTGATAGCTCTCTGTGCCTTTTAGTGGGGTCTTCCGCATAAATATAATCTTCCAAGACGGTAGCAATATGGATGATGCAATGGCCATCATGATAGTTTATCAAAGACTTTGTCTGCCTAAGTGTCTGAGAAAATCTTCTTTAGATACTTGTGCAGGCAATATGTCCTGTGAGTTAATTACCATCCTTCAGGCTGGAATGAGCTGTCTTAGGTTAGAGCAAATGACTTACATTCAGATGGAGGGAAGCTATTTAACCTGTTTCCCTGCTCTCTGTGAGTGGGACTCTGATACTCCAGATGGACTGCTATTTAGAAACTGTGTTCTTCGAACTCTAGTCCTCTTTGAATAGGAGCCCACTACTTTCGATGGCGCACTGTACTTCCCCCTACAACTCCTACTTGCTGTGCAGTCATATTCCCAGATAATTACCTGGTGTGTAATTGGTGACGTCTGGTCCTCCGGTGTAATCGTCACCCAGGGCGATTGGTCAAGTGGTGCCATTACATCACAAAGCTACAGCAGGGTGTCATCTGACATGAGGGCCAATCAGTTGCCTAGTACGCAATAGGATACTTATATCACGGTATAGAAAATGGAGCAATGTGGACAGAATGCCCAGCTGAAGACTAAGGTGGTGAGATGAAAGGACCTAGGGCAATATTTGAGACTTATACATTTGTTTGAAGGAGTGGTTGATCTTACCATTCTGGAGTTCTCTATAGGTTAAGTGATAGGGATGCGCTAAAATGAAGATGTTAGAATCTGTTGTTTTTATTATTCCCACGAACCGTAGCATAAACCTTCCTCCCTTAACGTATCAGATCACTGAATTGCTATGGTGTACCATAACCTGAAATAATTCCTGTGAGAAGGGTACTCTATCTCTTGGCTGCCAAAGAGAGCTTTCTATCTAAGTCCTCATATAGGTGATAGGGTTGTGTAGAGAGTACCAGCAAATGAGGCAGAGGATTGAAAGAAGTCTGCTAGGTTGAAATCTAAATTAAGATTATAATTTTTAGTGAGTTTTGGATTTTCACAATATGAGACATGCCATAGTGCTAATTGACCCTTTATAAAAATCATGTTTTGGTAGTGTTGCATTTGGTTTTGAAATATTCAAGTTCTAAAAAAAGACTAACAGTGGACTTTTCCATCTGCAGATTATACTGAATGGCCAGCAGAGGCAGTGTTGCAGAGGAATATTTCTCTGCTTGCTGAGACGGAAAAAAAAAGAAAGCTCATTCCTCAGCCTTCTCCATGCCTCGATCAATATATATGGTAAGTCAAAATCTCAATTATTCATTTTGCCATTAATAAAAAGTTCATAGCATCTGATAGCTCTCTGTGCCTTTTAGTGGGGTCTTCCGCATAAATATAATCTTCCAAGACGGTAGCAATATGGATGATGCAATGGCCATCATGATAGTTTATCAAAGACTTTGTCTGCCTAAGTGTCTGAGAAAATCTTCTTTAGATACTTGTGCAGGCAATATGTCCTGTGAGTTAATTACCATCCTTCAGGCTGGAATGAGCTGTCTTAGGTTAGAGCAAATGACTTACATTCAGATGGAGGGAAGCTATTTAACCTGTTTCCCTGCTCTCTGTGAGTGGGACTCTGATACTCCAGATGGACTGCTATTTAGAAACTGTGTTCTTCTAACTCTAGTCCTCTTTGAATAGGAGCCCACTACTTTCAATGGCGCACTGTACTTCCCCCTACAACTCCTACTTGCTGTGCAGTCATATTCCCAGATAATTACCTGGTGTGTAATTGGTGACGTCTGGTCCTCCAGTGTAATCGTCACCCAGGGCGATTGGTCAAGTGGTGCCATTACATCACGAAGCTACAGCAGAATGTCATCTGACATGAGGGCTAATCAGTTGCTTCTTCTAACTCTAGCCCTCTTTAAATAGGAGCCCAATACTTTCAATGGCGCACTGTACTTCCCCCTACAACTCCTACTTGCTGTGCAGTCATATTCCCAGATAATTACCTGGTGTGTAATTGGTGACGTCTGGTCCTCCGGTGTAATCGTCACCCAGGGCGATTGGTCAAGTGGTGCCATTACATCACAAAGCTACAGCAGGGTGTCATCTGACATGAGGGCCAATCAGTTGCCTAGTACGCAATAGGATACTTATATCACGGTATAGAAAATGGAGCAATGTGGACAGAATGCCCAGCTGAAGACTAAGGTGGTGAGATGAAAGGACCTAGGGCAATATTTGAGACTTATACATTTGTTTGAAGGAGTGGTTGATCTTACCATTCTGGAGTTCTCTATAGGTTAAGTGATAGGGATGCGCTAAAATGAAGATGTTAGAATCTGTTGTTTTTATTATTCCCACGAACCGTAGCATAAACCTTCCTCCCTTAACGTATCAGATCACTGAATTGCTATGGTGTACCATAACCTGAAATAATTCCTGTGAGAAGGGTACTCTATCTCTTGGCTGCCAAAGAGAGCTTTCTATCTAAGTCCTCATATAGGTGATAGGGTTGTGTAGAGAGTACCAGCAAATGAGGCAGAGGATTGAAAGAAGTCTGCTAGGTTGAAATCTAAATTAAGATTATAATTTTTAGTGAGTTTTGGATTTTCACAATATGAGACATGCCATAGTGCTAATTGACCCTTTATAAAAATCATGTTTTGGTAGTGTTGCATTTGGTTTTGAAATATTCAAGTTCTAAAAAAAGACTAACAGTGGACTTTTCCATCTGCAGATTATACTGAATGGCCAGCAGAGGCAGTGTTGCAGAGGAATATTTCTCTGCTTGCTGAGACGGAAAAAAAAAGAAAGCTCATTCCTCAGCCTTCTCCATGCCTCGATCAATATATATGGTAAGTCAAAATCTCAATTATTCATTTTGCCATTAATAAAAAGTTCATAGCATCTGATAGCTCTCTGTGCCTTTTAGTGGGGTCTTCCGCATAAATATAATCTTCCAAGACGGTAGCAATATGGATGATGCAATGGCCATCATGATAGTTTATCAAAGACTTTGTCTGCCTAAGTGTCTGAGAAAATCTTCTTTAGATACTTGTGCAGGCAATATGTCCTGTGAGTTAATTACCATCCTTCAGGCTGGAATGAGCTGTCTTAGGTTAGAGCAAATGACTTACATTCAGATGGAGGGAAGCTATTTAACCTGTTTCCCTGCTCTCTGTGAGTGGGACTCTGATACTCCAGATGGACTGCTATTTAGAAACTGTGTTCTTCTAACTCTAGTCCTCTTTGAATAGGAGCCCACTACTTTCAATGGCGCACTGTACTTCCCCCTACAACTCCTACTTGCTGTGCAGTCATATTCCCAGATAATTACCTGGTGTGTAATTGGTGACGTCTGGTCCTCCAGTGGAATCGTCACCCAGGGCGATTGGTCAAGTGGTGCCATTACATCACGAAGCTACAGCAGAATGTCATCTGACATGAGGGCTAATCAGTTGCTTCTTCTAACTCTAGCCCTCTTTAAATAGGAGCCCAATACTTTCAATGGCGCACTGTACTTCCCCCTTACACCTCCTACTTGCTGTGTAGTCATATTCACAGATAGTTACCTAGTTTGTAATTGCTGATGTCTGGTCCTCCGGTGTAATCGTCACCCAGGGCGATTGGTCAAGTGGTGCCATTACATCACAAAGCTACAGCAGGGTGTCATCTGACATGAGGGCCAATCAGTTGCCTAGTACGCAATAGGATACTTATATCAAGGTATAGAAAATGGAGCAATGTGGACAGAATGCCCAGCTGAAGACTAAGGTGGTGAGATGAAAGGACCTAGGACAATATTTGAGACTTATACATTTGTTTGAAGGAGTGGTTGATCTTACCATTCTGGAGTTCTCTATAGGTTAAGTGATAGGGATGCGCTAAAATGAAGATGTTAGAATCTGTTGTTTTTATTATTCCCACGAACCGTAGCATAAACCTTCCTCCCTTAACGTATCAGATCACTGAATTGCTATGGTGTACCATAACCTGAAATAATTCCTGTGAGAAGGGTACTCTATCTCTTGGCTGCCAAAGAGAGCTTTCTATCTAAGTCCTCATATAGGTGATAGGGTTGTGTAGAGAGTACCAGCAAATGAGGCAGAGGATTGAAAGAAGTCTGCTAGGTTGAAATCTAAATTAAGATTATAATTTTTAGTGAGTTTTGGATTTTCACAATATGAGACATGCCATAGTGCTAATTGACCCTTTATAAAAATCATGTTTTGGTAGTGTTGCATTTGGTTTTGAAATATTCAAGTTCTAAAAAAAGACTAACAGTGGACTTTTCCATCCGCAGATTATACTGAATGGCCAGCAGAGGCAGTGTTGCAGAGGAATATTTCTCTGCTTGCTGAGACGGAAAAAAAAAGAAAGCTCATTCCTCAGCCTTCTCCATGCCTCGATCAATATATATGGTAAGTCAAAATCTCAATTATTCATTTTGCCATTAATAAAAAGTTCATAGCATCTGATAGCTCTCTGTGCCTTTTAGTGGGGTCTTCCGCATAAATATAATCTTCCAAGACGGTAGCAATATGGATGATGCAATGGCCATCATGATAGTTTATCAAAGACTTTGTCTGCCTAAGTGTCTGAGAAAATCTTCTTTAGATACTTGTGCAGGCAATATGTCCTGTGAGTTAATTACCATCCTTCAGGCTGGAATGAGCTGTCTTAGGTTAGAGCAAATGACTTACATTCAGATGGAGGGAAGCTATTTAACCTGTTTCCCTGCTCTCTGTGAGTGGGACTCTGATACTCCAGATGGACTGCTATTTAGAAACTGTGTTCTTCTAACTCTAGTCCTCTTTGAATAGGAGCCCACTACTTTCAATGGCGCACTGTACTTCCCCCTACAACTCCTACTTGCTGTGCAGTCATATTCCCAGATAATTACCTGGTGTGTAATTGGTGACGTCTGGTCCTCCAGTGGAATCGTCACCCAGGGCGATTGGTCAAGTGGTGCCATTACATCACGAAGCTACAGCAGAATGTCATCTGACATGAGGGCTAATCAGTTGCTTCTTCTAACTCTAGCCCTCTTTAAATAGGAGCCCAATACTTTCAATGGCGCACTGTACTTCCCCCTTACACCTCCTACTTGCTGTGTAGTCATATTCACAGATAGTTACCTAGTTTGTAATTGCTGATGTCTGGTCCTCCGGTGTAATCGTCACCCAGGGCGATTGGTCAAGTGGTGCCATTACATCACAAAGCTACAGCAGGGTGTCATCTGACATGAGGGCCAATCAGTTGCCTAGTACGCAATAGGATACTTATATCAAGGTATAGAAAATGGAGCAATGTGGACAGAATGCCCAGCTGAAGACTAAGGTGGTGAGATGAAAGGACCTAGGACAATATTTGAGACTTATACATTTGTTTGAAGGAGTGGTTGATCTTACCATTCTGGAGTTCTCTATAGGTTAAGTGATTGGGGTGCGCTAAAATGAAGATGTTAGAATCTGTTGTTTTTATTATTCCCACGAACCGTAGCATAAACCTTCCTCCCTTAACGTATCAGATCACTGAATTGCTATGGTGTACCATAACCTGAAATAATTCCTGTGAGAAGGGTACTCTATCTCTTGGCTGCCAAAGAGAGCTTTCTATCTAAGTCCTCATATAGGTGATAGGGTTGTGTAGAGAGTACCAGCAAATGAGGCAGAGGATTGAAAGAAGTCTGCTAGGTTGAAATCTAAATTAAGATTATAATTTTTAGTGAGTTTTGGATTTTCACAATATGAGACATGCCATAGTGCTAATTGACCCTTTATAAAAATCATGTTTTGGTAGTGTTGCATTTGGTTTTGAAATATTCAAGTTCTAAAAAAAGACTAACAGTGGACTTTTCCATCTGCAGATTATACTGAATGGCCAGCAGAGGCAGTGTTGCAGAGGAATATTTCTCTGCTTGCTGAGACGGAAAAAAAAAGAAAGCTCATTCCTCAGCCTTCTCCATGCCTCGATCAATATATATGGTAAGTCAAAATCTCAATTATTCATTTTGCCATTAATAAAAAGTTCATAGCATCTGATAGCTCTCTGTGCCTTTTAGTGGGGTCTTCCGCATAAATATAATCTTCCAAGACGGTAGCAATATGGATGATGCAATGGCCATCATGATAGTTTATCAAAGACTTTGTCTGCCTAAGTGTCTGAGAAAATCTTCTTTAGATACTTGTGCAGGCAATATGTCCTGTGAGTTAATTACCATCCTTCAGGCTGGAATGAGCTGTCTTAGGTTAGAGCAAATGACTTACATTCAGATGGAGGGAAGCTATTTAACCTGTTTCCCTGCTCTCTGTGAGTGGGACTCTGATACTCCAGATGGACTGCTATTTAGAAACTGTGTTCTTCGAACTCTAGTCCTCTTTGAATAGGAGCCCACTACTTTCAATGGCGCACTGTACTTCCCCCTACAACTCCTACTTGCTGTGCAGTCATATTCCCAGATAATTACCTGGTGTGTAATTGGTGACGTCTGGTCCTCCAGTGTAATCGTCACCCAGGGCGATTGGTCAAGTGGTGCCATTACATCACGAAGCTACAGCAGAATGTCATCTGACATGAGGGCTAATCAGTTGCTTCTTCTAACTCTAGCCCTCTTTAAATAGGAGCCCAATACTTTCAATGGCGCACTGTACTTCCCCCTTACACCTCCTACTTGCTGTGTAGTCATATTCACAGATAGTTACCTAGTTTGTAATTGCTGATGTCTGGTCCTCCGGTGTAATCGTCACCCAGGGCGATTGGTCAAGTGGTGCCATTACATCACAAAGCTACAGCAGGGTGTCATCTGACATGAGGGCCAATCAGTTGCCTAGTACGCAATAGGATACTTATATCAAGGTATAGAAAATGGAGCAATGTGGACAGAATGCCCAGCTGAAGACTAAGGTGGTGAGATGAAAGGACCTAGGACAATATTTGAGACTTATACATTTGTTTGAAGGAGTGGTTGATCTTACCATTCTGGAGTTCTCTATAGGTTAAGTGATAGGGATGCGCTAAAATGAAGATGTTAGAATCTGTTGTTTTTATTATTCCCACGAACCGTAGCATAAACCTTCCTCCCTTAACGTATCAGATCACTGAATTGCTATGGTGTACCATAACCTGAAATAATTCCTGTGAGAAGGGTACTCTATCTCTTGGCTGCCAAAGAGAGCTTTCTATCTAAGTCCTCATATAGGTGATAGGGTTGTGTAGAGAGTACCAGCAAATGAGGCAGAGGATTGAAAGAAGTCTGCTAGGTTGAAATCTAAATTAAGATTATAATTTTTAGTGAGTTTTGGATTTTCACAATATGAGACATGCCATAGTGCTAATTGACCCTTTATAAAAATCATGTTTTGGTAGTGTTGCATTTGGTTTTGAAATATTCAAGTTCTAAAAAAAGACTAACAGTGGACTTTTCCATCTGCAGATTATACTGAATGGCCAGCAGAGGCAGTGTTGCAGAGGAATATTTCTCTGCTTGCTGAGACGGAAAAAAAAAGAAAGCTCATTCCTCAGCCTTCTCCATGCCTCGATCAATATATATGGTAAGTCAAAATCTCAATTATTCATTTTGCCATTAATAAAAAGTTCATAGCATCTGATAGCTCTCTGTGCCTTTTAGTGGGGTCTTCCGCATAAATATAATCTTCCAAGACGGTAGCAATATGGATGATGCAATGGCCATCATGATAGTTTATCAAAGACTTTGTCTGCCTAAGTGTCTGAGAAAATCTTCTTTAGATACTTGTGCAGGCAATATGTCCTGTGAGTTAATTACCATCCTTCAGGCTGGAATGAGCTGTCTTAGGTTAGAGCAAATGACTTACATTCAGATGGAGGGAAGCTATTTAACCTGTTTCCCTGCTCTCTGTGAGTGGGACTCTGATACTCCAGATGGACTGCTATTTAGAAACTGTGTTCTTCTAACTCTAGTCCTCTTTGAATAGGAGCCCACTACTTTCAATGGCGCACTGTACTTCCCCCTACAACTCCTACTTGCTGTGCAGTCATATTCCCAGATAATTACCTGGTGTGTAATTGGTGACGTCTGGTCCTCCAGTGTAATCGTCACCCAGGGCGATTGGTCAAGTGGTGCCATTACATCACGAAGCTACAGCAGAATGTCATCTGACATGAGGGCTAATCAGTTGCTTCTTCTAACTCTAGCCCTCTTTAAATAGGAGCCCAATACTTTCAATGGCGCACTGTACTTCCCCCTTACACCTCCTACTTGCTGTGTAGTCATATTCACAGATAGTTACCTAGTTTGTAATTGCTGATGTCTGGTCCTCCGGTGTAATCGTCACCCAGGGCGATTGGTCAAGTGGTGCCATTACATCACAAAGCTACAGCAGGGTGTCATCTGACATGAGGGCCAATCAGTTGCCTAGTACGCAATAGGATACTTATATCAAGGTATAGAAAATGGAGCAATGTGGACAGAATGCCCAGCTGAAGACTAAGGTGGTGAGATGAAAGGACCTAGGACAATATTTGAGACTTATACATTTGTTTGAAGGAGTGGTTGATCTTACCATTCTGGAGTTCTCTATAGGTTAAGTGATAGGGATGCGCTAAAATGAAGATGTTAGAATCTGTTGTTTTTATTATTCCCACGAACCGTAGCATAAACCTTCCTCCCTTAACGTATCAGATCACTGAATTGCTATGGTGTACCATAACCTGAAATAATTCCTGTGAGAAGGGTACTCTATCTCTTGGCTGCCAAAGAGAGCTTTCTATCTAAGTCCTCATATAGGTGATAGGGTTGTGTAGAGAGTACCAGCAAATGAGGCAGAGGATTGAAAGAAGTCTGCTAGGTTGAAATCTAAATTAAGATTATAATTTTTAGTGAGTTTTGGATTTTCACAATATGAGACATGCCATAGTGCTAATTGACCCTTTATAAAAATCATGTTTTGGTAGTGTTGCATTTGGTTTTGAAATATTCAAGTTCTAAAAAAAGACTAACAGTGGACTTTTCCATCTGCAGATTATACTGAATGGCCAGCAGAGGCAGTGTTGCAGAGGAATATTTCTCTGCTTGCTGAGACGGAAAAAAAAAGAAAGCTCATTCCTCAGCCTTCTCCATGCCTCGATCAATATATATGGTAAGTCAAAATCTCAATTATTCATTTTGCCATTAATAAAAAGTTCATAGCATCTGATAGCTCTCTGTGCCTTTTAGTGGGGTCTTCCGCATAAATATAATCTTCCAAGACGGTAGCAATATGGATGATGCAATGGCCATCATGATAGTTTATCAAAGACTTTGTCTGCCTAAGTGTCTGAGAAAATCTTCTTTAGATACTTGTGCAGGCAATATGTCCTGTGAGTTAATTACCATCCTTCAGGCTGGAATGAGCTGTCTTAGGTTAGAGCAAATGACTTACATTCAGATGGAGGGAAGCTATTTAACCTGTTTCCCTGCTCTCTGTGAGTGGGACTCTGATACTCCAGATGGACTGCTATTTAGAAACTGTGTTCTTCGAACTCTAGTCCTCTTTGAATAGGAGCCCACTACTTTCGATGGCGCACTGTACTTCCCCCTACAACTCCTACTTGCTGTGCAGTCATATTCCCAGATAATTACCTGGTGTGTAATTGGTGACGTCTGGTCCTCCGGTGTAATCGTCACCCAGGGCGATTGGTCAAGTGGTGCCATTACATCACAAAGCTACAGCAGGGTGTCATCTGACATGAGGGCCAATCAGTTGCCTAGTACGCAATAGGATACTTATATCACGGTATAGAAAATGGAGCAATGTGGACAGAATGCCCAGCTGAAGACTAAGGTGGTGAGATGAAAGGACCTAGGGCAATATTTGAGACTTATACATTTGTTTGAAGGAGTGGTTGATCTTACTATTCTGGAGTTCTCTATAGGTTAAGTGATAGGGATGCGCTAAAATGAAGATGTTAGAATCTGTTGTTTTTATTATTCCCACGAACCGTAGCATAAACCTTCCTCCCTTAACGTATCAGATCACTGAATTGCTATGGTGTACCATAACCTGAAATAATTCCTGTGAGAAGGGTACTCTATCTCTTGGCTGCCAAAGAGAGCTTTCTATCTAAGTCCTCATATAGGTGATAGGGTTGTGTAGAGAGTACCAGCAAATGAGGCAGAGGATTGAAAGAAGTCTGCTAGGTTGAAATCTAAATTAAGATTATAATTTTTAGTGAGTTTTGGATTTTCACAATATGAGACATGCCATAGTGCTAATTGACCCTTTATAAAAATCATGTTTTGGTAGTGTTGCATTTGGTTTTGAAATATTCAAGTTCTAAAAAAAGACTAACAGTGGACTTTTCCATCTGCAGATTATACTGAATGGCCAGCAGAGGCAGTGTTGCAGAGGAATATTTCTCTGCTTGCTGAGACGGAAAAAAAAAGAAAGCTCATTCCTCAGCCTTCTCCATGCCTCGATCAATATATATGGTAAGTCAAAATCTCAATTATTCATTTTGCCATTAATAAAAAGTTCATAGCATCTGATAGCTCTCTGTGCCTTTTAGTGGGGTCTTCCGCATAAATATAATCTTCCAAGACGGTAGCAATATGGATGATGCAATGGCCATCATGATAGTTTATCAAAGACTTTGTCTGCCTAAGTGTCTGAGGAAATCTTCTTTAGATACTTGTGCAGGCAATATGTCCTGTGAGTTAATTACCATCCTTCAGGCTGGAATGAGCTGTCTTAGGTTAGAGCAAATGACTTACATTCAGATGGAGGGAAGCTATTTAACCTGTTTCCCTGCTCTCTGTGAGTGGGACTCTGATACTCCAGATGGACTGCTATTTAGAAACTGTGTTCTTCGAACTCTAGTCCTCTTTGAATAGGAGCCCACTACTTTCAATGGCGCACTGTACTTCCCCCTACAACTCCTACTTGCTGTGCAGTCATATTCCCAGATAATTACCTGGTGTGTAATTGGTGACGTCTGGTCCTCCAGTGTAATCGTCACCCAGGGCGATTGGTCAAGTGGTGCCATTACATCACGAAGCTACAGCAGAATGTCATCTGACATGAGGGCTAATCAGTTGCTTCTTCTAACTCTAGCCCTCTTTAAATAGGAGCCCAATACTTTCAATGGCGCACTGTACTTCCCCCTTACACCTCCTACTTGCTGTGTAGTCATATTCACAGATAGTTACCTAGTTTGTAATTGCTGATGTCTGGTCCTCCGGTGTAATCGTCACCCAGGGCGATTGGTCAAGTGGTGCCATTACATCACAAAGCTACAGCAGGGTGTCATCTGACATGAGGGCCAATCAGTTGCCTAGTACGCAATAGGATACTTATATCAAGGTATAGAAAATGGAGCAATGTGGACAGAATGCCCAGCTGAAGACTAAGGTGGTGAGATGAAAGGACCTAGGACAATATTTGAGACTTATACATTTGTTTGAAGGAGTGGTTGATCTTACCATTCTGGAGTTCTCTATAGGTTAAGTGATAGGGATGCGCTAAAATGAAGATGTTAGAATCTGTTGTTTTTATTATTCCCACGAACCGTAGCATAAACCTTCCTCCCTTAACGTATCAGATCACTGAATTGCTATGGTGTACCATAACCTGAAATAATTCCTGTGAGAAGGGTACTCTATCTCTTGGCTGCCAAAGAGAGCTTTCTATCTAAGTCCTCATATAGGTGATAGGGTTGTGTAGAGAGTACCAGCAAATGAGGCAGAGGATTGAAAGAAGTCTGCTAGGTTGAAATCTAAATTAAGATTATAATTTTTAGTGAGTTTTGGATTTTCACAATATGAGACATGCCATAGTGCTAATTGACCCTTTATAAAAATCATGTTTTGGTAGTGTTGCATTTGGTTTTGAAATATTCAAGTTCTAAAAAAAGACTAACAGTGGACTTTTCCATCTGCAGATTATACTGAATGGCCAGCAGAGGCAGTGTTGCAGAGGAATATTTCTCTGCTTGCTGAGACGGAAAAAAAAAGAAAGCTCATTCCTCAGCCTTCTCCATGCCTCGATCAATATATATGGTAAGTCAAAATCTCAATTATTCATTTTGCCATTAATAAAAAGTTCATAGCATCTGATAGCTCTCTGTGCCTTTTAGTGGGGTCTTCCGCATAAATATAATCTTCCAAGACGGTAGCAATATGGATGATGCAATGGCCATCATGATAGTTTATCAAAGACTTTGTCTGCCTAAGTGTCTGAGAAAATCTTCTTTAGATACTTGTGCAGGCAATATGTCCTGTGAGTTAATTACCATCCTTCAGGCTGGAATGAGCTGTCTTAGGTTAGAGCAAATGACTTACATTCAGATGGAGGGAAGCTATTTAACCTGTTTACCTGCTCTCTGTGAGTGGGACTCTGATACTCCAGATGGACTGCTATTTAGAAACTGTGTTCTTCGAACTCTAGTCCTCTTTGAATAGGAGCCCACTACTTTCAATGGCGCACTGTACTTCCCCCTACAACTCCTACTTGCTGTGCAGTCATATTCCCAGATAATTACCTGGTGTGTAATTGGTGACGTCTGGTCCTCCGGTGTAATCGTCACCCAGGGCGATTGGTCAAGTGGTGCCATTACATCACAAAGCTACAGCAGGGTGTCATCTGACATGAGGGCCAATCAGTTGCCTAGTACGCAATAGGATACTTATATCACGGTATAGAAAATGGAGCAATGTGGACAGAATGCCCAGCTGAAGACTAAGGTGGTGAGATGAAAGGACCTAGGGCAATATTTGAGACTTATACATTTGTTTGAAGGAGTGGTTGATCTTACTATTCTGGAGTTCTCTATAGGTTAAGTGATAGGGATGCGCTAAAATGAAGATGTTAGAATCTGTTGTTTTTATTATTCCCACGAACCGTAGCATAAACCTTCCTCCCTTAACGTATCAGATCACTGAATTGCTATGGTGTACCATAACCTGAAATAATTCCTGTGAGAAGGGTACTCTATCTCTTGGCTGCCAAAGAGAGCTTTCTATCTAAGTCCTCATATAGGTGATAGGGTTGTGTAGAGAGTACCAGCAAATGAGGCAGAGGATTGAAAGAAGTCTGCTAGGTTGAAATCTAAATTAAGATTATAATTTTTAGTGAGTTTTGGATTTTCACAATATGAGACATGCCATAGTGCTAATTGACCCTTTATAAAAATCATGTTTTGGTAGTGTTGCATTTGGTTTTGAAATATTCAAGTTCTAAAAAAAGACTAACAGTGGACTTTTCCATCTGCAGATTATACTGAATGGCCAGCAGAGGCAGTGTTGCAGAGGAATATTTCTCTGCTTGCTGAGACGGAAAAAAAAAGAAAGCTCATTCCTCAGCCTTCTCCATGCCTCGATCAATATATATGGTAAGTCAAAATCTCAATTATTCATTTTGCCATTAATAAAAAGTTCATAGCATCTGATAGCTCTCTGTGCCTTTTAGTGGGGTCTTCCGCATAAATATAATCTTCCAAGACGGTAGCAATATGGATGATGCAATGGCCATCATGATAGTTTATCAAAGACTTTGTCTGCCTAAGTGTCTGAGAAAATCTTCTTTAGATACTTGTGCAGGCAATATGTCCTGTGAGTTAATTACCATCCTTCAGGCTGGAATGAGCTGTCTTAGGTTAGAGCAAATGACTTACATTCAGATGGAGGGAAGCTATTTAACCTGTTTCCCTGCTCTCTGTGAGTGGGACTCTGATACTCCAGATGGACTGCTATTTAGAAACTGTGTTCTTCGAACTCTAGTCCTCTTTGAATAGGAGCCCACTACTTTCAATGGCGCACTGTACTTCCCCCTACAACTCCTACTTGCTGTGCAGTCATATTCCCAGATAATTACCTGGTGTGTAATTGGTGACGTCTGGTCCTCCAGTGTAATCGTCACCCAGGGCGATTGGTCAAGTGGTGCCATTACATCACGAAGCTACAGCAGAATGTCATCTGACATGAGGGCTAATCAGTTGCTTCTTCTAACTCTAGCCCTCTTTAAATAGGAGCCCAATACTTTCAATGGCGCACTGTACTTCCCCCTTACACCTCCTACTTGCTGTGTAGTCATATTCACAGATAGTTACCTAGTTTGTAATTGCTGATGTCTGGTCCTCCGGTGTAATCGTCACCCAGGGCGATTGGTCAAGTGGTGCCATTACATCTCAAAGCTACAGCAGGGTGTCATCTGACATGAGGGCCAATCAGTTGCCTAGTACGCAATAGGATACTTATATCAAGGTATAGAAAATGGAGCAATGTGGACAGAATGCCCAGCTGAAGACTAAGGTGGTGAGATGAAAGGACCTAGGACAATATTTGAGACTTATACATTTGTTTGAAGGAGTGGTTGATCTTACCATTCTGGAGTTCTCTATAGGTTAAGTGATAGGGATGCGCTAAAATGAAGATGTTAGAATCTGTTGTTTTTATTATTCCCACGAACCGTAGCATAAACCTTCCTCCCTTAACGTATCAGATCACTGAATTGCTATGGTGTACCATAACCTGAAATAATTCCTGTGAGAAGGGTACTCTATCTCTTGGCTGCCAAAGAGAGCTTTCTATCTAAGTCCTCATATAGGTGATAGGGTTGTGTAGAGAGTACCAGCAAATGAGGCAGAGGATTGAAAGAAGTCTGCTAGGTTGAAATCTAAATTAAGATTATAATTTTTAGTGAGTTTTGGATTTTCACAATATGAGACATGCCATAGTGCTAATTGACCCTTTATAAAAATCATGTTTTGGTAGTGTTGCATTTGGTTTTGAAATATTCAAGTTCTAAAAAAAGACTAACAGTGGACTTTTCCATCTGCAGATTATACTGAATGGCCAGCAGAGGCAGTGTTGCAGAGGAATATTTCTCTGCTTGCTGAGACGGAAAAAAAAAGAAAGCTCATTCCTCAGCCTTCTCCATGCCTCGATCAATATATATGGTAAGTCAAAATCTCAATTATTCATTTTGCCATTAATAAAAAGTTCATAGCATCTGATAGCTCTCTGTGCCTTTTAGTGGGGTCTTCCGCATAAATATAATCTTCCAAGACGGTAGCAATATGGATGATGCAATGGCCATCATGATAGTTTATCAAAGACTTTGTCTGCCTAAGTGTCTGAGAAAATCTTCTTTAGATACTTGTGCAGGCAATATGTCCTGTGAGTTAATTACCATCCTTCAGGCTGGAATGAGCTGTCTTAGGTTAGAGCAAATGACTTACATTCAGATGGAGGGAAGCTATTTAACCTGTTTCCCTGCTCTCTGTGAGTGGGACTCTGATACTCCAGATGGACTGCTATTTAGAAACTGTGTTCTTCGAACTCTAGTCCTCTTTGAATAGGAGCCCACTACTTTCAATGGCGCACTGTACTTCCCCCTACAACTCCTACTTGCTGTGCAGTCATATTCCCAGATAATTACCTGGTGTGTAATTGGTGACGTCTGGTCCTCCGGTGTAATCGTCACCCAGGGCGATTGGTCAAGTGGTGCCATTACATCACAAAGCTACAGCAGGGTGTCATCTGACATGAGGGCCAATCAGTTGCCTAGTACGCAATAGGATACTTATATCACGGTATAGAAAATGGAGCAATGTGGACAGAATGCCCAGCTGAAGACTAAGGTGGTGAGATGAAAGGACCTAGGGCAATATTTGAGACGTATACATTTGTTTGAAGGAGTGGTTGATCTTACCATTCTGGAGTTCTCTATAGGTTAAGTGATAGGGATGCGCTAAAATGAAGATGTTAGAATCTGTTGTTTTTATTATTCCCACGAACCGTAGCATAAACCTTCCTCCCTTAACGTATCAGATCACTGAATTGCTATGGTGTACCATAACCTGAAATAATTCCTGTGAGAAGGGTACTCTATCTCTTGGCTGCCAAAGAGAGCTTTCTATCTAAGTCCTCATATAGGTGATAGGGTTGTGTAGAGAGTACCAGCAAATGAGGCAGAGGATTGAAAGAAGTCTGCTAGGTTGAAATCTAAATTAAGATTATAATTTTTAGTGAGTTTTGGATTTTCACAATATGAGACATGCCATAGTGCTAATTGACCCTTTATAAAAATCATGTTTTGGTAGTGTTGCATTTGGTTTTGAAATATTCAAGTTCTAAAAAAAGACTAACAGTGGACTTTTCCATCTGCAGATTATACTGAATGGCCAGCAGAGGCAGTGTTGCAGAGGAATATTTCTCTGCTTGCTGAGACGGAAAAAAAAAGAAAGCTCATTCCTCAGCCTTCTCCATGCCTCGATCAATATATATGGTAAGTCAAAATCTCAATTATTCATTTTGCCATTAATAAAAAGTTCATAGCATCTGATAGCTCTCTGTGCCTTTTAGTGGGGTCTTCCGCATAAATATAATCTTCCAAGACGGTAGCAATATGGATGATGCAATGGCCATCATGATAGTTTATCAAAGACTTTGTCTGCCTAAGTGTCTGAGAAAATCTTCTTTAGATACTTGTGCAGGCAATATGTCCTGTGAGTTAATTACCATCCTTCAGGCTGGAATGAGCTGTCTTAGGTTAGAGCAAATGACTTACATTCAGATGGAGGGAAGCTATTTAACCTGTTTCCCTGCTCTCTGTGAGTGGGACTCTGATACTCCAGATGGACTGCTATTTAGAAACTGTGTTCTTCGAACTCTAGTCCTCTTTGAATAGGAGCCCACTACTTTCAATGGCGCACTGTACTTCCCCCTACAACTCCTACTTGCTGTGCAGTCATATTCCCAGATAATTACCTGGTGTGTAATTGGTGACGTCTGGTCCTCCGGTGTAATCGTCACCCAGGGCGATTGGTCAAGTGGTGCCATTACATCACAAAGCTACAGCAGGGTGTCATCTGACATGAGGGCCAATCAGTTGCCTAGTACGCAATAGGATACTTATATCACGGTATAGAAAATGGAGCAATGTGGACAGAATGCCCAGCTGAAGACTAAGGTGGTGAGATGAAAGGACCTAGGGCAATATTTGAGACGTATACATTTGTTTGAAGGAGTGGTTGATCTTACCATTCTGGAGTTCTCTATAGGTTAAGTGATAGGGATGCGCTAAAATGAAGATGTTAGAATCTGTTGTTTTTATTATTCCCACGAACCGTAGCATAAACCTTCCTCCCTTAACGTATCAGATCACTGAATTGCTATGGTGTACCATAACCTGAAATAATTCCTGTGAGAAGGGTACTCTATCTCTTGGCTGCCAAAGAGAGCTTTCTATCTAAGTCCTCATATAGGTGATAGGGTTGTGTAGAGAGTACCAGCAAATGAGGCAGAGGATTGAAAGAAGTCTGCTAGGTTGAAATCTAAATTAAGATTATAATTTTTAGTGAGTTTTGGATTTTCACAATATGAGACATGCCATAGTGCTAATTGACCCTTTATAAAAATCATGTTTTGGTAGTGTTGCATTTGGTTTTGAAATATTCAAGTTCTAAAAAAAGACTAACAGTGGACTTTTCCATCTGCAGATTATACTGAATGGCCAGCAGAGGCAGTGTTGCAGAGGAATATTTCTCTGCTTGCTGAGACGGAAAAAAAAAGAAAGCTCATTCCTCAGCCTTCTCCATGCCTCGATCAATATATATGGTAAGTCAAAATCTCAATTATTCATTTTGCCATTAATAAAAAGTTCATAGCATCTGATAGCTCTCTGTGCCTTTTAGTGGGGTCTTCCGCATAAATATAATCTTCCAAGACGGTAGCAATATGGATGATGCAATGGCCATCATGATAGTTTATCAAAGACTTTGTCTGCCTAAGTGTCTGAGAAAATCTTCTTTAGATACTTGTGCAGGCAATATGTCCTGTGAGTTAATTACCATCCTTCAGGCTGGAATGAGCTGTCTTAGGTTAGAGCAAATGACTTACATTCAGATGGAGGGAAGCTATTTAACCTGTTTCCCTGCTCTCTGTGAGTGGGACTCTGATACTCCAGATGGACTGCTATTTAGAAACTGTGTTCTTCGAACTCTAGTCCTCTTTGAATAGGAGCCCACTACTTTCAATGGCGCACTGTACTTCCCCCTACAACTCCTACTTGCTGTGCAGTCATATTCCCAGATAATTACCTGGTGTGTAATTGGTGACGTCTGGTCCTCCGGTGTAATCGTCACCCAGGGCGATTGGTCAAGTGGTGCCATTACATCACAAAGCTACAGCAGGGTGTCATCTGACATGAGGGCCAATCAGTTGCCTAGTACGCAATAGGATACTTATATCACGGTATAGAAAATGGAGCAATGTGGACAGAATGCCCAGCTGAAGACTAAGGTGGTGAGATGAAAGGACCTAGGGCAATATTTGAGACGTATACATTTGTTTGAAGGAGTGGTTGATCTTACCATTCTGGAGTTCTCTATAGGTTAAGTGATAGGGATGCGCTAAAATGAAGATGTTAGAATCTGTTGTTTTTATTATTCCCACGAACCGTAGCATAAACCTTCCTCCCTTAACGTATCAGATCACTGAATTGCTATGGTGTACCATAACCTGAAATAATTCCTGTGAGAAGGGTACTCTATCTCTTGGCTGCCAAAGAGAGCTTTCTATCTAAGTCCTCATATAGGTGATAGGGTTGTGTAGA
Organism: Lissotriton vulgaris; assembly: GCF_964263255.1. Classification (NCBI taxonomy): domain Eukaryota; kingdom Metazoa; phylum Chordata; class Amphibia; order Caudata; family Salamandridae; genus Lissotriton; species Lissotriton vulgaris. The sequence goes on from NC_141695.1 coordinate 1,208,724,077, forward strand.
GAGTACCAGCAAATGAGGCAGAGGATTGAAAGAAGTCTGCTAGGTTGAAATCTAAATTAAGATTATAATTTTTAGTGAGTTTTGGATTTTCACAATATGAGACATGCCATAGTGCTAATTGACCCTTTATAAAAATCATGTTTTGGTAGTGTTGCATTTGGTTTTGAAATATTCAAGTTCTAAAAAAAGACTAACAGTGGACTTTTCCATCTGCAGATTATACTGAATGGCCAGCAGAGGCAGTGTTGCAGAGGAATATTTCTCTGCTTGCTGAGACGGAAAAAAAAAGAAAGCTCATTCCTCAGCCTTCTCCATGCCTCGATCAATATATATGGTAAGTCAAAATCTCAATTATTCATTTTGCCATTAATAAAAAGTTCATAGCATCTGATAGCTCTCTGTGCCTTTTAGTGGGGTCTTCCGCATAAATATAATCTTCCAAGACGGTAGCAATATGGATGATGCAATGGCCATCATGATAGTTTATCAAAGACTTTGTCTGCCTAAGTGTCTGAGAAAATCTTCTTTAGATACTTGTGCAGGCAATATGTCCTGTGAGTTAATTACCATCCTTCAGGCTGGAATGAGCTGTCTTAGGTTAGAGCAAATGACTTACATTCAGATGGAGGGAAGCTATTTAACCTGTTTACCTGCTCTCTGTGAGTGGGACTCTGATACTCCAGATGGACTGCTATTTAGAAACTGTGTTCTTCGAACTCTAGTCCTCTTTGAATAGGAGCCCACTACTTTCAATGGCGCACTGTACTTCCCCCTACAACTCCTACTTGCTGTGCAGTCATATTCCCAGATAATTACCTGGTGTGTAATTGGTGACGTCTGGTCCTCCGGTGTAATCGTCACCCAGGGCGATTGGTCAAGTGGTGCCTTTACATCACAAAGCTACAGCAGGGTGTCATCTGACATGAGGGCCAATCAGTTGCCTAGTACGCAATAGGATACTTATATCACGGTATAGAAAATGGAGCAATGTGGACAGAATGCCCAGCTGAAGACTAAGGTGGTGAGATGAAAGGACCTAGGGCAATATTTGAGACTTATACATTTGTTTGAAGGAGTGGTTGATCTTACTATTCTGGAGTTCTCTATAGGTTAAGTGATAGGGATGCGCTAAAATGAAGATGTTAGAATCTGTTGTTTTTATTATTCCCACGAACCGTAGCATAAACCTTCCTCCCTTAACGTATCAGATCACTGAATTGCTATGGTGTACCATAACCTGAAATAATTCCTGTGAGAAGGGTACTCTATCTCTTGGCTGCCAAAGAGAGCTTTCTATCTAAGTCCTCATATAGGTGATAGGGTTGTGTAGAGAGTACCAGCAAATGAGGCAGAGGATTGAAAGAAGTCTGCTAGGTTGAAATCTAAATTAAGATTATAATTTTTAGTGAGTTTTGGATTTTCACAATATGAGACATGCCATAGTGCTAATTGACCCTTTATAAAAATCATGTTTTGGTAGTGTTGCATTTGGTTTTGAAATATTCAAGTTCTAAAAAAAGACTAACAGTGGACTTTTCCATCTGCAGATTATACTGAATGGCCAGCAGAGGCAGTGTTGCAGAGGAATATTTCTCTGCTTGCTGAGACGGAAAAAAAAAGAAAGCTCATTCCTCAGCCTTCTCCATGCCTCGATCAATATATATGGTAAGTCAAAATCTCAATTATTCATTTTGCCATTAATAAAAAGTTCATAGCATCTGATAGCTCTCTGTGCCTTTTAGTGGGGTCTTCCGCATAAATATAATCTTCCAAGACGGTAGCAATATGGATGATGCAATGGCCATCATGATAGTTTATCAAAGACTTTGTCTGCCTAAGTGTCTGAGAAAATCTTCTTTAGATACTTGTGCAGGCAATATGTCCTGTGAGTTAATTACCATCCTTCAGGCTGGAATGAGCTGTCTTAGGTTAGAGCAAATGACTTACATTCAGATGGAGGGAAGCTATTTAACCTGTTTCCCTGCTCTCTGTGAGTGGGACTCTGATACTCCAGATGGACTGCTATTTAGAAACTGTGTTCTTCGAACTCTAGTCCTCTTTGAATAGGAGCCCACTACTTTCAATGGCGCACTGTACTTCCCCCTACAACTCCTACTTGCTGTGCAGTCATATTCCCAGATAATTACCTGGTGTGTAATTGGTGACGTCTGGTCCTCCAGTGTAATCGTCACCCAGGGCGATTGGTCAAGTGGTGCCATTACATCACGAAGCTACAGCAGAATGTCATCTGACATGAGGGCTAATCAGTTGCTTCTTCTAACTCTAGCCCTCTTTAAATAGGAGCCCAATACTTTCAATGGCGCACTGTACTTCCCCCTTACACCTCCTACTTGCTGTGTAGTCATATTCACAGATAGTTACCTAGTTTGTAATTGCTGATGTCTGGTCCTCCGGTGTAATCGTCACCCAGGGCGATTGGTCAAGTGGTGCCATTACATCTCAAAGCTACAGCAGGGTGTCATCTGACATGAGGGCCAATCAGTTGCCTAGTACGCAATAGGATACTTATATCAAGGTATAGAAAATGGAGCAATGTGGACAGAATGCCCAGCTGAAGACTAAGGTGGTGAGATGAAAGGACCTAGGACAATATTTGAGACTTATACATTTGTTTGAAGGAGTGGTTGATCTTACCATTCTGGAGTTCTCTATAGGTTAAGTGATAGGGATGCGCTAAAATGAAGATGTTAGAATCTGTTGTTTTTATTATTCCCACGAACCGTAGCATAAACCTTCCTCCCTTAACGTATCAGATCACTGAATTGCTATGGTGTACCATAACCTGAAATAATTCCTGTGAGAAGGGTACTCTATCTCTTGGCTGCCAAAGAGAGCTTTCTATCTAAGTCCTCATATAGGTGATAGGGTTGTGTAGAGAGTACCAGCAAATGAGGCAGAGGATTGAAAGAAGTCTGCTAGGTTGAAATCTAAATTAAGATTATAATTTTTAGTGAGTTTTGGATTTTCACAATATGAGACATGCCATAGTGCTAATTGACCCTTTATAAAAATCATGTTTTGGTAGTGTTGCATTTGGTTTTGAAATATTCAAGTTCTAAAAAAAGACTAACAGTGGACTTTTCCATCTGCAGATTATACTGAATGGCCAGCAGAGGCAGTGTTGCAGAGGAATATTTCTCTGCTTGCTGAGACGGAAAAAAAAAGAAAGCTCATTCCTCAGCCTTCTCCATGCCTCGATCAATATATATGGTAAGTCAAAATCTCAATTATTCATTTTGCCATTAATAAAAAGTTCATAGCATCTGATAGCTCTCTGTGCCTTTTAGTGGGGTCTTCCGCATAAATATAATCTTCCAAGACGGTAGCAATATGGATGATGCAATGGCCATCATGATAGTTTATCAAAGACTTTGTCTGCCTAAGTGTCTGAGAAAATCTTCTTTAGATACTTGTGCAGGCAATATGTCCTGTGAGTTAATTACCATCCTTCAGGCTGGAATGAGCTGTCTTAGGTTAGAGCAAATGACTTACATTCAGATGGAGGGAAGCTATTTAACCTGTTTCCCTGCTCTCTGTGAGTGGGACTCTGATACTCCAGATGGACTGCTATTTAGAAACTGTGTTCTTCGAACTCTAGTCCTCTTTGAATAGGAGCCCACTACTTTCAATGGCGCACTGTACTTCCCCCTACAACTCCTACTTGCTGTGCAGTCATATTCCCAGATAATTACCTGGTGTGTAATTGGTGACGTCTGGTCCTCCGGTGTAATCGTCACCCAGGGCGATTGGTCAAGTGGTGCCATTACATCACAAAGCTACAGCAGGGTGTCATCTGACATGAGGGCCAATCAGTTGCCTAGTACGCAATAGGATACTTATATCACGGTATAGAAAATGGAGCAATGTGGACAGAATGCCCAGCTGAAGACTAAGGTGGTGAGATGAAAGGACCTAGGGCAATATTTGAGACGTATACATTTGTTTGAAGGAGTGGTTGATCTTACCATTCTGGAGTTCTCTATAGGTTAAGTGATAGGGATGCGCTAAAATGAAGATGTTAGAATCTGTTGTTTTTATTATTCCCACGAACCGTAGCATAAACCTTCCTCCCTTAACGTATCAGATCACTGAATTGCTATGGTGTACCATAACCTGAAATAATTCCTGTGAGAAGGGTACTCTATCTCTTGGCTGCCAAAGAGAGCTTTCTATCTAAGTCCTCATATAGGTGATAGGGTTGTGTAGAGAGTACCAGCAAATGAGGCAGAGGATTGAAAGAAGTCTGCTAGGTTGAAATCTAAATTAAGATTATAATTTTTAGTGAGTTTTGGATTTTCACAATATGAGACATGCCATAGTGCTAATTGACCCTTTATAAAAATCATGTTTTGGTAGTGTTGCATTTGGTTTTGAAATATTCAAGTTCTAAAAAAAGACTAACAGTGGACTTTTCCATCTGCAGATTATACTGAATGGCCAGCAGAGGCAGTGTTGCAGAGGAATATTTCTCTGCTTGCTGAGACGGAAAAAAAAAGAAAGCTCATTCCTCAGCCTTCTCCATGCCTCGATCAATATATATGGTAAGTCAAAATCTCAATTATTCATTTTGCCATTAATAAAAAGTTCATAGCATCTGATAGCTCTCTGTGCCTTTTAGTGGGGTCTTCCGCATAAATATAATCTTCCAAGACGGTAGCAATATGGATGATGCAATGGCCATCATGATAGTTTATCAAAGACTTTGTCTGCCTAAGTGTCTGAGAAAATCTTCTTTAGATACTTGTGCAGGCAATATGTCCTGTGAGTTAATTACCATCCTTCAGGCTGGAATGAGCTGTCTTAGGTTAGAGCAAATGACTTACATTCAGATGGAGGGAAGCTATTTAACCTGTTTCCCTGCTCTCTGTGAGTGGGACTCTGATACTCCAGATGGACTGCTATTTAGAAACTGTGTTCTTCGAACTCTAGTCCTCTTTGAATAGGAGCCCACTACTTTCAATGGCGCACTGTACTTCCCCCTACAACTCCTACTTGCTGTGCAGTCATATTCCCAGATAATTACCTGGTGTGTAATTGGTGACGTCTGGTCCTCCGGTGTAATCGTCACCCAGGGCGATTGGTCAAGTGGTGCCATTACATCACAAAGCTACAGCAGGGTGTCATCTGACATGAGGGCCAATCAGTTGCCTAGTACGCAATAGGATACTTATATCACGGTATAGAAAATGGAGCAATGTGGACAGAATGCCCAGCTGAAGACTAAGGTGGTGAGATGAAAGGACCTAGGGCAATATTTGAGACGTATACATTTGTTTGAAGGAGTGGTTGATCTTACCATTCTGGAGTTCTCTATAGGTTAAGTGATAGGGATGCGCTAAAATGAAGATGTTAGAATCTGTTGTTTTTATTATTCCCACGAACCGTAGCATAAACCTTCCTCCCTTAACGTATCAGATCACTGAATTGCTATGGTGTACCATAACCTGAAATAATTCCTGTGAGAAGGGTACTCTATCTCTTGGCTGCCAAAGAGAGCTTTCTATCTAAGTCCTCATATAGGTGATAGGGTTGTGTAGAGAGTACCAGCAAATGAGGCAGAGGATTGAAAGAAGTCTGCTAGGTTGAAATCTAAATTAAGATTATAATTTTTAGTGAGTTTTGGATTTTCACAATATGAGACATGCCATAGTGCTAATTGACCCTTTATAAAAATCATGTTTTGGTAGTGTTGCATTTGGTTTTGAAATATTCAAGTTCTAAAAAAAGACTAACAGTGGACTTTTCCATCTGCAGATTATACTGAATGGCCAGCAGAGGCAGTGTTGCAGAGGAATATTTCTCTGCTTGCTGAGACGGAAAAAAAAAGAAAGCTCATTCCTCAGCCTTCTCCATGCCTCGATCAATATATATGGTAAGTCAAAATCTCAATTATTCATTTTGCCATTAATAAAAAGTTCATAGCATCTGATAGCTCTCTGTGCCTTTTAGTGGGGTCTTCCGCATAAATATAATCTTCCAAGACGGTAGCAATATGGATGATGCAATGGCCATCATGATAGTTTATCAAAGACTTTGTCTGCCTAAGTGTCTGAGAAAATCTTCTTTAGATACTTGTGCAGGCAATATGTCCTGTGAGTTAATTACCATCCTTCAGGCTGGAATGAGCTGTCTTAGGTTAGAGCAAATGACTTACATTCAGATGGAGGGAAGCTATTTAACCTGTTTCCCTGCTCTCTGTGAGTGGGACTCTGATACTCCAGATGGACTGCTATTTAGAAACTGTGTTCTTCGAACTCTAGTCCTCTTTGAATAGGAGCCCACTACTTTCAATGGCGCACTGTACTTCCCCCTACAACTCCTACTTGCTGTGCAGTCATATTCCCAGATAATTACCTGGTGTGTAATTGGTGACGTCTGGTCCTCCGGTGTAATCGTCACCCAGGGCGATTGGTCAAGTGGTGCCATTACATCACAAAGCTACAGCAGGGTGTCATCTGACATGAGGGCCAATCAGTTGCCTAGTACGCAATAGGATACTTATATCACGGTATAGAAAATGGAGCAATGTGGACAGAATGCCCAGCTGAAGACTAAGGTGGTGAGATGAAAGGACCTAGGGCAATATTTGAGACGTATACATTTGTTTGAAGGAGTGGTTGATCTTACCATTCTGGAGTTCTCTATAGGTTAAGTGATAGGGATGCGCTAAAATGAAGATGTTAGAATCTGTTGTTTTTATTATTCCCACGAACCGTAGCATAAACCTTCCTCCCTTAACGTATCAGATCACTGAATTGCTATGGTGTACCATAACCTGAAATAATTCCTGTGAGAAGGGTACTCTATCTCTTGGCTGCCAAAGAGAGCTTTCTATCTAAGTCCTCATATAGGTGATAGGGTTGTGTAGAGAGTACCAGCAAATGAGGCAGAGGATTGAAAGAAGTCTGCTAGGTTGAAATCTAAATTAAGATTATAATTTTTAGTGAGTTTTGGATTTTCACAATATGAGACATGCCATAGTGCTAATTGACCCTTTATAAAAATCATGTTTTGGTAGTGTTGCATTTGGTTTTGAAATATTCAAGTTCTAAAAAAAGACTAACAGTGGACTTTTCCATCTGCAGATTATACTGAATGGCCAGCAGAGGCAGTGTTGCAGAGGAATATTTCTCTGCTTGCTGAGACGGAAAAAAAAAGAAAGCTCATTCCTCAGCCTTCTCCATGCCTCGATCAATATATATGGTAAGTCAAAATCTCAATTATTCATTTTGCCATTAATAAAAAGTTCATAGCATCTGATAGCTCTCTGTGCCTTTTAGTGGGGTCTTCCGCATAAATATAATCTTCCAAGACGGTAGCAATATGGATGATGCAATGGCCATCATGATAGTTTATCAAAGACTTTGTCTGCCTAAGTGTCTGAGAAAATCTTCTTTAGATACTTGTGCAGGCAATATGTCCTGTGAGTTAATTACCATCCTTCAGGCTGGAATGAGCTGTCTTAGGTTAGAGCAAATGACTTACATTCAGATGGAGGGAAGCTATTTAACCTGTTTCCCTGCTCTCTGTGAGTGGGACTCTGATACTCCAGATGGACTGCTATTTAGAAACTGTGTTCTTCGAACTCTAGTCCTCTTTGAATAGGAGCCCACTACTTTCAATGGCGCACTGTACTTCCCCCTACAACTCCTACTTGCTGTGCAGTCATATTCCCAGATAATTACCTGGTGTGTAATTGGTGACGTCTGGTCCTCCGGTGTAATCGTCACCCAGGGCGATTGGTCAAGTGGTGCCATTACATCACAAAGCTACAGCAGGGTGTCATCTGACATGAGGGCCAATCAGTTGCCTAGTACGCAATAGGATACTTATATCACGGTATAGAAAATGGAGCAATGTGGACAGAATGCCCAGCTGAAGACTAAGGTGGTGAGATGAAAGGACCTAGGGCAATATTTGAGACGTATACATTTGTTTGAAGGAGTGGTTGATCTTACCATTCTGGAGTTCTCTATAGGTTAAGTGATAGGGATGCGCTAAAATGAAGATGTTAGAATCTGTTGTTTTTATTATTCCCACGAACCGTAGCATAAACCTTCCTCCCTTAACGTATCAGATCACTGAATTGCTATGGTGTACCATAACCTGAAATAATTCCTGTGAGAAGGGTACTCTATCTCTTGGCTGCCAAAGAGAGCTTTCTATCTAAGTCCTCATATAGGTGATAGGGTTGTGTAGAGAGTACCAGCAAATGAGGCAGAGGATTGAAAGAAGTCTGCTAGGTTGAAATCTAAATTAAGATTATAATTTTTAGTGAGTTTTGGATTTTCACAATATGAGACATGCCATAGTGCTAATTGACCCTTTATAAAAATCATGTTTTGGTAGTGTTGCATTTGGTTTTGAAATATTCAAGTTCTAAAAAAAGACTAACAGTGGACTTTTCCATCTGCAGATTATACTGAATGGCCAGCAGAGGCAGTGTTGCAGAGGAATATTTCTCTGCTTGCTGAGACGGAAAAAAAAGAAAGCTCATTCCTCAGCCTTCTCCATGCCTCGATCAATATATATGGTAAGTCAAAATCTCAATTATTCATTTTGCCATTAATAAAAAGTTCATAGCATCTGATAGCTCTCTGTGCCTTTTAGTGGGGTCTTCCGCATAAATATAATCTTCCAAGACGGTAGCAATATGGATGATGCAATGGCCATCATGATAGTTTATCAAAGACTTTGTCTGCCTAAGTGTCTGAGAAAATCTTCTTTAGATACTTGTGCAGGCAATATGTCCTGTGAGTTAATTACCATCCTTCAGGCTGGAATGAGCTGTCTTAGGTTAGAGCAAATGACTTACATTCAGATGGAGGGAAGCTATTTAACCTGTTTCCCTGCTCTCTGTGAGTGGGACTCTGATACTCCAGATGGACTGCTATTTAGAAACTGTGTTCTTCTAACTCTAGTCCTCTTTGAATAGGAGCCCACTACTTTCAATGGCGCACTGTACTTCCCCCTACAACTCCTACTTGCTGTGCAGTCATATTCCCAGATAATTACCTGGTGTGTAATTGGTGACGTCTGGTCCTCCAGTGTAATCGTCACCCAGGGCGATTGGTCAAGTGGTGCCATTACATCACGAAGCTACAGCAGAATGTCATCTGACATGAGGGCTAATCAGTTGCTTCTTCTAACTCTAGCCCTCTTTAAATAGGAGCCCAATACTTTCAATGGCGCACTGTACTTCCCCCTTACACCTCCTACTTGCTGTGTAGTCATATTCACAGATAGTTACCTAGTTTGTAATTGCTGATGTCTGGTCCTCCGGTGTAATCGTCACCCAGGGCGATTGGTCAAGTGGTGCCATTACATCACAAAGCTACAGCAGGGTGTCATCTGACATGAGGGCCAATCAGTTGCCTAGTACGCAATAGGATACTTATATCAAGGTATAGAAAATGGAGCAATGTGGACAGAATGCCCAGCTGAAGACTAAGGTGGTGAGATGAAAGGACCTAGGACAATATTTGAGACTTATACATTTGTTTGAAGGAGTGGTTGATCTTACCATTCTGGAGTTCTCTATAGGTTAAGTGATAGGGATGCGCTAAAATGAAGATGTTAGAATCTGTTGTTTTTATTATTCCCACGAACCGTAGCATAAACCTTCCTCCCTTAACGTATCAGATCACTGAATTGCTATGGTGTACCATAACCTGAAATAATTCCTGTGAGAAGGGTACTCTATCTCTTGGCTGCCAAAGAGAGCTTTCTATCTAAGTCCTCATATAGGTGATAGGGTTGTGTAGAGAGTACCAGCAAATGAGGCAGAGGATTGAAAGAAGTCTGCTAGGTTGAAATCTAAATTAAGATTATAATTTTTAGTGAGTTTTGGATTTTCACAATATGAGACATGCCATAGTGCTAATTGACCCTTTATAAAAATCATGTTTTGGTAGTGTTGCATTTGGTTTTGAAATATTCAAGTTCTAAAAAAAGACTAACAGTGGACTTTTCCATCTGCAGATTATACTGAATGGCCAGCAGAGGCAGTGTTGCAGAGGAATATTTCTCTGCTTGCTGAGACGGAAAAAAAAAGAAAGCTCATTCCTCAGCCTTCTCCATGCCTCGATCAATATATATGGTAAGTCAAAATCTCAATTATTCATTTTGCCATTAATAAAAAGTTCATAGCATCTGATAGCTCTCTGTGCCTTTTAGTGGGGTCTTCCGCATAAATATAATCTTCCAAGACGGTAGCAATATGGATGATGCAATGGCCATCATGATAGTTTATCAAAGACTTTGTCTGCCTAAGTGTCTGAGAAAATCTTCTTTAGATACTTGTGCAGGCAATATGTCCTGTGAGTTAATTACCATCCTTCAGGCTGGAATGAGCTGTCTTAGGTTAGAGCAAATGACTTACATTCAGATGGAGGGAAGCTATTTAACCTGTTTCCCTGCTCTCTGTGAGTGGGACTCTGATACTCCAGATGGACTGCTATTTAGAAACTGTGTTCTTCGAACTCTAGTCCTCTTTGAATAGGAGCCCACTACTTTCGATGGCGCACTGTACTTCCCCCTACAACTCCTACTTGCTGTGCAGTCATATTCCCAGATAATTACCTGGTGTGTTATTGGTGACGTCTGGTCCTCCGGTGTAATCGTCACCCAGGGCGATTGGTCAAGTGGTGCCATTACATCACAAAGCTACAGCAGGGTGTCATCTGACATGAGGGCCAATCAGTTGCCTAGTACGCAATAGGATACTTATATCACGGTATAGAAAATGGAGCAATGTGGACAGAATGCCCAGCTGAAGACTAAGGTGGTGAGATGAAAGGACCTAGGGCAATATTTGAGACTTATACATTTGTTTGAAGGAGTGGTTGATCTTACCATTCTGGAGTTCTCTATAGGTTAAGTGATAGGGATGCGCTAAAATGAAGATGTTAGAATCTGTTGTTTTTATTATTCCCACGAACCGTAGCATAAACCTTCCTCCCTTAACGTATCAGATCACTGAATTGCTATGGTGTACCATAACCTGAAATAATTCCTGTGAGAAGGGTACTCTATCTCTTGGCTGCCAAAGAGAGCTTTCTATCTAAGTCCTCATATAGGTGATAGGGTTGTGTAGAGAGTACCAGCAAATGAGGCAGAGGATTGAAAGAAGTCTGCTAGGTTGAAATCTAAATTAAGATTATAATTTTTAGTGAGTTTTGGATTTTCACAATATGAGACATGCCATAGTGCTAATTGACCCTTTATAAAAATCATGTTTTGGTAGTGTTGCATTTGGTTTTGAAATATTCAAGTTCTAAAAAAAGACTAACAGTGGACTTTTCCATCTGCAGATTATACTGAATGGCCAGCAGAGGCAGTGTTGCAGAGGAATATTTCTCTGCTTGCTGAGACGGAAAAAAAAGAAAGCTCATTCCTCAGCCTTCTCCATGCCTCGATCAATATATATGGTAAGTCAAAATCTCAATTATTCATTTTGCCATTAATAAAAAGTTCATAGCATCTGATAGCTCTCTGTGCCTTTTAGTGGGGTCTTCCGCATAAATATAATCTTCCAAGACGGTAGCAATATGGATGATGCAATGGCCATCATGATAGTTTATCAAAGACTTTGTCTGCCTAAGTGTCTGAGAAAATCTTCTTTAGATACTTGTGCAGGCAATATGTCCTGTGAGTTAATTACCATCCTTCAGGCTGGAATGAGCTGTCTTAGGTTAGAGCAAATGACTTACATTCAGATGGAGGGAAGCTATTTAACCTGTTTCCCTGCTCTCTGTGAGTGGGACTCTGATACTCCAGATGGACTGCTATTTAGAAACTGTGTTCTTCTAACTCTAGTCCTCTTTGAATAGGAGCCCACTACTTTCAATGGCGCACTGTACTTCCCCCTACAACTCCTACTTGCTGTGCAGTCATATTCCCAGATAATTACCTGGTGTGTAATTGGTGACGTCTGGTCCTCCAGTGTAATCGTCACCCAGGGCGATTGGTCAAGTGGTGCCATTACATTACGAAGCTACAGCAGAATGTCATCTGACATGAGGGCTAATCAGTTGCTTCTTCTAACTCTAGCCCTCTTTAAATAGGAGCCCAATACTTTCAATGGCGCACTGTACTTCCCCCTTACACCTCCTACTTGCTGTGTAGTCATATTCACAGATAGTTACCTAGTTTGTAATTGCTGATGTCTGGTCCTCCGGTGTAATCGTCACCCAGGGCGATTGGTCAAGTGGTGCCATTACATCACAAAGCTACAGCAGGGTGTCATCTGACATGAGGGCCAATCAGTTGCCTAGTACGCAATAGGATACTTATATCAAGGTATAGAAAATGGAGCAATGTGGACAGAATGCCCAGCTGAAGACTAAGGTGGTGAGATGAAAGGACCTAGGACAATATTTGAGACTTATACATTTGTTTGAAGGAGTGGTTGATCTTACCATTCTGGAGTTCTCTATAGGTTAAGTGATAGGGATGCGCTAAAATGAAGATGTTAGAATCTGTTGTTTTTATTATTCCCACGAACCGTAGCATAAACCTTCCTCCCTTAACGTATCAGATCACTGAATTGCTATGGTGTACCATAACCTGAAATAATTCCTGTGAGAAGGGTACTCTATCTCTTGGCTGCCAAAGAGAGCTTTCTATCTAAGTCCTCATATAGGTGATAGGGTTGTGTAGAGAGTACCAGCAAATGAGGCAGAGGATTGAAAGAAGTCTGCTAGGTTGAAATCTAAATTAAGATTATAATTTTTAGTGAGTTTTGGATTTTCACAATATGAGACATGCCATAGTGCTAATTGACCCTTTATAAAAATCATGTTTTGGTAGTGTTGCATTTGGTTTTGAAATATTCAAGTTCTAAAAAAAGACTAACAGTGGACTTTTCCATCTGCAGATTATACTGAATGGCCAGCAGAGGCAGTGTTGCAGAGGAATATTTCTCTGCTTGCTGAGACGGAAAAAAAAAGAAAGCTCATTCCTCAGCCTTCTCCATGCCTCGATCAATATATATGGTAAGTCAAAATCTCAATTATTCATTTTGCCATTAATAAAAAGTTCATAGCATCTGATAGCTCTCTGTGCCTTTTAGTGGGGTCTTCCGCATAAATATAATCTTCCAAGACGGTAGCAATATGGATGATGCAATGGCCATCATGATAGTTTATCAAAGACTTTGTCTGCCTAAGTGTCTGAGAAAATCTTCTTTAGATACTTGTGCAGGCAATATGTCCTGTGAGTTAATTACCATCCTTCAGGCTGGAATGAGCTGTCTTAGGTTAGAGCAAATGACTTACATTCAGATGGAGGGAAGCTATTTAACCTGTTTCCCTGCTCTCTGTGAGTGGGACTCTGATACTCCAGATGGACTGCTATTTAGAAACTGTGTTCTTCGAACTCTAGTCCTCTTTGAATAGGAGCCCACTACTTTCAATGGCGCACTGTACTTCCCCCTACAACTCCTACTTGCTGTGCAGTCATATTCCCAGATAATTACCTGGTGTGTAATTGGTGACGTCTGGTCCTCCGGTGTAATCGTCACCCAGGGCGATTGGTCAAGTGGTGCCATTACATCACAAAGCTACAGCAGGGTGTCATCTGACATGAGGGCCAATCAGTTGCCTAGTACGCAATAGGATACTTATATCACGGTATAGAAAATGGAGCAATGTGGACAGAATGCCCAGCTGAAGACTAAGGTGGTGAGATGAAAGGACCTAGGGCAATATTTGAGACGTATACATTTGTTTGAAGGAGTGGTTGATCTTACCATTCTGGAGTTCTCTATAGGTTAAGTGATAGGGATGCGCTAAAATGAAGATGTTAGAATCTGTTGTTTTTATTATTCCCACGAACCGTAGCATAAACCTTCCTCCCTTAACGTATCAGATCACTGAATTGCTATGGTGTACCATAACCTGAAATAATTCCTGTGAGAAGGGTACTCTATCTCTTGGCTGCCAAAGAGAGCTTTCTATCTAAGTCCTCATATAGGTGATAGGGTTGTGTAGAGAGTACCAGCAAATGAGGCAGAGGATTGAAAGAAGTCTGCTAGGTTGAAATCTAAATTAAGATTATAATTTTTAGTGAGTTTTGGATTTTCACAATATGAGACATGCCATAGTGCTAATTGACCCTTTATAAAAATCATGTTTTGGTAGTGTTGCATTTGGTTTTGAAATATTCAAGTTCTAAAAAAAGACTAACAGTGGACTTTTCCATCTGCAGATTATACTGAATGGCCAGCAGAGGCAGTGTTGCAGAGGAATATTTCTCTGCTTGCTGAGACGGAAAAAAAAAGAAAGCTCATTCCTCAGCCTTCTCCATGCCTCGATCAATATATATGGTAAGTCAAAATCTCAATTATTCATTTTGCCATTAATAAAAAGTTCATAGCATCTGATAGCTCTCTGTGCCTTTTAGTGGGGTCTTCCGCATAAATATAATCTTCCAAGACGGTAGCAATATGGATGATGCAATGGCCATCATGATAGTTTATCAAAGACTTTGTCTGCCTAAGTGTCTGAGAAAATCTTCTTTAGATACTTGTGCAGGCAATATGTCCTGTGAGTTAATTACCATCCTTCAGGCTGGAATGAGCTGTCTTAGGTTAGAGCAAATGACTTACATTCAGATGGAGGGAAGCTATTTAACCTGTTTCCCTGCTCTCTGTGAGTGGGACTCTGATACTCCAGATGGACTGCTATTTAGAAACTGTGTTCTTCGAACTCTAGTCCTCTTTGAATAGGAGCCCACTACTTTCAATGGCGCACTGTACTTCCCCCTACAACTCCTACTTGCTGTGCAGTCATATTCCCAGATAATTACCTGGTGTGTAATTGGTGACGTCTGGTCCTCCGGTGTAATCGTCACCCAGGGCGATTGGTCAAGTGGTGCCATTACATCACAAAGCTACAGCAGGGTGTTGTAGGAGAGTAGGGTCTGCTATCCTATGGTCACCCCAAATTTTTGCTTTTTGCTTCACTGGTTTCTGACTTAATGTGGCTGTGGGCCTGCTAATCAGACCCACAGCCTGCTGTTCTCTCTCTAAATTGATGCCAATGCACTCTAGGTGCATTACGAATTGGAACTGGTTCACCTTATGAGCCCCTGTAATAGTGCACCCTAGGTGCCCAGGGCATAGGTGTATCCAAGGCCTACCAGGGGCTGCAGCACGTATTGTGCCACCCCTGGCCTGGCCTCCATCTTTGACACAACTGGCTGAACACTCAGCTGGGGTAAGTCGGTGTAACCACCTCTTACTTAGGTACAGTATGCCTGTGCCTAACCCTAAACTGGACACATATGTTCCTATCAGCCACTCCTATGGAAGGCCTCATCAATCCTGGAGGCAGAGTGCTTGGAAATATGTGAGATGGTGCTCTAGCATGAGCTGAGCCTGTCTGCAGCTGTCGGGAACCACTCCCTAAGCTGTTCCGGGATATTGCCATACCATATACTCTTAAGTGCATTATAATCCTCGCGGTTAAATGCTATCTTTGGTTTGGCTTTATCAAAACATGTCGAGTAAGGTGTCATACGAATTGGAATACTATCCCCTCGCCAGTTCTGGCGACGGGGATAGCATTCCACCCTTCTAGAGGGACACGACATGTGTGTAGCCTTAACCCCGGTTAAAGTTAAACAGAGCCTCAGCTCCACAAAATGGACGCTGCCACCACAGACACAAGTCTGGCCTCCTGCTGCTGACCGAAACTCGGCAGATGGTGGCCTGGACAAAGGGTTTCCTGCCTTGGGAGGTGCGAGCACCACCCCAGACAGGATTTTGTGTATTAGGTAGGACAGGGCTGAAAAGAATCAGACATGCCCGGGGCACACAAGGTGTCCCCGTGCATAGGCCAGCCCAAACCGGTTCTGGGGCCTTCCAGCCCCAGTCCTGGCGCGGAGCTGGACAAAGGAAAGGGGGTGTAACCGCCCCCCTTCCTGGTTCCTCCCAGAGGAGGGACCTAGTAGGTGATCCACCCCCTAGATTGGAATAAGAGGGGGAGCAGTGCCATTGCACAGCAGATCATCCCGAAATCAACTTAAACTAAGAAGAAGACTGGACTTCGACATTCTGCTGCACAGAAGACTGAAGAAGAATCTCCCTTGTGGCCAAGGAGTGACCACCCTGTGAACACAGGTACCAACCAGCAACTCGACGTCTGCTTTGCCGCCGCCTCCCGCCGGAGCCCGAGCCCAGAGCCCGACAAGAACCAGATTCCCAGACCTCTCAGAGCCCGATCCACAGTCCCTGCAAAGAAGGGACCCGTGGAGGCACCGAGTGACGTGGGACCGGACCTCTTGAAAGACACCCGAAAAGCTGACTGCGCAGCTTCTGAGGCATCCTCGACGTTGTGCTTTGGGGATTGAGAACCCCCACCACCGAGCAGCCCTTGCACCGAAGATCAGCCCCCCAGCATCTCCACGATCTGCGTGGGGCCCTTTTGCACTGTGCCACTCGACGCGCCATCCCGGCCACTAGCCACGCGGCCAGCGGCCATCTTGGCGACGAACCCGAAGATTTAAACAGCAGGTCTGGTTGCTCCAGACCTACCCAAGCTCCTGTGAAAAGGAGCACCCGCTCTGACCTTGCTGGTCCGAGTGAACAGCATCTTTCAACTCCTGCGTGGCTTGCATTTGCCAAGGCCTGTTTGCTCCGATCAGGTCGCCGACACCGCCAACAGCGAGAGGCCTACGTGGGACAGCTCGTGACCGACTCCTGGACGTCCTCGACCCCGGGTATCCACGTGGCTGCAGAAAGAAGCTACCCGACAACGCCTGTTTGCACCCGACATCACCTGGTTCCACTCTGGTTCCACGGCAGTCACTGGCTAGTGACTTTGAACACTGTCCCCTCTGCTTTCAGGTCTTCACATCTTCAGATCCACCCTTGGATCCACCGGAACTCTTCTCATCGAGCCGCCTGCAGCATCTCCTGCTCCAAGCACCATCGACCAGCGTGACGAAACCCGACACATCTTCGACCCTGTGCACCCGCTTCCTGTGGGTGAGGTAACTCAGCTCCGCCGGTGCTCCTGCACTGGTACACATCCCAAGGGCCTGTGTTTTAAGTTTCAGCTCCGTAGGTCACTCGGAAGGTTCCTAACTTTCTAACTTTGTGCTTTTTACGCACCATAGACTTTGTATTGAGAAGTGCGTGCACTTTGAACACTGCACCCGAGTCCCGTGGGCCTTTCCCGACTTAGTTAACTCCAGTCTCGAATAGCTCCAGCGATTCCCAAGGCCCTAGGCCTCTTCACTTTCCTCCTGGTATCTCTTATACCACTTATTTAGTATATGGTTTAGGTGGCCCCTAGGGCTCATCCATATTGTGCAACTTTTGTGTATTTTAAACTGTCTTGTGATTTTACGCTTGTGCTTCTGTGCTCATAAAGAGTCCAGGGGATTTTATAGTTAATAAATCAATATATATTTTCAATATATATCTGTGTGGTGTCCCTTTCATTTGGTATTCAAGGGGGTTGTGTATGGTATAACAGCTGGCTTCACATGCCTTTCAGAGTTTAGCCTAAGACTGCTTTGTCCACGTTACCACTAGGATAACTGGTCTACAAGGTTGAATTACAACCATCATCATAAGGGTTGCTTGGCATGGTACAAAGTGATCACTAGAACTAGTGAGCATTATATACCAGGCCAACTTCTCACATTGGTGAGCAGCGGATTGGGATCTGAGCTTGCTGTTGTTTTACCATTACAATCTTTGAGATTATCATTTGAAAGATCATACAGGTACCTGCTAGGTACATATAAAACAAGACTAGTATACTTAAGTTCTACTGAACTTAGTTGTTGTAGAGCAAAGGGAGTAGCACACCCTAGCTACAACTACTAGATAGGTTTAGTAGGTAAACACCAGTGTAGGTAGATTGCAACACATCCACCCACACTAGAGCAATGTCTGGAACAGAGGGGTCCAGTGGACTTACTCCTGTTGAGAGTGACCCTCCAAGGGCACCATCCCAGTTTGCTATTTTTCCTTTTAAGGAATTAAGACAGCTTTGTGTCTTAAGGGGTCTGAAGACAGGGCCTACCCCTACTACAGACCACCTAAGAGAGCTCTTGGATCAGTCTGAGGCTCTAAAGACCTCTAAAGCAAACCCCACAGGGAATGCTGAAGGAGGCCATCCTTCAGAGGATGACACTGTAGACACCCCTACCCCTATCATCCTAGTAGATGAGGAAGCCTCCACCACTGGAGCTCCTCAGGTAGATGAAGAGGAAGAAGAAGAAGAGGAGGAGGAGGTGGAAAGCAGTGAGTCAGATGATGACAGAGATAGTCAGGTGCTGGTCAGTAGACTGAACCAGGCTAACTTAAGTCAACTTGGGAATGAATCAGGTAACAACCCATTCAGACCCCCAGGTGGACTTAACCAGGGCCATAGGAGGAGAAGGCATCACTCAGGTGAATCCAACACCTCCCATGTCTCTAGAGGCTCTCATGGTCACTCCAGAAAGGAGATGACTAGCCCTCAGAGAAGGGAACATGAGGCCAAGATGAGAGAGGCTGAGCTTAGGATCCAGAGGCAAGAGTTAGAGGTTGCCCTGGCTAAGGAGAAACTTGCTAGAGCAAGACAGCCTAGAGAGAGTGGGGTAATAGAACCCACTGGTGGCAGCAATATCCACAAGGATAAAGACAGGTCTTTTGATAATAGAAACCTGAGTAAGATTGTGCCCCCCTACAAAGCTGGGGATGACATCCATAAATGGATCACTGCAATGGAGAGAGCCTGCAGAGTACAGCAGATCCCTCAGGAGCAGTGGGCAGCAATCTTGTGGCTCTCCTTTGAAGGTAGAGGCCGAGACAGACTCCTCACAGTTAGTGATGGGGATTCTAGAAACTACCTGGTCCTGAAGAGTGCTCTGATTGATGGGTTAGGCTTAACCACTGAACAGTACAGGTTAATGTTCAGAGATACCCAGAAGACACAGACTCAGGACTGGTCTGAATTTGTTGAGTGTGCCACTAAGGCTCTGGAGGGATGGTTGCTGGGAAGCAAGGTTACAGACTATGAAGGATTGTACAATTTGCTGATGAGAGAACAAATTTTAAATAATTGTCAGAACCAGCAGTTGCATCAACATTTGGTTGACTCAGATTTGACCTCTCCCCAAGAATTGGGAAAGAGGGCAGATAAATGGGTAAGAACCAGAGTTAAGCAAAAGAACCAGAACCAGAACCAGGGTGGTGACCAGAAGAAAACAGACCAGAAGGGTGGGGAGCAGAAAGCTAAAGACCAGAAGTCTTCAACAGGGCCCCAAACTGAGACAGAGGGTGGGTCCCAAACTTCCAAGAAGAAGAAGAAAGAAGGTCAGAAGAAACCCTGGTGTAAAACTTGTAAGAACACCTCTCACTGGACAAGTGAGTGTAAAAAGGGTGGAGCCCCCAACACTGCAGCCCCTAAGGCACCTGCACCCACTAGTACAGTTAGCAGTGTTGGTCCTCAAGCCAAGGGTTTAGTGGGAATCACTTTGGGAACTGAAGGAGATTCTGACCTAGTCAGAACCCTTACACAGGCTGTTCTGGTTTGTGAAGGGGACATAGATTTGACCCCTGACATAAGTCCCAGTAACCTGGGCAAATACAGACAGACACCTTTGATTAACAACAAAGTGGCTCAAGCTTACAGGGACACATGTGCCAGTGTCACTATGGTGACACCTAACTTTGTGGACCCTGGACAATACATGCCAGGCGATGATTACCTGGTGACCAATGCCAGCAATGTCACTACTACACATAGTGTGGCACTTGTTAACTTTTCCTGGGGAGGGGTAACTGGCCTAAAGAAAGTTGTGGTTAGTGCTGATCTCCCAGTAGAATGTTTGTTGGGCAATGACCTGGAGAACTCTCTATGGTCAGAAGTTGAGTACAGGACTCATGCAGAGATGTTAGGGATATCATCACATGTCCTTGCTGTGACCAGGTCACAGGCCAAAAAGTGCCTCTCTGAACCTCAGGTCTTGGATCCTGGAACAATGGACCAAGTACCTCCCAAGAAGAAGAACAGGAGGGTTAAGGCTGTGCCTTCCCAACTGCCTACAAGTGAGGATCAGGCTTCACAGGAAACTGATCTAGAGACCCCTGAAGGAACTGTCCCTGAAGAACTTGAACCTGATCAGGTTGAGTTTCTGGGGACAGGGGGACCTTCTAGGGCAGACTTGGGGCAGGCTCAGTTAACCTGTCCTTCTCTTGAACCCCTCAGACAGCAGGCTGCTGCTGAGGCTGCTGGGAATGCTCAAGGTGCCCATAAAGTATATTGGGACGATGGACTCCTTTATTCAGAGGCTAGAGACCCCAAGCCTGGTGCTACCAGGAGGTTGGTTATACCTCTGCAATTTAGGGGCTTCCTACTCACCTTGGCCCATGATATTCCTTTAGCAGGACACCTAGGCCAGAACAAGACTTGGGACAGGCTTGTCCCTCACTTTCACTGGCCTCACATGTCTGAAGACACCAAGGAGTTTTGTCGCTCCTGTGAAACCTGCCAAGCCAGTGGTAAAGCAGGTGGAACAACAAAGGCCCCCCTGATACCACTACCTGTGGTGGGGGTTCCCTTTGAGAGAGTGGGGATTGATATTGTTGGTCCAATGGATCCCCCTACAGCATCTGGGCACAGATTCATACTGGTGGTAGTGGATCATGCCACCAGGTACCCAGAGGCAATTCCCCTTAGGACCACAACAGCTCCTGTTGTGGCCAGGGCCTTACTTGGAGTTTTCTCCAGAGTGGGGTTTCCTAAGGAGGTAATATCAGATAGAGGTACCAACTTCATGTCTGGATATTTGACAGCTATGTGGAAGGAATGTGGTGTAAACTACAAGTTCACCACTCCTTATCACCCACAATGCAATGGGCTTGTTGAGAGATTTAACAAGACCCTAAAGGGCATGATTAAAGGATTACCTGAAAAGCTCAGGCGAAGATGGGACATCCTTCTGCCCTGCCTTTTGTTCGCTTACAGAGAGGTCCCTCAAAAGGGGGTTGGCTTCAGCCCCTTTGAATTGTTGTTTGGGCACCCTGTAAGAGGACCCCTGTGTCTTGTGAAGGAAGGATGGGAGTTACCTCTCAAAAAGCCTAAACAGGACATAGTGGACTATGTACTTGGTCTCCGCTCCAGGATGGCAGAGTACATGGAAAAGGCATCCAAAAACCTTGAGGCTAGCCAAGAATTACAAAAAGCTTGGCATGACCAAAAGGCTGTCCTTGTTGAATTTCAGCCTGGACAGAAGGTATGGGTGTTGGAGCCAGTGGCCCCAGCAGCACTCCAAGACAAATGGTCTGGACCCCATACAATTCTGGAAAAGAAGGGAGAGGTTACCTACTTGGTGGACCTAGGAACTCCCAGGAGCCCCCACAGGGTGCTCCATGTGAACAGATTGAAGGCATATGTCAGCAGGGCAGACATGGGCTTGCTCATGGCTACAGATGAGGGACAGGAGGAAGAGAGTGACCCTCTCCCAGACCTGCTCACTCAGAACCCTGAGGATGGCTCAGTTGATGGTGTGGCCTTAGGTGGCAGCCTCACTGAACATCAGCAACATGACTGCAGACAAGTTCTACAGGCATACAGGCATATGTTCTCATTGACACCCAGTCAGACTAACTGGTGTACACATGTGGTGGACACTGGTGACAGTCTTCCTGTAAAGAGCAAAATTTACAGGCAACCTGACCACGTCAGGGACTGTATAAAGACTGAGGTGCAAAAGATGCTGGAATTAGGTGTCATTGAGCCTTCAGAGAGCCCCTGGGCTAGCCCAGTGGTTCTGGTCCCCAAACCTCACACCAAAGATGGCAAGAGAGAGATGAGGTTCTGTGTGGATTACAGAGGACTCAATGCTGTCACCAGGACAGATGCACACCCTATTCCAAGGGCAGATGAGCTCATTGACAAGTTGGCTTCTGCCAAATATTTGAGCACATTTGACTTGACAGCTGGCTACTGGCAAATCAGGTTAGCTGAGGAGTCTAAAGCCAAGACAGCATTTTCTACCCCTAGTGGGCATTATCAGTTTGTGGTGATGCCCTTTGGTTTGAAAAATGCACCTGCCACCTTCCAAAGGTTGGTGAACCAAGTCCTCACTGGGTTGGATGACTTTTGTGCAGCTTATCTGGACGATATTGCTGTCTTTAGCTCCACCTGGGAGGATCACCTGATCCACCTGAAGGAAGTGCTTGAGGCTCTGCAGAAGGCAGGCCTCACTATCAAGGCAACAAAGTGCCAGATAGGGCAGAGCAAGGTTGTATACCTGGGCCACCTTGTAGGTGGAGGCCAAGTTCAACCACTGGAGAGTAAGATCCAGACCATCAAGGACTGGTCCCCTCCAACTACCCAGACTCAGGTCAGAGCTTTCTTGGGCCTGACTGGGTACTACAGGAAGTTTGTTAAGAACTATGGGTCCATTGTGACTCCTCTTAATGATCTGACATCCAAGAAGATGCCCAAAAAGGTTCAGTGGACAGAAATCTGTCAAAAGGCATTTGATGACCTGAAGAAGGCCATGTGCTCTGCACCTATCCTGAAGAGTCCTGACTACTCAAGAGAGTTCATTGTCCAAACAGATGCTTCTGAGTTGGGAGTGGGAGCAGTGCTTTCACAGCTTAATGTAGATGGCCAGGACCAGCCCATTGCTTTCATTAGCAGAAGGCTGACCCCCAGAGAGAAACGTTGGTCAGCTATAGAGAGGGAGGCCTTTGCTGTGGTGTGGGCCCTGAAGAAGTTGAGACCATACTTATTTGGCACTCACTTCAAGATTCAGACCGACCATAAGCCCCTCCTATGGCTTAATCAGATGAAGGGTGAAAACCCCAAACTACTCAGGTGGTCCATTTCCCTACAGGGGATGGACTTTACAGTGGAGCACCGCCCAGGGACTGACCATGGCAACGCAGATGGTCTCTCCAGGTACTTCCACTTAGAACATGAAGACACAACTGGTCAAGGTTAGTCTAATGTCCCTGCGTTTGGGGGGGGGTTATGTAGGAGAGTAGGGTCTGCTATCCTATGGTCACCCCAAATTTTTGCTTTTTGCTTCACTGGTTTCTGACTTAATGTGGCTGTGGGCCTGCTAATCAGACCCACAGCCTGCTGTTCTCTCTCTAAATTGATGCCAATGCACTCTAGGTGCATTACGAATTGGAACTGGTTCACCTTATGAGCCCCTGTAATAGTGCACCCTAGGTGCCCAGGGCATAGGTGTATCCAAGGCCTACCAGGGGCTGCAGCACGTATTGTGCCACCCCTGGCCTGGCCTCCATCTTTGACACAACTGGCTGAACACTCAGCTGGGGTAAGTCGGTGTAACCACCTCTTACTTAGGTACAGTATGCCTGTGCCTAACCCTAAACTGGACACATATGTTCCTATCAGCCACTCCTATGGAAGGCCTCATCAATCCTGGAGGCAGAGTGCTTGGAAATATGTGAGATGGTGCTCTAGCATGAGCTGAGCCTGTCTGCAGCTGTCGGGAACCACTCCCTAAGCTGTTCCGGGATATTGCCATACCATATACTCTTAAGTGCATTATAATCCTCGCGGTTAAATGCTATCTTTGGTTTGGCTTTATCAAAACATGTCGAGTAAGGTGTCATACGAATTGGAATACTATCCCCTCGCCAGTTCTGGCGACGGGGATAGCATTCCACCCTTCTAGAGGGACACGACATGTGTGTAGCCTTAACCCCGGTTAAAGTTAAACAGAGCCTCAGCTCCACAAAATGGACGCTGCCACCACAGACACAAGTCTGGCCTCCTGCTGCTGACCGAAACTCGGCAGATGGTGGCCTGGACAAAGGGTTTCCTGCCTTGGGAGGTGCGAGCACCACCCCAGACAGGATTTTGTGTATTAGGTAGGACAGGGCTGAAAAGAATCAGACATGCCCGGGGCACACAAGGTGTCCCCGTGCATAGGCCAGCCCAAACCGGTTCTGGGGCCTTCCAGCCCCAGTCCTGGCGCGGAGCTGGACAAAGGAAAGGGGGTGTAACCGCCCCCCTTCCTGGTTCCTCCCAGAGGAGGGACCTAGTAGGTGATCCACCCCCTAGATTGGAATAAGAGGGGGAGCAGTGCCATTGCACAGCAGATCATCCCGAAATCAACTTAAACTAAGAAGAAGACTGGACTTCGACATTCTGCTGCACAGAAGACTGAAGAAGAATCTCCCTTGTGGCCAAGGAGTGACCACCCTGTGAACACAGGTACCAACCAGCAACTCGACGTCTGCTTTGCCGCCGCCTCCCGCCGGAGCCCGAGCCCAGAGCCCGACAAGAACCAGATTCCCAGACCTCTCAGAGCCCGATCCACAGTCCCTGCAAAGAAGGGACCCGTGGAGGCACCGAGTGACGTGGGACCGGACCTCTTGAAAGACACCCGAAAAGCTGACTGCGCAGCTTCTGAGGCATCCTCGACGTTGTGCTTTGGGGATTGAGAACCCCCACCACCGAGCAGCCCTTGCACCGAAGATCAGCCCCCCAGCATCTCCACGATCTGCGTGGGGCCCTTTTGCACTGTGCCACTCGACGCGCCATCCCGGCCACTAGCCACGCGGCCAGCGGCCATCTTGGCGACGAACCCGAAGATTTAAACAGCAGGTCTGGTTGCTCCAGACCTACCCAAGCTCCTGTGAAAAGGAGCACCCGCTCTGACCTTGCTGGTCCGAGTGAACAGCATCTTTCAACTCCTGCGTGGCTTGCATTTGCCAAGGCCTGTTTGCTCCGATCAGGTCGCCGACACCGCCAACAGCGAGAGGCCTACGTGGGACAGCTCGTGACCGACTCCTGGACGTCCTCGACCCCGGGTATCCACGTGGCTGCAGAAAGAAGCTACCCGACAACGCCTGTTTGCACCCGACATCACCTGGTTCCACTCTGGTTCCACGGCAGTCACTGGCTAGTGACTTTGAACACTGTCCCCTCTGCTTTCAGGTCTTCACATCTTCAGATCCACCCTTGGATCCACCGGAACTCTTCTCATCGAGCCGCCTGCAGCATCTCCTGCTCCAAGCACCATCGACCAGCGTGACGAAACCCGACACATCTTCGACCCTGTGCACCCGCTTCCTGTGGGTGAGGTAACTCAGCTCCGCCGGTGCTCCTGCACTGGTACACATCCCAAGGGCCTGTGTTTTAAGTTTCAGCTCCGTAGGTCACTCGGAAGGTTCCTAACTTTCTAACTTTGTGCTTTTTACGCACCATAGACTTTGTATTGAGAAGTGCGTGCACTTTGAACACTGCACCCGAGTCCCGTGGGCCTTTCCCGACTTAGTTAACTCCAGTCTCGAATAGCTCCAGCGATTCCCAAGGCCCTAGGCCTCTTCACTTTCCTCCTGGTATCTCTTATACCACTTATTTAGTATATGGTTTAGGTGGCCCCTAGGGCTCATCCATATTGTGCAACTTTTGTGTATTTTAAACTGTCTTGTGATTTTACGCTTGTGCTTCTGTGCTCATAAAGAGTCCAGGGGATTTTATAGTTAATAAATCAATATATATTTTCAATATATATCTGTGTGGTGTCCCTTTCATTTGGTATTCAAGGGGGTTGTGTATGGTATAACAGCTGGCTTCACATGCCTTTCAGAGTTTAGCCTAAGACTGCTTTGTCCACGTTACCACTAGGATAACTGGTCTACAAGGTTGAATTACAACCATCATCATAAGGGTTGCTTGGCATGGTACAAAGTGATCACTAGAACTAGTGAGCATTATATACCAGGCCAACTTCTCACAGGTGTCATCTGACATGAGGGCCAATCAGTTGCCTAGTACGCAATAGGATACTTATATCACGGTATAGAAAATGGAGCAATGTGGACAGAATGCCCAGCTGAAGACTAAGGTGGTGAGATGAAAGGACCTAGGGCAATATTTGAGACTTATACATTTGTTTGAAGGAGTGGTTGATCTTACTATTCTGGAGTTCTCTATAGGTTAAGTGATAGGGATGCGCTAAAATGAAGATGTTAGAATCTGTTGTTTTTATTATTCCCACGAACCGTAGCATAAACCTTCCTCCCTTAACGTATCAGATCACTGAATTGCTATGGTGTACCATAACCTGAAATAATTCCTGTGAGAAGGGTACTCTATCTCTTGGCTGCCAAAGAGAGCTTTCTATCTAAGTCCTCATATAGGTGATAGGGTTGTGTAGAGAGTACCAGCAAATGAGGCAGAGGATTGAAAGAAGTCTGCTAGGTTGAAATCTAAATTAAGATTATAATTTTTAGTGAGTTTTGGATTTTCACAATATGAGACATGCCATAGTGCTAATTGACCCTTTATAAAAATCATGTTTTGGTAGTGTTGCATTTGGTTTTGAAATATTCAAGTTCTAAAAAAAGACTAACAGTGGACTTTTCCATCTGCAGATTATACTGAATGGCCAGCAGAGGCAGTGTTGCAGAGGAATATTTCTCTGCTTGCTGAGACGGAAAAAAAAAGAAAGCTCATTCCTCAGCCTTCTCCATGCCTCGATCAATATATATGGTAAGTCAAAATCTCAATTATTCATTTTGCCATTAATAAAAAGTTCATAGCATCTGATAGCTCTCTGTGCCTTTTAGTGGGGTCTTCCGCATAAATATAATCTTCCAAGACGGTAGCAATATGGATGATGCAATGGCCATCATGATAGTTTATCAAAGACTTTGTCTGCCTAAGTGTCTGAGAAAATCTTCTTTAGATACTTGTGCAGGCAATATGTCCTGTGAGTTAATTACCATCCTTCAGGCTGGAATGAGCTGTCTTAGGTTAGAGCAAATGACTTACATTCAGATGGAGGGAAGCTATTTAACCTGTTTCCCTGCTCTCTGTGAGTGGGACTCTGATACTCCAGATGGACTGCTATTTAGAAACTGTGTTCTTCGAACTCTAGTCCTCTTTGAATAGGAGCCCACTACTTTCAATGGCGCACTGTACTTCCCCCTACAACTCCTACTTGCTGTGCAGTCATATTCCCAGATAATTACCTGGTGTGTAATTGGTGACGTCTGGTCCTCCAGTGTAATCGTCACCCAGGGCGATTGGTCAAGTGGTGCCATTACATCACGAAGCTACAGCAGAATGTCATCTGACATGAGGGCTAATCAGTTGCTTCTTCTAACTCTAGCCCTCTTTAAATAGGAGCCCAATACTTTCAATGGCGCACTGTACTTCCCCCTTACACCTCCTACTTGCTGTGTAGTCATATTCACAGATAGTTACCTAGTTTGTAATTGCTGATGTCTGGTCCTCCGGTGTAATCGTCACCCAGGGCGATTGGTCAAGTGGTGCCATTACATCTCAAAGCTACAGCAGGGTGTCATCTGACATGAGGGCCAATCAGTTGCCTAGTACGCAATAGGATACTTATATCAAGGTATAGAAAATGGAGCAATGTGGACAGAATGCCCAGCTGAAGACTAAGGTGGTGAGATGAAAGGACCTAGGACAATATTTGAGACTTATACATTTGTTTGAAGGAGTGGTTGATCTTACCATTCTGGAGTTCTCTATAGGTTAAGTGATAGGGATGCGCTAAAATGAAGATGTTAGAATCTGTTGTTTTTATTATTCCCACGAACCGTAGCATAAACCTTCCTCCCTTAACGTATCAGATCACTGAATTGCTATGGTGTACCATAACCTGAAATAATTCCTGTGAGAAGGGTACTCTATCTCTTGGCTGCCAAAGAGAGCTTTCTATCTAAGTCCTCATATAGGTGATAGGGTTGTGTAGAGAGTACCAGCAAATGAGGCAGAGGATTGAAAGAAGTCTGCTAGGTTGAAATCTAAATTAAGATTATAATTTTTAGTGAGTTTTGGATTTTCACAATATGAGACATGCCATAGTGCTAATTGACCCTTTATAAAAATCATGTTTTGGTAGTGTTGCATTTGGTTTTGAAATATTCAAGTTCTAAAAAAAGACTAACAGTGGACTTTTCCATCTGCAGATTATACTGAATGGCCAGCAGAGGCAGTGTTGCAGAGGAATATTTCTCTGCTTGCTGAGACGGAAAAAAAAAGAAAGCTCATTCCTCAGCCTTCTCCATGCCTCGATCAATATATATGGTAAGTCAAAATCTCAATTATTCATTTTGCCATTAATAAAAAGTTCATAGCATCTGATAGCTCTCTGTGCCTTTTAGTGGGGTCTTCCGCATAAATATAATCTTCCAAGACGGTAGCAATATGGATGATGCAATGGCCATCATGATAGTTTATCAAAGACTTTGTCTGCCTAAGTGTCTGAGAAAATCTTCTTTAGATACTTGTGCAGGCAATATGTCCTGTGAGTTAATTACCATCCTTCAGGCTGGAATGAGCTGTCTTAGGTTAGAGCAAATGACTTACATTCAGATGGAGGGAAGCTATTTAACCTGTTTCCCTGCTCTCTGTGAGTGGGACTCTGATACTCCAGATGGACTGCTATTTAGAAACTGTGTTCTTCGAACTCTAGTCCTCTTTGAATAGGAGCCCACTACTTTCAATGGCGCACTGTACTTCCCCCTACAACTCCTACTTGCTGTGCAGTCATATTCCCAGATAATTACCTGGTGTGTAATTGGTGACGTCTGGTCCTCCGGTGTAATCGTCACCCAGGGCGATTGGTCAAGTGGTGCCATTACATCACAAAGCTACAGCAGGGTGTCATCTGACATGAGGGCCAATCAGTTGCCTAGTACGCAATAGGATACTTATATCACGGTATAGAAAATGGAGCAATGTGGACAGAATGCCCAGCTGAAGACTAAGGTGGTGAGATGAAAGGACCTAGGGCAATATTTGAGACGTATACATTTGTTTGAAGGAGTGGTTGATCTTACCATTCTGGAGTTCTCTATAGGTTAAGTGATAGGGATGCGCTAAAATGAAGATGTTAGAATCTGTTGTTTTTATTATTCCCACGAACCGTAGCATAAACCTTCCTCCCTTAACGTATCAGATCACTGAATTGCTATGGTGTACCATAACCTGAAATAATTCCTGTGAGAAGGGTACTCTATCTCTTGGCTGCCAAATAGAGCTTTCTATCTAAGTCCTCATATAGGTGATAGGGTTGTGTAGAGAGTACCAGCAAATGAGGCAGAGGATTGAAAGAAGTCTGCTAGGTTGAAATCTAAATTAAGATTATAATTTTTAGTGAGTTTTGGATTTTCACAATATGAGACATGCCATAGTGCTAATTGACCCTTTATAAAAATCATGTTTTGGTAGTGTTGCATTTGGTTTTGAAATATTCAAGTTCTAAAAAAAGACTAACAGTGGACTTTTCCATCTGCAGATTATACTGAATGGCCAGCAGAGGCAGTGTTGCAGAGGAATATTTCTCTGCTTGCTGAGACGGAAAAAAAAAGAAAGCTCATTCCTCAGCCTTCTCCATGCCTCGATCAATATATATGGTAAGTCAAAATCTCAATTATTCATTTTGCCATTAATAAAAAGTTCATAGCATCTGATAGCTCTCTGTGCCTTTTAGTGGGGTCTTCCGCATAAATATAATCTTCCAAGACGGTAGCAATATGGATGATGCAATGGCCATCATGATAGTTTATCAAAGACTTTGTCTGCCTAAGTGTCTGAGAAAATCTTCTTTAGATACTTGTGCAGGCAATATGTCCTGTGAGTTAATTACCATCCTTCAGGCTGGAATGAGCTGTCTTAGGTTAGAGCAAATGACTTACATTCAGATGGAGGGAAGCTATTTAACCTGTTTCCCTGCTCTCTGTGAGTGGGACTCTGATACTCCAGATGGACTGCTATTTAGAAACTGTGTTCTTCGAACTCTAGTCCTCTTTGAATAGGAGCCCACTACTTTCAATGGCGCACTGTACTTCCCCCTACAACTCCTACTTGCTGTGCAGTCATATTCCCAGATAATTACCTGGTGTGTAATTGGTGACGTCTGGTCCTCCGGTGTAATCGTCACCCAGGGCGATTGGTCAAGTGGTGCCATTACATCACAAAGCTACAGCAGGGTGTCATCTGACATGAGGGCCAATCAGTTGCCTAGTACGCAATAGGATACTTATATCACGGTATAGAAAATGGAGCAATGTGGACAGAATGCCCAGCTGAAGACTAAGGTGGTGAGATGAAAGGACCTAGGGCAATATTTGAGACGTATACATTTGTTTGAAGGAGTGGTTGATCTTACCATTCTGGAGTTCTCTATAGGTTAAGTGATAGGGATGCGCTAAAATGAAGATGTTAGAATCTGTTGTTTTTATTATTCCCACGAACCGTAGCATAAACCTTCCTCCCTTAACGTATCAGATCACTGAATTGCTATGGTGTACCATAACCTGAAATAATTCCTGTGAGAAGGGTACTCTATCTCTTGGCTGCCAAAGAGAGCTTTCTATCTAAGTCCTCATATAGGTGATAGGGTTGTGTAGAGAGTACCAGCAAATGAGGCAGAGGATTGAAAGAAGTCTGCTAGGTTGAAATCTAAATTAAGATTATAATTTTTAGTGAGTTTTGGATTTTCACAATATGAGACATGCCATAGTGCTAATTGACCCTTTATAAAAATCATGTTTTGGTAGTGTTGCATTTGGTTTTGAAATATTCAAGTTCTAAAAAAAGACTAACAGTGGACTTTTCCATCTGCAGATTATACTGAATGGCCAGCAGAGGCAGTGTTGCAGAGGAATATTTCTCTGCTTGCTGAGACGGAAAAAAAAAGAAAGCTCATTCCTCAGCCTTCTCCATGCCTCGATCAATATATATGGTAAGTCAAAATCTCAATTATTCATTTTGCCATTAATAAAAAGTTCATAGCATCTGATAGCTCTCTGTGCCTTTTAGTGGGGTCTTCCGCATAAACATAATCTTCCAAGACGGTAGCAATATGGATGATGCAATGGCCATCATGATAGTTTATCAAAGACTTTGTCTGCCTAAGTGTCTGAGAAAATCTTCTTTAGATACTTGTGCAGGCAATATGTCCTGTGAGTTAATTACCATCCTTCAGGCTGGAATGAGCTGTCTTAGGTTAGAGCAAATGACTTACATTCAGATGGAGGGAAGCTATTTAACCTGTTTCCCTGCTCTCTGTGAGTGGGACTCTGATACTCCAGATGGACTGCTATTTAGAAACTGTGTTCTTCGAACTCTAGTCCTCTTTGAATAGGAGCCCACTACTTTCAATGGCGCACTGTACTTCCCCCTACAACTCCTACTTGCTGTGCAGTCATATTCCCAGATAATTACCTGGTGTGTAATTGGTGACGTCTGGTCCTCCAGTGTAATCGTCACCCAGGGCGATTGGTCAAGTGGTGCCATTACATCACGAAGCTACAGCAGAATGTCATCTGACATGAGGGCTAATCAGTTGCTTCTTCTAACTCTAGCCCTCTTTAAATAGGAGCCCAATACTTTCAATGGCGCACTGTACTTCCCCCTTACACCTCCTACTTGCTGTGTAGTCATATTCACAGATAGTTACCTAGTTTGTAATTGCTGATGTCTGGTCCTCCGGTGTAATCGTCACCCAGGGCGATTGGTCAAGTGGTGCCATTACATCTCAAAGCTACAGCAGGGTGTCATCTGACATGAGGGCCAATCAGTTGCCTAGTACGCAATAGGATACTTATATCAAGGTATAGAAAATGGAGCAATGTGGACAGAATGCCCAGCTGAAGACTAAGGTGGTGAGATGAAAGGACCTAGGACAATATTTGAGACTTATACATTTGTTTGAAGGAGTGGTTGATCTTACCATTCTGGAGTTCTCTATAGGTTAAGTGATAGGGATGCGCTAAAATGAAGATGTTAGAATCTGTTGTTTTTATTATTCCCACGAACCGTAGCATAAACCTTCCTCCCTTAACGTATCAGATCACTGAATTGCTATGGTGTACCATAACCTGAAATAATTCCTGTGAGAAGGGTACTCTATCTCTTGGCTGCCAAAGAGAGCTTTCTATCTAAGTCCTCATATAGGTGATAGGGTTGTGTAGAGAGTACCAGCAAATGAGGCAGAGGATTGAAAGAAGTCTGCTAGGTTGAAATCTAAATTAAGATTATAATTTTTAGTGAGTTTTGGATTTTCACAATATGAGACATGCCATAGTGCTAATTGACCCTTTATAAAAATCATGTTTTGGTAGTGTTGCATTTGGTTTTGAAATATTCAAGTTCTAAAAAAAGACTAACAGTGGACTTTTCCATCTGCAGATTATACTGAATGGCCAGCAGAGGCAGTGTTGCAGAGGAATATTTCTCTGCTTGCTGAGACGGAAAAAAAAAGAAAGCTCATTCCTCAGCCTTCTCCATGCCTCGATCAATATATATGGTAAGTCAAAATCTCAATTATTCATTTTGCCATTAATAAAAAGTTCATAGCATCTGATAGCTCTCTGTGCCTTTTAGTGGGGTCTTCCGCATAAATATAATCTTCCAAGACGGTAGCAATATGGATGATGCAATGGCCATCATGATAGTTTATCAAAGACTTTGTCTGCCTAAGTGTCTGAGAAAATCTTCTTTAGATACTTGTGCAGGCAATATGTCCTGTGAGTTAATTACCATCCTTCAGGCTGGAATGAGCTGTCTTAGGTTAGAGCAAATGACTTACATTCAGATGGAGGGAAGCTATTTAACCTGTTTCCCTGCTCTCTGTGAGTGGGACTCTGATACTCCAGATGGACTGCTATTTAGAAACTGTGTTCTTCGAACTCTAGTCCTCTTTGAATAGGAGCCCACTACTTTCAATGGCGCACTGTACTTCCCCCTACAACTCCTACTTGCTGTGCAGTCATATTCCCAGATAATTACCTGGTGTGTAATTGGTGACGTCTGGTCCTCCGGTGTAATCGTCACCCAGGGCGATTGGTCAAGTGGTGCCATTACATCACAAAGCTACAGCAGGGTGTCATCTGACATGAGGGCCAATCAGTTGCCTAGTACGCAATAGGATACTTATATCACGGTATAGAAAATGGAGCAATGTGGACAGAATGCCCAGCTGAAGACTAAGGTGGTGAGATGAAAGGACCTAGGGCAATATTTGAGACGTATACATTTGTTTGAAGGAGTGGTTGATCTTACCATTCTGGAGTTCTCTATAGGTTAAGTGATAGGGATGCGCTAAAATGAAGATGTTAGAATCTGTTGTTTTTATTATTCCCACGAACCGTAGCATAAACCTTCCTCCCTTAACGTATCAGATCACTGAATTGCTATGGTGTACCATAACCTGAAATAATTCCTGTGAGAAGGGTACTCTATCTCTTGGCTGCCAAAGAGAGCTTTCTATCTAAGTCCTCATATAGGTGATAGGGTTGTGTAGAGAGTACCAGCAAATGAGGCAGAGGATTGAAAGAAGTCTGCTAGGTTGAAATCTAAATTAAGATTATAATTTTTAGTGAGTTTTGGATTTTCACAATATGAGACATGCCATAGTGCTAATTGACCCTTTATAAAAATCATGTTTTGGTAGTGTTGCATTTGGTTTTGAAATATTCAAGTTCTAAAAAAAGACTAACAGTGGACTTTTCCATCTGCAGATTATACTGAATTGCCAGCAGAGGCAGTGTTGCAGAGGAATATTTCTCTGCTTGCTGAGACGGAAAAAAAAAGAAAGCTCATTCCTCAGCCTTCTCCATGCCTCGATCAATATATATGGTAAGTCAAAATCTCAATTATTCATTTTGCCATTAATAAAAAGTTCATAGCATCTGATAGCTCTCTGTGCCTTTTAGTGGGGTCTTCCGCATAAATATAATCTTCCAAGACGGTAGCAATATGGATGATGCAATGGCCATCATGATAGTTTATCAAAGACTTTGTCTGCCTAAGTGTCTGAGAAAATCTTCTTTAGATACTTGTGCAGGCAATATGTCCTGTGAGTTAATTACCATCCTTCAGGCTGGAATGAGCTGTCTTAGGTTAGAGCAAATGACTTACATTCAGATGGAGGGAAGCTATTTAACCTGTTTCCCTGCTCTCTGTGAGTGGGACTCTGATACTCCAGATGGACTGCTATTTAGAAACTGTGTTCTTCGAACTCTAGTCCTCTTTGAATAGGAGCCCACTACTTTCAATGGCGCACTGTACTTCCCCCTACAACTCCTACTTGCTGTGCAGTCATATTCCCAGATAATTACCTGGTGTGTAATTGGTGACGTCTGGTCCTCCGGTGTAATCGTCACCCAGGGCGATTGGTCAAGTGGTGCCATTACATCACAAAGCTACAGCAGGGTGTCATCTGACATGAGGGCCAATCAGTTGCCTAGTACGCAATAGGATACTTATATCACGGTATAGAAAATGGAGCAATGTGGACAGAATGCCCAGCTGAAGACTAAGGTGGTGAGATGAAAGGACCTAGGGCAATATTTGAGACGTATACATTTGTTTGAAGGAGTGGTTGATCTTACCATTCTGGAGTTCTCTATAGGTTAAGTGATAGGGATGCGCTAAAATGAAGATGTTAGAATCTGTTGTTTTTATTATTCCCACGAACCGTAGCATAAACCTTCCTCCCTTAACGTATCAGATCACTGAATTGCTATGGTGTACCATAACCTGAAATAATTCCTGTGAGAAGGGTACTCTATCTCTTGGCTGCCAAAGAGAGCTTTCTATCTAAGTCCTCATATAGGTGATAGGGTTGTGTAGAGAGTACCAGCAAATGAGGCAGAGGATTGAAAGAAGTCTGCTAGGTTGAAATCTAAATTAAGATTATAATTTTTAGTGAGTTTTGGATTTTCACAATATGAGACATGCCATAGTGCTAATTGACCCTTTATAAAAATCATGTTTTGGTAGTGTTGCATTTGGTTTTGAAATATTCAAGTTCTAAAAAAAGACTAACAGTGGACTTTTCCATCTGCAGATTATACTGAATGGCCAGCAGAGGCAGTGTTGCAGAGGAATATTTCTCTGCTTGCTGAGACGGAAAAAAAAAGAAAGCTCATTCCTCAGCCTTCTCCATGCCTCGATCAATATATATGGTAAGTCAAAATCTCAATTATTCATTTTGCCATTAATAAAAAGTTCATAGCATCTGATAGCTCTCTGTGCCTTTTAGTGGGGTCTTCCGCATAAATATAATCTTCCAAGACGGTAGCAATATGGATGATGCAATGGCCATCATGATAGTTTATCAAAGACTTTGTCTGCCTAAGTGTCTGAGAAAATCTTCTTTAGATACTTGTGCAGGCAATATGTCCTGTGAGTTAATTACCATCCTTCAGGCTGGAATGAGCTGTCTTAGGTTAGAGCAAATGACTTACATTCAGATGGAGGGAAGCTATTTAACCTGTTTCCCTGCTCTCTGTGAGTGGGACTCTGATACTCCAGATGGACTGCTATTTAGAAACTGTGTTCTTCGAACTCTAGTCCTCTTTGAATAGGAGCCCACTACTTTCAATGGCGCACTGTACTTCCCCCTACAACTCCTACTTGCTGTGCAGTCATATTCCCAGATAATTACCTGGTGTGTAATTGGTGACGTCTGGTCCTCCGGTGTAATCGTCACCCAGGGCGATTGGTCAAGTGGTGCCATTACATCACAAAGCTACAGCAGGGTGTCATCTGACATGAGGGCCAATCAGTTGCCTAGTACGCAATAGGATACTTATATCACGGTATAGAAAATGGAGCAATGTGGACAGAATGCCCAGCTGAAGACTAAGGTGGTGAGATGAAAGGACCTAGGGCAATATTTGAGACGTATACATTTGTTTGAAGGAGTGGTTGATCTTACCATTCTGGAGTTCTCTATAGGTTAAGTGATAGGGATGCGCTAAAATGAAGATGTTAGAATCTGTTGTTTTTATTATTCCCACGAACCGTAGCATAAACCTTCCTCCCTTAACGTATCAGATCACTGAATTGCTATGGTGTACCATAACCTGAAATAATTCCTGTGAGAAGGGTACTCTATCTCTTGGCTGCCAAAGAGAGCTTTCTATCTAAGTCCTCATATAGGTGATAGGGTTGTGTAGAGAGTACCAGCAAATGAGGCAGAGGATTGAAAGAAGTCTGCTAGGTTGAAATCTAAATTAAGATTATAATTTTTAGTGAGTTTTGGATTTTCACAATATGAGACATGCCATAGTGCTAATTGACCCTTTATAAAAATCATGTTTTGGTAGTGTTGCATTTGGTTTTGAAATATTCAAGTTCCAAAAAAAAGACTAACAGTGGACTTTTCCATCTGCAGATTATACTGAATGGCCAGCAGAGGCAGTGTTGCAGAGGAATATTTCTCTGCTTGCTGAGACGGAAAAAAAAGAAAGCTCATTCCTCAGCCTTCTCCATGCCTCGATCAATATATATGGTAAGTCAAAATCTCAATTATTCATTTTGCCATTAATAAAAAGTTCATAGCATCTGATAGCTCTCTGTGCCTTTTAGTGGGGTCTTCCGCATAAATATAATCTTCCAAGACGGTAGCAATATGGATGATGCAATGGCCATCATGATAGTTTATCAAAGACTTTGTCTGCCTAAGTGTCTGAGAAAATCTTCTTTAGATACTTGTGCAGGCAATATGTCCTGTGAGTTAATTACCATCCTTCAGGCTGGAATGAGCTGTCTTAGGTTAGAGCAAATGACTTACATTCAGATGGAGGGAAGCTATTTAACCTGTTTCCCTGCTCTCTGTGAGTGGGACTCTGATACTCCAGATGGACTGCTATTTAGAAACTGTGTTCTTCTAACTCTAGTCCTCTTTGAATAGGAGCCCACTACTTTCAATGGCGCACTGTACTTCCCCCTACAACTCCTACTTGCTGTGCAGTCATATTCCCAGATAATTACCTGGTGTGTAATTGGTGACGTCTGGTCCTCCAGTGTAATCGTCACCCAGGGCGATTGGTCAAGTGGTGCCATTACATCACGAAGCTACAGCAGAATGTCATCTGACATGAGGGCTAATCAGTTGCTTCTTCTAACTCTAGCCCTCTTTAAATAGGAGCCCAATACTTTCAATGGCGCACTGTACTTCCCCCTTACACCTCCTACTTGCTGTGTAGTCATATTCACAGATAGTTACCTAGTTTGTAATTGCTGATGTCTGGTCCTCCGGTGTAATCGTCACCCAGGGCGATTGGTCAAGTGGTGCCATTACATCACAAAGCTACAGCAGGGTGTCATCTGACATGAGGGCCAATCAGTTGCCTAGTACGCAATAGGATACTTATATCAAGGTATAGAAAATGGAGCAATGTGGACAGAATGCCCAGCTGAAGACTAAGGTGGTGAGATGAAAGGACCTAGGACAATATTTGAGACTTATACATTTGTTTGAAGGAGTGGTTGATCTTACCATTCTGGAGTTCTCTATAGGTTAAGTGATAGGGATGCGCTAAAATGAAGATGTTAGAATCTGTTGTTTTTATTATTCCCACGAACCGTAGCATAAACCTTCCTCCCTTAACGTATCAGATCACTGAATTGCTATGGTGTACCATAACCTGAAATAATTCCTGTGAGAAGGGTACTCTATCTCTTGGCTGCCAAAGAGAGCTTTCTATCTAAGTCCTCATATAGGTGATAGGGTTGTGTAGAGAGTACCAGCAAATGAGGCAGAGGATTGAAAGAAGTCTGCTAGGTTGAAATCTAAATTAAGATTATAATTTTTAGTGAGTTTTGGATTTTCACAATATGAGACATGCCATAGTGCTAATTGACCCTTTATAAAAATCATGTTTTGGTAGTGTTGCATTTGGTTTTGAAATATTCAAGTTCTAAAAAAAGACTAACAGTGGACTTTTCCATCTGCAGATTATACTGAATGGCCAGCAGAGGCAGTGTTGCAGAGGAATATTTCTCTGCTTGCTGAGACGGAAAAAAAAGAAAGCTCATTCCTCAGCCTTCTCCATGCCTCGATCAATATATATGGTAAGTCAAAATCTCAATTATTCATTTTGCCATTAATAAAAAGTTCATAGCATCTGATAGCTCTCTGTGCCTTTTAGTGGGGTCTTCCGCATAAATATAATCTTCCAAGACGGTAGCAATATGGATGATGCAATGGCCATCATGATAGTTTATCAAAGACTTTGTCTGCCTAAGTGTCTGAGAAAATCTTCTTTAGATACTTGTGCAGGCAATATGTCCTGTGAGTTAATTACCATCCTTCAGGCTGGAATGAGCTGTCTTAGGTTAGAGCAAATGACTTACATTCAGATGGAGGGAAGCTATTTAACCTGTTTCCCTGCTCTCTGTGAGTGGGACTCTGATACTCCAGATGGACTGCTATTTAGAAACTGTGTTCTTCTAACTCTAGTCCTCTTTGAATAGGAGCCCACTACTTTCAATGGCGCACTGTACTTCCCCCTACAACTCCTACTTGCTGTGCAGTCATATTCCCAGATAATTACCTGGTGTGTAATTGGTGACGTCTGGTCCTCCAGTGTAATCGTCACCCAGGGCGATTGGTCAAGTGGTGCCATTACATCACGAAGCTACAGCAGAATGTCATCTGACATGAGGGCTAATCAGTTGCTTCTTCTAACTCTAGCCCTCTTTAAATAGGAGCCCAATACTTTCAATGGCGCACTGTACTTCCCCCTTACACCTCCTACTTGCTGTGTAGTCATATTCACAGATAGTTACCTAGTTTGTAATTGCTGATGTCTGGTCCTCCGGTGTAATCGTCACCCAGGGCGATTGGTCAAGTGGTGCCATTACATCACAAAGCTACAGCAGGGTGTCATCTGACATGAGGGCCAATCAGTTGCCTAGTACGCAATAGGATACTTATATCAAGGTATAGAAAATGGAGCAATGTGGACAGAATGCCCAGCTGAAGACTAAGGTGGTGAGATGAAAGGACCTAGGACAATATTTGAGACTTATACATTTGTTTGAAGGAGTGGTTGATCTTACCATTCTGGAGTTCTCTATAGGTTAAGTGATAGGGATGCGCTAAAATGAAGATGTTAGAATCTGTTGTTTTTATTATTCCCACGAACCGTAGCATAAACCTTCCTCCCTTAACGTATCAGATCACTGAATTGCTATGGTGTACCATAACCTGAAATAATTCCTGTGAGAAGGGTACTCTATCTCTTGGCTGCCAAAGAGAGCTTTCTATCTAAGTCCTCATATAGGTGATAGGGTTGTGTAGAGAGTACCAGCAAATGAGGCAGAGGATTGAAAGAAGTCTGCTAGGTTGAAATCTAAATTAAGATTATAATTTTTAGTGAGTTTTGGATTTTCACAATATGAGACATGCCATAGTGCTAATTGACCCTTTATAAAAATCATGTTTTGGTAGTGTTGCATTTGGTTTTGAAATATTCAAGTTCTAAAAAAAGACTAACAGTGGACTTTTCCATCTGCAGATTATACTGAATGGCCAGCAGAGGCAGTGTTGCAGAGGAATATTTCTCTGCTTGCTGAGACGGAAAAAAAAAGAAAGCTCATTCCTCAGCCTTCTCCATGCCTCGATCAATATATATGGTAAGTCAAAATCTCAATTATTCATTTTGCCATTAATAAAAAGTTCATAGCATCTGATAGCTCTCTGTGCCTTTTAGTGGGGTCTTCCGCATAAATATAATCTTCCAAGACGGTAGCAATATGGATGATGCAATGGCCATCATGATAGTTTATCAAAGACTTTGTCTGCCTAAGTGTCTGAGAAAATCTTCTTTAGATACTTGTGCAGGCAATATGTCCTGTGAGTTAATTACCATCCTTCAGGCTGGAATGAGCTGTCTTAGGTTAGAGCAAATGACTTACATTCAGATGGAGGGAAGCTATTTAACCTGTTTCCCTGCTCTCTGTGAGTGGGACTCTGATACTCCAGATGGACTGCTATTTAGAAACTGTGTTCTTCGAACTCTAGTCCTCTTTGAATAGGAGCCCACTACTTTCGATGGCGCACTGTACTTCCCCCTACAACTCCTACTTGCTGTGCAGTCATATTCCCAGATAATTACCTGGTGTGTTATTGGTGACGTCTGGTCCTCCGGTGTAAT
Source organism: Lissotriton vulgaris (assembly GCF_964263255.1). Taxonomy (NCBI): domain Eukaryota; kingdom Metazoa; phylum Chordata; class Amphibia; order Caudata; family Salamandridae; genus Lissotriton; species Lissotriton vulgaris. The sequence goes on from NC_141695.1 coordinate 1,208,764,026, forward strand.
CGTCACCCAGGGCGATTGGTCAAGTGGTGCCATTACATCACAAAGCTACAGCAGGGTGTCATCTGACATGAGGGCCAATCAGTTGCCTAGTACGCAATAGGATACTTATATCACGGTATAGAAAATGGAGCAATGTGGACAGAATGCCCAGCTGAAGACTAAGGTGGTGAGATGAAAGGACCTAGGGCAATATTTGAGACTTATACATTTGTTTGAAGGAGTGGTTGATCTTACCATTCTGGAGTTCTCTATAGGTTAAGTGATAGGGATGCGCTAAAATGAAGATGTTAGAATCTGTTGTTTTTATTATTCCCACGAACCGTAGCATAAACCTTCCTCCCTTAACGTATCAGATCACTGAATTGCTATGGTGTACCATAACCTGAAATAATTCCTGTGAGAAGGGTACTCTATCTCTTGGCTGCCAAAGAGAGCTTTCTATCTAAGTCCTCATATAGGTGATAGGGTTGTGTAGAGAGTACCAGCAAATGAGGCAGAGGATTGAAAGAAGTCTGCTAGGTTGAAATCTAAATTAAGATTATAATTTTTAGTGAGTTTTGGATTTTCACAATATGAGACATGCCATAGTGCTAATTGACCCTTTATAAAAATCATGTTTTGGTAGTGTTGCATTTGGTTTTGAAATATTCAAGTTCTAAAAAAAGACTAACAGTGGACTTTTCCATCTGCAGATTATACTGAATGGCCAGCAGAGGCAGTGTTGCAGAGGAATATTTCTCTGCTTGCTGAGACGGAAAAAAAAGAAAGCTCATTCCTCAGCCTTCTCCATGCCTCGATCAATATATATGGTAAGTCAAAATCTCAATTATTCATTTTGCCATTAATAAAAAGTTCATAGCATCTGATAGCTCTCTGTGCCTTTTAGTGGGGTCTTCCGCATAAATATAATCTTCCAAGACGGTAGCAATATGGATGATGCAATGGCCATCATGATAGTTTATCAAAGACTTTGTCTGCCTAAGTGTCTGAGAAAATCTTCTTTAGATACTTGTGCAGGCAATATGTCCTGTGAGTTAATTACCATCCTTCAGGCTGGAATGAGCTGTCTTAGGTTAGAGCAAATGACTTACATTCAGATGGAGGGAAGCTATTTAACCTGTTTCCCTGCTCTCTGTGAGTGGGACTCTGATACTCCAGATGGACTGCTATTTAGAAACTGTGTTCTTCTAACTCTAGTCCTCTTTGAATAGGAGCCCACTACTTTCAATGGCGCACTGTACTTCCCCCTACAACTCCTACTTGCTGTGCAGTCATATTCCCAGATAATTACCTGGTGTGTAATTGGTGACGTCTGGTCCTCCAGTGTAATCGTCACCCAGGGCGATTGGTCAAGTGGTGCCATTACATTACGAAGCTACAGCAGAATGTCATCTGACATGAGGGCTAATCAGTTGCTTCTTCTAACTCTAGCCCTCTTTAAATAGGAGCCCAATACTTTCAATGGCGCACTGTACTTCCCCCTTACACCTCCTACTTGCTGTGTAGTCATATTCACAGATAGTTACCTAGTTTGTAATTGCTGATGTCTGGTCCTCCGGTGTAATCGTCACCCAGGGCGATTGGTCAAGTGGTGCCATTACATCACAAAGCTACAGCAGGGTGTCATCTGACATGAGGGCCAATCAGTTGCCTAGTACGCAATAGGATACTTATATCAAGGTATAGAAAATGGAGCAATGTGGACAGAATGCCCAGCTGAAGACTAAGGTGGTGAGATGAAAGGACCTAGGACAATATTTGAGACTTATACATTTGTTTGAAGGAGTGGTTGATCTTACCATTCTGGAGTTCTCTATAGGTTAAGTGATAGGGATGCGCTAAAATGAAGATGTTAGAATCTGTTGTTTTTATTATTCCCACGAACCGTAGCATAAACCTTCCTCCCTTAACGTATCAGATCACTGAATTGCTATGGTGTACCATAACCTGAAATAATTCCTGTGAGAAGGGTACTCTATCTCTTGGCTGCCAAAGAGAGCTTTCTATCTAAGTCCTCATATAGGTGATAGGGTTGTGTAGAGAGTACCAGCAAATGAGGCAGAGGATTGAAAGAAGTCTGCTAGGTTGAAATCTAAATTAAGATTATAATTTTTAGTGAGTTTTGGATTTTCACAATATGAGACATGCCATAGTGCTAATTGACCCTTTATAAAAATCATGTTTTGGTAGTGTTGCATTTGGTTTTGAAATATTCAAGTTCTAAAAAAAGACTAACAGTGGACTTTTCCATCTGCAGATTATACTGAATGGCCAGCAGAGGCAGTGTTGCAGAGGAATATTTCTCTGCTTGCTGAGACGGAAAAAAAAAGAAAGCTCATTCCTCAGCCTTCTCCATGCCTCGATCAATATATATGGTAAGTCAAAATCTCAATTATTCATTTTGCCATTAATAAAAAGTTCATAGCATCTGATAGCTCTCTGTGCCTTTTAGTGGGGTCTTCCGCATAAATATAATCTTCCAAGACGGTAGCAATATGGATGATGCAATGGCCATCATGATAGTTTATCAAAGACTTTGTCTGCCTAAGTGTCTGAGAAAATCTTCTTTAGATACTTGTGCAGGCAATATGTCCTGTGAGTTAATTACCATCCTTCAGGCTGGAATGAGCTGTCTTAGGTTAGAGCAAATGACTTACATTCAGATGGAGGGAAGCTATTTAACCTGTTTCCCTGCTCTCTGTGAGTGGGACTCTGATACTCCAGATGGACTGCTATTTAGAAACTGTGTTCTTCGAACTCTAGTCCTCTTTGAATAGGAGCCCACTACTTTCAATGGCGCACTGTACTTCCCCCTACAACTCCTACTTGCTGTGCAGTCATATTCCCAGATAATTACCTGGTGTGTAATTGGTGACGTCTGGTCCTCCGGTGTAATCGTCACCCAGGGCGATTGGTCAAGTGGTGCCATTACATCACAAAGCTACAGCAGGGTGTCATCTGACATGAGGGCCAATCAGTTGCCTAGTACGCAATAGGATACTTATATCACGGTATAGAAAATGGAGCAATGTGGACAGAATGCCCAGCTGAAGACTAAGGTGGTGAGATGAAAGGACCTAGGGCAATATTTGAGACGTATACATTTGTTTGAAGGAGTGGTTGATCTTACCATTCTGGAGTTCTCTATAGGTTAAGTGATAGGGATGCGCTAAAATGAAGATGTTAGAATCTGTTGTTTTTATTATTCCCACGAACCGTAGCATAAACCTTCCTCCCTTAACGTATCAGATCACTGAATTGCTATGGTGTACCATAACCTGAAATAATTCCTGTGAGAAGGGTACTCTATCTCTTGGCTGCCAAAGAGAGCTTTCTATCTAAGTCCTCATATAGGTGATAGGGTTGTGTAGAGAGTACCAGCAAATGAGGCAGAGGATTGAAAGAAGTCTGCTAGGTTGAAATCTAAATTAAGATTATAATTTTTAGTGAGTTTTGGATTTTCACAATATGAGACATGCCATAGTGCTAATTGACCCTTTATAAAAATCATGTTTTGGTAGTGTTGCATTTGGTTTTGAAATATTCAAGTTCTAAAAAAAGACTAACAGTGGACTTTTCCATCTGCAGATTATACTGAATGGCCAGCAGAGGCAGTGTTGCAGAGGAATATTTCTCTGCTTGCTGAGACGGAAAAAAAAAGAAAGCTCATTCCTCAGCCTTCTCCATGCCTCGATCAATATATATGGTAAGTCAAAATCTCAATTATTCATTTTGCCATTAATAAAAAGTTCATAGCATCTGATAGCTCTCTGTGCCTTTTAGTGGGGTCTTCCGCATAAATATAATCTTCCAAGACGGTAGCAATATGGATGATGCAATGGCCATCATGATAGTTTATCAAAGACTTTGTCTGCCTAAGTGTCTGAGAAAATCTTCTTTAGATACTTGTGCAGGCAATATGTCCTGTGAGTTAATTACCATCCTTCAGGCTGGAATGAGCTGTCTTAGGTTAGAGCAAATGACTTACATTCAGATGGAGGGAAGCTATTTAACCTGTTTACCTGCTCTCTGTGAGTGGGACTCTGATACTCCAGATGGACTGCTATTTAGAAACTGTGTTCTTCGAACTCTAGTCCTCTTTGAATAGGAGCCCACTACTTTCAATGGCGCACTGTACTTCCCCCTACAACTCCTACTTGCTGTGCAGTCATATTCCCAGATAATTACCTGGTGTGTAATTGGTGACGTCTGGTCCTCCGGTGTAATCGTCACCCAGGGCGATTGGTCAAGTGGTGCCATTACATCACAAAGCTACAGCAGGGTGTCATCTGACATGAGGGCCAATCAGTTGCCTAGTACGCAATAGGATACTTATATCACGGTATAGAAAATGGAGCAATGTGGACAGAATGCCCAGCTGAAGACTAAGGTGGTGAGATGAAAGGACCTAGGGCAATATTTGAGACTTATACATTTGTTTGAAGGAGTGGTTGATCTTACTATTCTGGAGTTCTCTATAGGTTAAGTGATAGGGATGCGCTAAAATGAAGATGTTAGAATCTGTTGTTTTTATTATTCCCACGAACCGTAGCATAAACCTTCCTCCCTTAACGTATCAGATCACTGAATTGCTATGGTGTACCATAACCTGAAATAATTCCTGTGAGAAGGGTACTCTATCTCTTGGCTGCCAAAGAGAGCTTTCTATCTAAGTCCTCATATAGGTGATAGGGTTGTGTAGAGAGTACCAGCAAATGAGGCAGAGGATTGAAAGAAGTCTGCTAGGTTGAAATCTAAATTAAGATTATAATTTTTAGTGAGTTTTGGATTTTCACAATATGAGACATGCCATAGTGCTAATTGACCCTTTATAAAAATCATGTTTTGGTAGTGTTGCATTTGGTTTTGAAATATTCAAGTTCTAAAAAAAGACTAACAGTGGACTTTTCCATCTGCAGATTATACTGAATGGCCAGCAGAGGCAGTGTTGCAGAGGAATATTTCTCTGCTTGCTGAGACGGAAAAAAAAAGAAAGCTCATTCCTCAGCCTTCTCCATGCCTCGATCAATATATATGGTAAGTCAAAATCTCAATTATTCATTTTGCCATTAATAAAAAGTTCATAGCATCTGATAGCTCTCTGTGCCTTTTAGTGGGGTCTTCCGCATAAATATAATCTTCCAAGACGGTAGCAATATGGATGATGCAATGGCCATCATGATAGTTTATCAAAGACTTTGTCTGCCTAAGTGTCTGAGAAAATCTTCTTTAGATACTTGTGCAGGCAATATGTCCTGTGAGTTAATTACCATCCTTCAGGCTGGAATGAGCTGTCTTAGGTTAGAGCAAATGACTTACATTCAGATGGAGGGAAGCTATTTAACCTGTTTCCCTGCTCTCTGTGAGTGGGACTCTGATACTCCAGATGGACTGCTATTTAGAAACTGTGTTCTTCGAACTCTAGTCCTCTTTGAATAGGAGCCCACTACTTTCAATGGCGCACTGTACTTCCCCCTACAACTCCTACTTGCTGTGCAGTCATATTCCCAGATAATTACCTGGTGTGTAATTGGTGACGTCTGGTCCTCCAGTGTAATCGTCACCCAGGGCGATTGGTCAAGTGGTGCCATTACATCACGAAGCTACAGCAGAATGTCATCTGACATGAGGGCTAATCAGTTGCTTCTTCTAACTCTAGCCCTCTTTAAATAGGAGCCCAATACTTTCAATGGCGCACTGTACTTCCCCCTTACACCTCCTACTTGCTGTGTAGTCATATTCACAGATAGTTACCTAGTTTGTAATTGCTGATGTCTGGTCCTCCGGTGTAATCGTCACCCAGGGCGATTGGTCAAGTGGTGCCATTACATCTCAAAGCTACAGCAGGGTGTCATCTGACATGAGGGCCAATCAGTTGCCTAGTACGCAATAGGATACTTATATCAAGGTATAGAAAATGGAGCAATGTGGACAGAATGCCCAGCTGAAGACTAAGGTGGTGAGATGAAAGGACCTAGGACAATATTTGAGACTTATACATTTGTTTGAAGGAGTGGTTGATCTTACCATTCTGGAGTTCTCTATAGGTTAAGTGATAGGGATGCGCTAAAATGAAGATGTTAGAATCTGTTGTTTTTATTATTCCCACGAACCGTAGCATAAACCTTCCTCCCTTAACGTATCAGATCACTGAATTGCTATGGTGTACCATAACCTGAAATAATTCCTGTGAGAAGGGTACTCTATCTCTTGGCTGCCAAAGAGAGCTTTCTATCTAAGTCCTCATATAGGTGATAGGGTTGTGTAGAGAGTACCAGCAAATGAGGCAGAGGATTGAAAGAAGTCTGCTAGGTTGAAATCTAAATTAAGATTATAATTTTTAGTGAGTTTTGGATTTTCACAATATGAGACATGCCATAGTGCTAATTGACCCTTTATAAAAATCATGTTTTGGTAGTGTTGCATTTGGTTTTGAAATATTCAAGTTCTAAAAAAAGACTAACAGTGGACTTTTCCATCTGCAGATTATACTGAATGGCCAGCAGAGGCAGTGTTGCAGAGGAATATTTCTCTGCTTGCTGAGACGGAAAAAAAAAGAAAGCTCATTCCTCAGCCTTCTCCATGCCTCGATCAATATATATGGTAAGTCAAAATCTCAATTATTCATTTTGCCATTAATAAAAAGTTCATAGCATCTGATAGCTCTCTGTGCCTTTTAGTGGGGTCTTCCGCATAAATATAATCTTCCAAGACGGTAGCAATATGGATGATGCAATGGCCATCATGATAGTTTATCAAAGACTTTGTCTGCCTAAGTGTCTGAGAAAATCTTCTTTAGATACTTGTGCAGGCAATATGTCCTGTGAGTTAATTACCATCCTTCAGGCTGGAATGAGCTGTCTTAGGTTAGAGCAAATGACTTACATTCAGATGGAGGGAAGCTATTTAACCTGTTTCCCTGCTCTCTGTGAGTGGGACTCTGATACTCCAGATGGACTGCTATTTAGAAACTGTGTTCTTCGAACTCTAGTCCTCTTTGAATAGGAGCCCACTACTTTCAATGGCGCACTGTACTTCCCCCTACAACTCCTACTTGCTGTGCAGTCATATTCCCAGATAATTACCTGGTGTGTAATTGGTGACGTCTGGTCCTCCGGTGTAATCGTCACCCAGGGCGATTGGTCAAGTGGTGCCATTACATCACAAAGCTACAGCAGGGTGTCATCTGACATGAGGGCCAATCAGTTGCCTAGTACGCAATAGGATACTTATATCACGGTATAGAAAATGGAGCAATGTGGACAGAATGCCCAGCTGAAGACTAAGGTGGTGAGATGAAAGGACCTAGGGCAATATTTGAGACGTATACATTTGTTTGAAGGAGTGGTTGATCTTACCATTCTGGAGTTCTCTATAGGTTAAGTGATAGGGATGCGCTAAAATGAAGATGTTAGAATCTGTTGTTTTTATTATTCCCACGAACCGTAGCATAAACCTTCCTCCCTTAACGTATCAGATCACTGAATTGCTATGGTGTACCATAACCTGAAATAATTCCTGTGAGAAGGGTACTCTATCTCTTGGCTGCCAAAGAGAGCTTTCTATCTAAGTCCTCATATAGGTGATAGGGTTGTGTAGAGAGTACCAGCAAATGAGGCAGAGGATTGAAAGAAGTCTGCTAGGTTGAAATCTAAATTAAGATTATAATTTTTAGTGAGTTTTGGATTTTCACAATATGAGACATGCCATAGTGCTAATTGACCCTTTATAAAAATCATGTTTTGGTAGTGTTGCATTTGGTTTTGAAATATTCAAGTTCTAAAAAAAGACTAACAGTGGACTTTTCCATCTGCAGATTATACTGAATGGCCAGCAGAGGCAGTGTTGCAGAGGAATATTTCTCTGCTTGCTGAGACGGAAAAAAAAAGAAAGCTCATTCCTCAGCCTTCTCCATGCCTCGATCAATATATATGGTAAGTCAAAATCTCAATTATTCATTTTGCCATTAATAAAAAGTTCATAGCATCTGATAGCTCTCTGTGCCTTTTAGTGGGGTCTTCCGCATAAATATAATCTTCCAAGACGGTAGCAATATGGATGATGCAATGGCCATCATGATAGTTTATCAAAGACTTTGTCTGCCTAAGTGTCTGAGAAAATCTTCTTTAGATACTTGTGCAGGCAATATGTCCTGTGAGTTAATTACCATCCTTCAGGCTGGAATGAGCTGTCTTAGGTTAGAGCAAATGACTTACATTCAGATGGAGGGAAGCTATTTAACCTGTTTCCCTGCTCTCTGTGAGTGGGACTCTGATACTCCAGATGGACTGCTATTTAGAAACTGTGTTCTTCGAACTCTAGTCCTCTTTGAATAGGAGCCCACTACTTTCAATGGCGCACTGTACTTCCCCCTACAACTCCTACTTGCTGTGCAGTCATATTCCCAGATAATTACCTGGTGTGTAATTGGTGACGTCTGGTCCTCCAGTGTAATCGTCACCCAGGGCGATTGGTCAAGTGGTGCCATTACATCACGAAGCTACAGCAGAATGTCATCTGACATGAGGGCTAATCAGTTGCTTCTTCTAACTCTAGCCCTCTTTAAATAGGAGCCCAATACTTTCAATGGCGCACTGTACTTCCCCCTTACACCTCCTACTTGCTGTGTAGTCATATTCACAGATAGTTACCTAGTTTGTAATTGCTGATGTCTGGTCCTCCGGTGTAATCGTCACCCAGGGCGATTGGTCAAGTGGTGCCATTACATCTCAAAGCTACAGCAGGGTGTCATCTGACATGAGGGCCAATCAGTTGCCTAGTACGCAATAGGATACTTATATCAAGGTATAGAAAATGGAGCAATGTGGACAGAATGCCCAGCTGAAGACTAAGGTGGTGAGATGAAAGGACCTAGGACAATATTTGAGACTTATACATTTGTTTGAAGGAGTGGTTGATCTTACCATTCTGGAGTTCTCTATAGGTTAAGTGATAGGGATGCGCTAAAATGAAGATGTTAGAATCTGTTGTTTTTATTATTCCCACGAACCGTAGCATAAACCTTCCTCCCTTAACGTATCAGATCACTGAATTGCTATGGTGTACCATAACCTGAAATAATTCCTGTGAGAAGGGTACTCTATCTCTTGGCTGCCAAAGAGAGCTTTCTATCTAAGTCCTCATATAGGTGATAGGGTTGTGTAGAGAGTACCAGCAAATGAGGCAGAGGATTGAAAGAAGTCTGCTAGGTTGAAATCTAAATTAAGATTATAATTTTTAGTGAGTTTTGGATTTTCACAATATGAGACATGCCATAGTGCTAATTGACCCTTTATAAAAATCATGTTTTGGTAGTGTTGCATTTGGTTTTGAAATATTCAAGTTCTAAAAAAAGACTAACAGTGGACTTTTCCATCTGCAGATTATACTGAATGGCCAGCAGAGGCAGTGTTGCAGAGGAATATTTCTCTGCTTGCTGAGACGGAAAAAAAAAGAAAGCTCATTCCTCAGCCTTCTCCATGCCTCGATCAATATATATGGTAAGTCAAAATCTCAATTATTCATTTTGCCATTAATAAAAAGTTCATAGCATCTGATAGCTCTCTGTGCCTTTTAGTGGGGTCTTCCGCATAAATATAATCTTCCAAGACGGTAGCAATATGGATGATGCAATGGCCATCATGATAGTTTATCAAAGACTTTGTCTGCCTAAGTGTCTGAGAAAATCTTCTTTAGATACTTGTGCAGGCAATATGTCCTGTGAGTTAATTACCATCCTTCAGGCTGGAATGAGCTGTCTTAGGTTAGAGCAAATGACTTACATTCAGATGGAGGGAAGCTATTTAACCTGTTTCCCTGCTCTCTGTGAGTGGGACTCTGATACTCCAGATGGACTGCTATTTAGAAACTGTGTTCTTCGAACTCTAGTCCTCTTTGAATAGGAGCCCACTACTTTCAATGGCGCACTGTACTTCCCCCTACAACTCCTACTTGCTGTGCAGTCATATTCCCAGATAATTACCTGGTGTGTAATTGGTGACGTCTGGTCCTCCGGTGTAATCGTCACCCAGGGCGATTGGTCAAGTGGTGCCATTACATCACAAAGCTACAGCAGGGTGTCATCTGACATGAGGGCCAATCAGTTGCCTAGTACGCAATAGGATACTTATATCACGGTATAGAAAATGGAGCAATGTGGACAGAATGCCCAGCTGAAGACTAAGGTGGTGAGATGAAAGGACCTAGGGCAATATTTGAGACGTATACATTTGTTTGAAGGAGTGGTTGATCTTACCATTCTGGAGTTCTCTATAGGTTAAGTGATAGGGATGCGCTAAAATGAAGATGTTAGAATCTGTTGTTTTTATTATTCCCACGAACCGTAGCATAAACCTTCCTCCCTTAACGTATCAGATCACTGAATTGCTATGGTGTACCATAACCTGAAATAATTCCTGTGAGAAGGGTACTCTATCTCTTGGCTGCCAAAGAGAGCTTTCTATCTAAGTCCTCATATAGGTGATAGGGTTGTGTAGAGAGTACCAGCAAATGAGGCAGAGGATTGAAAGAAGTCTGCTAGGTTGAAATCTAAATTAAGATTATAATTTTTAGTGAGTTTTGGATTTTCACAATATGAGACATGCCATAGTGCTAATTGACCCTTTATAAAAATCATGTTTTGGTAGTGTTGCATTTGGTTTTGAAATATTCAAGTTCTAAAAAAAGACTAACAGTGGACTTTTCCATCTGCAGATTATACTGAATGGCCAGCAGAGGCAGTGTTGCAGAGGAATATTTCTCTGCTTGCTGAGACGGAAAAAAAAAGAAAGCTCATTCCTCAGCCTTCTCCATGCCTCGATCAATATATATGGTAAGTCAAAATCTCAATTATTCATTTTGCCATTAATAAAAAGTTCATAGCATCTGATAGCTCTCTGTGCCTTTTAGTGGGGTCTTCCGCATAAATATAATCTTCCAAGACGGTAGCAATATGGATGATGCAATGGCCATCATGATAGTTTATCAAAGACTTTGTCTGCCTAAGTGTCTGAGAAAATCTTCTTTAGATACTTGTGCAGGCAATATGTCCTGTGAGTTAATTACCATCCTTCAGGCTGGAATGAGCTGTCTTAGGTTAGAGCAAATGACTTACATTCAGATGGAGGGAAGCTATTTAACCTGTTTCCCTGCTCTCTGTGAGTGGGACTCTGATACTCCAGATGGACTGCTATTTAGAAACTGTGTTCTTCGAACTCTAGTCCTCTTTGAATAGGAGCCCACTACTTTCAATGGCGCACTGTACTTCCCCCTACAACTCCTACTTGCTGTGCAGTCATATTCCCAGATAATTACCTGGTGTGTAATTGGTGACGTCTGGTCCTCCGGTGTAATCGTCACCCAGGGCGATTGGTCAAGTGGTGCCATTACATCACAAAGCTACAGCAGGGTGTCATCTGACATGAGGGCCAATCAGTTGCCTAGTACGCAATAGGATACTTATATCACGGTATAGAAAATGGAGCAATGTGGACAGAATGCCCAGCTGAAGACTAAGGTGGTGAGATGAAAGGACCTAGGGCAATATTTGAGACGTATACATTTGTTTGAAGGAGTGGTTGATCTTACCATTCTGGAGTTCTCTATAGGTTAAGTGATAGGGATGCGCTAAAATGAAGATGTTAGAATCTGTTGTTTTTATTATTCCCACGAACCGTAGCATAAACCTTCCTCCCTTAACGTATCAGATCACTGAATTGCTATGGTGTACCATAACCTGAAATAATTCCTGTGAGAAGGGTACTCTATCTCTTGGCTGCCAAAGAGAGCTTTCTATCTAAGTCCTCATATAGGTGATAGGGTTGTGTAGAGAGTACCAGCAAATGAGGCAGAGGATTGAAAGAAGTCTGCTAGGTTGAAATCTAAATTAAGATTATAATTTTTAGTGAGTTTTGGATTTTCACAATATGAGACATGCCATAGTGCTAATTGACCCTTTATAAAAATCATGTTTTGGTAGTGTTGCATTTGGTTTTGAAATATTCAAGTTCTAAAAAAAGACTAACAGTGGACTTTTCCATCTGCAGATTATACTGAATGGCCAGCAGAGGCAGTGTTGCAGAGGAATATTTCTCTGCTTGCTGAGACGGAAAAAAAAAGAAAGCTCATTCCTCAGCCTTCTCCATGCCTCGATCAATATATATGGTAAGTCAAAATCTCAATTATTCATTTTGCCATTAATAAAAAGTTCATAGCATCTGATAGCTCTCTGTGCCTTTTAGTGGGGTCTTCCGCATAAATATAATCTTCCAAGACGGTAGCAATATGGATGATGCAATGGCCATCATGATAGTTTATCAAAGACTTTGTCTGCCTAAGTGTCTGAGAAAATCTTCTTTAGATACTTGTGCAGGCAATATGTCCTGTGAGTTAATTACCATCCTTCAGGCTGGAATGAGCTGTCTTAGGTTAGAGCAAATGACTTACATTCAGATGGAGGGAAGCTATTTAACCTGTTTCCCTGCTCTCTGTGAGTGGGACTCTGATACTCCAGATGGACTGCTATTTAGAAACTGTGTTCTTCGAACTCTAGTCCTCTTTGAATAGGAGCCCACTACTTTCAATGGCGCACTGTACTTCCCCCTACAACTCCTACTTGCTGTGCAGTCATATTCCCAGATAATTACCTGGTGTGTAATTGGTGACGTCTGGTCCTCCGGTGTAATCGTCACCCAGGGCGATTGGTCAAGTGGTGCCATTACATCACAAAGCTACAGCAGGGTGTCATCTGACATGAGGGCCAATCAGTTGCCTAGTACGCAATAGGATACTTATATCACGGTATAGAAAATGGAGCAATGTGGACAGAATGCCCAGCTGAAGACTAAGGTGGTGAGATGAAAGGACCTAGGGCAATATTTGAGACGTATACATTTGTTTGAAGGAGTGGTTGATCTTACCATTCTGGAGTTCTCTATAGGTTAAGTGATAGGGATGCGCTAAAATGAAGATGTTAGAATCTGTTGTTTTTATTATTCCCACGAACCGTAGCATAAACCTTCCTCCCTTAACGTATCAGATCACTGAATTGCTATGGTGTACCATAACCTGAAATAATTCCTGTGAGAAGGGTACTCTATCTCTTGGCTGCCAAAGAGAGCTTTCTATCTAAGTCCTCATATAGGTGATAGGGTTGTGTAGAGAGTACCAGCAAATGAGGCAGAGGATTGAAAGAAGTCTGCTAGGTTGAAATCTAAATTAAGATTATAATTTTTAGTGAGTTTTGGATTTTCACAATATGAGACATGCCATAGTGCTAATTGACCCTTTATAAAAATCATGTTTTGGTAGTGTTGCATTTGGTTTTGAAATATTCAAGTTCTAAAAAAAGACTAACAGTGGACTTTTCCATCTGCAGATTATACTGAATGGCCAGCAGAGGCAGTGTTGCAGAGGAATATTTCTCTGCTTGCTGAGACGGAAAAAAAAGAAAGCTCATTCCTCAGCCTTCTCCATGCCTCGATCAATATATATGGTAAGTCAAAATCTCAATTATTCATTTTGCCATTAATAAAAAGTTCATAGCATCTGATAGCTCTCTGTGCCTTTTAGTGGGGTCTTCCGCATAAATATAATCTTCCAAGACGGTAGCAATATGGATGATGCAATGGCCATCATGATAGTTTATCAAAGACTTTGTCTGCCTAAGTGTCTGAGAAAATCTTCTTTAGATACTTGTGCAGGCAATATGTCCTGTGAGTTAATTACCATCCTTCAGGCTGGAATGAGCTGTCTTAGGTTAGAGCAAATGACTTACATTCAGATGGAGGGAAGCTATTTAACCTGTTTCCCTGCTCTCTGTGAGTGGGACTCTGATACTCCAGATGGACTGCTATTTAGAAACTGTGTTCTTCTAACTCTAGTCCTCTTTGAATAGGAGCCCACTACTTTCAATGGCGCACTGTACTTCCCCCTACAACTCCTACTTGCTGTGCAGTCATATTCCCAGATAATTACCTGGTGTGTAATTGGTGACGTCTGGTCCTCCAGTGTAATCGTCACCCAGGGCGATTGGTCAAGTGGTGCCATTACATCACGAAGCTACAGCAGAATGTCATCTGACATGAGGGCTAATCAGTTGCTTCTTCTAACTCTAGCCCTCTTTAAATAGGAGCCCAATACTTTCAATGGCGCACTGTACTTCCCCCTTACACCTCCTACTTGCTGTGTAGTCATATTCACAGATAGTTACCTAGTTTGTAATTGCTGATGTCTGGTCCTCCGGTGTAATCGTCACCCAGGGCGATTGGTCAAGTGGTGCCATTACATCACAAAGCTACAGCAGGGTGTCATCTGACATGAGGGCCAATCAGTTGCCTAGTACGCAATAGGATACTTATATCAAGGTATAGAAAATGGAGCAATGTGGACAGAATGCCCAGCTGAAGACTAAGGTGGTGAGATGAAAGGACCTAGGACAATATTTGAGACTTATACATTTGTTTGAAGGAGTGGTTGATCTTACCATTCTGGAGTTCTCTATAGGTTAAGTGATAGGGATGCGCTAAAATGAAGATGTTAGAATCTGTTGTTTTTATTATTCCCACGAACCGTAGCATAAACCTTCCTCCCTTAACGTATCAGATCACTGAATTGCTATGGTGTACCATAACCTGAAATAATTCCTGTGAGAAGGGTACTCTATCTCTTGGCTGCCAAAGAGAGCTTTCTATCTAAGTCCTCATATAGGTGATAGGGTTGTGTAGAGAGTACCAGCAAATGAGGCAGAGGATTGAAAGAAGTCTGCTAGGTTGAAATCTAAATTAAGATTATAATTTTTAGTGAGTTTTGGATTTTCACAATATGAGACATGCCATAGTGCTAATTGACCCTTTATAAAAATCATGTTTTGGTAGTGTTGCATTTGGTTTTGAAATATTCAAGTTCTAAAAAAAGACTAACAGTGGACTTTTCCATCTGCAGATTATACTGAATGGCCAGCAGAGGCAGTGTTGCAGAGGAATATTTCTCTGCTTGCTGAGACGGAAAAAAAAAGAAAGCTCATTCCTCAGCCTTCTCCATGCCTCGATCAATATATATGGTAAGTCAAAATCTCAATTATTCATTTTGCCATTAATAAAAAGTTCATAGCATCTGATAGCTCTCTGTGCCTTTTAGTGGGGTCTTCCGCATAAATATAATCTTCCAAGACGGTAGCAATATGGATGATGCAATGGCCATCATGATAGTTTATCAAAGACTTTGTCTGCCTAAGTGTCTGAGAAAATCTTCTTTAGATACTTGTGCAGGCAATATGTCCTGTGAGTTAATTACCATCCTTCAGGCTGGAATGAGCTGTCTTAGGTTAGAGCAAATGACTTACATTCAGATGGAGGGAAGCTATTTAACCTGTTTCCCTGCTCTCTGTGAGTGGGACTCTGATACTCCAGATGGACTGCTATTTAGAAACTGTGTTCTTCGAACTCTAGTCCTCTTTGAATAGGAGCCCACTACTTTCGATGGCGCACTGTACTTCCCCCTACAACTCCTACTTGCTGTGCAGTCATATTCCCAGATAATTACCTGGTGTGTTATTGGTGACGTCTGGTCCTCCGGTGTAATCGTCACCCAGGGCGATTGGTCAAGTGGTGCCATTACATCACAAAGCTACAGCAGGGTGTCATCTGACATGAGGGCCAATCAGTTGCCTAGTACGCAATAGGATACTTATATCACGGTATAGAAAATGGAGCAATGTGGACAGAATGCCCAGCTGAAGACTAAGGTGGTGAGATGAAAGGACCTAGGGCAATATTTGAGACTTATACATTTGTTTGAAGGAGTGGTTGATCTTACCATTCTGGAGTTCTCTATAGGTTAAGTGATAGGGATGCGCTAAAATGAAGATGTTAGAATCTGTTGTTTTTATTATTCCCACGAACCGTAGCATAAACCTTCCTCCCTTAACGTATCAGATCACTGAATTGCTATGGTGTACCATAACCTGAAATAATTCCTGTGAGAAGGGTACTCTATCTCTTGGCTGCCAAAGAGAGCTTTCTATCTAAGTCCTCATATAGGTGATAGGGTTGTGTAGAGAGTACCAGCAAATGAGGCAGAGGATTGAAAGAAGTCTGCTAGGTTGAAATCTAAATTAAGATTATAATTTTTAGTGAGTTTTGGATTTTCACAATATGAGACATGCCATAGTGCTAATTGACCCTTTATAAAAATCATGTTTTGGTAGTGTTGCATTTGGTTTTGAAATATTCAAGTTCTAAAAAAAGACTAACAGTGGACTTTTCCATCTGCAGATTATACTGAATGGCCAGCAGAGGCAGTGTTGCAGAGGAATATTTCTCTGCTTGCTGAGACGGAAAAAAAAGAAAGCTCATTCCTCAGCCTTCTCCATGCCTCGATCAATATATATGGTAAGTCAAAATCTCAATTATTCATTTTGCCATTAATAAAAAGTTCATAGCATCTGATAGCTCTCTGTGCCTTTTAGTGGGGTCTTCCGCATAAATATAATCTTCCAAGACGGTAGCAATATGGATGATGCAATGGCCATCATGATAGTTTATCAAAGACTTTGTCTGCCTAAGTGTCTGAGAAAATCTTCTTTAGATACTTGTGCAGGCAATATGTCCTGTGAGTTAATTACCATCCTTCAGGCTGGAATGAGCTGTCTTAGGTTAGAGCAAATGACTTACATTCAGATGGAGGGAAGCTATTTAACCTGTTTCCCTGCTCTCTGTGAGTGGGACTCTGATACTCCAGATGGACTGCTATTTAGAAACTGTGTTCTTCTAACTCTAGTCCTCTTTGAATAGGAGCCCACTACTTTCAATGGCGCACTGTACTTCCCCCTACAACTCCTACTTGCTGTGCAGTCATATTCCCAGATAATTACCTGGTGTGTAATTGGTGACGTCTGGTCCTCCAGTGTAATCGTCACCCAGGGCGATTGGTCAAGTGGTGCCATTACATTACGAAGCTACAGCAGAATGTCATCTGACATGAGGGCTAATCAGTTGCTTCTTCTAACTCTAGCCCTCTTTAAATAGGAGCCCAATACTTTCAATGGCGCACTGTACTTCCCCCTTACACCTCCTACTTGCTGTGTAGTCATATTCACAGATAGTTACCTAGTTTGTAATTGCTGATGTCTGGTCCTCCGGTGTAATCGTCACCCAGGGCGATTGGTCAAGTGGTGCCATTACATCACAAAGCTACAGCAGGGTGTCATCTGACATGAGGGCCAATCAGTTGCCTAGTACGCAATAGGATACTTATATCAAGGTATAGAAAATGGAGCAATGTGGACAGAATGCCCAGCTGAAGACTAAGGTGGTGAGATGAAAGGACCTAGGACAATATTTGAGACTTATACATTTGTTTGAAGGAGTGGTTGATCTTACCATTCTGGAGTTCTCTATAGGTTAAGTGATAGGGATGCGCTAAAATGAAGATGTTAGAATCTGTTGTTTTTATTATTCCCACGAACCGTAGCATAAACCTTCCTCCCTTAACGTATCAGATCACTGAATTGCTATGGTGTACCATAACCTGAAATAATTCCTGTGAGAAGGGTACTCTATCTCTTGGCTGCCAAAGAGAGCTTTCTATCTAAGTCCTCATATAGGTGATAGGGTTGTGTAGAGAGTACCAGCAAATGAGGCAGAGGATTGAAAGAAGTCTGCTAGGTTGAAATCTAAATTAAGATTATAATTTTTAGTGAGTTTTGGATTTTCACAATATGAGACATGCCATAGTGCTAATTGACCCTTTATAAAAATCATGTTTTGGTAGTGTTGCATTTGGTTTTGAAATATTCAAGTTCTAAAAAAAGACTAACAGTGGACTTTTCCATCTGCAGATTATACTGAATGGCCAGCAGAGGCAGTGTTGCAGAGGAATATTTCTCTGCTTGCTGAGACGGAAAAAAAAAGAAAGCTCATTCCTCAGCCTTCTCCATGCCTCGATCAATATATATGGTAAGTCAAAATCTCAATTATTCATTTTGCCATTAATAAAAAGTTCATAGCATCTGATAGCTCTCTGTGCCTTTTAGTGGGGTCTTCCGCATAAATATAATCTTCCAAGACGGTAGCAATATGGATGATGCAATGGCCATCATGATAGTTTATCAAAGACTTTGTCTGCCTAAGTGTCTGAGAAAATCTTCTTTAGATACTTGTGCAGGCAATATGTCCTGTGAGTTAATTACCATCCTTCAGGCTGGAATGAGCTGTCTTAGGTTAGAGCAAATGACTTACATTCAGATGGAGGGAAGCTATTTAACCTGTTTCCCTGCTCTCTGTGAGTGGGACTCTGATACTCCAGATGGACTGCTATTTAGAAACTGTGTTCTTCGAACTCTAGTCCTCTTTGAATAGGAGCCCACTACTTTCAATGGCGCACTGTACTTCCCCCTACAACTCCTACTTGCTGTGCAGTCATATTCCCAGATAATTACCTGGTGTGTAATTGGTGACGTCTGGTCCTCCGGTGTAATCGTCACCCAGGGCGATTGGTCAAGTGGTGCCATTACATCACAAAGCTACAGCAGGGTGTCATCTGACATGAGGGCCAATCAGTTGCCTAGTACGCAATAGGATACTTATATCACGGTATAGAAAATGGAGCAATGTGGACAGAATGCCCAGCTGAAGACTAAGGTGGTGAGATGAAAGGACCTAGGGCAATATTTGAGACGTATACATTTGTTTGAAGGAGTGGTTGATCTTACCATTCTGGAGTTCTCTATAGGTTAAGTGATAGGGATGCGCTAAAATGAAGATGTTAGAATCTGTTGTTTTTATTATTCCCACGAACCGTAGCATAAACCTTCCTCCCTTAACGTATCAGATCACTGAATTGCTATGGTGTACCATAACCTGAAATAATTCCTGTGAGAAGGGTACTCTATCTCTTGGCTGCCAAAGAGAGCTTTCTATCTAAGTCCTCATATAGGTGATAGGGTTGTGTAGAGAGTACCAGCAAATGAGGCAGAGGATTGAAAGAAGTCTGCTAGGTTGAAATCTAAATTAAGATTATAATTTTTAGTGAGTTTTGGATTTTCACAATATGAGACATGCCATAGTGCTAATTGACCCTTTATAAAAATCATGTTTTGGTAGTGTTGCATTTGGTTTTGAAATATTCAAGTTCTAAAAAAAGACTAACAGTGGACTTTTCCATCTGCAGATTATACTGAATGGCCAGCAGAGGCAGTGTTGCAGAGGAATATTTCTCTGCTTGCTGAGACGGAAAAAAAAAGAAAGCTCATTCCTCAGCCTTCTCCATGCCTCGATCAATATATATGGTAAGTCAAAATCTCAATTATTCATTTTGCCATTAATAAAAAGTTCATAGCATCTGATAGCTCTCTGTGCCTTTTAGTGGGGTCTTCCGCATAAATATAATCTTCCAAGACGGTAGCAATATGGATGATGCAATGGCCATCATGATAGTTTATCAAAGACTTTGTCTGCCTAAGTGTCTGAGAAAATCTTCTTTAGATACTTGTGCAGGCAATATGTCCTGTGAGTTAATTACCATCCTTCAGGCTGGAATGAGCTGTCTTAGGTTAGAGCAAATGACTTACATTCAGATGGAGGGAAGCTATTTAACCTGTTTACCTGCTCTCTGTGAGTGGGACTCTGATACTCCAGATGGACTGCTATTTAGAAACTGTGTTCTTCGAACTCTAGTCCTCTTTGAATAGGAGCCCACTACTTTCAATGGCGCACTGTACTTCCCCCTACAACTCCTACTTGCTGTGCAGTCATATTCCCAGATAATTACCTGGTGTGTAATTGGTGACGTCTGGTCCTCCGGTGTAATCGTCACCCAGGGCGATTGGTCAAGTGGTGCCATTACATCACAAAGCTACAGCAGGGTGTCATCTGACATGAGGGCCAATCAGTTGCCTAGTACGCAATAGGATACTTATATCACGGTATAGAAAATGGAGCAATGTGGACAGAATGCCCAGCTGAAGACTAAGGTGGTGAGATGAAAGGACCTAGGGCAATATTTGAGACTTATACATTTGTTTGAAGGAGTGGTTGATCTTACTATTCTGGAGTTCTCTATAGGTTAAGTGATAGGGATGCGCTAAAATGAAGATGTTAGAATCTGTTGTTTTTATTATTCCCACGAACCGTAGCATAAACCTTCCTCCCTTAACGTATCAGATCACTGAATTGCTATGGTGTACCATAACCTGAAATAATTCCTGTGAGAAGGGTACTCTATCTCTTGGCTGCCAAAGAGAGCTTTCTATCTAAGTCCTCATATAGGTGATAGGGTTGTGTAGAGAGTACCAGCAAATGAGGCAGAGGATTGAAAGAAGTCTGCTAGGTTGAAATCTAAATTAAGATTATAATTTTTAGTGAGTTTTGGATTTTCACAATATGAGACATGCCATAGTGCTAATTGACCCTTTATAAAAATCATGTTTTGGTAGTGTTGCATTTGGTTTTGAAATATTCAAGTTCTAAAAAAAGACTAACAGTGGACTTTTCCATCTGCAGATTATACTGAATGGCCAGCAGAGGCAGTGTTGCAGAGGAATATTTCTCTGCTTGCTGAGACGGAAAAAAAAAGAAAGCTCATTCCTCAGCCTTCTCCATGCCTCGATCAATATATATGGTAAGTCAAAATCTCAATTATTCATTTTGCCATTAATAAAAAGTTCATAGCATCTGATAGCTCTCTGTGCCTTTTAGTGGGGTCTTCCGCATAAATATAATCTTCCAAGACGGTAGCAATATGGATGATGCAATGGCCATCATGATAGTTTATCAAAGACTTTGTCTGCCTAAGTGTCTGAGAAAATCTTCTTTAGATACTTGTGCAGGCAATATGTCCTGTGAGTTAATTACCATCCTTCAGGCTGGAATGAGCTGTCTTAGGTTAGAGCAAATGACTTACATTCAGATGGAGGGAAGCTATTTAACCTGTTTCCCTGCTCTCTGTGAGTGGGACTCTGATACTCCAGATGGACTGCTATTTAGAAACTGTGTTCTTCGAACTCTAGTCCTCTTTGAATAGGAGCCCACTACTTTCAATGGCGCACTGTACTTCCCCCTACAACTCCTACTTGCTGTGCAGTCATATTCCCAGATAATTACCTGGTGTGTAATTGGTGACGTCTGGTCCTCCAGTGTAATCGTCACCCAGGGCGATTGGTCAAGTGGTGCCATTACATCACGAAGCTACAGCAGAATGTCATCTGACATGAGGGCTAATCAGTTGCTTCTTCTAACTCTAGCCCTCTTTAAATAGGAGCCCAATACTTTCAATGGCGCACTGTACTTCCCCCTTACACCTCCTACTTGCTGTGTAGTCATATTCACAGATAGTTACCTAGTTTGTAATTGCTGATGTCTGGTCCTCCGGTGTAATCGTCACCCAGGGCGATTGGTCAAGTGGTGCCATTACATCTCAAAGCTACAGCAGGGTGTCATCTGACATGAGGGCCAATCAGTTGCCTAGTACGCAATAGGATACTTATATCAAGGTATAGAAAATGGAGCAATGTGGACAGAATGCCCAGCTGAAGACTAAGGTGGTGAGATGAAAGGACCTAGGACAATATTTGAGACTTATACATTTGTTTGAAGGAGTGGTTGATCTTACCATTCTGGAGTTCTCTATAGGTTAAGTGATAGGGATGCGCTAAAATGAAGATGTTAGAATCTGTTGTTTTTATTATTCCCACGAACCGTAGCATAAACCTTCCTCCCTTAACGTATCAGATCACTGAATTGCTATGGTGTACCATAACCTGAAATAATTCCTGTGAGAAGGGTACTCTATCTCTTGGCTGCCAAAGAGAGCTTTCTATCTAAGTCCTCATATAGGTGATAGGGTTGTGTAGAGAGTACCAGCAAATGAGGCAGAGGATTGAAAGAAGTCTGCTAGGTTGAAATCTAAATTAAGATTATAATTTTTAGTGAGTTTTGGATTTTCACAATATGAGACATGCCATAGTGCTAATTGACCCTTTATAAAAATCATGTTTTGGTAGTGTTGCATTTGGTTTTGAAATATTCAAGTTCTAAAAAAAGACTAACAGTGGACTTTTCCATCTGCAGATTATACTGAATGGCCAGCAGAGGCAGTGTTGCAGAGGAATATTTCTCTGCTTGCTGAGACGGAAAAAAAAAGAAAGCTCATTCCTCAGCCTTCTCCATGCCTCGATCAATATATATGGTAAGTCAAAATCTCAATTATTCATTTTGCCATTAATAAAAAGTTCATAGCATCTGATAGCTCTCTGTGCCTTTTAGTGGGGTCTTCCGCATAAATATAATCTTCCAAGACGGTAGCAATATGGATGATGCAATGGCCATCATGATAGTTTATCAAAGACTTTGTCTGCCTAAGTGTCTGAGAAAATCTTCTTTAGATACTTGTGCAGGCAATATGTCCTGTGAGTTAATTACCATCCTTCAGGCTGGAATGAGCTGTCTTAGGTTAGAGCAAATGACTTACATTCAGATGGAGGGAAGCTATTTAACCTGTTTCCCTGCTCTCTGTGAGTGGGACTCTGATACTCCAGATGGACTGCTATTTAGAAACTGTGTTCTTCGAACTCTAGTCCTCTTTGAATAGGAGCCCACTACTTTCAATGGCGCACTGTACTTCCCCCTACAACTCCTACTTGCTGTGCAGTCATATTCCCAGATAATTACCTGGTGTGTAATTGGTGACGTCTGGTCCTCCGGTGTAATCGTCACCCAGGGCGATTGGTCAAGTGGTGCCATTACATCACAAAGCTACAGCAGGGTGTCATCTGACATGAGGGCCAATCAGTTGCCTAGTACGCAATAGGATACTTATATCACGGTATAGAAAATGGAGCAATGTGGACAGAATGCCCAGCTGAAGACTAAGGTGGTGAGATGAAAGGACCTAGGGCAATATTTGAGACGTATACATTTGTTTGAAGGAGTGGTTGATCTTACCATTCTGGAGTTCTCTATAGGTTAAGTGATAGGGATGCGCTAAAATGAAGATGTTAGAATCTGTTGTTTTTATTATTCCCACGAACCGTAGCATAAACCTTCCTCCCTTAACGTATCAGATCACTGAATTGCTATGGTGTACCATAACCTGAAATAATTCCTGTGAGAAGGGTACTCTATCTCTTGGCTGCCAAAGAGAGCTTTCTATCTAAGTCCTCATATAGGTGATAGGGTTGTGTAGAGAGTACCAGCAAATGAGGCAGAGGATTGAAAGAAGTCTGCTAGGTTGAAATCTAAATTAAGATTATAATTTTTAGTGAGTTTTGGATTTTCACAATATGAGACATGCCATAGTGCTAATTGACCCTTTATAAAAATCATGTTTTGGTAGTGTTGCATTTGGTTTTGAAATATTCAAGTTCTAAAAAAAGACTAACAGTGGACTTTTCCATCTGCAGATTATACTGAATGGCCAGCAGAGGCAGTGTTGCAGAGGAATATTTCTCTGCTTGCTGAGACGGAAAAAAAAAGAAAGCTCATTCCTCAGCCTTCTCCATGCCTCGATCAATATATATGGTAAGTCAAAATCTCAATTATTCATTTTGCCATTAATAAAAAGTTCATAGCATCTGATAGCTCTCTGTGCCTTTTAGTGGGGTCTTCCGCATAAATATAATCTTCCAAGACGGTAGCAATATGGATGATGCAATGGCCATCATGATAGTTTATCAAAGACTTTGTCTGCCTAAGTGTCTGAGAAAATCTTCTTTAGATACTTGTGCAGGCAATATGTCCTGTGAGTTAATTACCATCCTTCAGGCTGGAATGAGCTGTCTTAGGTTAGAGCAAATGACTTACATTCAGATGGAGGGAAGCTATTTAACCTGTTTCCCTGCTCTCTGTGAGTGGGACTCTGATACTCCAGATGGACTGCTATTTAGAAACTGTGTTCTTCGAACTCTAGTCCTCTTTGAATAGGAGCCCACTACTTTCAATGGCGCACTGTACTTCCCCCTACAACTCCTACTTGCTGTGCAGTCATATTCCCAGATAATTACCTGGTGTGTAATTGGTGACGTCTGGTCCTCCGGTGTAATCGTCACCCAGGGCGATTGGTCAAGTGGTGCCATTACATCACAAAGCTACAGCAGGGTGTCATCTGACATGAGGGCCAATCAGTTGCCTAGTACGCAATAGGATACTTATATCACGGTATAGAAAATGGAGCAATGTGGACAGAATGCCCAGCTGAAGACTAAGGTGGTGAGATGAAAGGACCTAGGGCAATATTTGAGACGTATACATTTGTTTGAAGGAGTGGTTGATCTTACCATTCTGGAGTTCTCTATAGGTTAAGTGATAGGGATGCGCTAAAATGAAGATGTTAGAATCTGTTGTTTTTATTATTCCCACGAACCGTAGCATAAACCTTCCTCCCTTAACGTATCAGATCACTGAATTGCTATGGTGTACCATAACCTGAAATAATTCCTGTGAGAAGGGTACTCTATCTCTTGGCTGCCAAAGAGAGCTTTCTATCTAAGTCCTCATATAGGTGATAGGGTTGTGTAGAGAGTACCAGCAAATGAGGCAGAGGATTGAAAGAAGTCTGCTAGGTTGAAATCTAAATTAAGATTATAATTTTTAGTGAGTTTTGGATTTTCACAATATGAGACATGCCATAGTGCTAATTGACCCTTTATAAAAATCATGTTTTGGTAGTGTTGCATTTGGTTTTGAAATATTCAAGTTCTAAAAAAAGACTAACAGTGGACTTTTCCATCTGCAGATTATACTGAATGGCCAGCAGAGGCAGTGTTGCAGAGGAATATTTCTCTGCTTGCTGAGACGGAAAAAAAAGAAAGCTCATTCCTCAGCCTTCTCCATGCCTCGATCAATATATATGGTAAGTCAAAATCTCAATTATTCATTTTGCCATTAATAAAAAGTTCATAGCATCTGATAGCTCTCTGTGCCTTTTAGTGGGGTCTTCCGCATAAATATAATCTTCCAAGACGGTAGCAATATGGATGATGCAATGGCCATCATGATAGTTTATCAAAGACTTTGTCTGCCTAAGTGTCTGAGAAAATCTTCTTTAGATACTTGTGCAGGCAATATGTCCTGTGAGTTAATTACCATCCTTCAGGCTGGAATGAGCTGTCTTAGGTTAGAGCAAATGACTTACATTCAGATGGAGGGAAGCTATTTAACCTGTTTCCCTGCTCTCTGTGAGTGGGACTCTGATACTCCAGATGGACTGCTATTTAGAAACTGTGTTCTTCTAACTCTAGTCCTCTTTGAATAGGAGCCCACTACTTTCAATGGCGCACTGTACTTCCCCCTACAACTCCTACTTGCTGTGCAGTCATATTCCCAGATAATTACCTGGTGTGTAATTGGTGACGTCTGGTCCTCCAGTGTAATCGTCACCCAGGGCGATTGGTCAAGTGGTGCCATTACATCACGAAGCTACAGCAGAATGTCATCTGACATGAGGGCTAATCAGTTGCTTCTTCTAACTCTAGCCCTCTTTAAATAGGAGCCCAATACTTTCAATGGCGCACTGTACTTCCCCCTTACACCTCCTACTTGCTGTGTAGTCATATTCACAGATAGTTACCTAGTTTGTAATTGCTGATGTCTGGTCCTCCGGTGTAATCGTCACCCAGGGCGATTGGTCAAGTGGTGCCATTACATCACAAAGCTACAGCAGGGTGTCATCTGACATGAGGGCCAATCAGTTGCCTAGTACGCAATAGGATACTTATATCAAGGTATAGAAAATGGAGCAATGTGGACAGAATGCCCAGCTGAAGACTAAGGTGGTGAGATGAAAGGACCTAGGACAATATTTGAGACTTATACATTTGTTTGAAGGAGTGGTTGATCTTACCATTCTGGAGTTCTCTATAGGTTAAGTGATAGGGATGCGCTAAAATGAAGATGTTAGAATCTGTTGTTTTTATTATTCCCACGAACCGTAGCATAAACCTTCCTCCCTTAACGTATCAGATCACTGAATTGCTATGGTGTACCATAACCTGAAATAATTCCTGTGAGAAGGGTACTCTATCTCTTGGCTGCCAAAGAGAGCTTTCTATCTAAGTCCTCATATAGGTGATAGGGTTGTGTAGAGAGTACCAGCAAATGAGGCAGAGGATTGAAAGAAGTCTGCTAGGTTGAAATCTAAATTAAGATTATAATTTTTAGTGAGTTTTGGATTTTCACAATATGAGACATGCCATAGTGCTAATTGACCCTTTATAAAAATCATGTTTTGGTAGTGTTGCATTTGGTTTTGAAATATTCAAGTTCTAAAAAAAGACTAACAGTGGACTTTTCCATCTGCAGATTATACTGAATGGCCAGCAGAGGCAGTGTTGCAGAGGAATATTTCTCTGCTTGCTGAGACGGAAAAAAAAAGAAAGCTCATTCCTCAGCCTTCTCCATGCCTCGATCAATATATATGGTAAGTCAAAATCTCAATTATTCATTTTGCCATTAATAAAAAGTTCATAGCATCTGATAGCTCTCTGTGCCTTTTAGTGGGGTCTTCCGCATAAATATAATCTTCCAAGACGGTAGCAATATGGATGATGCAATGGCCATCATGATAGTTTATCAAAGACTTTGTCTGCCTAAGTGTCTGAGAAAATCTTCTTTAGATACTTGTGCAGGCAATATGTCCTGTGAGTTAATTACCATCCTTCAGGCTGGAATGAGCTGTCTTAGGTTAGAGCAAATGACTTACATTCAGATGGAGGGAAGCTATTTAACCTGTTTCCCTGCTCTCTGTGAGTGGGACTCTGATACTCCAGATGGACTGCTATTTAGAAACTGTGTTCTTCGAACTCTAGTCCTCTTTGAATAGGAGCCCACTACTTTCGATGGCGCACTGTACTTCCCCCTACAACTCCTACTTGCTGTGCAGTCATATTCCCAGATAATTACCTGGTGTGTTATTGGTGACGTCTGGTCCTCCGGTGTAATCGTCACCCAGGGCGATTGGTCAAGTGGTGCCATTACATCACAAAGCTACAGCAGGGTGTCATCTGACATGAGGGCCAATCAGTTGCCTAGTACGCAATAGGATACTTATATCACGGTATAGAAAATGGAGCAATGTGGACAGAATGCCCAGCTGAAGACTAAGGTGGTGAGATGAAAGGACCTAGGGCAATATTTGAGACTTATACATTTGTTTGAAGGAGTGGTTGATCTTACCATTCTGGAGTTCTCTATAGGTTAAGTGATAGGGATGCGCTAAAATGAAGATGTTAGAATCTGTTGTTTTTATTATTCCCACGAACCGTAGCATAAACCTTCCTCCCTTAACGTATCAGATCACTGAATTGCTATGGTGTACCATAACCTGAAATAATTCCTGTGAGAAGGGTACTCTATCTCTTGGCTGCCAAAGAGAGCTTTCTATCTAAGTCCTCATATAGGTGATAGGGTTGTGTAGAGAGTACCAGCAAATGAGGCAGAGGATTGAAAGAAGTCTGCTAGGTTGAAATCTAAATTAAGATTATAATTTTTAGTGAGTTTTGGATTTTCACAATATGAGACATGCCATAGTGCTAATTGACCCTTTATAAAAATCATGTTTTGGTAGTGTTGCATTTGGTTTTGAAATATTCAAGTTCTAAAAAAAGACTAACAGTGGACTTTTCCATCTGCAGATTATACTGAATGGCCAGCAGAGGCAGTGTTGCAGAGGAATATTTCTCTGCTTGCTGAGACGGAAAAAAAAGAAAGCTCATTCCTCAGCCTTCTCCATGCCTCGATCAATATATATGGTAAGTCAAAATCTCAATTATTCATTTTGCCATTAATAAAAAGTTCATAGCATCTGATAGCTCTCTGTGCCTTTTAGTGGGGTCTTCCGCATAAATATAATCTTCCAAGACGGTAGCAATATGGATGATGCAATGGCCATCATGATAGTTTATCAAAGACTTTGTCTGCCTAAGTGTCTGAGAAAATCTTCTTTAGATACTTGTGCAGGCAATATGTCCTGTGAGTTAATTACCATCCTTCAGGCTGGAATGAGCTGTCTTAGGTTAGAGCAAATGACTTACATTCAGATGGAGGGAAGCTATTTAACCTGTTTCCCTGCTCTCTGTGAGTGGGACTCTGATACTCCAGATGGACTGCTATTTAGAAACTGTGTTCTTCTAACTCTAGTCCTCTTTGAATAGGAGCCCACTACTTTCAATGGCGCACTGTACTTCCCCCTACAACTCCTACTTGCTGTGCAGTCATATTCCCAGATAATTACCTGGTGTGTAATTGGTGACGTCTGGTCCTCCAGTGTAATCGTCACCCAGGGCGATTGGTCAAGTGGTGCCATTACATCACGAAGCTACAGCAGAATGTCATCTGACATGAGGGCTAATCAGTTGCTTCTTCTAACTCTAGCCCTCTTTAAATAGGAGCCCAATACTTTCAATGGCGCACTGTACTTCCCCCTTACACCTCCTACTTGCTGTGTAGTCATATTCACAGATAGTTACCTAGTTTGTAATTGCTGATGTCTGGTCCTCCGGTGTAATCGTCACCCAGGGCGATTGGTCAAGTGGTGCCATTACATCACAAAGCTACAGCAGGGTGTCATCTGACATGAGGGCCAATCAGTTGCCTAGTACGCAATAGGATACTTATATCAAGGTATAGAAAATGGAGCAATGTGGACAGAATGCCCAGCTGAAGACTAAGGTGGTGAGATGAAAGGACCTAGGACAATATTTGAGACTTATACATTTGTTTGAAGGAGTGGTTGATCTTACCATTCTGGAGTTCTCTATAGGTTAAGTGATAGGGATGCGCTAAAATGAAGATGTTAGAATCTGTTGTTTTTATTATTCCCACGAACCGTAGCATAAACCTTCCTCCCTTAACGTATCAGATCACTGAATTGCTATGGTGTACCATAACCTGAAATAATTCCTGTGAGAAGGGTACTCTATCTCTTGGCTGCCAAAGAGAGCTTTCTATCTAAGTCCTCATATAGGTGATAGGGTTGTGTAGAGAGTACCAGCAAATGAGGCAGAGGATTGAAAGAAGTCTGCTAGGTTGAAATCTAAATTAAGATTATAATTTTTAGTGAGTTTTGGATTTTCACAATATGAGACATGCCATAGTGCTAATTGACCCTTTATAAAAATCATGTTTTGGTAGTGTTGCATTTGGTTTTGAAATATTCAAGTTCTAAAAAAAGACTAACAGTGGACTTTTCCATCCGCAGATTATACTGAATGGCCAGCAGAGGCAGTGTTGCAGAGGAATATTTCTCTGCTTGCTGAGACGGAAAAAAAAAGAAAGCTCATTCCTCAGCCTTCTCCATGCCTCGATCAATATATATGGTAAGTCAAAATCTCAATTATTCATTTTGCCATTAATAAAAAGTTCATAGCATCTGATAGCTCTCTGTGCCTTTTAGTGGGGTCTTCCGCATAAATATAATCTTCCAAGACGGTAGCAATATGGATGATGCAATGGCCATCATGATAGTTTATCAAAGACTTTGTCTGCCTAAGTGTCTGAGAAAATCTTCTTTAGATACTTGTGCAGGCAATATGTCCTGTGAGTTAATTACCATCCTTCAGGCTGGAATGAGCTGTCTTAGGTTAGAGCAAATGACTTACATTCAGATGGAGGGAAGCTATTTAACCTGTTTCCCTGCTCTCTGTGAGTGGGACTCTGATACTCCAGATGGACTGCTATTTAGAAACTGTGTTCTTCTAACTCTAGTCCTCTTTGAATAGGAGCCCACTACTTTCAATGGCGCACTGTACTTCCCCCTACAACTCCTACTTGCTGTGCAGTCATATTCCCAGATAATTACCTGGTGTGTAATTGGTGACGTCTGGTCCTCCAGTGGAATCGTCACCCAGGGCGATTGGTCAAGTGGTGCCATTACATCACGAAGCTACAGCAGAATGTCATCTGACATGAGGGCTAATCAGTTGCTTCTTCTAACTCTAGCCCTCTTTAAATAGGAGCCCAATACTTTCAATGGCGCACTGTACTTCCCCCTTACACCTCCTACTTGCTGTGTAGTCATATTCACAGATAGTTACCTAGTTTGTAATTGCTGATGTCTGGTCCTCCGGTGTAATCGTCACCCAGGGCGATTGGTCAAGTGGTGCCATTACATCACAAAGCTACAGCAGGGTGTCATCTGACATGAGGGCCAATCAGTTGCCTAGTACGCAATAGGATACTTATATCAAGGTATAGAAAATGGAGCAATGTGGACAGAATGCCCAGCTGAAGACTAAGGTGGTGAGATGAAAGGACCTAGGACAATATTTGAGACTTATACATTTGTTTGAAGGAGTGGTTGATCTTACCATTCTGGAGTTCTCTATAGGTTAAGTGATAGGGATGCGCTAAAATGAAGATGTTAGAATCTGTTGTTTTTATTATTCCCACGAACCGTAGCATAAACCTTCCTCCCTTAACGTATCAGATCACTGAATTGCTATGGTGTACCATAACCTGAAATAATTCCTGTGAGAAGGGTACTCTATCTCTTGGCTGCCAAAGAGAGCTTTCTATCTAAGTCCTCATATAGGTGATAGGGTTGTGTAGAGAGTACCAGCAAATGAGGCAGAGGATTGAAAGAAGTCTGCTAGGTTGAAATCTAAATTAAGATTATAATTTTTAGTGAGTTTTGGATTTTCACAATATGAGACATGCCATAGTGCTAATTGACCCTTTATAAAAATCATGTTTTGGTAGTGTTGCATTTGGTTTTGAAATATTCAAGTTCTAAAAAAAGACTAACAGTGGACTTTTCCATCTGCAGATTATACTGAATGGCCAGCAGAGGCAGTGTTGCAGAGGAATATTTCTCTGCTTGCTGAGACGGAAAAAAAAAGAAAGCTCATTCCTCAGCCTTCTCCATGCCTCGATCAATATATATGGTAAGTCAAAATCTCAATTATTCATTTTGCCATTAATAAAAAGTTCATAGCATCTGATAGCTCTCTGTGCCTTTTAGTGGGGTCTTCCGCATAAATATAATCTTCCAAGACGGTAGCAATATGGATGATGCAATGGCCATCATGATAGTTTATCAAAGACTTTGTCTGCCTAAGTGTCTGAGAAAATCTTCTTTAGATACTTGTGCAGGCAATATGTCCTGTGAGTTAATTACCATCCTTCAGGCTGGAATGAGCTGTCTTAGGTTAGAGCAAATGACTTACATTCAGATGGAGGGAAGCTATTTAACCTGTTTCCCTGCTCTCTGTGAGTGGGACTCTGATACTCCAGATGGACTGCTATTTAGAAACTGTGTTCTTCTAACTCTAGTCCTCTTTGAATAGGAGCCCACTACTTTCAATGGCGCACTGTACTTCCCCCTACAACTCCTACTTGCTGTGCAGTCATATTCCCAGATAATTACCTGGTGTGTAATTGGTGACGTCTGGTCCTCCAGTGTAATCGTCACCCAGGGCGATTGGTCAAGTGGTGCCATTACATCACGAAGCTACAGCAGAATGTCATCTGACATGAGGGCTAATCAGTTGCTTCTTCTAACTCTAGCCCTCTTTAAATAGGAGCCCAATACTTTCAATGGCGCACTGTACTTCCCCCTTACACCTCCTACTTGCTGTGTAGTCATATTCACAGATAGTTACCTAGTTTGTAATTGCTGATGTCTGGTCCTCCGGTGTAATCGTCACCCAGGGCGATTGGTCAAGTGGTGCCATTACATCACAAAGCTACAGCAGGGTGTCATCTGACATGAGGGCCAATCAGTTGCCTAGTACGCAATAGGATACTTATATCAAGGTATAGAAAATGGAGCAATGTGGACAGAATGCCCAGCTGAAGACTAAGGTGGTGAGATGAAAGGACCTAGGGCAATATTTGAGACTTATACATTTGTTTGAAGGAGTGGTTGATCTTACCATTCTGGAGTTCTCTATAGGTTAAGTGATAGGGATGCGCTAAAATGAAGATGTTAGAATCTGTTGTTTTTATTATTCCCACGAACCGTAGCATAAACCTTCCTCCCTTAACGTATCAGATCACTGAATTGCTATGGTGTACCATAACCTGAAATAATTCCTGTGAGAAGGGTACTCTATCTCTTGGCTGCCAAAGAGAGCTTTCTATCTAAGTCCTCATATAGGTGATAGGGTTGTGTAGAGAGTACCAGCAAATGAGGCAGAGGATTGAAAGAAGTCTGCTAGGTTGAAATCTAAATTAAGATTATAATTTTTAGTGAGTTTTGGATTTTCACAATATGAGACATGCCATAGTGCTAATTGACCCTTTATAAAAATCATGTTTTGGTAGTGTTGCATTTGGTTTTGAAATATTCAAGTTCTAAAAAAAGACTAACAGTGGACTTTTCCATCTGCAGATTATACTGAATGGCCAGCAGAGGCAGTGTTGCAGAGGAATATTTCTCTGCTTGCTGAGACGGAAAAAAAAAGAAAGCTAATTCCTCAGCCTTCTCCATGCCTCGATCAATATATATGGTAAGTCAAAATCTCAATTATTCATTTTGCCATTAATAAAAAGTTCATAGCATCTGATAGCTCTCTGTGCCTTTTAGTGGGGTCTTCCGCATAAATATAATCTTCCAAGACGGTAGCAATATGGATGATGCAATGGCCATCATGATAGTTTATCAAAGACTTTGTCTGCCTAAGTGTCTGAGAAAATCTTCTTTAGATACTTGTGCAGGCAATATGTCCTGTGAGTTAATTACCATCCTTCAGGCTGGAATGAGCTGTCTTAGGTTAGAGCAAATGACTTACATTCAGATGGAGGGAAGCTATTTAACCTGTTTCCCTGCTCTCTGTGAGTGGGACTCTGATACTCCAGATGGACTGCTATTTAGAAACTGTGTTCTTCTAACTCTAGTCCTCTTTGAATAGGAGCCCACTACTTTCAATGGCGCACTGTACTTCCCCCTACAACTCCTACTTGCTGTGCAGTCATATTCCCAGATAATTACCTGGTGTGTAATTGGTGACGTCTGGTCCTCCAGTGTAATCGTCACCCAGGGCGATTGGTCAAGTGGTGCCATTACATCACGAAGCTACAGCAGAATGTCATCTGACATGAGGGCTAATCAGTTGCTTCTTCTAACTCTAGCCCTCTTTAAATAGGAGCCCAATACTTTCAATGGCGCACTGTACTTCCCCCTTACACCTCCTACTTGCTGTGTAGTCATATTCACAGATAGTTACCTAGTTTGTAATTGCTGATGTCTGGTCCTCCGGTGTAATCGTCACCCAGGGCGATTGGTCAAGTGGTGCCATTACATCACAAAGCTACAGCAGGGTGTCATCTGACATGAGGGCCAATCAGTTGCCTAGTACGCAATAGGATACTTATATCAAGGTATAGAAAATGGAGCAATGTGGACAGAATGCCCAGCTGAAGACTAAGGTGGTGAGATGAAAGGACCTAGGGCAATATTTGAGACTTATAGATTTGTTTGAAGGAGTGGTTGATCTTACCATTCTGGAGTTCTCTATAGGTTAAGTGATAGGGATGCGCTAAAATGAAGATGTTAGAATCTGTTGTTTTTATTATTCCCACGAACCGTAGCATAAACCTTCCTCCCTTAACGTATCAGATCACTGAATTGCTATGGTGTACCATAACCTGAAATAATTCCTGTGAGAAGGGTACTCTATCTCTTGGCTGCCAAAGAGAGCTTTCTATCTAAGTCCTCATATAGGTGATAGGGTTGTGTAGAGAGTACCAGCAAATGAGGCAGAGGATTGAAAGAAGTCTGCTAGGTTGAAATCTAAATTAAGATTATAATTTTTAGTGAGTTTTGGATTTTCACAATATGAGACATGCCATAGTGCTAATTGACCCTTTATAAAAATCATGTTTTGGTAGTGTTGCATTTGGTTTTGAAATATTCAAGTTCTAAAAAAAGACTAACAGTGGACTTTTCCATCTGCAGATTATACTGAATGGCCAGCAGAGGCAGTGTTGCAGAGGAATATTTCTCTGCTTGCTGAGACGGAAAAAAAAAGAAAGCTCATTCCTCAGCCTTCTCCATGCCTCGATCAATATATATGGTAAGTCAAAATCTCAATTATTCATTTTGCCATTAATAAAAAGTTCATAGCATCTGATAGCTCTCTGTGCCTTTTAGTGGGGTCTTCCGCATAAATATAATCTTCCAAGACGGTAGCAATATGGATGATGCAATGGCCATCATGATAGTTTATCAAAGACTTTGTCTGCCTAAGTGTCTGAGAAAATCTTCTTTAGATACTTGTGCAGGCAATATGTCCTGTGAGTTAATTACCATCCTTCAGGCTGGAATGAGCTGTCTTAGGTTAGAGCAAATGACTTACATTCAGATGGAGGGAAGCTATTTAACCTGTTTCCCTGCTCTCTGTGAGTGGGACTCTGATACTCCAGATGGACTGCTATTTAGAAACTGTGTTCTTCTAACTCTAGTCCTCTTTGAATAGGAGCCCACTACTTTCAATGGCGCACTGTACTTCCCCCTACAACTCCTACTTGCTGTGCAGTCATATTCCCAGATAATTACCTGGTGTGTAATTGGTGACGTCTGGTCCTCCGGTGTAATCGTCACCCAGGGCGATTGGTCAAGTGGTGCCATTACATCACAAAGCTACAGCAGGGTGTCATCTGACATGAGGGCCAATCAGTTGCCTAGTACGCAATAGGATACTTATATCACGGTATAGAAAATGGAGCAATGTGGACAGAATGCCCAGCTGAAGACTAAGGTGGTGAGATGAAAGGACCTAGGGCAATATTTGAGACTTATACATTTGTTTGAAGGAGTGGTTGATCTTACCATTCTGGAGTTCTCTATAGGTTAAGTGATAGGGATGCGCTAAAATGAAGATGTTAGAATCTGTTGTTTTTATTATTCCCACGAACCGTAGCATAAACCTTCCTCCCTTAACGTATCAGATCACTGAATTGCTATGGTGTACCATAACCTGAAATAATTCCTGTGAGAAGGGTACTCTATCTCTTGGCTGCCAAAGAGAGCTTTCTATCTAAGTCCTCATATAGGTGATAGGGTTGTGTAGAGAGTACCAGCAAATGAGGCAGAGGATTGAAAGAAGTCTGCTAGGTTGAAATCTAAATTAAGATTATAATTTTTAGTGAGTTTTGGATTTTCACAATATGAGACATGCCATAGTGCTAATTGACCCTTTATAAAAATCATGTTTTGGTAGTGTTGCATTTGGTTTTGAAATATTCAAGTTCTAAAAAAAGACTAACAGTGGACTTTTCCATCTGCAGATTATACTGAATGGCCAGCAGAGGCAGTGTTGCAGAGGAATATTTCTCTGCTTGCTGAGACGGAAAAAAAAAGAAAGCTCATTCCTCAGCCTTCTCCATGCCTCGATCAATATATATGGTAAGTCAAAATCTCAATTATTCATTTTGCCATTAATAAAAAGTTCATAGCATCTGATAGCTCTCTGTGCCTTTTAGTGGGGTCTTCCGCATAAATATAATCTTCCAAGACGGTAGCAATATGGATGATGCAATGGCCATCATGATAGTTTATCAAAGACTTTGTCTGCCTAAGTGTCTGAGAAAATCTTCTTTAGATACTTGTGCAGGCAATATGTCCTGTGAGTTAATTACCATCCTTCAGGCTGGAATGAGCTGTCTTAGGTTAGAGCAAATGACTTACATTCAGATGGAGGGAAGCTATTTAACCTGTTTCCCTGCTCTCTGTGAGTGGGACTCTGATACTCCAGATGGACTGCTATTTAGAAACTGTGTTCTTCTAACTCTAGTCCTCTTTGAATAGGAGCCCACTACTTTCAATGGCGCACTGTACTTCCCCCTACAACTCCTACTTGCTGTGCAGTCATATTCCCAGATAATTACCTGGTGTGTAATTGGTGACGTCTGGTCCTCCAGTGTAATCGTCACCCAGGGCGATTGGTCAAGTGGTGCCATTACATCACGAAGCTACAGCAGAATGTCATCTGACATGAGGGCTAATCAGTTGCTTCTTCTAACTCTAGCCCTCTTTAAATAGGAGCCCAATACTTTCAATGGCGCACTGTACTTCCCCCTTACACCTCCTACTTGCTGTGTAGTCATATTCACAGATAGTTACCTAGTTTGTAATTGCTGATGTCTGGTCCTCCGGTGTAATCGTCACCCAGGGCGATTGGTCAAGTGGTGCCATTACATCACAAAGCTACAGCAGGGTGTCATCTGACATGAGGGCCAATCAGTTGCCTAGTACGCAATAGGATACTTATATCAAGGTATAGAAAATGGAGCAATGTGGACAGAATGCCCAGCTGAAGACTAAGGTGGTGAGATGAAAGGACCTAGGGCAATATTTGAGACTTATACATTTGTTTGAAGGAGTGGTTGATCTTACCATTCTGGAGTTCTCTATAGGTTAAGTGATAGGGATGCGCTAAAATGAAGATGTTAGAATCTGTTGTTTTTATTATTCCCACGAACCGTAGCATAAACCTTCCTCCCTTAACGTATCAGATCACTGAATTGCTATGGTGTACCATAACCTGAAATAATTCCTGTGAGAAGGGTACTCTATCTCTTGGCTGCCAAAGAGAGCTTTCTATCTAAGTCCTCATATAGGTGATAGGGTTGTGTAGAGAGTACCAGCAAATGAGGCAGAGGATTGAAAGAAGTCTGCTAGGTTGAAATCTAAATTAAGATTATAATTTTTAGTGAGTTTTGGATTTTCACAATATGAGACATGCCATAGTGCTAATTGACCCTTTATAAAAATCATGTTTTGGTAGTGTTGCATTTGGTTTTGAAATATTCAAGTTCTAAAAAAAGACTAACAGTGGACTTTTCCATCTGCAGATTATACTGAATGGCCAGCAGAGGCAGTGTTGCAGAGGAATATTTCTCTGCTTGCTGAGACGGAAAAAAAAAGAAAGCTCATTCCTCAGCCTTCTCCATGCCTCGATCAATATATATGGTAAGTCAAAATCTCAATTATTCATTTTGCCATTAATAAAAAGTTCATAGCATCTGATAGCTCTCTGTGCCTTTTAGTGGGGTCTTCCGCATAAATATAATCTTCCAAGACGGTAGCAATATGGATGATGCAATGGCCATCATGATAGTTTATCAAAGACTTTGTCTGCCTAAGTGTCTGAGAAAATCTTCTTTAGATACTTGTGCAGGCAATATGTCCTGTGAGTTAATTACCATCCTTCAGGCTGGAATGAGCTGTCTTAGGTTAGAGCAAATGACTTACATTCAGATGGAGGGAAGCTATTTAACCTGTTTCCCTGCTCTCTGTGAGTGGGACTCTGATACTCCAGATGGACTGCTATTTAGAAACTGTGTTCTTCGAACTCTAGTCCTCTTTGAATAGGAGCCCACTACTTTCAATGGCGCACTGTACTTCCCCCTACAACTCCTACTTGCTGTGCAGTCATATTCCCAGATAATTACCTGGTGTGTAATTGGTGACGTCTGGTCCTCCGGTGTAATCGTCACCCAGGGCGATTGGTCAAGTGGTGCCATTACATCACAAAGCTACAGCAGGGTGTCATCTGACATGAGGGCCAATCAGTTGCCTAGTACGCAATAGGATACTTATATCACGGTATAGAAAATGGAGCAATGTGGACAGAATGCCCAGCTGAAGACTAAGGTGGTGAGATGAAAGGACCTAGGGCAATATTTGAGACTTATACATTTGTTTGAAGGAGTGGTTGATCTTACCATTCTGGAGTTCTCTATAGGTTAAGTGATAGGGATGCGCTAAAATGAAGATGTTAGAATCTGTTGTTTTTATTATTCCCACGAACCGTAGCATAAACCTTCCTCCCTTAACGTATCAGATCACTGAATTGCTATGGTGTACCATAACCTGAAATAATTCCTGTGAGAAGGGTACTCTATCTCTTGGCTGCCAAAGAGAGCTTTCTATCTAAGTCCTCATATAGGTGATAGGGTTGTGTAGAGAGTACCAGCAAATGAGGCAGAGGATTGAAAGAAGTCTGCTAGGTTGAAATCTAAATTAAGATTATAATTTTTAGTGAGTTTTGGATTTTCACAATATGAGACATGCCATAGTGCTAATTGACCCTTTATAAAAATCATGTTTTGGTAGTGTTGCATTTGGTTTTGAAATATTCAAGTTCTAAAAAAAGACTAACAGTGGACTTTTCCATCTGCAGATTATACTGAATGGCCAGCAGAGGCAGTGTTGCAGAGGAATATTTCTCTGCTTGCTGAGACGGAAAAAAAAAGAAAGCTCATTCCTCAGCCTTCTCCATGCCTCGATCAATATATATGGTAAGTCAAAATCTCAATTATTCATTTTGCCATTAATAAAAAGTTCATAGCATCTGATAGCTCTCTGTGCCTTTTAGTGGGGTCTTCCGCATAAATATAATCTTCCAAGACGGTAGCAATATGGATGATGCAATGGCCATCATGATAGTTTATCAAAGACTTTGTCTGCCTAAGTGTCTGAGAAAATCTTCTTTAGATACTTGTGCAGGCAATATGTCCTGTGAGTTAATTACCATCCTTCAGGCTGGAATGAGCTGTCTTAGGTTAGAGCAAATGACTTACATTCAGATGGAGGGAAGCTATTTAACCTGTTTCCCTGCTCTCTGTGAGTGGGACTCTGATACTCCAGATGGACTGCTATTTAGAAACTGTGTTCTTCTAACTCTAGTCCTCTTTGAATAGGAGCCCACTACTTTCAATGGCGCACTGTACTTCCCCCTACAACTCCTACTTGCTGTGCAGTCATATTCCCAGATAATTACCTGGTGTGTAATTGGTGACGTCTGGTCCTCCAGTGTAATCGTCACCCAGGGCGATTGGTCAAGTGGTGCCATTACATCACGAAGCTACAGCAGAATGTCATCTGACATGAGGGCTAATCAGTTGCTTCTTCTAACTCTAGCCCTCTTTAAATAGGAGCCCAATACTTTCAATGGCGCACTGTACTTCCCCCTACAACTCCTACTTGCTGTGCAGTCATATTCCCAGATAATTACCTGGTGTGTAATTGGTGACGTCTGGTCCTCCGGTGTAATCGTCACCCAGGGCGATTGGTCAAGTGGTGCCATTACATCACAAAGCTACAGCAGGGTGTCATCTGACATGAGGGCCAATCAGTTGCCTAGTACGCAATAGGATACTTATATCACGGTATAGAAAATGGAGCAATGTGGACAGAATGCCCAGCTGAAGACTAAGGTGGTGAGATGAAAGGACCTAGGGCAATATTTGAGACTTATACATTTGTTTGAAGGAGTGGTTGATCTTACCATTCTGGAGTTCTCTATAGGTTAAGTGATAGGGATGCGCTAAAATGAAGATGTTAGAATCTGTTGTTTTTATTATTCCCACGAACCGTAGCATAAACCTTCCTCCCTTAACGTATCAGATCACTGAATTGCTATGGTGTACCATAACCTGAAATAATTCCTGTGAGAAGGGTACTCTATCTCTTGGCTGCCAAAGAGAGCTTTCTATCTAAGTCCTCATATAGGTGATAGGGTTGTGTAGAGAGTACCAGCAAATGAGGCAGAGGATTGAAAGAAGTCTGCTAGGTTGAAATCTAAATTAAGATTATAATTTTTAGTGAGTTTTGGATTTTCACAATATGAGACATGCCATAGTGCTAATTGACCCTTTATAAAAATCATGTTTTGGTAGTGTTGCATTTGGTTTTGAAATATTCAAGTTCTAAAAAAAGACTAACAGTGGACTTTTCCATCTGCAGATTATACTGAATGGCCAGCAGAGGCAGTGTTGCAGAGGAATATTTCTCTGCTTGCTGAGACGGAAAAAAAAAGAAAGCTCATTCCTCAGCCTTCTCCATGCCTCGATCAATATATATGGTAAGTCAAAATCTCAATTATTCATTTTGCCATTAATAAAAAGTTCATAGCATCTGATAGCTCTCTGTGCCTTTTAGTGGGGTCTTCCGCATAAATATAATCTTCCAAGACGGTAGCAATATGGATGATGCAATGGCCATCATGATAGTTTATCAAAGACTTTGTCTGCCTAAGTGTCTGAGAAAATCTTCTTTAGATACTTGTGCAGGCAATATGTCCTGTGAGTTAATTACCATCCTTCAGGCTGGAATGAGCTGTCTTAGGTTAGAGCAAATGACTTACATTCAGATGGAGGGAAGCTATTTAACCTGTTTCCCTGCTCTCTGTGAGTGGGACTCTGATACTCCAGATGGACTGCTATTTAGAAACTGTGTTCTTCGAACTCTAGTCCTCTTTGAATAGGAGCCCACTACTTTCAATGGCGCACTGTACTTCCCCCTACAACTCCTACTTGCTGTGCAGTCATATTCCCAGATAATTACCTGGTGTGTAATTGGTGACGTCTGGTCCTCCGGTGTAATCGTCACCCAGGGCGATTGGTC
Organism: Lissotriton vulgaris; assembly: GCF_964263255.1. NCBI lineage: Eukaryota > Metazoa > Chordata > Amphibia > Caudata > Salamandridae > Lissotriton > Lissotriton vulgaris. The sequence continues at coordinate 1,208,804,364 of NC_141695.1, forward strand.
AAGTGGTGCCATTACATCACGAAGCTACAGCAGAATGTCATCTGACATGAGGGCTAATCAGTTGCTTCTTCTAACTCTAGCCCTCTTTAAATAGGAGCCCAATACTTTCAATGGCGCACTGTACTTCCCCCTTACACCTCCTACTTGCTGTGCAGTCATATTCACAGATAGTTACCTAGTTTGTAATTGCTGATGTCTGGTCCTCCGGTGTAATCGTCACCCAGGGCGATTGGTCAAGTGGTGCCATTACATCACAAAGCTACAGCAGGGTGTCATCTGACATGAGGGCCAATCAGTTGCCTAGTACGCAATAGGATACTTATATCAAGGTATAGAAAATGGAGCAATGTGGACAGAATGCCCAGCTGAAGACTAAGGTGGTGAGATGAAAGGACCTAGGGCAATATTTGAGACTTATACATTTGTTTGAAGGAGTGGTTGATCTTACCATTCTGGAGTTCTCTATAGGTTAAGTGATAGGGATGCGCTAAAATGAAGATGTTAGAATCTGTTGTTTTTATTATTCCCACGAACCGTAGCATAAACCTTCCTCCCTTAACGTATCAGATCACTGAATTGCTATGGTGTACCATAACCTGAAATAATTCCTGTGAGAAGGGTACTCTATCTCTTGGCTGCCAAAGAGAGCTTTCTATCTAAGTCCTCATATAGGTGATAGGGTTGTGTAGAGAGTACCAGCAAATGAGGCAGAGGATTGAAAGAAGTCTGCTAGGTTGAAATCTAAATTAAGATTATAATTTTTAGTGAGTTTTGGATTTTCACAATATGAGACATGCCATAGTGCTAATTGACCCTTTATAAAAATCATGTTTTGGTAGTGTTGCATTTGGTTTTGAAATATTCAAGTTCTAAAAAAAGACTAACAGTGGACTTTTCCATCTGCAGATTATACTGAATGGCCAGCAGAGGCAGTGTTGCAGAGGAATATTTCTCTGCTTGCTGAGACGGAAAAAAAAAGAAAGCTCATTCCTCAGCCTTCTCCATGCCTCGATCAATATATATGGTAAGTCAAAATCTCAATTATTCATTTTGCCATTAATAAAAAGTTCATAGCATCTGATAGCTCTCTGTGCCTTTTAGTGGGGTCTTCCGCATAAATATAATCTTCCAAGACGGTAGCAATATGGATGATGCAATGGCCATCATGATAGTTTATCAAAGACTTTGTCTGCCTAAGTGTCTGAGAAAATCTTCTTTAGATACTTGTGCAGGCAATATGTCCTGTGAGTTAATTACCATCCTTCAGGCTGGAATGAGCTGTCTTAGGTTAGAGCAAATGACTTACATTCAGATGGAGGGAAGCTATTTAACCTGTTTCCCTGCTCTCTGTGAGTGGGACTCTGATACTCCAGATGGACTGCTATTTAGAAACTGTGTTCTTCTAACTCTAGTCCTCTTTGAATAGGAGCCCACTACTTTCAATGGCGCACTGTACTTCCCCCTACAACTCCTACTTGCTGTGCAGTCATATTCCCAGATAATTACCTGGTGTGTAATTGGTGACGTCTGGTCCTCCAGTGTAATCGTCACCCAGGGCGATTGGTCAAGTGGTGCCATTACATCACGAAGCTACAGCAGAATGTCATCTGACATGAGGGATAATCAGTTGCTTCTTCTAACTCTAGCCCTCTTTAAATAGGAGCCCAATACTTTCAATGGCGCACTGTACTTCCCCCTTACACCTCCTACTTGCTGTGTAGTCATATTCACAGATAGTTACCTAGTTTGTAATTGCTGATGTCTGGTCCTCCGGTGTAATCGTCACCCAGGGCGATTGGTCAAGTGGTGCCATTACATCACAAAGCTACAGCAGGGTGTCATCTGACATGAGGGCCAATCAGTTGCCTAGTACGCAATAGGATACTTATATCAAGGTATAGAAAATGGAGCAATGTGGACAGAATGCCCAGCTGAAGACTAAGGTGGTGAGATGAAAGGACCTAGGGCAATATTTGAGACTTATAGATTTGTTTGAAGGAGTGGTTGATCTTACCATTCTGGAGTTCTCTATAGGTTAAGTGATAGGGATGCGCTAAAATGAAGATGTTAGAATCTGTTGTTTTTATTATTCCCACGAACCGTAGCATAAACCTTCCTCCCTTAACGTATCAGATCACTGAATTGCTATGGTGTACCATAACCTGAAATAATTCCTGTGAGAAGGGTACTCTATCTCTTGGCTGCCAAAGAGAGCTTTCTATCTAAGTCCTCATATAGGTGATAGGGTTGTGTAGAGAGTACCAGCAAATGAGGCAGAGGATTGAAAGAAGTCTGCTAGGTTGAAATCTAAATTAAGATTATAATTTTTAGTGAGTTTTGGATTTTCACAATATGAGACATGCCATAGTGCTAATTGACCCTTTATAAAAATCATGTTTTGGTAGTGTTGCATTTGGTTTTGAAATATTCAAGTTCTAAAAAAAGACTAACAGTGGACTTTTCCATCTGCAGATTATACTGAATGGCCAGCAGAGGCAGTGTTGCAGAGGAATATTTCTCTGCTTGCTGAGACGGAAAAAAAAAGAAAGCTCATTCCTCAGCCTTCTCCATGCCTCGATCAATATATATGGTAAGTCAAAATCTCAATTATTCATTTTGCCATTAATAAAAAGTTCATAGCATCTGATAGCTCTCTGTGCCTTTTAGTGGGGTCTTCCGCATAAATATAATCTTCCAAGACGGTAGCAATATGGATGATGCAATGGCCATCATGATAGTTTATCAAAGACTTTGTCTGCCTAAGTGTCTGAGAAAATCTTCTTTAGATACTTGTGCAGGCAATATGTCCTGTGAGTTAATTACCATCCTTCAGGCTGGAATGAGCTGTCTTAGGTTAGAGCAAATGACTTACATTCAGATGGAGGGAAGCTATTTAACCTGTTTCCCTGCTCTCTGTGAGTGGGACTCTGATACTCCAGATGGACTGCTATTTAGAAACTGTGTTCTTCTAACTCTAGTCCTCTTTGAATAGGAGCCCACTACTTTCAATGGCGCACTGTACTTCCCCCTACAACTCCTACTTGCTGTGCAGTCATATTCCCAGATAATTACCTGGTGTGTAATTGGTGACGTCTGGTCCTCCGGTGTAATCGTCACCCAGGGCGATTGGTCAAGTGGTGCCATTACATCACAAAGCTACAGCAGGGTGTCATCTGACATGAGGGCCAATCAGTTGCCTAGTACGCAATAGGATACTTATATCACGGTATAGAAAATGGAGCAATGTGGACAGAATGCCCAGCTGAAGACTAAGGTGGTGAGATGAAAGGACCTAGGGCAATATTTGAGACTTATACATTTGTTTGAAGGAGTGGTTGATCTTACCATTCTGGAGTTCTCTATAGGTTAAGTGATAGGGATGCGCTAAAATGAAGATGTTAGAATCTGTTGTTTTTATTATTCCCACGAACCGTAGCATAAACCTTCCTCCCTTAACGTATCAGATCACTGAATTGCTATGGTGTACCATAACCTGAAATAATTCCTGTGAGAAGGGTACTCTATCTCTTGGCTGCCAAAGAGAGCTTTCTATCTAAGTCCTCATATAGGTGATAGGGTTGTGTAGAGAGTACCAGCAAATGAGGCAGAGGATTGAAAGAAGTCTGCTAGGTTGAAATCTAAATTAAGATTATAATTTTTAGTGAGTTTTGGATTTTCACAATATGAGACATGCCATAGTGCTAATTGACCCTTTATAAAAATCATGTTTTGGTAGTGTTGCATTTGGTTTTGAAATATTCAAGTTCTAAAAAAAGACTAACAGTGGACTTTTCCATCTGCAGATTATACTGAATGGCCAGCAGAGGCAGTGTTGCAGAGGAATATTTCTCTGCTTGCTGAGACGGAAAAAAAAAGAAAGCTCATTCCTCAGCCTTCTCCATGCCTCGATCAATATATATGGTAAGTCAAAATCTCAATTATTCATTTTGCCATTAATAAAAAGTTCATAGCATCTGATAGCTCTCTGTGCCTTTTAGTGGGGTCTTCCGCATAAATATAATCTTCCAAGACGGTAGCAATATGGATGATGCAATGGCCATCATGATAGTTTATCAAAGACTTTGTCTGCCTAAGTGTCTGAGAAAATCTTCTTTAGATACTTGTGCAGGCAATATGTCCTGTGAGTTAATTACCATCCTTCAGGCTGGAATGAGCTGTCTTAGGTTAGAGCAAATGACTTACATTCAGATGGAGGGAAGCTATTTAACCTGTTTCCCTGCTCTCTGTGAGTGGGACTCTGATACTCCAGATGGACTGCTATTTAGAAACTGTGTTCTTCGAACTCTAGTCCTCTTTGAATAGGAGCCCACTACTTTCAATGGCGCACTGTACTTCCCCCTACAACTCCTACTTGCTGTGCAGTCATATTCCCAGATAATTACCTGGTGTGTAATTGGTGACGTCTGGTCCTCCGGTGTAATCGTCACCCAGGGCGATTGGTCAAGTGGTGCCATTACATCACGAAGCTACAGCAGAATGTCATCTGACATGAGGGCTAATCAGTTGCTTCTTCTAACTCTAGCCCTCTTTAAATAGGAGCCCAATACTTTCAATGGCGCACTGTACTTCCCCCTTACACCTCCTACTTGCTGTGCAGTCATATTCACAGATAGTTACCTAGTTTGTAATTGCTGATGTCTGGTCCTCCGGTGTAATCGTCACCCAGGGCGATTGGTCAAGTGGTGCCATTACATCACAAAGCTACAGCAGGGTGTCATCTGACATGAGGGCCAATCAGTTGCCTAGTACGCAATAGGATACTTATATCAAGGTATAGAAAATGGAGCAATGTGGACAGAATGCCCAGCTGAAGACTAAGGTGGTGAGATGAAAGGACCTAGGGCAATATTTGAGACTTATACATTTGTTTGAAGGAGTGGTTGATCTTACCATTCTGGAGTTCTCTATAGGTTAAGTGATAGGGATGCGCTAAAATGAAGATGTTAGAATCTGTTGTTTTTATTATTCCCACGAACCGTAGCATAAACCTTCCTCCCTTAACGTATCAGATCACTGAATTGCTATGGTGTACCATAACCTGAAATAATTCCTGTGAGAAGGGTACTCTATCTCTTGGCTGCCAAAGAGAGCTTTCTATCTAAGTCCTCATATAGGTGATAGGGTTGTGTAGAGAGTACCAGCAAATGAGGCAGAGGATTGAAAGAAGTCTGCTAGGTTGAAATCTAAATTAAGATTATAATTTTTAGTGAGTTTTGGATTTTCACAATATGAGACATGCCATAGTGCTAATTGACCCTTTATAAAAATCATGTTTTGGTAGTGTTGCATTTGGTTTTGAAATATTCAAGTTCTAAAAAAAGACTAACAGTGGACTTTTCCATCTGCAGATTATACTGAATGGCCAGCAGAGGCAGTGTTGCAGAGGAATATTTCTCTGCTTGCTGAGACGGAAAAAAAAAGAAAGCTCATTCCTCAGCCTTCTCCATGCCTCGATCAATATATATGGTAAGTCAAAATCTCAATTATTCATTTTGCCATTAATAAAAAGTTCATAGCATCTGATAGCTCTCTGTGCCTTTTAGTGGGGTCTTCCGCATAAATATAATCTTCCAAGACGGTAGCAATATGGATGATGCAATGGCCATCATGATAGTTTATCAAAGACTTTGTCTGCCTAAGTGTCTGAGAAAATCTTCTTTAGATACTTGTGCAGGCAATATGTCCTGTGAGTTAATTACCATCCTTCAGGCTGGAATGAGCTGTCTTAGGTTAGAGCAAATGACTTACATTCAGATGGAGGGAAGCTATTTAACCTGTTTCCCTGCTCTCTGTGAGTGGGACTCTGATACTCCAGATGGACTGCTATTTAGAAACTGTGTTCTTCTAACTCTAGTCCTCTTTGAATAGGAGCCCACTACTTTCAATGGCGCACTGTACTTCCCCCTACAACTCCTACTTGCTGTGCAGTCATATTCCCAGATAATTACCTGGTGTGTAATTGGTGACGTCTGGTCCTCCAGTGTAATCGTCACCCAGGGCGATTGGTCAAGTGGTGCCATTACATCACGAAGCTACAGCAGAATGTCATCTGACATGAGGGCTAATCAGTTGCTTCTTCTAACTCTAGCCCTCTTTAAATAGGAGCCCAATACTTTCAATGGCGCACTGTACTTCCCCCTTACACCTCCTACTTGCTGTGTAGTCATATTCACAGATAGTTACCTAGTTTGTAATTGCTGATGTCTGGTCCTCCGGTGTAATCGTCACCCAGGGCGATTGGTCAAGTGGTGCCATTACATCACAAAGCTACAGCAGGGTGTCATCTGACATGAGGGCCAATCAGTTGCCTAGTACGCAATAGGATACTTATATCAAGGTATAGAAAATGGAGCAATGTGGACAGAATGCCCAGCTGAAGACTAAGGTGGTGAGATGAAAGGACCTAGGGCAATATTTGAGACTTATAGATTTGTTTGAAGGAGTGGTTGATCTTACCATTCTGGAGTTCTCTATAGGTTAAGTGATAGGGATGCGCTAAAATGAAGATGTTAGAATCTGTTGTTTTTATTATTCCCACGAACCGTAGCATAAACCTTCCTCCCTTAACGTATCAGATCACTGAATTGCTATGGTGTACCATAACCTGAAATAATTCCTGTGAGAAGGGTACTCTATCTCTTGGCTGCCAAAGAGAGCTTTCTATCTAAGTCCTCATATAGGTGATAGGGTTGTGTAGAGAGTACCAGCAAATGAGGCAGAGGATTGAAAGAAGTCTGCTAGGTTGAAATCTAAATTAAGATTATAATTTTTAGTGAGTTTTGGATTTTCACAATATGAGACATGCCATAGTGCTAATTGACCCTTTATAAAAATCATGTTTTGGTAGTGTTGCATTTGGTTTTGAAATATTCAAGTTCTAAAAAAAGACTAACAGTGGACTTTTCCATCTGCAGATTATACTGAATGGCCAGCAGAGGCAGTGTTGCAGAGGAATATTTCTCTGCTTGCTGAGACGGAAAAAAAAAGAAAGCTCATTCCTCAGCCTTCTCCATGCCTCGATCAATATATATGGTAAGTCAAAATCTCAATTATTCATTTTGCCATTAATAAAAAGTTCATAGCATCTGATAGCTCTCTGTGCCTTTTAGTGGGGTCTTCCGCATAAATATAATCTTCCAAGACGGTAGCAATATGGATGATGCAATGGCCATCATGATAGTTTATCAAAGACTTTGTCTGCCTAAGTGTCTGAGAAAATCTTCTTTAGATACTTGTGCAGGCAATATGTCCTGTGAGTTAATTACCATCCTTCAGGCTGGAATGAGCTGTCTTAGGTTAGAGCAAATGACTTACATTCAGATGGAGGGAAGCTATTTAACCTGTTTCCCTGCTCTCTGTGAGTGGGACTCTGATACTCCAGATGGACTGCTATTTAGAAACTGTGTTCTTCTAACTCTAGTCCTCTTTGAATAGGAGCCCACTACTTTCAATGGCGCACTGTACTTCCCCCTACAACTCCTACTTGCTGTGCAGTCATATTCCCAGATAATTACCTGGTGTGTAATTGGTGACGTCTGGTCCTCCGGTGTAATCGTCACCCAGGGCGATTGGTCAAGTGGTGCCATTACATCACAAAGCTACAGCAGGGTGTCATCTGACATGAGGGCCAATCAGTTGCCTAGTACGCAATAGGATACTTATATCACGGTATAGAAAATGGAGCAATGTGGACAGAATGCCCAGCTGAAGACTAAGGTGGTGAGATGAAAGGACCTAGGGCAATATTTGAGACTTATACATTTGTTTGAAGGAGTGGTTGATCTTACCATTCTGGAGTTCTCTATAGGTTAAGTGATAGGGATGCGCTAAAATGAAGATGTTAGAATCTGTTGTTTTTATTATTCCCACGAACCGTAGCATAAACCTTCCTCCCTTAACGTATCAGATCACTGAATTGCTATGGTGTACCATAACCTGAAATAATTCCTGTGAGAAGGGTACTCTATCTCTTGGCTGCCAAAGAGAGCTTTCTATCTAAGTCCTCATATAGGTGATAGGGTTGTGTAGAGAGTACCAGCAAATGAGGCAGAGGATTGAAAGAAGTCTGCTAGGTTGAAATCTAAATTAAGATTATAATTTTTAGTGAGTTTTGGATTTTCACAATATGAGACATGCCATAGTGCTAATTGACCCTTTATAAAAATCATGTTTTGGTAGTGTTGCATTTGGTTTTGAAATATTCAAGTTCTAAAAAAAGACTAACAGTGGACTTTTCCATCTGCAGATTATACTGAATGGCCAGCAGAGGCAGTGTTGCAGAGGAATATTTCTCTGCTTGCTGAGACGGAAAAAAAAAGAAAGCTCATTCCTCAGCCTTCTCCATGCCTCGATCAATATATATGGTAAGTCAAAATCTCAATTATTCATTTTGCCATTAATAAAAAGTTCATAGCATCTGATAGCTCTCTGTGCCTTTTAGTGGGGTCTTCCGCATAAATATAATCTTCCAAGACGGTAGCAATATGGATGATGCAATGGCCATCATGATAGTTTATCAAAGACTTTGTCTGCCTAAGTGTCTGAGAAAATCTTCTTTAGATACTTGTGCAGGCAATATGTCCTGTGAGTTAATTACCATCCTTCAGGCTGGAATGAGCTGTCTTAGGTTAGAGCAAATGACTTACATTCAGATGGAGGGAAGCTATTTAACCTGTTTCCCTGCTCTCTGTGAGTGGGACTCTGATACTCCAGATGGACTGCTATTTAGAAACTGTGTTCTTCTAACTCTAGTCCTCTTTGAATAGGAGCCCACTACTTTCAATGGCGCACTGTACTTCCCCCTACAACTCCTACTTGCTGTGCAGTCATATTCCCAGATAATTACCTGGTGTGTAATTGGTGACGTCTGGTCCTCCAGTGTAATCGTCACCCAGGGCGATTGGTCAAGTGGTGCCATTACATCACGAAGCTACAGCAGAATGTCATCTGACATGAGGGCTAATCAGTTGCTTCTTCTAACTCTAGCCCTCTTTAAATAGGAGCCCAATACTTTCAATGGCGCACTGTACTTCCCCCTACAACTCCTACTTGCTGTGCAGTCATATTCCCAGATAATTACCTGGTGTGTAATTGGTGACGTCTGGTCCTCCGGTGTAATCGTCACCCAGGGCGATTGGTCAAGTGGTGCCATTACATCACAAAGCTACAGCAGGGTGTCATCTGACATGAGGGCCAATCAGTTGCCTAGTACGCAATAGGATACTTATATCACGGTATAGAAAATGGAGCAATGTGGACAGAATGCCCAGCTGAAGACTAAGGTGGTGAGATGAAAGGACCTAGGGCAATATTTGAGACTTATACATTTGTTTGAAGGAGTGGTTGATCTTACCATTCTGGAGTTCTCTATAGGTTAAGTGATAGGGATGCGCTAAAATGAAGATGTTAGAATCTGTTGTTTTTATTATTCCCACGAACCGTAGCATAAACCTTCCTCCCTTAACGTATCAGATCACTGAATTGCTATGGTGTACCATAACCTGAAATAATTCCTGTGAGAAGGGTACTCTATCTCTTGGCTGCCAAAGAGAGCTTTCTATCTAAGTCCTCATATAGGTGATAGGGTTGTGTAGAGAGTACCAGCAAATGAGGCAGAGGATTGAAAGAAGTCTGCTAGGTTGAAATCTAAATTAAGATTATAATTTTTAGTGAGTTTTGGATTTTCACAATATGAGACATGCCATAGTGCTAATTGACCCTTTATAAAAATCATGTTTTGGTAGTGTTGCATTTGGTTTTGAAATATTCAAGTTCTAAAAAAAGACTAACAGTGGACTTTTCCATCTGCAGATTATACTGAATGGCCAGCAGAGGCAGTGTTGCAGAGGAATATTTCTCTGCTTGCTGAGACGGAAAAAAAAAGAAAGCTCATTCCTCAGCCTTCTCCATGCCTCGATCAATATATATGGTAAGTCAAAATCTCAATTATTCATTTTGCCATTAATAAAAAGTTCATAGCATCTGATAGCTCTCTGTGCCTTTTAGTGGGGTCTTCCGCATAAATATAATCTTCCAAGACGGTAGCAATATGGATGATGCAATGGCCATCATGATAGTTTATCAAAGACTTTGTCTGCCTAAGTGTCTGAGAAAATCTTCTTTAGATACTTGTGCAGGCAATATGTCCTGTGAGTTAATTACCATCCTTCAGGCTGGAATGAGCTGTCTTAGGTTAGAGCAAATGACTTACATTCAGATGGAGGGAAGCTATTTAACCTGTTTCCCTGCTCTCTGTGAGTGGGACTCTGATACTCCAGATGGACTGCTATTTAGAAACTGTGTTCTTCTAACTCTAGTCCTCTTTGAATAGGAGCCCACTACTTTCAATGGCGCACTGTACTTCCCCCTACAACTCCTACTTGCTGTGCAGTCATATTCCCAGATAATTACCTGGTGTGTAATTGGTGACGTCTGGTCCTCCGGTGTAATCGTCACCCAGGGCGATTGGTCAAGTGGTGCCATTACATCACAAAGCTACAGCAGGGTGTCATCTGACATGAGGGCCAATCAGTTGCCTAGTACGCAATAGGATACTTATATCACGGTATAGAAAATGGAGCAATGTGGACAGAATGCCCAGCTGAAGACTAAGGTGGTGAGATGAAAGGACCTAGGGCAATATTTGAGACTTATACATTTGTTTGAAGGAGTGGTTGATCTTACCATTCTGGAGTTCTCTATAGGTTAAGTGATAGGGATGCGCTAAAATGAAGATGTTAGAATCTGTTGTTTTTATTATTCCCACGAACCGTAGCATAAACCTTCCTCCCTTAACGTATCAGATCACTGAATTGCTATGGTGTACCATAACCTGAAATAATTCCTGTGAGAAGGGTACTCTATCTCTTGGCTGCCAAAGAGAGCTTTCTATCTAAGTCCTCATATAGGTGATAGGGTTGTGTAGAGAGTACCAGCAAATGAGGCAGAGGATTGAAAGAAGTCTGCTAGGTTGAAATCTAAATTAAGATTATAATTTTTAGTGAGTTTTGGATTTTCACAATATGAGACATGCCATAGTGCTAATTGACCCTTTATAAAAATCATGTTTTGGTAGTGTTGCATTTGGTTTTGAAATATTCAAGTTCTAAAAAAAGACTAACAGTGGACTTTTCCATCTGCAGATTATACTGAATGGCCAGCAGAGGCAGTGTTGCAGAGGAATATTTCTCTGCTTGCTGAGACGGAAAAAAAAAGAAAGCTCATTCCTCAGCCTTCTCCATGCCTCGATCAATATATATGGTAAGTCAAAATCTCAATTATTCATTTTGCCATTAATAAAAAGTTCATAGCATCTGATAGCTCTCTGTGCCTTTTAGTGGGGTCTTCCGCATAAATATAATCTTCCAAGACGGTAGCAATATGGATGATGCAATGGCCATCATGATAGTTTATCAAAGACTTTGTCTGCCTAAGTGTCTGAGAAAATCTTCTTTAGATACTTGTGCAGGCAATATGTCCTGTGAGTTAATTACCATCCTTCAGGCTGGAATGAGCTGTCTTAGGTTAGAGCAAATGACTTACATTCAGATGGAGGGAAGCTATTTAACCTGTTTCCCTGCTCTCTGTGAGTGGGACTCTGATACTCCAGATGGACTGCTATTTAGAAACTGTGTTCTTCTAACTCTAGTCCTCTTTGAATAGGAGCCCACTACTTTCAATGGCGCACTGTACTTCCCCCTACAACTCCTACTTGCTGTGCAGTCATATTCCCAGATAATTACCTGGTGTGTAATTGGTGACGTCTGGTCCTCCGGTGTAATCGTCACCCAGGGCGATTGGTCAAGTGGTGCCATTACATCACAAAGCTACAGCAGGGTGTCATCTGACATGAGGGCCAATCAGTTGCCTAGTACGCAATAGGATACTTATATCACGGTATAGAAAATGGAGCAATGTGGACAGAATGCCCAGCTGAAGACTAAGGTGGTGAGATGAAAGGACCTAGGGCAATATTTGAGACTTATACATTTGTTTGAAGGAGTGGTTGATCTTACCATTCTGGAGTTCTCTATAGGTTAAGTGATAGGGATGCGCTAAAATGAAGATGTTAGAATCTGTTGTTTTTATTATTCCCACGAACCGTAGCATAAACCTTCCTCCCTTAACGTATCAGATCACTGAATTGCTATGGTGTACCATAACCTGAAATAATTCCTGTGAGAAGGGTACTCTATCTCTTGGCTGCCAAAGAGAGCTTTCTATCTAAGTCCTCATATAGGTGATAGGGTTGTGTAGAGAGTACCAGCAAATGAGGCAGAGGATTGAAAGAAGTCTGCTAGGTTGAAATCTAAATTAAGATTATAATTTTTAGTGAGTTTTGGATTTTCACAATATGAGACATGCCATAGTGCTAATTGACCCTTTATAAAAATCATGTTTTGGTAGTGTTGCATTTGGTTTTGAAATATTCAAGTTCTAAAAAAAGACTAACAGTGGACTTTTCCATCTGCAGATTATACTGAATGGCCAGCAGAGGCAGTGTTGCAGAGGAATATTTCTCTGCTTGCTGAGACGGAAAAAAAAAGAAAGCTCATTCCTCAGCCTTCTCCATGCCTCGATCAATATATATGGTAAGTCAAAATCTCAATTATTCATTTTGCCATTAATAAAAAGTTCATAGCATCTGATAGCTCTCTGTGCCTTTTAGTGGGGTCTTCCGCATAAATATAATCTTCCAAGACGGTAGCAATATGGATGATGCAATGGCCATCATGATAGTTTATCAAAGACTTTGTCTGCCTAAGTGTCTGAGAAAATCTTCTTTAGATACTTGTGCAGGCAATATGTCCTGTGAGTTAATTACCATCCTTCAGGCTGGAATGAGCTGTCTTAGGTTAGAGCAAATGACTTACATTCAGATGGAGGGAAGCTATTTAACCTGTTTCCCTGCTCTCTGTGAGTGGGACTCTGATACTCCAGATGGACTGCTATTTAGAAACTGTGTTCTTCTAACTCTAGTCCTCTTTGAATAGGAGCCCACTACTTTCAATGGCGCACTGTACTTCCCCCTACAACTCCTACTTGCTGTGCAGTCATATTCCCAGATAATTACCTGGTGTGTAATTGGTGACGTCTGGTCCTCCAGTGTAATCGTCACCCAGGGCGATTGGTCAAGTGGTGCCATTACATCACGAAGCTACAGCAGAATGTCATCTGACATGAGGGCTAATCAGTTGCTTCTTCTAACTCTAGCCCTCTTTAAATAGGAGCCCAATACTTTCAATGGCGCACTGTACTTCCCCCTACAACTCCTACTTGCTGTGCAGTCATATTCCCAGATAATTACCTGGTGTGTAATTGGTGACGTCTGGTCCTCCGGTGTAATCGTCACCCAGGGCGATTGGTCAAGTGGTGCCATTACATCACAAAGCTACAGCAGGGTGTCATCTGACATGAGGGCCAATCAGTTGCCTAGTACGCAATAGGATACTTATATCACGGTATAGAAAATGGAGCAATGTGGACAGAATGCCCAGCTGAAGACTAAGGTGGTGAGATGAAAGGACCTAGGGCAATATTTGAGACTTATACATTTGTTTGAAGGAGTGGTTGATCTTACCATTCTGGAGTTCTCTATAGGTTAAGTGATAGGGATGCGCTAAAATGAAGATGTTAGAATCTGTTGTTTTTATTATTCCCACGAACCGTAGCATAAACCTTCCTCCCTTAACGTATCAGATCACTGAATTGCTATGGTGTACCATAACCTGAAATAATTCCTGTGAGAAGGGTACTCTATCTCTTGGCTGCCAAAGAGAGCTTTCTATCTAAGTCCTCATATAGGTGATAGGGTTGTGTAGAGAGTACCAGCAAATGAGGCAGAGGATTGAAAGAAGTCTGCTAGGTTGAAATCTAAATTAAGATTATAATTTTTAGTGAGTTTTGGATTTTCACAATATGAGACATGCCATAGTGCTAATTGACCCTTTATAAAAATCATGTTTTGGTAGTGTTGCATTTGGTTTTGAAATATTCAAGTTCTAAAAAAAGACTAACAGTGGACTTTTCCATCTGCAGATTATACTGAATGGCCAGCAGAGGCAGTGTTGCAGAGGAATATTTCTCTGCTTGCTGAGACGGAAAAAAAAAGAAAGCTCATTCCTCAGCCTTCTCCATGCCTCGATCAATATATATGGTAAGTCAAAATCTCAATTATTCATTTTGCCATTAATAAAAAGTTCATAGCATCTGATAGCTCTCTGTGCCTTTTAGTGGGGTCTTCCGCATAAATATAATCTTCCAAGACGGTAGCAATATGGATGATGCAATGGCCATCATGATAGTTTATCAAAGACTTTGTCTGCCTAAGTGTCTGAGAAAATCTTCTTTAGATACTTGTGCAGGCAATATGTCCTGTGAGTTAATTACCATCCTTCAGGCTGGAATGAGCTGTCTTAGGTTAGAGCAAATGACTTACATTCAGATGGAGGGAAGCTATTTAACCTGTTTCCCTGCTCTCTGTGAGTGGGACTCTGATACTCCAGATGGACTGCTATTTAGAAACTGTGTTCTTCTAACTCTAGTCCTCTTTGAATAGGAGCCCACTACTTTCAATGGCGCACTGTACTTCCCCCTACAACTCCTACTTGCTGTGCAGTCATATTCCCAGATAATTACCTGGTGTGTAATTGGTGACGTCTGGTCCTCCGGTGTAATCGTCACCCAGGGCGATTGGTCAAGTGGTGCCATTACATCACAAAGCTACAGCAGGGTGTCATCTGACATGAGGGCCAATCAGTTGCCTAGTACGCAATAGGATACTTATATCACGGTATAGAAAATGGAGCAATGTGGACAGAATGCCCAGCTGAAGACTAAGGTGGTGAGATGAAAGGACCTAGGGCAATATTTGAGACTTATACATTTGTTTGAAGGAGTGGTTGATCTTACCATTCTGGAGTTCTCTATAGGTTAAGTGATAGGGATGCGCTAAAATGAAGATGTTAGAATCTGTTGTTTTTATTATTCCCACGAACCGTAGCATAAACCTTCCTCCCTTAACGTATCAGATCACTGAATTGCTATGGTGTACCATAACCTGAAATAATTCCTGTGAGAAGGGTACTCTATCTCTTGGCTGCCAAAGAGAGCTTTCTATCTAAGTCCTCATATAGGTGATAGGGTTGTGTAGAGAGTACCAGCAAATGAGACAGAGGATTGAAAGAAGTCTGCTAGGTTGAAATCTAAATTAAGATTATAATTTTTAGTGAGTTTTGGATTTTCACAATATGAGACATGCCATAGTGCTAATTGACCCTTTATAAAAATCATGTTTTGGTAGTGTTGCATTTGGTTTTGAAATATTCAAGTTCTAAAAAAAGACTAACAGTGGACTTTTCCATCTGCAGATTATACTGAATGGCCAGCAGAGGCAGTGTTGCAGAGGAATATTTCTCTGCTTGCTGAGACGGAAAAAAAAAGAAAGCTCATTCCTCAGCCTTCTCCATGCCTCGATCAATATATATGGTAAGTCAAAATCTCAATTATTCATTTTGCCATTAATAAAAAGTTCATAGCATCTGATAGCTCTCTGTGCCTTTTAGTGGGGTCTTCCGCATAAATATAATCTTCCAAGACGGTAGCAATATGGATGATGCAATGGCCATCATGATAGTTTATCAAAGACTTTGTCTGCCTAAGTGTCTGAGAAAATCTTCTTTAGATACTTGTGCAGGCAATATGTCCTGTGAGTTAATTACCATCCTTCAGGCTGGAATGAGCTGTCTTAGGTTAGAGCAAATGACTTACATTCAGATGGAGGGAAGCTATTTAACCTGTTTCCCTGCTCTCTGTGAGTGGGACTCTGATACTCCAGATGGACTGCTATTTAGAAACTGTGTTCTTCTAACTCTAGTCCTCTTTGAATAGGAGCCCACTACTTTCAATGGCGCACTGTACTTCCCCCTACAACTCCTACTTGCTGTGCAGTCATATTCCCAGATAATTACCTGGTGTGTAATTGGTGACGTCTGGTCCTCCAGTGTAATCGTCACCCAGGGCGATTGGTCAAGTGGTGCCATTACATCACGAAGCTACAGCAGAATGTCATCTGACATGAGGGCTAATCAGTTGCTTCTTCTAACTCTAGCCCTCTTTAAATAGGAGCCCAATACTTTCAATGGCGCACTGTACTTCCCCCTACAACTCCTACTTGCTGTGCAGTCATATTCCCAGATAATTACCTGGTGTGTAATTGGTGACGTCTGGTCCTCCGGTGTAATCGTCACCCAGGGCGATTGGTCAAGTGGTGCCATTACATCACAAAGCTACAGCAGGGTGTCATCTGACATGAGGGCCAATCAGTTGCCTAGTACGCAATAGGATACTTATATCACGGTATAGAAAATGGAGCAATGTGGACAGAATGCCCAGCTGAAGACTAAGGTGGTGAGATGAAAGGACCTAGGGCAATATTTGAGACTTATACATTTGTTTGAAGGAGTGGTTGATCTTACCATTCTGGAGTTCTCTATAGGTTAAGTGATAGGGATGCGCTAAAATGAAGATGTTAGAATCTGTTGTTTTTATTATTCCCACGAACCGTAGCATAAACCTTCCTCCCTTAACGTATCAGATCACTGAATTGCTATGGTGTACCATAACCTGAAATAATTCCTGTGAGAAGGGTACTCTATCTCTTGGCTGCCAAAGAGAGCTTTCTATCTAAGTCCTCATATAGGTGATAGGGTTGTGTAGAGAGTACCAGCAAATGAGGCAGAGGATTGAAAGAAGTCTGCTAGGTTGAAATCTAAATTAAGATTATAATTTTTAGTGAGTTTTGGATTTTCACAATATGAGACATGCCATAGTGCTAATTGACCCTTTATAAAAATCATGTTTTGGTAGTGTTGCATTTGGTTTTGAAATATTCAAGTTCTAAAAAAAGACTAACAGTGGACTTTTCCATCTGCAGATTATACTGAATGGCCAGCAGAGGCAGTGTTGCAGAGGAATATTTCTCTGCTTGCTGAGACGGAAAAAAAAAAGAAAGCTCATTCCTCAGCCTTCTCCATGCCTCGATCAATATATATGGTAAGTCAAAATCTCAATTATTCATTTTGCCATTAATAAAAAGTTCATAGCATCTGATAGCTCTCTGTGCCTTTTAGTGGGGTCTTCCGCATAAATATAATCTTCCAAGACGGTAGCAATATGGATGATGCAATGGCCATCATGATAGTTTATCAAAGACTTTGTCTGCCTAAGTGTCTGAGAAAATCTTCTTTAGATACTTGTGCAGGCAATATGTCCTGTGAGTTAATTACCATCCTTCAGGCTGGAATGAGCTGTCTTAGGTTAGAGCAAATGACTTACATTCAGATGGAGGGAAGCTATTTAACCTGTTTCCCTGCTCTCTGTGAGTGGGACTCTGATACTCCAGATGGACTGCTATTTAGAAACTGTGTTCTTCGAACTCTAGTCCTCTTTGAATAGGAGCCCACTACTTTCAATGGCGCACTGTACTTCCCCCTACAACTCCTACTTGCTGTGCAGTCATATTCCCAGATAATTACCTGGTGTGTAATTGGTGACGTCTGGTCCTCCAGTGTAATCGTCACCCAGGGCGATTGGTCAAGTGGTGCCATTACATCACGAAGCTACAGCAGAATGTCATCTGACATGAGGGCTAATCAGTTGCTTCTTCTAACTCTAGCCCTCTTTAAATAGGAGCCCAATACTTTCAATGGCGCACTGTACTTCCCCCTTACACCTCCTACTTGCTGTGTAGTCATATTCACAGATAGTTACCTAGTTTGTAATTGCTGATGTCTGGTCCTCCGGTGTAATCGTCACCCAGGGCGATTGGTCAAGTGGTGCCATTACATCACAAAGCTACAGCAGGGTGTCATCTGACATGAGGGCCAATCAGTTGCCTAGTACGCAATAGGATACTTATATCAAGGTATAGAAAATGGAGCAATGTGGACAGAATGCCCAGCTGAAGACTAAGGTGGTGAGATGAAAGGACCTAGGGCAATATTTGAGACTTATAGATTTGTTTGAAGGAGTGGTTGATCTTACCATTCTGGAGTTCTCTATAGGTTAAGTGATAGGGATGCGCTAAAATGAAGATGTTAGAATCTGTTGTTTTTATTATTCCCACGAACCGTAGCATAAACCTTCCTCCCTTAACGTATCAGATCACTGAATTGCTATGGTGTACCATAACCTGAAATAATTCCTGTGAGAAGGGTACTCTATCTCTTGGCTGCCAAAGAGAGCTTTCTATCTAAGTCCTCATATAGGTGATAGGGTTGTGTAGAGAGTACCAGCAAATGAGGCAGAGGATTGAAAGAAGTCTGCTAGGTTGAAATCTAAATTAAGATTATAATTTTTAGTGAGTTTTGGATTTTCACAATATGAGACATGCCATAGTGCTAATTGACCCTTTATAAAAATCATGTTTTGGTAGTGTTGCATTTGGTTTTGAAATATTCAAGTTCTAAAAAAAGACTAACAGTGGACTTTTCCATCTGCAGATTATACTGAATGGCCAGCAGAGGCAGTGTTGCAGAGGAATATTTCTCTGCTTGCTGAGACGGAAAAAAAAAAGAAAGCTCATTCCTCAGCCTTCTCCATGCCTCGATCAATATATATGGTAAGTCAAAATCTCAATTATTCATTTTGCCATTAATAAAAAGTTCATAGCATCTGATAGCTCTCTGTGCCTTTTAGTGGGGTCTTCCGCATAAATATAATCTTCCAAGACGGTAGCAATATGGATGATGCAATGGCCATCATGATAGTTTATCAAAGACTTTGTCTGCCTAAGTGTCTGAGAAAATCTTCTTTAGATACTTGTGCAGGCAATATGTCCTGTGAGTTAATTACCATCCTTCAGGCTGGAATGAGCTGTCTTAGGTTAGAGCAAATGACTTACATTCAGATGGAGGGAAGCTATTTAACCTGTTTCCCTGCTCTCTGTGAGTGGGACTCTGATACTCCAGATGGACTGCTATTTAGAAACTGTGTTCTTCGAACTCTAGTCCTCTTTGAATAGGAGCCCACTACTTTCAATGGCGCACTGTACTTCCCCCTACAACTCCTACTTGCTGTGCAGTCATATTCCCAGATAATTACCTGGTGTGTAATTGGTGACGTCTGGTCCTCCAGTGTAATCGTCACCCAGGGCGATTGGTCAAGTGGTGCCATTACATCACGAAGCTACAGCAGAATGTCATCTGACATGAGGGCTAATCAGTTGCTTCTTCTAACTCTAGCCCTCTTTAAATAGGAGCCCAATACTTTCAATGGCGCACTGTACTTCCCCCTTACACCTCCTACTTGCTGTGTAGTCATATTCACAGATAGTTACCTAGTTTGTAATTGCTGATGTCTGGTCCTCCGGTGTAATCGTCACCCAGGGCGATTGGTCAAGTGGTGCCATTACATCACAAAGCTACAGCAGGGTGTCATCTGACATGAGGGCCAATCAGTTGCCTAGTACGCAATAGGATACTTATATCAAGGTATAGAAAATGGAGCAATGTGGACAGAATGCCCAGCTGAAGACTAAGGTGGTGAGATGAAAGGACCTAGGGCAATATTTGAGACTTATAGATTTGTTTGAAGGAGTGGTTGATCTTACCATTCTGGAGTTCTCTATAGGTTAAGTGATAGGGATGCGCTAAAATGAAGATGTTAGAATCTGTTGTTTTTATTATTCCCACGAACCGTAGCATAAACCTTCCTCCCTTAACGTATCAGATCACTGAATTGCTATGGTGTACCATAACCTGAAATAATTCCTGTGAGAAGGGTACTCTATCTCTTGGCTGCCAAAGAGAGCTTTCTATCTAAGTCCTCATATAGGTGATAGGGTTGTGTAGAGAGTACCAGCAAATGAGGCAGAGGATTGAAAGAAGTCTGCTAGGTTGAAATCTAAATTAAGATTATAATTTTTAGTGAGTTTTGGATTTTCACAATATGAGACATGCCATAGTGCTAATTGACCCTTTATAAAAATCATGTTTTGGTAGTGTTGCATTTGGTTTTGAAATATTCAAGTTCTAAAAAAAGACTAACAGTGGACTTTTCCATCTGCAGATTATACTGAATGGCCAGCAGAGGCAGTGTTGCAGAGGAATATTTCTCTGCTTGCTGAGACGGAAAAAAAAAGAAAGCTCATTCCTCAGCCTTCTCCATGCCTCGATCAATATATATGGTAAGTCAAAATCTCAATTATTCATTTTGCCATTAATAAAAAGTTCATAGCATCTGATAGCTCTCTGTGCCTTTTAGTGGGGTCTTCCGCATAAATATAATCTTCCAAGACGGTAGCAATATGGATGATGCAATGGCCATCATGATAGTTTATCAAAGACTTTGTCTGCCTAAGTGTCTGAGAAAATCTTCTTTAGATACTTGTGCAGGCAATATGTCCTGTGAGTTAATTACCATCCTTCAGGCTGGAATGAGCTGTCTTAGGTTAGAGCAAATGACTTACATTCAGATGGAGGGAAGCTATTTAACCTGTTTCCCTGCTCTCTGTGAGTGGGACTCTGATACTCCAGATGGACTGCTATTTAGAAACTGTGTTCTTCTAACTCTAGTCCTCTTTGAATAGGAGCCCACTACTTTCAATGGCGCACTGTACTTCCCCCTACAACCCCTACTTGCTGTGCAGTCATATTCCCAGATAATTACCTGGTGTGTAATTGGTGACGTCTGGTCCTCCGGTGTAATCGTCACCCAGGGCGATTGGTCAAGTGGTGCCATTACATCACAAAGCTACAGCAGGGTGTCATCTGACATGAGGGCCAATCAGTTGCCTAGTACGCAATAGGATACTTATATCACGGTATAGAAAATGGAGCAATGTGGACAGAATGCCCAGCTGAAGACTAAGGTGGTGAGATGAAAGGACCTAGGGCAATATTTGAGACTTATACATTTGTTTGAAGGAGTGGTTGATCTTACCATTCTGGAGTTCTCTATAGGTTAAGTGATAGGGATGCGCTAAAATGAAGATGTTAGAATCTGTTGTTTTTATTATTCCCACGAACCGTAGCATAAACCTTCCTCCCTTAACGTATCAGATCACTGAATTGCTATGGTGTACCATAACCTGAAATAATTCCTGTGAGAAGGGTACTCTATCTCTTGGCTGCCAAAGAGAGCTTTCTATCTAAGTCCTCATATAGGTGATAGGGTTGTGTAGAGAGTACCAGCAAATGAGGCAGAGGATTGAAAGAAGTCTGCTAGGTTGAAATCTAAATTAAGATTATAATTTTTAGTGAGTTTTGGATTTTCACAATATGAGACATGCCATAGTGCTAATTGACCCTTTATAAAAATCATGTTTTGGTAGTGTTGCATTTGGTTTTGAAATATTCAAGTTCTAAAAAAAGACTAACAGTGGACTTTTCCATCTGCAGATTATACTGAATGGCCAGCAGAGGCAGTGTTGCAGAGGAATATTTCTCTGCTTGCTGAGACGGAAAAAAAAAGAAAGCTCATTCCTCAGCCTTCTCCATGCCTCGATCAATATATATGGTAAGTCAAAATCTCAATTATTCATTTTGCCATTAATAAAAAGTTCATAGCATCTGATAGCTCTCTGTGCCTTTTAGTGGGGTATTCCGCATAAATATAATCTTCCAAGACGGTAGCAATATGGATGATGCAATGGCCATCATGATAGTTTATCAAAGACTTTGTCTGCCTAAGTGTCTGAGAAAATCTTCTTTAGATACTTGTGCAGGCAATATGTCCTGTGAGTTAATTACCATCCTTCAGGCTGGAATGAGCTGTCTTAGGTTAGAGCAAATGACTTACATTCAGATGGAGGGAAGCTATTTAACCTGTTTCCCTGCTCTCTGTGAGTGGGACTCTGATACTCCAGATGGACTGCTATTTAGAAACTGTGTTCTTCTAACTCTAGTCCTCTTTGAATAGGAGCCCACTACTTTCAATGGCGCACTGTACTTCCCCCTACAACTCCTACTTGCTGTGCAGTCATATTCCCAGATAATTACCTGGTGTGTAATTGGTGACGTCTGGTCCTCCAGTGTAATCGTCACCCAGGGCGATTGGTCAAGTGGTGCCATTACATCACGAAGCTACAGCAGAATGTCATCTGACATGAGGGCTAATCAGTTGCTTCTTCTAACTCTAGCCCTCTTTAAATAGGAGCCCAATACTTTCAATGGCGCACTGTACTTCCCCCTACAACTCCTACTTGCTGTGCAGTCATATTCCCAGATAATTACCTGGTGTGTAATTGGTGACGTCTGGTCCTCCGGTGTAATCGTCACCCAGGGCGATTGGTCAAGTGGTGCCATTACATCACAAAGCTACAGCAGGGTGTCATCTGACATGAGGGCCAATCAGTTGCCTAGTACGCAATAGGATACTTATATCACGGTATAGAAAATGGAGCAATGTGGACAGAATGCCCAGCTGAAGACTAAGGTGGTGAGATGAAAGGACCTAGGGCAATATTTGAGACTTATACATTTGTTTGAAGGAGTGGTTGATCTTACCATTCTGGAGTTCTCTATAGGTTAAGTGATAGGGATGCGCTAAAATGAAGATGTTAGAATCTGTTGTTTTTATTATTCCCACGAACCGTAGCATAAACCTTCCTCCCTTAACGTATCAGATCACTGAATTGCTATGGTGTACCATAACCTGAAATAATTCCTGTGAGAAGGGTACTCTATCTCTTGGCTGCCAAAGAGAGCTTTCTATCTAAGTCCTCATATAGGTGATAGGGTTGTGTAGAGAGTACCAGCAAATGAGGCAGAGGATTGAAAGAAGTCTGCTAGGTTGAAATCTAAATTAAGATTATAATTTTTAGTGAGTTTTGGATTTTCACAATATGAGACATGCCATAGTGCTAATTGACCCTTTATAAAAATCATGTTTTGGTAGTGTTGCATTTGGTTTTGAAATATTCAAGTTCTAAAAAAAGACTAACAGTGGACTTTTCCATCTGCAGATTATACTGAATGGCCAGCAGAGGCAGTGTTGCAGAGGAATATTTCTCTGCTTGCTGAGACGGAAAAAAAAAAGAAAGCTCATTCCTCAGCCTTCTCCATGCCTCGATCAATATATATGGTAAGTCAAAATCTCAATTATTCATTTTGCCATTAATAAAAAGTTCATAGCATCTGATAGCTCTCTGTGCCTTTTAGTGGGGTCTTCCGCATAAATATAATCTTCCAAGACGGTAGCAATATGGATGATGCAATGGCCATCATGATAGTTTATCAAAGACTTTGTCTGCCTAAGTGTCTGAGAAAATCTTCTTTAGATACTTGTGCAGGCAATATGTCCTGTGAGTTAATTACCATCCTTCAGGCTGGAATGAGCTGTCTTAGGTTAGAGCAAATGACTTACATTCAGATGGAGGGAAGCTATTTAACCTGTTTCCCTGCTCTCTGTGAGTGGGACTCTGATACTCCAGATGGACTGCTATTTAGAAACTGTGTTCTTCGAACTCTAGTCCTCTTTGAATAGGAGCCCACTACTTTCAATGGCGCACTGTACTTCCCCCTACAACTCCTACTTGCTGTGCAGTCATATTCCCAGATAATTACCTGGTGTGTAATTGGTGACGTCTGGTCCTCCAGTGTAATCGTCACCCAGGGCGATTGGTCAAGTGGTGCCATTACATCACGAAGCTACAGCAGAATGTCATCTGACATGAGGGCTAATCAGTTGCTTCTTCTAACTCTAGCCCTCTTTAAATAGGAGCCCAATACTTTCAATGGCGCACTGTACTTCCCCCTTACACCTCCTACTTGCTGTGTAGTCATATTCACAGATAGTTACCTAGTTTGTAATTGCTGATGTCTGGTCCTCCGGTGTAATCGTCACCCAGGGCGATTGGTCAAGTGGTGCCATTACATCACAAAGCTACAGCAGGGTGTCATCTGACATGAGGGCCAATCAGTTGCCTAGTACGCAATAGGATACTTATATCAAGGTATAGAAAATGGAGCAATGTGGACAGAATGCCCAGCTGAAGACTAAGGTGGTGAGATGAAAGGACCTAGGGCAATATTTGAGACTTATAGATTTGTTTGAAGGAGTGGTTGATCTTACCATTCTGGAGTTCTCTATAGGTTAAGTGATAGGGATGCGCTAAAATGAAGATGTTAGAATCTGTTGTTTTTATTATTCCCACGAACCGTAGCATAAACCTTCCTCCCTTAACGTATCAGATCACTGAATTGCTATGGTGTACCATAACCTGAAATAATTCCTGTGAGAAGGGTACTCTATCTCTTGGCTGCCAAAGAGAGCTTTCTATCTAAGTCCTCATATAGGTGATAGGGTTGTGTAGAGAGTACCAGCAAATGAGGCAGAGGATTGAAAGAAGTCTGCTAGGTTGAAATCTAAATTAAGATTATAATTTTTAGTGAGTTTTGGATTTTCACAATATGAGACATGCC
Source organism: Lissotriton vulgaris (assembly GCF_964263255.1). NCBI lineage: Eukaryota > Metazoa > Chordata > Amphibia > Caudata > Salamandridae > Lissotriton > Lissotriton vulgaris. The sequence continues at coordinate 1,208,828,807 of NC_141695.1, forward strand.
ATAGTGCTAATTGACCCTTTATAAAAATCATGTTTTGGTAGTGTTGCATTTGGTTTTGAAATATTCAAGTTCTAAAAAAAGACTAACAGTGGACTTTTCCATCTGCAGATTATACTGAATGGCCAGCAGAGGCAGTGTTGCAGAGGAATATTTCTCTGCTTGCTGAGACGGAAAAAAAAAAGAAAGCTCATTCCTCAGCCTTCTCCATGCCTCGATCAATATATATGGTAAGTCAAAATCTCAATTATTCATTTTGCCATTAATAAAAAGTTCATAGCATCTGATAGCTCTCTGTGCCTTTTAGTGGGGTCTTCCGCATAAATATAATCTTCCAAGACGGTAGCAATATGGATGATGCAATGGCCATCATGATAGTTTATCAAAGACTTTGTCTGCCTAAGTGTCTGAGAAAATCTTCTTTAGATACTTGTGCAGGCAATATGTCCTGTGAGTTAATTACCATCCTTCAGGCTGGAATGAGCTGTCTTAGGTTAGAGCAAATGACTTACATTCAGATGGAGGGAAGCTATTTAACCTGTTTCCCTGCTCTCTGTGAGTGGGACTCTGATACTCCAGATGGACTGCTATTTAGAAACTGTGTTCTTCGAACTCTAGTCCTCTTTGAATAGGAGCCCACTACTTTCAATGGCGCACTGTACTTCCCCCTACAACTCCTACTTGCTGTGCAGTCATATTCCCAGATAATTACCTGGTGTGTAATTGGTGACGTCTGGTCCTCCAGTGTAATCGTCACCCAGGGCGATTGGTCAAGTGGTGCCATTACATCACGAAGCTACAGCAGAATGTCATCTGACATGAGGGCTAATCAGTTGCTTCTTCTAACTCTAGCCCTCTTTAAATAGGAGCCCAATACTTTCAATGGCGCACTGTACTTCCCCCTTACACCTCCTACTTGCTGTGTAGTCATATTCACAGATAGTTACCTAGTTTGTAATTGCTGATGTCTGGTCCTCCGGTGTAATCGTCACCCAGGGCGATTGGTCAAGTGGTGCCATTACATCACAAAGCTACAGCAGGGTGTCATCTGACATGAGGGCCAATCAGTTGCCTAGTACGCAATAGGATACTTATATCAAGGTATAGAAAATGGAGCAATGTGGACAGAATGCCCAGCTGAAGACTAAGGTGGTGAGATGAAAGGACCTAGGGCAATATTTGAGACTTATAGATTTGTTTGAAGGAGTGGTTGATCTTACCATTCTGGAGTTCTCTATAGGTTAAGTGATAGGGATGCGCTAAAATGAAGATGTTAGAATCTGTTGTTTTTATTATTCCCACGAACCGTAGCATAAACCTTCCTCCCTTAACGTATCAGATCACTGAATTGCTATGGTGTACCATAACCTGAAATAATTCCTGTGAGAAGGGTACTCTATCTCTTGGCTGCCAAAGAGAGCTTTCTATCTAAGTCCTCATATAGGTGATAGGGTTGTGTAGAGAGTACCAGCAAATGAGGCAGAGGATTGAAAGAAGTCTGCTAGGTTGAAATCTAAATTAAGATTATAATTTTTAGTGAGTTTTGGATTTTCACAATATGAGACATGCCATAGTGCTAATTGACCCTTTATAAAAATCATGTTTTGGTAGTGTTGCATTTGGTTTTGAAATATTCAAGTTCTAAAAAAAGACTAACAGTGGACTTTTCCATCTGCAGATTATACTGAATGGCCAGCAGAGGCAGTGTTGCAGAGGAATATTTCTCTGCTTGCTGAGACGGAAAAAAAAAGAAAGCTCATTCCTCAGCCTTCTCCATGCCTCGATCAATATATATGGTAAGTCAAAATCTCAATTATTCATTTTGCCATTAATAAAAAGTTCATAGCATCTGATAGCTCTCTGTGCCTTTTAGTGGGGTCTTCCGCATAAATATAATCTTCCAAGACGGTAGCAATATGGATGATGCAATGGCCATCATGATAGTTTATCAAAGACTTTGTCTGCCTAAGTGTCTGAGAAAATCTTCTTTAGATACTTGTGCAGGCAATATGTCCTGTGAGTTAATTACCATCCTTCAGGCTGGAATGAGCTGTCTTAGGTTAGAGCAAATGACTTACATTCAGATGGAGGGAAGCTATTTAACCTGTTTCCCTGCTCTCTGTGAGTGGGACTCTGATACTCCAGATGGACTGCTATTTAGAAACTGTGTTCTTCTAACTCTAGTCCTCTTTGAATAGGAGCCCACTACTTTCAATGGCGCACTGTACTTCCCCCTACAACCCCTACTTGCTGTGCAGTCATATTCCCAGATAATTACCTGGTGTGTAATTGGTGACGTCTGGTCCTCCGGTGTAATCGTCACCCAGGGCGATTGGTCAAGTGGTGCCATTACATCACAAAGCTACAGCAGGGTGTCATCTGACATGAGGGCCAATCAGTTGCCTAGTACGCAATAGGATACTTATATCACGGTATAGAAAATGGAGCAATGTGGACAGAATGCCCAGCTGAAGACTAAGGTGGTGAGATGAAAGGACCTAGGGCAATATTTGAGACTTATACATTTGTTTGAAGGAGTGGTTGATCTTACCATTCTGGAGTTCTCTATAGGTTAAGTGATAGGGATGCGCTAAAATGAAGATGTTAGAATCTGTTGTTTTTATTATTCCCACGAACCGTAGCATAAACCTTCCTCCCTTAACGTATCAGATCACTGAATTGCTATGGTGTACCATAACCTGAAATAATTCCTGTGAGAAGGGTACTCTATCTCTTGGCTGCCAAAGAGAGCTTTCTATCTAAGTCCTCATATAGGTGATAGGGTTGTGTAGAGAGTACCAGCAAATGAGGCAGAGGATTGAAAGAAGTCTGCTAGGTTGAAATCTAAATTAAGATTATAATTTTTAGTGAGTTTTGGATTTTCACAATATGAGACATGCCATAGTGCTAATTGACCCTTTATAAAAATCATGTTTTGGTAGTGTTGCATTTGGTTTTGAAATATTCAAGTTCTAAAAAAAGACTAACAGTGGACTTTTCCATCTGCAGATTATACTGAATGGCCAGCAGAGGCAGTGTTGCAGAGGAATATTTCTCTGCTTGCTGAGACGGAAAAAAAAAGAAAGCTCATTCCTCAGCCTTCTCCATGCCTCGATCAATATATATGGTAAGTCAAAATCTCAATTATTCATTTTGCCATTAATAAAAAGTTCATAGCATCTGATAGCTCTCTGTGCCTTTTAGTGGGGTCTTCCGCATAAATATAATCTTCCAAGACGGTAGCAATATGGATGATGCAATGGCCATCATGATAGTTTATCAAAGACTTTGTCTGCCTAAGTGTCTGAGAAAATCTTCTTTAGATACTTGTGCAGGCAATATGTCCTGTGAGTTAATTACCATCCTTCAGGCTGGAATGAGCTGTCTTAGGTTAGAGCAAATGACTTACATTCAGATGGAGGGAAGCTATTTAACCTGTTTCCCTGCTCTCTGTGAGTGGGACTCTGATACTCCAGATGGACTGCTATTTAGAAACTGTGTTCTTCTAACTCTAGTCCTCTTTGAATAGGAGCCCACTACTTTCAATGGCGCACTGTACTTCCCCCTACAACTCCTACTTGCTGTGCAGTCATATTCCCAGATAATTACCTGGTGTGTAATTGGTGACGTCTGGTCCTCCAGTGTAATCGTCACCCAGGGCGATTGGTCAAGTGGTGCCATTACATCACGAAGCTACAGCAGAATGTCATCTGACATGAGGGCTAATCAGTTGCTTCTTCTAACTCTAGCCCTCTTTAAATAGGAGCCCAATACTTTCAATGGCGCACTGTACTTCCCCCTACAACTCCTACTTGCTGTGCAGTCATATTCCCAGATAATTACCTGGTGTGTAATTGGTGACGTCTGGTCCTCCGGTGTAATCGTCACCCAGGGCGATTGGTCAAGTGGTGCCATTACATCACAAAGCTACAGCAGGGTGTCATCTGACATGAGGGCCAATCAGTTGCCTAGTACGCAATAGGATACTTATATCACGGTATAGAAAATGGAGCAATGTGGACAGAATGCCCAGCTGAAGACTAAGGTGGTGAGATGAAAGGACCTAGGGCAATATTTGAGACTTATACATTTGTTTGAAGGAGTGGTTGATCTTACCATTCTGGAGTTCTCTATAGGTTAAGTGATAGGGATGCGCTAAAATGAAGATGTTAGAATCTGTTGTTTTTATTATTCCCACGAACCGTAGCATAAACCTTCCTCCCTTAACGTATCAGATCACTGAATTGCTATGGTGTACCATAACCTGAAATAATTCCTGTGAGAAGGGTACTCTATCTCTTGGCTGCCAAAGAGAGCTTTCTATCTAAGTCCTCATATAGGTGATAGGGTTGTGTAGAGAGTACCAGCAAATGAGGCAGAGGATTGAAAGAAGTCTGCTAGGTTGAAATCTAAATTAAGATTATAATTTTTAGTGAGTTTTGGATTTTCACAATATGAGACATGCCATAGTGCTAATTGACCCTTTATAAAAATCATGTTTTGGTAGTGTTGCATTTGGTTTTGAAATATTCAAGTTCTAAAAAAAGACTAACAGTGGACTTTTCCATCTGCAGATTATACTGAATGGCCAGCAGAGGCAGTGTTGCAGAGGAATATTTCTCTGCTTGCTGAGACGGAAAAAAAAAGAAAGCTCATTCCTCAGCCTTCTCCATGCCTCGATCAATATATATGGTAAGTCAAAATCTCAATTATTCATTTTGCCATTAATAAAAAGTTCATAGCATCTGATAGCTCTCTGTGCCTTTTAGTGGGGTCTTCCGCATAAATATAATCTTCCAAGACGGTAGCAATATGGATGATGCAATGGCCATCATGATAGTTTATCAAAGACTTTGTCTGCCTAAGTGTCTGAGAAAATCTTCTTTAGATACTTGTGCAGGCAATATGTCCTGTGAGTTAATTACCATCCTTCAGGCTGGAATGAGCTGTCTTAGGTTAGAGCAAATGACTTACATTCAGATGGAGGGAAGCTATTTAACCTGTTTCCCTGCTCTCTGTGAGTGGGACTCTGATACTCCAGATGGACTGCTATTTAGAAACTGTGTTCTTCGAACTCTAGTCCTCTTTGAATAGGAGCCCACTACTTTCAATGGCGCACTGTACTTCCCCCTACAACTCCTACTTGCTGTGCAGTCATATTCCCAGATAATTACCTGGTGTGTAATTGGTGACGTCTGGTCCTCCGGTGTAATCGTCACCCAGGGCGATTGGTCAAGTGGTGCCATTACATCACGAAGCTACAGCAGAATGTCATCTGACATGAGGGCTAATCAGTTGCTTCTTCTAACTCTAGCCCTCTTTAAATAGGAGCCCAATACTTTCAATGGCGCACTGTACTTCCCCCTTACACCTCCTACTTGCTGTGCAGTCATATTCACAGATAGTTACCTAGTTTGTAATTGCTGATGTCTGGTCCTCCGGTGTAATCGTCACCCAGGGCGATTGGTCAAGTGGTGCCATTACATCACAAAGCTACAGCAGGGTGTCATCTGACATGAGGGCCAATCAGTTGCCTAGTACGCAATAGGATACTTATATCAAGGTATAGAAAATGGAGCAATGTGGACAGAATGCCCAGCTGAAGACTAAGGTGGTGAGATGAAAGGACCTAGGGCAATATTTGAGACTTATACATTTGTTTGAAGGAGTGGTTGATCTTACCATTCTGGAGTTCTCTATAGGTTAAGTGATAGGGATGCGCTAAAATGAAGATGTTAGAATCTGTCGTTTTATATTATTCCCACGAACCGTAGCATAAACCTTCCTCCCTTAACGTATCAGATCACTGAATTGCTATGGTGTACCATAACCTGAAATAATTCCTGTGAGAAGGGTACTCTATCTCTTGGCTGCCAAAGAGAGCTTTCTATCTAAGTCCTCATATAGGTGATAGGGTTGTGTAGAGAGTACCAGCAAATGAGGCAGAGGATTGAAAGAAGTCTGCTAGGTTGAAATCTAAATTAAGATTATAATTTTTAGTGAGTTTTGGATTTTCACAATATGAGACATGCCATAGTGCTAATTGACCCTTTATAAAAATCATGTTTTGGTAGTGTTGCATTTGGTTTTGAAATATTCAAGTTCTAAAAAAAGACTAACAGTGGACTTTTCCATCTGCAGATTATACTGAATGGCCAGCAGAGGCAGTGTTGCAGAGGAATATTTCTCTGCTTGCTGAGACGGAAAAAAAAAAGAAAGCTCATTCCTCAGCCTTCTCCATGCCTCGATCAATATATATGGTAAGTCAAAATCTCAATTATTCATTTTGCCATTAATAAAAAGTTCATAGCATCTGATAGCTCTCTGTGCCTTTTAGTGGGGTCTTCCGCATAAATATAATCTTCCAAGACGGTAGCAATATGGATGATGCAATGGCCATCATGATAGTTTATCAAAGACTTTGTCTGCCTAAGTGTCTGAGAAAATCTTCTTTAGATACTTGTGCAGGCAATATGTCCTGTGAGTTAATTACCATCCTTCAGGCTGGAATGAGCTGTCTTAGGTTAGAGCAAATGACTTACATTCAGATGGAGGGAAGCTATTTAACCTGTTTCCCTGCTCTCTGTGAGTGGGACTCTGATACTCCAGATGGACTGCTATTTAGAAACTGTGTTCTTCGAACTCTAGTCCTCTTTGAATAGGAGCCCACTACTTTCAATGGCGCACTGTACTTCCCCCTACAACTCCTACTTGCTGTGCAGTCATATTCCCAGATAATTACCTGGTGTGTAATTGGTGACGTCTGGTCCTCCAGTGTAATCGTCACCCAGGGCGATTGGTCAAGTGGTGCCATTACATCACGAAGCTACAGCAGAATGTCATCTGACATGAGGGCTAATCAGTTGCTTCTTCTAACTCTAGCCCTCTTTAAATAGGAGCCCAATACTTTCAATGGCGCACTGTACTTCCCCCTTACACCTCCTACTTGCTGTGTAGTCATATTCACAGATAGTTACCTAGTTTGTAATTGCTGATGTCTGGTCCTCCGGTGTAATCGTCACCCAGGGCGATTGGTCAAGTGGTGCCATTACATCACAAAGCTACAGCAGGGTGTCATCTGACATGAGGGCCAATCAGTTGCCTAGTACGCAATAGGATACTTATATCAAGGTATAGAAAATGGAGCAATGTGGACAGAATGCCCAGCTGAAGACTAAGGTGGTGAGATGAAAGGACCTAGGGCAATATTTGAGACTTATAGATTTGTTTGAAGGAGTGGTTGATCTTACCATTCTGGAGTTCTCTATAGGTTAAGTGATAGGGATGCGCTAAAATGAAGATGTTAGAATCTGTTGTTTTTATTATTCCCACGAACCGTAGCATAAACCTTCCTCCCTTAACGTATCAGATCACTGAATTGCTATGGTGTACCATAACCTGAAATAATTCCTGTGAGAAGGGTACTCTATCTCTTGGCTGCCAAAGAGAGCTTTCTATCTAAGTCCTCATATAGGTGATAGGGTTGTGTAGAGAGTACCAGCAAATGAGGCAGAGGATTGAAAGAAGTCTGCTAGGTTGAAATCTAAATTAAGATTATAATTTTTAGTGAGTTTTGGATTTTCACAATATGAGACATGCCATAGTGCTAATTGACCCTTTATAAAAATCATGTTTTGGTAGTGTTGCATTTGGTTTTGAAATATTCAAGTTCTAAAAAAAGACTAACAGTGGACTTTTCCATCTGCAGATTATACTGAATGGCCAGCAGAGGCAGTGTTGCAGAGGAATATTTCTCTGCTTGCTGAGACGGAAAAAAAAAGAAAGCTCATTCCTCAGCCTTCTCCATGCCTCGATCAATATATATGGTAAGTCAAAATCTCAATTATTCATTTTGCCATTAATAAAAAGTTCATAGCATCTGATAGCTCTCTGTGCCTTTTAGTGGGGTCTTCCGCATAAATATAATCTTCCAAGACGGTAGCAATATGGATGATGCAATGGCCATCATGATAGTTTATCAAAGACTTTGTCTGCCTAAGTGTCTGAGAAAATCTTCTTTAGATACTTGTGCAGGCAATATGTCCTGTGAGTTAATTACCATCCTTCAGGCTGGAATGAGCTGTCTTAGGTTAGAGCAAATGACTTACATTCAGATGGAGGGAAGCTATTTAACCTGTTTCCCTGCTCTCTGTGAGTGGGACTCTGATACTCCAGATGGACTGCTATTTAGAAACTGTGTTCTTCTAACTCTAGTCCTCTTTGAATAGGAGCCCACTACTTTCAATGGCGCACTGTACTTCCCCCTACAACCCCTACTTGCTGTGCAGTCATATTCCCAGATAATTACCTGGTGTGTAATTGGTGACGTCTGGTCCTCCGGTGTAATCGTCACCCAGGGCGATTGGTCAAGTGGTGCCATTACATCACAAAGCTACAGCAGGGTGTCATCTGACATGAGGGCCAATCAGTTGCCTAGTACGCAATAGGATACTTATATCACGGTATAGAAAATGGAGCAATGTGGACAGAATGCCCAGCTGAAGACTAAGGTGGTGAGATGAAAGGACCTAGGGCAATATTTGAGACTTATACATTTGTTTGAAGGAGTGGTTGATCTTACCATTCTGGAGTTCTCTATAGGTTAAGTGATAGGGATGCGCTAAAATGAAGATGTTAGAATCTGTTGTTTTTATTATTCCCACGAACCGTAGCATAAACCTTCCTCCCTTAACGTATCAGATCACTGAATTGCTATGGTGTACCATAACCTGAAATAATTCCTGTGAGAAGGGTACTCTATCTCTTGGCTGCCAAAGAGAGCTTTCTATCTAAGTCCTCATATAGGTGATAGGGTTGTGTAGAGAGTACCAGCAAATGAGGCAGAGGATTGAAAGAAGTCTGCTAGGTTGAAATCTAAATTAAGATTATAATTTTTAGTGAGTTTTGGATTTTCACAATATGAGACATGCCATAGTGCTAATTGACCCTTTATAAAAATCATGTTTTGGTAGTGTTGCATTTGGTTTTGAAATATTCAAGTTCTAAAAAAAGACTAACAGTGGACTTTTCCATCTGCAGATTATACTGAATGGCCAGCAGAGGCAGTGTTGCAGAGGAATATTTCTCTGCTTGCTGAGACGGAAAAAAAAAGAAAGCTCATTCCTCAGCCTTCTCCATGCCTCGATCAATATATATGGTAAGTCAAAATCTCAATTATTCATTTTGCCATTAATAAAAAGTTCATAGCATCTGATAGCTCTCTGTGCCTTTTAGTGGGGTCTTCCGCATAAATATAATCTTCCAAGACGGTAGCAATATGGATGATGCAATGGCCATCATGATAGTTTATCAAAGACTTTGTCTGCCTAAGTGTCTGAGAAAATCTTCTTTAGATACTTGTGCAGGCAATATGTCCTGTGAGTTAATTACCATCCTTCAGGCTGGAATGAGCTGTCTTAGGTTAGAGCAAATGACTTACATTCAGATGGAGGGAAGCTATTTAACCTGTTTCCCTGCTCTCTGTGAGTGGGACTCTGATACTCCAGATGGACTGCTATTTAGAAACTGTGTTCTTCTAACTCTAGTCCTCTTTGAATAGGAGCCCACTACTTTCAATGGCGCACTGTACTTCCCCCTACAACTCCTACTTGCTGTGCAGTCATATTCCCAGATAATTACCTGGTGTGTAATTGGTGACGTCTGGTCCTCCAGTGTAATCGTCACCCAGGGCGATTGGTCAAGTGGTGCCATTACATCACGAAGCTACAGCAGAATGTCATCTGACATGAGGGCTAATCAGTTGCTTCTTCTAACTCTAGCCCTCTTTAAATAGGAGCCCAATACTTTCAATGGCGCACTGTACTTCCCCCTACAACTCCTACTTGCTGTGCAGTCATATTCCCAGATAATTACCTGGTGTGTAATTGGTGACGTCTGGTCCTCCGGTGTAATCGTCACCCAGGGCGATTGGTCAAGTGGTGCCATTACATCACAAAGCTACAGCAGGGTGTCATCTGACATGAGGGCCAATCAGTTGCCTAGTACGCAATAGGATACTTATATCACGGTATAGAAAATGGAGCAATGTGGACAGAATGCCCAGCTGAAGACTAAGGTGGTGAGATGAAAGGACCTAGGGCAATATTTGAGACTTATACATTTGTTTGAAGGAGTGGTTGATCTTACCATTCTGGAGTTCTCTATAGGTTAAGTGATAGGGATGCGCTAAAATGAAGATGTTAGAATCTGTTGTTTTTATTATTCCCACGAACCGTAGCATAAACCTTCCTCCCTTAACGTATCAGATCACTGAATTGCTATGGTGTACCATAACCTGAAATAATTCCTGTGAGAAGGGTACTCTATCTCTTGGCTGCCAAAGAGAGCTTTCTATCTAAGTCCTCATATAGGTGATAGGGTTGTGTAGAGAGTACCAGCAAATGAGGCAGAGGATTGAAAGAAGTCTGCTAGGTTGAAATCTAAATTAAGATTATAATTTTTAGTGAGTTTTGGATTTTCACAATATGAGACATGCCATAGTGCTAATTGACCCTTTATAAAAATCATGTTTTGGTAGTGTTGCATTTGGTTTTGAAATATTCAAGTTCTAAAAAAAGACTAACAGTGGACTTTTCCATCTGCAGATTATACTGAATGGCCAGCAGAGGCAGTGTTGCAGAGGAATATTTCTCTGCTTGCTGAGACGGAAAAAAAAAGAAAGCTCATTCCTCAGCCTTCTCCATGCCTCGATCAATATATATGGTAAGTCAAAATCTCAATTATTCATTTTGCCATTAATAAAAAGTTCATAGCATCTGATAGCTCTCTGTGCCTTTTAGTGGGGTCTTCCGCATAAATATAATCTTCCAAGACGGTAGCAATATGGATGATGCAATGGCCATCATGATAGTTTATCAAAGACTTTGTCTGCCTAAGTGTCTGAGAAAATCTTCTTTAGATACTTGTGCAGGCAATATGTCCTGTGAGTTAATTACCATCCTTCAGGCTGGAATGAGCTGTCTTAGGTTAGAGCAAATGACTTACATTCAGATGGAGGGAAGCTATTTAACCTGTTTCCCTGCTCTCTGTGAGTGGGACTCTGATACTCCAGATGGACTGCTATTTAGAAACTGTGTTCTTCGAACTCTAGTCCTCTTTGAATAGGAGCCCACTACTTTCAATGGCGCACTGTACTTCCCCCTACAACTCCTACTTGCTGTGCAGTCATATTCCCAGATAATTACCTGGTGTGTAATTGGTGACGTCTGGTCCTCCGGTGTAATCGTCACCCAGGGCGATTGGTCAAGTGGTGCCATTACATCACGAAGCTACAGCAGAATGTCATCTGACATGAGGGCTAATCAGTTGCTTCTTCTAACTCTAGCCCTCTTTAAATAGGAGCCCAATACTTTCAATGGCGCACTGTACTTCCCCCTTACACCTCCTACTTGCTGTGCAGTCATATTCACAGATAGTTACCTAGTTTGTAATTGCTGATGTCTGGTCCTCCGGTGTAATCGTCACCCAGGGCGATTGGTCAAGTGGTGCCATTACATCACAAAGCTACAGCAGGGTGTCATCTGACATGAGGGCCAATCAGTTGCCTAGTACGCAATAGGATACTTATATCAAGGTATAGAAAATGGAGCAATGTGGACAGAATGCCCAGCTGAAGACTAAGGTGGTGAGATGAAAGGACCTAGGGCAATATTTGAGACTTATACATTTGTTTGAAGGAGTGGTTGATCTTACCATTCTGGAGTTCTCTATAGGTTAAGTGATAGGGATGCGCTAAAATGAAGATGTTAGAATCTGTCGTTTTATATTATTCCCACGAACCGTAGCATAAACCTTCCTCCCTTAACGTATCAGATCACTGAATTGCTATGGTGTACCATAACCTGAAATAATTCCTGTGAGAAGGGTACTCTATCTCTTGGCTGCCAAAGAGAGCTTTCTATCTAAGTCCTCATATAGGTGATAGGGTTGTGTAGAGAGTACCAGCAAATGAGGCAGAGGATTGAAAGAAGTCTGCTAGGTTGAAATCTAAATTAAGATTATAATTTTTAGTGAGTTTTGGATTTTCACAATATGAGACATGCCATAGTGCTAATTGACCCTTTATAAAAATCATGTTTTGGTAGTGTTGCATTTGGTTTTGAAATATTCAAGTTCTAAAAAAAGACTAACAGTGGACTTTTCCATCTGCAGATTATACTGAATGGCCAGCAGAGGCAGTGTTGCAGAGGAATATTTCTCTGCTTGCTGAGACGGAAAAAAAAAAGAAAGCTCATTCCTCAGCCTTCTCCATGCCTCGATCAATATATATGGTAAGTCAAAATCTCAATTATTCATTTTGCCATTAATAAAAAGTTCATAGCATCTGATAGCTCTCTGTGCCTTTTAGTGGGGTCTTCCGCATAAATATAATCTTCCAAGACGGTAGCAATATGGATGATGCAATGGCCATCATGATAGTTTATCAAAGACTTTGTCTGCCTAAGTGTCTGAGAAAATCTTCTTTAGATACTTGTGCAGGCAATATGTCCTGTGAGTTAATTACCATCCTTCAGGCTGGAATGAGCTGTCTTAGGTTAGAGCAAATGACTTACATTCAGATGGAGGGAAGCTATTTAACCTGTTTCCCTGCTCTCTGTGAGTGGGACTCTGATACTCCAGATGGACTGCTATTTAGAAACTGTGTTCTTCGAACTCTAGTCCTCTTTGAATAGGAGCCCACTACTTTCAATGGCGCACTGTACTTCCCCCTACAACTCCTACTTGCTGTGCAGTCATATTCCCAGATAATTACCTGGTGTGTAATTGGTGACGTCTGGTCCTCCAGTGTAATCGTCACCCAGGGCGATTGGTCAAGTGGTGCCACTACATCACGAAGCTACAGCAGAATGTCATCTGACATGAGGGCTAATCAGTTGCTTCTTCTAACTCTAGCCCTCTTTAAATAGGAGCCCAATACTTTCAATGGCGCACTGTACTTCCCCCTTACACCTCCTACTTGCTGTGTAGTCATATTCACAGATAGTTACCTAGTTTGTAATTGCTGATGTCTGGTCCTCCGGTGTAATCGTCACCCAGGGCGATTGGTCAAGTGGTGCCATTACATCACAAAGCTACAGCAGGGTGTCATCTGACATGAGGGCCAATCAGTTGCCTAGTACGCAATAGGATACTTATATCAAGGTATAGAAAATGGAGCAATGTGGACAGAATGCCCAGCTGAAGACTAAGGTGGTGAGATGAAAGGACCTAGGGCAATATTTGAGACTTATAGATTTGTTTGAAGGAGTGGTTGATCTTACCATTCTGGAGTTCTCTATAGGTTAAGTGATAGGGATGCGCTAAAATGAAGATGTTAGAATCTGTTGTTTTTATTATTCCCACGAACCGTAGCATAAACCTTCCTCCCTTAACGTATCAGATCACTGAATTGCTATGGTGTACCATAACCTGAAATAATTCCTGTGAGAAGGGTACTCTATCTCTTGGCTGCCAAAGAGAGCTTTCTATCTAAGTCCTCATATAGGTGATAGGGTTGTGTAGAGAGTACCAGCAAATGAGGCAGAGGATTGAAAGAAGTCTGCTAGGTTGAAATCTAAATTAAGATTATAATTTTTAGTGAGTTTTGGATTTTCACAATATGAGACATGCCATAGTGCTAATTGACCCTTTATAAAAATCATGTTTTGGTAGTGTTGCATTTGGTTTTGAAATATTCAAGTTCTAAAAAAAGACTAACAGTGGACTTTTCCATCTGCAGATTATACTGAATGGCCAGCAGAGGCAGTGTTGCAGAGGAATATTTCTCTGCTTGCTGAGACGGAAAAAAAAAGAAAGCTCATTCCTCAGCCTTCTCCATGCCTCGATCAATATATATGGTAAGTCAAAATCTCAATTATTCATTTTGCCATTAATAAAAAGTTCATAGCATCTGATAGCTCTCTGTGCCTTTTAGTGGGGTCTTCCGCATAAATATAATCTTCCAAGACGGTAGCAATATGGATGATGCAATGGCCATCATGATAGTTTATCAAAGACTTTGTCTGCCTAAGTGTCTGAGAAAATCTTCTTTAGATACTTGTGCAGGCAATATGTCCTGTGAGTTAATTACCATCCTTCAGGCTGGAATGAGCTGTCTTAGGTTAGAGCAAATGACTTACATTCAGATGGAGGGAAGCTATTTAACCTGTTTCCCTGCTCTCTGTGAGTGGGACTCTGATACTCCAGATGGACTGCTATTTAGAAACTGTGTTCTTCTAACTCTAGTCCTCTTTGAATAGGAGCCCACTACTTTCAATGGCGCACTGTACTTCCCCCTACAACTCCTACTTGCTGTGCAGTCATATTCCCAGATAATTACCTGGTGTGTAATTGGTGACGTCTGGTCCTCCGGTGTAATCGTCACCCAGGGCGATTGGTCAAGTGGTGCCATTACATCACAAAGCTACAGCAGGGTGTCATCTGACATGAGGGCCAATCAGTTGCCTAGTACGCAATAGGATACTTATATCACGGTATAGAAAATGGAGCAATGTGGACAGAATGCCCAGCTGAAGACTAAGGTGGTGAGATGAAAGGACCTAGGGCAATATTTGAGACTTATACATTTGTTTGAAGGAGTGGTTGATCTTACCATTCTGGAGTTCTCTATAGGTTAAGTGATAGGGATGCGCTAAAATGAAGATGTTAGAATCTGTTGTTTTTATTATTCCCACGAACCGTAGCATAAACCTTCCTCCCTTAACGTATCAGATCACTGAATTGCTATGGTGTACCATAACCTGAAATAATTCCTGTGAGAAGGGTACTCTATCTCTTGGCTGCCAAAGAGAGCTTTCTATCTAAGTCCTCATATAGGTGATAGGGTTGTGTAGAGAGTACCAGCAAATGAGGCAGAGGATTGAAAGAAGTCTGCTAGGTTGAAATCTAAATTAAGATTATAATTTTTAGTGAGTTTTGGATTTTCACAATATGAGACATGCCATAGTGCTAATTGACCCTTTATAAAAATCATGTTTTGGTAGTGTTGCATTTGGTTTTGAAATATTCAAGTTCTAAAAAAAGACTAACAGTGGACTTTTCCATCTGCAGATTATACTGAATGGCCAGCAGAGGCAGTGTTGCAGAGGAATATTTCTCTGCTTGCTGAGACGGAAAAAAAAAGAAAGCTCATTCCTCAGCCTTCTCCATGCCTCGATCAATATATATGGTAAGTCAAAATCTCAATTATTCATTTTGCCATTAATAAAAAGTTCATAGCATCTGATAGCTCTCTGTGCCTTTTAGTGGGGTCTTCCGCATAAATATAATCTTCCAAGACGGTAGCAATATGGATGATGCAATGGCCATCATGATAGTTTATCAAAGACTTTGTCTGCCTAAGTGTCTGAGAAAATCTTCTTTAGATACTTGTGCAGGCAATATGTCCTGTGAGTTAATTACCATCCTTCAGGCTGGAATGAGCTGTCTTAGGTTAGAGCAAATGACTTACATTCAGATGGAGGGAAGCTATTTAACCTGTTTCCCTGCTCTCTGTGAGTGGGACTCTGATACTCCAGATGGACTGCTATTTAGAAACTGTGTTCTTCTAACTCTAGTCCTCTTTGAATAGGAGCCCACTACTTTCAATGGCGCACTGTACTTCCCCCTACAACTCCTACTTGCTGTGCAGTCATATTCCCAGATAATTACCTGGTGTGTAATTGGTGACGTCTGGTCCTCCAGTGTAATCGTCACCCAGGGCGATTGGTCAAGTGGTGCCATTACATCACGAAGCTACAGCAGAATGTCATCTGACATGAGGGCTAATCAGTTGCTTCTTCTAACTCTAGCCCTCTTTAAATAGGAGCCCACTACTTTCAATGGCGCACTGTACTTCCCCCTACAACTCCTACTTGCTGTGCAGTCATATTCCCAGATAATTACCTGGTGTGTAATTGGTGACGTCTGGTCCTCCGGTGTAATCGTCACCCAGGGCGATTGGTCAAGTGGTGCCATTACATCACAAAGCTACAGCAGGGTGTCATCTGACATGAGGGCCAATCAGTTGCCTAGTACGCAATAGGATACTTATATCACGGTATAGAAAATGGAGCAATGTGGACAGAATGCCCAGCTGAAGACTAAGGTGGTGAGATGAAAGGACCTAGGGCAATATTTGAGACTTATACATTTGTTTGAAGGAGTGGTTGATCTTACCATTCTGGAGTTCTCTATAGGTTAAGTGATAGGGATGCGCTAAAATGAAGATGTTAGAATCTGTTGTTTTTATTATTCCCACGAACCGTAGCATAAACCTTCCTCCCTTAACGTATCAGATCACTGAATTGCTATGGTGTACCATAACCTGAAATAATTCCTGTGAGAAGGGTACTCTATCTCTTGGCTGCCAAAGAGAGCTTTCTATCTAAGTCCTCATATAGGTGATAGGGTTGTGTAGAGAGTACCAGCAAATGAGGCAGAGGATTGAAAGAAGTCTGCTAGGTTGAAATCTAAATTAAGATTATAATTTTTAGTGAGTTTTGGATTTTCACAATATGAGACATGCCATAGTGCTAATTGACCCTTTATAAAAATCATGTTTTGGTAGTGTTGCATTTGGTTTTGAAATATTCAAGTTCTAAAAAAAGACTAACAGTGGACTTTTCCATCTGCAGATTATACTGAATGGCCAGCAGAGGCAGTGTTGCAGAGGAATATTTCTCTGCTTGCTGAGACGGAAAAAAAAAGAAAGCTCATTCCTCAGCCTTCTCCATGCCTCGATCAATATATATGGTAAGTCAAAATCTCAATTATTCATTTTGCCATTAATAAAAAGTTCATAGCATCTGATAGCTCTCTGTGCCTTTTAGTGGGGTCTTCCGCATAAATATAATCTTCCAAGACGGTAGCAATATGGATGATGCAATGGCCATCATGATAGTTTATCAAAGACTTTGTCTGCCTAAGTGTCTGAGAAAATCTTCTTTAGATACTTGTGCAGGCAATATGTCCTGTGAGTTAATTACCATCCTTCAGGCTGGAATGAGCTGTCTTAGGTTAGAGCAAATGACTTACATTCAGATGGAGGGAAGCTATTTAACCTGTTTCCCTGCTCTCTGTGAGTGGGACTCTGATACTCCAGATGGACTGCTATTTAGAAACTGTGTTCTTCTAACTCTAGTCCTCTTTGAATAGGAGCCCACTACTTTCAATGGCGCACTGTACTTCCCCCTACAACTCCTACTTGCTGTGCAGTCATATTCCCAGATAATTACCTGGTGTGTAATTGGTGACGTCTGGTCCTCCAGTGTAATCGTCACCCAGGGCGATTGGTCAAGTGGTGCCATTACATCACGAAGCTACAGCAGAATGTCATCTGACATGAGGGCTAATCAGTTGCTTCTTCTAACTCTAGCCCTCTTTAAATAGGAGCCCAATACTTTCAATGGCGCACTGTACTTCCCCCTACAACTCCTACTTGCTGTGCAGTCATATTCCCAGATAATTACCTGGTGTGTAATTGGTGACGTCTGGTCCTCCGGTGTAATCGTCACCCAGGGCGATTGGTCAAGTGGTGCCATTACATCACAAAGCTACAGCAGGGTGTCATCTGACATGAGGGCCAATCAGTTGCCTAGTACGCAATAGGATACTTATATCACGGTATAGAAAATGGAGCAATGTGGACAGAATGCCCAGCTGAAGACTAAGGTGGTGAGATGAAAGGACCTAGGGCAATATTTGAGACTTATACATTTGTTTGAAGGAGTGGTTGATCTTACCATTCTGGAGTTCTCTATAGGTTAAGTGATAGGGATGCGCTAAAATGAAGATGTTAGAATCTGTTGTTTTTATTATTCCCACGAACCGTAGCATAAACCTTCCTCCCTTAACGTATCAGATCACTGAATTGCTATGGTGTACCATAACCTGAAATAATTCCTGTGAGAAGGGTACTCTATCTCTTGGCTGCCAAAGAGAGCTTTCTATCTAAGTCCTCATATAGGTGATAGGGTTGTGTAGAGAGTACCAGCAAATGAGGCAGAGGATTGAAAGAAGTCTGCTAGGTTGAAATCTAAATTAAGATTATAATTTTTAGTGAGTTTTGGATTTTCACAATATGAGACATGCCATAGTGCTAATTGACCCTTTATAAAAATCATGTTTTGGTAGTGTTGCATTTGGTTTTGAAATATTCAAGTTCTAAAAAAAGACTAACAGTGGACTTTTCCATCTGCAGATTATACTGAATGGCCAGCAGAGGCAGTGTTGCAGAGGAATATTTCTCTGCTTGCTGAGACGGAAAAAAAAAGAAAGCTCATTCCTCAGCCTTCTCCATGCCTCGATCAATATATATGGTAAGTCAAAATCTCAATTATTCATTTTGCCATTAATAAAAAGTTCATAGCATCTGATAGCTCTCTGTGCCTTTTAGTGGGGTCTTCCGCATAAATATAATCTTCCAAGACGGTAGCAATATGGATGATGCAATGGCCATCATGATAGTTTATCAAAGACTTTGTCTGCCTAAGTGTCTGAGAAAATCTTCTTTAGATACTTGTGCAGGCAATATGTCCTGTGAGTTAATTACCATCCTTCAGGCTGGAATGAGCTGTCTTAGGTTAGAGCAAATGACTTACATTCAGATGGAGGGAAGCTATTTAACCTGTTTCCCTGCTCTCTGTGAGTGGGACTCTGATACTCCAGATGGACTGCTATTTAGAAACTGTGTTCTTCGAACTCTAGTCCTCTTTGAATAGGAGCCCACTACTTTCAATGGCGCACTGTACTTCCCCCTACAACTCCTACTTGCTGTGCAGTCATATTCCCAGATAATTACCTGGTGTGTAATTGGTGACGTCTGGTCCTCCGGTGTAATCGTCACCCAGGGCGATTGGTCAAGTGGTGCCATTACATCACGAAGCTACAGCAGAATGTCATCTGACATGAGGGCTAATCAGTTGCTTCTTCTAACTCTAGCCCTCTTTAAATAGGAGCCCAATACTTTCAATGGCGCACTGTACTTCCCCCTTACACCTCCTACTTGCTGTGCAGTCATATTCACAGATAGTTACCTAGTTTGTAATTGCTGATGTCTGGTCCTCCGGTGTAATCGTCACCCAGGGCGATTGGTCAAGTGGTGCCATTACATCACAAAGCTACAGCAGGGTGTCATCTGACATGAGGGCCAATCAGTTGCCTAGTACGCAATAGGATACTTATATCAAGGTATAGAAAATGGAGCAATGTGGACAGAATGCCCAGCTGAAGACTAAGGTGGTGAGATGAAAGGACCTAGGGCAATATTTGAGACTTATACATTTGTTTGAAGGAGTGGTTGATCTTACCATTCTGGAGTTCTCTATAGGTTAAGTGATAGGGATGCACTAAAATGAAGATGTTAGAATCTGTCGTTTTATATTATTCCCACGAACCGTAGCATAAACCTTCCTCCCTTAACGTATCAGATCACTGAATTGCTATGGTGTACCATAACCTGAAATAATTCCTGTGAGAAGGGTACTCTATCTCTTGGCTGCCAAAGAGAGCTTTCTATCTAAGTCCTCATATAGGTGATAGGGTTGTGTAGAGAGTACCAGCAAATGAGGCAGAGGATTGAAAGAAGTCTGCTAGGTTGAAATCTAAATTAAGATTATAATTTTTAGTGAGTTTTGGATTTTCACAATATGAGACATGCCATAGTGCTAATTGACCCTTTATAAAAATCATGTTTTGGTAGTGTTGCATTTGGTTTTGAAATATTCAAGTTCTAAAAAAAGACTAACAGTGGACTTTTCCATCTGCAGATTATACTGAATGGCCAGCAGAGGCAGTGTTGCAGAGGAATATTTCTCTGCTTGCTGAGACGGAAAAAAAAAGAAAGCTCATTCCTCAGCCTTCTCCATGCCTCGATCAATATATATGGTAAGTCAAAATCTCAATTAATCATTTTGCCATTAATAAAAAGTTCATAGCATCTGATAGCTCTCTGTGCCTTTTAGTGGGGTCTTCCGCATAAATATAATCTTCCAAGACGGTAGCAATATGGATGATGCAATGGCCATCATGATAGTTTATCAAAGACTTTGTCTGCCTAAGTGTCTGAGAAAATCTTCTTTAGATACTTGTGCAGGCAATATGTCCTGTGAGTTAATTACCATCCTTCAGGCTGGAATGAGCTGTCTTAGGTTAGAGCAAATGACTTACATTCAGATGGAGGGAAGCTATTTAACCTGTTTCCCTGCTCTCTGTGAGTGGGACTCTGATACTCCAGATGGACTGCTATTTAGAAACTGTGTTCTTCTAACTCTAGTCCTCTTTGAATAGGAGCCCACTACTTTCAATGGCGCACTGTACTTCCCCCTACAACTCCTACTTGCTGTGCAGTCATATTCCCAGATAATTACCTGGTGTGTAATTGGTGACGTCTGGTCCTCCAGTGTAATCGTCACCCAGGGCGATTGGTCAAGTGGTGCCATTACATCACGAAGCTACAGCAGAATGTCATCTGACATGAGGGCTAATCAGTTGCTTCTTCTAACTCTAGCCCTCTTTAAATAGGAGCCCAATACTTTCAATGGCGCACTGTACTTCCCCCTTACACCTCCTACTTGCTGTGTAGTCATATTCACAGATAGTTACCTAGTTTGTAATTGCTGATGTCTGGTCCTCCGGTGTAATCGTCACCCAGGGCGATTGGTCAAGTGGTGCCATTACATCACAAAGCTACAGCAGGGTGTCATCTGACATGAGGGCCAATCAGTTGCCTAGTACGCAATAGGATACTTATATCAAGGTATAGAAAATGGAGCAATGTGGACAGAATGCCCAGCTGAAGACTAAGGTGGTGAGATGAAAGGACCTAGGACAATATTTGAGACTTATACATTTGTTTGAAGGAGTGGTTGATCTTACCATTCTGGAGTTCTCTATAGGTTAAGTGATAGGGATGCGCTAAAATGAAGATGTTAGAATCTGTTGTTTTTATTATTCCCACGAACCGTAGCATAAACCTTCCTCCCTTAACGTATCAGATCACTGAATTGCTATGGTGTACCATAACCTGAAATAATTCCTGTGAGAAGGGTACTCTATCTCTTGGCTGCCAAAGAGAGCTTTCTATCTAAGTCCTCATATAGGTGATAGGGTTGTGTAGAGAGTACCAGCAAATGAGGCAGAGGATTGAAAGAAGTCTGCTAGGTTGAAATCTAAATTAAGATTATAATTTTTAGTGAGTTTTGGATTTTCACAATATGAGACATGCCATAGTGCTAATTGACCCTTTATAAAAATCATGTTTTGGTAGTGTTGCATTTGGTTTTGAAATATTCAAGTTCTAAAAAAAGACTAACAGTGGACTTTTCCATCTGCAGATTATACTGAATGGCCAGCAGAGGCAGTGTTGCAGAGGAATATTTCTCTGCTTGCTGAGACGGAAAAAAAAAGAAAGCTCATTCCTCAGCCTTCTCCATGCCTCGATCAATATATATGGTAAGTCAAAATCTCAATTATTCATTTTGCCATTAATAAAAAGTTCATAGCATCTGATAGCTCTCTGTGCCTTTTAGTGGGGTCTTCCGCATAAATATAATCTTCCAAGACGGTAGCAATATGGATGATGCAATGGCCATCATGATAGTTTATCAAAGACTTTGTCTGCCTAAGTGTCTGAGAAAATCTTCTTTAGATACTTGTGCAGGCAATATGTCCTGTGAGTTAATTACCATCCTTCAGGCTGGAATGAGCTGTCTTAGGTTAGAGCAAATGACTTACATTCAGATGGAGGGAAGCTATTTAACCTGTTTCCCTGCTCTCTGTGAGTGGGACTCTGATACTCCAGATGGACTGCTATTTAGAAACTGTGTTCTTCGAACTCTAGTCCTCTTTGAATAGGAGCCCACTACTTTCAATGGCGCACTGTACTTCCCCCTACAACTCCTACTTGCTGTGCAGTCATATTCCCAGATAATTACCTGGTGTGTAATTGGTGACGTCTGGTCCTCCAGTGTAATCGTCACCCAGGGCGATTGGTCAAGTGGTGCCATTACATCACGAAGCTACAGCAGAATGTCATCTGACATGAGGGCTAATCAGTTGCTTCTTCTAACTCTAGCCCTCTTTAAATAGGAGCCCAATACTTTCAATGGCGCACTGTACTTCCCCCTTACACCTTACACCTCCTACTTGCTGTGTAGTCATATTCACAGATAGTTACCTAGTTTGTAATTGCTGATGTCTGGTCCTCCGGTGTAATCGTCACCCAGGGCGATTGGTCAAGTGGTGCCATTACATCACAAAGCTACAGCAGGGTGTCATCTGACATGAGGGCCAATCAGTTGCCTAGTACGCAATAGGATACTTATATCAAGGTATAGAAAATGGAGCAATGTGGACAGAATGCCCAGCTGAAGACTAAGGTGGTGAGATGAAAGGACCTAGGGCAATATTTGAGACTTATACATTTGTTTGAAGGAGTGGTTGATCTTACCATTCTGGAGTTCTCTATAGGTTAAGTGATAGGGATGCGCTAAAATGAAGATGTTAGAATCTGTTGTTTTTATTATTCCCACGAACCGTAGCATAAACCTTCCTCCCTTAACGTATCAGATCACTGAATTGCTATGGTGTACCATAACCTGAAATAATTCCTGTGAGAAGGGTACTCTATCTCTTGGCTGCCAAAGAGAGCTTTCTATCTAAGTCCTCATATAGGTGATAGGGTTGTGTAGAGAGTACCAGCAAATGAGGCAGAGGATTGAAAGAAGTCTGCTAGGTTGAAATCTAAATTAAGATTATAATTTTTAGTGAGTTTTGGATTTTCACAATATGAGACATGCCATAGTGCTAATTGACCCTTTATAAAAATCATGTTTTGGTAGTGTTGCATTTGGTTTTGAAATATTCAAGTTCTAAAAAAAGACTAACAGTGGACTTTTCCATCTGCAGATTATACTGAATGGCCAGCAGAGGCAGTGTTGCAGAGGAATATTTCTCTGCTTGCTGAGACGGAAAAAAAAAGAAAGCTCATTCCTCAGCCTTCTCCATGCCTCGATCAATATATATGGTAAGTCAAAATCTCAATTATTCATTTTGCCATTAATAAAAAGTTCATAGCATCTGATAGCTCTCTGTGCCTTTTAGTGGGGTCTTCCGCATAAATATAATCTTCCAAGACGGTAGCAATATGGATGATGCAATGGCCATCATGATAGTTTATCAAAGACTTTGTCTGCCTAAGTGTCTGAGAAAATCTTCTTTAGATACTTGTGCAGGCAATATGTCCTGTGAGTTAATTACCATCCTTCAGGCTGGAATGAGCTGTCTTAGGTTAGAGCAAATGACTTACATTCAGATGGAGGGAAGCTATTTAACCTGTTTCCCTGCTCTCTGTGAGTGGGACTCTGATACTCCAGATGGACTGCTATTTAGAAACTGTGTTCTTCGAACTCTAGTCCTCTTTGAATAGGAGCCCACTACTTTCAATGGCGCACTGTACTTCCCCCTACAACTCCTACTTGCTGTGCAGTCATATTCCCAGATAATTACCTGGTGTGTAATTGGTGACGTCTGGTCCTCCGGTGTAATCGTCACCCAGGGCGATTGGTCAAGTGGTGCCATTACATCACGAAGCTACAGCAGAATGTCATCTGACATGAGGGCTAATCAGTTGCTTCTTCTAACTCTAGCCCTCTTTAAATAGGAGCCCAATACTTTCAATGGCGCACTGTACTTCCCCCTTACACCTCCTACTTGCTGTGCAGTCATATTCACAGATAGTTACCTAGTTTGTAATTGCTGATGTCTGGTCCTCCGGTGTAATCGTCACCCAGGGCGATTGGTCAAGTGGTGCCATTACATCACAAAGCTACAGCAGGGTGTCATCTGACATGAGGGCCAATCAGTTGCCTAGTACGCAATAGGATACTTATATCAAGGTATAGAAAATGGAGCAATGTGGACAGAATGCCCAGCTGAAGACTAAGGTGGTGAGATGAAAGGACCTAGGGCAATATTTGAGACTTATACATTTGTTTGAAGGAGTGGTTGATCTTACCATTCTGGAGTTCTCTATAGGTTAAGTGATAGGGATGCGCTAAAATGAAGATGTTAGAATCTGTTGTTTTTATTATTCCCACGAACCGTAGCATAAACCTTCCTCCCTTAACGTATCAGATCACTGAATTGCTATGGTGTACCATAACCTGAAATAATTCCTGTGAGAAGGGTACTCTATCTCTTGGCTGCCAAAGAGAGCTTTCTATCTAAGTCCTCATATAGGTGATAGGGTTGTGTAGAGAGTACCAGCAAATGAGGCAGAGGATTGAAAGAAGTCTGCTAGGTTGAAATCTAAATTAAGATTATAATTTTTAGTGAGTTTTGGATTTTCACAATATGAGACATGCCATAGTGCTAATTGACCCTTTATAAAAATCATGTTTTGGTAGTGTTGCATTTGGTTTTGAAATATTCAAGTTCTAAAAAAAGACTAACAGTGGACTTTTCCATCTGCAGATTATACTGAATGGCCAGCAGAGGCAGTGTTGCAGAGGAATATTTCTCTGCTTGCTGAGACGGAAAAAAAAAGAAAGCTCATTCCTCAGCCTTCTCCATGCCTCGATCAATATATATGGTAAGTCAAAATCTCAATTATTCATTTTGCCATTAATAAAAAGTTCATAGCATCTGATAGCTCTCTGTGCCTTTTAGTGGGGTCTTCCGCATAAATATAATCTTCCAAGACGGTAGCAATATGGATGATGCAATGGCCATCATGATAGTTTATCAAAGACTTTGTCTGCCTAAGTGTCTGAGAAAATCTTCTTTAGATACTTGTGCAGGCAATATGTCCTGTGAGTTAATTACCATCCTTCAGGCTGGAATGAGCTGTCTTAGGTTAGAGCAAATGACTTACATTCAGATGGAGGGAAGCTATTTAACCTGTTTCCCTGCTCTCTGTGAGTGGGACTCTGATACTCCAGATGGACTGCTATTTAGAAACTGTGTTCTTCGAACTCTAGTCCTCTTTGAATAGGAGCCCACTACTTTCAATGGCGCACTGTACTTCCCCCTACAACTCCTACTTGCTGTGCAGTCATATTCCCAGATAATTACCTGGTGTGTAATTGGTGACGTCTGGTCCTCCGGTGTAATCGTCACCCAGGGCGATTGGTCAAGTGGTGCCATTACATCACAAAGCTACAGCAGGGTGTCATCTGACATGAGGGCCAATCAGTTGCCTAGTACGCAATAGGATACTTATATCACGGTATAGAAAATGGAGCAATGTGGACAGAATGCCCAGCTGAAGACTAAGGTGGTGAGATGAAAGGACCTAGGGCAATATTTGAGACTTATACATTTGTTTGAAGGAGTGGTTGATCTTACCATTCTGGAGTTCTCTATAGGTTAAGTGATAGGGATGCGCTAAAATGAAGATGTTAGAATCTGTTGTTTTTATTATTCCCACGAACCGTAGCATAAACCTTCCTCCCTTAACGTATCAGATCACTGAATTGCTATGGTGTACCATAACCTGAAATAATTCCTGTGAGAAGGGTACTCTATCTCTTGGCTGCCAAAGAGAGCTTTCTATCTAAGTCCTCATATAGGTGATAGGGTTGTGTAGAGAGTACCAGCAAATGAGGCAGAGGATTGAAAGAAGTCTGCTAGGTTGAAATCTAAATTAAGATTATAATTTTTAGTGAGTTTTGGATTTTCACAATATGAGACATGCCATAGTGCTAATTGACCCTTTATAAAAATCATGTTTTGGTAGTGTTGCATTTGGTTTTGAAATATTCAAGTTCTAAAAAAAGACTAACAGTGGACTTTTCCATCTGCAGATTATACTGAATGGCCAGCAGAGGCAGTGTTGCAGAGGAATATTTCTCTGCTTGCTGAGACGGAAAAAAAAGAAAGCTCATTCCTCAGCCTTCTCCATGCCTCGATCAATATATATGGTAAGTCAAAATCTCAATTATTCATTTTGCCATTAATAAAAAGTTCATAGCATCTGATAGCTCTCTGTGCCTTTTAGTGGGGTCTTCCGCATAAATATAATCTTCCAAGACGGTAGCAATATGGATGATGCAATGGCCATCATGATAGTTTATCAAAGACTTTGTCTGCCTAAGTGTCTGAGAAAATCTTCTTTAGATACTTGTGCAGGCAATATGTCCTGTGAGTTAATTACCATCCTTCAGGCTGGAATGAGCTGTCTTAGGTTAGAGCAAATGACTTACATTCAGATGGAGGGAAGCTATTTAACCTGTTTCCCTGCTCTCTGTGAGTGGGACTCTGATACTCCAGATGGACTGCTATTTAGAAACGGTGTTCTTCTAACTCTAGTCCTCTTTGAATAGGAGCCCACTACTTTCAATGGTGCACTGTACTTCCCCCTACAACTCCTACTTGCTGTGCAGTCATATTCCCAGATAATTACCTGGTGTGTAATTGGTGACGTCTGGTCCTCCAGTGTAATCGTCACCCAGGGCGATTGGTCAAGTGGTGCCATTACATCACGAAGCTACAGCAGAATGTCATCTGACATGAGGGCTAATCAGTTGCTTCTTCTAACTCTAGCCCTCTTTAAATAGGAGCCCAATACTTTCAATGGCGCACTGTACTTCCCCCTTACACCTCCTACTTGCTGTGTAGTCATATTCACAGATAGTTACCTAGTTTGTAATTGCTGATGTCTGGTCCTCCGGTGTAATCGTCACCCAGGGCGATTGGTCAAGTGGTGCCATTACATCACAAAGCTACAGCAGGGTGTCATCTGACATGAGGGCCAATCAGTTGCCTAGTACGCAATAGGATACTTATATCAAGGTATAGAAAATGGAGCAATGTGGACAGAATGCCCAGCTGAAGACTAAGGTGGTGAGATGAAAGGACCTAGGACAATATTTGAGACTTATACATTTGTTTGAAGGAGTGGTTGATCTTACCATTCTGGAGTTCTCTATAGGTTAAGTGATAGGGATGCGCTAAAATGAAGATGTTAGAATCTGTTGTTTTTATTATTCCCACGAACCGTAGCATAAACCTTCCTCCCTTAACGTATCAGATCACTGAATTGCTATGGTGTACCATAACCTGAAATAATTCCTGTGAGAAGGGTACTCTATCTCTTGGCTGCCAAAGAGAGCTTTCTATCTAAGTCCTCATATAGGTGATAGGGTTGTGTAGAGAGTACCAGCAAATGAGGCAGAGGATTGAAAGAAGTCTGCTAGGTTGAAATCTAAATTAAGATTATAATTTTTAGTGAGTTTTGGATTTTCACAATATGAGACATGCCATAGTGCTAATTGACCCTTTATAAAAATCATGTTTTGGTAGTGTTGCATTTGGTTTTGAAATATTCAAGTTCTAAAAAAAGACTAACAGTGGACTTTTCCATCTGCAGATTATACTGAATGGCCAGCAGAGGCAGTGTTGCAGAGGAATATTTCTCTGCTTGCTGAGACGGAAAAAAAAAGAAAGCTCATTCCTCAGCCTTCTCCATGCCTCGATCAATATATATGGTAAGTCAAAATCTCAATTATTCATTTTGCCATTAATAAAAAGTTCATAGCATCTGATAGCTCTCTGTGCCTTTTAGTGGGGTCTTCCGCATAAATATAATCTTCCAAGACGGTAGCAATATGGATGATGCAATGGCCATCATGATAGTTTATCAAAGACTTTGTCTGCCTAAGTGTCTGAGAAAATCTTCTTTAGATACTTGTGCAGGCAATATGTCCTGTGAGTTAATTACCATCCTTCAGGCTGGAATGAGCTGTCTTAGGTTAGAGCAAATGACTTACATTCAGATGGAGGGAAGCTATTTAACCTGTTTCCCTGCTCTCTGTGAGTGGGACTCTGATACTCCAGATGGACTGCTATTTAGAAACTGTGTTCTTCGAACTCTAGTCCTCTTTGAATAGGAGCCCACTACTTTCAATGGCGCACTGTACTTCCCCCTACAACTCCTACTTGCTGTGCAGTCATATTCCCAGATAATTACCTGGTGTGTAATTGGTGACGTCTGGTCCTCCAGTGTAATCGTCACCCAGGGCGATTGGTCAAGTGGTGCCATTACATCACGAAGCTACAGCAGAATGTCATCTGACATGAGGGCTAATCAGTTGCTTCTTCTAACTCTAGCCCTCTTTAAATAGGAGCCCAATACTTTCAATGGCGCACTGTACTTCCCCCTTACACCTTACACCTCCTACTTGCTGTGTAGTCATATTCACAGATAGTTACCTAGTTTGTAATTGCTGATGTCTGGTCCTCCGGTGTAATCGTCACCCAGGGCGATTGGTCAAGTGGTGCCATTACATCACAAAGCTACAGCAGGGTGTCATCTGACATGAGGGCCAATCAGTTGCCTAGTACGCAATAGGATACTTATATCAAGGTATAGAAAATGGAGCAATGTGGACAGAATGCCCAGCTGAAGACTAAGGTGGTGAGATGAAAGGACCTAGGGCAATATTTGAGACTTATACATTTGTTTGAAGGAGTGGTTGATCTTACCATTCTGGAGTTCTCTATAGGTTAAGTGATAGGGATGCGCTAAAATGAAGATGTTAGAATCTGTTGTTTTTATTATTCCCACGAACCGTAGCATAAACCTTCCTCCCTTAACGTATCAGATCACTGAATTGCTATGGTGTACCATAACCTGAAATAATTCCTGTGAGAAGGGTACTCTATCTCTTGGCTGCCAAAGAGAGCTTTCTATCTAAGTCCTCATATAGGTGATAGGGTTGTGTAGAGAGTACCAGCAAATGAGGCAGAGGATTGAAAGAAGTCTGCTAGGTTGAAATCTAAATTAAGATTATAATTTTTAGTGAGTTTTGGATTTTCACAATATGAGACATGCCATAGTGCTAATTGACCCTTTATAAAAATCATGTTTTGGTAGTGTTGCATTTGGTTTTGAAATATTCAAGTTCTAAAAAAAGACTAACAGTGGACTTTTCCATCTGCAGATTATACTGAATGGCCAGCAGAGGCAGTGTTGCAGAGGAATATTTCTCTGCTTGCTGAGACGGAAAAAAAAAGAAAGCTCATTCCTCAGCCTTCTCCATGCCTCGATCAATATATATGGTAAGTCAAAATCTCAATTATTCATTTTGCCATTAATAAAAAGTTCATAGCATCTGATAGCTCTCTGTGCCTTTTAGTGGGGTCTTCCGCATAAATATAATCTTCCAAGACGGTAGCAATATGGATGATGCAATGGCCATCATGATAGTTTATCAAAGACTTTGTCTGCCTAAGTGTCTGAGAAAATCTTCTTTAGATACTTGTGCAGGCAATATGTCCTGTGAGTTAATTACCATCCTTCAGGCTGGAATGAGCTGTCTTAGGTTAGAGCAAATGACTTACATTCAGATGGAGGGAAGCTATTTAACCTGTTTCCCTGCTCTCTGTGAGTGGGACTCTGATACTCCAGATGGACTGCTATTTAGAAACTGTGTTCTTCGAACTCTAGTCCTCTTTGAATAGGAGCCCACTACTTTCAATGGCGCACTGTACTTCCCCCTACAACTCCTACTTGCTGTGCAGTCATATTCCCAGATAATTACCTGGTGTGTAATTGGTGACGTCTGGTCCTCCAGTGTAATCGTCACCCAGGGCGATTGGTCAAGTGGTGCCATTACATCACGAAGCTACAGCAGAATGTCATCTGACATGAGGGCTAATCAGTTGCTTCTTCTAACTCTAGCCCTCTTTAAATAGGAGCCCAATACTTTCAATGGCGCACTGTACTTCCCCCTTACACCTTACACCTCCTACTTGCTGTGTAGTCATATTCACAGATAGTTACCTAGTTTGTAATTGCTGATGTCTGGTCCTCCGGTGTAATCGTCACCCAGGGCGATTGGTCAAGTGGTGCCATTACATCACAAAGCTACAGCAGGGTGTCATCTGACATGAGGGCCAATCAGTTGCCTAGTACGCAATAGGATACTTATATCAAGGTATAGAAAATGGAGCAATGTGGACAGAATGCCCAGCTGAAGACTAAGGTGGTGAGATGAAAGGACCTAGGGCAATATTTGAGACTTATACATTTGTTTGAAGGAGTGGTTGATCTTACCATTCTGGAGTTCTCTATAGGTTAAGTGATAGGGATGCGCTAAAATGAAGATGTTAGAATCTGTTGTTTTTATTATTCCCACGAACCGTAGCATAAACCTTCCTCCCTTAACGTATCAGATCACTGAATTGCTATGGTGTACCATAACCTGAAATAATTCCTGTGAGAAGGGTACTCTATCTCTTGGCTGCCAAAGAGAGCTTTCTATCTAAGTCCTCATATAGGTGATAGGGTTGTGTAGAGAGTACCAGCAAATGAGGCAGAGGATTGAAAGAAGTCTGCTAGGTTGAAATCTAAATTAAGATTATAATTTTTAGTGAGTTTTGGATTTTCACAATATGAGACATGCCATAGTGCTAATTGACCCTTTATAAAAATCATGTTTTGGTAGTGTTGCATTTGGTTTTGAAATATTCAAGTTCTAAAAAAAGACTAACAGTGGACTTTTCCATCTGCAGATTATACTGAATGGCCAGCAGAGGCAGTGTTGCAGAGGAATATTTCTCTGCTTGCTGAGACGGAAAAAAAAAGAAAGCTCATTCCTCAGCCTTCTCCATGCCTCGATCAATATATATGGTAAGTCAAAATCTCAATTATTCATTTTGCCATTAATAAAAAGTTCATAGCATCTGATAGCTCTCTGTGCCTTTTAGTGGGGTCTTCCGCATAAATATAATCTTCCAAGACGGTAGCAATATGGATGATGCAATGGCCATCATGATAGTTTATCAAAGACTTTGTCTGCCTAAGTGTCTGAGAAAATCTTCTTTAGATACTTGTGCAGGCAATATGTCCTGTGAGTTAATTACCATCCTTCAGGCTGGAATGAGCTGTCTTAGGTTAGAGCAAATGACTTACATTCAGATGGAGGGAAGCTATTTAACCTGTTTCCCTGCTCTCTGTGAGTGGGACTCTGATACTCCAGATGGACTGCTATTTAGAAACTGTGTTCTTCGAACTCTAGTCCTCTTTGAATAGGAGCCCACTACTTTCAATGGCGCACTGTACTTCCCCCTACAACTCCTACTTGCTGTGCAGTCATATTCCCAGATAATTACCTGGTGTGTAATTGGTGACGTCTGGTCCTCCGGTGTAATCGTCACCCAGGGCGATTGGTCAAGTGGTGCCATTACATCACGAAGCTACAGCAGAATGTCATCTGACATGAGGGCTAATCAGTTGCTTCTTCTAACTCTAGCCCTCTTTAAATAGGAGCCCAATACTTTCAATGGCGCACTGTACTTCCCCCTTACACCTCCTACTTGCTGTGCAGTCATATTCACAGATAGTTACCTAGTTTGTAATTGCTGATGTCTGGTCCTCCGGTGTAATCGTCACCCAGGGCGATTGGTCAAGTGGTGCCATTACATCACAAAGCTACAGCAGGGTGTCATCTGACATGAGGGCCAATCAGTTGCCTAGTACGCAATAGGATACTTATATCAAGGTATAGAAAATGGAGCAATGTGGACAGAATGCCCAGCTGAAGACTAAGGTGGTGAGATGAAAGGACCTAGGGCAATATTTGAGACTTATACATTTGTTTGAAGGAGTGGTTGATCTTACCATTCTGGAGTTCTCTATAGGTTAAGTGATAGGGATGCGCTAAAATGAAGATGTTAGAATCTGTTGTTTTTATTATTCCCACGAACCGTAGCATAAACCTTCCTCCCTTAACGTATCAGATCACTGAATTGCTATGGTGTACCATAACCTGAAATAATTCCTGTGAGAAGGGTACTCTATCTCTTGGCTGCCAAAGAGAGCTTTCTATCTAAGTCCTCATATAGGTGATAGGGTTGTGTAGAGAGTACCAGCAAATGAGGCAGAGGATTGAAAGAAGTCTGCTAGGTTGAAATCTAAATTAAGATTATAATTTTTAGTGAGTTTTGGATTTTCACAATATGAGACATGCCATAGTGCTAATTGACCCTTTATAAAAATCATGTTTTGGTAGTGTTGCATTTGGTTTTGAAATATTCAAGTTCTAAAAAAAGACTAACAGTGGACTTTTCCATCTGCAGATTATACTGAATGGCCAGCAGAGGCAGTGTTGCAGAGGAATATTTCTCTGCTTGCTGAGACGGAAAAAAAAAGAAAGCTCATTCCTCAGCCTTCTCCATGCCTCGATCAATATATATGGTAAGTCAAAATCTCAATTATTCATTTTGCCATTAATAAAAAGTTCATAGCATCTGATAGCTCTCTGTGCCTTTTAGTGGGGTCTTCCGCATAAATATAATCTTCCAAGACGGTAGCAATATGGATGATGCAATGGCCATCATGATAGTTTATCAAAGACTTTGTCTGCCTAAGTGTCTGAGAAAATCTTCTTTAGATACTTGTGCAGGCAATATGTCCTGTGAGTTAATTACCATCCTTCAGGCTGGAATGAGCTGTCTTAGGTTAGAGCAAATGACTTACATTCAGATGGAGGGAAGCTATTTAACCTGTTTCCCTGCTCTCTGTGAGTGGGACTCTGATACTCCAGATGGACTGCTATTTAGAAACTGTGTTCTTCGAACTCTAGTCCTCTTTGAATAGGAGCCCACTACTTTCAATGGCGCACTGTACTTCCCCCTACAACTCCTACTTGCTGTGCAGTCATATTCCCAGATAATTACCTGGTGTGTAATTGGTGACGTCTGGTCCTCCGGTGTAATCGTCACCCAGGGCGATTGGTCAAGTGGTGCCATTACATCACGAAGCTACAGCAGAATGTCATCTGACATGAGGGCTAATCAGTTGCTTCTTCTAACTCTAGCCCTCTTTAAATAGGAGCCCAATACTTTCAATGGCGCACTGTACTTCCCCCTAACACCTCCTACTTGCTGTGCAGTCATATTCACAGATAGTTACCTAGTTTGTAATTGCTGATGTCTGGTCCTCCGGTGTAATCGTCACCCAGGGCGATTGGTCAAGTGGTGCCATTACATCACAAAGCTACAGCAGGGTGTCATCTGACATGAGGGCCAATCAGTTGCCTAGTACGCAATAGGATACTTATATCAAGGTATAGAAAATGGAGCAATGTGGACAGAATGCCCAGCTGAAGACTAAGGTGGTGAGATGAAAGGACCTAGGGCAATATTTGAGACTTATACATTTGTTTGAAGGAGTGGTTGATCTTACCATTCTGGAGTTCTCTATAGGTTAAGTGATAGGGATGCGCTAAAATGAAGATGTTAGAATCTGTCGTTTTATATTATTCCCACGAACCGTAGCATAAACCTTCCTCCCTTAACGTATCAGATCACTGAATTGCTATGGTGTACCATAACCTGAAATAATTCCTGTGAGAAGGGTACTCTATCTCTTGGCTGCCAAAGAGAGCTTTCTATCTAAGTCCTCATATAGGTGATAGGGTTGTGTAGAGAGTACCAGCAAATGAGGCAGAGGATTGAAAGAAGTCTGCTAGGTTGAAATCTAAATTAAGATTATAATTTTTAGTGAGTTTTGGATTTTCACAATATGAGACATGCCATAGTGCTAATTGACCCTTTATAAAAATCATGTTTTGGTAGTGTTGCATTTGGTTTTGAAATATTCAAGTTCTAAAAAAAGACTAACAGTGGACTTTTCCATCTGCAGATTATACTGAATGGCCAGCAGAGGCAGTGTTGCAGAGGAATATTTCTCTGCTTGCTGAGACGGAAAAAAAAAGAAAGCTCATTCCTCAGCCTTCTCCATGCCTCGATCAATATATATGGTAAGTCAAAATCTCAATTAATCATTTTGCCATTAATAAAAAGTTCATAGCATCTGATAGCTCTCTGTGCCTTTTAGTGGGGTCTTCCGCATAAATATAATCTTCCAAGACGGTAGCAATATGGATGATGCAATGGCCATCATGATAGTTTATCAAAGACTTTGTCTGCCTAAGTGTCTGAGAAAATCTTCTTTAGATACTTGTGCAGGCAATATGTCCTGTGAGTTAATTACCATCCTTCAGGCTGGAATGAGCTGTCTTAGGTTAGAGCAAATGACTTACATTCAGATGGAGGGAAGCTATTTAACCTGTTTCCCTGCTCTCTGTGAGTGGGACTCTGATACTCCAGATGGACTGCTATTTAGAAACTGTGTTCTTCTAACTCTAGTCCTCTTTGAATAGGAGCCCACTACTTTCAATGGCGCACTGTACTTCCCCCTACAACTCCTACTTGCTGTGCAGTCATATTCCCAGATAATTACCTGGTGTGTAATTGGTGACGTC
Source organism: Lissotriton vulgaris (assembly GCF_964263255.1). NCBI lineage: Eukaryota > Metazoa > Chordata > Amphibia > Caudata > Salamandridae > Lissotriton > Lissotriton vulgaris. The sequence continues at coordinate 1,208,863,072 of NC_141695.1, forward strand.
TGGTCCTCCAGTGTAATCGTCACCCAGGGCGATTGGTCAAGTGGTGCCATTACATCACGAAGCTACAGCAGAATGTCATCTGACATGAGGGCTAATCAGTTGCTTCTTCTAACTCTAGCCCTCTTTAAATAGGAGCCCAATACTTTCAATGGCGCACTGTACTTCCCCCTTACACCTCCTACTTGCTGTGTAGTCATATTCACAGATAGTTACCTAGTTTGTAATTGCTGATGTCTGGTCCTCCGGTGTAATCGTCACCCAGGGCGATTGGTCAAGTGGTGCCATTACATCACAAAGCTACAGCAGGGTGTCATCTGACATGAGGGCCAATCAGTTGCCTAGTACGCAATAGGATACTTATATCAAGGTATAGAAAATGGAGCAATGTGGACAGAATGCCCAGCTGAAGACTAAGGTGGTGAGATGAAAGGACCTAGGACAATATTTGAGACTTATACATTTGTTTGAAGGAGTGGTTGATCTTACCATTCTGGAGTTCTCTATAGGTTAAGTGATAGGGATGCGCTAAAATGAAGATGTTAGAATCTGTTGTTTTTATTATTCCCACGAACCGTAGCATAAACCTTCCTCCCTTAACGTATCAGATCACTGAATTGCTATGGTGTACCATAACCTGAAATAATTCCTGTGAGAAGGGTACTCTATCTCTTGGCTGCCAAAGAGAGCTTTCTATCTAAGTCCTCATATAGGTGATAGGGTTGTGTAGAGAGTACCAGCAAATGAGGCAGAGGATTGAAAGAAGTCTGCTAGGTTGAAATCTAAATTAAGATTATAATTTTTAGTGAGTTTTGGATTTTCACAATATGAGACATGCCATAGTGCTAATTGACCCTTTATAAAAATCATGTTTTGGTAGTGTTGCATTTGGTTTTGAAATATTCAAGTTCTAAAAAAAGACTAACAGTGGACTTTTCCATCTGCAGATTATACTGAATGGCCAGCAGAGGCAGTGTTGCAGAGGAATATTTCTCTGCTTGCTGAGACGGAAAAAAAAAGAAAGCTCATTCCTCAGCCTTCTCCATGCCTCGATCAATATATATGGTAAGTCAAAATCTCAATTATTCATTTTGCCATTAATAAAAAGTTCATAGCATCTGATAGCTCTCTGTGCCTTTTAGTGGGGTCTTCCGCATAAATATAATCTTCCAAGACGGTAGCAATATGGATGATGCAATGGCCATCATGATAGTTTATCAAAGACTTTGTCTGCCTAAGTGTCTGAGAAAATCTTCTTTAGATACTTGTGCAGGCAATATGTCCTGTGAGTTAATTACCATCCTTCAGGCTGGAATGAGCTGTCTTAGGTTAGAGCAAATGACTTACATTCAGATGGAGGGAAGCTATTTAACCTGTTTCCCTGCTCTCTGTGAGTGGGACTCTGATACTCCAGATGGACTGCTATTTAGAAACTGTGTTCTTCGAACTCTAGTCCTCTTTGAATAGGAGCCCACTACTTTCAATGGCGCACTGTACTTCCCCCTACAACTCCTACTTGCTGTGCAGTCATATTCCCAGATAATTACCTGGTGTGTAATTGGTGACGTCTGGTCCTCCGGTGTAATCGTCACCCAGGGCGATTGGTCAAGTGGTGCCATTACATCACAAAGCTACAGCAGGGTGTCATCTGACATGAGGGCCAATCAGTTGCCTAGTACGCAATAGGATACTTATATCACGGTATAGAAAATGGAGCAATGTGGACAGAATGCCCAGCTGAAGACTAAGGTGGTGAGATGAAAGGACCTAGGGCAATATTTGAGACTTATACATTTGTTTGAAGGAGTGGTTGATCTTACCATTCTGGAGTTCTCTATAGGTTAAGTGATAGGGATGCGCTAAAATGAAGATGTTAGAATCTGTTGTTTTTATTATTCCCACGAACCGTAGCATAAACCTTCCTCCCTTAACGTATCAGATCACTGAATTGCTATGGTGTACCATAACCTGAAATAATTCCTGTGAGAAGGGTACTCTATCTCTTGGCTGCCAAAGAGAGCTTTCTATCTAAGTCCTCATATAGGTGATAGGGTTGTGTAGAGAGTACCAGCAAATGAGGCAGAGGATTGAAAGAAGTCTGCTAGGTTGAAATCTAAATTAAGATTATAATTTTTAGTGAGTTTTGGATTTTCACAATATGAGACATGCCATAGTGCTAATTGACCCTTTATAAAAATCATGTTTTGGTAGTGTTGCATTTGGTTTTGAAATATTCAAGTTCTAAAAAAAGACTAACAGTGGACTTTTCCATCTGCAGATTATACTGAATGGCCAGCAGAGGCAGTGTTGCAGAGGAATATTTCTCTGCTTGCTGAGACGGAAAAAAAAGAAAGCTCATTCCTCAGCCTTCTCCATGCCTCGATCAATATATATGGTAAGTCAAAATCTCAATTATTCATTTTGCCATTAATAAAAAGTTCATAGCATCTGATAGCTCTCTGTGCCTTTTAGTGGGGTATTCCGCATAAATATAATCTTCCAAGACGGTAGCAATATGGATGATGCAATGGCCATCATGATAGTTTATCAAAGACTTTGTCTGCCTAAGTGTCTGAGAAAATCTTCTTTAGATACTTGTGCAGGCAATATGTCCTGTGAGTTAATTACCATCCTTCAGGCTGGAATGAGCTGTCTTAGGTTAGAGCAAATGACTTACATTCAGATGGAGGGAAGCTATTTAACCTGTTTCCCTGCTCTCTGTGAGTGGGACTCTGATACTCCAGATGGACTGCTATTTAGAAACTGTGTTCTTCTAACTCTAGTCCTCTTTGAATAGGAGCCCACTACTTTCAATGGCGCACTGTACTTCCCCCTACAACTCCTACTTGCTGTGCAGTCATATTCCCAGATAATTACCTGGTGTGTAATTGGTGACGTCTGGTCCTCCAGTGTAATCGTCACCCAGGGCGATTGGTCAAGTGGTGCCATTACATCACGAAGCTACAGCAGAATGTCATCTGACATGAGGGCTAATCAGTTGCTTCTTCTAACTCTAGCCCTCTTTAAATAGGAGCCCAATACTTTCAATGGCGCACTGTACTTCCCCCTTACACCTCCTACTTGCTGTGTAGTCATATTCACAGATAGTTACCTAGTTTGTAATTGCTAATGTCTGGTCCTCCGGTGTAATCGTCACCCAGGGCGATTGGTCAAGTGGTGCCATTACATCACAAAGCTACAGCAGGGTGTCATCTGACATGAGGGCCAATCAGTTGCCTAGTACGCAATAGGATACTTATATCAAGGTATAGAAAATGGAGCAATGTGGACAGAATGCCCAGCTGAAGACTAAGGTGGTGAGATGAAAGGACCTAGGACAATATTTGAGACTTATACATTTGTTTGAAGGAGTGGTTGATCTTACCATTCTGGAGTTCTCTATAGGTTAAGTGATAGGGATGCGCTAAAATGAAGATGTTAGAATCTGTTGTTTTTATTATTCCCACGAACCGTAGCATAAACCTTCCTCCCTTAACGTATCAGATCACTGAATTGCTATGGTGTACCATAACCTGAAATAATTCCTGTGAGAAGGGTACTCTATCTCTTGGCTGCCAAAGAGAGCTTTCTATCTAAGTCCTCATATAGGTGATAGGGTTGTGTAGAGAGTACCAGCAAATGAGGCAGAGGATTGAAAGAAGTCTGCTAGGTTGAAATCTAAATTAAGTTTATAATTTTTAGTGAGTTTTGGATTTTCACAATATGAGACATGCCATAGTGCTAATTGACCCTTTATAAAAATCATGTTTTGGTAGTGTTGCATTTGGTTTTGAAATATTCAAGTTCTAAAAAAAGACTAACAGTGGACTTTTCCATCTGCAGATTATACTGAATGGCCAGCAGAGGCAGTGTTGCAGAGGAATATTTCTCTGCTTGCTGAGACGGAAAAAAAAAGAAAGCTCATTCCTCAGCCTTCTCCATGCCTCGATCAATATATATGGTAAGTCAAAATCTCAATTATTCATTTTGCCATTAATAAAAAGTTCATAGCATCTGATAGCTCTCTGTGCCTTTTAGTGGGGTCTTCCGCATAAATATAATCTTCCAAGACGGTAGCAATATGGATGATGCAATGGCCATCATGATAGTTTATCAAAGACTTTGTCTGCCTAAGTGTCTGAGAAAATCTTCTTTAGATACTTGTGCAGGCAATATGTCCTGTGAGTTAATTACCATCCTTCAGGCTGGAATGAGCTGTCTTAGGTTAGAGCAAATGACTTACATTCAGATGGAGGGAAGCTATTTAACCTGTTTCCCTGCTCTCTGTGAGTGGGACTCTGATACTCCAGATGGACTGCTATTTAGAAACTGTGTTCTTCGAACTCTAGTCCTCTTTGAATAGGAGCCCACTACTTTCAATGGCGCACTGTACTTCCCCCTACAACTCCTACTTGCTGTGCAGTCATATTCCCAGATAATTACCTGGTGTGTAATTGGTGACGTCTGGTCCTCCGGTGTAATCGTCACCCAGGGCGATTGGTCAAGTGGTGCCATTACATCACAAAGCTACAGCAGGGTGTCATCTGACATGAGGGCCAATCAGTTGCCTAGTACGCAATAGGATACTTATATCACGGTATAGAAAATGGAGCAATGTGGACAGAATGCCCAGCTGAAGACTAAGGTGGTGAGATGAAAGGACCTAGGGCAATATTTGAGACTTATACATTTGTTTGAAGGAGTGGTTGATCTTACCATTCTGGAGTTCTCTATAGGTTAAGTGATAGGGATGCGCTAAAATGAAGATGTTAGAATCTGTTGTTTTTATTATTCCCACGAACCGTAGCATAAACCTTCCTCCCTTAACGTATCAGATCACTGAATTGCTATGGTGTACCATAACCTGAAATAATTCCTGTGAGAAGGGTACTCTATCTCTTGGCTGCCAAAGAGAGCTTTCTATCTAAGTCCTCATATAGGTGATAGGGTTGTGTAGAGAGTACCAGCAAATGAGGCAGAGGATTGAAAGAAGTCTGCTAGGTTGAAATCTAAATTAAGATTATAATTTTTAGTGAGTTTTGGATTTTCACAATATGAGACATGCCATAGTGCTAATTGACCCTTTATAAAAATCATGTTTTGGTAGTGTTGCATTTGGTTTTGAAATATTCAAGTTCTAAAAAAAGACTAACAGTGGACTTTTCCATCTGCAGATTATACTGAATGGCCAGCAGAGGCAGTGTTGCAGAGGAATATTTCTCTGCTTGCTGAGACGGAAAAAAAAAGAAAGCTCATTCCTCAGCCTTCTCCATGCCTCGATCAATATATATGGTAAGTCAAAATCTCAATTAATCATTTTGCCATTAATAAAAAGTTCATAGCATCTGATAGCTCTCTGTGCCTTTTAGTGGGGTCTTCCGCATAAATATAATCTTCCAAGACGGTAGCAATATGGATGATGCAATGGCCATCATGATAGTTTATCAAAGACTTTGTCTGCCTAAGTGTCTGAGAAAATCTTCTTTAGATACTTGTGCAGGCAATATGTCCTGTGAGTTAATTACCATCCTTCAGGCTGGAATGAGCTGTCTTAGGTTAGAGCAAATGACTTACATTCAGATGGAGGGAAGCTATTTAACCTGTTTCCCTGCTCTCTGTGAGTGGGACTCTGATACTCCAGATGGACTGCTATTTAGAAACTGTGTTCTTCGAACTCTAGTCCTCTTTGAATAGGAGCCCACTACTTTCAATGGCGCACTGTACTTCCCCCTACAACTCCTACTTGCTGTGCAGTCATATTCCCAGATAATTACCTGGTGTGTAATTGGGGACGTCTGGTCCTCCAGTGTAATCGTCACCCAGGGCGATTGGTCAAGTGGTGCCATTACATCACGAAGCTACAGCAGAATGTCATCTGACATGAGGGCTAATCAGTTGCTTCTTCTAACTCTAGCCCTCTTTAAATAGGAGCCCAATACTTTCAATGGCGCACTGTACTTCCCCCTTACACCTTACACCTCCTACTTGCTGTGTAGTCATATTCACAGATAGTTACCTAGTTTGTAATTGCTGATGTCTGGTCCTCCGGTGTAATCGTCACCCAGGGCGATTGGTCAAGTGGTGCCATTACATCACAAAGCTACAGCAGGGTGTCATCTGACATGAGGGCCAATCAGTTGCCTAGTACGCAATAGGATACTTATATCAAGGTATAGAAAATGGAGCAATGTGGACAGAATGCCCAGCTGAAGACTAAGGTGGTGAGATGAAAGGACCTAGGGCAATATTTGAGACTTATACATTTGTTTGAAGGAGTGGTTGATCTTACCATTCTGGAGTTCTCTATAGGTTAAGTGATAGGGATGCGCTAAAATGAAGATGTTAGAATCTGTTGTTTTTATTATTCCCACGAACCGTAGCATAAACCTTCCTCCCTTAACGTATCAGATCACTGAATTGCTATGGTGTACCATAACCTGAAATAATTCCTGTGAGAAGGGTACTCTATCTCTTGGCTGCCAAAGAGAGCTTTCTATCTAAGTCCTCATATAGGTGATAGGGTTGTGTAGAGAGTACCAGCAAATGAGGCAGAGGATTGAAAGAAGTCTGCTAGGTTGAAATCTAAATTAAGATTATAATTTTTAGTGAGTTTTGGATTTTCACAATATGAGACATGCCATAGTGCTAATTGACCCTTTATAAAAATCATGTTTTGGTAGTGTTGCATTTGGTTTTGAAATATTCAAGTTCTAAAAAAAGACTAACAGTGGACTTTTCCATCTGCAGATTATACTGAATGGCCAGCAGAGGCAGTGTTGCAGAGGAATATTTCTCTGCTTGCTGAGACGGAAAAAAAAAGAAAGCTCATTCCTCAGCCTTCTCCATGCCTCGATCAATATATATGGTAAGTCAAAATCTCAATTATTCATTTTGCCATTAATAAAAAGTTCATAGCATCTGATAGCTCTCTGTGCCTTTTAGTGGGGTCTTCCGCATAAATATAATCTTCCAAGACGGTAGCAATATGGATGATGCAATGGCCATCATGATAGTTTATCAAAGACTTTGTCTGCCTAAGTGTCTGAGAAAATCTTCTTTAGATACTTGTGCAGGCAATATGTCCTGTGAGTTAATTACCATCCTTCAGGCTGGAATGAGCTGTCTTAGGTTAGAGCAAATGACTTACATTCAGATGGAGGGAAGCTATTTAACCTGTTTCCCTGCTCTCTGTGAGTGGGACTCTGATACTCCAGATGGACTGCTATTTAGAAACTGTGTTCTTCGAACTCTAGTCCTCTTTGAATAGGAGCCCACTACTTTCAATGGCGCACTGTACTTCCCCCTACAACTCCTACTTGCTGTGCAGTCATATTCCCAGATAATTACCTGGTGTGTAATTGGTGACGTCTGGTCCTCCAGTGTAATCGTCACCCAGGGCGATTGGTCAAGTGGTGCCATTACATCACGAAGCTACAGCAGAATGTCATCTGACATGAGGGCTAATCAGTTGCTTCTTCTAACTCTAGCCCTCTTTAAATAGGAGCCCAATACTTTCAATGGCGCACTGTACTTCCCCCTTACACCTTACACCTCCTACTTGCTGTGTAGTCATATTCACAGATAGTTACCTAGTTTGTAATTGCTGATGTCTGGTCCTCCGGTGTAATCGTCACCCAGGGCGATTGGTCAAGTGGTGCCATTACATCACAAAGCTACAGCAGGGTGTCATCTGACATGAGGGCCAATCAGTTGCCTAGTACGCAATAGGATACTTATATCAAGGTATAGAAAATGGAGCAATGTGGACAGAATGCCCAGCTGAAGACTAAGGTGGTGAGATGAAAGGACCTAGGGCAATATTTGAGACTTATACATTTGTTTGAAGGAGTGGTTGATCTTACCATTCTGGAGTTCTCTATAGGTTAAGTGATAGGGATGCGCTAAAATGAAGATGTTAGAATCTGTTGTTTTTATTATTCCCACGAACCGTAGCATAAACCTTCCTCCCTTAACGTATCAGATCACTGAATTGCTATGGTGTACCATAACCTGAAATAATTCCTGTGAGAAGGGTACTCTATCTCTTGGCTGCCAAAGAGAGCTTTCTATCTAAGTCCTCATATAGGTGATAGGGTTGTGTAGAGAGTACCAGCAAATGAGGCAGAGGATTGAAAGAAGTCTGCTAGGTTGAAATCTAAATTAAGATTATAATTTTTAGTGAGTTTTGGATTTTCACAATATGAGACATGCCATAGTGCTAATTGACCCTTTATAAAAATCATGTTTTGGTAGTGTTGCATTTGGTTTTGAAATATTCAAGTTCTAAAAAAAGACTAACAGTGGACTTTTCCATCTGCAGATTATACTGAATGGCCAGCAGAGGCAGTGTTGCAGAGGAATATTTCTCTGCTTGCTGAGACGGAAAAAAAAAGAAAGCTCATTCCTCAGCCTTCTCCATGCCTCGATCAATATATATGGTAAGTCAAAATCTCAATTATTCATTTTGCCATTAATAAAAAGTTCATAGCATCTGATAGCTCTCTGTGCCTTTTAGTGGGGTCTTCCGCATAAATATAATCTTCCAAGACGGTAGCAATATGGATGATGCAATGGCCATCATGATAGTTTATCAAAGACTTTGTCTGCCTAAGTGTCTGAGAAAATCTTCTTTAGATACTTGTGCAGGCAATATGTCCTGTGAGTTAATTACCATCCTTCAGGCTGGAATGAGCTGTCTTAGGTTAGAGCAAATGACTTACATTCAGATGGAGGGAAGCTATTTAACCTGTTTCCCTGCTCTCTGTGAGTGGGACTCTGATACTCCAGATGGACTGCTATTTAGAAACTGTGTTCTTCGAACTCTAGTCCTCTTTGAATAGGAGCCCACTACTTTCAATGGCGCACTGTACTTCCCCCTACAACTCCTACTTGCTGTGCAGTCATATTCCCAGATAATTACCTGGTGTGTAATTGGTGACGTCTGGTCCTCCGGTGTAATCGTCACCCAGGGCGATTGGTCAAGTGGTGCCATTACATCACGAAGCTACAGCAGAATGTCATCTGACATGAGGGCTAATCAGTTGCTTCTTCTAACTCTAGCCCTCTTTAAATAGGAGCCCAATACTTTCAATGGCGCACTGTACTTCCCCCTTACACCTCCTACTTGCTGTGCAGTCATATTCACAGATAGTTACCTAGTTTGTAATTGCTGATGTCTGGTCCTCCGGTGTAATCGTCACCCAGGGCGATTGGTCAAGTGGTGCCATTACATCACAAAGCTACAGCAGGGTGTCATCTGACATGAGGGCCAATCAGTTGCCTAGTACGCAATAGGATACTTATATCAAGGTATAGAAAATGGAGCAATGTGGACAGAATGCCCAGCTGAAGACTAAGGTGGTGAGATGAAAGGACCTAGGGCAATATTTGAGACTTATACATTTGTTTGAAGGAGTGGTTGATCTTACCATTCTGGAGTTCTCTATAGGTTAAGTGATAGGGATGCGCTAAAATGAAGATGTTAGAATCTGTTGTTTTTATTATTCCCACGAACCGTAGCATAAACCTTCCTCCCTTAACGTATCAGATCACTGAATTGCTATGGTGTACCATAACCTGAAATAATTCCTGTGAGAAGGGTACTCTATCTCTTGGCTGCCAAAGAGAGCTTTCTATCTAAGTCCTCATATAGGTGATAGGGTTGTGTAGAGAGTACCAGCAAATGAGGCAGAGGATTGAAAGAAGTCTGCTAGGTTGAAATCTAAATTAAGATTATAATTTTTAGTGAGTTTTGGATTTTCACAATATGAGACATGCCATAGTGCTAATTGACCCTTTATAAAAATCATGTTTTGGTAGTGTTGCATTTGGTTTTGAAATATTCAAGTTCTAAAAAAAGACTAACAGTGGACTTTTCCATCTGCAGATTATACTGAATGGCCAGCAGAGGCAGTGTTGCAGAGGAATATTTCTCTGCTTGCTGAGACGGAAAAAAAAAGAAAGCTCATTCCTCAGCCTTCTCCATGCCTCGATCAATATATATGGTAAGTCAAAATCTCAATTATTCATTTTGCCATTAATAAAAAGTTCATAGCATCTGATAGCTCTCTGTGCCTTTTAGTGGGGTCTTCCGCATAAATATAATCTTCCAAGACGGTAGCAATATGGATGATGCAATGGCCATCATGATAGTTTATCAAAGACTTTGTCTGCCTAAGTGTCTGAGAAAATCTTCTTTAGATACTTGTGCAGGCAATATGTCCTGTGAGTTAATTACCATCCTTCAGGCTGGAATGAGCTGTCTTAGGTTAGAGCAAATGACTTACATTCAGATGGAGGGAAGCTATTTAACCTGTTTCCCTGCTCTCTGTGAGTGGGACTCTGATACTCCAGATGGACTGCTATTTAGAAACTGTGTTCTTCGAACTCTAGTCCTCTTTGAATAGGAGCCCACTACTTTCAATGGCGCACTGTACTTCCCCCTACAACTCCTACTTGCTGTGCAGTCATATTCCCAGATAATTACCTGGTGTGTAATTGGTGACGTCTGGTCCTCCGGTGTAATCGTCACCCAGGGCGATTGGTCAAGTGGTGCCATTACATCACGAAGCTACAGCAGAATGTCATCTGACATGAGGGCTAATCAGTTGCTTCTTCTAACTCTAGCCCTCTTTAAATAGGAGCCCAATACTTTCAATGGCGCACTGTACTTCCCCCTTACACCTCCTACTTGCTGTGCAGTCATATTCACAGATAGTTACCTAGTTTGTAATTGCTGATGTCTGGTCCTCCGGTGTAATCGTCACCCAGGGCGATTGGTCAAGTGGTGCCATTACATCACAAAGCTACAGCAGGGTGTCATCTGACATGAGGGCCAATCAGTTGCCTAGTACGCAATAGGATACTTATATCAAGGTATAGAAAATGGAGCAATGTGGACAGAATGCCCAGCTGAAGACTAAGGTGGTGAGATGAAAGGACCTAGGGCAATATTTGAGACTTATACATTTGTTTGAAGGAGTGGTTGATCTTACCATTCTGGAGTTCTCTATAGGTTAAGTGATAGGGATGCGCTAAAATGAAGATGTTAGAATCTGTCGTTTTATATTATTCCCACGAACCGTAGCATAAACCTTCCTCCCTTAACGTATCAGATCACTGAATTGCTATGGTGTACCATAACCTGAAATAATTCCTGTGAGAAGGGTACTCTATCTCTTGGCTGCCAAAGAGAGCTTTCTATCTAAGTCCTCATATAGGTGATAGGGTTGTGTAGAGAGTACCAGCAAATGAGGCAGAGGATTGAAAGAAGTCTGCTAGGTTGAAATCTAAATTAAGATTATAATTTTTAGTGAGTTTTGGATTTTCACAATATGAGACATGCCATAGTGCTAATTGACCCTTTATAAAAATCATGTTTTGGTAGTGTTGCATTTGGTTTTGAAATATTCAAGTTCTAAAAAAAGACTAACAGTGGACTTTTCCATCTGCAGATTATACTGAATGGCCAGCAGAGGCAGTGTTGCAGAGGAATATTTCTCTGCTTGCTGAGACGGAAAAAAAAAGAAAGCTCATTCCTCAGCCTTCTCCATGCCTCGATCAATATATATGGTAAGTCAAAATCTCAATTAATCATTTTGCCATTAATAAAAAGTTCATAGCATCTGATAGCTCTCTGTGCCTTTTAGTGGGGTCTTCCGCATAAATATAATCTTCCAAGACGGTAGCAATATGGATGATGCAATGGCCATCATGATAGTTTATCAAAGACTTTGTCTGCCTAAGTGTCTGAGAAAATCTTCTTTAGATACTTGTGCAGGCAATATGTCCTGTGAGTTAATTACCATCCTTCAGGCTGGAATGAGCTGTCTTAGGTTAGAGCAAATGACTTACATTCAGATGGAGGGAAGCTATTTAACCTGTTTCCCTGCTCTCTGTGAGTGGGACTCTGATACTCCAGATGGACTGCTATTTAGAAACTGTGTTCTTCTAACTCTAGTCCTCTTTGAATAGGAGCCCACTACTTTCAATGGCGCACTGTACTTCCCCCTACAACTCCTACTTGCTGTGCAGTCATATTCCCAGATAATTACCTGGTGTGTAATTGGTGACGTCTGGTCCTCCAGTGTAATCGTCACCCAGGGCGATTGGTCAAGTGGTGCCATTACATCACGAAGCTACAGCAGAATGTCATCTGACATGAGGGCTAATCAGTTGCTTCTTCTAACTCTAGCCCTCTTTAAATAGGAGCCCAATACTTTCAATGGCGCACTGTACTTCCCCCTTACACCTCCTACTTGCTGTGTAGTCATATTCACAGATAGTTACCTAGTTTGTAATTGCTGATGTCTGGTCCTCCGGTGTAATCGTCACCCAGGGCGATTGGTCAAGTGGTGCCATTACATCACAAAGCTACAGCAGGGTGTCATCTGACATGAGGGCCAATCAGTTGCCTAGTACGCAATAGGATACTTATATCAAGGTATAGAAAATGGAGCAATGTGGACAGAATGCCCAGCTGAAGACTAAGGTGGTGAGATGAAAGGACCTAGGACAATATTTGAGACTTATACATTTGTTTGAAGGAGTGGTTGATCTTACCATTCTGGAGTTCTCTATAGGTTAAGTGATAGGGATGCGCTAAAATGAAGATGTTAGAATCTGTTGTTTTTATTATTCCCACGAACCGTAGCATAAACCTTCCTCCCTTAACGTATCAGATCACTGAATTGCTATGGTGTACCATAACCTGAAATAATTCCTGTGAGAAGGGTACTCTATCTCTTGGCTGCCAAAGAGAGCTTTCTATCTAAGTCCTCATATAGGTGATAGGGTTGTGTAGAGAGTACCAGCAAATGAGGCAGAGGATTGAAAGAAGTCTGCTAGGTTGAAATCTAAATTAAGATTATAATTTTTAGTGAGTTTTGGATTTTCACAATATGAGACATGCCATAGTGCTAATTGACCCTTTATAAAAATCATGTTTTGGTAGTGTTGCATTTGGTTTTGAAATATTCAAGTTCTAAAAAAAGACTAACAGTGGACTTTTCCATCTGCAGATTATACTGAATGGCCAGCAGAGGCAGTGTTGCAGAGGAATATTTCTCTGCTTGCTGAGACGGAAAAAAAAAGAAAGCTCATTCCTCAGCCTTCTCCATGCCTCGATCAATATATATGGTAAGTCAAAATCTCAATTATTCATTTTGCCATTAATAAAAAGTTCATAGCATCTGATAGCTCTCTGTGCCTTTTAGTGGGGTCTTCCGCATAAATATAATCTTCCAAGACGGTAGCAATATGGATGATGCAATGGCCATCATGATAGTTTATCAAAGACTTTGTCTGCCTAAGTGTCTGAGAAAATCTTCTTTAGATACTTGTGCAGGCAATATGTCCTGTGAGTTAATTACCATCCTTCAGGCTGGAATGAGCTGTCTTAGGTTAGAGCAAATGACTTACATTCAGATGGAGGGAAGCTATTTAACCTGTTTCCCTGCTCTCTGTGAGTGGGACTCTGATACTCCAGATGGACTGCTATTTAGAAACTGTGTTCTTCGAACTCTAGTCCTCTTTGAATAGGAGCCCACTACTTTCAATGGCGCACTGTACTTCCCCCTACAACTCCTACTTGCTGTGCAGTCATATTCCCAGATAATTACCTGGTGTGTAATTGGTGACGTCTGGTCCTCCGGTGTAATCGTCACCCAGGGCGATTGGTCAAGTGGTGCCATTACATCACAAAGCTACAGCAGGGTGTCATCTGACATGAGGGCCAATCAGTTGCCTAGTACGCAATAGGATACTTATATCACGGTATAGAAAATGGAGCAATGTGGACAGAATGCCCAGCTGAAGACTAAGGTGGTGAGATGAAAGGACCTAGGGCAATATTTGAGACTTATACATTTGTTTGAAGGAGTGGTTGATCTTACCATTCTGGAGTTCTCTATAGGTTAAGTGATAGGGATGCGCTAAAATGAAGATGTTAGAATCTGTTGTTTTTATTATTCCCACGAACCGTAGCATAAACCTTCCTCCCTTAACGTATCAGATCACTGAATTGCTATGGTGTACCATAACCTGAAATAATTCCTGTGAGAAGGGTACTCTATCTCTTGGCTGCCAAAGAGAGCTTTCTATCTAAGTCCTCATATAGGTGATAGGGTTGTGTAGAGAGTACCAGCAAATGAGGCAGAGGATTGAAAGAAGTCTGCTAGGTTGAAATCTAAATTAAGATTATAATTTTTAGTGAGTTTTGGATTTTCACAATATGAGACATGCCATAGTGCTAATTGACCCTTTATAAAAATCATGTTTTGGTAGTGTTGCATTTGGTTTTGAAATATTCAAGTTCTAAAAAAAGACTAACAGTGGACTTTTCCATCTGCAGATTATACTGAATGGCCAGCAGAGGCAGTGTTGCAGAGGAATATTTCTCTGCTTGCTGAGACGGAAAAAAAAGAAAGCTCATTCCTCAGCCTTCTCCATGCCTCGATCAATATATATGGTAAGTCAAAATCTCAATTATTCATTTTGCCATTAATAAAAAGTTCATAGCATCTGATAGCTCTCTGTGCCTTTTAGTGGGGTCTTCCGCATAAATATAATCTTCCAAGACGGTAGCAATATGGATGATGCAATGGCCATCATGATAGTTTATCAAAGACTTTGTCTGCCTAAGTGTCTGAGAAAATCTTCTTTAGATACTTGTGCAGGCAATATGTCCTGTGAGTTAATTACCATCCTTCAGGCTGGAATGAGCTGTCTTAGGTTAGAGCAAATGACTTACATTCAGATGGAGGGAAGCTATTTAACCTGTTTCCCTGCTCTCTGTGAGTGGGACTCTGATACTCCAGATGGACTGCTATTTAGAAACTGTGTTCTTCTAACTCTAGTCCTCTTTGAATAGGAGCCCACTACTTTCAATGGCGCACTGTACTTCCCCCTACAACTCCTACTTGCTGTGCAGTCATATTCCCAGATAATTACCTGGTGTGTAATTGGTGACGTCTGGTCCTCCAGTGTAATCGTCACCCAGGGCGATTGGTCAAGTGGTGCCATTACATCACGAAGCTACAGCAGAATGTCATCTGACATGAGGGCTAATCAGTTGCTTCTTCTAACTCTAGCCCTCTTTAAATAGGAGCCCAATACTTTCAATGGCGCACTGTACTTCCCCCTTACACCTCCTACTTGCTGTGTAGTCATATTCACAGATAGTTACCTAGTTTGTAATTGCTAATGTCTGGTCCTCCGGTGTAATCGTCACCCAGGGCGATTGGTCAAGTGGTGCCATTACATCACAAAGCTACAGCAGGGTGTCATCTGACATGAGGGCCAATCAGTTGCCTAGTACGCAATAGGATACTTATATCAAGGTATAGAAAATGGAGCAATGTGGACAGAATGCCCAGCTGAAGACTAAGGTGGTGAGATGAAAGGACCTAGGACAATATTTGAGACTTATACATTTGTTTGAAGGAGTGGTTGATCTTACCATTCTGGAGTTCTCTATAGGTTAAGTGATAGGGATGCGCTAAAATGAAGATGTTAGAATCTGTTGTTTTTATTATTCCCACGAACCGTAGCATAAACCTTCCTCCCTTAACGTATCAGATCACTGAATTGCTATGGTGTACCATAACCTGAAATAATTCCTGTGAGAAGGGTACTCTATCTCTTGGCTGCCAAAGAGAGCTTTCTATCTAAGTCCTCATATAGGTGATAGGGTTGTGTAGAGAGTACCAGCAAATGAGGCAGAGGATTGAAAGAAGTCTGCTAGGTTGAAATCTAAATTAAGTTTATAATTTTTAGTGAGTTTTGGATTTTCACAATATGAGACATGCCATAGTGCTAATTGACCCTTTATAAAAATCATGTTTTGGTAGTGTTGCATTTGGTTTTGAAATATTCAAGTTCTAAAAAAAGACTAACAGTGGACTTTTCCATCTGCAGATTATACTGAATGGCCAGCAGAGGCAGTGTTGCAGAGGAATATTTCTCTGCTTGCTGAGACGGAAAAAAAAAGAAAGCTCATTCCTCAGCCTTCTCCATGCCTCGATCAATATATATGGTAAGTCAAAATCTCAATTATTCATTTTGCCATTAATAAAAAGTTCATAGCATCTGATAGCTCTCTGTGCCTTTTAGTGGGGTCTTCCGCATAAATATAATCTTCCAAGACGGTAGCAATATGGATGATGCAATGGCCATCATGATAGTTTATCAAAGACTTTGTCTGCCTAAGTGTCTGAGAAAATCTTCTTTAGATACTTGTGCAGGCAATATGTCCTGTGAGTTAATTACCATCCTTCAGGCTGGAATGAGCTGTCTTAGGTTAGAGCAAATGACTTACATTCAGATGGAGGGAAGCTATTTAACCTGTTTCCCTGCTCTCTGTGAGTGGGACTCTGATACTCCAGATGGACTGCTATTTAGAAACTGTGTTCTTCGAACTCTAGTCCTCTTTGAATAGGAGCCCACTACTTTCAATGGCGCACTGTACTTCCCCCTACAACTCCTACTTGCTGTGCAGTCATATTCCCAGATAATTACCTGGTGTGTAATTGGTGACGTCTGGTCCTCCGGTGTAATCGTCACCCAGGGCGATTGGTCAAGTGGTGCCATTACATCACAAAGCTACAGCAGGGTGTCATCTGACATGAGGGCCAATCAGTTGCCTGGTACGCAATAGGATACTTATATCACGGTATAGAAAATGGAGCAATGTGGACAGAATGCCCAGCTGAAGACTAAGGTGGTGAGATGAAAGGACCTAGGGCAATATTTGAGACTTATACATTTGTTTGAAGGAGTGGTTGATCTTACCATTCTGGAGTTCTCTATAGGTTAAGTGATAGGGATGCGCTAAAATGAAGATGTTAGAATCTGTTGTTTTTATTATTCCCACGAACCGTAGCATAAACCTTCCTCCCTTAACGTATCAGATCACTGAATTGCTATGGTGTACCATAACCTGAAATAATTCCTGTGAGAAGGGTACTCTATCTCTTGGCTGCCAAAGAGAGCTTTCTATCTAAGTCCTCATATAGGTGATAGGGTTGTGTAGAGAGTACCAGCAAATGAGGCAGAGGATTGAAAGAAGTCTGCTAGGTTGAAATCTAAATTAAGATTATAATTTTTAGTGAGTTTTGGATTTTCACAATATGAGACATGCCATAGTGCTAATTGACCCTTTATAAAAATCATGTTTTGGTAGTGTTGCATTTGGTTTTGAAATATTCAAGTTCTAAAAAAAGACTAACAGTGGACTTTTCCATCTGCAGATTATACTGAATGGCCAGCAGAGGCAGTGTTGCAGAGGAATATTTCTCTGCTTGCTGAGACGGAAAAAAAAAGAAAGCTCATTCCTCAGCCTTCTCCATGCCTCGATCAATATATATGGTAAGTCAAAATCTCAATTAATCATTTTGCCATTAATAAAAAGTTCATAGCATCTGATAGCTCTCTGTGCCTTTTAGTGGGGTCTTCCGCATAAATATAATCTTCCAAGACGGTAGCAATATGGATGATGCAATGGCCATCATGATAGTTTATCAAAGACTTTGTCTGCCTAAGTGTCTGAGAAAATCTTCTTTAGATACTTGTGCAGGCAATATGTCCTGTGAGTTAATTACCATCCTTCAGGCTGGAATGAGCTGTCTTAGGTTAGAGCAAATGACTTACATTCAGATGGAGGGAAGCTATTTAACCTGTTTCCCTGCTCTCTGTGAGTGGGACTCTGATACTCCAGATGGACTGCTATTTAGAAACTGTGTTCTTCTAACTCTAGTCCTCTTTGAATAGGAGCCCACTACTTTCAATGGCGCACTGTACTTCCCCCTACAACTCCTACTTGCTGTGCAGTCATATTCCCAGATAATTACCTGGTGTGTAATTGGGGACGTCTGGTCCTCCAGTGTAATCGTCACCCAGGGCGATTGGTCAAGTGGTGCCATTACATCACGAAGCTACAGCAGAATGTCATCTGACATGAGGGCTAATCAGTTGCTTCTTCTAACTCTAGCCCTCTTTAAATAGGAGCCCAATACTTTCAATGGCGCACTGTACTTCCCCCTTACACCTCCTACTTGCTGTGTAGTCATATTCACAGATAGTTACCTAGTTTGTAATTGCTGATGTCTGGTCCTCCGGTGTAATCGTCACCCAGGGCGATTGGTCAAGTGGTGCCATTACATCACAAAGCTACAGCAGGGTGTCATCTGACATGAGGGCCAATCAGTTGCCTAGTACGCAATAGGATACTTATATCAAGGTATAGAAAATGGAGCAATGTGGACAGAATGCCCAGCTGAAGACTAAGGTGGTGAGATGAAAGGACCTAGGACAATATTTGAGACTTATACATTTGTTTGAAGGAGTGGTTGATCTTACCATTCTGGAGTTCTCTATAGGTTAAGTGATAGGGATGCGCTAAAATGAAGATGTTAGAATCTGTTGTTTTTATTATTCCCACGAACCGTAGCATAAACCTTCCTCCCTTAACGTATCAGATCACTGAATTGCTATGGTGTACCATAACCTGAAATAATTCCTGTGAGAAGGGTACTCTATCTCTTGGCTGCCAAAGAGAGCTTTCTATCTAAGTCCTCATATAGGTGATAGGGTTGTGTAGAGAGTACCAGCAAATGAGGCAGAGGATTGAAAGAAGTCTGCTAGGTTGAAATCTAAATTAAGATTATAATTTTTAGTGAGTTTTGGATTTTCACAATATGAGACATGCCATAGTGCTAATTGACCCTTTATAAAAATCATGTTTTGGTAGTGTTGCATTTGGTTTTGAAATATTCAAGTTCTAAAAAAAGACTAACAGTGGACTTTTCCATCTGCAGATTATACTGAATGGCCAGCAGAGGCAGTGTTGCAGAGGAATATTTCTCTGCTTGCTGAGACGGAAAAAAAAAGAAAGCTCATTCCTCAGCCTTCTCCATGCCTCGATCAATATATATGGTAAGTCAAAATCTCAATTATTCATTTTGCCATTAATAAAAAGTTCATAGCATCTGATAGCTCTCTGTGCCTTTTAGTGGGGTCTTCCGCATAAATATAATCTTCCAAGACGGTAGCAATATGGATGATGCAATGGCCATCATGATAGTTTATCAAAGACTTTGTCTGCCTAAGTGTCTGAGAAAATCTTCTTTAGATACTTGTGCAGGCAATATGTCCTGTGAGTTAATTACCATCCTTCAGGCTGGAATGAGCTGTCTTAGGTTAGAGCAAATGACTTACATTCAGATGGAGGGAAGCTATTTAACCTGTTTCCCTGCTCTCTGTGAGTGGGACTCTGATACTCCAGATGGACTGCTATTTAGAAACTGTGTTCTTCGAACTCTAGTCCTCTTTGAATAGGAGCCCACTACTTTCAATGGCGCACTGTACTTCCCCCTACAACTCCTACTTGCTGTGCAGTCATATTCCCAGATAATTACCTGGTGTGTAATTGGTGACGTCTGGTCCTCCGGTGTAATCGTCACCCAGGGCGATTGGTCAAGTGGTGCCATTACATCACAAAGCTACAGCAGGGTGTCATCTGACATGAGGGCCAATCAGTTGCCTAGTACGCAATAGGATACTTATATCACGGTATAGAAAATGGAGCAATGTGGACAGAATGCCCAGCTGAAGACTAAGGTGGTGAGATGAAAGGACCTAGGGCAATATTTGAGACTTATACATTTGTTTGAAGGAGTGGTTGATCTTACCATTCTGGAGTTCTCTATAGGTTAAGTGATAGGGATGCGCTAAAATGAAGATGTTAGAATCTGTTGTTTTTATTATTCCCACGAACCGTAGCATAAACCTTCCTCCCTTAACGTATCAGATCACTGAATTGCTATGGTGTACCATAACCTGAAATAATTCCTGTGAGAAGGGTACTCTATCTCTTGGCTGCCAAAGAGAGCTTTCTATCTAAGTCCTCATATAGGTGATAGGGTTGTGTAGAGAGTACCAGCAAATGAGGCAGAGGATTGAAAGAAGTCTGCTAGGTTGAAATCTAAATTAAGATTATAATTTTTAGTGAGTTTTGGATTTTCACAATATGAGACATGCCATAGTGCTAATTGACCCTTTATAAAAATCATGTTTTGGTAGTGTTGCATTTGGTTTTGAAATATTCAAGTTCTAAAAAAAGACTAACAGTGGACTTTTCCATCTGCAGATTATACTGAATGGCCAGCAGAGGCAGTGTTGCAGAGGAATATTTCTCTGCTTGCTGAGACGGAAAAAAAAGAAAGCTCATTCCTCAGCCTTCTCCATGCCTCGATCAATATATATGGTAAGTCAAAATCTCAATTATTCATTTTGCCATTAATAAAAAGTTCATAGCATCTGATAGCTCTCTGTGCCTTTTAGTGGGGTCTTCCGCATAAATATAATCTTCCAAGACGGTAGCAATATGGATGATGCAATGGCCATCATGATAGTTTATCAAAGACTTTGTCTGCCTAAGTGTCTGAGAAAATCTTCTTTAGATACTTGTGCAGGCAATATGTCCTGTGAGTTAATTACCATCCTTCAGGCTGGAATGAGCTGTCTTAGGTTAGAGCAAATGACTTACATTCAGATGGAGGGAAGCTATTTAACCTGTTTCCCTGCTCTCTGTGAGTGGGACTCTGATACTCCAGATGGACTGCTATTTAGAAACTGTGTTCTTCTAACTCTAGTCCTCTTTGAATAGGAGCCCACTACTTTCAATGGCGCACTGTACTTCCCCCTACAACTCCTACTTGCTGTGCAGTCATATTCCCAGATAATTACCTGGTGTGTAATTGGTGACGTCTGGTCCTCCAGTGTAATCGTCACCCAGGGCGATTGGTCAAGTGGTGCCATTACATCACGAAGCTACAGCAGAATGTCATCTGACATGAGGGCTAATCAGTTGCTTCTTCTAACTCTAGCCCTCTTTAAATAGGAGCCCAATACTTTCAATGGCGCACTGTACTTCCCCCTTACACCTCCTACTTGCTGTGTAGTCATATTCACAGATAGTTACCTAGTTTGTAATTGCTGATGTCTGGTCCTCCGGTGTAATCGTCACCCAGGGCGATTGGTCAAGTGGTGCCATTACATCACAAAGCTACAGCAGGGTGTCATCTGACATGAGGGCCAATCAGTTGCCTAGTACGCAATAGGATACTTATATCAAGGTATAGAAAATGGAGCAATGTGGACAGAATGCCCAGCTGAAGACTAAGGTGGTGAGATGAAAGGACCTAGGACAATATTTGAGACTTATACATTTGTTTGAAGGAGTGGTTGATCTTACCATTCTGGAGTTCTCTATAGGTTAAGTGATAGGGATGCGCTAAAATGAAGATGTTAGAATCTGTTGTTTTTATTATTCCCACGAACCGTAGCATAAACCTTCCTCCCTTAACGTATCAGATCACTGAATTGCTATGGTGTACCATAACCTGAAATAATTCCTGTGAGAAGGGTACTCTATCTCTTGGCTGCCAAAGAGAGCTTTCTATCTAAGTCCTCATATAGGTGATAGGGTTGTGTAGAGAGTACCAGCAAATGAGGCAGAGGATTGAAAGAAGTCTGCTAGGTTGAAATCTAAATTAAGATTATAATTTTTAGTGAGTTTTGGATTTTCACAATATGAGACATGCCATAGTGCTAATTGACCCTTTATAAAAATCATGTTTTGGTAGTGTTGCATTTGGTTTTGAAATATTCAAGTTCTAAAAAAAGACTAACAGTGGACTTTTCCATCTGCAGATTATACTGAATGGCCAGCAGAGGCAGTGTTGCAGAGGAATATTTCTCTGCTTGCTGAGAGGGAAAAAAAAAGAAAGCTCATTCCTCAGCCTTCTCCATGCCTCGATCAATATACATGGTAAGTCAAAATCTCAATTATTCATTTTGCCATTAATAAAAAGTTCATAGCATCTGATAGCTCTCTGTGCCTTTTAGTGGGGTCTTCCGCATAAATATAATCTTCCAAGACGGTAGCAATATGGATGATGCAATGGCCATCATGATAGTTTATCAAAGACTTTGTCTGCCTAAGTGTCTGAGAAAATCTTCTTTAGATACTTGTGCAGGCAATATGTCCTGTGAGTTAATTACCATCCTTCAGGCTGGAATGAGCTGTCTTAGGTTAGAGCAAATGACTTACATTCAGATGGAGGGAAGCTATTTAACCTGTTTCCCTGCTCTCTGTGAGTGGGACTCTGATACTCCAGATGGACTGCTATTTAGAAACTGTGTTCTTCTAACTCTAGTCCTCTTTGAATAGGAGCCCACTACTTTCAATGGCGCACTGTACTTCCCCCTACAACTCCTACTTGCTGTGCAGTCATATTCCCAGATAATTACCTGGTGTGTAATTGGTGACGTCTGGTCCTCCAGTGTAATAGTCACCCAGGGCGATTGGTCAAGTGGTGCCATTACATCACGAAGCTACAGCAGAATGTCATCTGACATGAGGGCTAATCAGTTGCTTCTTCTAACTCTAGCCCTCTTTAAATAGGAGCCCAATACTTTCAATGGCGCACTGTACTTCCCCCTTACACCTCCTACTTGCTGTGTAGTCATATTCACAGATAGTTACCTAGTTTGTAATTGCTAATGTCTGGTCCTCCGGTGTAATCGTCACCCAGGGCGATTGGTCAAGTGGTGCCATTACATCACAAAGCTACAGCAGGGTGTCATCTGACATGAGGGCCAATCAGTTGCCTAGTACGCAATAGGATACTTATATCAAGGTATAGAAAATGGAGCAATGTGGACAGAATGCCCAGCTGAAGACTAAGGTGGTGAGATGAAAGGACCTAGGACAATATTTGAGACTTATACATTTGTTTGAAGGAGTGGTTGATCTTACCATTCTGGAGTTCTCTATAGGTTAAGTGATAGGGATGCGCTAAAATGAAGATGTTAGAATCTGTTGTTTTTATTATTCCCACGAACCGTAGCATAAACCTTCCTCCCTTAACGTATCAGATCACTGAATTGCTATGGTGTACCATAACCTGAAATAATTCCTGTGAGAAGGGTACTCTATCTCTTGGCTGCCAAAGAGAGCTTTCTATCTAAGTCCTCATATAGGTGATAGGGTTGTGTAGAGAGTACCAGCAAATGAGGCAGAGGATTGAAAGAAGTCTGCTAGGTTGAAATCTAAATTAAGATTATAATTTTTAGTGAGTTTTGGATTTTCACAATATGAGACATGCCATAGTGCTAATTGACCCTTTATAAAAATCATGTTTTGGTAGTGTTGCATTTGGTTTTGAAATATTCAAGTTCTAAAAAAAGACTAACAGTGGACTTTTCCATCTGCAGATTATACTGAATGGCCAGCAGAGGCAGTGTTGCAGAGGAATATTTCTCTGCTTGCTGAGACGGAAAAAAAAAGAAAGCTCATTCCTCAGCCTTCTCCATGCCTCGATCAATATATATGGTAAGTCAAAATCTCAATTATTCATTTTGCCATTAATAAAAAGTTCATAGCATCTGATAGCTCTCTGTGCCTTTTAGTGGGGTCTTCCGCATAAATATAATCTTCCAAGACGGTAGCAATATGGATGATGCAATGGCCATCATGATAGTTTATCAAAGACTTTGTCTGCCTAAGTGTCTGAGAAAATCTTCTTTAGATACTTGTGCAGGCAATATGTCCTGTGAGTTAATTACCATCCTTCAGGCTGGAATGAGCTGTCTTAGGTTAGAGCAAATGACTTACATTCAGATGGAGGGAAGCTATTTAACCTGTTTCCCTGCTCTCTGTGAGTGGGACTCTGATACTCCAGATGGACTGCTATTTAGAAACTGTGTTCTTCGAACTCTAGTCCTCTTTGAATAGGAGCCCACTACTTTCAATGGCGCACTGTACTTCCCCCTACAACTCCTACTTGCTGTGCAGTCATATTCCCAGATAATTACCTGGTGTGTAATTGGTGACGTCTGGTCCTCCGGTGTAATCGTCACCCAGGGCGATTGGTCAAGTGGTGCCATTACATCACAAAGCTACAGCAGGGTGTCATCTGACATGAGGGCCAATCAGTTGCCTAGTACGCAATAGGATACTTATATCACGGTATAGAAAATGGAGCAATGTGGACAGAATGCCCAGCTGAAGACTAAGGTGGTGAGATGAAAGGACCTAGGGCAATATTTGAGACTTATACATTTGTTTGAAGGAGTGGTTGATCTTACCATTCTGGAGTTCTCTATAGGTTAAGTGATAGGGATGCGCTAAAATGAAGATGTTAGAATCTGTTGTTTTTATTATTCCCACGAACCGTAGCATAAACCTTCCTCCCTTAACGTATCAGATCACTGAATTGCTATGGTGTACCATAACCTGAAATAATTCCTGTGAGAAGGGTACTCTATCTCTTGGCTGCCAAAGAGAGCTTTCTATCTAAGTCCTCATATAGGTGATAGGGTTGTGTAGAGAGTACCAGCAAATGAGGCAGAGGATTGAAAGAAGTCTGCTAGGTTGAAATCTAAATTAAGATTATAATTTTTAGTGAGTTTTGGATTTTCACAATATGAGACATGCCATAGTGCTAATTGACCCTTTATAAAAATCATGTTTTGGTAGTGTTGCATTTGGTTTTGAAATATTCAAGTTCTAAAAAAAGACTAACAGTGGACTTTTCCATCTGCAGATTATACTGAATGGCCAGCAGAGGCAGTGTTGCAGAGGAATATTTCTCTGCTTGCTGAGACGGAAAAAAAAAGAAAGCTCATTCCTCAGCCTTCTCCATGCCTCGATCAATATATATGGTAAGTCAAAATCTCAATTAATCATTTTGCCATTAATAAAAAGTTCATAGCATCTGATAGCTCTCTGTGCCTTTTAGTGGGGTCTTCCGAATAAATATAATCTTCCAAGACGGTAGCAATATGGATGATGCAATGGCCATCATGATAGTTTATCAAAGACTTTGTCTGCCTAAGTGTCTGAGAAAATCTTCTTTAGATACTTGTGCAGGCAATATGTCCTGTGAGTTAATTACCATCCTTCAGGCTGGAATGAGCTGTCTTAGGTTAGAGCAAATGACTTACATTCAGATGGAGGGAAGCTATTTAACCTGTTTCCCTGCTCTCTGTGAGTGGGACTCTGATACTCCAGATGGACTGCTATTTAGAAACTGTGTTCTTCTAACTCTAGTCCTCTTTGAATAGGAGCCCACTACTTTCAATGGCGCACTGTACTTCCCCCTACAACTCCTACTTGCTGTGCAGTCATATTCCCAGATAATTACCTGGTGTGTAATTGGGGACGTCTGGTCCTCCAGTGTAATCGTCACCCAGGGCGATTGGTCAAGTGGTGCCATTACATCACGAAGCTACAGCAGAATGTCATCTGACATGAGGGCTAATCAGTTGCTTCTTCTAACTCTAGCCCTCTTTAAATAGGAGCCCAATACTTTCAATGGCGCACTGTACTTCCCCCTTACACCTCCTACTTGCTGTGTAGTCATATTCACAGATAGTTACCTAGTTTGTAATTGCTGATGTCTGGTCCTCCGGTGTAATCGTCACCCAGGGCGATTGGTCAAGTGGTGCCATTACATCACAAAGCTACAGCAGGGTGTCATCTGACATGAGGGCCAATCAGTTGCCTAGTACGCAATAGGATACTTATATCAAGGTATAGAAAATGGAGCAATGTGGACAGAATGCCCAGCTGAAGACTAAGGTGGTGAGATGAAAGGACCTAGGACAATATTTGAGACTTATACATTTGTTTGAAGGAGTGGTTGATCTTACCATTCTGGAGTTCTCTATAGGTTAAGTGATAGGGATGCGCTAAAATGAAGATGTTAGAATCTGTTGTTTTTATTATTCCCACGAACCGTAGCATAAACCTTCCTCCCTTAACGTATCAGATCACTGAATTGCTATGGTGTACCATAACCTGAAATAATTCCTGTGAGAAGGGTACTCTATCTCTTGGCTGCCAAAGAGAGCTTTCTATCTAAGTCCTCATATAGGTGATAGGGTTGTGTAGAGAGTACCAGCAAATGAGGCAGAGGATTGAAAGAAGTCTGCTAGGTTGAAATCTAAATTAAGATTATAATTTTTAGTGAGTTTTGGATTTTCACAATATGAGACATGCCATAGTGCTAATTGACCCTTTATAAAAATCATGTTTTGGTAGTGTTGCATTTGGTTTTGAAATATTCAAGTTCTAAAAAAAGACTAACAGTGGACTTTTCCATCTGCAGATTATACTGAATGGCCAGCAGAGGCAGTGTTGCAGAGGAATATTTCTCTGCTTGCTGAGACGGAAAAAAAAAGAAAGCTCATTCCTCAGCCTTCTCCATGCCTCGATCAATATATATGGTAAGTCAAAATCTCAATTATTCATTTTGCCATTAATAAAAAGTTCATAGCATCTGATAGCTCTCTGTGCCTTTTAGTGGGGTCTTCCGCATAAATATAATCTTCCAAGACGGTAGCAATATGGATGATGCAATGGCCATCATGATAGTTTATCAAAGACTTTGTCTGCCTAAGTGTCTGAGAAAATCTTCTTTAGATACTTGTGCAGGCAATATGTCCTGTGAGTTAATTACCATCCTTCAGGCTGGAATGAGCTGTCTTAGGTTAGAGCAAATGACTTACATTCAGATGGAGGGAAGCTATTTAACCTGTTTCCCTGCTCTCTGTGAGTGGGACTCTGATACTCCAGATGGACTGCTATTTAGAAACTGTGTTCTTCGAACTCTAGTCCTCTTTGAATAGGAGCCCACTACTTTCAATGGCGCACTGTACTTCCCCCTACAACTCCTACTTGCTGTGCAGTCATATTCCCAGATAATTACCTGGTGTGTAATTGGTGACGTCTGGTCCTCCGGTGTAATCGTCACCCAGGGCGATTGGTCAAGTGGTGCCATTACATCACAAAGCTACAGCAGGGTGTCATCTGACATGAGGGCCAATCAGTTGCCTAGTACGCAATAGGATACTTATATCACGGTATAGAAAATGGAGCAATGTGGACAGAATGCCCAGCTGAAGACTAAGGTGGTGAGATGAAAGGACCTAGGGCAATATTTGAGACTTATACATTTGTTTGAAGGAGTGGTTGATCTTACCATTCTGGAGTTCTCTATAGGTTAAGTGATAGGGATGCGCTAAAATGAAGATGTTAGAATCTGTTGTTTTTATTATTCCCACGAACCGTAGCATAAACCTTCCTCCCTTAACGTATCAGATCACTGAATTGCTATGGTGTACCATAACCTGAAATAATTCCTGTGAGAAGGGTACTCTATCTCTTGGCTGCCAAAGAGAGCTTTCTATCTAAGTCCTCATATAGGTGATAGGGTTGTGTAGAGAGTACCAGCAAATGAGGCAGAGGATTGAAAGAAGTCTGCTAGGTTGAAATCTAAATTAAGATTATAATTTTTAGTGAGTTTTGGATTTTCACAATATGAGACATGCCATAGTGCTAATTGACCCTTTATAAAAATCATGTTTTGGTAGTGTTGCATTTGGTTTTGAAATATTCAAGTTCTAAAAAAAGACTAACAGTGGACTTTTCCATCTGCAGATTATACTGAATGGCCAGCAGAGGCAGTGTTGCAGAGGAATATTTCTCTGCTTGCTGAGACGGAAAAAAAAGAAAGCTCATTCCTCAGCCTTCTCCATGCCTCGATCAATATATATGGTAAGTCAAAATCTCAATTATTCATTTTGCCATTAATAAAAAGTTCATAGCATCTGATAGCTCTCTGTGCCTTTTAGTGGGGTCTTCCGCATAAATATAATCTTCCAAGACGGTAGCAATATGGATGATGCAATGGCCATCATGATAGTTTATCAAAGACTTTGTCTGCCTAAGTGTCTGAGAAAATCTTCTTTAGATACTTGTGCAGGCAATATGTCCTGTGAGTTAATTACCATCCTTCAGGCTGGAATGAGCTGTCTTAGGTTAGAGCAAATGACTTACATTCAGATGGAGGGAAGCTATTTAACCTGTTTCCCTGCTCTCTGTGAGTGGGACTCTGATACTCCAGATGGACTGCTATTTAGAAACTGTGTTCTTCTAACTCTAGTCCTCTTTGAATAGGAGCCCACTACTTTCAATGGCGCACTGTACTTCCCCCTACAACTCCTACTTGCTGTGCAGTCATATTCCCAGATAATTACCTGGTGTGTAATTGGTGACGTCTGGTCCTCCAGTGTAATCGTCACCCAGGGCGATTGGTCAAGTGGTGCCATTACATCACGAAGCTACAGCAGAATGTCATCTGACATGAGGGCTAATCAGTTGCTTCTTCTAACTCTAGCCCTCTTTAAATAGGAGCCCAATACTTTCAATGGCGCACTGTACTTCCCCCTTACACCTCCTACTTGCTGTGTAGTCATATTCACAGATAGTTACCTAGTTTGTAATTGCTGATGTCTGGTCCTCCGGTGTAATCGTCACCCAGGGCGATTGGTCAAGTGGTGCCATTACATCACAAAGCTACAGCAGGGTGTCATCTGACATGAGGGCCAATCAGTTGCCTAGTACGCAATAGGATACTTATATCAAGGTATAGAAAATGGAGCAATGTGGACAGAATGCCCAGCTGAAGACTAAGGTGGTGAGATGAAAGGACCTAGGACAATATTTGAGACTTATACATTTGTTTGAAGGAGTGGTTGATCTTACCATTCTGGAGTTCTCTATAGGTTAAGTGATAGGGATGCGCTAAAATGAAGATGTTAGAATCTGTTGTTTTTATTATTCCCACGAACCGTAGCATAAACCTTCCTCCCTTAACGTATCAGATCACTGAATTGCTATGGTGTACCATAACCTGAAATAATTCCTGTGAGAAGGGTACTCTATCTCTTGGCTGCCAAAGAGAGCTTTCTATCTAAGTCCTCATATAGGTGATAGGGTTGTGTAGAGAGTACCAGCAAATGAGGCAGAGGATTGAAAGAAGTCTGCTAGGTTGAAATCTAAATTAAGATTATAATTTTTAGTGAGTTTTGGATTTTCACAATATGAGACATGCCATAGTGCTAATTGACCCTTTATAAAAATCATGTTTTGGTAGTGTTGCATTTGGTTTTGAAATATTCAAGTTCTAAAAAAAGACTAACAGTGGACTTTTCCATCTGCAGATTATACTGAATGGCCAGCAGAGGCAGTGTTGCAGAGGAATATTTCTCTGCTTGCTGAGAGGGAAAAAAAAAGAAAGCTCATTCCTCAGCCTTCTCCATGCCTCGATCAATATACATGGTAAGTCAAAATCTCAATTATTCATTTTGCCATTAATAAAAAGTTCATAGCATCTGATAGCTCTCTGTGCCTTTTAGTGGGGTCTTCCGCATAAATATAATCTTCCAAGACGGTAGCAATATGGATGATGCAATGGCCATCATGATAGTTTATCAAAGACTTTGTCTGCCTAAGTGTCTGAGAAAATCTTCTTTAGATACTTGTGCAGGCAATATGTCCTGTGAGTTAATTACCATCCTTCAGGCTGGAATGAGCTGTCTTAGGTTAGAGCAAATGACTTACATTCAGATGGAGGGAAGCTATTTAACCTGTTTCCCTGCTCTCTGTGAGTGGGACTCTGATACTCCAGATGGACTGCTATTTAGAAACTGTGTTCTTCTAACTCTAGTCCTCTTTGAATAGGAGCCCACTACTTTCAATGGCGCACTGTACTTCCCCCTACAACTCCTACTTGCTGTGCAGTCATATTCCCAGATAATTACCTGGTGTGTAATTGGTGACGTCTGGTCCTCCAGTGTAATAGTCACCCAGGGCGATTGGTCAAGTGGTGCCATTACATCACGAAGCTACAGCAGAATGTCATCTGACATGAGGGCTAATCAGTTGCTTCTTCTAACTCTAGCCCTCTTTAAATAGGAGCCCAATACTTTCAATGGCGCACTGTACTTCCCCCTTACACCTCCTACTTGCTGTGTAGTCATATTCACAGATAGTTACCTAGTTTGTAATTGCTAATGTCTGGTCCTCCGGTGTAATCGTCACCCAGGGCGATTGGTCAAGTGGTGCCATTACATCACAAAGCTACAGCAGGGTGTCATCTGACATGAGGGCCAATCAGTTGCCTAGTACGCAATAGGATACTTATATCAAGGTATAGAAAATGGAGCAATGTGGACAGAATGCCCAGCTGAAGACTAAGGTGGTGAGATGAAAGGACCTAGGACAATATTTGAGACTTATACATTTGTTTGAAGGAGTGGTTGATCTTACCATTCTGGAGTTCTCTATAGGTTAAGTGATAGGGATGCGCTAAAATGAAGATGTTAGAATCTGTTGTTTTTATTATTCCCACGAACCGTAGCATAAACCTTCCTCCCTTAACGTATCAGATCACTGAATTGCTATGGTGTACCATAACCTGAAATAATTCCTGTGAGAAGGGTACTCTATCTCTTGGCTGCCAAAGAGAGCTTTCTATCTAAGTCCTCATATAGGTGATAGGGTTGTGTAGAGAGTACCAGCAAATGAGGCAGAGGATTGAAAGAAGTCTGCTAGGTTGAAATCTAAATTAAGATTATAATTTTTAGTGAGTTTTGGATTTTCACAATATGAGACATGCCATAGTGCTAATTGACCCTTTATAAAAATCATGTTTTGGTAGTGTTGCATTTGGTTTTGAAATATTCAAGTTCTAAAAAAAGACTAACAGTGGACTTTTCCATCTGCAGATTATACTGAATGGCCAGCAGAGGCAGTGTTGCAGAGGAATATTTCTCTGCTTGCTGAGACGGAAAAAAAAAGAAAGCTCATTCCTCAGCCTTCTCCATGCCTCGATCAATATATATGGTAAGTCAAAATCTCAATTATTCATTTTGCCATTAATAAAAAGTTCATAGCATCTGATAGCTCTCTGTGCCTTTTAGTGGGGTCTTCCGCATAAATATAATCTTCCAAGACGGTAGCAATATGGATGATGCAATGGCCATCATGATAGTTTATCAAAGACTTTGTCTGCCTAAGTGTCTGAGAAAATCTTCTTTAGATACTTGTGCAGGCAATATGTCCTGTGAGTTAATTACCATCCTTCAGGCTGGAATGAGCTGTCTTAGGTTAGAGCAAATGACTTACATTCAGATGGAGGGAAGCTATTTAACCTGTTTCCCTGCTCTCTGTGAGTGGGACTCTGATACTCCAGATGGACTGCTATTTAGAAACTGTGTTCTTCGAACTCTAGTCCTCTTTGAATAGGAGCCCACTACTTTCAATGGCGCACTGTACTTCCCCCTACAACTCCTACTTGCTGTGCAGTCATATTCCCAGATAATTACCTGGTGTGTAATTGGTGACGTCTGGTCCTCCGGTGTAATCGTCACCCAGGGCGATTGGTCAAGTGGTGCCATTACATCACAAAGCTACAGCAGGGTGTCATCTGACATGAGGGCCAATCAGTTGCCTAGTACGCAATAGGATACTTATATCACGGTATAGAAAATGGAGCAATGTGGACAGAATGCCCAGCTGAAGACTAAGGTGGTGAGATGAAAGGACCTAGGGCAATATTTGAGACTTATACATTTGTTTGAAGGAGTGGTTGATCTTACCATTCTGGAGTTCTCTATAGGTTAAGTGATAGGGATGCGCTAAAATGAAGATGTTAGAATCTGTTGTTTTTATTATTCCCACGAACCGTAGCATAAACCTTCCTCCCTTAACGTATCAGATCACTGAATTGCTATGGTGTACCATAACCTGAAATAATTCCTGTGAGAAGGGTACTCTATCTCTTGGCTGCCAAAGAGAGCTTTCTATCTAAGTCCTCATATAGGTGATAGGGTTGTGTAGAGAGTACCAGCAAATGAGGCAGAGGATTGAAAGAAGTCTGCTAGGTTGAAATCTAAATTAAGATTATAATTTTTAGTGAGTTTTGGATTTTCACAATATGAGACATGCCATAGTGCTAATTGACCCTTTATAAAAATCATGTTTTGGTAGTGTTGCATTTGGTTTTGAAATATTCAAGTTCTAAAAAAAGACTAACAGTGGACTTTTCCATCTGCAGATTATACTGAATGGCCAGCAGAGGCAGTGTTGCAGAGGAATATTTCTCTGCTTGCTGAGACGGAAAAAAAAAGAAAGCTCATTCCTCAGCCTTCTCCATGCCTCGATCAATATATATGGTAAGTCAAAATCTCAATTAATCATTTTGCCATTAATAAAAAGTTCATAGCATCTGATAGCTCTCTGTGCCTTTTAGTGGGGTCTTCCGCATAAATATAATCTTCCAAGACGGTAGCAATATGGATGATGCAATGGCCATCATGATAGTTTATCAAAGACTTTGTCTGCCTAAGTGTCTGAGAAAATCTTCTTTAGATACTTGTGCAGGCAATATGTCCTGTGAGTTAATTACCATCCTTCAGGCTGGAATGAGCTGTCTTAGGTTAGAGCAAATGACTTACATTCAGATGGAGGGAAGCTATTTAACCTGTTTCCCTGCTCTCTGTGAGTGGGACTCTGATACTCCAGATGGACTGCTATTTAGAAACTGTGTTCTTCTAACTCTAGTCCTCTTTGAATAGGAGCCCACTACTTTCAATGGTGCACTGTACTTCCCCCTACAACTCCTACTTGCTGTGCAGTCATATTCCCAGATAATTACCTGGTGTGTAATTGGTGACGTCTGGTCCTCCAGTGTAATCGTCACCCAGGGCGATTGGTCAAGTGGTGCCATTACATCACGAAGCTACAGCAGAATGTCATCTGACATGAGGGCTAATCAGTTGCTTCTTCTAACTCTAGCCCTCTTTAAATAGGAGCCCAATACTTTCAATGGCGCACTGTACTTCCCCCTTACACCTCCTACTTGCTGTGTAGTCATATTCACAGATAGTTACCTAGTTTGTAATTGCTGATGTCTGGTCCTCCGGTGTAATCGTCACCCAGGGCGATTGGTCAAGTGGTGCCATTACATCACAAAGCTACAGCAGGGTGTCATCTGACATGAGGGCCAATCAGTTGCCTAGTACGCAATAGGATACTTATATCAAGGTATAGAAAATGGAGCAATGTGGACAGAATGCCCAGCTGAAGACTAAGGTGGTGAGATGAAAGGACCTAGGACAATATTTGAGACTTATACATTTGTTTGAAGGAGTGGTTGATCTTACCATTCTGGAGTTCTCTATAGGTTAAGTGATAGGGATGCGCTAAAATGAAGATGTTAGAATCTGTTGTTTTTATTATTCCCACGAACCGTAGCA
The DNA here is from genome assembly GCF_964263255.1 of Lissotriton vulgaris. NCBI lineage: Eukaryota > Metazoa > Chordata > Amphibia > Caudata > Salamandridae > Lissotriton > Lissotriton vulgaris. The sequence goes on from NC_141695.1 coordinate 1,208,896,234, forward strand.
TAAACCTTCCTCCCTTAACGTATCAGATCACTGAATTGCTATGGTGTACCATAACCTGAAATAATTCCTGTGAGAAGGGTACTCTATCTCTTGGCTGCCAAAGAGAGCTTTCTATCTAAGTCCTCATATAGGTGATAGGGTTGTGTAGAGAGTACCAGCAAATGAGGCAGAGGATTGAAAGAAGTCTGCTAGGTTGAAATCTAAATTAAGATTATAATTTTTAGTGAGTTTTGGATTTTCACAATATGAGACATGCCATAGTGCTAATTGACCCTTTATAAAAATCATGTTTTGGTAGTGTTGCATTTGGTTTTGAAATATTCAAGTTCTAAAAAAAGACTAACAGTGGACTTTTCCATCTGCAGATTATACTGAATGGCCAGCAGAGGCAGTGTTGCAGAGGAATATTTCTCTGCTTGCTGAGACGGAAAAAAAAGAAAGCTCATTCCTCAGCCTTCTCCATGCCTCGATCAATATATATGGTAAGTCAAAATCTCAATTATTCATTTTGCCATTAATAAAAAGTTCATAGCATCTGATAGCTCTCTGTGCCTTTTAGTGGGGTCTTCCGCATAAATATAATCTTCCAAGACGGTAGCAATATGGATGATGCAATGGCCATCATGATAGTTTATCAAAGACTTTGTCTGCCTAAGTGTCTGAGAAAATCTTCTTTAGATACTTGTGCAGGCAATATGTCCTGTGAGTTAATTACCATCCTTCAGGCTGGAATGAGCTGTCTTAGGTTAGAGCAAATGACTTACATTCAGATGGAGGGAAGCTATTTAACCTGTTTCCCTGCTCTCTGTGAGTGGGACTCTGATACTCCAGATGGACTGCTATTTAGAAACTGTGTTCTTCTAACTCTAGTCCTCTTTGAATAGGAGCCCACTACTTTCAATGGCGCACTGTACTTCCCCCTACAACTCCTACTTGCTGTGCAGTCATATTCCCAGATAATTACCTGGTGTGTAATTGGTGACGTCTGGTCCTCCGGTGTAATCGTCACCCAGGGCGATTGGTCAAGTGGTGCCATTACATCACAAAGCTACAGCAGGGTGTCATCTGACATGAGGGCCAATCAGTTGCCTAGTACGCAATAGGATACTTATATCACGGTATAGAAAATGGAGCAATGTGGACAGAATGCCCAGCTGAAGACTAAGGTGGTGAGATGAAAGGACCTAGGGCAATATTTGAGACTTATACATTTGTTTGAAGGAGTGGTTGATCTTACCATTCTGGAGTTCTCTATAGGTTAAGTGATAGGGATGCGCTAAAATGAAGATGTTAGAATCTGTTGTTTTTATTATTCCCACGAACCGTAGCATAAACCTTCCTCCCTTAACGTATCAGATCACTGAATTGCTATGGTGTACCATAACCTGAAATAATTCCTGTGAGAAGGGTACTCTATCTCTTGGCTGCCAAAGAGAGCTTTCTATCTAAGTCCTCATATAGGTGATAGGGTTGTGTAGAGAGTACCAGCAAATGAGGCAGAGGATTGAAAGAAGTCTGCTAGGTTGAAATCTAAATTAAGATTATAATTTTTAGTGAGTTTTGGATTTTCACAATATGAGACATGCCATAGTGCTAATTGACCCTTTATAAAAATCATGTTTTGGTAGTGTTGCATTTGGTTTTGAAATATTCAAGTTCTAAAAAAAGACTAACAGTGGACTTTTCCATCTGCAGATTATACTGAATGGCCAGCAGAGGCAGTGTTGCAGAGGAATATTTCTCTGCTTGCTGAGACGGAAAAAAAAGAAAGCTCATTCCTCAGCCTTCTCCATGCCTCGATCAATATATATGGTAAGTCAAAATCTCAATTATTCATTTTGCCATTAATAAAAAGTTCATAGCATCTGATAGCTCTCTGTGCCTTTTAGTGGGGTCTTCCGCATAAATATAATCTTCCAAGACGGTAGCAATATGGATGATGCAATGGCCATCATGATAGTTTATCAAAGACTTTGTCTGCCTAAGTGTCTGAGAAAATCTTCTTTAGATACTTGTGCAGGCAATATGTCCTGTGAGTTAATTACCATCCTTCAGGCTGGAATGAGCTGTCTTAGGTTAGAGCAAATGACTTACATTCAGATGGAGGGAAGCTATTTAACCTGTTTCCCTGCTCTCTGTGAGTGGGACTCTGATACTCCAGATGGACTGCTATTTAGAAACTGTGTTCTTCTAACTCTAGTCCTCTTTGAATAGGAGCCCACTACTTTCAATGGCGCACTGTACTTCCCCCTACAACTCCTACTTGCTGTGCAGTCATATTCCCAGATAATTACCTGGTGTGTAATTGGTGACGTCTGGTCCTCCAGTGTAATCGTCACCCAGGGCGATTGGTCAAGTGGTGCCATTACATCACGAAGCTACAGCAGAATGTCATCTGACATGAGGGCTAATCAGTTGCTTCTTCTAACTCTAGCCCTCTTTAAATAGGAGCCCAATACTTTCAATGGCGCACTGTACTTCCCCCTTACACCTCCTACTTGCTGTGTAGTCATATTCACAGATAGTTACCTAGTTTGTAATTGCTGATGTCTGGTCCTCCGGTGTAATCGTCACCCAGGGCGATTGGTCAAGTGGTGCCATTACATCACAAAGCTACAGCAGGGTGTCATCTGACATGAGGGCCAATCAGTTGCCTAGTACGCAATAGGATACTTATATCACGGTATAGAAAATGGAGCAATGTGGACAGAATGCCCAGCTGAAGACTAAGGTGGTGAGATGAAAGGACCTAGGGCAATATTTGAGACTTATACATTTGTTTGAAGGAGTGGTTGATCTTACCATTCTGGAGTTCTCTATAGGTTAAGTGATAGGGATGCGCTAAAATGAAGATGTTAGAATCTGTTGTTTTTATTATTCCCACGAACCGTAGCATAAACCTTCCTCCCTTAACGTATCAGATCACTGAATTGCTATGGTGTACCATAACCTGAAATAATTCCTGTGAGAAGGGTACTCTATCTCTTGGCTGCCAAAGAGAGCTTTCTATCTAAGTCCTCATATAGGTGATAGGGTTGTGTAGAGAGTACCAGCAAATGAGGCAGAGGATTGAAAGAAGTCTGCTAGGTTGAAATCTAAATTAAGATTATAATTTTTAGTGAGTTTTGGATTTTCACAATATGAGACATGCCATAGTGCTAATTGACCCTTTATAAAAATCATGTTTTGGTAGTGTTGCATTTGGTTTTGAAATATTCAAGTTCTAAAAAAAGACTAACAGTGGACTTTTCCATCTGCAGATTATACTGAATGGCCAGCAGAGGCAGTGTTGCAGAGGAATATTTCTCTGCTTGCTGAGACGGAAAAAAAAGAAAGCTCATTCCTCAGCCTTCTCCATGCCTCGATCAATATATATGGTAAGTCAAAATCTCAATTATTCATTTTGCCATTAATAAAAAGTTCATAGCATCTGATAGCTCTCTGTGCCTTTTAGTGGGGTCTTCCGCATAAATATAATCTTCCAAGACGGTAGCAATATGGATGATGCAATGGCCATCATGATAGTTTATCAAAGACTTTGTCTGCCTAAGTGTCTGAGAAAATCTTCTTTAGATACTTGTGCAGGCAATATGTCCTGTGAGTTAATTACCATCCTTCAGGCTGGAATGAGCTGTCTTAGGTTAGAGCAAATGACTTACATTCAGATGGAGGGAAGCTATTTAACCTGTTTCCCTGCTCTCTGTGAGTGGGACTCTGATACTCCAGATGGACTGCTATTTAGAAACTGTGTTCTTCTAACTCTAGTCCTCTTTGAATAGGAGCCCACTACTTTCAATGGCGCACTGTACTTCCCCCTACAACTCCTACTTGCTGTGCAGTCATATTCCCAGATAATTACCTGGTGTGTAATTGGTGACGTCTGGTCCTCCAGTGTAATCGTCACCCAGGGCGATTGGTCAAGTGGTGCCATTACATCACGAAGCTACAGCAGAATGTCATCTGACATGAGGGCTAATCAGTTGCTTCTTCTAACTCTAGCCCTCTTTAAATAGGAGCCCAATACTTTCAATGGCGCACTGTACTTCCCCCTTACACCTCCTACTTGCTGTGTAGTCATATTCACAGATAGTTACCTAGTTTGTAATTGCTGATGTCTGGTCCTCCGGTGTAATCGTCACCCAGGGCGATTGGTCAAGTGGTGCCATTACATCACAAAGCTACAGCAGGGTGTCATCTGACATGAGGGCCAATCAGTTGCCTAGTACGCAATAGGATACTTATATCAAGGTATAGAAAATGGAGCAATGTGGACAGAATGCCCAGCTGAAGACTAAGGTGGTGAGATGAAAGGACCTAGGACAATATTTGAGACTTATACATTTGTTTGAAGGAGTGGTTGATCTTACCATTCTGGAGTTCTCTATAGGTTAAGTGATAGGGATGCGCTAAAATGAAGATGTTAGAATCTGTTGTTTTTATTATTCCCACGAACCGTAGCATAAACCTTCCTCCCTTAACGTATCAGATCACTGAATTGCTATGGTGTACCATAACCTGAAATAATTCCTGTGAGAAGGGTACTCTATCTCTTGGCTGCCAAAGAGAGCTTTCTATCTAAGTCCTCATATAGGTGATAGGGTTGTGTAGAGAGTACCAGCAAATGAGGCAGAGGATTGAAAGAAGTCTGCTAGGTTGAAATCTAAATTAAGATTATAATTTTTAGTGAGTTTTGGATTTTCACAATATGAGACATGCCATAGTGCTAATTGACCCTTTATAAAAATCATGTTTTGGTAGTGTTGCATTTGGTTTTGAAATATTCAAGTTCTAAAAAAAGACTAACAGTGGACTTTTCCATCTGCAGATTATACTGAATGGCCAGCAGAGGCAGTGTTGCAGAGGAATATTTCTCTGCTTGCTGAGACGGAAAAAAAAAGAAAGCTCATTCCTCAGCCTTCTCCATGCCTCGATCAATATATATGGTAAGTCAAAATCTCAATTATTCATTTTGCCATTAATAAAAAGTTCATAGCATCTGATAGCTCTCTGTGCCTTTTAGTGGGGTCTTCCGCATAAATATAATCTTCCAAGACGGTAGCAATATGGATGATGCAATGGCCATCATGATAGTTTATCAAAGACTTTGTCTGCCTAAGTGTCTGAGAAAATCTTCTTTAGATACTTGTGCAGGCAATATGTCCTGTGAGTTAATTACCATCCTTCAGGCTGGAATGAGCTGTCTTAGGTTAGAGCAAATGACTTACATTCAGATGGAGGGAAGCTATTTAACCTGTTTCCCTGCTCTCTGTGAGTGGGACTCTGATACTCCAGATGGACTGCTATTTAGAAACTGTGTTCTTCGAACTCTAGTCCTCTTTGAATAGGAGCCCACTACTTTCAATGGCGCACTGTACTTCCCCCTACAACTCCTACTTGCTGTGCAGTCATATTCCCAGATAATTACCTGGTGTGTAATTGGTGACGTCTGGTCCTCCGGTGTAATCGTCACCCAGGGCGATTGGTCAAGTGGTGCCATTACATCACAAAGCTACAGCAGGGTGTCATCTGACATGAGGGCCAATCAGTTGCCTAGTACGCAATAGGATACTTATATCACGGTATAGAAAATGGAGCAATGTGGACAGAATGCCCAGCTGAAGACTAAGGTGGTGAGATGAAAGGACCTAGGGCAATATTTGAGACTTATACATTTGTTTGAAGGAGTGGTTGATCTTACCATTCTGGAGTTCTCTATAGGTTAAGTGATAGGGATGCGCTAAAATGAAGATGTTAGAATCTGTTGTTTTTATTATTCCCACGAACCGTAGCATAAACCTTCCTCCCTTAACGTATCAGATCACTGAATTGCTATGGTGTACCATAACCTGAAATAATTCCTGTGAGAAGGGTACTCTATCTCTTGGCTGCCAAAGAGAGCTTTCTATCTAAGTCCTCATATAGGTGATAGGGTTGTGTAGAGAGTACCAGCAAATGAGGCAGAGGATTGAAAGAAGTCTGCTAGGTTGAAATCTAAATTAAGATTATAATTTTTAGTGAGTTTTGGATTTTCACAATATGAGACATGCCATAGTGCTAATTGACCCTTTATAAAAATCATGTTTTGGTAGTGTTGCATTTGGTTTTGAAATATTCAAGTTCTAAAAAAAGACTAACAGTGGACTTTTCCATCTGCAGATTATACTGAATGGCCAGCAGAGGCAGTGTTGCAGAGGAATATTTCTCTGCTTGCTGAGACGGAAAAAAAAGAAAGCTCATTCCTCAGCCTTCTCCATGCCTCGATCAATATATATGGTAAGTCAAAATCTCAATTATTCATTTTGCCATTAATAAAAAGTTCATAGCATCTGATAGCTCTCTGTGCCTTTTAGTGGGGTCTTCCGCATAAATATAATCTTCCAAGACGGTAGCAATATGGATGATGCAATGGCCATCATGATAGTTTATCAAAGACTTTGTCTGCCTAAGTGTCTGAGAAAATCTTCTTTAGATACTTGTGCAGGCAATATGTCCTGTGAGTTAATTACCATCCTTCAGGCTGGAATGAGCTGTCTTAGGTTAGAGCAAATGACTTACATTCAGATGGAGGGAAGCTATTTAACCTGTTTCCCTGCTCTCTGTGAGTGGGACTCTGATACTCCAGATGGACTGCTATTTAGAAACTGTGTTCTTCTAACTCTAGTCCTCTTTGAATAGGAGCCCACTACTTTCAATGGCGCACTGTACTTCCCCCTACAACTCCTACTTGCTGTGCAGTCATATTCCCAGATAATTACCTGGTGTGTAATTGGTGACGTCTGGTCCTCCAGTGTAATCGTCACCCAGGGCGATTGGTCAAGTGGTGCCATTACATCACGAAGCTACAGCAGAATGTCATCTGACATGAGGGCTAATCAGTTGCTTCTTCTAACTCTAGCCCTCTTTAAATAGGAGCCCAATACTTTCAATGGCGCACTGTACTTCCCCCTTACACCTCCTACTTGCTGTGTAGTCATATTCACAGATAGTTACCTAGTTTGTAATTGCTGATGTCTGGTCCTCCGGTGTAATCGTCACCCAGGGCGATTGGTCAAGTGGTGCCATTACATCACAAAGCTACAGCAGGGTGTCATCTGACATGAGGGCCAATCAGTTGCCTAGTACGCAATAGGATACTTATATCAAGGTATAGAAAATGGAGCAATGTGGACAGAATGCCCAGCTGAAGACTAAGGTGGTGAGATGAAAGGACCTAGGACAATATTTGAGACTTATACATTTGTTTGAAGGAGTGGTTGATCTTACCATTCTGGAGTTCTCTATAGGTTAAGTGATAGGGATGCGCTAAAATGAAGATGTTAGAATCTGTTGTTTTTATTATTCCCACGAACCGTAGCATAAACCTTCCTCCCTTAACGTATCAGATCACTGAATTGCTATGGTGTACCATAACCTGAAATAATTCCTGTGAGAAGGGTACTCTATCTCTTGGCTGCCAAAGAGAGCTTTCTATCTAAGTCCTCATATAGGTGATAGGGTTGTGTAGAGAGTACCAGCAAATGAGGCAGAGGATTGAAAGAAGTCTGCTAGGTTAAAATCTAAATTAAGATTATAATTTTTAGTGAGTTTTGGATTTTCACAATATGAGACATGCCATAGTGCTAATTGACCCTTTATAAAAATCATGTTTTGGTAGTGTTGCATTTGGTTTTGAAATATTCAAGTTCTAAAAAAAGACTAACAGTGGACTTTTCCATCTGCAGATTATACTGAATGGCCAGCAGAGGCAGTGTTGCAGAGGAATATTTCTCTGCTTGCTGAGACGGAAAAAAAAAGAAAGCTCATTCCTCAGCCTTCTCCATGCCTCGATCAATATATATGGTAAGTCAAAATCTCAATTATTCATTTTGCCATTAATAAAAAGTTCATAGCATCTGATAGCTCTCTGTGCCTTTTAGTGGGGTCTTCCGCATAAATATAATCTTCCAAGACGGTAGCAATATGGATGATGCAATGGCCATCATGATAGTTTATCAAAGACTTTGTCTGCCTAAGTGTCTGAGAAAATCTTCTTTAGATACTTGTGCAGGCAATATGTCCTGTGAGTTAATTACCATCCTTCAGGCTGGAATGAGCTGTCTTAGGTTAGAGCAAATGACTTACATTCAGATGGAGGGAAGCTATTTAACCTGTTTCCCTGCTCTCTGTGAGTGGGACTCTGATACTCCAGATGGACTGCTATTTAGAAACTGTGTTCTTCGAACTCTAGTCCTCTTTGAATAGGAGCCCACTACTTTCAATGGCGCACTGTACTTCCCCCTACAACTCCTACTTGCTGTGCAGTCATATTCCCAGATAATTACCTGGTGTGTAATTGGTGACGTCTGGTCCTCCGGTGTAATCGTCACCCAGGGCGATTGGTCAAGTGGTGCCATTACATCACAAAGCTACAGCAGGGTGTCATCTGACATGAGGGCCAATCAGTTGCCTAGTACGCAATAGGATACTTATATCACGGTATAGAAAATGGAGCAATGTGGACAGAATGCCCAGCTGAAGACTAAGGTGGTGAGATGAAAGGACCTAGGGCAATATTTGAGACTTATACATTTGTTTGAAGGAGTGGTTGATCTTACCATTCTGGAGTTCTCTATAGGTTAAGTGATAGGGATGCGCTAAAATGAAGATGTTAGAATCTGTTGTTTTTATTATTCCCACGAACCGTAGCATAAACCTTCCTCCCTTAACGTATCAGATCACTGAATTGCTATGGTGTACCATAACCTGAAATAATTCCTGTGAGAAGGGTACTCTATCTCTTGGCTGCCAAAGAGAGCTTTCTATCTAAGTCCTCATATAGGTGATAGGGTTGTGTAGAGAGTACCAGCAAATGAGGCAGAGGATTGAAAGAAGTCTGCTAGGTTGAAATCTAAATTAAGATTATAATTTTTAGTGAGTTTTGGATTTTCACAATATGAGACATGCCATAGTGCTAATTGACCCTTTATAAAAATCATGTTTTGGTAGTGTTGCATTTGGTTTTGAAATATTCAAGTTCTAAAAAAAGACTAACAGTGGACTTTTCCATCTGCAGATTATACTGAATGGCCAGCAGAGGCAGTGTTGCAGAGGAATATTTCTCTGCTTGCTGAGACGGAAAAAAAAAGAAAGCTCATTCCTCAGCCTTCTCCATGCCTCGATCAATATACATGGTAAGTCAAAATCTCAATTAATCATTTTGCCATTAATAAAAAGTTCATAGCATCTGATAGCTCTCTGTGCCTTTTAGTGGGGTCTTCCGCATAAATATAATCTTCCAAGACGGTAGCAATATGGATGATGCAATGGCCATCATGATAGTTTATCAAAGACTTTGTCTGCCTAAGTGTCTGAGAAAATCTTCTTTAGATACTTGTGCAGGCAATATGTCCTGTGAGTTAATTACCATCCTTCAGGCTGGAATGAGCTGTCTTAGGTTAGAGCAAATGACTTACATTCAGATGGAGGGAAGCTATTTAACCTGTTTCCCTGCTCTCTGTGAGTGGGACTCTGATACTCCAGATGGACTGCTATTTAGAAACGGTGTTCTTCTAACTCTAGTCCTCTTTGAATAGGAGCCCACTACTTTCAATGGCGCACTGTACTTCCCCCTACAACTCCTACTTGCTGTGCAGTCATATTCCCAGATAATTACCTGGTGTGTAATTGGTGACGTCTGGTCCTCCAGTGTAATCGTCACCCAGGGCGATTGGTCAAGTGGTGCCATTACATCACGAAGCTACAGCAGAATGTCATCTGACATGAGGGCTAATCAGTTGCTTCTTCTAACTCTAGCCCTCTTTAAATAGGAGCCCAATACTTTCAATGGCGCACTGTACTTCCCCCTTACACCTCCTACTTGCTGTGTAGTCATATTCACAGATAGTTACCTAGTTTGTAATTGCTGATGTCTGGTCCTCCGGTGTAATCGTCACCCAGGGCGATTGGTCAAGTGGTGCCATTACATCACAAAGCTACAGCAGGGTGTCATCTGACATGAGGGCCAATCAGTTGCCTAGTACGCAATAGGATACTTATATCAAGGTATAGAAAATGGAGCAATGTGGACAGAATGCCCAGCTGAAGACTAAGGTGGTGAGATGAAAGGACCTAGGACAATATTTGAGACTTATACATTTGTTTGAAGGAGTGGTTGATCTTACCATTCTGGAGTTCTCTATAGGTTAAGTGATAGGGATGCGCTAAAATGAAGATGTTAGAATCTGTTGTTTTTATTATTCCCACGAACCGTAGCATAAACCTTCCTCCCTTAACGTATCAGATCACTGAATTGCTATGGTGTACCATAACCTGAAATAATTCCTGTGAGAAGGGTACTCTATCTCTTGGCTGCCAAAGAGAGCTTTCTATCTAAGTCCTCATATAGGTGATAGGGTTGTGTAGAGAGTACCAGCAAATGAGGCAGAGGATTGAAAGAAGTCTGCTAGGTTGAAATCTAAATTAAGATTATAATTTTTAGTGAGTTTTGGATTTTCACAATATGAGACATGCCATAGTGCTAATTGACCCTTTATAAAAATCATGTTTTGGTAGTGTTGCATTTGGTTTTGAAATATTCAAGTTCTAAAAAAAGACTAACAGTGGACTTTTCCATCTGCAGATTATACTGAATGGCCAGCAGAGGCAGTGTTGCAGAGGAATATTTCTCTGCTTGCTGAGACGGAAAAAAAAAGAAAGCTCATTCCTCAGCCTTCTCCATGCCTCGATCAATATATATGGTAAGTCAAAATCTCAATTATTCATTTTGCCATTAATAAAAAGTTCATAGCATCTGATAGCTCTCTGTGCCTTTTAGTGGGGTCTTCCGCATAAATATAATCTTCCAAGACGGTAGCAATATGGATGATGCAATGGCCATCATGATAGTTTATCAAAGACTTTGTCTGCCTAAGTGTCTGAGAAAATCTTCTTTAGATACTTGTGCAGGCAATATGTCCTGTGAGTTAATTACCATCCTTCAGGCTGGAATGAGCTGTCTTAGGTTAGAGCAAATGACTTACATTCAGATGGAGGGAAGCTATTTAACCTGTTTCCCTGCTCTCTGTGAGTGGGACTCTGATACTCCAGATGGACTGCTATTTAGAAACTGTGTTCTTCGAACTCTAGTCCTCTTTGAATAGGAGCCCACTACTTTCAATGGCGCACTGTACTTCCCCCTACAACTCCTACTTGCTGTGCAGTCATATTCCCAGATAATTACCTGGTGTGTAATTGGTGACGTCTGGTCCTCCGGTGTAATCGTCACCCAGGGCGATTGGTCAAGTGGTGCCATTACATCACAAAGCTACAGCAGGGTGTCATCTGACATGAGGGCCAATCAGTTGCCTAGTACGCAATAGGATACTTATATCACGGTATAGAAAATGGAGCAATGTGGACAGAATGCCCAGCTGAAGACTAAGGTGGTGAGATGAAAGGACCTAGGGCAATATTTGAGACTTATACATTTGTTTGAAGGAGTGGTTGATCTTACCATTCTGGAGTTCTCTATAGGTTAAGTGATAGGGATGCGCTAAAATGAAGATGTTAGAATCTGTTGTTTTTATTATTCCCACGAACCGTAGCATAAACCTTCCTCCCTTAACGTATCAGATCACTGAATTGCTATGGTGTACCATAACCTGAAATAATTCCTGTGAGAAGGGTACTCTATCTCTTGGCTGCCAAAGAGAGCTTTCTATCTAAGTCCTCATATAGGTGATAGGGTTGTGTAGAGAGTACCAGCAAATGAGGCAGAGGATTGAAAGAAGTCTGCTAGGTTGAAATCTAAATTAAGATTATAATTTTTAGTGAGTTTTGGATTTTCACAATATGAGACATGCCATAGTGCTAATTGACCCTTTATAAAAATCATGTTTTGGTAGTGTTGCATTTGGTTTTGAAATATTCAAGTTCTAAAAAAAGACTAACAGTGGACTTTTCCATCTGCAGATTATACTGAATGGCCAGCAGAGGCAGTGTTGCAGAGGAATATTTCTCTGCTTGCTGAGACGGAAAAAAAAGAAGGCTCATTCCTCAGCCTTCTCCATGCCTCGATCAATATATATGGTAAGTCAAAATCTCAATTATTCATTTTGCCATTAATAAAAAGTTCATAGCATCTGATAGCTCTCTGTGCCTTTTAGTGGGGTCTTCCGCATAAATATAATCTTCCAAGACGGTAGCAATATGGATGATGCAATGGCCATCATGATAGTTTATCAAAGACTTTGTCTGCCTAAGTGTCTGAGAAAATCTTCTTTAGATACTTGTGCAGGCAATATGTCCTGTGAGTTAATTACCATCCTTCAGGCTGGAATGAGCTGTCTTAGGTTAGAGCAAATGACTTACATTCAGATGGAGGGAAGCTATTTAACCTGTTTCCCTGCTCTCTGTGAGTGGGACTCTGATACTCCAGATGGACTGCTATTTAGAAACTGTGTTCTTCTAACTCTAGTCCTCTTTGAATAGGAGCCCACTACTTTCAATGGCGCACTGTACTTCCCCCTACAACTCCTACTTGCTGTGCAGTCATATTCCCAGATAATTACCTGGTGTGTAATTGGTGACGTCTGGTCCTCCAGTGTAATCGTCACCCAGGGCGATTGGTCAAGTGGTGCCATTACATCACGAAGCTACAGCAGAATGTCATCTGACATGAGGGCTAATCAGTTGCTTCTTCTAACTCTAGCCCTCTTTAAATAGGAGCCCAATACTTTCAATGGCGCACTGTACTTCCCCCTTACACCTCCTACTTGCTGTGTAGTCATATTCACAGATAGTTACCTAGTTTGTAATTGCTGATGTCTGGTCCTCCGGTGTAATCGTCACCCAGGGCGATTGGTCAAGTGGTGCCATTACATCACAAAGCTACAGCAGGGTGTCATCTGACATGAGGGCCAATCAGTTGCCTAGTACGCAATAGGATACTTATATCAAGGTATAGAAAATGGAGCAATGTGGACAGAATGCCCAGCTGAAGACTAAGGTGGTGAGATGAAAGGACCTAGGACAATATTTGAGACTTATACATTTGTTTGAAGGAGTGGTTGATCTTACCATTCTGGAGTTCTCTATAGGTTAAGTGATAGGGATGCGCTAAAATGAAGATGTTAGAATCTGTTGTTTTTATTATTCCCACGAACCGTAGCATAAACCTTCCTCCCTTAACGTATCAGATCACTGAATTGCTATGGTGTACCATAACCTGAAATAATTCCTGTGAGAAGGGTACTCTATCTCTTGGCTGCCAAAGAGAGCTTTCTATCTAAGTCCTCATATAGGTGATAGGGTTGTGTAGAGAGTACCAGCAAATGAGGCAGAGGATTGAAAGAAGTCTGCTAGGTTGAAATCTAAATTAAGATTATAATTTTTAGTGAGTTTTGGATTTTCACAATATGAGACATGCCATAGTGCTAATTGACCCTTTATAAAAATCATGTTTTGGTAGTGTTGCATTTGGTTTTGAAATATTCAAGTTCTAAAAAAAGACTAACAGTGGACTTTTCCATCTGCAGATTATACTGAATGGCCAGCAGAGGCAGTGTTGCAGAGGAATATTTCTCTGCTTGCTGAGACGGAAAAAAAAAGAAAGCTCATTCCTCAGCCTTCTCCATGCCTCGATCAATATATATGGTAAGTCAAAATCTCAATTATTCATTTTGCCATTAATAAAAAGTTCATAGCATCTGATAGCTCTCTGTGCCTTTTAGTGGGGTCTTCCGCATAAATATAATCTTCCAAGACGGTAGCAATATGGATGATGCAATGGCCATCATGATAGTTTATCAAAGACTTTGTCTGCCTAAGTGTCTGAGAAAATCTTCTTTAGATACTTGTGCAGGCAATATGTCCTGTGAGTTAATTACCATCCTTCAGGCTGGAATGAGCTGTCTTAGGTTAGAGCAAATGACTTACATTCAGATGGAGGGAAGCTATTTAACCTGTTTCCCTGCTCTCTGTGAGTGGGACTCTGATACTCCAGATGGACTGCTATTTAGAAACTGTGTTCTTCGAACTCTAGTCCTCTTTGAATAGGAGCCCACTACTTTCAATGGCGCACTGTACTTCCCCCTACAACTCCTACTTGCTGTGCAGTCATATTCCCAGATAATTACCTGGTGTGTAATTGGTGACGTCTGGTCCTCCGGTGTAATCGTCACCCAGGGCGATTGGTCAAGTGGTGCCATTACATCACAAAGCTACAGCAGGGTGTCATCTGACATGAGGGCCAATCAGTTGCCTAGTACGCAATAGGATACTTATATCACGGTATAGAAAATGGAGCAATGTGGACAGAATGCCCAGCTGAAGACTAAGGTGGTGAGATGAAAGGACCTAGGGCAATATTTGAGACTTATACATTTGTTTGAAGGAGTGGTTGATCTTACCATTCTGGAGTTCTCTATAGGTTAAGTGATAGGGATGCGCTAAAATGAAGATGTTAGAATCTGTTGTTTTTATTATTCCCACGAACCGTAGCATAAACCTTCCTCCCTTAACGTATCAGATCACTGAATTGCTATGGTGTACCATAACCTGAAATAATTCCTGTGAGAAGGGTACTCTATCTCTTGGCTGCCAAAGAGAGCTTTCTATCTAAGTCCTCATATAGGTGATAGGGTTGTGTAGAGAGTACCAGCAAATGAGGCAGAGGATTGAAAGAAGTCTGCTAGGTTGAAATCTAAATTAAGATTATAATTTTTAGTGAGTTTTGGATTTTCACAATATGAGACATGCCATAGTGCTAATTGACCCTTTATAAAAATCATGTTTTGGTAGTGTTGCATTTGGTTTTGAAATATTCAAGTTCTAAAAAAAGACTAACAGTGGACTTTTCCATCTGCAGATTATACTGAATGGCCAGCAGAGGCAGTGTTGCAGAGGAATATTTCTCTGCTTGCTGAGACGGAAAAAAAAAGAAAGCTCATTCCTCAGCCTTCTCCATGCCTCGATCAATATATATGGTAAGTCAAAATCTCAATTATTCATTTTGCCATTAATAAAAAGTTCATAGCATCTGATAGCTCTCTGTGCCTTTTAGTGGGGTCTTCCGCATAAATATAATCTTCCAAGACGGTAGCAATATGGATGATGCAATGGCCATCATGATAGTTTATCAAAGACTTTGTCTGCCTAAGTGTCTGAGAAAATCTTCTTTAGATACTTGTGCAGGCAATATGTCCTGTGAGTTAATTACCATCCTTCAGGCTGGAATGAGCTGTCTTAGGTTAGAGCAAATGACTTACATTCAGATGGAGGGAAGCTATTTAACCTGTTTCCCTGCTCTCTGTGAGTGGGACTCTGATACTCCAGATGGACTGCTATTTAGAAACTGTGTTCTTCGAACTCTAGTCCTCTTTGAATAGGAGCCCACTACTTTCAATGGCGCACTGTACTTCCCCCTACAACTCCTACTTGCTGTGCAGTCATATTCCCAGATAATTACCTGGTGTGTAATTGGTGACGTCTGGTCCTCCAGTGTAATCGTCACCCAGGGCGATTGGTCAAGTGGTGCCATTACATCACAAAGCTACAGCAGAATGTCATCTGACATGAGGGCTAATCAGTTGCTTCTTCTAACTCTAGCCCTCTTTAAATAGGAGCCCAATACTTTCAATGGCGCACTGTACTTCCCCCTTACACCTCCTACTTGCTGTGCAGTCATATTCACAGATAGTTACCTAGTTTGTAATTGCTGATGTCTGGTCCTCCGGTGTAATCGTCACCCAGGGCGATTGGTCAAGTGGTGCCATTACATCACAAAGCTACAGCAGGGTGTCATCTGACATGAGGGCCAATCAGTTGCCTAGTACGCAATAGGATACTTATATCAAGGTATAGAAAATGGAGCAATGTGGACAGAATGCCCAGCTGAAGACTAAGGTGGTGAGATGAAAGGACCTAGGACAATATTTGAGACTTATACATTTGTTTGAAGGAGTGGTTGATCTTACCATTCTGGAGTTCTCTATAGGTTAAGTGATAGGGATGCGCTAAAATGAAGATGTTAGAATCTGTTGTTTTTATTATTCCCACGAACCGTAGCATAAACCTTCCTCCCTTAACGTATCAGATCACTGAATTGCTATGGTGTACCATAACCTGAAATAATTCCTGTGAGAAGGGTACTCTATCTCTTGGCTGCCAAAGAGAGCTTTCTATCTAAGTCCTCATATAGGTGATAGGGTTGTGTAGAGAGTACCAGCAAATGAGGCAGAGGATTGAAAGAAGTCTGCTAGGTTGAAATCTAAATTAAGATTATAATTTTTAGTGAGTTTTGGATTTTCACAATATGAGACATGCCATAGTGCTAATTGACCCTTTATAAAAATCATGTTTTGGTAGTGTTGCATTTGGTTTTGAAATATTCAAGTTCTAAAAAAAGACTAACAGTGGACTTTTCCATCTGCAGATTATACTGAATGGCCAGCAGAGGCAGTGTTGCAGAGGAATATTTCTCTGCTTGCTGAGACGGAAAAAAAAAGAAAGCTCATTCCTCAGCCTTCTCCATGCCTCGATCAATATATATGGTAAGTCAAAATCTCAATTATTCATTTTGCCATTAATAAAAAGTTCATAGCATCTGATAGCTCTCTGTGCCTTTTAGTGGGGTCTTCCGCATAAATATAATCTTCCAAGACGGTAGCAATATGGATGATGCAATGGCCATCATGATAGTTTATCAAAGACTTTGTCTGCCTAAGTGTCTGAGAAAATCTTCTTTAGATACTTGTGCAGGCAATATGTCCTGTGAGTTAATTACCATCCTTCAGGCTGGAATGAGCTGTCTTAGGTTAGAGCAAATGACTTACATTCAGATGGAGGGAAGCTATTTAACCTGTTTCCCTGCTCTCTGTGAGTGGGACTCTGATACTCCAGATGGACTGCTATTTAGAAACTGTGTTCTTCGAACTCTAGTCCTCTTTGAATAGGAGCCCACTACTTTCAATGGCGCACTGTACTTCCCCCTACAACTCCTACTTGCTGTGCAGTCATATTCCCAGATAATTACCTGGTGTGTAATTGGTGACGTCTGGTCCTCCGGTGTAATCGTCACCCAGGGCGATTGGTCAAGTGGTGCCATTACATCACAAAGCTACAGCAGGGTGTCATCTGACATGAGGGCCAATCAGTTGCCTAGTACGCAATAGGATACTTATATCACGGTATAGAAAATGGAGCAATGTGGACAGAATGCCCAGCTGAAGACTAAGGTGGTGAGATGAAAGGACCTAGGGCAATATTTGAGACTTATACATTTGTTTGAAGGAGTGGTTGATCTTACCATTCTGGAGTTCTCTATAGGTTAAGTGATAGGGATGCGCTAAAATGAAGATGTTAGAATCTGTTGTTTTTATTATTCCCACGAACCGTAGCATAAACCTTCCTCCCTTAACGTATCAGATCACTGAATTGCTATGGTGTACCATAACCTGAAATAATTCCTGTGAGAAGGGTACTCTATCTCTTGGCTGCCAAAGAGAGCTTTCTATCTAAGTCCTCATATAGGTGATAGGGTTGTGTAGAGAGTACCAGCAAATGAGGCAGAGGATTGAAAGAAGTCTGCTAGGTTGAAATCTAAATTAAGATTATAATTTTTAGTGAGTTTTGGATTTTCACAATATGAGACATGCCATAGTGCTAATTGACCCTTTATAAAAATCATGTTTTGGTAGTGTTGCATTTGGTTTTGAAATATTCAAGTTCTAAAAAAAGACTAACAGTGGACTTTTCCATCTGCAGATTATACTGAATGGCCAGCAGAGGCAGTGTTGCAGAGGAATATTTCTCTGCTTGCTGAGACGGAAAAAAAAAGAAAGCTCATTCCTCAGCCTTCTCCATGCCTCGATCAATATATATGGTAAGTCAAAATCTCAATTAATCATTTTGCCATTAATAAAAAGTTCATAGCATCTGATAGCTCTCTGTGCCTTTTAGTGGGGTCTTCCGCATAAATATAATCTTCCAAGACGGTAGCAATATGGATGATGCAATGGCCATCATGATAGTTTATCAAAGACTTTGTCTGCCTAAGTGTCTGAGAAAATCTTCTTTAGATACTTGTGAAGGCAATATGTCCTGTGAGTTAATTACCATCCTTCAGGCTGGAATGAGCTGTCTTAGGTTAGAGCAAATGACTTACATTCAGATGGAGGGAAGCTATTTAACCTGTTTCCCTGCTCTCTGTGAGTGGGACTCTGATACTCCAGATGGACTGCTATTTAGAAACTGTGTTCTTCTAACTCTAGTCCTCTTTGAATAGGAGCCCACTACTTTCAATGGCGCACTGTACTTCCCCCTACAACTCCTACTTGCTGTGCAGTCATATTCCCAGATAATTACCTGGTGTGTAATTGGTGACGTCTGGTCCTCCAGTGTAATCGTCACCCAGGGCGATTGGTCAAGTGGTGCCATTACATCACGAAGCTACAGCAGAATGTCATCTGACATGAGGGCTAATCAGTTGCTTCTTCTAACTCTAGCCCTCTTTAAATAGGAGCCCAATACTTTCAATGGCGCACTGTACTTCCCCCTTACACCTCCTACTTGCTGTGTAGTCATATTCACAGATAGTTACCTAGTTTGTAATTGCTGATGTCTGGTCCTCCGGTGTAATCGTCACCCAGGGCGATTGGTCAAGTGGTGCCATTACATCACAAAGCTACAGCAGGGTGTCATCTGACATGAGGGCCAATCAGTTGCCTAGTACGCAATAGGATACTTATATCAAGGTATAGAAAATGGAGCAATGTGGACAGAATGCCCAGCTGAAGACTAAGGTGGTGAGATGAAAGGACCTAGGACAATATTTGAGACTTATACATTTGTTTGAAGGAGTGGTTGATCTTACCATTCTGGAGTTCTCTATAGGTTAAGTGATAGGGATGCGCTAAAATGAAGATGTTAGAATCTGTTGTTTTTATTATTCCCACGAACCGTAGCATAAACCTTCCTCCCTTAACGTATCAGATCACTGAATTGCTATGGTGTACCATAACCTGAAATAATTCCTGTGAGAAGGGTACTCTATCTCTTGGCTGCCAAAGAGAGCTTTCTATCTAAGTCCTCATATAGGTGATAGGGTTGTGTAGAGAGTACCAGCAAATGAGGCAGAGGATTGAAAGAAGTCTGCTAGGTTGAAATCTAAATTAAGATTATAATTTTTAGTGAGTTTTGGATTTTCACAATATGAGACATGCCATAGTGCTAATTGACCCTTTATAAAAATCATGTTTTGGTAGTGTTGCATTTGGTTTTGAAATATTCAAGTTCTAAAAAAAGACTAACAGTGGACTTTTCCATCTGCAGATTATACTGAATGGCCAGCAGAGGCAGTGTTGCAGAGGAATATTTCTCTGCTTGCTGAGACGGAAAAAAAAAGAAAGCTCATTCCTCAGCCTTCTCCATGCCTCGATCAATATATATGGTAAGTCAAAATCTCAATTATTCATTTTGCCATTAATAAAAAGTTCATAGCATCTGATAGCTCTCTGTGCCTTTTAGTGGGGTCTTCCGCATAAATATAATCTTCCAAGACGGTAGCAATATGGATGATGCAATGGCCATCATGATAGTTTATCAAAGACTTTGTCTGCCTAAGTGTCTGAGAAAATCTTCTTTAGATACTTGTGCAGGCAATATGTCCTGTGAGTTAATTACCATCCTTCAGGCTGGAATGAGCTGTCTTAGGTTAGAGCAAATGACTTACATTCAGATGGAGGGAAGCTATTTAACCTGTTTCCCTGCTCTCTGTGAGTGGGACTCTGATACTCCAGATGGACTGCTATTTAGAAACTGTGTTCTTCGAACTCTAGTCCTCTTTGAATAGGAGCCCACTACTTTCAATGGCGCACTGTACTTCCCCCTACAACTCCTACTTGCTGTGCAGTCATATTCCCAGATAATTACCTGGTGTGTAATTGGTGACGTCTGGTCCTCCGGTGTAATCGTCACCCAGGGCGATTGGTCAAGTGGTGCCATTACATCACAAAGCTACAGCAGGGTGTCATCTGACATGAGGGCCAATCAGTTGCCTAGTACGCAATAGGATACTTATATCACGGTATAGAAAATGGAGCAATGTGGACAGAATGCCCAGCTGAAGACTAAGGTGGTGAGATGAAAGGACCTAGGGCAATATTTGAGACTTATACATTTGTTTGAAGGAGTGGTTGATCTTACCATTCTGGAGTTCTCTATAGGTTAAGTGATAGGGATGCGCTAAAATGAAGATGTTAGAATCTGTTGTTTTTATTATTCCCACGAACCGTAGCATAAACCTTCCTCCCTTAACGTATCAGATCACTGAATTGCTATGGTGTACCATAACCTGAAATAATTCCTGTGAGAAGGGTACTCTATCTCTTGGCTGCCAAAGAGAGCTTTCTATCTAAGTCCTCATATAGGTGATAGGGTTGTGTAGAGAGTACCAGCAAATGAGGCAGAGGATTGAAAGAAGTCTGCTAGGTTGAAATCTAAATTAAGATTATAATTTTTAGTGAGTTTTGGATTTTCACAATATGAGACATGCCATAGTGCTAATTGACCCTTTATAAAAATCATGTTTTGGTAGTGTTGCATTTGGTTTTGAAATATTCAAGTTCTAAAAAAAGACTAACAGTGGACTTTTCCATCTGCAGATTATACTGAATGGCCAGCAGAGGCAGTGTTGCAGAGGAATATTTCTCTGCTTGCTGAGACGGAAAAAAAAGAAAGCTCATTCCTCAGCCTTCTCCATGCCTCGATCAATATATATGGTAAGTCAAAATCTCAATTATTCATTTTGCCATTAATAAAAAGTTCATAGCATCTGATAGCTCTCTGTGCCTTTTAGTGGGGTCTTCCGCATAAATATAATCTTCCAAGACGGTAGCAATATGGATGATGCAATGGCCATCATGATAGTTTATCAAAGACTTTGTCTGCCTAAGTGTCTGAGAAAATCTTCTTTAGATACTTGTGCAGGCAATATGTCCTGTGAGTTAATTACCATCCTTCAGGCTGGAATGAGCTGTCTTAGGTTAGAGCAAATGACTTACATTCAGATGGAGGGAAGCTATTTAACCTGTTTCCCTGCTCTCTGTGAGTGGGACTCTGATACTCCAGATGGACTGCTATTTAGAAACTGTGTTCTTCTAACTCTAGTCCTCTTTGAATAGGAGCCCACTACTTTCAATGGCGCACTGTACTTCCCCCTACAACTCCTACTTGCTGTGCAGTCATATTCCCAGATAATTACCTGGTGTGTAATTGGTGACGTCTGGTCCTCCAGTGTAATCGTCACCCAGGGCGATTGGTCAAGTGGTGCCATTACATCACGAAGCTACAGCAGAATGTCATCTGACATGAGGGCTAATCAGTTGCTTCTTCTAACTCTAGCCCTCTTTAAATAGGAGCCCAATACTTTCAATGGCGCACTGTACTTCCCCCTTACACCTCCTACTTGCTGTGTAGTCATATTCACAGATAGTTACCTAGTTTGTAATTGCTGATGTCTGGTCCTCCGGTGTAATCGTCACCCAGGGCGATTGGTCAAGTGGTGCCATTACATCACAAAGCTACAGCAGGGTGTCATCTGACATGAGGGCCAATCAGTTGCCTAGTACGCAATAGGATACTTATATCAAGGTATAGAAAATGGAGCAATGTGGACAGAATGCCCAGCTGAAGACTAAGGTGGTGAGATGAAAGGACCTAGGACAATATTTGAGACTTATACATTTGTTTGAAGGAGTGGTTGATCTTACCATTCTGGAGTTCTCTATAGGTTAAGTGATAGGGATGCGCTAAAATGAAGATGTTAGAATCTGTTGTTTTTATTATTCCCACGAACCGTAGCATAAACCTTCCTCCCTTAACGTATCAGATCACTGAATTGCTATGGTGTACCATAACCTGAAATAATTCCTGTGAGAAGGGTACTCTATCTCTTGGCTGCCAAAGAGAGCTTTCTATCTAAGTCCTCATATAGGTGATAGGGTTGTGTAGAGAGTACCAGCAAATGAGGCAGAGGATTGAAAGAAGTCTGCTAGGTTGAAATCTAAATTAAGATTATAATTTTTAGTGAGTTTTGGATTTTCACAATATGAGACATGCCATAGTGCTAATTGACCCTTTATAAAAATCATGTTTTGGTAGTGTTGCATTTGGTTTTGAAATATTCAAGTTCTAAAAAAAGACTAACAGTGGACTTTTCCATCTGCAGATTATACTGAATGGCCAGCAGAGGCAGTGTTGCAGAGGAATATTTCTCTGCTTGCTGAGACGGAAAAAAAAAGAAAGCTCATTCCTCAGCCTTCTCCATGCCTCGATCAATATATATGGTAAGTCAAAATCTCAATTAATCATTTTGCCATTAATAAAAAGTTCATAGCATCTGATAGCTCTCTGTGCCTTTTAGTGGGGTCTTCCGCATAAATATAATCTTCCAAGACGGTAGCAATATGGATGATGCAATGGCCATCATGATAGTTTATCAAAGACTTTGTCTGCCTAAGTGTCTGAGAAAATCTTCTTTAGATACTTGTGCAGGCAATATGTCCTGTGAGTTAATTACCATCCTTCAGGCTGGAATGAGCTGTCTTAGGTTAGAGCAAATGACTTACATTCAGATGGAGGGAAGCTATTTAACCTGTTTCCCTGCTCTCTGTGAGTGGGACTCTGATACTCCAGATGGACTGCTATTTAGAAACGGTGTTCTTCTAACTCTAGTCCTCTTTGAATAGGAGCCCACTACTTTCAATGGCGCACTGTACTTCCCCCTACAACTCCTACTTGCTGTGCAGTCATATTCCCAGATAATTACCTGGTGTGTAATTGGTGACGTCTGGTCCTCCAGTGTAATCGTCACCCAGGGCGATTGGTCAAGTGGTGCCATTACATCACGAAGCTACAGCAGAATGTCATCTGACATGAGGGCTAATCAGTTGCTTCTTCTAACTCTAGCCCTCTTTAAATAGGAGCCCAATACTTTCAATGGCGCACTGTACTTCCCCCTTACACCTCCTACTTGCTGTGTAGTCATATTCACAGATAGTTACCTAGTTTGTAATTGCTGATGTCTGGTCCTCCGGTGTAATCGTCACCCAGGGCGATTGGTCAAGTGGTGCCATTACATCACAAAGCTACAGCAGGGTGTCATCTGACATGAGGGCCAATCAGTTGCCTAGTACGCAATAGGATACTTATATCAAGGTATAGAAAATGGAGCAATGTGGACAGAATGCCCAGCTGAAGACTAAGGTGGTGAGATGAAAGGACCTAGGACAATATTTGAGACTTATACATTTGTTTGAAGGAGTGGTTGATCTTACCATTCTGGAGTTCTCTATAGGTTAAGTGATAGGGATGCGCTAAAATGAAGATGTTAGAATCTGTTGTTTTTATTATTCCCACGAACCGTAGCATAAACCTTCCTCCCTTAACGTATCAGATCACTGAATTGCTATGGTGTACCATAACCTGAAATAATTCCTGTGAGAAGGGTACTCTATCTCTTGGCTGCCAAAGAGAGCTTTCTATCTAAGTCCTCATATAGGTGATAGGGTTGTGTAGAGAGTACCAGCAAATGAGGCAGAGGATTGAAAGAAGTCTGCTAGGTTGAAATCTAAATTAAGATTATAATTTTTAGTGAGTTTTGGATTTTCACAATATGAGACATGCCATAGTGCTAATTGACCCTTTATAAAAATCATGTTTTGGTAGTGTTGCATTTGGTTTTGAAATATTCAAGTTCTAAAAAAAGACTAACAGTGGACTTTTCCATCTGCAGATTATACTGAATGGCCAGCAGAGGCAGTGTTGCAGAGGAATATTTCTCTGCTTGCTGAGACGGAAAAAAAAAGAAAGCTCATTCCTCAGCCTTCTCCATGCCTCGATCAATATATATGGTAAGTCAAAATCTCAATTAATCATTTTGCCATTAATAAAAAGTTCATAGCATCTGATAGCTCTCTGTGCCTTTTAGTGGGGTCTTCCGCATAAATATAATCTTCCAAGACGGTAGCAATATGGATGATGCAATGGCCATCATGATAGTTTATCAAAGACTTTGTCTGCCTAAGTGTCTGAGAAAATCTTCTTTAGATACTTGTGCAGGCAATATGTCCTGTGAGTTAATTACCATCCTTCAGGCTGGAATGAGCTGTCTTAGGTTAGAGCAAATGACTTACATTCAGATGGAGGGAAGCTATTTAACCTGTTTCCCTGCTCTCTGTGAGTGGGACTCTGATACTCCAGATGGACTGCTATTTAGAAACGGTGTTCTTCTAACTCTAGTCCTCTTTGAATAGGAGCCCACTACTTTCAATGGCGCACTGTACTTCCCCCTACAACTCCTACTTGCTGTGCAGTCATATTCCCAGATAATTACCTGGTGTGTAATTGGTGACGTCTGGTCCTCCAGTGTAATCGTCACCCAGGGCGATTGGTCAAGTGGTGCCATTACATCACGAAGCTACAGCAGAATGTCATCTGACATGAGGGCTAATCAGTTGCTTCTTCTAACTCTAGCCCTCTTTAAATAGGAGCCCAATACTTTCAATGGCGCACTGTACTTCCCCCTTACACCTCCTACTTGCTGTGTAGTCATATTCACAGATAGTTACCTAGTTTGTAATTGCTGATGTCTGGTCCTCCGGTGTAATCGTCACCCAGGGCGATTGGTCAAGTGGTGCCATTACATCACAAAGCTACAGCAGGGTGTCATCTGACATGAGGGCCAATCAGTTGCCTAGTACGCAATAGGATACTTATATCAAGGTATAGAAAATGGAGCAATGTGGACAGAATGCCCAGCTGAAGACTAAGGTGGTGAGATGAAAGGACCTAGGACAATATTTGAGACTTATACATTTGTTTGAAGGAGTGGTTGATCTTACCATTCTGGAGTTCTCTATAGGTTAAGTGATAGGGATGCGCTAAAATGAAGATGTTAGAATCTGTTGTTTTTATTATTCCCACGAACCGTAGCATAAACCTTCCTCCCTTAACGTATCAGATCACTGAATTGCTATGGTGTACCATAACCTGAAATAATTCCTGTGAGAAGGGTACTCTATCTCTTGGCTGCCAAAGAGAGCTTTCTATCTAAGTCCTCATATAGGTGATAGGGTTGTGTAGAGAGTACCAGCAAATGAGGCAGAGGATTGAAAGAAGTCTGCTAGGTTGAAATCTAAATTAAGATTATAATTTTTAGTGAGTTTTGGATTTTCACAATATGAGACATGCCATAGTGCTAATTGACCCTTTATAAAAATCATGTTTTGGTAGTGTTGCATTTGGTTTTGAAATATTCAAGTTCTAAAAAAAGACTAACAGTGGACTTTTCCATCTGCAGATTATACTGAATGGCCAGCAGAGGCAGTGTTGCAGAGGAATATTTCTCTGCTTGCTGAGACGGAAAAAAAAAGAAAGCTCATTCCTCAGCCTTCTCCATGCCTCGATCAATATATATGGTAAGTCAAAATCTCAATTAATCATTTTGCCATTAATAAAAAGTTCATAGCATCTGATAGCTCTCTGTGCCTTTTAGTGGGGTCTTCCGCATAAATATAATCTTCCAAGACGGTAGCAATATGGATGATGCAATGGCCATCATGATAGTTTATCAAAGACTTTGTCTGCCTAAGTGTCTGAGAAAATCTTCTTTAGATACTTGTGCAGGCAATATGTCCTGTGAGTTAATTACCATCCTTCAGGCTGGAATGAGCTGTCTTAGGTTAGAGCAAATGACTTACATTCAGATGGAGGGAAGCTATTTAACCTGTTTCCCTGCTCTCTGTGAGTGGGACTCTGATACTCCAGATGGACTGCTATTTAGAAACGGTGTTCTTCTAACTCTAGTCCTCTTTGAATAGGAGCCCACTACTTTCAATGGCGCACTGTACTTCCCCCTACAACTCCTACTTGCTGTGCAGTCATATTCCCAGATAATTACCTGGTGTGTAATTGGTGACGTCTGGTCCTCCAGTGTAATCGTCACCCAGGGCGATTGGTCAAGTGGTGCCATTACATCACGAAGCTACAGCAGAATGTCATCTGACATGAGGGCTAATCAGTTGCTTCTTCTAACTCTAGCCCTCTTTAAATAGGAGCCCAATACTTTCAATGGCGCACTGTACTTCCCCCTTACACCTCCTACTTGCTGTGTAGTCATATTCACAGATAGTTACCTAGTTTGTAATTGCTGATGTCTGGTCCTCCGGTGTAATCGTCACCCAGGGCGATTGGTCAAGTGGTGCCATTACATCACAAAGCTACAGCAGGGTGTCATCTGACATGAGGGCCAATCAGTTGCCTAGTACGCAATAGGATACTTATATCAAGGTATAGAAAATGGAGCAATGTGGACAGAATGCCCAGCTGAAGACTAAGGTGGTGAGATGAAAGGACCTAGGACAATATTTGAGACTTATACATTTGTTTGAAGGAGTGGTTGATCTTACCATTCTGGAGTTCTCTATAGGTTAAGTGATAGGGATGCGCTAAAATGAAGATGTTAGAATCTGTTGTTTTTATTATTCCCACGAACCGTAGCATAAACCTTCCTCCCTTAACGTATCAGATCACTGAATTGCTATGGTGTACCATAACCTGAAATAATTCCTGTGAGAAGGGTACTCTATCTCTTGGCTGCCAAAGAGAGCTTTCTATCTAAGTCCTCATATAGGTGATAGGGTTGTGTAGAGAGTACCAGCAAATGAGGCAGAGGATTGAAAGAAGTCTGCTAGGTTGAAATCTAAATTAAGATTATAATTTTTAGTGAGTTTTGGATTTTCACAATATGAGACATGCCATAGTGCTAATTGACCCTTTATAAAAATCATGTTTTGGTAGTGTTGCATTTGGTTTTGAAATATTCAAGTTCTAAAAAAAGACTAACAGTGGACTTTTCCATCTGCAGATTATACTGAATGGCCAGCAGAGGCAGTGTTGCAGAGGAATATTTCTCTGCTTGCTGAGACGGAAAAAAAAAGAAAGCTCATTCCTCAGCCTTCTCCATGCCTCGATCAATATATATGGTAAGTCAAAATCTCAATTAATCATTTTGCCATTAATAAAAAGTTCATAGCATCTGATAGCTCTCTGTGCCTTTTAGTGGGGTCTTCCGCATAAATATAATCTTCCAAGACGGTAGCAATATGGATGATGCAATGGCCATCATGATAGTTTATCAAAGACTTTGTCTGCCTAAGTGTCTGAGAAAATCTTCTTTAGATACTTGTGCAGGCAATATGTCCTGTGAGTTAATTACCATCCTTCAGGCTGGAATGAGCTGTCTTAGGTTAGAGCAAATGACTTACATTCAGATGGAGGGAAGCTATTTAACCTGTTTCCCTGCTCTCTGTGAGTGGGACTCTGATACTCCAGATGGACTGCTATTTAGAAACTGTGTTCTTCGAACTCTAGTCCTCTTTGAATAGGAGCCCACTACTTTCAATGGCGCACTGTACTTCCCCCTACAACTCCTACTTGCTGTGCAGTCATATTCCCAGATAATTACCTGGTGTGTAATTGGTGACGTCTGGTCCTCCGGTGTAATCGTCACCCAGGGCGATTGGTCAAGTGGTGCCATTACATCACAAAGCTACAGCAGGGTGTCATCTGACATGAGGGCCAATCAGTTGCCTAGTACGCAATAGGATACTTATATCACGGTATAGAAAATGGAGCAATGTGGACAGAATGCCCAGCTGAAGACTAAGGTGGTGAGATGAAAGGACCTAGGGCAATATTTGAGACTTATACATTTGTTTGAAGGAGTGGTTGATCTTACCATTCTGGAGTTCTCTATAGGTTAAGTGATAGGGATGCGCTAAAATGAAGATGTTAGAATCTGTTGTTTTTATTATTCCCACGAACCGTAGCATAAACCTTCCTCCCTTAACGTATCAGATCACTGAATTGCTATGGTGTACCATAACCTGAAATAATTCCTGTGAGAAGGGTACTCTATCTCTTGGCTGCCAAAGAGAGCTTTCTATCTAAGTCCTCATATAGGTGATAGGGTTGTGTAGAGAGTACCAGCAAATGAGGCAGAGGATTGAAAGAAGTCTGCTAGGTTGAAATCTAAATTAAGATTATAATTTTTAGTGAGTTTTGGATTTTCACAATATGAGACATGCCATAGTGCTAATTGACCCTTTATAAAAATCATGTTTTGGTAGTGTTGCATTTGGTTTTGAAATATTCAAGTTCTAAAAAAAGACTAACAGTGGACTTTTCCATCTGCAGATTATACTGAATGGCCAGCAGAGGCAGTGTTGCAGAGGAATATTTCTCTGCTTGCTGAGACGGAAAAAAAAAGAAAGCTCATTCCTCAGCCTTCTCCATGCCTCGATCAATATATATGGTAAGTCAAAATCTCAATTAATCATTTTGCCATTAATAAAAAGTTCATAGCATCTGATAGCTCTCTGTGCCTTTTAGTGGGGTCTTCCGCATAAATATAATCTTCCAAGACGGTAGCAATATGGATGATGCAATGGCCATCATGATAGTTTATCAAAGACTTTGTCTGCCTAAGTGTCTGAGAAAATCTTCTTTAGATACTTGTGCAGGCAATATGTCCTGTGAGTTAATTACCATCCTTCAGGCTGGAATGAGCTGTCTTAGGTTAGAGCAAATGACTTACATTCAGATGGAGGGAAGCTATTTAACCTGTTTCCCTGCTCTCTGTGAGTGGGACTCTGATACTCCAGATGGACTGCTATTTAGAAACTGTGTTCTTCTAACTCTAGTCCTCTTTGAATAGGAGCCCACTACTTTCAATGGCGCACTGTACTTCCCCCTACAACTCCTACTTGCTGTGCAGTCATATTCCCAGATAATTACCTGGTGTGTAATTGGTGACGTCTGGTCCTCCAGTGTAATCGTCACCCAGGGCGATTGGTCAAGTGGTGCCATTACATCACGAAGCTACAGCAGAATGTCATCTGACATGAGGGCTAATCAGTTGCTTCTTCTAACTCTAGCCCTCTTTAAATAGGAGCCCAATACTTTCAATGGCGCACTGTACTTCCCCCTTACACCTCCTACTTGCTGTGTAGTCATATTCACAGATAGTTACCTAGTTTGTAATTGCTGATGTCTGGTCCTCCGGTGTAATCGTCACCCAGGGCGATTGGTCAAGTGGTGCCATTACATCACAAAGCTACAGCAGGGTGTCATCTGACATGAGGGCCAATCAGTTGCCTAGTACGCAATAGGATACTTATATCAAGGTATAGAAAATGGAGCAATGTGGACAGAATGCCCAGCTGAAGACTAAGGTGGTGAGATGAAAGGACCTAGGACAATATTTGAGACTTATACATTTGTTTGAAGGAGTGGTTGATCTTACCATTCTGGAGTTCTCTATAGGTTAAGTGATAGGGATGCGCTAAAATGAAGATGTTAGAATCTGTTGTTTTTATTATTCCCACGAACCGTAGCATAAACCTTCCTCCCTTAACGTATCAGATCACTGAATTGCTATGGTGTACCATAACCTGAAATAATTCCTGTGAGAAGGGTACTCTATCTCTTGGCTGCCAAAGAGAGCTTTCTATCTAAGTCCTCATATAGGTGATAGGGTTGTGTAGAGAGTACCAGCAAATGAGGCAGAGGATTGAAAGAAGTCTGCTAGGTTGAAATCTAAATTAAGATTATAATTTTTAGTGAGTTTTGGATTTTCACAATATGAGACATGCCATAGTGCTAATTGACCCTTTATAAAAATCATGTTTTGGTAGTGTTGCATTTGGTTTTGAAATATTCAAGTTCTAAAAAAAGACTAACAGTGGACTTTTCCATCTGCAGATTATACTGAATGGCCAGCAGAGGCAGTGTTGCAGAGGAATATTTCTCTGCTTGCTGAGACGGAAAAAAAAAGAAAGCTCATTCCTCAGCCTTCTCCATGCCTCGATCAATATATATGGTAAGTCAAAATCTCAATTAATCATTTTGCCATTAATAAAAAGTTCATAGCATCTGATAGCTCTCTGTGCCTTTTAGTGGGGTCTTCCGCATAAATATAATCTTCCAAGACGGTAGCAATATGGATGATGCAATGGCCATCATGATAGTTTATCAAAGACTTTGTCTGCCTAAGTGTCTGAGAAAATCTTCTTTAGATACTTGTGCAGGCAATATGTCCTGTGAGTTAATTACCATCCTTCAGGCTGGAATGAGCTGTCTTAGGTTAGAGCAAATGACTTACATTCAGATGGAGGGAAGCTATTTAACCTGTTTCCCTGCTCTCTGTGAGTGGGACTCTGATACTCCAGATGGACTGCTATTTAGAAACTGTGTTCTTCGAACTCTAGTCCTCTTTGAATAGGAGCCCACTACTTTCAATGGCGCACTGTACTTCCCCCTACAACTCCTACTTGCTGTGCAGTCATATTCCCAGATAATTACCTGGTGTGTAATTGGTGACGTCTGGTCCTCCGGTGTAATCGTCACCCAGGGCGATTGGTCAAGTGGTGCCATTACATCACGAAGCTACAGCAGAATGTCATCTGACATGAGGGCTAATCAGTTGCTTCTTCTAACTCTAGCCCTCTTTAAATAGGAGCCCAATACTTTCAATGGCGCACTGTACTTCCCCCTTACACCTCCTACTTGCTGTGTAGTCATATTCACAGATAGTTACCTAGTTTGTAATTGCTGATGTCTGGTCCTCCGGTGTAATCGTCACCCAGGGCGATTGGTCAAGTGGTGCCATTACATCACAAAGCTACAGCAGGGTGTCATCTGACATGAGGGCCAATCAGTTGCCTAGTACGCAATAGGATACTTATATCAAGGTATAGAAAATGGAGCAATGTGGA
Source organism: Lissotriton vulgaris (assembly GCF_964263255.1). Lineage (NCBI taxonomy): Eukaryota > Metazoa > Chordata > Amphibia > Caudata > Salamandridae > Lissotriton > Lissotriton vulgaris. Next base: position 1,208,927,046 of record NC_141695.1, read on the forward strand.
CAGAATGCCCAGCTGAAGACTAAGGTGGTGAGATGAAAGGACCTAGGACAATATTTGAGACTTATACATTTGTTTGAAGGAGTGGTTGATCTTACCATTCTGGAGTTCTCTATAGGTTAAGTGATAGGGATGCGCTAAAATGAAGATGTTAGAATCTGTTGTTTTTATTATTCCCACGAACCGTAGCATAAACCTTCCTCCCTTAACGTATCAGATCACTGAATTGCTATGGTGTACCATAACCTGAAATAATTCCTGTGAGAAGGGTACTCTATCTCTTGGCTGCCAAAGAGAGCTTTCTATCTAAGTCCTCATATAGGTGATAGGGTTGTGTAGAGAGTACCAGCAAATGAGGCAGAGGATTGAAAGAAGTCTGCTAGGTTGAAATCTAAATTAAGATTATAATTTTTAGTGAGTTTTGGATTTTCACAATATGAGACATGCCATAGTGCTAATTGACCCTTTATAAAAATCATGTTTTGGTAGTGTTGCATTTGGTTTTGAAATATTCAAGTTCTAAAAAAAGACTAACAGTGGACTTTTCCATCTGCAGATTATACTGAATGGCCAGCAGAGGCAGTGTTGCAGAGGAATATTTCTCTGCTTGCTGAGACGGAAAAAAAAAGAAAGCTCATTCCTCAGCCTTCTCCATGCCTCGATCAATATATATGGTAAGTCAAAATCTCAATTAATCATTTTGCCATTAATAAAAAGTTCATAGCATCTGATAGCTCTCTGTGCCTTTTAGTGGGGTCTTCCGCATAAATATAATCTTCCAAGACGGTAGCAATATGGATGATGCAATGGCCATCATGATAGTTTATCAAAGACTTTGTCTGCCTAAGTGTCTGAGAAAATCTTCTTTAGATACTTGTGCAGGCAATATGTCCTGTGAGTTAATTACCATCCTTCAGGCTGGAATGAGCTGTCTTAGGTTAGAGCAAATGACTTACATTCAGATGGAGGGAAGCTATTTAACCTGTTTCCCTGCTCTCTGTGAGTGGGACTCTGATACTCCAGATGGACTGCTATTTAGAAACTGTGTTCTTCGAACTCTAGTCCTCTTTGAATAGGAGCCCACTACTTTCAATGGCGCACTGTACTTCCCCCTACAACTCCTACTTGCTGTGCAGTCATATTCCCAGATAATTACCTGGTGTGTAATTGGTGACGTCTGGTCCTCCGGTGTAATCGTCACCCAGGGCGATTGGTCAAGTGGTGCCATTACATCACGAAGCTACAGCAGAATGTCATCTGACATGAGGGCTAATCAGTTGCTTCTTCTAACTCTAGCCCTCTTTAAATAGGAGCCCAATACTTTCAATGGCGCACTGTACTTCCCCCTTACACCTCCTACTTGCTGTGTAGTCATATTCACAGATAGTTACCTAGTTTGTAATTGCTGATGTCTGGTCCTCCGGTGTAATCGTCACCCAGGGCGATTGGTCAAGTGGTGCCATTACATCACAAAGCTACAGCAGGGTGTCATCTGACATGAGGGCCAATCAGTTGCCTAGTACGCAATAGGATACTTATATCAAGGTATAGAAAATGGAGCAATGTGGACAGAATGCCCAGCTGAAGACTAAGGTGGTGAGATGAAAGGACCTAGGACAATATTTGAGACTTATACATTTGTTTGAAGGAGTGGTTGATCTTACCATTCTGGAGTTCTCTATAGGTTAAGTGATAGGGATGCGCTAAAATGAAGATGTTAGAATCTGTTGTTTTTATTATTCCCACGAACCGTAGCATAAACCTTCCTCCCTTAACGTATCAGATCACTGAATTGCTATGGTGTACCATAACCTGAAATAATTCCTGTGAGAAGGGTACTCTATCTCTTGGCTGCCAAAGAGAGCTTTCTATCTAAGTCCTCATATAGGTGATAGGGTTGTGTAGAGAGTACCAGCAAATGAGGCAGAGGATTGAAAGAAGTCTGCTAGGTTGAAATCTAAATTAAGATTATAATTTTTAGTGAGTTTTGGATTTTCACAATATGAGACATGCCATAGTGCTAATTGACCCTTTATAAAAATCATGTTTTGGTAGTGTTGCATTTGGTTTTGAAATATTCAAGTTCTAAAAAAAGACTAACAGTGGACTTTTCCATCTGCAGATTATACTGAATGGCCAGCAGAGGCAGTGTTGCAGAGGAATATTTCTCTGCTTGCTGAGACGGAAAAAAAAAGAAAGCTCATTCCTCAGCCTTCTCCATGCCTCGATCAATATATATGGTAAGTCAAAATCTCAATTATTCATTTTGCCATTAATAAAAAGTTCATAGCATCTGATAGCTCTCTGTGCCTTTTAGTGGGGTCTTCCGCATAAATATAATCTTCCAAGACGGTAGCAATATGGATGATGCAATGGCCATCATGATAGTTTATCAAAGACTTTGTCTGCCTAAGTGTCTGAGAAAATCTTCTTTAGATACTTGTGCAGGCAATATGTCCTGTGAGTTAATTACCATCCTTCAGGCTGGAATGAGCTGTCTTAGGTTAGAGCAAATGACTTACATTCAGATGGAGGGAAGCTATTTAACCTGTTTCCCTGCTCTCTGTGAGTGGGACTCTGATACTCCAGATGGACTGCTATTTAGAAACTGTGTTCTTCGAACTCTAGTCCTCTTTGAATAGGAGCCCACTACTTTCAATGGCGCACTGTACTTCCCCCTACAACTCCTACTTGCTGTGCAGTCATATTCCCAGATAATTACCTGGTGTGTAATTGGTGACGTCTGGTCCTCCGGTGTAATCGTCACCCAGGGCGATTGGTCAAGTGGTGCCATTACATCACAAAGCTACAGCAGGGTGTCATCTGACATGAGGGCCAATCAGTTGCCTAGTACGCAATAGGATACTTATATCACGGTATAGAAAATGGAGCAATGTGGACAGAATGCCCAGCTGAAGACTAAGGTGGTGAGATGAAAGGACCTAGGGCAATATTTGAGACTTATACATTTGTTTGAAGGAGTGGTTGATCTTACCATTCTGGAGTTCTCTATAGGTTAAGTGATAGGGATGCGCTAAAATGAAGATGTTAGAATCTGTTGTTTTTATTATTCCCACGAACCGTAGCATAAACCTTCCTCCCTTAACGTATCAGATCACTGAATTGCTATGGTGTACCATAACCTGAAATAATTCCTGTGAGAAGGGTACTCTATCTCTTGGCTGCCAAAGAGAGCTTTCTATCTAAGTCCTCATATAGGTGATAGGGTTGTGTAGAGAGTACCAGCAAATGAGGCAGAGGATTGAAAGAAGTCTGCTAGGTTGAAATCTAAATTAAGATTATAATTTTTAGTGAGTTTTGGATTTTCACAATATGAGACATGCCATAGTGCTAATTGACCCTTTATAAAAATCATGTTTTGGTAGTGTTGCATTTGGTTTTGAAATATTCAAGTTCTAAAAAAAGACTAACAGTGGACTTTTCCATCTGCAGATTATACTGAATGGCCAGCAGAGGCAGTGTTGCAGAGGAATATTTCTCTGCTTGCTGAGACGGAAAAAAAAAGAAAGCTCATTCCTCAGCCTTCTCCATGCCTCGATCAATATATATGGTAAGTCAAAATCTCAATTAATCATTTTGCCATTAATAAAAAGTTCATAGCATCTGATAGCTCTCTGTGCCTTTTAGTGGGGTCTTCCGCATAAATATAATCTTCCAAGACGGTAGCAATATGGATGATGCAATGGCCATCATGATAGTTTATCAAAGACTTTGTCTGCCTAAGTGTCTGAGAAAATCTTCTTTAGATACTTGTGCAGGCAATATGTCCTGTGAGTTAATTACCATCCTTCAGGCTGGAATGAGCTGTCTTAGGTTAGAGCAAATGACTTACATTCAGATGGAGGGAAGCTATTTAACCTGTTTCCCTGCTCTCTGTGAGTGGGACTCTGATACTCCAGATGGACTGCTATTTAGAAACTGTGTTCTTCTAACTCTAGTCCTCTTTGAATAGGAGCCCACTACTTTCAATGGCGCACTGTACTTCCCCCTACAACTCCTACTTGCTGTGCAGTCATATTCCCAGATAATTACCTGGTGTGTAATTGGTGACGTCTGGTCCTCCAGTGTAATCGTCACCCAGGGCGATTGGTCAAGTGGTGCCATTACATCACGAAGCTACAGCAGAATGTCATCTGACATGAGGGCTAATCAGTTGCTTCTTCTAACTCTAGCCCTCTTTAAATAGGAGCCCAATACTTTCAATGGCGCACTGTACTTCCCCCTTACACCTCCTACTTGCTGTGTAGTCATATTCACAGATAGTTACCTAGTTTGTAATTGCTGATGTCTGGTCCTCCGGTGTAATCGTCACCCAGGGCGATTGGTCAAGTGGTGCCATTACATCACAAAGCTACAGCAGGGTGTCATCTGACATGAGGGCCAATCAGTTGCCTAGTACGCAATAGGATACTTATATCAAGGTATAGAAAATGGAGCAATGTGGACAGAATGCCCAGCTGAAGACTAAGGTGGTGAGATGAAAGGACCTAGGACAATATTTGAGACTTATACATTTGTTTGAAGGAGTGGTTGATCTTACCATTCTGGAGTTCTCTATAGGTTAAGTGATAGGGATGCGCTAAAATGAAGATGTTAGAATCTGTTGTTTTTATTATTCCCACGAACCGTAGCATAAACCTTCCTCCCTTAACGTATCAGATCACTGAATTGCTATGGTGTACCATAACCTGAAATAATTCCTGTGAGAAGGGTACTCTATCTCTTGGCTGCCAAAGAGAGCTTTCTATCTAAGTCCTCATATAGGTGATAGGGTTGTGTAGAGAGTACCAGCAAATGAGGCAGAGGATTGAAAGAAGTCTGCTAGGTTGAAATCTAAATTAAGATTATAATTTTTAGTGAGTTTTGGATTTTCACAATATGAGACATGCCATAGTGCTAATTGACCCTTTATAAAAATCATGTTTTGGTAGTGTTGCATTTGGTTTTGAAATATTCAAGTTCTAAAAAAAGACTAACAGTGGACTTTTCCATCTGCAGATTATACTGAATGGCCAGCAGAGGCAGTGTTGCAGAGGAATATTTCTCTGCTTGCTGAGACGGAAAAAAAAAGAAAGCTCATTCCTCAGCCTTCTCCATGCCTCGATCAATATATATGGTAAGTCAAAATCTCAATTATTCATTTTGCCATTAATAAAAAGTTCATAGCATCTGATAGCTCTCTGTGCCTTTTAGTGGGGTCTTCCGCATAAATATAATCTTCCAAGACGGTAGCAATATGGATGATGCAATGGCCATCATGATAGTTTATCAAAGACTTTGTCTGCCTAAGTGTCTGAGAAAATCTTCTTTAGATACTTGTGCAGGCAATATGTCCTGTGAGTTAATTACCATCCTTCAGGCTGGAATGAGCTGTCTTAGGTTAGAGCAAATGACTTACATTCAGATGGAGGGAAGCTATTTAACCTGTTTCCCTGCTCTCTGTGAGTGGGACTCTGATACTCCAGATGGACTGCTATTTAGAAACTGTGTTCTTCGAACTCTAGTCCTCTTTGAATAGGAGCCCACTACTTTCAATGGCGCACTGTACTTCCCCCTACAACTCCTACTTGCTGTGCAGTCATATTCCCAGATAATTACCTGGTGTGTAATTGGTGACGTCTGGTCCTCCGGTGTAATCGTCACCCAGGGCGATTGGTCAAGTGGTGCCATTACATCACAAAGCTACAGCAGGGTGTCATCTGACATGAGGGCCAATCAGTTGCCTAGTACGCAATAGGATACTTATATCACGGTATAGAAAATGGAGCAATGTGGACAGAATGCCCAGCTGAAGACTAAGGTGGTGAGATGAAAGGACCTAGGGCAATATTTGAGACTTATACATTTGTTTGAAGGAGTGGTTGATCTTACCATTCTGGAGTTCTCTATAGGTTAAGTGATAGGGATGCGCTAAAATGAAGATGTTAGAATCTGTTGTTTTTATTATTCCCACGAACCGTAGCATAAACCTTCCTCCCTTAACGTATCAGATCACTGAATTGCTATGGTGTACCATAACCTGAAATAATTCCTGTGAGAAGGGTACTCTATCTCTTGGCTGCCAAAGAGAGCTTTCTATCTAAGTCCTCATATAGGTGATAGGGTTGTGTAGAGAGTACCAGCAAATGAGGCAGAGGATTGAAAGAAGTCTGCTAGGTTGAAATCTAAATTAAGATTATAATTTTTAGTGAGTTTTGGATTTTCACAATATGAGACATGCCATAGTGCTAATTGACCCTTTATAAAAATCATGTTTTGGTAGTGTTGCATTTGGTTTTGAAATATTCAAGTTCTAAAAAAAGACTAACAGTGGACTTTTCCATCTGCAGATTATACTGAATGGCCAGCAGAGGCAGTGTTGCAGAGGAATATTTCTCTGCTTGCTGAGACGGAAAAAAAAAGAAAGCTCATTCCTCAGCCTTCTCCATGCCTCGATCAATATATATGGTAAGTCAAAATCTCAATTAATCATTTTGCCATTAATAAAAAGTTCATAGCATCTGATAGCTCTCTGTGCCTTTTAGTGGGGTCTTCCGCATAAATATAATCTTCCAAGACGGTAGCAATATGGATGATGCAATGGCCATCATGATAGTTTATCAAAGACTTTGTCTGCCTAAGTGTCTGAGAAAATCTTCTTTAGATACTTGTGCAGGCAATATGTCCTGTGAGTTAATTACCATCCTTCAGGCTGGAATGAGCTGTCTTAGGTTAGAGCAAATGACTTACATTCAGATGGAGGGAAGCTATTTAACCTGTTTCCCTGCTCTCTGTGAGTGGGACTCTGATACTCCAGATGGACTGCTATTTAGAAACGGTGTTCTTCTAACTCTAGTCCTCTTTGAATAGGAGCCCACTACTTTCAATGGCGCACTGTACTTCCCCCTACAACTCCTACTTGCTGTGCAGTCATATTCCCAGATAATTACCTGGTGTGTAATTGGTGACGTCTGGTCCTCCAGTGTAATCGTCACCCAGGGCGATTGGTCAAGTGGTGCCATTACATCACGAAGCTACAGCAGAATGTCATCTGACATGAGGGCTAATCAGTTGCTTCTTCTAACTCTAGCCCTCTTTAAATAGGAGCCCAATACTTTCAATGGCGCACTGTACTTCCCCCTTACACCTCCTACTTGCTGTGTAGTCATATTCACAGATAGTTACCTAGTTTGTAATTGCTGATGTCTGGTCCTCCGGTGTAATCGTCACCCAGGGCGATTGGTCAAGTGGTGCCATTACATCACAAAGCTACAGCAGGGTGTCATCTGACATGAGGGCCAATCAGTTGCCTAGTACGCAATAGGATACTTATATCAAGGTATAGAAAATGGAGCAATGTGGACAGAATGCCCAGCTGAAGACTAAGGTGGTGAGATGAAAGGACCTAGGACAATATTTGAGACTTATACATTTGTTTGAAGGAGTGGTTGATCTTACCATTCTGGAGTTCTCTATAGGTTAAGTGATAGGGATGCGCTAAAATGAAGATGTTAGAATCTGTTGTTTTTATTATTCCCACGAACCGTAGCATAAACCTTCCTCCCTTAACGTATCAGATCACTGAATTGCTATGGTGTACCATAACCTGAAATAATTCCTGTGAGAAGGGTACTCTATCTCTTGGCTGCCAAAGAGAGCTTTCTATCTAAGTCCTCATATAGGTGATAGGGTTGTGTAGAGAGTACCAGCAAATGAGGCAGAGGATTGAAAGAAGTCTGCTAGGTTGAAATCTAAATTAAGATTATAATTTTTAGTGAGTTTTGGATTTTCACAATATGAGACATGCCATAGTGCTAATTGACCCTTTATAAAAATCATGTTTTGGTAGTGTTGCATTTGGTTTTGAAATATTCAAGTTCTAAAAAAAGACTAACAGTGGACTTTTCCATCTGCAGATTATACTGAATGGCCAGCAGAGGCAGTGTTGCAGAGGAATATTTCTCTGCTTGCTGAGACGGAAAAAAAAAGAAAGCTCATTCCTCAGCCTTCTCCATGCCTCGATCAATATATATGGTAAGTCAAAATCTCAATTAATCATTTTGCCATTAATAAAAAGTTCATAGCATCTGATAGCTCTCTGTGCCTTTTAGTGGGGTCTTCCGCATAAATATAATCTTCCAAGACGGTAGCAATATGGATGATGCAATGGCCATCATGATAGTTTATCAAAGACTTTGTCTGCCTAAGTGTCTGAGAAAATCTTCTTTAGATACTTGTGCAGGCAATATGTCCTGTGAGTTAATTACCATCCTTCAGGCTGGAATGAGCTGTCTTAGGTTAGAGCAAATGACTTACATTCAGATGGAGGGAAGCTATTTAACCTGTTTCCCTGCTCTCTGTGAGTGGGACTCTGATACTCCAGATGGACTGCTATTTAGAAACTGTGTTCTTCGAACTCTAGTCCTCTTTGAATAGGAGCCCACTACTTTCAATGGCGCACTGTACTTCCCCCTACAACTCCTACTTGCTGTGCAGTCATATTCCCAGATAATTACCTGGTGTGTAATTGGTGACGTCTGGTCCTCCGGTGTAATCGTCACCCAGGGCGATTGGTCAAGTGGTGCCATTACATCACAAAGCTACAGCAGGGTGTCATCTGACATGAGGGCTAATCAGTTGCTTCTTCTAACTCTAGCCCTCTTTAAATAGGAGCCCAATACTTTCAATGGCGCACTGTACTTCCCCCTTACACCTCCTACTTGCTGTGTAGTCATATTCACAGATAGTTACCTAGTTTGTAATTGCTGATGTCTGGTCCTCCGGTGTAATCGTCACCCAGGGCGATTGGTCAAGTGGTGCCATTACATCACAAAGCTACAGCAGGGTGTCATCTGACATGAGGGCCAATCAGTTGCCTAGTACGCAATAGGATACTTATATCAAGGTATAGAAAATGGAGCAATGTGGACAGAATGCCCAGCTGAAGACTAAGGTGGTGAGATGAAAGGACCTAGGGCAATATTTGAGACTTATACATTTGTTTGAAGGAGTGGTTGATCTTACCATTCTGGAGTTCTCTATAGGTTAAGTGATAGGGATGCGCTAAAATGAAGATGTTAGAATCTGTTGTTTTTATTATTCCCACGAACCGTAGCATAAACCTTCCTCCCTTAACGTATCAGATCACTGAATTGCTATGGTGTACCATAACCTGAAATAATTCCTGTGAGAAGGGTACTCTATCTCTTGGCTGCCAAAGAGAGCTTTCTATCTAAGTCCTCATATAGGTGATAGGGTTGTGTAGAGAGTACCAGCAAATGAGGCAGAGGATTGAAAGAAGTCTGCTAGGTTGAAATCTAAATTAAGATTATAATTTTTAGTGAGTTTTGGATTTTCACAATATGAGACATGCCATAGTGCTAATTGACCCTTTATAAAAATCATGTTTTGGTAGTGTTGCATTTGGTTTTGAAATATTCAAGTTCTAAAAAAAGACTAACAGTGGACTTTTCCATCTGCAGATTATACTGAATGGCCAGCAGAGGCAGTGTTGCAGAGGAATATTTCTCTGCTTGCTGAGACGGAAAAAAAAAGAAAGCTCATTCCTCAGCCTTCTCCATGCCTCGATCAATATATATGGTAAGTCAAAATCTCAATTATTCATTTTGCCATTAATAAAAAGTTCATAGCATCTGATAGCTCTCTGTGCCTTTTAGTGGGGTCTTCCGCATAAATATAATCTTCCAAGACGGTAGCAATATGGATGATGCAATGGCCATCATGATAGTTTATCAAAGACTTTGTCTGCCTAAGTGTCTGAGAAAATCTTCTTTAGATACTTGTGCAGGCAATATGTCCTGTGAGTTAATTACCATCCTTCAGGCTGGAATGAGCTGTCTTAGGTTAGAGCAAATGACTTACATTCAGATGGAGGGAAGCTATTTAACCTGTTTCCCTGCTCTCTGTGAGTGGGACTCTGATACTCCAGATGGACTGCTATTTAGAAACTGTGTTCTTCGAACTCTAGTCCTCTTTGAATAGGAGCCCACTACTTTCAATGGCGCACTGTACTTCCCCCTACAACTCCTACTTGCTGTGCAGTCATATTCCCAGATAATTACCTGGTGTGTAATTGGTGACGTCTGGTCCTCCGGTGTAATCGTCACCCAGGGCGATTGGTCAAGTGGTGCCATTACATCACAAAGCTACAGCAGGGTGTCATCTGACATGAGGGCCAATCAGTTGCCTAGTACGCAATAGGATACTTATATCACGGTATAGAAAATGGAGCAATGTGGACAGAATGCCCAGCTGAAGACTAAGGTGGTGAGATGAAAGGACCTAGGGCAATATTTGAGACTTATACATTTGTTTGAAGGAGTGGTTGATCTTACCATTCTGGAGTTCTCTATAGGTTAAGTGATAGGGATGCGCTAAAATGAAGATGTTAGAATCTGTTGTTTTTATTATTCCCACGAACCGTAGCATAAACCTTCCTCCCTTAACGTATCAGATCACTGAATTGCTATGGTGTACCATAACCTGAAATAATTCCTGTGAGAAGGGTACTCTATCTCTTGGCTGCCAAAGAGAGCTTTCTATCTAAGTCCTCATATAGGTGATAGGGTTGTGTAGAGAGTACCAGCAAATGAGGCAGAGGATTGAAAGAAGTCTGCTAGGTTGAAATCTAAATTAAGATTATAATTTTTAGTGAGTTTTGGATTTTCACAATATGAGACATGCCATAGTGCTAATTGACCCTTTATAAAAATCATGTTTTGGTAGTGTTGCATTTGGTTTTGAAATATTCAAGTTCTAAAAAAAGACTAACAGTGGACTTTTCCATCTGCAGATTATACTGAATGGCCAGCAGAGGCAGTGTTGCAGAGGAATATTTCTCTGCTTGCTGAGACGGAAAAAAAAAGAAAGCTCATTCCTCAGCCTTCTCCATGCCTCGATCAATATATATGGTAAGTCAAAATCTCAATTAATCATTTTGCCATTAATAAAAAGTTCATAGCATCTGATAGCTCTCTGTGCCTTTTAGTGGGGTCTTCCGCATAAATATAATCTTCCAAGACGGTAGCAATATGGATGATGCAATGGCCATCATGATAGTTTATCAAAGACTTTGTCTGCCTAAGTGTCTGAGAAAATCTTCTTTAGATACTTGTGCAGGCAATATGTCCTGTGAGTTAATTACCATCCTTCAGGCTGGAATGAGCTGTCTTAGGTTAGAGCAAATGACTTACATTCAGATGGAGGGAAGCTATTTAACCTGTTTCCCTGCTCTCTGTGAGTGGGACTCTGATACTCCAGATGGACTGCTATTTAGAAACTGTGTTCTTCTAACTCTAGTCCTCTTTGAATAGGAGCCCACTACTTTCAATGGCGCACTGTACTTCCCCCTACAACTCCTACTTGCTGTGCAGTCATATTCCCAGATAATTACCTGGTGTGTAATTGGTGACGTCTGGTCCTCCAGTGTAATCGTCACCCAGGGCGATTGGTCAAGTTGTGCCATTACATCACGAAGCTACAGCAGAATGTCATCTGACATGAGGGCTAATCAGTTGCTTCTTCTAACTCTAGCCCTCTTTAAATAGGAGCCCAATACTTTCAATGGCGCACTGTACTTCCCCCTTACACCTCCTACTTGCTGTGTAGTCATATTCACAGATAGTTACCTAGTTTGTAATTGCTGATGTCTGGTCCTCCGGTGTAATCGTCACCCAGGGCGATTGGTCAAGTGGTGCCATTACATCACAAAGCTACAGCAGGGTGTCATCTGACATGAGGGCCAATCAGTTGCCTAGTACGCAATAGGATACTTATATCAAGGTATAGAAAATGGAGCAATGTGGACAGAATGCCCAGCTGAAGACTAAGGTGGTGAGATGAAAGGACCTAGGACAATATTTGAGACTTATACATTTGTTTGAAGGAGTGGTTGATCTTACCATTCTGGAGTTCTCTATAGGTTAAGTGATAGGGATGCGCTAAAATGAAGATGTTAGAATCTGTTGTTTTTATTATTCCCACGAACCGTAGCATAAACCTTCCTCCCTTAACGTATCAGATCACTGAATTGCTATGGTGTACCATAACCTGAAATAATTCCTGTGAGAAGGGTACTCTATCTCTTGGCTGCCAAAGAGAGCTTTCTATCTAAGTCCTCATATAGGTGATAGGGTTGTGTAGAGAGTACCAGCAAATGAGGCAGAGGATTGAAAGAAGTCTGCTAGGTTGAAATCTAAATTAAGATTATAATTTTTAGTGAGTTTTGGATTTTCACAATATGAGACATGCCATAGTGCTAATTGACCCTTTATAAAAATCATGTTTTGGTAGTGTTGCATTTGGTTTTGAAATATTCAAGTTCTAAAAAAAGACTAACAGTGGACTTTTCCATCTGCAGATTATACTGAATGGCCAGCAGAGGCAGTGTTGCAGAGGAATATTTCTCTGCTTGCTGAGACGGAAAAAAAAAGAAAGCTCATTCCTCAGCCTTCTCCATGCCTCGATCAATATATATGGTAAGTCAAAATCTCAATTATTCATTTTGCCATTAATAAAAAGTTCATAGCATCTGATAGCTCTCTGTGCCTTTTAGTGGGGTCTTCCGCATAAATATAATCTTCCAAGACGGTAGCAATATGGATGATGCAATGGCCATCATGATAGTTTATCAAAGACTTTGTCTGCCTAAGTGTCTGAGAAAATCTTCTTTAGATACTTGTGCAGGCAATATGTCCTGTGAGTTAATTACCATCCTTCAGGCTGGAATGAGCTGTCTTAGGTTAGAGCAAATGACTTACATTCAGATGGAGGGAAGCTATTTAACCTGTTTCCCTGCTCTCTGTGAGTGGGACTCTGATACTCCAGATGGACTGCTATTTAGAAACTGTGTTCTTCGAACTCTAGTCCTCTTTGAATAGGAGCCCACTACTTTCAATGGCGCACTGTACTTCCCCCTACAACTCCTACTTGCTGTGCAGTCATATTCCCAGATAATTACCTGGTGTGTAATTGGTGACGTCTGGTCCTCCGGTGTAATCGTCACCCAGGGCGATTGGTCAAGTGGTGCCATTACATCACAAAGCTACAGCAGGGTGTCATCTGACATGAGGGCCAATCAGTTGCCTAGTACGCAATAGGATACTTATATCACGGTATAGAAAATGGAGCAATGTGGACAGAATGCCCAGCTGAAGACTAAGGTGGTGAGATGAAAGGACCTAGGGCAATATTTGAGACTTATACATTTGTTTGAAGGAGTGGTTGATCTTACCATTCTGGAGTTCTCTATAGGTTAAGTGATAGGGATGCGCTAAAATGAAGATGTTAGAATCTGTTGTTTTTATTATTCCCACGAACCGTAGCATAAACCTTCCTCCCTTAACGTATCAGATCACTGAATTGCTATGGTGTACCATAACCTGAAATAATTCCTGTGAGAAGGGTACTCTATCTCTTGGCTGCCAAAGAGAGCTTTCTATCTAAGTCCTCATATAGGTGAGAGGGTTGTGTAGAGAGTACCAGCAAATGAGGCAGAGGATTGAAAGAAGTCTGCTAGGTTGAAATCTAAATTAAGATTATAATTTTTAGTGAGTTTTGGATTTTCACAATATGAGACATGCCATAGTGCTAATTGACCCTTTATAAAAATCATGTTTTGGTAGTGTTGCATTTGGTTTTGAAATATTCAAGTTCTAAAAAAAGACTAACAGTGGACTTTTCCATCTGCAGATTATACTGAATGGCCAGCAGAGGCAGTGTTGCAGAGGAATATTTCTCTGCTTGCTGAGACGGAAAAAAAAGAAAGCTCATTCCTCAGCCTTCTCCATGCCTCGATCAATATATATGGTAAGTCAAAATCTCAATTATTCATTTTGCCATTGATAAAAAGTTCATAGCATCTGATAGCTCTCTGTGCCTTTTAGTGGGGTCTTCCGCATAAATATAATCTTCCAAGACGGTAGCAATATGGATGATGCAATGGCCATCATGATAGTTTATCAAAGACTTTGTCTGCCTAAGTGTCTGAGAAAATCTTCTTTAGATACTTGTGCAGGCAATATGTCCTGTGAGTTAATTACCATCCTTCAGGCTGGAATGAGCTGTCTTAGGTTAGAGCAAATGACTTACATTCAGATGGAGGGAAGCTATTTAACCTGTTTCCCTGCTCTCTGTGAGTGGGACTCTGATACTCCAGATGGACTGCTATTTAGAAACGGTGTTCTTCTAACTCTAGTCCTCTTTGAATAGGAGCCCACTACTTTCAATGGCGCACTGTACTTCCCCCTACAACTCCTACTTGCTGTGCAGTCATATTCCCAGATAATTACCTGGTGTGTAATTGGTGACGTCTGGTCCTCCAGTGTAATCGTCACCCAGGGCGATTGGTCAAGTGGTGCCATTACATCACGAAGCTACAGCAGAATGTCATCTGACATGAGGGCTAATCAGTTGCTTCTTCTAACTCTAGCCCTCTTTAAATAGGAGCCCAATACTTTCAATGGCGCACTGTACTTCCCCCTTACACCTCCTACTTGCTGTGTAGTCATATTCACAGATAGTTACCTAGTTTGTAATTGCTGATGTCTGGTCCTCCGGTGTAATCGTCACCCAGGGCGATTGGTCAAGTGGTGCCATTACATCACAAAGCTACAGCAGGGTGTCATCTGACATGAGGGCCAATCAGTTGCCTAGTACGCAATAGGATACTTATATCAAGGTATAGAAAATGGAGCAATGTGGACAGAATGCCCAGCTGAAGACTAAGGTGGTGAGATGAAAGGACCTAGGACAATATTTGAGACTTATACATTTGTTTGAAGGAGTGGTTGATCTTACCATTCTGGAGTTCTCTATAGGTTAAGTGATAGGGATGCGCTAAAATGAAGATGTTAGAATCTGTTGTTTTTATTATTCCCACGAACCGTAGCATAAACCTTCCTCCCTTAACGTATCAGATCACTGAATTGCTATGGTGTACCATAACCTGAAATAATTCCTGTGAGAAGGGTACTCTATCTCTTGGCTGCCAAAGAGAGCTTTCTATCTAAGTCCTCATATAGGTGATAGGGTTGTGTAGAGAGTACCAGCAAATGAGGCAGAGGATTGAAAGAAGTCTGCTAGGTTGAAATCTAAATTAAGATTATAATTTTTAGTGAGTTTTGGATTTTCACAATATGAGACATGCCATAGTGCTAATTGACCCTTTATAAAAATCATGTTTTGGTAGTGTTGCATTTGGTTTTGAAATATTCAAGTTCTAAAAAAAGACTAACAGTGGACTTTTCCATCTGCAGATTATACTGAATGGCCAGCAGAGGCAGTGTTGCAGAGGAATATTTCTCTGCTTGCTGAGACGGAAAAAAAAAGAAAGCTCATTCCTCAGCCTTCTCCATGCCTCGATCAATATATATGGTAAGTCAAAATCTCAATTATTCATTTTGCCATTAATAAAAAGTTCATAGCATCTGATAGCTCTCTGTGCCTTTTAGTGGGGTCTTCCGCATAAATATAATCTTCCAAGACGGTAGCAATATGGATGATGCAATGGCCATCATGATAGTTTATCAAAGACTTTGTCTGCCTAAGTGTCTGAGAAAATCTTCTTTAGATACTTGTGCAGGCAATATGTCCTGTGAGTTAATTACCATCCTTCAGGCTGGAATGAGCTGTCTTAGGTTAGAGCAAATGACTTACATTCAGATGGAGGGAAGCTATTTAACCTGTTTCCCTGCTCTCTGTGAGTGGGACTCTGATACTCCAGATGGACTGCTATTTAGAAACTGTGTTCTTCGAACTCTAGTCCTCTTTGAATAGGAGCCCACTACTTTCAATGGCGCACTGTACTTCCCCCTACAACTCCTACTTGCTGTGCAGTCATATTCCCAGATAATTACCTGGTGTGTAATTGGTGACGTCTGGTCCTCCGGTGTAATCGTCACCCAGGGCGATTGGTCAAGTGGTGCCATTACATCACAAAGCTACAGCAGGGTGTCATCTGACATGAGGGCCAATCAGTTGCCTAGTACGCAATAGGATACTTATATCACGGTATAGAAAATGGAGCAATGTGGACAGAATGCCCAGCTGAAGACTAAGGTGGTGAGATGAAAGGACCTAGGGCAATATTTGAGACTTATACATTTGTTTGAAGGAGTGGTTGATCTTACCATTCTGGAGTTCTCTATAGGTTAAGTGATAGGGATGCGCTAAAATGAAGATGTTAGAATCTGTTGTTTTTATTATTCCCACGAACCGTAGCATAAACCTTCCTCCCTTAACGTATCAGATCACTGAATTGCTATGGTGTACCATAACCTGAAATAATTCCTGTGAGAAGGGTACTCTATCTCTTGGCTGCCAAAGAGAGCTTTCTATCTAAGTCCTCATATAGGTGATAGGGTTGTGTAGAGAGTACCAGCAAATGAGGCAGAGGATTGAAAGAAGTCTGCTAGGTTGAAATCTAAATTAAGATTATAATTTTTAGTGAGTTTTGGATTTTCACAATATGAGACATGCCATAGTGCTAATTGACCCTTTATAAAAATCATGTTTTGGTAGTGTTGCATTTGGTTTTGAAATATTCAAGTTCTAAAAAAAGACTAACAGTGGACTTTTCCATCTGCAGATTATACTGAATGGCCAGCAGAGGCAGTGTTGCAGAGGAATATTTCTCTGCTTGCTGAGACGGAAAAAAAAGAAGGCTCATTCCTCAGCCTTCTCCATGCCTCGATCAATATATATGGTAAGTCAAAATCTCAATTATTCATTTTGCCATTAATAAAAAGTTCATAGCATCTGATAGCTCTCTGTGCCTTTTAGTGGGGTCTTCCGCATAAATATAATCTTCCAAGACGGTAGCAATATGGATGATGCAATGGCCATCATGATAGTTTATCAAAGACTTTGTCTGCCTAAGTGTCTGAGAAAATCTTCTTTAGATACTTGTGCAGGCAATATGTCCTGTGAGTTAATTACCATCCTTCAGGCTGGAATGAGCTGTCTTAGGTTAGAGCAAATGACTTACATTCAGATGGAGGGAAGCTATTTAACCTGTTTCCCTGCTCTCTGTGAGTGGGACTCTGATACTCCAGATGGACTGCTATTTAGAAACGGTGTTCTTCTAACTCTAGTCCTCTTTGAATAGGAGCCCACTACTTTCAATGGCGCACTGTACTTCCCCCTACAACTCCTACTTGCTGTGCAGTCATATTCCCAGATAATTACCTGGTGTGTAATTGGTGACGTCTGGTCCTCCAGTGTAATCGTCACCCAGGGCGATTGGTCAAGTGGTGCCATTACATCACGAAGCTACAGCAGAATGTCATCTGACATGAGGGCTAATCAGTTGCTTCTTCTAACTCTAGCCCTCTTTAAATAGGAGCCCAATACTTTCAATGGCGCACTGTACTTCCCCCTTACACCTCCTACTTGCTGTGTAGTCATATTCACAGATAGTTACCTAGTTTGTAATTGCTGATGTCTGGTCCTCCGGTGTAATCGTCACCCAGGGCGATTGGTCAAGTGGTGCCATTACATCACAAAGCTACAGCAGGGTGTCATCTGACATGAGGGCCAATCAGTTGCCTAGTACGCAATAGGATACTTATATCAAGGTATAGAAAATGGAGCAATGTGGACAGAATGCCCAGCTGAAGACTAAGGTGGTGAGATGAAAGGACCTAGGACAATATTTGAGACTTATACATTTGTTTGAAGGAGTGGTTGATCTTACCATTCTGGAGTTCTCTATAGGTTAAGTGATAGGGATGCGCTAAAATGAAGATGTTAGAATCTGTTGTTTTTATTATTCCCACGAACCGTAGCATAAACCTTCCTCCCTTAACGTATCAGATCACTGAATTGCTATGGTGTACCATAACCTGAAATATTTCCTGTGAGAAGGGTACTCTATCTCTTGGCTGCCAAAGAGAGCTTTCTATCTAAGTCCTCATATAGGTGATAGGGTTGTGTAGAGAGTACCAGCAAATGAGGCAGAGGATTGAAAGAAGTCTGCTAGGTTGAAATCTAAATTAAGATTATAATTTTTAGTGAGTTTTGGATTTTCACAATATGAGACATGCCATAGTGCTAATTGACCCTTTATAAAAATCATGTTTTGGTAGTGTTGCATTTGGTTTTGAAATATTCAAGTTCTAAAAAAAGACTAACAGTGGACTTTTCCATCTGCAGATTATACTGAATGGCCAGCAGAGGCAGTGTTGCAGAGGAATATTTCTCTGCTTGCTGAGACGGAAAAAAAAAGAAAGCTCATTCCTCAGCCTTCTCCATGCCTCGATCAATATATATGGTAAGTCAAAATCTCAATTATTCATTTTGCCATTAATAAAAAGTTCATAGCATCTGATAGCTCTCTGTGCCTTTTAGTGGGGTCTTCCGCATAAATATAATCTTCCAAGACGGTAGCAATATGGATGATGCAATGGCCATCATGATAGTTTATCAAAGACTTTGTCTGCCTAAGTGTCTGAGAAAATCTTCTTTAGATACTTGTGCAGGCAATATGTCCTGTGAGTTAATTACCATCCTTCAGGCTGGAATGAGCTGTCTTAGGTTAGAGCAAATGACTTACATTCAGATGGAGGGAAGCTATTTAACCTGTTTCCCTGCTCTCTGTGAGTGGGACTCTGATACTCCAGATGGACTGCTATTTAGAAACTGTGTTCTTCGAACTCTAGTCCTCTTTGAATAGGAGCCCACTACTTTCAATGGCGCACTGTACTTCCCCCTACAACTCCTACTTGCTGTGCAGTCATATTCCCAGATAATTACCTGGTGTGTAATTGGTGACGTCTGGTCCTCCGGTGTAATCGTCACCCAGGGCGATTGGTCAAGTGGTGCCATTACATCACAAAGCTACAGCAGGGTGTCATCTGACATGAGGGCCAATCAGTTGCCTAGTACGCAATAGGATACTTATATCACGGTATAGAAAATGGAGCAATGTGGACAGAATGCCCAGCTGAAGACTAAGGTGGTGAGATGAAAGGACCTAGGGCAATATTTGAGACTTATACATTTGTTTGAAGGAGTGGTTGATCTTACCATTCTGGAGTTCTCTATAGGTTAAGTGATAGGGATGCGCTAAAATGAAGATGTTAGAATCTGTTGTTTTTATTATTCCCACGAACCGTAGCATAAACCTTCCTCCCTTAACGTATCAGATCACTGAATTGCTATGGTGTACCATAACCTGAAATAATTCCTGTGAGAAGGGTACTCTATCTCTTGGCTGCCAAAGAGAGCTTTCTATCTAAGTCCTCATATAGGTGATAGGGTTGTGTAGAGAGTACCAGCAAATGAGGCAGAGGATTGAAAGAAGTCTGCTAGGTTGAAATCTAAATTAAGATTATAATTTTTAGTGAGTTTTGGATTTTCACAATATGAGACATGCCATAGTGCTAATTGACCCTTTATAAAAATCATGTTTTGGTAGTGTTGCATTTGGTTTTGAAATATTCAAGTTCTAAAAAAAGACTAACAGTGGACTTTTCCATCTGCAGATTATACTGAATGGCCAGCAGAGGCAGTGTTGCAGAGGAATATTTCTCTGCTTGCTGAGACGGAAAAAAAAAGAAAGCTCATTCCTCAGCCTTCTCCATGCCTCGATCAATATATATGGTAAGTCAAAATCTCAATTATTCATTTTGCCATTAATAAAAAGTTCATAGCATCTGATAGCTCTCTGTGCCTTTTAGTGGGGTCTTCCGCATAAATATAATCTTCCAAGACGGTAGCAATATGGATGATGCAATGGCCATCATGATAGTTTATCAAAGACTTTGTCTGCCTAAGTGTCTGAGAAAATCTTCTTTAGATACTTGTGCAGGCAATATGTCCTGTGAGTTAATTACCATCCTTCAGGCTGGAATGAGCTGTCTTAGGTTAGAGCAAATGACTTACATTCAGATGGAGGGAAGCTATTTAACCTGTTTCCCTGCTCTCTGTGAGTGGGACTCTGATACTCCAGATGGACTGCTATTTAGAAACTGTGTTCTTCGAACTCTAGTCCTCTTTGAATAGGAGCCCACTACTTTCAATGGCGCACTGTACTTCCCCCTACAACTCCTACTTGCTGTGCAGTCATATTCCCAGATAATTACCTGGTGTGTAATTGGTGACGTCTGGTCCTCCGGTGTAATCGTCACCCAGGGCGATTGGTCAAGTGGTGCCATTACATCACAAAGCTACAGCAGGGTGTCATCTGACATGAGGGCCAATCAGTTGCCTAGTACGCAATAGGATACTTATATCACGGTATAGAAAATGGAGCAATGTGGACAGAATGCCCAGCTGAAGACTAAGGTGGTGAGATGAAAGGACCTAGGGCAATATTTGAGACTTATACATTTGTTTGAAGGAGTGGTTGATCTTACCATTCTGGAGTTCTCTATAGGTTAAGTGATAGGGATGCGCTAAAATGAAGATGTTAGAATCTGTTGTTTTTATTATTCCCACGAACCGTAGCATAAACCTTCCTCCCTTAACGTATCAGATCACTGAATTGCTATGGTGTACCATAACCTGAAATAATTCCTGTGAGAAGGGTACTCTATCTCTTGGCTGCCAAAGAGAGCTTTCTATCTAAGTCCTCATATAGGTGATAGGGTTGTGTAGAGAGTACCAGCAAATGAGGCAGAGGATTGAAAGAAGTCTGCTAGGTTGAAATCTAAATTAAGATTATAATTTTTAGTGAGTTTTGGATTTTCACAATATGAGACATGCCATAGTGCTAATTGACCCTTTATAAAA
The DNA here is from genome assembly GCF_964263255.1 of Lissotriton vulgaris. NCBI lineage: Eukaryota > Metazoa > Chordata > Amphibia > Caudata > Salamandridae > Lissotriton > Lissotriton vulgaris. The sequence continues at coordinate 1,208,947,794 of NC_141695.1, forward strand.
ATCATGTTTTGGTAGTGTTGCATTTGGTTTTGAAATATTCAAGTTCTAAAAAAAGACTAACAGTGGACTTTTCCATCTGCAGATTATACTGAATGGCCAGCAGAGGCAGTGTTGCAGAGGAATATTTCTCTGCTTGCTGAGACGGAAAAAAAAGAAGGCTCATTCCTCAGCCTTCTCCATGCCTCGATCAATATATATGGTAAGTCAAAATCTCAATTATTCATTTTGCCATTAATAAAAAGTTCATAGCATCTGATAGCTCTCTGTGCCTTTTAGTGGGGTCTTCCGCATAAATATAATCTTCCAAGACGGTAGCAATATGGATGATGCAATGGCCATCATGATAGTTTATCAAAGACTTTGTCTGCCTAAGTGTCTGAGAAAATCTTCTTTAGATACTTGTGCAGGCAATATGTCCTGTGAGTTAATTACCATCCTTCAGGCTGGAATGAGCTGTCTTAGGTTAGAGCAAATGACTTACATTCAGATGGAGGGAAGCTATTTAACCTGTTTCCCTGCTCTCTGTGAGTGGGACTCTGATACTCCAGATGGACTGCTATTTAGAAACGGTGTTCTTCTAACTCTAGTCCTCTTTGAATAGGAGCCCACTACTTTCAATGGCGCACTGTACTTCCCCCTACAACTCCTACTTGCTGTGCAGTCATATTCCCAGATAATTACCTGGTGTGTAATTGGTGACGTCTGGTCCTCCAGTGTAATCGTCACCCAGGGCGATTGGTCAAGTGGTGCCATTACATCACGAAGCTACAGCAGAATGTCATCTGACATGAGGGCTAATCAGTTGCTTCTTCTAACTCTAGCCCTCTTTAAATAGGAGCCCAATACTTTCAATGGCGCACTGTACTTCCCCCTTACACCTCCTACTTGCTGTGTAGTCATATTCACAGATAGTTACCTAGTTTGTAATTGCTGATGTCTGGTCCTCCGGTGTAATCGTCACCCAGGGCGATTGGTCAAGTGGTGCCATTACATCACAAAGCTACAGCAGGGTGTCATCTGACATGAGGGCCAATCAGTTGCCTAGTACGCAATAGGATACTTATATCAAGGTATAGAAAATGGAGCAATGTGGACAGAATGCCCAGCTGAAGACTAAGGTGGTGAGATGAAAGGACCTAGGACAATATTTGAGACTTATACATTTGTTTGAAGGAGTGGTTGATCTTACCATTCTGGAGTTCTCTATAGGTTAAGTGATAGGGATGCGCTAAAATGAAGATGTTAGAATCTGTTGTTTTTATTATTCCCACGAACCGTAGCATAAACCTTCCTCCCTTAACGTATCAGATCACTGAATTGCTATGGTGTACCATAACCTGAAATAATTCCTGTGAGAAGGGTACTCTATCTCTTGGCTGCCAAAGAGAGCTTTCTATCTAAGTCCTCATATAGGTGATAGGGTTGTGTAGAGAGTACCAGCAAATGAGGCAGAGGATTGAAAGAAGTCTGCTAGGTTGAAATCTAAATTAAGATTATAATTTTTAGTGAGTTTTGGATTTTCACAATATGAGACATGCCATAGTGCTAATTGACCCTTTATAAAAATCATGTTTTGGTAGTGTTGCATTTGGTTTTGAAATATTCAAGTTCTAAAAAAAGACTAACAGTGGACTTTTCCATCTGCAGATTATACTGAATGGCCAGCAGAGGCAGTGTTGCAGAGGAATATTTCTCTGCTTGCTGAGACGGAAAAAAAAAGAAAGCTCATTCCTCAGCCTTCTCCATGCCTCGATCAATATATATGGTAAGTCAAAATCTCAATTAATCATTTTGCCATTAATAAAAAGTTCATAGCATCTGATAGCTCTCTGTGCCTTTTAGTGGGGTCTTCCGCATAAATATAATCTTCCAAGACGGTAGCAATATGGATGATGCAATGGCCATCATGATAGTTTATCAAAGACTTTGTCTGCCTAAGTGTCTGAGAAAATCTTCTTTAGATACTTGTGCAGGCAATATGTCCTGTGAGTTAATTACCATCCTTCAGGCTGGCATGAGCTGTCTTAGGTTAGAGCAAATGACTTACATTCAGATGGAGGGAAGCTATTTAACCTGTTTCCCTGCTCTCTGTGAGTGGGACTCTGATACTCCAGATGGACTGCTATTTAGAAACTGTGTTCTTCGAACTCTAGTCCTCTTTGAATAGGAGCCCACTACTTTCAATGGCGCACTGTACTTCCCCCTACAACTCCTACTTGCTGTGCAGTCATATTCCCAGATAATTACCTGGTGTGTAATTGGTGACGTCTGGTCCTCCGGTGTAATCGTCACCCAGGGCGATTGGTCAAGTGGTGCCATTACATCACAAAGCTACAGCAGGGTGTCATCTGACATGAGGGCCAATCAGTTGCCTAGTACGCAATAGGATACTTATATCACGGTATAGAAAATGGAGCAATGTGGACAGAATGCCCAGCTGAAGACTAAGGTGGTGAGATGAAAGGACCTAGGGCAATATTTGAGACTTATACATTTGTTTGAAGGAGTGGTTGATCTTACCATTCTGGAGTTCTCTATAGGTTAAGTGATAGGGATGCGCTAAAATGAAGATGTTAGAATCTGTTGTTTTTATTATTCCCACGAACCGTAGCATAAACCTTCCTCCCTTAACGTATCAGATCACTGAATTGCTATGGTGTACCATAACCTGAAATAATTCCTGTGAGAAGGGTACTCTATCTCTTGGCTGCCAAAGAGAGCTTTCTATCTAAGTCCTCATATAGGTGATAGGGTTGTGTAGAGAGTACCAGCAAATGAGGCAGAGGATTGAAAGAAGTCTGCTAGGTTGAAATCTAAATTAAGATTATAATTTTTAGTGAGTTTTGGATTTTCACAATATGAGACATGCCATAGTGCTAATTGACCCTTTATAAAAATCATGTTTTGGTAGTGTTGCATTTGGTTTTGAAATATTCAAGTTCTAAAAAAAGACTAACAGTGGACTTTTCCATCTGCAGATTATACTGAATGGCCAGCAGAGGCAGTGTTGCAGAGGAATATTTCTCTGCTTGCTGAGACGGAAAAAAAAAGAAAGCTCATTCCTCAGCCTTCTCCATGCCTCGATCAATATATATGGTAAGTCAAAATCTCAATTATTCATTTTGCCATTAATAAAAAGTTCATAGCATCTGATAGCTCTCTGTGCCTTTTAGTGGGGTCTTCCGCATAAATATAATCTTCCAAGACGGTAGCAATATGGATGATGCAATGGCCATCATGATAGTTTATCAAAGACTTTGTCTGCCTAAGTGTCTGAGAAAATCTTCTTTAGATACTTGTGCAGGCAATATGTCCTGTGAGTTAATTACCATCCTTCAGGCTGGAATGAGCTGTCTTAGGTTAGAGCAAATGACTTACATTCAGATGGAGGGAAGCTATTTAACCTGTTTCCCTGCTCTCTGTGAGTGGGACTCTGATACTCCAGATGGACTGCTATTTAGAAACTGTGTTCTTCGAACTCTAGTCCTCTTTGAATAGGAGCCCACTACTTTCAATGGCGCACTGTACTTCCCCCTACAACTCCTACTTGCTGTGCAGTCATATTCCCAGATAATTACCTGGTGTGTAATTGGTGACGTCTGGTCCTCCGGTGTAATCGTCACCCAGGGCGATTGGTCAAGTGGTGCCATTACATCACAAAGCTACAGCAGGGTGTCATCTGACATGAGGGCCAATCAGTTGCCTAGTACGCAATAGGATACTTATATCACGGTATAGAAAATGGAGCAATGTGGACAGAATGCCCAGCTGAAGACTAAGGTGGTGAGATGAAAGGACCTAGGGCAATATTTGAGACTTATACATTTGTTTGAAGGAGTGGTTGATCTTACCATTCTGGAGTTCTCTATAGGTTAAGTGATAGGGATGCGCTAAAATGAAGATGTTAGAATCTGTTGTTTTTATTATTCCCACGAACCGTAGCATAAACCTTCCTCCCTTAACGTATCAGATCACTGAATTGCTATGGTGTACCATAACCTGAAATAATTCCTGTGAGAAGGGTACTCTATCTCTTGGCTGCCAAAGAGAGCTTTCTATCTAAGTCCTCATATAGGTGATAGGGTTGTGTAGAGAGTACCAGCAAATGAGGCAGAGGATTGAAAGAAGTCTGCTAGGTTGAAATCTAAATTAAGATTATAATTTTTAGTGAGTTTTGGATTTTCACAATATGAGACATGCCATAGTGCTAATTGACCCTTTATAAAAATCATGTTTTGGTAGTGTTGCATTTGGTTTTGAAATATTCAAGTTCTAAAAAAAGACTAACAGTGGACTTTTCCATCTGCAGATTATACTGAATGGCCAGCAGAGGCAGTGTTGCAGAGGAATATTTCTCTGCTTGCTGAGACGGAAAAAAAAAGAAAGCTCATTCCTCAGCCTTCTCCATGCCTCGATCAATATATATGGTAAGTCAAAATCTCAATTAATCATTTTGCCATTAATAAAAAGTTCATAGCATCTGATAGCTCTCTGTGCCTTTTAGTGGGGTCTTCCGCATAAATATAATCTTCCAAGACGGTAGCAATATGGATGATGCAATGGCCATCATGATAGTTTATCAAAGACTTTGTCTGCCTAAGTGTCTGAGAAAATCTTCTTTAGATACTTGTGCAGGCAATATGTCCTGTGAGTTAATTACCATCCTTCAGGCTGGAATGAGCTGTCTTAGGTTAGAGCAAATGACTTACATTCAGATGGAGGGAAGCTATTTAACCTGTTTCCCTGCTCTCTGTGAGTGGGACTCTGATACTCCAGATGGACTGCTATTTAGAAACGGTGTTCTTCTAACTCTAGTCCTCTTTGAATAGGAGCCCACTACTTTCAATGGCGCACTGTACTTCCCCCTACAACTCCTACTTGCTGTGCAGTCATATTCCCAGATAATTACCTGGTGTGTAATTGGTGACGTCTGGTCCTCCAGTGTAATCGTCACCCAGGGCGATTGGTCAAGTGGTGCCATTACATCACGAAGCTACAGCAGAATGTCATCTGACATGAGGGCTAATCAGTTGCTTCTTCTAACTCTAGCCCTCTTTAAATAGGAGCCCAATACTTTCAATGGCGCACTGTACTTCCCCCTTACACCTCCTACTTGCTGTGTAGTCATATTCACAGATAGTTACCTAGTTTGTAATTGCTGATGTCTGGTCCTCCGGTGTAATCGTCACCCAGGGCGATTGGTCAAGTGGTGCCATTACATCACAAAGCTACAGCAGGGTGTCATCTGACATGAGGGCCAATCAGTTGCCTAGTACGCAATAGGATACTTATATCAAGGTATAGAAAATGGAGCAATGTGGACAGAATGCCCAGCTGAAGACTAAGGTGGTGAGATGAAAGGACCTAGGACAATATTTGAGACTTATACATTTGTTTGAAGGAGTGGTTGATCTTACCATTCTGGAGTTCTCTATAGGTTAAGTGATAGGGATGCGCTAAAATGAAGATGTTAGAATCTGTTGTTTTTATTATTCCCACGAACCGTAGCATAAACCTTCCTCCCTTAACGTATCAGATCACTGAATTGCTATGGTGTACCATAACCTGAAATAATTCCTGTGAGAAGGGTACTCTATCTCTTGGCTGCCAAAGAGAGCTTTCTATCTAAGTCCTCATATAGGTGATAGGGTTGTGTAGAGAGTACCAGCAAATGAGGCAGAGGATTGAAAGAAGTCTGCTAGGTTGAAATCTAAATTAAGATTATAATTTTTAGTGAGTTTTGGATTTTCACAATATGAGACATGCCATAGTGCTAATTGACCCTTTATAAAAATCATGTTTTGGTAGTGTTGCATTTGGTTTTGAAATATTCAAGTTCTAAAAAAAGACTAACAGTGGACTTTTCCATCTGCAGATTATACTGAATGGCCAGCAGAGGCAGTGTTGCAGAGGAATATTTCTCTGCTTGCTGAGACGGAAAAAAAAAGAAAGCTCATTCCTCAGCCTTCTCCATGCCTCGATCAATATATATGGTAAGTCAAAATCTCAATTATTCATTTTGCCATTAATAAAAAGTTCATAGCATCTGATAGCTCTCTGTGCCTTTTAGTGGGGTCTTCCGCATAAATATAATCTTCCAAGACGGTAGCAATATGGATGATGCAATGGCCATCATGATAGTTTATCAAAGACTTTGTCTGCCTAAGTGTCTGAGAAAATCTTCTTTAGATACTTGTGCAGGCAATATGTCCTGTGAGTTAATTACCATCCTTCAGGCTGGAATGAGCTGTCTTAGGTTAGAGCAAATGACTTACATTCAGATGGAGGGAAGCTATTTAACCTGTTTCCCTGCTCTCTGTGAGTGGGACTCTGATACTCCAGATGGACTGCTATTTAGAAACTGTGTTCTTCGAACTCTAGTCCTCTTTGAATAGGAGCCCACTACTTTCAATGGCGCACTGTACTTCCCCCTACAACTCCTACTTGCTGTGCAGTCATATTCCCAGATAATTACCTGGTGTGTAATTGGTGACGTCTGGTCCTCCGGTGTAATCGTCACCCAGGGCGATTGGTCAAGTGGTGCCATTACATCACAAAGCTACAGCAGGGTGTCATCTGACATGAGGGCCAATCAGTTGCCTAGTACGCAATAGGATACTTATATCACGGTATAGAAAATGGAGCAATGTGGACAGAATGCCCAGCTGAAGACTAAGGTGGTGAGATGAAAGGACCTAGGGCAATATTTGAGACTTATACATTTGTTTGAAGGAGTGGTTGATCTTACCATTCTGGAGTTCTCTATAGGTTAAGTGATAGGGATGCGCTAAAATGAAGATGTTAGAATCTGTTGTTTTTATTATTCCCACGAACCGTAGCATAAACCTTCCTCCCTTAACGTATCAGATCACTGAATTGCTATGGTGTACCATAACCTGAAATAATTCCTGTGAGAAGGGTACTCTATCTCTTGGCTGCCAAAGAGAGCTTTCTATCTAAGTCCTCATATAGGTGATAGGGTTGTGTAGAGAGTACCAGCAAATGAGGCAGAGGATTGAAAGAAGTCTGCTAGGTTGAAATCTAAATTAAGATTATAATTTTTAGTGAGTTTTGGATTTTCACAATATGAGACATGCCATAGTGCTAATTGACCCTTTATAAAAATCATGTTTTGGTAGTGTTGCATTTGGTTTTGAAATATTCAAGTTCTAAAAAAAGACTAACAGTGGACTTTTCCATCTGCAGATTATACTGAATGGCCAGCAGAGGCAGTGTTGCAGAGGAATATTTCTCTGCTTGCTGAGACGGAAAAAAAAAGAAAGCTCATTCCTCAGCCTTCTCCATGCCTCGATCAATATATATGGTAAGTCAAAATCTCAATTAATCATTTTGCCATTAATAAAAAGTTCATAGCATCTGATAGCTCTCTGTGCCTTTTAGTGGGGTCTTCCGCATAAATATAATCTTCCAAGACGGTAGCAATATGGATGATGCAATGGCCATCATGATAGTTTATCAAAGACTTTGTCTGCCTAAGTGTCTGAGAAAATCTTCTTTAGATACTTGTGCAGGCAATATGTCCTGTGAGTTAATTACCATCCTTCAGGCTGGAATGAGCTGTCTTAGGTTAGAGCAAATGACTTACATTCAGATGGAGGGAAGCTATTTAACCTGTTTCCCTGCTCTCTGTGAGTGGGACTCTGATACTCCAGATGGACTGCTATTTAGAAACGGTGTTCTTCTAACTCTAGTCCTCTTTGAATAGGAGCCCACTACTTTCAATGGCGCACTGTACTTCCCCCTACAACTCCTACTTGCTGTGCAGTCATATTCCCAGATAATTACCTGGTGTGTAATTGGTGACGTCTGGTCCTCCAGTGTAATCGTCACCCAGGGCGATTGGTCAAGTGGTGCCATTACATCACGAAGCTACAGCAGAATGTCATCTGACATGAGGGCTAATCAGTTGCTTCTTCTAACTCTAGCCCTCTTTAAATAGGAGCCCAATACTTTCAATGGCGCACTGTACTTCCCCCTTACACCTCCTACTTGCTGTGTAGTCATATTCACAGATAGTTACCTAGTTTGTAATTGCTGATGTCTGGTCCTCCGGTGTAATCGTCACCCAGGGCGATTGGTCAAGTGGTGCCATTACATCACAAAGCTACAGCAGGGTGTCATCTGACATGAGGGCCAATCAGTTGCCTAGTACGCAATAGGATACTTATATCAAGGTATAGAAAATGGAGCAATGTGGACAGAATGCCCAGCTGAAGACTAAGGTGGTGAGATGAAAGGACCTAGGACAATATTTGAGACTTATACATTTGTTTGAAGGAGTGGTTGATCTTACCATTCTGGAGTTCTCTATAGGTTAAGTGATAGGGATGCGCTAAAATGAAGATGTTAGAATCTGTTGTTTTTATTATTCCCACGAACCGTAGCATAAACCTTCCTCCCTTAACGTATCAGATCACTGAATTGCTATGGTGTACCATAACCTGAAATAATTCCTGTGAGAAGGGTACTCTATCTCTTGGCTGCCAAAGAGAGCTTTCTATCTAAGTCCTCATATAGGTGATAGGGTTGTGTAGAGAGTACCAGCAAATGAGGCAGAGGATTGAAAGAAGTCTGCTAGGTTGAAATCTAAATTAAGATTATAATTTTTAGTGAGTTTTGGATTTTCACAATATGAGACATGCCATAGTGCTAATTGACCCTTTATAAAAATCATGTTTTGGTAGTGTTGCATTTGGTTTTGAAATATTCAAGTTCTAAAAAAAGACTAACAGTGGACTTTTCCATCTGCAGATTATACTGAATGGCCAGCAGAGGCAGTGTTGCAGAGGAATATTTCTCTGCTTGCTGAGACGGAAAAAAAAAGAAAGCTCATTCCTCAGCCTTCTCCATGCCTCGATCAATATATATGGTAAGTCAAAATCTCAATTAATCATTTTGCCATTAATAAAAAGTTCATAGCATCTGATAGCTCTCTGTGCCTTTTAGTGGGGTCTTCCGCATAAATATAATCTTCCAAGACGGTAGCAATATGGATGATGCAATGGCCATCATGATAGTTTATCAAAGACTTTGTCTGCCTAAGTGTCTGAGAAAATCTTCTTTAGATACTTGTGCAGGCAATATGTCCTGTGAGTTAATTACCATCCTTCAGGCTGGAATGAGCTGTCTTAGGTTAGAGCAAATGACTTACATTCAGATGGAGGGAAGCTATTTAACCTGTTTCCCTGCTCTCTGTGAGTGGGACTCTGATACTCCAGATGGACTGCTATTTAGAAACTGTGTTCTTCGAACTCTAGTCCTCTTTGAATAGGAGCCCACTACTTTCAATGGCGCACTGTACTTCCCCCTACAACTCCTACTTGCTGTGCAGTCATATTCCCAGATAATTACCTGGTGTGTAATTGGTGACGTCTGGTCCTCCGGTGTAATCGTCACCCAGGGCGATTGGTCAAGTGGTGCCATTACATCACAAAGCTACAGCAGGGTGTCATCTGACATGAGGGCTAATCAGTTGCTTCTTCTAACTCTAGCCCTCTTTAAATAGGAGCCCAATACTTTCAATGGCGCACTGTACTTCCCCCTTACACCTCCTACTTGCTGTGTAGTCATATTCACAGATAGTTACCTAGTTTGTAATTGCTGATGTCTGGTCCTCCGGTGTAATCGTCACCCAGGGCGATTGGTCAAGTGGTGCCATTACATCACAAAGCTACAGCAGGGTGTCATCTGACATGAGGGCCAATCAGTTGCCTAGTACGCAATAGGATACTTATATCAAGGTATAGAAAATGGAGCAATGTGGACAGAATGCCCAGCTGAAGACTAAGGTGGTGAGATGAAAGGACCTAGGGCAATATTTGAGACTTATACATTTGTTTGAAGGAGTGGTTGATCTTACCATTCTGGAGTTCTCTATAGGTTAAGTGATAGGGATGCGCTAAAATGAAGATGTTAGAATCTGTTGTTTTTATTATTCCCACGAACCGTAGCATAAACCTTCCTCCCTTAACGTATCAGATCACTGAATTGCTATGGTGTACCATAACCTGAAATAATTCCTGTGAGAAGGGTACTCTATCTCTTGGCTGCCAAAGAGAGCTTTCTATCTAAGTCCTCATATAGGTGATAGGGTTGTGTAGAGAGTACCAGCAAATGAGGCAGAGGATTGAAAGAAGTCTGCTAGGTTGAAATCTAAATTAAGATTATAATTTTTAGTGAGTTTTGGATTTTCACAATATGAGACATGCCATAGTGCTAATTGACCCTTTATAAAAATCATGTTTTGGTAGTGTTGCATTTGGTTTTGAAATATTCAAGTTCTAAAAAAAGACTAACAGTGGACTTTTCCATCTGCAGATTATACTGAATGGCCAGCAGAGGCAGTGTTGCAGAGGAATATTTCTCTGCTTGCTGAGACGGAAAAAAAAAGAAAGCTCATTCCTCAGCCTTCTCCATGCCTCGATCAATATATATGGTAAGTCAAAATCTCAATTATTCATTTTGCCATTAATAAAAAGTTCATAGCATCTGATAGCTCTCTGTGCCTTTTAGTGGGGTCTTCCGCATAAATATAATCTTCCAAGACGGTAGCAATATGGATGATGCAATGGCCATCATGATAGTTTATCAAAGACTTTGTCTGCCTAAGTGTCTGAGAAAATCTTCTTTAGATACTTGTGCAGGCAATATGTCCTGTGAGTTAATTACCATCCTTCAGGCTGGAATGAGCTGTCTTAGGTTAGAGCAAATGACTTACATTCAGATGGAGGGAAGCTATTTAACCTGTTTCCCTGCTCTCTGTGAGTGGGACTCTGATACTCCAGATGGACTGCTATTTAGAAACTGTGTTCTTCGAACTCTAGTCCTCTTTGAATAGGAGCCCACTACTTTCAATGGCGCACTGTACTTCCCCCTACAACTCCTACTTGCTGTGCAGTCATATTCCCAGATAATTACCTGGTGTGTAATTGGTGACGTCTGGTCCTCCGGTGTAATCGTCACCCAGGGCGATTGGTCAAGTGGTGCCATTACATCACAAAGCTACAGCAGGGTGTCATCTGACATGAGGGCCAATCAGTTGCCTAGTACGCAATAGGATACTTATATCACGGTATAGAAAATGGAGCAATGTGGACAGAATGCCCAGCTGAAGACTAAGGTGGTGAGATGAAAGGACCTAGGGCAATATTTGAGACTTATACATTTGTTTGAAGGAGTGGTTGATCTTACCATTCTGGAGTTCTCTATAGGTTAAGTGATAGGGATGCGCTAAAATGAAGATGTTAGAATCTGTTGTTTTTATTATTCCCACGAACCGTAGCATAAACCTTCCTCCCTTAACGTATCAGATCACTGAATTGCTATGGTGTACCATAACCTGAAATAATTCCTGTGAGAAGGGTACTCTATCTCTTGGCTGCCAAAGAGAGCTTTCTATCTAAGTCCTCATATAGGTGATAGGGTTGTGTAGAGAGTACCAGCAAATGAGGCAGAGGATTGAAAGAAGTCTGCTAGGTTGAAATCTAAATTAAGATTATAATTTTTAGTGAGTTTTGGATTTTCACAATATGAGACATGCCATAGTGCTAATTGACCCTTTATAAAAATCATGTTTTGGTAGTGTTGCATTTGGTTTTGAAATATTCAAGTTCTAAAAAAAGACTAACAGTGGACTTTTCCATCTGCAGATTATACTGAATGGCCAGCAGAGGCAGTGTTGCAGAGGAATATTTCTCTGCTTGCTGAGACGGAAAAAAAAAGAAAGCTCATTCCTCAGCCTTCTCCATGCCTCGATCAATATATATGGTAAGTCAAAATCTCAATTAATCATTTTGCCATTAATAAAAAGTTCATAGCATCTGATAGCTCTCTGTGCCTTTTAGTGGGGTCTTCCGCATAAATATAATCTTCCAAGACGGTAGCAATATGGATGATGCAATGGCCATCATGATAGTTTATCAAAGACTTTGTCTGCCTAAGTGTCTGAGAAAATCTTCTTTAGATACTTGTGCAGGCAATATGTCCTGTGAGTTAATTACCATCCTTCAGGCTGGAATGAGCTGTCTTAGGTTAGAGCAAATGACTTACATTCAGATGGAGGGAAGCTATTTAACCTGTTTCCCTGCTCTCTGTGAGTGGGACTCTGATACTCCAGATGGACTGCTATTTAGAAACTGTGTTCTTCTAACTCTAGTCCTCTTTGAATAGGAGCCCACTACTTTCAATGGCGCACTGTACTTCCCCCTACAACTCCTACTTGCTGTGCAGTCATATTCCCAGATAATTACCTGGTGTGTAATTGGTGACGTCTGGTCCTCCAGTGTAATCGTCACCCAGGGCGATTGGTCAAGTTGTGCCATTACATCACGAAGCTACAGCAGAATGTCATCTGACATGAGGGCTAATCAGTTGCTTCTTCTAACTCTAGCCCTCTTTAAATAGGAGCCCAATACTTTCAATGGCGCACTGTACTTCCCCCTTACACCTCCTACTTGCTGTGTAGTCATATTCACAGATAGTTACCTAGTTTGTAATTGCTGATGTCTGGTCCTCCGGTGTAATCGTCACCCAGGGCGATTGGTCAAGTGGTGCCATTACATCACAAAGCTACAGCAGGGTGTCATCTGACATGAGGGCCAATCAGTTGCCTAGTACGCAATAGGATACTTATATCAAGGTATAGAAAATGGAGCAATGTGGACAGAATGCCCAGCTGAAGACTAAGGTGGTGAGATGAAAGGACCTAGGACAATATTTGAGACTTATACATTTGTTTGAAGGAGTGGTTGATCTTACCATTCTGGAGTTCTCTATAGGTTAAGTGATAGGGATGCGCTAAAATGAAGATGTTAGAATCTGTTGTTTTTATTATTCCCACGAACCGTAGCATAAACCTTCCTCCCTTAACGTATCAGATCACTGAATTGCTATGGTGTACCATAACCTGAAATAATTCCTGTGAGAAGGGTACTCTATCTCTTGGCTGCCAAAGAGAGCTTTCTATCTAAGTCCTCATATAGGTGATAGGGTTGTGTAGAGAGTACCAGCAAATGAGGCAGAGGATTGAAAGAAGTCTGCTAGGTTGAAATCTAAATTAAGATTATAATTTTTAGTGAGTTTTGGATTTTCACAATATGAGACATGCCATAGTGCTAATTGACCCTTTATAAAAATCATGTTTTGGTAGTGTTGCATTTGGTTTTGAAATATTCAAGTTCTAAAAAAAGACTAACAGTGGACTTTTCCATCTGCAGATTATACTGAATGGCCAGCAGAGGCAGTGTTGCAGAGGAATATTTCTCTGCTTGCTGAGACGGAAAAAAAAAGAAAGCTCATTCCTCAGCCTTCTCCATGCCTCGATCAATATATATGGTAAGTCAAAATCTCAATTATTCATTTTGCCATTAATAAAAAGTTCATAGCATCTGATAGCTCTCTGTGCCTTTTAGTGGGGTCTTCCGCATAAATATAATCTTCCAAGACGGTAGCAATATGGATGATGCAATGGCCATCATGATAGTTTATCAAAGACTTTGTCTGCCTAAGTGTCTGAGAAAATCTTCTTTAGATACTTGTGCAGGCAATATGTCCTGTGAGTTAATTACCATCCTTCAGGCTGGAATGAGCTGTCTTAGGTTAGAGCAAATGACTTACATTCAGATGGAGGGAAGCTATTTAACCTGTTTCCCTGCTCTCTGTGAGTGGGACTCTGATACTCCAGATGGACTGCTATTTAGAAACTGTGTTCTTCGAACTCTAGTCCTCTTTGAATAGGAGCCCACTACTTTCAATGGCGCACTGTACTTCCCCCTACAACTCCTACTTGCTGTGCAGTCATATTCCCAGATAATTACCTGGTGTGTAATTGGTGACGTCTGGTCCTCCGGTGTAATCGTCACCCAGGGCGATTGGTCAAGTGGTGCCATTACATCACAAAGCTACAGCAGGGTGTCATCTGACATGAGGGCCAATCAGTTGCCTAGTACGCAATAGGATACTTATATCACGGTATAGAAAATGGAGCAATGTGGACAGAATGCCCAGCTGAAGACTAAGGTGGTGAGATGAAAGGACCTAGGGCAATATTTGAGACTTATACATTTGTTTGAAGGAGTGGTTGATCTTACCATTCTGGAGTTCTCTATAGGTTAAGTGATAGGGATGCGCTAAAATGAAGATGTTAGAATCTGTTGTTTTTATTATTCCCACGAACCGTAGCATAAACCTTCCTCCCTTAACGTATCAGATCACTGAATTGCTATGGTGTACCATAACCTGAAATAATTCCTGTGAGAAGGGTACTCTATCTCTTGGCTGCCAAAGAGAGCTTTCTATCTAAGTCCTCATATAGGTGAGAGGGTTGTGTAGAGAGTACCAGCAAATGAGGCAGAGGATTGAAAGAAGTCTGCTAGGTTGAAATCTAAATTAAGATTATAATTTTTAGTGAGTTTTGGATTTTCACAATATGAGACATGCCATAGTGCTAATTGACCCTTTATAAAAATCATGTTTTGGTAGTGTTGCATTTGGTTTTGAAATATTCAAGTTCTAAAAAAAGACTAACAGTGGACTTTTCCATCTGCAGATTATACTGAATGGCCAGCAGAGGCAGTGTTGCAGAGGAATATTTCTCTGCTTGCTGAGACGGAAAAAAAAGAAAGCTCATTCCTCAGCCTTCTCCATGCCTCGATCAATATATATGGTAAGTCAAAATCTCAATTATTCATTTTGCCATTGATAAAAAGTTCATAGCATCTGATAGCTCTCTGTGCCTTTTAGTGGGGTCTTCCGCATAAATATAATCTTCCAAGACGGTAGCAATATGGATGATGCAATGGCCATCATGATAGTTTATCAAAGACTTTGTCTGCCTAAGTGTCTGAGAAAATCTTCTTTAGATACTTGTGCAGGCAATATGTCCTGTGAGTTAATTACCATCCTTCAGGCTGGAATGAGCTGTCTTAGGTTAGAGCAAATGACTTACATTCAGATGGAGGGAAGCTATTTAACCTGTTTCCCTGCTCTCTGTGAGTGGGACTCTGATACTCCAGATGGACTGCTATTTAGAAACGGTGTTCTTCTAACTCTAGTCCTCTTTGAATAGGAGCCCACTACTTTCAATGGCGCACTGTACTTCCCCCTACAACTCCTACTTGCTGTGCAGTCATATTCCCAGATAATTACCTGGTGTGTAATTGGTGACGTCTGGTCCTCCAGTGTAATCGTCACCCAGGGCGATTGGTCAAGTGGTGCCATTACATCACGAAGCTACAGCAGAATGTCATCTGACATGAGGGCTAATCAGTTGCTTCTTCTAACTCTAGCCCTCTTTAAATAGGAGCCCAATACTTTCAATGGCGCACTGTACTTCCCCCTTACACCTCCTACTTGCTGTGTAGTCATATTCACAGATAGTTACCTAGTTTGTAATTGCTGATGTCTGGTCCTCCGGTGTAATCGTCACCCAGGGCGATTGGTCAAGTGGTGCCATTACATCACAAAGCTACAGCAGGGTGTCATCTGACATGAGGGCCAATCAGTTGCCTAGTACGCAATAGGATACTTATATCAAGGTATAGAAAATGGAGCAATGTGGACAGAATGCCCAGCTGAAGACTAAGGTGGTGAGATGAAAGGACCTAGGACAATATTTGAGACTTATACATTTGTTTGAAGGAGTGGTTGATCTTACCATTCTGGAGTTCTCTATAGGTTAAGTGATAGGGATGCGCTAAAATGAAGATGTTAGAATCTGTTGTTTTTATTATTCCCACGAACCGTAGCATAAACCTTCCTCCCTTAACGTATCAGATCACTGAATTGCTATGGTGTACCATAACCTGAAATAATTCCTGTGAGAAGGGTACTCTATCTCTTGGCTGCCAAAGAGAGCTTTCTATCTAAGTCCTCATATAGGTGATAGGGTTGTGTAGAGAGTACCAGCAAATGAGGCAGAGGATTGAAAGAAGTCTGCTAGGTTGAAATCTAAATTAAGATTATAATTTTTAGTGAGTTTTGGATTTTCACAATATGAGACATGCCATAGTGCTAATTGACCCTTTATAAAAATCATGTTTTGGTAGTGTTGCATTTGGTTTTGAAATATTCAAGTTCTAAAAAAAGACTAACAGTGGACTTTTCCATCTGCAGATTATACTGAATGGCCAGCAGAGGCAGTGTTGCAGAGGAATATTTCTCTGCTTGCTGAGACGGAAAAAAAAAGAAAGCTCATTCCTCAGCCTTCTCCATGCCTCGATCAATATATATGGTAAGTCAAAATCTCAATTATTCATTTTGCCATTAATAAAAAGTTCATAGCATCTGATAGCTCTCTGTGCCTTTTAGTGGGGTCTTCCGCATAAATATAATCTTCCAAGACGGTAGCAATATGGATGATGCAATGGCCATCATGATAGTTTATCAAAGACTTTGTCTGCCTAAGTGTCTGAGAAAATCTTCTTTAGATACTTGTGCAGGCAATATGTCCTGTGAGTTAATTACCATCCTTCAGGCTGGAATGAGCTGTCTTAGGTTAGAGCAAATGACTTACATTCAGATGGAGGGAAGCTATTTAACCTGTTTCCCTGCTCTCTGTGAGTGGGACTCTGATACTCCAGATGGACTGCTATTTAGAAACTGTGTTCTTCGAACTCTAGTCCTCTTTGAATAGGAGCCCACTACTTTCAATGGCGCACTGTACTTCCCCCTACAACTCCTACTTGCTGTGCAGTCATATTCCCAGATAATTACCTGGTGTGTAATTGGTGACGTCTGGTCCTCCGGTGTAATCGTCACCCAGGGCGATTGGTCAAGTGGTGCCATTACATCACAAAGCTACAGCAGGGTGTCATCTGACATGAGGGCCAATCAGTTGCCTAGTACGCAATAGGATACTTATATCACGGTATAGAAAATGGAGCAATGTGGACAGAATGCCCAGCTGAAGACTAAGGTGGTGAGATGAAAGGACCTAGGGCAATATTTGAGACTTATACATTTGTTTGAAGGAGTGGTTGATCTTACCATTCTGGAGTTCTCTATAGGTTAAGTGATAGGGATGCGCTAAAATGAAGATGTTAGAATCTGTTGTTTTTATTATTCCCACGAACCGTAGCATAAACCTTCCTCCCTTAACGTATCAGATCACTGAATTGCTATGGTGTACCATAACCTGAAATAATTCCTGTGAGAAGGGTACTCTATCTCTTGGCTGCCAAAGAGAGCTTTCTATCTAAGTCCTCATATAGGTGATAGGGTTGTGTAGAGAGTACCAGCAAATGAGGCAGAGGATTGAAAGAAGTCTGCTAGGTTGAAATCTAAATTAAGATTATAATTTTTAGTGAGTTTTGGATTTTCACAATATGAGACATGCCATAGTGCTAATTGACCCTTTATAAAAATCATGTTTTGGTAGTGTTGCATTTGGTTTTGAAATATTCAAGTTCTAAAAAAAGACTAACAGTGGACTTTTCCATCTGCAGATTATACTGAATGGCCAGCAGAGGCAGTGTTGCAGAGGAATATTTCTCTGCTTGCTGAGACGGAAAAAAAAGAAGGCTCATTCCTCAGCCTTCTCCATGCCTCGATCAATATATATGGTAAGTCAAAATCTCAATTATTCATTTTGCCATTAATAAAAAGTTCATAGCATCTGATAGCTCTCTGTGCCTTTTAGTGGGGTCTTCCGCATAAATATAATCTTCCAAGACGGTAGCAATATGGATGATGCAATGGCCATCATGATAGTTTATCAAAGACTTTGTCTGCCTAAGTGTCTGAGAAAATCTTCTTTAGATACTTGTGCAGGCAATATGTCCTGTGAGTTAATTACCATCCTTCAGGCTGGAATGAGCTGTCTTAGGTTAGAGCAAATGACTTACATTCAGATGGAGGGAAGCTATTTAACCTGTTTCCCTGCTCTCTGTGAGTGGGACTCTGATACTCCAGATGGACTGCTATTTAGAAACGGTGTTCTTCTAACTCTAGTCCTCTTTGAATAGGAGCCCACTACTTTCAATGGCGCACTGTACTTCCCCCTACAACTCCTACTTGCTGTGCAGTCATATTCCCAGATAATTACCTGGTGTGTAATTGGTGACGTCTGGTCCTCCAGTGTAATCGTCACCCAGGGCGATTGGTCAAGTGGTGCCATTACATCACGAAGCTACAGCAGAATGTCATCTGACATGAGGGCTAATCAGTTGCTTCTTCTAACTCTAGCCCTCTTTAAATAGGAGCCCAATACTTTCAATGGCGCACTGTACTTCCCCCTTACACCTCCTACTTGCTGTGTAGTCATATTCACAGATAGTTACCTAGTTTGTAATTGCTGATGTCTGGTCCTCCGGTGTAATCGTCACCCAGGGCGATTGGTCAAGTGGTGCCATTACATCACAAAGCTACAGCAGGGTGTCATCTGACATGAGGGCCAATCAGTTGCCTAGTACGCAATAGGATACTTATATCAAGGTATAGAAAATGGAGCAATGTGGACAGAATGCCCAGCTGAAGACTAAGGTGGTGAGATGAAAGGACCTAGGACAATATTTGAGACTTATACATTTGTTTGAAGGAGTGGTTGATCTTACCATTCTGGAGTTCTCTATAGGTTAAGTGATAGGGATGCGCTAAAATGAAGATGTTAGAATCTGTTGTTTTTATTATTCCCACGAACCGTAGCATAAACCTTCCTCCCTTAACGTATCAGATCACTGAATTGCTATGGTGTACCATAACCTGAAATATTTCCTGTGAGAAGGGTACTCTATCTCTTGGCTGCCAAAGAGAGCTTTCTATCTAAGTCCTCATATAGGTGATAGGGTTGTGTAGAGAGTACCAGCAAATGAGGCAGAGGATTGAAAGAAGTCTGCTAGGTTGAAATCTAAATTAAGATTATAATTTTTAGTGAGTTTTGGATTTTCACAATATGAGACATGCCATAGTGCTAATTGACCCTTTATAAAAATCATGTTTTGGTAGTGTTGCATTTGGTTTTGAAATATTCAAGTTCTAAAAAAAGACTAACAGTGGACTTTTCCATCTGCAGATTATACTGAATGGCCAGCAGAGGCAGTGTTGCAGAGGAATATTTCTCTGCTTGCTGAGACGGAAAAAAAAAGAAAGCTCATTCCTCAGCCTTCTCCATGCCTCGATCAATATATATGGTAAGTCAAAATCTCAATTATTCATTTTGCCATTAATAAAAAGTTCATAGCATCTGATAGCTCTCTGTGCCTTTTAGTGGGGTCTTCCGCATAAATATAATCTTCCAAGACGGTAGCAATATGGATGATGCAATGGCCATCATGATAGTTTATCAAAGACTTTGTCTGCCTAAGTGTCTGAGAAAATCTTCTTTAGATACTTGTGCAGGCAATATGTCCTGTGAGTTAATTACCATCCTTCAGGCTGGAATGAGCTGTCTTAGGTTAGAGCAAATGACTTACATTCAGATGGAGGGAAGCTATTTAACCTGTTTCCCTGCTCTCTGTGAGTGGGACTCTGATACTCCAGATGGACTGCTATTTAGAAACTGTGTTCTTCGAACTCTAGTCCTCTTTGAATAGGAGCCCACTACTTTCAATGGCGCACTGTACTTCCCCCTACAACTCCTACTTGCTGTGCAGTCATATTCCCAGATAATTACCTGGTGTGTAATTGGTGACGTCTGGTCCTCCGGTGTAATCGTCACCCAGGGCGATTGGTCAAGTGGTGCCATTACATCACAAAGCTACAGCAGGGTGTCATCTGACATGAGGGCCAATCAGTTGCCTAGTACGCAATAGGATACTTATATCACGGTATAGAAAATGGAGCAATGTGGACAGAATGCCCAGCTGAAGACTAAGGTGGTGAGATGAAAGGACCTAGGGCAATATTTGAGACTTATACATTTGTTTGAAGGAGTGGTTGATCTTACCATTCTGGAGTTCTCTATAGGTTAAGTGATAGGGATGCGCTAAAATGAAGATGTTAGAATCTGTTGTTTTTATTATTCCCACGAACCGTAGCATAAACCTTCCTCCCTTAACGTATCAGATCACTGAATTGCTATGGTGTACCATAACCTGAAATAATTCCTGTGAGAAGGGTACTCTATCTCTTGGCTGCCAAAGAGAGCTTTCTATCTAAGTCCTCATATAGGTGATAGGGTTGTGTAGAGAGTACCAGCAAATGAGGCAGAGGATTGAAAGAAGTCTGCTAGGTTGAAATCTAAATTAAGATTATAATTTTTAGTGAGTTTTGGATTTTCACAATATGAGACATGCCATAGTGCTAATTGACCCTTTATAAAAATCATGTTTTGGTAGTGTTGCATTTGGTTTTGAAATATTCAAGTTCTAAAAAAAGACTAACAGTGGACTTTTCCATCTGCAGATTATACTGAATGGCCAGCAGAGGCAGTGTTGCAGAGGAATATTTCTCTGCTTGCTGAGACGGAAAAAAAAAGAAAGCTCATTCCTCAGCCTTCTCCATGCCTCGATCAATATATATGGTAAGTCAAAATCTCAATTATTCATTTTGCCATTAATAAAAAGTTCATAGCATCTGATAGCTCTCTGTGCCTTTTAGTGGGGTCTTCCGCATAAATATAATCTTCCAAGACGGTAGCAATATGGATGATGCAATGGCCATCATGATAGTTTATCAAAGACTTTGTCTGCCTAAGTGTCTGAGAAAATCTTCTTTAGATACTTGTGCAGGCAATATGTCCTGTGAGTTAATTACCATCCTTCAGGCTGGAATGAGCTGTCTTAGGTTAGAGCAAATGACTTACATTCAGATGGAGGGAAGCTATTTAACCTGTTTCCCTGCTCTCTGTGAGTGGGACTCTGATACTCCAGATGGACTGCTATTTAGAAACTGTGTTCTTCGAACTCTAGTCCTCTTTGAATAGGAGCCCACTACTTTCAATGGCGCACTGTACTTCCCCCTACAACTCCTACTTGCTGTGCAGTCATATTCCCAGATAATTACCTGGTGTGTAATTGGTGACGTCTGGTCCTCCGGTGTAATCGTCACCCAGGGCGATTGGTCAAGTGGTGCCATTACATCACAAAGCTACAGCAGGGTGTCATCTGACATGAGGGCCAATCAGTTGCCTAGTACGCAATAGGATACTTATATCACGGTATAGAAAATGGAGCAATGTGGACAGAATGCCCAGCTGAAGACTAAGGTGGTGAGATGAAAGGACCTAGGGCAATATTTGAGACTTATACATTTGTTTGAAGGAGTGGTTGATCTTACCATTCTGGAGTTCTCTATAGGTTAAGTGATAGGGATGCGCTAAAATGAAGATGTTAGAATCTGTTGTTTTTATTATTCCCACGAACCGTAGCATAAACCTTCCTCCCTTAACGTATCAGATCACTGAATTGCTATGGTGTACCATAACCTGAAATAATTCCTGTGAGAAGGGTACTCTATCTCTTGGCTGCCAAAGAGAGCTTTCTATCTAAGTCCTCATATAGGTGATAGGGTTGTGTAGAGAGTACCAGCAAATGAGGCAGAGGATTGAAAGAAGTCTGCTAGGTTGAAATCTAAATTAAGATTATAATTTTTAGTGAGTTTTGGATTTTCACAATATGAGACATGCCATAGTGCTAATTGACCCTTTATAAAAATCATGTTTTGGTAGTGTTGCATTTGGTTTTGAAATATTCAAGTTCTAAAAAAAGACTAACAGTGGACTTTTCCATCTGCAGATTATACTGAATGGCCAGCAGAGGCAGTGTTGCAGAGGAATATTTCTCTGCTTGCTGAGACGGAAAAAAAAGAAGGCTCATTCCTCAGCCTTCTCCATGCCTCGATCAATATATATGGTAAGTCAAAATCTCAATTATTCATTTTGCCATTAATAAAAAGTTCATAGCATCTGATAGCTCTCTGTGCCTTTTAGTGGGGTCTTCCGCATAAATATAATCTTCCAAGACGGTAGCAATATGGATGATGCAATGGCCATCATGATAGTTTATCAAAGACTTTGTCTGCCTAAGTGTCTGAGAAAATCTTCTTTAGATACTTGTGCAGGCAATATGTCCTGTGAGTTAATTACCATCCTTCAGGCTGGAATGAGCTGTCTTAGGTTAGAGCAAATGACTTACATTCAGATGGAGGGAAGCTATTTAACCTGTTTCCCTGCTCTCTGTGAGTGGGACTCTGATACTCCAGATGGACTGCTATTTAGAAACGGTGTTCTTCTAACTCTAGTCCTCTTTGAATAGGAGCCCACTACTTTCAATGGCGCACTGTACTTCCCCCTACAACTCCTACTTGCTGTGCAGTCATATTCCCAGATAATTACCTGGTGTGTAATTGGTGACGTCTGGTCCTCCAGTGTAATCGTCACCCAGGGCGATTGGTCAAGTGGTGCCATTACATCACGAAGCTACAGCAGAATGTCATCTGACATGAGGGCTAATCAGTTGCTTCTTCTA
Organism: Lissotriton vulgaris; assembly: GCF_964263255.1. Lineage (NCBI taxonomy): Eukaryota > Metazoa > Chordata > Amphibia > Caudata > Salamandridae > Lissotriton > Lissotriton vulgaris. The sequence goes on from NC_141695.1 coordinate 1,208,970,215, forward strand.
ACTCTAGCCCTCTTTAAATAGGAGCCCAATACTTTCAATGGCGCACTGTACTTCCCCCTTACACCTCCTACTTGCTGTGTAGTCATATTCACAGATAGTTACCTAGTTTGTAATTGCTGATGTCTGGTCCTCCGGTGTAATCGTCACCCAGGGCGATTGGTCAAGTGGTGCCATTACATCACAAAGCTACAGCAGGGTGTCATCTGACATGAGGGCCAATCAGTTGCCTAGTACGCAATAGGATACTTATATCAAGGTATAGAAAATGGAGCAATGTGGACAGAATGCCCAGCTGAAGACTAAGGTGGTGAGATGAAAGGACCTAGGACAATATTTGAGACTTATACATTTGTTTGAAGGAGTGGTTGATCTTACCATTCTGGAGTTCTCTATAGGTTAAGTGATAGGGATGCGCTAAAATGAAGATGTTAGAATCTGTTGTTTTTATTATTCCCACGAACCGTAGCATAAACCTTCCTCCCTTAACGTATCAGATCACTGAATTGCTATGGTGTACCATAACCTGAAATAATTCCTGTGAGAAGGGTACTCTATCTCTTGGCTGCCAAAGAGAGCTTTCTATCTAAGTCCTCATATAGGTGATAGGGTTGTGTAGAGAGTACCAGCAAATGAGGCAGAGGATTGAAAGAAGTCTGCTAGGTTGAAATCTAAATTAAGATTATAATTTTTAGTGAGTTTTGGATTTTCACAATATGAGACATGCCATAGTGCTAATTGACCCTTTATAAAAATCATGTTTTGGTAGTGTTGCATTTGGTTTTGAAATATTCAAGTTCTAAAAAAAGACTAACAGTGGACTTTTCCATCTGCAGATTATACTGAATGGCCAGCAGAGGCAGTGTTGCAGAGGAATATTTCTCTGCTTGCTGAGACGGAAAAAAAAAGAAAGCTCATTCCTCAGCCTTCTCCATGCCTCGATCAATATATATGGTAAGTCAAAATCTCAATTAATCATTTTGCCATTAATAAAAAGTTCATAGCATCTGATAGCTCTCTGTGCCTTTTAGTGGGGTCTTCCGCATAAATATAATCTTCCAAGACGGTAGCAATATGGATGATGCAATGGCCATCATGATAGTTTATCAAAGACTTTGTCTGCCTAAGTGTCTGAGAAAATCTTCTTTAGATACTTGTGCAGGCAATATGTCCTGTGAGTTAATTACCATCCTTCAGGCTGGCATGAGCTGTCTTAGGTTAGAGCAAATGACTTACATTCAGATGGAGGGAAGCTATTTAACCTGTTTCCCTGCTCTCTGTGAGTGGGACTCTGATACTCCAGATGGACTGCTATTTAGAAACTGTGTTCTTCGAACTCTAGTCCTCTTTGAATAGGAGCCCACTACTTTCAATGGCGCACTGTACTTCCCCCTACAACTCCTACTTGCTGTGCAGTCATATTCCCAGATAATTACCTGGTGTGTAATTGGTGACGTCTGGTCCTCCGGTGTAATCGTCACCCAGGGCGATTGGTCAAGTGGTGCCATTACATCACAAAGCTACAGCAGGGTGTCATCTGACATGAGGGCCAATCAGTTGCCTAGTACGCAATAGGATACTTATATCACGGTATAGAAAATGGAGCAATGTGGACAGAATGCCCAGCTGAAGACTAAGGTGGTGAGATGAAAGGACCTAGGGCAATATTTGAGACTTATACATTTGTTTGAAGGAGTGGTTGATCTTACCATTCTGGAGTTCTCTATAGGTTAAGTGATAGGGATGCGCTAAAATGAAGATGTTAGAATCTGTTGTTTTTATTATTCCCACGAACCGTAGCATAAACCTTCCTCCCTTAACGTATCAGATCACTGAATTGCTATGGTGTACCATAACCTGAAATAATTCCTGTGAGAAGGGTACTCTATCTCTTGGCTGCCAAAGAGAGCTTTCTATCTAAGTCCTCATATAGGTGATAGGGTTGTGTAGAGAGTACCAGCAAATGAGGCAGAGGATTGAAAGAAGTCTGCTAGGTTGAAATCTAAATTAAGATTATAATTTTTAGTGAGTTTTGGATTTTCACAATATGAGACATGCCATAGTGCTAATTGACCCTTTATAAAAATCATGTTTTGGTAGTGTTGCATTTGGTTTTGAAATATTCAAGTTCTAAAAAAAGACTAACAGTGGACTTTTCCATCTGCAGATTATACTGAATGGCCAGCAGAGGCAGTGTTGCAGAGGAATATTTCTCTGCTTGCTGAGACGGAAAAAAAAAGAAAGCTCATTCCTCAGCCTTCTCCATGCCTCGATCAATATATATGGTAAGTCAAAATCTCAATTATTCATTTTGCCATTAATAAAAAGTTCATAGCATCTGATAGCTCTCTGTGCCTTTTAGTGGGGTCTTCCGCATAAATATAATCTTCCAAGACGGTAGCAATATGGATGATGCAATGGCCATCATGATAGTTTATCAAAGACTTTGTCTGCCTAAGTGTCTGAGAAAATCTTCTTTAGATACTTGTGCAGGCAATATGTCCTGTGAGTTAATTACCATCCTTCAGGCTGGAATGAGCTGTCTTAGGTTAGAGCAAATGACTTACATTCAGATGGAGGGAAGCTATTTAACCTGTTTCCCTGCTCTCTGTGAGTGGGACTCTGATACTCCAGATGGACTGCTATTTAGAAACTGTGTTCTTCGAACTCTAGTCCTCTTTGAATAGGAGCCCACTACTTTCAATGGCGCACTGTACTTCCCCCTACAACTCCTACTTGCTGTGCAGTCATATTCCCAGATAATTACCTGGTGTGTAATTGGTGACGTCTGGTCCTCCGGTGTAATCGTCACCCAGGGCGATTGGTCAAGTGGTGCCATTACATCACAAAGCTACAGCAGGGTGTCATCTGACATGAGGGCCAATCAGTTGCCTAGTACGCAATAGGATACTTATATCACGGTATAGAAAATGGAGCAATGTGGACAGAATGCCCAGCTGAAGACTAAGGTGGTGAGATGAAAGGACCTAGGGCAATATTTGAGACTTATACATTTGTTTGAAGGAGTGGTTGATCTTACCATTCTGGAGTTCTCTATAGGTTAAGTGATAGGGATGCGCTAAAATGAAGATGTTAGAATCTGTTGTTTTTATTATTCCCACGAACCGTAGCATAAACCTTCCTCCCTTAACGTATCAGATCACTGAATTGCTATGGTGTACCATAACCTGAAATAATTCCTGTGAGAAGGGTACTCTATCTCTTGGCTGCCAAAGAGAGCTTTCTATCTAAGTCCTCATATAGGTGATAGGGTTGTGTAGAGAGTACCAGCAAATGAGGCAGAGGATTGAAAGAAGTCTGCTAGGTTGAAATCTAAATTAAGATTATAATTTTTAGTGAGTTTTGGATTTTCACAATATGAGACATGCCATAGTGCTAATTGACCCTTTATAAAAATCATGTTTTGGTAGTGTTGCATTTGGTTTTGAAATATTCAAGTTCTAAAAAAAGACTAACAGTGGACTTTTCCATCTGCAGATTATACTGAATGGCCAGCAGAGGCAGTGTTGCAGAGGAATATTTCTCTGCTTGCTGAGACGGAAAAAAAAAGAAAGCTCATTCCTCAGCCTTCTCCATGCCTCGATCAATATATATGGTAAGTCAAAATCTCAATTAATCATTTTGCCATTAATAAAAAGTTCATAGCATCTGATAGCTCTCTGTGCCTTTTAGTGGGGTCTTCCGCATAAATATAATCTTCCAAGACGGTAGCAATATGGATGATGCAATGGCCATCATGATAGTTTATCAAAGACTTTGTCTGCCTAAGTGTCTGAGAAAATCTTCTTTAGATACTTGTGCAGGCAATATGTCCTGTGAGTTAATTACCATCCTTCAGGCTGGAATGAGCTGTCTTAGGTTAGAGCAAATGACTTACATTCAGATGGAGGGAAGCTATTTAACCTGTTTCCCTGCTCTCTGTGAGTGGGACTCTGATACTCCAGATGGACTGCTATTTAGAAACGGTGTTCTTCTAACTCTAGTCCTCTTTGAATAGGAGCCCACTACTTTCAATGGCGCACTGTACTTCCCCCTACAACTCCTACTTGCTGTGCAGTCATATTCCCAGATAATTACCTGGTGTGTAATTGGTGACGTCTGGTCCTCCAGTGTAATCGTCACCCAGGGCGATTGGTCAAGTGGTGCCATTACATCACGAAGCTACAGCAGAATGTCATCTGACATGAGGGCTAATCAGTTGCTTCTTCTAACTCTAGCCCTCTTTAAATAGGAGCCCAATACTTTCAATGGCGCACTGTACTTCCCCCTTACACCTCCTACTTGCTGTGTAGTCATATTCACAGATAGTTACCTAGTTTGTAATTGCTGATGTCTGGTCCTCCGGTGTAATCGTCACCCAGGGCGATTGGTCAAGTGGTGCCATTACATCACAAAGCTACAGCAGGGTGTCATCTGACATGAGGGCCAATCAGTTGCCTAGTACGCAATAGGATACTTATATCAAGGTATAGAAAATGGAGCAATGTGGACAGAATGCCCAGCTGAAGACTAAGGTGGTGAGATGAAAGGACCTAGGACAATATTTGAGACTTATACATTTGTTTGAAGGAGTGGTTGATCTTACCATTCTGGAGTTCTCTATAGGTTAAGTGATAGGGATGCGCTAAAATGAAGATGTTAGAATCTGTTGTTTTTATTATTCCCACGAACCGTAGCATAAACCTTCCTCCCTTAACGTATCAGATCACTGAATTGCTATGGTGTACCATAACCTGAAATAATTCCTGTGAGAAGGGTACTCTATCTCTTGGCTGCCAAAGAGAGCTTTCTATCTAAGTCCTCATATAGGTGATAGGGTTGTGTAGAGAGTACCAGCAAATGAGGCAGAGGATTGAAAGAAGTCTGCTAGGTTGAAATCTAAATTAAGATTATAATTTTTAGTGAGTTTTGGATTTTCACAATATGAGACATGCCATAGTGCTAATTGACCCTTTATAAAAATCATGTTTTGGTAGTGTTGCATTTGGTTTTGAAATATTCAAGTTCTAAAAAAAGACTAACAGTGGACTTTTCCATCTGCAGATTATACTGAATGGCCAGCAGAGGCAGTGTTGCAGAGGAATATTTCTCTGCTTGCTGAGACGGAAAAAAAAAGAAAGCTCATTCCTCAGCCTTCTCCATGCCTCGATCAATATATATGGTAAGTCAAAATCTCAATTATTCATTTTGCCATTAATAAAAAGTTCATAGCATCTGATAGCTCTCTGTGCCTTTTAGTGGGGTCTTCCGCATAAATATAATCTTCCAAGACGGTAGCAATATGGATGATGCAATGGCCATCATGATAGTTTATCAAAGACTTTGTCTGCCTAAGTGTCTGAGAAAATCTTCTTTAGATACTTGTGCAGGCAATATGTCCTGTGAGTTAATTACCATCCTTCAGGCTGGAATGAGCTGTCTTAGGTTAGAGCAAATGACTTACATTCAGATGGAGGGAAGCTATTTAACCTGTTTCCCTGCTCTCTGTGAGTGGGACTCTGATACTCCAGATGGACTGCTATTTAGAAACTGTGTTCTTCGAACTCTAGTCCTCTTTGAATAGGAGCCCACTACTTTCAATGGCGCACTGTACTTCCCCCTACAACTCCTACTTGCTGTGCAGTCATATTCCCAGATAATTACCTGGTGTGTAATTGGTGACGTCTGGTCCTCCGGTGTAATCGTCACCCAGGGCGATTGGTCAAGTGGTGCCATTACATCACAAAGCTACAGCAGGGTGTCATCTGACATGAGGGCCAATCAGTTGCCTAGTACGCAATAGGATACTTATATCACGGTATAGAAAATGGAGCAATGTGGACAGAATGCCCAGCTGAAGACTAAGGTGGTGAGATGAAAGGACCTAGGGCAATATTTGAGACTTATACATTTGTTTGAAGGAGTGGTTGATCTTACCATTCTGGAGTTCTCTATAGGTTAAGTGATAGGGATGCGCTAAAATGAAGATGTTAGAATCTGTTGTTTTTATTATTCCCACGAACCGTAGCATAAACCTTCCTCCCTTAACGTATCAGATCACTGAATTGCTATGGTGTACCATAACCTGAAATAATTCCTGTGAGAAGGGTACTCTATCTCTTGGCTGCCAAAGAGAGCTTTCTATCTAAGTCCTCATATAGGTGATAGGGTTGTGTAGAGAGTACCAGCAAATGAGGCAGAGGATTGAAAGAAGTCTGCTAGGTTGAAATCTAAATTAAGATTATAATTTTTAGTGAGTTTTGGATTTTCACAATATGAGACATGCCATAGTGCTAATTGACCCTTTATAAAAATCATGTTTTGGTAGTGTTGCATTTGGTTTTGAAATATTCAAGTTCTAAAAAAAGACTAACAGTGGACTTTTCCATCTGCAGATTATACTGAATGGCCAGCAGAGGCAGTGTTGCAGAGGAATATTTCTCTGCTTGCTGAGACGGAAAAAAAAAGAAAGCTCATTCCTCAGCCTTCTCCATGCCTCGATCAATATATATGGTAAGTCAAAATCTCAATTAATCATTTTGCCATTAATAAAAAGTTCATAGCATCTGATAGCTCTCTGTGCCTTTTAGTGGGGTCTTCCGCATAAATATAATCTTCCAAGACGGTAGCAATATGGATGATGCAATGGCCATCATGATAGTTTATCAAAGACTTTGTCTGCCTAAGTGTCTGAGAAAATCTTCTTTAGATACTTGTGCAGGCAATATGTCCTGTGAGTTAATTACCATCCTTCAGGCTGGAATGAGCTGTCTTAGGTTAGAGCAAATGACTTACATTCAGATGGAGGGAAGCTATTTAACCTGTTTCCCTGCTCTCTGTGAGTGGGACTCTGATACTCCAGATGGACTGCTATTTAGAAACGGTGTTCTTCTAACTCTAGTCCTCTTTGAATAGGAGCCCACTACTTTCAATGGCGCACTGTACTTCCCCCTACAACTCCTACTTGCTGTGCAGTCATATTCCCAGATAATTACCTGGTGTGTAATTGGTGACGTCTGGTCCTCCAGTGTAATCGTCACCCAGGGCGATTGGTCAAGTGGTGCCATTACATCACGAAGCTACAGCAGAATGTCATCTGACATGAGGGCTAATCAGTTGCTTCTTCTAACTCTAGCCCTCTTTAAATAGGAGCCCAATACTTTCAATGGCGCACTGTACTTCCCCCTTACACCTCCTACTTGCTGTGTAGTCATATTCACAGATAGTTACCTAGTTTGTAATTGCTGATGTCTGGTCCTCCGGTGTAATCGTCACCCAGGGCGATTGGTCAAGTGGTGCCATTACATCACAAAGCTACAGCAGGGTGTCATCTGACATGAGGGCCAATCAGTTGCCTAGTACGCAATAGGATACTTATATCAAGGTATAGAAAATGGAGCAATGTGGACAGAATGCCCAGCTGAAGACTAAGGTGGTGAGATGAAAGGACCTAGGACAATATTTGAGACTTATACATTTGTTTGAAGGAGTGGTTGATCTTACCATTCTGGAGTTCTCTATAGGTTAAGTGATAGGGATGCGCTAAAATGAAGATGTTAGAATCTGTTGTTTTTATTATTCCCACGAACCGTAGCATAAACCTTCCTCCCTTAACGTATCAGATCACTGAATTGCTATGGTGTACCATAACCTGAAATAATTCCTGTGAGAAGGGTACTCTATCTCTTGGCTGCCAAAGAGAGCTTTCTATCTAAGTCCTCATATAGGTGATAGGGTTGTGTAGAGAGTACCAGCAAATGAGGCAGAGGATTGAAAGAAGTCTGCTAGGTTGAAATCTAAATTAAGATTATAATTTTTAGTGAGTTTTGGATTTTCACAATATGAGACATGCCATAGTGCTAATTGACCCTTTATAAAAATCATGTTTTGGTAGTGTTGCATTTGGTTTTGAAATATTCAAGTTCTAAAAAAAGACTAACAGTGGACTTTTCCATCTGCAGATTATACTGAATGGCCAGCAGAGGCAGTGTTGCAGAGGAATATTTCTCTGCTTGCTGAGACGGAAAAAAAAAGAAAGCTCATTCCTCAGCCTTCTCCATGCCTCGATCAATATATATGGTAAGTCAAAATCTCAATTAATCATTTTGCCATTAATAAAAAGTTCATAGCATCTGATAGCTCTCTGTGCCTTTTAGTGGGGTCTTCCGCATAAATATAATCTTCCAAGACGGTAGCAATATGGATGATGCAATGGCCATCATGATAGTTTATCAAAGACTTTGTCTGCCTAAGTGTCTGAGAAAATCTTCTTTAGATACTTGTGCAGGCAATATGTCCTGTGAGTTAATTACCATCCTTCAGGCTGGAATGAGCTGTCTTAGGTTAGAGCAAATGACTTACATTCAGATGGAGGGAAGCTATTTAACCTGTTTCCCTGCTCTCTGTGAGTGGGACTCTGATACTCCAGATGGACTGCTATTTAGAAACTGTGTTCTTCGAACTCTAGTCCTCTTTGAATAGGAGCCCACTACTTTCAATGGCGCACTGTACTTCCCCCTACAACTCCTACTTGCTGTGCAGTCATATTCCCAGATAATTACCTGGTGTGTAATTGGTGACGTCTGGTCCTCCGGTGTAATCGTCACCCAGGGCGATTGGTCAAGTGGTGCCATTACATCACAAAGCTACAGCAGGGTGTCATCTGACATGAGGGCCAATCAGTTGCCTAGTACGCAATAGGATACTTATATCACGGTATAGAAAATGGAGCAATGTGGACAGAATGCCCAGCTGAAGACTAAGGTGGTGAGATGAAAGGACCTAGGGCAATATTTGAGACTTATACATTTGTTTGAAGGAGTGGTTGATCTTACCATTCTGGAGTTCTCTATAGGTTAAGTGATAGGGATGCGCTAAAATGAAGATGTTAGAATCTGTTGTTTTTATTATTCCCACGAACCGTAGCATAAACCTTCCTCCCTTAACGTATCAGATCACTGAATTGCTATGGTGTACCATAACCTGAAATAATTCCTGTGAGAAGGGTACTCTATCTCTTGGCTGCCAAAGAGAGCTTTCTATCTAAGTCCTCATATAGGTGATAGGGTTGTGTAGAGAGTACCAGCAAATGAGGCAGAGGATTGAAAGAAGTCTGCTAGGTTGAAATCTAAATTAAGATTATAATTTTTAGTGAGTTTTGGATTTTCACAATATGAGACATGCCATAGTGCTAATTGACCCTTTATAAAAATCATGTTTTGGTAGTGTTGCATTTGGTTTTGAAATATTCAAGTTCTAAAAAAAGACTAACAGTGGACTTTTCCATCTGCAGATTATACTGAATGGCCAGCAGAGGCAGTGTTGCAGAGGAATATTTCTCTGCTTGCTGAGACGGAAAAAAAAAGAAAGCTCATTCCTCAGCCTTCTCCATGCCTCGATCAATATATATGGTAAGTCAAAATCTCAATTAATCATTTTGCCATTAATAAAAAGTTCATAGCATCTGATAGCTCTCTGTGCCTTTTAGTGGGGTCTTCCGCATAAATATAATCTTCCAAGACGGTAGCAATATGGATGATGCAATGGCCATCATGATAGTTTATCAAAGACTTTGTCTGCCTAAGTGTCTGAGAAAATCTTCTTTAGATACTTGTGCAGGCAATATGTCCTGTGAGTTAATTACCATCCTTCAGGCTGGAATGAGCTGTCTTAGGTTAGAGCAAATGACTTACATTCAGATGGAGGGAAGCTATTTAACCTGTTTCCCTGCTCTCTGTGAGTGGGACTCTGATACTCCAGATGGACTGCTATTTAGAAACTGTGTTCTTCGAACTCTAGTCCTCTTTGAATAGGAGCCCACTACTTTCAATGGCGCACTGTACTTCCCCCTACAACTCCTACTTGCTGTGCAGTCATATTCCCAGATAATTACCTGGTGTGTAATTGGTGACGTCTGGTCCTCCGGTGTAATCGTCACCCAGGGCGATTGGTCAAGTGGTGCCATTACATCACAAAGCTACAGCAGGGTGTCATCTGACATGAGGGCCAATCAGTTGCCTAGTACGCAATAGGATACTTATATCACGGTATAGAAAATGGAGCAATGTGGACAGAATGCCCAGCTGAAGACTAAGGTGGTGAGATGAAAGGACCTAGGGCAATATTTGAGACTTATACATTTGTTTGAAGGAGTGGTTGATCTTACCATTCTGGAGTTCTCTATAGGTTAAGTGATAGGGATGCGCTAAAATGAAGATGTTAGAATCTGTTGTTTTTATTATTCCCACGAACCGTAGCATAAACCTTCCTCCCTTAACGTATCAGATCACTGAATTGCTATGGTGTACCATAACCTGAAATAATTCCTGTGAGAAGGGTACTCTATCTCTTGGCTGCCAAAGAGAGCTTTCTATCTAAGTCCTCATATAGGTGATAGGGTTGTGTAGAGAGTACCAGCAAATGAGGCAGAGGATTGAAAGAAGTCTGCTAGGTTGAAATCTAAATTAAGATTATAATTTTTAGTGAGTTTTGGATTTTCACAATATGAGACATGCCATAGTGCTAATTGACCCTTTATAAAAATCATGTTTTGGTAGTGTTGCATTTGGTTTTGAAATATTCAAGTTCTAAAAAAAGACTAACAGTGGACTTTTCCATCTGCAGATTATACTGAATGGCCAGCAGAGGCAGTGTTGCAGAGGAATATTTCTCTGCTTGCTGAGACGGAAAAAAAAGAAGGCTCATTCCTCAGCCTTCTCCATGCCTCGATCAATATATATGGTAAGTCAAAATCTCAATTATTCATTTTGCCATTAATAAAAAGTTCATAGCATCTGATAGCTCTCTGTGCCTTTTAGTGGGGTCTTCCGCATAAATATAATCTTCCAAGACGGTAGCAATATGGATGATGCAATGGCCATCATGATAGTTTATCAAAGACTTTGTCTGCCTAAGTGTCTGAGAAAATCTTCTTTAGATACTTGTGCAGGCAATATGTCCTGTGAGTTAATTACCATCCTTCAGGCTGGAATGAGCTGTCTTAGGTTAGAGCAAATGACTTACATTCAGATGGAGGGAAGCTATTTAACCTGTTTCCCTGCTCTCTGTGAGTGGGACTCTGATACTCCAGATGGACTGCTATTTAGAAACGGTGTTCTTCTAACTCTAGTCCTCTTTGAATAGGAGCCCACTACTTTCAATGGCGCACTGTACTTCCCCCTACAACTCCTACTTGCTGTGCAGTCATATTCCCAGATAATTACCTGGTGTGTAATTGGTGACGTCTGGTCCTCCAGTGTAATGTTCACCCAGGGCGATTGGTCAAGTGGTGCCATTACATCACGAAGCTACAGCAGAATGTCATCTGACATGAGGGCTAATCAGTTGCTTCTTCTAACTCTAGCCCTCTTTAAATAGGAGCCCAATACTTTCAATGGCGCACTGTACTTCCCCCTTACACCTCCTACTTGCTGTGTAGTCATATTCACAGATAGTTACCTAGTTTGTAATTGCTGATGTCTGGTCCTCCGGTGTAATCGTCACCCAGGGCGATTGGTCAAGTGGTGCCATTACATCACAAAGCTACAGCAGGGTGTCATCTGACATGAGGGCCAATCAGTTGCCTAGTACGCAATAGGATACTTATATCAAGGTATAGAAAATGGAGCAATGTGGACAGAATGCCCAGCTGAAGACTAAGGTGGTGAGATGAAAGGACCTAGGACAATATTTGAGACTTATACATTTGTTTGAAGGAGTGGTTGATCTTACCATTCTGGAGTTCTCTATAGGTTAAGTGATAGGGATGCGCTAAAATGAAGATGTTAGAATCTGTTGTTTTTATTATTCCCACGAACCGTAGCATAAACCTTCCTCCCTTAACGTATCAGATCACTGAATTGCTATGGTGTACCATAACCTGAAATAATTCCTGTGAGAAGGGTACTCTATCTCTTGGCTGCCAAAGAGAGCTTTCTATCTAAGTCCTCATATAGGTGATAGGGTTGTGTAGAGAGTACCAGCAAATGAGGCAGAGGATTGAAAGAAGTCTGCTAGGTTGAAATCTAAATTAAGATTATAATTTTTAGTGAGTTTTGGATTTTCACAATATGAGACATGCCATAGTGCTAATTGACCCTTTATAAAAATCATGTTTTGGTAGTGTTGCATTTGGTTTTGAAATATTCAAGTTCTAAAAAAAGACTAACAGTGGACTTTTCCATCTGCAGATTATACTGAATGGCCAGCAGAGGCAGTGTTGCAGAGGAATATTTCTCTGCTTGCTGAGACGGAAAAAAAAAGAAAGCTCATTCCTCAGCCTTCTCCATGCCTCGATCAATATATATGGTAAGTCAAAATCTCAATTATTCATTTTGCCATTAATAAAAAGTTCATAGCATCTGATAGCTCTCTGTGCCTTTTAGTGGGGTCTTCCGCATAAATATAATCTTCCAAGACGGTAGCAATATGGATGATGCAATGGCCATCATGATAGTTTATCAAAGACTTTGTCTGCCTAAGTGTCTGAGAAAATCTTCTTTAGATACTTGTGCAGGCAATATGTCCTGTGAGTTAATTACCATCCTTCAGGCTGGAATGAGCTGTCTTAGGTTAGAGCAAATGACTTACATTCAGATGGAGGGAAGCTATTTAACCTGTTTCCCTGCTCTCTGTGAGTGGGACTCTGATACTCCAGATGGACTGCTATTTAGAAACTGTGTTCTTCGAACTCTAGTCCTCTTTGAATAGGAGCCCACTACTTTCAATGGCGCACTGTACTTCCCCCTACAACTCCTACTTGCTGTGCAGTCATATTCCCAGATAATTACCTGGTGTGTAATTGGTGACGTCTGGTCCTCCGGTGTAATCGTCACCCAGGGCGATTGGTCAAGTGGTGCCATTACATCACAAAGCTACAGCAGGGTGTCATCTGACATGAGGGCCAATCAGTTGCCTAGTACGCAATAGGATACTTATATCACGGTATAGAAAATGGAGCAATGTGGACAGAATGCCCAGCTGAAGACTAAGGTGGTGAGATGAAAGGACCTAGGGCAATATTTGAGACTTATACATTTGTTTGAAGGAGTGGTTGATCTTACCATTCTGGAGTTCTCTATAGGTTAAGTGATAGGGATGCGCTAAAATGAAGATGTTAGAATCTGTTGTTTTTATTATTCCCACGAACCGTAGCATAAACCTTCCTCCCTTAACGTATCAGATCACTGAATTGCTATGGTGTACCATAACCTGAAATAATTCCTGTGAGAAGGGTACTCTATCTCTTGGCTGCCAAAGAGAGCTTTCTATCTAAGTCCTCATATAGGTGATAGGGTTGTGTAGAGAGTACCAGCAAATGAGGCAGAGGATTGAAAGAAGTCTGCTAGGTTGAAATCTAAATTAAGATTATAATTTTTAGTGAGTTTTGGATTTTCACAATATGAGACATGCCATAGTGCTAATTGACCCTTTATAAAAATCATGTTTTGGTAGTGTTGCATTTGGTTTTGAAATATTCAAGTTCTAAAAAAAGACTAACAGTGGACTTTTCCATCTGCAGATTATACTGAATGGCCAGCAGAGGCAGTGTTGCAGAGGAATATTTCTCTGCTTGCTGAGACGGAAAAAAAAGAAGGCTCATTCCTCAGCCTTCTCCATGCCTCGATCAATATATATGGTAAGTCAAAATCTCAATTATTCATTTTGCCATTAATAAAAAGTTCATAGCATCTGATAGCTCTCTGTGCCTTTTAGTGGGGTCTTCCGCATAAATATAATCTTCCAAGACGGTAGCAATATGGATGATGCAATGGCCAACATGATAGTTTATCAAAGACTTTGTCTGCCTAAGTGTCTGAGAAAATCTTCTTTAGATACTTGTGCAGGCAATATGTCCTGTGAGTTAATTACCATCCTTCAGGCTGGAATGAGCTGTCTTAGGTTAGAGCAAATGACTTACATTCAGATGGAGGGAAGCTATTTAACCTGTTTCCCTGCTCTCTGTGAGTGGGACTCTGATACTCCAGATGGACTGCTATTTAGAAACGGTGTTCTTCTAACTCTAGTCCTCTTTGAATAGGAGCCCACTACTTTCAATGGCGCACTGTACTTCCCCCTACAACTCCTACTTGCTGTGCAGTCATATTCCCAGATAATTACCTGGTGTGTAATTGGTGACGTCTGGTCCTCCAGTGTAATCGTCACCCAGGGCGATTGGTCAAGTGGTGCCATTACATCACGAAGCTACAGCAGAATGTCATCTGACATGAGGGCTAATCAGTTGCTTCTTCTAACTCTAGCCCTCTTTAAATAGGAGCCCAATACTTTCAATGGCGCACTGTACTTCCCCCTTACACCTCCTACTTGCTGTGTAGTCATATTCACAGATAGTTACCTAGTTTGTAATTGCTGATGTCTGGTCCTCCGGTGTAATCGTCACCCAGGGCGATTGGTCAAGTGGTGCCATTACATCACAAAGCTACAGCAGGGTGTCATCTGACATGAGGGCCAATCAGTTGCCTAGTACGCAATAGGATACTTATATCAAGGTATAGAAAATGGAGCAATGTGGACAGAATGCCCAGCTGAAGACTAAGGTGGTGAGATGAAAGGACCTAGGACAATATTTGAGACTTATACATTTGTTTGAAGGAGTGGTTGATCTTACCATTCTGGAGTTCTCTATAGGTTAAGTGATAGGGATGCGCTAAAATGAAGATGTTAGAATCTGTTGTTTTTATTATTCCCACGAACCGTAGCATAAACCTTCCTCCCTTAACGTATCAGATCACTGAATTGCTATGGTGTACCATAACCTGAAATAATTCCTGTGAGAAGGGTACTCTATCTCTTGGCTGCCAAAGAGAGCTTTCTATCTAAGTCCTCATATAGGTGATAGGGTTGTGTAGAGAGTACCAGCAAATGAGGCAGAGGATTGAAAGAAGTCTGCTAGGTTGAAATCTAAATTAAGATTATAATTTTTAGTGAGTTTTGGATTTTCACAATATGAGACATGCCATAGTGCTAATTGACCCTTTATAAAAATCATGTTTTGGTAGTGTTGCATTTGGTTTTGAAATATTCAAGTTCTAAAAAAAGACTAACAGTGGACTTTTCCATCTGCAGATTATACTGAATGGCCAGCAGAGGCAGTGTTGCAGAGGAATATTTCTCTGCTTGCTGAGACGGAAAAAAAAAGAAAGCTCATTCCTCAGCCTTCTCCATGCCTCGATCAATATATATGGTAAGTCAAAATCTCAATTATTCATTTTGCCATTAATAAAAAGTTCATAGCATCTGATAGCTCTCTGTGCCTTTTAGTGGGGTCTTCCGCATAAATATAATCTTCCAAGACGGTAGCAATATGGATGATGCAATGGCCATCATGATAGTTTATCAAAGACTTTGTCTGCCTAAGTGTCTGAGAAAATCTTCTTTAGATACTTGTGCAGGCAATATGTCCTGTGAGTTAATTACCATCCTTCAGGCTGGAATGAGCTGTCTTAGGTTAGAGCAAATGACTTACATTCAGATGGAGGGAAGCTATTTAACCTGTTTCCCTGCTCTCTGTGAGTGGGACTCTGATACTCCAGATGGACTGCTATTTAGAAACTGTGTTCTTCGAACTCTAGTCCTCTTTGAATAGGAGCCCACTACTTTCAATGGCGCACTGTACTTCCCCCTACAACTCCTACTTGCTGTGCAGTCATATTCCCAGATAATTACCTGGTGTGTAATTGGTGACGTCTGGTCCTCCGGTGTAATCGTCACCCAGGGCGATTGGTCAAGTGGTGCCATTACATCACAAAGCTACAGCAGGGTGTCATCTGACATGAGGGCCAATCAGTTGCCTAGTACGCAATAGGATACTTATATCACGGTATAGAAAATGGAGCAATGTGGACAGAATGCCCAGCTGAAGACTAAGGTGGTGAGATGAAAGGACCTAGGGCAATATTTGAGACTTATACATTTGTTTGAAGGAGTGGTTGATCTTACCATTCTGGAGTTCTCTATAGGTTAAGTGATAGGGATGCGCTAAAATGAAGATGTTAGAATCTGTTGTTTTTATTATTCCCACGAACCGTAGCATAAACCTTCCTCCCTTAACGTATCAGATCACTGAATTGCTATGGTGTACCATAACCTGAAATAATTCCTGTGAGAAGGGTACTCTATCTCTTGGCTGCCAAAGAGAGCTTTCTATCTAAGTCCTCATATAGGTGATAGGGTTGTGTAGAGAGTACCAGCAAATGAGGCAGAGGATTGAAAGAAGTCTGCTAGGTTGAAATCTAAATTAAGATTATAATTTTTAGTGAGTTTTGGATTTTCACAATATGAGACATGCCATAGTGCTAATTGACCCTTTATAAAAATCATGTTTTGGTAGTGTTGCATTTGGTTTTGAAATATTCAAGTTCTAAAAAAAGACTAACAGTGGACTTTTCCATCTGCAGATTATACTGAATGGCCAGCAGAGGCAGTGTTGCAGAGGAATATTTCTCTGCTTGCTGAGACGGAAAAAAAAGAAGGCTCATTCCTCAGCCTTCTCCATGCCTCGATCAATATATATGGTAAGTCAAAATCTCAATTATTCATTTTGCCATTAATAAAAAGTTCATAGCATCTGATAGCTCTCTGTGCCTTTTAGTGGGGTCTTCCGCATAAATATAATCTTCCAAGACGGTAGCAATATGGATGATGCAATGGCCATCATGATAGTTTATCAAAGACTTTGTCTGCCTAAGTGTCTGAGAAAATCTTCTTTAGATACTTGTGCAGGCAATATGTCCTGTGAGTTAATTACCATCCTTCAGGCTGGAATGAGCTGTCTTAGGTTAGAGCAAATGACTTACATTCAGATGGAGGGAAGCTATTTAACCTGTTTCCCTGCTCTCTGTGAGTGGGACTCTGATACTCCAGATGGACTGCTATTTAGAAACGGTGTTCTTCTAACTCTAGTCCTCTTTGAATAGGAGCCCACTACTTTCAATGGCGCACTGTACTTCCCCCTACAACTCCTACTTGCTGTGCAGTCATATTCCCAGATAATTACCTGGTGTGTAATTGGTGACGTCTGGTCCTCCAGTGTAATCGTCACCCAGGGCGATTGGTCAAGTGGTGCCATTACATCACGAAGCTACAGCAGAATGTCATCTGACATGAGGGCTAATCAGTTGCTTCTTCTAACTCTAGCCCTCTTTAAATAGGAGCCCAATACTTTCAATGGCGCACTGTACTTCCCCCTTACACCTCCTACTTGCTGTGTAGTCATATTCACAGATAGTTACCTAGTTTGTAATTGCTGATGTCTGGTCCTCCGGTGTAATCGTCACCCAGGGCGATTGGTCAAGTGGTGCCATTACATCACAAAGCTACAGCAGGGTGTCATCTGACATGAGGGCCAATCAGTTGCCTAGTACGCAATAGGATACTTATATCAAGGTATAGAAAATGGAGCAATGTGGACAGAATGCCCAGCTGAAGACTAAGGTGGTGAGATGAAAGGACCTAGGACAATATTTGAGACTTATACATTTGTTTGAAGGAGTGGTTGATCTTACCATTCTGGAGTTCTCTATAGGTTAAGCGATAGGGATGCGCTAAAATGAAGATGTTAGAATCTGTTGTTTTTATTATTCCCACGAACCGTAGCATAAACCTTCCTCCCTTAACGTATCAGATCACTGAATTGCTATGGTGTACCATAACCTGAAATAATTCCTGTGAGAAGGGTACTCTATCTCTTGGCTGCCAAAGAGAGCTTTCTATCTAAGTCCTCATATAGGTGATAGGGTTGTGTAGAGAGTACCAGCAAATGAGGCAGAGGATTGAAAGAAGTCTGCTAGGTTGAAATCTAAATTAAGATTATAATTTTTAGTGAGTTTTGGATTTTCACAATATGAGACATGCCATAGTGCTAATTGACCCTTTATAAAAATCATGTTTTGGTAGTGTTGCATTTGGTTTTGAAATATTCAAGTTCTAAAAAAAGACTAACAGTGGACTTTTCCATCTGCAGATTATACTGAATGGCCAGCAGAGGCAGTGTTGCAGAGGAATATTTCTCTGCTTGCTGAGACGGAAAAAAAAAGAAAGCTCATTCCTCAGCCTTCTCCATGCCTCGATCAATATATATGGTAAGTCAAAATCTCAATTATTCATTTTGCCATTAATAAAAAGTTCATAGCATCTGATAGCTCTCTGTGCCTTTTAGTGGGGTCTTCCGCATAAATATAATCTTCCAAGACGGTAGCAATATGGATGATGCAATGGCCATCATGATAGTTTATCAAAGACTTTGTCTGCCTAAGTGTCTGAGAAAATCTTCTTTAGATACTTGTGCAGGCAATATGTCCTGTGAGTTAATTACCATCCTTCAGGCTGGAATGAGCTGTCTTAGGTTAGAGCAAATGACTTACATTCAGATGGAGGGAAGCTATTTAACCTGTTTCCCTGCTCTCTGTGAGTGGGACTCTGATACTCCAGATGGACTGCTATTTAGAAACTGTGTTCTTCGAACTCTAGTCCTCTTTGAATAGGAGCCCACTACTTTCAATGGCGCACTGTACTTCCCCCTACAACTCCTACTTGCTGTGCAGTCATATTCCCAGATAATTACCTGGTGTGTAATTGGTGACGTCTGGTCCTCCGGTGTAATCGTCACCCAGGGCGATTGGTCAAGTGGTGCCATTACATCACAAAGCTACAGCAGGGTGTCATCTGACATGAGGGCCAATCAGTTGCCTAGTACGCAATAGGATACTTATATCACGGTATAGAAAATGGAGCAATGTGGACAGAATGCCCAGCTGAAGACTAAGGTGGTGAGATGAAAGGACCTAGGGCAATATTTGAGACTTATACATTTGTTTGAAGGAGTGGTTGATCTTACCATTCTGGAGTTCTCTATAGGTTAAGTGATAGGGATGCGCTAAAATGAAGATGTTAGAATCTGTTGTTTTTATTATTCCCACGAACCGTAGCATAAACCTTCCTCCCTTAACGTATCAGATCACTGAATTGCTATGGTGTACCATAACCTGAAATAATTCCTGTGAGAAGGGTACTCTATCTCTTGGCTGCCAAAGAGAGCTTTCTATCTAAGTCCTCATATAGGTGATAGGGTTGTGTAGAGAGTACCAGCAAATGAGGCAGAGGATTGAAAGAAGTCTGCTAGGTTGAAATCTAAATTAAGATTATAATTTTTAGTGAGTTTTGGATTTTCACAATATGAGACATGCCATAGTGCTAATTGACCCTTTATAAAAATCATGTTTTGGTAGTGTTGCATTTGGTTTTGAAATATTCAAGTTCTAAAAAAAGACTAACAGTGGACTTTTCCATCTGCAGATTATACTGAATGGCCAGCAGAGGCAGTGTTGCAGAGGAATATTTCTCTGCTTGCTGAGACGGAAAAAAAAGAAAGCTCATTCCTCAGCCTTCTCCATGCCTCGATCAATATATATGGTAAGTCAAAATCTCAATTATTCATTTTGCCATTAATAAAAAGTTCATAGCATCTGATAGCTCTCTGTGCCTTTTAGTGGGGTCTTCCGCATAAATATAATCTTCCAAGACGGTAGCAATATGGATGATGCAATGGCCATCATGATAGTTTATCAAAGACTTTGTCTGCCTAAGTGTCTGAGAAAATCTTCTTTAGATACTTGTGCAGGCAATATGTCCTGTGAGTTAATTACCATCCTTCAGGCTGGAATGAGCTGTCTTAGGTTAGAGCAAATGACTTACATTCAGATGGAGGGAAGCTATTTAACCTGTTTCCCTGCTCTCTGTGAGTGGGACTCTGATACTCCAGATGGACTGCTATTTAGAAACGGTGTTCTTCTAACTCTAGTCCTCTTTGAATAGGAGCCCACTACTTTCAATGGCGCACTGTACTTCCCCCTACAACTCCTACTTGCTGTGCAGTCATATTCCCAGATAATTACCTGGTGTGTAATTGGTGACGTCTGGTCCTCCAGTGTAATCGTCACCCAGGGCGATTGGTCAAGTGGTGCCATTACATCACGAAGCTACAGCAGAATGTCATCTGACATGAGGGCTAATCAGTTGCTTCTTCTAACTCTAGCCCTCTTTAAATAGGAGCCCAATACTTTCAATGGCGCACTGTACTTCCCCCTTACACCTCCTACTTGCTGTGTAGTCATATTCACAGATAGTTACCTAGTTTGTAATTGCTGATGTCTGGTCCTCCGGTGTAATCGTCACCCAGGGCGATTGGTCAAGTGGTGCCATTACATCACAAAGCTACAGCAGGGTGTCATCTGACATGAGGGCCAATCAGTTGCCTAGTACGCAATAGGATACTTATATCAAGGTATAGAAAATGGAGCAATGTGGACAGAATGCCCAGCTGAAGACTAAGGTGGTGAGATGAAAGGACCTAGGACAATATTTGAGACTTATACATTTGTTTGAAGGAGTGGTTGATCTTACCATTCTGGAGTTCTCTATAGGTTAAGTGATAGGGATGCGCTAAAATGAAGATGTTAGAATCTGTTGTTTTTATTATTCCCACGAACCGTAGCATAAACCTTCCTCCCTTAACGTATCAGATCACTGAATTGCTATGGTGTACCATAACCTGAAATAATTCCTGTGAGAAGGGTACTCTATCTCTTGGCTGCCAAAGAGAGCTTTCTATCTAAGTCCTCATATAGGTGATGGGGTTGTGTAGAGAGTACCAGCAAATGAGGCAGAGGATTGAAAGAAGTCTGCTAGGTTGAAATCTAAATTAAGATTATAATTTTTAGTGAGTTTTGGATTTTCACAATATGAGACATGCCATAGTGCTAATTGACCCTTTATAAAAATCATGTTTTGGTAGTGTTGCATTTGGTTTTGAAATATTCAAGTTCTAAAAAAAGACTAACAGTGGACTTTTCCATCTGCAGATTATACTGAATGGCCAGCAGAGGCAGTGTTGCAGAGGAATATTTCTCTGCTTGCTGAGACGGAAAAAAAAAGAAAGCTCATTCCTCAGCCTTCTCCATGCCTCGATCAATATATATGGTAAGTCAAAATCTCAATTATTCATTTTGCCATTAATAAAAAGTTCATAGCATCTGATAGCTCTCTGTGCCTTTTAGTGGGGTCTTCCGCATAAATATAATCTTCCAAGACGGTAGCAATATGGATGATGCAATGGCCATCATGATAGTTTATCAAAGACTTTGTCTGCCTAAGTGTCTGAGAAAATCTTCTTTAGATACTTGTGCAGGCAATATGTCCTGTGAGTTAATTACCATCCTTCAGGCTGGAATGAGCTGTCTTAGGTTAGAGCAAATGACTTACATTCAGATGGAGGGAAGCTATTTAACCTGTTTCCCTGCTCTCTGTGAGTGGGACTCTGATACTCCAGATGGACTGCTATTTAGAAACTGTGTTCTTCGAACTCTAGTCCTCTTTGAATAGGAGCCCACTACTTTCAATGGCGCACTGTACTTCCCCCTACAACTCCTACTTGCTGTGCAGTCATATTCCCAGATAATTACCTGGTGTGTAATTGGTGACGTCTGGTCCTCCGGTGTAATCGTCACCCAGGGCGATTGGTCAAGTGGTGCCATTACATCACAAAGCTACAGCAGGGTGTCATCTGACATGAGGGCCAATCAGTTGCCTAGTACGCAATAGGATACTTATATCACGGTATAGAAAATGGAGCAATGTGGACAGAATGCCCAGCTGAAGACTAAGGTGGTGAGATGAAAGGACCTAGGGCAATATTTGAGACTTATACATTTGTTTGAAGGAGTGGTTGATCTTACCATTCTGGAGTTCTCTATAGGTTAAGTGATAGGGATGCGCTAAAATGAAGATGTTAGAATCTGTTGTTTTTATTATTCCCACGAACCGTAGCATAAACCTTCCTCCCTTAACGTATCAGATCACTGAATTGCTATGGTGTACCATAACCTGAAATAATTCCTGTGAGAAGGGTACTCTATCTCTTGGCTGCCAAAGAGAGCTTTCTATCTAAGTCCTCATATAGGTGATAGGGTTGTGTAGAGAGTACCAGCAAATGAGGCAGAGGATTGAAAGAAGTCTGCTAGGTTGAAATCTAAATTAAGATTATAATTTTTAGTGAGTTTTGGATTTTCACAATATGAGACATGCCATAGTGCTAATTGACCCTTTATAAAAATCATGTTTTGGTAGTGTTGCATTTGGTTTTGAAATATTCAAGTTCTAAAAAAAGACTAACAGTGGACTTTTCCATCTGCAGATTATACTGAATGGCCAGCAGAGGCAGTGTTGCAGAGGAATATTTCTCTGCTTGCTGAGACGGAAAAAAAAGAAAGCTCATTCCTCAGCCTTCTCCATGCCTCGATCAATATATATGGTAAGTCAAAATCTCAATTATTCATTTTGCCATTAATAAAAAGTTCATAGCATCTGATTGCTCTCTGTGCCTTTTAGTGGGGTCTTCCGCATAAATATAATCTTCCAAGACGGTAGCAATATGGATGATGCAATGGCCATCATGATAGTTTATCAAAGACTTTGTCTGCCTAAGTGTCTGAGAAAATCTTCTTTAGATACTTGTGCAGGCAATATGTCCTGTGAGTTAATTACCATCCTTCAGGCTGGAATGAGCTGTCTTAGGTTAGAGCAAATGACTTACATTCAGATGGAGGGAAGCTATTTAACCTGTTTCCCTGCTCTCTGTGAGTGGGACTCTGATACTCCAGATGGACTGCTATTTAGAAACGGTGTTCTTCTAACTCTAGTCCTCTTTGAATAGGAGCCCACTACTTTCAATGGCGCACTGTACTTCCCCCTACAACTCCTACTTGCTGTGCAGTCATATTCCCAGATAATTACCTGGTGTGTAATTGGTGACGTCTGGTCCTCCAGTGTAATCGTCACCCAGGGCGATTGGTCAAGTGGTGCCATTACATCACGAAGCTACAGCAGAATGTCATCTGACATGAGGGCTAATCAGTTGCTTCTTCTAACTCTAGCCCTCTTTAAATAGGAGCCCAATACTTTCAATGGCGCACTGTACTTCCCCCTTACACCTCCTACTTGCTGTGTAGTCATATTCACAGATAGTTACCTAGTTTGTAATTGCTGATGTCTGGTCCTCCGGTGTAATCGTCACCCAGGGCGATTGGTCAAGTGGTGCCATTACATCACAAAGCTACAGCAGGGTGTCATCTGACATGAGGGCCAATCAGTTGCCTAGTACGCAATAGGATACTTATATCAAGGTATAGAAAATGGAGCAATGTGGACAGAATGCCCAGCTGAAGACTAAGGTGGTGAGATGAAAGGACCTAGGACAATATTTGAGACTTATACATTTGTTTGAAGGAGTGGTTGATCTTACCATTCTGGAGTTCTCTATAGGTTAAGTGATAGGGATGCGCTAAAATGAAGATGTTAGAATCTGTTGTTTTTATTATTCCCACGAACCGTAGCATAAACCTTCCTCCCTTAACGTATCAGATCACTGAATTGCTATGGTGTACCATAACCTGAAATAATTCCTGTGAGAAGGGTACTCTATCTCTTGGCTGCCAAAGAGAGCTTTTTATCTAAGTCCTCATATAGGTGATAGGGTTGTGTAGAGAGTACCAGCAAATGAGGCAGAGGATTGAAAGAAGTCTGCTAGGTTGAAATCTAAATTAAGATTATAATTTTTAGTGAGTTTTGGATTTTCACAATATGAGACATGCCATAGTGCTAATTGACCCTTTATAAAAATCATGTTTTGGTAGTGTTGCATTTGGTTTTGAAATATTCAAGTTCTAAAAAAAGACTAACAGTGGACTTTTCCATCTGCAGATTATACTGAATGGCCAGCGGAGGCAGTGTTGCAGAGGAATATTTCCCTGCTTGCTGAGACGGAAAAAAAAAGAAAGCTCATTCCTCAGCCTTCTCCATGCCTCGATCAATATATATGGTAAGTCAAAATCTCAATTAATCATTTTGCCATTAATAAAAAGTTCATAGCATCTGATAGCTCTCTGTGCCTTTTAGTGGGGTCTTCCGCATAAATATAATCTTCCAAGACGGTAGCAATATGGATGATGCAATGGCCATCATGATAGTTTATCAAAGACTTTGTCTGCCTAAGTGTCTGAGAAAATCTTCTTTAGATACTTGTGCAGGCAATATGTCCTGTGAGTTAATTACCATCCTTCAGGCTGGAATGAGCTGTCTTAAGTTAGAGCAAATGACTTACATTCAGATGGAGGGAAGCTATTTAACCTGTTTCCCTGCTCTCTGTGAGTGGGACTCTGATACTCCAGATGGACTGCTATTTAGAAACTGTGTTCTTCTAACTCTAGTCCTCTTTGAATAGGAGCCCACTACTTTCAATGGCGCACTGTACTTCCCCCTACAACTCCTACTTGCTGTGCAGTCATATTCCCAGATAATTACCTGGTATGTAATTGGTGACGTCTGGTCCTCCAGTGTAATCGTCACCCAGGGCGATTGGTCAAGTGGTGCCATTACATCACAAAGCTACAGCAGAATGTCATCTGACATGAGGGCTAATCAGTTGCTTCTTCTAACTCTAGCCCTCTTTAAATAGGAGCCCAATACTTTCAATGGCGCACTGTACTTCCCCCTTACACCTCCTACTTGCTGTGCAGTCATATTCACAGATAGTTACCTAGTTTGTAATTGCTGATGTCTGGTCCTCCGGTGTAATCGTCACCCAGGGCGATTGGTCAAGTGGTGCCATTACATCACAAAGCTACAGCAGGGTGTCATCTGACATGAGGGCCAATCAGTTGCCTAGTACGCAATAGGATACTTATATCAAGGTATAGAAAATGGAGCAATGTGGACAGAATGCCCAGCTGAAGACTAAGGTGGTGAGATGAAAGGACCTAGGACAATATTTGAGACTTATACATTTGTTTGAAGGAGTGGTTGATCTTACCATTCTGGAGTTCTCTATAGGTTAAGTGATAGGGATGCGCTAAAATGAAGATGTTAGAATCTGTTGTTTTTATTATTCCCACGAACCGTAGCATAAACCTTCCTCCCTTAACGTATCAGATCACTGAATTGCTATGGTGTACCATAACCTGAAATAATTCCTGTGAGAAGGGTACTCTATCTCTTGGCTGCCAAAGAGAGCTTTCTATCTAAGTCCTCATATAGGTGATAGGGTTGTGTAGAGAGTACCAGCAAATGAGGCAGAGGATTGAAAGAAGTCTGCTAGGTTGAAATCTAAATTAAGATTATAATTTTTAGTGAGTTTTGGATTTTCACAATATGAGACATGCCATAGTGCTAATTGACCCTTTATAAAAATCATGTTTTGGTAGTGTTGCATTTGGTTTTGAAATATTCAAGTTCTAAAAAAAGACTAACAGTGGACTTTTCCATCTGCAGATTATACTGAATGGCCAGCGGAGGCAGTGTTGCAGAGGAATATTTCCCTGCTTGCTGAGACGGAAAAAAAAAGAAAGCTCATTCCTCAGCCTTCTCCATGCCTCGATCAATATATATGGTAAGTCAAAATCTCAATTAATCATTTTGCCATTAATAAAAAGTTCATAGCATCTGATAGCTCTCTGTGCCTTTTAGTGGGGTCTTCCGCATAAATATAATCTTCCAAGACGGTAGCAATATGGATGATGCAATGGCCATCATGATAGTTTATCAAAGACTTTGTCTGCCTAAGTGTCTGAGAAAATCTTCTTTAGATACTTGTGCAGGCAATATGTCCTGTGAGTTAATTACCATCCTTCAGGCTGGAATGAGCTGTCTTAAGTTAGAGCAAATGACTTACATTCAGATGGAGGGAAGCTATTTAACCTGTTTCCCTGCTCTCTGTGAGTGGGACTCTGATACTCCAGATGGACTGCTATTTAGAAACTGTGTTCTTCTAACTCTAGTCCTCTTTGAATAGGAGCCCACTACTTTCAATGGCGCACTGTACTTCCCCCTACAACTCCTACTTGCTGTGCAGTCATATTCCCAGATAATTACCTGGTATGTAATTGGTGACGTCTGGTCCTCCAGTGTAATCGTCACCCAGGGCGATTGGTCAAGTGGTGCCATTACATCACAAAGCTACAGCAGAATGTCATCTGACATGAGGGCTAATCAGTTGCTTCTTCTAACTCTAGCCCTCTTTAAATAGGAGCCCAATACTTTCAATGGCGCACTGTACTTCCCCCTTACACCTCCTACTTGCTGTGCAGTCATATTCACAGATAGTTACCTAGTTTGTAATTGCTGATGTCTGGTCCTCCGGTGTAATCGTCACCCAGGGCGATTGGTCAAGTGGTGCCATTACATCACAAAGCTACAGCAGGGTGTCATCTGACATGAGGGCCAATCAGTTGCCTAGTACGCAATAGGATACTTATATCAAGGTATAGAAAATGGAGCAATGTGGACAGAATGCCCAGCTGAAGACTAAGGTGGTGAGATGAAAGGACCTAGGACAATATTTGAGACTTATACATTTGTTTGAAGGAGTGGTTGATCTTACCATTCTGGAGTTCTCTATAGGTTAAGTGATAGGGATGCGCTAAAATGAAGATGTTAGAATCTGTTGTTTTTATTATTCCCACGAACCGTAGCATAAACCTTCCTCCCTTAACGTATCAGATCACTGAATTGCTATGGTGTACCATAACCTGAAATAATTCCTGTGAGAAGGGTACTCTATCTCTTGGCTGCCAAAGAGAGCTTTCTATCTAAGTCCTCATATAGGTGATAGGGTTGTGTAGAGAGTACCAGCAAATGAGGCAGAGGATTGAAAGAAGTCTGCTAGGTTGAAATCTAAATTAAGATTATAATTTTTAGTGAGTTTTGGATTTTCACAATATGAGACATGCCATAGTGCTAATTGACCCTTTATAAAAATCATGTTTTGGTAGTGTTGCATTTGGTTTTGAAATATTCAAGTTCTAAAAAAAGACTAACAGTGGACTTTTCCATCTGCAGATTATACTGAATGGCCAGCGGAGGCAGTGTTGCAGAGGAATATTTCCCTGCTTGCTGAGACGGAAAAAAAAAGAAAGCTCATTCCTCAGCCTTCTCCATGCCTCGATCAATATATATGGTAAGTCAAAATCTCAATTAATCATTTTGCCATTAATAAAAAGTTCATAGCATCTGATAGCTCTCTGTGCCTTTTAGTGGGGTCTTCCGCATAAATATAATCTTCCAAGACGGTAGCAATATGGATGATGCAATGGCCATCATGATAGTTTATCAAAGACTTTGTCTGCCTAAGTGTCTGAGAAAATCTTCTTTAGATACTTGTGCAGGCAATATGTCCTGTGAGTTAATTACCATCCTTCAGGCTGGAATGAGCTGTCTTAAGTTAGAGCAAATGACTTACATTCAGATGGAGGGAAGCTATTTAACCTGTTTCCCTGCTCTCTGTGAGTGGGACTCTGATACTCCAGATGGACTGCTATTTAGAAACTGTGTTCTTCTAACTCTAGTCCTCTTTGAATAGGAGCCCACTACTTTCAATGGCGCACTGTACTTCCCCCTACAACTCCTACTTGCTGTGCAGTCATATTCCCAGATAATTACCTGGTATGTAATTGGTGACGTCTGGTCCTCCAGTGTAATCGTCACCCAGGGCGATTGGTCAAGTGGTGCCATTACATCACAAAGCTACAGCAGAATGTCATCTGACATGAGGGCTAATCAGTTGCTTCTTCTAACTCTAGCCCTCTTTAAATAGGAGCCCAATACTTTCAATGGCGCACTGTACTTCCCCCTTACACCTCCTACTTGCTGTGCAGTCATATTCACAGATAGTTACCTAGTTTGTAATTGCTGATGTCTGGTCCTCCGGTGTAATCGTCACCCAGGGCGATTGGTCAAGTGGTGCCATTACATCACAAAGCTACAGCAGGGTGTCATCTGACATGAGGGCCAATCAGTTGCCTAGTACGCAATAGGATACTTATATCAAGGTATAGAAAATGGAGCAATGTGGACAGAATGCCCAGCTGAAGACTAAGGTGGTGAGATGAAAGGACCTAGGACAATATTTGAGACTTATACATTTGTTTGAAGGAGTGGTTGATCTTACCATTCTGGAGTTCTCTATAGGTTAAGTGATAGGGATGCGCTAAAATGAAGATGTTAGAATCTGTTGTTTTTATTATTCCCACGAACCGTAGCATAAACCTTCCTCCCTTAACGTATCAGATCACTGAATTGCTATGGTGTACCATAACCTGAAATAATTCCTGTGAGAAGGGTACTCTATCTCTTGGCTGCCAAAGAGAGCTTTCTATCTAAGTCCTCATATAGGTGATAGGGTTGTGTAGAGAGTACCAGCAAATGAGGCAGAGGATTGAAAGAAGTCTGCTAGGTTGAAATCTAAATTAAGATTATAATTTTTAGTGAGTTTTGGATTTTCACAATATGAGACATGCCATAGTGCTAATTGACCCTTTATAAAAATCATGTTTTGGTAGTGTTGCATTTGGTTTTGAAATATTCAAGTTCTAAAAAAAGACTAACAGTGGACTTTTCCATCTGCAGATTATACTGAATGGCCAGCGGAGGCAGTGTTGCAGAGGAATATTTCCCTGCTTGCTGAGACGGAAAAAAAAAGAAAGCTCATTCCTCAGCCTTCTCCATGCCTCGATCAATATATATGGTAAGTCAAAATCTCAATTAATCATTTTGCCATTAATAAAAAGTTCATAGCATCTGATAGCTCTCTGTGCCTTTTAGTGGGGTCTTCCGCATAAATATAATCTTCCAAGACGGTAGCAATATGGATGATGCAATGGCCATCATGATAGTTTATCAAAGACTTTGTCTGCCTAAGTGTCTGAGAAAATCTTCTTTAGATACTTGTGCAGGCAATATGTCCTGTGAGTTAATTACCATCCTTCAGGCTGGAATGAGCTGTCTTAAGTTAGAGCAAATGACTTACATTCAGATGGAGGGAAGCTATTTAACCTGTTTCCCTGCTCTCTGTGAGTGGGACTCTGATACTCCAGATGGACTGCTATTTAGAAACTGTGTTCTTCTAACTCTAGTCCTCTTTGAATAGGAGCCCACTACTTTCAATGGCGCACTGTACTTCCCCCTACAACTCCTACTTGCTGTGCAGTCATATTCCCAGATAATTACCTGGTATGTAATTGGTGACGTCTGGTCCTCCAGTGTAATCGTCACCCAGGGCGATTGGTCAAGTGGTGCCATTACATCACAAAGCTACAGCAGAATGTCATCTGACATGAGGGCTAATCAGTTGCTTCTTCTAACTCTAGCCCTCTTTAAATAGGAGCCCAATACTTTCAATGGCGCACTGTACTTCCCCCTTACACCTCCTACTTGCTGTGCAGTCATATTCACAGATAGTTACCTAGTTTGTAATTGCTGATGTCTGGTCCTCCGGTGTAATCGTCACCCAGGGCGATTGGTCAAGTGGTGCCATTACATCACAAAGCTACAGCAGGGTGTCATCTGACATGAGGGCTAATCAGTTGCCTAGTACGCAATAGGATACTTATATCAAGGTATAGAAAATGGAGCAATGTGGACAGAATGCCCAGCTGAAGACTAAGGTGGTGAGATGAAAGGACCTAGGACAATATTTGAGACTTATACATTTGTTTGAAGGAGTGGTTGATCTTACCATTCTGGAGTTCTCTATAGGTTAAGTGATAGGGATGCGCTAAAATGAAGATGTTAGAATCTGTTGTTTTTATTATTCCCACGAACCGTAGCATAAACCTTCCTCCCTTAACGTATCAGATCACTGAATTGCTATGGTGTACCATAACCTGAAATATTTCCTGTGAGAAGGGTACTCTATCTCTTGGCTGCCAAAGAGAGCTTTCTATCTAAGTCCTCATATAGGTGATAGGGTTGTGTAGAGAGTACCAGCAAATGAGGCAGAGGATTGAAAGAAGTCTGCTAGGTTGAAATCTAAATTAAGATTATAATTTTTAGTGAGTTTTGGATTTTCACAATATGAGACATGCCATAGTGCTAATTGACCCTTTATAAAAATCATCTTTTGGTAGTGTTGCATTTGGTTTTGAAATATTCAAGTTCTAAAAAAAGACTAACAGTGGACTTTTCCATCT
Source organism: Lissotriton vulgaris (assembly GCF_964263255.1). Taxonomy (NCBI): domain Eukaryota; kingdom Metazoa; phylum Chordata; class Amphibia; order Caudata; family Salamandridae; genus Lissotriton; species Lissotriton vulgaris. Next base: position 1,209,000,244 of record NC_141695.1, read on the forward strand.
GCAGATTATACTGAATGGCCAGCAGAGGCAGTGTTGCAGAGGAATATTTCCCTGCTTGCTGAGACGGAAAAAAAAAGAAAGCTCATTCCTCAGCCTTCTCCATGCCTCGATCAATATATATGGTAAGTCAAAATCTCAATTAATCATTTTGCCATTAATAAAAAGTTCATAGCATCTGATAGCTCTCTGTGCCTTTTAGTGGGGTCTTCCGCATAAATATAATCTTCCAAGACGGTAGCAATATGGATGACGCAATGGCCATCATGATAGTTTATCAAAGACTTTGTCTGCCTAAGTGTCTGAGAAAATCTTCTTTAGATACTTGTGCAGGCAATATGTCCTGTGAGTTAATTACCATCCTTCAGGCTGGAATGAGCTGTCTTAGGTTAGAGCAAATGACTTACATTCAGATGGAGGGAAGGTATTTAACCTGTTTCCCTGCTCTCTGTGAGTGGGACTCTGATACTCCAGATGGACTGCTATTTAGAAACTGTGTTCTTCTAACTCTAGTCCTCTTTGAATAGGAGCCCACTACTTTCAATGGCGCACTGTACTTCCCCCTACAACTCCTACTTGCTGTGCAGTCATATTCCCAGATAATTACCTGGTGTGTAATTGGTGACGTCTGGTCCTCCAGTGTAATCGTCACCCAGGGCGATTGGTCAAGTGGTGCCATTACATCACAAAGCTACAGCAGAATGTCATCTGACATGAGGGCTAATCAGTTGCTTCTTCTAACTCTAGCCCTCTTTAAATAGGAGCCCAATACTTTCAATGGCGCACTGTACTTCCCCCTTACACCTCCTACTTGCTGTGCAGTCATATTCACAGATAGTTACCTAGTTTGTAATTGCTGATGTCTGGTCCTCCGGTGTAATCGTCACCCAGGGCGATTGGTCAAGTGGTGCCATTACATCACAAAGCTACAGCAGGGTGTCATCTGACATGAGGGCCAATCAGTTGCCTAGTACGCAATAGGATACTTATATCAAGGTATAGAAAATGGAGCAATGTGGACAGAATGCCCAGCTGAAGACTAAGGTGGTGAGATGAAAGGACCTAGGACAATATTTGAGACTTATACATTTGTTTGAAGGAGTGGTTGATCTTACCATTCTGGAGTTCTCTATAGGTTAAGTGATAGGGATGCGCTAAAATGAAGATGTTAGAATCTGTTGTTTTTATTATTCCCACGAACCGTAGCATAAACCTTCCTCCCTTAACGTATCAGATCACTGAATTGCTATGGTGTACCATAACCTGAAATATTTCCTGTGAGAAGGGTACTCTATCTCTTGGCTGCCAAAGAGAGCTTTCTATCTAAGTCCTCATATAGGTGATAGGGTTGTGTAGAGAGTACCAGCAAATGAGGCAGAGGATTGAAAGAAGTCTGCTAGGTTGAAATCTAAATTAAGATTATAATTTTTAGTGAGTTTTGGATTTTCACAATATGAGACATGCCATAGTGCTAATTGACCCTTTATAAAAATCATGTTTTGGTAGTGTTGCATTTGGTTTTGAAATATTCAAGTTCTAAAAAAAGACTAACAGTGGACTTTTCCATCTGCAGATTATACTGAATGGCCAGCGGAGGCAGTGTTGCAGAGGAATATTTCCCTGCTTGCTGAGACGGAAAAAAAAAGAAAGCTCATTCCTCAGCCTTCTCCATGCCTCGATCAATATATATGGTAAGTCAAAATCTCAATTAATCATTTTGCCATTAATAAAAAGTTCATAGCATCTGATAGCTCTCTGTGCCTTTTAGTGGGGTCTTCCGCATAAATATAATCTTCCAAGACGGTAGCAATATGGATGACGCAATGGCCATCATGATAGTTTATCAAATACTTTGTCTGCCTAAGTGTCTGAGAAAATCTTCTTTAGATACTTGTGCAGGCAATATGTCCTGTGAGTTAATTACCATCCTTCAGGCTGGAATGAGCTGTCTTAGGTTAGAGCAAATGACTTACATTCAGATGGAGGGAAGGTATTTAACCTGTTTCCCTGCTCTCTGTGAGTGGGACTCTGATACTCCAGATGGACTGCTATTTAGAAACTGTGTTCTTCTAACTCTAGTCCTCTTTGAATAGGAGCCCACTACTTTCAATGGCGCACTGTACTTCCCCCTACAACTCCTACTTGCTGTGCAGTCATATTCCCAGATAATTACCTGGTGTGTAATTGGTGACGTCTGGTCCTCCAGTGTAATCGTCACCCAGGGCGATTGGTCAAGTGGTGCCATTACATCACAAAGCTACAGCAGAATGTCATCTGACATGAGGGCTAATCAGTTGCTTCTTCTAACTCTAGCCCTCTTTAAATAGGAGCCCAATACTTTCAATGGCGCACTGTACTTCCCCCTTACACCTCCTACTTGCTGTGCAGTCATATTCACAGATAGTTACCTAGTTTGTAATTGCTGATGTCTGGTCCTCCGGTGTAATCGTCACCCAGGGCGATTGGTCAAGTGGTGCCATTACATCACAAAGCTACAGCAGGGTGTCATCTGACATGAGGGCCAATCAGTTGCCTAGTACGCAATAGGATACTTATATCAAGGTATAGAAAATGGAGCAATGTGGACAGAATGCCCAGCTGAAGACTAAGGTGGTGAGATGAAAGGACCTAGGACAATATTTGAGACTTATACATTTGTTTGAAGGAGTGGTTGATCTTACCATTCTGGAGTTCTCTATAGGTTAAGTGATAGGGATGCGCTAAAATGAAGATGTTAGAATCTGTTGTTTTTATTATTCCCACGAACCGTAGCATAAACCTTCCTCCCTTAACGTATCAGATCACTGAATTGCTATGGTGTACCATAACCTGAAATATTTCCTGTGAGAAGGGTACTCTATCTCTTGGCTGCCAAAGAGAGCTTTCTATCTAAGTCCTCATATAGGTGATAGGGTTGTGTAGAGAGTACCAGCAAATGAGGCAGAGGATTGAAAGAAGTCTGCTAGGTTGAAATCTAAATTAAGATTATAATTTTTAGTGAGTTTTGGATTTTCACAATATGAGACATGCCATAGTGCTAATTGACCCTTTATAAAAATCATCTTTTGGTAGTGTTGCATTTGGTTTTGAAATATTCAAGTTCTAAAAAAAGACTAACAGTGGACTTTTCCATCTGCAGATTATACTGAATGGCCAGCGGAGGCAGTGTTGCAGAGGAATATTTCCCTGCTTGCTGAGACGGAAAAAAAAAGAAAGCTCATTCCTCAGCCTTCTCCATGCCTCGATCAATATATATGGTAAGTCAAAATCTCAATTAATCATTTTGCCATTAATAAAAAGTTCATAGCATCTGATAGCTCTCTGTGCCTTTTAGTGGGGTCTTCCGCATAAATATAATCTTCCAAGACGGTAGCAATATGGATGACGCAATGGCCATCATGATAGTTTATCAAATACTTTGTCTGCCTAAGTGTCTGAGAAAATCTTCTTTAGATACTTGTGCAGGCAATATGTCCTGTGAGTTAATTACCATCCTTCAGGCTGGAATGAGCTGTCTTAGGTTAGAGCAAATGACTTACATTCAGATGGAGGGAAGGTATTTAACCTGTTTCCCTGCTCTCTGTGAGTGGGACTCTGATACTCCAGATGGACTGCTATTTAGAAACTGTGTTCTTCTAACTCTAGTCCTCTTTGAATAGGAGCCCACTACTTTCAATGGCGCACTGTACTTCCCCCTACAACTCCTACTTGCTGTGCAGTCATATTCCCAGATAATTACCTGGTGTGTAATTGGTGACGTCTGGTCCTCCAGTGTAATCGTCACCCAGGGCGATTGGTCAAGTGGTGCCATTACATCACAAAGCTACAGCAGAATGTCATCTGACATGAGGGCTAATCAGTTGCTTCTTCTAACTCTAGCCCTCTTTAAATAGGAGCCCAATACTTTCAATGGCGCACTGTACTTCCCCCTTACACCTCCTACTTGCTGTGCAGTCATATTCACAGATAGTTACCTAGTTTGTAATTGCTGATGTCTGGTCCTCCGGTGTAATCGTCACCCAGGGCGATTGGTCAAGTGGTGCCATTACATCACAAAGCTACAGCAGGGTGTCATCTGACATGAGGGCCAATCAGTTGCCTAGTACGCAATAGGATACTTATATCAAGGTATAGAAAATGGAGCAATGTGGACAGAATGCCCAGCTGAAGACTAAGGTGGTGAGATGAAAGGACCTAGGACAATATTTGAGACTTATACATTTGTTTGAAGGAGTGGTTGATCTTACCATTCTGGAGTTCTCTATAGGTTAAGTGATAGGGATGCGCTAAAATGAAGATGTTAGAATCTGTTGTTTTTATTATTCCCACGAACCGTAGCATAAACCTTCCTCCCTTAACGTATCAGGTCACTGAATTGCTATGGTGTACCATAACCTGAAATATTTCCTGTGAGAAGGGTACTCTATCTCTTGGCTGCCAAAGAGAGCTTTCTATCTAAGTCCTCATATAGGTGATAGGGTTGTGTAGAGAGTACCAGCAAATGAGGCAGAGGATTGAAAGAAGTCTGCTAGGTTGAAATCTAAATTAAGATTATAATTTTTAGTGAGTTTTGGATTTTCACAATATGAGACATGCCATAGTGCTAATTGACCCTTTATAAAAATCATCTTTTGGTAGTGTTGCATTTGGTTTTGAAATATTCAAGTTCTAAAAAAAGACTAACAGTGGACTTTTCCATCTGCAGATTATACTGAATGGCCAGCGGAGGCAGTGTTGCAGAGGAATATTTCCCTGCTTGCTGAGACGGAAAAAAAAAGAAAGCTCATTCCTCAGCCTTCTCCATGCCTCGATCAATATATATGGTAAGTCAAAATCTCAATTAATCATTTTGCCATTAATAAAAAGTTCATAGCATCTGATAGCTCTCTCTGCCTTTTAGTGGGGTCTTCCGCATAAATATAATCTTCCAAGACGGTAGCAATATGGATGATGCAATGGCCATCATGATAGTTTATCAAAGACTTTGTCTGCCTAAGTGTCTGAGAAAATCTTCTTTAGATACTTGTGCAGGCAATATGTCCTGTGAGTTAATTACCATCCTTCAGGCTGGAATGAGCTGTCTTAGGTTAGAGCAAATGACTTACATTCAGATGGAGGGAAGCTATTTAACCTGTTTCCCTGCTCTCTGTGAGTGGGACTCTGATACTCCAGATGGACTGCTATTTAGAAACTGTGTTCTTCTAACTCTAGTCCTCTTTGAATAGGAGCCCACTACTTTCAATGGCGCACTGTACTTCCCCCTACAACTCCTACTTGCTGTGCAGTCATATTCCCAGATAATTACCTGGTGTGTAATTGGTGACGTCTGGTCCTCCAGTGTAATCGTCACCCAGGGCGATTGGTCAAGTGGTGCCATTACATCACAAAGCTACAGCAGAATGTCATCTGACATGAGGGCTAATCAGTTGCTTCTTCTAACTCTAGCCCTCTTTAAATAGGAGCCCAATACTTTCAATGGCGCACTGTACTTTCCCCTTACACCTCCTACTTGCTGTGCAGTCATATTCACAGATAGTTACCTAGTTTGTAATTGCTGATGTCTGGTCCTCCGGTGTAATCGTCACCCAGGGCGATTGGTCAAGTGGTGCCATTACATCACAAAGCTACAGCAGGGTGTCATCTGACATGAGGGCCAATCAGTTGCCTAGTACGCAATAGGATACTTATATCAAGGTATAGAAAATGGAGCAATGTGGACAGAATGCCCAGCTGAAGACTAAGGTGGTGAGATGAAAGGACCTAGGACAATATTTGAGACTTATACATTTGTTTGAAGGAGTGGTTGATCTTACCATTCTGGAGTTCTCTATAGGTTAAGTGATAGGGATGCGCTAAAATGAAGATGTTAGAATCTGTTGTTTTTATTATTCCCACGAACCGTAGCATAAACCTTCCTCCCTTAACGTATCAGGTCACTGAATTGCTATGGTGTACCATAACCTGAAATATTTCCTGTGAGAAGGGTACTCTATCTCTTGGCTGCCAAAGAGAGCTTTCTATCTAAGTCCTCATATAGGTGATAGGGTTGTGTAGAGAGTACCAGCAAATGAGGCAGAGGATTGAAAGAAGTCTGCTAGGTTGAAATCTAAATTAAGATTATAATTTTTAGTGAGTTTTGGATTTTCACAATATGAGACATGCCATAGTGCTAATTGACCCTTTATAAAAATCATCTTTTGGTAGTGTTGCATTTGGTTTTGAAATATTCAAGTTCTAAAAAAAGACTAACAGTGGACTTTTCCATCTGCAGATTATACTGAATGGCCAGCGGAGGCAGTGTTGCAGAGGAATATTTCCCTGCTTGCTGAGACGGAAAAAAAAAGAAAGCTCATTCCTCAGCCTTCTCCATGCCTCGATCAATATATATGGTAAGTCAAAATCTCAATTAATCATTTTGCCATTAATAAAAAGTTCATAGCATCTGATAGCTCTCTCTGCCTTTTAGTGGGGTCTTCCGCATAAATATAATCTTCCAAGACGGTAGCAATATGGATGATGCAATGGCCATCATGATAGTTTATCAAAGACTTTGTCTGCCTAAGTGTCTGAGAAAATCTTCTTTAGATACTTGTGCAGGCAATATGTCCTGTGAGTTAATTACCATCCTTCAGGCTGGAATGAGCTGTCTTAGGTTAGAGCAAATGACTTACATTCAGATGGAGGGAAGCTATTTAACCTGTTTCCCTGCTCTCTGTGAGTGGGACTCTGATACTCCAGATGGACTGCTATTTAGAAACTGTGTTCTTCTAACTCTAGTCCTCTTTGAATAGGAGCCCACTACTTTCAATGGCGCACTGTACTTCCCCCTACAACTCCTACTTGCTGTGCAGTCATATTCCCAGATAATTACCTGGTGTGTAATTGGTGACGTCTGGTCCTCCAGTGTAATCGTCACCCAGGGCGATTGGTCAAGTGGTGCCATTACATCACAAAGCTACAGCAGAATGTCATCTGACATGAGGGCTAATCAGTTGCTTCTTCTAACTCTAGCCCTCTTTAAATAGGAGCCCAATACTTTCAATGGCGCACTGTACTTCCCCCTTACACCTCCTACTTGCTGTGCAGTCATATTCACAGATAGTTACCTAGTTTGTAATTGCTGATGTCTGGTCCTCCGGTGTAATCGTCACCCAGGGCGATTGGTCAAGTGGTGCCATTACATCACAAAGCTACAGCAGGGTGTCATCTGACATGAGGGCCAATCAGTTGCCTAGTACGCAATAGGATACTTATATCAAGGTATAGAAAATGGAGCAATGTGGACAGAATGCCCAGCTGAAGACTAAGGTGGTGAGATGAAAGGACCTAGGACAATATTTGAGACTTATACATTTGTTTGAAGGAGTGGTTGATCTTACCATTCTGGAGTTCTCTATAGGTTAAGTGATAGGGATGCGCTAAAATGAAGATGTTAGAATCTGTTGTTTTTATTATTCCCACGAACCGTAGCATAAACCTTCCTCCCTTAACGTATCAGGTCACTGAATTGCTATGGTGTACCATAACCTGAAATATTTCCTGTGAGAAGGGTACTCTATCTCTTGGCTGCCAAAGAGAGCTTTCTATCTAAGTCCTCATATAGGTGATAGGGTTGTGTAGAGAGTACCAGCAAATGAGGCAGAGGATTGAAAGAAGTCTGCTAGGTTGAAATCTAAATTAAGATTATAATTTTTAGTGAGTTTTGGATTTTCACAATATGAGACATGCCATAGTGCTAATTGACCCTTTATAAAAATCATCTTTTGGTAGTGTTGCATTTGGTTTTGAAATATTCAAGTTCTAAAAAAAGACTAACAGTGGACTTTTCCATCTGCAGATTATACTGAATGGCCAGCGGAGGCAGTGTTGCAGAGGAATATTTCCCTGCTTGCTGAGACGGAAAAAAAAAGAAAGCTCATTCCTCAGCCTTCTCCATGCCTCGATCAATATATATGGTAAGTCAAAATCTCAATTAATCATTTTGCCATTAATAAAAAGTTCATAGCATCTGATAGCTCTCTCTGCCTTTTAGTGGGGTCTTCCGCATAAATATAATCTTCCAAGACGGTAGCAATATGGATGATGCAATGGCCATCATGATAGTTTATCAAAGACTTTGTCTGCCTAAGTGTCTGAGAAAATCTTCTTTAGATACTTGTGCAGGCAATATGTCCTGTGAGTTAATTACCATCCTTCAGGCTGGAATGAGCTGTCTTAGGTTAGAGCAAATGACTTACATTCAGATGGAGGGAAGCTATTTAACCTGTTTCCCTGCTCTCTGTGAGTGGGACTCTGATACTCCAGATGGACTGCTATTTAGAAACTGTGTTCTTCTAACTCTAGTCCTCTTTGAATAGGAGCCCACTACTTTCAATGGCGCACTGTACTTCCCCCTACAACTCCTACTTGCTGTGCAGTCATATTCCCAGATAATTACCTGGTGTGTAATTGGTGACGTCTGGTCCTCCAGTGTAATCGTCACCCAGGGCGATTGGTCAAGTGGTGCCATTACATCACAAAGCTACAGCAGAATGTCATCTGACATGAGGGCTAATCAGTTGCTTCTTCTAACTCTAGCCCTCTTTAAATAGGAGCCCAATACTTTCAATGGCGCACTGTACTTCCCCCTTACACCTCCTACTTGCTGTGCAGTCATATTCACAGATAGTTACCTAGTTTGTAATTGCTGATGTCTGGTCCTCCGGTGTAATCGTCACCCAGGGCGATTGGTCAAGTGGTGCCATTACATCACAAAGCTACAGCAGGGTGTCATCTGACATGAGGGCCAATCAGTTGCCTAGTACGCAATAGGATACTTATATCAAGGTATAGAAAATGGAGCAATGTGGACAGAATGCCCAGCTGAAGACTAAGGTGGTGAGATGAAAGGACCTAGGACAATATTTGAGACTTATACATTTGTTTGAAGGAGTGGTTGATCTTACCATTCTGGAGTTCTCTATAGGTTAAGTGATAGGGATGCGCTAAAATGAAGATGTTAGAATCTGTTGTTTTTATTATTCCCACGAACCGTAGCATAAACCTTCCTCCCTTAACGTATCAGGTCACTGAATTGCTATGGTGTACCATAACCTGAAATATTTCCTGTGAGAAGGGTACTCTATCTCTTGGCTGCCAAAGAGAGCTTTCTATCTAAGTCCTCATATAGGTGATAGGGTTGTGTAGAGAGTACCAGCAAATGAGGCAGAGGATTGAAAGAAGTCTGCTAGGTTGAAATCTAAATTAAGATTATAATTTTTAGTGAGTTTTGGATTTTCACAATATGAGACATGCCATAGTGCTAATTGACCCTTTATAAAAATCATCTTTTGGTAGTGTTGCATTTGGTTTTGAAATATTCAAGTTCTAAAAAAAGACTAACAGTGGACTTTTCCATCTGCAGATTATACTGAATGGCCAGCGGAGGCAGTGTTGCAGAGGAATATTTCCCTGCTTGCTGAGACGGAAAAAAAAAGAAAGCTCATTCCTCAGCCTTCTCCATGCCTCGATCAATATATATGGTAAGTCAAAATCTCAATTAATCATTTTGCCATTAATAAAAAGTTCATAGCATCTGATAGCTCTCTCTGCCTTTTAGTGGGGTCTTCCGCATAAATATAATCTTCCAAGACGGTAGCAATATGGATGATGCAATGGCCATCATGATAGTTTATCAAAGACTTTGTCTGCCTAAGTGTCTGAGAAAATCTTCTTTAGATACTTGTGCAGGCAATATGTCCTGTGAGTTAATTACCATCCTTCAGGCTGGAATGAGCTGTCTTAGGTTAGAGCAAATGACTTACATTCAGATGGAGGGAAGCTATTTAACCTGTTTCCCTGCTCTCTGTGAGTGGGACTCTGATACTCCAGATGGACTGCTATTTAGAAACTGTGTTCTTCTAACTCTAGTCCTCTTTGAATAGGAGCCCACTACTTTCAATGGCGCACTGTACTTCCCCCTACAACTCCTACTTGCTGTGCAGTCATATTCCCAGATAATTACCTGGTGTGTAATTGGTGACGTCTGGTCCTCCAGTGTAATCGTCACCCAGGGCGATTGGTCAAGTGGTGCCATTACATCACAAAGCTACAGCAGAATGTCATCTGACATGAGGGCTAATCAGTTGCTTCTTCTAACTCTAGCCCTCTTTAAATAGGAGCCCAATACTTTCAATGGCGCACTGTACTTCCCCCTTACACCTCCTACTTGCTGTGCAGTCATATTCACAGATAGTTACCTAGTTTGTAATTGCTGATGTCTGGTCCTCCGGTGTAATCGTCACCCAGGGCGATTGGTCAAGTGGTGCCATTACATCACAAAGCTACAGCAGGGTGTCATCTGACATGAGGGCCAATCAGTTGCCTAGTACGCAATAGGATACTTATATCAAGGTATAGAAAATGGAGCAATGTGGACAGAATGCCCAGCTGAAGACTAAGGTGGTGAGATGAAAGGACCTAGGACAATATTTGAGACTTATACATTTGTTTGAAGGAGTGGTTGATCTTACCATTCTGGAGTTCTCTATAGGTTAAGTGATAGGGATGCGCTAAAATGAAGATGTTAGAATCTGTTGTTTTTATTATTCCCACGAACCGTAGCATAAACCTTCCTCCCTTAACGTATCAGGTCACTGAATTGCTATGGTGTACCATAACCTGAAATATTTCCTGTGAGAAGGGTACTCTATCTCTTGGCTGCCAAAGAGAGCTTTCTATCTAAGTCCTCATATAGGTGATAGGGTTGTGTAGAGAGTACCAGCAAATGAGGCAGAAGATTGAAAGAAGTCTGCTAGGTTGAAATCTAAATTAAGATTATAATTTTTAGTGAGTTTTGGATTTTCACAATATGAGACATGCCATAGTGCTAATTGACCCTTTATAAAAATCATCTTTTGGTAGTGTTGCATTTGGTTTTGAAATATTCAAGTTCTAAAAAAAGACTAACAGTGGACTTTTCCATCTGCAGATTATACTGAATGGCCAGCGGAGGCAGTGTTGCAGAGGAATATTTCCCTGCTTGCTGAGACGGAAAAAAAAAGAAAGCTCATTCCTCAGCCTTCTCCATGCCTCGATCAATATATATGGTAAGTCAAAATCTCAATTAATCATTTTGCCATTAATAAAAAGTTCATAGCATCTGATAGCTCTCTCTGCCTTTTAGTGGGGTCTTCCGCATAAATATAATCTTCCAAGACGGTAGCAATATGGATGATGCAATGGCCATCATGATAGTTTATCAAAGACTTTGTCTGCCTAAGTGTCTGAGAAAATCTTCTTTAGATACTTGTGCAGGCAATATGTCCTGTGAGTTAATTACCATCCTTCAGGCTGGAATGAGCTGTCTTAGGTTAGAGCAAATGACTTACATTCAGATGGAGGGAAGCTATTTAACCTGTTTCCCTGCTCTCTGTGAGTGGGACTCTGATACTCCAGATGGACTGCTATTTAGAAACTGTGTTCTTCTAACTCTAGTCCTCTTTGAATAGGAGCCCACTACTTTCAATGGCGCACTGTACTTCCCCCTACAACTCCTACTTGCTGTGCAGTCATATTCCCAGATAATTACCTGGTGTGTAATTGGTGACGTCTGGTCCTCCAGTGTAATCGTCACCCAGGGCGATTGGTCAAGTGGTGCCATTACATCACAAAGCTACAGCAGAATGTCATCTGACATGAGGGCTAATCAGTTGCTTCTTCTAACTCTAGCCCTCTTTAAATAGGAGCCCAATACTTTCAATGGCGCACTGTACTTCCCCCTTACACCTCCTACTTGCTGTGCAGTCATATTCACAGATAGTTACCTAGTTTGTAATTGCTGATGTCTGGTCCTCCGGTGTAATCGTCACCCAGGGCGATTGGTCAAGTGGTGCCATTACATCACAAAGCTACAGCAGGGTGTCATCTGACATGAGGGCCAATCAGTTGCCTAGTACGCAATAGGATACTTATATCAAGGTATAGAAAATGGAGCAATGTGGACAGAATGCCCAGCTGAAGACTAAGGTGGTGAGATGAAAGGACCTAGGACAATATTTGAGACTTATACATTTGTTTGAAGGAGTGGTTGATCTTACCATTCTGGAGTTCTCTATAGGTTAAGTGATAGGGATGCGCTAAAATGAAGATGTTAGAATCTGTTGTTTTTATTATTCCCACGAACCGTAGCATAAACCTTCCTCCCTTAACGTATCAGGTCACTGAATTGCTATGGTGTACCATAACCTGAAATATTTCCTGTGAGAAGGGTACTCTATCTCTTGGCTGCCAAAGAGAGCTTTCTATCTAAGTCCTCATATAGGTGATAGGGTTGTGTAGAGAGTACCAGCAAATGAGGCAGAGGATTGAAAGAAGTCTGCTAGGTTGAAATCTAAATTAAGATTATAATTTTTAGTGAGTTTTGGATTTTCACAATATGAGACATGCCATAGTGCTAATTGACCCTTTATAAAAATCATCTTTTGGTAGTGTTGCATTTGGTTTTGAAATATTCAAGTTCTAAAAAAAGACTAACAGTGGACTTTTCCATCTGCAGATTATACTGAATGGCCAGCGGAGGCAGTGTTGCAGAGGAATATTTCCCTGCTTGCTGAGACGGAAAAAAAAAGAAAGCTCATTCCTCAGCCTTCTCCATGCCTCGATCAATATATATGGTAAGTCAAAATCTCAATTAATCATTTTGCCATTAATAAAAAGTTCATAGCATCTGATAGCTCTCTCTGCCTTTTAGTGGGGTCTTCCGCATAAATATAATCTTCCAAGACGGTAGCAATATGGATGATGCAATGGCCATCATGATAGTTTATCAAAGACTTTGTCTGCCTAAGTGTCTGAGAAAATCTTCTTTAGATACTTGTGCAGGCAATATGTCCTGTGAGTTAATTACCATCCTTCAGGCTGGAATGAGCTGTCTTAGGTTAGAGCAAATGACTTACATTCAGATGGAGGGAAGCTATTTAACCTGTTTCCCTGCTCTCTGTGAGTGGGACTCTGATACTCCAGATGGACTGCTATTTAGAAACTGTGTTCTTCTAACTCTAGTCCTCTTTGAATAGGAGCCCACTACTTTCAATGGCGCACTGTACTTCCCCCTACAACTCCTACTTGCTGTGCAGTCATATTCCCAGATAATTACCTGGTGTGTAATTGGTGACGTCTGGTCCTCCAGTGTAATCGTCACCCAGGGCGATTGGTCAAGTGGTGCCATTACATCACAAAGCTACAGCAGAATGTCATCTGACATGAGGGCTAATCAGTTGCTTCTTCTAACTCTAGCCCTCTTTAAATAGGAGCCCAATACTTTCAATGGCGCACTGTACTTCCCCCTTACACCTCCTACTTGCTGTGCAGTCATATTCACAGATAGTTACCTAGTTTGTAATTGCTGATGTCTGGTCCTCCGGTGTAATCGTCACCCAGGGCGATTGGTCAAGTGGTGCCATTACATCACAAAGCTACAGCAGGGTGTCATCTGACATGAGGGCCAATCAGTTGCCTAGTACGCAATAGGATACTTATATCAAGGTATAGAAAATGGAGCAATGTGGACAGAATGCCCAGCTGAAGACTAAGGTGGTGAGATGAAAGGACCTAGGACAATATTTGAGACTTATACATTTGTTTGAAGGAGTGGTTGATCTTACCATTCTGGAGTTCTCTATAGGTTAAGTGATAGGGATGCGCTAAAATGAAGATGTTAGAATCTGTTGTTTTTATTATTCCCACGAACCGTAGCATAAACCTTCCTCCCTTAACGTATCAGGTCACTGAATTGCTATGGTGTACCATAACCTGAAATATTTCCTGTGAGAAGGGTACTCTATCTCTTGGCTGCCAAAGAGAGCTTTCTATCTAAGTCCTCATATAGGTGATAGGGTTGTGTAGAGAGTACCAGCAAATGAGGCAGAGGATTGAAAGAAGTCTGCTAGGTTGAAATCTAAATTAAGATTATAATTTTTAGTGAGTTTTGGATTTTCACAATATGAGACATGCCATAGTGCTAATTGACCCTTTATAAAAATCATCTTTTGGTAGTGTTGCATTTGGTTTTGAAATATTCAAGTTCTAAAAAAAGACTAACAGTGGACTTTTCCATCTGCAGATTATACTGAATGGCCAGCGGAGGCAGTGTTGCAGAGGAATATTTCCCTGCTTGCTGAGACGGAAAAAAAAAGAAAGCTCATTCCTCAGCCTTCTCCATGCCTCGATCAATATATATGGTAAGTCAAAATCTCAATTAATCATTTTGCCATTAATAAAAAGTTCATAGCATCTGATAGCTCTCTCTGCCTTTTAGTGGGGTCTTCCGCATAAATATAATCTTCCAAGACGGTAGCAATATGGATGATGCAATGGCCATCATGATAGTTTATCAAAGACTTTGTCTGCCTAAGTGTCTGAGAAAATCTTCTTTAGATACTTGTGCAGGCAATATGTCCTGTGAGTTAATTACCATCCTTCAGGCTGGAATGAGCTGTCTTAGGTTAGAGCAAATGACTTACATTCAGATGGAGGGAAGCTATTTAACCTGTTTCCCTGCTCTCTGTGAGTGGGACTCTGATACTCCAGATGGACTGCTATTTAGAAACTGTGTTCTTCTAACTCTAGTCCTCTTTGAATAGGAGCCCACTACTTTCAATGGCGCACTGTACTTCCCCCTACAACTCCTACTTGCTGTGCAGTCATATTCCCAGATAATTACCTGGTGTGTAATTGGTGACGTCTGGTCCTCCAGTGTAATCGTCACCCAGGGCGATTGGTCAAGTGGTGCCATTACATCACAAAGCTACAGCAGAATGTCATCTGACATGAGGGCTAATCAGTTGCTTCTTCTAACTCTAGCCCTCTTTAAATAGGAGCCCAATACTTTCAATGGCGCACTGTACTTCCCCCTTACACCTCCTACTTGCTGTGCAGTCATATTCACAGATAGTTACCTAGTTTGTAATTGCTGATGTCTGGTCCTCCGGTGTAATCGTCACCCAGGGCGATTGGTCAAGTGGTGCCATTACATCACAAAGCTACAGCAGGGTGTCATCTGACATGAGGGCCAATCAGTTGCCTAGTACGCAATAGGATACTTATATCAAGGTATAGAAAATGGAGCAATGTGGACAGAATGCCCAGCTGAAGACTAAGGTGGTGAGATGAAAGGACCTAGGACAATATTTGAGACTTATACATTTGTTTGAAGGAGTGGTTGATCTTACCATTCTGGAGTTCTCTATAGGTTAAGTGATAGGGATGCGCTAAAATGAAGATGTTAGAATCTGTTGTTTTTATTATTCCCACGAACCGTAGCATAAACCTTCCTCCCTTAACGTATCAGATCACTGAATTGCTATGGTGTACCATAACCTGAAATATTTCCTGTGAGAAGGGTACTCTATCTCTTGGCTGCCAAAGAGAGCTTTCTATCTAAGTCCTCATATAGGTGATAGGGTTGTGTAGAGAGTACCAGCAAATGAGGCAGAG
The DNA here is from genome assembly GCF_964263255.1 of Lissotriton vulgaris. Taxonomy (NCBI): domain Eukaryota; kingdom Metazoa; phylum Chordata; class Amphibia; order Caudata; family Salamandridae; genus Lissotriton; species Lissotriton vulgaris. The sequence goes on from NC_141695.1 coordinate 1,209,015,715, forward strand.
GATTGAAAGAAGTCTGCTAGGTTGAAATCTAAATTAAGATTATAATTTTTAGTGAGTTTTGGATTTTCACAATATGAGACATGCCATAGTGCTAATTGACCCTTTATAAAAATCATCTTTTGGTAGTGTTGCATTTGGTTTTGAAATATTCAAGTTCTAAAAAAAGACTAACAGTGGACTTTTCCATCTGCAGATTATACTGAATGGCCAGCGGAGGCAGTGTTGCAGAGGAATATTTCCCTGCTTGCTGAGACGGAAAAAAAAAGAAAGCTCATTCCTCAGCCTTCTCCATGCCTCGATCAATATATATGGTAAGTCAAAATCTCAATTAATCATTTTGCCATTAATAAAAAGTTCATAGCATCTGATAGCTCTCTCTGCCTTTTAGTGGGGTCTTCCGCATAAATATAATCTTCCAAGACGGTAGCAATATGGATGATGCAATGGCCATCATGATAGTTTATCAAAGACTTTGTCTGCCTAAGTGTCTGAGAAAATCTTCTTTAGATACTTGTGCAGGCAATATGTCCTGTGAGTTAATTACCATCCTTCAGGCTGGAATGAGCTGTCTTAGGTTAGAGCAAATGACTTACATTCAGATGGAGGGAAGCTATTTAACCTGTTTCCCTGCTCTCTGTGAGTGGGACTCTGATACTCCAGATGGACTGCTATTTAGAAACTGTGTTCTTCTAACTCTAGTCCTCTTTGAATAGGAGCCCACTACTTTCAATGGCGCACTGTACTTCCCCCTACAACTCCTACTTGCTGTGCAGTCATATTCCCAGATAATTACCTGGTGTGTAATTGGTGACGTCTGGTCCTCCAGTGTAATCGTCACCCAGGGCGATTGGTCAAGTGGTGCCATTACATCACAAAGCTACAGCAGAATGTCATCTGACATGAGGGCTAATCAGTTGCTTCTTCTAACTCTAGCCCTCTTTAAATAGGAGCCCAATACTTTCAATGGCGCACTGTACTTCCCCCTTACACCTCCTACTTGCTGTGCAGTCATATTCACAGATAGTTACCTAGTTTGTAATTGCTGATGTCTGGTCCTCCGGTGTAATCGTCACCCAGGGCGATTGGTCAAGTGGTGCCATTACATCACAAAGCTACAGCAGGGTGTCATCTGACATGAGGGCCAATCAGTTGCCTAGTACGCAATAGGATACTTATATCAAGGTATAGAAAATGGAGCAATGTGGACAGAATGCCCAGCTGAAGACTAAGGTGGTGAGATGAAAGGACCTAGGACAATATTTGAGACTTATACATTTGTTTGAAGGAGTGGTTGATCTTACCATTCTGGAGTTCTCTATAGGTTAAGTGATAGGGATGCGCTAAAATGAAGATGTTAGAATCTGTTGTTTTTATTATTCCCACGAACCGTAGCATAAACCTTCCTCCCTTAACGTATCAGGTCACTGAATTGCTATGGTGTACCATAACCTGAAATATTTCCTGTGAGAAGGGTACTCTATCTCTTGGCTGCCAAAGAGAGCTTTCTATCTAAGTCCTCATATAGGTGATAGGGTTGTGTAGAGAGTACCAGCAAATGAGGCAGAGGATTGAAAGAAGTCTGCTAGGTTGAAATCTAAATTAAGATTATAATTTTTAGTGAGTTTTGGATTTTCACAATATGAGACATGCCATAGTGCTAATTGACCCTTTATAAAAATCATCTTTTGGTAGTGTTGCATTTGGTTTTGAAATATTCAAGTTCTAAAAAAAGACTAACAGTGGACTTTTCCATCTGCAGATTATACTGAATGGCCAGCGGAGGCAGTGTTGCAGAGGAATATTTCCCTGCTTGCTGAGACGGAAAAAAAAAGAAAGCTCATTCCTCAGCCTTCTCCATGCCTCGATCAATATATATGGTAAGTCAAAATCTCAATTAATCATTTTGCCATTAATAAAAAGTTCATAGCATCTGATAGCTCTCTCTGCCTTTTAGTGGGGTCTTCCGCATAAATATAATCTTCCAAGACGGTAGCAATATGGATGATGCAATGGCCATCATGATAGTTTATCAAAGACTTTGTCTGCCTAAGTGTCTGAGAAAATCTTCTTTAGATACTTGTGCAGGCAATATGTCCTGTGAGTTAATTACCATCCTTCAGGCTGGAATGAGCTGTCTTAGGTTAGAGCAAATGACTTACATTCAGATGGAGGGAAGCTATTTAACCTGTTTCCCTGCTCTCTGTGAGTGGGACTCTGATACTCCAGATGGACTGCTATTTAGAAACTGTGTTCTTCTAACTCTAGTCCTCTTTGAATAGGAGCCCACTACTTTCAATGGCGCACTGTACTTCCCCCTACAACTCCTACTTGCTGTGCAGTCATATTCCCAGATAATTACCTGGTGTGTAATTGGTGACGTCTGGTCCTCCAGTGTAATCGTCACCCAGGGCGATTGGTCAAGTGGTGCCATTACATCACAAAGCTACAGCAGAATGTCATCTGACATGAGGGCTAATCAGTTGCTTCTTCTAACTCTAGCCCTCTTTAAATAGGAGCCCAATACTTTCAATGGCGCACTGTACTTCCCCCTTACACCTCCTACTTGCTGTGCAGTCATATTCACAGATAGTTACCTAGTTTGTAATTGCTGATGTCTGGTCCTCCGGTGTAATCGTCACCCAGGGCGATTGGTCAAGTGGTGCCATTACATCACAAAGCTACAGCAGGGTGTCATCTGACATGAGGGCCAATCAGTTGCCTAGTACGCAATAGGATACTTATATCAAGGTATAGAAAATGGAGCAATGTGGACAGAATGCCCAGCTGAAGACTAAGGTGGTGAGATGAAAGGACCTAGGACAATATTTGAGACTTATACATTTGTTTGAAGGAGTGGTTGATCTTACCATTCTGGAGTTCTCTATAGGTTAAGTGATAGGGATGCGCTAAAATGAAGATGTTAGAATCTGTTGTTTTTATTATTCCCACGAACCGTAGCATAAACCTTCCTCCCTTAACGTATCAGGTCACTGAATTGCTATGGTGTACCATAACCTGAAATATTTCCTGTGAGAAGGGTACTCTATCTCTTGGCTGCCAAAGAGAGCTTTCTATCTAAGTCCTCATATAGGTGATAGGGTTGTGTAGAGAGTACCAGCAAATGAGGCAGAGGATTGAAAGAAGTCTGCTAGGTTGAAATCTAAATTAAGATTATAATTTTTAGTGAGTTTTGGATTTTCACAATATGAGACATGCCATAGTGCTAATTGACCCTTTATAAAAATCATCTTTTGGTAGTGTTGCATTTGGTTTTGAAATATTCAAGTTCTAAAAAAAGACTAACAGTGGACTTTTCCATCTGCAGATTATACTGAATGGCCAGCGGAGGCAGTGTTGCAGAGGAATATTTCCCTGCTTGCTGAGACGGAAAAAAAAAGAAAGCTCATTCCTCAGCCTTCTCCATGCCTCGATCAATATATATGGTAAGTCAAAATCTCAATTAATCATTTTGCCATTAATAAAAAGTTCATAGCATCTGATAGCTCTCTCTGCCTTTTAGTGGGGTCTTCCGCATAAATATAATCTTCCAAGACGGTAGCAATATGGATGATGCAATGGCCATCATGATAGTTTATCAAAGACTTTGTCTGCCTAAGTGTCTGAGAAAATCTTCTTTAGATACTTGTGCAGGCAATATGTCCTGTGAGTTAATTACCATCCTTCAGGCTGGAATGAGCTGTCTTAGGTTAGAGCAAATGACTTACATTCAGATGGAGGGAAGCTATTTAACCTGTTTCCCTGCTCTCTGTGAGTGGGACTCTGATACTCCAGATGGACTGCTATTTAGAAACTGTGTTCTTCTAACTCTAGTCCTCTTTGAATAGGAGCCCACTACTTTCAATGGCGCACTGTACTTCCCCCTACAACTCCTACTTGCTGTGCAGTCATATTCCCAGATAATTACCTGGTGTGTAATTGGTGACGTCTGGTCCTCCAGTGTAATCGTCACCCAGGGCGATTGGTCAAGTGGTGCCATTACATCACAAAGCTACAGCAGAATGTCATCTGACATGAGGGCTAATCAGTTGCTTCTTCTAACTCTAGCCCTCTTTAAATAGGAGCCCAATACTTTCAATGGCGCACTGTACTTCCCCCTTACACCTCCTACTTGCTGTGCAGTCATATTCACAGATAGTTACCTAGTTTGTAATTGCTGATGTCTGGTCCTCCGGTGTAATCGTCACCCAGGGCGATTGGTCAAGTGGTGCCATTACATCACAAAGCTACAGCAGGGTGTCATCTGACATGAGGGCCAATCAGTTGCCTAGTACGCAATAGGATACTTATATCAAGGTATAGAAAATGGAGCAATGTGGACAGAATGCCCAGCTGAAGACTAAGGTGGTGAGATGAAAGGACCTAGGACAATATTTGAGACTTATACATTTGTTTGAAGGAGTGGTTGATCTTACCATTCTGGAGTTCTCTATAGGTTAAGTGATAGGGATGCGCTAAAATGAAGATGTTAGAATCTGTTGTTTTTATTATTCCCACGAACCGTAGCATAAACCTTCCTCCCTTAACGTATCAGATCACTGAATTGCTATGGTGTACCATAACCTGAAATATTTCCTGTGAGAAGGGTACTCTATCTCTTGGCTGCCAAAGAGAGCTTTCTATCGAAGTCCTCATATAGGTGATAGGGTTGTGTAGAGAGTACCAGCAAATGAGGCAGAGGATTGAAAGAAGTCTGCTAGGTTGAAATCTAAATTAAGATTATAATTTTTAGTGAGTTTTGGATTTTCACAATATGAGACATGCCATAGTGCTAATTGACCCTTTATAAAAATCATCTTTTGGTAGTGTTGCATTTGGTTTTGAAATATTCAAGTTCTAAAAAAAGACTAACAGTGGACTTTTCCATCTGCAGATTATACTGAATGGCCAGCGGAGGCAGTGTTGCAGAGGAATATTTCCCTGCTTGCTGAGACGGAAAAAAAAAGAAAGCTCATTCCTCAGCCTTCTCCATGCCTCGATCAATATATATGGTAAGTCAAAATCTCAATTAATCATTTTGCCATTAATAAAAAGTTCATAGCATCTGATAGCTCTCTGTGCCTTTTAGTGGGGTCTTCCGCATAAATATAATCTTCCAAGACGGTAGCAATATGGATGACGCAATGGCCATCATGATAGTTTATCAAATACTTTGTCTGCCTAAGTGTCTGAGAAAATCTTCTTTAGATACTTGTGCAGGCAATATGTCCTGTGAGTTAATTACCATCCTTCAGGCTGGAATGAGCTGTCTTAGGTTAGAGCAAATGACTTACATTCAGATGGAGGGAAGGTATTTAACCTGTTTCCCTGCTCTCTGTGAGTGGGACTCTGATACTCCAGATGGACTGCTATTTAGAAACTGTGTTCTTCTAACTCTAGTCCTCTTTGAATAGGAGCCCACTACTTTCAATGGCGCACTGTACTTCCCCCTACAACTCCTACTTGCTGTGCAGTCATATTCCCAGATAATTACCTGGTGTGTAATTGGTGACGTCTGGTCCTCCAGTGTAATCGTCACCCAGGGCGATTGGTCAAGTGGTGCCATTACATCACAAAGCTACAGCAGAATGTCATCTGACATGAGGGCTAATCAGTTGCTTCTTCTAACTCTAGCCCTCTTTAAATAGGAGCCCAATACTTTCAATGGCGCACTGTACTTCCCCCTTACACCTCCTACTTGCTGTGCAGTCATATTCACAGATAGTTACCTAGTTTGTAATTGCTGATGTCTGGTCCTCCGGTGTAATCGTCACCCAGGGCGATTGGTCAAGTGGTGCCATTACATCACAAAGCTACAGCAGGGTGTCATCTGACATGAGGGCCAATCAGTTGCCTAGTACGCAATAGGATACTTATATCAAGGTATAGAAAATGGAGCAATGTGGACAGAATGCCCAGCTGAAGACTAAGGTGGTGAGATGAAAGGACCTAGGACAATATTTGAGACTTATACATTTGTTTGAAGGAGTGGTTGATCTTACCATTCTGGAGTTCTCTATAGGTTAAGTGATAGGGATGCGCTAAAATGAAGATGTTAGAATCTGTTGTTTTTATTATTCCCACGAACCGTAGCATAAACCTTCCTCCCTTAACGTATCAGATCACTGAATTGCTATGGTGTACCATAACCTGAAATATTTCCTGTGAGAAGGGTACTCTATCTCTTGGCTGCCAAAGAGAGCTTTCTATCTAAGTCCTCATATAGGTGATAGGGTTGTGTAGAGAGTACCAGCAAATGAGGCAGAGGATTGAAAGAAGTCTGCTAGGTTGAAATCTAAATTAAGATTATAATTTTTAGTGAGTTTTGGATTTTCACAATATGAGACATGCCATAGTGCTAATTGACCCTTTATAAAAATCATCTTTTGGTAGTGTTGCATTTGGTTTTGAAATATTCAAGTTCTAAAAAAAGACTAACAGTGGACTTTTCCATCTGCAGATTATACTGAATGGCCAGCGGAGGCAGTGTTGCAGAGGAATATTTCCCTGCTTGCTGAGACGGAAAAAAAAAGAAAGCTCATTCCTCAGCCTTCTCCATGCCTCGATCAATATATATGGTAAGTCAAAATCTCAATTAATCATTTTGCCATTAATAAAAAGTTCATAGCATCTGATAGCTCTCTGTGCCTTTTAGTGGGGTCTTCCGCATAAATATAATCTTCCAAGACGGTAGCAATATGGATGACGCAATGGCCATCATGATAGTTTATCAAATACTTTGTCTGCCTAAGTGTCTGAGAAAATCTTCTTTAGATACTTGTGCAGGCAATATGTCCTGTGAGTTAATTACCATCCTTCAGGCTGGAATGAGCTGTCTTAGGTTAGAGCAAATGACTTACATTCAGATGGAGGGAAGGTATTTAACCTGTTTCCCTGCTCTCTGTGAGTGGGACTCTGATACTCCAGATGGACTGCTATTTAGAAACTGTGTTCTTCTAACTCTAGTCCTCTTTGAATAGGAGCCCACTACTTTCAATGGCGCACTGTACTTCCCCCTACAACTCCTACTTGCTGTGCAGTCATATTCCCAGATAATTACCTGGTGTGTAATTGGTGACGTCTGGTCCTCCAGTGTAATCGTCACCCAGGGCGATTGGTCAAGTGGTGCCATTACATCACAAAGCTACAGCAGAATGTCATCTGACATGAGGGCTAATCAGTTGCTTCTTCTAACTCTAGCCCTCTTTAAATAGGAGCCCAATACTTTCAATGGCGCACTGTACTTCCCCCTTACACCTCCTACTTGCTGTGCAGTCATATTCACAGATAGTTACCTAGTTTGTAATTGCTGATGTCTGGTCCTCCGGTGTAATCGTCACCCAGGGCGATTGGTCAAGTGGTGCCATTACATCACAAAGCTACAGCAGGGTGTCATCTGACATGAGGGCCAATCAGTTGCCTAGTACGCAATAGGATACTTATATCAAGGTATAGAAAATGGAGCAATGTGGACAGAATGCCCAGCTGAAGACTAAGGTGGTGAGATGAAAGGACCTAGGACAATATTTGAGACTTATACATTTGTTTGAAGGAGTGGTTGATCTTACCATTCTGGAGTTCTCTATAGGTTAAGTGATAGGGATGCGCTAAAATGAAGATGTTAGAATCTGTTGTTTTTATTATTCCCACGAACCGTAGCATAAACCTTCCTCCCTTAACGTATCAGGTCACTGAATTGCTATGGTGTACCATAACCTGAAATATTTCCTGTGAGAAGGGTACTCTATCTCTTGGCTGCCAAAGAGAGCTTTCTATCTAAGTCCTCATATAGGTGATAGGGTTGTGTAGAGAGTACCAGCAAATGAGGCAGAGGATTGAAAGAAGTCTGCTAGGTTGAAATCTAAATTAAGATTATAATTTTTAGTGAGTTTTGGATTTTCACAATATGAGACATGCCATAGTGCTAATTGACCCTTTATAAAAATCATCTTTTGGTAGTGTTGCATTTGGTTTTGAAATATTCAAGTTCTAAAAAAAGACTAACAGTGGACTTTTCCATCTGCAGATTATACTGAATGGCCAGCGGAGGCAGTGTTGCAGAGGAATATTTCCCTGCTTGCTGAGACGGAAAAAAAAAGAAAGCTCATTCCTCAGCCTTCTCCATGCCTCGATCAATATATATGGTAAGTCAAAATCTCAATTAATCATTTTGCCATTAATAAAAAGTTCATAGCATCTGATAGCTCTCTGTGCCTTTTAGTGGGGTCTTCCGCATAAATATAATCTTCCAAGACGGTAGCAATATGGATGACGCAATGGCCATCATGATAGTTTATCAAATACTTTGTCTGCCTAAGTGTCTGAGAAAATCTTCTTTAGATACTTGTGCAGGCAATATGTCCTGTGAGTTAATTACCATCCTTCAGGCTGGAATGAGCTGTCTTAGGTTAGAGCAAATGACTTACATTCAGATGGAGGGAAGGTATTTAACCTGTTTCCCTGCTCTCTGTGAGTGGGACTCTGATACTCCAGATGGACTGCTATTTAGAAACTGTGTTCTTCTAACTCTAGTCCTCTTTGAATAGGAGCCCACTACTTTCAATGGCGCACTGTACTTCCCCCTACAACTCCTACTTGCTGTGCAGTCATATTCCCAGATAATTACCTGGTGTGTAATTGGTGACGTCTGGTCCTCCAGTGTAATCGTCACCCAGGGCGATTGGTCAAGTGGTGCCATTACATCACAAAGCTACAGCAGAATGTCATCTGACATGAGGGCTAATCAGTTGCTTCTTCTAACTCTAGCCCTCTTTAAATAGGAGCCCAATACTTTCAATGGCGCACTGTACTTCCCCCTTACACCTCCTACTTGCTGTGCAGTCATATTCACAGATAGTTACCTAGTTTGTAATTGCTGATGTCTGGTCCTCCGGTGTAATCGTCACCCAGGGCGATTGGTCAAGTGGTGCCATTACATCACAAAGCTACAGCAGGGTGTCATCTGACATGAGGGCCAATCAGTTGCCTAGTACGCAATAGGATACTTATATCAAGGTATAGAAAATGGAGCAATGTGGACAGAATGCCCAGCTGAAGACTAAGGTGGTGAGATGAAAGGACCTAGGACAATATTTGAGACTTATACATTTGTTTGAAGGAGTGGTTGATCTTACCATTCTGGAGTTCTCTATAGGTTAAGTGATAGGGATGCGCTAAAATGAAGATGTTAGAATCTGTTGTTTTTATTATTCCCACGAACCGTAGCATAAACCTTCCTCCCTTAACGTATCAGGTCACTGAATTGCTATGGTGTACCATAACCTGAAATATTTCCTGTGAGAAGGGTACTCTATCTCTTGGCTGCCAAAGAGAGCTTTCTATCTAAGTCCTCATATAGGTGATAGGGTTGTGTAGAGAGTACCAGCAAATGAGGCAGAGGATTGAAAGAAGTCTGCTAGGTTGAAATCTAAATTAAGATTATAATTTTTAGTGAGTTTTGGATTTTCACAATATGAGACATGCCATAGTGCTAATTGACCCTTTATAAAAATCATCTTTTGGTAGTGTTGCATTTGGTTTTGAAATATTCAAGTTCTAAAAAAAGACTAACAGTGGACTTTTCCATCTGCAGATTATACTGAATGGCCAGCGGAGGCAGTGTTGCAGAGGAATATTTCCCTGCTTGCTGAGACGGAAAAAAAAAGAAAGCTCATTCCTCAGCCTTCTCCATGCCTCGATCAATATATATGGTAAGTCAAAATCTCAATTAATCATTTTGCCATTAATAAAAAGTTCATAGCATCTGATAGCTCTCTCTGCCTTTTAGTGGGGTCTTCCGCATAAATATAATCTTCCAAGACGGTAGCAATATGGATGATGCAATGGCCATCATGATAGTTTATCAAAGACTTTGTCTGCCTAAGTGTCTGAGAAAATCTTCTTTAGATACTTGTGCAGGCAATATGTCCTGTGAGTTAATTACCATCCTTCAGGCTGGAATGAGCTGTCTTAGGTTAGAGCAAATGACTTACATTCAGATGGAGGGAAGCTATTTAACCTGTTTCCCTGCTCTCTGTGAGTGGGACTCTGATACTCCAGATGGACTGCTATTTAGAAACTGTGTTCTTCTAACTCTAGTCCTCTTTGAATAGGAGCCCACTACTTTCAATGGCGCACTGTACTTCCCCCTACAACTCCTACTTGCTGTGCAGTCATATTCCCAGATAATTACCTGGTGTGTAATTGGTGACGTCTGGTCCTCCAGTGTAATCGTCACCCAGGGCGATTGGTCAAGTGGTGCCATTACATCACAAAGCTACAGCAGAATGTCATCTGACATGAGGGCTAATCAGTTGCTTCTTCTAACTCTAGCCCTCTTTAAATAGGAGCCCAATACTTTCAATGGCGCACTGTACTTCCCCCTTACACCTCCTACTTGCTGTGCAGTCATATTCACAGATAGTTACCTAGTTTGTAATTGCTGATGTCTGGTCCTCCGGTGTAATCGTCACCCAGGGCGATTGGTCAAGTGGTGCCATTACATCACAAAGCTACAGCAGGGTGTCATCTGACATGAGGGCCAATCAGTTGCCTAGTACGCAATAGGATACTTATATCAAGGTATAGAAAATGGAGCAATGTGGACAGAATGCCCAGCTGAAGACTAAGGTGGTGAGATGAAAGGACCTAGGACAATATTTGAGACTTATACATTTGTTTGAAGGAGTGGTTGATCTTACCATTCTGGAGTTCTCTATAGGTTAAGTGATAGGGATGCGCTAAAATGAAGATGTTAGAATCTGTTGTTTTTATTATTCCCACGAACCGTAGCATAAACCTTCCTCCCTTAACGTATCAGATCACTGAATTGCTATGGTGTACCATAACCTGAAATATTTCCTGTGAGAAGGGTACTCTATCTCTTGGCTGCCAAAGAGAGCTTTCTATCGAAGTCCTCATATAGGTGATAGGGTTGTGTAGAGAGTACCAGCAAATGAGGCAGAGGATTGAAAGAAGTCTGCTAGGTTGAAATCTAAATTAAGATTATAATTTTTAGTGAGTTTTGGATTTTCACAATATGAGACATGCCATAGTGCTAATTGACCCTTTATAAAAATCATCTTTTGGTAGTGTTGCATTTGGTTTTGAAATATTCAAGTTCTAAAAAAAGACTAACAGTGGACTTTTCCATCTGCAGATTATACTGAATGGCCAGCGGAGGCAGTGTTGCAGAGGAATATTTCCCTGCTTGCTGAGACGGAAAAAAAAAGAAAGCTCATTCCTCAGCCTTCTCCATGCCTCGATCAATATATATGGTAAGTCAAAATCTCAATTAATCATTTTGCCATTAATAAAAAGTTCATAGCATCTGATAGCTCTCTGTGCCTTTTAGTGGGGTCTTCCGCATAAATATAATCTTCCAAGACGGTAGCAATATGGATGACGCAATGGCCATCATGATAGTTTATCAAATACTTTGTCTGCCTAAGTGTCTGAGAAAATCTTCTTTAGATACTTGTGCAGGCAATATGTCCTGTGAGTTAATTACCATCCTTCAGGCTGGAATGAGCTGTCTTAGGTTAGAGCAAATGACTTACATTCAGATGGAGGGAAGGTATTTAACCTGTTTCCCTGCTCTCTGTGAGTGGGACTCTGATACTCCAGATGGACTGCTATTTAGAAACTGTGTTCTTCTAACTCTAGTCCTCTTTGAATAGGAGCCCACTACTTTCAATGGCGCACTGTACTTCCCCCTACAACTCCTACTTGCTGTGCAGTCATATTCCCAGATAATTACCTGGTGTGTAATTGGTGACGTCTGGTCCTCCAGTGTAATCGTCACCCAGGGCGATTGGTCAAGTGGTGCCATTACATCACAAAGCTACAGCAGAATGTCATCTGACATGAGGGCTAATCAGTTGCTTCTTCTAACTCTAGCCCTCTTTAAATAGGAGCCCAATACTTTCAATGGCGCACTGTACTTCCCCCTTACACCTCCTACTTGCTGTGCAGTCATATTCACAGATAGTTACCTAGTTTGTAATTGCTGATGTCTGGTCCTCCGGTGTAATCGTCACCCAGGGCGATTGGTCAAGTGGTGCCATTACATCACAAAGCTACAGCAGGGTGTCATCTGACATGAGGGCCAATCAGTTGCCTAGTACGCAATAGGATACTTATATCAAGGTATAGAAAATGGAGCAATGTGGACAGAATGCCCAGCTGAAGACTAAGGTGGTGAGATGAAAGGACCTAGGACAATATTTGAGACTTATACATTTGTTTGAAGGAGTGGTTGATCTTACCATTCTGGAGTTCTCTATAGGTTAAGTGATAGGGATGCGCTAAAATGAAGATGTTAGAATCTGTTGTTTTTATTATTCCCACGAACCGTAGCATAAACCTTCCTCCCTTAACGTATCAGATCACTGAATTGCTATGGTGTACCATAACCTGAAATATTTCCTGTGAGAAGGGTACTCTATCTCTTGGCTGCCAAAGAGAGCTTTCTATCTAAGTCCTCATATAGGTGATAGGGTTGTGTAGAGAGTACCAGCAAATGAGGCAGAGGATTGAAAGAAGTCTGCTAGGTTGAAATCTAAATTAAGATTATAATTTTTAGTGAGTTTTGGATTTTCACAATATGAGACATGCCATAGTGCTAATTGACCCTTTATAAAAATCATCTTTTGGTAGTGTTGCATTTGGTTTTGAAATATTCAAGTTCTAAAAAAAGACTAACAGTGGACTTTTCCATCTGCAGATTATACTGAATGGCCAGCGGAGGCAGTGTTGCAGAGGAATATTTCCCTGCTTGCTGAGACGGAAAAAAAAAGAAAGCTCATTCCTCAGCCTTCTCCATGCCTCGATCAATATATATGGTAAGTCAAAATCTCAATTAATCATTTTGCCATTAATAAAAAGTTCATAGCATCTGATAGCTCTCTGTGCCTTTTAGTGGGGTCTTCCGCATAAATATAATCTTCCAAGACGGTAGCAATATGGATGACGCAATGGCCATCATGATAGTTTATCAAATACTTTGTCTGCCTAAGTGTCTGAGAAAATCTTCTTTAGATACTTGTGCAGGCAATATGTCCTGTGAGTTAATTACCATCCTTCAGGCTGGAATGAGCTGTCTTAGGTTAGAGCAAATGACTTACATTCAGATGGAGGGAAGGTATTTAACCTGTTTCCCTGCTCTCTGTGAGTGGGACTCTGATACTCCAGATGGACTGCTATTTAGAAACTGTGTTCTTCTAACTCTAGTCCTCTTTGAATAGGAGCCCACTACTTTCAATGGCGCACTGTACTTCCCCCTACAACTCCTACTTGCTGTGCAGTCATATTCCCAGATAATTACCTGGTGTGTAATTGGTGACGTCTGGTCCTCCAGTGTAATCGTCACCCGGGGCGATTGGTCAAGTGGTGCCATTACATCACAAAGCTACAGCAGAATGTCATCTGACATGAGGGCTAATCAGTTGCTTCTTCTAACTCTAGCCCTCTTTAAATAGGAGCCCAATACTTTCAATGGCGCACTGTACTTCCCCCTTACACCTCCTACTTGCTGTGCAGTCATATTCACAGATAGTTACCTAGTTTGTAATTGCTGATGTCTGGTCCTCCGGTGTAATCGTCACCCAGGGCGATTGGTCAAGTGGTGCCATTACATCACAAAGCTACAGCAGGGTGTCATCTGACATGAGGGCCAATCAGTTGCCTAGTACGCAATAGGATACTTATATCAAGGTATAGAAAATGGAGCAATGTGGACAGAATGCCCAGCTGAAGACTAAGGTGGTGAGATGAAAGGACCTAGGACAATATTTGAGACTTATACATTTGTTTGAAGGAGTGGTTGATCTTACCATTCTGGAGTTCTCTATAGGTTAAGTGATAGGGATGCGCTAAAATGAAGATGTTAGAATCTGTTGTTTTTATTATTCCCACGAACCGTAGCATAAACCTTCCTCCCTTAACGTATCAGATCACTGAATTGCTATGGTGTACCATAACCTGAAATATTTCCTGTGAGAAGGGTACTCTATCTCTTGGCTGCCAAAGAGAGCTTTCTATCGAAGTCCTCATATAGGTGATAGGGTTGTGTAGAGAGTACCAGCAAATGAGGCAGAGGATTGAAAGAAGTCTGCTAGGTTGAAATCTAAATTAAGATTATAATTTTTAGTGAGTTTTGGATTTTCACAATATGAGACATGCCATAGTGCTAATTGACCCTTTATAAAAATCATCTTTTGGTAGTGTTGCATTTGGTTTTGAAATATTCAAGTTCTAAAAAAAGACTAACAGTGGACTTTTCCATCTGCAGATTATACTGAATGGCCAGCGGAGGCAGTGTTGCAGAGGAATATTTCCCTGCTTGCTGAGACGGAAAAAAAAAGAAAGCTCATTCCTCAGCCTTCTCCATGCCTCGATCAATATATATGGTAAGTCAAAATCTCAATTAATCATTTTGCCATTAATAAAAAGTTCATAGCATCTGATAGCTCTCTGTGCCTTTTAGTGGGGTCTTCCGCATAAATATAATCTTCCAAGACGGTAGCAATATGGATGACGCAATGGCCATCATGATAGTTTATCAAATACTTTGTCTGCCTAAGTGTCTGAGAAAATCTTCTTTAGATACTTGTGCAGGCAATATGTCCTGTGAGTTAATTACCATCCTTCAGGCTGGAATGAGCTGTCTTAGGTTAGAGCAAATGACTTACATTCAGATGGAGGGAAGGTATTTAACCTGTTTCCCTGCTCTCTGTGAGTGGGACTCTGATACTCCAGATGGACTGCTATTTAGAAACTGTGTTCTTCTAACTCTAGTCCTCTTTGAATAGGAGCCCACTACTTTCAATGGCGCACTGTACTTCCCCCTACAACTCCTACTTGCTGTGCAGTCATATTCCCAGATAATTACCTGGTGTGTAATTGGTGACGTCTGGTCCTCCAGTGTAATCGTCACCCAGGGCGATTGGTCAAGTGGTGCCATTACATCACAAAGCTACAGCAGAATGTCATCTGACATGAGGGCTAATCAGTTGCTTCTTCTAACTCTAGCCCTCTTTAAATAGGAGCCCAATACTTTCAATGGCGCACTGTACTTTCCCCTTACACCTCCTACTTGCTGTGCAGTCATATTCACAGATAGTTACCTAGTTTGTAATTGCTGATGTCTGGTCCTCCGGTGTAATCGTCACCCAGGGCGATTGGTCAAGTGGTGCCATTACATCACAAAGCTACAGCAGGGTGTCATCTGACATGAGGGCCAATCAGTTGCCTAGTACGCAATAGGATACTTATATCAAGGTATAGAAAATGGAGCAATGTGGACAGAATGCCCAGCTGAAGACTAAGGTGGTGAGATGAAAGGACCTAGGACAATATTTGAGACTTATACATTTGTTTGAAGGAGTGGTTGATCTTACCATTCTGGAGTTCTCTATAGGTTAAGTGATAGGGATGCGCTAAAATGAAGATGTTAGAATCTGTTGTTTTTATTATTCCCACGAACCGTAGCATAAACCTTCCTCCCTTAACGTATCAGGTCACTGAATTGCTATGGTGTACCATAACCTGAAATATTTCCTGTGAGAAGGGTACTCTATCTCTTGGCTGCCAAAGAGAGCTTTCTATCTAAGTCCTCATATAGGTGATAGGGTTGTGTAGAGAGTACCAGCAAATGAGGCAGAGGATTGAAAGAAGTCTGCTAGGTTGAAATCTAAATTAAGATTATAATTTTTAGTGAGTTTTGGATTTTCACAATATGAGACATGCCATAGTGCTAATTGACCCTTTATAAAAATCATCTTTTGGTAGTGTTGCATTTGGTTTTGAAATATTCAAGTTCTAAAAAAAGACTAACAGTGGACTTTTCCATCTGCAGATTATACTGAATGGCCAGCGGAGGCAGTGTTGCAGAGGAATATTTCCCTGCTTGCTGAGACGGAAAAAAAAAGAAAGCTCATTCCTCAGCCTTCTCCATGCCTCGATCAATATATATGGTAAGTCAAAATCTCAATTAATCATTTTGCCATTAATAAAAAGTTCATAGCATCTGATAGCTCTCTCTGCCTTTTAGTGGGGTCTTCCGCATAAATATAATCTTCCAAGACGGTAGCAATATGGATGATGCAATGGCCATCATGATAGTTTATCAAAGACTTTGTCTGCCTAAGTGTCTGAGAAAATCTTCTTTAGATACTTGTGCAGGCAATATGTCCTGTGAGTTAATTACCATCCTTCAGGCTGGAATGAGCTGTCTTAGGTTAGAGCAAATGACTTACATTCAGATGGAGGGAAGCTATTTAACCTGTTTCCCTGCTCTCTGTGAGTGGGACTCTGATACTCCAGATGGACTGCTATTTAGAAACTGTGTTCTTCTAACTCTAGTCCTCTTTGAATAGGAGCCCACTACTTTCAATGGCGCACTGTACTTCCCCCTACAACTCCTACTTGCTGTGCAGTCATATTCCCAGATAATTACCTGGTGTGTAATTGGTGACGTCTGGTCCTCCAGTGTAATCGTCACCCAGGGCGATTGGTCAAGTGGTGCCATTACATCACAAAGCTACAGCAGAATGTCATCTGACATGAGGGCTAATCAGTTGCTTCTTCTAACTCTAGCCCTCTTTAAATAGGAGCCCAATACTTTCAATGGCGCACTGTACTTCCCCCTTACACCTCCTACTTGCTGTGCAGTCATATTCACAGATAGTTACCTAGTTTGTAATTGCTGATGTCTGGTCCTCCGGTGTAATCGTCACCCAGGGCGATTGGTCAAGTGGTGCCATTACATCACAAAGCTACAGCAGGGTGTCATCTGACATGAGGGCCAATCAGTTGCCTAGTACGCAATAGGATACTTATATCAAGGTATAGAAAATGGAGCAATGTGGACAGAATGCCCAGCTGAAGACTAAGGTGGTGAGATGAAAGGACCTAGGACAATATTTGAGACTTATACATTTGTTTGAAGGAGTGGTTGATCTTACCATTCTGGAGTTCTCTATAGGTTAAGTGATAGGGATGCGCTAAAATGAAGATGTTAGAATCTGTTGTTTTTATTATTCCCACGAACCGTAGCATAAACCTTCCTCCCTTAACGTATCAGGTCACTGAATTGCTATGGTGTACCATAACCTGAAATATTTCCTGTGAGAAGGGTACTCTATCTCTTGGCTGCCAAAGAGAGCTTTCTATCTAAGTCCTCATATAGGTGATAGGGTTGTGTAGAGAGTACCAGCAAATGAGGCAGAGGATTGAAAGAAGTCTGCTAGGTTGAAATCTAAATTAAGATTATAATTTTTAGTGAGTTTTGGATTTTCACAATATGAGACATGCCATAGTGCTAATTGACCCTTTATAAAAATCATCTTTTGGTAGTGTTGCATTTGGTTTTGAAATATTCAAGTTCTAAAAAAAGACTAACAGTGGACTTTTCCATCTGCAGATTATACTGAATGGCCAGCGGAGGCAGTGTTGCAGAGGAATATTTCCCTGCTTGCTGAGACGGAAAAAAAAAGAAAGCTCATTCCTCAGCCTTCTCCATGCCTCGATCAATATATATGGTAAGTCAAAATCTCAATTAATCATTTTGCCATTAATAAAAAGTTCATAGCATCTGATAGCTCTCTCTGCCTTTTAGTGGGGTCTTCCGCATAAATATAATCTTCCAAGACGGTAGCAATATGGATGATGCAATGGCCATCATGATAGTTTATCAAAGACTTTGTCTGCCTAAGTGTCTGAGAAAATCTTCTTTAGATACTTGTGCAGGCAATATGTCCTGTGAGTTAATTACCATCCTTCAGGCTGGAATGAGCTGTCTTAGGTTAGAGCAAATGACTTACATTCAGATGGAGGGAAGCTATTTAACCTGTTTCCCTGCTCTCTGTGAGTGGGACTCTGATACTCCAGATGGACTGCTATTTAGAAACTGTGTTCTTCTAACTCTAGTCCTCTTTGAATAGGAGCCCACTACTTTCAATGGCGCACTGTACTTCCCCCTACAACTCCTACTTGCTGTGCAGTCATATTCCCAGATAATTACCTGGTGTGTAATTGGTGACGTCTGGTCCTCCAGTGTAATCGTCACCCAGGGCGATTGGTCAAGTGGTGCCATTACATCACAAAGCTACAGCAGAATGTCATCTGACATGAGGGCTAATCAGTTGCTTCTTCTAACTCTAGCCCTCTTTAAATAGGAGCCCAATACTTTCAATGGCGCACTGTACTTCCCCCTTACACCTCCTACTTGCTGTGCAGTCATATTCACAGATAGTTACCTAGTTTGTAATTGCTGATGTCTGGTCCTCCGGTGTAATCGTCACCCAGGGCGATTGGTCAAGTGGTGCCATTACATCACAAAGCTACAGCAGGGTGTCATCTGACATGAGGGCCAATCAGTTGCCTAGTACGCAATAGGATACTTATATCAAGGTATAGAAAATGGAGCAATGTGGACAGAATGCCCAGCTGAAGACTAAGGTGGTGAGATGAAAGGACCTAGGACAATATTTGAGACTTATACATTTGTTTGAAGGAGTGGTTGATCTTACCATTCTGGAGTTCTCTATAGGTTAAGTGATAGGGATGCGCTAAAATGAAGATGTTAGAATCTGTTGTTTTTATTATTCCCACGAACCGTAGCATAAACCTTCCTCCCTTAACGTATCAGGTCACTGAATTGCTATGGTGTACCATAACCTGAAATATTTCCTGTGAGAAGGGTACTCTATCTCTTGGCTGCCAAAGAGAGCTTTCTATCTAAGTCCTCATATAGGTGATAGGGTTGTGTAGAGAGTACCAGCAAATGAGGCAGAGGATTGAAAGAAGTCTGCTAGGTTGAAATCTAAATTAAGATTATAATTTTTAGTGAGTTTTGGATTTTCACAATATGAGACATGCCATAGTGCTAATTGACCCTTTATAAAAATCATCTTTTGGTAGTGTTGCATTTGGTTTTGAAATATTCAAGTTCTAAAAAAAGACTAACAGTGGACTTTTCCATCTGCAGATTATACTGAATGGCCAGCGGAGGCAGTGTTGCAGAGGAATATTTCCCTGCTTGCTGAGACGGAAAAAAAAAGAAAGCTCATTCCTCAGCCTTCTCCATGCCTCGATCAATATATATGGTAAGTCAAAATCTCAATTAATCATTTTGCCATTAATAAAAAGTTCATAGCATCTGATAGCTCTCTCTGCCTTTTAGTGGGGTCTTCCGCATAAATATAATCTTCCAAGACGGTAGCAATATGGATGATGCAATGGCCATCATGATAGTTTATCAAAGACTTTGTCTGCCTAAGTGTCTGAGAAAATCTTCTTTAGATACTTGTGCAGGCAATATGTCCTGTGAGTTAATTACCATCCTTCAGGCTGGAATGAGCTGTCTTAGGTTAGAGCAAATGACTTACATTCAGATGGAGGGAAGCTATTTAACCTGTTTCCCTGCTCTCTGTGAGTGGGACTCTGATACTCCAGATGGACTGCTATTTAGAAACTGTGTTCTTCTAACTCTAGTCCTCTTTGAATAGGAGCCCACTACTTTCAATGGCGCACTGTACTTCCCCCTACAACTCCTACTTGCTGTGCAGTCATATTCCCAGATAATTACCTGGTGTGTAATTGGTGACGTCTGGTCCTCCAGTGTAATCGTCACCCAGGGCGATTGGTCAAGTGGTGCCATTACATCACAAAGCTACAGCAGAATGTCATCTGACATGAGGGCTAATCAGTTGCTTCTTCTAACTCTAGCCCTCTTTAAATAGGAGCCCAATACTTTCAATGGCGCACTGTACTTCCCCCTTACACCTCCTACTTGCTGTGCAGTCATATTCACAGATAGTTACCTAGTTTGTAATTGCTGATGTCTGGTCCTCCGGTGTAATCGTCACCCAGGGCGATTGGTCAAGTGGTGCCATTACATCACAAAGCTACAGCAGGGTGTCATCTGACATGAGGGCCAATCAGTTGCCTAGTACGCAATAGGATACTTATATCAAGGTATAGAAAATGGAGCAATGTGGACAGAATGCCCAGCTGAAGACTAAGGTGGTGAGATGAAAGGACCTAGGACAATATTTGAGACTTATACATTTGTTTGAAGGAGTGGTTGATCTTACCATTCTGGAGTTCTCTATAGGTTAAGTGATAGGGATGCGCTAAAATGAAGATGTTAGAATCTGTTGTTTTTATTATTCCCACGAACCGTAGCATAAACCTTCCTCCCTTAACGTATCAGGTCACTGAATTGCTATGGTGTACCATAACCTGAAATATTTCCTGTGAGAAGGGTACTCTATCTCTTGGCTGCCAAAGAGAGCTTTCTATCTAAGTCCTCATATAGGTGATAGGGTTGTGTAGAGAGTACCAGCAAATGAGGCAGAAGATTGAAAGAAGTCTGCTAGGTTGAAATCTAAATTAAGATTATAATTTTTAGTGAGTTTTGGATTTTCACAATATGAGACATGCCATAGTGCTAATTGACCCTTTATAAAAATCATCTTTTGGTAGTGTTGCATTTGGTTTTGAAATATTCAAGTTCTAAAAAAAGACTAACAGTGGACTTTTCCATCTGCAGATTATACTGAATGGCCAGCGGAGGCAGTGTTGCAGAGGAATATTTCCCTGCTTGCTGAGACGGAAAAAAAAAGAAAGCTCATTCCTCAGCCTTCTCCATGCCTCGATCAATATATATGGTAAGTCAAAATCTCAATTAATCATTTTGCCATTAATAAAAAGTTCATAGCATCTGATAGCTCTCTCTGCCTTTTAGTGGGGTCTTCCGCATAAATATAATCTTCCAAGACGGTAGCAATATGGATGATGCAATGGCCATCATGATAGTTTATCAAAGACTTTGTCTGCCTAAGTGTCTGAGAAAATCTTCTTTAGATACTTGTGCAGGCAATATGTCCTGTGAGTTAATTACCATCCTTCAGGCTGGAATGAGCTGTCTTAGGTTAGAGCAAATGACTTACATTCAGATGGAGGGAAGCTATTTAACCTGTTTCCCTGCTCTCTGTGAGTGGGACTCTGATACTCCAGATGGACTGCTATTTAGAAACTGTGTTCTTCTAACTCTAGTCCTCTTTGAATAGGAGCCCACTACTTTCAATGGCGCACTGTACTTCCCCCTACAACTCCTACTTGCTGTGCAGTCATATTCCCAGATAATTACCTGGTGTGTAATTGGTGACGTCTGGTCCTCCAGTGTAATCGTCACCCAGGGCGATTGGTCAAGTGGTGCCATTACATCACAAAGCTACAGCAGAATGTCATCTGACATGAGGGCTAATCAGTTGCTTCTTCTAACTCTAGCCCTCTTTAAATAGGAGCCCAATACTTTCAATGGCGCACTGTACTTCCCCCTTACACCTCCTACTTGCTGTGCAGTCATATTCACAGATAGTTACCTAGTTTGTAATTGCTGATGTCTGGTCCTCCGGTGTAATCGTCACCCAGGGCGATTGGTCAAGTGGTGCCATTACATCACAAAGCTACAGCAGGGTGTCATCTGACATGAGGGCCAATCAGTTGCCTAGTACGCAATAGGATACTTATATCAAGGTATAGAAAATGGAGCAATGTGGACAGAATGCCCAGCTGAAGACTAAGGTGGTGAGATGAAAGGACCTAGGACAATATTTGAGACTTATACATTTGTTTGAAGGAGTGGTTGATCTTACCATTCTGGAGTTCTCTATAGGTTAAGTGATAGGGATGCGCTAAAATGAAGATGTTAGAATCTGTTGTTTTTATTATTCCCACGAACCGTAGCATAAACCTTCCTCCCTTAACGTATCAGGTCACTGAATTGCTATGGTGTACCATAACCTGAAATATTTCCTGTGAGAAGGGTACTCTATCTCTTGGCTGCCAAAGAGAGCTTTCTATCTAAGTCCTCATATAGGTGATAGGGTTGTGTAGAGAGTACCAGCAAATGAGGCAGAGGATTGAAAGAAGTCTGCTAGGTTGAAATCTAAATTAAGATTATAATTTTTAGTGAGTTTTGGATTTTCACAATATGAGACATGCCATAGTGCTAATTGACCCTTTATAAAAATCATCTTTTGGTAGTGTTGCATTTGGTTTTGAAATATTCAAGTTCTAAAAAAAGACTAACAGTGGACTTTTCCATCTGCAGATTATACTGAATGGCCAGCGGAGGCAGTGTTGCAGAGGAATATTTCCCTGCTTGCTGAGACGGAAAAAAAAAGAAAGCTCATTCCTCAGCCTTCTCCATGCCTCGATCAATATATATGGTAAGTCAAAATCTCAATTAATCATTTTGCCATTAATAAAAAGTTCATAGCATCTGATAGCTCTCTCTGCCTTTTAGTGGGGTCTTCCGCATAAATATAATCTTCCAAGACGGTAGCAATATGGATGATGCAATGGCCATCATGATAGTTTATCAAAGACTTTGTCTGCCTAAGTGTCTGAGAAAATCTTCTTTAGATACTTGTGCAGGCAATATGTCCTGTGAGTTAATTACCATCCTTCAGGCTGGAATGAGCTGTCTTAGGTTAGAGCAAATGACTTACATTCAGATGGAGGGAAGCTATTTAACCTGTTTCCCTGCTCTCTGTGAGTGGGACTCTGATACTCCAGATGGACTGCTATTTAGAAACTGTGTTCTTCTAACTCTAGTCCTCTTTGAATAGGAGCCCACTACTTTCAATGGCGCACTGTACTTCCCCCTACAACTCCTACTTGCTGTGCAGTCATATTCCCAGATAATTACCTGGTGTGTAATTGGTGACGTCTGGTCCTCCAGTGTAATCGTCACCCAGGGCGATTGGTCAAGTGGTGCCATTACATCACAAAGCTACAGCAGAATGTCATCTGACATGAGGGCTAATCAGTTGCTTCTTCTAACTCTAGCCCTCTTTAAATAGGAGCCCAATACTTTCAATGGCGCACTGTACTTCCCCCTTACACCTCCTACTTGCTGTGCAGTCATATTCACAGATAGTTACCTAGTTTGTAATTGCTGATGTCTGGTCCTCCGGTGTAATCGTCACCCAGGGCGATTGGTCAAGTGGTGCCATTACATCACAAAGCTACAGCAGGGTGTCATCTGACATGAGGGCCAATCAGTTGCCTAGTACGCAATAGGATACTTATATCAAGGTATAGAAAATGGAGCAATGTGGACAGAATGCCCAGCTGAAGACTAAGGTGGTGAGATGAAAGGACCTAGGACAATATTTGAGACTTATACATTTGTTTGAAGGAGTGGTTGATCTTACCATTCTGGAGTTCTCTATAGGTTAAGTGATAGGGATGCGCTAAAATGAAGATGTTAGAATCTGTTGTTTTTATTATTCCCACGAACCGTAGCATAAACCTTCCTCCCTTAACGTATCAGGTCACTGAATTGCTATGGTGTACCATAACCTGAAATATTTCCTGTGAGAAGGGTACTCTATCTCTTGGCTGCCAAAGAGAGCTTTCTATCTAAGTCCTCATATAGGTGATAGGGTTGTGTAGAGAGTACCAGCAAATGAGGCAGAGGATTGAAAGAAGTCTGCTAGGTTGAAATCTAAATTAAGATTATAATTTTTAGTGAGTTTTGGATTTTCACAATATGAGACATGCCATAGTGCTAATTGACCCTTTATAAAAATCATCTTTTGGTAGTGTTGCATTTGGTTTTGAAATATTCAAGTTCTAAAAAAAGACTAACAGTGGACTTTTCCATCTGCAGATTATACTGAATGGCCAGCGGAGGCAGTGTTGCAGAGGAATATTTCCCTGCTTGCTGAGACGGAAAAAAAAAGAAAGCTCATTCCTCAGCCTTCTCCATGCCTCGATCAATATATATGGTAAGTCAAAATCTCAATTAATCATTTTGCCATTAATAAAAAGTTCATAGCATCTGATAGCTCTCTCTGCCTTTTAGTGGGGTCTTCCGCATAAATATAATCTTCCAAGACGGTAGCAATATGGATGATGCAATGGCCATCATGATAGTTTATCAAAGACTTTGTCTGCCTAAGTGTCTGAGAAAATCTTCTTTAGATACTTGTGCAGGCAATATGTCCTGTGAGTTAATTACCATCCTTCAGGCTGGAATGAGCTGTCTTAGGTTAGAGCAAATGACTTACATTCAGATGGAGGGAAGCTATTTAACCTGTTTCCCTGCTCTCTGTGAGTGGGACTCTGATACTCCAGATGGACTGCTATTTAGAAACTGTGTTCTTCTAACTCTAGTCCTCTTTGAATAGGAGCCCACTACTTTCAATGGCGCACTGTACTTCCCCCTACAACTCCTACTTGCTGTGCAGTCATATTCCCAGATAATTACCTGGTGTGTAATTGGTGACGTCTGGTCCTCCAGTGTAATCGTCACCCAGGGCGATTGGTCAAGTGGTGCCATTACATCACAAAGCTACAGCAGAATGTCATCTGACATGAGGGCTAATCAGTTGCTTCTTCTAACTCTAGCCCTCTTTAAATAGGAGCCCAATACTTTCAATGGCGCACTGTACTTCCCCCTTACACCTCCTACTTGCTGTGCAGTCATATTCACAGATAGTTACCTAGTTTGTAATTGCTGATGTCTGGTCCTCCGGTGTAATCGTCACCCAGGGCGATTGGTCAAGTGGTGCCATTACATCACAAAGCTACAGCAGGGTGTCATCTGACATGAGGGCCAATCAGTTGCCTAGTACGCAATAGGATACTTATATCAAGGTATAGAAAATGGAGCAATGTGGACAGAATGCCCAGCTGAAGACTAAGGTGGTGAGATGAAAGGACCTAGGACAATATTTGAGACTTATACATTTGTTTGAAGGAGTGGTTGATCTTACCATTCTGGAGTTCTCTATAGGTTAAGTGATAGGGATGCGCTAAAATGAAGATGTTAGAATCTGTTGTTTTTATTATTCCCACGAACCGTAGCATAAACCTTCCTCCCTTAACGTATCAGATCACTGAATTGCTATGGTGTACCATAACCTGAAATATTTCCTGTGAGAAGGGTACTCTATCTCTTGGCTGCCAAAGAGAGCTTTCTATCTAAGTCCTCATATAGGTGATAGGGTTGTGTAGAGAGTACCAGCAAATGAGGCAGAGGATTGAAAGAAGTCTGCTAGGTTGAAATCTAAATTAAGATTATAATTTTTAGTGAGTTTTGGATTTTCACAATATGAGACATGCCATAGTGCTAATTGACCCTTTATAAAAATCATCTTTTGGTAGTGTTGCATTTGGTTTTGAAATATTCAAGTTCTAAAAAAAGACTAACAGTGGACTTTTCCATCTGCAGATTATACTGAATGGCCAGCGGAGGCAGTGTTGCAGAGGAATATTTCCCTGCTTGCTGAGACGGAAAAAAAAAGAAAGCTCATTCCTCAGCCTTCTCCATGCCTCGATCAATATATATGGTAAGTCAAAATCTCAATTAATCATTTTGCCATTAATAAAAAGTTCATAGCATCTGATAGCTCTCTCTGCCTTTTAGTGGGGTCTTCCGCATAAATATAATCTTCCAAGACGGTAGCAATATGGATGATGCAATGGCCATCATGATAGTTTATCAAAGACTTTGTCTGCCTAAGTGTCTGAGAAAATCTTCTTTAGATACTTGTGCAGGCAATATGTCCTGTGAGTTAATTACCATCCTTCAGGCTGGAATGAGCTGTCTTAGGTTAGAGCAAATGACTTACATTCAGATGGAGGGAAGCTATTTAACCTGTTTCCCTGCTCTCTGTGAGTGGGACTCTGATACTCCAGATGGACTGCTATTTAGAAACTGTGTTCTTCTAACTCTAGTCCTCTTTGAATAGGAGCCCACTACTTTCAATGGCGCACTGTACTTCCCCCTACAACTCCTACTTGCTGTGCAGTCATATTCCCAGATAATTACCTGGTGTGTAATTGGTGACGTCTGGTCCTCCAGTGTAATCGTCACCCAGGGCGATTGGTCAAGTGGTGCCATTACATCACAAAGCTACAGCAGAATGTCATCTGACATGAGGGCTAATCAGTTGCTTCTTCTAACTCTAGCCCTCTTTAAATAGGAGCCCAATACTTTCAATGGCGCACTGTACTTCCCCCTTACACCTCCTACTTGCTGTGCAGTCATATTCACAGATAGTTACCTAGTTTGTAATTGCTGATGTCTGGTCCTCCGGTGTAATCGTCACCCAGGGCGATTGGTCAAGTGGTGCCATTACATCACAAAGCTACAGCAGGGTGTCATCTGACATGAGGGCCAATCAGTTGCCTAGTACGCAATAGGATACTTATATCAAGGTATAGAAAATGGAGCAATGTGGACAGAATGCCCAGCTGAAGACTAAGGTGGTGAGATGAAAGGACCTAGGACAATATTTGAGACTTATACATTTGTTTGAAGGAGTGGTTGATCTTACCATTCTGGAGTTCTCTATAGGTTAAGTGATAGGGATGCGCTAAAATGAAGATGTTAGAATCTGTTGTTTTTATTATTCCCACGAACCGTAGCATAAACCTTCCTCCCTTAACGTATCAGGTCACTGAATTGCTATGGTGTACCATAACCTGAAATATTTCCTGTGAGAAGGGTACTCTATCTCTTGGCTGCCAAAGAGAGCTTTCTATCTAAGTCCTCATATAGGTGATAGGGTTGTGTAGAGAGTACCAGCAAATGAGGCAGAGGATTGAAAGAAGTCTGCTAGGTTGAAATCTAAATTAAGATTATAATTTTTAGTGAGTTTTGGATTTTCACAATATGAGACATGCCATAGTGCTAATTGACCCTTTATAAAAATCATCTTTTGGTAGTGTTGCATTTGGTTTTGAAATATTCAAGTTCTAAAAAAAGACTAACAGTGGACTTTTCCATCTGCAGATTATACTGAATGGCCAGCGGAGGCAGTGTTGCAGAGGAATATTTCCCTGCTTGCTGAGACGGAAAAAAAAAGAAAGCTCATTCCTCAGCCTTCTCCATGCCTCGATCAATATATATGGTAAGTCAAAATCTCAATTAATCATTTTGCCATTAATAAAAAGTTCATAGCATCTGATAGCTCTCTCTGCCTTTTAGTGGGGTCTTCCGCATAAATATAATCTTCCAAGACGGTAGCAATATGGATGATGCAATGGCCATCATGATAGTTTATCAAAGACTTTGTCTGCCTAAGTGTCTGAGAAAATCTTCTTTAGATACTTGTGCAGGCAATATGTCCTGTGAGTTAATTACCATCCTTCAGGCTGGAATGAGCTGTCTTAGGTTAGAGCAAATGACTTACATTCAGATGGAGGGAAGCTATTTAACCTGTTTCCCTGCTCTCTGTGAGTGGGACTCTGATACTCCAGATGGACTGCTATTTAGAAACTGTGTTCTTCTAACTCTAGTCCTCTTTGAATAGGAGCCCACTACTTTCAATGGCGCACTGTACTTCCCCCTACAACTCCTACTTGCTGTGCAGTCATATTCCCAGATAATTACCTGGTGTGTAATTGGTGACGTCTGGTCCTCCAGTGTAATCGTCACCCAGGGCGATTGGTCAAGTGGTGCCATTACATCACAAAGCTACAGCAGAATGTCATCTGACATGAGGGCTAATCAGTTGCTTCTTCTAACTCTAGCCCTCTTTAAATAGGAGCCCAATACTTTCAATGGCGCACTGTACTTCCCCCTTACACCTCCTACTTGCTGTGCAGTCATATTCACAGATAGTTACCTAGTTTGTAATTGCTGATGTCTGGTCCTCCGGTGTAATCGTCACCCAGGGCGATTGGTCAAGTGGTGCCATTACATCACAAAGCTACAGCAGGGTGTCATCTGACATGAGGGCCAATCAGTTGCCTAGTACGCAATAGGATACTTATATCAAGGTATAGAAAATGGAGCAATGTGGACAGAATGCCCAGCTGAAGACTAAGGTGGTGAGATGAAAGGACCTAGGACAATATTTGAGACTTATACATTTGTTTGAAGGAGTGGTTGATCTTACCATTCTGGAGTTCTCTATAGGTTAAGTGATAGGGATGCGCTAAAATGAAGATGTTAGAATCTGTTGTTTTTATTATTCCCACGAACCGTAGCATAAACCTTCCTCCCTTAACGTATCAGGTCACTGAATTGCTATGGTGTACCATAACCTGAAATATTTCCTGTGAGAAGGGTACTCTATCTCTTGGCTGCCAAAGAGAGCTTTCTATCTAAGTCCTCATATAGGTGATAGGGTTGTGTAGAGAGTACCAGCAAATGAGGCAGAGGATTGAAAGAAGTCTGCTAGGTTGAAATCTAAATTAAGATTATAATTTTTAGTGAGTTTTGGATTTTCACAATATGAGACATGCCATAGTGCTAATTGACCCTTTATAAAAATCATCTTTTGGTAGTGTTGCATTTGGTTTTGAAATATTCAAGTTCTAAAAAAAGACTAACAGTGGACTTTTCCATCTGCAGATTATACTGAATGGCCAGCGGAGGCAGTGTTGCAGAGGAATATTTCCCTGCTTGCTGAGACGGAAAAAAAAAGAAAGCTCATTCCTCAGCCTTCTCCATGCCTCGATCAATATATATGGTAAGTCAAAATCTCAATTAATCATTTTGCCATTAATAAAAAGTTCATAGCATCTGATAGCTCTCTCTGCCTTTTAGTGGGGTCTTCCGCATAAATATAATCTTCCAAGACGGTAGCAATATGGATGATGCAATGGCCATCATGATAGTTTATCAAAGACTTTGTCTGCCTAAGTGTCTGAGAAAATCTTCTTTAGATACTTGTGCAGGCAATATGTCCTGTGAGTTAATTACCATCCTTCAGGCTGGAATGAGCTGTCTTAGGTTAGAGCAAATGACTTACATTCAGATGGAGGGAAGCTATTTAACCTGTTTCCCTGCTCTCTGTGAGTGGGACTCTGATACTCCAGATGGACTGCTATTTAGAAACTGTGTTCTTCTAACTCTAGTCCTCTTTGAATAGGAGCCCACTACTTTCAATGGCGCACTGTACTTCCCCCTACAACTCCTACTTGCTGTGCAGTCATATTCCCAGATAATTACCTGGTGTGTAATTGGTGACGTCTGGTCCTCCAGTGTAATCGTCACCCAGGGCGATTGGTCAAGTGGTGCCATTACATCACAAAGCTACAGCAGAATGTCATCTGACATGAGGGCTAATCAGTTGCTTCTTCTAACTCTAGCCCTCTTTAAATAGGAGCCCAATACTTTCAATGGCGCACTGTACTTCCCCCTTACACCTCCTACTTGCTGTGCAGTCATATTCACAGATAGTTACCTAGTTTGTAATTGCTGATGTCTGGTCCTCCGGTGTAATCGTCACCCAGGGCGATTGGTCAAGTGGTGCCATTACATCACAAAGCTACAGCAGGGTGTCATCTGACATGAGGGCCAATCAGTTGCCTAGTACGCAATAGGATACTTATATCAAGGTATAGAAAATGGAGCAATGTGGACAGAATGCCCAGCTGAAGACTAAGGTGGTGAGATGAAAGGACCTAGGACAATATTTGAGACTTATACATTTGTTTGAAGGAGTGGTTGATCTTACCATTCTGGAGTTCTCTATAGGTTAAGTGATAGGGATGCGCTAAAATGAAGATGTTAGAATCTGTTGTTTTTATTATTCCCACGAACCGTAGCATAAACCTTCCTCCCTTAACGTATCAGATCACTGAATTGCTATGGTGTACCATAACCTGAAATATTTCCTGTGAGAAGGGTACTCTATCTCTTGGCTGCCAAAGAGAGCTTTCTATCGAAGTCCTCATATAGGTGATAGGGTTGTGTAGAGAGTACCAGCAAATGAGGCAGAGGATTGAAAGAAGTCTGCTAGGTTGAAATCTAAATTAAGATTATAATTTTTAGTGAGTTTTGGATTTTCACAATATGAGACATGCCATAGTGCTAATTGACCCTTTATAAAAATCATCTTTTGGTAGTGTTGCATTTGGTTTTGAAATATTCAAGTTCTAAAAAAAGACTAACAGTGGACTTTTCCATCTGCAGATTATACTGAATGGCCAGCGGAGGCAGTGTTGCAGAGGAATATTTCCCTGCTTGCTGAGACGGAAAAAAAAAGAAAGCTCATTCCTCAGCCTTCTCCATGCCTCGATCAATATATATGGTAAGTCAAAATCTCAATTAATCATTTTGCCATTAATAAAAAGTTCATAGCATCTGATAGCTCTCTGTGCCTTTTAGTGGGGTCTTCCGCATAAATATAATCTTCCAAGACGGTAGCAATATGGATGACGCAATGGCCATCATGATAGTTTATCAAATACTTTGTCTGCCTAAGTGTCTGAGAAAATCTTCTTTAGATACTTGTGCAGGCAATATGTCCTGTGAGTTAATTACCATCCTTCAGGCTGGAATGAGCTGTCTTAGGTTAGAGCAAATGACTTACATTCAGATGGAGGGAAGGTATTTAACCTGTTTCCCTGCTCTCTGTGAGTGGGACTCTGATACTCCAGATGGACTGCTATTTAGAAACTGTGTTCTTCTAACTCTAGTCCTCTTTGAATAGGAGCCCACTACTTTCAATGGCGCACTGTACTTCCCCCTACAACTCCTACTTGCTGTGCAGTCATATTCCCAGATAATTACCTGGTGTGTAATTGGTGACGTCTGGTCCTCCAGTGTAATCGTCACCCAGGGCGATTGGTCAAGTGGTGCCATTACATCACAAAGCTACAGCAGAATGTCATCTGACATGAGGGCTAATCAGTTGCTTCTTCTAACTCTAGCCCTCTTTAAATAGGAGCCCAATACTTTCAATGGCGCACTGTACTTCCCCCTTACACCTCCTACTTGCTGTGCAGTCATATTCACAGATAGTTACCTAGTTTGTAATTGCTGATGTCTGGTCCTCCGGTGTAATCGTCACCCAGGGCGATTGGTCAAGTGGTGCCATTACATCACAAAGCTACAGCAGGGTGTCATCTGACATGAGGGCCAATCAGTTGCCTAGTACGCAATAGGATACTTATATCAAGGTATAGAAAATGGAGCAATGTGGACAGAATGCCCAGCTGAAGACTAAGGTGGTGAGATGAAAGGACCTAGGACAATATTTGAGACTTATACATTTGTTTGAAGGAGTGGTTGATCTTACCATTCTGGAGTTCTCTATAGGTTAAGTGATAGGGATGCGCTAAAATGAAGATGTTAGAATCTGTTGTTTTTATTATTCCCACGAACCGTAGCATAAACCTTCCTCCCTTAACGTATCAGATCACTGAATTGCTATGGTGTACCATAACCTGAAATATTTCCTGTGAGAAGGGTACTCTATCTCTTGGCTGCCAAAGAGAGCTTTCTATCTAAGTCCTCATATAGGTGATAGGGTTGTGTAGAGAGTACCAGCAAATGAGGCAGAGGATTGAAAGAAGTCTGCTAGGTTGAAATCTAAATTAAGATTATAATTTTTAGTGAGTTTTGGATTTTCACAATATGAGACATGCCATAGTGCTAATTGACCCTTTATAAAAATCATCTTTTGGTAGTGTTGCATTTGGTTTTGAAATATTCAAGTTCTAAAAAAAGACTAACAGTGGACTTTTCCATCTGCAGATTATACTGAATGGCCAGCGGAGGCAGTGTTGCAGAGGAATATTTCCCTGCTTGCTGAGACGGAAAAAAAAAGAAAGCTCATTCCTCAGCCTTCTCCATGCCTCGATCAATATATATGGTAAGTCAAAATCTCAATTAATCATTTTGCCATTAATAAAAAGTTCATAGCATCTGATAGCTCTCTGTGCCTTTTAGTGGGGTCTTCCGCATAAATATAATCTTCCAAGACGGTAGCAATATGGATGACGCAATGGCCATCATGATAGTTTATCAAATACTTTGTCTGCCTAAGTGTCTGAGAAAATCTTCTTTAGATACTTGTGCAGGCAATATGTCCTGTGAGTTAATTACCATCCTTCAGGCTGGAATGAGCTGTCTTAGGTTAGAGCAAATGACTTACATTCAGATGGAGGGAAGGTATTTAACCTGTTTCCCTGCTCTCTGTGAGTGGGACTCTGATACTCCAGATGGACTGCTATTTAGAAACTGTGTTCTTCTAACTCTAGTCCTCTTTGAATAGGAGCCCACTACTTTCAATGGCGCACTGTACTTCCCCCTACAACTCCTACTTGCTGTGCAGTCATATTCCCAGATAATTACCTGGTGTGTAATTGGTGACGTCTGGTCCTCCAGTGTAATCGTCACCCAGGGCGATTGGTCAAGTGGTGCCATTACATCACAAAGCTACAGCAGAATGTCATCTGACATGAGGGCTAATCAGTTGCTTCTTCTAACTCTAGCCCTCTTTAAATAGGAGCCCAATACTTTCAATGGCGCACTGTACTTCCCCCTTACACCTCCTACTTGCTGTGCAGTCATATTCACAGATAGTTACCTAGTTTGTAATTGCTGATGTCTGGTCCTCCGGTGTAATCGTCACCCAGGGCGATTGGTCAAGTGGTGCCATTACATCACAAAGCTACAGCAGGGTGTCATCTGACATGAGGGCCAATCAGTTGCCTAGTACGCAATAGGATACTTATATCAAGGTATAGAAAATGGAGCAATGTGGACAGAATGCCCAGCTGAAGACTAAGGTGGTGAGATGAAAGGACCTAGGACAATATTTGAGACTTATACATTTGTTTGAAGGAGTGGTTGATCTTACCATTCTGGAGTTCTCTATAGGTTAAGTGATAGGGATGCGCTAAAATGAAGATGTTAGAATCTGTTGTTTTTATTATTCCCACGAACCGTAGCATAAACCTTCCTCCCTTAACGTATCAGGTCACTGAATTGCTATGGTGTACCATAACCTGAAATATTTCCTGTGAGAAGGGTACTCTATCTCTTGGCTGCCAAAGAGAGCTTTCTATCTAAGTCCTCATATAGGTGATAGGGTTGTGTAGAGAGTACCAGCAAATGAGGCAGAGGATTGAAAGAAGTCTGCTAGGTTGAAATCTAAATTAAGATTATAATTTTTAGTGAGTTTTGGATTTTCACAATATGAGACATGCCATAGTGCTAATTGACCCTTTATAAAAATCATCTTTTGGTAGTGTTGCATTTGGTTTTGAAATATTCAAGTTCTAAAAAAAGACTAACAGTGGACTTTTCCATCTGCAGATTATACTGAATGGCCAGCGGAGGCAGTGTTGCAGAGGAATATTTCCCTGCTTGCTGAGACGGAAAAAAAAAGAAAGCTCATTCCTCAGCCTTCTCCATGCCTCGATCAATATATATGGTAAGTCAAAATCTCAATTAATCATTTTGCCATTAATAAAAAGTTCATAGCATCTGATAGCTCTCTGTGCCTTTTAGTGGGGTCTTCCGCATAAATATAATCTTCCAAGACGGTAGCAATATGGATGACGCAATGGCCATCATGATAGTTTATCAAATACTTTGTCTGCCTAAGTGTCTGAGAAAATCTTCTTTAGATACTTGTGCAGGCAATATGTCCTGTGAGTTAATTACCATCCTTCAGGCTGGAATGAGCTGTCTTAGGTTAGAGCAAATGACTTACATTCAGATGGAGGGAAGGTATTTAACCTGTTTCCCTGCTCTCTGTGAGTGGGACTCTGATACTCCAGATGGACTGCTATTTAGAAACTGTGTTCTTCTAACTCTAGTCCTCTTTGAATAGGAGCCCACTACTTTCAATGGCGCACTGTACTTCCCCCTACAACTCCTACTTGCTGTGCAGTCATATTCCCAGATAATTACCTGGTGTGTAATTGGTGACGTCTGGTCCTCCAGTGTAATCGTCACCCAGGGCGATTGGTCAAGTGGTGCCATTACATCACAAAGCTACAGCAGAATGTCATCTGACATGAGGGCTAATCAGTTGCTTCTTCTAACTCTAGCCCTCTTTAAATAGGAGCCCAATACTTTCAATGGCGCACTGTACTTCCCCCTTACACCTCCTACTTGCTGTGCAGTCATATTCACAGATAGTTACCTAGTTTGTAATTGCTGATGTCTGGTCCTCCGGTGTAATCGTCACCCAGGGCGATTGGTCAAGTGGTGCCATTACATCACAAAGCTACAGCAGGGTGTCATCTGACATGAGGGCCAATCAGTTGCCTAGTACGCAATAGGATACTTATATCAAGGTATAGAAAATGGAGCAATGTGGACAGAATGCCCAGCTGAAGACTAAGGTGGTGAGATGAAAGGACCTAGGACAATATTTGAGACTTATACATTTGTTTGAAGGAGTGGTTGATCTTACCATTCTGGAGTTCTCTATAGGTTAAGTGATAG
This sequence comes from Lissotriton vulgaris, assembly GCF_964263255.1. Taxonomy (NCBI): domain Eukaryota; kingdom Metazoa; phylum Chordata; class Amphibia; order Caudata; family Salamandridae; genus Lissotriton; species Lissotriton vulgaris. Next base: position 1,209,049,934 of record NC_141695.1, read on the forward strand.
GGATGCGCTAAAATGAAGATGTTAGAATCTGTTGTTTTTATTATTCCCACGAACCGTAGCATAAACCTTCCTCCCTTAACGTATCAGGTCACTGAATTGCTATGGTGTACCATAACCTGAAATATTTCCTGTGAGAAGGGTACTCTATCTCTTGGCTGCCAAAGAGAGCTTTCTATCTAAGTCCTCATATAGGTGATAGGGTTGTGTAGAGAGTACCAGCAAATGAGGCAGAGGATTGAAAGAAGTCTGCTAGGTTGAAATCTAAATTAAGATTATAATTTTTAGTGAGTTTTGGATTTTCACAATATGAGACATGCCATAGTGCTAATTGACCCTTTATAAAAATCATCTTTTGGTAGTGTTGCATTTGGTTTTGAAATATTCAAGTTCTAAAAAAAGACTAACAGTGGACTTTTCCATCTGCAGATTATACTGAATGGCCAGCGGAGGCAGTGTTGCAGAGGAATATTTCCCTGCTTGCTGAGACGGAAAAAAAAAGAAAGCTCATTCCTCAGCCTTCTCCATGCCTCGATCAATATATATGGTAAGTCAAAATCTCAATTAATCATTTTGCCATTAATAAAAAGTTCATAGCATCTGATAGCTCTCTCTGCCTTTTAGTGGGGTCTTCCGCATAAATATAATCTTCCAAGACGGTAGCAATATGGATGATGCAATGGCCATCATGATAGTTTATCAAAGACTTTGTCTGCCTAAGTGTCTGAGAAAATCTTCTTTAGATACTTGTGCAGGCAATATGTCCTGTGAGTTAATTACCATCCTTCAGGCTGGAATGAGCTGTCTTAGGTTAGAGCAAATGACTTACATTCAGATGGAGGGAAGCTATTTAACCTGTTTCCCTGCTCTCTGTGAGTGGGACTCTGATACTCCAGATGGACTGCTATTTAGAAACTGTGTTCTTCTAACTCTAGTCCTCTTTGAATAGGAGCCCACTACTTTCAATGGCGCACTGTACTTCCCCCTACAACTCCTACTTGCTGTGCAGTCATATTCCCAGATAATTACCTGGTGTGTAATTGGTGACGTCTGGTCCTCCAGTGTAATCGTCACCCAGGGCGATTGGTCAAGTGGTGCCATTACATCACAAAGCTACAGCAGAATGTCATCTGACATGAGGGCTAATCAGTTGCTTCTTCTAACTCTAGCCCTCTTTAAATAGGAGCCCAATACTTTCAATGGCGCACTGTACTTCCCCCTTACACCTCCTACTTGCTGTGCAGTCATATTCACAGATAGTTACCTAGTTTGTAATTGCTGATGTCTGGTCCTCCGGTGTAATCGTCACCCAGGGCGATTGGTCAAGTGGTGCCATTACATCACAAAGCTACAGCAGGGTGTCATCTGACATGAGGGCCAATCAGTTGCCTAGTACGCAATAGGATACTTATATCAAGGTATAGAAAATGGAGCAATGTGGACAGAATGCCCAGCTGAAGACTAAGGTGGTGAGATGAAAGGACCTAGGACAATATTTGAGACTTATACATTTGTTTGAAGGAGTGGTTGATCTTACCATTCTGGAGTTCTCTATAGGTTAAGTGATAGGGATGCGCTAAAATGAAGATGTTAGAATCTGTTGTTTTTATTATTCCCACGAACCGTAGCATAAACCTTCCTCCCTTAACGTATCAGATCACTGAATTGCTATGGTGTACCATAACCTGAAATATTTCCTGTGAGAAGGGTACTCTATCTCTTGGCTGCCAAAGAGAGCTTTCTATCGAAGTCCTCATATAGGTGATAGGGTTGTGTAGAGAGTACCAGCAAATGAGGCAGAGGATTGAAAGAAGTCTGCTAGGTTGAAATCTAAATTAAGATTATAATTTTTAGTGAGTTTTGGATTTTCACAATATGAGACATGCCATAGTGCTAATTGACCCTTTATAAAAATCATCTTTTGGTAGTGTTGCATTTGGTTTTGAAATATTCAAGTTCTAAAAAAAGACTAACAGTGGACTTTTCCATCTGCAGATTATACTGAATGGCCAGCGGAGGCAGTGTTGCAGAGGAATATTTCCCTGCTTGCTGAGACGGAAAAAAAAAGAAAGCTCATTCCTCAGCCTTCTCCATGCCTCGATCAATATATATGGTAAGTCAAAATCTCAATTAATCATTTTGCCATTAATAAAAAGTTCATAGCATCTGATAGCTCTCTGTGCCTTTTAGTGGGGTCTTCCGCATAAATATAATCTTCCAAGACGGTAGCAATATGGATGACGCAATGGCCATCATGATAGTTTATCAAATACTTTGTCTGCCTAAGTGTCTGAGAAAATCTTCTTTAGATACTTGTGCAGGCAATATGTCCTGTGAGTTAATTACCATCCTTCAGGCTGGAATGAGCTGTCTTAGGTTAGAGCAAATGACTTACATTCAGATGGAGGGAAGGTATTTAACCTGTTTCCCTGCTCTCTGTGAGTGGGACTCTGATACTCCAGATGGACTGCTATTTAGAAACTGTGTTCTTCTAACTCTAGTCCTCTTTGAATAGGAGCCCACTACTTTCAATGGCGCACTGTACTTCCCCCTACAACTCCTACTTGCTGTGCAGTCATATTCCCAGATAATTACCTGGTGTGTAATTGGTGACGTCTGGTCCTCCAGTGTAATCGTCACCCAGGGCGATTGGTCAAGTGGTGCCATTACATCACAAAGCTACAGCAGAATGTCATCTGACATGAGGGCTAATCAGTTGCTTCTTCTAACTCTAGCCCTCTTTAAATAGGAGCCCAATACTTTCAATGGCGCACTGTACTTCCCCCTTACACCTCCTACTTGCTGTGCAGTCATATTCACAGATAGTTACCTAGTTTGTAATTGCTGATGTCTGGTCCTCCGGTGTAATCGTCACCCAGGGCGATTGGTCAAGTGGTGCCATTACATCACAAAGCTACAGCAGGGTGTCATCTGACATGAGGGCCAATCAGTTGCCTAGTACGCAATAGGATACTTATATCAAGGTATAGAAAATGGAGCAATGTGGACAGAATGCCCAGCTGAAGACTAAGGTGGTGAGATGAAAGGACCTAGGACAATATTTGAGACTTATACATTTGTTTGAAGGAGTGGTTGATCTTACCATTCTGGAGTTCTCTATAGGTTAAGTGATAGGGATGCGCTAAAATGAAGATGTTAGAATCTGTTGTTTTTATTATTCCCACGAACCGTAGCATAAACCTTCCTCCCTTAACGTATCAGATCACTGAATTGCTATGGTGTACCATAACCTGAAATATTTCCTGTGAGAAGGGTACTCTATCTCTTGGCTGCCAAAGAGAGCTTTCTATCTAAGTCCTCATATAGGTGATAGGGTTGTGTAGAGAGTACCAGCAAATGAGGCAGAGGATTGAAAGAAGTCTGCTAGGTTGAAATCTAAATTAAGATTATAATTTTTAGTGAGTTTTGGATTTTCACAATATGAGACATGCCATAGTGCTAATTGACCCTTTATAAAAATCATCTTTTGGTAGTGTTGCATTTGGTTTTGAAATATTCAAGTTCTAAAAAAAGACTAACAGTGGACTTTTCCATCTGCAGATTATACTGAATGGCCAGCGGAGGCAGTGTTGCAGAGGAATATTTCCCTGCTTGCTGAGACGGAAAAAAAAAGAAAGCTCATTCCTCAGCCTTCTCCATGCCTCGATCAATATATATGGTAAGTCAAAATCTCAATTAATCATTTTGCCATTAATAAAAAGTTCATAGCATCTGATAGCTCTCTGTGCCTTTTAGTGGGGTCTTCCGCATAAATATAATCTTCCAAGACGGTAGCAATATGGATGACGCAATGGCCATCATGATAGTTTATCAAATACTTTGTCTGCCTAAGTGTCTGAGAAAATCTTCTTTAGATACTTGTGCAGGCAATATGTCCTGTGAGTTAATTACCATCCTTCAGGCTGGAATGAGCTGTCTTAGGTTAGAGCAAATGACTTACATTCAGATGGAGGGAAGGTATTTAACCTGTTTCCCTGCTCTCTGTGAGTGGGACTCTGATACTCCAGATGGACTGCTATTTAGAAACTGTGTTCTTCTAACTCTAGTCCTCTTTGAATAGGAGCCCACTACTTTCAATGGCGCACTGTACTTCCCCCTACAACTCCTACTTGCTGTGCAGTCATATTCCCAGATAATTACCTGGTGTGTAATTGGTGACGTCTGGTCCTCCAGTGTAATCGTCACCCGGGGCGATTGGTCAAGTGGTGCCATTACATCACAAAGCTACAGCAGAATGTCATCTGACATGAGGGCTAATCAGTTGCTTCTTCTAACTCTAGCCCTCTTTAAATAGGAGCCCAATACTTTCAATGGCGCACTGTACTTCCCCCTTACACCTCCTACTTGCTGTGCAGTCATATTCACAGATAGTTACCTAGTTTGTAATTGCTGATGTCTGGTCCTCCGGTGTAATCGTCACCCAGGGCGATTGGTCAAGTGGTGCCATTACATCACAAAGCTACAGCAGGGTGTCATCTGACATGAGGGCCAATCAGTTGCCTAGTACGCAATAGGATACTTATATCAAGGTATAGAAAATGGAGCAATGTGGACAGAATGCCCAGCTGAAGACTAAGGTGGTGAGATGAAAGGACCTAGGACAATATTTGAGACTTATACATTTGTTTGAAGGAGTGGTTGATCTTACCATTCTGGAGTTCTCTATAGGTTAAGTGATAGGGATGCGCTAAAATGAAGATGTTAGAATCTGTTGTTTTTATTATTCCCACGAACCGTAGCATAAACCTTCCTCCCTTAACGTATCAGATCACTGAATTGCTATGGTGTACCATAACCTGAAATATTTCCTGTGAGAAGGGTACTCTATCTCTTGGCTGCCAAAGAGAGCTTTCTATCGAAGTCCTCATATAGGTGATAGGGTTGTGTAGAGAGTACCAGCAAATGAGGCAGAGGATTGAAAGAAGTCTGCTAGGTTGAAATCTAAATTAAGATTATAATTTTTAGTGAGTTTTGGATTTTCACAATATGAGACATGCCATAGTGCTAATTGACCCTTTATAAAAATCATCTTTTGGTAGTGTTGCATTTGGTTTTGAAATATTCAAGTTCTAAAAAAAGACTAACAGTGGACTTTTCCATCTGCAGATTATACTGAATGGCCAGCGGAGGCAGTGTTGCAGAGGAATATTTCCCTGCTTGCTGAGACGGAAAAAAAAAGAAAGCTCATTCCTCAGCCTTCTCCATGCCTCGATCAATATATATGGTAAGTCAAAATCTCAATTAATCATTTTGCCATTAATAAAAAGTTCATAGCATCTGATAGCTCTCTGTGCCTTTTAGTGGGGTCTTCCGCATAAATATAATCTTCCAAGACGGTAGCAATATGGATGACGCAATGGCCATCATGATAGTTTATCAAATACTTTGTCTGCCTAAGTGTCTGAGAAAATCTTCTTTAGATACTTGTGCAGGCAATATGTCCTGTGAGTTAATTACCATCCTTCAGGCTGGAATGAGCTGTCTTAGGTTAGAGCAAATGACTTACATTCAGATGGAGGGAAGGTATTTAACCTGTTTCCCTGCTCTCTGTGAGTGGGACTCTGATACTCCAGATGGACTGCTATTTAGAAACTGTGTTCTTCTAACTCTAGTCCTCTTTGAATAGGAGCCCACTACTTTCAATGGCGCACTGTACTTCCCCCTACAACTCCTACTTGCTGTGCAGTCATATTCCCAGATAATTACCTGGTGTGTAATTGGTGACGTCTGGTCCTCCAGTGTAATCGTCACCCAGGGCGATTGGTCAAGTGGTGCCATTACATCACAAAGCTACAGCAGAATGTCATCTGACATGAGGGCTAATCAGTTGCTTCTTCTAACTCTAGCCCTCTTTAAATAGGAGCCCAATACTTTCAATGGCGCACTGTACTTCCCCCTTACACCTCCTACTTGCTGTGCAGTCATATTCACAGATAGTTACCTAGTTTGTAATTGCTGATGTCTGGTCCTCCGGTGTAATCGTCACCCAGGGCGATTGGTCAAGTGGTGCCATTACATCACAAAGCTACAGCAGGGTGTCATCTGACATGAGGGCCAATCAGTTGCCTAGTACGCAATAGGATACTTATATCAAGGTATAGAAAATGGAGCAATGTGGACAGAATGCCCAGCTGAAGACTAAGGTGGTGAGATGAAAGGACCTAGGACAATATTTGAGACTTATACATTTGTTTGAAGGAGTGGTTGATCTTACCATTCTGGAGTTCTCTATAGGTTAAGTGATAGGGATGCGCTAAAATGAAGATGTTAGAATCTGTTGTTTTTATTATTCCCACGAACCGTAGCATAAACCTTCCTCCCTTAACGTATCAGGTCACTGAATTGCTATGGTGTACCATAACCTGAAATATTTCCTGTGAGAAGGGTACTCTATCTCTTGGCTGCCAAAGAGAGCTTTCTATCTAAGTCCTCATATAGGTGATAGGGTTGTGTAGAGAGTACCAGCAAATGAGGCAGAGGATTGAAAGAAGTCTGCTAGGTTGAAATCTAAATTAAGATTATAATTTTTAGTGAGTTTTGGATTTTCACAATATGAGACATGCCATAGTGCTAATTGACCCTTTATAAAAATCATCTTTTGGTAGTGTTGCATTTGGTTTTGAAATATTCAAGTTCTAAAAAAAGACTAACAGTGGACTTTTCCATCTGCAGATTATACTGAATGGCCAGCGGAGGCAGTGTTGCAGAGGAATATTTCCCTGCTTGCTGAGACGGAAAAAAAAAGAAAGCTCATTCCTCAGCCTTCTCCATGCCTCGATCAATATATATGGTAAGTCAAAATCTCAATTAATCATTTTGCCATTAATAAAAAGTTCATAGCATCTGATAGCTCTCTCTGCCTTTTAGTGGGGTCTTCCGCATAAATATAATCTTCCAAGACGGTAGCAATATGGATGATGCAATGGCCATCATGATAGTTTATCAAAGACTTTGTCTGCCTAAGTGTCTGAGAAAATCTTCTTTAGATACTTGTGCAGGCAATATGTCCTGTGAGTTAATTACCATCCTTCAGGCTGGAATGAGCTGTCTTAGGTTAGAGCAAATGACTTACATTCAGATGGAGGGAAGCTATTTAACCTGTTTCCCTGCTCTCTGTGAGTGGGACTCTGATACTCCAGATGGACTGCTATTTAGAAACTGTGTTCTTCTAACTCTAGTCCTCTTTGAATAGGAGCCCACTACTTTCAATGGCGCACTGTACTTCCCCCTACAACTCCTACTTGCTGTGCAGTCATATTCCCAGATAATTACCTGGTGTGTAATTGGTGACGTCTGGTCCTCCAGTGTAATCGTCACCCAGGGCGATTGGTCAAGTGGTGCCATTACATCACAAAGCTACAGCAGAATGTCATCTGACATGAGGGCTAATCAGTTGCTTCTTCTAACTCTAGCCCTCTTTAAATAGGAGCCCAATACTTTCAATGGCGCACTGTACTTCCCCCTTACACCTCCTACTTGCTGTGCAGTCATATTCACAGATAGTTACCTAGTTTGTAATTGCTGATGTCTGGTCCTCCGGTGTAATCGTCACCCAGGGCGATTGGTCAAGTGGTGCCATTACATCACAAAGCTACAGCAGGGTGTCATCTGACATGAGGGCCAATCAGTTGCCTAGTACGCAATAGGATACTTATATCAAGGTATAGAAAATGGAGCAATGTGGACAGAATGCCCAGCTGAAGACTAAGGTGGTGAGATGAAAGGACCTAGGACAATATTTGAGACTTATACATTTGTTTGAAGGAGTGGTTGATCTTACCATTCTGGAGTTCTCTATAGGTTAAGTGATAGGGATGCGCTAAAATGAAGATGTTAGAATCTGTTGTTTTTATTATTCCCACGAACCGTAGCATAAACCTTCCTCCCTTAACGTATCAGGTCACTGAATTGCTATGGTGTACCATAACCTGAAATATTTCCTGTGAGAAGGGTACTCTATCTCTTGGCTGCCAAAGAGAGCTTTCTATCTAAGTCCTCATATAGGTGATAGGGTTGTGTAGAGAGTACCAGCAAATGAGGCAGAGGATTGAAAGAAGTCTGCTAGGTTGAAATCTAAATTAAGATTATAATTTTTAGTGAGTTTTGGATTTTCACAATATGAGACATGCCATAGTGCTAATTGACCCTTTATAAAAATCATCTTTTGGTAGTGTTGCATTTGGTTTTGAAATATTCAAGTTCTAAAAAAAGACTAACAGTGGACTTTTCCATCTGCAGATTATACTGAATGGCCAGCGGAGGCAGTGTTGCAGAGGAATATTTCCCTGCTTGCTGAGACGGAAAAAAAAAGAAAGCTCATTCCTCAGCCTTCTCCATGCCTCGATCAATATATATGGTAAGTCAAAATCTCAATTAATCATTTTGCCATTAATAAAAAGTTCATAGCATCTGATAGCTCTCTCTGCCTTTTAGTGGGGTCTTCCGCATAAATATAATCTTCCAAGACGGTAGCAATATGGATGATGCAATGGCCATCATGATAGTTTATCAAAGACTTTGTCTGCCTAAGTGTCTGAGAAAATCTTCTTTAGATACTTGTGCAGGCAATATGTCCTGTGAGTTAATTACCATCCTTCAGGCTGGAATGAGCTGTCTTAGGTTAGAGCAAATGACTTACATTCAGATGGAGGGAAGCTATTTAACCTGTTTCCCTGCTCTCTGTGAGTGGGACTCTGATACTCCAGATGGACTGCTATTTAGAAACTGTGTTCTTCTAACTCTAGTCCTCTTTGAATAGGAGCCCACTACTTTCAATGGCGCACTGTACTTCCCCCTACAACTCCTACTTGCTGTGCAGTCATATTCCCAGATAATTACCTGGTGTGTAATTGGTGACGTCTGGTCCTCCAGTGTAATCGTCACCCAGGGCGATTGGTCAAGTGGTGCCATTACATCACAAAGCTACAGCAGAATGTCATCTGACATGAGGGCTAATCAGTTGCTTCTTCTAACTCTAGCCCTCTTTAAATAGGAGCCCAATACTTTCAATGGCGCACTGTACTTCCCCCTTACACCTCCTACTTGCTGTGCAGTCATATTCACAGATAGTTACCTAGTTTGTAATTGCTGATGTCTGGTCCTCCGGTGTAATCGTCACCCAGGGCGATTGGTCAAGTGGTGCCATTACATCACAAAGCTACAGCAGGGTGTCATCTGACATGAGGGCCAATCAGTTGCCTAGTACGCAATAGGATACTTATATCAAGGTATAGAAAATGGAGCAATGTGGACAGAATGCCCAGCTGAAGACTAAGGTGGTGAGATGAAAGGACCTAGGACAATATTTGAGACTTATACATTTGTTTGAAGGAGTGGTTGATCTTACCATTCTGGAGTTCTCTATAGGTTAAGTGATAGGGATGCGCTAAAATGAAGATGTTAGAATCTGTTGTTTTTATTATTCCCACGAACCGTAGCATAAACCTTCCTCCCTTAACGTATCAGGTCACTGAATTGCTATGGTGTACCATAACCTGAAATATTTCCTGTGAGAAGGGTACTCTATCTCTTGGCTGCCAAAGAGAGCTTTCTATCTAAGTCCTCATATAGGTGATAGGGTTGTGTAGAGAGTACCAGCAAATGAGGCAGAGGATTGAAAGAAGTCTGCTAGGTTGAAATCTAAATTAAGATTATAATTTTTAGTGAGTTTTGGATTTTCACAATATGAGACATGCCATAGTGCTAATTGACCCTTTATAAAAATCATCTTTTGGTAGTGTTGCATTTGGTTTTGAAATATTCAAGTTCTAAAAAAAGACTAACAGTGGACTTTTCCATCTGCAGATTATACTGAATGGCCAGCGGAGGCAGTGTTGCAGAGGAATATTTCCCTGCTTGCTGAGACGGAAAAAAAAAGAAAGCTCATTCCTCAGCCTTCTCCATGCCTCGATCAATATATATGGTAAGTCAAAATCTCAATTAATCATTTTGCCATTAATAAAAAGTTCATAGCATCTGATAGCTCTCTCTGCCTTTTAGTGGGGTCTTCCGCATAAATATAATCTTCCAAGACGGTAGCAATATGGATGATGCAATGGCCATCATGATAGTTTATCAAAGACTTTGTCTGCCTAAGTGTCTGAGAAAATCTTCTTTAGATACTTGTGCAGGCAATATGTCCTGTGAGTTAATTACCATCCTTCAGGCTGGAATGAGCTGTCTTAGGTTAGAGCAAATGACTTACATTCAGATGGAGGGAAGCTATTTAACCTGTTTCCCTGCTCTCTGTGAGTGGGACTCTGATACTCCAGATGGACTGCTATTTAGAAACTGTGTTCTTCTAACTCTAGTCCTCTTTGAATAGGAGCCCACTACTTTCAATGGCGCACTGTACTTCCCCCTACAACTCCTACTTGCTGTGCAGTCATATTCCCAGATAATTACCTGGTGTGTAATTGGTGACGTCTGGTCCTCCAGTGTAATCGTCACCCAGGGCGATTGGTCAAGTGGTGCCATTACATCACAAAGCTACAGCAGAATGTCATCTGACATGAGGGCTAATCAGTTGCTTCTTCTAACTCTAGCCCTCTTTAAATAGGAGCCCAATACTTTCAATGGCGCACTGTACTTCCCCCTTACACCTCCTACTTGCTGTGCAGTCATATTCACAGATAGTTACCTAGTTTGTAATTGCTGATGTCTGGTCCTCCGGTGTAATCGTCACCCAGGGCGATTGGTCAAGTGGTGCCATTACATCACAAAGCTACAGCAGGGTGTCATCTGACATGAGGGCCAATCAGTTGCCTAGTACGCAATAGGATACTTATATCAAGGTATAGAAAATGGAGCAATGTGGACAGAATGCCCAGCTGAAGACTAAGGTGGTGAGATGAAAGGACCTAGGACAATATTTGAGACTTATACATTTGTTTGAAGGAGTGGTTGATCTTACCATTCTGGAGTTCTCTATAGGTTAAGTGATAGGGATGCGCTAAAATGAAGATGTTAGAATCTGTTGTTTTTATTATTCCCACGAACCGTAGCATAAACCTTCCTCCCTTAACGTATCAGATCACTGAATTGCTATGGTGTACCATAACCTGAAATATTTCCTGTGAGAAGGGTACTCTATCTCTTGGCTGCCAAAGAGAGCTTTCTATCGAAGTCCTCATATAGGTGATAGGGTTGTGTAGAGAGTACCAGCAAATGAGGCAGAGGATTGAAAGAAGTCTGCTAGGTTGAAATCTAAATTAAGATTATAATTTTTAGTGAGTTTTGGATTTTCACAATATGAGACATGCCATAGTGCTAATTGACCCTTTATAAAAATCATCTTTTGGTAGTGTTGCATTTGGTTTTGAAATATTCAAGTTCTAAAAAAAGACTAACAGTGGACTTTTCCATCTGCAGATTATACTGAATGGCCAGCGGAGGCAGTGTTGCAGAGGAATATTTCCCTGCTTGCTGAGACGGAAAAAAAAAGAAAGCTCATTCCTCAGCCTTCTCCATGCCTCGATCAATATATATGGTAAGTCAAAATCTCAATTAATCATTTTGCCATTAATAAAAAGTTCATAGCATCTGATAGCTCTCTGTGCCTTTTAGTGGGGTCTTCCGCATAAATATAATCTTCCAAGACGGTAGCAATATGGATGACGCAATGGCCATCATGATAGTTTATCAAATACTTTGTCTGCCTAAGTGTCTGAGAAAATCTTCTTTAGATACTTGTGCAGGCAATATGTCCTGTGAGTTAATTACCATCCTTCAGGCTGGAATGAGCTGTCTTAGGTTAGAGCAAATGACTTACATTCAGATGGAGGGAAGGTATTTAACCTGTTTCCCTGCTCTCTGTGAGTGGGACTCTGATACTCCAGATGGACTGCTATTTAGAAACTGTGTTCTTCTAACTCTAGTCCTCTTTGAATAGGAGCCCACTACTTTCAATGGCGCACTGTACTTCCCCCTACAACTCCTACTTGCTGTGCAGTCATATTCCCAGATAATTACCTGGTGTGTAATTGGTGACGTCTGGTCCTCCAGTGTAATCGTCACCCAGGGCGATTGGTCAAGTGGTGCCATTACATCACAAAGCTACAGCAGAATGTCATCTGACATGAGGGCTAATCAGTTGCTTCTTCTAACTCTAGCCCTCTTTAAATAGGAGCCCAATACTTTCAATGGCGCACTGTACTTCCCCCTTACACCTCCTACTTGCTGTGCAGTCATATTCACAGATAGTTACCTAGTTTGTAATTGCTGATGTCTGGTCCTCCGGTGTAATCGTCACCCAGGGCGATTGGTCAAGTGGTGCCATTACATCACAAAGCTACAGCAGGGTGTCATCTGACATGAGGGCCAATCAGTTGCCTAGTACGCAATAGGATACTTATATCAAGGTATAGAAAATGGAGCAATGTGGACAGAATGCCCAGCTGAAGACTAAGGTGGTGAGATGAAAGGACCTAGGACAATATTTGAGACTTATACATTTGTTTGAAGGAGTGGTTGATCTTACCATTCTGGAGTTCTCTATAGGTTAAGTGATAGGGATGCGCTAAAATGAAGATGTTAGAATCTGTTGTTTTTATTATTCCCACGAACCGTAGCATAAACCTTCCTCCCTTAACGTATCAGGTCACTGAATTGCTATGGTGTACCATAACCTGAAATATTTCCTGTGAGAAGGGTACTCTATCTCTTGGCTGCCAAAGAGAGCTTTCTATCTAAGTCCTCATATAGGTGATAGGGTTGTGTAGAGAGTACCAGCAAATGAGGCAGAGGATTGAAAGAAGTCTGCTAGGTTGAAATCTAAATTAAGATTATAATTTTTAGTGAGTTTTGGATTTTCACAATATGAGACATGCCATAGTGCTAATTGACCCTTTATAAAAATCATCTTTTGGTAGTGTTGCATTTGGTTTTGAAATATTCAAGTTCTAAAAAAAGACTAACAGTGGACTTTTCCATCTGCAGATTATACTGAATGGCCAGCGGAGGCAGTGTTGCAGAGGAATATTTCCCTGCTTGCTGAGACGGAAAAAAAAAGAAAGCTCATTCCTCAGCCTTCTCCATGCCTCGATCAATATATATGGTAAGTCAAAATCTCAATTAATCATTTTGCCATTAATAAAAAGTTCATAGCATCTGATAGCTCTCTCTGCCTTTTAGTGGGGTCTTCCGCATAAATATAATCTTCCAAGACGGTAGCAATATGGATGATGCAATGGCCATCATGATAGTTTATCAAAGACTTTGTCTGCCTAAGTGTCTGAGAAAATCTTCTTTAGATACTTGTGCAGGCAATATGTCCTGTGAGTTAATTACCATCCTTCAGGCTGGAATGAGCTGTCTTAGGTTAGAGCAAATGACTTACATTCAGATGGAGGGAAGCTATTTAACCTGTTTCCCTGCTCTCTGTGAGTGGGACTCTGATACTCCAGATGGACTGCTATTTAGAAACTGTGTTCTTCTAACTCTAGTCCTCTTTGAATAGGAGCCCACTACTTTCAATGGCGCACTGTACTTCCCCCTACAACTCCTACTTGCTGTGCAGTCATATTCCCAGATAATTACCTGGTGTGTAATTGGTGACGTCTGGTCCTCCAGTGTAATCGTCACCCAGGGCGATTGGTCAAGTGGTGCCATTACATCACAAAGCTACAGCAGAATGTCATCTGACATGAGGGCTAATCAGTTGCTTCTTCTAACTCTAGCCCTCTTTAAATAGGAGCCCAATACTTTCAATGGCGCACTGTACTTCCCCCTTACACCTCCTACTTGCTGTGCAGTCATATTCACAGATAGTTACCTAGTTTGTAATTGCTGATGTCTGGTCCTCCGGTGTAATCGTCACCCAGGGCGATTGGTCAAGTGGTGCCATTACATCACAAAGCTACAGCAGGGTGTCATCTGACATGAGGGCCAATCAGTTGCCTAGTACGCAATAGGATACTTATATCAAGGTATAGAAAATGGAGCAATGTGGACAGAATGCCCAGCTGAAGACTAAGGTGGTGAGATGAAAGGACCTAGGACAATATTTGAGACTTATACATTTGTTTGAAGGAGTGGTTGATCTTACCATTCTGGAGTTCTCTATAGGTTAAGTGATAGGGATGCGCTAAAATGAAGATGTTAGAATCTGTTGTTTTTATTATTCCCACGAACCGTAGCATAAACCTTCCTCCCTTAACGTATCAGGTCACTGAATTGCTATGGTGTACCATAACCTGAAATATTTCCTGTGAGAAGGGTACTCTATCTCTTGGCTGCCAAAGAGAGCTTTCTATCTAAGTCCTCATATAGGTGATAGGGTTGTGTAGAGAGTACCAGCAAATGAGGCAGAGGATTGAAAGAAGTCTGCTAGGTTGAAATCTAAATTAAGATTATAATTTTTAGTGAGTTTTGGATTTTCACAATATGAGACATGCCATAGTGCTAATTGACCCTTTATAAAAATCATCTTTTGGTAGTGTTGCATTTGGTTTTGAAATATTCAAGTTCTAAAAAAAGACTAACAGTGGACTTTTCCATCTGCAGATTATACTGAATGGCCAGCGGAGGCAGTGTTGCAGAGGAATATTTCCCTGCTTGCTGAGACGGAAAAAAAAAGAAAGCTCATTCCTCAGCCTTCTCCATGCCTCGATCAATATATATGGTAAGTCAAAATCTCAATTAATCATTTTGCCATTAATAAAAAGTTCATAGCATCTGATAGCTCTCTGTGCCTTTTAGTGGGGTCTTCCGCATAAATATAATCTTCCAAGACGGTAGCAATATGGATGACGCAATGGCCATCATGATAGTTTATCAAATACTTTGTCTGCCTAAGTGTCTGAGAAAATCTTCTTTAGATACTTGTGCAGGCAATATGTCCTGTGAGTTAATTACCATCCTTCAGGCTGGAATGAGCTGTCTTAGGTTAGAGCAAATGACTTACATTCAGATGGAGGGAAGGTATTTAACCTGTTTCCCTGCTCTCTGTGAGTGGGACTCTGATACTCCAGATGGACTGCTATTTAGAAACTGTGTTCTTCTAACTCTAGTCCTCTTTGAATAGGAGCCCACTACTTTCAATGGCGCACTGTACTTCCCCCTACAACTCCTACTTGCTGTGCAGTCATATTCCCAGATAATTACCTGGTGTGTAATTGGTGACGTCTGGTCCTCCAGTGTAATCGTCACCCAGGGCGATTGGTCAAGTGGTGCCATTACATCACAAAGCTACAGCAGAATGTCATCTGACATGAGGGCTAATCAGTTGCTTCTTCTAACTCTAGCCCTCTTTAAATAGGAGCCCAATACTTTCAATGGCGCACTGTACTTCCCCCTTACACCTCCTACTTGCTGTGCAGTCATATTCACAGATAGTTACCTAGTTTGTAATTGCTGATGTCTGGTCCTCCGGTGTAATCGTCACCCAGGGCGATTGGTCAAGTGGTGCCATTACATCACAAAGCTACAGCAGGGTGTCATCTGACATGAGGGCCAATCAGTTGCCTAGTACGCAATAGGATACTTATATCAAGGTATAGAAAATGGAGCAATGTGGACAGAATGCCCAGCTGAAGACTAAGGTGGTGAGATGAAAGGACCTAGGACAATATTTGAGACTTATACATTTGTTTGAAGGAGTGGTTGATCTTACCATTCTGGAGTTCTCTATAGGTTAAGTGATAGGGATGCGCTAAAATGAAGATGTTAGAATCTGTTGTTTTTATTATTCCCACGAACCGTAGCATAAACCTTCCTCCCTTAACGTATCAGATCACTGAATTGCTATGGTGTACCATAACCTGAAATATTTCCTGTGAGAAGGGTACTCTATCTCTTGGCTGCCAAAGAGAGCTTTCTATCTAAGTCCTCATATAGGTGATAGGGTTGTGTAGAGAGTACCAGCAAATGAGGCAGAGGATTGAAAGAAGTCTGCTAGGTTGAAATCTAAATTAAGATTATAATTTTTAGTGAGTTTTGGATTTTCACAATATGAGACATGCCATAGTGCTAATTGACCCTTTATAAAAATCATCTTTTGGTAGTGTTGCATTTGGTTTTGAAATATTCAAGTTCTAAAAAAAGACTAACAGTGGACTTTTCCATCTGCAGATTATACTGAATGGCCAGCGGAGGCAGTGTTGCAGAGGAATATTTCCCTGCTTGCTGAGACGGAAAAAAAAAGAAAGCTCATTCCTCAGCCTTCTCCATGCCTCGATCAATATATATGGTAAGTCAAAATCTCAATTAATCATTTTGCCATTAATAAAAAGTTCATAGCATCTGATAGCTCTCTGTGCCTTTTAGTGGGGTCTTCCGCATAAATATAATCTTCCAAGACGGTAGCAATATGGATGACGCAATGGCCATCATGATAGTTTATCAAATACTTTGTCTGCCTAAGTGTCTGAGAAAATCTTCTTTAGATACTTGTGCAGGCAATATGTCCTGTGAGTTAATTACCATCCTTCAGGCTGGAATGAGCTGTCTTAGGTTAGAGCAAATGACTTACATTCAGATGGAGGGAAGGTATTTAACCTGTTTCCCTGCTCTCTGTGAGTGGGACTCTGATACTCCAGATGGACTGCTATTTAGAAACTGTGTTCTTCTAACTCTAGTCCTCTTTGAATAGGAGCCCACTACTTTCAATGGCGCACTGTACTTCCCCCTACAACTCCTACTTGCTGTGCAGTCATATTCCCAGATAATTACCTGGTGTGTAATTGGTGACGTCTGGTCCTCCAGTGTAATCGTCACCCAGGGCGATTGGTCAAGTGGTGCCATTACATCACAAAGCTACAGCAGAATGTCATCTGACATGAGGGCTAATCAGTTGCTTCTTCTAACTCTAGCCCTCTTTAAATAGGAGCCCAATACTTTCAATGGCGCACTGTACTTCCCCCTTACACCTCCTACTTGCTGTGCAGTCATATTCACAGATAGTTACCTAGTTTGTAATTGCTGATGTCTGGTCCTCCGGTGTAATCGTCACCCAGGGCGATTGGTCAAGTGGTGCCATTACATCACAAAGCTACAGCAGGGTGTCATCTGACATGAGGGCCAATCAGTTGCCTAGTACGCAATAGGATACTTATATCAAGGTATAGAAAATGGAGCAATGTGGACAGAATGCCCAGCTGAAGACTAAGGTGGTGAGATGAAAGGACCTAGGACAATATTTGAGACTTATACATTTGTTTGAAGGAGTGGTTGATCTTACCATTCTGGAGTTCTCTATAGGTTAAGTGATAGGGATGCGCTAAAATGAAGATGTTAGAATCTGTTGTTTTTATTATTCCCACGAACCGTAGCATAAACCTTCCTCCCTTAACGTATCAGGTCACTGAATTGCTATGGTGTACCATAACCTGAAATATTTCCTGTGAGAAGGGTACTCTATCTCTTGGCTGCCAAAGAGAGCTTTCTATCTAAGTCCTCATATAGGTGATAGGGTTGTGTAGAGAGTACCAGCAAATGAGGCAGAGGATTGAAAGAAGTCTGCTAGGTTGAAATCTAAATTAAGATTATAATTTTTAGTGAGTTTTGGATTTTCACAATATGAGACATGCCATAGTGCTAATTGACCCTTTATAAAAATCATCTTTTGGTAGTGTTGCATTTGGTTTTGAAATATTCAAGTTCTAAAAAAAGACTAACAGTGGACTTTTCCATCTGCAGATTATACTGAATGGCCAGCGGAGGCAGTGTTGCAGAGGAATATTTCCCTGCTTGCTGAGACGGAAAAAAAAAGAAAGCTCATTCCTCAGCCTTCTCCATGCCTCGATCAATATATATGGTAAGTCAAAATCTCAATTAATCATTTTGCCATTAATAAAAAGTTCATAGCATCTGATAGCTCTCTCTGCCTTTTAGTGGGGTCTTCCGCATAAATATAATCTTCCAAGACGGTAGCAATATGGATGATGCAATGGCCATCATGATAGTTTATCAAAGACTTTGTCTGCCTAAGTGTCTGAGAAAATCTTCTTTAGATACTTGTGCAGGCAATATGTCCTGTGAGTTAATTACCATCCTTCAGGCTGGAATGAGCTGTCTTAGGTTAGAGCAAATGACTTACATTCAGATGGAGGGAAGCTATTTAACCTGTTTCCCTGCTCTCTGTGAGTGGGACTCTGATACTCCAGATGGACTGCTATTTAGAAACTGTGTTCTTCTAACTCTAGTCCTCTTTGAATAGGAGCCCACTACTTTCAATGGCGCACTGTACTTCCCCCTACAACTCCTACTTGCTGTGCAGTCATATTCCCAGATAATTACCTGGTGTGTAATTGGTGACGTCTGGTCCTCCAGTGTAATCGTCACCCAGGGCGATTGGTCAAGTGGTGCCATTACATCACAAAGCTACAGCAGAATGTCATCTGACATGAGGGCTAATCAGTTGCTTCTTCTAACTCTAGCCCTCTTTAAATAGGAGCCCAATACTTTCAATGGCGCACTGTACTTCCCCCTTACACCTCCTACTTGCTGTGCAGTCATATTCACAGATAGTTACCTAGTTTGTAATTGCTGATGTCTGGTCCTCCGGTGTAATCGTCACCCAGGGCGATTGGTCAAGTGGTGCCATTACATCACAAAGCTACAGCAGGGTGTCATCTGACATGAGGGCCAATCAGTTGCCTAGTACGCAATAGGATACTTATATCAAGGTATAGAAAATGGAGCAATGTGGACAGAATGCCCAGCTGAAGACTAAGGTGGTGAGATGAAAGGACCTAGGACAATATTTGAGACTTATACATTTGTTTGAAGGAGTGGTTGATCTTACCATTCTGGAGTTCTCTATAGGTTAAGTGATAGGGATGCGCTAAAATGAAGATGTTAGAATCTGTTGTTTTTATTATTCCCACGAACCGTAGCATAAACCTTCCTCCCTTAACGTATCAGATCACTGAATTGCTATGGTGTACCATAACCTGAAATATTTCCTGTGAGAAGGGTACTCTATCTCTTGGCTGCCAAAGAGAGCTTTCTATCGAAGTCCTCATATAGGTGATAGGGTTGTGTAGAGAGTACCAGCAAATGAGGCAGAGGATTGAAAGAAGTCTGCTAGGTTGAAATCTAAATTAAGATTATAATTTTTAGTGAGTTTTGGATTTTCACAATATGAGACATGCCATAGTGCTAATTGACCCTTTATAAAAATCATCTTTTGGTAGTGTTGCATTTGGTTTTGAAATATTCAAGTTCTAAAAAAAGACTAACAGTGGACTTTTCCATCTGCAGATTATACTGAATGGCCAGCAGAGGCAGTGTTGCAGAGGAATATTTCCCTGCTTGCTGAGACGGAAAAAAAAAGAAAGCTCATTCCTCAGCCTTCTCCATGCCTCGATCAATATATATGGTAAGTCAAAATCTCAATTAATCATTTTGCCATTAATAAAAAGTTCATAGCATCTGATAGCTCTCTGTGCCTTTTAGTGGGGTCTTCCGCATAAATATAATCTTCCAAGACGGTAGCAATATGGATGACGCAATGGCCATCATGATAGTTTATCAAATACTTTGTCTGCCTAAGTGTCTGAGAAAATCTTCTTTAGATACTTGTGCAGGCAATATGTCCTGTGAGTTAATTACCATCCTTCAGGCTGGAATGAGCTGTCTTAGGTTAGAGCAAATGACTTACATTCAGATGGAGGGAAGGTATTTAACCTGTTTCCCTGCTCTCTGTGAGTGGGACTCTGATACTCCAGATGGACTGCTATTTAGAAACTGTGTTCTTCTAACTCTAGTCCTCTTTGAATAGGAGCCCACTACTTTCAATGGCGCACTGTACTTCCCCCTACAACTCCTACTTGCTGTGCAGTCATATTCCCAGATAATTACCTGGTGTGTAATTGGTGATGTCTGGTCCTCCAGTGTAATCGTCACCCAGGGCGATTGGTCAAGTGGTGCCATTACATCACAAAGCTACAGCAGAATGTCATCTGACATGAGGGCTAATCAGTTGCTTCTTCTAACTCTAGCCCTCTTTAAATAGGAGCCCAATACTTTCAATGGCGCACTGTACTTCCCCCTTACACCTCCTACTTGCTGTGCAGTCATATTCACAGATAGTTACCTAGTTTGTAATTGCTGATGTCTGGTCCTCCGGTGTAATCGTCACCCAGGGCGATTGGTCAAGTGGTGCCATTACATCACAAAGCTACAGCAGGGTGTCATCTGACATGAGGGCCAATCAGTTGCCTAGTACGCAATAGGATACTTATATCAAGGTATAGAAAATGGAGCAATGTGGACAGAATGCCCAGCTGAAGACTAAGGTGGTGAGATGAAAGGACCTAGGACAATATTTGAGACTTATACATTTGTTTGAAGGAGTGGTTGATCTTACCATTCTGGAGTTCTCTATAGGTTAAGTGATAGGGATGCGCTAAAATGAAGATGTTAGAATCTGTTGTTTTTATTATTCCCACGAACCGTAGCATAAACCTTCCTCCCTTAACGTATCAGATCACTGAATTGCTATGGTGTACCATAACCTGAAATATTTCCTGTGAGAAGGGTACTCTATCTCTTGGCTGCCAAAGAGAGCTTTCTATCTAAGTCCTCATATAGGTGATAGGGTTGTGTAGAGAGTACCAGCAAATGAGGCAGAGGATTGAAAGAAGTCTGCTAGGTTGAAATCTAAATTAAGATTATAATTTTTAGTGAGTTTTGGATTTTCACAATATGAGACATGCCATAGTGCTAATTGACCCTTTATAAAAATCATCTTTTGGTAGTGTTGCATTTGGTTTTGAAATATTCAAGTTCTAAAAAAAGACTAACAGTGGACTTTTCCATCTGCAGATTATACTGAATGGCCAGCGGAGGCAGTGTTGCAGAGGAATATTTCCCTGCTTGCTGAGACGGAAAAAAAAAGAAAGCTCATTCCTCAGCCTTCTCCATGCCTCGATCAATATATATGGTAAGTCAAAATCTCAATTAATCATTTTGCCATTAATAAAAAGTTCATAGCATCTGATAGCTCTCTGTGCCTTTTAGTGGGGTCTTCCGCATAAATATAATCTTCCAAGACGGTAGCAATATGGATGACGCAATGGCCATCATGATAGTTTATCAAATACTTTGTCTGCCTAAGTGTCTGAGAAAATCTTCTTTAGATACTTGTGCAGGCAATATGTCCTGTGAGTTAATTACCATCCTTCAGGCTGGAATGAGCTGTCTTAGGTTAGAGCAAATGACTTACATTCAGATGGAGGGAAGGTATTTAACCTGTTTCCCTGCTCTCTGTGAGTGGGACTCTGATACTCCAGATGGACTGCTATTTAGAAACTGTGTTCTTCTAACTCTAGTCCTCTTTGAATAGGAGCCCACTACTTTCAATGGCGCACTGTACTTCCCCCTACAACTCCTACTTGCTGTGCAGTCATATTCCCAGATAATTACCTGGTGTGTAATTGGTGACGTCTGGTCCTCCAGTGTAATCGTCACCCAGGGCGATTGGTCAAGTGGTGCCATTACATCACAAAGCTACAGCAGAATGTCATCTGACATGAGGGCTAATCAGTTGCTTCTTCTAACTCTAGCCCTCTTTAAATAGGAGCCCAATACTTTCAATGGCGCACTGTACTTCCCCCTTACACCTCCTACTTGCTGTGCAGTCATATTCACAGATAGTTACCTAGTTTGTAATTGCTGATGTCTGGTCCTCCGGTGTAATCGTCACCCAGGGCGATTGGTCAAGTGGTGCCATTACATCACAAAGCTACAGCAGGGTGTCATCTGACATGAGGGCCAATCAGTTGCCTAGTACGCAATAGGATACTTATATCAAGGTATAGAAAATGGAGCAATGTGGACAGAATGCCCAGCTGAAGACTAAGGTGGTGAGATGAAAGGACCTAGGACAATATTTGAGACTTATACATTTGTTTGAAGGAGTGGTTGATCTTACCATTCTGGAGTTCTCTATAGGTTAAGTGATAGGGATGCGCTAAAATGAAGATGTTAGAATCTGTTGTTTTTATTATTCCCACGAACCGTAGCATAAACCTTCCTCCCTTAACGTATCAGGTCACTGAATTGCTATGGTGTACCATAACCTGAAATATTTCCTGTGAGAAGGGTACTCTATCTCTTGGCTGCCAAAGAGAGCTTTCTATCTAAGTCCTCATATAGGTGATAGGGTTGTGTAGAGAGTACCAGCAAATGAGGCAGAGGATTGAAAGAAGTCTGCTAGGTTGAAATCTAAATTAAGATTATAATTTTTAGTGAGTTTTGGATTTTCACAATATGAGACATGCCATAGTGCTAATTGACCCTTTATAAAAATCATCTTTTGGTAGTGTTGCATTTGGTTTTGAAATATTCAAGTTCTAAAAAAAGACTAACAGTGGACTTTTCCATCTGCAGATTATACTGAATGGCCAGCGGAGGCAGTGTTGCAGAGGAATATTTCCCTGCTTGCTGAGACGGAAAAAAAAAGAAAGCTCATTCCTCAGCCTTCTCCATGCCTCGATCAATATATATGGTAAGTCAAAATCTCAATTAATCATTTTGCCATTAATAAAAAGTTCATAGCATCTGATAGCTCTCTCTGCCTTTTAGTGGGGTCTTCCGCATAAATATAATCTTCCAAGACGGTAGCAATATGGATGACGCAATGGCCATCATGATAGTTTATCAAAGACTTTGTCTGCCTAAGTGTCTGAGAAAATCTTCTTTAGATACTTGTGCAGGCAATATGTCCTGTGAGTTAATTACCATCCTTCAGGCTGGAATGAGCTGTCTTAGGTTAGAGCAAATGACTTACATTCAGATGGAGGGAAGCTATTTAACCTGTTTCCCTGCTCTCTGTGAGTGGGACTCTGATACTCCAGATGGACTGCTATTTAGAAACTGTGTTCTTCTAACTCTAGTCCTCTTTGAATAGGAGCCCACTACTTTCAATGGCGCACTGTACTTCCCCCTACAACTCCTACTTGCTGTGCAGTCATATTCCCAGATAATTACCTGGTGTGTAATTGGTGACGTCTGGTCCTCCAGTGTAATCGTCACCCAGGGCGATTGGTCAAGTGGTGCCATTACATCACAAAGCTACAGCAGAATGTCATCTGACATGAGGGCTAATCAGTTGCTTCTTCTAACTCTAGCCCTCTTTAAATAGGAGCCCAATACTTTCAATGGCGCACTGTACTTCCCCCTTACACCTCCTACTTGCTGTGCAGTCATATTCACAGATAGTTACCTAGTTTGTAATTGCTGATGTCTGGTCCTCCGGTGTAATCGTCACCCAGGGCGATTGGTCAAGTGGTGCCATTACATCACAAAGCTACAGCAGGGTGTCATCTGACATGAGGGCCAATCAGTTGCCTAGTACGCAATAGGATACTTATATCAAGGTATAGAAAATGGAGCAATGTGGACAGAATGCCCAGCTGAAGACTAAGGTGGTGAGATGAAAGGACCTAGGACAATATTTGAGACTTATACATTTGTTTGAAGGAGTGGTTGATCTTACCATTCTGGAGTTCTCTATAGGTTAAGTGATAGGGATGCGCTAAAATGAAGATGTTAGAATCTGTTGTTTTTATTATTCCCACGAACCGTAGCATAAACCTTCCTCCCTTAACGTATCAGATCACTGAATTGCTATGGTGTACCATAACCTGAAATATTTCCTGTGAGAAGGGTACTCTATCTCTTGGCTGCCAAAGAGAGCTTTCTATCGAAGTCCTCATATAGGTGATAGGGTTGTGTAGAGAGTACCAGCAAATGAGGCAGAGGATTGAAAGAAGTCTGCTAGGTTGAAATCTAAATTAAGATTATAATTTTTAGTGAGTTTTGGATTTTCACAATATGAGACATGCCATAGTGCTAATTGACCCTTTATAAAAATCATCTTTTGGTAGTGTTGCATTTGGTTTTGAAATATTCAAGTTCTAAAAAAAGACTAACAGTGGACTTTTCCATCTGCAGATTATACTGAATGGCCAGCGGAGGCAGTGTTGCAGAGGAATATTTCCCTGCTTGCTGAGACGGAAAAAAAAAGAAAGCTCATTCCTCAGCCTTCTCCATGCCTCGATCAATATATATGGTAAGTCAAAATCTCAATTAATCATTTTGCCATTAATAAAAAGTTCATAGCATCTGATAGCTCTCTGTGCCTTTTAGTGGGGTCTTCCGCATAAATATAATCTTCCAAGACGGTAGCAATATGGATGACGCAATGGCCATCATGATAGTTTATCAAATACTTTGTCTGCCTAAGTGTCTGAGAAAATCTTCTTTAGATACTTGTGCAGGCAATATGTCCTGTGAGTTAATTACCATCCTTCAGGCTGGAATGAGCTGTCTTAGGTTAGAGCAAATGACTTACATTCAGATGGAGGGAAGGTATTTAACCTGTTTCCCTGCTCTCTGTGAGTGGGACTCTGATACTCCAGATGGACTGCTATTTAGAAACTGTGTTCTTCTAACTCTAGTCCTCTTTGAATAGGAGCCCACTACTTTCAATGGCGCACTGTACTTCCCCCTACAACTCCTACTTGCTGTGCAGTCATATTCCCAGATAATTACCTGGTGTGTAATTGGTGACGTCTGGTCCTCCAGTGTAATCGTCACCCAGGGCGATTGGTCAAGTGGTGCCATTACATCACAAAGCTACAGCAGAATGTCATCTGACATGAGGGCTAATCAGTTGCTTCTTCTAACTCTAGCCCTCTTTAAATAGGAGCCCAATACTTTCAATGGCGCACTGTACTTCCCCCTTACACCTCCTACTTGCTGTGCAGTCATATTCACAGATAGTTACCTAGTTTGTAATTGCTGATGTCTGGTCCTCCGGTGTAATCGTCACCCAGGGCGATTGGTCAAGTGGTGCCATTACATCACAAAGCTACAGCAGGGTGTCATCTGACATGAGGGCCAATCAGTTGCCTAGTACGCAATAGGATACTTATATCAAGGTATAGAAAATGGAGCAATGTGGACAGAATGCCCAGCTGAAGACTAAGGTGGTGAGATGAAAGGACCTAGGACAATATTTGAGACTTATACATTTGTTTGAAGGAGTGGTTGATCTTACCATTCTGGAGTTCTCTATAGGTTAAGTGATAGGGATGCGCTAAAATGAAGATGTTAGAATCTGTTGTTTTTATTATTCCCACGAACCGTAGCATAAACCTTCCTCCCTTAACGTATCAGGTCACTGAATTGCTATGGTGTACCATAACCTGAAATATTTCCTGTGAGAAGGGTACTCTATCTCTTGGCTGCCAAAGAGAGCTTTCTATCTAAGTCCTCATATAGGTGATAGGGTTGTGTAGAGAGTACCAGCAAATGAGGCAGAGGATTGAAAGAAGTCTGCTAGGTTGAAATCTAAATTAAGATTATAATTTTTAGTGAGTTTTGGATTTTCACAATATGAGACATGCCATAGTGCTAATTGACCCTTTATAAAAATCATCTTTTGGTAGTGTTGCATTTGGTTTTGAAATATTCAAGTTCTAAAAAAAGACTAACAGTGGACTTTTCCATCTGCAGATTATACTGAATGGCCAGCGGAGGCAGTGTTGCAGAGGAATATTTCCCTGCTTGCTGAGACGGAAAAAAAAAGAAAGCTCATTCCTCAGCCTTCTCCATGCCTCGATCAATATATATGGTAAGTCAAAATCTCAATTAATCATTTTGCCATTAATAAAAAGTTCATAGCATCTGATAGCTCTCTCTGCCTTTTAGTGGGGTCTTCCGCATAAATATAATCTTCCAAGACGGTAGCAATATGGATGACGCAATGGCCATCATGATAGTTTATCAAAGACTTTGTCTGCCTAAGTGTCTGAGAAAATCTTCTTTAGATACTTGTGCAGGCAATATGTCCTGTGAGTTAATTACCATCCTTCAGGCTGGAATGAGCTGTCTTAGGTTAGAGCAAATGACTTACATTCAGATGGAGGGAAGCTATTTAACCTGTTTCCCTGCTCTCTGTGAGTGGGACTCTGATACTCCAGATGGACTGCTATTTAGAAACTGTGTTCTTCTAACTCTAGTCCTCTTTGAATAGGAGCCCACTACTTTCAATGGCGCACTGTACTTCCCCCTACAACTCCTACTTGCTGTGCAGTCATATTCCCAGATAATTACCTGGTGTGTAATTGGTGACGTCTGGTCCTCCAGTGTAATCGTCACCCAGGGCGATTGGTCAAGTGGTGCCATTACATCACAAAGCTACAGCAGAATGTCATCTGACATGAGGGCTAATCAGTTGCTTCTTCTAACTCTAGCCCTCTTTAAATAGGAGCCCAATACTTTCAATGGCGCACTGTACTTCCCCCTTACACCTCCTACTTGCTGTGCAGTCATATTCACAGATAGTTACCTAGTTTGTAATTGCTGATGTCTGGTCCTCCGGTGTAATCGTCACCCAGGGCGATTGGTCAAGTGGTGCCATTACATCACAAAGCTACAGCAGGGTGTCATCTGACATGAGGGCCAATCAGTTGCCTAGTACGCAATAGGATACTTATATCAAGGTATAGAAAATGGAGCAATGTGGACAGAATGCCCAGCTGAAGACTAAGGTGGTGAGATGAAAGGACCTAGGACAATATTTGAGACTTATACATTTGTTTGAAGGAGTGGTTGATCTTACCATTCTGGAGTTCTCTATAGGTTAAGTGATAGGGATGCGCTAAAATGAAGATGTTAGAATCTGTTGTTTTTATTATTCCCACGAACCGTAGCATAAACCTTCCTCCCTTAACGTATCAGGTCACTGAATTGCTATGGTGTACCATAACCTGAAATATTTCCTGTGAGAAGGGTACTCTATCTCTTGGCTGCCAAAGAGAGCTTTCTATCTAAGTCCTCATATAGGTGATAGGGTTGTGTAGAGAGTACCAGCAAATGAGGCAGAGGATTGAAAGAAGTCTGCTAGGTTGAAATCTAAATTAAGATTATAATTTTTAGTGAGTTTTGGATTTTCACAATATGAGACATGCCATAGTGCTAATTGACCCTTTATAAAAATCATCTTTTGGTAGTGTTGCATTTGGTTTTGAAATATTCAAGTTCTAAAAAAAGACTAACAGTGGACTTTTCCATCTGCAGATTATACTGAATGGCCAGCGGAGGCAGTGTTGCAGAGGAATATTTCCCTGCTTGCTGAGACGGAAAAAAAAAGAAAGCTCATTCCTCAGCCTTCTCCATGCCTCGATCAATATATATGGTAAGTCAAAATCTCAATTAATCATTTTGCCATTAATAAAAAGTTCATAGCATCTGATAGCTCTCTGTGCCTTTTAGTGGGGTCTTCCGCATAAATATAATCTTCCAAGACGGTAGCAATATGGATGACGCAATGGCCATCATGATAGTTTATCAAATACTTTGTCTGCCTAAGTGTCTGAGAAAATCTTCTTTAGATACTTGTGCAGGCAATATGTCCTGTGAGTTAATTACCATCCTTCAGGCTGGAATGAGCTGTCTTAGGTTAGAGCAAATGACTTACATTCAGATGGAGGGAAGGTATTTAACCTGTTTCCCTGCTCTCTGTGAGTGGGACTCTGATACTCCAGATGGACTGCTATTTAGAAACTGTGTTCTTCTAACTCTAGTCCTCTTTGAATAGGAGCCCACTACTTTCAATGGCGCACTGTACTTCCCCCTACAACTCCTACTTGCTGTGCAGTCATATTCCCAGATAATTACCTGGTGTGTAATTGGTGACGTCTGGTCCTCCAGTGTAATCGTCACCCAGGGCGATTGGTCAAGTGGTGCCATTACATCACAAAGCTACAGCAGAATGTCATCTGACATGAGGGCTAATCAGTTGCTTCTTCTAACTCTAGCCCTCTTTAAATAGGAGCCCAATACTTTCAATGGCGCACTGTACTTCCCCCTTACACCTCCTACTTGCTGTGCAGTCATATTCACAGATAGTTACCTAGTTTGTAATTGCTGATGTCTGGTCCTCCGGTGTAATCGTCACCCAGGGCGATTGGTCAAGTGGTGCCATTACATCACAAAGCTACAGCAGGGTGTCATCTGACATGAGGGCCAATCAGTTGCCTAGTACGCAATAGGATACTTATATCAAGGTATAGAAAATGGAGCAATGTGGACAGAATGCCCAGCTGAAGACTAAGGTGGTGAGATGAAAGGACCTAGGACAATATTTGAGACTTATACATTTGTTTGAAGGAGTGGTTGATCTTACCATTCTGGAGTTCTCTATAGGTTAAGTGATAGGGATGCGCTAAAATGAAGATGTTAGAATCTGTTGTTTTTATTATTCCCACGAACCGTAGCATAAACCTTCCTCCCTTAACGTATCAGATCACTGAATTGCTATGGTGTACCATAACCTGAAATATTTCCTGTGAGAAGGGTACTCTATCTCTTGGCTGCCAAAGAGAGCTTTCTATCTAAGTCCTCATATAGGTGATAGGGTTGTGTAGAGAGTACCAGCAAATGAGGCAGAGGATTGAAAGAAGTCTGCTAGGTTGAAATCTAAATTAAGATTATAATTTTTAGTGAGTTTTGGATTTTCACAATATGAGACATGCCATAGTGCTAATTGACCCTTTATAAAAATCATCTTTTGGTAGTGTTGCATTTGGTTTTGAAATATTCAAGTTCTAAAAAAAGACTAACAGTGGACTTTTCCATCTGCAGATTATACTGAATGGCCAGCGGAGGCAGTGTTGCAGAGGAATATTTCCCTGCTTGCTGAGACGGAAAAAAAAAGAAAGCTCATTCCTCAGCCTTCTCCATGCCTCGATCAATATATATGGTAAGTCAAAATCTCAATTAATCATTTTGCCATTAATAAAAAGTTCATAGCATCTGATAGCTCTCTGTGCCTTTTAGTGGGGTCTTCCGCATAAATATAATCTTCCAAGACGGTAGCAATATGGATGACGCAATGGCCATCATGATAGTTTATCAAATACTTTGTCTGCCTAAGTGTCTGAGAAAATCTTCTTTAGATACTTGTGCAGGCAATATGTCCTGTGAGTTAATTACCATCCTTCAGGCTGGAATGAGCTGTCTTAGGTTAGAGCAAATGACTTACATTCAGATGGAGGGAAGGTATTTAACCTGTTTCCCTGCTCTCTGTGAGTGGGACTCTGATACTCCAGATGGACTGCTATTTAGAAACTGTGTTCTTCTAACTCTAGTCCTCTTTGAATAGGAGCCCACTACTTTCAATGGCGCACTGTACTTCCCCCTACAACTCCTACTTGCTGTGCAGTCATATTCCCAGATAATTACCTGGTGTGTAATTGGTGACGTCTGGTCCTCCAGTGTAATCGTCACCCAGGGCGATTGGTCAAGTGGTGCCATTACATCACAAAGCTACAGCAGAATGTCATCTGACATGAGGGCTAATCAGTTGCTTCTTCTAACTCTAGCCCTCTTTAAATAGGAGCCCAATACTTTCAATGGCGCACTGTACTTCCCCCTTACACCTCCTACTTGCTGTGCAGTCATATTCACAGATAGTTACCTAGTTTGTAATTGCTGATGTCTGGTCCTCCGGTGTAATCGTCACCCAGGGCGATTGGTCAAGTGGTGCCATTACATCACAAAGCTACAGCAGGGTGTCATCTGACATGAGGGCCAATCAGTTGCCTAGTACGCAATAGGATACTTATATCAAGGTATAGAAAATGGAGCAATGTGGACAGAATGCCCAGCTGAAGACTAAGGTGGTGAGATGAAAGGACCTAGGACAATATTTGAGACTTATACATTTGTTTGAAGGAGTGGTTGATCTTACCATTCTGGAGTTCTCTATAGGTTAAGTGATAGGGATGCGCTAAAATGAAGATGTTAGAATCTGTTGTTTTTATTATTCCCACGAACCGTAGCATAAACCTTCCTCCCTTAACGTATCAGGTCACTGAATTGCTATGGTGTACCATAACCTGAAATATTTCCTGTGAGAAGGGTACTCTATCTCTTGGCTGCCAAAGAGAGCTTTCTATCTAAGTCCTCATATAGGTGATAGGGTTGTGTAGAGAGTACCAGCAAATGAGGCAGAGGATTGAAAGAAGTCTGCTAGGTTGAAATCTAAATTAAGATTATAATTTTTAGTGAGTTTTGGATTTTCACAATATGAGACATGCCATAGTGCTAATTGACCCTTTATAAAAATCATCTTTTGGTAGTGTTGCATTTGGTTTTGAAATATTCAAGTTCTAAAAAAAGACTAACAGTGGACTTTTCCATCTGCAGATTATACTGAATGGCCAGCGGAGGCAGTGTTGCAGAGGAATATTTCCCTGCTTGCTGAGACGGAAAAAAAAAGAAAGCTCATTCCTCAGCCTTCTCCATGCCTCGATCAATATATATGGTAAGTCAAAATCTCAATTAATCATTTTGCCATTAATAAAAAGTTCATAGCATCTGATAGCTCTCTCTGCCTTTTAGTGGGGTCTTCCGCATAAATATAATCTTCCAAGACGGTAGCAATATGGATGACGCAATGGCCATCATGATAGTTTATCAAAGACTTTGTCTGCCTAAGTGTCTGAGAAAATCTTCTTTAGATACTTGTGCAGGCAATATGTCCTGTGAGTTAATTACCATCCTTCAGGCTGGAATGAGCTGTCTTAGGTTAGAGCAAATGACTTACATTCAGATGGAGGGAAGCTATTTAACCTGTTTCCCTGCTCTCTGTGAGTGGGACTCTGATACTCCAGATGGACTGCTATTTAGAAACTGTGTTCTTCTAACTCTAGTCCTCTTTGAATAGGAGCCCACTACTTTCAATGGCGCACTGTACTTCCCCCTACAACTCCTACTTGCTGTGCAGTCATATTCCCAGATAATTACCTGGTGTGTAATTGGTGACGTCTGGTCCTCCAGTGTAATCGTCACCCAGGGCGATTGGTCAAGTGGTGCCATTACATCACAAAGCTACAGCAGAATGTCATCTGACATGAGGGCTAATCAGTTGCTTCTTCTAACTCTAGCCCTCTTTAAATAGGAGCCCAATACTTTCAATGGCGCACTGTACTTCCCCCTTACACCTCCTACTTGCTGTGCAGTCATATTCACAGATAGTTACCTAGTTTGTAATTGCTGATGTCTGGTCCTCCGGTGTAATCGTCACCCAGGGCGATTGGTCAAGTGGTGCCATTACATCACAAAGCTACAGCAGGGTGTCATCTGACATGAGGGCCAATCAGTTGCCTAGTACGCAATAGGATACTTATATCAAGGTATAGAAAATGGAGCAATGTGGACAGAATGCCCAGCTGAAGACTAAGGTGGTGAGATGAAAGGACCTAGGACAATATTTGAGACTTATACATTTGTTTGAAGGAGTGGTTGATCTTACCATTCTGGAGTTCTCTATAGGTTAAGTGATAGGGATGCGCTAAAATGAAGATGTTAGAATCTGTTGTTTTTATTATTCCCACGAACCGTAGCATAAACCTTCCTCCCTTAACGTATCAGGTCACTGAATTGCTATGGTGTACCATAACCTGAAATATTTCCTGTGAGAAGGGTACTCTATCTCTTGGCTGCCAAAGAGAGCTTTCTATCTAAGTCCTCATATAGGTGATAGGGTTGTGTAGAGAGTACCAGCAAATGAGGCAGAGGATTGAAAGAAGTCTGCTAGGTTGAAATCTAAATTAAGATTATAATTTTTAGTGAGTTTTGGATTTTCACAATATGAGACATGCCATAGTGCTAATTGACCCTTTATAAAAATCATCTTTTGGTAGTGTTGCATTTGGTTTTGAAATATTCAAGTTCTAAAAAAAGACTAACAGTGGACTTTTCCATCTGCAGATTATACTGAATGGCCAGCGGAGGCAGTGTTGCAGAGGAATATTTCCCTGCTTGCTGAGACGGAAAAAAAAAGAAAGCTCATTCCTCAGCCTTCTCCATGCCTCGATCAATATATATGGTAAGTCAAAATCTCAATTAATCATTTTGCCATTAATAAAAAGTTCATAGCATCTGATAGCTCTCTGTGCCTTTTAGTGGGGTCTTCCGCATAAATATAATCTTCCAAGACGGTAGCAATATGGATGACGCAATGGCCATCATGATAGTTTATCAAAGACTTTGTCTGCCTAAGTGTCTGAGAAAATCTTCTTTAGATACTTGTGCAGGCAATATGTCCTGTGAGTTAATTACCATCCTTCAGGCTGGAATGAGCTGTCTTAGGTTAGAGCAAATGACTTACATTCAGATGGAGGGAAGGTATTTAACCTGTTTCCCTGCTCTCTGTGAGTGGGACTCTGATACTCCAGATGGACTGCTATTTAGAAACTGTGTTCTTCTAACTCTAGTCCTCTTTGAATAGGAGCCCACTACTTTCAATGGCGCACTGTACTTCCCCCTACAACTCCTACTTGCTGTGCAGTCATATTCCCAGATAATTACCTGGTGTGTAATTGGTGACGTCTGGTCCTCCAGTGTAATCGTCACCCAGGGCGATTGGTCAAGTGGTGCCATTACATCACAAAGCTACAGCAGAATGTCATCTGACATGAGGGCTAATCAGTTGCTTCTTCTAACTCTAGCCCTCTTTAAATAGGAGCCCAATACTTTCAATGGCGCACTGTACTTCCCCCTTACACCTCCTACTTGCTGTGCAGTCATATTCACAGATAGTTACCTAGTTTGTAATTGCTGATGTCTGGTCCTCCGGTGTAATCGTCACCCAGGGCGATTGGTCAAGTGGTGCCATTACATCACAAAGCTACAGCAGGGTGTCATCTGACATGAGGGCCAATCAGTTGCCTAGTACGCAATAGGATACTTATATCAAGGTATAGAAAATGGAGCAATGTGGACAGAATGCCCAGCTGAAGACTAAGGTGGTGAGATGAAAGGACCTAGGACAATATTTGAGACTTATACATTTGTTTGAAGGAGTGGTTGATCTTACCATTCTGGAGTTCTCTATAGGTTAAGTGATAGGGATGCGCTAAAATGAAGATGTTAGAATCTGTTGTTTTTATTATTCCCACGAACCGTAGCATAAACCTTCCTCCCTTAACGTATCAGATCACTGAATTGCTATGGTGTACCATAACCTGAAATATTTCCTGTGAGAAGGGTACTCTATCTCTTGGCTGCCAAAGAGAGCTTTCTATCTAAGTCCTCATATAGGTGATAGGGTTGTGTAGAGAGTACCAGCAAATGAGGCAGAGGATTGAAAGAAGTCTGCTAGGTTGAAATCTAAATTAAGATTATAATTTTTAGTGAGTTTTGGATTTTCACAATATGAGACATGCCATAGTGCTAATTGACCCTTTATAAAAATCATCTTTTGGTAGTGTTGCATTTGGTTTTGAAATATTCAAGTTCTAAAAAAAGACTAACAGTGGACTTTTCCATCTGCAGATTATACTGAATGGCCAGCGGAGGCAGTGTTGCAGAGGAATATTTCCCTGCTTGCTGAGACGGAAAAAAAAAGAAAGCTCATTCCTCAGCCTTCTCCATGCCTCGATCAATATATATGGTAAGTCAAAATCTCAATTAATCATTTTGCCATTAATAAAAAGTTCATAGCATCTGATAGCTCTCTGTGCCTTTTAGTGGGGTCTTCCGCATAAATATAATCTTCCAAGACGGTAGCAATATGGATGACGCAATGGCCATCATGATAGTTTATCAAATACTTTGTCTGCCTAAGTGTCTGAGAAAATCTTCTTTAGATACTTGTGCAGGCAATATGTCCTGTGAGTTAATTACCATCCTTCAGGCTGGAATGAGCTGTCTTAGGTTAGAGCAAATGACTTACATTCAGATGGAGGGAAGGTATTTAACCTGTTTCCCTGCTCTCTGTGAGTGGGACTCTGATACTCCAGATGGACTGCTATTTAGAAACTGTGTTCTTCTAACTCTAGTCCTCTTTGAATAGGAGCCCACTACTTTCAATGGCGCACTGTACTTCCCCCTACAACTCCTACTTGCTGTGCAGTCATATTCCCAGATAATTACCTGGTGTGTAATTGGTGACGTCTGGTCCTCCAGTGTAATCGTCACCCAGGGCGATTGGTCAAGTGGTGCCATTACATCACAAAGCTACAGCAGAATGTCATCTGACATGAGGGCTAATCAGTTGCTTCTTCTAACTCTAGCCCTCTTTAAATAGGAGCCCAATACTTTCAATGGCGCACTGTACTTCCCCCTTACACCTCCTACTTGCTGTGCAGTCATATTCACAGATAGTTACCTAGTTTGTAATTGCTGATGTCTGGTCCTCCGGTGTAATCGTCACCCAGGGCGATTGGTCAAGTGGTGCCATTACATCACAAAGCTACAGCAGGGTGTCATCTGACATGAGGGCCAATCAGTTGCCTAGTACGCAATAGGATACTTATATCAAGGTATAGAAAATGGAGCAATGTGGACAGAATGCCCAGCTGAAGACTAAGGTGGTGAGATGAAAGGACCTAGGACAATATTTGAGACTTATACATTTGTTTGAAGGAGTGGTTGATCTTACCATTCTGGAGTTCTCTATAGGTTAAGTGATAGGGATGCGCTAAAATGAAGATGTTAGAATCTGTTGTTTTTATTATTCCCACGAACCGTAGCATAAACCTTCCTCCCTTAACGTATCAGGTCACTGAATTGCTATGGTGTACCATAACCTGAAATATTTCCTGTGAGAAGGGTACTCTATCTCTTGGCTGCCAAAGAGAGCTTTCTATCTAAGTCCTCATATAGGTGATAGGGTTGTGTAGAGAGTACCAGCAAATGAGGCAGAGGATTGAAAGAAGTCTGCTAGGTTGAAATCTAAATTAAGATTATAATTTTTAGTGAGTTTTGGATTTTCACAATATGAGACATGCCATAGTGCTAATTGACCCTTTATAAAAATCATCTTTTGGTAGTGTTGCATTTGGTTTTGAAATATTCAAGTTCTAAAAAAAGACTAACAGTGGACTTTTCCATCTGCAGATTATACTGAATGGCCAGCGGAGGCAGTGTTGCAGAGGAATATTTCCCTGCTTGCTGAGACGGAAAAAAAAAGAAAGCTCATTCCTCAGCCTTCTCCATGCCTCGATCAATATATATGGTAAGTCAAAATCTCAATTAATCATTTTGCCATTAATAAAAAGTTCATAGCATCTGATAGCTCTCTCTGCCTTTTAGTGGGGTCTTCCGCATAAATATAATCTTCCAAGACGGTAGCAATATGGATGATGCAATGGCCATCATGATAGTTTATCAAAGACTTTGTCTGCCTAAGTGTCTGAGAAAATCTTCTTTAGATACTTGTGCAGGCAATATGTCCTGTGAGTTAATTACCATCCTTCAGGCTGGAATGAGCTGTCTTAGGTTAGAGCAAATGACTTACATTCAGATGGAGGGAAGCTATTTAACCTGTTTCCCTGCTCTCTGTGAGTGGGACTCTGATACTCCAGATGGACTGCTATTTAGAAACTGTGTTCTTCTAACTCTAGTCCTCTTTGAATAGGAGCCCACTACTTTCAATGGCGCACTGTACTTCCCCCTACAACTCCTACTTGCTGTGCAGTCATATTCCCAGATAATTACCTGGTGTGTAATTGGTGACGTCTGGTCCTCCAGTGTAATCGTCACCCAGGGCGATTGGTCAAGTGGTGCCATTACATCACAAAGCTACAGCAGAATGTCATCTGACATGAGGGCTAATCAGTTGCTTCTTCTAACTCTAGCCCTCTTTAAATAGGAGCCCAATACTTTCAATGGCGCACTGTACTTCCCCCTTACACCTCCTACTTGCTGTGCAGTCATATTCACAGATAGTTACCTAGTTTGTAATTGCTGATGTCTGGTCCTCCGGTGTAATCGTCACCCAGGGCGATTGGTCAAGTGGTGCCATTACATCACAAAGCTACAGCAGGGTGTCATCTGACATGAGGGCCAATCAGTTGCCTAGTACGCAATAGGATACTTATATCAAGGTATAGAAAATGGAGCAATGTGGACAGAATGCCCAGCTGAAGACTAAGGTGGTGAGATGAAAGGACCTAGGACAATATTTGAGACTTATACATTTGTTTGAAGGAGTGGTTGATCTTACCATTCTGGAGTTCTCTATAGGTTAAGTGATAGGGATGCGCTAAAATGAAGATGTTAGAATCTGTTGTTTTTATTATTCCCACGAACCGTAGCATAAACCTTCCTCCCTTAACGTATCAGATCACTGAATTGCTATGGTGTACCATAACCTGAAATAATTCCTGTGAGAAGGGTACTCTATCTCTTGGCTGCCAAAGAGAGCTTTCTATCTAAGTCCTCATATAGGTGATAGGGTTGTGTAGAGAGTACCAGCAAATGAGGCAGAGGATTGAAAGAAGTCTGCTAGGTTGAAATCTAAATTAAGATTATAATTTTTAGTGAGTTTTGGATTTTCACAATATGAGACATGCCATAGTGCTAATTGACCCTTTATAAAAATCATGTTTTGGTAGTGTTGCATTTGGTTTTGAAATATTCAAGTTCTAAAAAAAGACTAACAGTGGACTTTTCCATCTGCAGATTATACTGAATGGCCAGCAGAGGCAGTGTTGCAGAGGAATATTTCTCTGCTTGCTGAGACGGAAAAAAAAAGAAAGCTCATTCCTCAGCCTTCTCCATGCCTCGATCAATATATATGGTAAGTCAAAATCTCAATTATTCATTTTGCCATTAATAAAAAGTTCATAGCATCTGATAGCTCTCTGTGCCTTTTAGTGGGGTCTTCCGCATAAATATAATCTTCCAAGACGGTAGCAATATGGATGATGCAATGGCCATCATGATAGTTTATCAAAGACTTTGTCTGCCTAAGTGTCTGAGAAAATCTTCTTTAGATACTTGTGCAGGCAATATGTCCTGTGAGTTAATTACCATCCTTCAGGCTGGAATGAGCTGTCTTAGGTTAGAGCAAATGACTTACATTCAGATGGAGGGAAGCTATTTAACCTGTTTCCCTGCTCTCTGTGAGTGGGACTCTGATACTCCAGATGGACTGCTATTTAGAAACTGTGTTCTTCGAACTCTAGTCCTCTTTGAATAGGAGCCCACTACTTTCAATGGCGCACTGTACTTCCCCCTACAACTCCTACTTGCTGTGCAGTCATATTCCCAGATAATTACCTGGTGTGTAATTGGTGACGTCTGGTCCTCCGGTGTAATCGTCACCCAGGGCGATTGGTCAAGTGGTGCCATTACATCACAAAGCTACAGCAGAATGTCATCTGACATGAGGGCTAATCAGTTGCTTCTTCTAACTCTAGCCCTCTTTAAATAGGAGCCCAATACTTTCAATGGCGCACTGTACTTCCCCCTTACACCTCCTACTTGCTGTGCAGTCATATTCACAGATAGTTACCTAGTTTGTAATTGCTGATGTCTGGTCCTCCGGTGTAATCGTCACCCAGGGCGATTGGTCAAGTGGTGCCATTACATCACAAAGCTACAGCAGGGTGTCATCTGACATGAGGGCCAATCAGTTGCCTAGTACGCAATAGGATACTTATATCAAGGTATAGAAAATGGAGCAATGTGGACAGAATGCCCAGCTGAAGACTAAGGTGGTGAGATGAAAGGACCTAGGACAATATTTGAGACTTATACATTTGTTTGAAGGAGTGGTTGATCTTACCATTCTGGAGTTCTCTATAGGTTAAGTGATAGGGATGCGCTAAAATGAAGATGTTAGAATCTGTTGTTTTTATTATTCCCACGAACCGTAGCATAAACCTTCCTCCCTTAACGTATCAGGTCACTGAATTGCTATGGTGTACCATAACCTGAAATATTTCCTGTGAGAAGGGTACTCTATCTCTTGGCTGCCAAAGAGAGCTTTCTATCTAAGTCCTCATATAGGTGATAGGGTTGTGTAGAGAGTACCAGCAAATGAGGCAGAGGATTGAAAGAAGTCTGCTAGGTTGAAATCTAAATTAAGATTATAATTTTTAGTGAGTTTTGGATTTTCACAATATGAGACATGCCATAGTGCTAATTGACCCTTTATAAAAATCATCTTTTGGTAGTGTTGCATTTGGTTTTGAAATATTCAAGTTCTAAAAAAAGACTAACAGTGGACTTTTCCATCTGCAGATTATACTGAATGGCCAGCGGAGGCAGTGTTGCAGAGGAATATTTCCCTGCTTGCTGAGACGGAAAAAAAAAGAAAGCTCATTCCTCAGCCTTCTCCATGCCTCGATCAATATATATGGTAAGTCAAAATCTCAATTAATCATTTTGCCATTAATAAAAAGTTCATAGCATCTGATAGCTCTCTGTGCCTTTTAGTGGGGTCTTCCGCATAAATATAATCTTCCAAGACGGTAGCAATATGGATGACGCAATGGCCATCATGATAGTTTATCAA
Organism: Lissotriton vulgaris; assembly: GCF_964263255.1. NCBI lineage: Eukaryota > Metazoa > Chordata > Amphibia > Caudata > Salamandridae > Lissotriton > Lissotriton vulgaris. Next base: position 1,209,088,218 of record NC_141695.1, read on the forward strand.
ATACTTTGTCTGCCTAAGTGTCTGAGAAAATCTTCTTTAGATACTTGTGCAGGCAATATGTCCTGTGAGTTAATTACCATCCTTCAGGCTGGAATGAGCTGTCTTAGGTTAGAGCAAATGACTTACATTCAGATGGAGGGAAGGTATTTAACCTGTTTCCCTGCTCTCTGTGAGTGGGACTCTGATACTCCAGATGGACTGCTATTTAGAAACTGTGTTCTTCTAACTCTAGTCCTCTTTGAATAGGAGCCCACTACTTTCAATGGCGCACTGTACTTCCCCCTACAACTCCTACTTGCTGTGCAGTCATATTCCCAGATAATTACCTGGTGTGTAATTGGTGACGTCTGGTCCTCCAGTGTAATCGTCACCCAGGGCGATTGGTCAAGTGGTGCCATTACATCACAAAGCTACAGCAGAATGTCATCTGACATGAGGGCTAATCAGTTGCTTCTTCTAACTCTAGCCCTCTTTAAATAGGAGCCCAATACTTTCAATGGCGCACTGTACTTCCCCCTTACACCTCCTACTTGCTGTGCAGTCATATTCACAGATAGTTACCTAGTTTGTAATTGCTGATGTCTGGTCCTCCGGTGTAATCGTCACCCAGGGCGATTGGTCAAGTGGTGCCATTACATCACAAAGCTACAGCAGGGTGTCATCTGACATGAGGGCCAATCAGTTGCCTAGTACGCAATAGGATACTTATATCAAGGTATAGAAAATGGAGCAATGTGGACAGAATGCCCAGCTGAAGACTAAGGTGGTGAGATGAAAGGACCTAGGACAATATTTGAGACTTATACATTTGTTTGAAGGAGTGGTTGATCTTACCATTCTGGAGTTCTCTATAGGTTAAGTGATAGGGATGCGCTAAAATGAAGATGTTAGAATCTGTTGTTTTTATTATTCCCACGAACCGTAGCATAAACCTTCCTCCCTTAACGTATCAGGTCACTGAATTGCTATGGTGTACCATAACCTGAAATATTTCCTGTGAGAAGGGTACTCTATCTCTTGGCTGCCAAAGAGAGCTTTCTATCTAAGTCCTCATATAGGTGATAGGGTTGTGTAGAGAGTACCAGCAAATGAGGCAGAGGATTGAAAGAAGTCTGCTAGGTTGAAATCTAAATTAAGATTATAATTTTTAGTGAGTTTTGGATTTTCACAATATGAGACATGCCATAGTGCTAATTGACCCTTTATAAAAATCATCTTTTGGTAGTGTTGCATTTGGTTTTGAAATATTCAAGTTCTAAAAAAAGACTAACAGTGGACTTTTCCATCTGCAGATTATACTGAATGGCCAGCGGAGGCAGTGTTGCAGAGGAATATTTCCCTGCTTGCTGAGACGGAAAAAAAAAGAAAGCTCATTCCTCAGCCTTCTCCATGCCTCGATCAATATATATGGTAAGTCAAAATCTCAATTAATCATTTTGCCATTAATAAAAAGTTCATAGCATCTGATAGCTCTCTGTGCCTTTTAGTGGGGTCTTCCGCATAAATATAATCTTCCAAGACGGTAGCAATATGGATGACGCAATGGCCATCATGATAGTTTATCAAATACTTTGTCTGCCTAAGTGTCTGAGAAAATCTTCTTTAGATACTTGTGCAGGCAATATGTCCTGTGAGTTAATTACCATCCTTCAGGCTGGAATGAGCTGTCTTAGGTTAGAGCAAATGACTTACATTCAGATGGAGGGAAGGTATTTAACCTGTTTCCCTGCTCTCTGTGAGTGGGACTCTGATACTCCAGATGGACTGCTATTTAGAAACTGTGTTCTTCTAACTCTAGTCCTCTTTGAATAGGAGCCCACTACTTTCAATGGCGCACTGTACTTCCCCCTACAACTCCTACTTGCTGTGCAGTCATATTCCCAGATAATTACCTGGTGTGTAATTGGTGACGTCTGGTCCTCCAGTGTAATCGTCACCCAGGGCGATTGGTCAAGTGGTGCCATTACATCACAAAGCTACAGCAGAATGTCATCTGACATGAGGGCTAATCAGTTGCTTCTTCTAACTCTAGCCCTCTTTAAATAGGAGCCCAATACTTTCAATGGCGCACTGTACTTCCCCCTTACACCTCCTACTTGCTGTGCAGTCATATTCACAGATAGTTACCTAGTTTGTAATTGCTGATGTCTGGTCCTCCGGTGTAATCGTCACCCAGGGCGATTGGTCAAGTGGTGCCATTACATCACAAAGCTACAGCAGGGTGTCATCTGACATGAGGGCCAATCAGTTGCCTAGTACGCAATAGGATACTTATATCAAGGTATAGAAAATGGAGCAATGTGGACAGAATGCCCAGCTGAAGACTAAGGTGGTGAGATGAAAGGACCTAGGACAATATTTGAGACTTATACATTTGTTTGAAGGAGTGGTTGATCTTACCATTCTGGAGTTCTCTATAGGTTAAGTGATAGGGATGCGCTAAAATGAAGATGTTAGAATCTGTTGTTTTTATTATTCCCACGAACCGTAGCATAAACCTTCCTCCCTTAACGTATCAGGTCACTGAATTGCTATGGTGTACCATAACCTGAAATATTTCCTGTGAGAAGGGTACTCTATCTCTTGGCTGCCAAAGAGAGCTTTCTATCTAAGTCCTCATATAGGTGATAGGGTTGTGTAGAGAGTACCAGCAAATGAGGCAGAGGATTGAAAGAAGTCTGCTAGGTTGAAATCTAAATTAAGATTATAATTTTTAGTGAGTTTTGGATTTTCACAATATGAGACATGCCATAGTGCTAATTGACCCTTTATAAAAATCATCTTTTGGTAGTGTTGCATTTGGTTTTGAAATATTCAAGTTCTAAAAAAAGACTAACAGTGGACTTTTCCATCTGCAGATTATACTGAATGGCCAGCGGAGGCAGTGTTGCAGAGGAATATTTCCCTGCTTGCTGAGACGGAAAAAAAAAGAAAGCTCATTCCTCAGCCTTCTCCATGCCTCGATCAATATATATGGTAAGTCAAAATCTCAATTAATCATTTTGCCATTAATAAAAAGTTCATAGCATCTGATAGCTCTCTCTGCCTTTTAGTGGGGTCTTCCGCATAAATATAATCTTCCAAGACGGTAGCAATATGGATGACGCAATGGCCATCATGATAGTTTATCAAATACTTTGTCTGCCTAAGTGTCTGAGAAAATCTTCTTTAGATACTTGTGCAGGCAATATGTCCTGTGAGTTAATTACCATCCTTCAGGCTGGAATGAGCTGTCTTAGGTTAGAGCAAATGACTTACATTCAGATGGAGGGAAGGTATTTAACCTGTTTCCCTGCTCTCTGTGAGTGGGACTCTGATACTCCAGATGGACTGCTATTTAGAAACTGTGTTCTTCTAACTCTAGTCCTCTTTGAATAGGAGCCCACTACTTTCAATGGCGCACTGTACTTCCCCCTACAACTCCTACTTGCTGTGCAGTCATATTCCCAGATAATTACCTGGTGTGTAATTGGTGACGTCTGGTCCTCCAGTGTAATCGTCACCCAGGGCGATTGGTCAAGTGGTGCCATTACATCACAAAGCTACAGCAGAATGTCATCTGACATGAGGGCTAATCAGTTGCTTCTTCTAACTCTAGCCCTCTTTAAATAGGAGCCCAATACTTTCAATGGCGCACTGTACTTCCCCCTTACACCTCCTACTTGCTGTGCAGTCATATTCACAGATAGTTACCTAGTTTGTAATTGCTGATGTCTGGTCCTCCGGTGTAATCGTCACCCAGGGCGATTGGTCAAGTGGTGCCATTACATCACAAAGCTACAGCAGGGTGTCATCTGACATGAGGGCCAATCAGTTGCCTAGTACGCAATAGGATACTTATATCAAGGTATAGAAAATGGAGCAATGTGGACAGAATGCCCAGCTGAAGACTAAGGTGGTGAGATGAAAGGACCTAGGACAATATTTGAGACTTATACATTTGTTTGAAGGAGTGGTTGATCTTACCATTCTGGAGTTCTCTATAGGTTAAGTGATAGGGATGCGCTAAAATGAAGATGTTAGAATCTGTTGTTTTTATTATTCCCACGAACCGTAGCATAAACCTTCCTCCCTTAACGTATCAGGTCACTGAATTGCTATGGTGTACCATAACCTGAAATATTTCCTGTGAGAAGGGTACTCTATCTCTTGGCTGCCAAAGAGAGCTTTCTATCTAAGTCCTCATATAGGTGATAGGGTTGTGTAGAGAGTACCAGCAAATGAGGCAGAGGATTGAAAGAAGTCTGCTAGGTTGAAATCTAAATTAAGATTATAATTTTTAGTGAGTTTTGGATTTTCACAATATGAGACATGCCATAGTGCTAATTGACCCTTTATAAAAATCATCTTTTGGTAGTGTTGCATTTGGTTTTGAAATATTCAAGTTCTAAAAAAAGACTAACAGTGGACTTTTCCATCTGCAGATTATACTGAATGGCCAGCGGAGGCAGTGTTGCAGAGGAATATTTCCCTGCTTGCTGAGACGGAAAAAAAAAGAAAGCTCATTCCTCAGCCTTCTCCATGCCTCGATCAATATATATGGTAAGTCAAAATCTCAATTAATCATTTTGCCATTAATAAAAAGTTCATAGCATCTGATAGCTCTCTCTGCCTTTTAGTGGGGTCTTCCGCATAAATATAATCTTCCAAGACGGTAGCAATATGGATGACGCAATGGCCATCATGATAGTTTATCAAAGACTTTGTCTGCCTAAGTGTCTGAGAAAATCTTCTTTAGATACTTGTGCAGGCAATATGTCCTGTGAGTTAATTACCATCCTTCAGGCTGGAATGAGCTGTCTTAGGTTAGAGCAAATGACTTACATTCAGATGGAGGGAAGCTATTTAACCTGTTTCCCTGCTCTCTGTGAGTGGGACTCTGATACTCCAGATGGACTGCTATTTAGAAACTGTGTTCTTCTAACTCTAGTCCTCTTTGAATAGGAGCCCACTACTTTCAATGGCGCACTGTACTTCCCCCTACAACTCCTACTTGCTGTGCAGTCATATTCCCAGATAATTACCTGGTGTGTAATTGGTGACGTCTGGTCCTCCAGTGTAATCGTCACCCAGGGCGATTGGTCAAGTGGTGCCATTACATCACAAAGCTACAGCAGAATGTCATCTGACATGAGGGCTAATCAGTTGCTTCTTCTAACTCTAGCCCTCTTTAAATAGGAGCCCAATACTTTCAATGGCGCACTGTACTTCCCCCTTACACCTCCTACTTGCTGTGCAGTCATATTCACAGATAGTTACCTAGTTTGTAATTGCTGATGTCTGGTCCTCCGGTGTAATCGTCACCCAGGGCGATTGGTCAAGTGGTGCCATTACATCACAAAGCTACAGCAGGGTGTCATCTGACATGAGGGCCAATCAGTTGCCTAGTACGCAATAGGATACTTATATCAAGGTATAGAAAATGGAGCAATGTGGACAGAATGCCCAGCTGAAGACTAAGGTGGTGAGATGAAAGGACCTAGGACAATATTTGAGACTTATACATTTGTTTGAAGGAGTGGTTGATCTTACCATTCTGGAGTTCTCTATAGGTTAAGTGATAGGGATGCGCTAAAATGAAGATGTTAGAATCTGTTGTTTTTATTATTCCCACGAACCGTAGCATAAACCTTCCTCCCTTAACGTATCAGATCACTGAATTGCTATGGTGTACCATAACCTGAAATATTTCCTGTGAGAAGGGTACTCTATCTCTTGGCTGCCAAAGAGAGCTTTCTATCGAAGTCCTCATATAGGTGATAGGGTTGTGTAGAGAGTACCAGCAAATGAGGCAGAGGATTGAAAGAAGTCTGCTAGGTTGAAATCTAAATTAAGATTATAATTTTTAGTGAGTTTTGGATTTTCACAATATGAGACATGCCATAGTGCTAATTGACCCTTTATAAAAATCATCTTTTGGTAGTGTTGCATTTGGTTTTGAAATATTCAAGTTCTAAAAAAAGACTAACAGTGGACTTTTCCATCTGCAGATTATACTGAATGGCCAGCGGAGGCAGTGTTGCAGAGGAATATTTCCCTGCTTGCTGAGACGGAAAAAAAAAGAAAGCTCATTCCTCAGCCTTCTCCATGCCTCGATCAATATATATGGTAAGTCAAAATCTCAATTAATCATTTTGCCATTAATAAAAAGTTCATAGCATCTGATAGCTCTCTGTGCCTTTTAGTGGGGTCTTCCGCATAAATATAATCTTCCAAGACGGTAGCAATATGGATGACGCAATGGCCATCATGATAGTTTATCAAAGACTTTGTCTGCCTAAGTGTCTGAGAAAATCTTCTTTAGATACTTGTGCAGGCAATATGTCCTGTGAGTTAATTACCATCCTTCAGGCTGGAATGAGCTGTCTTAGGTTAGAGCAAATGACTTACATTCAGATGGAGGGAAGGTATTTAACCTGTTTCCCTGCTCTCTGTGAGTGGGACTCTGATACTCCAGATGGACTGCTATTTAGAAACTGTGTTCTTCTAACTCTAGTCCTCTTTGAATAGGAGCCCACTACTTTCAATGGCGCACTGTACTTCCCCCTACAACTCCTACTTGCTGTGCAGTCATATTCCCAGATAATTACCTGGTGTGTAATTGGTGACGTCTGGTCCTCCAGTGTAATCGTCACCCAGGGCGATTGGTCAAGTGGTGCCATTACATCACAAAGCTACAGCAGAATGTCATCTGACATGAGGGCTAATCAGTTGCTTCTTCTAACTCTAGCCCTCTTTAAATAGGAGCCCAATACTTTCAATGGCGCACTGTACTTCCCCCTTACACCTCCTACTTGCTGTGCAGTCATATTCACAGATAGTTACCTAGTTTGTAATTGCTGATGTCTGGTCCTCCGGTGTAATCGTCACCCAGGGCGATTGGTCAAGTGGTGCCATTACATCACAAAGCTACAGCAGGGTGTCATCTGACATGAGGGCCAATCAGTTGCCTAGTACGCAATAGGATACTTATATCAAGGTATAGAAAATGGAGCAATGTGGACAGAATGCCCAGCTGAAGACTAAGGTGGTGAGATGAAAGGACCTAGGACAATATTTGAGACTTATACATTTGTTTGAAGGAGTGGTTGATCTTACCATTCTGGAGTTCTCTATAGGTTAAGTGATAGGGATGCGCTAAAATGAAGATGTTAGAATCTGTTGTTTTTATTATTCCCACGAACCGTAGCATAAACCTTCCTCCCTTAACGTATCAGGTCACTGAATTGCTATGGTGTACCATAACCTGAAATATTTCCTGTGAGAAGGGTACTCTATCTCTTGGCTGCCAAAGAGAGCTTTCTATCTAAGTCCTCATATAGGTGATAGGGTTGTGTAGAGAGTACCAGCAAATGAGGCAGAGGATTGAAAGAAGTCTGCTAGGTTGAAATCTAAATTAAGATTATAATTTTTAGTGAGTTTTGGATTTTCACAATATGAGACATGCCATAGTGCTAATTGACCCTTTATAAAAATCATCTTTTGGTAGTGTTGCATTTGGTTTTGAAATATTCAAGTTCTAAAAAAAGACTAACAGTGGACTTTTCCATCTGCAGATTATACTGAATGGCCAGCGGAGGCAGTGTTGCAGAGGAATATTTCCCTGCTTGCTGAGACGGAAAAAAAAAGAAAGCTCATTCCTCAGCCTTCTCCATGCCTCGATCAATATATATGGTAAGTCAAAATCTCAATTAATCATTTTGCCATTAATAAAAAGTTCATAGCATCTGATAGCTCTCTCTGCCTTTTAGTGGGGTCTTCCGCATAAATATAATCTTCCAAGACGGTAGCAATATGGATGACGCAATGGCCATCATGATAGTTTATCAAAGACTTTGTCTGCCTAAGTGTCTGAGAAAATCTTCTTTAGATACTTGTGCAGGCAATATGTCCTGTGAGTTAATTACCATCCTTCAGGCTGGAATGAGCTGTCTTAGGTTAGAGCAAATGACTTACATTCAGATGGAGGGAAGCTATTTAACCTGTTTCCCTGCTCTCTGTGAGTGGGACTCTGATACTCCAGATGGACTGCTATTTAGAAACTGTGTTCTTCTAACTCTAGTCCTCTTTGAATAGGAGCCCACTACTTTCAATGGCGCACTGTACTTCCCCCTACAACTCCTACTTGCTGTGCAGTCATATTCCCAGATAATTACCTGGTGTGTAATTGGTGACGTCTGGTCCTCCAGTGTAATCGTCACCCAGGGCGATTGGTCAAGTGGTGCCATTACATCACAAAGCTACAGCAGAATGTCATCTGACATGAGGGCTAATCAGTTGCTTCTTCTAACTCTAGCCCTCTTTAAATAGGAGCCCAATACTTTCAATGGCGCACTGTACTTCCCCCTTACACCTCCTACTTGCTGTGCAGTCATATTCACAGATAGTTACCTAGTTTGTAATTGCTGATGTCTGGTCCTCCGGTGTAATCGTCACCCAGGGCGATTGGTCAAGTGGTGCCATTACATCACAAAGCTACAGCAGGGTGTCATCTGACATGAGGGCCAATCAGTTGCCTAGTACGCAATAGGATACTTATATCAAGGTATAGAAAATGGAGCAATGTGGACAGAATGCCCAGCTGAAGACTAAGGTGGTGAGATGAAAGGACCTAGGACAATATTTGAGACTTATACATTTGTTTGAAGGAGTGGTTGATCTTACCATTCTGGAGTTCTCTATAGGTTAAGTGATAGGGATGCGCTAAAATGAAGATGTTAGAATCTGTTGTTTTTATTATTCCCACGAACCGTAGCATAAACCTTCCTCCCTTAACGTATCAGGTCACTGAATTGCTATGGTGTACCATAACCTGAAATATTTCCTGTGAGAAGGGTACTCTATCTCTTGGCTGCCAAAGAGAGCTTTCTATCTAAGTCCTCATATAGGTGATAGGGTTGTGTAGAGAGTACCAGCAAATGAGGCAGAGGATTGAAAGAAGTCTGCTAGGTTGAAATCTAAATTAAGATTATAATTTTTAGTGAGTTTTGGATTTTCACAATATGAGACATGCCATAGTGCTAATTGACCCTTTATAAAAATCATCTTTTGGTAGTGTTGCATTTGGTTTTGAAATATTCAAGTTCTAAAAAAAGACTAACAGTGGACTTTTCCATCTGCAGATTATACTGAATGGCCAGCGGAGGCAGTGTTGCAGAGGAATATTTCCCTGCTTGCTGAGACGGAAAAAAAAAGAAAGCTCATTCCTCAGCCTTCTCCATGCCTCGATCAATATATATGGTAAGTCAAAATCTCAATTAATCATTTTGCCATTAATAAAAAGTTCATAGCATCTGATAGCTCTCTGTGCCTTTTAGTGGGGTCTTCCGCATAAATATAATCTTCCAAGACGGTAGCAATATGGATGACGCAATGGCCATCATGATAGTTTATCAAATACTTTGTCTGCCTAAGTGTCTGAGAAAATCTTCTTTAGATACTTGTGCAGGCAATATGTCCTGTGAGTTAATTACCATCCTTCAGGCTGGAATGAGCTGTCTTAGGTTAGAGCAAATGACTTACATTCAGATGGAGGGAAGGTATTTAACCTGTTTCCCTGCTCTCTGTGAGTGGGACTCTGATACTCCAGATGGACTGCTATTTAGAAACTGTGTTCTTCTAACTCTAGTCCTCTTTGAATAGGAGCCCACTACTTTCAATGGCGCACTGTACTTCCCCCTACAACTCCTACTTGCTGTGCAGTCATATTCCCAGATAATTACCTGGTGTGTAATTGGTGACGTCTGGTCCTCCAGTGTAATCGTCACCCAGGGCGATTGGTCAAGTGGTGCCATTACATCACAAAGCTACAGCAGAATGTCATCTGACATGAGGGCTAATCAGTTGCTTCTTCTAACTCTAGCCCTCTTTAAATAGGAGCCCAATACTTTCAATGGCGCACTGTACTTCCCCCTTACACCTCCTACTTGCTGTGCAGTCATATTCACAGATAGTTACCTAGTTTGTAATTGCTGATGTCTGGTCCTCCGGTGTAATCGTCACCCAGGGCGATTGGTCAAGTGGTGCCATTACATCACAAAGCTACAGCAGGGTGTCATCTGACATGAGGGCCAATCAGTTGCCTAGTACGCAATAGGATACTTATATCAAGGTATAGAAAATGGAGCAATGTGGACAGAATGCCCAGCTGAAGACTAAGGTGGTGAGATGAAAGGACCTAGGACAATATTTGAGACTTATACATTTGTTTGAAGGAGTGGTTGATCTTACCATTCTGGAGTTCTCTATAGGTTAAGTGATAGGGATGCGCTAAAATGAAGATGTTAGAATCTGTTGTTTTTATTATTCCCACGAACCGTAGCATAAACCTTCCTCCCTTAACGTATCAGGTCACTGAATTGCTATGGTGTACCATAACCTGAAATATTTCCTGTGAGAAGGGTACTCTATCTCTTGGCTGCCAAAGAGAGCTTTCTATCTAAGTCCTCATATAGGTGATAGGGTTGTGTAGAGAGTACCAGCAAATGAGGCAGAGGATTGAAAGAAGTCTGCTAGGTTGAAATCTAAATTAAGATTATAATTTTTAGTGAGTTTTGGATTTTCACAATATGAGACATGCCATAGTGCTAATTGACCCTTTATAAAAATCATCTTTTGGTAGTGTTGCATTTGGTTTTGAAATATTCAAGTTCTAAAAAAAGACTAACAGTGGACTTTTCCATCTGCAGATTATACTGAATGGCCAGCGGAGGCAGTGTTGCAGAGGAATATTTCCCTGCTTGCTGAGACGGAAAAAAAAAGAAAGCTCATTCCTCAGCCTTCTCCATGCCTCGATCAATATATATGGTAAGTCAAAATCTCAATTAATCATTTTGCCATTAATAAAAAGTTCATAGCATCTGATAGCTCTCTCTGCCTTTTAGTGGGGTCTTCCGCATAAATATAATCTTCCAAGACGGTAGCAATATGGATGATGCAATGGCCATCATGATAGTTTATCAAAGACTTTGTCTGCCTAAGTGTCTGAGAAAATCTTCTTTAGATACTTGTGCAGGCAATATGTCCTGTGAGTTAATTACCATCCTTCAGGCTGGAATGAGCTGTCTTAGGTTAGAGCAAATGACTTACATTCAGATGGAGGGAAGCTATTTAACCTGTTTCCCTGCTCTCTGTGAGTGGGACTCTGATACTCCAGATGGACTGCTATTTAGAAACTGTGTTCTTCTAACTCTAGTCCTCTTTGAATAGGAGCCCACTACTTTCAATGGCGCACTGTACTTCCCCCTACAACTCCTACTTGCTGTGCAGTCATATTCCCAGATAATTACCTGGTGTGTAATTGGTGACGTCTGGTCCTCCAGTGTAATCGTCACCCAGGGCGATTGGTCAAGTGGTGCCATTACATCACAAAGCTACAGCAGAATGTCATCTGACATGAGGGCTAATCAGTTGCTTCTTCTAACTCTAGCCCTCTTTAAATAGGAGCCCAATACTTTCAATGGCGCACTGTACTTCCCCCTTACACCTCCTACTTGCTGTGCAGTCATATTCACAGATAGTTACCTAGTTTGTAATTGCTGATGTCTGGTCCTCCGGTGTAATCGTCACCCAGGGCGATTGGTCAAGTGGTGCCATTACATCACAAAGCTACAGCAGGGTGTCATCTGACATGAGGGCCAATCAGTTGCCTAGTACGCAATAGGATACTTATATCAAGGTATAGAAAATGGAGCAATGTGGACAGAATGCCCAGCTGAAGACTAAGGTGGTGAGATGAAAGGACCTAGGACAATATTTGAGACTTATACATTTGTTTGAAGGAGTGGTTGATCTTACCATTCTGGAGTTCTCTATAGGTTAAGTGATAGGGATGCGCTAAAATGAAGATGTTAGAATCTGTTGTTTTTATTATTCCCACGAACCGTAGCATAAACCTTCCTCCCTTAACGTATCAGATCACTGAATTGCTATGGTGTACCATAACCTGAAATATTTCCTGTGAGAAGGGTACTCTATCTCTTGGCTGCCAAAGAGAGCTTTCTATCGAAGTCCTCATATAGGTGATAGGGTTGTGTAGAGAGTACCAGCAAATGAGGCAGAGGATTGAAAGAAGTCTGCTAGGTTGAAATCTAAATTAAGATTATAATTTTTAGTGAGTTTTGGATTTTCACAATATGAGACATGCCATAGTGCTAATTGACCCTTTATAAAAATCATCTTTTGGTAGTGTTGCATTTGGTTTTGAAATATTCAAGTTCTAAAAAAAGACTAACAGTGGACTTTTCCATCTGCAGATTATACTGAATGGCCAGCGGAGGCAGTGTTGCAGAGGAATATTTCCCTGCTTGCTGAGACGGAAAAAAAAAGAAAGCTCATTCCTCAGCCTTCTCCATGCCTCGATCAATATATATGGTAAGTCAAAATCTCAATTAATCATTTTGCCATTAATAAAAAGTTCATAGCATCTGATAGCTCTCTGTGCCTTTTAGTGGGGTCTTCCGCATAAATATAATCTTCCAAGACGGTAGCAATATGGATGACGCAATGGCCATCATGATAGTTTATCAAATACTTTGTCTGCCTAAGTGTCTGAGAAAATCTTCTTTAGATACTTGTGCAGGCAATATGTCCTGTGAGTTAATTACCATCCTTCAGGCTGGAATGAGCTGTCTTAGGTTAGAGCAAATGACTTACATTCAGATGGAGGGAAGGTATTTAACCTGTTTCCCTGCTCTCTGTGAGTGGGACTCTGATACTCCAGATGGACTGCTATTTAGAAACTGTGTTCTTCTAACTCTAGTCCTCTTTGAATAGGAGCCCACTACTTTCAATGGCGCACTGTACTTCCCCCTACAACTCCTACTTGCTGTGCAGTCATATTCCCAGATAATTACCTGGTGTGTAATTGGTGACGTCTGGTCCTCCAGTGTAATCGTCACCCAGGGCGATTGGTCAAGTGGTGCCATTACATCACAAAGCTACAGCAGAATGTCATCTGACATGAGGGCTAATCAGTTGCTTCTTCTAACTCTAGCCCTCTTTAAATAGGAGCCCAATACTTTCAATGGCGCACTGTACTTCCCCCTTACACCTCCTACTTGCTGTGCAGTCATATTCACAGATAGTTACCTAGTTTGTAATTGCTGATGTCTGGTCCTCCGGTGTAATCGTCACCCAGGGCGATTGGTCAAGTGGTGCCATTACATCACAAAGCTACAGCAGGGTGTCATCTGACATGAGGGCCAATCAGTTGCCTAGTACGCAATAGGATACTTATATCAAGGTATAGAAAATGGAGCAATGTGGACAGAATGCCCAGCTGAAGACTAAGGTGGTGAGATGAAAGGACCTAGGACAATATTTGAGACTTATACATTTGTTTGAAGGAGTGGTTGATCTTACCATTCTGGAGTTCTCTATAGGTTAAGTGATAGGGATGCGCTAAAATGAAGATGTTAGAATCTGTTGTTTTTATTATTCCCACGAACCGTAGCATAAACCTTCCTCCCTTAACGTATCAGATCACTGAATTGCTATGGTGTACCATAACCTGAAATATTTCCTGTGAGAAGGGTACTCTATCTCTTGGCTGCCAAAGAGAGCTTTCTATCGAAGTCCTCATATAGGTGATAGGGTTGTGTAGAGAGTACCAGCAAATGAGGCAGAGGATTGAAAGAAGTCTGCTAGGTTGAAATCTAAATTAAGATTATAATTTTTAGTGAGTTTTGGATTTTCACAATATGAGACATGCCATAGTGCTAATTGACCCTTTATAAAAATCATCTTTTGGTAGTGTTGCATTTGGTTTTGAAATATTCAAGTTCTAAAAAAAGACTAACAGTGGACTTTTCCATCTGCAGATTATACTGAATGGCCAGCGGAGGCAGTGTTGCAGAGGAATATTTCCCTGCTTGCTGAGACGGAAAAAAAAAGAAAGCTCATTCCTCAGCCTTCTCCATGCCTCGATCAATATATATGGTAAGTCAAAATCTCAATTAATCATTTTGCCATTAATAAAAAGTTCATAGCATCTGATAGCTCTCTGTGCCTTTTAGTGGGGTCTTCCGCATAAATATAATCTTCCAAGACGGTAGCAATATGGATGACGCAATGGCCATCATGATAGTTTATCAAATACTTTGTCTGCCTAAGTGTCTGAGAAAATCTTCTTTAGATACTTGTGCAGGCAATATGTCCTGTGAGTTAATTACCATCCTTCAGGCTGGAATGAGCTGTCTTAGGTTAGAGCAAATGACTTACATTCAGATGGAGGGAAGGTATTTAACCTGTTTCCCTGCTCTCTGTGAGTGGGACTCTGATACTCCAGATGGACTGCTATTTAGAAACTGTGTTCTTCTAACTCTAGTCCTCTTTGAATAGGAGCCCACTACTTTCAATGGCGCACTGTACTTCCCCCTACAACTCCTACTTGCTGTGCAGTCATATTCCCAGATAATTACCTGGTGTGTAATTGGTGACGTCTGGTCCTCCAGTGTAATCGTCACCCAGGGCGATTGGTCAAGTGGTGCCATTACATCACAAAGCTACAGCAGAATGTCATCTGACATGAGGGCTAATCAGTTGCTTCTTCTAACTCTAGCCCTCTTTAAATAGGAGCCCAATACTTTCAATGGCGCACTGTACTTCCCCCTTACACCTCCTACTTGCTGTGCAGTCATATTCACAGATAGTTACCTAGTTTGTAATTGCTGATGTCTGGTCCTCCGGTGTAATCGTCACCCAGGGCGATTGGTCAAGTGGTGCCATTACATCACAAAGCTACAGCAGGGTGTCATCTGACATGAGGGCCAATCAGTTGCCTAGTACGCAATAGGATACTTATATCAAGGTATAGAAAATGGAGCAATGTGGACAGAATGCCCAGCTGAAGACTAAGGTGGTGAGATGAAAGGACCTAGGACAATATTTGAGACTTATACATTTGTTTGAAGGAGTGGTTGATCTTACCATTCTGGAGTTCTCTATAGGTTAAGTGATAGGGATGCGCTAAAATGAAGATGTTAGAATCTGTTGTTTTTATTATTCCCACGAACCGTAGCATAAACCTTCCTCCCTTAACGTATCAGATCACTGAATTGCTATGGTGTACCATAACCTGAAATATTTCCTGTGAGAAGGGTACTCTATCTCTTGGCTGCCAAAGAGAGCTTTCTATCGAAGTCCTCATATAGGTGATAGGGTTGTGTAGAGAGTACCAGCAAATGAGGCAGAGGATTGAAAGAAGTCTGCTAGGTTGAAATCTAAATTAAGATTATAATTTTTAGTGAGTTTTGGATTTTCACAATATGAGACATGCCATAGTGCTAATTGACCCTTTATAAAAATCATCTTTTGGTAGTGTTGCATTTGGTTTTGAAATATTCAAGTTCTAAAAAAAGACTAACAGTGGACTTTTCCATCTGCAGATTATACTGAATGGCCAGCGGAGGCAGTGTTGCAGAGGAATATTTCCCTGCTTGCTGAGACGGAAAAAAAAAGAAAGCTCATTCCTCAGCCTTCTCCATGCCTCGATCAATATATATGGTAAGTCAAAATCTCAATTAATCATTTTGCCATTAATAAAAAGTTCATAGCATCTGATAGCTCTCTGTGCCTTTTAGTGGGGTCTTCCGCATAAATATAATCTTCCAAGACGGTAGCAATATGGATGACGCAATGGCCATCATGATAGTTTATCAAATACTTTGTCTGCCTAAGTGTCTGAGAAAATCTTCTTTAGATACTTGTGCAGGCAATATGTCCTGTGAGTTAATTACCATCCTTCAGGCTGGAATGAGCTGTCTTAGGTTAGAGCAAATGACTTACATTCAGATGGAGGGAAGGTATTTAACCTGTTTCCCTGCTCTCTGTGAGTGGGACTCTGATACTCCAGATGGACTGCTATTTAGAAACTGTGTTCTTCTAACTCTAGTCCTCTTTGAATAGGAGCCCACTACTTTCAATGGCGCACTGTACTTCCCCCTACAACTCCTACTTGCTGTGCAGTCATATTCCCAGATAATTACCTGGTGTGTAATTGGTGACGTCTGGTCCTCCAGTGTAATCGTCACCCAGGGCGATTGGTCAAGTGGTGCCATTACATCACAAAGCTACAGCAGAATGTCATCTGACATGAGGGCTAATCAGTTGCTTCTTCTAACTCTAGCCCTCTTTAAATAGGAGCCCAATACTTTCAATGGCGCACTGTACTTCCCCCTTACACCTCCTACTTGCTGTGCAGTCATATTCACAGATAGTTACCTAGTTTGTAATTGCTGATGTCTGGTCCTCCGGTGTAATCGTCACCCAGGGCGATTGGTCAAGTGGTGCCATTACATCACAAAGCTACAGCAGGGTGTCATCTGACATGAGGGCCAATCAGTTGCCTAGTACGCAATAGGATACTTATATCAAGGTATAGAAAATGGAGCAATGTGGACAGAATGCCCAGCTGAAGACTAAGGTGGTGAGATGAAAGGACCTAGGACAATATTTGAGACTTATACATTTGTTTGAAGGAGTGGTTGATCTTACCATTCTGGAGTTCTCTATAGGTTAAGTGATAGGGATGCGCTAAAATGAAGATGTTAGAATCTGTTGTTTTTATTATTCCCACGAACCGTAGCATAAACCTTCCTCCCTTAACGTATCAGATCACTGAATTGCTATGGTGTACCATAACCTGAAATATTTCCTGTGAGAAGGGTACTCTATCTCTTGGCTGCCAAAGAGAGCTTTCTATCTAAGTCCTCATATAGGTGATAGGGTTGTGTAGAGAGTACCAGCAAATGAGGCAGAGGATTGAAAGAAGTCTGCTAGGTTGAAATCTAAATTAAGATTATAATTTTTAGTGAGTTTTGGATTTTCACAATATGAGACATGCCATAGTGCTAATTGACCCTTTATAAAAATCATCTTTTGGTAGTGTTGCATTTGGTTTTGAAATATTCAAGTTCTAAAAAAAGACTAACAGTGGATTTTTCCATCTGCAGATTATACTGAATGGCCAGCGGAGGCAGTGTTGCAGAGGAATATTTCCCTGCTTGCTGAGACGGAAAAAAAAAGAAAGCTCATTCCTCAGCCTTCTCCATGCCTCGATCAATATATATGGTAAGTCAAAATCTCAATTAATCATTTTGCCATTAATAAAAAGTTCATAGCATCTGATAGCTCTCTCTGCCTTTTAGTGGGGTCTTCCGCATAAATATAATCTTCCAAGACGGTAGCAATATGGATGATGCAATGGCCATCATGATAGTTTATCAAAGACTTTGTCTGCCTAAGTGTCTGAGAAAATCTTCTTTAGATACTTGTGCAGGCAATATGTCCTGTGAGTTAATTACCATCCTTCAGGCTGGAATGAGCTGTCTTAGGTTAGAGCAAATGACTTACATTCAGATGGAGGGAAGCTATTTAACCTGTTTCCCTGCTCTCTGTGAGTGGGACTCTGATACTCCAGATGGACTGCTATTTAGAAACTGTGTTCTTCTAACTCTAGTCCTCTTTGAATAGGAGCCCACTACTTTCAATGGCGCACTGTACTTCCCCCTACAACTCCTACTTGCTGTGCAGTCATATTCCCAGATAATTACCTGGTGTGTAATTGGTGACGTCTGGTCCTCCAGTGTAATCGTCACCCAGGGCGATTGGTCAAGTGGTGCCATTACATCACAAAGCTACAGCAGAATGTCATCTGACATGAGGGCTAATCAGTTGCTTCTTCTAACTCTAGCCCTCTTTAAATAGGAGCCCAATACTTTCAATGGCGCACTGTACTTCCCCCTTACACCTCCTACTTGCTGTGCAGTCATATTCACAGATAGTTACCTAGTTTGTAATTGCTGATGTCTGGTCCTCCGGTGTAATCGTCACCCAGGGCGATTGGTCAAGTGGTGCCATTACATCACAAAGCTACAGCAGGGTGTCATCTGACATGAGGGCCAATCAGTTGCCTAGTACGCAATAGGATACTTATATCAAGGTATAGAAAATGGAGCAATGTGGACAGAATGCCCAGCTGAAGACTAAGGTGGTGAGATGAAAGGACCTAGGACAATATTTGAGACTTATACATTTGTTTGAAGGAGTGGTTGATCTTACCATTCTGGAGTTCTCTATAGGTTAAGTGATAGGGATGCGCTAAAATGAAGATGTTAGAATCTGTTGTTTTTATTATTCCCACGAACCGTAGCATAAACCTTCCTCCCTTAACGTATCAGGTCACTGAATTGCTATGGTGTACCATAACCTGAAATATTTCCTGTGAGAAGGGTACTCTATCTCTTGGCTGCCAAAGAGAGCTTTCTATCTAAGTCCTCATATAGGTGATAGGGTTGTGTAGAGAGTACCAGCAAATGAGGCAGAGGATTGAAAGAAGTCTGCTAGGTTGAAATCTAAATTAAGATTATAATTTTTAGTGAGTTTTGGATTTTCACAATATGAGACATGCCATAGTGCTAATTGACCCTTTATAAAAATCATCTTTTGGTAGTGTTGCATTTGGTTTTGAAATATTCAAGTTCTAAAAAAAGACTAACAGTGGACTTTTCCATCTGCAGATTATACTGAATGGCCAGCGGAGGCAGTGTTGCAGAGGAATATTTCCCTGCTTGCTGAGACGGAAAAAAAAAGAAAGCTCATTCCTCAGCCTTCTCCATGCCTCGATCAATATATATGGTAAGTCAAAATCTCAATTAATCATTTTGCCATTAATAAAAAGTTCATAGCATCTGATAGCTCTCTCTGCCTTTTAGTGGGGTCTTCCGCATAAATATAATCTTCCAAGACGGTAGCAATATGGATGACGCAATGGCCATCATGATAGTTTATCAAAGACTTTGTCTGCCTAAGTGTCTGAGAAAATCTTCTTTAGATACTTGTGCAGGCAATATGTCCTGTGAGTTAATTACCATCCTTCAGGCTGGAATGAGCTGTCTTAGGTTAGAGCAAATGACTTACATTCAGATGGAGGGAAGCTATTTAACCTGTTTCCCTGCTCTCTGTGAGTGGGACTCTGATACTCCAGATGGACTGCTATTTAGAAACTGTGTTCTTCTAACTCTAGTCCTCTTTGAATAGGAGCCCACTACTTTCAATGGCGCACTGTACTTCCCCCTACAACTCCTACTTGCTGTGCAGTCATATTCCCAGATAATTACCTGGTGTGTAATTGGTGACGTCTGGTCCTCCAGTGTAATCGTCACCCAGGGCGATTGGTCAAGTGGTGCCATTACATCACAAAGCTACAGCAGAATGTCATCTGACATGAGGGCTAATCAGTTGCTTCTTCTAACTCTAGCCCTCTTTAAATAGGAGCCCAATACTTTCAATGGCGCACTGTACTTCCCCCTTACACCTCCTACTTGCTGTGCAGTCATATTCACAGATAGTTACCTAGTTTGTAATTGCTGATGTCTGGTCCTCCGGTGTAATCGTCACCCAGGGCGATTGGTCAAGTGGTGCCATTACATCACAAAGCTACAGCAGGGTGTCATCTGACATGAGGGCCAATCAGTTGCCTAGTACGCAATAGGATACTTATATCAAGGTATAGAAAATGGAGCAATGTGGACAGAATGCCCAGCTGAAGACTAAGGTGGTGAGATGAAAGGACCTAGGACAATATTTGAGACTTATACATTTGTTTGAAGGAGTGGTTGATCTTACCATTCTGGAGTTCTCTATAGGTTAAGTGATAGGGATGCGCTAAAATGAAGATGTTAGAATCTGTTGTTTTTATTATTCCCACGAACCGTAGCATAAACCTTCCTCCCTTAACGTATCAGATCACTGAATTGCTATGGTGTACCATAACCTGAAATATTTCCTGTGAGAAGGGTACTCTATCTCTTGGCTGCCAAAGAGAGCTTTCTATCGAAGTCCTCATATAGGTGATAGGGTTGTGTAGAGAGTACCAGCAAATGAGGCAGAGGATTGAAAGAAGTCTGCTAGGTTGAAATCTAAATTAAGATTATAATTTTTAGTGAGTTTTGGATTTTCACAATATGAGACATGCCATAGTGCTAATTGACCCTTTATAAAAATCATCTTTTGGTAGTGTTGCATTTGGTTTTGAAATATTCAAGTTCTAAAAAAAGACTAACAGTGGACTTTTCCATCTGCAGATTATACTGAATGGCCAGCGGAGGCAGTGTTGCAGAGGAATATTTCCCTGCTTGCTGAGACGGAAAAAAAAAGAAAGCTCATTCCTCAGCCTTCTCCATGCCTCGATCAATATATATGGTAAGTCAAAATCTCAATTAATCATTTTGCCATTAATAAAAAGTTCATAGCATCTGATAGCTCTCTGTGCCTTTTAGTGGGGTCTTCCGCATAAATATAATCTTCCAAGACGGTAGCAATATGGATGACGCAATGGCCATCATGATAGTTTATCAAAGACTTTGTCTGCCTAAGTGTCTGAGAAAATCTTCTTTAGATACTTGTGCAGGCAATATGTCCTGTGAGTTAATTACCATCCTTCAGGCTGGAATGAGCTGTCTTAGGTTAGAGCAAATGACTTACATTCAGATGGAGGGAAGGTATTTAACCTGTTTCCCTGCTCTCTGTGAGTGGGACTCTGATACTCCAGATGGACTGCTATTTAGAAACTGTGTTCTTCTAACTCTAGTCCTCTTTGAATAGGAGCCCACTACTTTCAATGGCGCACTGTACTTCCCCCTACAACTCCTACTTGCTGTGCAGTCATATTCCCAGATAATTACCTGGTGTGTAATTGGTGACGTCTGGTCCTCCAGTGTAATCGTCACCCAGGGCGATTGGTCAAGTGGTGCCATTACATCACAAAGCTACAGCAGAATGTCATCTGACATGAGGGCTAATCAGTTGCTTCTTCTAACTCTAGCCCTCTTTAAATAGGAGCCCAATACTTTCAATGGCGCACTGTACTTCCCCCTTACACCTCCTACTTGCTGTGCAGTCATATTCACAGATAGTTACCTAGTTTGTAATTGCTGATGTCTGGTCCTCCGGTGTAATCGTCACCCAGGGCGATTGGTCAAGTGGTGCCATTACATCACAAAGCTACAGCAGGGTGTCATCTGACATGAGGGCCAATCAGTTGCCTAGTACGCAATAGGATACTTATATCAAGGTATAGAAAATGGAGCAATGTGGACAGAATGCCCAGCTGAAGACTAAGGTGGTGAGATGAAAGGACCTAGGACAATATTTGAGACTTATACATTTGTTTGAAGGAGTGGTTGATCTTACCATTCTGGAGTTCTCTATAGGTTAAGTGATAGGGATGCGCTAAAATGAAGATGTTAGAATCTGTTGTTTTTATTATTCCCACGAACCGTAGCATAAACCTTCCTCCCTTAACGTATCAGGTCACTGAATTGCTATGGTGTACCATAACCTGAAATATTTCCTGTGAGAAGGGTACTCTATCTCTTGGCTGCCAAAGAGAGCTTTCTATCTAAGTCCTCATATAGGTGATAGGGTTGTGTAGAGAGTACCAGCAAATGAGGCAGAGGATTGAAAGAAGTCTGCTAGGTTGAAATCTAAATTAAGATTATAATTTTTAGTGAGTTTTGGATTTTCACAATATGAGACATGCCATAGTGCTAATTGACCCTTTATAAAAATCATCTTTTGGTAGTGTTGCATTTGGTTTTGAAATATTCAAGTTCTAAAAAAAGACTAACAGTGGACTTTTCCATCTGCAGATTATACTGAATGGCCAGCGGAGGCAGTGTTGCAGAGGAATATTTCCCTGCTTGCTGAGACGGAAAAAAAAAGAAAGCTCATTCCTCAGCCTTCTCCATGCCTCGATCAATATATATGGTAAGTCAAAATCTCAATTAATCATTTTGCCATTAATAAAAAGTTCATAGCATCTGATAGCTCTCTCTGCCTTTTAGTGGGGTCTTCCGCATAAATATAATCTTCCAAGACGGTAGCAATATGGATGACGCAATGGCCATCATGATAGTTTATCAAAGACTTTGTCTGCCTAAGTGTCTGAGAAAATCTTCTTTAGATACTTGTGCAGGCAATATGTCCTGTGAGTTAATTACCATCCTTCAGGCTGGAATGAGCTGTCTTAGGTTAGAGCAAATGACTTACATTCAGATGGAGGGAAGCTATTTAACCTGTTTCCCTGCTCTCTGTGAGTGGGACTCTGATACTCCAGATGGACTGCTATTTAGAAACTGTGTTCTTCTAACTCTAGTCCTCTTTGAATAGGAGCCCACTACTTTCAATGGCGCACTGTACTTCCCCCTACAACTCCTACTTGCTGTGCAGTCATATTCCCAGATAATTACCTGGTGTGTAATTGGTGACGTCTGGTCCTCCAGTGTAATCGTCACCCAGGGCGATTGGTCAAGTGGTGCCATTACATCACAAAGCTACAGCAGAATGTCATCTGACATGAGGGCTAATCAGTTGCTTCTTCTAACTCTAGCCCTCTTTAAATAGGAGCCCAATACTTTCAATGGCGCACTGTACTTCCCCCTTACACCTCCTACTTGCTGTGCAGTCATATTCACAGATAGTTACCTAGTTTGTAATTGCTGATGTCTGGTCCTCCGGTGTAATCGTCACCCAGGGCGATTGGTCAAGTGGTGCCATTACATCACAAAGCTACAGCAGGGTGTCATCTGACATGAGGGCCAATCAGTTGCCTAGTACGCAATAGGATACTTATATCAAGGTATAGAAAATGGAGCAATGTGGACAGAATGCCCAGCTGAAGACTAAGGTGGTGAGATGAAAGGACCTAGGACAATATTTGAGACTTATACATTTGTTTGAAGGAGTGGTTGATCTTACCATTCTGGAGTTCTCTATAGGTTAAGTGATAGGGATGCGCTAAAATGAAGATGTTAGAATCTGTTGTTTTTATTATTCCCACGAACCGTAGCATAAACCTTCCTCCCTTAACGTATCAGGTCACTGAATTGCTATGGTGTACCATAACCTGAAATATTTCCTGTGAGAAGGGTACTCTATCTCTTGGCTGCCAAAGAGAGCTTTCTATCTAAGTCCTCATATAGGTGATAGGGTTGTGTAGAGAGTACCAGCAAATGAGGCAGAGGATTGAAAGAAGTCTGCTAGGTTGAAATCTAAATTAAGATTATAATTTTTAGTGAGTTTTGGATTTTCACAATATGAGACATGCCATAGTGCTAATTGACCCTTTATAAAAATCATCTTTTGGTAGTGTTGCATTTGGTTTTGAAATATTCAAGTTCTAAAAAAAGACTAACAGTGGACTTTTCCATCTGCAGATTATACTGAATGGCCAGCGGAGGCAGTGTTGCAGAGGAATATTTCCCTGCTTGCTGAGACGGAAAAAAAAAGAAAGCTCATTCCTCAGCCTTCTCCATGCCTCGATCAATATATATGGTAAGTCAAAATCTCAATTAATCATTTTGCCATTAATAAAAAGTTCATAGCATCTGATAGCTCTCTGTGCCTTTTAGTGGGGTCTTCCGCATAAATATAATCTTCCAAGACGGTAGCAATATGGATGACGCAATGGCCATCATGATAGTTTATCAAATACTTTGTCTGCCTAAGTGTCTGAGAAAATCTTCTTTAGATACTTGTGCAGGCAATATGTCCTGTGAGTTAATTACCATCCTTCAGGCTGGAATGAGCTGTCTTAGGTTAGAGCAAATGACTTACATTCAGATGGAGGGAAGGTATTTAACCTGTTTCCCTGCTCTCTGTGAGTGGGACTCTGATACTCCAGATGGACTGCTATTTAGAAACTGTGTTCTTCTAACTCTAGTCCTCTTTGAATAGGAGCCCACTACTTTCAATGGCGCACTGTACTTCCCCCTACAACTCCTACTTGCTGTGCAGTCATATTCCCAGATAATTACCTGGTGTGTAATTGGTGACGTCTGGTCCTCCAGTGTAATCGTCACCCAGGGCGATTGGTCAAGTGGTGCCATTACATCACAAAGCTACAGCAGAATGTCATCTGACATGAGGGCTAATCAGTTGCTTCTTCTAACTCTAGCCCTCTTTAAATAGGAGCCCAATACTTTCAATGGCGCACTGTACTTCCCCCTTACACCTCCTACTTGCTGTGCAGTCATATTCACAGATAGTTACCTAGTTTGTAATTGCTGATGTCTGGTCCTCCGGTGTAATCGTCACCCAGGGCGATTGGTCAAGTGGTGCCATTACATCACAAAGCTACAGCAGGGTGTCATCTGACATGAGGGCCAATCAGTTGCCTAGTACGCAATAGGATACTTATATCAAGGTATAGAAAATGGAGCAATGTGGACAGAATGCCCAGCTGAAGACTAAGGTGGTGAGATGAAAGGACCTAGGACAATATTTGAGACTTATACATTTGTTTGAAGGAGTGGTTGATCTTACCATTCTGGAGTTCTCTATAGGTTAAGTGATAGGGATGCGCTAAAATGAAGATGTTAGAATCTGTTGTTTTTATTATTCCCACGAACCGTAGCATAAACCTTCCTCCCTTAACGTATCAGGTCACTGAATTGCTATGGTGTACCATAACCTGAAATATTTCCTGTGAGAAGGGTACTCTATCTCTTGGCTGCCAAAGAGAGCTTTCTATCTAAGTCCTCATATAGGTGATAGGGTTGTGTAGAGAGTACCAGCAAATGAGGCAGAGGATTGAAAGAAGTCTGCTAGGTTGAAATCTAAATTAAGATTATAATTTTTAGTGAGTTTTGGATTTTCACAATATGAGACATGCCATAGTGCTAATTGACCCTTTATAAAAATCATCTTTTGGTAGTGTTGCATTTGGTTTTGAAATATTCAAGTTCTAAAAAAAGACTAACAGTGGACTTTTCCATCTGCAGATTATACTGAATGGCCAGCGGAGGCAGTGTTGCAGAGGAATATTTCCCTGCTTGCTGAGACGGAAAAAAAAAGAAAGCTCATTCCTCAGCCTTCTCCATGCCTCGATCAATATATATGGTAAGTCAAAATCTCAATTAATCATTTTGCCATTAATAAAAAGTTCATAGCATCTGATAGCTCTCTCTGCCTTTTAGTGGGGTCTTCCGCATAAATATAATCTTCCAAGACGGTAGCAATATGGATGACGCAATGGCCATCATGATAGTTTATCAAAGACTTTGTCTGCCTAAGTGTCTGAGAAAATCTTCTTTAGATACTTGTGCAGGCAATATGTCCTGTGAGTTAATTACCATCCTTCAGGCTGGAATGAGCTGTCTTAGGTTAGAGCAAATGACTTACATTCAGATGGAGGGAAGCTATTTAACCTGTTTCCCTGCTCTCTGTGAGTGGGACTCTGATACTCCAGATGGACTGCTATTTAGAAACTGTGTTCTTCTAACTCTAGTCCTCTTTGAATAGGAGCCCACTACTTTCAATGGCGCACTGTACTTCCCCCTACAACTCCTACTTGCTGTGCAGTCATATTCCCAGATAATTACCTGGTGTGTAATTGGTGACGTCTGGTCCTCCAGTGTAATCGTCACCCAGGGCGATTGGTCAAGTGGTGCCATTACATCACAAAGCTACAGCAGAATGTCATCTGACATGAGGGCTAATCAGTTGCTTCTTCTAACTCTAGCCCTCTTTAAATAGGAGCCCAATACTTTCAATGGCGCACTGTACTTCCCCCTTACACCTCCTACTTGCTGTGCAGTCATATTCACAGATAGTTACCTAGTTTGTAATTGCTGATGTCTGGTCCTCCGGTGTAATCGTCACCCAGGGCGATTGGTCAAGTGGTGCCATTACATCACAAAGCTACAGCAGGGTGTCATCTGACATGAGGGCCAATCAGTTGCCTAGTACGCAATAGGATACTTATATCAAGGTATAGAAAATGGAGCAATGTGGACAGAATGCCCAGCTGAAGACTAAGGTGGTGAGATGAAAGGACCTAGGACAATATTTGAGACTTATACATTTGTTTGAAGGAGTGGTTGATCTTACCATTCTGGAGTTCTCTATAGGTTAAGTGATAGGGATGCGCTAAAATGAAGATGTTAGAATCTGTTGTTTTTATTATTCCCACGAACCGTAGCATAAACCTTCCTCCCTTAACGTATCAGATCACTGAATTGCTATGGTGTACCATAACCTGAAATATTTCCTGTGAGAAGGGTACTCTATCTCTTGGCTGCCAAAGAGAGCTTTCTATCG
The DNA here is from genome assembly GCF_964263255.1 of Lissotriton vulgaris. NCBI lineage: Eukaryota > Metazoa > Chordata > Amphibia > Caudata > Salamandridae > Lissotriton > Lissotriton vulgaris. The sequence continues at coordinate 1,209,114,318 of NC_141695.1, forward strand.
AAGTCCTCATATAGGTGATAGGGTTGTGTAGAGAGTACCAGCAAATGAGGCAGAGGATTGAAAGAAGTCTGCTAGGTTGAAATCTAAATTAAGATTATAATTTTTAGTGAGTTTTGGATTTTCACAATATGAGACATGCCATAGTGCTAATTGACCCTTTATAAAAATCATCTTTTGGTAGTGTTGCATTTGGTTTTGAAATATTCAAGTTCTAAAAAAAGACTAACAGTGGACTTTTCCATCTGCAGATTATACTGAATGGCCAGCGGAGGCAGTGTTGCAGAGGAATATTTCCCTGCTTGCTGAGACGGAAAAAAAAAGAAAGCTCATTCCTCAGCCTTCTCCATGCCTCGATCAATATATATGGTAAGTCAAAATCTCAATTAATCATTTTGCCATTAATAAAAAGTTCATAGCATCTGATAGCTCTCTGTGCCTTTTAGTGGGGTCTTCCGCATAAATATAATCTTCCAAGACGGTAGCAATATGGATGACGCAATGGCCATCATGATAGTTTATCAAAGACTTTGTCTGCCTAAGTGTCTGAGAAAATCTTCTTTAGATACTTGTGCAGGCAATATGTCCTGTGAGTTAATTACCATCCTTCAGGCTGGAATGAGCTGTCTTAGGTTAGAGCAAATGACTTACATTCAGATGGAGGGAAGGTATTTAACCTGTTTCCCTGCTCTCTGTGAGTGGGACTCTGATACTCCAGATGGACTGCTATTTAGAAACTGTGTTCTTCTAACTCTAGTCCTCTTTGAATAGGAGCCCACTACTTTCAATGGCGCACTGTACTTCCCCCTACAACTCCTACTTGCTGTGCAGTCATATTCCCAGATAATTACCTGGTGTGTAATTGGTGACGTCTGGTCCTCCAGTGTAATCGTCACCCAGGGCGATTGGTCAAGTGGTGCCATTACATCACAAAGCTACAGCAGAATGTCATCTGACATGAGGGCTAATCAGTTGCTTCTTCTAACTCTAGCCCTCTTTAAATAGGAGCCCAATACTTTCAATGGCGCACTGTACTTCCCCCTTACACCTCCTACTTGCTGTGCAGTCATATTCACAGATAGTTACCTAGTTTGTAATTGCTGATGTCTGGTCCTCCGGTGTAATCGTCACCCAGGGCGATTGGTCAAGTGGTGCCATTACATCACAAAGCTACAGCAGGGTGTCATCTGACATGAGGGCCAATCAGTTGCCTAGTACGCAATAGGATACTTATATCAAGGTATAGAAAATGGAGCAATGTGGACAGAATGCCCAGCTGAAGACTAAGGTGGTGAGATGAAAGGACCTAGGACAATATTTGAGACTTATACATTTGTTTGAAGGAGTGGTTGATCTTACCATTCTGGAGTTCTCTATAGGTTAAGTGATAGGGATGCGCTAAAATGAAGATGTTAGAATCTGTTGTTTTTATTATTCCCACGAACCGTAGCATAAACCTTCCTCCCTTAACGTATCAGGTCACTGAATTGCTATGGTGTACCATAACCTGAAATATTTCCTGTGAGAAGGGTACTCTATCTCTTGGCTGCCAAAGAGAGCTTTCTATCTAAGTCCTCATATAGGTGATAGGGTTGTGTAGAGAGTACCAGCAAATGAGGCAGAGGATTGAAAGAAGTCTGCTAGGTTGAAATCTAAATTAAGATTATAATTTTTAGTGAGTTTTGGATTTTCACAATATGAGACATGCCATAGTGCTAATTGACCCTTTATAAAAATCATCTTTTGGTAGTGTTGCATTTGGTTTTGAAATATTCAAGTTCTAAAAAAAGACTAACAGTGGACTTTTCCATCTGCAGATTATACTGAATGGCCAGCGGAGGCAGTGTTGCAGAGGAATATTTCCCTGCTTGCTGAGACGGAAAAAAAAAGAAAGCTCATTCCTCAGCCTTCTCCATGCCTCGATCAATATATATGGTAAGTCAAAATCTCAATTAATCATTTTGCCATTAATAAAAAGTTCATAGCATCTGATAGCTCTCTCTGCCTTTTAGTGGGGTCTTCCGCATAAATATAATCTTCCAAGACGGTAGCAATATGGATGACGCAATGGCCATCATGATAGTTTATCAAAGACTTTGTCTGCCTAAGTGTCTGAGAAAATCTTCTTTAGATACTTGTGCAGGCAATATGTCCTGTGAGTTAATTACCATCCTTCAGGCTGGAATGAGCTGTCTTAGGTTAGAGCAAATGACTTACATTCAGATGGAGGGAAGCTATTTAACCTGTTTCCCTGCTCTCTGTGAGTGGGACTCTGATACTCCAGATGGACTGCTATTTAGAAACTGTGTTCTTCTAACTCTAGTCCTCTTTGAATAGGAGCCCACTACTTTCAATGGCGCACTGTACTTCCCCCTACAACTCCTACTTGCTGTGCAGTCATATTCCCAGATAATTACCTGGTGTGTAATTGGTGACGTCTGGTCCTCCAGTGTAATCGTCACCCAGGGCGATTGGTCAAGTGGTGCCATTACATCACAAAGCTACAGCAGAATGTCATCTGACATGAGGGCTAATCAGTTGCTTCTTCTAACTCTAGCCCTCTTTAAATAGGAGCCCAATACTTTCAATGGCGCACTGTACTTCCCCCTTACACCTCCTACTTGCTGTGCAGTCATATTCACAGATAGTTACCTAGTTTGTAATTGCTGATGTCTGGTCCTCCGGTGTAATCGTCACCCAGGGCGATTGGTCAAGTGGTGCCATTACATCACAAAGCTACAGCAGGGTGTCATCTGACATGAGGGCCAATCAGTTGCCTAGTACGCAATAGGATACTTATATCAAGGTATAGAAAATGGAGCAATGTGGACAGAATGCCCAGCTGAAGACTAAGGTGGTGAGATGAAAGGACCTAGGACAATATTTGAGACTTATACATTTGTTTGAAGGAGTGGTTGATCTTACCATTCTGGAGTTCTCTATAGGTTAAGTGATAGGGATGCGCTAAAATGAAGATGTTAGAATCTGTTGTTTTTATTATTCCCACGAACCGTAGCATAAACCTTCCTCCCTTAACGTATCAGGTCACTGAATTGCTATGGTGTACCATAACCTGAAATATTTCCTGTGAGAAGGGTACTCTATCTCTTGGCTGCCAAAGAGAGCTTTCTATCTAAGTCCTCATATAGGTGATAGGGTTGTGTAGAGAGTACCAGCAAATGAGGCAGAGGATTGAAAGAAGTCTGCTAGGTTGAAATCTAAATTAAGATTATAATTTTTAGTGAGTTTTGGATTTTCACAATATGAGACATGCCATAGTGCTAATTGACCCTTTATAAAAATCATCTTTTGGTAGTGTTGCATTTGGTTTTGAAATATTCAAGTTCTAAAAAAAGACTAACAGTGGACTTTTCCATCTGCAGATTATACTGAATGGCCAGCGGAGGCAGTGTTGCAGAGGAATATTTCCCTGCTTGCTGAGACGGAAAAAAAAAGAAAGCTCATTCCTCAGCCTTCTCCATGCCTCGATCAATATATATGGTAAGTCAAAATCTCAATTAATCATTTTGCCATTAATAAAAAGTTCATAGCATCTGATAGCTCTCTGTGCCTTTTAGTGGGGTCTTCCGCATAAATATAATCTTCCAAGACGGTAGCAATATGGATGACGCAATGGCCATCATGATAGTTTATCAAATACTTTGTCTGCCTAAGTGTCTGAGAAAATCTTCTTTAGATACTTGTGCAGGCAATATGTCCTGTGAGTTAATTACCATCCTTCAGGCTGGAATGAGCTGTCTTAGGTTAGAGCAAATGACTTACATTCAGATGGAGGGAAGGTATTTAACCTGTTTCCCTGCTCTCTGTGAGTGGGACTCTGATACTCCAGATGGACTGCTATTTAGAAACTGTGTTCTTCTAACTCTAGTCCTCTTTGAATAGGAGCCCACTACTTTCAATGGCGCACTGTACTTCCCCCTACAACTCCTACTTGCTGTGCAGTCATATTCCCAGATAATTACCTGGTGTGTAATTGGTGACGTCTGGTCCTCCAGTGTAATCGTCACCCAGGGCGATTGGTCAAGTGGTGCCATTACATCACAAAGCTACAGCAGAATGTCATCTGACATGAGGGCTAATCAGTTGCTTCTTCTAACTCTAGCCCTCTTTAAATAGGAGCCCAATACTTTCAATGGCGCACTGTACTTCCCCCTTACACCTCCTACTTGCTGTGCAGTCATATTCACAGATAGTTACCTAGTTTGTAATTGCTGATGTCTGGTCCTCCGGTGTAATCGTCACCCAGGGCGATTGGTCAAGTGGTGCCATTACATCACAAAGCTACAGCAGGGTGTCATCTGACATGAGGGCCAATCAGTTGCCTAGTACGCAATAGGATACTTATATCAAGGTATAGAAAATGGAGCAATGTGGACAGAATGCCCAGCTGAAGACTAAGGTGGTGAGATGAAAGGACCTAGGACAATATTTGAGACTTATACATTTGTTTGAAGGAGTGGTTGATCTTACCATTCTGGAGTTCTCTATAGGTTAAGTGATAGGGATGCGCTAAAATGAAGATGTTAGAATCTGTTGTTTTTATTATTCCCACGAACCGTAGCATAAACCTTCCTCCCTTAACGTATCAGATCACTGAATTGCTATGGTGTACCATAACCTGAAATATTTCCTGTGAGAAGGGTACTCTATCTCTTGGCTGCCAAAGAGAGCTTTCTATCGAAGTCCTCATATAGGTGATAGGGTTGTGTAGAGAGTACCAGCAAATGAGGCAGAGGATTGAAAGAAGTCTGCTAGGTTGAAATCTAAATTAAGATTATAATTTTTAGTGAGTTTTGGATTTTCACAATATGAGACATGCCATAGTGCTAATTGACCCTTTATAAAAATCATCTTTTGGTAGTGTTGCATTTGGTTTTGAAATATTCAAGTTCTAAAAAAAGACTAACAGTGGACTTTTCCATCTGCAGATTATACTGAATGGCCAGCGGAGGCAGTGTTGCAGAGGAATATTTCCCTGCTTGCTGAGACGGAAAAAAAAAGAAAGCTCATTCCTCAGCCTTCTCCATGCCTCGATCAATATATATGGTAAGTCAAAATCTCAATTAATCATTTTGCCATTAATAAAAAGTTCATAGCATCTGATAGCTCTCTGTGCCTTTTAGTGGGGTCTTCCGCATAAATATAATCTTCCAAGACGGTAGCAATATGGATGACGCAATGGCCATCATGATAGTTTATCAAATACTTTGTCTGCCTAAGTGTCTGAGAAAATCTTCTTTAGATACTTGTGCAGGCAATATGTCCTGTGAGTTAATTACCATCCTTCAGGCTGGAATGAGCTGTCTTAGGTTAGAGCAAATGACTTACATTCAGATGGAGGGAAGGTATTTAACCTGTTTCCCTGCTCTCTGTGAGTGGGACTCTGATACTCCAGATGGACTGCTATTTAGAAACTGTGTTCTTCTAACTCTAGTCCTCTTTGAATAGGAGCCCACTACTTTCAATGGCGCACTGTACTTCCCCCTACAACTCCTACTTGCTGTGCAGTCATATTCCCAGATAATTACCTGGTGTGTAATTGGTGACGTCTGGTCCTCCAGTGTAATCGTCACCCAGGGCGATTGGTCAAGTGGTGCCATTACATCACAAAGCTACAGCAGAATGTCATCTGACATGAGGGCTAATCAGTTGCTTCTTCTAACTCTAGCCCTCTTTAAATAGGAGCCCAATACTTTCAATGGCGCACTGTACTTCCCCCTTACACCTCCTACTTGCTGTGCAGTCATATTCACAGATAGTTACCTAGTTTGTAATTGCTGATGTCTGGTCCTCCGGTGTAATCGTCACCCAGGGCGATTGGTCAAGTGGTGCCATTACATCACAAAGCTACAGCAGGGTGTCATCTGACATGAGGGCCAATCAGTTGCCTAGTACGCAATAGGATACTTATATCAAGGTATAGAAAATGGAGCAATGTGGACAGAATGCCCAGCTGAAGACTAAGGTGGTGAGATGAAAGGACCTAGGACAATATTTGAGACTTATACATTTGTTTGAAGGAGTGGTTGATCTTACCATTCTGGAGTTCTCTATAGGTTAAGTGATAGGGATGCGCTAAAATGAAGATGTTAGAATCTGTTGTTTTTATTATTCCCACGAACCGTAGCATAAACCTTCCTCCCTTAACGTATCAGATCACTGAATTGCTATGGTGTACCATAACCTGAAATATTTCCTGTGAGAAGGGTACTCTATCTCTTGGCTGCCAAAGAGAGCTTTCTATCGAAGTCCTCATATAGGTGATAGGGTTGTGTAGAGAGTACCAGCAAATGAGGCAGAGGATTGAAAGAAGTCTGCTAGGTTGAAATCTAAATTAAGATTATAATTTTTAGTGAGTTTTGGATTTTCACAATATGAGACATGCCATAGTGCTAATTGACCCTTTATAAAAATCATCTTTTGGTAGTGTTGCATTTGGTTTTGAAATATTCAAGTTCTAAAAAAAGACTAACAGTGGACTTTTCCATCTGCAGATTATACTGAATGGCCAGCGGAGGCAGTGTTGCAGAGGAATATTTCCCTGCTTGCTGAGACGGAAAAAAAAAGAAAGCTCATTCCTCAGCCTTCTCCATGCCTCGATCAATATATATGGTAAGTCAAAATCTCAATTAATCATTTTGCCATTAATAAAAAGTTCATAGCATCTGATAGCTCTCTGTGCCTTTTAGTGGGGTCTTCCGCATAAATATAATCTTCCAAGACGGTAGCAATATGGATGACGCAATGGCCATCATGATAGTTTATCAAATACTTTGTCTGCCTAAGTGTCTGAGAAAATCTTCTTTAGATACTTGTGCAGGCAATATGTCCTGTGAGTTAATTACCATCCTTCAGGCTGGAATGAGCTGTCTTAGGTTAGAGCAAATGACTTACATTCAGATGGAGGGAAGGTATTTAACCTGTTTCCCTGCTCTCTGTGAGTGGGACTCTGATACTCCAGATGGACTGCTATTTAGAAACTGTGTTCTTCTAACTCTAGTCCTCTTTGAATAGGAGCCCACTACTTTCAATGGCGCACTGTACTTCCCCCTACAACTCCTACTTGCTGTGCAGTCATATTCCCAGATAATTACCTGGTGTGTAATTGGTGACGTCTGGTCCTCCAGTGTAATCGTCACCCAGGGCGATTGGTCAAGTGGTGCCATTACATCACAAAGCTACAGCAGAATGTCATCTGACATGAGGGCTAATCAGTTGCTTCTTCTAACTCTAGCCCTCTTTAAATAGGAGCCCAATACTTTCAATGGCGCACTGTACTTCCCCCTTACACCTCCTACTTGCTGTGCAGTCATATTCACAGATAGTTACCTAGTTTGTAATTGCTGATGTCTGGTCCTCCGGTGTAATCGTCACCCAGGGCGATTGGTCAAGTGGTGCCATTACATCACAAAGCTACAGCAGGGTGTCATCTGACATGAGGGCCAATCAGTTGCCTAGTACGCAATAGGATACTTATATCAAGGTATAGAAAATGGAGCAATGTGGACAGAATGCCCAGCTGAAGACTAAGGTGGTGAGATGAAAGGACCTAGGACAATATTTGAGACTTATACATTTGTTTGAAGGAGTGGTTGATCTTACCATTCTGGAGTTCTCTATAGGTTAAGTGATAGGGATGCGCTAAAATGAAGATGTTAGAATCTGTTGTTTTTATTATTCCCACGAACCGTAGCATAAACCTTCCTCCCTTAACGTATCAGATCACTGAATTGCTATGGTGTACCATAACCTGAAATATTTCCTGTGAGAAGGGTACTCTATCTCTTGGCTGCCAAAGAGAGCTTTCTATCTAAGTCCTCATATAGGTGATAGGGTTGTGTAGAGAGTACCAGCAAATGAGGCAGAGGATTGAAAGAAGTCTGCTAGGTTGAAATCTAAATTAAGATTATAATTTTTAGTGAGTTTTGGATTTTCACAATATGAGACATGCCATAGTGCTAATTGACCCTTTATAAAAATCATCTTTTGGTAGTGTTGCATTTGGTTTTGAAATATTCAAGTTCTAAAAAAAGACTAACAGTGGATTTTTCCATCTGCAGATTATACTGAATGGCCAGCGGAGGCAGTGTTGCAGAGGAATATTTCCCTGCTTGCTGAGACGGAAAAAAAAAGAAAGCTCATTCCTCAGCCTTCTCCATGCCTCGATCAATATATATGGTAAGTCAAAATCTCAATTAATCATTTTGCCATTAATAAAAAGTTCATAGCATCTGATAGCTCTCTCTGCCTTTTAGTGGGGTCTTCCGCATAAATATAATCTTCCAAGACGGTAGCAATATGGATGATGCAATGGCCATCATGATAGTTTATCAAAGACTTTGTCTGCCTAAGTGTCTGAGAAAATCTTCTTTAGATACTTGTGCAGGCAATATGTCCTGTGAGTTAATTACCATCCTTCAGGCTGGAATGAGCTGTCTTAGGTTAGAGCAAATGACTTACATTCAGATGGAGGGAAGCTATTTAACCTGTTTCCCTGCTCTCTGTGAGTGGGACTCTGATACTCCAGATGGACTGCTATTTAGAAACTGTGTTCTTCTAACTCTAGTCCTCTTTGAATAGGAGCCCACTACTTTCAATGGCGCACTGTACTTCCCCCTACAACTCCTACTTGCTGTGCAGTCATATTCCCAGATAATTACCTGGTGTGTAATTGGTGACGTCTGGTCCTCCAGTGTAATCGTCACCCAGGGCGATTGGTCAAGTGGTGCCATTACATCACAAAGCTACAGCAGAATGTCATCTGACATGAGGGCTAATCAGTTGCTTCTTCTAACTCTAGCCCTCTTTAAATAGGAGCCCAATACTTTCAATGGCGCACTGTACTTCCCCCTTACACCTCCTACTTGCTGTGCAGTCATATTCACAGATAGTTACCTAGTTTGTAATTGCTGATGTCTGGTCCTCCGGTGTAATCGTCACCCAGGGCGATTGGTCAAGTGGTGCCATTACATCACAAAGCTACAGCAGGGTGTCATCTGACATGAGGGCCAATCAGTTGCCTAGTACGCAATAGGATACTTATATCAAGGTATAGAAAATGGAGCAATGTGGACAGAATGCCCAGCTGAAGACTAAGGTGGTGAGATGAAAGGACCTAGGACAATATTTGAGACTTATACATTTGTTTGAAGGAGTGGTTGATCTTACCATTCTGGAGTTCTCTATAGGTTAAGTGATAGGGATGCGCTAAAATGAAGATGTTAGAATCTGTTGTTTTTATTATTCCCACGAACCGTAGCATAAACCTTCCTCCCTTAACGTATCAGATCACTGAATTGCTATGGTGTACCATAACCTGAAATATTTCCTGTGAGAAGGGTACTCTATCTCTTGGCTGCCAAAGAGAGCTTTCTATCGAAGTCCTCATATAGGTGATAGGGTTGTGTAGAGAGTACCAGCAAATGAGGCAGAGGATTGAAAGAAGTCTGCTAGGTTGAAATCTAAATTAAGATTATAATTTTTAGTGAGTTTTGGATTTTCACAATATGAGACATGCCATAGTGCTAATTGACCCTTTATAAAAATCATCTTTTGGTAGTGTTGCATTTGGTTTTGAAATATTCAAGTTCTAAAAAAAGACTAACAGTGGACTTTTCCATCTGCAGATTATACTGAATGGCCAGCGGAGGCAGTGTTGCAGAGGAATATTTCCCTGCTTGCTGAGACGGGAAAAAAAAGAAAGCTCATTCCTCAGCCTTCTCCATGCCTCGATCAATATATATGGTAAGTCAAAATCTCAATTAATCATTTTGCCATTAATAAAAAGTTCATAGCATCTGATAGCTCTCTCTGCCTTTTAGTGGGGTCTTCCGCATAAATATAATCTTCCAAGACGGTAGCAATATGGATGATGCAATGGCCATCATGATAGTTTATCAAAGACTTTGTCTGCCTAAGTGTCTGAGAAAATCTTCTTTAGATACTTGTGCAGGCAATATGTCCTGTGAGTTAATTACCATCCTTCAGGCTGGAATGAGCTGTCTTAGGTTAGAGCAAATGACTTACATTCAGATGGAGGGAAGCTATTTAACCTGTTTCCCTGCTCTCTGTGAGTGGGACTCTGATACTCCAGATGGACTGCTATTTAGAAACTGTGTTCTTCTAACTCTAGTCCTCTTTGAATAGGAGCCCACTACTTTCAATGGCGCACTGTACTTCCCCCTACAACTCCTACTTGCTGTGCAGTCATATTCCCAGATAATTACCTGGTGTGTAATTGGTGACGTCTGGTCCTCCAGTGTAATCGTCACCCAGGGCGATTGGTCAAGTGGTGCCATTACATCACAAAGCTACAGCAGAATGTCATCTGACATGAGGGCTAATCAGTTGCTTCTTCTAACTCTAGCCCTCTTTAAATAGGAGCCCAATACTTTCAATGGCGCACTGTACTTCCCCCTTACACCTCCTACTTGCTGTGCAGTCATATTCACAGATAGTTACCTAGTTTGTAATTGCTGATGTCTGGTCCTCCGGTGTAATCGTCACCCAGGGCGATTGGTCAAGTGGTGCCATTACATCACAAAGCTACAGCAGGGTGTCATCTGACATGAGGGCCAATCAGTTGCCTAGTACGCAATAGGATACTTATATCAAGGTATAGAAAATGGAGCAATGTGGACAGAATGCCCAGCTGAAGACTAAGGTGGTGAGATGAAAGGACCTAGGACAATATTTGAGACTTATACATTTGTTTGAAGGAGTGGTTGATCTTACCATTCTGGAGTTCTCTATAGGTTAAGTGATAGGGATGCGCTAAAATGAAGATGTTAGAATCTGTTGTTTTTATTATTCCCACGAACCGTAGCATAAACCTTCCTCCCTTAACGTATCAGATCACTGAATTGCTATGGTGTACCATAACCTGAAATATTTCCTGTGAGAAGGGTACTCTATCTCTTGGCTGCCAAAGAGAGCTTTCTATCGAAGTCCTCATATAGGTGATAGGGTTGTGTAGAGAGTACCAGCAAATGAGGCAGAGGATTGAAAGAAGTCTGCTAGGTTGAAATCTAAATTAAGATTATAATTTTTAGTGAGTTTTGGATTTTCACAATATGAGACATGCCATAGTGCTAATTGACCCTTTATAAAAATCATCTTTTGGTAGTGTTGCATTTGGTTTTGAAATATTCAAGTTCTAAAAAAAGACTAACAGTGGACTTTTCCATCTGCAGATTATACTGAATGGCCAGCGGAGGCAGTGTTGCAGAGGAATATTTCCCTGCTTGCTGAGACGGAAAAAAAAAGAAAGCTCATTCCTCAGCCTTCTCCATGCCTCGATCAATATATATGGTAAGTCAAAATCTCAATTAATCATTTTGCCATTAATAAAAAGTTCATAGCATCTGATAGCTCTCTGTGCCTTTTAGTGGGGTCTTCCGCATAAATATAATCTTCCAAGACGGTAGCAATATGGATGACGCAATGGCCATCATGATAGTTTATCAAATACTTTGTCTGCCTAAGTGTCTGAGAAAATCTTCTTTAGATACTTGTGCAGGCAATATGTCCTGTGAGTTAATTACCATCCTTCAGGCTGGAATGAGCTGTCTTAGGTTAGAGCAAATGACTTACATTCAGATGGAGGGAAGGTATTTAACCTGTTTCCCTGCTCTCTGTGAGTGGGACTCTGATACTCCAGATGGACTGCTATTTAGAAACTGTGTTCTTCTAACTCTAGTCCTCTTTGAATAGGAGCCCACTACTTTCAATGGCGCACTGTACTTCCCCCTACAACTCCTACTTGCTGTGCAGTCATATTCCCAGATAATTACCTGGTGTGTAATTGGTGACGTCTGGTCCTCCAGTGTAATCGTCACCCAGGGCGATTGGTCAAGTGGTGCCATTACATCACAAAGCTACAGCAGAATGTCATCTGACATGAGGGCTAATCAGTTGCTTCTTCTAACTCTAGCCCTCTTTAAATAGGAGCCCAATACTTTCAATGGCGCACTGTACTTCCCCCTTACACCTCCTACTTGCTGTGCAGTCATATTCACAGATAGTTACCTAGTTTGTAATTGCTGATGTCTGGTCCTCCGGTGTAATCGTCACCCAGGGCGATTGGTCAAGTGGTGCCATTACATCACAAAGCTACAGCAGGGTGTCATCTGACATGAGGGCCAATCAGTTGCCTAGTACGCAATAGGATACTTATATCAAGGTATAGAAAATGGAGCAATGTGGACAGAATGCCCAGCTGAAGACTAAGGTGGTGAGATGAAAGGACCTAGGACAATATTTGAGACTTATACATTTGTTTGAAGGAGTGGTTGATCTTACCATTCTGGAGTTCTCTATAGGTTAAGTGATAGGGATGCGCTAAAATGAAGATGTTAGAATCTGTTGTTTTTATTATTCCCACGAACCGTAGCATAAACCTTCCTCCCTTAACGTATCAGATCACTGAATTGCTATGGTGTACCATAACCTGAAATATTTCCTGTGAGAAGGGTACTCTATCTCTTGGCTGCCAAAGAGAGCTTTCTATCTAAGTCCTCATATAGGTGATAGGGTTGTGTAGAGAGTACCAGCAAATGAGGCAGAGGATTGAAAGAAGTCTGCTAGGTTGAAATCTAAATTAAGATTATAATTTTTAGTGAGTTTTGGATTTTCACAATATGAGACATGCCATAGTGCTAATTGACCCTTTATAAAAATCATCTTTTGGTAGTGTTGCATTTGGTTTTGAAATATTCAAGTTCTAAAAAAAGACTAACAGTGGATTTTTCCATCTGCAGATTATACTGAATGGCCAGCGGAGGCAGTGTTGCAGAGGAATATTTCCCTGCTTGCTGAGACGGAAAAAAAAAGAAAGCTCATTCCTCAGCCTTCTCCATGCCTCGATCAATATATATGGTAAGTCAAAATCTCAATTAATCATTTTGCCATTAATAAAAAGTTCATAGCATCTGATAGCTCTCTCTGCCTTTTAGTGGGGTCTTCCGCATAAATATAATCTTCCAAGACGGTAGCAATATGGATGATGCAATGGCCATCATGATAGTTTATCAAAGACTTTGTCTGCCTAAGTGTCTGAGAAAATCTTCTTTAGATACTTGTGCAGGCAATATGTCCTGTGAGTTAATTACCATCCTTCAGGCTGGAATGAGCTGTCTTAGGTTAGAGCAAATGACTTACATTCAGATGGAGGGAAGCTATTTAACCTGTTTCCCTGCTCTCTGTGAGTGGGACTCTGATACTCCAGATGGACTGCTATTTAGAAACTGTGTTCTTCTAACTCTAGTCCTCTTTGAATAGGAGCCCACTACTTTCAATGGCGCACTGTACTTCCCCCTACAACTCCTACTTGCTGTGCAGTCATATTCCCAGATAATTACCTGGTGTGTAATTGGTGACGTCTGGTCCTCCAGTGTAATCGTCACCCAGGGCGATTGGTCAAGTGGTGCCATTACATCACAAAGCTACAGCAGAATGTCATCTGACATGAGGGCTAATCAGTTGCTTCTTCTAACTCTAGCCCTCTTTAAATAGGAGCCCAATACTTTCAATGGCGCACTGTACTTCCCCCTTACACCTCCTACTTGCTGTGCAGTCATATTCACAGATAGTTACCTAGTTTGTAATTGCTGATGTCTGGTCCTCCGGTGTAATCGTCACCCAGGGCGATTGGTCAAGTGGTGCCATTACATCACAAAGCTACAGCAGGGTGTCATCTGACATGAGGGCCAATCAGTTGCCTAGTACGCAATAGGATACTTATATCAAGGTATAGAAAATGGAGCAATGTGGACAGAATGCCCAGCTGAAGACTAAGGTGGTGAGATGAAAGGACCTAGGACAATATTTGAGACTTATACATTTGTTTGAAGGAGTGGTTGATCTTACCATTCTGGAGTTCTCTATAGGTTAAGTGATAGGGATGCGCTAAAATGAAGATGTTAGAATCTGTTGTTTTTATTATTCCCACGAACCGTAGCATAAACCTTCCTCCCTTAACGTATCAGATCACTGAATTGCTATGGTGTACCATAACCTGAAATATTTCCTGTGAGAAGGGTACTCTATCTCTTGGCTGCCAAAGAGAGCTTTCTATCGAAGTCCTCATATAGGTGATAGGGTTGTGTAGAGAGTACCAGCAAATGAGGCAGAGGATTGAAAGAAGTCTGCTAGGTTGAAATCTAAATTAAGATTATAATTTTTAGTGAGTTTTGGATTTTCACAATATGAGACATGCCATAGTGCTAATTGACCCTTTATAAAAATCATCTTTTGGTAGTGTTGCATTTGGTTTTGAAATATTCAAGTTCTAAAAAAAGACTAACAGTGGACTTTTCCATCTGCAGATTATACTGAATGGCCAGCGGAGGCAGTGTTGCAGAGGAATATTTCCCTGCTTGCTGAGACGGAAAAAAAAAGAAAGCTCATTCCTCAGCCTTCTCCATGCCTCGATCAATATATATGGTAAGTCAAAATCTCAATTAATCATTTTGCCATTAATAAAAAGTTCATAGCATCTGATAGCTCTCTCTGCCTTTTAGTGGGGTCTTCCGCATAAATATAATCTTCCAAGACGGTAGCAATATGGATGACGCAATGGCCATCATGATAGTTTATCAAAGACTTTGTCTGCCTAAGTGTCTGAGAAAATCTTCTTTAGATACTTGTGCAGGCAATATGTCCTGTGAGTTAATTACCATCCTTCAGGCTGGAATGAGCTGTCTTAGGTTAGAGCAAATGACTTACATTCAGATGGAGGGAAGCTATTTAACCTGTTTCCCTGCTCTCTGTGAGTGGGACTCTGATACTCCAGATGGACTGCTATTTAGAAACTGTGTTCTTCTAACTCTAGTCCTCTTTGAATAGGAGCCCACTACTTTCAATGGCGCACTGTACTTCCCCCTACAACTCCTACTTGCTGTGCAGTCATATTCCCAGATAATTACCTGGTGTGTAATTGGTGACGTCTGGTCCTCCAGTGTAATCGTCACCCAGGGCGATTGGTCAAGTGGTGCCATTACATCACAAAGCTACAGCAGAATGTCATCTGACATGAGGGCTAATCAGTTGCTTCTTCTAACTCTAGCCCTCTTTAAATAGGAGCCCAATACTTTCAATGGCGCACTGTACTTCCCCCTTACACCTCCTACTTGCTGTGCAGTCATATTCACAGATAGTTACCTAGTTTGTAATTGCTGATGTCTGGTCCTCCGGTGTAATCGTCACCCAGGGCGATTGGTCAAGTGGTGCCATTACATCACAAAGCTACAGCAGGGTGTCATCTGACATGAGGGCCAATCAGTTGCCTAGTACGCAATAGGATACTTATATCAAGGTATAGAAAATGGAGCAATGTGGACAGAATGCCCAGCTGAAGACTAAGGTGGTGAGATGAAAGGACCTAGGACAATATTTGAGACTTATACATTTGTTTGAAGGAGTGGTTGATCTTACCATTCTGGAGTTCTCTATAGGTTAAGTGATAGGGATGCGCTAAAATGAAGATGTTAGAATCTGTTGTTTTTATTATTCCCACGAACCGTAGCATAAACCTTCCTCCCTTAACGTATCAGGTCACTGAATTGCTATGGTGTACCATAACCTGAAATATTTCCTGTGAGAAGGGTACTCTATCTCTTGGCTGCCAAAGAGAGCTTTCTATCTAAGTCCTCATATAGGTGATAGGGTTGTGTAGAGAGTACCAGCAAATGAGGCAGAGGATTGAAAGAAGTCTGCTAGGTTGAAATCTAAATTAAGATTATAATTTTTAGTGAGTTTTGGATTTTCACAATATGAGACATGCCATAGTGCTAATTGACCCTTTATAAAAATCATCTTTTGGTAGTGTTGCATTTGGTTTTGAAATATTCAAGTTCTAAAAAAAGACTAACAGTGGACTTTTCCATCTGCAGATTATACTGAATGGCCAGCGGAGGCAGTGTTGCAGAGGAATATTTCCCTGCTTGCTGAGACGGAAAAAAAAAGAAAGCTCATTCCTCAGCCTTCTCCATGCCTCGATCAATATATATGGTAAGTCAAAATCTCAATTAATCATTTTGCCATTAATAAAAAGTTCATAGCATCTGATAGCTCTCTGTGCCTTTTAGTGGGGTCTTCCGCATAAATATAATCTTCCAAGACGGTAGCAATATGGATGACGCAATGGCCATCATGATAGTTTATCAAATACTTTGTCTGCCTAAGTGTCTGAGAAAATCTTCTTTAGATACTTGTGCAGGCAATATGTCCTGTGAGTTAATTACCATCCTTCAGGCTGGAATGAGCTGTCTTAGGTTAGAGCAAATGACTTACATTCAGATGGAGGGAAGGTATTTAACCTGTTTCCCTGCTCTCTGTGAGTGGGACTCTGATACTCCAGATGGACTGCTATTTAGAAACTGTGTTCTTCTAACTCTAGTCCTCTTTGAATAGGAGCCCACTACTTTCAATGGCGCACTGTACTTCCCCCTACAACTCCTACTTGCTGTGCAGTCATATTCCCAGATAATTACCTGGTGTGTAATTGGTGACGTCTGGTCCTCCAGTGTAATCGTCACCCAGGGCGATTGGTCAAGTGGTGCCATTACATCACAAAGCTACAGCAGAATGTCATCTGACATGAGGGCTAATCAGTTGCTTCTTCTAACTCTAGCCCTCTTTAAATAGGAGCCCAATACTTTCAATGGCGCACTGTACTTCCCCCTTACACCTCCTACTTGCTGTGCAGTCATATTCACAGATAGTTACCTAGTTTGTAATTGCTGATGTCTGGTCCTCCGGTGTAATCGTCACCCAGGGCGATTGGTCAAGTGGTGCCATTACATCACAAAGCTACAGCAGGGTGTCATCTGACATGAGGGCCAATCAGTTGCCTAGTACGCAATAGGATACTTATATCAAGGTATAGAAAATGGAGCAATGTGGACAGAATGCCCAGCTGAAGACTAAGGTGGTGAGATGAAAGGACCTAGGACAATATTTGAGACTTATACATTTGTTTGAAGGAGTGGTTGATCTTACCATTCTGGAGTTCTCTATAGGTTAAGTGATAGGGATGCGCTAAAATGAAGATGTTAGAATCTGTTGTTTTTATTATTCCCACGAACCGTAGCATAAACCTTCCTCCCTTAACGTATCAGGTCACTGAATTGCTATGGTGTACCATAACCTGAAATATTTCCTGTGAGAAGGGTACTCTATCTCTTGGCTGCCAAAGAGAGCTTTCTATCTAAGTCCTCATATAGGTGATAGGGTTGTGTAGAGAGTACCAGCAAATGAGGCAGAGGATTGAAAGAAGTCTGCTAGGTTGAAATCTAAATTAAGATTATAATTTTTAGTGAGTTTTGGATTTTCACAATATGAGACATGCCATAGTGCTAATTGACCCTTTATAAAAATCATCTTTTGGTAGTGTTGCATTTGGTTTTGAAATATTCAAGTTCTAAAAAAAGACTAACAGTGGACTTTTCCATCTGCAGATTATACTGAATGGCCAGCGGAGGCAGTGTTGCAGAGGAATATTTCCCTGCTTGCTGAGACGGAAAAAAAAAGAAAGCTCATTCCTCAGCCTTCTCCATGCCTCGATCAATATATATGGTAAGTCAAAATCTCAATTAATCATTTTGCCATTAATAAAAAGTTCATAGCATCTGATAGCTCTCTCTGCCTTTTAGTGGGGTCTTCCGCATAAATATAATCTTCCAAGACGGTAGCAATATGGATGATGCAATGGCCATCATGATAGTTTATCAAAGACTTTGTCTGCCTAAGTGTCTGAGAAAATCTTCTTTAGATACTTGTGCAGGCAATATGTCCTGTGAGTTAATTACCATCCTTCAGGCTGGAATGAGCTGTCTTAGGTTAGAGCAAATGACTTACATTCAGATGGAGGGAAGCTATTTAACCTGTTTCCCTGCTCTCTGTGAGTGGGACTCTGATACTCCAGATGGACTGCTATTTAGAAACTGTGTTCTTCTAACTCTAGTCCTCTTTGAATAGGAGCCCACTACTTTCAATGGCGCACTGTACTTCCCCCTACAACTCCTACTTGCTGTGCAGTCATATTCCCAGATAATTACCTGGTGTGTAATTGGTGACGTCTGGTCCTCCAGTGTAATCGTCACCCAGGGCGATTGGTCAAGTGGTGCCATTACATCACAAAGCTACAGCAGAATGTCATCTGACATGAGGGCTAATCAGTTGCTTCTTCTAACTCTAGCCCTCTTTAAATAGGAGCCCAATACTTTCAATGGCGCACTGTACTTCCCCCTTACACCTCCTACTTGCTGTGCAGTCATATTCACAGATAGTTACCTAGTTTGTAATTGCTGATGTCTGGTCCTCCGGTGTAATCGTCACCCAGGGCGATTGGTCAAGTGGTGCCATTACATCACAAAGCTACAGCAGGGTGTCATCTGACATGAGGGCCAATCAGTTGCCTAGTACGCAATAGGATACTTATATCAAGGTATAGAAAATGGAGCAATGTGGACAGAATGCCCAGCTGAAGACTAAGGTGGTGAGATGAAAGGACCTAGGACAATATTTGAGACTTATACATTTGTTTGAAGGAGTGGTTGATCTTACCATTCTGGAGTTCTCTATAGGTTAAGTGATAGGGATGCGCTAAAATGAAGATGTTAGAATCTGTTGTTTTTATTATTCCCACGAACCGTAGCATAAACCTTCCTCCCTTAACGTATCAGATCACTGAATTGCTATGGTGTACCATAACCTGAAATATTTCCTGTGAGAAGGGTACTCTATCTCTTGGCTGCCAAAGAGAGCTTTCTATCGAAGTCCTCATATAGGTGATAGGGTTGTGTAGAGAGTACCAGCAAATGAGGCAGAGGATTGAAAGAAGTCTGCTAGGTTGAAATCTAAATTAAGATTATAATTTTTAGTGAGTTTTGGATTTTCACAATATGAGACATGCCATAGTGCTAATTGACCCTTTATAAAAATCATCTTTTGGTAGTGTTGCATTTGGTTTTGAAATATTCAAGTTCTAAAAAAAGACTAACAGTGGACTTTTCCATCTGCAGATTATACTGAATGGCCAGCGGAGGCAGTGTTGCAGAGGAATATTTCCCTGCTTGCTGAGACGGAAAAAAAAAGAAAGCTCATTCCTCAGCCTTCTCCATGCCTCGATCAATATATATGGTAAGTCAAAATCTCAATTAATCATTTTGCCATTAATAAAAAGTTCATAGCATCTGATAGCTCTCTGTGCCTTTTAGTGGGGTCTTCCGCATAAATATAATCTTCCAAGACGGTAGCAATATGGATGACGCAATGGCCATCATGATAGTTTATCAAATACTTTGTCTGCCTAAGTGTCTGAGAAAATCTTCTTTAGATACTTGTGCAGGCAATATGTCCTGTGAGTTAATTACCATCCTTCAGGCTGGAATGAGCTGTCTTAGGTTAGAGCAAATGACTTACATTCAGATGGAGGGAAGGTATTTAACCTGTTTCCCTGCTCTCTGTGAGTGGGACTCTGATACTCCAGATGGACTGCTATTTAGAAACTGTGTTCTTCTAACTCTAGTCCTCTTTGAATAGGAGCCCACTACTTTCAATGGCGCACTGTACTTCCCCCTACAACTCCTACTTGCTGTGCAGTCATATTCCCAGATAATTACCTGGTGTGTAATTGGTGACGTCTGGTCCTCCAGTGTAATCGTCACCCAGGGCGATTGGTCAAGTGGTGCCATTACATCACAAAGCTACAGCAGAATGTCATCTGACATGAGGGCTAATCAGTTGCTTCTTCTAACTCTAGCCCTCTTTAAATAGGAGCCCAATACTTTCAATGGCGCACTGTACTTCCCCCTTACACCTCCTACTTGCTGTGCAGTCATATTCACAGATAGTTACCTAGTTTGTAATTGCTGATGTCTGGTCCTCCGGTGTAATCGTCACCCAGGGCGATTGGTCAAGTGGTGCCATTACATCACAAAGCTACAGCAGGGTGTCATCTGACATGAGGGCCAATCAGTTGCCTAGTACGCAATAGGATACTTATATCAAGGTATAGAAAATGGAGCAATGTGGACAGAATGCCCAGCTGAAGACTAAGGTGGTGAGATGAAAGGACCTAGGACAATATTTGAGACTTATACATTTGTTTGAAGGAGTGGTTGATCTTACCATTCTGGAGTTCTCTATAGGTTAAGTGATAGGGATGCGCTAAAATGAAGATGTTAGAATCTGTTGTTTTTATTATTCCCACGAACCGTAGCATAAACCTTCCTCCCTTAACGTATCAGATCACTGAATTGCTATGGTGTACCATAACCTGAAATATTTCCTGTGAGAAGGGTACTCTATCTCTTGGCTGCCAAAGAGAGCTTTCTATCGAAGTCCTCATATAGGTGATAGGGTTGTGTAGAGAGTACCAGCAAATGAGGCAGAGGATTGAAAGAAGTCTGCTAGGTTGAAATCTAAATTAAGATTATAATTTTTAGTGAGTTTTGGATTTTCACAATATGAGACATGCCATAGTGCTAATTGACCCTTTATAAAAATCATCTTTTGGTAGTGTTGCATTTGGTTTTGAAATATTCAAGTTCTAAAAAAAGACTAACAGTGGACTTTTCCATCTGCAGATTATACTGAATGGCCAGCGGAGGCAGTGTTGCAGAGGAATATTTCCCTGCTTGCTGAGACGGAAAAAAAAAGAAAGCTCATTCCTCAGCCTTCTCCATGCCTCGATCAATATATATGGTAAGTCAAAATCTCAATTAATCATTTTGCCATTAATAAAAAGTTCATAGCATCTGATAGCTCTCTGTGCCTTTTAGTGGGGTCTTCCGCATAAATATAATCTTCCAAGACGGTAGCAATATGGATGACGCAATGGCCATCATGATAGTTTATCAAATACTTTGTCTGCCTAAGTGTCTGAGAAAATCTTCTTTAGATACTTGTGCAGGCAATATGTCCTGTGAGTTAATTACCATCCTTCAGGCTGGAATGAGCTGTCTTAGGTTAGAGCAAATGACTTACATTCAGATGGAGGGAAGGTATTTAACCTGTTTCCCTGCTCTCTGTGAGTGGGACTCTGATACTCCAGATGGACTGCTATTTAGAAACTGTGTTCTTCTAACTCTAGTCCTCTTTGAATAGGAGCCCACTACTTTCAATGGCGCACTGTACTTCCCCCTACAACTCCTACTTGCTGTGCAGTCATATTCCCAGATAATTACCTGGTGTGTAATTGGTGACGTCTGGTCCTCCAGTGTAATCGTCACCCAGGGCGATTGGTCAAGTGGTGCCATTACATCACAAAGCTACAGCAGAATGTCATCTGACATGAGGGCTAATCAGTTGCTTCTTCTAACTCTAGCCCTCTTTAAATAGGAGCCCAATACTTTCAATGGCGCACTGTACTTCCCCCTTACACCTCCTACTTGCTGTGCAGTCATATTCACAGATAGTTACCTAGTTTGTAATTGCTGATGTCTGGTCCTCCGGTGTAATCGTCACCCAGGGCGATTGGTCAAGTGGTGCCATTACATCACAAAGCTACAGCAGGGTGTCATCTGACATGAGGGCCAATCAGTTGCCTAGTACGCAATAGGATACTTATATCAAGGTATAGAAAATGGAGCAATGTGGACAGAATGCCCAGCTGAAGACTAAGGTGGTGAGATGAAAGGACCTAGGACAATATTTGAGACTTATACATTTGTTTGAAGGAGTGGTTGATCTTACCATTCTGGAGTTCTCTATAGGTTAAGTGATAGGGATGCGCTAAAATGAAGATGTTAGAATCTGTTGTTTTTATTATTCCCACGAACCGTAGCATAAACCTTCCTCCCTTAACGTATCAGATCACTGAATTGCTATGGTGTACCATAACCTGAAATATTTCCTGTGAGAAGGGTACTCTATCTCTTGGCTGCCAAAGAGAGCTTTCTATCGAAGTCCTCATATAGGTGATAGGGTTGTGTAGAGAGTACCAGCAAATGAGGCAGAGGATTGAAAGAAGTCTGCTAGGTTGAAATCTAAATTAAGATTATAATTTTTAGTGAGTTTTGGATTTTCACAATATGAGACATGCCATAGTGCTAATTGACCCTTTATAAAAATCATCTTTTGGTAGTGTTGCATTTGGTTTTGAAATATTCAAGTTCTAAAAAAAGACTAACAGTGGACTTTTCCATCTGCAGATTATACTGAATGGCCAGCGGAGGCAGTGTTGCAGAGGAATATTTCCCTGCTTGCTGAGACGGAAAAAAAAAGAAAGCTCATTCCTCAGCCTTCTCCATGCCTCGATCAATATATATGGTAAGTCAAAATCTCAATTAATCATTTTGCCATTAATAAAAAGTTCATAGCATCTGATAGCTCTCTGTGCCTTTTAGTGGGGTCTTCCGCATAAATATAATCTTCCAAGACGGTAGCAATATGGATGACGCAATGGCCATCATGATAGTTTATCAAATACTTTGTCTGCCTAAGTGTCTGAGAAAATCTTCTTTAGATACTTGTGCAGGCAATATGTCCTGTGAGTTAATTACCATCCTTCAGGCTGGAATGAGCTGTCTTAGGTTAGAGCAAATGACTTACATTCAGATGGAGGGAAGGTATTTAACCTGTTTCCCTGCTCTCTGTGAGTGGGACTCTGATACTCCAGATGGACTGCTATTTAGAAACTGTGTTCTTCTAACTCTAGTCCTCTTTGAATAGGAGCCCACTACTTTCAATGGCGCACTGTACTTCCCCCTACAACTCCTACTTGCTGTGCAGTCATATTCCCAGATAATTACCTGGTGTGTAATTGGTGACGTCTGGTCCTCCAGTGTAATCGTCACCCAGGGCGATTGGTCAAGTGGTGCCATTACATCACAAAGCTACAGCAGAATGTCATCTGACATGAGGGCTAATCAGTTGCTTCTTCTAACTCTAGCCCTCTTTAAATAGGAGCCCAATACTTTCAATGGCGCACTGTACTTCCCCCTTACACCTCCTACTTGCTGTGCAGTCATATTCACAGATAGTTACCTAGTTTGTAATTGCTGATGTCTGGTCCTCCGGTGTAATCGTCACCCAGGGCGATTGGTCAAGTGGTGCCATTACATCACAAAGCTACAGCAGGGTGTCATCTGACATGAGGGCCAATCAGTTGCCTAGTACGCAATAGGATACTTATATCAAGGTATAGAAAATGGAGCAATGTGGACAGAATGCCCAGCTGAAGACTAAGGTGGTGAGATGAAAGGACCTAGGACAATATTTGAGACTTATACATTTGTTTGAAGGAGTGGTTGATCTTACCATTCTGGAGTTCTCTATAGGTTAAGTGATAGGGATGCGCTAAAATGAAGATGTTAGAATCTGTTGTTTTTATTATTCCCACGAACCGTAGCATAAACCTTCCTCCCTTAACGTATCAGATCACTGAATTGCTATGGTGTACCATAACCTGAAATATTTCCTGTGAGAAGGGTACTCTATCTCTTGGCTGCCAAAGAGAGCTTTCTATCTAAGTCCTCATATAGGTGATAGGGTTGTGTAGAGAGTACCAGCAAATGAGGCAGAGGATTGAAAGAAGTCTGCTAGGTTGAAATCTAAATTAAGATTATAATTTTTAGTGAGTTTTGGATTTTCACAATATGAGACATGCCATAGTGCTAATTGACCCTTTATAAAAATCATCTTTTGGTAGTGTTGCATTTGGTTTTGAAATATTCAAGTTCTAAAAAAAGACTAACAGTGGATTTTTCCATCTGCAGATTATACTGAATGGCCAGCGGAGGCAGTGTTGCAGAGGAATATTTCCCTGCTTGCTGAGACGGAAAAAAAAAGAAAGCTCATTCCTCAGCCTTCTCCATGCCTCGATCAATATATATGGTAAGTCAAAATCTCAATTAATCATTTTGCCATTAATAAAAAGTTCATAGCATCTGATAGCTCTCTCTGCCTTTTAGTGGGGTCTTCCGCATAAATATAATCTTCCAAGACGGTAGCAATATGGATGATGCAATGGCCATCATGATAGTTTATCAAAGACTTTGTCTGCCTAAGTGTCTGAGAAAATCTTCTTTAGATACTTGTGCAGGCAATATGTCCTGTGAGTTAATTACCATCCTTCAGGCTGGAATGAGCTGTCTTAGGTTAGAGCAAATGACTTACATTCAGATGGAGGGAAGCTATTTAACCTGTTTCCCTGCTCTCTGTGAGTGGGACTCTGATACTCCAGATGGACTGCTATTTAGAAACTGTGTTCTTCTAACTCTAGTCCTCTTTGAATAGGAGCCCACTACTTTCAATGGCGCACTGTACTTCCCCCTACAACTCCTACTTGCTGTGCAGTCATATTCCCAGATAATTACCTGGTGTGTAATTGGTGACGTCTGGTCCTCCAGTGTAATCGTCACCCAGGGCGATTGGTCAAGTGGTGCCATTACATCACAAAGCTACAGCAGAATGTCATCTGACATGAGGGCTAATCAGTTGCTTCTTCTAACTCTAGCCCTCTTTAAATAGGAGCCCAATACTTTCAATGGCGCACTGTACTTCCCCCTTACACCTCCTACTTGCTGTGCAGTCATATTCACAGATAGTTACCTAGTTTGTAATTGCTGATGTCTGGTCCTCCGGTGTAATCGTCACCCAGGGCGATTGGTCAAGTGGTGCCATTACATCACAAAGCTACAGCAGGGTGTCATCTGACATGAGGGCCAATCAGTTGCCTAGTACGCAATAGGATACTTATATCAAGGTATAGAAAATGGAGCAATGTGGACAGAATGCCCAGCTGAAGACTAAGGTGGTGAGATGAAAGGACCTAGGACAATATTTGAGACTTATACATTTGTTTGAAGGAGTGGTTGATCTTACCATTCTGGAGTTCTCTATAGGTTAAGTGATAGGGATGCGCTAAAATGAAGATGTTAGAATCTGTTGTTTTTATTATTCCCACGAACCGTAGCATAAACCTTCCTCCCTTAACGTATCAGATCACTGAATTGCTATGGTGTACCATAACCTGAAATATTTCCTGTGAGAAGGGTACTCTATCTCTTGGCTGCCAAAGAGAGCTTTCTATCGAAGTCCTCATATAGGTGATAGGGTTGTGTAGAGAGTACCAGCAAATGAGGCAGAGGATTGAAAGAAGTCTGCTAGGTTGAAATCTAAATTAAGATTATAATTTTTAGTGAGTTTTGGATTTTCACAATATGAGACATGCCATAGTGCTAATTGACCCTTTATAAAAATCATCTTTTGGTAGTGTTGCATTTGGTTTTGAAATATTCAAGTTCTAAAAAAAGACTAACAGTGGACTTTTCCATCTGCAGATTATACTGAATGGCCAGCGGAGGCAGTGTTGCAGAGGAATATTTCCCTGCTTGCTGAGACGGGAAAAAAAAGAAAGCTCATTCCTCAGCCTTCTCCATGCCTCGATCAATATATATGGTAAGTCAAAATCTCAATTAATCATTTTGCCATTAATAAAAAGTTCATAGCATCTGATAGCTCTCTCTGCCTTTTAGTGGGGTCTTCCGCATAAATATAATCTTCCAAGACGGTAGCAATATGGATGATGCAATGGCCATCATGATAGTTTATCAAAGACTTTGTCTGCCTAAGTGTCTGAGAAAATCTTCTTTAGATACTTGTGCAGGCAATATGTCCTGTGAGTTAATTACCATCCTTCAGGCTGGAATGAGCTGTCTTAGGTTAGAGCAAATGACTTACATTCAGATGGAGGGAAGCTATTTAACCTGTTTCCCTGCTCTCTGTGAGTGGGACTCTGATACTCCAGATGGACTGCTATTTAGAAACTGTGTTCTTCTAACTCTAGTCCTCTTTGAATAGGAGCCCACTACTTTCAATGGCGCACTGTACTTCCCCCTACAACTCCTACTTGCTGTGCAGTCATATTCCCAGATAATTACCTGGTGTGTAATTGGTGACGTCTGGTCCTCCAGTGTAATCGTCACCCAGGGCGATTGGTCAAGTGGTGCCATTACATCACAAAGCTACAGCAGAATGTCATCTGACATGAGGGCTAATCAGTTGCTTCTTCTAACTCTAGCCCTCTTTAAATAGGAGCCCAATACTTTCAATGGCGCACTGTACTTCCCCCTTACACCTCCTACTTGCTGTGCAGTCATATTCACAGATAGTTACCTAGTTTGTAATTGCTGATGTCTGGTCCTCCGGTGTAATCGTCACCCAGGGCGATTGGTCAAGTGGTGCCATTACATCACAAAGCTACAGCAGGGTGTCATCTGACATGAGGGCCAATCAGTTGCCTAGTACGCAATAGGATACTTATATCAAGGTATAGAAAATGGAGCAATGTGGACAGAATGCCCAGCTGAAGACTAAGGTGGTGAGATGAAAGGACCTAGGACAATATTTGAGACTTATACATTTGTTTGAAGGAGTGGTTGATCTTACCATTCTGGAGTTCTCTATAGGTTAAGTGATAGGGATGCGCTAAAATGAAGATGTTAGAATCTGTTGTTTTTATTATTCCCACGAACCGTAGCATAAACCTTCCTCCCTTAACGTATCAGATCACTGAATTGCTATGGTGTACCATAACCTGAAATATTTCCTGTGAGAAGGGTACTCTATCTCTTGGCTGCCAAAGAGAGCTTTCTATCGAAGTCCTCATATAGGTGATAGGGTTGTGTAGAGAGTACCAGCAAATGAGGCAGAGGATTGAAAGAAGTCTGCTAGGTTGAAATCTAAATTAAGATTATAATTTTTAGTGAGTTTTGGATTTTCACAATATGAGACATGCCATAGTGCTAATTGACCCTTTATAAAAATCATCTTTTGGTAGTGTTGCATTTGGTTTTGAAATATTCAAGTTCTAAAAAAAGACTAACAGTGGACTTTTCCATCTGCAGATTATACTGAATGGCCAGCGGAGGCAGTGTTGCAGAGGAATATTTCCCTGCTTGCTGAGACGGAAAAAAAAAGAAAGCTCATTCCTCAGCCTTCTCCATGCCTCGATCAATATATATGGTAAGTCAAAATCTCAATTAATCATTTTGCCATTAATAAAAAGTTCATAGCATCTGATAGCTCTCTGTGCCTTTTAGTGGGGTCTTCCGCATAAATATAATCTTCCAAGACGGTAGCAATATGGATGACGCAATGGCCATCATGATAGTTTATCAAATACTTTGTCTGCCTAAGTGTCTGAGAAAATCTTCTTTAGATACTTGTGCAGGCAATATGTCCTGTGAGTTAATTACCATCCTTCAGGCTGGAATGAGCTGTCTTAGGTTAGAGCAAATGACTTACATTCAGATGGAGGGAAGGTATTTAACCTGTTTCCCTGCTCTCTGTGAGTGGGACTCTGATACTCCAGATGGACTGCTATTTAGAAACTGTGTTCTTCTAACTCTAGTCCTCTTTGAATAGGAGCCCACTACTTTCAATGGCGCACTGTACTTCCCCCTACAACTCCTACTTGCTGTGCAGTCATATTCCCAGATAATTACCTGGTGTGTAATTGGTGACGTCTGGTCCTCCAGTGTAATCGTCACCCAGGGCGATTGGTCAAGTGGTGCCATTACATCACAAAGCTACAGCAGAATGTCATCTGACATGAGGGCTAATCAGTTGCTTCTTCTAACTCTAGCCCTCTTTAAATAGGAGCCCAATACTTTCAATGGCGCACTGTACTTCCCCCTTACACCTCCTACTTGCTGTGCAGTCATATTCACAGATAGTTACCTAGTTTGTAATTGCTGATGTCTGGTCCTCCGGTGTAATCGTCACCCAGGGCGATTGGTCAAGTGGTGCCATTACATCACAAAGCTACAGCAGGGTGTCATCTGACATGAGGGCCAATCAGTTGCCTAGTACGCAATAGGATACTTATATCAAGGTATAGAAAATGGAGCAATGTGGACAGAATGCCCAGCTGAAGACTAAGGTGGTGAGATGAAAGGACCTAGGACAATATTTGAGACTTATACATTTGTTTGAAGGAGTGGTTGATCTTACCATTCTGGAGTTCTCTATAGGTTAAGTGATAGGGATGCGCTAAAATGAAGATGTTAGAATCTGTTGTTTTTATTATTCCCACGAACCGTAGCATAAACCTTCCTCCCTTAACGTATCAGATCACTGAATTGCTATGGTGTACCATAACCTGAAATATTTCCTGTGAGAAGGGTACTCTATCTCTTGGCTGCCAAAGAGAGCTTTCTATCTAAGTCCTCATATAGGTGATAGGGTTGTGTAGAGAGTACCAGCAAATGAGGCAGAGGATTGAAAGAAGTCTGCTAGGTTGAAATCTAAATTAAGATTATAATTTTTAGTGAGTTTTGGATTTTCACAATATGAGACATGCCATAGTGCTAATTGACCCTTTATAAAAATCATCTTTTGGTAGTGTTGCATTTGGTTTTGAAATATTCAAGTTCTAAAAAAAGACTAACAGTGGATTTTTCCATCTGCAGATTATACTGAATGGCCAGCGGAGGCAGTGTTGCAGAGGAATATTTCCCTGCTTGCTGAGACGGAAAAAAAAAGAAAGCTCATTCCTCAGCCTTCTCCATGCCTCGATCAATATATATGGTAAGTCAAAATCTCAATTAATCATTTTGCCATTAATAAAAAGTTCATAGCATCTGATAGCTCTCTCTGCCTTTTAGTGGGGTCTTCCGCATAAATATAATCTTCCAAGACGGTAGCAATATGGATGATGCAATGGCCATCATGATAGTTTATCAAAGACTTTGTCTGCCTAAGTGTCTGAGAAAATCTTCTTTAGATACTTGTGCAGGCAATATGTCCTGTGAGTTAATTACCATCCTTCAGGCTGGAATGAGCTGTCTTAGGTTAGAGCAAATGACTTACATTCAGATGGAGGGAAGCTATTTAACCTGTTTCCCTGCTCTCTGTGAG
This sequence comes from Lissotriton vulgaris, assembly GCF_964263255.1. NCBI lineage: Eukaryota > Metazoa > Chordata > Amphibia > Caudata > Salamandridae > Lissotriton > Lissotriton vulgaris. The sequence goes on from NC_141695.1 coordinate 1,209,143,202, forward strand.
TGGGACTCTGATACTCCAGATGGACTGCTATTTAGAAACTGTGTTCTTCTAACTCTAGTCCTCTTTGAATAGGAGCCCACTACTTTCAATGGCGCACTGTACTTCCCCCTACAACTCCTACTTGCTGTGCAGTCATATTCCCAGATAATTACCTGGTGTGTAATTGGTGACGTCTGGTCCTCCAGTGTAATCGTCACCCAGGGCGATTGGTCAAGTGGTGCCATTACATCACAAAGCTACAGCAGAATGTCATCTGACATGAGGGCTAATCAGTTGCTTCTTCTAACTCTAGCCCTCTTTAAATAGGAGCCCAATACTTTCAATGGCGCACTGTACTTCCCCCTTACACCTCCTACTTGCTGTGCAGTCATATTCACAGATAGTTACCTAGTTTGTAATTGCTGATGTCTGGTCCTCCGGTGTAATCGTCACCCAGGGCGATTGGTCAAGTGGTGCCATTACATCACAAAGCTACAGCAGGGTGTCATCTGACATGAGGGCCAATCAGTTGCCTAGTACGCAATAGGATACTTATATCAAGGTATAGAAAATGGAGCAATGTGGACAGAATGCCCAGCTGAAGACTAAGGTGGTGAGATGAAAGGACCTAGGACAATATTTGAGACTTATACATTTGTTTGAAGGAGTGGTTGATCTTACCATTCTGGAGTTCTCTATAGGTTAAGTGATAGGGATGCGCTAAAATGAAGATGTTAGAATCTGTTGTTTTTATTATTCCCACGAACCGTAGCATAAACCTTCCTCCCTTAACGTATCAGATCACTGAATTGCTATGGTGTACCATAACCTGAAATATTTCCTGTGAGAAGGGTACTCTATCTCTTGGCTGCCAAAGAGAGCTTTCTATCGAAGTCCTCATATAGGTGATAGGGTTGTGTAGAGAGTACCAGCAAATGAGGCAGAGGATTGAAAGAAGTCTGCTAGGTTGAAATCTAAATTAAGATTATAATTTTTAGTGAGTTTTGGATTTTCACAATATGAGACATGCCATAGTGCTAATTGACCCTTTATAAAAATCATCTTTTGGTAGTGTTGCATTTGGTTTTGAAATATTCAAGTTCTAAAAAAAGACTAACAGTGGACTTTTCCATCTGCAGATTATACTGAATGGCCAGCGGAGGCAGTGTTGCAGAGGAATATTTCCCTGCTTGCTGAGACGGAAAAAAAAAGAAAGCTCATTCCTCAGCCTTCTCCATGCCTCGATCAATATATATGGTAAGTCAAAATCTCAATTAATCATTTTGCCATTAATAAAAAGTTCATAGCATCTGATAGCTCTCTCTGCCTTTTAGTGGGGTCTTCCGCATAAATATAATCTTCCAAGACGGTAGCAATATGGATGATGCAATGGCCATCATGATAGTTTATCAAAGACTTTGTCTGCCTAAGTGTCTGAGAAAATCTTCTTTAGATACTTGTGCAGGCAATATGTCCTGTGAGTTAATTACCATCCTTCAGGCTGGAATGAGCTGTCTTAGGTTAGAGCAAATGACTTACATTCAGATGGAGGGAAGCTATTTAACCTGTTTCCCTGCTCTCTGTGAGTGGGACTCTGATACTCCAGATGGACTGCTATTTAGAAACTGTGTTCTTCTAACTCTAGTCCTCTTTGAATAGGAGCCCACTACTTTCAATGGCGCACTGTACTTCCCCCTACAACTCCTACTTGCTGTGCAGTCATATTCCCAGATAATTACCTGGTGTGTAATTGGTGACGACTGGTCCTCCAGTGTAATCGTCACCCAGGGCGATTGGTCAAGTGGTGCCATTACATCACAAAGCTACAGCAGAATGTCATCTGACATGAGGGCTAATCAGTTGCTTCTTCTAACTCTAGCCCTCTTTAAATAGGAGCCCAATACTTTCAATGGCGCACTGTACTTCCCCCTTACACCTCCTACTTGCTGTGCAGTCATATTCACAGATAGTTACCTAGTTTGTAATTGCTGATGTCTGGTCCTCCGGTGTAATCGTCACCCAGGGCGATTGGTCAAGTGGTGCCATTACATCACAAAGCTACAGCAGGGTGTCATCTGACATGAGGGCCAATCAGTTGCCTAGTACGCAATAGGATACTTATATCAAGGTATAGAAAATGGAGCAATGTGGACAGAATGCCCAGCTGAAGACTAAGGTGGTGAGATGAAAGGACCTAGGACAATATTTGAGACTTATACATTTGTTTGAAGGAGTGGTTGATCTTACCATTCTGGAGTTCTCTATAGGTTAAGTGATAGGGATGCGCTAAAATGAAGATGTTAGAATCTGTTGTTTTTATTATTCCCACGAACCGTAGCATAAACCTTCCTCCCTTAACGTATCAGATCACTGAATTGCTATGGTGTACCATAACCTGAAATATTTCCTGTGAGAAGGGTACTCTATCTCTTGGCTGCCAAAGAGAGCTTTCTATCGAAGTCCTCATATAGGTGATAGGGTTGTGTAGAGAGTACCAGCAAATGAGGCAGAGGATTGAAAGAAGTCTGCTAGGTTGAAATCTAAATTAAGATTATAATTTTTAGTGAGTTTTGGATTTTCACAATATGAGACATGCCATAGTGCTAATTGACCCTTTATAAAAATCATCTTTTGGTAGTGTTGCATTTGGTTTTGAAATATTCAAGTTCTAAAAAAAGACTAACAGTGGACTTTTCCATCTGCAGATTATACTGAATGGCCAGCGGAGGCAGTGTTGCAGAGGAATATTTCCCTGCTTGCTGAGACGGGAAAAAAAAGAAAGCTCATTCCTCAGCCTTCTCCATGCCTCGATCAATATATATGGTAAGTCAAAATCTCAATTAATCATTTTGCCATTAATAAAAAGTTCATAGCATCTGATAGCTCTCTCTGCCTTTTAGTGGGGTCTTCCGCATAAATATAATCTTCCAAGACGGTAGCAATATGGATGATGCAATGGCCATCATGATAGTTTATCAAAGACTTTGTCTGCCTAAGTGTCTGAGAAAATCTTCTTTAGATACTTGTGCAGGCAATATGTCCTGTGAGTTAATTACCATCCTTCAGGCTGGAATGAGCTGTCTTAGGTTAGAGCAAATGACTTACATTCAGATGGAGGGAAGCTATTTAACCTGTTTCCCTGCTCTCTGTGAGTGGGACTCTGATACTCCAGATGGACTGCTATTTAGAAACTGTGTTCTTCTAACTCTAGTCCTCTTTGAATAGGAGCCCACTACTTTCAATGGCGCACTGTACTTCCCCCTACAACTCCTACTTGCTGTGCAGTCATATTCCCAGATAATTACCTGGTGTGTAATTGGTGACGTCTGGTCCTCCAGTGTAATCGTCACCCAGGGCGATTGGTCAAGTGGTGCCATTACATCACAAAGCTACAGCAGAATGTCATCTGACATGAGGGCTAATCAGTTGCTTCTTCTAACTCTAGCCCTCTTTAAATAGGAGCCCAATACTTTCAATGGCGCACTGTACTTCCCCCTTACACCTCCTACTTGCTGTGCAGTCATATTCACAGATAGTTACCTAGTTTGTAATTGCTGATGTCTGGTCCTCCGGTGTAATCGTCACCCAGGGCGATTGGTCAAGTGGTGCCATTACATCACAAAGCTACAGCAGGGTGTCATCTGACATGAGGGCCAATCAGTTGCCTAGTACGCAATAGGATACTTATATCAAGGTATAGAAAATGGAGCAATGTGGACAGAATGCCCAGCTGAAGACTAAGGTGGTGAGATGAAAGGACCTAGGACAATATTTGAGACTTATACATTTGTTTGAAGGAGTGGTTGATCTTACCATTCTGGAGTTCTCTATAGGTTAAGTGATAGGGATGCGCTAAAATGAAGATGTTAGAATCTGTTGTTTTTATTATTCCCACGAACCGTAGCATAAACCTTCCTCCCTTAACGTATCAGATCACTGAATTGCTATGGTGTACCATAACCTGAAATATTTCCTGTGAGAAGGGTACTCTATCTCTTGGCTGCCAAAGAGAGCTTTCTATCGAAGTCCTCATATAGGTGATAGGGTTGTGTAGAGAGTACCAGCAAATGAGGCAGAGGATTGAAAGAAGTCTGCTAGGTTGAAATCTAAATTAAGATTATAATTTTTAGTGAGTTTTGGATTTTCACAATATGAGACATGCCATAGTGCTAATTGACCCTTTATAAAAATCATCTTTTGGTAGTGTTGCATTTGGTTTTGAAATATTCAAGTTCTAAAAAAAGACTAACAGTGGACTTTTCCATCTGCAGATTATACTGAATGGCCAGCGGAGGCAGTGTTGCAGAGGAATATTTCCCTGCTTGCTGAGACGGAAAAAAAAAGAAAGCTCATTCCTCAGCCTTCTCCATGCCTCGATCAATATATATGGTAAGTCAAAATCTCAATTAATCATTTTGCCATTAATAAAAAGTTCATAGCATCTGATAGCTCTCTGTGCCTTTTAGTGGGGTCTTCCGCATAAATATAATCTTCCAAGACGGTAGCAATATGGATGACGCAATGGCCATCATGATAGTTTATCAAATACTTTGTCTGCCTAAGTGTCTGAGAAAATCTTCTTTAGATACTTGTGCAGGCAATATGTCCTGTGAGTTAATTACCATCCTTCAGGCTGGAATGAGCTGTCTTAGGTTAGAGCAAATGACTTACATTCAGATGGAGGGAAGGTATTTAACCTGTTTCCCTGCTCTCTGTGAGTGGGACTCTGATACTCCAGATGGACTGCTATTTAGAAACTGTGTTCTTCTAACTCTAGTCCTCTTTGAATAGGAGCCCACTACTTTCAATGGCGCACTGTACTTCCCCCTACAACTCCTACTTGCTGTGCAGTCATATTCCCAGATAATTACCTGGTGTGTAATTGGTGACGTCTGGTCCTCCAGTGTAATCGTCACCCAGGGCGATTGGTCAAGTGGTGCCATTACATCACAAAGCTACAGCAGAATGTCATCTGACATGAGGGCTAATCAGTTGCTTCTTCTAACTCTAGCCCTCTTTAAATAGGAGCCCAATACTTTCAATGGCGCACTGTACTTCCCCCTTACACCTCCTACTTGCTGTGCAGTCATATTCACAGATAGTTACCTAGTTTGTAATTGCTGATGTCTGGTCCTCCGGTGTAATCGTCACCCAGGGCGATTGGTCAAGTGGTGCCATTACATCACAAAGCTACAGCAGGGTGTCATCTGACATGAGGGCCAATCAGTTGCCTAGTACGCAATAGGATACTTATATCAAGGTATAGAAAATGGAGCAATGTGGACAGAATGCCCAGCTGAAGACTAAGGTGGTGAGATGAAAGGACCTAGGACAATATTTGAGACTTATACATTTGTTTGAAGGAGTGGTTGATCTTACCATTCTGGAGTTCTCTATAGGTTAAGTGATAGGGATGCGCTAAAATGAAGATGTTAGAATCTGTTGTTTTTATTATTCCCACGAACCGTAGCATAAACCTTCCTCCCTTAACGTATCAGATCACTGAATTGCTATGGTGTACCATAACCTGAAATATTTCCTGTGAGAAGGGTACTCTATCTCTTGGCTGCCAAAGAGAGCTTTCTATCTAAGTCCTCATATAGGTGATAGGGTTGTGTAGAGAGTACCAGCAAATGAGGCAGAGGATTGAAAGAAGTCTGCTAGGTTGAAATCTAAATTAAGATTATAATTTTTAGTGAGTTTTGGATTTTCACAATATGAGACATGCCATAGTGCTAATTGACCCTTTATAAAAATCATCTTTTGGTAGTGTTGCATTTGGTTTTGAAATATTCAAGTTCTAAAAAAAGACTAACAGTGGATTTTTCCATCTGCAGATTATACTGAATGGCCAGCGGAGGCAGTGTTGCAGAGGAATATTTCCCTGCTTGCTGAGACGGAAAAAAAAAGAAAGCTCATTCCTCAGCCTTCTCCATGCCTCGATCAATATATATGGTAAGTCAAAATCTCAATTAATCATTTTGCCATTAATAAAAAGTTCATAGCATCTGATAGCTCTCTCTGCCTTTTAGTGGGGTCTTCCGCATAAATATAATCTTCCAAGACGGTAGCAATATGGATGATGCAATGGCCATCATGATAGTTTATCAAAGACTTTGTCTGCCTAAGTGTCTGAGAAAATCTTCTTTAGATACTTGTGCAGGCAATATGTCCTGTGAGTTAATTACCATCCTTCAGGCTGGAATGAGCTGTCTTAGGTTAGAGCAAATGACTTACATTCAGATGGAGGGAAGCTATTTAACCTGTTTCCCTGCTCTCTGTGAGTGGGACTCTGATACTCCAGATGGACTGCTATTTAGAAACTGTGTTCTTCTAACTCTAGTCCTCTTTGAATAGGAGCCCACTACTTTCAATGGCGCACTGTACTTCCCCCTACAACTCCTACTTGCTGTGCAGTCATATTCCCAGATAATTACCTGGTGTGTAATTGGTGACGTCTGGTCCTCCAGTGTAATCGTCACCCAGGGCGATTGGTCAAGTGGTGCCATTACATCACAAAGCTACAGCAGAATGTCATCTGACATGAGGGCTAATCAGTTGCTTCTTCTAACTCTAGCCCTCTTTAAATAGGAGCCCAATACTTTCAATGGCGCACTGTACTTCCCCCTTACACCTCCTACTTGCTGTGCAGTCATATTCACAGATAGTTACCTAGTTTGTAATTGCTGATGTCTGGTCCTCCGGTGTAATCGTCACCCAGGGCGATTGGTCAAGTGGTGCCATTACATCACAAAGCTACAGCAGGGTGTCATCTGACATGAGGGCCAATCAGTTGCCTAGTACGCAATAGGATACTTATATCAAGGTATAGAAAATGGAGCAATGTGGACAGAATGCCCAGCTGAAGACTAAGGTGGTGAGATGAAAGGACCTAGGACAATATTTGAGACTTATACATTTGTTTGAAGGAGTGGTTGATCTTACCATTCTGGAGTTCTCTATAGGTTAAGTGATAGGGATGCGCTAAAATGAAGATGTTAGAATCTGTTGTTTTTATTATTCCCACGAACCGTAGCATAAACCTTCCTCCCTTAACGTATCAGATCACTGAATTGCTATGGTGTACCATAACCTGAAATATTTCCTGTGAGAAGGGTACTCTATCTCTTGGCTGCCAAAGAGAGCTTTCTATCGAAGTCCTCATATAGGTGATAGGGTTGTGTAGAGAGTACCAGCAAATGAGGCAGAGGATTGAAAGAAGTCTGCTAGGTTGAAATCTAAATTAAGATTATAATTTTTAGTGAGTTTTGGATTTTCACAATATGAGACATGCCATAGTGCTAATTGACCCTTTATAAAAATCATCTTTTGGTAGTGTTGCATTTGGTTTTGAAATATTCAAGTTCTAAAAAAAGACTAACAGTGGACTTTTCCATCTGCAGATTATACTGAATGGCCAGCGGAGGCAGTGTTGCAGAGGAATATTTCCCTGCTTGCTGAGACGGAAAAAAAAAGAAAGCTCATTCCTCAGCCTTCTCCATGCCTCGATCAATATATATGGTAAGTCAAAATCTCAATTAATCATTTTGCCATTAATAAAAAGTTCATAGCATCTGATAGCTCTCTCTGCCTTTTAGTGGGGTCTTCCGCATAAATATAATCTTCCAAGACGGTAGCAATATGGATGATGCAATGGCCATCATGATAGTTTATCAAAGACTTTGTCTGCCTAAGTGTCTGAGAAAATCTTCTTTAGATACTTGTGCAGGCAATATGTCCTGTGAGTTAATTACCATCCTTCAGGCTGGAATGAGCTGTCTTAGGTAAGAGCAAATGACTTACATTCAGATGGAGGGAAGCTATTTAACCTGTTTCCCTGCTCTCTGTGAGTGGGACTCTGATACTCCAGATGGACTGCTATTTAGAAACTGTGTTCTTCTAACTCTAGTCCTCTTTGAATAGGAGCCCACTACTTTCAATGGCGCACTGTACTTCCCCCTACAACTCCTACTTGCTGTGCAGTCATATTCCCAGATAATTACCTGGTGTGTAATTGGTGACGTCTGGTCCTCCAGTGTAATCGTCACCCAGGGCGATTGGTCAAGTGGTGCCATTACATCACAAAGCTACAGCAGAATGTCATCTGACATGAGGGCTAATCAGTTGCTTCTTCTAACTCTAGCCCTCTTTAAATAGGAGCCCAATACTTTCAATGGCGCACTGTACTTCCCCCTTACACCTCCTACTTGCTGTGCAGTCATATTCACAGATAGTTACCTAGTTTGTAATTGCTGATGTCTGGTCCTCCGGTGTAATCGTCACCCAGGGCGATTGGTCAAGTGGTGCCATTACATCACAAAGCTACAGCAGGGTGTCATCTGACATGAGGGCCAATCAGTTGCCTAGTACGCAATAGGATACTTATATCAAGGTATAGAAAATGGAGCAATGTGGACAGAATGCCCAGCTGAAGACTAAGGTGGTGAGATGAAAGGACCTAGGACAATATTTGAGACTTATACATTTGTTTGAAGGAGTGGTTGATCTTACCATTCTGGAGTTCTCTATAGGTTAAGTGATAGGGATGCGCTAAAATGAAGATGTTAGAATCTGTTGTTTTTATTATTCCCACGAACCGTAGCATAAACCTTCCTCCCTTAACGTATCAGATCACTGAATTGCTATGGTGTACCATAACCTGAAATATTTCCTGTGAGAAGGGTACTCTATCTCTTGGCTGCCAAAGAGAGCTTTCTATCGAAGTCCTCATATAGGTGATAGGGTTGTGTAGAGAGTACCAGCAAATGAGGCAGAGGATTGAAAGAAGTCTGCTAGGTTGAAATCTAAATTAAGATTATAATTTTTAGTGAGTTTTGGATTTTCACAATATGAGACATGCCATAGTGCTAATTGACCCTTTATAAAAATCATCTTTTGGTAGTGTTGCATTTGGTTTTGAAATATTCAAGTTCTAAAAAAAGACTAACAGTGGACTTTTCCATCTGCAGATTATACTGAATGGCCAGCGGAGGCAGTGTTGCAGAGGAATATTTCCCTGCTTGCTGAGACGGAAAAAAAAAGAAAGCTCATTCCTCAGCCTTCTCCATGCCTCGATCAATATATATGGTAAGTCAAAATCTCAATTAATCATTTTGCCATTAATAAAAAGTTCATAGCATCTGATAGCTCTCTGTGCCTTTTAGTGGGGTCTTCCGCATAAATATAATCTTCCAAGACGGTAGCAATATGGATGACGCAATGGCCATCATGATAGTTTATCAAATACTTTGTCTGCCTAAGTGTCTGAGAAAATCTTCTTTAGATACTTGTGCAGGCAATATGTCCTGTGAGTTAATTACCATCCTTCAGGCTGGAATGAGCTGTCTTAGGTTAGAGCAAATGACTTACATTCAGATGGAGGGAAGGTATTTAACCTGTTTCCCTGCTCTCTGTGAGTGGGACTCTGATACTCCAGATGGACTGCTATTTAGAAACTGTGTTCTTCTAACTCTAGTCCTCTTTGAATAGGAGCCCACTACTTTCAATGGCGCACTGTACTTCCCCCTACAACTCCTACTTGCTGTGCAGTCATATTCCCAGATAATTACCTGGTGTGTAATTGGTGACGTCTGGTCCTCCAGTGTAATCGTCACCCAGGGCGATTGGTCAAGTGGTGCCATTACATCACAAAGCTACAGCAGAATGTCATCTGACATGAGGGCTAATCAGTTGCTTCTTCTAACTCTAGCCCTCTTTAAATAGGAGCCCAATACTTTCAATGGCGCACTGTACTTCCCCCTTCCACCTCCTACTTGCTGTGCAGTCATATTCACAGATAGTTACCTAGTTTGTAATTGCTGATGTCTGGTCCTCCGGTGTAATCGTCACCCAGGGCGATTGGTCAAGTGGTGCCATTACATCACAAAGCTACAGCAGGGTGTCATCTGACATGAGGGCCAATCAGTTGCCTAGTACGCAATAGGATACTTATATCAAGGTATAGAAAATGGAGCAATGTGGACAGAATGCCCAGCTGAAGACTAAGGTGGTGAGATGAAAGGACCTAGGACAATATTTGAGACTTATACATTTGTTTGAAGGAGTGGTTGATCTTACCATTCTGGAGTTCTCTATAGGTTAAGTGATAGGGATGCGCTAAAATGAAGATGTTAGAATCTGTTGTTTTTATTATTCCCACGAACCGTAGCATAAACCTTCCTCCCTTAACGTATCAGATCACTGAATTGCTATGGTGTACCATAACCTGAAATATTTCCTGTGAGAAGGGTACTCTATCTCTTGGCTGCCAAAGAGAGCTTTCTATCTAAGTCCTCATATAGGTGATAGGGTTGTGTAGAGAGTACCAGCAAATGAGGCAGAGGATTGAAAGAAGTCTGCTAGGTTGAAATCTAAATTAAGATTATAATTTTTAGTGAGTTTTGGATTTTCACAATATGAGACATGCCATAGTGCTAATTGACCCTTTATAAAAATCATCTTTTGGTAGTGTTGCATTTGGTTTTGAAATATTCAAGTTCTAAAAAAAGACTAACAGTGGACTTTTCCATCTGCAGATTATACTGAATGGCCAGCGGAGGCAGTGTTGCAGAGGAATATTTCCCTGCTTGCTGAGACGGAAAAAAAAAGAAAGCTCATTCCTCAGCCTTCTCCATGCCTCGATCAATATATATGGTAAGTCAAAATCTCAATTAATCATTTTGCCATTAATAAAAAGTTCATAGCATCTGATAGCTCTCTGTGCCTTTTAGTGGGGTCTTCCGCATAAATATAATCTTCCAAGACGGTAGCAATATGGATGACGCAATGGCCATCATGATAGTTTATCAAATACTTTGTCTGCCTAAGTGTCTGAGAAAATCTTCTTTAGATACTTGTGCAGGCAATATGTCCTGTGAGTTAATTACCATCCTTCAGGCTGGAATGAGCTGTCTTAGGTTAGAGCAAATGACTTACATTCAGATGGAGGGAAGCTATTTAACCTGTTTCCCTGCTCTCTGTGAGTGGGACTCTGATACTCCAGATGGACTGCTATTTAGAAACTGTGTTCTTCTAACTCTAGTCCTCTTTGAATAGGAGCCCACTACTTTCAATGGCGCACTGTACTTCCCCCTACAACTCCTACTTGCTGTGCAGTCATATTCCCAGATAATTACCTGGTGTGTAATTGGTGACGTCTGGTCCTCCAGTGTAATCGTCACCCAGGGCGATTGGTCAAGTGGTGCCATTACATCACAAAGCTACAGCAGAATGTCATCTGACATGAGGGCTAATCAGTTGCTTCTTCTAACTCTAGCCCTCTTTAAATAGGAGCCCAATACTTTCAATGGCGCACTGTACTTCCCCCTTACACCTCCTACTTGCTGTGCAGTCATATTCACAGATAGTTACCTAGTTTGTAATTGCTGATGTCTGGTCCTCCGGTGTAATCGTCACCCAGGGCGATTGGTCAAGTGGTGCCATTACATCACAAAGCTACAGCAGGGTGTCATCTGACATGAGGGCCAATCAGTTGCCTAGTACGCAATAGGATACTTATATCAAGGTATAGAAAATGGAGCAATGTGGACAGAATGCCCAGCTGAAGACTAAGGTGGTGAGATGAAAGGACCTAGGACAATATTTGAGACTTATACATTTGTTTGAAGGAGTGGTTGATCTTACCATTCTGGAGTTCTCTATAGGTTAAGTGATAGGGATGCGCTAAAATGAAGATGTTAGAATCTGTTGTTTTTATTATTCCCACGAACCGTAGCATAAACCTTCCTCCCTTAACGTATCAGGTCACTGAATTGCTATGGTGTACCATAACCTGAAATATTTCCTGTGAGAAGGGTACTCTATCTCTTGGCTGCCAAAGAGAGCTTTCTATCGAAGTCCTCATATAGGTGATAGGGTTGTGTAGAGAGTACCAGCAAATGAGGCAGAGGATTGAAAGAAGTCTGCTAGGTTGAAATCTAAATTAAGATTATAATTTTTAGTGAGTTTTGGATTTTCACAATATGAGACATGCCATAGTGCTAATTGACCCTTTATAAAAATCATCTTTTGGTAGTGTTGCATTTGGTTTTGAAATATTCAAGTTCTAAAAAAAGACTAACAGTGGACTTTTCCATCTGCAGATTATACTGAATGGCCAGCGGAGGCAGTGTTGCAGAGGAATATTTCCCTGCTTGCTGAGACGGAAAAAAAAAGAAAGCTCATTCCTCAGCCTTCTCCATGCCTCGATCAATATATATGGTAAGTCAAAATCTCAATTAATCATTTTGCCATTAATAAAAAGTTCATAGCATCTGATAGCTCTCTCTGCCTTTTAGTGGGGTCTTCCGCATAAATATAATCTTCCAAGACGGTAGCAATATGGATGATGCAATGGCCATCATGATAGTTTATCAAAGACTTTGTCTGCCTAAGTGTCTGAGAAAATCTTCTTTAGATACTTGTGCAGGCAATATGTCCTGTGAGTTAATTACCATCCTTCAGGCTGGAATGAGCTGTCTTAGGTTAGAGCAAATGACTTACATTCAGATGGAGGGAAGCTATTTAACCTGTTTCCCTGCTCTCTGTGAGTGGGACTCTGATACTCCAGATGGACTGCTATTTAGAAACTGTGTTCTTCTAACTCTAGTCCTCTTTGAATAGGAGCCCACTACTTTCAATGGCGCACTGTACTTCCCCCTACAACTCCTACTTGCTGTGCAGTCATATTCCCAGATAATTACCTGGTGTGTAATTGGTGACGTCTGGTCCTCCAGTGTAATCGTCACCCAGGGCGATTGGTCAAGTGGTGCCATTACATCACAAAGCTACAGCAGAATGTCATCTGACATGAGGGCTAATCAGTTGCTTCTTCTAACTCTAGCCCTCTTTAAATAGGAGCCCAATACTTTCAATGGCGCACTGTACTTCCCCCTTACACCTCCTACTTGCTGTGCAGTCATATTCACAGATAGTTACCTAGTTTGTAATTGCTGATGTCTGGTCCTCCGGTGTAATCGTCACCCAGGGCGATTGGTCAAGTGGTGCCATTACATCACAAAGCTACAGCAGGGTGTCATCTGACATGAGGGCCAATCAGTTGCCTAGTACGCAATAGGATACTTATATCAAGGTATAGAAAATGGAGCAATGTGGACAGAATGCCCAGCTGAAGACTAAGGTGGTGAGATGAAAGGACCTAGGACAATATTTGAGACTTATACATTTGTTTGAAGGAGTGGTTGATCTTACCATTCTGGAGTTCTCTATAGGTTAAGTGATAGGGATGCGCTAAAATGAAGATGTTAGAATCTGTTGTTTTTATTATTCCCACGAACCGTAGCATAAACCTTCCTCCCTTAACGTATCAGGTCACTGAATTGCTATGGTGTACCATAACCTGAAATATTTCCTGTGAGAAGGGTACTCTATCTCTTGGCTGCCAAAGAGAGCTTTCTATCGAAGTCCTCATATAGGTGATAGGGTTGTGTAGAGAGTACCAGCAAATGAGGCAGAGGATTGAAAGAAGTCTGCTAGGTTGAAATCTAAATTAAGATTATAATTTTTAGTGAGTTTTGGATTTTCACAATATGAGACATGCCATAGTGCTAATTGACCCTTTATAAAAATCATCTTTTGGTAGTGTTGCATTTGGTTTTGAAATATTCAAGTTCTAAAAAAAGACTAACAGTGGACTTTTCCATCTGCAGATTATACTGAATGGCCAGCGGAGGCAGTGTTGCAGAGGAATATTTCCCTGCTTGCTGAGACGGAAAAAAAAGAAAGCTCATTCCTCAGCCTTCTCCATGCCTCGATCAATATATATGGTAAGTCAAAATCTCAATTAATCATTTTGCCATTAATAAAAAGTTCATAGCATCTGATAGCTCTCTCTGCCTTTTAGTGGGGTCTTCCGCATAAATATAATCTTCCAAGACGGTAGCAATATGGATGATGCAATGGCCATCATGATAGTTTATCAAAGACTTTGTCTGCCTAAGTGTCTGAGAAAATCTTCTTTAGATACTTGTGCAGGCAATATGTCCTGTGAGTTAATTACCATCCTTCAGGCTGGAATGAGCTGTCTTAGGTTAGAGCAAATGACTTACATTCAGATGGAGGGAAGCTATTTAACCTGTTTCCCTGCTCTCTGTGAGTGGGACTCTGATACTCCAGATGGACTGCTATTTAGAAACTGTGTTCTTCTAACTCTAGTCCTCTTTGAATAGGAGCCCACTACTTTCAATGGCGCACTGTACTTCCCCCTACAACTCCTACTTGCTGTGCAGTCATATTCCCAGATAATTACCTGGTGTGTAATTGGTGACGTCTGGTCCTCCAGTGTAATCGTCACCCAGGGCGATTGGTCAAGTGGTGCCATTACATCACAAAGCTACAGCAGAATGTCATCTGACATGAGGGCTAATCAGTTGCTTCTTCTAACTCTAGCCCTCTTTAAATAGGAGCCCAATACTTTCAATGGCGCACTGTACTTCCCCCTTACACCTCCTACTTGCTGTGCAGTCATATTCACAGATAGTTACCTAGTTTGTAATTGCTGATGTCTGGTCCTCCGGTGTAATCGTCACCCAGGGCGATTGGTCAAGTGGTGCCATTACATCACAAAGCTACAGCAGGGTGTCATCTGACATGAGGGCCAATCAGTTGCCTAGTACGCAATAGGATACTTATATCAAGGTATAGAAAATGGAGCAATGTGGACAGAATGCCCAGCTGAAGACTAAGGTGGTGAGATGAAAGGACCTAGGACAATATTTGAGACTTATACATTTGTTTGAAGGAGTGGTTGATCTTACCATTCTGGAGTTCTCTATAGGTTAAGTGATAGGGATGCGCTAAAATGAAGATGTTAGAATCTGTTGTTTTTATTATTCCCACGAACCGTAGCATAAACCTTCCTCCCTTAACGTATCAGGTCACTGAATTGCTATGGTGTACCATAACCTGAAATATTTCCTGTGAGAAGGGTACTCTATCTCTTGGCTGCCAAAGAGAGCTTTCTATCGAAGTCCTCATATAGGTGATAGGGTTGTGTAGAGAGTACCAGCAAATGAGGCAGAGGATTGAAAGAAGTCTGCTAGGTTGAAATCTAAATTAAGATTATAATTTTTAGTGAGTTTTGGATTTTCACAATATGAGACATGCCATAGTGCTAATTGACCCTTTATAAAAATCATCTTTTGGTAGTGTTGCATTTGGTTTTGAAATATTCAAGTTCTAAAAAAAGACTAACAGTGGACTTTTCCATCTGCAGATTATACTGAATGGCCAGCGGAGGCAGTGTTGCAGAGGAATATTTCCCTGCTTGCTGAGACGGAAAAAAAAGAAAGCTCATTCCTCAGCCTTCTCCATGCCTCGATCAATATATATGGTAAGTCAAAATCTCAATTAATCATTTTGCCATTAATAAAAAGTTCATAGCATCTGATAGCTCTCTCTGCCTTTTAGTGGGGTCTTCCGCATAAATATAATCTTCCAAGACGGTAGCAATATGGATGATGCAATGGCCATCATGATAGTTTATCAAAGACTTTGTCTGCCTAAGTGTCTGAGAAAATCTTCTTTAGATACTTGTGCAGGCAATATGTCCTGTGAGTTAATTACCATCCTTCAGGCTGGAATGAGCTGTCTTAGGTTAGAGCAAATGACTTACATTCAGATGGAGGGAAGCTATTTAACCTGTTTCCCTGCTCTCTGTGAGTGGGACTCTGATACTCCAGATGGACTGCTATTTAGAAACTGTGTTCTTCTAACTCTAGTCCTCTTTGAATAGGAGCCCACTACTTTCAATGGCGCACTGTACTTCCCCCTACAACTCCTACTTGCTGTGCAGTCATATTCCCAGATAATTACCTGGTGTGTAATTGGTGACGTCTGGTCCTCCAGTGTAATCGTCACCCAGGGCGATTGGTCAAGTGGTGCCATTACATCACAAAGCTACAGCAGAATGTCATCTGACATGAGGGCTAATCAGTTGCTTCTTCTAACTCTAGCCCTCTTTAAATAGGAGCCCAATACTTTCAATGGCGCACTGTACTTCCCCCTTACACCTCCTACTTGCTGTGCAGTCATATTCACAGATAGTTACCTAGTTTGTAATTGCTGATGTCTGGTCCTCCGGTGTAATCGTCACCCAGGGCGATTGGTCAAGTGGTGCCATTACATCACAAAGCTACAGCAGGGTGTCATCTGACATGAGGGCCAATCAGTTGCCTAGTACGCAATAGGATACTTATATCAAGGTATAGAAAATGGAGCAATGTGGACAGAATGCCCAGCTGAAGACTAAGGTGGTGAGATGAAAGGACCTAGGACAATATTTGAGACTTATACATTTGTTTGAAGGAGTGGTTGATCTTACCATTCTGGAGTTCTCTATAGGTTAAGTGATAGGGATGCGCTAAAATGAAGATGTTAGAATCTGTTGTTTTTATTATTCCCACGAACCGTAGCATAAACCTTCCTCCCTTAACGTATCAGATCACTGAATTGCTATGGTGTACCATAACCTGAAATATTTCCTGTGAGAAGGGTACTCTATCTCTTGGCTGCCAAAGAGAGCTTTCTATCGAAGTCCTCATATAGGTGATAGGGTTGTGTAGAGAGTACCAGCAAATGAGGCAGAGGATTGAAAGAAGTCTGCTAGGTTGAAATCTAAATTAAGATTATAATTTTTAGTGAGTTTTGGATTTTCACAATATGAGACATGCCATAGTGCTAATTGACCCTTTATAAAAATCATCTTTTGGTAGTATTGCATTTGGTTTTGAAATATTCAAGTTCTAAAAAAAGACTAACAGTGGACTTTTCCATCTGCAGATTATACTGAATGGCCAGCGGAGGCAGTGTTGCAGAGGAATATTTCCCTGCTTGCTGAGACGGAAAAAAAAAGAAAGCTCATTCCTCAGCCTTCTCCATGCCTCGATCAATATATATGGTAAGTCAAAATCTCAATTAATCATTTTGCCATTAATAAAAAGTTCATAGCATCTGATAGCTCTCTCTGCCTTTTAGTGGGGTCTTCCGCATAAATATAATCTTCCAAGACGGTAGCAATATGGATGATGCAATGGCCATCATGATAGTTTATCAAAGACTTTGTCTGCCTAAGTGTCTGAGAAAATCTTCTTTAGATACTTGTGCAGGCAATATGTCCTGTGAGTTAATTACCATCCTTCAGGCTGGAATGAGCTGTCTTAGGTTAGAGCAAATGACTTACATTCAGATGGAGGGAAGCTATTTAACCTGTTTCCCTGCTCTCTGTGAGTGGGACTCTGATACTCCAGATGGACTGCTATTTAGAAACTGTGTTCTTCTAACTCTAGTCCTCTTTGAATAGGAGCCCACTACTTTCAATGGCGCACTGTACTTCCCCCTACAACTCCTACTTGCTGTGCAGTCATATTCCCAGATAATTACCTGGTGTGTAATTGGTGACGTCTGGTCCTCCAGTGTAATCGTCACCCAGGGCGATTGGTCAAGTGGTGCCATTACATCACAAAGCTACAGCAGAATGTCATCTGACATGAGGGCTAATCAGTTGCTTCTTCTAACTCTAGCCCTCTTTAAATAGGAGCCCAATACTTTCAATGGCGCACTGTACTTCCCCCTTACACCTCCTACTTGCTGTGCAGTCATATTCACAGATAGTTACCTAGTTTGTAATTGCTGATGTCTGGTCCTCCGGTGTAATCGTCACCCAGGGCGATTGGTCAAGTGGTGCCATTACATCACAAAGCTACAGCAGGGTGTCATCTGACATGAGGGCCAATCAGTTGCCTAGTACGCAATAGGATACTTATATCAAGGTATAGAAAATGGAGCAATGTGGACAGAATGCCCAGCTGAAGACTAAGGTGGTGAGATGAAAGGACCTAGGACAATATTTGAGACTTATACATTTGTTTGAAGGAGTGGTTGATCTTACCATTCTGGAGTTCTCTATAGGTTAAGTGATAGGGATGCGCTAAAATGAAGATGTTAGAATCTGTTGTTTTTATTATTCCCACGAACCGTAGCATAAACCTTCCTCCCTTAACGTATCAGATCACTGAATTGCTATGGTGTACCATAACCTGAAATATTTCCTGTGAGAAGGGTACTCTATCTCTTGGCTGCCAAAGAGAGCTTTCTATCGAAGTCCTCATATAGGTGATAGGGTTGTGTAGAGAGTACCAGCAAATGAGGCAGAGGATTGAAAGAAGTCTGCTAGGTTGAAATCTAAATTAAGATTATAATTTTTAGTGAGTTTTGGATTTTCACAATATGAGACATGCCATAGTGCTAATTGACCCTTTATAAAAATCATCTTTTGGTAGTATTGCATTTGGTTTTGAAATATTCAAGTTCTAAAAAAAGACTAACAGTGGACTTTTCCATCTGCAGATTATACTGAATGGCCAGCGGAGGCAGTGTTGCAGAGGAATATTTCCCTGCTTGCTGAGACGGAAAAAAAAAGAAAGCTCATTCCTCAGCCTTCTCCATGCCTCGATCAATATATATGGTAAGTCAAAATCTCAATTAATCATTTTGCCATTAATAAAAAGTTCATAGCATCTGATAGCTCTCTCTGCCTTTTAGTGGGGTCTTCCGCATAAATATAATCTTCCAAGACGGTAGCAATATGGATGATGCAATGGCCATCATGATAGTTTATCAAAGACTTTGTCTGCCTAAGTGTCTGAGAAAATCTTCTTTAGATACTTGTGCAGGCAATATGTCCTGTGAGTTAATTACCATCCTTCAGGCTGGAATGAGCTGTCTTAGGTTAGAGCAAATGACTTACATTCAGATGGAGGGAAGCTATTTAACCTGTTTCCCTGCTCTCTGTGAGTGGGACTCTGATACTCCAGATGGACTGCTATTTAGAAACTGTGTTCTTCTAACTCTAGTCCTCTTTGAATAGGAGCCCACTACTTTCAATGGCGCACTGTACTTCCCCCTACAACTCCTACTTGCTGTGCAGTCATATTCCCAGATAATTACCTGGTGTGTAATTGGTGACGTCTGGTCCTCCAGTGTAATCGTCACCCAGGGCGATTGGTCAAGTGGTGCCATTACATCACAAAGCTACAGCAGAATGTCATCTGACATGAGGGCTAATCAGTTGCTTCTTCTAACTCTAGCCCTCTTTAAATAGGAGCCCAATACTTTCAATGGCGCACTGTACTTCCCCCTTACACCTCCTACTTGCTGTGCAGTCATATTCACAGATAGTTACCTAGTTTGTAATTGCTGATGTCTGGTCCTCCGGTGTAATCGTCACCCAGGGCGATTGGTCAAGTGGTGCCATTACATCACAAAGCTACAGCAGGGTGTCATCTGACATGAGGGCCAATCAGTTGCCTAGTACGCAATAGGATACTTATATCAAGGTATAGAAAATGGAGCAATGTGGACAGAATGCCCAGCTGAAGACTAAGGTGGTGAGATGAAAGGACCTAGGACAATATTTGAGACTTATACATTTGTTTGAAGGAGTGGTTGATCTTACCATTCTGGAGTTCTCTATAGGTTAAGTGATAGGGATGCGCTAAAATGAAGATGTTAGAATCT
Source organism: Lissotriton vulgaris (assembly GCF_964263255.1). NCBI lineage: Eukaryota > Metazoa > Chordata > Amphibia > Caudata > Salamandridae > Lissotriton > Lissotriton vulgaris. The sequence continues at coordinate 1,209,162,714 of NC_141695.1, forward strand.
GGTGTTTTTATTATTCCCACGAACCGTAGCATAAACCTTCCTCCCTTAACGTATCAGATCACTGAATTGCTATGGTGTACCATAACCTGAAATATTTCCTGTGAGAAGGGTACTCTATCTCTTGGCTGCCAAAGAGAGCTTTCTATCGAAGTCCTCATATAGGTGATAGGGTTGTGTAGAGAGTACCAGCAAATGAGGCAGAGGATTGAAAGAAGTCTGCTAGGTTGAAATCTAAATTAAGATTATAATTTTTAGTGAGTTTTGGATTTTCACAATATGAGACATGCCATAGTGCTAATTGACCCTTTATAAAAATCATCTTTTGGTAGTGTTGCATTTGGTTTTGAAATATTCAAGTTCTAAAAAAAGACTAACAGTGGACTTTTCCATCTGCAGATTATACTGAATGGCCAGCGGAGGCAGTGTTGCAGAGGAATATTTCCCTGCTTGCTGAGACGGAAAAAAAAAGAAAGCTCATTCCTCAGCCTTCTCCATGCCTCGATCAATATATATGGTAAGTCAAAATCTCAATTAATCATTTTGCCATTAATAAAAAGTTCATAGCATCTGATAGCTCTCTCTGCCTTTTAGTGGGGTCTTCCGCATAAATATAATCTTCCAAGACGGTAGCAATATGGATGATGCAATGGCCATCATGATAGTTTATCAAAGACTTTGTCTGCCTAAGTGTCTGAGAAAATCTTCTTTAGATACTTGTGCAGGCAATATGTCCTGTGAGTTAATTACCATCCTTCAGGCTGGAATGAGCTGTCTTAGGTTAGAGCAAATGACTTACATTCAGATGGAGGGAAGCTATTTAACCTGTTTCCCTGCTCTCTGTGAGTGGGACTCTGATACTCCAGATGGACTGCTATTTAGAAACTGTGTTCTTCTAACTCTAGTCCTCTTTGAATAGGAGCCCACTACTTTCAATGGCGCACTGTACTTCCCCCTACAACTCCTACTTGCTGTGCAGTCATATTCCCAGATAATTACCTGGTGTGTAATTGGTGACGTCTGGTCCTCCAGTGTAATCGTCACCCAGGGCGATTGGTCAAGTGGTGCCATTACATCACAAAGCTACAGCAGAATGTCATCTGACATGAGGGCTAATCAGTTGCTTCTTCTAACTCTAGCCCTCTTTAAATAGGAGCCCAATACTTTCAATGGCGCACTGTACTTCCCCCTTACACCTCCTACTTGCTGTGCAGTCATATTCACAGATAGTTACCTAGTTTGTAATTGCTGATGTCTGGTCCTCCGGTGTAATCGTCACCCAGGGCGATTGGTCAAGTGGTGCCATTACATCACAAAGCTACAGCAGGGTGTCATCTGACATGAGGGCCAATCAGTTGCCTAGTACGCAATAGGATACTTATATCAAGGTATAGAAAATGGAGCAATGTGGACAGAATGCCCAGCTGAAGACTAAGGTGGTGAGATGAAAGGACCTAGGACAATATTTGAGACTTATACATTTGTTTGAAGGAGTGGTTGATCTTACCATTCTGGAGTTCTCTATAGGTTAAGTGATAGGGATGCGCTAAAATGAAGATGTTAGAATCTGTTGTTTTTATTATTCCCACGAACCGTAGCATAAACCTTCCTCCCTTAACGTATCAGATCACTGAATTGCTATGGTGTACCATAACCTGAAATATTTCCTGTGAGAAGGGTACTCTATCTCTTGGCTGCCAAGGAGAGCTTTCTATCGAAGTCCTCATATAGGTGATAGGGTTGTGTAGAGAGTACCAGCAAATGAGGCAGAGGATTGAAAGAAGTCTGCTAGGTTGAAATCTAAATTAAGATTATAATTTTTAGTGAGTTTTGGATTTTCACAATATGAGACATGCCATAGTGCTAATTGACCCTTTATAAAAATCATCTTTTGGTAGTGTTGCATTTGGTTTTGAAATATTCAAGTTCTAAAAAAAGACTAACAGTGGACTTTTCCATCTGCAGATTATACTGAATGGCCAGCGGAGGCAGTGTTGCAGAGGAATATTTCCCTGCTTGCTGAGACGGAAAAAAAAAGAAAGCTCATTCCTCAGCCTTCTCCATGCCTCGATCAATATATATGGTAAGTCAAAATCTCAATTAATCATTTTGCCATTAATAAAAAGTTCATAGCATCTGATAGCTCTCTCTGCCTTTTAGTGGGGTCTTCCGCATAAATATAATCTTCCAAGACGGTAGCAATATGGATGATGCAATGGCCATCATGATAGTTTATCAAAGACTTTGTCTGCCTAAGTGTCTGAGAAAATCTTCTTTAGATACTTGTGCAGGCAATATGTCCTGTGAGTTAATTACCATCCTTCAGGCTGGAATGAGCTGTCTTAGGTTAGAGCAAATGACTTACATTCAGATGGAGGGAAGCTATTTAACCTGTTTCCCTGCTCTCTGTGAGTGGGACTCTGATACTCCAGATGGACTGCTATTTAGAAACTGTGTTCTTCTAACTCTAGTCCTCTTTGAATAGGAGCCCACTACTTTCAATGGCGCACTGTACTTCCCCCTACAACTCCTACTTGCTGTGCAGTCATATTCCCAGATAATTACCTGGTGTGTAATTGGTGACGTCTGGTCCTCCAGTGTAATCGTCACCCAGGGCGATTGGTCAAGTGGTGCCATTACATCACAAAGCTACAGCAGAATGTCATCTGACATGAGGGCTAATCAGTTGCTTCTTCTAACTCTAGCCCTCTTTAAATAGGAGCCCAATACTTTCAATGGCGCACTGTACTTCCCCCTTACACCTCCTACTTGCTGTGCAGTCATATTCACAGATAGTTACCTAGTTTGTAATTGCTGATGTCTGGTCCTCCGGTGTAATTGTCACCCAGGGCGATTGGTCAAGTGGTGCCATTACATCCCAAAGCTACAGCAGGGTGTCATCTGACATGAGGGCCAATCAGTTGCCTAGTACGCAATAGGATACTTATATCAAGGTATAGAAAATGGAGCAATGTGGACAGAATGCCCAGCTGAAGACTAAGGTGGTGAGATGAAAGGACCTAGGACAATATTTGAGACTTATACATTTGTTTGAAGGAGTGGTTGATCTTACCATTCTGGAGTTCTCTATAGGTTAAGTGATAGGGATGCGCTAAAATGAAGATGTTAGAATCTGTTGTTTTTATTATTCCCACGAACCGTAGCATAAACCTTCCTCCCTTAACGTATCAGATCACTGAATTGCTATGGTGTACCATAACCTGAAATATTTCCTGTGAGAAGGGTACTCTATCTCTTGGCTGCCAAAGAGAGCTTTCTATCGAAGTCCTCATATAGGTGATAGGGTTGTGTAGAGAGTACCAGCAAATGAGGCAGAGGATTGAAAGAAGTCTGCTAGGTTGAAATCTAAATTAAGATTATAATTTTTAGTGAGTTTTGGATTTTCACAATATGAGACATGCCATAGTGCTAATTGACCCTTTATAAAAATCATCTTTTGGTAGTGTTGCATTTGGTTTTGAAATATTCAAGTTCTAAAAAAAGACTAACAGTGGACTTTTCCATCTGCAGATTATACTGAATGGCCAGCGGAGGCAGTGTTGCAGAGGAATATTTCCCTGCTTGCTGAGACGGAAAAAAAAAGAAAGCTCATTCCTCAGCCTTCTCCATGCCTCGATCAATATATATGGTAAGTCAAAATCTCAATTAATCATTTTGCCATTAATAAAAAGTTCATAGCATCTGATAGCTCTCTGTGCCTTTTAGTGGGGTCTTCCGCATAAATATAATCTTCCAAGACGGTAGCAATATGGATGACGCAATGGCCATCATGATAGTTTATCAAATACTTTGTCTGCCTAAGTGTCTGAGAAAATCTTCTTTAGATACTTGTGCAGGCAATATGTCCTGTGAGTTAATTACCATCCTTCAGGCTGGAATGAGCTGTCTTAGGTTAGAGCAAATGACTTACATTCAGATGGAGGGAAGGTATTTAACCTGTTTCCCTGCTCTCTGTGAGTGGGACTCTGATACTCCAGATGGACTGCTATTTAGAAACTGTGTTCTTCTAACTCTAGTCCTCTTTGAATAGGAGCCCACTACTTTCAATGGCGCACTGTACTTCCCCCTACAACTCCTACTTGCTGTGCAGTCATATTCCCAGATAATTACCTGGTGTGTAATTGGTGACGTCTGGTCCTCCAGTGTAATCGTCACCCAGGGCGATTGGTCAAGTGGTGCCATTACATCACAAAGCTACAGCAGAATGTCATCTGACATGAGGGCTAATCAGTTGCTTCTTCTAACTCTAGCCCTCTTTAAATAGGAGCCCAATACTTTCAATGGCGCACTGTACTTCCCCCTTACACCTCCTACTTGCTGTGCAGTCATATTCACAGATAGTTACCTAGTTTGTAATTGCTGATGTCTGGTCCTCCGGTGTAATCGTCACCCAGGGCGATTGGTCAAGTGGTGCCATTACATCACAAAGCTACAGCAGGGTGTCATCTGACATGAGGGCCAATCAGTTGCCTAGTACGCAATAGGATACTTATATCAAGGTATAGAAAATGGAGCAATGTGGACAGAATGCCCAGCTGAAGACTAAGGTGGTGAGATGAAAGGACCTAGGACAATATTTGAGACTTATACATTTGTTTGAAGGAGTGGTTGATCTTACCATTCTGGAGTTCTCTATAGGTTAAGTGATAGGGATGCGCTAAAATGAAGATGTTAGAATCTGTTGTTTTTATTATTCCCACGAACCGTAGCATAAACCTTCCTCCCTTAACGTATCAGGTCACTGAATTGCTATGGTGTACCATAACCTGAAATATTTCCTGTGAGAAGGGTACTCTATCTCTTGGCTGCCAAAGAGAGCTTTCTATCTAAGTCCTCATATAGGTGATAGGGTTGTGTAGAGAGTACCAGCAAATGAGGCAGAGGATTGAAAGAAGTCTGCTAGGTTGAAATCTAAATTAAGATTATAATTTTTAGTGAGTTTTGGATTTTCACAATATGAGACATGCCATAGTGCTAATTGACCCTTTATAAAAATCATGTTTTGGTAGTGTTGCATTTGGTTTTGAAATATTCAAGTTCTAAAAAAAGACTAACAGTGGACTTTTCCATCTGCAGATTATACTGAATGGCCAGCGGAGGCAGTGTTGCAGAGGAATATTTCCCTGCTTGCTGAGACGGAAAAAAAAGAAAGCTCATTCCTCAGCCTTCTCCATGCCTCGATCAATATATATGGTAAGTCAAAATCTCAATTAATCATTTTGCCATTAATAAAAAGTTCATAGCATCTGATAGCTCTCTGTGCCTTTTAGTGGGGTCTTCCGCATAAATATAATCTTCCAAGACGGTAGCAATATGGATGATGCAATGGCCATCATGATAGTTTATCAAAGACTTTGTCTGCCTAAGTGTCTGAGAAAATCTTCTTTAGATACTTGTGCAGGCAATATGTCCTGTGAGTTAATTACCATCCTTCAGGCTGGAATGAGCTGTCTTAGGTTAGAGCAAATGACTTACATTCAGATGGAGGGAAGCTATTTAACCTGTTTCCCTGCTCTCTGTGAGTGGGACTCTGATACTCCAGATGGACTGCTATTTAGAAACTGTGTTCTTCTAACTCTAGTCCTCTTTGAATAGGAGCCCACTACTTTCAATGGCGCACTGTACTTCCCCCTACAACTCCTACTTGCTGTGCAGTCATATTCCCAGATAATTACCTGGTGTGTAATTGGTGACGTCTGGTCCTCCAGTGTAATCGTCACCCAGGGCGATTGGTCAAGTGGTGCCATTACATCACAAAGCTACAGCAGAATGTCATCTGACATGAGGGCTAATCAGTTGCTTCTTCTAACTCTAGCCCTCTTTAAATAGGAGCCCAATACTTTCAATGGCGCACTGTACTTCCCCCTTACACCTCCTACTTGCTGTGCAGTCATATTCACAGATAGTTACCTAGTTTGTAATTGCTGATGTCTGGTCCTCCGGTGTAATCGTCACCCAGGGCGATTGGTCAAGTGGTGCCATTACATCACAAAGCTACAGCAGGGTGTCATCTGACATGAGGGCCAATCAGTTGCCTAGTACGCAATAGGATACTTATATCAAGGTATAGAAAATGGAGCAATGTGGACAGAATGCCCAGCTGAAGACTAAGGTGGTGAGATGAAAGGACCTAGGACAATATTTGAGACTTATACATTTGTTTGAAGGAGTGGTTGATCTTACCATTCTGGAGTTCTCTATAGGTTAAGTGATAGGGATGCGCTAAAATGAAGATGTTAGAATCTGTTGTTTTTATTATTCCCACGAACCGTAGCATAAACCTTCCTCCCTTAACGTATCAGGTCACTGAATTGCTATGGTGTACCATAACCTGAAATATTTCCTGTGAGAAGGGTACTCTATCTCTTGGCTGCCAAAGAGAGCTTTCTATCTAAGTCCTCATATAGGTGATAGGGTTGTGTAGAGAGTACCAGCAAATGAGGCAGAGGATTGAAAGAAGTCTGCTAGGTTGAAATCTAAATTAAGATTATAATTTTTAGTGAGTTTTGGATTTTCACAATATGAGACATGCCATAGTGCTAATTGACCCTTTATAAAAATCATCTTTTGGTAGTGTTGCATTTGGTTTTGAAATATTCAAGTTCTAAAAAAAAGACTAACAGTGGACTTTTCCATCTGCAGATTATACTGAATGGCCAGCGGAGGCAGTGTTGCAGAGGAATATTTCCCTGCTTGCTGAGACGGAAAAAAAAGAAAGCTCATTCCTCAGCCTTCTCCATGCCTCGATCAATATATATGGTAAGTCAAAATCTCAATTAATCATTTTGCCATTAATAAAAAGTTCATAGCATCTGATAGCTCTCTGTGCCTTTTAGTGGGGTCTTCCGCATAAATATAATCTTCCAAGACGGTAGCAATATGGATGATGCAATGGCCATCATGATAGTTTATCAAAGACTTTGTCTGCCTAAGTGTCTGAGAAAATCTTCTTTAGATACTTGTGCAGGCAATATGTCCTGTGAGTTAATTACCATCCTTCAGGCTGGAATGAGCTGTCTTAGGTTAGAGCAAATGACTTACATTCAGATGGAGGGAAGCTATTTAACCTGTTTCCCTGCTCTCTGTGAGTGGGACTCTGATACTCCAGATGGACTGCTATTTAGAAACTGTGTTCTTCTAACTCTAGTCCTCTTTGAATAGGAGCCCACTACTTTCAATGGCGCACTGTACTTCCCCCTACAACTCCTACTTGCTGTGCAGTCATATTCCCAGATAATTACCTGGTGTGTAATTGGTGACGTCTGGTCCTCCAGTGTAATCGTCACCCAGGGCGATTGGTCAAGTGGTGCCATTACATCACAAAGCTACAGCAGAATGTCATCTGACATGAGGGCTAATCAGTTGCTTCTTCTAACTCTAGCCCTCTTTAAATAGGAGCCCAATACTTTCAATGGCGCACTGTACTTCCCCCTTACACCTCCTACTTGCTGTGCAGTCATATTCACAGATAGTTACCTAGTTTGTAATTGCTGATGTCTGGTCCTCCGGTGTAATCGTCACCCAGGGCGATTGGTCAAGTGGTGCCATTACATCACAAAGCTACAGCAGGGTGTCATCTGACATGAGGGCCAATCAGTTGCCTAGTACGCAATAGGATACTTATATCAAGGTATAGAAAATGGAGCAATGTGGACAGAATGCCCAGCTGAAGACTAAGGTGGTGAGATGAAAGGACCTAGGACAATATTTGAGACTTATACATTTGTTTGAAGGAGTGGTTGATCTTACCATTCTGGAGTTCTCTATAGGTTAAGTGATAGGGATGCGCTAAAATGAAGATGTTAGAATCTGTTGTTTTTATTATTCCCACGAACCGTAGCATAAACCTTCCTCCCTTAACGTATCAGGTCACTGAATTGCTATGGTGTACCATAACCTGAAATATTTCCTGTGAGAAGGGTACTCTATCTCTTGGCTGCCAAAGAGAGCTTTCTATCTAAGTCCTCATATAGGTGATAGGGTTGTGTAGAGAGTACCAGCAAATGAGGCAGAGGATTGAAAGAAGTCTGCTAGGTTGAAATCTAAATTAAGATTATAATTTTTAGTGAGTTTTGGATTTTCACAATATGAGACATGCCATAGTGCTAATTGACCCTTTATAAAAATCATCTTTTGGTAGTGTTGCATTTGGTTTTGAAATATTCAAGTTCTAAAAAAAGACTAACAGTGGACTTTTCCATCTGCAGATTATACTGAATGGCCAGCGGAGGCAGTGTTGCAGAGGAATATTTCCCTGCTTGCTGAGACGGAAAAAAAAAGAAAGCTCATTCCTCAGCCTTCTCCATGCCTCAATCAATATATATGGTAAGTCAAAATCTCAATTAATCATTTTGCCATTAATAAAAAGTTCATAGCATCTGATAGCTCTCTGTGCCTTTTAGTGGGGTCTTCCGCATAAATATAATCTTCCAAGACGGTAGCAATATGGATGATGCAATGGCCATCATGATAGTTTATCAAATACTTTGTCTGCCTAAGTGTCTGAGAAAATCTTCTTTAGATACTTGTGCAGGCAATATGTCCTGTGAGTTAATTACCATCCTTCAGGCTGGAATGAGCTGTCTTAGGTTAGAGCAAATGACTTACATTCAGATGGAGGGAAGCTATTTAACCTGTTTCCCTGCTCTCTGTGAGTGGGACTCTGATACTCCAGATGGACTGCTATTTAGAAACTGTGTTCTTCTAACTCTAGTCCTCTTTGAATAGGAGCCCACTACTTTCAATGGCGCACTGTACTTCCCCCTACAACTCCTACTTGCTGTGCAGTCATATTCCCAGATAATTACCTGGTGTGTAATTGGTGACGTCTGGTCCTCCAGTGTAATCGTCACCCAGGGCGATTGGTCAAGTGGTGCCATTACATCACAAAGCTACAGCAGAATGTCATCTGACATGAGGGCTAATCAGTTGCTTCTTCTAACTCTAGCCCTCTTTAAATAGGAGCCCAATACTTTCAATGGCGCACTGTACTTCCCCCTTACACCTCCTACTTGCTGTGCAGTCATATTCACAGATAGTTACCTAGTTTGTAATTGCTGATGTCTGGTCCTCCGGTGTAATCGTCACCCAGGGCGATTGGTCAAGTGGTGCCATTACATCACAAAGCTACAGCAGGGTGTCATCTGACATGAGGGCCAATCAGTTGCCTAGTACGCAATAGGATACTTATATCAAGGTATAGAAAATGGAGCAATGTGGACAGAATGCCCAGCTGAAGACTAAGGTGGTGAGATGAAAGGACCTAGGACAATATTTGAGACTTATACATTTGTTTGAAGGAGTGGTTGATCTTACCATTCTGGAGTTCTCTATAGGTTAAGTGATAGGGATGCGCTAAAATGAAGATGTTAGAATCTGTTGTTTTTATTATTCCCACGAACCGTAGCATAAACCTTCCTCCCTTAACGTATCAGGTCACTGAATTGCTATGGTGTACCATAACCTGAAATATTTCCTGTGAGAAGGGTACTCTATCTCTTGGCTGCCAAAGAGAGCTTTCTATCTAAGTCCTCATATAGGTGATAGGGTTGTGTAGAGAGTACCAGCAAATGAGGCAGAGGATTGAAAGAAGTCTGCTAGGTTGAAATCTAAATTAAGATTATAATTTTTAGTGAGTTTTGGATTTTCACAATATGAGACATGCCATAGTGCTAATTGACCCTTTATAAAAATCATCTTTTGGTAGTGTTGCATTTGGTTTTGAAATATTCAAGTTCTAAAAAAAGACTAACAGTGGACTTTTCCATCTGCAGATTATACTGAATGGCCAGCGGAGGCAGTGTTGCAGAGGAATATTTCCCTGCTTGCTGAGACGGAAAAAAAAAGAAAGCTCATTCCTCAGCCTTCTCCATGCCTCAATCAATATATATGGTAAGTCAAAATCTCAATTAATCATTTTGCCATTAATAAAAAGTTCATAGCATCTGATAGCTCTCTGTGCCTTTTAGTGGGGTCTTCCGCATAAATATAATCTTCCAAGACGGTAGCAATATGGATGATGCAATGGCCATCATGATAGTTTATCAAAGACTTTGTCTGCCTAAGTGTCTGAGAAAATCTTCTTTAGATACTTGTGCAGGCAATATGTCCTGTGAGTTAATTACCATCCTTCAGGCTGGAATGAGCTGTCTTAGGTTAGAGCAAATGACTTACATTCAGATGGAGGGAAGCTATTTAACCTGTTTCCCTGCTCTCTGTGAGTGGGACTCTGATACTCCAGATGGACTGCTATTTAGAAACTGTGTTCTTCTAACTCTAGTCCTCTTTGAATAGGAGCCCACTACTTTCAATGGCGCACTGTACTTCCCCCTACAACTCCTACTTGCTGTGCAGTCATATTCCCAGATAATTACCTGGTGTGTAATTGGTGACGTCTGGTCCTCCAGTGTAATCGTCACCCAGGGCGATTGGTCAAGTGGTGCCATTACATCACAAAGCTACAGCAGAATGTCATCTGACATGAGGGCTAATCAGTTGCTTCTTCTAACTCTAGCCCTCTTTAAATAGGAGCCCAATACTTTCAATGGCGCACTGTACTTCCCCCTTACACCTCCTACTTGCTGTGCAGTCATATTCACAGATAGTTACCTAGTTTGTAATTGCTGATGTCTGGTCCTCCGGTGTAATCGTCACCCAGGGCGATTGGTCAAGTGGTGCCATTACATCACAAAGCTACAGCAGGGTGTCATCTGACATGAGGGCCAATCAGTTGCCTAGTACACAATAGGATACTTATATCAAGGTATAGAAAATGGAGCAATGTGGACAGAATGCCCAGCTGAAGACTAAGGTGGTGAGATGAAAGGACCTAGGACAATATTTGAGACTTATACATTTGTTTGAAGGAGTGGTTGATCTTACCATTCTGGAGTTCTCTATAGGTTAAGTGATAGGGATGCGCTAAAATGAAGATGTTAGAATCTGTTGTTTTTATTATTCCCACGAACCGTAGCATAAACCTTCCTCCCTTAACGTATCAGGTCACTGAATTGCTATGGTGTACCATAACCTGAAATATTTCCTGTGAGAAGGGTACTCTATCTCTTGGCTGCCAAAGAGAGCTTTCTATCTAAGTCCTCATATAGGTGATAGGGTTGTGTAGAGAGTACCAGCAAATGAGGCAGAGGATTGAAAGAAGTCTGCTAGGTTGAAATCTAAATTAAGATTTTAATTTTTAGTGAGTTTTGGATTTTCACAATATGAGACATGCCATAGTGCTAATTGACCCTTTATAAAAATCATCTTTTGGTAGTGTTGCATTTGGTTTTGAAATATTCAAGTTCTAAAAAAAGACTAACAGTGGACTTTTCCATCTGCAGATTATACTGAATGGCCAGCGGAGGCAGTGTTGCAGAGGAATATTTCCCTGCTTGCTGAGACGGAAAAAAAAAGAAAGCTCATTCCTCAGCCTTCTCCATGCCTCAATCAATATATATGGTAAGTCAAAATCTCAATTAATCATTTTGCCATTAATAAAAAGTTCATAGCATCTGATAGCTCTCTGTGCCTTTTAGTGGGGTCTTCCGCATAAATATAATCTTCCAAGACGGTAGCAATATGGATGATGCAATGGCCATCATGATAGTTTATCAAAGACTTTGTCTGCCTAAGTGTCTGAGAAAATCTTCTTTAGATACTTGTGCAGGCAATATGTCCTGTGAGTTAATTACCATCCTTCAGGCTGGAATGAGCTGTCTTAGGTTAGAGCAAATGACTTACATTCAGATGGAGGGAAGCTATTTAACCTGTTTCCCTGCTCTCTGTGAGTGGGACTCTGATACTCCAGATGGACTGCTATTTAGAAACTGTGTTCTTCTAACTCTAGTCCTCTTTGAATAGGAGCCCACTACTTTCAATGGCGCACTGTACTTCCCCCTACAACTCCTACTTGCTGTGCAGTCATATTCCCAGATAATTACCTGGTGTGTAATTGGTGACGTCTGGTCCTCCAGTGTAATCGTCACCCAGGGCGATTGGTCAAGTGGTGCCATTACATCACAAAGCTACAGCAGAATGTCATCTGACATGAGGGCTAATCAGTTGCTTCTTCTAACTCTAGCCCTCTTTATATAGGAGCCCAATACTTTCAATGGCGCACTGTACTTCCCCCTTACACCTCCTACTTGCTGTGCAGTCATATTCACAGATAGTTACCTAGTTTGTAATTGCTGATGTCTGGTCCTCCGGTGTAATCGTCACCCAGGGCGATTGGTCAAGTGGTGCCATTACATCACAAAGCTACAGCAGGGTGTCATCTGACATGAGGGTAATCAGTTGCCTAGTACGCAATAGGATACTTATATCAAGGTATAGAAAATGGAGCAATGTGGACAGAATGCCCAGCTGAAGACTAAGGTGGTGAGATGAAAGGACCTAGGACAATATTTGAGACTTATACATTTGTTTGAAGGAGTGGTTGATCTTACCATTCTGGAGTTCTCTATAGGTTAAGTGATAGGGATGCGCTAAAATGAAGATGTTAGAATCTGTTGTTTTTATTATTCCCACGAACCGTAGCATAAACCTTCCTCCCTTAACGTATCAGATCACTGAATTGCTATGGTGTACCATAACCTGAAATATTTCCTGTGAGAAGGGTACTCTATCTCTTGGCTGCCAAAGAGAGCTTTCTATCGAAGTCCTCATATAGGTGATAGGGTTGTGTAGAGAGTACCAGCAAATGAGGCAGAGGATTGAAAGAAGTCTGCTAGGTTGAAATCTAAATTAAGATTATAATTTTTAGTGAGTTTTGGATTTTCACAATATGAGACATGCCATAGTGCTAATTGACCCTTTATAAAAATCATCTTTTGGTAGTGTTGCATTTGGTTTTGAAATATTCAAGTTCTAAAAAAAGACTAACAGTGGACTTTTCCATCTGCAGATTATACTGAATGGCCAGCGGAGGCAGTGTTGCAGAGGAATATTTCCCTGCTTGCTGAGACGGAAAAAAAAGAAAGCTCATTCCTCAGCCTTCTCCATGCCTCGATCAATATATATGGTAAGTCAAAATCTCAATTAATCATTTTGCCATTAATAAAAAGTTCATAGCATCTGATAGCTCTCTGTGCCTTTTAGTGGGGTCTTCCGCATAAATATAATCTTCCAAGACGGTAGCAATATGGATGACGCAATGGCCATCATGATAGTTTATCAAATACTTTGTCTGCCTAAGTGTCTGAGAAAATCTTCTTTAGATACTTGTGCAGGCAATATGTCCTTTGAGTTAATTACCATCCTTCAGGCTGGAATGAGCTGTCTTAGGTTAGAGCAAATGACTTACATTCAGATGGAGGGAAGGTATTTAACCTGTTTCCCTGCTCTCTGTGAGTGGGACTCTGATACTCCAGATGGACTGCTATTTAGAAACTGTGTTCTTCTAACTCTAGTCCTCTTTGAATAGGAGCCCACTACTTTCAATGGCGCACTGTACTTCCCCCTACAACTCCTACTTGCTGTGCAGTCATATTCCCAGATAATTACCTGGTGTGTAATTGGTGACGTCTGGTCCTCCAGTGTAATCGTCACCCAGGGCGATTGGTCAAGTGGTGCCATTACATCACAAAGCTACAGCAGAATGTCATCTGACATGAGGGCTAATCAGTTGCTTCTTCTAACTCTAGCCCTCTTTAAATAGGAGCCCAATACTTTCAATGGCGCACTGTACTTCCCCCTTACACCTCCTACTTGCTGTGCAGTCATATTCACAGATAGTTACCTAGTTTGTAATTGCTGATGTCTGGTCCTCCGGTGTAATCGTCACCCAGGGCGATTGGTCAAGTGGTGCCATTACATCACAAAGCTACAGCAGGGTGTCATCTGACATGAGGGCCAATCAGTTGCCTAGTACGCAATAGGATACTTATATCAAGGTATAGAAAATGGAGCAATGTGGACAGAATGCCCAGCTGAAGACTAAGGTGGTGAGATGAAAGGACCTAGGACAATATTTGAGACTTATACATTTGTTTGAAGGAGTGGTTGATCTTACCATTCTGGAGTTCTCTATAGGTTAAGTGATAGGGATGCGCTAAAATGAAGATGTTAGAATCTGTTGTTTTTATTATTCCCACGAACCGTAGCATAAACCTTCCTCCCTTAACGTATCAGATCACTGAATTGCTATGGTGTACCATAACCTGAAATATTTCCTGTGAGAAGGGTACTCTATCTCTTGGCTGCCAAAGAGAGCTTTCTATCTAAGTCCTCATATAGGTGATAGGGTTGTGTAGAGAGTACCAGCAAATGAGGCAGAGGATTGAAAGAAGTCTGCTAGGTTGAAATCTAAATTAAGATTATAATTTTTAGTGAGTTTTGGATTTTCACAATATGAGACATGCCATAGTGCTAATTGACCCTTTATAAAAATCATCTTTTGGTAGTGTTGCATTTGGTTTTGAAATATTCAAGTTCTAAAAAAAGACTAACAGTGGACTTTTCCATCTGCAGATTATACTGAATGGCCAGCAGAGGCAGTGTTGCAGAGGAATATTTCTCTGCTTGCTGAGACGGAAAAAAAAAGAAAGCTCATTCCTCAGCCTTCTCCATGCCTCGATCAATATATATGGTAAGTCAAAATCTCAATTAATCATTTTGCCATTAATAAAAAGTTCATAGCATCTGATAGCTCTCTGTGCCTTTTAGTGGGGTCTTCTGCATAAATATAATCTTCCAAGACGGTAGCAATATGGATGATGCAATGGCCATCATGATAGTTTATCAAAGACTTTGTCTGCCTAAGTGTCTGAGAAAATCTTCTTTAGATACTTGTGCAGGCAATATGTCCTGTGAGTTAATTACCATCCTTCAGGCTGGAATGAGCTGTCTTAGGTTAGAGCAAATGAATTACATTCAGATGGAGGGAAGCTATTTAACCTGTTTCCCTGCTCTCTGTGAGTGGGACTCTGATACTCCAGATGGACTGCTATTTAGAAACTGTGTTCTTCTAACTCTAGTCCTCTTTGAATAGGAGCCCACTACTTTCAATGGCGCACTGTACTTCCCCCTACAACTCCTACTTGCTGTGCAGTCATATTCCCAGATAATTACCTGGTGTGTAATTGGTGACGTCTGGTCCTCCAGTGTAATCGTCACCCAGGGCGATTGGTCAAGTGGTGCCATTACATCACAAAGCTACAGCAGAATGTCATCTGACATGAGGGCTAATCAGTTGCTTCTTCTAACTCTAGCCCTCTTTATATAGGAGCCCAATACTTTCAATGGCGCACTGTACTTCCCCCTTACACCTCCTACTTGCTGTGCAGTCATATTCACAGATAGTTACCTAGTTTGTAATTGCTGATGTCTGGTCCTCCGGTGTAATCGTCACCCAGGGCGATTGGTCAAGTGGTGCCATTACATCACAAAGCTACAGCAGGGTGTCATCTGACATGAGGGTAATCAGTTGCCTAGTACGCAATAGGATACTTATATCAAGGTATAGAAAATGGAGCAATGTGGACAGAATGCCCAGCTGAAGACTAAGGTGGTGAGATGAAAGGACCTAGGACAATATTTGAGACTTATACATTTGTTTGAAGGAGTGGTTGATCTTACCATTCTGGAGTTCTCTATAGGTTAAGTGATAGGGATGCGCTAAAATGAAGATGTTAGAATCTGTTGTTTTTATTATTCCCACGAACCGTAGCATAAACCTTCCTCCCTTAACGTATCAGATCACTGAATTGCTATGGTGTACCATAACCTGAAATATTTCCTGTGAGAAGGGTACTCTATCTCTTGGCTGCCAAAGAGAGCTTTCTATCTAAGTCCTCATATAGGTGATAGGGTTGTGTAGAGAGTACCAGCAAATGAGGCAGAGGATTGAAAGAAGTCTGCTAGGTTGAAATCTAAATTAAGATTATAATTTTTAGTGAGTTTTGGATTTTCACAATATGAGACATGCCATAGTGCTAATTGACCCTTTATAAAAATCATCTTTTGGTAGTGTTGCATTTGGTTTTGAAATATTCAAGTTCTAAAAAAAGACTAACAGTGGACTTTTCCATCTGCAGATTATACTGAATGGCCAGCAGAGGCAGTGTTGCAGAGGAATATTTCTCTGCTTGCTGAGACGGAAAAAAAAAGAAAGCTCATTCCTCAGCCTTCTCCATGCCTCGATCAATATATATGGTAAGTCAAAATCTCAATTAATCATTTTGCCATTAATAAAAAGTTCATAGCATCTGATAGCTCTCTGTGCCTTTTAGTGGGGTCTTCTGCATAAATATAATCTTCCAAGACGGTAGCAATATGGATGATGCAATGGCCATCATGATAGTTTATCAAAGACTTTGTCTGCCTAAGTGTCTGAGAAAATCTTCTTTAGATACTTGTGCAGGCAATATGTCCTGTGAGTTAATTACCATCCTTCAGGCTGGAATGAGCTGTCTTAGGTTAGAGCAAATGAATTACATTCAGATGGAGGGAAGCTATTTAACCTGTTTCCCTGCTCTCTGTGAGTGGGACTCTGATACTCCAGATGGACTGCTATTTAGAAACTGTGTTCTTCTAACTCTAGTCCTCTTTGAATAGGAGCCCACTACTTTCAATGGCGCACTGTACTTCCCCCTACAACTCCTACTTGCTGTGCAGTCATATTCCCAGATAATTACCTGGTGTGTAATTGGTGACGTCTGGTCCTCCAGTGTAATCGTCACCCAGGGCGATTGGTCAAGTGGTGCCATTACATCACAAAGCTACAGCAGAATGTCATCTGACATGAGGGCTAATCAGTTGCTTCTTCTAACTCTAGCCCTCTTTATATAGGAGCCCAATACTTTCAATGGCGCACTGTACTTCCCCCTTACACCTCCTACTTGCTGTGCAGTCATATTCACAGATAGTTACCTAGTTTGTAATTGCTGATGTCTGGTCCTCCGGTGTAATCGTCACCCAGGGCGATTGGTCAAGTGGTGCCATTACATCACAAAGCTACAGCAGGGTGTCATCTGACATGAGGGTAATCAGTTGCCTAGTACGCAATAGGATACTTATATCAAGGTATAGAAAATGGAGCAATGTGGACAGAATGCCCAGCTGAAGACTAAGGTGGTGAGATGAAAGGACCTAGGACAATATTTGAGACTTATACATTTGTTTGAAGGAGTGGTTGATCTTACCATTCTGGAGTTCTCTATAGGTTAAGTGATAGGGATGCGCTAAAATGAAGATGTTAGAATCTGTTGTTTTTATTATTCCCACGAACCGTAGCATAAACCTTCCTCCCTTAACGTATCAGATCACTGAATTGCTATGGTGTACCATAACCTGAAATATTTCCTGTGAGAAGGGTACTCTATCTCTTGGCTGCCAAAGAGAGCTTTCTATCTAAGTCCTCATATAGGTGATAGGGTTGTGTAGAGAGTACCAGCAAATGAGGCAGAGGATTGAAAGAAGTCTGCTAGGTTGAAATCTAAATTAAGATTATAATTTTTAGTGAGTTTTGGATTTTCACAATATGAGACATGCCATAGTGCTAATTGACCCTTTATAAAAATCATCTTTTGGTAGTGTTGCATTTGGTTTTGAAATATTCAAGTTCTAAAAAAAGACTAACAGTGGACTTTTCCATCTGCAGATTATACTGAATGGCCAGCAGAGGCAGTGTTGCAGAGGAATATTTCTCTGCTTGCTGAGACGGAAAAAAAAAGAAAGCTCATTCCTCAGCCTTCTCCATGCCTCGATCAATATATATGGTAAGTCAAAATCTCAATTAATCATTTTGCCATTAATAAAAAGTTCATAGCATCTGATAGCTCTCTGTGCCTTTTAGTGGGGTCTTCCGCATAAATATAATCTTCCAAGACGGTAGCAATATGGATGATGCAATGGCCATCATGATAGTTTATCAAAGACTTTGTCTGCCTAAGTGTCTGAGAAAATCTTCTTTAGATACTTGTGCAGGCAATATGTCCTGTGAGTTAATTACCATCCTTCAGGCTGGAATGAGCTGTCTTAGGTTAGAGCAAATGACTTACATTCAGATGGAGGGAAGCTATTTAACCTGTTTCCCTGCTCTCTGTGAGTGGGACTCTGATACTCCAGATGGACTGCTATTTAGAAACTGTGTTCTTCTAACTCTAGTCCTCTTTGAATAGGAGCCCACTACTTTCAATGGCGCACTGTACTTCCCCCTACAACTCCTACTTGCTGTGCAGTCATATTCCCAGATAATTACCTGGTGTGTAATTGGTGACGTCTGGTCCTCCAGTGTAATCGTCACCCAGGGCGATTGGTCAAGTGGTGCCATTACATCACAAAGCTACAGCAGAATGTCATCTGACATGAGGGCTAATCAGTTGCTTCTTCTAACTCTAGCCCTCTTTATATAGGAGCCCAATACTTTCAATGGCGCACTGTACTTCCCCCTTACACCTCCTACTTGCTGTGCAGTCATATTCACAGATAGTTACCTAGTTTGTAATTGCTGATGTCTGGTCCTCCGGTGTAATCGTCACCCAGGGCGATTGGTCAAGTGGTGCCATTACATCACAAAGCTACAGCAGGGTGTCATCTGACATGAGGGTAATCAGTTGCCTAGTACGCAATAGGATACTTATATCAAGGTATAGAAAATGGAGCAATGTGGACAGAATGCCCAGCTGAAGACTAAGGTGGTGAGATGAAAGGACCTAGGACAATATTTGAGACTTATACATTTGTTTGAAGGAGTGGTTGATCTTACCATTCTGGAGTTCTCTATAGGTTAAGTAATAGGGATGCGCTAAAATGAAGATGTTAGAATCTGTTGTTTTTATTATTCCCACGAACCGTAGCATAAACCTTCCTCCCTTAACGTATCAGATCACTGAATTGCTATGGTGTACCATAACCTGAAATATTTCCTGTGAGAAGGGTACTCTATCTCTTGGCTGCCAAAGAGAGCTTTCTATCTAAGTCCTCATATAGGTGATAGGGTTGTGTAGAGAGTACCAGCAAATGAGGCAGAGGATTGAAAGAAGTCTGCTAGGTTGAAATCTAAATTAAGATTATAATTTTTAGTGAGTTTTGGATTTTCACAATATGAGACATGCCATAGTGCTAATTGACCCTTTATAAAAATCATCTTTTGGTAGTGTTGCATTTGGTTTTGAAATATTCAAGTTCTAAAAAAAGACTAACAGTGGACTTTTCCATCTGCAGATTATACTGAATGGCCAGCGGAGGCAGTGTTGCAGAGGAATATTTCCCTGCTTGCTGAGACGGAAAAAAAAAGAAAGCTCATTCCTCAGCCTTCTCCATGCCTCGATCAATATATATGGTAAGTCAAAATCTCAATTAATCATTTTGCCATTAATAAAAAGTTCATAGCATCTGATAGCTCTCTGTGCCTTTTAGTGGGGTCTTCCGCATAAATATAATCTTCCAAGACGGTAGCAATATGGATGATGCAATGGCCATCATGATAGTTTATCAAAGACTTTGTCTGCCTAAGTGTCTGAGAAAATCTTCTTTAGATACTTGTGCAGGCAATATGTCCTGTGAGTTAATTACCATCCTTCAGGCTGGAATGAGCTGTCTTAGGTTAGAGCAAATGACTTACATTCAGATGGAGGGAAGCTATTTAACCTGTTTCCCTGCTCTCTGTGAGTGGGACTCTGATACTCCAGATGGACTGCTATTTAAAAACTGTGTTCTTCTAACTCTAGTCCTCTTTGAATAGGAGCCCACTACTTTCAATGGCGCACTGTACTTCCCCCTACAACTCCTACTTGCTGTGCAGTCATATTCCCAGATAATTACCTGGTGTGTAATTGGTGACGTCTGGTCCTCCAGTGTAATCGTCACCCAGGGCGATTGGTCAAGTGGTGCCATTACATCACAAAGCTACAGCAGAATGTCATCTGACATGAGGGCTAATCAGTTGCTTCTTCTAACTCTAGCCCTCTTTAAATAGGAGCCCAATACTTTCAATGGCGCACTGTACTTCCCCCTTACACCTCCTACTTGCTGTGCAGTCATATTCACAGATAGTTACCTAGTTTGTAATTGCTGATGTCTGGTCCTCCGGTGTAATCGTCACCCAGGGCGATTGGTCAAGTGGTGCCATTACATCACAAAGCTACAGCAGGGTGTCATCTGACATGAGGGCCAATCAGTTGCCTAGTACGCAATAGGATACTTATATCAAGGTATAGAAAATGGAGCAATGTGGACAGAATGCCCAGCTGAAGACTAAGGTGGTGAGATGAAAGGACCTAGGACAATATTTGAGACTTATACATTTGTTTGAAGGAGTGGTTGATCTTACCATTCTGGAGTTCTCTATAGGTTAAGTGATAGGGATGCGCTAAAATGAAGATGTTAGAATCTGTTGTTTTTATTATTCCCACGAACCGTAGCATAAACCTTCCTCCCTTAACGTATCAGATCACTGAATTGCTATGGTGTACCATAACCTGAAATATTTCCTGTGAGAAGGGTACTCTATCTCTTGGCTGCCAAAGAGAGCTTTCTATCGAAGTCCTCATATAGGTGATAGGGTTGTGTAGAGAGTACCAGCAAATGAGGCAGAGGATTGAAAGAAGTCTGCTAGGTTGAAATCTAAATTAAGATTATAATTTTTAGTGAGTTTTGGATTTTCACAATATGAGACATGCCATAGTGCTAATTGACCCTTTATAAAAATCATCTTTTGGTAGTGTTGCATTTGGTTTTGAAATATTCAAGTTCTAAAAAAAGACTAACAGTGGACTTTTCCATCTGCAGATTATACTGAATGGCCAGCGGAGGCAGTGTTGCAGAGGAATATTTCCCTGCTTGCTGAGACGGAAAAAAAAAGAAAGCTCATTCCTCAGCCTTCTCCATGCCTCGATCAATATATATGGTAAGTCAAAATCTCAATTAATCATTTTGCCATTAATAAAAAGTTCATAGCATCTGATAGCTCTCTGTGCCTTTTAGTGGGGTCTTCCGCATAAATATAATCTTCCAAGACGGTAGCAATATGGATGACGCAATGGCCATCATGATAGTTTATCAAATACTTTGTCTGCCTAAGTGTCTGAGAAAATCTTCTTTAGATACTTGTGCAGGCAATATGTCCTGTGAGTTAATTACCATCCTTCAGGCTGGAATGAGCTTTCTTAGGTTAGAGCAAATGACTTACATTCAGATGGAGGGAAGGTATTTAACCTGTTTCCCTGCTCTCTGTGAGTGGGACTCTGATACTCCAGATGGACTGCTATTTAGAAACTGTGTTCTTCTAACTCTAGTCCTCTTTGAATAGGAGCCCACTACTTTCAATGGCGCACTGTACTTCCCCCTACAACTCCTACTTGCTGTGCAGTCATATTCCCAGATAATTACCTGGTGTGTAATTGGTGACGTCTGGTCCTCCAGTGTAATCGTCACCCAGGGCGATTGGTCAAGTGGTGCCATTACATCACAAAGCTACAGCAGAATGTCATCTGACATGAGGGCTAATCAGTTGCTTCTTCTAACTCTAGCCCTCTTTAAATAGGAGCCCAATACTTTCAATGGCGCACTGTACTTCCCCCTTACACCTCCTACTTGCTGTGCAGTCATATTCACAGATAGTTACCTAGTTTGTAATTGCTGATGTCTGGTCCTCCGGTGTAATCGTCACCCAGGGCGATTGGTCAAGTGGTGCCATTACATCACAAAGCTACAGCAGGGTGTCATCTGACATGAGGGCCAATCAGTTGCCTAGTACGCAATAGGATACTTATATCAAGGTATAGAAAATGGAGCAATGTGGACAGAATGCCCAGCTGAAGACTAAGGTGGTGAGATGAAAGGACCTAGGACAATATTTGAGACTTATACATTTGTTTGAAGGAGTGGTTGATCTTACCATTCTGGAGTTCTCTATAGGTTAAGTGATAGGGATGCGCTAAAATGAAGATGTTAGAATCTGTTGTTTTTATTATTCCCACGAACCGTAGCATAAACCTTCCTCCCTTAACGTATCAGGTCACTGAATTGCTATGGTGTACCATAACCTGAAATATTTCCTGTGAGAAGGGTACTCTATCTCTTGGCTGCCAAAGAGAGCTTTCTATCTAAGTCCTCATATAGGTGATAGGGTTGTGTAGAGAGTACCAGCAAATGAGGCAGAGGATTGAAAGAAGTCTGCTAGGTTGAAATCTAAATTAAGATTATAATTTTTAGTGAGTTTTGGATTTTCACAATATGAGACATGCCATAGTGCTAATTGACCCTTTATAAAAATCATCTTTTGGTAGTGTTGCATTTGGTTTTGAAATATTCAAGTTCTAAAAAAAGACTAACAGTGGACTTTTCCATCTGCAGATTATACTGAATGGCCAGCGGAGGCAGTGTTGCAGAGGAATATTTCCCTGCTTGCTGAGACGGAAAAAAAAAGAAAGCTCATTCCTCAGCCTTCTCCATGCCTCGATCAATATATATGGTAAGTCAAAATCTCAATTAATCATTTTGCCATTAATAAAAAGTTCATAGCATCTGATAGCTCTCTGTGCCTTTTAGTGGGGTCTTCCGCATAAATATAATCTTCCAAGATGGTAGCAATATGGATGATGCAATGGCCATCATGATAGTTTATCAAAGACTTTGTCTGCCTAAGTGTCTGAGAAAATCTTCTTTAGATACTTGTGCAGGCAATATGTCCTGTGAGTTAATTACCATCCTTCAGGCTGGAATGAGCTGTCTTAGGTTAGAGCAAATGACTTACATTCAGATGGAGGGAAGCTATTTAACCTGTTTCCCTGCTCTCTGTGAGTGGGACTCTGATACTCCAGATGGACTGCTATTTAGAAACTGTGTTCTTCTAACTCTAGTCCTCTTTGAATAGGAGCCCACTACTTTCAATGGTGCACTGTACTTCCCCCTACAACTCCTACTTGCTGTGCAGTCATATTCCCAGATAATTACCTGGTGTGTAATTGGTGACGTCTGGTCCTCCAGTGTAATCGTCACCCAGGGCGATTGGTCAAGTGGTGCCATTACATCACAAAGCTACAGCAGAATGTCATCTGACATGAGGGCTAATCAGTTGCTTCTTCTAACTCTAGCCCTCTTTATATAGGAGCCCAATACTTTCAATGGCGCACTGTACTTCCCCCTTACACCTCCTACTTGCTGTGCAGTCATATTCACAGATAGTTACCTAGTTTGTAATTGCTGATGTCTGGTCCTCCGGTGTAATCGTCACCCAGGGCGATTGGTCAAGTGGTGCCATTACATCACAAAGCTACAGCAGGGTGTCATCTGACATGAGGGTAATCAGTTGCCTAGTACGCAATAGGATACTTATATCAAGGTATAGAAAATGGAGCAATGTGGACAGAATGCCCAGCTGAAGACTAAGGTGGTGAGATGAAAGGACCTAGGACAATATTTGAGACTTATACATTTGTTTGAAGGAGTGGTTGATCTTACCATTCTGGAGTTCTCTATAGGTTAAGTGATAGGGATGCGCTAAAATGAAGATGTTAGAATCTGTTGTTTTTATTATTCCCACGAACCGTAGCATAAACCTTCCTCCCTTAACGTATCAGATCACTGAATTGCTATGGTGTACCATAACCTGAAATATTTCCTGTGAGAAGGGTACTCTATCTCTTGGCTGCCAAAGAGAGCTTTCTATCGAAGTCCTCATATAGGTGATAGGGTTGTGTAGAGAGTACCAGCAAATGAGGCAGAGGATTGAAAGAAGTCTGCTAGGTTGAAATCTAAATTAAGATTATAATTTTTAGTGAGTTTTGGATTTTCACAATATGAGACATGCCATAGTGCTAATTGACCCTTTATAAAAATCATCTTTTGGTAGTGTTGCATTTGGTTTTGAAATATTCAAGTTCTAAAAAAAGACTAACAGTGGACTTTTCCATCTGCAGATTATACTGAATGGCCAGCGGAGGCAGTGTTGCAGAGGAATATTTCCCTGCTTGCTGAGACGGAAAAAAAAAGAAAGCTCATTCCTCAGCCTTCTCCATGCCTCGATCAATATATATGGTAAGTCAAAATCTCAATTAATCATTTTGCCATTAATAAAAAGTTCATAGCATCTGATAGCTCTCTGTGCCTTTTAGTGGGGTCTTCCGCATAAATATAATCTTCCAAGACGGTAGCAATATGGATGATGCAATGGCCATCATGATAGTTTATCAAAGACTTTGTCTGCCTAAGTGTCTGAGAAAATCTTCTTTAGATACTTGTGCAGGCAATATGTCCTGTGAGTTAATTACCATCCTTCAGGCTGGAATGAGCTGTCTTAGGTTAGAGCAAATGACTTACATTCAGATGGAGGGAAGCTATTTAACCTGTTTCCCTGCTCTCTGTGAGTGGGACTCTGATACTCCAGATGGACTGCTATTTAGAAACTGTGTTCTTCTAACTCTAGTCCTCTTTGAATAGGAGCCCACTACTTTCAATGGCGCACTGTACTTCCCCCTACAACTCCTACTTGCTGTGCAGTCATATTCCCAGATAATTACCTGGTGTGTAATTGGTGACGTCTGGTCCTCCAGTGTAATCGTCACCCAGGGCGATTGGTCAAGTGGTGCCATTACATCACAAAGCTACAGCAGAATGTCATCTGACATGAGGGCTAATCAGTTGCTTCTTCTAACTCTAGCCCTCTTTATATAGGAGCCCAATACTTTCAATGGCGCACTGTACTTCCCCCTTACACCTCCTACTTGCTGTGCAGTCATATTCACAGATAGTTACCTAGTTTGTAATTGCTGATGTCTGGTCCTCCGGTGTAATCGTCACCCAGGGCGATTGGTCAAGTGGTGCCATTACATCACAAAGCTACAGCAGGGTGTCATCTGACATGAGGGCCAATCAGTTGCCTAGTACGCAATAGGATACTTATATCAAGGTATAGAAAATGGAGCAATGTGGACAGAATGCCCAGCTGAAGACTAAGGTGGTGAGATGAAAGGACCTAGGACAATATTTGAGACTTATACATTTGTTTGAAGGAGTGGTTGATCTTACCATTCTGGAGTTCTCTATAGGTTAAGTGATAGGGATGCGCTAAAATGAAGATGTTAGAATCTGTTGTTTTTATTATTCCCACGAACCGTAGCATAAACCTTCCTCCCTTAACGTATCAGATCACTGAATTGCTATGGTGTACCATAACCTGAAATATTTCCTGTGAGAAGGGTACTCTATCTCTTTTTGCATGCCAAAGAGAGCTTTCTATCTAAGTCCTCATATAGGTGATAGGGTTGTGTAGAGAGTACCAGCAAATGAGGCAGAGGATTGAAAGAAGTCTGCTAGGTTGAAATCTAAATTAAGATTATAATTTTTAGTGAGTTTTGGATTTTCACAATATGAGACATGCCATAGTGCTAATTGACCCTTTATAAAAATCATCTTTTGGTAGTGTTGCATTTGGTTTTGAAATATTCAAGTTCTAAAAAAAGACTAACAGTGGACTTTTCCATCTGCAGATTATACTGAATGGCCAGCGGAGGCAGTGTTGCAGAGGAATATTTCCCTGCTTGCTGAGACGGAAAAAAAAAGAAAGCTCATTCCTCAGCCTTCTCCATGCCTCGATCAATATATATGGTAAGTCAAAATCTCAATTAATCATTTTGCCATTAATAAAAAGTTCATAGCATCTGATAGCTCTCTGTGCCTTTTAGTGGGGTCTTCCGCATAAATATAATCTTCCAAGACGGTAGCAATATGGATGATGCAATGGCCATCATGATAGTTTATCAAAGACTTTGTCTGCCTAAGTGTCTGAGAAAATCTTCTTTAGATACTTGTGCAGGCAATATGTCCTGTGAGTTAATTACCATCCTTCAGGCTGGAATGAGCTGTCTTAGGTTAGAGCAAATGACTTACATTCAGATGGAGGGAAGCTATTTAACCTGTTTCCCTGCTCTCTGTGAGTGGGACTCTGATACTCCAGATGGACTGCTATTTAGAAACTGTGTTCTTCTAACTCTAGTCCTCTTTGAATAGGAGCCCACTACTTTCAATGGCGCACTGTACTTCCCCCTACAACTCCTACTTGCTGTGCAGTCATATTCCCAGATAATTACCTGGTGTGTAATTGGTGACGTCTGGTCCTCCAGTGTAATCGTCACCCAGGGCGATTGGTCAAGTGGTGCCATTACATCACAAAGCTACAGCAGAATGTCATCTGACATGAGGGCTAATCAGTTGCTTCTTCTAACTCTAGCCCTCTTTAAATAGGAGCCCAATACTTTCAATGGCGCACTGTACTTCCCCCTTACACCTCCTACTTGCTGTGCAGTCATATTCACAGATAGTTACCTAGTTTGTAATTGCTGATGTCTGGTCCTCCGGTGTAATCGTCACCCAGGGCGATTGGTCAAGTGGTGCCATTACATCACAAAGCTACAGCAGGGTGTCATCTGACATGAGGGCCAATCAGTTGCCTAGTACGCAATAGGATACTTATATCAAGGTATAGAAAATGGAGCAATGTGGACAGAATGCCCAGCTGAAGACTAAGGTGGTGAGATGAAAGGACCTAGGACAATATTTGAGACTTATACATTTGTTTGAAGGAGTGGTTGATCTTACCATTCTGGAGTTCTCTATAGGTTAAGTGATAGGGATGCGCTAAAATGAAGATGTTAGAATCTGTTGTTTTTATTATTCCCACGAACCGTAGCATAAACCTTCCTCCCTTAACGTATCAGGTCACTGAATTGCTATGGTGTACCATAACCTGAAATATTTCCTGTGAGAAGGGTACTCTATCTCTTGGCTGCCAAAGAGAGCTTTCTATCTAAGTCCTCATATAGGTGATAGGGTTGTGTAGAGAGTACCAGCAAATGAGGCAGAGGATTGAAAGAAGTCTGCTAGGTTGAAATCTAAATTAAGATTATAATTTTTAGTGAGTTTTGGATTTTCACAATATGAGACATGCCATAGTGCTAATTGACCCTTTATAAAAATCATCTTTTGGTAGTGTTGCATTTGGTTTTGAAATATTCAAGTTCTAAAAAAAGACTAACAGTGGACTTTTCCATCTGCAGATTATACTGAATGGCCAGCGGAGGCAGTGTTGCAGAGGAATATTTCCCTGCTTGCTGAGACGGAAAAAAAAAGAAAGCTCATTCCTCAGCCTTCTCCATGCCTCGATCAATATATATGGTAAGTCAAAATCTCAATTAATCATTTTGCCATTAATAAAAAGTTCATAGCATCTGATAGCTCTCTGTGCCTTTTAGTGGGGTCTTCCGCATAAATATAATCTTCCAAGATGGTAGCAATATGGATGATGCAATGGCCATCATGATAGTTTATCAAAGACTTTGTCTGCCTAAGTGTCTGAGAAAATCTTCTTTAGATACTTGTGCAGGCAATATGTCCTGTGAGTTAATTACCATCCTTCAGGCTGGAATGAGCTGTCTTAGGTTAGAGCAAATGACTTACATTCAGATGGAGGGAAGCTATTTAACCTGTTTCCCTGCTCTCTGTGATTGGGACTCTGATACTCCAGATGGACTGCTATTTAGAAACTGTGTTCTTCTAACTCTAGTCCTCTTTGAATAGGAGCCCACTACTTTCAATGGTGCACTGTACTTCCCCCTACAACTCCTACTTGCTGTGCAGTCATATTCCCAGATAATTACCTGGTGTGTAATTGGTGACGTCTGGTCCTCCAGTGTAATCGTCACCCAGGGCGATTGGTCAAGTGGTGCCATTACATCACAAAGCTACAGCAGAATGTCATCTGACATGAGGGCTAATCAGTTGCTTCTTCTAACTCTAGCCCTCTTTATATAGGAGCCCAATACTTTCAATGGCGCACTGTACTTCCCCCTTACACCTCCTACTTGCTGTGCAGTCATATTCACAGATAGTTACCTAGTTTGTAATTGCTGATGTCTGGTCCTCCGGTGTAATCGTCACCCAGGGCGATTGGTCAAGTGGTGCCATTACATCACAAAGCTACAGCAGGGTGTCATCTGGCATGAGGGTAATCAGTTGCCTAGTACGCAATAGGATACTTATATCAAGGTATAGAAAATGGAGCAATGTGGACAGAATGCCCAGCTGAAGACTAAGGTGGTGAGATGAAAGGACCTAGGACAATATTTGAGACTTATACATTTGTTTGAAGGAGTGGTTGATCTTACCATTCTGGAGTTCTCTATAGGTTAAGTGATAGGGATGCGCTAAAATGAAGATGTTAGAATCTGTTGTTTTTATTATTCCCACGAACCGTAGCATAAACCTTCCTCCCTTAACGTATCAGATCACTGAATTGCTATGGTGTACCATAACCTGAAATATTTCCTGTGAGAAGGGTACTCTATCTCTTGGCTGCCAAAGAGAGCTTTCTATCGAAGTCCTCATATAGGTGATAGGGTTGTGTAGAGAGTACCAGCAAATGAGGCAGAGGATTGAAAGAAGTCTGCTAGGTTGAAATCTAAATTAAGATTATAATTTTTAGTGAGTTTTGGATTTTCACAATATGAGACATGCCATAGTGCTAATTGACCCTTTATAAAAATCATCTTTTGGTAGTGTTGCATTTGGTTTTGAAATATTCAAGTTCTAAAAAAAGACTAACAGTGGACTTTTCCATCTGCAGATTATACTGAATGGCCAGCGGAGGCAGTGTTGCAGAGGAATATTTCCCTGCTTGCTGAGACGGAAAAAAAAAGAAAGCTCATTCCTCAGCCTTCTCCATGCCTCGATCAATATATATGGTAAGTCAAAATCTCAATTAATCATTTTGCCATTAATAAAAAGTTCATAGCATCTGATAGCTCTCTGTGCCTTTTAGTGGGGTCTTCCGCATAAATATAATCTTCCAAGACGGTAGCAATATGGATGACGCAATGGCCATCATGATAGTTTATCAAATACTTTGTCTGCCTAAGTGTCTGAGAAAATCTTCTTTAGATACTTGTGCAGGCAATATGTCCTGTGAGTTAATTACCATCCTTCAGGCTGGAATGAGCTGTCTTAGGTTAGAGCAAATGACTTACATTCAGATGGAGGGAAGGTATTTAACCTGTTTCCCTGCTCTCTGTGAGTGGGACTCTGATACTCCAGATGGACTGCTTTTTAGAAACTGTGTTCTTCTAACTCTAGTCCTCTTTGAATAGGAGCCCACTACTTTCAATGGCGCACTGTACTTCCCCCTACAACTCCTACTTGCTGTGCAGTCATATTCCCAGATAATTACCTGGTGTGTAATTGGTGACGTCTGGTCCTCCAGTGTAATCGTCACCCAGGGCGATTGGTCAAGTGGTGCCATTACATCACAAAGCTACAGCAGAATGTCATCTGACATGAGGGCTAATCAGTTGCTTCTTCTAACTCTAGCCCTCTTTAAATAGGAGCCCAATACTTTCAATGGCGCACTGTACTTCCCCCTTACACCTCCTACTTGCTGTGCAGTCATATTCACAGATAGTTACCTAGTTTGTAATTGCTGATGTCTGGTCCTCCGGTGTAATCGTCACCCAGGGCGATTGGTCAAGTGGTGCCATTACATCACAAAGCTACAGCAGGGTGTCATCTGACATGAGGGCCAATCAGTTGCCTAGTACGCAATAGGATACTTATATCAAGGTATAGAAAATGGAGCAATGTGGACAGAATGCCCAGCTGAAGACTAAGGTGGTGAGATGAAAGGACCTAGGACAATATTTGAGACTTATACATTTGTTTGAAGGAGTGGTTGATCTTACCATTCTGGAGTTCTCTATAGGTTAAGTGATAGGGATGCGCTAAAATGAAGATGTTAGAATCTGTTGTTTTTATTATTCCCACGAACCGTAGCATAAACCTTCCTCCCTTAACGTATCAGATCACTGAATTGCTATGGTGTACCATAACCTGAAATATTTCCTGTGAGAAGGGTACTCTATCTCTTTTTGCATGCCAAAGAGAGCTTTCTATCTAAGTCCTCATATAGGTGATAGGGTTGTGTAGAGAGTACCAGCAAATGAGGCAGAGGATTGAAAGAAGTCTGCTAGGTTGAAATCTAAATTAAGATTATAATTTTTAGTGAGTTTTGGATTTTCACAATATGAGACATGCCATAGTGCTAATTGACCCTTTATAAAAATCATCTTTTGGTAGTGTTGCATTTGGTTTTGAAATATTCAAGTTCTAAAAAAAGACTAACAGTGGACTTTTCCATCTGCAGATTATACTGAATGGCCAGCGGAGGCAGTGTTGCAGAGGAATATTTCCCTGCTTGCTGAGACGGAAAAAAAAAGAAAGCTCATTCCTCAGCCTTCTCCATGCCTCGATCAATATATATGGTAAGTCAAAATCTCAATTAATCATTTTGCCATTAATAAAAAGTTCATAGCATCTGATAGCTCTCTCTGCCTTTTAGTGGGGTCTTCCGCATAAATATAATCTTCCAAGACGGTAGCAATATGGATGATGCAATGGCCATCATGATAGTTTATCAAAGACTTTGTCTGCCTAAGTGTCTGAGAAAATCTTCTTTAGATACTTGTGCAGGCAATATGTCCTGTGAGTTAATTACCATCCTTCAGGCTGGAATGAGCTGTCTTAGGTTAGAGCAAATGACTTACATTCAGATGGAGGGAAGGTATTTAACCTGTTTCCCTGCTCTCTGTGAGTGGGACTCTGATACTCCAGATGGACTGCTATTTAGAAACTGTGTTCTTCTAACTCTAGTCCTCTTTGAATAGGAGCCCACTACTTTCAATGGCGCACTGTACTTCCCCCTACAACTCCTACTTGCTGTGCAGTCATATTCCCAGATAATTACCTGGTGTGTAATTGGTGACGTCTGGTCCTCCAGTGTAATCGTCACCCAGGGCGATTGGTCAAGTGGTGCCATTACATCACAAAGCTACAGCAGAATGTCATCTGACATGAGGGCTAATCAGTTGCTTCTTCTAACTCTAGCCCTCTTTAAATAGGAGCCCAATACTTTCAATGGCGCACTGTACTTCCCCCTTACACCTCCTACTTGCTGTGCAGTCATATTCACAGATAGTTACCTAGTTTGTAATTGCTGATGTCTGGTCCTCCGGTGTAATCGTCACCCAGGGCGATTGGTCAAGTGGTGCCATTACATCACAAAGCTACAGCAGGGTGTCATCTGACATGAGGGCCAATCAGTTGCCTAGTACGCAATAGGATACTTATATCAAGGTATAGAAAATGGAGCAATGTGGACAGAATGCCCAGCTGAAGAC
Source organism: Lissotriton vulgaris (assembly GCF_964263255.1). NCBI lineage: Eukaryota > Metazoa > Chordata > Amphibia > Caudata > Salamandridae > Lissotriton > Lissotriton vulgaris. The sequence goes on from NC_141695.1 coordinate 1,209,193,895, forward strand.
TAAGGTGGTGAGATGAAAGGACCTAGGACAATATTTGAGACTTATACATTTGTTTGAAGGAGTGGTTGATCTTACCATTCTGGAGTTCTCTATAGGTTAAGTGATAGGCATGCGCTAAAATGAAGATGTTAGAATCTGTTGTTTTTATTATTCCCACGAACCGTAGCATAAACCTTCCTCCCTTAACGTATCAGATCACTGAATTGCTATGGTGTACCATAACCTGAAATATTTCCTGTGAGAAGGGTACTCTATCTCTTGGCTGCCAAAGAGAGCTTTCTATCGAAGTCCTCATATAGGTGATAGGGTTGTGTAGAGAGTACCAGCAAATGAGGCAGAGGATTGAAAGAAGTCTGCTAGGTTGAAATCTAAATTAAGATTATAATTTTTAGTGAGTTTTGGATTTTCACAATATGAGACATGCCATAGTGCTAATTGACCCTTTATAAAAATCATCTTTTGGTAGTGTTGCATTTGGTTTTGAAATATTCAAGTTCTAAAAAAAGACTAACAGTGGACTTTTCCATCTGCAGATTATACTGAATGGCCAGCGGAGGCAGTGTTGCAGAGGAATATTTCCCTGCTTGCTGAGACGGAAAAAAAAAGAAAGCTCATTCCTCAGCCTTCTCCATGCCTCGATCAATATATATGGTAAGTCAAAATCTCAATTAATCATTTTGCCATTAATAAAAAGTTCATAGCATCTGATAGCTCTCTGTGCCTTTTAGTGGGGTCTTCCGCATAAATATAATCTTCCAAGACGGTAGCAATATGGATGACGCAATGGCCATCATGATAGTTTATCAAATACTTTGTCTGCCTAAGTGTCTGAGAAAATCTTCTTTAGATACTTGTGCAGGCAATATGTCCTGTGAGTTAATTACCATCCTTCAGGCTGGAATGAGCTGTCTTAGGTTAGAGCAAATGACTTACATTCAGATGGAGGGAAGGTATTTAACCTGTTTCCCTGCTCTCTGTGAGTGGGACTCTGATACTCCAGATGGACTGCTATTTAGAAACTGTGTTCTTCTAACTCTAGTCCTCTTTGAATAGGAGCCCACTACTTTCAATGGCGCACTGTACTTCCCCCTACAACTCCTACTTGCTGTGCAGTCATATTCCCAGATAATTACCTGGTGTGTAATTGGTGACGTCTGGTCCTCCAGTGTAATCGTCACCCAGGGCGATTGGTCAAGTGGTGCCATTACATCACAAAGCTACAGCAGAATGTCATCTGACATGAGGGCTAATCAGTTGCTTCTTCTAACTCTAGCCCTCTTTAAATAGGAGCCCAATACTTTCAATGGCGCACTGTACTTCCCCCTTACACCTCCTACTTGCTGTGCAGTCATATTCACAGATAGTTACCTAGTTTGTAATTGCTGATGTCTGGTCCTCCGGTGTAATCGTCACCCAGGGCGATTGGTCAAGTGGTGCCATTACATCACAAAGCTACAGCAGGGTGTCATCTGACATGAGGGCCAATCAGTTGCCTAGTACGCAATAGGATACTTATATCAAGGTATAGAAAATGGAGCAATGTGGACAGAATGCCCAGCTGAAGACTAAGGTGGTGAGATGAAAGGACCTAGGACAATATTTGAGACTTATACATTTGTTTGAAGGAGTGGTTGATCTTACCATTCTGGAGTTCTCTATAGGTTAAGTGATAGGGATGCGCTAAAATGAAGATGTTAGAATCTGTTGTTTTTATTATTCCCACGAACCGTAGCATAAACCTTCCTCCCTTAACGTATCAGGTCACTGAATTGCTATGGTGTACCATAACCTGAAATATTTCCTGTGAGAAGGGTACTCTATCTCTTGGCTGCCAAAGAGAGCTTTCTATCTAAGTCCTCATATAGGTGATAGGGTTGTGTAGAGAGTACCAGCAAATGAGGCAGAGGATTGAAAGAAGTCTGCTAGGTTGAAATCTAAATTAAGATTATAATTTTTAGTGAGTTTTGGATTTTCACAATATGAGACATGCCATAGTGCTAATTGACCCTTTATAAAAATCATCTTTTGGTAGTGTTGCATTTGGTTTTGAAATATTCAAGTTCTAAAAAAAGACTAACAGTGGACTTTTCCATCTGCAGATTATACTGAATGGCCAGCGGAGGCAGTGTTGCAGAGGAATATTTCCCTGCTTGCTGAGACGGAAAAAAAAAGAAAGCTCATTCCTCAGCCTTCTCCATGCCTCGATCAATATATATGGTAAGTCAAAATCTCAATTAATCATTTTGCCATTAATAAAAAGTTCATAGCATCTGATAGCTCTCTGTGCCTTTTAGTGGGGTCTTCCGCATAAATATAATCTTCCAAGATGGTAGCAATATGGATGATGCAATGGCCATCATGATAGTTTATCAAAGACTTTGTCTGCCTAAGTGTCTGAGAAAATCTTCTTTAGATACTTGTGCAGGCAATATGTCCTGTGAGTTAATTACCATCCTTCAGGCTGGAATGAGCTGTCTTAGGTTAGAGCAAATGACTTACATTCAGATGGAGGGAAGCTATTTAACCTGTTTCCCTGCTCTCTGTGATTGGGACTCTGATACTCCAGATGGACTGCTATTTAGAAACTGTGTTCTTCTAACTCTAGTCCTCTTTGAATAGGAGCCCACTACTTTCAATGGTGCACTGTACTTCCCCCTACAACTCCTACTTGCTGTGCAGTCATATTCCCAGATAATTACCTGGTGTGTAATTGGTGACGTCTGGTCCTCCAGTGTAATCGTCACCCAGGGCGATTGGTCAAGTGGTGCCATTACATCACAAAGCTACAGCAGAATGTCATCTGACATGAGGGCTAATCAGTTGCTTCTTCTAACTCTAGCCCTCTTTATATAGGAGCCCAATACTTTCAATGGCGCACTGTACTTCCCCCTTACACCTCCTACTTGCTGTGCAGTCATATTCACAGATAGTTACCTAGTTTGTAATTGCTGATGTCTGGTCCTCCGGTGTAATCGTCACCCAGGGCGATTGGTCAAGTGGTGCCATTACATCACAAAGCTACAGCAGGGTGTCATCTGGCATGAGGGTAATCAGTTGCCTAGTACGCAATAGGATACTTATATCAAGGTATAGAAAATGGAGCAATGTGGACAGAATGCCCAGCTGAAGACTAAGGTGGTGAGATGAAAGGACCTAGGACAATATTTGAGACTTATACATTTGTTTGAAGGAGTGGTTGATCTTACCATTCTGGAGTTCTCTATAGGTTAAGTGATAGGGATGCGCTAAAATGAAGATGTTAGAATCTGTTGTTTTTATTATTCCCACGAACCGTAGCATAAACCTTCCTCCCTTAACGTATCAGATCACTGAATTGCTATGGTGTACCATAACCTGAAATATTTCCTGTGAGAAGGGTACTCTATCTCTTGGCTGCCAAAGAGAGCTTTCTATCGAAGTCCTCATATAGGTGATAGGGTTGTGTAGAGAGTACCAGCAAATGAGGCAGAGGATTGAAAGAAGTCTGCTAGGTTGAAATCTAAATTAAGATTATAATTTTTAGTGAGTTTTGGATTTTCACAATATGAGACATGCCATAGTGCTAATTGACCCTTTATAAAAATCATCTTTTGGTAGTGTTGCATTTGGTTTTGAAATATTCAAGTTCTAAAAAAAGACTAACAGTGGACTTTTCCATCTGCAGATTATACTGAATGGCCAGCGGAGGCAGTGTTGCAGAGGAATATTTCCCTGCTTGCTGAGACGGAAAAAAAAAGAAAGCTCATTCCTCAGCCTTCTCCATGCCTCGATCAATATATATGGTAAGTCAAAATCTCAATTAATCATTTTGCCATTAATAAAAAGTTCATAGCATCTGATAGCTCTCTGTGCCTTTTAGTGGGGTCTTCCGCATAAATATAATCTTCCAAGACGGTAGCAATATGGATGACGCAATGGCCATCATGATAGTTTATCAAATACTTTGTCTGCCTAAGTGTCTGAGAAAATCTTCTTTAGATACTTGTGCAGGCAATATGTCCTGTGAGTTAATTACCATCCTTCAGGCTGGAATGAGCTGTCTTAGGTTAGAGCAAATGACTTACATTCAGATGGAGGGAAGGTATTTAACCTGTTTCCCTGCTCTCTGTGAGTGGGACTCTGATACTCCAGATGGACTGCTTTTTAGAAACTGTGTTCTTCTAACTCTAGTCCTCTTTGAATAGGAGCCCACTACTTTCAATGGCGCACTGTACTTCCCCCTACAACTCCTACTTGCTGTGCAGTCATATTCCCAGATAATTACCTGGTGTGTAATTGGTGACGTCTGGTCCTCCAGTGTAATCGTCACCCAGGGCGATTGGTCAAGTGGTGCCATTACATCACAAAGCTACAGCAGAATGTCATCTGACATGAGGGCTAATCAGTTGCTTCTTCTAACTCTAGCCCTCTTTAAATAGGAGCCCAATACTTTCAATGGCGCACTGTACTTCCCCCTTACACCTCCTACTTGCTGTGCAGTCATATTCACAGATAGTTACCTAGTTTGTAATTGCTGATGTCTGGTCCTCCGGTGTAATCGTCACCCAGGGCGATTGGTCAAGTGGTGCCATTACATCACAAAGCTACAGCAGGGTGTCATCTGACATGAGGGCCAATCAGTTGCCTAGTACGCAATAGGATACTTATATCAAGGTATAGAAAATGGAGCAATGTGGACAGAATGCCCAGCTGAAGACTAAGGTGGTGAGATGAAAGGACCTAGGACAATATTTGAGACTTATACATTTGTTTGAAGGAGTGGTTGATCTTACCATTCTGGAGTTCTCTATAGGTTAAGTGATAGGGATGCGCTAAAATGAAGATGTTAGAATCTGTTGTTTTTATTATTCCCACGAACCGTAGCATAAACCTTCCTCCCTTAACGTATCAGATCACTGAATTGCTATGGTGTACCATAACCTGAAATATTTCCTGTGAGAAGGGTACTCTATCTCTTTTTGCATGCCAAAGAGAGCTTTCTATCTAAGTCCTCATATAGGTGATAGGGTTGTGTAGAGAGTACCAGCAAATGAGGCAGAGGATTGAAAGAAGTCTGCTAGGTTGAAATCTAAATTAAGATTATAATTTTTAGTGAGTTTTGGATTTTCACAATATGAGACATGCCATAGTGCTAATTGACCCTTTATAAAAATCATCTTTTGGTAGTGTTGCATTTGGTTTTGAAATATTCAAGTTCTAAAAAAAGACTAACAGTGGACTTTTCCATCTGCAGATTATACTGAATGGCCAGCGGAGGCAGTGTTGCAGAGGAATATTTCCCTGCTTGCTGAGACGGAAAAAAAAAGAAAGCTCATTCCTCAGCCTTCTCCATGCCTCGATCAATATATATGGTAAGTCAAAATCTCAATTAATCATTTTGCCATTAATAAAAAGTTCATAGCATCTGATAGCTCTCTCTGCCTTTTAGTGGGGTCTTCCGCATAAATATAATCTTCCAAGATGGTAGCAATATGGATGATGCAATGGCCATCATGATAGTTTATCAAAGACTTTGTCTGCCTAAGTGTCTGAGAAAATCTTCTTTAGATACTTGTGCAGGCAATATGTCCTGTGAGTTAATTACCATCCTTCAGGCTGGAATGAGCTGTCTTAGGTTAGAGCAAATGACTTACATTCAGATGGAGGGAAGCTATTTAACCTGTTTCCCTGCTCTCTGTGATTGGGACTCTGATACTCCAGATGGACTGCTATTTAGAAACTGTGTTCTTCTAACTCTAGTCCTCTTTGAATAGGAGCCCACTACTTTCAATGGTGCACTGTACTTCCCCCTACAACTCCTACTTGCTGTGCAGTCATATTCCCAGATAATTACCTGGTGTGTAATTGGTGACGTCTGGTCCTCCAGTGTAATCGTCACCCAGGGCGATTGGTCAAGTGGTGCCATTACATCACAAAGCTACAGCAGAATGTCATCTGACATGAGGGCTAATCAGTTGCTTCTTCTAACTCTAGCCCTCTTTATATAGGAGCCCAATACTTTCAATGGCGCACTGTACTTCCCCCTTACACCTCCTACTTGCTGTGCAGTCATATTCACAGATAGTTACCTAGTTTGTAATTGCTGATGTCTGGTCCTCCGGTGTAATCGTCACCCAGGGCGATTGGTCAAGTGGTGCCATTACATCACAAAGCTACAGCAGGGTGTCATCTGGCATGAGGGTAATCAGTTGCCTAGTACGCAATAGGATACTTATATCAAGGTATAGAAAATGGAGCAATGTGGACAGAATGCCCAGCTGAAGACTAAGGTGGTGAGATGAAAGGACCTAGGACAATATTTGAGACTTATACATTTGTTTGAAGGAGTGGTTGATCTTACCATTCTGGAGTTCTCTATAGGTTAAGTGATAGGGATGCGCTAAAATGAAGATGTTAGAATCTGTTGTTTTTATTATTCCCACGAACCGTAGCATAAACCTTCCTCCCTTAACGTATCAGATCACTGAATTGCTATGGTGTACCATAACCTGAAATATTTCCTGTGAGAAGGGTACTCTATCTCTTGGCTGCCAAAGAGAGCTTTCTATCGAAGTCCTCATATAGGTGATAGGGTTGTGTAGAGAGTACCAGCAAATGAGGCAGAGGATTGAAAGAAGTCTGCTAGGTTGAAATCTAAATTAAGATTATAATTTTTAGTGAGTTTTGGATTTTCACAATATGAGACATGCCATAGTGCTAATTGACCCTTTATAAAAATCATCTTTTGGTAGTGTTGCATTTGGTTTTGAAATATTCAAGTTCTAAAAAAAGACTAACAGTGGACTTTTCCATCTGCAGATTATACTGAATGGCCAGCGGAGGCAGTGTTGCAGAGGAATATTTCCCTGCTTGCTGAGACGGAAAAAAAAAGAAAGCTCATTCCTCAGCCTTCTCCATGCCTCGATCAATATATATGGTAAGTCAAAATCTCAATTAATCATTTTGCCATTAATAAAAAGTTCATAGCATCTGATAGCTCTCTGTGCCTTTTAGTGGGGTCTTCCGCATAAATATAATCTTCCAAGACGGTAGCAATATGGATGACGCAATGGCCATCATGATAGTTTATCAAATACTTTGTCTGCCTAAGTGTCTGAGAAAATCTTCTTTAGATACTTGTGCAGGCAATATGTCCTGTGAGTTAATTACCATCCTTCAGGCTGGAATGAGCTGTCTTAGGTTAGAGCAAATGACTTACATTCAGATGGAGGGAAGGTATTTAACCTGTTTCCCTGCTCTCTGTGAGTGGGACTCTGATACTCCAGATGGACTGCTTTTTAGAAACTGTGTTCTTCTAACTCTAGTCCTCTTTGAATAGGAGCCCACTACTTTCAATGGCGCACTGTACTTCCCCCTACAACTCCTACTTGCTGTGCAGTCATATTCCCAGATAATTACCTGGTGTGTAATTGGTGACGTCTGGTCCTCCAGTGTAATCGTCACCCAGGGCGATTGGTCAAGTGGTGCCATTACATCACAAAGCTACAGCAGAATGTCATCTGACATGAGGGCTAATCAGTTGCTTCTTCTAACTCTAGCCCTCTTTAAATAGGAGCCCAATACTTTCAATGGCGCACTGTACTTCCCCCTTACACCTCCTACTTGCTGTGCAGTCATATTCACAGATAGTTACCTAGTTTGTAATTGCTGATGTCTGGTCCTCCGGTGTAATCGTCACCCAGGGCGATTGGTCAAGTGGTGCCATTACATCACAAAGCTACAGCAGGGTGTCATCTGGCATGAGGGTAATCAGTTGCCTAGTACGCAATAGGATACTTATATCAAGGTATAGAAAATGGAGCAATGTGGACAGAATGCCCAGCTGAAGACTAAGGTGGTGAGATGAAAGGACCTAGGACAATATTTGAGACTTATACATTTGTTTGAAGGAGTGGTTGATCTTACCATTCTGGAGTTCTCTATAGGTTAAGTGATAGGGATGCGCTAAAATGAAGATGTTAGAATCTGTTGTTTTTATTATTCCCACGAACCGTAGCATAAACCTTCCTCCCTTAACGTATCAGATCACTGAATTGCTATGGTGTACCATAACCTGAAATATTTCCTGTGAGAAGGGTACTCTATCTCTTGGCTGCCAAAGAGAGCTTTCTATCGAAGTCCTCATATAGGTGATAGGGTTGTGTAGAGAGTACCAGCAAATGAGGCAGAGGATTGAAAGAAGTCTGCTAGGTTGAAATCTAAATTAAGATTATAATTTTTAGTGAGTTTTGGATTTTCACAATATGAGACATGCCATAGTGCTAATTGACCCTTTATAAAAATCATCTTTTGGTAGTGTTGCATTTGGTTTTGAAATATTCAAGTTCTAAAAAAAGACTAACAGTGGACTTTTCCATCTGCAGATTATACTGAATGGCCAGCGGAGGCAGTGTTGCAGAGGAATATTTCCCTGCTTGCTGAGACGGAAAAAAAAAGAAAGCTCATTCCTCAGCCTTCTCCATGCCTCGATCAATATATATGGTAAGTCAAAATCTCAATTAATCATTTTGCCATTAATAAAAAGTTCATAGCATCTGATAGCTCTCTGTGCCTTTTAGTGGGGTCTTCCGCATAAATATAATCTTCCAAGACGGTAGCAATATGGATGACGCAATGGCCATCATGATAGTTTATCAAATACTTTGTCTGCCTAAGTGTCTGAGAAAATCTTCTTTAGATACTTGTGCAGGCAATATGTCCTGTGAGTTAATTACCATCCTTCAGGCTGGAATGAGCTGTCTTAGGTTAGAGCAAATGACTTACATTCAGATGGAGGGAAGGTATTTAACCTGTTTCCCTGCTCTCTGTGAGTGGGACTCTGATACTCCAGATGGACTGCTTTTTAGAAACTGTGTTCTTCTAACTCTAGTCCTCTTTGAATAGGAGCCCACTACTTTCAATGGCGCACTGTACTTCCCCCTACAACTCCTACTTGCTGTGCAGTCATATTCCCAGATAATTACCTGGTGTGTAATTGGTGACGTCTGGTCCTCCAGTGTAATCGTCACCCAGGGCGATTGGTCAAGTGGTGCCATTACATCACAAAGCTACAGCAGAATGTCATCTGACATGAGGGCTAATCAGTTGCTTCTTCTAACTCTAGCCCTCTTTAAATAGGAGCCCAATACTTTCAATGGCGCACTGTACTTCCCCCTTACACCTCCTACTTGCTGTGCAGTCATATTCACAGATAGTTACCTAGTTTGTAATTGCTGATGTCTGGTCCTCCGGTGTAATCGTCACCCAGGGCGATTGGTCAAGTGGTGCCATTACATCACAAAGCTACAGCAGGGTGTCATCTGACATGAGGGCCAATCAGTTGCCTAGTACGCAATAGGATACTTATATCAAGGTATAGAAAATGGAGCAATGTGGACAGAATGCCCAGCTGAAGACTAAGGTGGTGAGATGAAAGGACCTAGGACAATATTTGAGACTTATACATTTGTTTGAAGGAGTGGTTGATCTTACCATTCTGGAGTTCTCTATAGGTTAAGTGATAGGGATGCGCTAAAATGAAGATGTTAGAATCTGTTGTTTTTATTATTCCCACGAACCGTAGCATAAACCTTCCTCCCTTAACGTATCAGATCACTGAATTGCTATGGTGTACCATAACCTGAAATATTTCCTGTGAGAAGGGTACTCTATCTCTTTTTGCATGCCAAAGAGAGCTTTCTATCTAAGTCCTCATATAGGTGATAGGGTTGTGTAGAGAGTACCAGCAAATGAGGCAGAGGATTGAAAGAAGTCTGCTAGGTTGAAATCTAAATTAAGATTATAATTTTTAGTGAGTTTTGGATTTTCACAATATGAGACATGCCATAGTGCTAATTGACCCTTTATAAAAATCATCTTTTGGTAGTGTTGCATTTGGTTTTGAAATATTCAAGTTCTAAAAAAAGACTAACAGTGGACTTTTCCATCTGCAGATTATACTGAATGGCCAGCGGAGGCAGTGTTGCAGAGGAATATTTCCCTGCTTGCTGAGACGGAAAAAAAAAGAAAGCTCATTCCTCAGCCTTCTCCATGCCTCGATCAATATATATGGTAAGTCAAAATCTCAATTAATCATTTTGCCATTAATAAAAAGTTCATAGCATCTGATAGCTCTCTCTGCCTTTTAGTGGGGTCTTCCGCATAAATATAATCTTCCAAGACGGTAGCAATATGGATGATGCAATGGCCATCATGATAGTTTATCAAAGACTTTGTCTGCCTAAGTGTCTGAGAAAATCTTCTTTAGATACTTGTGCAGGCAATATGTCCTGTGAGTTAATTACCATCCTTCAGGCTGGAATGAGCTGTCTTAGGTTAGAGCAAATGACTTACATTCAGATGGAGGGAAGGTATTTAACCTGTTTCCCTGCTCTCTGTGAGTGGGACTCTGATACTCCAGATGGACTGCTATTTAGAAACTGTGTTCTTCTAACTCTAGTCCTCTTTGAATAGGAGCCCACTACTTTCAATGGCGCACTGTACTTCCCCCTACAACTCCTACTTGCTGTGCAGTCATATTCCCAGATAATTACCTGGTGTGTAATTGGTGACGTCTGGTCCTCCAGTGTAATCGTCACCCAGGGCGATTGGTCAAGTGGTGCCATTACATCACAAAGCTACAGCAGAATGTCATCTGACATGAGGGCTAATCAGTTGCTTCTTCTAACTCTAGCCCTCTTTAAATAGGAGCCCAATACTTTCAATGGCGCACTGTACTTCCCCCTTACACCTCCTACTTGCTGTGCAGTCATATTCACAGATAGTTACCTAGTTTGTAATTGCTGATGTCTGGTCCTCCGGTGTAATCGTCACCCAGGGCGATTGGTCAAGTGGTGCCATTACATCACAAAGCTACAGCAGGGTGTCATCTGACATGAGGGCCAATCAGTTGCCTAGTACGCAATAGGATACTTATATCAAGGTATAGAAAATGGAGCAATGTGGACAGAATGCCCAGCTGAAGACTAAGGTGGTGAGATGAAAGGACCTAGGACAATATTTGAGACTTATACATTTGTTTGAAGGAGTGGTTGATCTTACCATTCTGGAGTTCTCTATAGGTTAAGTGATAGGGATGCGCTAAAATGAAGATGTTAGAATCTGTTGTTTTTATTATTCCCACGAACCGTAGCATAAACCTTCCTCCCTTAACGTATCAGATCACTGAATTGCTATGGTGTACCATAACCTGAAATATTTCCTGTGAGAAGGGTACTCTATCTCTTTTTGCATGCCAAAGAGAGCTTTCTATCTAAGTCCTCATATAGGTGATAGGGTTGTGTAGAGAGTACCAGCAAATGAGGCAGAGGATTGAAAGAAGTCTGCTAGGTTGAAATCTAAATTAAGATTATAATTTTTAGTGAGTTTTGGATTTTCACAATATGAGACATGCCATAGTGCTAATTGACCCTTTATAAAAATCATCTTTTGGTAGTGTTGCATTTGGTTTTGAAATATTCAAGTTCTAAAAAAAGACTAACAGTGGACTTTTCCATCTGCAGATTATACTGAATGGCCAGCGGAGGCAGTGTTGCAGAGGAATATTTCCCTGCTTGCTGAGACGGAAAAAAAAAGAAAGCTCATTCCTCAGCCTTCTCCATGCCTCGATCAATATATATGGTAAGTCAAAATCTCAATTAATCATTTTGCCATTAATAAAAAGTTCATAGCATCTGATAGCTCTCTCTGCCTTTTAGTGGGGTCTTCCGCATAAATATAATCTTCCAAGACGGTAGCAATATGGATGATGCAATGGCCATCATGATAGTTTATCAAAGACTTTGTCTGCCTAAGTGTCTGAGAAAATCTTCTTTAGATACTTGTGCAGGCAATATGTCCTGTGAGTTAATTACCATCCTTCAGGCTGGAATGAGCTGTCTTAGGTTAGAGCAAATGACTTACATTCAGATGGAGGGAAGCTATTTAACCTGTTTCCCTGCTCTCTGTGAGTGGGACTCTGATACTCCAGATGGACTGCTATTTAGAAACTGTGTTCTTCTAACTCTAGTCCTCTTTGAATAGGAGCCCACTACTTTCAATGGCGCACTGTACTTCCCCCTACAACTCCTACTTGCTGTGCAGTCATATTCCCAGATAATTACCTGGTGTGTAATTGGTGACGTCTGGTCCTCCAGTGTAATCGTCACCCAGGGCGATTGGTCAAGTGGTGCCGTTACATCACAAAGCTACAGCAGAATGTCATCTGACATGAGGGCTAATCAGTTGCTTCTTCTAACTCTAGCCCTCTTTAAATAGGAGCCCAATACTTTCAATGGCGCACTGTACTTCCCCCTTACACCTCCTACTTGCTGTGCAGTCATATTCACAGATAGTTACCTAGTTTGTAATTGCTGATGTCTGGTCCTCCGGTGTAATCGTCACCCAGGGCGATTGGTCAAGTGGTGCCATTACATCACAAAGCTACAGCAGGGTGTCATCTGACATGAGGGCCAATCAGTTGCCTAGTACGCAATAGGATACTTATATCAAGGTATAGAAAATGGAGCAATGTGGACAGAATGCCCAGCTGAAGACTAAGGTGGTGAGATGAAAGGACCTAGGACAATATTTGAGACTTATACATTTGTTTGAAGGAGTGGTTGATCTTACCATTCTGGAGTTCTCTATAGGTTAAGTGATAGGGATGCGCTAAAATGAAGATGTTAGAATCTGTTGTTTTTATTATTCCCACGAACCGTAGCATAAACCTTCCTCCCTTAACGTATCAGATCACTGAATTGCTATGGTGTACCATAACCTGAAATATTTCCTGTGAGAAGGGTACTCTATCTCTTGGCTGCCAAAGAGAGCTTTCTATCTAAGTCCTCATATAGGTGATAGGGTTGTGTAGAGAGTACCAGCAAATGAGGCAGAGGATTGAAAGAAGTCTGCTAGGTTGAAATCTAAATTAAGATTATAATTTTTAGTGAGTTTTGGATTTTCACAATATGAGACATGCCATAGTGCTAATTGACCCTTTATAAAAATCATCTTTTGGTAGTGTTGCATTTGGTTTTGAAATATTCAAGTTCTAAAAAAAGACTAACAGTGGACTTTTCCATCTGCAGATTATACTGAATGGCTAGCGGAGGCAGTGTTGCAGAGGAATATTTCCCTGCTTGCTGAGACGGAAAAAAAAAGAAAGCTCATTCCTCAGCCTTCTCCATGCCTCGATCAATATATATGGTAAGTCAAAATCTCAATTAATCATTTTGCCATTAATAAAAAGTTCATAGCATCTGATAGCTCTCTGTGCCTTTTAGTGGGGTCTTCCGCATAAATATAATCTTCCAAGACGGTAGCAATATGGATGACGCAATGGCCATCATGATAGTTTATCAAATACTTTGTCTGCCTAAGTGTCTGAGAAAATCTTCTTTAGATACTTGTGCAGGCAATATGTCCTGTGAGTTAATTACCATCCTTCAGGCTGGAATGAGCTGTCTTAGGTTAGAGCAAATGACTTACATTCAGATGGAGGGAAGGTATTTAACCTGTTTCCCTGCTCTCTGTGAGTGGGACTCTGATACTCCAGATGGACTGCTATTTAGAAACTGTGTTCTTCTAACTCTAGTCCTCTTTGAATAGGAGCCCACTACTTTCAATGGCGCACTGTACTTCCCCCTACAACTCCTACTTGCTGTGCAGTCATATTCCCAGATAATTACCTGGTGTGTAATTGGTGACGTCTGGTCCTCCAGTGTAATCGTCACCCAGGGCGATTGGTCAAGTGGTGCCATTACATCACAAAGCTACAGCAGAATGTCATCTGACATGAGGGCTAATCAGTTGCTTCTTCTAACTCTAGCCCTCTTTAAATAGGAGCCCAATACTTTCAATGGCGCACTGTACTTCCCCCTTACACCTCCTACTTGCTGTGCAGTCATATTCACAGATAGTTACCTAGTTTGTAATTGCTGATGTCTGGTCCTCCGGTGTAATCGTCACCCAGGGCGATTGGTCAAGTGGTGCCATTACATCACAAAGCTACAGCAGGGTGTCATCTGACATGAGGGCCAATCAGTTGCCTAGTACGCAATAGGATACTTATATCAAGGTATAGAAAATGGAGCAATGTGGACAGAATGCCCAGCTGAAGACTAAGGTGGTGAGATGAAAGGACCTAGGACAATATTTGAGACTTATACATTTGTTTGAAGGAGTGGTTGATCTTACCATTCTGGAGTTCTCTATAGGTTAAGTGATAGGGATGCGCTAAAATGAAGATGTTAGAATCTGTTGTTTTTATTATTCCCACGAACCGTAGCATAAACCTTCCTCCCTTAACGTATCAGATCACTGAATTGCTATGGTGTACCATAACCTGAAATATTTCCTGTGAGAAGGGTACTCTATCTCTTGGCTGCCAAAGAGAGCTTTCTATCGAAGTCCTCATATAGGTGATAGGGTTGTGTAGAGAGTACCAGCAAATGAGGCAGAGGATTGAAAGAAGTCTGCTAGGTTGAAATCTAAATTAAGATTATAATTTTTAGTGAGTTTTGGATTTTCACAATATGAGACATGCCATAGTGCTAATTGACCCTTTATAAAAATCATCTTTTGGTAGTGTTGCATTTGGTTTTGAAATATTCAAGTTCTAAAAAAAGACTAACAGTGGACTTTTCCATCTGCAGATTATACTGAATGGCCAGCGGAGGCAGTGTGGCAGAGGAATATTTCCCTGCTTGCTGAGACGGAAAAAAAAAGAAAGCTCATTCCTCAGCCTTCTCCATGCCTCGATCAATATATATGGTAAGTCAAAATCTCAATTAATCATTTTGCCATTAATAAAAAGTTCATAGCATCTGATAGCTCTCTGTGCCTTTTAGTGGGGTCTTCCGCATAAATATAATCTTCCAAGACGGTAGCAATATGGATGACGCAATGGCCATCATGATAGTTTATCAAATACTTTGTCTGCCTAAGTGTCTGAGAAAATCTTCTTTAGATACTTGTGCAGGCAATATGTCCTGTGAGTTAATTACCATCCTTCAGGCTGGAATGAGCTGTCTTAGGTTAGAGCAAATGACTTACATTCAGATGGAGGGAAGGTATTTAACCTGTTTCCCTGCTCTCTGTGAGTGGGACTCTGATACTCCAGATGGACTGCTATTTAGAAACTGTGTTCTTCTAACTCTAGTCCTCTTTGAATAGGAGCCCACTACTTTCAATGGCGCACTGTACTTCCCCCTACAACTCCTACTTGCTGTGCAGTCATATTCCCAGATAATTACCTGGTGTGTAATTGGTGACGTCTGGTCCTCCAGTGTAATCGTCACCCAGGGCGATTGGTCAAGTGGTGCCATTACATCACAAAGCTACAGCAGAATGTCATCTGACATGAGGGCTAATCAGTTGCTTCTTCTAACTCTAGCCCTCTTTAAATAGGAGCCCAATACTTTCAATGGCGCACTGTACTTCCCCCTTACACCTCCTACTTGCTGTGCAGTCATATTCACAGATAGTTACCTAGTTTGTAATTGCTGATGTCTGGTCCTCCGGTGTAATCGTCACCCAGGGCGATTGGTCAAGTGGTGCCATTACATCACAAAGCTACAGCAGGGTGTCATCTGACATGAGGGCCAATCAGTTGCCTAGTACGCAATAGGATACTTATATCAAGGTATAGAAAATGGAGCAATGTGGACAGAATGCCCAGCTGAAGACTAAGGTGGTGAGATGAAAGGACCTAGGACAATATTTGAGACTTATACATTTGTTTGAAGGAGTGGTTGATCTTACCATTCTGGAGTTCTCTATAGGTTAAGTGATAGGGATGCGCTAAAATGAAGATGTTAGAATCTGTTGTTTTTATTATTCCCACGAACCGTAGCATAAACCTTCCTCCCTTAACGTATCAGATCACTGAATTGCTATGGTGTACCATAACCTGAAATATTTCCTGTGAGAAGGGTACTCTATCTCTTGGCTGCCAAAGAGAGCTTTCTATCGAAGTCCTCATATAGGTGATAGGGTTGTGTAGAGAGTACCAGCAAATGAGGCAGAGGATTGAAAGAAGTCTGCTAGGTTGAAATCTAAATTAAGATTATAATTTTTAGTGAGTTTTGGATTTTCACAATATGAGACATGCCATAGTGCTAATTGACCCTTTATAAAAATCATCTTTTGGTAGTGTTGCATTTGGTTTTGAAATATTCAAGTTCTAAAAAAAGACTAACAGTGGACTTTTCCATCTGCAGATTATACTGAATGGCTAGCGGAGGCAGTGTTGCAGAGGAATATTTCCCTGCTTGCTGAGACGGAAAAAAAAAGAAAGCTCATTCCTCAGCCTTCTCCATGCCTCGATCAATATATATGGTAAGTCAAAATCTCAATTAATCATTTTGCCATTAATAAAAAGTTCATAGCATCTGATAGCTCTCTGTGCCTTTTAGTGGGGTCTTCCGCATAAATATAATCTTCCAAGACGGTAGCAATATGGATGACGCAATGGCCATCATGATAGTTTATCAAATACTTTGTCTGCCTAAGTGTCTGAGAAAATCTTCTTTAGATACTTGTGCAGGCAATATGTCCTGTGAGTTAATTACCATCCTTCAGGCTGGAATGAGCTGTCTTAGGTTAGAGCAAATGACTTACATTCAGATGGAGGGAAGGTATTTAACCTGTTTCCCTGCTCTCTGTGAGTGGGACTCTGATACTCCAGATGGACTGCTATTTAGAAACTGTGTTCTTCTAACTCTAGTCCTCTTTGAATAGGAGCCCACTACTTTCAATGGCGCACTGTACTTCCCCCTACAACTCCTACTTGCTGTGCAGTCATATTCCCAGATAATTACCTGGTGTGTAATTGGTGACGTCTGGTCCTCCAGTGTAATCGTCACCCAGGGCGATTGGTCAAGTGGTGCCATTACATCACAAAGCTACAGCAGAATGTCATCTGACATGAGGGCTAATCAGTTGCTTCTTCTAACTCTAGCCCTCTTTAAATAGGAGCCCAATACTTTCAATGGCGCACTGTACTTCCCCCTTACACCTCCTACTTGCTGTGCAGTCATATTCACAGATAGTTACCTAGTTTGTAATTGCTGATGTCTGGTCCTCCGGTGTAATCGTCACCCAGGGCGATTGGTCAAGTGGTGCCATTACATCACAAAGCTACAGCAGGGTGTCATCTGACATGAGGGCCAATCAGTTGCCTAGTACGCAATAGGATACTTATATCAAGGTATAGAAAATGGAGCAATGTGGACAGAATGCCCAGCTGAAGACTAAGGTGGTGAGATGAAAGGACCTAGGACAATATTTGAGACTTATACATTTGTTTGAAGGAGTGGTTGATCTTACCATTCTGGAGTTCTCTATAGGTTAAGTGATAGGGATGCGCTAAAATGAAGATGTTAGAATCTGTTGTTTTTATTATTCCCACGAACCGTAGCATAAACCTTCCTCCCTTAACGTATCAGATCACTGAATTGCTATGGTGTACCATAACCTGAAATATTTCCTGTGAGAAGGGTACTCTATCTCTTGGCTGCCAAAGAGAGCTTTCTATCGAAGTCCTCATATAGGTGATAGGGTTGTGTAGAGAGTACCAGCAAATGAGGCAGAGGATTGAAAGAAGTCTGCTAGGTTGAAATCTAAATTAAGATTATAATTTTTAGTGAGTTTTGGATTTTCACAATATGAGACATGCCATAGTGCTAATTGACCCTTTATAAAAATCATCTTTTGGTAGTGTTGCATTTGGTTTTGAAATATTCAAGTTCTAAAAAAAGACTAACAGTGGACTTTTCCATCTGCAGATTATACTGAATGGCCAGCGGAGGCAGTGTGGCAGAGGAATATTTCCCTGCTTGCTGAGACGGAAAAAAAAAGAAAGCTCATTCCTCAGCCTTCTCCATGCCTCGATCAATATATATGGTAAGTCAAAATCTCAATTAATCATTTTGCCATTAATAAAAAGTTCATAGCATCTGATAGCTCTCTGTGCCTTTTAGTGGGGTCTTCCGCATAAATATAATCTTCCAAGACGGTAGCAATATGGATGACGCAATGGCCATCATGATAGTTTATCAAATACTTTGTCTGCCTAAGTGTCTGAGAAAATCTTCTTTAGATACTTGTGCAGGCAATATGTCCTGTGAGTTAATTACCATCCTTCAGGCTGGAATGAGCTGTCTTAGGTTAGAGCAAATGACTTACATTCAGATGGAGGGAAGGTATTTAACCTGTTTCCCTGCTCTCTGTGAGTGGGACTCTGATACTCCAGATGGACTGCTATTTAGAAACTGTGTTCTTCTAACTCTAGTCCTCTTTGAATAGGAGCCCACTACTTTCAATGGCGCACTGTACTTCCCCCTACAACTCCTACTTGCTGTGCAGTCATATTCCCAGATAATTACCTGGTGTGTAATTGGTGACGTCTGGTCCTCCAGTGTAATCGTCACCCAGGGCGATTGGTCAAGTGGTGCCATTACATCACAAAGCTACAGCAGAATGTCATCTGACATGAGGGCTAATCAGTTGCTTCTTCTAACTCTAGCCCTCTTTAAATAGGAGCCCAATACTTTCAATGGCGCACTGTACTTCCCCCTTACACCTCCTACTTGCTGTGCAGTCATATTCACAGATAGTTACCTAGTTTGTAATTGCTGATGTCTGGTCCTCCGGTGTAATCGTCACCCAGGGCGATTGGTCAAGTGGTGCCATTACATCACAAAGCTACAGCAGGGTGTCATCTGACATGAGGGCCAATCAGTTGCCTAGTACGCAATAGGATACTTATATCAAGGTATAGAAAATGGAGCAATGTGGACAGAATGCCCAGCTGAAGACTAAGGTGGTGAGATGAAAGGACCTAGGACAATATTTGAGACTTATACATTTGTTTGAAGGAGTGGTTGATCTTACCATTCTGGAGTTCTCTATAGGTTAAGTGATAGGGATGCGCTAAAATGAAGATGTTAGAATCTGTTGTTTTTATTATTCCCACGAACCGTAGCATAAACCTTCCTCCCTTAACGTATCAGATCACTGAATTGCTATGGTGTACCATAACCTGAAATATTTCCTGTGAGAAGGGTACTCTATCTCTTGGCTGCCAAAGAGAGCTTTCTATCGAAGTCCTCATATAGGTGATAGGGTTGTGTAGAGAGTACCAGCAAATGAGGCAGAGGATTGAAAGAAGTCTGCTAGGTTGAAATCTAAATTAAGATTATAATTTTTAGTGAGTTTTGGATTTTCACAATATGAGACATGCCATAGTGCTAATTGACCCTTTATAAAAATCATCTTTTGGTAGTGTTGCATTTGGTTTTGAAATATTCAAGTTCTAAAAAAAGACTAACAGTGGACTTTTCCATCTGCAGATTATACTGAATGGCCAGCGGAGGCAGTGTTGCAGAGGAATATTTCCCTGCTTGCTGAGACGGAAAAAAAAAGAAAGCTCATTCCTCAGCCTTCTCCATGCCTCGATCAATATATATGGTAAGTCAAAATCTCAATTAATCATTTTGCCATTAATAAAAAGTTCATAGCATCTGATAGCTCTCTGTGCCTTTTAGTGGGGTCTTCCGCATAAATATAATCTTCCAAGACGGTAGCAATATGGATGACGCAATGGCCATCATGATAGTTTATCAAATACTTTGTCTGCCTAAGTGTCTGAGAAAATCTTCTTTAGATACTTGTGCAGGCAATATGTCCTGTGAGTTAATTACCATCCTTCAGGCTGGAATGAGCTGTCTTAGGTTAGAGCAAATGACTTACATTCAGATGGAGGGAAGGTATTTAACCTGTTTCCCTGCTCTCTGTGAGTGGGACTCTGATACTCCAGATGGACTGCTATTTAGAAACTGTGTTCTAACTCTAGTCCTCTTTGAATAGGAGCCCACTACTTTCAATGGCGCACTGTACTTCCCCCTACAACTCCTACTTGCTGTGCAGTCATATTCCCAGATAATTACCTGGTGTGTAATTGGTGACGTCTGGTCCTCCAGTGTAATCGTCACCCAGGGCGATTGGTCAAGTGGTGCCATTACATCACAAAGCTACAGCAGAATGTCATCTGACATGAGGGCTAATCAGTTGCTTCTTCTAACTCTAGCCCTCTTTAAATAGGAGCCCAATACTTTCAATGGCGCACTGTACTTCCCCCTTACACCTCCTACTTGCTGTGCAGTCATATTCACAGATAGTTACCTAGTTTGTAATTGCTGATGTCTGGTCCTCCGGTGTAATCGTCACCCAGGGCGATTGGTCAAGTGGTGCCATTACATCACAAAGCTACAGCAGGGTGTCATCTGACATGAGGGCCAATCAGTTGCCTAGTTCGCAATAGGATACTTATATCAAGGTATAGAAAATGGAGCAATGTGGACAGAATGCCCAGCTGAAGACTAAGGTGGTGAGATGAAAGGACCTAGGACAATATTTGAGACTTATACATTTGTTTGAAGGAGTGGTTGATCTCACCATTCTGGAGTTCTCTATAGGTTAAGTGATAGGGATGCGCTAAAATGAAGATGTTAGAATCTGTTGTTTTTATTATTCCCACGAACCGTAGCATAAACCTTCCTCCCTTAACGTATCAGATCACTGAATTGCTATGGTGTACCATAACCTGAAATATTTCCTGTGAGAAGGGTACTCTATCTCTTGGCTGCCAAAGAGAGCTTTCTATCGAAGTCCTCATATAGGTGATAGGGTTGTGTAGAGAGTACCAGCAAATGAGGCAGAGGATTGAAAGAAGTCTGCTAGGTTGAAATCTAAATTAAGATTATAATTTTTAGTGAGTTTTGGATTTTCACAATATGAGACATGCCATAGTGCTAATTGACCCTTTATAAAAATCATCTTTTGGTAGTGTTGCATTTGGTTTTGAAATATTCAAGTTCTAAAAAAAGACTAACAGTGGACTTTTCCATCTGCAGATTATACTGAATGGCCAGCAGAGGCAGTGTTGCAGAGGAATATTTCTCTGCTTGCTGAGATGGAAAAAAAAAGAAAGCTCATTCCTCAGCCTTCTCCATGCCTCGATCAATATATATGGTAAGTCAAAATCTCAATTAATCATTTTGCCATTAATAAAAAGTTCATAGCATCTGATAGCTCTCTGTGCCTTTTAGTGGGGTCTTCTGCATAAATATAATCTTCCAAGACGGTAGCAATATGGATGATGCAATGGCCATCATGATAGTTTATCAAAGACTTTGTCTGCCTAAGTGTCTGAGAAAATCTTCTTTAGATACTTGTGCAGGCAATATGTCCTGTGAGTTAATTACCATCCTTCAGGCTGGAATGAGCTGTCTTAGGTTAGAGCAAATGACTTACATTCAGATGGAGGGAAGCTATTTAACCTGTTTCCCTGCTCTCTGTGAGTGGGACTCTGATACTCCAGATGGACTGCTATTTAGAAACTGTGTTCTTCGAACTCTAGTCCTCTTTGAATAGGAGCCCACTACTTTCAATGGCGCACTGTACTTCCCCCTACAACTCCTACTTGCTGTGCAGTCATATTCCCAGATAATTACCTGGTGTGTAATTGGTGACGTCTGGTCCTCCAGTGGAATCGTCACCCAGGGCGATTGGTCAAGTGGTGCCATTACATCACGAAGCTACAGCAGAATGTCATCTGACATGAGGGCTAATCAGTTGCTTCTTCTAACTCTAGCCCTCTTTAAATAGGAGCCCAATACTTTCAATGGCGCACTGTACTTCCCCCTTACACCTCCTACTTGCTGTGTAGTCATATTCACAGATAGTTACCTAGTTTGTAATTGCTGATGTCTGGTCCTCCGGTGTAATCGTCACCCAGGGCGATTGGTCAAGTGGTGCCATTACATCACAAAGCTACAGCAGGGTGTCATCTGACATGAGGGCCAATCAGTTGCCTAGTACGCAATAGGATACTTATATCAAGGTATAGAAAATGGAACAATGTGGACAGAATGCCCAGCTGAAGACTAAGGTGGTGAGATGAAAGGACCTAGGACAATATTTGAGACTTATACATTTGTTTGAAGGAGTGGTTGATCTTACCATTCTGGAGTTCTCTATAGGTTAAGTGATAGGGATGCGCTAAAATGAAGATGTTAGAATCTGTTGTTTTTATTATTCCCACGAACCGTAGCATAAACCTTCCTCCCTTAACGTATCAGATCACTGAATTGCTATGGTGTACCATAACCTGAAATATTTCCTGTGAGAAGGGTACTCTATCTCTTGGCTGCCAAAGAGAGCTTTCTATCTAAGTCCTCATATAGGTGATAGGGTTGTGTAGAGAGTACCAGCAAATGAGGCAGAGGATTGAAAGAAGTCTGCTAGGTTGAAATCTAAATTAAGATTATAATTTTTAGTGAGTTTTGGATTTTCACAATATGAGACATGCCATAGTGCTAATTGACCCTTTATAAAAATCATCTTTTGGTAGTGTTGCATTTGGTTTTGAAATATTCAAGTTCTAAAAAAAGACTAACAGTGGACTTTTCCATCTGCAGATTATACTGAATGGCTAGCGGAGGCAGTGTTGCAGAGGAATATTTCCCTGCTTGCTGAGACGGAAAAAAAAAGAAAGCTCATTCCTCAGCCTTCTCCATGCCTCGATCAATATATATGGTAAGTCAAAATCTCAATTAATCATTTTGCCATTAATAAAAAGTTCATAGCATCTGATAGCTCTCTGTGCCTTTTAGTGGGGTCTTCCGCATAAATATAATCTTCCAAGACGGTAGCAATATGGATGACGCAATGGCCATCATGATAGTTTATCAAATACTTTGTCTGCCTAAGTGTCTGAGAAAATCTTCTTTAGATACTTGTGCAGGCAATATGTCCTGTGAGTTAATTACCATCCTTCAGGCTGGAATGAGCTGTCTTAGGTTAGAGCAAATGACTTACATTCAGATGGAGGGAAGGTATTTAACCTGTTTCCCTGCTCTCTGTGAGTGGGACTCTGATACTCCAGATGGACTGCTATTTAGAAACTGTGTTCTTCTAACTCTAGTCCTCTTTGAATAGGAGCCCACTACTTTCAATGGCGCACTGTACTTCCCCCTACAACTCCTACTTGCTGTGCAGTCATATTCCCAGATAATTACCTGGTGTGTAATTGGTGACGTCTGGTCCTCCAGTGTAATCGTCACCCAGGGCGATTGGTCAAGTGGTGCCATTACATCACAAAGCTACAGCAGAATGTCATCTGACATGAGGGCTAATCAGTTGCTTCTTCTAACTCTAGCCCTCTTTAAATAGGAGCCCAATACTTTCAATGGCGCACTGTACTTCCCCCTTACACCTCCTACTTGCTGTGCAGTCATATTCACAGATAGTTACCTAGTTTGTAATTGCTGATGTCTGGTCCTCCGGTGTAATCGTCACCCAGGGCGATTGGTCAAGTGGTGCCATTACATCACAAAGCTACAGCAGGGTGTCATCTGACATGAGGGCCAATCAGTTGCCTAGTACGCAATAGGATACTTATATCAAGGTATAGAAAATGGAGCAATGTGGACAGAATGCCCAGCTGAAGACTAAGGTGGTGAGATGAAAGGACCTAGGACAATATTTGAGACTTATACATTTGTTTGAAGGAGTGGTTGATCTTACCATTCTGGAGTTCTCTATAGGTTAAGTGATAGGGATGCGCTAAAATGAAGATGTTAGAATCTGTTGTTTTTATTATTCCCACGAACCGTAGCATAAACCTTCCTCCCTTAACGTATCAGATCACTGAATTGCTATGGTGTACCATAACCTGAAATATTTCCTGTGAGAAGGGTACTCTATCTCTTGGCTGCCAAAGAGAGCTTTCTATCGAAGTCCTCATATAGGTGATAGGGTTGTGTAGAGAGTACCAGCAAATGAGGCAGAGGATTGAAAGAAGTCTGCTAGGTTGAAATCTAAATTAAGATTATAATTTTTAGTGAGTTTTGGATTTTCACAATATGAGACATGCCATAGTGCTAATTGACCCTTTATAAAAATCATCTTTTGGTAGTGTTGCATTTGGTTTTGAAATATTCAAGTTCTAAAAAAAGACTAACAGTGGACTTTTCCATCTGCAGATTATACTGAATGGCCAGCGGAGGCAGTGTTGCAGAGGAATATTTCCCTGCTTGCTGAGACGGAAAAAAAAAGAAAGCTCATTCCTCAGCCTTCTCCATGCCTCGATCAATATATATGGTAAGTCAAAATCTCAATTAATCATTTTGCCATTAATAAAAAGTTCATAGCATCTGATAGCTCTCTGTGCCTTTTAGTGGGGTCTTCCGCATAAATATAATCTTCCAAGACGGTAGCAATATGGATGACGCAATGGCCATCATGATAGTTTATCAAATACTTTGTCTGCCTAAGTGTCTGAGAAAATCTTCTTTAGATACTTGTGCAGGCAATATGTCCTGTGAGTTAATTACCATCCTTCAGGCTGGAATGAGCTGTCTTAGGTTAGAGCAAATGACTTACATTCAGATGGAGGGAAGGTATTTAACCTGTTTCCCTGCTCTCTGTGAGTGGGACTCTGATACTCCAGATGGACTGCTATTTAGAAACTGTGTTCTAACTCTAGTCCTCTTTGAATAGGAGCCCACTACTTTCAATGGCGCACTGTACTTCCCCCTACAACTCCTACTTGCTGTGCAGTCATATTCCCAGATAATTACCTGGTGTGTAATTGGTGACGTCTGGTCCTCCAGTGTAATCGTCACCCAGGGCGATTGGTCAAGTGGTGCCATTACATCACAAAGCTACAGCAGAATGTCATCTGACATGAGGGCTAATCAGTTGCTTCTTCTAACTCTAGCCCTCTTTAAATAGGAGCCCAATACTTTCAATGGCGCACTGTACTTCCCCCTTACACCTCCTACTTGCTGTGCAGTCATATTCACAGATAGTTACCTAGTTTGTAATTGCTGATGTCTGGTCCTCCGGTGTAATCGTCACCCAGGGCGATTGGTCAAGTGGTGCCATTACATCACAAAGCTACAGCAGGGTGTCATCTGACATGAGGGCCAATCAGTTGCCTAGTTCGCAATAGGATACTTATATCAAGGTATAGAAAATGGAGCAATGTGGACAGAATGCCCAGCTGAAGACTAAGGTGGTGAGATGAAAGGACCTAGGACAATATTTGAGACTTATACATTTGTTTGAAGGAGTGGTTGATCTCACCATTCTGGAGTTCTCTATAGGTTAAGTGATAGGGATGCGCTAAAATGAAGATGTTAGAATCTGTTGTTTTTATTATTCCCACGAACCGTAGCATAAACCTTCCTCCCTTAACGTATCAGATCACTGAATTGCTATGGTGTACCATAACCTGAAATATTTCCTGTGAGAAGGGTACTCTATCTCTTGGCTGCCAAAGAGAGCTTTCTATCTAAGTCCTCATATAGGTGATAGGGTTGTGTAGAGAGTACCAGCAAATGAGGCAGAGGATTGAAAGAAGTCTGCTAGGTTGAAATCTAAATTAAGATTATAATTTTTAGTGAGTTTTGGATTTTCACAATATGAGACATGCCATAGTGCTAATTGACCCTTTATAAAAATCATCTTTTGGTAGTGTTGCATTTGGTTTTGAAATATTCAAGTTCTAAAAAAAGACTAACAGTGGACTTTTCCATCTGCAGATTATACTGAATGGCCAGCGGAGGCAGTGTTGCAGAGGAATATTTCCCTGCTTGCTGAGACGGAAAAAAAAAGAAAGCTCATTCCTCAGCCTTCTCCATGCCTCGATCAATATATATGGTAAGTCAAAATCTCAATTAATCATTTTGCCATTAATAAAAAGTTCATAGCATCTGATAGCTCTCTGTGCCTTTTAGTGGGGTCTTCCGCATAAATATAATCTTCCAAGACGGTAGCAATATGGATGACGCAATGGCCATCATGATAGTTTATCAAATACTTTGTCTGCCTAAGTGTCTGAGAAAATCTTCTTTAGATACTTGTGCAGGCAATATGTCCTGTGAGTTAATTACCATCCTTCAGGCTGGAATGAGCTGTCTTAGGTTAGAGCAAATGACTTACATTCAGATGGAGGGAAACTATTTAACCTGTTTCCCTGCTCTCTGTGAGTGGGACTCTGATACTCCAGATGGACTGCTATTTAGAAACGGTGTTCTTCTAACTCTAGTCCTCTTTGAATAGGAGCCCACTACTTTCAATGGCGCACTGTACTTCCCCCTACAACTCCTACTTGCTGTGCAGTCATATTCACAGATAGTTACCTAGTTTGTAATTGCTGATGTCTGGTCCTCCGGTGTAATCGTCACCCAGGGCGATTGGTCAAGTGGTGCCATTACATCACAAAGCTACAGCAGGGTGTCATCTGACATGAGGGCCAATCAGTTGCCTAGTACGCAATAGGATACTTATATCAAGGTATAGAAAATGGAGCAATGTGGACAGAATGCCCAGCTGAAGACTAAGGTGGTGAGATGAAAGGACCTAGGACAATATTTGAGACTTATACATTTGTTTGAAGGAGTGGTTGATCTTACCATTCTGGAGTTCTCTATAGGTTAAGTGATAGGGATGCGCTAAAATGAAGATGTTAGAATCTGTTGTTTTTATTATTCCCACGAACCGTAGCATAAACCTTCCTCCCTTAACGTATCAGATCACTGAATTGCTATGGTGTACCATAACCTGAAATATTTCCTGTGAGAAGGGTACTCTATCTCTTGGCTGCCAAAGAGAGCTTTCTATCTAAGTCCTCATATAGGTGATAGGGTTGTGTAGAGAGTACCAGCAAATGAGGCAGAGGATTGAAAGAAGTCTGCTAGGTTGAAATCTAAATTAAGATTATAATTTTTAGTGAGTTTTGGATTTTCACAATATGAGACATGCCATAGTGCTAATTGACCCTTTATAAAAATCATCTTTTGGTAGTGTTGCATTTGGTTTTGAAATATTCAAGTTCTAAAAAAAGACTAACAGTGGACTTTTCCATCTGCAGATTATACTGAATGGCCAGCGGAGGCAGTGTTGCAGAGGAATATTTCCCTGCTTGCTGAGACGGAAAAAAAAAGAAAGCTCATTCCTCAGCCTTCTCCATGCCTCGATCAATATATATGGTAAGTCAAAATCTCAATTAATCATTTTGCCATTAATAAAAAGTTCATAGCATCTGATAGCTCTCTCTGCCTTTTAGTGGGGTCTTCCGCATAAATATAATCTTCCAAGACGGTAGCAATATGGATGACGCAATGGCCATCATGATAGTTTATCAAATACTTTGTCTGCCTAAGTGTCTGAGAAAATCTTCTTTAGATACTTGTGCAGGCAATATGTCCTGTGAGTTAATTACCATCCTTCAGGCTGGAATGAGCTGTCTTAGGTTAGAGCAAATGACTTACATTCAGATGGAGGGAAGGTATTTAACCTGTTTCCCTGCTCTCTGTGAGTGGGACTCTGATACTCCAGATGGACTGCTATTTAGAAACTGTGTTCTAACTCTAGTCCTCTTTGAATAGGAGCCCACTACTTTCAATGGCGCACTGTACTTCCCCCTACAACTCCTACTTGCTGTGCAGTCATATTCCCAGATAATTACCTGGTGTGTAATTGGTGACGTCTGGTCCTCCAGTGTAATCGTCACCCAGGGCGATTGGTCAAGTGGTGCCATTACATCACAAAGCTACAGCAGAATGTCATCTGACATGAGGGCTAATCAGTTGCTTCTTCTAACTCTAGCCCTCTTTAAATAGGAGCCCAATACTTTCAATGGCGCACTGTACTTCCCCCTTACACCTCCTACTTGCTGTGCAGTCATATTCACAGATAGTTACCTAGTTTGTAATTGCTGATGTCTGGTCCTCCGGTGTAATCGTCACCCAGGGCGATTGGTCAAGTGGTGCCATTACATCACAAAGCTACAGCAGGGTGTCATCTGACATGAGGGCCAATCAGTTGCCTAGTACGCAATAGGATACTTATATCAAGGTATAGAAAATGGAGCAATGTGGACAGAATGCCCAGCTGAAGACTAAGGTGGTGAGATGAAAGGACCTAGGACAATATTTGAGACTTATACATTTGTTTGAAGGAGTGGTTGATCTTACCATTCTGGAGTTCTCTATAGGTTAAGTGATAGGGATGCGCTAAAATGAAGATGTTAGAATCTGTTGTTTTTATTATTCCCACGAACCGTAGCATAAACCTTCCTCCCTTAACGTATCAGATCACTGAATTGCTATGGTGTACCATAACCTGAAATATTTCCTGTGAGAAGGGTACTCTATCTCTTGGCTGCCAAAGAGAGCTTTCTATCTAAGTCCTCATATAGGTGATAGGGTTGTGTAGAGAGTACCAGCAAATGAGGCAGAGGATTGAAAGAAGTCTGCTAGGTTGAAATCTAAATTAAGATTATAATTTTTAGTGAGTTTTGGATTTTCACAATATGAGACATGCCATAGTGCTAATTGACCCTTTATAAAAATCATCTTTTGGTAGTGTTGCATTTGGTTTTGAAATATTCAAGTTCTAAAAAAAGACTAACAGTGGACTTTTCCATCTGCAGATTATACTGAATGGCTAGCGGAGGCAGTGTTGCAGAGGAATATTTCCCTGCTTGCTGAGACGGAAAAAAAAAGAAAGCTCATTCCTCAGCCTTCTCCATGCCTCGATCAATATATATGGTAAGTCAAAATCTCAATTAATCATTTTGCCATTAATAAAAAGTTCATAGCATCTGATAGCTCTCTGTGCCTTTTAGTGGGGTCTTCCGCATAAATATAATCTTCCAAGACGGTAGCAATATGGATGACGCAATGGCCATCATGATAGTTTATCAAATACTTTGTCTGCCTAAGTGTCTGAGAAAATCTTCTTTAGATACTTGTGCAGGCAATATGTCCTGTGAGTTAATTACCATCCTTCAGGCTGGAATGAGCTGTCTTAGGTTAGAGCAAATGACTTACATTCAGATGGAGGGAAGGTATTTAACCTGTTTCCCTGCTCTCTGTGAGTGGGACTCTGATACTCCAGATGGACTGCTATTTAGAAACTGTGTTCTTCTAACTCTAGTCCTCTTTGAATAGGAGCCCACTACTTTCAATGGCGCACTGTACTTCCCCCTACAACTCCTACTTGCTGTGCAGTCATATTCCCAGATAATTACCTGGTGTGTAATTGGTGACGTCTGGTCCTCCAGTGTAATCGTCACCCAGGGCGATTGGTCAAGTGGTGCCATTACATCACAAAGCTACAGCAGAATGTCATCTGACATGAGGGCTAATCAGTTGCTTCTTCTAACTCTAGCCCTCTTTAAATAGGAGCCCAATACTTTCAATGGCGCACTGTACTTCCCCCTTACACCTCCTACTTGCTGTGCAGTCATATTCACAGATAGTTACCTAGTTTGTAATTGCTGATGTCTGGTCCTCCGGTGTAATCGTCACCCAGGGCGATTGGTCAAGTGGTGCCATTACATCACAAAGCTACAGCAGGGTGTCATCTGACATGAGGGCCAATCAGTTGCCTAGTACGCAATAGGATACTTATATCAAGGTATAGAAAATGGAGCAATGTGGACAGAATGCCCAGCTGAAGACTAAGGTGGTGAGATGAAAGGACCTAGGACAATATTTGAGACTTATACATTTGTTTGAAGGAGTGGTTGATCTTACCATTCTGGAGTTCTCTATAGGTTAAGTGATAGGGATGCGCTAAAATGAAGATGTTAGAATCTGTTGTTTTTATTATTCCCACGAACCGTAGCATAAACCTTCCTCCCTTAACGTATCAGATCACTGAATTGCTATGGTGTACCATAACCTGAAATATTTCCTGTGAGAAGGGTACTCTATCTCTTGGCTGCCAAAGAGAGCTTTCTATCGAAGTCCTCATATAGGTGATAGGGTTGTGTAGAGAGTACCAGCAAATGAGGCAGAGGATTGAAAGAAGTCTGCTAGGTTGAAATCTAAATTAAGATTATAATTTTTAGTGAGTTTTGGATTTTCACAATATGAGACATGCCATAGTGCTAATTGACCCTTTATAAAAATCATCTTTTGGTAGTGTTGCATTTGGTTTTGAAATATTCAAGTTCTAAAAAAAGACTAACAGTGGACTTTTCCATCTGCAGATTATACTGAATGGCCAGCGGAGGCAGTGTTGCAGAGGAATATTTCCCTGCTTGCTGAGACGGAAAAAAAAAGAAAGCTCATTCCTCAGCCTTCTCCATGCCTCGATCAATATATATGGTAAGTCAAAATCTCAATTAATCATTTTGCCATTAATAAAAAGTTCATAGCATCTGATAGCTCTCTGTGCCTTTTAGTGGGGTCTTCCGCATAAATATAATCTTCCAAGACGGTAGCAATATGGATGACGCAATGGCCATCATGATAGTTTATCAAATACTTTGTCTGCCTAAGTGTCTGAGAAAATCTTCTTTAGATACTTGTGCAGGCAATATGTCCTGTGAGTTAATTACCATCCTTCAGGCTGGAATGAGCTGTCTTAGGTTAGAGCAAATGACTTACATTCAGATGGAGGGAAGGTATTTAACCTGTTTCCCTGCTCTCTGTGAGTGGGACTCTGATACTCCAGATGGACTGCTATTTAGAAACTGTGTTCTAACTCTAGTCCTCTTTGAATAGGAGCCCACTACTTTCAATGGCGCACTGTACTTCCCCCTACAACTCCTACTTGCTGTGCAGTCATATTCCCAGATAATTACCTGGTGTGTAATTGGTGACGTCTGGTCCTCCAGTGTAATCGTCACCCAGGGCGATTGGTCAAGTGGTGCCATTACATCACAAAGCTACAGCAGAATGTCATCTGACATGAGGGCTAATCAGTTGCTTCTTCTAACTCTAGCCCTCTTTAAATAGGAGCCCAATACTTTCAATGGCGCACTGTACTTCCCCCTTACACCTCCTACTTGCTGTGCAGTCATATTCACAGATAGTTACCTAGTTTGTAATTGCTGATGTCTGGTCCTCCGGTGTAATCGTCACCCAGGGCGATTGGTCAAGTGGTGCCATTACATCACAAAGCTACAGCAGGGTGTCATCTGACATGAGGGCCAATCAGTTGCCTAGTTCGCAATAGGATACTTATATCAAGGTATAGAAAATGGAGCAATGTGGACAGAATGCCCAGCTGAAGACTAAGGTGGTGAGATGAAAGGACCTAGGACAATATTTGAGACTTATACATTTGTTTGAAGGAGTGGTTGATCTCACCATTCTGGAGTTCTCTATAGGTTAAGTGATAGGGATGCGCTAAAATGAAGATGTTAGAATCTGTTGTTTTTATTATTCCCACGAACCGTAGCATAAACCTTCCTCCCTTAACGTATCAGATCACTGAATTGCTATGGTGTACCATAACCTGAAATATTTCCTGTGAGAAGGGTACTCTATCTCTTGGCTGCCAAAGAGAGCTTTCTATCTAAGTCCTCATATAGGTGATAGGGTTGTGTAGAGAGTACCAGCAAATGAGGCAGAGGATTGAAAGAAGTCTGCTAGGTTGAAATCTAAATTAAGATTATAATTTTTAGTGAGTTTTGGATTTTCACAATATGAGACATGCCATAGTGCTAATTGACCCTTTATAAAAATCATCTTTTGGTAGTGTTGCATTTGGTTTTGAAATATTCAAGTTCTAAAAAAAGACTAACAGTGGACTTTTCCATCTGCAGATTATACTGAATGGCCAGCGGAGGCAGTGTTGCAGAGGAATATTTCCCTGCTTGCTGAGACGGAAAAAAAAAGAAAGCTCATTCCTCAGCCTTCTCCATGCCTCGATCAATATATATGGTAAGTCAAAATCTCAATTAATCATTTTGCCATTAATAAAAAGTTCATAGCATCTGATAGCTCTCTGTGCCTTTTAGTGGGGTCTTCCGCATAAATATAATCTTCCAAGACGGTAGCAATATGGATGACGCAATGGCCATCATGATAGTTTATCAAATACTTTGTCTGCCTAAGTGTCTGAGAAAATCTTCTTTAGATACTTGTGCAGGCAATATGTCCTGTGAGTTAATTACCATCCTTCAGGCTGGAATGAGCTGTCTTAGGTTAGAGCAAATGACTTACATTCAGATGGAGGGAAACTATTTAACCTGTTTCCCTGCTCTCTGTGAGTGGGACTCTGATACTCCAGATGGACTGCTATTTAGAAACGGTGTTCTTCTAACTCTAGTCCTCTTTGAATAGGAGCCCACTACTTTCAATGGCGCACTGTACTTCCCCCTACAACTCCTACTTGCTGTGCAGTCATATTCACAGATAGTTACCTAGTTTGTAATTGCTGATGTCTGGTCCTCCGGTGTAATCGTCACCCAGGGCGATTGGTCAAGTGGTGCCATTACATCACAAAGCTACAGCAGGGTGTCATCTGACATGAGGGCCAATCAGTTGCCTAGTACGCAATAGGATACTTATATCAAGGTATAGAAAATGGAGCAATGTGGACAGAATGCCCAGCTGAAGACTAAGGTGGTGAGATGAAAGGACCTAGGACAATATTTGAGACTTATACATTTGTTTGAAGGAGTGGTTGATCTTACCATTCTGGAGTTCTCTATAGGTTAAGTGATAGGGATGCGCTAAAATGAAGATGTTAGAATCTGTTGTTTTTATTATTCCCACGAACCGTAGCATAAACCTTCCTCCCTTAACGTATCAGATCACTGAATTGCTATGGTGTACCATAACCTGAAATATTTCCTGTGAGAAGGGTACTCTATCTCTTGGCTGCCAAAGAGAGCTTTCTATCTAAGTCCTCATATAGGTGATAGGGTTGTGTAGAGAGTACCAGCAAATGAGGCAGAGGATTGAAAGAAGTCTGCTAGGTTGAAATCTAAATTAAGATTATAATTTTTAGTGAGTTTTGGATTTTCACAATATGAGACATGCCATAGTGCTAATTGACCCTTTATAAAAATCATCTTTTGGTAGTGTTGCATTTGGTTTTGAAATATTCAAGTTCTAAAAAAAGACTAACAGTGGACTTTTCCATCTGCAGATTATACTGAATGGCCAGCGGAGGCAGTGTTGCAGAGGAATATTTCCCTGCTTGCTGAGACGGAAAAAAAAAGAAAGCTCATTCCTCAGCCTTCTCCATGCCTCGATCAATATATATGGTAAGTCAAAATCTCAATTAATCATTTTGCCATTAATAAAAAGTTCATAGCATCTGATAGCTCTCTCTGCCTTTTAGTGGGGTCTTCCGCATAAATATAATCTTCCAAGACGGTAGCAATATGGATGACGCAATGGCCATCATGATAGTTTATCAAATACTTTGTCTGCCTAAGTGTCTGAGAAAATCTTCTTTAGATACTTGTGCAGGCAATATGTCCTGTGAGTTAATTACCATCCTTCAGGCTGGAATGAGCTGTCTTAGGTTAGAGCAAATGACTTACATTCAGATGGAGGGAAGGTATTTAACCTGTTTCCCTGCTCTCTGTGAGTGGGACTCTGATACTCCAGATGGACTGCTATTTAGAAACTGTGTTCTAACTCTAGTCCTCTTTGAATAGGAGCCCACTACTTTCAATGGCGCACTGTACTTCCCCCTACAACTCCTACTTGCTGTGCAGTCATATTCCCAGATAATTACCTGGTGTGTAATTGGTGACGTCTGGTCCTCCAGTGTAATCGTCACCCAGGGCGATTGGTCAAGTGGTGCCATTACATCACAAAGCTACAGCAGAATGTCATCTGACATGAGGGCTAATCAGTTGCTTCTTCTAACTCTAGCCCTCTTTAAATAGGAGCCCAATACTTTCAATGGCGCACTGTACTTCCCCCTTACACCTCCTACTTGCTGTGCAGTCATATTCACAGATAGTTACCTAGTTTGTAATTGCTGATGTCTGGTCCTCCGGTGTAATCGTCACCCAGGGCGATTGGTCAAGTGGTGCCATTACATCACAAAGCTACAGCAGGGTGTCATCTGACATGAGGGCCAATCAGTTGCCTAGTACGCAATAGGATACTTATATCAAGGTATAGAAAATGGAGCAATGTGGACAGAATGCCCAGCTGAAGACTAAGGTGGTGAGATGAAAGGACCTAGGACAATATTTGAGACTTATACATTTGTTTGAAGGAGTGGTTGATCTTACCATTCTGGAGTTCTCTATAGGTTAAGTGATAGGGATGCGCTAAAATGAAGATGTTAAAATCTGTTGTTTTTATTATTCCCACGAACCGTAGCATAAACCTTCCTCCCTTAACGTATCAGATCACTGAATTGCTATGGTGTACCATAACCTGAAATATTTCCTGTGAGAAGGGTACTCTATCTCTTTTTGCATGCCAAAGAGAGCTTTCTATCGAAGTCCTCATATAGGTGATAGGGTTGTGTAGAGAGTACCAGCAAATGAGGCAGAGGATTGAAAGAAGTCTGCTAGGTTGAAATCTAAATTAAGATTATAATTTTTAGTGAGTTTTGGATTTTCACAATATGAGACATGCCATAGTGCTAATTGACCCTTTATAAAAATCATCTTTTGGTAGTGTTGCATTTGGTTTTGAAATATTCAAGTTCTAAAAAAAGACTAACAGTGGACTTTTCCATCTGCAGATTATACTGAATGGCCA
Source organism: Lissotriton vulgaris (assembly GCF_964263255.1). NCBI lineage: Eukaryota > Metazoa > Chordata > Amphibia > Caudata > Salamandridae > Lissotriton > Lissotriton vulgaris. The sequence continues at coordinate 1,209,228,421 of NC_141695.1, forward strand.
GCGGAGGCAGTGTTGCAGAGGAATATTTCCCTGCTTGCTGAGACGGAAAAAAAAAGAAAGCTCATTCCTCAGCCTTCTCCATGCCTCGATCAATATATATGGTAAGTCAAAATCTCAATTAATCATTTTGCCATTAATAAAAAGTTCATAGCATCTGATAGCTCTCTCTGCCTTTTAGTGGGGTCTTCCGCATAAATATAATCTTCCAAGACGGTAGCAATATGGATGATGCAATGGCCATCATGATAGTTTATCAAAGACTTTGTCTGCCTAAGTGTCTGAGAAAATCTTCTTTAGATACTTGTGCAGGCAATATGTCCTGTGAGTTAATTACCATCCTTCAGGCTGGAATGAGCTGTCTTAGGTTAGAGCAAATGACTTACATTCAGATGGAGGGAAGCTATTTAACCTGTTTCCCTGCTCTCTGTGAGTGGGACTCTGATACTCCAGATGGACTGCTATTTAGAAACTGTGTTCTTCTAACTCTAGTCCTCTTTGAATAGGAGCCCACTACTTTCAATGGCGCACTGTACTTCCCCCTACAACTCCTACTTGCTGTGCAGTCATATTCCCAGATAATTACCTGGTGTGTAATTGGTGACGTCTGGTCCTCCAGTGTAATCGTCACCCAGGGCGATTGGTCAAGTGGTGCCATTACATCACAAAGCTACAGCAGAATGTCATCTGACATGAGGGCTAATCAGTTGCTTCTTCTAACTCTAGCCCTCTTTAAATAGGAGCCCAATACTTTCAATGGCGCACTGTACTTCCCCCTTACACCTCCTACTTGCTGTGCAGTCATATTCACAGATAGTTACCTAGTTTGTAATTGCTGATGTCTGGTCCTCCGGTGTAATCGTCACCCAGGGCGATTGGTCAAGTGGTGCCATTACATCACAAAGCTACAGCAGGGTGTCATCTGACATGAGGGCCAATCAGTTGCCTAGTACGCAATAGGATACTTATATCAAGGTATAGAAAATGGAGCAATGTGGACAGAATGCCCAGCTGAAGACTAAGGTGGTGAGATGAAAGGACCTAGGACAATATTTGAGACTTATACATTTGTTTGAAGGAGTGGTTGATCTTACCATTCTGGAGTTCTCTATAGGTTAAGTGATAGGGATGCGCTAAAATGAAGATGTTAGAATCTGTTGTTTTTATTATTCCCACGAACCGTAGCATAAACCTTCCTCCCTTAACGTATCAGATCACTGAATTGCTATGGTGTACCATAACCTGAAATATTTCCTGTGAGAAGGGTACTCTATCTCTTGGCTGCCAAAGAGAGCTTTCTATCGAAGTCCTCATATAGGTGATAGGGTTGTGTAGAGAGTACCAGCAAATGAGGCAGAGGATTGAAAGAAGTCTGCTAGGTTGAAATCTAAATTAAGATTATAATTTTTAGTGAGTTTTGGATTTTCACAATATGAGACATGCCATAGTGCTAATTGACCCTTTATAAAAATCATCTTTTGGTAGTGTTGCATTTGGTTTTGAAATATTCAAGTTCTAAAAAAAGACTAACAGTGGACTTTTCCATCTGCAGATTATACTGAATGGCCAGCGGAGGCAGTGTTGCAGAGGAATATTTCCCTGCTTGCTGAGACGGAAAAAAAAAGAAAGCTCATTCCTCAGCCTTCTCCATGCCTCGATCAATATATATGGTAAGTCAAAATCTCAATTAATCATTTTGCCATTAATAAAAAGTTCATAGCATCTGATAGCTCTCTCTGCCTTTTAGTGGGGTCTTCCGCATAAATATAATCTTCCAAGACGGTAGCAATATGGATGATGCAATGGCCATCATGATAGTTTATCAAAGACTTTGTCTGCCTAAGTGTCTGAGAAAATCTTCTTTAGATACTTGTGCAGGCAATATGTCCTGTGAGTTAATTACCATCCTTCAGGCTGGAATGAGCTGTCTTAGGTTAGAGCAAATGACTTACATTCAGATGGAGGGAAGCTATTTAACCTGTTTCCCTGCTCTCTGTGAGTGGGACTCTGATACTCCAGATGGACTGCTATTTAGAAACTGTGTTCTTCTAACTCTAGTCCTCTTTGAATAGGAGCCCACTACTTTCAATGGCGCACTGTACTTCCCCCTACAACTCCTACTTGCTGTGCAGTCATATTCCCAGATAATTACCTGGTGTGTAATTGGTGACGTCTGGTCCTCCAGTGTAATCGTCACCCAGGGCGATTGGTCAAGTGGTGCCATTACATCACAAAGCTACAGCAGAATGTCATCTGACATGAGGGCTAATCAGTTGCTTCTTCTAACTCTAGCCCTCTTTAAATAGGAGCCCAATACTTTCAATGGCGCACTGTACTTCCCCCTTACACCTCCTACTTGCTGTGCAGTCATATTCACAGATAGTTACCTAGTTTGTAATTGCTGATGTCTGGTCCTCCGGTGTAATCGTCACCCAGGGCGATTGGTCAAGTGGTGCCATTACATCACAAAGCTACAGCAGGGTGTCATCTGACATGAGGGCCAATCAGTTGCCTAGTACGCAATAGGATACTTATATCAAGGTATAGAAAATGGAGCAATGTGGACAGAATGCCCAGCTGAAGACTAAGGTGGTGAGATGAAAGGACCTAGGACAATATTTGAGACTTATACATTTGTTTGAAGGAGTGGTTGATCTTACCATTCTGGAGTTCTCTATAGGTTAAGTGATAGGGATGCGCTAAAATGAAGATGTTAGAATCTGTTGTTTTTATTATTCCCACGAACCGTAGCATAAACCTTCCTCCCTTAACGTATCAGATCACTGAATTGCTATGGTGTACCATAACCTGAAATATTTCCTGTGAGAAGGGTACTCTATCTCTTGGCTGCCAAAGAGAGCTTTCTATCTAAGTCCTCATATAGGTGATAGGGTTGTGTAGAGAGTACCAGCAAATGAGGCAGAGGATTGAAAGAAGTCTGCTAGGTTGAAATCTAAATTAAGATTATAATTTTTAGTGAGTTTTGGATTTTCACAATATGAGACATGCCATAGTGCTAATTGACCCTTTATAAAAATCATCTTTTGGTAGTGTTGCATTTGGTTTTGAAATATTCAAGTTCTAAAAAAAGACTAACAGTGGACTTTTCCATCTGCAGATTATACTGAATGGCTAGCGGAGGCAGTGTTGCAGAGGAATATTTCCCTGCTTGCTGAGACGGAAAAAAAAAGAAAGCTCATTCCTCAGCCTTCTCCATGCCTCGATCAATATATATGGTAAGTCAAAATCTCAATTAATCATTTTGCCATTAATAAAAAGTTCATAGCATCTGATAGCTCTCTGTGCCTTTTAGTGGGGTCTTCCGCATAAATATAATCTTCCAAGACGGTAGCAATATGGATGACGCAATGGCCATCATGATAGTTTATCAAATACTTTGTCTGCCTAAGTGTCTGAGAAAATCTTCTTTAGATACTTGTGCAGGCAATATGTCCTGTGAGTTAATTACCATCCTTCAGGCTGGAATGAGCTGTCTTAGGTTAGAGCAAATGACTTACATTCAGATGGAGGGAAGGTATTTAACCTGTTTCCCTGCTCTCTGTGAGTGGGACTCTGATACTCCAGATGGACTGCTATTTAGAAACTGTGTTCTTCTAACTCTAGTCCTCTTTGAATAGGAGCCCACTACTTTCAATGGCGCACTGTACTTCCCCCTACAACTCCTACTTGCTGTGCAGTCATATTCCCAGATAATTACCTGGTGTGTAATTGGTGACGTCTGGTCCTCCAGTGTAATCGTCACCCAGGGCGATTGGTCAAGTGGTGCCATTACATCACAAAGCTACAGCAGAATGTCATCTGACATGAGGGCTAATCAGTTGCTTCTTCTAACTCTAGCCCTCTTTAAATAGGAGCCCAATACTTTCAATGGCGCACTGTACTTCCCCCTTACACCTCCTACTTGCTGTGCAGTCATATTCACAGATAGTTACCTAGTTTGTAATTGCTGATGTCTGGTCCTCCGGTGTAATCGTCACCCAGGGCGATTGGTCAAGTGGTGCCATTACATCACAAAGCTACAGCAGGGTGTCATCTGACATGAGGGCCAATCAGTTGCCTAGTACGCAATAGGATACTTATATCAAGGTATAGAAAATGGAGCAATGTGGACAGAATGCCCAGCTGAAGACTAAGGTGGTGAGATGAAAGGACCTAGGACAATATTTGAGACTTATACATTTGTTTGAAGGAGTGGTTGATCTTACCATTCTGGAGTTCTCTATAGGTTAAGTGATAGGGATGCGCTAAAATGAAGATGTTAGAATCTGTTGTTTTTATTATTCCCACGAACCGTAGCATAAACCTTCCTCCCTTAACGTATCAGATCACTGAATTGCTATGGTGTACCATAACCTGAAATATTTCCTGTGAGAAGGGTACTCTATCTCTTGGCTGCCAAAGAGAGCTTTCTATCGAAGTCCTCATATAGGTGATAGGGTTGTGTAGAGAGTACCAGCAAATGAGGCAGAGGATTGAAAGAAGTCTGCTAGGTTGAAATCTAAATTAAGATTATAATTTTTAGTGAGTTTTGGATTTTCACAATATGAGACATGCCATAGTGCTAATTGACCCTTTATAAAAATCATCTTTTGGTAGTGTTGCATTTGGTTTTGAAATATTCAAGTTCTAAAAAAAGACTAACAGTGGACTTTTCCATCTGCAGATTATACTGAATGGCCAGCGGAGGCAGTGTTGCAGAGGAATATTTCCCTGCTTGCTGAGACGGAAAAAAAAAGAAAGCTCATTCCTCAGCCTTCTCCATGCCTCGATCAATATATATGGTAAGTCAAAATCTCAATTAATCATTTTGCCATTAATAAAAAGTTCATAGCATCTGATAGCTCTCTGTGCCTTTTAGTGGGGTCTTCCGCATAAATATAATCTTCCAAGACGGTAGCAATATGGATGACGCAATGGCCATCATGATAGTTTATCAAATACTTTGTCTGCCTAAGTGTCTGAGAAAATCTTCTTTAGATACTTGTGCAGGCAATATGTCCTGTGAGTTAATTACCATCCTTCAGGCTGGAATGAGCTGTCTTAGGTTAGAGCAAATGACTTACATTCAGATGGAGGGAAGGTATTTAACCTGTTTCCCTGCTCTCTGTGAGTGGGACTCTGATACTCCAGATGGACTGCTATTTAGAAACTGTGTTCTAACTCTAGTCCTCTTTGAATAGGAGCCCACTACTTTCAATGGCGCACTGTACTTCCCCCTACAACTCCTACTTGCTGTGCAGTCATATTCCCAGATAATTACCTGGTGTGTAATTGGTGACGTCTGGTCCTCCAGTGTAATCGTCACCCAGGGCGATTGGTCAAGTGGTGCCATTACATCACAAAGCTACAGCAGAATGTCATCTGACATGAGGGCTAATCAGTTGCTTCTTCTAACTCTAGCCCTCTTTAAATAGGAGCCCAATACTTTCAATGGCGCACTGTACTTCCCCCTTACACCTCCTACTTGCTGTGCAGTCATATTCACAGATAGTTACCTAGTTTGTAATTGCTGATGTCTGGTCCTCCGGTGTAATCGTCACCCAGGGCGATTGGTCAAGTGGTGCCATTACATCACAAAGCTACAGCAGGGTGTCATCTGACATGAGGGCCAATCAGTTGCCTAGTTCGCAATAGGATACTTATATCAAGGTATAGAAAATGGAGCAATGTGGACAGAATGCCCAGCTGAAGACTAAGGTGGTGAGATGAAAGGACCTAGGACAATATTTGAGACTTATACATTTGTTTGAAGGAGTGGTTGATCTCACCATTCTGGAGTTCTCTATAGGTTAAGTGATAGGGATGCGCTAAAATGAAGATGTTAGAATCTGTTGTTTTTATTATTCCCACGAACCGTAGCATAAACCTTCCTCCCTTAACGTATCAGATCACTGAATTGCTATGGTGTACCATAACCTGAAATATTTCCTGTGAGAAGGGTACTCTATCTCTTGGCTGCCAAAGAGAGCTTTCTATCTAAGTCCTCATATAGGTGATAGGGTTGTGTAGAGAGTACCAGCAAATGAGGCAGAGGATTGAAAGAAGTCTGCTAGGTTGAAATCTAAATTAAGATTATAATTTTTAGTGAGTTTTGGATTTTCACAATATGAGACATGCCATAGTGCTAATTGACCCTTTATAAAAATCATCTTTTGGTAGTGTTGCATTTGGTTTTGAAATATTCAAGTTCTAAAAAAAGACTAACAGTGGACTTTTCCATCTGCAGATTATACTGAATGGCCAGCGGAGGCAGTGTTGCAGAGGAATATTTCCCTGCTTGCTGAGACGGAAAAAAAAAGAAAGCTCATTCCTCAGCCTTCTCCATGCCTCGATCAATATATATGGTAAGTCAAAATCTCAATTAATCATTTTGCCATTAATAAAAAGTTCATAGCATCTGATAGCTCTCTGTGCCTTTTAGTGGGGTCTTCCGCATAAATATAATCTTCCAAGACGGTAGCAATATGGATGACGCAATGGCCATCATGATAGTTTATCAAATACTTTGTCTGCCTAAGTGTCTGAGAAAATCTTCTTTAGATACTTGTGCAGGCAATATGTCCTGTGAGTTAATTACCATCCTTCAGGCTGGAATGAGCTGTCTTAGGTTAGAGCAAATGACTTACATTCAGATGGAGGGAAACTATTTAACCTGTTTCCCTGCTCTCTGTGAGTGGGACTCTGATACTCCAGATGGACTGCTATTTAGAAACGGTGTTCTTCTAACTCTAGTCCTCTTTGAATAGGAGCCCACTACTTTCAATGGCGCACTGTACTTCCCCCTACAACTCCTACTTGCTGTGCAGTCATATTCACAGATAGTTACCTAGTTTGTAATTGCTGATGTCTGGTCCTCCGGTGTAATCGTCACCCAGGGCGATTGGTCAAGTGGTGCCATTACATCACAAAGCTACAGCAGGGTGTCATCTGACATGAGGGCCAATCAGTTGCCTAGTACGCAATAGGATACTTATATCAAGGTATAGAAAATGGAGCAATGTGGACAGAATGCCCAGCTGAAGACTAAGGTGGTGAGATGAAAGGACCTAGGACAATATTTGAGACTTATACATTTGTTTGAAGGAGTGGTTGATCTTACCATTCTGGAGTTCTCTATAGGTTAAGTGATAGGGATGCGCTAAAATGAAGATGTTAGAATCTGTTGTTTTTATTATTCCCACGAACCGTAGCATAAACCTTCCTCCCTTAACGTATCAGATCACTGAATTGCTATGGTGTACCATAACCTGAAATATTTCCTGTGAGAAGGGTACTCTATCTCTTGGCTGCCAAAGAGAGCTTTCTATCTAAGTCCTCATATAGGTGATAGGGTTGTGTAGAGAGTACCAGCAAATGAGGCAGAGGATTGAAAGAAGTCTGCTAGGTTGAAATCTAAATTAAGATTATAATTTTTAGTGAGTTTTGGATTTTCACAATATGAGACATGCCATAGTGCTAATTGACCCTTTATAAAAATCATCTTTTGGTAGTGTTGCATTTGGTTTTGAAATATTCAAGTTCTAAAAAAAGACTAACAGTGGACTTTTCCATCTGCAGATTATACTGAATGGCCAGCGGAGGCAGTGTTGCAGAGGAATATTTCCCTGCTTGCTGAGACGGAAAAAAAAAGAAAGCTCATTCCTCAGCCTTCTCCATGCCTCGATCAATATATATGGTAAGTCAAAATCTCAATTAATCATTTTGCCATTAATAAAAAGTTCATAGCATCTGATAGCTCTCTGTGCCTTTTAGTGGGGTCTTCCGCATAAATATAATCTTCCAAGACGGTAGCAATATGGATGACGCAATGGCCATCATGATAGTTTATCAAATACTTTGTCTGCCTAAGTGTCTGAGAAAATCTTCTTTAGATACTTGTGCAGGCAATATGTCCTGTGAGTTAATTACCATCCTTCAGGCTGGAATGAGCTGTCTTAGGTTAGAGCAAATGACTTACATTCAGATGGAGGGAAGGTATTTAACCTGTTTCCCTGCTCTCTGTGAGTGGGACTCTGATACTCCAGATGGACTGCTATTTAGAAACTGTGTTCTAACTCTAGTCCTCTTTGAATAGGAGCCCACTACTTTCAATGGCGCACTGTACTTCCCCCTACAACTCCTACTTGCTGTGCAGTCATATTCCCAGATAATTACCTGGTGTGTAATTGGTGACGTCTGGTCCTCCAGTGTAATCGTCACCCAGGGCGATTGGTCAAGTGGTGCCATTACATCACAAAGCTACAGCAGAATGTCATCTGACATGAGGGCTAATCAGTTGCTTCTTCTAACTCTAGCCCTCTTTAAATAGGAGCCCAATACTTTCAATGGCGCACTGTACTTCCCCCTTACACCTCCTACTTGCTGTGCAGTCATATTCACAGATAGTTACCTAGTTTGTAATTGCTGATGTCTGGTCCTCCGGTGTAATCGTCACCCAGGGCGATTGGTCAAGTGGTGCCATTACATCACAAAGCTACAGCAGGGTGTCATCTGACATGAGGGCCAATCAGTTGCCTAGTACGCAATAGGATACTTATATCAAGGTATAGAAAATGGAGCAATGTGGACAGAATGCCCAGCTGAAGACTAAGGTGGTGAGATGAAAGGACCTAGGACAATATTTGAGACTTATACATTTGTTTGAAGGAGTGGTTGATCTTACCATTCTGGAGTTCTCTATAGGTTAAGTGATAGGGATGCGCTAAAATGAAGATGTTAAAATCTGTTGTTTTTATTATTCCCACGAACCGTAGCATAAACCTTCCTCCCTTAACGTATCAGATCACTGAATTGCTATGGTGTACCATAACCTGAAATATTTCCTGTGAGAAGGGTACTCTATCTCTTTTTGCATGCCAAAGAGAGCTTTCTATCGAAGTCCTCATATAGGTGATAGGGTTGTGTAGAGAGTACCAGCAAATGAGGCAGAGGATTGAAAGAAGTCTGCTAGGTTGAAATCTAAATTAAGATTATAATTTTTAGTGAGTTTTGGATTTTCACAATATGAGACATGCCATAGTGCTAATTGACCCTTTATAAAAATCATCTTTTGGTAGTGTTGCATTTGGTTTTGAAATATTCAAGTTCTAAAAAAAGACTAACAGTGGACTTTTCCATCTGCAGATTATACTGAATGGCCAGCGGAGGCAGTGTTGCAGAGGAATATTTCCCTGCTTGCTGAGACGGAAAAAAAAAGAAAGCTCATTCCTCAGCCTTCTCCATGCCTCGATCAATATATATGGTAAGTCAAAATCTCAATTAATCATTTTGCCATTAATAAAAAGTTCATAGCATCTGATAGCTCTCTCTGCCTTTTAGTGGGGTCTTCCGCATAAATATAATCTTCCAAGACGGTAGCAATATGGATGATGCAATGGCCATCATGATAGTTTATCAAAGACTTTGTCTGCCTAAGTGTCTGAGAAAATCTTCTTTAGATACTTGTGCAGGCAATATGTCCTGTGAGTTAATTACCATCCTTCAGGCTGGAATGAGCTGTCTTAGGTTAGAGCAAATGACTTACATTCAGATGGAGGGAAGCTATTTAACCTGTTTCCCTGCTCTCTGTGAGTGGGACTCTGATACTCCAGATGGACTGCTATTTAGAAACTGTGTTCTTCTAACTCTAGTCCTCTTTGAATAGGAGCCCACTACTTTCAATGGCGCACTGTACTTCCCCCTACAACTCCTACTTGCTGTGCAGTCATATTCCCAGATAATTACCTGGTGTGTAATTGGTGACGTCTGGTCCTCCAGTGTAATCGTCACCCAGGGCGATTGGTCAAGTGGTGCCATTACATCACAAAGCTACAGCAGAATGTCATCTGACATGAGGGCTAATCAGTTGCTTCTTCTAACTCTAGCCCTCTTTAAATAGGAGCCCAATACTTTCAATGGCGCACTGTACTTCCCCCTTACACCTCCTACTTGCTGTGCAGTCATATTCACAGATAGTTACCTAGTTTGTAATTGCTGATGTCTGGTCCTCCGGTGTAATCGTCACCCAGGGCGATTGGTCAAGTGGTGCCATTACATCACAAAGCTACAGCAGGGTGTCATCTGACATGAGGGCCAATCAGTTGCCTAGTACGCAATAGGATACTTATATCAAGGTATAGAAAATGGAGCAATGTGGACAGAATGCCCAGCTGAAGACTAAGGTGGTGAGATGAAAGGACCTAGGACAATATTTGAGACTTATACATTTGTTTGAAGGAGTGGTTGATCTTACCATTCTGGAGTTCTCTATAGGTTAAGTGATAGGGATGCGCTAAAATGAAGATGTTAGAATCTGTTGTTTTTATTATTCCCACGAACCGTAGCATAAACCTTCCTCCCTTAACGTATCAGATCACTGAATTGCTATGGTGTACCATAACCTGAAATATTTCCTGTGAGAAGGGTACTCTATCTCTTGGCTGCCAAAGAGAGCTTTCTATCGAAGTCCTCATATAGGTGATAGGGTTGTGTAGAGAGTACCAGCAAATGAGGCAGAGGATTGAAAGAAGTCTGCTAGGTTGAAATCTAAATTAAGATTATAATTTTTAGTGAGTTTTGGATTTTCACAATATGAGACATGCCATAGTGCTAATTGACCCTTTATAAAAATCATCTTTTGGTAGTGTTGCATTTGGTTTTGAAATATTCAAGTTCTAAAAAAAGACTAACAGTGGACTTTTCCATCTGCAGATTATACTGAATGGCCAGCGGAGGCAGTGTGGCAGAGGAATATTTCCCTGCTTGCTGAGACGGAAAAAAAAAGAAAGCTCATTCCTCAGCCTTCTCCATGCCTCGATCAATATATATGGTAAGTCAAAATCTCAATTAATCATTTTGCCATTAATAAAAAGTTCATAGCATCTGATAGCTCTCTGTGCCTTTTAGTGGGGTCTTCCGCATAAATATAATCTTCCAAGACGGTAGCAATATGGATGACGCAATGGCCATCATGATAGTTTATCAAATACTTTGTCTGCCTAAGTGTCTGAGAAAATCTTCTTTAGATACTTGTGCAGGCAATATGTCCTGTGAGTTAATTACCATCCTTCAGGCTGGAATGAGCTGTCTTAGGTTAGAGCAAATGACTTACATTCAGATGGAGGGAAGGTATTTAACCTGTTTCCCTGCTCTCTGTGAGTGGGACTCTGATACTCCAGATGGACTGCTATTTAGAAACTGTGTTCTAACTCTAGTCCTCTTTGAATAGGAGCCCACTACTTTCAATGGCGCACTGTACTTCCCCCTACAACTCCTACTTGCTGTGCAGTCATATTCCCAGATAATTACCTGGTGTGTAATTGGTGACGTCTGGTCCTCCAGTGTAATCGTCACCCAGGGCGATTGGTCAAGTGGTGCCATTACATCACAAAGCTACAGCAGAATGTCATCTGACATGAGGGCTAATCAGTTGCTTCTTCTAACTCTAGCCCTCTTTAAATAGGAGCCCAATACTTTCAATGGCGCACTGTACTTCCCCCTTACACCTCCTACTTGCTGTGCAGTCATATTCACAGATAGTTACCTAGTTTGTAATTGCTGATGTCTGGTCCTCCGGTGTAATCGTCACCCAGGGCGATTGGTCAAGTGGTGCCATTACATCACAAAGCTACAGCAGGGTGTCATCTGACATGAGGGCCAATCAGTTGCCTAGTTCGCAATAGGATACTTATATCAAGGTATAGAAAATGGAGCAATGTGGACAGAATGCCCAGCTGAAGACTAAGGTGGTGAGATGAAAGGACCTAGGACAATATTTGAGACTTATACATTTGTTTGAAGGAGTGGTTGATCTTACCATTCTGGAGTTCTCTATAGGTTAAGTGATAGGGATGCGCTAAAATGAAGATGTTAGAATCTGTTGTTTTTATTATTCCCACGAACCGTAGCATAAACCTTCCTCCCTTAACGTATCAGATCACTGAATTGCTATGGTGTACCATAACCTGAAATATTTCCTGTGAGAAGGGTACTCTATCTCTTGGCTGCCAAAGAGAGCTTTCTATCTAAGTCCTCATATAGGTGATAGGGTTGTGTAGAGAGTACCAGCAAATGAGGCAGAGGATTGAAAGAAGTCTGCTAGGTTGAAATCTAAATTAAGATTATAATTTTTAGTGAGTTTTGGATTTTCACAATATGAGACATGCCATAGTGCTAATTGACCCTTTATAAAAATCATCTTTTGGTAGTGTTGCATTTGGTTTTGAAATATTCAAGTTCTAAAAAAAGACTAACAGTGGACTTTTCCATCTGCAGATTATACTGAATGGCCAGCGGAGGCAGTGTTGCAGAGGAATATTTCCCTGCTTGCTGAGACGGAAAAAAAAAGAAAGCTCATTCCTCAGCCTTCTCCATGCCTCGATCAATATATATGGTAAGTCAAAATCTCAATTAATCATTTTGCCATTAATAAAAAGTTCATAGCATCTGATAGCTCTCTGTGCCTTTTAGTGGGGTCTTCCGCATAAATATAATCTTCCAAGACGGTAGCAATATGGATGACGCAATGGCCATCATGATAGTTTATCAAATACTTTGTCTGCCTAAGTGTCTGAGAAAATCTTCTTTAGATACTTGTGCAGGCAATATGTCCTGTGAGTTAATTACCATCCTTCAGGCTGGAATGAGCTGTCTTAGGTTAGAGCAAATGACTTACATTCAGATGGAGGGAAGCTATTTAACCTGTTTCCCTGCTCTCTGTGAGTGGGACTCTGATACTCCAGATGGACTGCTATTTAGAAACGGTGTTCTTCTAACTCTAGTCCTCTTTGAATAGGAGCCCACTACTTTCAATGGCGCACTGTACTTCCCCCTACAACTCCTACTTGCTGTGCAGTCATATTCACAGATAGTTACCTAGTTTGTAATTGCTGATGTCTGGTCCTCCGGTGTAATCGTCACCCAGGGCGATTGGTCAAGTGGTGCCATTACATCACAAAGCTACAGCAGGGTGTCATCTGACATGAGGGCCAATCAGTTGCCTAGTACGCAATAGGATACTTATATCAAGGTATAGAAAATGGAGCAATGTGGACAGAATGGAAAGGGGCGACCACTCGGTCCCCCCGAACGTATGGCTGAGTGCCTCGATCCCCCCGGGAAGCCATTTTTGGGCGGGAGGCGCGTCTCGGCTGGTATGCCCGAAGCGGCGTAGCCGGGGCGCGCTTTTTCCCGCCCTAGAGTGGGCTGGCCTAGACACCGACGCAGCCGGCCACGCCCTCGGGGCGGGCAGGGGCGGGTTTTCGCCCACCCTGAAGACGGATAAAAGAAGGCGCAAGACCAGAAGACGTCCTCTTGTTCTTGTGCTCCGAAGCTGCACCCCCTCGCTACACGTGAGCTCGGGACGGAACGAAGAGCCAATTTTGAGCGTTTTGATCTTTTTCTTTGTCTTCTAGATACTTCCTCGGAGAGATGCCCAAGAAAGGCGCAAAAAGAATGACGACCGAACAGATGGTGCGGGCCCTTTGCAAAGAAGTGTCCGACATAAAGAAACGGTTGGCGGAGCGAGATGGGGAGGAGGGTTCGGGCACCCCGCCGGCTGGAGGGAGACCTAAGAGGCCGAGAAAGGTTCCAGCCGGTGGGGCCGTCCCGGTTCCCTCTGCCCCGCTCGAGGCGCCGACCCCAGTACCGATGGAGGGGAATCCAATCCCCGTTGTCGTCACCCCGACATCCAAGGAAGACATGCCCCCCGAGCTGGCAGCACAGCTAGCAGCATGGTTGGGGGATAGTAGTGATGGCGCCACGGCTGCCGAAGCACAGGCGCTGATAAAAGGGCTTCGTGAGAAGAAAGAGGCAGCTAGAGTGGCTACGCCGTTGGCGGGGATAGACAAGCCGCAAGCGGCAGAAGCTGCGTCCGGTGCAGGTAAGCGGCCATTGCCGATTGCAAGGGACGAGTCAGCACCCTCTCGTAGAGAGAGAGATTAGGACAACATGTGCCTTTAGCTATAAAGGAAAAGATCTGGGCGGGGGAGTACGTGAATATTTTTTCCCTGCTTGTTGATCATTATGATGTGGAGCATGTAAAAAGTCAGAAGGACTTAATGCATCCGAGTGTTTGGCGCGCAAAGATGGCCGCCTTTAAGGTAAATGAGAACATTGGCAACTGGGGCAATGCATGGGGTATTTTCACATCAATTTTGGGGGAACGTAGGCCCGAGTTGCTTCCTGAGTTTCCCGTTTATCAATCACGAATTATGGGTTACTCGACAGCGTATCAAGGTAACCATTGGTTTTGTTATGACAATTTGTTCAGGAAAGAAAAGGAACATAACAAGAGTTTGACTTGGGATTGTTACGATTCTTTAACATGGGATAAGATGAAAGAATCGGGAATGTTAAGAATGCCATTGGTCGGGAGCACTGTTGTTGATTACTCCCGCCAAAATGTGGGGACGCCCTTTCGACCAAGTACGAGCACCGACGACCAGTCGAGGCCCGCAGGCAATACAGGGAGAAAGGGTTTCTGTTTTAATTTTAACAAGGGGAAGTGTACCAGGCCTCCGGGATCGTGTAAATTCAAACATGAGTGTAGTACGTGTGGGTCGTCCCATCCTGAGTCATCGTGCAGAGCCAGAACGAGTGAGAATGGGGGTAAGGGAGGCGCCAAACAGGTCTAAGCTAGGCCGAGGGGCGCCTTTACCAACCCCGATTGATACCTTGGCAATGATTCCCTGGCTCAGCGAATACCCGGATCGTACTTCTGCCGGGGTGCTGCGGAACGGTTTTACACATGGTTTCCGCATCCCGGTAGGGGACTTTCAGGGTGTAGGGATGTGCAAAAATCAACTTTCCGTTTTACAACATGCATCTGTAGTGCAAGAAAAAATTCAGAAAGAGGTTAGCCGGGGACGGGTCGCCGGCCCGTTTAGTGAGCCCCCGGTACCGGATTTCGTTTGTTCTCCGTTAGGGGTGGTCCCCAAGAAGGACCCGGGTGAGTTTCGTTTGATTCATAATCTATCTTCTCCATATGGTCTTTCGGTGAACGACGCAATTGAGCCAGAAGTTTGTTCGGTGCGATACGCATCTTTTGATGAGGCGGTAGCCATCTTGAATCGCCTGGGGCACGGGACGTTGATGGCGAAATCTGATATCGAGTCAGCGTTCCGGTTGCTTCCGGTACACCCAGACGATCAGCGTCTTCTGGGATTCGGGTTCCAGGGGTCATTTTACATGGATAGGTGTATGCCAATGGGATGCTCTATATCATGTGCTTACTTTGAGCAATTCAGTACTTTCCTGCAATGGGTGTTCACTAAGAAAACGGGTTTCCGAAATGTAATGCACTACCTTGACGATTTTCTGTTCCTTGGCCCCGCCGGTACTTCCGAATGTGCCCGGGCCTTAGCTGAATTCTGTGTGTTAATGGATCATCTTGGCGTGCCATTGGCACCAGGTAAAACTATGGGTCCCACGACTTGCCTCGAGTTTTTGGGGATCGAGTTGGACTCAAGGGAGGGGTGCTTCCGTTTACCAGCTAGCAAAGTGTCGAAATTCAGGGCAGCCCTCCAAGTATGTTTAAAGGCATCCAAAGTTACACTGCATCAGTTGCAACAGTTAGTGGGAAAGTTGAACTTTGCCTTGAGGGTGATACCAATGGCTCGCCCCTTTTCCCGCTCAATTGCCCAAGCGATGGTTGGCTTAAAGGAGGGTCATCATCGCACAAGGTTATCGGCCGAGGTCCGCCAGGACATGCGGATTTGGTTAGCATTCTTGGCGGACTTCAATGGCCGGGTCGTCTGGAACAAGCCAGCCGTCTCCTCTGAAGAGCTTGGGCTATGGACAGATTCAGCAGGAAGCGTAGGTTTTGGCGCCATCTTCGGCACAAAATGGTCGGCACAAAAGTGGCCCCTATGGTGGCACGAGAAGGGGCTGACAAGTAACATCGCTTTCCTCGAACTATTTCCCATTCTGGTGGCCCTGAGAACCTGGCCAGAAGGGTTCAGAGATCATTCTGTTGTGTTCTGGTCCGACAATATGACCGTGGTAGAATGCATCAATAGTCAGGCAGCCCGTTGTAAGTTGATTTTGAGGCTCCTCAAAGAAATTGTCTTACTGTGTATGCAACTGAACGTAGTATTCAGAGCAAAACATGTCCCAGGGGTGATGAATCAGGCTGCTGATGCACTGTCTCGTTTTCACATGCAGGCTTTCTCGGGTTTCCTTCCTTCAGCGGACCCGGAGCCGGCACCCTTCCCCGAAGCTCTCTGGTCTCTCGGTGCCCCGAACTTCGTCACCTCGTGGGAGAGAGTCTAGCACCCAGGACAAGGAAGGCATATGAAGGGGCGTTCCAGGCCTATTTAGCCTTTTTGGGGGCAGAGAGAGGAGGACTTTGGGGTCAGGAGGAGTTGGTAGTACTTTTTCTGATGTCCTTACGTAGGGCTGGGAAATCGGTGGCTACGGCCCAAAGGCATCGTGCCGCCATTTCCTTTGTTGCCAGGGCCCATGGCATCCTGGACCCAACAGCGTCTTTCACGGTACAAAAAGCGCTACGTGGGTGGCAACGTCTAGAGGGTCGCAGAGTAGATGTACGACGACCGATAGGTCTAGACAGGTTGTCCCAGTTACTGGTCACGCTCCCGAACACATGCTCGTCCCCGTTCGAGACCTGTTTGTTCCGGACTGCATTTACGCTGGCATTTCACGGGGCTATGAGAGTTAGTGAGCTGGTTGCAAGGAACAAACGGGACGTGACGGGGGGCTTGTGCAGGGAGCATGTCCAGATCAGGGGTGATGCGATGATTGTCTCCTTTCTCAGGTCCAAGACTGACCAAGATGGGAGAGGGGACTGCACGATCATCCGCAGGAACCCCGACTCACCCAGCTGAAGACTAAGGTGGTGAGATGAAAGGACCTAGGACAATATTTGAGACTTATACATTTGTTTGAAGGAGTGGTTGATCTTACCATTCTGGAGTTCTCTATAGGTT
This sequence comes from Lissotriton vulgaris, assembly GCF_964263255.1. Taxonomy (NCBI): domain Eukaryota; kingdom Metazoa; phylum Chordata; class Amphibia; order Caudata; family Salamandridae; genus Lissotriton; species Lissotriton vulgaris. Next base: position 1,209,245,361 of record NC_141695.1, read on the forward strand.
AAGTGATAGGGATGCGCTAAAATGAAGATGTTAGAATCTGTTGTTTTTATTATTCCCACGAACCGTAGCATAAACCTTCCTCCCTTAACGTATCAGATCACTGAATTGCTATGGTGTACCATAACCTGAAATATTTCCTGTGAGAAGGGTACTCTATCTCTTGGCTGCCAAAGAGAGCTTTCTATCGAAGTCCTCATATAGGTGATAGGGTTGTGTAGAGAGTACCAGCAAATGAGGCAGAGGATTGAAAGAAGTCTGCTAGGTTGAAATCTAAATTAAGATTATAATTTTTAGTGAGTTTTGGATTTTCACAATATGAGACATGCCATAGTGCTAATTGACCCTTTATAAAAATCATCTTTTGGTAGTGTTGCATTTGGTTTTGAAATATTCAAGTTCTAAAAAAAGACTAACAGTGGACTTTTCCATCTGCAGATTATACTGAATGGCCAGCGGAGGCAGTGTTGCAGAGGAATATTTCCCTGCTTGCTGAGACGGAAAAAAAAAGAAAGCTCATTCCTCAGCCTTCTCCATGCCTCGATCAATATATATGGTAAGTCAAAATCTCAATTAATCATTTTGCCATTAATAAAAAGTTCATAGCATCTGATAGCTCTCTGTGCCTTTTAGTGGGGTCTTCCGCATAAATATAATCTTCCAAGACGGTAGCAATATGGATGACGCAATGGCCATCATGATAGTTTATCAAATACTTTGTCTGCCTAAGTGTCTGAGAAAATCTTCTTTAGATACTTGTGCAGGCAATATGTCCTGTGAGTTAATTACCATCCTTCAGGCTGGAATGAGCTGTCTTAGGTTAGAGCAAATGACTTACATTCAGATGGAGGGAAGGTATTTAACCTGTTTCCCTGCTCTCTGTGAGTGGGACTCTGATACTCCAGATGGACTGCTATTTAGAAACTGTGTTCTTCTAACTCTAGTCCTCTTTGAATAGGAGCCCACTACTTTCAATGGCGCACTGTACTTCCCCCTACAACTCCTACTTGCTGTGCAGTCATATTCCCAGATAATTACCTGGTGTGTAATTGGTGACGTCTGGTCCTCCAGTGTAATCGTCACCCAGGGCGATTGGTCAAGTGGTGCCATTACATCACAAAGCTACAGCAGAATGTCATCTGACATGAGGGCTAATCAGTTGCTTCTTCTAACTCTAGCCCTCTTTAAATAGGAGCCCAATACTTTCAATGGCGCACTGTACTTCCCCCTTACACCTCCTACTTGCTGTGCAGTCATATTCACAGATAGTTACCTAGTTTGTAATTGCTGATGTCTGGTCCTCCGGTGTAATCGTCACCCAGGGCGATTGGTCAAGTGGTGCCATTACATCACAAAGCTACAGCAGGGTGTCATCTGACATGAGGGCCAATCAGTTGCCTAGTACGCAATAGGATACTTATATCAAGGTATAGAAAATGGAGCAATGTGGACAGAATGCCCAGCTGAAGACTAAGGTGGTGAGATGAAAGGACCTAGGACAATATTTGAGACTTATACATTTGTTTGAAGGAGTGGTTGATCTTACCATTCTGGAGTTCTCTATAGGTTAAGTGATAGGGATGCGCTAAAATGAAGATGTTAGAATCTGTTGTTTTTATTATTCCCACGAACCGTAGCATAAACCTTCCTCCCTTAACGTATCAGATCACTGAATTGCTATGGTGTACCATAACCTGAAATATTTCCTGTGAGAAGGGTACTCTATCTCTTGGCTGCCAAAGAGAGCTTTCTATCTAAGTCCTCATATAGGTGATAGGGTTGTGTAGAGAGTACCAGCAAATGAGGCAGAGGATTGAAAGAAGTCTGCTAGGTTGAAATCTAAATTAAGATTATAATTTTTAGTGAGTTTTGGATTTTCACAATATGAGACATGCCATAGTGCTAATTGACCCTTTATAAAAATCATCTTTTGGTAGTGTTGCATTTGGTTTTGAAATATTCAAGTTCTAAAAAAAGACTAACAGTGGACTTTTCCATCTGCAGATTATACTGAATGGCCAGCGGAGGCAGTGTTGCAGAGGAATATTTCCCTGCTTGCTGAGACGGAAAAAAAAAGAAAGCTCATTCCTCAGCCTTCTCCATGCCTCGATCAATATATATGGTAAGTCAAAATCTCAATTAATCATTTTGCCATTAATAAAAAGTTCATAGCATCTGATAGCTCTCTCTGCCTTTTAGTGGGGTCTTCCGCATAAATATAATCTTCCAAGACGGTAGCAATATGGATGATGCAATGGCCATCATGATAGTTTATCAAAGACTTTGTCTGCCTAAGTGTCTGAGAAAATCTTCTTTAGATACTTGTGCAGGCAATATGTCCTGTGAGTTAATTACCATCCTTCAGGCTGGAATGAGCTGTCTTAGGTTAGAGCAAATGACTTACATTCAGATGGAGGGAAGCTATTTAACCTGTTTCCCTGCTCTCTGTGAGTGGGACTCTGATACTCCAGATGGACTGCTATTTAGAAACTGTGTTCTTCTAACTCTAGTCCTCTTTGAATAGGAGCCCACTACTTTCAATGGCGCACTGTACTTCCCCCTACAACTCCTACTTGCTGTGCAGTCATATTCCCAGATAATTACCTGGTGTGTAATTGGTGACGTCTGGTCCTCCAGTGTAATCGTCACCCAGGGCGATTGGTCAAGTGGTGCCATTACATCACAAAGCTACAGCAGAATGTCATCTGACATGAGGGCTAATCAGTTGCTTCTTCTAACTCTAGCCCTCTTTAAATAGGAGCCCAATACTTTCAATGGCGCACTGTACTTCCCCCTTACACCTCCTACTTGCTGTGCAGTCATATTCACAGATAGTTACCTAGTTTGTAATTGCTGATGTCTGGTCCTCCGGTGTAATCGTCACCCAGGGCGATTGGTCAAGTGGTGCCATTACATCACAAAGCTACAGCAGGGTGTCATCTGACATGAGGGCCAATCAGTTGCCTAGTACGCAATAGGATACTTATATCAAGGTATAGAAAATGGAGCAATGTGGACAGAATGCCCAGCTGAAGACTAAGGTGGTGAGATGAAAGGACCTAGGACAATATTTGAGACTTATACATTTGTTTGAAGGAGTGGTTGATCTTACCATTCTGGAGTTCTCTATAGGTTAAGTGATAGGGATGCGCTAAAATGAAGATGTTAGAATCTGTTGTTTTTATTATTCCCACGAACCGTAGCATAAACCTTCCTCCCTTAACGTATCAGGTCACTGAATTGCTATGGTGTACCATAACCTGAAATATTTCCTATGAGAAGGGTACTCTATCTCTTGGCTGCCAAAGAGAGCTTTCTATCTAAGTCCTCATATAGGTGATAGGGTTGTGTAGAGAGTACCAGCAAATGAGGCAGAGGATTGAAAGAAGTCTGCTAGGTTGAAATCTAAATTAAGATTATAATTTTTAGTGAGTTTTGGATTTTCACAATATGAGACATGCCATAGTGCTAATTGACCCTTTATAAAAATCATCTTTTGGTAGTGTTGCATTTGGTTTTGAAATATTCAAGTTCTAAAAAAAGACTAACAGTGGACTTTTCCATCTGCAGATTATACTGAATGGCCAGCGGAGGCAGTGTTGCAGAGGAATATTTCCCTGCTTGCTGAGACGGAAAAAAAAAGAAAGCTCATTCCTCAGCCTTCTCCATGCCTCGATCAATATATATGGTAAGTCAAAATCTCAATTAATCATTTTGCCATTAATAAAAAGTTCATAGCATCTGATAGCTCTCTGTGCCTTTTAGTGGGGTCTTCCGCATAAATATAATCTTCCAAGACGGTAGCAATATGGATGACGCAATGGCCATCATGATAGTTTATCAAATACTTTGTCTGCCTAAGTGTCTGAGAAAATCTTCTTTAGATACTTGTGCAGGCAATATGTCCTGTGAGTTAATTACCATCCTTCAGGCTGGAATGAGCTGTCTTAGGTTAGAGCAAATGACTTACATTCAGATGGAGGGAAGGTATTTAACCTGTTTCCCTGCTCTCTGTGAGTGGGACTCTGATACTCCAGATGGACTGCTATTTAGAAACTGTGTTCTAACTCTAGTCCTCTTTGAATAGGAGCCCACTACTTTCAATGGCGCACTGTACTTCCCCCTACAACTCCTACTTGCTGTGCAGTCATATTCCCAGATAATTACCTGGTGTGTAATTGGTGACGTCTGGTCCTCCAGTGTAATCGTCACCCAGGGCGATTGGTCAAGTGGTGCCATTACATCACAAAGCTACAGCAGAATGTCATCTGACATGAGGGCTAATCAGTTGCTTCTTCTAACTCTAGCCCTCTTTAAATAGGAGCCCAATACTTTCAATGGCGCACTGTACTTCCCCCTTACACCTCCTACTTGCTGTGCAGTCATATTCACAGATAGTTACCTAGTTTGTAATTGCTGATGTCTGGTCCTCCGGTGTAATCGTCACCCAGGGCGATTGGTCAAGTGGTGCCATTACATCACAAAGCTACAGCAGGGTGTCATCTGACATGAGGGCCAATCAGTTGCCTAGTACGCAATAGGATACTTATATCAAGGTATAGAAAATGGAGCAATGTGGACAGAATGCCCAGCTGAAGACTAAGGTGGTGAGATGAAAGGACCTAGGACAATATTTGAGACTTATACATTTGTTTGAAGGAGTGGTTGATCTTACCATTCTGGAGTTCTCTATAGGTTAAGTGATAGGGATGCGCTAAAATGAAGATGTTAAAATCTGTTGTTTTTATTATTCCCACGAACCGTAGCATAAACCTTCCTCCCTTAACGTATCAGATCACTGAATTGCTATGGTGTACCATAACCTGAAATATTTCCTGTGAGAAGGGTACTCTATCTCTTGGCTGCCAAAGAGAGCTTTCTATCGAAGTCCTCATATAGGTGATAGGGTTGTGTAGAGAGTACCAGCAAATGAGGCAGAGGATTGAAAGAAGTCTGCTAGGTTGAAATCTAAATTAAGATTATAATTTTTAGTGAGTTTTGGATTTTCACAATATGAGACATGCCATAGTGCTAATTGACCCTTTATAAAAATCATCTTTTGGTAGTGTTGCATTTGGTTTTGAAATATTCAAGTTCTAAAAAAAGACTAACAGTGGACTTTTCCATCTGCAGATTATACTGAATGGCCAGCGGAGGCAGTGTTGCAGAGGAATATTTCCCTGCTTGCTGAGACGGAAAAAAAAAGAAAGCTCATTCCTCAGCCTTCTCCATGCCTCGATCAATATATATGGTAAGTCAAAATCTCAATTAATCATTTTGCCATTAATAAAAAGTTCATAGCATCTGATAGCTCTCTCTGCCTTTTAGTGGGGTCTTCCGCATAAATATAATCTTCCAAGACGGTAGCAATATGGATGATGCAATGGCCATCATGATAGTTTATCAAAGACTTTGTCTGCCTAAGTGTCTGAGAAAATCTTCTTTAGATACTTGTGCAGGCAATATGTCCTGTGAGTTAATTACCATCCTTCAGGCTGGAATGAGCTGTCTTAGGTTAGAGCAAATGACTTACATTCAGATGGAGGGAAGCTATTTAACCTGTTTCCCTGCTCTCTGTGAGTGGGACTCTGATACTCCAGATGGACTGCTATTTAGAAACTGTGTTCTTCTAACTCTAGTCCTCTTTGAATAGGAGCCCACTACTTTCAATGGCGCACTGTACTTCCCCCTACAACTCCTACTTGCTGTGCAGTCATATTCCCAGATAATTACCTGGTGTGTAATTGGTGACGTCTGGTCCTCCAGTGTAATCGTCACCCAGGGCGATTGGTCAAGTGGTGCCATTACATCACAAAGCTACAGCAGAATGTCATCTGACATGAGGGCTAATCAGTTGCTTCTTCTAACTCTAGCCCTCTTTAAATAGGAGCCCAATACTTTCAATGGCGCACTGTACTTCCCCCTTACACCTCCTACTTGCTGTGCAGTCATATTCACAGATAGTTACCTAGTTTGTAATTGCTGATGTCTGGTCCTCCGGTGTAATCGTCACCCAGGGCGATTGGTCAAGTGGTGCCATTACATCACAAAGCTACAGCAGGGTGTCATCTGACATGAGGGCCAATCAGTTGCCTAGTACGCAATAGGATACTTATATCAAGGTATAGAAAATGGAGCAATGTGGACAGAATGCCCAGCTGAAGACTAAGGTGGTGAGATGAAAGGACCTAGGACAATATTTGAGACTTATACATTTGTTTGAAGGAGTGGTTGATCTTACCATTCTGGAGTTCTCTATAGGTTAAGTGATAGGGATGCGCTAAAATGAAGATGTTAGAATCTGTTGTTTTTATTATTCCCACGAACCGTAGCATAAACCTTCCTCCCTTAACGTATCAGGTCACTGAATTGCTATGGTGTACCATAACCTGAAATATTTCCTATGAGAAGGGTACTCTATCTCTTGGCTGCCAAAGAGAGCTTTCTATCTAAGTCCTCATATAGGTGATAGGGTTGTGTAGAGAGTACCAGCAAATGAGGCAGAGGATTGAAAGAAGTCTGCTAGGTTGAAATCTAAATTAAGATTATAATTTTTAGTGAGTTTTGGATTTTCACAATATGAGACATGCCATAGTGCTAATTGACCCTTTATAAAAATCATCTTTTGGTAGTGTTGCATTTGGTTTTGAAATATTCAAGTTCTAAAAAAAGACTAACAGTGGACTTTTCCATCTGCAGATTATACTGAATGGCCAGCGGAGGCAGTGTTGCAGAGGAATATTTCCCTGCTTGCTGAGACGGAAAAAAAAAGAAAGCTCATTCCTCAGCCTTCTCCATGCCTCGATCAATATATATGGTAAGTCAAAATCTCAATTAATCATTTTGCCATTAATAAAAAGTTCATAGCATCTGATAGCTCTCTGTGCCTTTTAGTGGGGTCTTCCGCATAAATATAATCTTCCAAGACGGTAGCAATATGGATGACGCAATGGCCATCATGATAGTTTATCAAATACTTTGTCTGCCTAAGTGTCTGAGAAAATCTTCTTTAGATACTTGTGCAGGCAATATGTCCTGTGAGTTAATTACCATCCTTCAGGCTGGAATGAGCTGTCTTAGGTTAGAGCAAATGACTTACATTCAGATGGAGGGAAGGTATTTAACCTGTTTCCCTGCTCTCTGTGAGTGGGACTCTGATACTCCAGATGGACTGCTATTTAGAAACTGTGTTCTAACTCTAGTCCTCTTTGAATAGGAGCCCACTACTTTCAATGGCGCACTGTACTTCCCCCTACAACTCCTACTTGCTGTGCAGTCATATTCCCAGATAATTACCTGGTGTGTAATTGGTGACGTCTGGTCCTCCAGTGTAATCGTCACCCAGGGCGATTGGTCAAGTGGTGCCATTACATCACAAAGCTACAGCAGAATGTCATCTGACATGAGGGCTAATCAGTTGCTTCTTCTAACTCTAGCCCTCTTTAAATAGGAGCCCAATACTTTCAATGGCGCACTGTACTTCCCCCTTACACCTCCTACTTGCTGTGCAGTCATATTCACAGATAGTTACCTAGTTTGTAATTGCTGATGTCTGGTCCTCCGGTGTAATCGTCACCCAGGGCGATTGGTCAAGTGGTGCCATTACATCACAAAGCTACAGCAGGGTGTCATCTGACATGAGGGCCAATCAGTTGCCTAGTTCGCAATAGGATACTTATATCAAGGTATAGAAAATGGAGCAATGTGGACAGAATGCCCAGCTGAAGACTAAGGTGGTGAGATGAAAGGACCTAGGACAATATTTGAGACTTATACATTTGTTTGAAGGAGTGGTTGATCTTACCATTCTGGAGTTCTCTATAGGTTAAGTGATAGGGATGCGCTAAAATGAAGATGTTAGAATCTGTTGTTTTTATTATTCCCACGAACCGTAGCATAAACCTTCCTCCCTTAACGTATCAGATCACTGAATTGCTATGGTGTACCATAACCTGAAATATTTCCTGTGAGAAGGGTACTCTATCTCTTGGCTGCCAAAGAGAGCTTTCTATCTAAGTCCTCATATAGGTGATAGGGTTGTGTAGAGAGTACCAGCAAATGAGGCAGAGGATTGAAAGAAGTCTGCTAGGTTGAAATCTAAATTAAGATTATAATTTTTAGTGAGTTTTGGATTTTCACAATATGAGACATGCCATAGTGCTAATTGACCCTTTATAAAAATCATCTTTTGGTAGTGTTGCATTTGGTTTTGAAATATTCAAGTTCTAAAAAAAGACTAACAGTGGACTTTTCCATCTGCAGATTATACTGAATGGCCAGCGGAGGCAGTGTTGCAGAGGAATATTTCCCTGCTTGCTGAGACGGAAAAAAAAAGAAAGCTCATTCCTCAGCCTTCTCCATGCCTCGATCAATATATATGGTAAGTCAAAATCTCAATTAATCATTTTGCCATTAATAAAAAGTTCATAGCATCTGATAGCTCTCTGTGCCTTTTAGTGGGGTCTTCCGCATAAATATAATCTTCCAAGACGGTAGCAATATGGATGACGCAATGGCCATCATGATAGTTTATCAAATACTTTGTCTGCCTAAGTGTCTGAGAAAATCTTCTTTAGATACTTGTGCAGGCAATATGTCCTGTGAGTTAATTACCATCCTTCAGGCTGGAATGAGCTGTCTTAGGTTAGAGCAAATGACTTACATTCAGATGGAGGGAAGCTATTTAACCTGTTTCCCTGCTCTCTGTGAGTGGGACTCTGATACTCCAGATGGACTGCTATTTAGAAACGGTGTTCTTCTAACTCTAGTCCTCTTTGAATAGGAGCCCACTACTTTCAATGGCGCACTGTACTTCCCCCTACAACTCCTACTTGCTGTGCAGTCATATTCACAGATAGTTACCTAGTTTGTAATTGCTGATGTCTGGTCCTCCGGTGTAATCGTCACCCAGGGCGATTGGTCAAGTGGTGCCATTACATCACAAAGCTACAGCAGGGTGTCATCTGACATGAGGGCCAATCAGTTGCCTAGTACGCAATAGGATACTTATATCAAGGTATAGAAAATGGAGCAATGTGGACAGAATGCCCAGCTGAAGACTAAGGTGGTGAGATGAAAGGACCTAGGACAATATTTGAGACTTATACATTTGTTTGAAGGAGTGGTTGATCTTACCATTCTGGAGTTCTCTATAGGTTAAGTGATAGGGATGCGCTAAAATGAAGATGTTAGAATCTGTTGTTTTTATTATTCCCACGAACCGTAGCATAAACCTTCCTCCCTTAACGTATCAGATCACTGAATTGCTATGGTGTACCATAACCTGAAATATTTCCTGTGAGAAGGGTACTCTATCTCTTGGCTGCCAAAGAGAGCTTTCTATCTAAGTCCTCATATAGGTGATAGGGTTGTGTAGAGAGTACCAGCAAATGAGGCAGAGGATTGAAAGAAGTCTGCTAGGTTGAAATCTAAATTAAGATTATAATTTTTAGTGAGTTTTGGATTTTCACAATATGAGACATGCCATAGTGCTAATTGACCCTTTATAAAAATCATCTTTTGGTAGTGTTGCATTTGGTTTTGAAATATTCAAGTTCTAAAAAAAGACTAACAGTGGACTTTTCCATCTGCAGATTATACTGAATGGCCAGCGGAGGCAGTGTTGCAGAGGAATATTTCCCTGCTTGCTGAGACGGAAAAAAAAAGAAAGCTCATTCCTCAGCCTTCTCCATGCCTCGATCAATATATATGGTAAGTCAAAATCTCAATTAATCATTTTGCCATTAATAAAAAGTTCATAGCATCTGATAGCTCTCTGTGCCTTTTAGTGGGGTCTTCCGCATAAATATAATCTTCCAAGACGGTAGCAATATGGATGACGCAATGGCCATCATGATAGTTTATCAAATACTTTGTCTGCCTAAGTGTCTGAGAAAATCTTCTTTAGATACTTGTGCAGGCAATATGTCCTGTGAGTTAATTACCATCCTTCAGGCTGGAATGAGCTGTCTTAGGTTAGAGCAAATGACTTACATTCAGATGGAGGGAAGGTATTTAACCTGTTTCCCTGCTCTCTGTGAGTGGGACTCTGATACTCCAGATGGACTGCTATTTAGAAACTGTGTTCTAACTCTAGTCCTCTTTGAATAGGAGCCCACTACTTTCAATGGCGCACTGTACTTCCCCCTACAACTCCTACTTGCTGTGCAGTCATATTCCCAGATAATTACCTGGTGTGTAATTGGTGACGTCTGGTCCTCCAGTGTAATCGTCACCCAGGGCGATTGGTCAAGTGGTGCCATTACATCACAAAGCTACAGCAGAATGTCATCTGACATGAGGGCTAATCAGTTGCTTCTTCTAACTCTAGCCCTCTTTAAATAGGAGCCCAATACTTTCAATGGCGCACTGTACTTCCCCCTTACACCTCCTACTTGCTGTGCAGTCATATTCACAGATAGTTACCTAGTTTGTAATTGCTGATGTCTGGTCCTCCGGTGTAATCGTCACCCAGGGCGATTGGTCAAGTGGTGCCATTACATCACAAAGCTACAGCAGGGTGTCATCTGACATGAGGGCCAATCAGTTGCCTAGTACGCAATAGGATACTTATATCAAGGTATAGAAAATGGAGCAATGTGGACAGAATGCCCAGCTGAAGACTAAGGTGGTGAGATGAAAGGACCTAGGACAATATTTGAGACTTATACATTTGTTTGAAGGAGTGGTTGATCTTACCATTCTGGAGTTCTCTATAGGTTAAGTGATAGGGATGCGCTAAAATGAAGATGTTAAAATCTGTTGTTTTTATTATTCCCACGAACCGTAGCATAAACCTTCCTCCCTTAACGTATCAGATCACTGAATTGCTATGGTGTACCATAACCTGAAATATTTCCTGTGAGAAGGGTACTCTATCTCTTGGCTGCCAAAGAGAGCTTTCTATCGAAGTCCTCATATAGGTGATAGGGTTGTGTAGAGAGTACCAGCAAATGAGGCAGAGGATTGAAAGAAGTCTGCTAGGTTGAAATCTAAATTAAGATTATAATTTTTAGTGAGTTTTGGATTTTCACAATATGAGACATGCCATAGTGCTAATTGACCCTTTATAAAAATCATCTTTTGGTAGTGTTGCATTTGGTTTTGAAATATTCAAGTTCTAAAAAAAGACTAACAGTGGACTTTTCCATCTGCAGATTATACTGAATGGCCAGCGGAGGCAGTGTTGCAGAGGAATATTTCCCTGCTTGCTGAGACGGAAAAAAAAAGAAAGCTCATTCCTCAGCCTTCTCCATGCCTCGATCAATATATATGGTAAGTCAAAATCTCAATTAATCATTTTGCCATTAATAAAAAGTTCATAGCATCTGATAGCTCTCTGTGCCTTTTAGTGGGGTCTTCCGCATAAATATAATCTTCCAAGACGGTAGCAATATGGATGATGCAATGGCCATCATGATAGTTTATCAAAGACTTTGTCTGCCTAAGTGTCTGAGAAAATCTTCTTTAGATACTTGTGCAGGCAATATGTCCTGTGAGTTAATTACCATCCTTCAGGCTGGAATGAGCTGTCTTAAGTTAGAGCAAATGACTTACATTCAGATGGAGGGAAGCTATTTAACCTGTTTCCCTGCTCTCTGTGAGTGGGACTCTGATACTCCAGATGGACTGCTATTTAGAAACTGTGTTCTTCTAACTCTAGTCCTCTTTGAATAGGAGCCCACTACTTTCAATGGCGCACTGTACTTCCCCCTACAACTCCTACTTGCTGTGCAGTCATATTCCCAGATAATTACCTGGTGTGTAATTGGTGACGTCTGGTCCTCCAGTGTAATCGTCACCCAGGGCGATTGGTCAAGTGGTGCCATTACATCACAAAGCTACAGCAGAATGTCATCTGACATGAGGGCTAATCAGTTGCTTCTTCTAACTCTAGCCCTCTTTAAATAGGAGCCCAATACTTTCAATGGCGCACTGTACTTCCCCCTTACACCTCCTACTTGCTGTGCAGTCATATTCACAGATAGTTACCTAGTTTGTAATTGCTGATGTCTGGTCCTCCGGTGTAATCGTCACCCAGGGCGATTGGTCAAGTGGTGCCATTACATCACAAAGCTACAGCAGGGTGTCATCTGACATGAGGGCCAATCAGTTGCCTAGTACGCAATAGGATACTTATATCAAGGTATAGAAAATGGAGCAATGTGGACAGAATGCCCAGCTGAAGACTAAGGTGGTGAGATGAAAGGACCTAGGACAATATTTGAGACTTATACATTTGTTTGAAGGAGTGGTTGATCTTACCATTCTGGAGTTCTCTATAGGTTAAGTGATAGGGATGCGCTAAAATGAAGATGTTAGAATCTGTTGTTTTTATTATTCCCACGAACCGTAGCATAAACCTTCCTCCCTTAACGTATCAGATCACTGAATTGCTATGGTGTACCATAACCTGAAATATTTCCTGTGAGAAGGGTACTCTATCTCTTGGCTGCCAAAGAGAGCTTTCTATCGAAGTCCTCATATAGGTGATAGGGTTGTGTAGAGAGTACCAGCAAATGAGGCAGAGGATTGAAAGAAGTCTGCTAGGTTGAAATCTAAATTAAGATTATAATTTTTAGTGAGTTTTGGATTTTCACAATATGAGACATGCCATAGTGCTAATTGACCCTTTATAAAAATCATCTTTTGGTAGTGTTGCATTTGGTTTTGAAATATTCAAGTTCTAAAAAAAGACTAACAGTGGACTTTTCCATCTGCAGATTATACTGAATGGCCAGCGGAGGCAGTGTTGCAGAGGAATATTTCCCTGCTTGCTGAGACGGAAAAAAAAAGAAAGCTCATTCCTCAGCCTTCTCCATGCCTCGATCAATATATATGGTAAGTCAAAATCTCAATAATCATTTTGCCATTAATAAAAAGTTCATAGCATCTGATAGCTCTCTGTGCCTTTTAGTGGGGTCTTCCGCATAAATATAATCTTCCAAGACGGTAGCAATATGGATGACGCAATGGCCATCATGATAGTTTATCAAAGACTTTGTCTGCCTAAGTGTCTGAGAAAATCTTCTTTAGATACTTGTGCAGGCAATATGTCCTGTGAGTTAATTACCATCCTTCAGGCTGGAATGAGCTGTCTTAGGTTAGAGCAAATGACTTACATTCAGATGGAGGGAAGGTATTTAACCTGTTTCCCTGCTCTCTGTGAGTGGGACTCTGATACTCCAGATGGACTGCTATTTAGAAACTGTGTTCTAACTCTAGTCCTCTTTGAATAGGAGCCCACTACTTTCAATGGCGCACTGTACTTCCCCCTACAACTCCTACTTGCTGTGCAGTCATATTCCCAGATAATTACCTGGTGTGTAATTGGTGACGTCTGGTCCTCCAGTGTAATCGTCACCCAGGGCGATTGGTCAAGTGGTGCCATTACATCACAAAGCTACAGCAGAATGTCATCTGACATGAGGGCTAATCAGTTGCTTCTTCTAACTCTAGCCCTCTTTAAATAGGAGCCCAATACTTTCAATGGCGCACTGTACTTCCCCCTTACACCTCCTACTTGCTGTGCAGTCATATTCACAGATAGTTACCTAGTTTGTAATTGCTGATGTCTGGTCCTCCGGTGTAATCGTCACCCAGGGCGATTGGTCAAGTGGTGCCATTACATCACAAAGCTACAGCAGGGTGTCATCTGACATGAGGGCCAATCAGTTGCCTAGTTCGCAATAGGATACTTATATCAAGGTATAGAAAATGGAGCAATGTGGACAGAATGCCCAGCTGAAGACTAAGGTGGTGAGATGAAAGGACCTAGGACAATATTTGAGACTTATACATTTGTTTGAAGGAGTGGTTGATCTTACCATTCTGGAGTTCTCTATAGGTTAAGTGATAGGGATGCGCTAAAATGAAGATGTTAGAATCTGTTGTTTTTATTATTCCCACGAACCGTAGCATAAACCTTCCTCCCTTAACGTATCAGATCACTGAATTGCTATGGTGTACCATAACCTGAAATATTTCCTGTGAGAAGGGTACTCTATCTCTTGGCTGCCAAAGAGAGCTTTCTATCTAAGTCCTCATATAGGTGATAGGGTTGTGTAGAGAGTACCAGCAAATGAGGCAGAGGATTGAAAGAAGTCTGCTAGGTTGAAATCTAAATTAAGATTATAATTTTTAGTGAGTTTTGGATTTTCACAATATGAGACATGCCATAGTGCTAATTGACCCTTTATAAAAATCATCTTTTGGTAGTGTTGCATTTGGTTTTGAAATATTCAAGTTCTAAAAAAAGACTAACAGTGGACTTTTCCATCTGCAGATTATACTGAATGGCCAGCAGAGGCAGTGTTGCAGAGGAATATTTCTCTGCTTGCTGAGACGGAAAAAAAAAGAAAGCTCATTCCTCAGCCTTCTCCATGCCTCGATCAATATATATGGTAAGTCAAAATCTCAATTAATCATTTTGCCATTAATAAAAAGTTCATAGCATCTGATAGCTCTCTGTGCCTTTTAGTGGGGTCTTCTGCATAAAAATAATCTTCCAAGACGGTAGCAATATGGATGATGCAATGGCCATCATGATAGTTTATCCAAGACTTTGTCTGCCTAAGTGTCTGAGAAAATCTTCTTTAGATACTTGTGCAGGCAATATGTCCTGTGAGTTAATTACCATCCTTCAGGCTGGAATGAGCTGTCTTAGGTTAGAGCAAATGACTTACATTCAGATGGAGGGAAGCTATTTAACCTGTTTCCCTGCTCTCTGTGAGTGGGACTCTGATACTCCAGATGGACTGCTATTTAGAAACTGTGTTCTTCTAACTCTAGTCCTCTTTGAATAGGAGCCCACTACTTTCAATGGCGCACTGTACTTCCCCCTACAACTCCTACTTGCTGTGCAGTCATATTCCCAGATAATTACCTGGTGTGTAATTGGTGACGTCTGGTCCTCCAGTGTAATCGTCACCCAGGGCGATTGGTCAAGTGGTGCCATTACATCACAAAGCTACAGCAGAATGTCATCTGACATGAGGGCTAATCAGTTGCTTCTTCTAACTCTAGCCCTCTTTATATAGGAGCCCAATACTTTCAATGGCGCACTGTACTTCCCCCTTACACCTCCTACTTGCTGTGCAGTCATATTCACAGATAGTTACCTAGTTTGTAATTGCTGATGTCTGGTCCTCCGGTGTAATCGTCACCCAGGGCGATTGGTCAAGTGGTGCCATTACATCACAAAGCTACAGCAGGGTGTCATCTGACATGAGGGTAATCAGTTGCCTAGTACGCAATAGGATACTTATATCAAGGTATAGAAAATGGAGCAATGTGGACAGAATGCCCAGCTGAAGACTAAGGTGGTGAGATGAAAGGACCTAGGACAATATTTGAGACTTATACATTTGTTTGAAGGAGTGGTTGATCTTACCATTCTGGAGTTCTCTATAGGTTAAGTGATAGGGATGCGCTAAAATGAAGATGTTAGAATCTGTTGTTTTTATTATTCCCACGAACCGTAGCATAAACCTTCCTCCCTTAACGTATCAGATCACTGAATTGCTATGGTGTACCATAACCTGAAATATTTCCTGTGAGAAGGGTACTCTATCTCTTGGCTGCCAAAGAGAGCTTTCTATCGAAGTCCTCATATAGGTGATAGGGTTGTGTAGAGAGTACCAGCAAATGAGGCAGAGGATTGAAAGAAGTCTGCTAGGTTGAAATCTAAATTAAGATTATAATTTTTAGTGAGTTTTGGATTTTCACAATATGAGACATGCCATAGTGCTAATTGACCCTTTATAAAAATCATCTTTTGGTAGTGTTGCATTTGGTTTTGAAATATTCAAATTCTAAAAAAAGACTAACAGTGGACTTTTCCATCTGCAGATTATACTGAATGGCCAGCGGAGGCAGTGTTGCAGAGGAATATTTCCCTGCTTGCTGAGACGGAAAAAAAAAGAAAGCTCATTCCTCAGCCTTCTCCATGCCTCGATCAATATATATGGTAAGTCAAAATCTCAATAATCATTTTGCCATTAATAAAAAGTTCATAGCATCTGATAGCTCTCTGTGCCTTTTAGTGGGGTCTTCCGCATAAATATAATCTTCCAAGACGGTAGCAATATGGATGACGCAATGGCCATCATGATAGTTTATCAAAGACTTTGTCTGCCTAAGTGTCTGAGAAAATCTTCTTTAGATACTTGTGCAGGCAATATGTCCTGTGAGTTAATTACCATCCTTCAGGCTGGAATGAGCTGTCTTAGGTTAGAGCAAATGACTTACATTCAGATGGAGGGAAGGTATTTAACCTGTTTCCCTGCTCTCTGTGAGTGGGACTCTGATACTCCAGATGGACTGCTATTTAGAAACTGTGTTCTTCTAACTCTAGTCCTCTTTGAATAGGAGCCCACTACTTTCAATGGCGCACTGTACTTCCCCCTACAACTCCTACTTGCTGTGCAGTCATATTCCCAGATAATTACCTGGTGTGTAATTGGTGACGTCTGGTCCTCCAGTGTAATCGTCACCCAGGGCGATTGGTCAAGTGGTGCCATTACATCACAAAGCTACAGCAGAATGTCATCTGACATGAGGGCTAATCAGTTGCTTCTTCTAACTCTAGCCCTCTTTAAATAGGAGCCCAATACTTTCAATGGCGCACTGTACTTCCCCCTTACACCTCCTACTTGCTGTGCAGTCATATTCACAGATAGTTACCTAGTTTGTAATTGCTGATGTCTGGTCCTCCGGTGTAATCTTCACCCAGGGCGATTGGTCAAGTGGTGCCATTACATCACAAAGCTACAGCAGGGTGTCATCTGACATGAGGGCCAATCAGTTGCCTAGTACGCAATAGGATACTTATATCAAGGTATAGAAAATGGAGCAATGTGGACAGAATGCCCAGCTGAAGACTAAGGTGGTGAGATGAAAGGACCTAGGACAATATTTGAGACTTATACATTTGTTTGAAGGAGTGGTTGATCTTACCATTCTGGAGTTCTCTATAGGTTAAGTGATAGGGATGCGCTAAAATGAAGATGTTAGAATCTGTTGTTTTTATTATTCCCACGAACCGTAGCATAAACCTTCCTCCCTTAACGTATCAGATCACTGAATTGCTATGGTGTACCATAACCTGAAATATTTCCTGTGAGAAGGGTACTCTATCTCTTGGCTGCCAAAGAGAGCTTTCTATCGAAGTCCTCATATAGGTGATAGGGTTGTGTAGAGAGTACCAGCAAATGAGGCAGAGGATTGAAAGAAGTCTGCTAGGTTGAAATCTAAATTAAGATTATAATTTTTAGTGAGTTTTGGATTTTCACAATATGAGACATGCCATAGTGCTAATTGACCCTTTATAAAAATCATCTTTTGGTAGTGTTGCATTTGGTTTTGAAATATTCAAGTTCTAAAAAAAGACTAACAGTGGACTTTTCCTTCTGCAGATTATACTGAATGGCCAGCAGAGGCAGTGTTGCAGAGGAATATTTCTCTGCTTGCTGAGACGGAAAAAAAAAGAAAGCTCATTCCTCAGCCTTCTCCATGCCTCGATCAATATATATGGTAAGTCAAAATCTCAATAATCATTTTGCCATTAATAAAAAGTTCATAGCATCTGATAGCTCTCTGTGCCTTTTAGTGGGGTCTTCCGCATAAATATAATCTTCCAAGACGGTAGCAATATGGATGACGCAATGGCCATCATGATAGTTTATCAAAGACTTTGTCTGCCTAAGTGTCTGAGAAAATCTTCTTTAGATACTTGTGCAGGCAATATGTCCTGTGAGTTAATTACCATCCTTCAGGCTGGAATGAGCTGTCTTAGGTTAGAGCAAATGACTTACATTCAGATGGAGGGAAGGTATTTAACCTGTTTCCCTGCTCTCTGTGAGTGGGACTCTGATACTCCAGATGGACTGCTATTTAGAAACTGTGTTCTTCTAACTCTAGTCCTCTTTGAATAGGAGCCCACTACTTTCAATGGCGCACTGTACTTCCCCCTACAACTCCTACTTGCTGTGCAGTCATATTCCCAGATAATTACCTGGTGTGTAATTGGTGACGTCTGGTCCTCCAGTGTAATCGTCACCCAGGGCGATTGGTCAAGTGGTGCCATTACATCACAAAGCTACAGCAGAATGTCATCTGACATGAGGGCTAATCAGTTGCTTCTTCTAACTCTAGCCCTCTTTAAATAGGAGCCCAATACTTTCAATGGCGCACTGTACTTCCCCCTTACACCTCCTACTTGCTGTGCAGTCATATTCACAGATAGTTACCTAGTTTGTAATTGCTGATGTCTGGTCCTCCGGTGTAATCGTCACCCAGGGCGATTGGTCAAGTGGTGCCATTACATCACAAAGCTACAGCAGGGTGTCATCTGACATGAGGGCCAATCAGTTGCCTAGTACGCAATAGGATACTTATATCAAGGTATAGAAAATGGAGCAATGTGGACAGAATGCCCAGCTGAAGACTAAGGTGGTGAGATGAAAGGACCTAGGACAATATTTGAGACTTATACATTTGTTTGAAGGAGTGGTTGATCTTACCATTCTGGAGTTCTCTATAGGTTAAGTGATAGGGATGCGCTAAAATGAAGATGTTAGAATCTGTTGTTTTTATTATTCCCACGAACCGTAGCATAAACCTTCCTCCCTTAACGTATCAGATCACTGAATTGCTATGGTGTACCATAACCTGAAATATTTCCTGTGAGAAGGGTACTCTATCTCTTGGCTGCCAAAGAGAGCTTTCTATCGAAGTCCTCATATAGGTGATAGGGTTGTGTAGAGAGTACCAGCAAATGAGGCAGAGGATTGAAAGAAGTCTGCTAGGTTGAAATCTAAATTAAGATTATAATTTTTAGTGAGTTTTGGATTTTCACAATATGAGACATGCCATAGTGCTAATTGACCCTTTATAAAAATCATCTTTTGGTAGTGTTGCATTTGGTTTTGAAATATTCAAGTTCTAAAAAAAGACTAACAGTGGACTTTTCCATCTGCAGATTATACTGAATGGCCAGCAGAGGCAGTGTTGCAGAGGAATATTTCTCTGCTTGCTGAGACGGAAAAAAAAAGAAAGCTCATTCCTCAGCCTTCTCCATGCCTCGATCAATATATATGGTAAGTCAAAATCTCAATTAATCATTTTGCCATTAATAAAAAGTTCATAGCATCTGATAGCTCTCTGTGCCTTTTAGTGGGGTCTTCTGCATAAAAATAATCTTCCAAGACGGTAGCAATATGGATGATGCAATGGCCATCATGATAGTTTATCAAAGACTTTGTCTGCCTAAGTGTCTGAGAAAATCTTCTTTAGATACTTGTGCAGGCAATATGTCCTGTGAGTTAATTACCATCCTTCAGGCTGGAATGAGCTGTCTTAGGTTAGAGCAAATGACTTACATTCAGATGGAGGGAAGCTATTTAACCTGTTTCCCTGCTCTCTGTGAGTGGGACTCTGATACTCCAGATGGACTGCTATTTAGAAACTGTGTTCTTCTAACTCTAGTCCTCTTTGAATAGGAGCCCACTACTTTCAATGGCGCACTGTACTTCCCCCTACAACTCCTACTTGCTGTGCAGTCATATTCCCAGATAATTACCTGGTGTGTAATTGGTGACGTCTGGTCCTCCAGTGTAATCGTCACCCAGGGCGATTGGTCAAGTGGTGCCATTACATCACAAAGCTACAGCAGAATGTCATCTGACATGAGGGCTAATCAGTTGCTTCTTCTAACTCTAGCCCTCTTTATATAGGAGCCCAATACTTTCAATGGCGCACTGTACTTCCCCCTTACACCTCCTACTTGCTGTGCAGTCATATTCACAGATAGTTACCTAGTTTGTAATTGCTGATGTCTGGTCCTCCGGTGTAATCGTCACCCAGGGCGATTGGTCAAGTGGTGCCATTACATCACAAAGCTACAGCAGGGTGTCCTCTGACATGAGGGTAATCAGTTGCCTAGTACGCAATAGGATACTTATATCAAGGTATAGAAAATGGAGCAATGTGGACAGAATGCCCAGCTGAAGACTAAGGTGGTGAGATGAAAGGACCTAGGACAATATTTGAGACTTATACATTTGTTTGAAGGAGTGGTTGATCTTACCATTCTGGAGTTCTCTATAGGTTAAGTGATAGGGATGCGCTAAAATGAAGATGTTAGAATCTGTTGTTTTTATTATTCCCACGAACCGTAGCATAAACCTTCCTCCCTTAACGTATCAGATCACTGAATTGCTATGGTGTACCATAACCTGAAATATTTCCTGTGAGAAGGGTACTCTATCTCTTGGCTGCCAAAGAGAGCTTTCTATCGAAGTCCTCATATAGGTGATAGGGTTGTGTAGAGAGTACCAGCAAATGAGGCAGAGGATTGAAAGAAGTCTGCTAGGTTGAAATCTAAATTAAGATTATAATTTTTAGTGAGTTTTGGATTTTCACAATATGAGACATGCCATAGTGCTAATTGACCCTTTATAAAAATCATCTTTTGGTAGTGTTGCATTTGGTTTTGAAATATTCAAATTCTAAAAAAAGACTAACAGTGGACTTTTCCATCTGCAGATTATACTGAATGGCCAGCGGAGGCAGTGTTGCAGAGGAATATTTCCCTGCTTGCTGGGACGGAAAAAAAAAGAAAGCTCATTCCTCAGCCTTCTCCATGCCTCGATCAATATATATGGTAAGTCAAAATCTCAATAATCATTTTGCCATTAATAAAAAGTTCATAGCATCTGATAGCTCTCTGTGCCTTTTAGTGGGGTCTTCCGCATAAATATAATCTTCCAAGACGGTAGCAATATGGATGACGCAATGGCCATCATGATAGTTTATCAAAGACTTTGTCTGCCTAAGTGTCTGAGAAAATCTTCTTTAGATACTTGTGCAGGCAATATGTCCTGTGAGTTAATTACCATCCTTCAGGCTGGAATGAGCTGTCTTAGGTTAGAGCAAATGACTTACATTCAGATGGAGGGAAGGTATTTAACCTGTTTCCCTGCTCTCTGTGAGTGGGACTCTGATACTCCAGATGGACTGCTATTTAGAAACTGTGTTCTTCTAACTCTAGTCCTCTTTGAATAGGAGCCCACTACTTTCAATGGCGCACTGTACTTCCCCCTACAACTCCTACTTGCTGTGCAGTCATATTCCCAGATAATTACCTGGTGTGTAATTGGTGACGTCTGGTCCTCCAGTGTAATCGTCACCCAGGGCGATTGGTCAAGTGGTGCCATTACATCACAAAGCTACAGCAGAATGTCATCTGACATGAGGGCTAATCAGTTGCTTCTTCTAACTCTAGCCCTCTTTAAATAGGAGCCCAATACTTTCAATGGCGCACTGTACTTCCCCCTTACACCTCCTACTTGCTGTGCAGTCATATTCACAGATAGTTACCTAGTTTGTAATTGCTGATGTCTGGTCCTCCGGTGTAATCGTCACCCAGGGCGATTGGTCAAGTGGTGCCATTACATCACAAAGCTACAGCAGGGTGTCATCTGACATGAGGGCCAATCAGTTGCCTAGTACGCAATAGGATACTTATATCAAGGTATAGAAAATGGAGCAATGTGGACAGAATGCCCAGCTGAAGACTAAGGTGGTGAGATGAAAGGACCTAGGACAATATTTGAGACTTATACATTTGTTTGAAGGAGTGGTTGATCTTACCATTCTGGAGTTCTCTATAGGTTAAGTGATAGGGATGCGCTAAAATGAAGATGTTAGAATCTGTTGTTTTTATTATTCCCACGAACCGTAGCATAAACCTTCCTCCCTTAACGTATCAGATCACTGAATTGCTATGGTGTACCATAACCTGAAATATTTCCTGTGAGAAGGGTACTCTATCTCTTGGCTGCCAAAGAGAGCTTTCTATCGAAGTCCTCATATAGGTGATAGGGTTGTGTAGAGAGTACCAGCAAATGAGGCAGAGGATTGAAAGAAGTCTGCTAGGTTGAAATCTAAATTAAGATTATAATTTTTAGTGAGTTTTGGATTTTCACAATATGAGACATGCCATAGTGCTAATTGACCCTTTATAAAAATCATCTTTTGGTAGTGTTGCATTTGGTTTTGAAATATTCAAGTTCTAAAAAAAGACTAACAGTGGACTTTTCCATCTGCAGATTATACTGAATGGCCAGCAGAGGCAGTGTTGCAGAGGAATATTTCTCTGCTTGCTGAGACGGAAAAAAAAAGAAAGCTCATTCCTCAGCCTTCTCCATGCCTCGATCAATATATATGGTAAGTCAAAATCTCAATAATCATTTTGCCATTAATAAAAAGTTCATAGCATCTGATAGCTCTCTGTGCCTTTTAGTGGGGTCTTCCGCATAAATATAATCTTCCAAGACGGTAGCAATATGGATGACGCAATGGCCATCATGATAGTTTATCAAAGACTTTGTCTGCCTAAGTGTCTGAGAAAATCTTCTTTAGATACTTGTGCAGGCAATATGTCCTGTGAGTTAATTACCATCCTTCAGGCTGGAATGAGCTGTCTTAGGTTAGAGCAAATGACTTACATTCAGATGGAGGGAAGGTATTTAACCTGTTTCCCTGCTCTCTGTGAGTGGGACTCTGATACTCCAGATGGACTGCTATTTAGAAACTGTGTTCTTCTAACTCTAGTCCTCTTTGAATAGGAGCCCACTACTTTCAATGGCGCACTGTACTTCCCCCTACAACTCCTACTTGCTGTGCAGTCATATTCCCAGATAATTACCTGGTGTGTAATTGGTGACGTCTGGTCCTCCAGTGTAATCGTCACCCAGGGCGATTGGTCAAGTGGTGCCATTACATCACAAAGCTACAGCAGAATGTCATCTGACATGAGGGCTAATCAGTTGCTTCTTCTAACTCTAGCCCTCTTTAAATAGGAGCCCAATACTTTCAATGGCGCACTGTACTTCCCCCTTACACCTCCTACTTGCTGTGCAGTCATATTCACAGATAGTTACCTAGTTTGTAATTGCTGATGTCTGGTCCTCCGGTGTAATCGTCACCCAGGGCGATTGGTCAAGTGGTGCCATTACATCACAAAGCTACAGCAGGGTGTCATCTGACATGAGGGTAATCAGTTGCCTAGTACGCAATAGGATACTTATATCAAGGTATAGAAAATGGAGCAATGTGGACAGAATGCCCAGCTGAAGACTAAGGTGGTGAGATGAAAGGACCTAGGACAATATTTGAGACTTATACATTTGTTTGAAGGAGTGGTTGATCTTACCATTCTGGAGTTCTCTATAGGTTAAGTGATAGGGATGCGCTAAAATGAAGATGTTAGAATCTGTTGTTTTTATTATTCCCACGAACCGTAGCATAAACCTTCCTCCCTTAACGTATCAGATCACTGAATTGCTATGGTGTACCATAACCTGAAATATTTCCTGTGAGAAGGGTACTCTATCTCTTGGCTGCCAAAGAGAGCTTTCTATCGAAGTCCTCATATAGGTGATAGGGTTGTGTAGAGAGTACCAGCAAATGAGGCAGAGGATTGAAAGAAGTCTGCTAGGTTGAAATCTAAATTAAGATTATAATTTTTAGTGAGTTTTGGATTTTCACAATATGAGACATGCCATAGTGCTAATTGACCCTTTATAAAAATCATCTTTTGGTAGTGTTGCATTTGGTTTTGAAATATTCAAGTTCTAAAAAAAGACTAACAGTGGACTTTTCCATCTGCAGATTATACTGAATGGCCAGCAGAGGCAGTGTTGCAGAGGAATATTTCTCTGCTTGATGAGACGGAAAAAAAAAGAAAGCTCATTCCTCAGCCTTCTCCATGCCTCGATCAATATATATGGTAAGTCAAAATCTCAATTAATCATTTTGCCATTAATAAAAAGTTCATAGCATCTGATAGCTCTCTGTGCCTTTTAGTGGGGTCTTCTGCATAAATATAATCTTCCAAGACGGTAGCAATATGGATGATGCAATGGCCATCATGATAGTTTATCAAAGACTTTGTCTGCCTAAGTGTCTGAGAAAATCTTCTTTAGATACTTGTGCAGGCAATATGTCCTGTGAGTTAATTACCATCCTTCAGGCTGGAATGAGCTGTCTTAGGTTAGAGCAAATGACTTACATTCAGATGGAGGGAAGCTATTTAACCTGTTTCCCTGCTCTCTGTGAGTGGGACTCTGATACTCCAGATGGACTGCTATTTAGAAACTGTGTTCTTCTAACTCTAGTCCTCTTTGAATAGGAGCCCACTACTTTCAATGGCGCACTGTACTTCCCCCTACAACTCCTACTTGCTGTGCAGTCATATTCCCAGATAATTACCTGGTGTGTAATTGGTGACGTCTGGTCCTCCAGTGTAATCGTCACCCAGGGCGATTGGTCAAGTGGTGCCATTACATCACAAAGCTACAGCAGAATGTCATCTGACATGAGGGCTAATCAGTTGCTTCTTCTAACTCTAGCCCTCTTTATATAGGAGCCCAATACTTTCAATGGCGCACTGTACTTCCCCCTTACACCTCCTACTTGCTGTGCAGTCATATTCACAGATAGTTACCTAGTTTGTAATTGCTGATGTCTGGTCCTCCGGTGTAATCGTCACCCAGGGCGATTGGTCAAGTGGTGCCATTACATCACAAAGCTACAGCAGGGTGTCATCTGACATGAGGGTAATCAGTTGCCTAGTACGCAATAGGATACTTATATCAAGGTATAGAAAATGGAGCAATGTGGACAGAATGCCCAGCTGAAGACTAAGGTGGTGAGATGAAAGGACCTAGGACAATATTTGAGACTTATACATTTGTTTGAAGGAGTGGTTGATCTTACCATTCTGGAGTTCTCTATAGGTTAAGTGATAGGGATGCGCTAAAATGAAGATGTTAGAATCTGTTGTTTTTATTATTCCCACGAACCGTAGCATAAACCTTCCTCCCTTAACGTATCAGATCACTGAATTGCTATGGTGTACCATAACGTGAAATATTTCCTGTGAGAAGGGTACTCTATCTCTTGGCTGCCAAAGAGAGCTTTCTATCGAAGTCCTCATATAGGTGATAGGGTTGTGTAGAGAGTACCAGCAAATGAGGCAGAGGATTGAAAGAAGTCTGCTAGGTTGAAATCTAAATTAAGATTATAATTTTTAGTGAGTTTTGGATTTTCACAATATGAGACATGCCATAGTGCTAATTGACCCTTTATAAAAATCATCTTTTGGTAGTGTTGCATTTGGTTTTGAAATATTCAAATTCTAAAAAAAGACTAACAGTGGACTTTTCCATCTGCAGATTATACTGAATGGCCAGCGGAGGCAGTGTTGCAGAGGAATATTTCCCTGCTTGCTGAGACGGAAAAAAAAAGAAAGCTCATTCCTCAGCCTTCTCCATGCCTCGATCAATATATATGGTAAGTCAAAATCTCAATAATCATTTTGCCATTAATAAAAAGTTCATAGCATCTGATAGCTCTCTGTGCCTTTTAGTGGGGTCTTCCGCATAAATATAATCTTCCAAGACGGTAGCAATATGGATGACGCAATGGCCATCATGATAGTTTATCAAAGACTTTGTCTGCCTAAGTGTCTGAGAAAATCTTCTTTAGATACTTGTGCAGGCAATATGTCCTGTGAGTTAATTACCATCCTTCAGGCTGGAATGAGCTGTCTTAGGTTAGAGCAAATGACTTACATTCAGATGGAGGGAAGGTATTTAACCTGTTTCCCTGCTCTCTGTGAGTGGGACTCTGATACTCCAGATGGACTGCTATTTAGAAACTGTGTTCTTCTAACTCTAGTCCTCTTTGAATAGGAGCCCACTACTTTCAATGGCGCACTGTACTTCCCCCTACAACTCCTACTTGCTGTGCAGTCATATTCCCAGATAATTACCTGGTGTGTAATTGGTGACGTCTGGTCCTCCGGTGTAATCGTCACCCAAGGCGATTGGTCAAGTGGTGCCATTACATCACAAAGCTACAGCAGAATGTCATCTGACATGAGGGCCAATCAGTTGCTTCTTCTAACTCTAGCCCTCTTTAAATAGGAGCCCAATACTTTCAATGGCGCACTGTACTTCCCCCTTACACCTCCTACTTGCTGTGCAGTCATATTCACAGATAGTTACCTAGTTTGTAATTGCTGATGTCTGGTCCTCCGGTGTAATCATCACCCAGGGCGATTGGTCAAGTGGTGCCATTACATCACAAAGCTACAGCAGGGTGTCATCTGACATGAGGGCCAATCAGTTGCCTAGTACGCAATAGGATACTTATATCAAGGTATAGAAAATGGAGCAATGTGGACAGAATGCCCAGCTGAAGACTAAGGTGGTGAGATGAAAGGACCTAGGACAATATTTGCGACTTATACATTTGTTTGAAGGAGTGGTTGATCTTACCATTCTGGAGTTCTCTATAGGTTAAGTGATAGGGATGCGCTAAAATGAAGATGTTAGAATCTGTTGTTTTTATTATTCCCACGAACCGTAGCATAAACCTTCCTCCCTTAACGTATCAGATCACTGAATTGCTATGGTGTACCATAACCTGAAATATTTCCTGTGAGAAGGGTACTCTATCTCTTGGCTGCCAAAGAGAGCTTTCTATCGAAGTCCTCATATAGGTGATAGGGTTGTGTAGAGAGTACCAGCAAATGAGGCAGAGGATTGAAAGAAGTCTGCTAGGTTGAAATCTAAATTAAGATTATAATTTTTAGTGAGTTTTGGATTTTCACAATATGAGACATGCCATAGTGCTAATTGACCCTTTATAAAAATCATCTTTTGGTAGTGTTGCATTTGGTTTTGAAATATTCAAGTTCTAAAAAAAGACTAACAGTGGACTTTTCCATCTGCAGATTATACTGAATGGCCAGCAGAGGCAGTGTTGCAGAGGAATATTTCTCTGCTTGCTGAGATGGAAAAAAAAAGAAAGCTCATTCCTCAGCCTTCTCCATGCCTCGATCAATATATATGGTAAGTCAAAATCTCAATTAATCATTTTGCCATTAATAAAAAGTTCATAGCATCTGATAGCTCTCTGTGCCTTTTAGTGGGGTCTTCTGCATAAATATAATCTTCCAAGACGGTAGCAATATGGATGATGCAATGGCCATCATGATAGTTTATCAAAGACTTTGTCTGCCTAAGTGTCTGAGAAAATCTTCTTTAGATACTTGTGCAGGCAATATGTCCTGTGAGTTAATTACCATCCTTCAGGCTGGAATGAGCTGTCTTAGGTTAGAGCAAATGACTTACATTCAGATGGAGGGAAGCTATTTAACCTGTTTCCCTGCTCTCTGTGAGTGGGACTCTGATACTCCAGATGGACTGCTATTTAGAAACTGTGTTCTTCGAACTCTAGTCCTCTTTGAATAGGAGCCCACTACTTTCAATGGCGCACTGTACTTCCCCCTACAACTCCTACTTGCTGTGCAGTCATATTCCCAGATAATTACCTGGTGTGTAATTGGTGACGTCTGGTCCTCCAGTGGAATCGTCACCCAGGGCGATTGGTCAAGTGGTGCCATTACATCACGAAGCTACAGCAGAATGTCATCTGACATGAGGGCTAATCAGTTGCTTCTTCTAACTCTAGCCCTCTTTAAATAGGAGCCCAATACTTTCAATGGCGCACTGTACTTCCCCCTTACACCTCCTACTTGCTGTGTAGTCATATTCACAGATAGTTACCTAGTTTGTAATTGCTGATGTCTGGTCCTCCGGTGTAATCGTCACCCAGGGCGATTGGTCAAGTGGTGCCATTACATCACAAAGCTACAGCAGGGTGTCATCTGACATGAGGGCCAATCAGTTGCCTAGTACGCAATAGGATACTTATATCAAGGTATAGAAAATGGAACAATGTGGACAGAATGCCCAGCTGAAGACTAAGGTGGTGAGATGAAAGGACCTAGGACAATATTTGAGACTTATACATTTGTTTGAAGGAGTGGTTGATCTTACCATTCTGGAGTTCTCTATAGGTTAAGTGATAGGGATGCGCTAAAATGAAGATGTTAGAATCTGTTGTTTTTATTATTCCCACGAACCGTAGCATAAACCTTCCTCCCTTAACGTATCAGATCACTGAATTGCTATGGTGTACCATAACCTGAAATAATTCCTGTGAGAAGGGTACTCTATCTCTTGGCTGCCAAAGAGAGCTTTCTATCTAAGTCCTCATATAGGTGATAGGGTTGTGTAGAGAGTACCAGCAAATGAGGCAGAGGATTGAAAGAAGTCTGCTAGGTTGAAATCTAAATTAAGATTATAATTTTTAGTGAGTTTTGGATTTTCACAATATGAGACATGCCATAGTGCTAATTGACCCTTTATAAAAATCATGTTTTGGTAGTGTTGCATTTGGTTTTGAAATATTCAAGTTCTAAAAAAAGACTAACAGTGGACTTTTCCATCTGCAGATTATACTGAATGGCCAGCAGAGGCAGTGTTGCAGAGGAATATTTCTCTGCTTGCTGAGACGGAAAAAAAAAGAAAGCTCATTCCTCAGCCTTCTCCATGCCTCGATCAATATATATGGTAAGTCAAAATCTCAATTATTAATTTTGCCATTAATAAAAAGTTCATAGCATCTGATAGCTCTCTGTGCCTTTTAGTGGGGTCTTCCGCATAAATATAATCTTCCAAGACGGTAGCAATATGGATGATGCAATGGCCATCATGATAGTTTATCAAAGACTTTGTCTGCCTAAGTGTCTGAGAAAATCTTCTTTAGATACTTGTGCAGGCAATATGTCCTGTGAGTTAATTACCATCCTTCAGGCTGGAATGAGCTGTCTTAGGTTAGAGCAAATGACTTACATTCAGATGGAGGGAAGCTATTTAACCTGTTTCCCTGCTCTCTGTGAGTGGGACTCTGATACTCCAGATGGACTGCTATTTAGAAACTGTGTTCTTCGAACTCTAGTCCTCTTTGAATAGGAGCCCACTACTTTCAATGGCGCACTGTACTTCCCCCTACAACTCCTACTTGCTGTGCAGTCATATTCCCAGATAATTACCTGGTGTGTAATTGGTGACGTCTGGTCCTCCGGTGTAATCGTCACCCAGGGCGATTGGTCAAGTGGTGCCATTACATCACAAAGCTACAGCAGGGTGTCATCTGACATGAGGGCCAATCAGTTGCCTAGTACGCAATAGGATACTTATATCAAGGTATAGAAAATGGAGCAATGTGGACAGAATGCCCAGCTGAAGACTAAGGTGGTGAGATGAAAGGACCTAGGGCAATATTTGAGACTTATACATTTGTTTGAAGGAGTGGTTGATCTTACCATTCTGGAGTTCTCTATAGGTTAAGTGATAGGGATGCGCTAAAATGAAGATGTTAGAATCTGTTGTTTTTATTATTCCCACGAACCGTAGCATAAACCTTCCTCCCTTAACGTATCAGATCACTGAATTGCTATGGTGTACCATAACCTGAAATATTTCCTGTGAGAAGGGTACTCTATCTCTTGGCTGCCAAAGAGAGCTTTCTATCGAAGTCCTCATATAGGTGATAGGGTTGTGTAGAGAGTACCAGCAAATGAGGCAGAGGATTGAAAGAAGTCTGCTAGGTTGAAATCTAAATTAAGATTATAATTTTTAGTGAGTTTTGGATTTTCACAATATGAGACATGCCATAGTGCTAATTGACCCTTTATAAAAATCATCTTTTGGTAGTGTTGCATTTGGTTTTGAAATATTCAAATTCCAAAAAAAGACTAACAGTGGACTTTTCCATCTGCAGATTATACTGAATGGCCAGCGGAGGCAGTGTTGCAGAGGAATATTTCCCTGCTTGCTGAGACGGAAAAAAAAAGAAAGCTCATTCCTCAGCCTTCTCCATGCCTCGATCAATATATATGGTAAGTCAAAATCTCAATAATCATTTTGCCATTAATAAAAAGTTCATAGCATCTGATAGCTCTCTGTGCCTTTTAGTGGGGTCTTCCGCATAAATATAATCTTCCAAGACGGTAGCAATATGGATGACGCAATGGCCATCATGATAGTTTATCAAAGACTTTGTCTGCCTAAGTGTCTGAGAAAATCTTCTTTAGATACTTGTGCAGGCAATATGTCCTGTGAGTTAATTACCATCCTTCAGGCTGGAATGAGCTGTCTTAGGTTAGAGCAAATGACTTACATTCAGATGGAGGGAAGGTATTTAACCTGTTTCCCTGCTCTCTGTGAGTGGGACTCTGATACTCCAGATGGACTGCTATTTAGAAACTGTGTTCTTCTAACTCTAGTCCTCTTTGAATAGGAGCCCACTACTTTCAATGGCGCACTGTACTTCCCCCTACAACTCCTACTTGCTGTGCAGTCATATTCCCAGATAATTACCTGGTGTGTAATTGGTGACGTCTGGTCCTCCGGTGTAATCGTCACCCAAGGCGATTGGTCAAGTGGTGCCATTACATCACAAAGCTACAGCAGAATGTCATCTGACATGAGGGCCAATCAGTTGCTTCTTCTAACTCTAGCCCTCTTTAAATAGGAGCCCAATACTTTCAATGGCGCACTGTACTTCCCCCTTACACCTCCTACTTGCTGTGCAGTCATATTCACAGATAGTTACCTAGTTTGTAATTGCTGATGTCTGGTCCTCCGGTGTAATCATCACCCAGGGCGATTGGTCAAGTGGTGCCATTACATCACAAAGCTACAGCAGGGTGTCATCTGACATGAGGGCCAATCAGTTGCCTAGTACGCAATAGGATACTTATATCAAGGTATAGAAAATGGAGCAATGTGTACAGAATGCCCAGCTGAAGACTAAGGTGGTGAGATGAAAGGACCTAGGACAATATTTGCGACTTATACATTTGTTTGAAGGAGTGGTTGATCTTACCATTCTGGAGTTCTCTATAGGTTAAGTGATAGGGATGCGCTAAAATGAAGATGTTAGAATCTGTTGTTTTTATTATTCCCACGAACCGTAGCATAAACCTTCCTCCCTTAACGTATCAGATCACTGAATTGCTATGGTGTACCATAACCTGAAATATTTCCTGTGAGAAGGGTACTCTATCTCTTGGCTGCCAAAGAGAGCTTTCTATCGAAGTCCTCATATAGGTGATAGGGTTGTGTAGAGAGTACCAGCAAATGAGGCAGAGGATTGAAAGAAGTCTGCTAGGTTGAAATCTAAATTAAGATTATAATTTTTAGTGAGTTTTGGATTTTCACAATATGAGACATGCCATAGTGCTAATTGACCCTTTATAAAAATCATCTTTTGGTAGTGTTGCATTTGGTTTTGAAATATTCAAGTTCTAAAAAAAGACTAACAGTGGACTTTTCCATCTGCAGATTACACTGAATGGCCAGCAGAGGCAGTGTTGCAGAGGAATATTTCTCTGCTTGCTGAGACGGAAAAAAAAAGAAAGCTCATTCCTCAGCCTTCTCCATGCCTCGATCAATATATATGGTAAGTCAAAATCTCAATAATCATTTTGCCATTAATAAAAAGTTCATAGCATCTGATAGCTCTCTGTGCCTTTTAGTGGGGTCTTCCGCATAAATATAATCTTCCAAGACGGTAGCAATATGGATGACGCAATGGCCATCATGATAGTTTATCAAAGACTTTGTCTGCCTAAGTGTCTGAGAAAATCTTCTTTAGATACTTGTGCAGGCAATATGTCCTGTGAGTTAATTACCATCCTTCAGGCTGGAATGAGCTGTCTTAGGTTAGAGCAAATGACTTACATTCAGATGGAGGGAAGGTATTTAACCTGTTTCCCTGCTCTCTGTGAGTGGGACTCTGATACTCCAGATGGACTGCTATTTAGAAACTGTGTTCTTCTAACTCTAGTCCTCTTTGAATAGGAGCCCACTACTTTCAATGGCGCACTGTACTTCCCCCTACAACTCCTACTTGCTGTGCAGTCATATTCCCAGATAATTACCTGGTGTGTAATTGGTGACGTCTGGTCCTCCAGTGTAATCGTCACCCAGGGCGATTGGTCAAGTGGTGCCATTACATCACAAAGCTACAGCAGAATGTCATCTGACATTAGGGCTAATCAGTTGCTTCTTCTAACTCTAGCCCTCTTTAAATAGGAGCCCAATACTTTCAATGGCGCACTGTACTTCCCCCTTACACCTCCTACTTGCTGTGCAGTCATATTCACAGATAGTTACCTAGTTTGTAATTGCTGATGTCTGGTCCTCCGGTGTAATCGTCACCCAGGGCGATTGGTCAAGTGGTGCCATTACATCACAAAGCTACAGCAGGGTGTCATCTGACATGAGGGCCAATCAGTTGCCTAGTACGCAATAGGATACTTATATCAAGGTATAGAAAATGGAGCAATGTGGACAGAATGCCCAGCTGAAGACTAAGGTGGTGAGATGAAAGGACCTAGGACAATATTTGAGACTTATACATTTGTTTGAAGGAGTGGTTGATCTTACCATTCTGGAGTTCTCTATAGGTTAAGTGATAGGGATGCGCTAAAATGAAGATGTTAGAATCTGTTGTTTTTATTATTCCCACGAACCGTAGCATAAACCTTCCTCCCTTAACGTATCAGATCACTGAATTGCTATGGTGTACCATAACCTGAAATATTTCCTGTGAGAAGGGTACTCTATCTCTTGGCTGCCAAAGAGAGCTTTCTATCGAAGTCCTCATATAGGTGATAGGGTTGTGTAGAGAGTACCAGCAAATGAGGCAGAGGATTGAAAGAAGTCTGCTAGGTTGAAATCTAAATTAAGATTATAATTTTTAGTGAGTTTTGGATTTTCACAATATGAGACATGCCATAGTGCTAATTGACCCTTTATAAAAATCATCTTTTGGTAGTGTTGCATTTGGTTTTGAAATATTCAAGTTCTAAAAAAAGACTAACAGTGGACTTTTCCATCTGCAGATTATACTGAATGGCCAGCAGAGGCAGTGTTGCAGAGGAATATTTCTCTGCTTGCTGAGATGGAAAAAAAAAGAAAGCTCATTCCTCAGCCTTCTCCATGCCTCGATCAATATATATGGTAAGTCAAAATCTCAATTAATCATTTTGCCATTAATAAAAAGTTCATAGCATCTGATAGCTCTCTGTGCCTTTTAGTGGGGTCTTCTGCATAAATATAATCTTCCAAGACGGTAGCAATATGGATGATGCAATGGCCATCATGATAGTTTATCAAAGACTTTGTCTGCCTAAGTGTCTGAGAAAATCTTCTTTAGATACTTGTGCAGGCAATATGTCCTGTGAGTTAATTACCATCCTTCAGGCTGGAATGAGCTGTCTTAGGTTAGAGCAAATGACTTACATTCAGATGGAGGGAAGCTATTTAACCTGTTTCCCTGCTCTCTGTGAGTGGGACTCTGATACTCCAGATGGACTGCTATTTAGAAACTGTGTTCTTCGAACTCTAGTCCTCTTTGAATAGGAGCCCACTACTTTCAATGGCGCACTGTACTTCCCCCTACAACTCCTACTTGCTGTGCAGTCATATTCCCAGATAATTACCTGGTGTGTAATTGGTGACGTCTGGTCCTCCAGTGGAATCGTCACCCAGGGCGATTGGTCAAGTGGTGCCATTACATCACGAAGCTACAGCAGAATGTCATCTGACATGAGGGCTAATCAGTTGCTTCTTCTAACTCTAGCCCTCTTTAAATAGGAGCCCAATACTTTCAATGGCGCACTGTACTTCCCCCTTACACCTCCTACTTGCTGTGTAGTCATATTCACAGATAGTTACCTAGTTTGTAATTGCTGATGTCTGGTCCTCCGGTGTAATCGTCACCCAGGGCGATTGGTCAAGTGGTGCCATTACATCACAAAGCTACAGCAGGGTGTCATCTGACATGAGGGCCAATCAGTTGCCTAGTACGCAATAGGATACTTATATCAAGGTATAGAAAATGGAGCAATGTGGACAGAATGCCCAGCTGAAGACTAAGGTGGTGAGATGAAAGGACCTAGGACAATATTTGAGACTTATACATTTGTTTGAAGGAGTGGTTGATCTTACCATTCTGGAGTTCTCTATAGGTTAAGTGATAGGGATGCGCTAAAATGAAGATGTTAGAATCTGTTGTTTTTATTATTCCCACGAACCGTAGCATAAACCTTCCTCCCTTAACGTATCAGATCACTGAATTGCTATGGTGTACCATAACCTGAAATAATTCCTGTGAGAAGGGTACTCTATCTCTTGGCTGCCAAAGAGAGCTTTCTATCTAAGTCCTCATATAGGTGATAGGGTTGTGTAGAGAGTACCAGCAAATGAGGCAGAGGATTGAAAGAAGTCTGCTAGGTTGAAATCTAAATTAAGATTATAATTTTTAGTGAGTTTTGGATTTTCACAATATGAGACATGCCATAGTGCTAATTGACCCTTTATAAAAATCATGTTTTGGTAGTGTTGCATTTGGTTTTGAAATATTCAAGTTCTAAAAAAAGACTAACAGTGGACTTTTCCATCTGCAGATTATACTGAATGGCCAGCAGAGGCAGTGTTGCAGAGGAATATTTCTCTGCTTGCTGAGACGGAAAAAAAAAGAAAGCTCATTCCTCAGCCTTCTCCATGCCTCGATCAATATATATGGTAAGTCAAAATCTCAATTATTAATTTTGCCATTAATAAAAAGTTCATAGCATCTGATAGCTCTCTGTGCCTTTTAGTGGGGTCTTCCGCATAAATATAATCTTCCAAGACGGTAGCAATATGGATGATGCAATGGCCATCATGATAGTTTATCAAAGACTTTGTCTGCCTAAGTGTCTGAGAAAATCTTCTTTAGATACTTGTGCAGGCAATATGTCCTGTGAGTTAATTACCATCCTTCAGGCTGGAATGAGCTGTCTTAGGTTAGAGCAAATGACTTACATTCAGATGGAGGGAAGCTATTTAACCTGTTTCCCTGCTCTCTGTGAGTGGGACTCTGATACTCCAGATGGACTGCTATTTAGAAACTGTGTTCTTCGAACTCTAGTCCTCTTTGAATAGGAGCCCACTACTTTCAATGGCGCACTGTACTTCCCCCTACAACTCCTACTTGCTGTGCAGTCATATTCCCAGATAATTACCTGGTGTGTAATTGGTGACGTCTGGTCCTCCGGTGTAATCGTCACCCAGGGCGATTGGTCAAGTGGTGCCATTACATCACAAAGCTACAGCAGGGTGTCATCTGACATGAGGGCCAATCAGTTGCCTAGTACGCAATAGGATACTTATATCAAGGTATAGAAAATGGAGCAATGTGGACAGAATGCCCAGCTGAAGACTAAGGTGGTGAGATGAAAGGACCTAGGACAATATTTGAGACTTATACATTTGTTTGAAGGAGTGGTTGATCTTACCATTCTGGAGTTCTCTATAGGTTAAGTGATAGGGATGCGCTAAAATGAAGATGTTAGAATCTGTTGTTTTTATTATTCCCACGAACCGTAGCATAAACCTTCCTCCCTTAACGTATCAGATCACTGAATTGCTATGGTGTACCATAACCTGAAATATTTCCTGTGAGAAGGGTACTCTATCTCTTGGCTGCCAAAGAGAGCTTTCTATCGAAGTCCTCATATAGGTGATAGGGTTGTGTAGAGAGTACCAGCAAATGAGGCAGAGGATTGAAAGAAGTCTGCTAGGTTGAAATCTAAATTAAGATTATAATTTTTAGTGAGTTTTGGATTTTCACAATATGAGACATGCCATAGTGCTAATTGACCCTTTATAAAAATCATCTTTTGGTAGTGTTGCATTTGGTTTTGAAATATTCAAGTTCTAAAAAAAGACTAACAGTGGACTTTTCCATCTGCAGATTATACTGAATGGCCAGCAGAGGCAGTGTTGCAGAGGAATATTTCTCTGCTTGCTGAGACGGAAAAAAAAAGAAAGCTCATTCCTCAGCCTTCTCCATGCCTCGATCAATATATATGGTAAGTCAAAATCTCAATAATCATTTTGCCATTAATAAAAAGTTCATAGCATCTGATAGCTCTCTGTGCCTTTTAGTGGGGTCTTCCGCATAAATATAATCTTCCAAGACGGTAGCAATATGGATGACGCAATGGCCATCATGATAGTTTATCAAAGACTTTGTCTGCCTAAGTGTCTGAGAAAATCTTCTTTAGATACTTGTGCAGGCAATATGTCCTGTGAGTTAATTACCATCCTTCAGGCTGGAATGAGCTGTCTTAGGTTAGAGCAAATGACTTACATTCAGATGGAGGGAAGGTATTTAACCTGTTTCCCTGCTCTCTGTGAGTGGGACTCTGATACTCCAGATGGACTGCTATTTAGGAACTGTGTTCTTCTAACTCTAGTCCTCTTTGAATAGGAGCCCACTACTTTCAATGGCGCACTGTACTTCCCCCTACAACTCCTACTTGCTGTGCAGTCATATTCCCAGATAATTACCTGGTGTGTAATTGGTGACGTCTGGTCCTCCAGTGTAATCGTCACCCAGGGCGATTGGTCAAGTGGTGCCATTACATCACAAAGCTACAGCAGAATGTCATCTGACATTAGGGCTAATCAGTTGCTTCTTCTAACTCTAGCCCTCTTTAAATAGGAGCCCAATACTTTCAATGGCGCACTGTACTTCCCCCTTACACCTCCTACTTGCTGTGCAGTCATATTCACAGATAGTTACCTAGTTTGTAATTGCTGATGTCTGGTCCTCCGGTGTAATCGTCACCCAGGGCGATTGGTCAAGTGGTGCCATTACATCACAAAGCTACAGCAGGGTGTCATCTGACATGAGGGCCAATCAGTTGCCTAGTACGCAATAGGATACTTATATCAAGGTATAGAAAATGGAGCAATGTGGACAGAATGCCCAGCTGAAGACTAAGGTGGTGAGATGAAAGGACCTAGGACAATATTTGAGACTTATACATTTGTTTGAAGGAGTGGTTGATCTTACCATTCTGGAGTTCTCTATAGGTTAAGTGATAGGGATGCGCTAAAATGAAGATGTTAGAATCTGTTGTTTTTATTATTCCCACGAACCGTAGCATAAACCTTCCTCCCTTAACGTATCAGATCACTGAATTGCTATGGTGTACCATAACCTGAAATATTTCCTGTGAGAAGGGTACTCTATCTCTTGGCTGCCAAAGAGAGCTTTCTATCGAAGTCCTCATATAGGTGATAGGGTTGTGTAGAGAGTACCAGCAAATGAGGCAGAGGATTGAAAGAAGTCTGCTAGGTTGAAATCTAAATTAAGATTATAATTTTTAGTGAGTTTTGGATTTTCACAATATGAGACATGCCATAGTGCTAATTGACCCTTTATAAAAATCATCTTTTGGTAGTGTTGCATTTGGTTTTGAAATATTCAAGTTCTAAAAAAAGACTAACAGTGGACTTTTCCATCTGCAGATTATACTGAATGGCCAGCAGAGGCAGTGTTGCAGAGGAATATTTCTCTGCTTGCTGAGATGGAAAAAAAAAGAAAGCTCATTCCTCAGCCTTCTCCATGCCTCGATCAATATATATGGTAAGTCAAAATCTCAATTAATCATTTTGCCATTAATAAAAAGTTCATAGCATCTGATAGCTCTCTGTGCCTTTTAGTGGGGTCTTCTGCATAAATATAATCTTCCAAGACGGTAGCAATATGGATGATGCAATGGCCATCATGATAGTTTATCAAAGACTTTGTCTGCCTAAGTGTCTGAGAAAATCTTCTTTAGATACTTGTGCAGGCAATATGTCCTGTGAGTTAATTACCATCCTTCAGGCTGGAATGAGCTGTCTTAGGTTAGAGCAAATGACTTACATTCAGATGGAGGGAAGCTATTTAACCTGTTTCCCTGCTCTCTGTGAGTGGGACTCTGATACTCCAGATGGACTGCTATTTAGAAACTGTGTTCTTCGAACTCTAGTCCTCTTTGAATAGGAGCCCACTACTTTCAATGGCGCACTGTACTTCCCCCTACAACTCCTACTTGCTGTGCAGTCATATTCCCAGATAATTACCTGGTGTGTAATTGGTGACGTCTGGTCCTCCAGTGGAATCGTCACCCAGGGCGATTGGTCAAGTGGTGCCATTACATCACGAAGCTACAGCAGAATGTCATCTGACATGAGGGCTAATCAGTTGCTTCTTCTAACTCTAGCCCTCTTTAAATAGGAGCCCAATACTTTCAATGGCGCACTGTACTTCCCCCTTACACCTCCTACTTGCTGTGTAGTCATATTCACAGATAGTTACCTAGTTTGTAATTGCTGATGTCTGGTCCTCCGGTGTAATCGTCACCCAGGGCGATTGGTCAAGTGGTGCCATTACATCACAAAGCTACAGCAGGGTGTCATCTGACATGAGGGCCAATCAGTTGCCTAGTACGCAATAGGATACTTATATCAAGGTATAGAAAATGGAGCAATGTGGACAGAATGCCCAGCTGAAGACTAAGGTGGTGAGATGAAAGGACCTAGGACAATATTTGAGACTTATACATTTGTTTGAAGGAGTGGTTGATCTTACCATTCTGGAGTTCTCTATAGGTTAAGTGATAGGGATGCGCTAAAATGAAGATGTTAGAATCTGTTGTTTTTATTATTCCCACGAACCGTAGCATAAACCTTCCTCCCTTAACGTATCAGATCACTGAATTGCTATGGTGTACCATAACCTGAAATAATTCCTGTGAGAAGGGTACTCTATCTCTTGGCTGCCAAAGAGAGCTTTCTATCTAAGTCCTCATATAGGTGATAGGGTTGTGTAGAGAGTACCAGCAAATGAGGCAGAGGATTGAAAGAAGTCTGCTAGGTTGAAATCTAAATTAAGATTATAATTTTTAGTGAGTTTTGGATTTTCACAATATGAGACATGCCATAGTGCTAATTGACCCTTTATAAAAATCATGTTTTGGTAGTGTTGCATTTGGTTTTGAAATATTCAAGTTCTAAAAAAAGACTAACAGTGGACTTTTCCATCTGCAGATTATACTGAATGGCCAGCAGAGGCAGTGTTGCAGAGGAATATTTCTCTGCTTGCTGAGACGGAAAAAAAAAGAAAGCTCATTCCTCAGCCTTCTCCATGCCTCGATCAATATATATGGTAAGTCAAAATCTCAATTATTAATTTTGCCATTAATAAAAAGTTCATAGCATCTGATAGCTCTCTGTGCCTTTTAGTGGGGTCTTCCGCATAAATATAATCTTCCAAGACGGTAGCAATATGGATGATGCAATGGCCATCATGATAGTTTATCAAAGACTTTGTCTGCCTAAGTGTCTGAGAAAATCTTCTTTAGATACTTGTGCAGGCAATATGTCCTGTGAGTTAATTACCATCCTTCAGGCTGGAATGAGCTGTCTTAGGTTAGAGCAAATGACTTACATTCAGATGGAGGGAAGCTATTTAACCTGTTTCCCTGCTCTCTGTGAGTGGGACTCTGATACTCCAGATGGACTGCTATTTAGAAACTGTGTTCTTCGAACTCTAGTCCTCTTTGAATAGGAGCCCACTACTTTCAATGGCGCACTGTACTTCCCCCTACAACTCCTACTTGCTGTGCAGTCATATTCCCAGATAATTACCTGGTGTGTAATTGGTGACGTCTGGTCCTCCGGTGTAATCGTCACCCAGGGCGATTGGTCAAGTGGTGCCATTACATCACAAAGCTACAGCAGGGTGTCATCTGACATGAGGGCCAATCAGTTGCCTAGTACGCAATAGGATACTTATATCAAGGTATAGAAAATGGAGCAATGTGGACAGAATGCCCAGCTGAAGACTAAGGTGGTGAGATGAAAGGACCTAGGACAATATTTGAGACTTATACATTTGTTTGAAGGAGTGGTTGATCTTACCATTCTGGAGTTCTCTATAGGTTAAGTGATAGGGATGCGCTAAAATGAAGATGTTAGAATCTGTTGTTTTTATTATTCCCACGAACCGTAGCATAAACCTTCCTCCCTTAACGTATCAGATCACTGAATTGCTATGGTGTACCATAACCTGAAATATTTCCTGTGAGAAGGGTACTCTATCTCTTGGCTGCCAAAGAGAGCTTTCTATCGAAGTCCTCATATAGGTGATAGGGTTGTGTAGAGAGTACCAGCAAATGAGGCAGAGGATTGAAAGAAGTCTGCTAGGTTGAAATCTAAATTAAGATTATAATTTTTAGTGAGTTTTGGATTTTCACAATATGAGACATGCCATAGTGCTAATTGACCCTTTATAAAAATCATCTTTTGGTAGTGTTGCATTTGGTTTTGAAATATTCAAGTTCTAAAAAAAGACTAACAGTGGACTTTTCCATCTGCAGATTATACTGAATGGCCAGCAGAGGCAGTGTTGCAGAGGAATATTTCTCTGCTTGCTGAGATGGAAAAAAAAAGAAAGCTCATTCCTCAGCCTTCTCCATGCCTCGATCAATATATATGGTAAGTCAAAATCTCAATTAATCATTTTGCCATTAATAAAAAGTTCATAGCATCTGATAGCTCTCTGTGCCTTTTAGTGGGGTCTTCTGCATAAATATAATCTTCCAAGACGGTAGCAATATGGATGATGCAATGGCCATCATGATAGTTTATCAAAGACTTTGTCTGCCTAAGTGTCTGAGAAAATCTTCTTTAGATACTTGTGCAGGCAATATGTCCTGTGAGTTAATTACCATCCTTCAGGCTGGAATGAGCTGTCTTAGGTTAGAGCAAATGACTTACATTCAGATGGAGGGAAGCTATTTAACCTGTTTCCCTGCTCTCTGTGAGTGGGACTCTGATACTCCAGATGGACTGCTATTTAGAAACTGTGTTCTTCGAACTCTAGTCCTCTTTGAATAGGAGCCCACTACTTTCAATGGCGCACTGTACTTCCCCCTACAACTCCTACTTGCTGTGCAGTCATATTCCCAGATAATTACCTGGTGTGTAATTGGTGACGTCTGGTCCTCCAGTGGAATCGTCACCCAGGGCGATTGGTCAAGTGGTGCCATTACATCACGAAGCTACAGCAGAATGTCATCTGACATGAGGGCTAATCAGTTGCTTCTTCTAACTCTAGCCCTCTTTAAATAGGAGCCCAATACTTTCAATGGCGCACTGTACTTCCCCCTTACACCTCCTACTTGCTGTGTAGTCATATTCACAGATAGTTACCTAGTTTGTAATTGCTGATGTCTGGTCCTCCGGTGTAATCGTCACCCAGGGCGATTGGTCAAGTGGTGCCATTACATCACAAAGCTACAGCAGGGTGTCATCTGACATGAGGGCCAATCAGTTGCCTAGTACGCAATAGGATACTTATATCAAGGTATAGAAAATGGAGCAATGTGGACAGAATGCCCAGCTGAAGACTAAGGTGGTGAGATGAAAGGACCTAGGACAATATTTGAGACTTATACATTTGTTTGAAGGAGTGGTTGATCTTACCATTCTGGAGTTCTCTATAGGTTAAGTGATAGGGATGCGCTAAAATGAAGATGTTAGAATCTGTTGTTTTTATTATTCCCACGAACCGTAGCATAAACCTTCCTCCCTTAACGTATCAGATCACTGAATTGCTATGGTGTACCATAACCTGAAATAATTCCTGTGAGAAGGGTACTCTATCTCTTGGCTGCCAAAGAGAGCTTTCTATCTAAGTCCTCATATAGGTGATAGGGTTGTGTAGAGAGTACCAGCAAATGAGGCAGAGGATTGAAAGAAGTCTGCTAGGTTGAAATCTAAATTAAGATTATAATTTTTAGTGAGTTTTGGATTTTCACAATATGAGACATGCCATAGTGCTAATTGACCCTTTATAAAAATCATGTTTTGGTAGTGTTGCATTTGGTTTTGAAATATTCAAGTTCTAAAAAAAGACTAACAGTGGACTTTTCCATCTGCAGATTATACTGAATGGCCAGCAGAGGCAGTGTTGCAGAGGAATATTTCTCTGCTTGCTGAGACGGAAAAAAAAAGAAAGCTCATTCCTCAGCCTTCTCCATGCCTCGATCAATATATATGGTAAGTCAAAATCTCAATTATTAATTTTGCCATTAATAAAAAGTTCATAGCATCTGATAGCTCTCTGTGCCTTTTAGTGGGGTCTTCCGCATAAATATAATCTTCCAAGACGGTAGCAATATGGATGATGCAATGGCCATCATGATAGTTTATCAAAGACTTTGTCTGCCTAAGTGTCTGAGAAAATCTTCTTTAGATACTTGTGCAGGCAATATGTCCTGTGAGTTAATTACCATCCTTCAGGCTGGAATGAGCTGTCTTAGGTTAGAGCAAATGACTTACATTCAGATGGAGGGAAGCTATTTAACCTGTTTCCCTGCTCTCTGTGAGTGGGACTCTGATACTCCAGATGGACTGCTATTTAGAAACTGTGTTCTTCGAACTCTAGTCCTCTTTGAATAGGAGCCCACTACTTTCAATGGCGCACTGTACTTCCCCCTACAACTCCTACTTGCTGTGCAGTCATATTCCCAGATAATTACCTGGTGTGTAATTGGTGACGTCTGGTCCTCCGGTGTAATCGTCACCCAGGGCGATTGGTCAAGTGGTGCCATTACATCACAAAGCTACAGCAGGGTGTCATCTGACATGAGGGCCAATCAGTTGCTTCTTCTAACTCTAGCCCTCTTTAAATAGGAGCCCAATACTTTCAATGGCGCACTGTACTTCCCCCTTACACCTCCTACTTGCTGTGTAGTCATATTCACAGATAGTTACCTAGTTTGTAATTGCTGATGTCTGGTCCTCCGGTGTAATCGTCACCCAGGGCGATTGGTCAAGTGGTGCCATTACATCACAAAGCTACAGCAGGGTGTCATCTGACATGAGGGCCAATCAGTTGCCTAGTACGCAATAGGATACTTATATCAAGGTATAGAAAATGGAGCAATGTGGACAGAATGCCCAGCTGAAGACTAAGGTGGTGAGATGAAAGGACCTAGGACAATATTTGAGACTTATACATTTGTTTGAAGGAGTGGTTGATCTTACCATTCTGGAGTTCTCTATAGGTTAAGTGATAGGGATGCGCTAAAATGAAGATGTTAGAATCTGTTGTTTTTATTATTCCCACGAACCGTAGCATAAACCTTCCTCCCTTAACGTATCAGATCACTGAATTGCTATGGTGTACCATAACCTGAAATAATTCCTGTGAGAAGGGTACTCTATCTCTTGGCTGCCAAAG
Source organism: Lissotriton vulgaris (assembly GCF_964263255.1). Taxonomy (NCBI): domain Eukaryota; kingdom Metazoa; phylum Chordata; class Amphibia; order Caudata; family Salamandridae; genus Lissotriton; species Lissotriton vulgaris. Next base: position 1,209,288,417 of record NC_141695.1, read on the forward strand.
AGAGCTTTCTATCTAAGTCCTCATATAGGTGATAGGGTTGTGTAGAGAGTACCAGCAAATGAGGCAGAGGATTGAAAGAAGTCTGCTAGGTTGAAATCTAAATTAAGATTATAATTTTTAGTGAGTTTTGGATTTTCACAATATGAGACATGCCATAGTGCTAATTGACCCTTTATAAAAATCATGTTTTGGTAGTGTTGCATTTGGTTTTGAAATATTCAAGTTCTAAAAAAAGACTAACAGTGGACTTTTCCATCTGCAGATTATACTGAATGGCCAGCGGAGGCAGTGTTGCAGAGGAATATTTCCCTGCTTGCTGAGACGGAAAAAAAAAGAAAGCTCATTCCTCAGCCTTCTCCATGCCTCGATCAATATATATGGTAAGTCAAAATCTCAATTAATCATTTTGCCATTAATAAAAAGTTCATAGCATCTGATAGCTCTCAGTGCCTTTTAGTGGGGTCTTCCGCATAAATATAATATTCTAAGACGGTAGCAATATGGATGACGCAATGGCCATCATGATAGTTTATCAAAGACTTTGTCTGCCTAAGTGTCTGAGAAAATCTTCTTTAGATACTTGTGCAGGCAATATGTCCTGTGAGTTAATTACCATCCTTCAGGCTGGAATGAGCTGTCTTAAGTTAGAGCAAATGACTTACATTCAGATGGAGGGAAGCTATTTAACCTGTTTCCCTGCTCTCTGTGAGTGGGACTCTGATACTCCAGATGGACTGCTATTTAGAAACTGTGTTCTTCTAACTCTAGTCCTCTTTGAATAGGAGCCCACTACTTTCAATGGCGCACTGTACTTCCCCCTACAACTCCTACTTGCTGTGCAGTCATATTCCCAGATAATTACCTGGTGTGTAATTGGTGACGTCTGGTCCTCCAGTGGAATCGTCACCCAGGGCGATTTGTCAAGTGGTGCCATTACATCACAAAGCTACAGCAGAATGTCATCTGACATGAGGGCTAATCAGTTGCTTCTTCTAACTCTAGCCCTCTTTAAATAGGAGCCCAATACTTTCAATGGCGCACTGTACTTCCCCCTTACACCTCCTACTTGCTGTGCAGTCATATTCACAGATAGTTACCTAGTTTGTAATTGCTGATGTCTGGTCCTTCGGTGTAATCGTCACCCAGGGCGATTGGTCAAGTGGTGCCATTACATCACAAAGCTACAGCAGGGTGTCATCTGACATGAGGGCCAATCAGTTGCCTAGTACGCAATAGGATACTTATATCACGGTATAGAAAATGGAGCAATGTGGACAGAATGCCCAGCTGAAGACTAAGGTGGTGAGATGAAAGGACCTAGGGCAATATTTGAGACTTATACATTTGTTTGAAGGAGTGGTTGATCTTACCATTCTGGAGTTCTCTATAGGTTAAGTGATAGGGATGCGCTAAAATGAAGATGTTAGAATCTGTTGTTTTTATTATTCCCACGAACCGTAGCATAAACCTTCCTCCCTTAACGTATCAGGTCACTGAATTGCTATGGTGTACCATAACCTGAAATATTTCCTGTGAGAAGGGTACTCTATCTCTTGGCTGCCAAAGAGAGCTTTCTATCGAAGTCCTCATATAGGTGATAGGGTTGTGTAGAGAGTACCAGCAAATGAGGCAGAGGATTGAAAGAAGTCTGCTAGGTTGAAATCTAAATTAAGATTATAATTTTTAGTGAGTTTTGGATTTTCACAATATGAGACATGCCATAGTGCTAATTGACCCTTTATAAAAATCATCTTTTGGTAGTGTTGCATTTGGTTTTGAAATATTCAAGTTCTAAAAAAAGACTAACAGTGGACTTTTCCATCTGCAGATTATACTGAATGGCCAGCGGAGGCAGTGTTGCAGAGGAATATTTCCCTGCTTGCTGAGACGGAAAAAAAAAGAAAGCTCATTCCTCAGCCTTCTCCATGCCTCGATCAATATATATGGTAAGTCAAAATCTCAATTAATCATTTTGCCATTAATAAAAAGTTCATAGCATCTGATAGCTCTCTGTGCCTTTTAGTGGGGTCTTCCGCATAAATATAATCTTCCAAGATGGTAGCAATATGGATGATGCAATGGCCATCATGATAGTTTATCAAAGACTTTGTCTGCCTAAGTGTCTGAGAAAATCTTCTTTAGATACTTGTGCAGGCAATATGTCCTGTGAGTTAATTACCATCCTTCAGGCTGGAATGAGCTGTCTTAGGTTAGAGCAAATGACTTACATTCAGATGGAGGGAAGCTATTTAACCTGTTTCCCTGCTCTCTGTGAGTGGGACTCTGATACTCCAGATGGACTGCTATTTAGAAACTGTGTTCTTCTAACTCTAGTCCTCTTTGAATAGGAGCCCACTACTTTCAATGGCGCACTGTACTTCCCCCTACAACTCCTACTTGCTGTGCAGTCATATTCCCAGATAATTACCTGGTGTGTAATTGGTGACGTCTGGTCCTCCAGTGTAATCGTCACCCAAGGCGATTGGTCAAGTGGTGCCATTACATCACAAAGCTACAGCAGAATGTCATCTGACATGAGGGCCAATCAGTTGCTTCTTCTAACTCTAGCCCTCTTTAAATAGGAGCCCAATACTTTCAATGGCGCACTGTACTTCCCCCTTACACCTCCTACTTGCTGTGCAGTCATATTCACAGATAGTTACCTAGTTTGTAATTGCTGATGTCTGGTCCTCCGGTGTAATCGTCACCCAGGGCGATTGGTCAAGTGGTGCCATTACATCACAAAGCTACAGCAGGGTGTCATCTGACATGAGGGCCAATCAGCTGCCAAAGAGAGCTTTCTATCTAAGTCCTCATATAGGTGATAGGGTTGTGTAGAGAGTACCAGCAAATGAGGCAGAGGATTGAAAGAAGTCTGCTAGGTTGAAATCTAAATTAAGATTATAATTTTTAGTGAGTTTTGGATTTTCACAATATGAGACATGCCATAGTGCTAATTGACCCTTTATAAAAATCATGTTTTGGTAGTGTTGCATTTGGTTTTGAAATATTCAAGTTCTAAAAAAAGACTAACAGTGGACTTTTCCATCTGCAGATTATACTGAATGGCCAGCAGAGGCAGTGTTGCAGAGGAATATTTCTCTGCTTGCTGAGACGGAAAAAAAAGAAAGCTCATTCCTCAGCCTTCTCCATGCCTCGATCAATATATATGGTAAGTCAAAATCTCAATTATTCATTTTGCCATTAATAAAAAGTTCATAGCATCTGATAGCTCTCTGTGCCTTTTAGTGGGGTCTTCCGCATAAATATAATCTTCCAAGACGGTAGCAATATGGATGATGCAATGGCCATCATGATAGTTTATCAAAGACTTTGTCTGCCTAAGTGTCTGAGAAAATCTTCTTTAGATACTTGTGCAGGCAATATGTCCTGTGAGTTAATTACCATCCTTCAGGCTGGAATGAGCTGTCTTAGGTTAGAGCAAATGACTTACATTCAGATGGAGGGAAGCTATTTAACCTGTTTCCCTGCTCTCTGTGAGTGGGACTCTGATACTCCAGATGGACTGCTATTTAGAAACTGTGTTCTTCTAACTCTAGTCCTCTTTGAATAGGAGCCCACTACTTTCAATGGCGCACTGTACTTCCCCCTACAACTCCTACTTGCTGTGCAGTCATATTCCCAGATAATTACCTGGTGTGTAATTGGTGACGTCTGGTCCTCCAGTGGAATCGTCACCCAGGGCGATTGGTCAAGTGGTGCCATTACATCACAAAGCTACAGCAGAATGTCATCTGACATGAGGGCTAATCAGTTGCTTCTTCTAACTCTAGCCCTCTTTAAATAGGAGCCCAATACTTTCAATGGCGCACTGTACTTCCCCCTTACACCTCCTACTTGCTGTGCAGTCATATTCACAGATAGTTACCTAGTTTGTAATTGCTGATGTCTGGTCCTCCGGTGTAATCGTCACCCAGGGCGATTGGTCAAGTGGTGCCATTACATCACAAAGCTACAGCAGGGTGTCATCTGACATGAGGGCCAATCAGTTGCCTAGTACGCAATAGGATACTTATATCAAGGTATAGAAAATGGAGCAATGTGGACAGAATGCCCAGCTGAAGACTAAGGTGGTGAGATGAAAGGACCTAGGACAATATTTGAGACTTATACATTTGTTTGAAGGAGTGGTTGATCTTACCATTCTGGAGTTCTCTATAGGTTAAGTGATAGGGATGCGCTAAAATGAAGATGTTAGAATCTGTTGTTTTTATTATTCCCACGAACCGTAGCATAAACCTTCCTCCCTTAACGTATCAGATCACTGAATTGCTATGGTGTACCATAACCTGAAATATTTCCTGTGAGAAGGGTACTCTATCTCTTGGCTGCCAAAGAGAGCTTTCTATCGAAGTCCTCATATAGGTGATAGGGTTGTGTAGAGAGTACCAGCAAATGAGGCAGAGGATTGAAAGAAGTCTGCTAGGTTGAAATCTAAATTAAGATTATAATTTTTAGTGAGTTTTGGATTTTCACAATATGATACATGCCATAGTGCTAATTGACCCTTTATAAAAATCATCTTTTGGTAGTGTTGCATTTGGTTTTGAAATATTCAAGTTCTAAAAAAAGACTAACAGTGGACTTTTCCATCTGCAGATTATACTGAATGGCCAGCAGAGGCAGTGTTGCAGAGGAATATTTCTCTGCTTGCTGAGACGGAAAAAAAAAGAAAGCTCATTCCTCAGCCCTCTCCATGCCTCGATCAATATATATGGTAAGTCAAAATCTCAATTAATCATTTTGCCATTAATAAAAAGTTCATAGCATCTGATAGCTCTCTGTGCCTTTTAGTGGGGTCTTCTGCATAAATATAATCTTCCAAGACGGTAGCAATATGGATGATGCAATGGCCATCATGATAGTTTATCAAAGACTTTGTCTGCCTAAGTGTCTGAGAAAATCTTCTTTAGATACTTGTGCAGGCAATATGTCCTGTGAGTTAATTACCATCCTTCAGGCTGGAATGAGCTGTCTTAGGTTAGAGCAAATGACTTACATTCAGATGGAGGGAAGCTATTTAACCTGTTTCCCTGCTCTCTGTGAGTGGGACTCTGATACTCCAGATGGACTGCTATTTAGAAACTGTGTTCTTCTAACTCTAGTCCTCTTTGAATAGGAGCCCACTACTTTCAATGGCGCACTGTACTTCCCCCTACAACTCCTACTTGCTGTGCAGTCATATTCCCAGATAATTACCTGGTGTGTAATTGGTGACGTCTGGTCCTCCAGTGTAATCGTCACCCAGGGCGATTGGTCAAGTGGTGCCATTACATCACAAAGCTACAGCAGAATGTCATCTGACATGAGGGCTAATCAGTTGCTTCTTCTAACTCTAGCCCTCTTTATATAGGAGCCCAATACTTTCAATGGCGCACTGTACTTCCCCCTTACACCTCCTACTTGCTGTGCAGTCATATTCACAGATAGTTACCTAGTTTGTAATTGCTGATGTCTGGTCCTCCGGTGTAATCGTCACCCAGGGCGATTGGTCAAGTGGTGCCATTACATCACAAAGCTACAGCAGGGTGTCATCTGACATGAGGGTAATCAGTTGCCTAGTACGCAATAGGATACTTATATCAAGGTATAGAAAATGGAGCAATGTGGACAGAATGCCCAGCTGAAGACTAAGGTGGTGAGATGAAAGGACCTAGGACAATATTTGAGACTTATACATTTGTTTGAAGGAGTGGTTGATCTTACCATTCTGGAGTTCTCTATAGGTTAAGTGATAGGGATGCGCTAAAATGAAGATGTTAGAATCTGTTGTTTTTATTATTCCCACGAACCGTAGCATAAACCTTCCTCCCTTAACGTATCAGATCACTGAATTGCTATGGTGTACCATAACCTGAAATATTTCCTGTGAGAAGGGTACTCTATCTCTTGGCTGCCAAAGAGAGCTTTCTATCGAAGTCCTCATATAGGTGATAGGGTTGTGTAGAGAGTACCAGCAAATGAGGCAGAGGATTGAAAGAAGTCTGCTAGGTTGAAATCTAAATTAAGATTATAATTTTTAGTGAGTTTTGGATTTTCACAATATGAGACATGCCATAGTGCTAATTGACCCTTTATAAAAATCATCTTTTGGTAGTGTTGCATTTGGTTTTGAAATATTCAAGTTCTAAAAAAAGACTAACAGTGGACTTTTCCATCTGCAGATTATACTGAATGGCCAGCGGAGGCAGTGTTGCAGAGGAATATTTCCCTGCTTGCTGAGACGGAAAAAAAAAGAAAGCTCATTCCTCAGCCTTCTCCATGCCTCGATCAATATATATGGTAAGTCAAAATCTCAATAATCATTTTGCCATTAATAAAAAGTTCATAGCATCTGATAGCTCTCTGTGCCTTTTAGTGGGGTCTTCCGCATAAATATAATCTTCCAAGACGGTAGCAATATGGATGACGCAATGGCCATCATGATAGTTTATCAAAGACTTTGTCTGCCTAAGTGTCTGAGAAAATCTTCTTTAGATACTTGTGCAGGCAATATGTCCTGTGAGTTAATTACCATCCTTCAGGCTGGAATGAGCTGTCTTAGGTTAGAGCAAATGACTTACATTCAGATGGAGGGAAGGTATTTAACCTGTTTCCCTGCTCTCTGTGAGTGGGACTCTGATACTCCAGATGGACTGCTATTTAGAAACTGTGTTCTTCTAACTCTAGTCCTCTTTGAATAGGAGCCCACTACTTTCAATGGCGCACTGTACTTCCCCCTACAACTCCTACTTGCTGTGCAGTCATATTCCCAGATAATTACCTGGTGTGTAATTGGTGACGTCTGGTCCTCCGGTGTAATCGTCACCCAAGGCGATTGGTCAAGTGGTGCCATTACATCACAAAGCTACAGCAGAATGTCATCTGACATGAGGGCCAATCAGTTGCTTCTTCTAACTCTAGCCCTCTTTAAATAGGAGCCCAATACTTTCAATGGCGCACTGTACTTCCCCCTTACACCTCCTACTGGCTGTGCAGTCATATTCACAGATAGTTACCTAGTTTGTAATTGCTGATGTCTGGTCCTCCGGTGTAATCATCACCCAGGGCGATTGGTCAAGTGGTGCCATTACATCACAAAGCTACAGCAGGGTGTCATCTGACATGAGGGCCAATCAGTTGCCTAGTACGCAATAGGATACTTATATCAAGGTATAGAAAATGGAGCAATGTGGACAGAATGCCCAGCTGAAGACTAAGGTGGTGAGATGAAAGGACCTAGGACAATATTTGCGACTTATACATTTGTTTGAAGGAGTGGTTGATCTTACCATTCTGGAGTTCTCTATAGGTTAAGTGATAGGGATGCGCTAAAATGAAGATGTTAGAATCTGTTGTTTTTATTATTCCCACGAACCGTAGCATAAACCTTCCTCCCTTAACGTATCAGATCACTGAATTGCTATGGTGTACCATAACCTGAAATAATTCCTGTGAGAAGGGTACTCTATCTCTTGGCTGCCAAAGAGAGCTTTCTATCTAAGTCCTCATATAGGTGATAGGGTTGTGTAGAGAGTACCAGCAAATGAGGCAGAGGATTGAAAGAAGTCTGCTAGGTTGAAATCTAAATTAAGATTATAATTTTTAGTGAGTTTTGGATTTTCACAATATGAGACATGCCATAGTGCTAATTGACCCTTTATAAAAATCATGTTTTGTTAGTGTTGCATTTGGTTTTGAAATATTCAAGTTCTAAAAAAAGACTAACAGTGGACTTTTCCATCTGCAGATTATACTGAATGGCCAGCAGAGGCAGTGTTGCAGAGGAATATTTCTCTGCTTGCTGAGACGGAAAAAAAAGAAAGCTCATTCCTCAGCCTTCTCCATGCCTCGATCAATATATATGGTAAGTCAAAATCTCAATTATTCATTTTGCCATTAATAAAAAGTTCATAGCATCTGATAGCTCTCTGTGCCTTTTAGTGGGGTCTTCCGCATAAATATAATCTTCCAAGACGGTAGCAATATGGATGATGCAATGGCCATCATGATAGTTTATCAAAGACTTTGTCTCTCTAAGTGTCTGAGAAAATCTTCTTTAGATACTTGTGCAGGCAATATGTCCTGTGAGTTAATTACCATCCTTCAGGCTGGAATGAGCTGTCTTAGGTTAGAGCAAATGACTTACATTCAGATGGAGGGAAGCTATTTAACCTGTTTCCCTGCTCTCTGTGAGTGGGACTCTGATACTCCAGATGGACTGCTATTTAGAAACTGTGTTCTTCTAACTCTAGTCCTCTTTGAATAGGAGCCCACTACTTTCAATGGCGCACTGTACTTCCCCCTACAACTCCTACTTGCTGTGCAGTCATATTCACAGATAGTTACCTAGTTTGTAATTGCTGATGTCTGGTCCTCCGGTGTAATCGTCACCCAGGGCGATTGGTCAAGTGGTGCCATTACATCACAAAGCTACAGCAGGGTGTCATCTGACATGAGGGTAATCAGTTGCCTAGTACGCAATAGGATACTTATATCAAGGTATAGAAAATGGAGCAATGTGGACAGAATGCCCAGCTGAAGACTAAGGTGGTGAGATGAAAGGACCTAGGACAATATTTGAGACTTATACATTTGTTTGAAGGAGTGGTTGATCTTACCATTCTGGAGTTCTCTATAGGTTAAGTGATAGGGATGCGCTAAAATGAAGATGTTAGAATCTGTTGTTTTTATTATTCCCACGAACCGTAGCATAAACCTTCCTCCCTTAACGTATCAGATCACTGAATTGCTATGGTGTACCATAACCTGAAATATTTCCTGTGAGAAGGGTACTCTATCTCTTGGCTGCCAAAGAGAGCTTTCTATCGAAGTCCTCATATAGGTGATAGGGTTGTGTAGAGAGTACCAGCAAATGAGGCAGAGGATTGAAAGAAGTCTGCTAGGTTGAAATCTAAATTAAGATTATAATTTTTAGTGAGTTTTGGATTTTCACAATATGAGACATGCCATAGTGCTAATTGACCCTTTATAAAAATCATCTTTTGGTAGTGTTGCATTTGGTTTTGAAATATTCAAGTTCTAAAAAAAGACTAACAGTGGACTTTTCCATCTGCAGATTATACTGAATGGCCAGCGGAGGCAGTGTTGCAGAGGAATATTTCCCTGCTTGCTGAGACGGAAAAAAAAAGAAAGCTCATTCCTCAGCCTTCTCCATGCCTCGATCAATATATATGGTAAGTCAAAATCTCAATAATCATTTTGCCATTAATAAAAAGTTCATAGCATCTGATAGCTCTCTGTGCCTTTTAGTGTGGTCTTCCGCATAAATATAATCTTCCAAGACGGTAGCAATATGGATGACGCAATGGCCATCATGATAGTTTATCAAAGACTTTGTCTGCCTAAGTGTCTGAGAAAATCTTCTTTAGATACTTGTGCAGGCAATATGTCCTGTGAGTTAATTACCATCCTTCAGGCTGGAATGAGCTGTCTTAGGTTAGAGCAAATGACTTACATTCAGATGGAGGGAAGGTATTTAACCTGTTTCCCTGCTCTCTGTGAGTGGGACTCTGATACTCCAGATGGACTGCTATTTAGAAACTGTGTTCTTCTAACTCTAGTCCTCTTTGAATAGGAGCGCACTACTTTCAATGGCGCACTGTACTTCCCCCTACAACTCCTACTTGCTGTGCAGTCATATTCCCAGATAATTACCTGGTGTGTAATTGGTGACGTCTGGTCCTCCGGTGTAATCGTCACCCAAGGCGATTGGTCAAGTGGTGCCATTACATCACAAAGCTACAGCAGAATGTCATCTGACATGAGGGCCAATCAGTTGCTTCTTCTAACTCTAGCCCTCTTTAAATAGGAGCCCAATACTTTCAATGGCGCACTGTACTTCCCCCTTACACCTCCTACTTGCTGTGCAGTCATATTCACAGATAGTTACCTAGTTTGTAATTGCTGATGTCTGGTCCTCCGGTGTAATCATCACCCAGGGCGATTGGTCAAGTGGTGCCATTACATCACAAAGCTACAGCAGGGTGTCATCTGACATGAGGGCCAATCAGCTGCCAAAGAGAGCTTTCTATCTAAGTCCTCATATAGGTGATAGGGTTGTGTAGAGAGTACCAGCAAATGAGGCAGAGGATTGAAAGAAGTCTGCTAGGTTGAAATCTAAATTAAGATTATAATTTTTAGTGAGTTTTGGATTTTCACAATATGAGACATGCCATAGTGCTAATTGACCCTTTATAAAAATCATGTTTTGGTAGTGTTGCATTTGGTTTTGAAATATTCAAGTTCTAAAAAAAGACTAACAGTGGACTTTTCCATCTGCAGATTATACTGAATGGCCAGCAGAGGCAGTGTTGCAGAGGAATATTTCTCTGCTTGCTGAGACGGAAAAAAAAGAAAGCTCATTCCTCAGCCTTCTCCATGCCTCGATCAATATATATGGTAAGTCAAAATCTCAATTATTCATTTTGCCATTAATAAAAAGTTCATAGCATCTGATAGCTCTCTGTGCCTTTTAGTGGGGTCTTCCGCATAAATATAATCTTCCAAGACGGTAGCAATATGGATGATGCAATGGCCATCATGATAGTTTATCAAAGACTTTGTCTGCCTAAGTGTCTGAGAAAATCTTCTTTAGATACTTGTGCAGGCAATATGTCCTGTGAGTTAATTACCATCCTTCAGGCTGGAATGAGCTGTCTTAGGTTAGAGCAAATGACTTACATTCAGATGGAGGGAAGCTATTTAACCTGTTTCCCTGCTCTCTGTGAGTGGGACTCTGATACTCCAGATGGACTGCTATTTAGAAACTGTGTTCTTCTAACTCTAGTCCTCTTTGAATAGGAGCCCACTACTTTCAATGGCGCACTGTACTTCCCCCTACAACTCCTACTTGCTGTGCAGTCATATTCCCAGATAATTACCTGGTGTGTAATTGGTGACGTCTGGTCCTCCAGTGGAATCGTCACCCAGGGCGATTGGTCAAGTGGTGCCATTACATCACAAAGCTACAGCAGAATGTCATCTGACATGAGGGCTAATCAGTTGCTTCTTCTAACTCTAGCCCTCTTTAAATAGGAGCCCAATACTTTCAATGGCGCACTGTACTTCCCCCTTACACCTCCTACTTGCTGTGCAGTCATATTCACAGATAGTTACCTAGTTTGTAATTGCTGATGTCTGGTCCTCCGGTGTAATCGTCACCCAGGGCGATTGGTCAAGTGGTGCCATTACATCACAAAGCTACAGCAGGGTGTCATCTGACATGAGGGCCAATCAGTTGCCTAGTACGCAATAGGATACTTATATCAAGGTATAGAAAATGGAGCAATGTGGACAGAATGCCCAGCTGAAGACTAAGGTGGTGAGATGAAAGGACCTAGGACAATATTTGAGACTTATACATTTGTTTGAAGGAGTGGTTGATCTTACCATTCTGGAGTTCTCTATAGGTTAAGTGATAGGGATGCGCTAAAATGAAGATGTTAGAATCTGTTGTTTTTATTATTCCCACGAACCGTAGCATAAACCTTCCTCCCTTAACGTATCAGATCACTGAATTGCTATGGTGTACCATAACCTGAAATATTTCCTGTGAGAAGGGTACTCTATCTCTTGGCTGCCAAAGAGAGCTTTCTATCGAAGTCCTCATATAGGTGATAGGGTTGTGTAGAGAGTACCAGCAAATGAGGCAGAGGATTGAAAGAAGTCTGCTAGGTTGAAATCTAAATTAAGATTATAATTTTTAGTGAGTTTTGGATTTTCACAATATGAGACATGCCATAGTGCTAATTGACCCTTTATAAAAATCATCTTTTGGTAGTGTTGCATTTGGTTTTGAAATATTCAAGTTCTAAAAAAAGACTAACAGTGGACTTTTCCATCTGCAGATTATACTGAATGGCCAGCGGAGGCAGTGTTGCAGAGGAATATTTCCCTGCTTGCTGAGACGGAAAAAAAAAGAAAGCTCATTCCTCAGCCTTCTCCATGCCTCGATCAATATATATGGTAAGTCAAAATCTCAATAATCATTTTGCCATTAATAAAAAGTTCATAGCATCTGATAGCTCTCTGTGCCTTTTAGTGGGGTCTTCCGCATAAATATAATCTTCCAAGACGGTAGCAATATGGATGACGCAATGGCCATCATGATAGTTTATCAAAGACTTTGTCTGCCTAAGTGTCTGAGAAAATCTTCTTTAGATACTTGTGCAGGCAATATGTCCTGTGAGTTAATTACCATCCTTCAGGCTGGAATGAGCTGTCTTAGGTTAGAGCAAATGACTTACATTCAGATGGAGGGAAGGTATTTAACCTGTTTCCCTGCTCTCTGTGAGTGGGACTCTGATACTCCAGATGGACTGCTATTTAGAAACTGTGTTCTTCTAACTCTAGTCCTCTTTGAATAGGAGCCCACTACTTTCAATGGCGCACTGTACTTCCCCCTACAACTCCTACTTGCTGTGCAGTCATATTCCCAGATAATTACCTGGTGTGTAATTGGTGACGTCTGGTCCTCCGGTGTAATCGTCACCCAAGGCGATTGGTCAAGTGGTGCCATTACATCACAAAGCTACAGCAGAATGTCATCTGACATGAGGGCCAATCAGTTGCTTCTTCTAACTCTAGCCCTCTTTAAATAGGAGCCCAATACTTTCAATGGCGCACTGTACTTCCCCCTTACACCTCCTACTGGCTGTGCAGTCATATTCACAGATAGTTACCTAGTTTGTAATTGCTGATGTCTGGTCCTCCGGTGTAATCATCACCCAGGGCGATTGGTCAAGTGGTGCCATTACATCACAAAGCTACAGCAGGGTGTCATCTGACATGAGGGCCAATCAGTTGCCTAGTACGCAATAGGATACTTATATCAAGGTATAGAAAATGGAGCAATGTGGACAGAATGCCCAGCTGAAGACTAAGGTGGTGAGATGAAAGGACCTAGGACAATATTTGCGACTTATACATTTGTTTGAAGGAGTGGTTGATCTTACCATTCTGGAGTTCTCTATAGGTTAAGTGATAGGGATGCGCTAAAATGAAGATGTTAGAATCTGTTGTTTTTATTATTCCCACGAACCGTAGCATAAACCTTCCTCCCTTAACGTATCAGATCACTGAATTGCTATGGTGTACCATAACCTGAAATAATTCCTGTGAGAAGGGTACTCTATCTCTTGGCTGCCAAAGAGAGCTTTCTATCTAAGTCCTCATATAGGTGATAGGGTTGTGTAGAGAGTACCAGCAAATGAGGCAGAGGATTGAAAGAAGTCTGCTAGGTTGAAATCTAAATTAAGATTATAATTTTTAGTGAGTTTTGGATTTTCACAATATGAGACATGCCATAGTGCTAATTGACCCTTTATAAAAATCATGTTTTGTTAGTGTTGCATTTGGTTTTGAAATATTCAAGTTCTAAAAAAAGACTAACAGTGGACTTTTCCATCTGCAGATTATACTGAATGGCCAGCAGAGGCAGTGTTGCAGAGGAATATTTCTCTGCTTGCTGAGACGGAAAAAAAAGAAAGCTCATTCCTCAGCCTTCTCCATGCCTCGATCAATATATATGGTAAGTCAAAATCTCAATTATTCATTTTGCCATTAATAAAAAGTTCATAGCATCTGATAGCTCTCTGTGCCTTTTAGTGGGGTCTTCCGCATAAATATAATCTTCCAAGACGGTAGCAATATGGATGATGCAATGGCCATCATGATAGTTTATCAAAGACTTTGTCTCTCTAAGTGTCTGAGAAAATCTTCTTTAGATACTTGTGCAGGCAATATGTCCTGTGAGTTAATTACCATCCTTCAGGCTGGAATGAGCTGTCTTAGGTTAGAGCAAATGACTTACATTCAGATGGAGGGAAGCTATTTAACCTGTTTCCCTGCTCTCTGTGAGTGGGACTCTGATACTCCAGATGGACTGCTATTTAGAAACTGTGTTCTTCTAACTCTAGTCCTCTTTGAATAGGAGCCCACTACTTTCAATGGCGCACTGTACTTCCCCCTACAACTCCTACTTGCTGTGCAGTCATATTCACAGATAGTTACCTAGTTTGTAATTGCTGATGTCTGGTCCTCCGGTGTAATCGTCACCCAGGGCGATTGGTCAAGTGGTGCCATTACATCACAAAGCTACAGCAGGGTGTCATCTGACATGAGGGTAATCAGTTGCCTAGTACGCAATAGGATACTTATATCAAGGTATAGAAAATGGAGCAATGTGGACAGAATGCCCAGCTGAAGACTAAGGTGGTGAGATGAAAGGACCTAGGACAATATTTGAGACTTATACATTTGTTTGAAGGAGTGGTTGATCTTACCATTCTGGAGTTCTCTATAGGTTAAGTGATAGGGATGCGCTAAAATGAAGATGTTAGAATCTGTTGTTTTTATTATTCCCACGAACCGTAGCATAAACCTTCCTCCCTTAACGTATCAGATCACTGAATTGCTATGGTGTACCATAACCTGAAATATTTCCTGTGAGAAGGGTACTCTATCTCTTGGCTGCCAAAGAGAGCTTTCTATCGAAGTCCTCATATAGGTGATAGGGTTGTGTAGAGAGTACCAGCAAATGAGGCAGAGGATTGAAAGAAGTCTGCTAGGTTGAAATCTAAATTAAGATTATAATTTTTAGTGAGTTTTGGATTTTCACAATATGAGACATGCCATAGTGCTAATTGACCCTTTATAAAAATCATCTTTTGGTAGTGTTGCATTTGGTTTTGAAATATTCAAGTTCTAAAAAAAGACTAACAGTGGACTTTTCCATCTGCAGATTATACTGAATGGCCAGCGGAGGCAGTGTTGCAGAGGAATATTTCCCTGCTTGCTGAGACGGAAAAAAAAAGAAAGCTCATTCCTCAGCCTTCTCCATGCCTCGATCAATATATATGGTAAGTCAAAATCTCAATAATCATTTTGCCATTAATAAAAAGTTCATAGCATCTGATAGCTCTCTGTGCCTTTTAGTGTGGTCTTCCGCATAAATATAATCTTCCAAGACGGTAGCAATATGGATGACGCAATGGCCATCATGATAGTTTATCAAAGACTTTGTCTGCCTAAGTGTCTGAGAAAATCTTCTTTAGATACTTGTGCAGGCAATATGTCCTGTGAGTTAATTACCATCCTTCAGGCTGGAATGAGCTGTCTTAGGTTAGAGCAAATGACTTACATTCAGATGGAGGGAAGGTATTTAACCTGTTTCCCTGCTCTCTGTGAGTGGGACTCTGATACTCCAGATGGACTGCTATTTAGAAACTGTGTTCTTCTAACTCTAGTCCTCTTTGAATAGGAGCGCACTACTTTCAATGGCGCACTGTACTTCCCCCTACAACTCCTACTTGCTGTGCAGTCATATTCCCAGATAATTACCTGGTGTGTAATTGGTGACGTCTGGTCCTCCGGTGTAATCGTCACCCAAGGCGATTGGTCAAGTGGTGCCATTACATCACAAAGCTACAGCAGAATGTCATCTGACATGAGGGCCAATCAGTTGCTTCTTCTAACTCTAGCCCTCTTTAAATAGGAGCCCAATACTTTCAATGGCGCACTGTACTTCCCCCTTACACCTCCTACTTGCTGTGCAGTCATATTCACAGATAGTTACCTAGTTTGTAATTGCTGATGTCTGGTCCTCCGGTGTAATCATCACCCAGGGCGATTGGTCAAGTGGTGCCATTACATCACAAAGCTACAGCAGGGTGTCATCTGACATGAGGGCCAATCAGCTGCCAAAGAGAGCTTTCTATCTAAGTCCTCATATAGGTGATAGGGTTGTGTAGAGAGTACCAGCAAATGAGGCAGAGGATTGAAAGAAGTCTGCTAGGTTGAAATCTAAATTAAGATTATAATTTTTAGTGAGTTTTGGATTTTCACAATATGAGACATGCCATAGTGCTAATTGACCCTTTATAAAAATCATGTTTTGGTAGTGTTGCATTTGGTTTTGAAATATTCAAGTTCTAAAAAAAGACTAACAGTGGACTTTTCCATCTGCAGATTATACTGAATGGCCAGCAGAGGCAGTGTTGCAGAGGAATATTTCTCTGCTTGCTGAGACGGAAAAAAAAGAAAGCTCATTCCTCAGCCTTCTCCATGCCTCGATCAATATATATGGTAAGTCAAAATCTCAATTATTCATTTTGCCATTAATAAAAAGTTCATAGCATCTGATAGCTCTCTGTGCCTTTTAGTGGGGTCTTCCGCATAAATATAATCTTCCAAGACGGTAGCAATATGGATGATGCAATGGCCATCATGATAGTTTATCAAAGACTTTGTCTGCCTAAGTGTCTGAGAAAATCTTCTTTAGATACTTGTGCAGGCAATATGTCCTGTGAGTTAATTACCATCCTTCAGGCTGGAATGAGCTGTCTTAGGTTAGAGCAAATGACTTACATTCAGATGGAGGGAAGCTATTTAACCTGTTTCCCTGCTCTCTGTGAGTGGGACTCTGATACTCCAGATGGACTGCTATTTAGAAACTGTGTTCTTCTAACTCTAGTCCTCTTTGAATAGGAGCCCACTACTTTCAATGGCGCACTGTACTTCCCCCTACAACTCCTACTTGCTGTGCAGTCATATTCCCAGATAATTACCTGGTGTGTAATTGGTGACGTCTGGTCCTCCAGTGGAATCGTCACCCAGGGCGATTGGTCAAGTGGTGCCATTACATCACAAAGCTACAGCAGAATGTCATCTGACATGAGGGCTAATCAGTTGCTTCTTCTAACTCTAGCCCTCTTTAAATAGGAGCCCAATACTTTCAATGGCGCACTGTACTTCCCCCTTACACCTCCTACTTGCTGTGCAGTCATATTCACAGATAGTTACCTAGTTTGTAATTGCTGATGTCTGGTCCTCCGGTGTAATCGTCACCCAGGGCGATTGGTCAAGTGGTGCCATTACATCACAAAGCTACAGCAGGGTGTCATCTGACATGAGGGCCAATCAGTTGCCTAGTACGCAATAGGATACTTATATCAAGGTATAGAAAATGGAGCAATGTGGACAGAATGCCCAGCTGAAGACTAAGGTGGTGAGATGAAAGGACCTAGGACAATATTTGAGACTTATACATTTGTTTGAAGGAGTGGTTGATCTTACCATTCTGGAGTTCTCTATAGGTTAAGTGATAGGGATGCGCTAAAATGAAGATGTTAGAATCTGTTGTTTTTATTATTCCCACGAACCGTAGCATAAACCTTCCTCCCTTAACGTATCAGATCACTGAATTGCTATGGTGTACCATAACCTGAAATATTTCCTGTGAGAAGGGTACTCTATCTCTTGGCTGCCAAAGAGAGCTTTCTATCGAAGTCCTCATATAGGTGATAGGGTTGTGTAGAGAGTACCAGCAAATGAGGCAGAGGATTGAAAGAAGTCTGCTAGGTTGAAATCTAAATTAAGATTATAATTTTTAGTGAGTTTTGGATTTTCACAATATGATACATGCCATAGTGCTAATTGACCCTTTATAAAAATCATCTTTTGGTAGTGTTGCATTTGGTTTTGAAATATTCAAGTTCTAAAAAAAGACTAACAGTGGACTTTTCCATCTGCAGATTATACTGAATGGCCAGCAGAGGCAGTGTTGCAGAGGAATATTTCTCTGCTTGCTGAGACGGAAAAAAAAAGAAAGCTCATTCCTCAGCCTTCTCCATGCCTCGATCAATATATATGGTAAGTCAAAATCTCAATAATCATTTTGCCATTAATAAAAAGTTCACAGCATCTGATAGCTCTCTGTGCCTTTTAGTGGGGTCTTCCGCATAAATATAATCTTCCAAGACGGTAGCAATATGGATGACGCAATGGCCATCATGATAGTTTATCAAAGACTTTGTCTGCCTAAGTGTCTGAGAAAATCTTCTTTAGATACTTGTGCAGGCAATATGTCCTGTGAGTTAATTACCATCCTTCAGGCTGGAATGAGCTGTCTTAGGTTAGAGCAAATGACTTACATTCAGATGGAGGGAAGGTATTTAACCTGTTTCCCTGCTCTCTGTGAGTGGGACTCTGATACTCCAGATGGACTGCTATTTAGAAACTGTGTTCTTCTAACTCTAGTCCTCTTTGAATAGGAGCCCACTACTTTCAATGGCGCACTGTACTTCCCCCTACAACTCCTACTTGCTGTGCAGTCATATTCCCAGATAATTACCTGGTGTGTAATTGGTGACGTCTGGTCCTCCGGTGTAATCGTCACCCAAGGCGATTGGTCAAGTGGTGCCATTACATCACAAAGCTACAGCAGAATGTCATCTGACATGAGGGCCAATCAGTTGCTTCTTCTAACTCTAGCCCTCTTTAAATAGGAGCCCAATACTTTCAATGGCGCACTGTACTTCCCCCTTACACCTCCTACTGGCTGTGCAGTCATATTCACAGATAGTTACCTAGTTTGTAATTGCTGATGTCTGGTCCTCCGGTGTAATCATCACCCAGGGCGATTGGTCAAGTGGTGCCATTACATCACAAAGCTACAGCAGGGTGTCATCTGACATGAGGGCCAATCAGTTGCCTAGTACGCAATAGGATACTTATATCAAGGTATAGAAAATGGAGCAATGTGGACAGAATGCCCAGCTGAAGACTAAGGTGGTGAGATGAAAGGACCTAGGACAATATTTGCGACTTATACATTTGTTTGAAGGAGTGGTTGATCTTACCATTCTGGAGTTCTCTATAGGTTAAGTGATAGGGATGCGCTAAAATGAAGATGTTAGAATCTGTTGTTTTTATTATTCCCACGAACCGTAGCATAAACCTTCCTCCCTTAACGTATCAGATCACTGAATTGCTATGGTGTACCATAACCTGAAATAATTCCTGTGAGAAGGGTACTCTATCTCTTGGCTGCCAAAGAGAGCTTTCTATCTAAGTCCTCATATAGGTGATAGGGTTGTGTAGAGAGTACCAGCAAATGAGGCAGAGGATTGAAAGAAGTCTGCTAGGTTGAAATCTAAATTAAGATTATAATTTTTAGTGAGTTTTGGATTTTCACAATATGAGACATGCCATAGTGCTAATTGACCCTTTATAAAAATCATGTTTTGTTAGTGTTGCATTTGGTTTTGAAATATTCAAGTTCTAAAAAAAGACTAACAGTGGACTTTTCCATCTGCAGATTATACTGAATGGCCAGCAGAGGCAGTGTTGCAGAGGAATATTTCTCTGCTTGCTGAGACGGAAAAAAAAGAAAGCTCATTCCTCAGCCTTCTCCATGCCTCGATCAATATATATGGTAAGTCAAAATCTCAATTATTCATTTTGCCATTAATAAAAAGTTCATAGCATCTGATAGCTCTCTGTGCCTTTTAGTGGGGTCTTCCGCATAAATATAATCTTCCAAGACGGTAGCAATATGGATGATGCAATGGCCATCATGATAGTTTATCAAAGACTTTGTCTGCCTAAGTGTCTGAGAAAATCTTCTTTAGATACTTGTGCAGGCAATATGTCCTGTGAGTTAATTACCATCCTTCAGGCTGGAATGAGCTGTCTTAGGTTAGAGCAAATGACTTACATTCAGATGGAGGGAAGCTATTTAACCTGTTTCCCTGCTCTCTGTGAGTGGGACTCTGATACTCCAGATGGACTGCTATTTAGAAACTGTGTTCTTCTAACTCTAGTCCTCTTTGAATAGGAGCCCACTACTTTCAATGGCGCACTGTACTTCCCCCTACAACTCCTACTTGCTGTGCAGTCATATTCACAGATAGTTACCTAGTTTGTAATTGCTGATGTCTGGTCCTCCGGTGTAATCGTCACCCAGGGCGATTGGTCAAGTGGTGCCATTACATCACAAAGCTACAGCAGGGTGTCATCTGACATGAGGGTAATCAGTTGCCTAGTACGCAATAGGATACTTATATCAAGGTATAGAAAATGGAGCAATGTGGACAGAATGCCCAGCTGAAGACTAAGGTGGTGAGATGAAAGGACCTAGGACAATATTTGAGACTTATACATTTGTTTGAAGGAGTGGTTGATCTTACCATTCTGGAGTTCTCTATAGGTTAAGTGATAGGGATGCGCTAAAATGAAGATGTTAGAATCTGTTGTTTTTATTATTCCCACGAACCGTAGCATAAACCTTCCTCCCTTAACGTATCAGATCACTGAATTGCTATGGTGTACCATAACCTGAAATATTTCCTGTGAGAAGGGTACTCTATCTCTTGGCTGCCAAAGAGAGCTTTCTATCGAAGTCCTCATATAGGTGATAGGGTTGTGTAGAGAGTACCAGCAAATGAGGCAGAGGATTGAAAGAAGTCTGCTAGGTTGAAATCTAAATTAAGATTATAATTTTTAGTGAGTTTTGGATTTTCACAATATGAGACATGCCATAGTGCTAATTGACCCTTTATAAAAATCATCTTTTGGTAGTGTTGCATTTGGTTTTGAAATATTCAAGTTCTAAAAAAAGACTAACAGTGGACTTTTCCATCTGCAGATTATACTGAATGGCCAGCGGAGGCAGTGTTGCAGAGGAATATTTCCCTGCTTGCTGAGACGGAAAAAAAAAGAAAGCTCATTCCTCAGCCTTCTCCATGCCTCGATCAATATATATGGTAAGTCAAAATCTCAATAATCATTTTGCCATTAATAAAAAGTTCATAGCATCTGATAGCTCTCTGTGCCTTTTAGTGTGGTCTTCCGCATAAATATAATCTTCCAAGACGGTAGCAATATGGATGACGCAATGGCCATCATGATAGTTTATCAAAGACTTTGTCTGCCTAAGTGTCTGAGAAAATCTTCTTTAGATACTTGTGCAGGCAATATGTCCTGTGAGTTAATTACCATCCTTCAGGCTGGAATGAGCTGTCTTAGGTTAGAGCAAATGACTTACATTCAGATGGAGGGAAGGTATTTAACCTGTTTCCCTGCTCTCTGTGAGTGGGACTCTGATACTCCAGATGGACTGCTATTTAGAAACTGTGTTCTTCTAACTCTAGTCCTCTTTGAATAGGAGCGCACTACTTTCAATGGCGCACTGTACTTCCCCCTACAACTCCTACTTGCTGTGCAGTCATATTCCCAGATAATTACCTGGTGTGTAATTGGTGACGTCTGGTCCTCCGGTGTAATCGTCACCCAAGGCGATTGGTCAAGTGGTGCCATTACATCACAAAGCTACAGCAGAATGTCATCTGACATGAGGGCCAATCAGTTGCTTCTTCTAACTCTAGCCCTCTTTAAATAGGAGCCCAATACTTTCAATGGCGCACTGTACTTCCCCCTTACACCTCCTACTTGCTGTGCAGTCATATTCACAGATAGTTACCTAGTTTGTAATTGCTGATGTCTGGTCCTCCGGTGTAATCATCACCCAGGGCGATTGGTCAAGTGGTGCCATTACATCACAAAGCTACAGCAGGGTGTCATCTGACATGAGGGCCAATCAGTTGCCTAGTACGCAATAGGATACTTATATCAAGGTATAGAAAATGGAGCAATGTGGACAGAATGCCCAGCTGAAGACTAAGGTGGTGAGATGAAAGGACCTAGGACAATATTTGCGACTTATACATTTGTTTGAAGGAGTGGTTGATCTTACCATTCTGGAGTTCTCTATAGGTTAAGTGATAGGGATGCGCTAAAATGAAGATGTTAGAATCTGTTGTTTTTATTATTCCCACGAACCGTAGCATAAACCTTCCTCCCTTAACGTATCAGATCACTGAATTGCTATGGTGTACCATAACCTGAAATAATTCCTGTGAGAAGGGTACTCTATCTCTTGGCTGCCAAAGAGAGCTTTCTATCTAAGTCCTCATATAGGTGATAGGGTTGTGTAGAGAGTACCAGCAAATGAGGCAGAGGATTGAAAGAAGTCTGCTAGGTTGAAATCTAAATTAAGATTATAATTTTTAGTGAGTTTTGGATTTTCACAATATGAGACATGCCATAGTGCTAATTGACCCTTTATAAAAATCATGTTTTGTTAGTGTTGCATTTGGTTTTGAAATATTCAAGTTCTAAAAAAAGACTAACAGTGGACTTTTCCATCTGCAGATTATACTGAATGGCCAGCAGAGGCAGTGTTGCAGAGGAATATTTCTCTGCTTGCTGAGACGGAAAAAAAAGAAAGCTCATTCCTCAGCCTTCTCCATGCCTCGATCAATATATATGGTAAGTCAAAATCTCAATTATTCATTTTGCCATTAATAAAAAGTTCATAGCATCTGATAGCTCTCTGTGCCTTTTAGTGGGGTCTTCCGCATAAATATAATCTTCCAAGACGGTAGCAATATGGATGATGCAATGGCCATCATGATAGTTTATCAAAGACTTTGTCTGCCTAAGTGTCTGAGAAAATCTTCTTTAGATACTTGTGCAGGCAATATGTCCTGTGAGTTAATTACCATCCTTCAGGCTGGAATGAGCTGTCTTAGGTTAGAGCAAATGACTTACATTCAGATGGAGGGAAGGTATTTAACCTGTTTCCCTGCTCTCTGTGAGTGGGACTCTGATACTCCAGATTGACTGCTATTTAGAAACTGTGTTCTTCTAACTCTAGTCCTCTTTGAATAGGAGCCCACTACTTTCAATGGCGCACTGTACTTCCCCCTACAACTCCTACTTGCTGTGCAGTCATATTCCCAGATAATTACCTGGTGTGTAATTGGTGACGTCTGGTCCTCCAGTGTAATCGTCACCCAGGGCGATTGGTCAAGTGGCGCCATTACATCACAAAGCTACAGCAGAATGTCATCTGACATGAGGGCTAATCAGTTGCTTCTTCTAACTCTAGCCCTCTTTATATAGGAGCCCAATACTTTCAATGGCGCACTGTACTTCCCCCTTACACCTCCTACTTGCTGTGCAGTCATATTCACAGATAGTTACCTAGTTTGTAATTGCTGATGTCTGGTCCTCCGGTGTAATCGTCACCCAGGGCGATTGGTCAAGTGGTGCCATTACATCACAAAGCTACAGCAGGGTGTCATCTGACATGAGGGTAATCAGTTGCCTAGTACGCAATAGGATACTTATATCAAGGTATAGAAAATGGAGCAATGTGGACAGAATGCCCAGCTGAAGACTAAGGTGGTGAGATGAAAGGACCTAGGACAATATTTGAGACTTATACATTTGTTTGAAGGAGTGGTTGATCTTACCATTCTGGAGTTCTCTATAGGTTAAGTGATAGGGATGCGCTAAAATGAAGATGTTAGAATCTGTTGTTTTTATTATTCCCACAAACCGTAGCATAAACCTTCCTCCCTTAACGTATCAGATCACTGAATTGCTATGGTGTACCATAACCTGAAATATTTCCTGTGAGAAGGGTACTCTATCTCTTGGCTGCCAAAGAGAGCTTTCTATCTAAGTCCTCATATAGGTGATAGGGTTGTGTAGAGAGTACCAGCAAATGAGGCAGAGGATTGAAAGAAGTCTGCTAGGTTGAAATCTAAATTAAGATTATAATTTTTAGTGAGTTTTGGATTTTCACAATATGAGACATGCCATAGTGCTAATTGACCCTTTATAAAAATCATCTTTTGGTAGTGTTGCATTTGGTTTTGAAATATTCAAGTTCTAAAAAAAGACTAACAGTGGACTTTTCCATCTGCAGATTATACTGAAAGGCCAGCAGAGGCAGTGTTGCAGAGGAATATTTCTCTGCTTGCTGAGACGGAAAAAAAAAGAAAGCTCATTCCTCAGCCTTCTCCATGCCTCGATCAATATATATGGTAAGTCAAAATCTCAATTAATCATTTTGCCATTAATAAAAAGTTCATAGCATCTGATAGCTCTCTGTGCCTTTTAGTGGGGTCTTCTGCATAAATATAATCTTCCAAGACGGTAGCAATATGGATGATGCAATGGCCATCATGATAGTTTATCAAAGACTTTGTCTGCCTAAGTGTCTGAGAAAATCTTCTTTAGATACTTGTGCAGGCAATATGTCCTGTGAGTTAATTACCATCCTTCAGGCTGGAATGAGCTGTCTTAGGTTAGAGCAAATGACTTACATTCAGATGGAGGGAAGCTATTTAACCTGTTTCCCTGCTCTCTGGGAGTGGGACTCTGATACTCCAGATGGACTGCTATTTAGAAACTGTGTTCTTCTAACTCTAGTCCTCTTTGAATAGGAGCCCACTACTTTCAATGGCGCACTGTACTTCCCCCTACAACTCCTACTTGCTGTGCAGTCATATTCCCAGATAATTACCTGGTGTGTAATTGGTGACGTCTGGTCCTCCAGTGTAATCGTCACCCAGGGCGATTGGTCAAGTGGTGCCATTACATCACAAAGCTACAGCAGAATGTCATCTGACATGAGGGCTAATCAGTTGCTTCTTCTAACTCTAGCCCTCTTTATATAGGAGCCCAATACTTTCAATGGCGCACTGTACTTCCCCCTTACACCTCCTACTTGCTGTGCAGTCATATTCACAGATAGTTACCTAGTTTGTAATTGCTGATGTCTGGTCCTCCGGTGTAATCGTCACCCAGGGCGATTGGTCAAGTGGTGCCATTACATCACAAAGCTACAGCAGGGTGTCATCTGACATGAGGGTAATCAGTTGCCTAGTACGCAATAGGATACTTATATCAAGGTATAGAAAATGGAGCAATGTGGACAGAATGCCCAGCTGAAGACTAAGGTGGTGAGATGAAAGGACCTAGGACAATATTTGAGACTTATACATTTGTTTGAAGGAGTGGTTGATCTTACCATTCTGGAGTTCTCTATAGGTTAAGTGATAGGGATGCGCTAAAATGAAGATGTTAGAATCTGTTGTTTTTATTATTCCCACGAACCGTAGCATAAACCTTCCTCCCTTAACGTATCAGATCACTGAATTGCTATGGTGTACCATAACCTGAAATATTTCCTGTGAGAAGGGTACTCTATCTCTTGGCTGCCAAAGAGAGCTTTCTATCTAAGTCCTCATATAGGTGATAGGGTTGTGTAGAGAGTACCAGCAAATGAGGCAGAGGATTGAAAGAAGTCTGCTAGGTTGAAATCTAAATTAAGATTATAATTTTTAGTGAGTTTTGGATTTTCACAATATGAGACATGCCATAGTGCTAATTGACCCTTTATAAAAATCATCTTTTGGTAGTGTTGCATTTGGTTTTGAAATATTCAAGTTCTAAAAAAAGACTAACAGTGGACTTTTCCATCTGCAGATTATACTGAAAGGCCAGCAGAGGCAGTGTTGCAGAGGAATATTTCTCTGCTTGCTGAGACGGAAAAAAAAAGAAAGCTCATTCCTCAGCCTTCTCCATGCCTCGATCAATATATATGGTAAGTCAAAATCTCAATTAATCATTTTGCCATTAATAAAAAGTTCATAGCATCTGATAGCTCTCTGTGCCTTTTAGTGGGGTCTTCTGCATAAATATAATCTTCCAAGACGGTAGCAATATGGATGATGCAATGGCCATCATGATAGTTTATCAAAGACTTTGTCTGCCTAAGTGTCTGAGAAAATCTTCTTTAGATACTTGTGCAGGCAATATGTCCTGTGAGTTAATTACCATCCTTCAGGCTGGAATGAGCTGTCTTAGGTTAGAGCAAATGACTTACATTCAGATGGAGGGAAGCTATTTAACCTGTTTCCCTGCTCTCTGGGAGTGGGACTCTGATACTCCAGATGGACTGCTATTTAGAAACTGTGTTCTTCTAACTCTAGTCCTCTTTGAATAGGAGCCCACTACTTTCAATGGCGCACTGTACTTCCCCCTACAACTCCTACTTGCTGTGCAGTCATATTCCCAGATAATTACCTGGTGTGTAATTGGTGACGTCTGGTCCTCCAGTGTAATCGTCACCCAGGGCGATTGGTCAAGTGGTGCCATTACATCACAAAGCTACAGCAGAATGTCATCTGACATGAGGGCTAATCAGTTGCTTCTTCTAACTCTAGCCCTCTTTATATAGGAGCCGAATACTTTCAATGGCGCACTGTACTTCCCCCTTACACCTCCTACTTGCTGTGCAGTCATATTCACAGATAGTTACCTAGTTTGTAATTGCTGATGTCTGGTCCTCCGGTGTAATCGTCACCCAGGGCGATTGGTCAAGTGGTGCCATTACATCACAAAGCTACAGCAGGGTGTCATCTGACATGAGGGTAATCAGTTGCCTAGTACGCAATAGGATACTTATATCAAGGTATAGAAAATGGAGCAATGTGGACAGAATGCCCAGCTGAAGACTAAGGTGGTGAGATGAAAGGACCTAGGACAATATTTGAGACTTATACATTTGTTTGAAGGAGTGGTTGATCTTACCATTCTGGAGTTCTCTATAGGTTAAGTGATAGGGATGCGCTAAAATGAAGATGTTAGAATCTG
The DNA here is from genome assembly GCF_964263255.1 of Lissotriton vulgaris. NCBI lineage: Eukaryota > Metazoa > Chordata > Amphibia > Caudata > Salamandridae > Lissotriton > Lissotriton vulgaris. Next base: position 1,209,314,730 of record NC_141695.1, read on the forward strand.
TTGTTTTTATTATTCCCACGAACCGTAGCATAAACCTTCCTCCCTTAACGTATCAGATCACTGAATTGCTATGGTGTACCATAACCTGAAATATTTCCTGTGAGAAGGGTACTCTATCTCTTGGCTGCCAAAGAGAGCTTTCTATCTAAGTCCTCATATAGGTGATAGGGTTGTGTAGAGAGTACCAGCAAATGAGGCAGAGGATTGAAAGAAGTCTGCTAGGTTGAAATCTAAATTAAGATTATAATTTTTAGTGAGTTTTGGATTTTCACAATATGAGACATGCCATAGTGCTAATTGACCCTTTATAAAAATCATCTTTTGGTAGTGTTGCATTTGGTTTTGAAATATTCAAGTTCTAAAAAAAGACTAACAGTGGACTTTTCCATCTGCAGATTATACTGAATGGCCAGCGGAGGCAGTGTTGCAGAGGAATATTTCCCTGCTTGCTGAGACGGAAAAAAAAAGAAAGCTCATTCCTCAGCCTTCTCCATGCCTCGATCAATATATATGGTAAGTCAAAATCTCAATTAATCATTTTGCCATTAATAAAAAGTTCATAGCATCTGATAGCTCTCTGTGCCTTTTAGTGGGGTCTTCCGCATAAATATAATCTTCCAAGACGGTAGCAATATGGATGACGCAATGGCCATCATGATAGTTTATCAAAGACTTTGTCTGCCTAAGTGTCTGAGAAAATCTTCTTTAGATACTTGTGCAGGCAATATGTCCTGTGAGTTAATTACCATCCTTCAGGCTGGAATGAGCTGTCTTAGGTTAGAGCAAATGACTTACATTCAGATGGAGGGAAGGTATTTAACCTGTTTCCCTGCTCTCTGTGAGTGGGACTCTGATACTCCAGATGGACTGCTATTTAGAAACTGTGTTCTTCTAACTCTAGTCCTCTTTGAATAGGAGCCCACTACTTTCAATGGCGCACTGTACTTCCCCCTACAACTCCTACTTGCTGTGCAGTCATATTCCCAGATAATTACCTGGTGTGTAATTGGTGACGTCTGGTCCTCCAGTGTAATCGTCACCCAGGGCGATTGGTCAAGTGGTGCCATTACATCACAAAGCTACAGCAGAATGTCATCTGACATGAGGGCTAATCAGTTGCTTCTTCTAACTCTAGCCCTCTTTATATAGGAGCCCAATACTTTCAATGGCGCACTGTACTTCCCCCTTACACCTCCTACTTGCTGTGCAGTCATATTCACAGATAGTTACCTAGTTTGTAATTGCTGATGTCTGGTCCTCCGGTGTAATCGTCACCCAGGGCGATTGGTCAAGTGGTGCCATTACATCACAAAGCTACAGCAGGGTGTCATCTGACATGAGGGTAATCAGTTGCCTAGTACGCAATAGGATACTTATATCAAGGTATAGAAAATGGAGCAATGTGGACAGAATGCCCAGCTGAAGACTAAGGTGGTGAGATGAAAGGACCTAGGACAATATTTGAGACTTATACATTTGTTTGAAGGAGTGGTTGATCTTACCATTCTGGAGTTCTCTATAGGTTAAGTGATAGGGATGCGCTAAAATGAAGATGTTAGAATCTGTTGTTTTTATTATTCCCACGAACCGTAGCATAAACCTTCCTCCCTTAACGTATCAGATCACTGAATTGCTATGGTGTACCATAACCTGAAATATTTCCTGTGAGAAGGGTACTCTATCTCTTGGCTGCCAAAGAGAGCTTTCTATCTAAGTCCTCATATAGGTGATAGGGTTGTGTAGAGAGTACCAGCAAATGAGGCAGAGGATTGAAAGAAGTCTGCTAGGTTGAAATCTAAATTAAGATTATAATTTTTAGTGAGTTTTGGATTTTCACAATATGAGACATGCCATAGTGCTAATTGACCCTTTATAAAAATCATCTTTTGGTAGTGTTGCATTTGGTTTTGAAATATTCAAGTTCTAAAAAAAGACTAACAGTGGACTTTTCCATCTGCAGATTATACTGAAAGGCCAGCAGAGGCAGTGTTGCAGAGGAATATTTCTCTGCTTGCTGAGACGGAAAAAAAAAGAAAGCTCATTCCTCAGCCTTCTCCATGCCTCGATCAATATATATGGTAAGTCAAAATCTCAATTAATCATTTTGCCATTAATAAAAAGTTCATAGCATCTGATAGCTCTCTGTGCCTTTTAGTGGGGTCTTCTGCATAAATATAATCTTCCAAGACGGTAGCAATATGGATGATGCAATGGCCATCATGATAGTTTATCAAAGACTTTGTCTGCCTAAGTGTCTGAGAAAATCTTCTTTAGATACTTGTGCAGGCAATATGTCCTGTGAGTTAATTACCATCCTTCAGGCTGGAATGAGCTGTCTTAGGTTAGAGCAAATGACTTACATTCAGATGGAGGGAAGGTATTTAACCTGTTTCCCTGCTCTCTGTGAGTGGGACTCTGATACTCCAGATGGACTGCTATTTAGAAACTGTGTTCTTCTAACTCTAGTCCTCTTTGAATAGGAGCCCACTACTTTCAATGGCGCACTGTACTTCCCCCTACAACTCCTACTTGCTGTGCAGTCATATTCCCAGATAATTACCTGGTGTGTAATTGGTGACGTCTGGTCCTCCAGTGTAATCGTCACCCAGGGCGATTGGTCAAGTGGTGCCATTACATCACAAAGCTACAGCAGAATGTCATCTGACATGAGGGCTAATCAGTTGCTTCTTCTAACTCTAGCCCTCTTTAAATAGGAGCCCAATACTTTCAATGGCGCACTGTACTTCCCCCTTACACCTCCTACTTGCTGTGCAGTCATATTCACAGATAGTTACCTAGTTTGTAATTGCTGATGTCTGGTCCTCCGGTGTAATCGTCACCCAGGACGATTGGTCAAGTGGTGCCATTACATCACAAAGCTACAGCAGGGTGTCATCTGACATGAGGGCCAATCAGTTGCCTAGTACGCAATAGGATACTTATATCAAGGTATAGAAAATGGAGCAATGTGGACAGAATGCCCAGCTGAAGACTAAGGTGGTGAGATGAAAGGACCTAGGACAATATTTGAGACTTATACATTTGTTTGAAGGAGTGGTTGATCTTACCATTCTGGAGTTCTCTATAGGTTAAGTGATAGGGATGCGCTAAAATGAAGATGTTAGAATCTGTTGTTTTTATTATTCCCACGAACCGTAGCATAAACCTTCCTCCCTTAACGTATCAGATCACTGAATTGCTATGGTGTACCATAACCTGAAATATTTCCTGTGAGAAGGGTACTCTATCTCTTGGCTGCCAAAGAGAGCTTTCTATCGAAGTCCTCATATAGGTGATAGGGTTGTGTAGACAGTACCAGCAAATGAGGCAGAGGATTGAAAGAAGTCTGCTAGGTTGAAATCTAAATTAAGATTATAATTTTTAGTGAGTTTTGGATTTTCACAATATGAGACATGCCATAGTGCTAATTGACCCTTTATAAAAATCATCTTTTGGTAGTGTTGCATTTGGTTTTGAAATATTCAAGTTCTAAAAAAAGACTAACAGTGGACTTTTCCATCTGCAGATTATACTGAATGGCCAGCGGAGGCAGTGTTGCAGAGGAATATTTCCCTGCTTGCTGAGACGGAAAAAAAAAGAAAGCTCATTCCTCAGCCTTCTCCATGCCTCGATCAATATATATGGTAAGTCAAAATCTCAATTAATCATTTTGCCATTAATAAAAAGTTCATAGCATCTGATAGCTCTCTGTGCCTTTTAGTGGGGTCTTCCGCATAAATATAATCTTCCAAGACGGTAGCAATATGGATGACGCAATGGCCATCATGATAGTTTATCAAAGACTTTGTCTGCCTAAGTGTCTGAGAAAATCTTCTTTAGATACTTGTGCAGGCAATATGTCCTGTGAGTTAATTACCATCCTTCAGGCTGGAATGAGCTGTCTTAGGTTAGAGCAAATGACTTACATTCAGATGGAGGGAAGGTATTTAACCTGTTTCCCTGCTCTCTGTGAGTGGGACTCTGATACTCCAGATGGACTGCTATTTAGAAACTGTGTTCTTCTAACTCTAGTCCTCTTTGAATAGGAGCCCACTACTTTCAATGGCGCACTGTACTTCCCCCTACAACTCCTACTTGCTGTGCAGTCATATTCCCAGATAATTACCTGGTGTGTAATTGGTGACGTCTGGTCCTCCAGTGTAATCGTCACCCAGGGCGATTGGTCAAGTGGTGCCATTACATCACAAAGCTACAGCAGAATGTCATCTGACATGAGGGCTAATCAGTTGCTTCTTCTAACTCTAGCCCTCTTTAAATAGGAGCCCAATACTTTCAATGGCGCTCTGTACTTCCCCCTTACACCTCCTACTTGCTGTGCAGTCATATTCACAGATAGTTACCTAGTTTGTAATTGCTGATGTCTGGTCCTCCGGTGTAATCGTCACCCAGGGCGATTGGTCAAGTGGTGCCATTACATCACAAAGCTACAGCAGGGTGTCATCTGACATGAGGGCCAATCAGTTGCCTAGTACGCAATAGGATACTTATATCAAGGTATAGAAAATGGAGCAATGTGGACAGAATGCCCAGCTGAAGACTAAGGTGGTGAGATGAAAGGACCTAGGACAATATTTGAGACTTATACATTTGTTTGAAGGAGTGGTTGATCTTACCATTCTGGAGTTCTCTATAGGTTAAGTGATAGGGATGCGCTAAAATGAAGATGTTAGAATCTGTTGTTTTTATTATTCCCACGAACCGTAGCATAAACCTTCCTCCCTTAACGTATCAGATCACTGAATTGCTATGGTGTACCATAACCTGAAATATTTCCTGTGAGAAGGGTACTCTATCTCTTGGCTGCCAAAGAGAGCTTTCTATCGAAGTCCTCATATAGGTGATAGGGTTGTGTAGACAGTACCAGCAAATGAGGCAGAGGATTGAAAGAAGTCTGCTAGGTTGAAATCTAAATTAAGATTATAATTTTTAGTGAGTTTTGGATTTTCACAATATGAGACATGCCATAGTGCTAATTGACCCTTTATAAAAATCATCTTTTGGTAGTGTTGCATTTGGTTTTGAAATATTCAAGTTCTAAAAAAAGACTAACAGTGGACTTTTCCATCTGCAGATTATACTGAATGGCCAGCGGAGGCAGTGTTGCAGAGGAATATTTCCCTGCTTGCTGAGACGGAAAAAAAAAGAAAGCTCATTCCTCAGCCTTCTCCATGCCTCGATCAATATATATGGTAAGTCAAAATCTCAATTAATCATTTTGCCATTAATAAAAAGTTCATAGCATCTGATAGCTCTCTGTGCCTTTTAGTGGGGTCTTCCGCATAAATATAATCTTCCAAGACGGTAGCAATATGGATGATGCAATGGCCATCATGATAGTTTATCAAAGACTTTGTCTGCCTAAGTGTCTGAGAAAATCTTCTTTAGATACTTGTGCAGGCAATATGTCCTGTGAGTTAATTACCATCCTTCAGGCTGGAATGAGCTGTCTTAGGTTAGAGCAAATGACTTACATTCAGATGGAGGGAAGCTATTTAACCTGTTTCCCTGCTCTCTGTGAGTGGGACTCTGATACTCCAGATGGACTGCTATTTAGAAACTGTGTTCTTCTAACTCTAGTCCTCTTTGAATAGGAGCCCACTACTTTCAATGGCACACTGTACTTCCCCCTACAACTCCTACTTGCTGTGCAGTCATATTCCCAGATAATTACCTGGTGTGTAATTGGTGACGTCTGGTCCTCCAGTGTAATCGTCACCCAGGGCGATTGGTCAAGTGGTGCCATTACATCACAAAGCTACAGCAGAATGTCATCTGACATGAGGGCTAATCAGTTGCTTCTTCTAACTCTAGCCCTCTTTATATAGGAGCCCAATACTTTCAATGGCGCACTGTACTTCCCCCTTACACCTCCTACTTGCTGTGCAGTCATATTCACAGATAGTTACCTAGTTTGTAATTGCTGATGTCTGGTCCTCCGGTGTAATCGTCACCCAGGGCGATTGGTCAAGTGGTGCCATTACATCACAAAGCTACAGCAGGGTGTCATCTGACATGAGGGTAATCAGTTGCCTAGTACGCAATAGGATACTTATATCAAGGTATAGAAAATGGAGCAATGTGGACAGAATGCCCAGCTGAAGACTAAGGTGGTGAGATGAAAGGACCTAGGACAATATTTGAGACTTATACATTTGTTTGAAGGAGTGGTTGATCTTACCATTCTGGAGTTCTCTATAGGTTAAGTGATAGGGATGCGCTAAAATGAAGATGTTAGAATCTGTTGTTTTTATTATTCCCACGAACCGTAGCATAAACCTTCCTCCCTTAACGTATCAGATCACTGAATTGCTATGGTGTACCATAACCTGAAATATTTCCTGTGAGAAGGGTACTCTATCTCTTGGCTGCCAAAGAGAGCTTTCTATCTAAGTCCTCATATAGGTGATAGGGTTGTGTAGAGAGTACCAGCAAATGAGGCAGAGGATTGAAAGAAGTCTGCTAGGTTGAAATCTAAATTAAGATTATAATTTTTAGTGAGTTTTGGATTTTCACAATATGAGACATGCCATAGTGCTAATTGACCCTTTATAAAAATCATCTTTTGGTAGTGTTGCATTTGGTTTTGAAATATTCAAGTTCTAAAAAAAGACTAACAGTGGACTTTTCCATCTGCAGATTATACTGAAAGGCCAGCAGAGGCAGTGTTGCAGAGGAATATTTCTCTGCTTGCTGAGACGGAAAAAAAAAGAAAGCTCATTCCTCAGCCTTCTCCATGCCTCGATCAATATATATGGTAAGTCAAAATCTCAATTAATCATTTTGCCATTAATAAAAAGTTCATAGCATCTGATAGCTCTCTGTGCCTTTTAGTGGGGTCTTCTGCATAAATATAATCTTCCAAGACGGTAGCAATATGGATGATGCAATGGCCATCATGATAGTTTATCAAAGACTTTGTCTGCCTAAGTGTCTGAGAAAATCTTCTTTAGATACTTGTGCAGGCAATATGTCCTGTGAGTTAATTACCATCCTTCAGGCTGGAATGAGCTGTCTTAGGTTAGAGCAAATGACTTACATTCAGATGGAGGGAAGGTATTTAACCTGTTTCCCTGCTCTCTGTGAGTGGGACTCTGATACTCCAGATGGACTGCTATTTAGAAACTGTGTTCTTCTAACTCTAGTCCTCTTTGAATAGGAGCCCACTACTTTCAATGGCGCACTGTACTTCCCCCTACAACTCCTACTTGCTGTGCAGTCATATTCCCAGATAATTACCTGGTGTGTAATTGGTGACGTCTGGTCCTCCAGTGTAATCGTCACCCAGGGCGATTGGTCAAGTGGTGCCATTACATCACAAAGCTACAGCAGAATGTCATCTGACATGAGGGCTAATCAGTTGCTTCTTCTAACTCTAGCCCTCTTTAAATAGGAGCCCAATACTTTCAATGGCGCACTGTACTTCCCCCTTACACCTCCTACTTGCTGTGCAGTCATATTCACAGATAGTTACCTAGTTTGTAATTGCTGATGTCTGGTCCTCCGGTGTAATCGTCACCCAGGACGATTGGTCAAGTGGTGCCATTACATCACAAAGCTACAGCAGGGTGTCATCTGACATGAGGGCCAATCAGTTGCCTAGTACGCAATAGGATACTTATATCAAGGTATAGAAAATGGAGCAATGTGGACAGAATGCCCAGCTGAAGACTAAGGTGGTGAGATGAAAGGACCTAGGACAATATTTGAGACTTATACATTTGTTTGAAGGAGTGGTTGATCTTACCATTCTGGAGTTCTCTATAGGTTAAGTGATAGGGATGCGCTAAAATGAAGATGTTAGAATCTGTTGTTTTTATTATTCCCACGAACCGTAGCATAAACCTTCCTCCCTTAACGTATCAGATCACTGAATTGCTATGGTGTACCATAACCTGAAATATTTCCTGTGAGAAGGGTACTCTATCTCTTGGCTGCCAAAGAGAGCTTTCTATCGAAGTCCTCATATAGGTGATAGGGTTGTGTAGACAGTACCAGCAAATGAGGCAGAGGATTGAAAGAAGTCTGCTAGGTTGAAATCTAAATTAAGATTATAATTTTTAGTGAGTTTTGGATTTTCACAATATGAGACATGCCATAGTGCTAATTGACCCTTTATAAAAATCATCTTTTGGTAGTGTTGCATTTGGTTTTGAAATATTCAAGTTCTAAAAAAAGACTAACAGTGGACTTTTCCATCTGCAGATTATACTGAATGGCCAGCGGAGGCAGTGTTGCAGAGGAATATTTCCCTGCTTGCTGAGACGGAAAAAAAAAGAAAGCTCATTCCTCAGCCTTCTCCATGCCTCGATCAATATATATGGTAAGTCAAAATCTCAATTAATCATTTTGCCATTAATAAAAAGTTCATAGCATCTGATAGCTCTCTGTGCCTTTTAGTGGGGTCTTCCGCATAAATATAATCTTCCAAGACGGTAGCAATATGGATGACGCAATGGCCATCATGATAGTTTATCAAAGACTTTGTCTGCCTAAGTGTCTGAGAAAATCTTCTTTAGATACTTGTGCAGGCAATATGTCCTGTGAGTTAATTACCATCCTTCAGGCTGGAATGAGCTGTCTTAGGTTAGAGCAAATGACTTACATTCAGATGGAGGGAAGGTATTTAACCTGTTTCCCTGCTCTCTGTGAGTGGGACTCTGATACTCCAGATGGACTGCTATTTAGAAACTGTGTTCTTCTAACTCTAGTCCTCTTTGAATAGGAGCCCACTACTTTCAATGGCGCACTGTACTTCCCCCTACAACTCCTACTTGCTGTGCAGTCATATTCCCAGATAATTACCTGGTGTGTAATTGGTGACGTCTGGTCCTCCAGTGTAATCGTCACCCAGGGCGATTGGTCAAGTGGTGCCATTACATCACAAAGCTACAGCAGAATGTCATCTGACATGAGGGCTAATCAGTTGCTTCTTCTAACTCTAGCCCTCTTTAAATAGGAGCCCAATACTTTCAATGGCGCTCTGTACTTCCCCCTTACACCTCCTACTTGCTGTGCAGTCATATTCACAGATAGTTACCTAGTTTGTAATTGCTGATGTCTGGTCCTCCGGTGTAATCGTCACCCAGGGCGATTGGTCAAGTGGTGCCATTACATCACAAAGCTACAGCAGGGTGTCATCTGACATGAGGGCCAATCAGTTGCCTAGTACGCAATAGGATACTTATATCAAGGTATAGAAAATGGAGCAATGTGGACAGAATGCCCAGCTGAAGACTAAGGTGGTGAGATGAAAGGACCTAGGACAATATTTGAGACTTATACATTTGTTTGAAGGAGTGGTTGATCTTACCATTCTGGAGTTCTCTATAGGTTAAGTGATAGGGATGCGCTAAAATGAAGATGTTAGAATCTGTTGTTTTTATTATTCCCACGAACCGTAGCATAAACCTTCCTCCCTTAACGTATCAGATCACTGAATTGCTATGGTGTACCATAACCTGAAATATTTCCTGTGAGAAGGGTACTCTATCTCTTGGCTGCCAAAGAGAGCTTTCTATCGAAGTCCTCATATAGGTGATAGGGTTGTGTAGACAGTACCAGCAAATGAGGCAGAGGATTGAAAGAAGTCTGCTAGGTTGAAATCTAAATTAAGATTATAATTTTTAGTGAGTTTTGGATTTTCACAATATGAGACATGCCATAGTGCTAATTGACCCTTTATAAAAATCATCTTTTGGTAGTGTTGCATTTGGTTTTGAAATATTCAAGTTCTAAAAAAAGACTAACAGTGGACTTTTCCATCTGCAGATTATACTGAATGGCCAGCGGAGGCAGTGTTGCAGAGGAATATTTCCCTGCTTGCTGAGACGGAAAAAAAAAGAAAGC